>NC_081308.1:9230000-11730000 GCF_030435805.1 Mustela lutreola
CTATTAGAGCTAAACATTGCAAAGAACCTCCTAAAAATGTGAGGGTTAATTTAATTAAGCTGTGCTGCTCTGTCTCCGCAAGGACTGTGACAATGTTTTGCTCATTTTAGAGCTGGAAAATGCAGGCCCTAAAGTTACAGAAATATTTCTCTCTTCTACTTCTGTGTATATATGCGATGTATGAATAAATCATTCAGTACAGTAAAAAAAAAAAAAGTCATAAATTTTTTCTTTTGGATTGGAAACAAAAACCCTTTTCAGAGGTTTCATTGATGCTTCTTCCTCCAAGCCTTGGCTTTAGTCACACGTTCTGCTAACTAGCCCCCCTCCCCCGTTCTAAAATCAGTAGAACCGTCTATCCACCTCTGGGATTCTAGAAACTATCATGGAATTAGCTTAAGAATTATAATTCTCCTTTTTGAGAACTTTCATGATCTTTCTCCTCTACAAAATCCCTTGGTCTCTCCCGCTCCGAACTTCCCATTTATATTGCTATAGCAATGGTTCTGAACTTGTAAAAAAGTGACCCCTTTGTGCCTGCTAAAATTTTCCTGCCCTCCCACAAGACATTATAATTATTTTTTTAGAACTTTGAAATTTATTAGGGGAGAAGCTTCTAGCTGAGGAGTTACATTCGTTGGCTTGGGAAAGTGTCTGTTCCATGATGGAGGTTTTCATCCCTCTTACTGCCCTGTGAGACCCCGGGACTGTGAGGCCCAGAGTAAAGGTCCTCTGGGGATTTCTCACTGAGCCATTGGGCTGTCTCTTTGCCTTGTTTTCTGATTGCTCCTCAGTGTCTAGTTTTAGCAGATGGGAATCAGGCCATCTTTTTCGCTCTCTTGGGGTTTGCCGCATAGCATGGCTTCAGAAACTAGTGGTTCACGCCTTGCTTGGTCCGTTCTCTTGATTGCCTTTTGCCGTAGTGAGAGACAGTGCGCTGGCCTTGCAAGCAGAACGTTGGCTTCCCCAACTTGTTTTGTCTCTGGGTGAAAAGAGAAGGACCCCTGACCGCCAGCTGGTGAGAAGCTGACCAGACTTTCATGCATGAACACCTTCTATCTTTGCAGTCTTTGTCCTTTGAAGCCTGTCTTGCTTTCTTTTGTCACTATTGCAGGGTCTTTTGGTTTTCCGACGAGCAGAAAGTTTCCAAAGACCTAATCCCTCCAGAAAGGAACATCAGGACCACTCGACTGGATGGACAAAGGGTCTAGGCTGGACCCGGTGGCTCTCGAAGAAATAGGGAAGAAATAGGGGCCTGTTGGCCACCGTTTCTATGTGTGCTTTCGTCCTCTTTGAAGATGGTTTGTCTCTGAGCTCTTTTCATCACTGTCTTCATGATCGTCTTGTCGACAAAGTTATTCTAAAAATTGTGCAAACAACTCCATGAGTTCCCAGCACAGCAAGCTGTCTTCTGGAGGCTTCTATGATTACTGCGTTGTCCGTAACGTGGGGCTGGAATTAACGAGTTTTGAAAATCCTGACATTGGAACAAACCTTCCCCCAGTGGAGTCTCCACCGCCTTCCTTGTGGGCTGGGTTTTTGTTGTTGTTGTTTGTCTGGGTTGTGTGTGTGTCGGAGGGGGGTGCGGTGCTGGATGTAAGGGGCTTCTTCAGCTAATTGGCAACGTCATCAGACCCTTGCCCCCTCCTGCAACAACCGCCCAGTTAGCTTCGCCCTCATCAGCACTGCTTCGCCTCTTAGGGTTGCCAGATGGGTGCTGAATGTAGGTCACCTTAACGGTGGGTACATAGAGCCGGCTGGGAGTCACCTGTGTCTCTCCGTATAAGGACTAGTCAGAACGGTTCGTGGGTCTACATCCGGCATGTGCCGCCTTCTCCAAGAACAAGTGGAGACGCTTCTTAGTTTCGAATAATGTGCAAGGACTGGCCATCAGCTCCAGCATTTTTTTTTTCTCTTTATGTGGTTTATATTGGTATTTCCAGTGTTCTAAATTAGAACGGACATTTAAGAATATTTCTGTAATTAAAATAACAATCGTATTAAATTTTGACATATTTTTATGAAAAATGTATTTTCCTAAACAACAACAACCACAAAAACCAGTGACAAGAGTGGCATTGTTTCATAGGGTTACAAATGTTTGTAACCCTAACAGAAGACGGCTAGCTCCAGCTTTTCTAAATGGTGTGGTCCTCCGATGTTGGCGGTGGGGTGGGGGGAGGGTAGCAGACCAAACAGATCCAGATTCGGGCCTAACAGTAACTGCACCTAGGTAACCAAGATGAATGGGTCTGGTCTTGGCTTCTAATTAGCCATGTGGCTTCAGGTGGGCCCTTTGCTCTGGCTTTGAACTTTTCATTCTTAAAATGATGCAAGTGGATCAGGTTCTTTCTCAGCCTCTTCCCGGTCCTTTCCCTCTCTAAAGGTCTGTGGTGCGTAGGTGAGCTGCGTCATCGTGGGTTCCGCACCCAGAGCCTCGCTCCCCGTTCCTGGTGTGTGTGTATGTCCTCTGTCCTACACACACACACACACACACACACACACACACACACACACCCCTCCACACAGGGCTGCCTGGTTTTTCAAGAAAGGCAAATGGAAAAGGAGATCTGAAACCCACATAGTTTCAGTTCTGACTTAGTTTTGATTTGAAACACCTTCGCATAGGAAGCAGTGAGTGGGCAGATGGATCCTGGGATGAGAGCCCTGAGGTTGGACGAGCCACATACAACCTCTTTCCATTGGTGCTTGTCTTTTGGAACAAAGCACGGCACTACTCAAAGCCAAAAAAGAAGAAAAACAACAACAACAACAAAAGAGATCTTGCCACACTCTGTGAGAGGCACTGTTGAACCAAGAGCAATGGAACATGGCGGCATGGAGAGCCTCACAGGCCCTCGACCAACCCACCTACTTCTATGTCTGCCACACTTGGTGTGTGTCGGGGATTTCTGGGATGGACGTTTTCACTGAGCCGTTGAAGGTAGAGAAGTGTGCTTAGTCTCAAAGCTTTTAAAACAAAACAAGAATAGTGCTAAGAGAGAAATCTGTTTGGATTGAGGCTACACGTGGTAACGTCTTCCAAGCAGCTCTGTGGGATTGGTGACACTCAAGTTGAACTGTGTGACGATCATGGCTGATGGTGCATCACCATGACTTGCCACAGTCTCCTCCCCAGGCAGAGGTCCCCGTCACGAAGGGGTCTGAGCACATGGCCTGTAAATGACACGTTAGCAACTTTTAGATTCATGTGGGTCCTGACAGACAAACCTGTTCCAGGCAAATGTTTATCTGCATGATTTGTCATAGGATTTTGTCATACTGGTTCTTAGAGAAAATATGAAAATGAATCAGGGAGCGAGAGAAGTCTAAAATGTTGCTCGGCGGGGAGGCCTGGGTGGCTCAGTCAGTTAAGCATCTGCCTTTGGCTCAGGTCATGATCCCAGGGTCCTGGAATCAAGCCCCAGGTCAGGGTTCCCTGCTCAGCGGGGAGTCTGCTTCTCTCTCTCTCCCCCTATATTCTCTCTTACTGTCTCTGTCTCTTGTCTCTCTCTCAAATAAATAAATAAAATCTTAAAAAAAATAAAATGTTGCTCGGGATTATTAAGAGAGAGAAATGTTAAGCATTTAAATAGGAAGCACTAATAAGGAAAAACATATGACGCTACCACACTGGAATTTTTCCTTTTTTGGCCATTCCTGAATTTCCATAGTTGTAACCGGCCTACTCAAGCTATTCTTCTGTTTCTTTGTTTTTTTTTTTTCTTTTTAATGTCATATAAAAATGGAAGGTATGTCAAAGACAACATCTTATAGGCTTGGAGCATTTGTAAGTGGGGTTTTGAAAGAACTTGTTACTTATCTGCCTGTGAGTGTCTTTCCAAGCTTTCTTTGGATTTTTTTTTTTTTTTTTTTAGGGGGAAGGAGATTTGTTTTCCTGTTTAAATACTGGACCTCCTGGGAAACATCTGTTTCTCAGAATGATAAATAAGGGTAGGGAATATGATGCATACAACAAATACAAAAAACCAACCCATCATCAGTTGTGCAAAGGTACCTAAAGGAAACGTGATGTATAGATTTGCGGGCGAGGCTTCAAAGAAAGTCAGACCCCGGGGGAGAAAACAACATAATCTGGTGATATAGAGCAGTGAGTGCAGAGATCTCCCTAGAGAATCAGAAAATGAGGAAGAATTGAAAGTGATGTTGATATTTCTCTTGTTTGGAGTTTCTCTTGTTTGGAGGCCCATTTAAAAATAAATACTCAAAAGGTCTGTCGTGGAATGTTAGAGATGGGAAAGATTGATGTCTGCGGGACAGCCACCACGGGCCTTGGGGACTCAGTGACCGTGAAGCACAGAGTTCCTGCCTTCAGGGAGCTTGCATTCTAGTGAGGGGACGCTGGCAAAAAACAAAGAAATAGGTGATATGGCAGATGTACTGGCAAACACTTTGACAAAAAGTAAAATAGAACAGAAGCAGTAGAGAACATGGTGGGGGTGGGGGAACCCGTGCTGTGTTCTATAGTTTATGATCGCAAAGGTGATTACGGCTAGCTACCATTCTTTCTCCGCACAGATGAAGTAACCTGAGTCCCTGAGCGATGGCCCATGGTCCCCCACCTGCCTAGTGGCCCACTAGAAATACAACCCAGTTCTCGTGACCCAAGACCAGTGCTCTTTCCTCTTGTCTCCAGCCGAGGCTTGTCCACAACCGTCAATGGGTTGTCACCGTCAGTTGTGAGCATCTATCGTTTCTTCCCTGGGTGATCAATTTATATCGAATGTTTTTCATGAGTCTGAAACGAGTTGTCCAACACTATTTCCATACCAACTTGTGCCAGCAGGAAAGGTCCCTAATATTTAGAATGGGGCAATTGACTGGTTGGTGGCTTTGGAGTTGTCTAGAGGTGGACCCCCTAGCTGTGCCATCAGTGAGCGTCGGTGAGGGTGTTTGGCACCCTTCGTGGCGATGTGACACACCCAGGACAACAGTTCCACTTCCCCACCTTGAATGTGCCCATGAGTCAGCAGGGGATCTTGTGAAAAATGCATATTCTGATTCAAAATGTCTAAGTGGGGCTGCGGTTCTGCTGGCCAGGTGATGCTGATGTCGCCGGTCCAGAGACCATGCTCTGAGCCCCGAGGGTCCAGGCGCCGGTGCACTAGTTTGTCTAGTTTTTCTTTCTTCACTTCCTCATTGCCCAGCTCCCCTCCCCTGGAAGAATCCAGCTTAAAAAAAGAAAATGTTGTGAAACACCAGTGCCAAGCCTGAATTACAATGTCAGGCACGCAATTATCTGGGCAAAACCCAGATGTTTCAGACGGAGGGTTAGCTCTGCCGGCCGCCACCGGGGTCATGTGACAAAGTTGCTAGCTTGAAGACACGGTCAAGGCAGATGCCACATATGCAAGGGGCAAAGGGGTACGTGTGCTTGAGGGAGGTGGGCCACCAGCAAGGGTTGCGGTGGCCGCGAATACTGCTGGGAGCGTCTCCCTCGCCCCCCAGATTGGGAGTTTCGACCCCTGCGTGCTCATCTGGGCTGCGAGCGTGACTCCATCTGTGTCTGCAAATGAGAGCTTGGGCCATTGGCCATGACATGCGGTGAGGGGACTCGTCCTCTCCCAGGGCCTGCCGCCTTCTTGAGCTGTCCTCTGCTGGAGCCACCCCGAAGGGAGGAGTGAGCGGGAGCGAGGACCTTCTTTGGGACAGAAACAGGCTTCGTGGAACACCTGCCTTCATTGCTCTTCACCTGTGAGCGGACTTGCTTACTCGCTGCAGTGTCTTGCTGGTGATAACCTTGATTGACCTTGGACATGTGAAGTCATGTCCTGGGGTCTCAGGAGGCAGCTCGGGAGGGAGGAGCCAGCTCCTGCCCTTCTATCTGGCTGGGCCTGGGGGAGGTGGGCTGCCCAGGTGTTTCTGCAAGCTCGGGTTCTGTCAGAGGACAATGGGAACGAAGGTAGTGAGAAAAAATGAAATTGATAGATCTAAGTGGATGGAAGCTGATTGCCCTTATTTTCATGGAGGCAAAACCACCAGCTCTGGTGGCTGTACAGGCTTTCACTGTGACCTGGGCCTATGTTTCAGTTTGACACTTTAGACCATTTGGTCTGTGTCCAGTGAGACCCCACAGCGGTGTACATGAGGATGGGGAGGTGAGAGGGTGGGAGACATCGGATTTTGGATACCAGGGCTTTCGCCAACATCTTTTAGGCTGCCTTCTTCCTTCTGTAGTCAGGACTTGTCACCCCTGGGGGAAAGTGGTCATTCACTCTGGAACAGTTGGAGTCTCCCTCGTGCTCGCAGGACCAATGGAACACTCTGGACCACCAGCCGATGACCCAGAGGTTGGACTTCACTCTGGACGTTTTGTTGGGCTCTTTTGTTCAAAGTTGAACTGGAGAGGTAGCAAGCAGAAGTGATCTCTCTTATCAGTCACTAGAATGCTTTGTCATGACCCACATAAGCCATCTAGGAAACCAAAGCCTGCTCTTCCCTGGCCCTCTCTGGCTAACCTCGCTCTAGCCATAACTGCTCCCCTGCCTGGGGCAAAGGCATAGCAAAGGCAAACTGCCCCTTCTCCTTCACCAAATCTTCATCCATGGCAAGTGTCTCAAGGATGAGGCTCTCGGGCAGAGCCTCGGCTTGGCAAACCCCAACTGTTTCCAGCAGAAGATTCTAGGAAGAGAAAGGAAAAACCCTTTTTAAGTCAAGTGGCCTTTCTCACTGTCACTTTTAATGGCTAAATCACTTGTACTTTTAAGTGTCCACACGTCCAGACGTGGTGTATGTGAGAGGACACCTACTGATAGGGCCTCCTATAGGTCTGTGCAGTGAGCCGGGCCCCAGGAGAGAGGTGGCGTGGGGACTGATGGAGAAAAGCTTGATCCGTTTTTCTTACGATACAACTCTTAAGAGCAATATAGCCTGCTTGTTTTCTTTGAAAGAAACTTTTTTTTTAATTTTCAAAGATAGTAGAAAGTTCCCATATACTTTCTCATCCAGCTCCCCTGAGTGTGAACATCGTACAGTTCCCATGTTCATTTATCAAAGCGAAGAAATTGACACAAATGCAGTGTTATCAAATTCTAGATTTGGGTTTTGTTAGTTTTTCCCATACATGCGCCTTTTTCTCTTCCAGGAGCCAATCCAGGGTACCATGTTGCATTTAGTAGCTCGTCCTTTCTACCTAATTCCACTTGAGCTAATCTAGCAGATTTTTGCACCCGCCTTACTGAGCACCTGTTCTGAGCAGGACCTTGGCTGGGCCAGCTCTGAGGCCACGATGAGTAAGTCCTCAGCGGTTTGCCTGTCCCGTGGGAGAGCTGAGGCACAGATACCACCATGAGACGCACACAACCCAAGTAGTTTCAAACAGTGTCTCGGGATTGTCAAACCTGGACCCGGCTGTGTCGCAAGCCTGAGAACACATTTGCTACGGGCCTGGGAAAATCCGAAGTCGTCCCTAACTGGAGGAATCGGCTGGGGAAGGAAGTCTGGGAAGGTTTAGCAGGGCTCGACCCAACGTGACTTCAACAGGAAAGGGAAATTACTGTGCAGAGCTGAGCCTGCCATTCAAGCTGCAGCTGCTTGGAATGGACAGAAATTGCGTTTGTGTGTGTGCACACGTGCGTGCATGTGTGTTTGTGAGATTTTTTAATTGGAGCTTCTTAGGAAGAAACCCTATCGACCTTTCTTTTCTTTTACTACATGGTTGCTGACTGAACTATTTGATTTCATGGTAAAGAACTCACAAAAAGGAGCCTTTGTTCCTAGGCCGAAAGTACTGGAAGATGCTGAAAATCCTATAATGTTCTAGCACCCAGATAGAAAATCATCCACTTCATTTTGGTGGTTGTGGGTTTCATGGTCATTACTCTGCGCGTGCCTCGCCCTAGTGCTTCTGATTCTCAACACAGCAGAGGTGTGGGTAGTGGAACGATGTCTGTAGGCCAGTGGGGCCGCGTGACTGCCACACAGCCTCAGCTCAGTCTCCAGAGAAGATCATGGGGTATCCCAGGGAAAGAGACTGAACACGAAGCCAAAAGCCTTTCTTTCCCAAAGCGGGACACCCACAGATGGCAGAAGCCATTGCAGGGTTGACCTGTAGGACTTGAAGTAGGGTTCAGTCAGAGGGTTCCCAGGTTCTGCTTCCCATAATCAGAGCTTAACTTCTGTTTTCCCACAAGAATTTGCTTTCCTGGTGCAAAGGAGGCCAAGCTGTAGCATCGGTGCTCTTCTGCACAATTCCCAGGATGCATCAGCAAACCCAGACTTCGGTAGTGGATGGAGGGGTGAGGGCGGGGCTGCTGGGCGTGGAGTGGGGGGCGTTGCCATGAGGCTGGCAGTTTAGCTCAAGCCCTCACCCGGCAGGTGAGCCTGACTTAAAGGCCAGAAAAGAGGGGTGCCTGGGAGGCTCAGTCGTTTGAGCGTATGGCTATTGGTTTTAGCTCAGGTCCTGATGTCATGGGTCGTGAGACTGAGCCCTGCATCAGGCTCCTCGCTCAGTGTGTAATCTGCTTGAAGATTCTCTCCCTGAGCCCCTCTCCCACCCCTCCCCCCTTCTCTAAAATAAATCTTTTTTTTCCGAAGATTTCATTTATTTATTTGACACAGAGATATAGAGACAGAGAGGCAGGCAGAGAGAGAGGGGGAAGCGGGCTTCCTGCTGAGCAGAGAACCTGATGCGGAGCTCGATCCCAGGACCCTGGGATCATGACCTGAGCCAAAGGCAGAGGCTTAACCCACTGAGCCGCCCAGGCATCCCTTTTTTTTTCCTTTCTTTTCTTTTTTTTTTTTTTTTTATTTTAAAGGCAAGAAAAGAGGACGAGAGTCTGGGGGTGGTCGTCTGTGGGTGACGGCCTGGAGGTGGAAAAGGCAGGGAAAAGGGTGTCTTTCGTGGCTGAATGAAAGCCAGAGTGATTCTGGTAGCCAGGTAGACCTCTATCTTCTGCCCCTCAGATCGGTTTTCATCTGTAAAGGAGAATATTATTATCTGCGTTGTCTATTTCGCAGGCTCTAGTACGAAGGGGTAGATGAACACCCATCTAGAGTACATTGCCTGGCCAAAGAGCCCTCAGGAGCGGGTGGCATTGCACTTGGCTGCATTTGAGTTCCTAGTAAACATGAGGGTCTCAATGCAGTAAAATGAAAACAGCCCTTAATGCTACTAAGAGAAGCAAATCGAGGTTTTTTGCCTCTGGTGGCACCGAGGCTAACGGCTGAGCAAACACGCCTGTGTCCTAAACCCTGGACCCGGGAACCAACTCTGCTATAGGCAAAAGCGGACTTGAGATTGCCCGTGGCCTCCGGGCTGCAGTGGATGAACTTGAAAATAGGGCGGCTGTCCTGGAGTATTTGGGCGGGCCCAGAGTAATCGCTAGGGTCCTTGAAAGTGAAAGCGGAAGGAGTGAGTGTGGAAGAGATAACCAGAGGTGCCAGCTGAGGAGGGACGGGGCCTGGCGTGGTGGGCCGTGGGGATGGAGGAAGGGCCGCGAGCCAAGGCAGACGGGCAGCCTTCTAGAAGCTGGGGGAGGCAAGGGGATGGATTCTCACTCTCCAGAGAGCAATGCAGTCTTGCCAATCCCGTGCTCTTAGCCCAGTGAGAGCCATGGCAGACTTTGGTTGTGCAAAACCCTAAGATGACAGATTTGTATAGTTTGAAGCCATGGGGCTTGTGGTAATGTGTCACAGTCGCGATAGGAAGCTACGTCACCTGTCGGTAGGAATTCTGACCCGGCCGTGGGCGTGCAGGGTTTATCAGCTGCACAGGTTTTCAGGAACCTCTTTCACTCTTCTTGTGCACAATCCTGGACGTATGCGTGCTTTTCCCTGTCTGCCTGGCAGGAACCATAGTTGCTGAGCGAGAGCAGCTACGTCCAGAACTCTTTTGACATTTCTTATCCCATTTGCCAATATTTATGCACAGAATACTCCTGCCTGATTCAGGCTCCCCGATTTGGTTTTGAGCAGGCTGTGCTGGGGTGGATGAAAAGGAAAATTGCGACTCAAGGGCAAAGCGATGCTGCTAGATCCCAGCTCAACGTATTTCCAGAAGAAAGACAGACCCCGTCAAGCGAGCGTTCCCCCCCCCCCCCCTGTGATTTCCAGTTTTCTCTGGGAACAACGGAGCTGGCACGGCTTGCTTTTAACATAAAACAAGAGGTAGATGAAAGCCTGTTCACGCTGCCTGATCCCTGTGGAGGAGCTCAGAGAGGGAGAAGCAAATGCACACTCCCCACTAAACATCTGTAAAAGGATTTGGAACCGAGGAGGGGGAAGTTCTGAGGCCTGCAAAACGGGAAGGAAGGGCTTTATTTACAGGCGGTGGATTGGACTTCCTGTTGTGAAGCTCAGGCCGTTTCATAACAGCTGCCCCCCCCCCCCCCCAGCAGCGTCTGGCGCTACAATGAGGAAACGGGGCTCTGGGTTCCTCCATGTTATGCAAGTTAAGGACCTCCGCTGCCAACTGAACTGGACGCAGGAAGAAGAGCGGCCCCTTGAACTTGTCCTTGCAAGCATGATAGAGCCGCTCTTTTAACTGCATGTGAATATGCAGCCTGTCCTTTTCTTCTTGTGTCTGCTCTTTCCTGGTCTGGAGATTAAAAGCCCCCGAAAGAAATAGGCACCCAAGGGGGCGGCCCCATAGCACAGATGGGTTGTCTCAGCACGGCCAGGAGCCACAGAAGCCGGCGCCGTGGTCTGTGAAAAAGGGAACTCGATTTATGTCTTTCCTATCACCCAACTTTGCCATCAATGCCACGAAGGCTGTTTTGGCAGCAGATTTGCTTAGAAGGTCAGCCAAGGGACAGGGAAAACATCGTAAGTGGGTATGGGATGTGTCCTGTAGGTGTGCTCCCGGGGGCTAGCTTTACACAGGTAAAGCACCGTGAGAAACTGCAGAGACTTCCTGCATTGCTTTTTTGGCTGAACACTCAAAAGTTGAGATTTTTGAGGGTGCCTGGGAGGTTCAGTGGGTTAAGCATCTGCCTTTGGTTCAGGTCATGACCCCCAGGGTCCTGGGATCAAGCCCCGCATCGGGCTCTCTGCTCAGCAGGGAGTCTGCTTCTCTCTCTGTACTCTCCAACCCCTCAAATAAATAAGTAAAATCTTTCTAAAAAATTGAGATTTTTTCAGCAAAGGGGTCTTTCGGTTGGAGGACAGGGAAGGCCCGTAAAGCTTATTATGCCTTCGGGTTGTTTTGAGAATGAAGTCAGGCAACAGGGCACAGCTGCTGAGCAGAGTCTGATGCCAGAGACTCTTTGATCGGTGGTAGCTATTCTGGTTCACTGGGGAGGACGAGAAGGAGTGGAACCAGGCCAAGCACACAGGGAAGGAAAGCCTGCAGGCCCAGGAAACAGCCCCCACCAGCACGTGCTACCATTAGTACCCAGCCCTCAGAGCTTTCCAGTTCTCTCCCTCCTGCTGCTTTTCCAGTCTGCTTCCCTGCAACCAGCCTTCCAGAAGTTTCTGCACCAGCCATACTGGTCTGGAGGACTTGTCTGTCTCCTTCCCCAGACTTGGGCATTGTCCCGCCTCATCTCTGCGCTTTCTGCCCGTCCGTTCTGCTGAGTTTTTCTCTGTGACACCATCCTTCTTTGAGCTCACACAGCTACAAGTCACAGGCCTTCTTCTTCTTCTTCTTTTTTTTTTTTTAATTATTTGAAGGGATATTAGATGTCTTGCCTCTGTTATAAACTTAAAAACCCAGACTAGAAAAGTCGCATGGTTTGACAATCTTGTTCAACTCTGCACTTGGAAAAATAGGGACTAAAAGCCCAGGTTTTCAACTCCCTTACCTCTGGGCCATACTAAGTATTGGGGACACCATGCTTCTAGCAGTGAAAGTCTGGGTGACTGTATTCTTTCCCCTTGTCATTGCTTAATGACACTTCGGTGTTATTGTAATTTATCTGTGTAAAGAAAAGCCCTGGAGGGCTCCAACAGGACACATCTCATCTCACTTAAGATGTTTCCTGTCCCTTGGCTGACCTTCTGAGCAAATCTGATGCCGAAGCGGCCTTCATGGTGTTGATGGCAAAATTGTGCGGTAAGAAAGGCCTAAATCGAATTCCCCTTTTCACAGACCATTTTCGGGGTCTGGTGTCTCGATCTCTCCATTTGAGTCTAAGTGCCACAAAGCAGGGATCAGATGTCAGTTTTGTTCCTGAAGACATCTCTCAAATCCAAATTTCAGAGCCCTGATACTGTTGAGAATCTTTACGATAAATATTTATTGACATTTGTGTGGGTTCAACGATGAGGTAGGTTTTCCTCTTCCTGTATAAATGTCTATAAGAGGTAGATTGTTGTCCTACTCCCCGCCCCCCCCCCCCCCCCCGCAGGGTCTGTGGATGGGTGTACCGATCTCAACAGTGGCTCCTGCTGTGAATTCAGGCCCTTGTCCTCACAGTAGGTGACATTCCGGACCCTGCCCCCAGACTTTATCTCCATCTCAAAGCCCTGTGTGTAGCACTCTGCACGCTGGCCACGCTGGAAGTGAAACCATGGGCTCATTTTTCATGCAGGGACACAGTGTATAAGGAAGTTTAACAAACAAACAAACAAAAGGCAACATGAGAACAGACCCACTTTGTTTCCTATACTGTCAGGTTTGGGGGGTTGCAGCATTCGGGGCAGGCTGTGAAGGCCAGCAAAGGACACCATCTTGCCTCTTTCGTATTCTCCAGGGGACATGGCGACTGAATTCCTTTTGCAGAGGAATGTCGGACAGTTTCCAGTGTTCAACTCTGAGCATCTTGCCTGGGAATGGGAAGGGAGGCAGGGTGCTGTCCTGTTATGTTGAGGTACAGGGCCCAGGCAGGGACACTGCAGGGCCCTGTGGTGGCAGCGAGCACGGCATCTTCTCGAGGCCTCATTTCTTCTGGCCGTGTTCATGCTGAGGACTTGGGCGACCAATAAAGAAAGGTCCCTTTATTGCTTCAGTCCATCACATTTTTAGCCTGGCCTTTCACAGCCTGGAATTCAAACCTTTGGGTCTTTTGATGCAAGCTCATGGTAAAATTAAATATCACTCTTGTCAGATCCCTCACGTCCACTGGCCTTCGACATATTCCAGGTGCTGTGGAAATATTGCTCTATGGTTTTCAGCATTTCCAGGCAGAAAATCATGGCCAGGCCTTCTTGGCATAACTCCCCGCCACCGTTCAGACCCTCGCACTGACTCGGGTCCTGCTTCCCAACCCAGCGCAGAAATGTCATTCCCTCCTGTAACCTTCCAGAGAGAAGGTTGGATGAAAGGGCAAACACCTGTCAGTTCCCACATCCTAAGCAGCTCCTTTTCCTTGGGGTGGTGTGGTACAGGGAAAAGAAAGATTTGGCATCAGCTTTGAGTTCCAGCGGCAGTAATCCTGCTTCTTGGCTGGGAGGACTTGAGTGAGTTTACTTCTCCAAGGTTCCGTTTCTTCATCTCTAAAATGAGAAAGACAGGGCCAGTGGCAAAGGCCAGTTGAGAGAGCACGGATGAGGTCGTGCACACAGGAGGAACAGAAGGCCTTTTGTTGTTGTTATTATGATTATGATTAATTAATTATTGCTGTGTTAATAACAGCGTCTTTCATGGGATGACAGATAAAAAGAACCAGGCAGGCGAATGCTTACAATGCTGCGTAAACACACTAGCAAATAGTAGACGCCATTCTCCACCATCAGTCTGGTAGTCCTCCCCCCACTGTGGGGCCCAAATCATACCTACCTCTACTGTATAATTTGGTTTGGGTCCGCTTTCCGTCATATTTCCCTTTGTCCCATATTCCACAGAATCTGACAGAATGCCGTATGGGATTGTGGTGAGTGTATTGTGAAACACCTAATAGAATGGATTATTTTTTACTTAAGCAACCAGTCTACCATGCCAAGTAATCATGAGGACGATTTCCACCTCCTGACCCATTATCAGAGCGCTCCGGACTGGGGACAATAGACTGGGGTTGCTCATGGTCACCTGTGGAGCAGAGCCCCCCAATGTTCTGTTGTCAACCCTGAAGGGAGCTTTCAGTTCTATGTGCACAGGAGCCCAGCCATTTAGGGGCTGCTGGGAGCTGGACCCGGAAGAGACACCCAGGTTGAGTAGAACTAAGTAGGTCCCTCTTACTGAGCCGGCTACCACAGGGTGGACGCTGGCCATTTCCCATAATCCTTCCAGCCATCCTCAAGGCAGAAAGTTTTGTCTTCCATTTTAGTGAGGAAACTGAGGTAGAGTAACTGTCAGAATCCACTCAGGTCACCTGACTGGACAGCCACGTGCTTTTCTGCCATGTTGTCTGCCCTCACCAGCGGTGTGGGGGGACCGCCTACCTCGCTCATACTCGGAGAGTGCGCATCGTTTTCTGGATCACTCACTTCTCTCTAAGGCACCTCAGACAATTAGATGACAATTTTCACACATGTTTTCATCTCTCTCCTGCCTCCCTGGGTGTGTCAGGAAGTCATTTGCTGTGTACTTGCCTGAATGATAGGCTCGAGGTAGACTTTCAAATTATAAGACTCGCTTGAACAAAATGACGTATTTTGCCTGATGTTTTCCACAGGGCCACGAACCCATCTCCTATAGACACCTTTCTGATCGAGTCTGGTTTTAAGAAGAGTACTTTTGCCTAACTCCCATTCAGTAAACCCACACCCTCCTGCTCTTCTGCTGCTTGGAAGAACATTGGCCTAAGAAATCAGAGACAGTCTCTCGCAGCAAATAGACTCGGAACTTCCCCACAAACACAGACTCCCATGACAACCAAACAAAAAGAGAAAAGGAAGGGGAAACTCGCTATCTTCAAGCTGCCAGCTGGAATTCCTTTCTGCTAAAAACTGTAGTACAGCATAGATTCTATTTAAATGTTTGTTATTTTTATGACTGACCTGTAGAATGACACAGAGTTTCAAAGTCCTCTCTCCTCTTTTCTTTTGCCTCTAAACCGGTTTGGAGAAATATCTATCCAATGAATGCATTGATGAGTTGATTTGATAAATCTGACCTAGCCACCTAGCCCAGCTTGTCAATAATAATCATTTTGACTATCACCACACACTCTGGTCCCCTGATAACCTGTATCCTTCCCCCCACCAAGGGACTGCCTAGGCCGACGTACCTCTCTGTGGCTCAGTGAGGGAGCAGTTGATACGGTGTAGGCCCCAATAATCGGTTTCTAGTTTCCCCCTAAAAGCAACTCACACTTTAATCTCACTAATTACAACGGATGATTCTGTTCTAAAATAAATTTTGCATTTATTTAGCTACGCGGGGTTTCGTTCCCAGCAATACCATTAGCAAGGTCTATTTACAGATTTAATTCCTGTTCCGAATTCTGTGGTGAAAAGAGCTTTTGTGGTATTTTTCGCCCTCCATTCCATTGTCTCATTAGGATCTCTAAGCTGGGATGCTGTGTGACGAGGGCCGCGAGCTCATGGCCTCGTCCGCCATGATGGTTCCTCTCTCTGTACCCAGGACAAAGAGCCCCTGAGATTTCCTGCACAGGAAACTCTCCATATGTGCTTATCCCCGGGTACTTTAAAAATCAGAGCTAGGGGCACACTTTTCTCTCCATAAATCACCACAGGATGAGCCCGTGACAGATCAGTAGCTAGGACTGCCAGCCAGTCCTGGGAGGATTCCTTTCTCTGTGAGGAGAGGCTTTCAATACCAGGGGCCCACCCTGCCCTCTTATCAGAAGACACCACGCTGTGTGCAGTGAGGTTTTAATTAACTCCCTGATTGTGCTGTCTTCTTTAATTCTCTGTCTGATGTTGTGTGTGCTCTGACGGTAGATCTCCAGCCCCTCACCATTTTTCTCTCTTCAGAGAGGCGACTGGGTGCGAAAGGTCCCCACACGAATTTGTAGCGTGTCTGACTGAGAGAGAGAAAGTTTGAAATAAGCTGAACGTCTAAGTAAAGGACATCAGGCAGATAAATTATAGTATAACCAAACGGGATATGAAGCATCTATTTAAATGATGTGTCTGAGAGGGATTTTAATGTTATGGAAAGTGTCTGCCGCCACTGAGCGAGTGTCCTCCTGCCGGGATCGTGTGCATGTGTGCGAGAAGTTCTGTGGAATATATTTCCTGGAGTGGCATTCCTCCTTTAAAAACTTTATTCATTTTTTACCTAATAGATATTGTGGGTATGGGGGGAAGAAATTAAAAAAAAAAAAAAAAAGAGCTATACAAACTTATCACAAAGGAATAATCGATTAGATGGGCCAAGACTGTAGTGGATTTCCAAGGGACTATTTTTAATCCCTCCATCTTGATCTAGGAACATGCTGGAAGGCTGTGCTGGAAACAAACACTCTGAAACACCAACTTGCCTTTTCACTCAAGTATGTGTCATTTTACTAGAAAGATGTGTAGAGAAGCTGTTTATAAAATGTTATATATATATATATATATATATATATACACACACACACACACATATATATATATGAAGCATATCTTTTATGTTACTAAATCAGTAGTAAGGGCATGCATTATAAAAATAGATAGTGGAAAACATGTTTTTTAAACATCCTCAGAGCATCAGTCTGGACAGACACTCTAGCTTTGCATCTAAATGCCGTGTGTCAGTAACATGTTCTGGCCCCAGTTTCTCTATTTTTAAAATGAGGGGTTGGACTCAAAGGCCCACTGTGGCACTGACAACTTCCGCAGTTCCTCTTTTCAGCTGATGGTAAAGGCTGAGAGAACTTCCTCTCTCGTAACAATGGTGTCTTTTATCATATAGGTTGCGTGTAGGCCTCAGAAAAGCCCCGTGAGGTCCACATATCCCCGTGCCCATTTCACAGAGATGAAACTGAGGCACAGAGAGGTCAAGTAACCTGTCTGAGGCCACGGAGCCATGGGCGGCAGATCCAGCTTCTTCCTCTTTCTCTCCCTTCTCTCCCCATAGTCAGCAGACAGAGGCAAAAGTCAAAGTAGGACCCTGAAGAGGTTCTAACATCACCCGCCCTAGCTTAGGTAGACGATGTTCATTTCCGTGTTCTAAGGGAGAACATTCTCGAGTTAGACCCAATGCAAAACAGAAATCTAAACTTGGCTTAGTTTCTTAGTGCCTCATGCTTTGAGATCAAGAGCCTTTTTATTTTTGTTTTATAATTTTTGTTTAAGATTTTTTTTATTTGACAGAGAGGGAGACAGCCAGAGAGGGAACCCAAGCAGGGGGAGAGGGAGAAGGAGAAGCAGGCTTCCCGCTGAGCAGGGAGCCCGATGCAGGGCTCGATCCCAGGACCCTGGGATCATGACCTGAGCCGAAGGCAGATATTTCACGACTGAGCCTCCCAGGCGCCCCTGTTTTGTAATTTTTATAGGATACCAAAACAAAGGCAGACAAGAGTTGGTCGGGGGAGTCTCTTCAGGGTCGAACTGAGTCACTTTCTCTCGCAGATCAAGGTTCCTACACACTCACGGGGCAGCCTGCTGTCCCTGTGCAGGGATCTGAACTGGTTCCCTTTTCTTGTTAATGAAGGCTCATCACGGACAAACTCCAGGGTAATACTGAGAATGAGGGGAGACAAGCTTGCAGACAGGGGACCCCATAGGAGCTGGAGCTGGCCCCATCCCTTTCCCCCAAACCCAGCCCCCTCCCAGACCTCCAGGTACAGACAGCTCAGGACATCTGAACATTTTGTGCCAGATAAGAGCCCAAGGAGCTTCTCCAAATCTATATCTTGTAGGACATTTTTTTTTCCCCTTTCAAATCACTTAAATGTTCCACATCTCCAAAGAACAAAGAAAAACACTTAATCTTTCATTTTAAACGTTCTTGCTTGCAGAGCCCAAGTGTTGTTAAGAAAGCACTTTGCGGACCCCCTCTGACTCCCCCTCGTCCTTCCCAGTTGACAGGCACCTCCTTCTTCCTAGACAACTGTGCTCAGGTCTTTCTGCAGAGGCTCTAGAGTGGAAAGGTCTGCTTTACCACTTGAAGCTAGTGACTCAGCCCCTCTGAGTCTCCACTTTCTCCTCTACAAGAAGGAAACAATTGTATCTTCTTGAAGGCATTTTAGGACTAAGCAAGGAGTATGAGATCTTAGGTAGGTGACAGATCCAACCCACCAGCTATGTTTATAAATGAAGTTTTCTTGGCAACCAGCCTGCTCATCGGTTAACATAGGGCCTGTGGCTGCTTCCCTGCCCCCGGGGAAGAGCTGAGTCATTGCAAGAGAGACCGCAGGGCCTGTGCAGGAGAAGTTCCCCCAGCCCCAGCATGACCCAATATTAAAAAAATGGCCACCGGCTGTGCTAATAAGCCCTTTTCATCCATTCATTAGTTTATTTTGACATTCAGCAAGTATTTCTTGAGCATGTGGGTCAAGCCTATGTTGGGGATTCTCATATGAATAAGATCCTCGAAGGGTTCAAGGAATTTGGGAGAGACCCAGCAATTCAGGGCTGAGTGTGGGTCCGCCTGTATGGAGGACTCCTAGATGAGGGGTTGGGGGAGTGGGTAGGGGAAGGGTAAGGTTGTGGGAGGAAGGGGTGTGTGGGGAAGGGGCAGGGAACAGGCGAGGTGGGGGAGGGAAGGTACAGCGTGGGTGGCAAAGTTTCCAGGAATTGGAGTCTTCGCAGTTGAATCCTGGGTAGGGAGGCAGGGGGAGGCAGCAGGCCCGCGTTTGTTGGCCTTTATTCATTCAATAAATATAACTTGAAGAAGTCAGGTAGGATCTCTGCTCTTAGAATATAAATTCTAAGATAGGCAATCAGCAAGTCAGTCAAGGAATGAAGACAATAATTTCTTTTTTTTTTTTTTTTTAAAGATTTTATTTATTTATTTGACAGACAGAGATCACAAGTAGGCAGAGAGGCAGGCAGAGAGAGGAAGGGAAGCAGGCTCCCTGCTGAGCAGAGAGCCCTCTGCGGGGCTCGATCCCAGGACCCTGGGATCATGACCTGAGCCGAAGGCAGAGGCTTTAACCCACTGAGCCACCCAGGAGCCCCTGAAGACAATAATTTCTAAATGGGAGAAATCCCACAAAGGACAGAAACCAGGGTGATGCGCTACAGAGCACGAAAGGGATGGGGGGAGGGGTGGATTTCTCTGGAAGGTTTGGGGAAGCCCTGCTACTGCTACTGGGAAGGAGAGCTTGTGCCAGGCAAGAATGACAGGAGTGAGCCAGCAGGAGGAAACCAGGGAGGCACAATGTCCTAGGTGGGGAGGTGGCAAGTGCAAAGGCCCTGTGGGGAAGTGGGGGCGGGTTGGAGGGTGAGAAGCTGTCTGCTGTGCTGTAGGGGAGAAGAGAAGACTGATGCTGCCTCTCAGGAAACCCCAGGGTGTGAGCCATGGGGAAAAAAGCCCAAGCCCTTATACTGCTGCCATCTGGTTTTCACGCAGTGGACACCAGTCGAAGGTCCGAAGCAGGGAAGTGAAGCGATCAGATGATTCGTAATGAAAGTAGAACAGTACAACGGGTAGGATCACTTCGGAGATGTTGTCCTTCTAGTGAGTTTGGGGAAGAGGCCTCGGGCTGGAGGTAGATGGGATCCTCCGTGGGCAACAGGTGGAGATGATGGCTTAGCAAGGGACGGAGGAAGGAGAAGCCCGAGTTACTGGCCGTGGGCCTGGGCTGCACGTGGGGACACGATCCGGGTTGGTGCTCTTGTGTTTGCTTTGCTTTGGGGGCCACCACCCTCTGGCCAAGAGAAAAATAAGAGTGACTTGAAAGGAACCCTACCCCCCTCCCCAACAGCCTGTTTACTTGAAATGGGAAGCTCCTTGGAACAGGGCTTGCCAGCCCTCAGGGAATCTCAAATTGCCAGAGAGGTCGGTCTGCAGGTTGTCGCAGGTCAGATCAGGCCATCATCTCTCTCACCTCCTGCGTCAGCTCGGGTGGCACCTCGGCTGGGCGTCATGTTCCTGTGGCTTGACTCCGTCCCCAAATTCCCTTCTGAAGCCGCTCTCCATGTAGCTGGGGTCCATTGATTCAAATAACTGCTCGATGGGAGCCAAGGGAAGCCAGTCGGAGCAGGGACCTGGTGTCCCGTAAATGCAGCAGCAGGATTTTAGCCGAACACATCTTTCCTTTCCAGCCACCTGTTGCCTTGTGGACCCTTGGGCTGCCCAGGAGACGTTGCGCTCTTTTCCCAACCAGCCCGGCTCCAGCACCCCTGCAGAATGGGCCCGGGTGAAGTAAATATCAAATCTACCCCATTGGCGGGGGGTAGCCTGCTGGTTACCAGGCCGGGGTCTCCCTGCTTTGCCCTAGGCACTCTCAGGGTGGGGCATTATTTCCAAGGGTTGTGGAGCATCCCTGATGGTGCCCTGGAAGCTCCTTCCTTTTATCCTGTGCACACTCCGTGAGGATTCTCCTCTCCCCACTCCCCGCACCCCCCCGACCCCAGAACAGGAGGATACCCTGTGACTATTTCCAAGTCTCACAATGGGCCTGACTGTTTTGTGCCGCCCTGTGAGAAGGAGCCCAGCTCCTTGGCCTGCACATCTGGAGGAAATACCTGTTTTCCTTTGAATTCAACAGGCAGCTAACGAGTTTCCCACCCCTCTGCATCTCTCTGAGTGCCGATGTTGTGTCCACTGGTGTCTTCTGCAAATACAAAGCGAAAAGAAGACTTTTAGCACCCTTAAGTGGGTGGCCAATTTATAAAGATTTGATTGAATTTTCAAAATAATTTAAAGGTGTGTGTGCATAAGGAAAACTTGACCGACATGAAGCCATGGGTTCGGGGAGTGGGTCTATTGACCAGGAGAAAGGGCAATCTCTTCTGTCCTCTGAGGGTCACATTTAGAGGAGCCTGGGTTGGCAGGAAAGGGAGGTAGTTTCACTTGCTCTTTGGCCTCTTCTAGAATCTTCTTCTTCTTCTTCTTTTTTTAAAAAGATTTTATTTATTTATTTGAGAGAGAGAGATAGCAAGAGAAAGCACAAGCAGAAGGAGAGGGAGAGAGAGAAGCAGGCTCCCCACTGAGCAGGGAGCCCCACATGGGGCTCCATCCCAGGACCCTAGAATCATGACCTGAGCCGAAGGCTGATGCTTCACGACTGAGCCACTCAGGCGCCCCCAGAATCTTCTTTTTTAACAACAAAAAGTGCACAGATCATGGTACCACAGATTGCAAGAATCATCCTTGCTATCTACTGCAGATCAGAAATATAGGTCATTTTATAAAAATGAGAGAGAGAGATTTTGATTTTGATTTAAGACTATATATAGAAAACCATTTTATCTACAAAGCAATTCAATCTGGACCACAGCCAGAAAGTACTAGTTAGGCTACTAGTAAGTGGTTGGAGAGAGGTGAACACTGACTTGAATGTGAGAACTTCAATCACTTGGACCTGTTTGATTCCCTGTAAGAAAGCTGCAGAAGATCCATGACCTACATCTCTGAACTTGGGTATTTCCAAGAAAACCACCCAACTTCCCCACTGCC
This sequence comes from Mustela lutreola, assembly GCF_030435805.1. Classification (NCBI taxonomy): domain Eukaryota; kingdom Metazoa; phylum Chordata; class Mammalia; order Carnivora; family Mustelidae; genus Mustela; species Mustela lutreola. The sequence continues at coordinate 9,251,359 of NC_081308.1, forward strand.
TTAGATTTAACACAATTAGCAAATGTCTGACAGGCCCCAGAGGTCTTTGTGTAATTAGATCAATAGCAGTAAAAGTCAGCCGCTTGGGGATTTATCTCTCTCCAACCAAGACCCCTCAGGCTTAGTAACATGTCCAAGTGGAAAGAAGAGGAAATAAAAACCGAGAACACAAAAACAAACAAACAAAACTATTGATGCAATTAAGAGGCTAGGATTTTCTCAAAGGCTAACAGGGAACTCATGCACTCCCGGGGAGATTGTCAGGGAAACATCACTGCGCCTGCACTCAGCAAGGGCTCAATTCAGCCTTGATGTTTTAATAATGCATTGCTCGCTAGCAATAAAATCCTTGTGTTTTAATAAAATGCAGGTTAGTATCCTCAGGCCTTGTTTTACTGCTGAGGAAACCGGGGTGTGGAGAGTCCCTGGCAGTCTCGGAGTCTAGAAGACTGCAAGGCTAGGACTCAAATCCAGGTTGGGGGCCTGTTGTCTCTCCTTCATCGTTATACCTGCACTAGCCTCACGGGGGCGGGGGGGGGGGGAGAGATGGTATCACATATAATTTTTAAAAAGTGGAGATGTGTGTGGGCAATGAAAATGTGACCCAAGAGTGTCTAAAAAGGAAGACAGCTCCTGAAATGACAAGGGCGTGAATGGGACCTAGTCAATTATAGTACACATAGGAATGACTGTGACCCAAATGACTGCATCATCCGGAGAAGCGGAGAAGCCCTCCCAGGAAAGAATGCCAAGCAGGGAAGTGGTATGTCAAGCAAAGATCAATTTCTCGCTTTTCTTTTCATTTTAGGTAGTCATTCCTACTGACAACATAGCCCTTCATTTTAGCAATGAGTCTTAGGTTGCACCTGCTCTCTAGATTTTAAGATAAGCTTATGGAAAGGAGACTGGGAATTGGAAGGTGGGTATGCAGCAGCTTGGAAGGCAGGATCGGAATTCAAAAGAGATCAGAGGAAATCGAAAAAGAGCTCATAAACAAAAGAGTACAACAAATACTCATTGAGTGAGCGATAAAAATGCAAGGCGGCTCTTCTGGGGAAAATGGAGACAGAGAAGTAGGTTAGCAACCAGAAAGTCGATGGATCATAGTTATGGTTCCTTTGCTGCTGAAACAGAAACGGGATCATGACAAGCAAAAATGTGCTCGGTAACACCAGGTCATTTTGTGCCTGTCTGCTTAATGCTAAGATGCCGAGGAGGTAGAGACCAGGAAAACGAGAGTCAAAGTGGTGAGCTGCCTGTTGGGCGCTCAGAGGCCCGTTCCTGATTGGTGCATTTAAATGTATTGTTTTTGCGTGTTTCAGCTTTATTGACGAGTAATTGACATACAACGAACTGCATGTATTCAAAATGTGCGTTTTGATCCACATGCACACCTGTGAAACCAGTTCTGCAGTCTAGATAATGAATGTACCCATCATCCCTAAAAGTTTCTTTGTGCCTGGTCCTAATGCCTTGCCTTCCCCCTTTCAGTGCCCAGGCAACCCCTGACCTGTTTGGTTACTATGGATTGTATTTTGTAGGCTAATTTTATATAAATGAAAGGATATAGTAGATATCCTTTTTGTCTGGCCTCTTGCACTCAGCATAAATATTTTGTGAGCTGTCCCGTTTTCTCTGTCCATATTTCATTTCTTTTTACTCCTGTGTCGTGTTCCATATGCTATATCTTTTGAAGCTTAGCCATTACTTCCCTGGGTAGATTATTCTGCTGACGCCATTTTATTCTCTTTATTCTATGTGTTTGTTGTTTGGCTCATCATAGACCCAAGAAATACATCGATTTATTTAACGGTTTTCCAAAAGGATCCCAAGAGGATTCCATGAGAGGTTACTGGTTCAATTTAACTGTGCTGCAAAGCTTGTGCCTTTCCTAGTGTTAAGAGAAACTGAGGCATATTAAAAATGTGCAGAGTTTATCTGAGCCAACGTCAGTTTGGCCAGGGCAGTGCTGAACTGGAAATGGTTAGGAGTGCGCCGCTGACAGGACCTCAGGGAGAGCTAATGCGGACAAAAGGCAGAAGCCAAGTGAGGAAATGATGGATTGGCTGTCGCTTCAAGCTTCATTGGCTGTTTGCGGTTGGTTGTTTTGGGGTTTCAACTTGGTAACCTTGAGGCATCTGCAGGCTTAGAATTAGAGCCTCCTCAGCCTGATGACCTCTTTATTTATTTATTTTTAAAGATTTTATTTATTTGTTTATTAGAGAGGGAGCATGAGCAGGGGGAGGAGCAGAGGGAGAAGCAGACTTCCCGCTGAGCAGGGAGCCCGACACGGGCTCCATCCTGGGACTCTAGCATCATGACCTGAGCTGAAGGCAGACGCTTTACTGCTGGAGCCCCCTAGGTGCCCCGATGACCTGTGTATTCAGTAATAAAGAAAACAGCCATGAATCCCAGTTCTTAACACCCTTACAGTCTAATGAGAGGAGATGGACCATAAATACAATGAAAACAAAAATTTTGTTGTATGGCACAAGCGAAGATGTGCAATTTGGAGACACTAGATCAGGGTCAAGGACCATGAGATGCCATGCCAAGGATGCAACCTGATTCGGACGTGAATCCAACTGAATGTAGGCTTTGGTGTGGTTTTGCCAGTCCAACTGGCAAGCTTCCACAGAAATCACCCTCTTGTAGGACTTAACACCAGGCCGCCAGAAGGCCAGGAGTTAGACCATGAGGCAGTCTTCCCATTGGAATGGCCTCCAAGTCTGAGGCTTTGGGGTCCCCCTGGAGGAGAAAAGCCCGGAGAGTGGCTGCGGGTCTCCTCCCTGGCTGCAGGAATCAAGCCTGGGAGTGTTACACGGGGAGAGCGTTGCCAGAAAGGCGAAGCTCGTCACATGATGTCAGTAAGTGTCTCATTTCGGTTCCAGAGACAAACCTGGACCCAGGAATGTGAGTGTGTGGCCAATTGCAAGCACTCAGTCATTTCATGGGGGCTGGGGCCGGGGGTGTGTGTGAAGGGAGAGGGTGTGAGGGAGGGAAGGGGAGGGGAGGGGAGGGGGGGGGCAGCAACGCAGAACGGACCAAAGGTTGAGCCAAACTAATGTCTTGCTCCAACAGTGCGGAAACTGGGCCCCAAATCTGTAACCGAAGAATGTTGGATGTTTCCCCAGCTGCACAAATGGTTTTGCGTTTATGCTTCGGTCGGCTTAAGGGAGGGGTGTAAGGAGAGAGTTTCTGTGTAACTGGAGGAAGAGAACCCTTTGGGCCTGACTTCCACACTTTTACTCCAGTAACATCTGGCACCTGGCCAAGGAAGCCTGAACTTTCTGAGAAGCTTGATTTCCTGTTCTCAGTGCAGGTATTGACTGCACAGTTGGGGTGACAGAGGCAGGGGCGTGTGGTGCACGTTAGTTTAAAAGCAAGGGATGGGAGGCGTTAATTCTTTCTTTTTTTTTTTCGTATGATTTTATTTATTTATTAGAGAGACAGAGAGAGAGGGAGGGAACCCAAGCAGGGAGAGTGGGAGAGGGAGAAGCAGGCTCCCCGCTGAGCAGGGAGCCCAGTGCGGGGCTCGATCCCCGCAACCTGGGATCATGATCTGAGCTGAAGGTAGATGCTTAACAGCTGAGCCACCCAGGCACCCCAAGGGAGCCGTTAATTCTTGTATCAGTAACTAAAAAAAATAAAACTTGGAGCCACAGAAGCTTCATCCTTTTAGTGGTAAACTTCACTCATAAGAATCTTAAAAACCTTTTGGGGAGGGGTACCTGGGTGGCTCTGTTAGTTAAGCATCTGCCTTCGGCTCAGGTCATAATCCCAGGGTCCTGGGATCGAGTCTGATCCTGTGTCGTGCACCCTGCTCAGTGGGGAGCCTGCTTCTCCCTCTGCCTGTCTCTCTTTCCCACTCTGTGTTTAATAAATAAAACGAAAAAAGGAAAAACAACAACACTTTTTGTGGAGACAAAAGTTTTCGGTTCGATTTGGTTTGAGAGTCATCTAGCATCTGGAACAAAAGTATTCACTGAAAACTCAGAGGGGCTCTTAATGTCACCTAGTTCAACTCTTGCATTTTATGGAAGAGGCAGCACGCAGGTCAGAGCGACAGTCGTGGGGGGCGGGGGGTGGCGGGATGGAGAGGGGCAGGACCCGCACACCAGTTTCCTAACTCTGAACAGGTTCAGTCTCCCCCATGGATTATAGAAAAGTGCACTTCCAAATGCCAGGCCTCGGCGAGTTTTATTATATGTAAGTCACACCTCACAAGCTGACTTGAAAAACAAAAACAAAAACGAAAACGAAAAATAACGTGCGTCTTATCCAGGCCTCCCCGCGAAGCTGAGTCTGCTTGACTCCAGACCTCTGGCACTCCTGCACTTTGCCTTTCAGTAGCATGATTGTCTCGCCTGTGAATCCACAGGCCTTTTGTCGTTTGTGTTAGGCGGAAGCTGTGGAGCGAAGATGCTATGCAACACGAAGGCTTTAACCATGGCAATTGGAAGGAAAAGTTTGCCGAGCTTCTGATAGTGCTGTGTAAATTTCACTTCCCAGTGAAATTAATCACTCTTCGTGTAGAGGGGCCTTTATATCTGCATCAGTCCCTGCTTGAGGTTCAGGAGAGAAGAACAAAACAAGGGCTGCCCCGTGATGGGAAAGGGGCATTTAGTATTCTGGTTGGTTTCCTGGCTAATTACAAAGCGTTAATGACATTCAAAGGAAACTTGCCTCCCTCAGTGAGCTGCAAATAGGGAAAGGCAACAGTACGTGAGCCAAAGAAAAGACAGGGTCCTCCAGTGCAGTGCAGAGCATAACCAATCAGCCCCAATAAATTGACCCAGAGGGAAAAGCATCTTAATTTACAAAGGAAATAGATACCCCAGTCATTTGGAAAACCAGCACAGGCTGAAGTCAGGTGGGACCAAGAGCTCCGGAGCCAGTTACAGCTGGTTTTCTCATCTCAAGGATTTGTTATTGCAAACCATTTCTTGAACAATAAACCGAGAGTATGAATCGTGATCTCTTTCTTAATGTCCACAGTAAATGTATAAACAGGAAATACAAATAATGCATGTAAGAGGAATTAGGAAACAAGACGAGAACAGAAAGAGACAACAAAGCTTTTCGACAGGGAATGGCACTAGAGAACGCTCATGGGTAATATTCCTTAAGAAAAAAAGCAGCCAAATATTTTGTTTTGCCCGTTATAAAGATTCTTGATGAAGTTTGTTCCTGTGGTTAAAACGATATTAAACTCAAGATGTCAGATTCCTCCTTGGAGAGCATCTTGTCACTGGTCTGGACTGATTAGGTTTGAGCCTTCCTACAGTTTTGGTTTATATCAAATATCAGTCTTGGCATTCTGGGGGCTGAATCTTTTTATTCCCTTGTGCTTTGAGCTGTGTTCCACTTTCAGCCTGTACTGACGTTGCCGAATGACTGGATTTGGCAGCTTCTGAGTTCCCTTCTGGAAATTTCTGTGCGTTTTATTATGTCTATTCACTCAGTCGGTCACCGGTCTCTTCCAAGTGTGGTTCATTTGGTTTCTCCCGTTTCTGCTCCTTTTACTCTTTCTCGCCTCCGGTTTTCTTCATTGAATGTTTTGGAGTAAGACAGGTTCTAGAGAAGTCCTAGGCAACATTTTTCTGGGCATTCAAGTTCATTAAAATATAGAGGTCACGATATTACGGAGGCAAAGAATGTTCACCATGACAATAAGACGACTGAAAAGAAGGCCTGGTTTGGGGACTGGTTGCTTTAAGATGTCTTGATGGATCTCTTAATTCTCTGCTTTCAGAAATTCTCTACTTTCGGAAATGATTCACAAGTCTCTGTTGGGCTTGCGAGGGAGGAGGACCTGCCACAGGCTTGGACATTTAATTGGGTCCGATCATACTTTGTTTACTCCCATTGGGCATTACACTGTCCTCTAGCAAATCGACAAAATTAGACTTGCCCCGCAAATGGCTTACAGGGGATTGGTGCAGACAGAATGTTCTGGGAGCAGGGCTCTGTGTCTTCCTGCAACTGGGGCTTCCTTCCCCCTGCCACTGAGTTCACCCTCGTGTGAACTTCCCTGCTTCGGAAGGAACAAACAACAGGCCACCATGATCAAGGCCATCCAAAGCATACCCCGTTATAGCCTGGCTGCTTGGACGGCTTGTTTTCGCCCGTTCTTTAACTGTGGAGGCCGCCCCCACAGGTGCTGATGACCCCTTGCCCATGCCTTTCCTGCCCTGCTCTCTGGATGGACCCTGGAGCCAGAGGTCTCTTAAGTCATGCAAGAAGGAACAACTGACTGGGGGCCCCTTAGCTATGTGCTCAGGCCTGTCTCCTCTGCTAGAAAGCTCCTCCAAAGCCCTTTCTTCTTTCTAGACCACCAAAGCTATGGATAAATTTGACTCTCTCCAGGCCTTTCATAGAGGCCTGCAGGGCCCAAGTGTCTGTTTGCCTAAAATGGTGGGCTTGGAAACGTGAGGGTCCCTAGCCTCAGAGATCGGGGACAAGCTTGTCTACACCTCTTTCACCCTCTGTGTGTGGGAACCCCAGAGTGCCCCTGGGCCTGCTTCCTCCCTGTGCACTCTGGGTCGCTGCCCCTCTGACCCACCCCCTTGCTGGTCCCAGACCGCTCTCTCCACCCCAACGTGGGTTCCTGCCTTAGGTACGGACATGGCTACAGCCAGTGGGGGCGGTGGGCACTGCTCCAGCCCAAGGCTCGCCGGCCAGCCACACCTTCATGTGGAGATTTGTCTGGATAAGGTCATTTCCACGGTTGGGATGGAAGCCATCTTCACCCCCGGGGTCAGCCCGCCTTCATATCCGGGAGCTCGCGCTAACCCGCAGGGAATCCCTGGTTCCTGACACTAGACACCGTCTCCCCTCCAGCCACCTGGCACCCTAATTAGCCGATCAGACATCTTGGCTAATTTCAAGCCATAATTGCCTCAGGTTTCCCTTGATTTTGACCTTAAGATGTGTAAGAGTTTAGGAAGAAGACAAATCTTGGTGAGGACTTTGTGTGACTACTCTTACTATTTTATATCCTCTCTGGATCAGTACAACTTACCAAAGCCCCAGCAAGGAGTTCAGCTGAAAGCAGAATTCTGGGTCTGTCAGAAACACACGCGCGCGCACGCCCCAGTGAGCAGTATTTGGCTAAGAATTCAGTGCTCTCTCATTTTTTCTTAAAAGATTGTCAAATCAAGGAACAGTTCTCCCTCACAAAGCCCGATGAGATGTCAGGTGTGGACAAATGAGGATTACAAAACTGCTTATCAGACCTGACCATCTAGAAGGAAACCGAGGAGGATTCCACAGAACATTCTTTTAAGAACACCAGGTGTCCAAGTTACAAAACCTGGAAGAAATTCTTCTGAACTCTCAGATGGGACAACTTATCTCTTTTCCCAACTGGAGTCTTTTTTTTTTTTTTTTTTAAGATTTTATTTATTTATTTGACAGAGAGAGAGATCACAAGTAGGCAGAGAGGCAGGCAAAGAGAGAGGGGGAAGCAGGCTCCCTGCTGAGCAGAGAGACCGATGTGGGACTCGATCCCAGGACCCTGGGATCATGACCTGAGCCGAAGGCAGAGGCTTTAACCCACTGAGCCACGCAGGCACCCCCCAACTGGAGTCTTCGTGAGACGTCTCTCAAAAAGAAACAGCACCATATGCGAGTCTTTAAGCCTTTGTAAAGGGAGGAAGTCTATCCGAGGCCCCTCTGGGTTGAGGAAGCAGAAGATATTTTTCACAGAGTTTTTTTGTCAACTAACCAAAGGGTTCAGGGCCCAATATGGTCACTTCAATTTTTTTTTTTTTTTTCCCCCCACTGGAGGTTATCTGCAAAGACCACAGGAAATGTTTAAGCAAATTCAAAGGCTATTTCTCAAGCGTTATTAGGATAAGTATAGTAATTTAGAGACTTGGTTTCTAACAACTGAAGGCCGGACTCTGCCCACCCCCAACCACGTACTCCACCCAATTCTATGACTTAGCTAACAAATAATAATTATGCCTGCTAACAAATGTAGAAGAAGCTTTTTTTTTTTTTTTTTTAACGTTCACTCTTTTTTTTTGCGAAGAGAACAAACTCAAAGAAGTACGAGCTTCTTTGAGAAGCTCAAAATGAACGAACTCAAAGAAGTACTACTTGGATTAGTAGATGGACAGAAGGACAGACAGATGGATAAGCCAAATATAACAATGTGTTCTGTAATTAAATTCTTTCCGCTTTGCATTATGTTTGAAAATTTTTTTAAAGATTTTTTTATTCATCTGAGAGAACCAGAGGTGGGGGTGGACGGGGAAGCACAAGCTCGGGGCAGAGGCAGAGGGAGAAGCAGACTCCCTGCCCAGCTGGGAGACCCACGTGGGGATCGATCCCAGCGCCAGAAGATCACGGCCTGAGATCACGGCCTGAGCCCACTGCAGACGCTCAACCATCCGAACCACCCAGGCGTCCCATGTTTGAAATTTTTAATGGTAAAATGTTAGGGGGGAAGAAAACCCAACCTATCACTGTGAAAACGTCTTAACACCTTTGTGTGCCTGTTGCTGTAAGGACCAGGGGCACCCATACTCTGTAGCCCAAATGAGCCATTTCAGCCCAACAGCCAATCAGACGTTGCTCATTTGTTGGACGGGGCGGTGGTTGATGGAGGTTTTCCACCACGAGGAATCCTCTAGCTCTCTGAGGGCTTTGTGTTGTGTTCTGTTTCAGCATTTTCCCCAACTTCTAGACACATGGCAAAAGTTTTTGCTCAAATCCAGCAACAAATGTTGGGCACTGGCGGTTTCAGAATCCACAAAAGCATTCATCTCCTCCAGGAAATTTTCTCTCATTACTCCCCACCCCTCCCCCCTCACTTCTCTTCTGTGTGCTCCTCTGTTGGCCGGCTTGGCTTCTCCATGTGGACCCCCACAGCAGGCCCATGGTGGCCGGCCGCACACGCTGCCTTGGTCCTTCGTCGGCTCCCCCAGTCGCTAGGCTCGGGCCCTCCCCCACGGCGGCCAGGCCAGTCCCGAGAATCACACCGCCGTCCCCACCAGTCCCTCGGGGAATTCCAGGGCCACCTCCGCCTTGCCTGCTGAGTTCCTGAGCAACCGTGCTGAGATGCGGCTGGGGGCCTAAGGATGTGGGACTCCCTCCAGCCCTGGGGTGGAGCTTTACTGGCTCCCAAGCATTTTCCCTTACTCTCCTTCCTTTGGTTCTCAGGATAATTGAGCAGGTGTTCCAGAACACAAGCTTCGCGTCTAAGTCGGTGTTTCTCAACAGAGGCTCGTTTTGGCCTCCAGGGGCCAGTTGGTGGTGTCTGGAGGCTATTTTGGTTGCATCTGGGAAAGGGGGTGTCTAGTGGGTGGGGGTCAGGAGACGCTAGACAGCCCACAGGGTGCAGGTCAACCCCCACCTCAAAGAATTATCTGGCCCAAATGTCAACAGTGTGGAGACTGAGACACCCCCCACCCCGGCCCCCCACAGCCTGTGTCAACCATGGACTTAGCTCGGGTTTCTCAGTCAGAGTGATTTCTTTGCTGCTGGTGATTCCAAAGTGCATCTGAGTCAGCTGTTGGGGATGCAGGTCGGGGCGTCTCCAGGGATCGGGGAAGCTGGCCCGAGGAGTGTCTCCCCTGGGCCAGGCGCTGTTCAGATGGGGCCAGATGCTTCTCTCGACAATCCTGAGAGAGATTCTAAATGCAAAAACGAAGCTCATTACACAGGGCTGCACATTCAATGAAAGGCCCCGAGCTTCCAAGTTCTGTATTAAAGACAACAAGTTGCCTCCCATCCTGACCGGGTCTGTGTGGATTTAATATAAAGTTTATACTCCCCTGCGTTTCAAAACCCCTTTGAGAAACTGGGCCTGAAAGCATTCTTCATCTTCCTTGCTCTTGAGAGAAATTGAGATGTCGTATAAACCTAATCCTTAGCAAGGCACACTGAGGACCTTTCCTCAGAATCCCACTCTGCTCCCTACTTCCAAGAATCCAGAAAATGCCTTGTAAGGAAAAGTAGAATTCACTTTGGCATGATCAGAGCTACGGTTTCTCTGTATTGCTGTGGATGACTGAGGGGACCATGTGAAGGGTAGCTTCCGAATGAGCTAACGACAGGTCTATTCCCAGTGTTAAATGCGGCCATTAAAATAGAAGGAGAGCAATGTAGGAATTGGTTGTTGGGGTTCAGAGCGAACAGTCCAGAAAGAACTCTTGAACTGACTTGGATGCAAAAAGATGGTTTTATTCGCGTACAGGGACAGGACCCGTGGGCAGAAAGAGCTGCACAGGGAGTCATGAGGCGTGGGCACCCCCCTCCCGCCATTTTTTACTTTCTACTTGGGAGGGGGTTAGAGAGAGCATAAGTCTCCAAGGAATTTTGGAAGCAAGGTTTCTAGGACCTTGAGGGGGCTAGCTATTATTAGGAAAAGATCATTTATTACCGTCTCACAAAACTTGAGTTAGGAGACCCATCGGATGAACACTGGTGGGCCATGTGCTTGGGGATGACTGTTAGCATAGATCTTAGCGGGTAGAGATAAAGGAAGTTTCCAAAGGAATTTTTGTATGTTAAAGTAGACTTCTACAATCCTGGGGATTGGGATAACATTAAGCTAAGACTGCCTTTTGCCCTTAGGAGAGTATTAACATGGAGGCAGCTAAGATCCCAGCTAAGATCCTAGTCAATGGGCTGTAAGTAGTAAGGACAAATTTCATGTTTTTCCTTGGCCTTTGTGTCCCCGGTCAGTATGTACTTGCTGCTGGATGGCTGGGCCTAACACACTGGCGTAAGGTTTCTGCTGGAGGAACCGAAGAAGAAATCGAATGCATCAGGATATAAAGCAGCAGATTCAATTGATTTCTAGAATGAAAATCGAGGGAGTGTTTGCTTGAGACTGACGCCTTCTCTAGTAGCAGCCAAAGAGGTGACAGCTGGCTTTCACTCACTGCTAGAGCATGAACAGAGGATAGCAATATTTATTTGCTCTGGGAACCCTTGTGCACTGAAGGACAGGAAAGTAGGTTGGTACAGTCATTATGGATCACAATATGGAGGTCCCTCAAAAAATGAAGAAATCGAGCTCCCATCCGATCCAGCAATCCCACTTCTGGGTACTAGATCCAAAGGAAATGAAATCGGGATCTTGAAGACTTACCCGTACTGCTCTGTTCGTGGTAACACTACACTACACTACGCCCATGCGTGCTGGCACACCATTCAGTCACGAGGGGAAACCCTGCCACTGGGGACAGTGTGGATGAAACCGGAAGACGTTATGCTCAATGAGATAAACCAGACATGGAAAGACAAATGCTACATGAAATCCCTTCTATGTGGAACCCCCCCAAAAGTGGAACTCATCGAGGCGGAAAGTAGAATGGCGGCTGCCTGGGGTGGGGAGTGGGGGGATGGGAGAAATGGGGAGATGGTTGCTCAAAAGGGACAAGGTGTCCGTTCTGTAGGATGATGAGTAAGTTCCGGGGAGTGATACTCCGGCTTGGGGACTGGAGTTAATAATACTCTATTGTATACTTGTAATTTGCTGAGTAGATCTTAAGTGTTCTCACCACAAAGCAAAACACGAAGAACAATGGTAATTATGTGAGGTGATGGAAATGTTAATTAGCTTGATTGTAGTAATCATTTCACAGTGTAAATAGATATCAAAACCTTATGCTGTATACCTTAAATATATACAATTTTTGTCAAGTAGAAAGCTAGAAAAAAAGAACAGCATCATCAGAATGCCAGTTTCCTTCTGTTCCTAATAAGTTATTTTGAAATATAAAAAGAGTAATTTTTTTCATCCTTATATCAAAATCTAAGAACGTCCCCAAATATTTTATGGATAAATGTAGTTCCAATACCAACATCAGCATTTCTTCCTGACAGACGTTAATTACATTTTTTCTTTAAAACAAGGATAAACTGTTTAAAGCACAAAATATTTGGGGCACCTGGGTGGCTCAATGGGTTAAGCCTCTGCTTTTGGCTCAGGTCATGGTCTCAGGGTCCTGGGATCGAGCCCCGCATCAGGCTCTCTGCTCAGTGAGGAGCCTGCTTCCTCCTCTTTCTCTCTCTGCCTGCCTCTCTGCCTACTTCTCTCTCCCTCTCTCTCTCTCTCTGTCAAATAAATAAAATCTTTAAAATAAAATTAAAAAGCCAGGAAATATTTTATATGACGAGCTTTTTAAAATGAATTTCTTTGCTTTTACTAACATCTGACAAAAACCCCTGGCAGCAACTTCTCCATTAGGCACAGAGCTAAGGGCCCATGAAATTATTTCAGTTTCTTCTAAAAACCAGAGGGAAAAAAACCTGGGTGATACTCCCCATCAAACCAACATAGTCATTAAAAAATCAAACTTCGAACACATATATATTTTGGTTGCGGAGGGGCTCCACGAAGGCAAAAGTGCAAACGGCAGTCCTGGCTCTCATCTCTCTACATTCTGCTACTCCCGACTCTTCTCAGAGAAAAGGTGGTTTTTCCTTCCTTTGCTTGCGATTTCCATTTTTCAGAGAGCTTCAGTCAATGGTCTAAATGACTCTCTGGGCCATTCAGTGGAGGGAAATAGGAACTGAGGACACCTCACACCCAAGAGACCCCATTTTATTTCTCTCTCCACTGGCTGTCGTGCTCCGACAAAGCAGTAACGTCCCCCAGAATGACTGATTCTCTAGTCCCTCTGTCATCAGGGACTCAGTGCTCCTCTCTTCAAGGTGAACTTTCCTCCCCATTCCAGCTACAAACCCAAACGAAAGCTAAATGCACTTTCATCCTCTGTACGGACCTCATTTCAGGATCGTCTGTTGGGCAACTTGATGAACCCAAGTGGCTTGGCTCTGTCGCTGTTTCTGAGAACAGGGACACTTAAGTGAAAAGGAAACACTTGTGTTTCTGCTGTTATCCTTCAGCGTGAATCAAAGCTCACGGTCAGGTTGGCAGTTCACAAGAAAGGGTGAGGTTGCCAGAAAATCAAAATCACCCAGTTTCCTGTTTTTGAAGATGTATTTCAACAATGTCACTGAGGGCTTCAAAGACAACAATGGCTGTTTCCAGAGCCAGACCAGCTCCAAGTGCCTTTGTGGGCTTTTTATTGTTTGATGCTGAGGGGTCAGAGCACCCTCACCATTGTGCTCTCCTCTCTGCTTCCTGCCTCTGCTGTTTTTTGTTATGCTATTAAGATTCCCGCTGAACATTAAATTAAACTTCCCAGATTCCTTTTTGTTGATCCAAGCAACTAATTACAGAGAGATGAGAAATGACTTGCAACACTTGGGTATTTTCTGAGGTCGCAGTTAGCCACAAAGATGGCAAAACAATCATTTTGAAAAAGGAAAGAGATTTGTCCTGAATTTTCAATTAATATTTATAAAACTTGGCATCAAAGTTCCTCATATTCCTTCCACTTGAATGGGAAAAGGTGCCTCTTACCAGCGCTGTAATGTCCTCCCCCCCTTCCTCCCTGCTCATCCTCACGTGCCCCCCCACAGTATTTTTAAATTATGGCGCCAGGCCTGTGTTGCCCTTGCAGTCCAGCTCCAAGGCCAAAGCTATGCTCCCAGACCACCTCCCCTGTCATTGTCATGCTCATGGCTTCAGCTCTGGCATGGTTGAAAGGTCTTCTGGGTAAGGTAGATTTTGATTCCGTCTCTCATTGTCAAATGTGGGTAGGGCCACCATGGAAAGGCAGGAAGGCTTGCTGGCCGGGGGGGCTCCTGCGAGTCCTTTACGTGAACTCAAACTGCTAAGGCAACTATGAAATTGACCCCCCTGCCCTGAGCTTTGGGTCCAGATTCCCGTGGCCATTGTAGAACTTGAATGGTTTGACCTCTGGGCACATCTGAAGATGAGACTCTTGAACTAGTTAAGAGTTTCTGGAGCCTTCTTGGGATGTGGTGACTTTAGGCCTGGAGAGCCTCAAAAGTTTCCCTTAGGGACCATTTTGGAAATGGTGACCACATTGTCTGAATTTTAATGCAAAAGGCATGAACAAATATCCGTAGAGTATTTGAAGCCCTACTGCCTCCGGGCCTAAATGACTGTTTGAAGCCATGTACATGGCATTTCTATGATTGGTCACTCTTGAGTCTCCTATGAGAGAAGCGTTTTGCTCTGGCCTGGTCATCGCTGTCTGTCTCAGCTAACGATCGAGATCTTTCCACCTCAGAACCAAGACCTGGGGCCCAACTCACTTTGCAACCTGGTGACATCTGAAAAGCTTTTAGTTGAAACGGCCCAGCTTAGTGCTCGCGCTCTTCATACCTTGCGAAATGTCCATCAGCCAGAGTATGGGCAATCCACTGTGGGACCCTGATGGTATTTTAGTGAAGGAGATTTTTCTGTATTTACCTCAGACCATCCCCAGAATGGTTTTTCCAAAGGTGCTTTATTCAGAGAAGTTTGCTGTCCTCTTCTTGATTTAAAACCACCGATGACTAGTCACTCAGACGTAATCAGCATTGAGTATTGAACCCTCTGAATCACCAGTTTATTCTGTTCGGTTTTCGGATGGGTCAGGATTCATGAACCCATACGAGTCTATCAACACAAAAGGGACTGAGACACAGAGGTAATCTTTGGCCATTAATATTCACCAGGGCAATTACTGAGATCATCGCAAAACATCATAAAAACCAGGAGGTCACAGCTTAGTCCCAGAAAATGAGAATTGCAAAGCAATTCAAATCAGTATTGCCCTAAATCAGTGCAGCTCGTTCATCACACTGATGAGAAGTAGTGCGTATTAATTTGGACAAGTTTCCTGACCAGTCCACAGATTCAAATCCATGTTTCCTAGTTAGCTCAATCACAGCACTTTTCACCTTTGGAAATATGAGTCTAAAACTGAGACGGACTTAGGACACATAAGCCACACTTTACCCTCTCTCAGTCCCATTCCTCGGAGGGCTCAGACGCCGTGTTATATAAGCTTCTGGAATAGTTTTTACTCCACTTATAAATATGCAATTGATATCCCCTGACTTCCTCCTCAGCAACCTTGTGAGTGGAAGCGAAGCAGTTGGTAAAATGGCTCATACTGCACATCGGCAGCTGCCTTTTATACAGCCTCGTGGTGAGTCTTGGGCATCCTTGCATATTATTACGTGTACATTTGCTTTATTTTGTGGTTGCGTTGTAGTCTGTTGTATGAGCCTATTTTAAGCAGTTCCCTACGTTGATTCCAGCCTTTTTCCTTCTGCTGGTATAAAGTGGTATTTTTATATCATTGTTCAGTTGTGCAACTTTGTAGGAAAAGGAAAAAAAACCCTAGGTCAACTAGAGTGTATTTTAAAATCTCATGATGTGATGCATGTTTCATGTTGGCATGAAAGCGGGTTGTAAATACTTAGGAAGGTGGGGCACGTGTGTTAGCAGAGGCATCACCGGAATAGTTGAGAACACAGCCTTTGCTCACTCTCTCTCGTATAGTCTGTGAGCTGATTAGCAGATATTTTTGTATTTCGAGCACTTAGCGGCAAGTGCATGCTGTGACTTATACTGAATTTTTTCAAAAAAGTTTGATTGATTTCAGAGGGAGAGTGAGTACAGAGCGGGGCAGGGGCAGAGAGAGAGAGGGAGTGAGAGTCTGAAGCCCAACACAGGGTTCAGTCCTATGTCACTGACATCATAACATGAGCTGAGACCAAGAGTCAGAGGCTTAGGTGACCATGCCGTGCAGGTGTCCCGGTGATACAGCATTATGCTTATGGGAAGCCCTTCACATCCACGCTGAACTTTGATTACGAAGATGGAGCGGGAAGATTTCAGGAACACAGAGAACACGAGAGAAATGGTGAAGATTGCTATTTAGAAAACTACTGTGAATTTGCTTATTTGGCATATAAATGTGGACCAATAAATCTTGTTACTAGTATCACAACTACTCATGGAAGTCTTTGCCCTAAATTATTTGTTATTCCTTAGAACTCAGGCCATTTTAAGTATCCCTTGGATGATGACAGTGACACAGGCCATCAGAATTGTTGTTTATAAAATACAGAATCGAACCCTGGGTGGCTCAAGCAAAAAGGAATTGATTAGAAGGCCACAGTGGTTCATATAACCCCCAGTAAAAGGAGAGACTGGGTTCAGAAAAAATGCAAGAACCAACAGTGGGCCCGATGGCCACGCTCAGGGCCGAGATCACATTCTGCTTCAGTCAGGGCCTCACTGGGGACACTGCTACTCCTGGACCTCCGCACACCTGGAAACTCCAGACTCTACCCACGGGCCATGAGGAATAACCTCATGCCGGCCTCCTTCAAGGCGCAGGGTCAGAAATGGGACTTGCTGATTCGCTGAGCATAGGTCATGTGCTGAAGTCCCAGTCGCAGAGCACCCTGGGAGAGGGAATTGCTTGACATCTTTTGGCTTTCCTTTTGGGAACTCTTCTACGGAGACCCCCACACAGGAGAACTGTTCCTAAATATGAGGAATGCCTCATAACCCAAAAATGAGAAAGGAGAACTGATCGCCACTGGGAGGTCTTGACTTCTGTTTCTGGAACAACATTATCATTTATTTATGATCCCCTTTATCGATGCCTCCTTAAAAGCAGCATATTAGCTCCCCATGACCTCATCTAACCTCCATCCCTTGGTGTCTGTTGTAATTATTTTGAATGATTCTCAGCCCTAATAATAATCCTTCATGGTCACCTCATGCTTGCAGTTTTCTGAATGCTTTTCCTTGTAGGATGGCATTTAATTAAATGCCTTCATGTAGGAGGAACAATTCCTCCTGTCATGCTTACTTCTTTTGCCATACCTTTTTTTAAAAACCCTCTCCCTAGCCAAACACGAACTTTGTCCTTCCTACTTGCCTCCGCAACAACATTCAAGAGCTCCATGTTAATCATTGGAATGAAGACTTAGCTTTATTCCCCCTGGGTTTTGGGACCCTTCTCAGCCCCTTCAGATGCTGCTCAGCACCACGAACCATTGAGCCAGCCAGCAGGGTCCCTGCTGCTCAGTCTTGAATGCCTATGCCTACATAATCAACTTGTCCAAAATGGAAACAAGCTCCCAGATTGTGAGTGAAAACAGCGGTGACAAGGACAACCGCCACCCATATTTGTATGATTCTTAGTATCCCAGAAATGGGCCGAAGCATATCACTTTCTATAGTTTCATATTTTGCACATCTCTCTGCTGAATTTTTCTCTTGTGGAAAAAAGCCGAACTGGAGTAAAAAAATCCATGACCATAGGTAGGGGCTGGCAGAGGCAACATTATAGCGTGGAATGCCTTCTTTACTGCCTTTATCTGAAAATGAGAATCATAATTGATCTTCTTGGAGTAGCTTGAGGACAGATGACTTCACTGATGCCCAGTAAGTCCATTGTTGTAAGCTACTTTAAGACCTTAATACACATCTGGAGATCTTTTTACCATAAAAACCCTAAGCACGAAAGGCCCAATTCTTGCTTTAGGGATCTCATGCTTTACTCAAATATAGTAGTAATTATTATTTTCAGGTGCGATAATGGCACCGTGTTTATGTTTTTACAAAGTCTCTTTTAGAATGGATTTCTCAAATCAACACTATTGGCCTTTGGAGAATCATTCTTTGTGAGGGTGGGGGGTACTATCTTGTGCCTCCCAGGATGTTGATTTCTGAGCTAAGAACCTCTTGAGTTAAGGTACTATGTTCAGTTGAAGGTACTCCATATCAAAGGGCTCAAACCACCCGTTCAAGTTCATCTTTTGTGCTATTAATGTGTTAAAGACTAACAAGAATGCTGTCCCTTTGGGGTACTTTGTTTCACGTGGTACTTTGTCTCCCAGAGAACCTGCAGATCCTTTCTGGGCCTGTCTCAAGTCTGGAGGTGAATTTGGTATAGCTATCTTTGTTGCCTGAGTTTTCTTGTTAGATGACCTTATGAGAAGTCCAAACACCCCGTGACACTCCGTATTTATATGCTCGCGTTCGTCGGTGTTTTTCTTTTTGGCAACTGCATTATTCTGGCTTTTGTACAAATACTACTCTCCTTGGGATGAAGCCTTCTCACTCTCTTACGAGGTTGGCCCGACCAGCAGCTGCTTTGGGGTGCTTGTCCTGTGCTCCCCGTGAACGGTGAGAGCGCTCACACCCTCGTATCACAGTCCCCCAGGGTATGGATTAAAACGGCAGTTTCCCAGCTGAACCCCAGATCTTCTGAATCTGAATTTCTAAGAGTGGGGCCCAGGAAACTGGACTTTTGCCCAGCATCCCAAGGGATTCTGATCCTACTGCAGTTGGGGAACTGTGGCCAGATGCCTTAAACCCATGGCCTGCTCACCACCCCCCTAGTGAGCTCTCCGGCACCTTTTGTCTTCTGTCTTCTGTCCTGGTGGCCTAGGAAGCTCCCTTCCCAGAGAGGCTTCCTGCCTGGTGTCAGCAGGCTGCTTTTCTAGGAAGATAGACTCTTGACATGAGCTTCATGGTGAGGGGCCGAGCGAGCTGTTCTTATCTGCAGCGGAGAGGTTAATATCTTGAGACTTAGAGACAGAAAACAGACAGGATGACTCATCAAGGATAAGATGAAAAGATCTGCTCGCCCGAGCAGATGGAGACAGCCTGGAGTCTGACGACGACGTGAAACCAGGCTCCGGCTTCAATAAATAGTTGCAGAGTGAAACCAGTGACTCACTGATAAGGACGTGGTGAGACTGGCCACAGTGATGATCTGCCTGTGTACAGCGTCTAACTCAGACAGGCCACGTATCACCGCAGCAACATGGCCGGTGTATCCTCTAAGGCGGCCGGGGTTTGATCCTGACTCAGACCTCATTGCTCTTGCTTTGCCCATAATTCCGAGAAGACTGGTTATCAGGCTGACTGGGCCTCTGAAGATGGGAGGCAGTGGGCAGGAACATGGGATACGTGGACTCTGTGACTCAGGCAAGGATTGACAGAAAGTAGAATTCTAGAGAACTTGGTTGTATGGGACTCATCGTTCCATGATTGTGATCTGTGGGTTAGGTGGGGATGCAGTGATGTTTTTAAAAATCGAGTACTCCCAACTTAGAGCCTACCTTAAGAATCTAGTACTTAAGAAAAGGGGAAAAAAAAAAGGTTTGGGGTGGTCAGGTATAATGTTAACCACTTAGGGGTGGAGGAGGGATCATGGAAGGTCAAAAGGCCGTGGAATGAACCAGGGTCTCAGACTCGATCTTAAAACAGGTCTCCCTACATTCACAGGTATGGTTTTATAAAAGGAAAATGACAACTACAAAACTTGTGTGGCGCTTCTCTCTTCCATTTGATTGACCTACATTTCTTTTAGCTTTGGCTGATTACCCAAAGCATTACATTAGCGAAACGCTTTCCACCAGTCTATGGACATTTAAGTTGGGCATGCAGTACTCCGGTAATTAGAATCAATGTTCCCTATGCAAATATAAGTGGTAGCTCAGACATTTCTCTGCATGGAAATCAATCGAGTTCTGGCACAGCTCTGTAAATATTAGCTAAGGTTAGACCATTCCAGCAATGCCATCATAGGATACAGGATGTAAAGGTCCAAATTCTAAACTAAAATGGAAAACCCCATTATGGCTACTTGTGTAATCCTTATATTTGGGGTTATGGTAGATTAAATGTAGTGTTTGTGATTAGCTGTGGAAATTATCTAACAGTGTTCACGATGACCCCCCCCCCCCCACACACACACACATCACCAACTCTAAACACGGTTTCCGGAAGGACTCGTCACATTCAAATCAAGTGCCGGGGTCTTAGATCAGAAAGAAATGTTGCTGGTGCAGTGCTGTGCTCCTCTGATAGGTGAAGAAATGGGTCAGGGTGGTTAGGTGGCCTGACTACCTCTTTTCTTGTATTTTCTGTGGTACAGAATAACGGCCGGGCTGAGTTCCTCTCTGTTCTGGGAGTTCCTTTGAGGCAGGAGGGGGATCTCCATCATCTTGATGTCCATCTACCCTAGTAGAGCGCTGGGAACACAGCAGATGTTTGCTGTTTATTTAATAAGTCGCTAGAGCAAATCAGAAAAGGAATGTCCCTGGTAACCCGACTCCCAGCCAGCCCTCCTTTCATAAGTCTCAGGTCTGTCAACGTTCTCGACCAATATGTCAGTTCAGAACATTCTGGACTCGCTGAGGGATTTGTCTCAGCAGCAGCTCCTGGAGCAAGATGTTTAAATTCCTTCGCTGAAGGTCCTAGCTGCGTCGTCCCCTACGCCCTGGCCAAGTCCACACACATGGGGTCTGTTTCTCTGGGATTCTTTCTCCCATGTGGGTCCCCCGAGGACTGTGACTGTAAATTAGTTATTTCTTGGTCACTGGCGGCCAGCGTGGGGCCCGGTGCATGTGAGCGCTTGGGTGAGTGCAAATGAGTGTGATTTAACGTGTGAGCTCAAACTGTGCACTGGGCACCTTTCCAAAGGGCTGTCTTCGATGAACTCCTTTAATCTGCATGGCAGTGTTTTTACTGTGATTCCAGGTGTGCCGATGGACAAACAGGACAGAGAAGCATGGGACCTAATCCAAGGTCACATAGCTGGTAATTCAGAGAAATGAGAGACGCCGAGATTAGAACCGAGGGAATCTGTCTCCAGGATGGGGCCATATGGGTGCTTCCCAAAGCTCTGGTCTCTGGCCCTGTTGGTCTCTCTGAGTTTATCAAGGACCTCCAAGAGCCTTTCTTTCTTTCTTTTCTTTTTTTTTTTTTTTAAGATTTTATTTATTTATCAGAGGGGGGGGGGAGTGAGCGAGCACAGGCAGACAGAATGGCAGGCAGAGGCAGAGGGAGAAGCAGGCTCCCTGCTGAGCAAAGAGCCCGATGTGGGACTCGATCCCAGGACGCTGGGATCATGACCTGAGCCGAAGGCAGCTGCTTAACCAACTGAGCCACCCAGGCGTCCCACCAAGAGCCTTTCTTTGTGTGCGCCAAATCTCCCAAGTTTTACCATCGTGGCAATAAAATCTGAGAAATTAAAAAATATTTATCACTTTATCTACATACAGCAATAACAAACCTGTTGTGTGTGAGCATGGTATATTTTTATTTCAAAACCCTCTATTTTCCTCCATGCATAAAAATGTCATGAGAAGCGTGACAATGCTGGGCCTTGCTGCAAACCTCTTTCCTGCCCGGCTGGACAGAAGACGGCTGTGATCACTCGTCATCTGCTCTGTGTCCCTTGCGCGGATGCACATCCTGGGACAGCTGGGAACTGGCCCTGTGTGCGTGCAAGAGAACAGGAGAGAGCGAGGCACCTGCCAGCTGGGGTTCAGCAGGCTGCCCGTGGGTCCATACTTTGGACCACCTATGGCTCCCTCTTTGCATGAGCCCAGGGGTGGGTTGGGGGTCGCAAAGATGAGAGTCTGACTTCCAGGTGACCTGAATGACGGAGAGGAGATAGTCATGGTCATGGCCACGGCCAGCTCTGCAGGGCTGCAGCAACCTTGTGGCTCTCTACCCCAGGCTGGGCCTCTCCCGGAGCAGGCATTTCAAATGTGGTCCTTTTCCCCCTTCCCACGCTGAGGGCAGCCTCGTGGAGTCAAGTCCCAGGAAGCACCACGTGGAGGAGCAAAATTGGACCTGAAGATGGAGGGAACCACTGGGGACACAGAGGCCTGGCTTAGCAAGGAGTGAAGGCTCCGGCCTTAAAGGTGGCACAAAAACATTCTCCTGTGCTGCGGCCCACAGACGGCACATTCTGGAGCCTCCTGGTCCTGTAGGAGACACCGGACTGGTTTGGAAGGGACAAGGTCTCATGCAGGAGAAAGCTCAGGGCCACGGGCTGAGTGGGTGACTCTGTCTGCAAGGGCACAGGCCTTGGCCCTCCTACAGATGCAAGGGAGGCCACGTGACTAAGGGGCAGCGTACTTAAGGGGGCAAGGTTTTATTTTTAGTCCGCAGCAAGAAATCTGTCTTTCTCCTTGTGCTTCAGCTACCATTGTGGCTGGTTTATTATTGCTCTGCAGAGAGGCAAATCCAAGAACTTCTTGTGGACAGGCTTTCCCAGCAAGTATCGTGTTTCACAAAGCATAGAAACATCCTCTCCCTAATGTATTTACTCCAGACGTTCAACATTGTACCGCTTAATCCATTATTCTTACAAACTTAGCACCATTTAAAAATCATTGGTATTATGAAAATGGTGCTCACTGAAGCATTTGAAAGTACAGAGGAAAAGAAAGATGTGAGAAAATTATCCCCTCTCTTATATCCCCAACACCCAGATTCTTATCCCCACATGGTGGCCTCCCATGATGTTTGCCGTCAGTTCCTTCTCTCCCCGGACGCACATGCTCATCCCCCTCTCAAGGTGTGAGGTCTCTTCCCTCAACTCTGGGCCGATATCCTGAATTGCTCCTACCATTAGAAGTCTGTAGAAGTGGGCACCCGAGTGGCTCAGTCAGTTAAGCATCTGCTTTTGGCTCAGGTCATGATCCCAGAGTCCTGGGATCAAGCCCCGCATTGGGCTCCCTACTCAGCGGGGAATCTGCTTCTTCCTCTCCCACTCCCCTGACTTGCACATGCACGTTCTCCCCCGCCCCCCACCAAAATAAATAAATAAAATCATTTAAAAAAAAAGTCTGTAAAAGTGATGCCATGCCTGGAGCATGCTGGTATTCTAGTTCTAGCCCTGGTGTACAACCCACCATATTCCATGAAATCCTTGAATATTTGTTTCCTTTTTTTTTTTTAAGACTTTTTTTCTTTCTTTTTTTTTAAAAAATATTTTATTTATTTATTTGACAGACAGAGATCACAAGTAGACAGAGAGTCAGGCAGAGAGAGAGAGAGGAGGAAGCAGGCTCCCCACTGAGCAGAGGGCCCGATGCCGGGCTGGATCCCAGGACCCCAAGACCATGACCTGAGCTGAAGGCAGAGGCCCCAACCCACTGAGCCACCCAGGTGCCCCAAGATTTTCTTTCTTTATTTGACAGAGCAAGAGCACAAGCAGAGGGAGTAGAAGGCAGAGGGAGAGGGAGAAGCAGGCTCCCCGCTGAGCAAGCAGCCCAATGCAGGACTCGATCCCAGGACCCCGGGACCATGACCCAAGACTAATGAGACTAAATGAGACTAATGGGTTCAGAAGAGCAAGGAGTACCATCTTGGAGAGGCACAGAATCTTTCTTTTCTAAAGAATAAGATGATATTTATAGACGTCAGTCTCTGGATGATGAATCATCTCTACAACGTGTAATTGAGCAGTGAACAGGCAACTCGTGCAAAGTCATTCTAGTGATAGATGTATAGCTTATCTACAGATGTCCACCAGTAAGATCCACTTTGGACCCTGAATTCTGGTTCACTTGAGGAATAGAGACTTTATCAGTCTGCTCCAGCTGCCATAACAAGCACTACAGGTTGGGCAACTTGAACAATAGACAGTCCTGGAGGCTGGGAAGTCCAAGCTCAAGGTCCAGCAGATTTGGTTCCTGGTGAGAACTCCCTTCGCAACTTACAGAAGGCCAACTTCTTGCCGTGTCCTCAATAAGGGGGTGACGGGGTGGGGGTGGAGAGAGAGAGCAAGAGATGGAGAGATTGAGAGAGATCTTTCTCTTCCTATAAAGCCATTAGTGCTAGCAGATTAGGACCCTACCCTTATGACCTCATTTAACTGTAATTTCTTCCTAAAAGACTTATCTCCTTATACAGTTGCTTGGGGATTAGGGCTTCCAAATGTGAATTTTGGAGGAACACTGTTTAGTTCACCACAGAGGCCAAAACCCATATGTGTCCCTGAAGGAACAGTGCCAGATTATGCACTTATAAAATGAGGACATTAATCATTGTCACCTTACTACTCTGAGGCTATGACAAAGACGACTGCTTCAGTTTCCCCAAATCAATCATGGTTTGAGAAATTAAGGACATCTGAATATTGTGTCTGTGTACCTATTTATGCATAACTAACATAGTATTTCTAGGGTAAGAGCCCAGCAACTATTTAATATATGCACATAACAATAAATGTACCTTTATATTTTGGTATTTAATTTCTTCATAGGCAATTTTCCTCTTGAAAAAATTTCCTGATGACTGAATTTTTCCATGAAAGATCGTGTGGAATGTTCTAGATTTACTCTCTAGTGTTTTAGATGAACAGCAACCTTGCCAACATGTGATCTTGAATGTTCTGCATCTAGCTAGGGATCTATTAGAACACCATTCTCTAGACCTGCCTTTTTCTGTAGAGTATACACATGTGGCTACCGACAACTGAAATGGGTCAGATTCAGGCTCAAAGGTTCTGTAAGTGTAGTATACATACCTAAACTTGGAGACTTAGTACCAGGAAAGAATATAAAACACCTGCTAATTTCTCTGTTGATTACATACTGCAATGATAATATTTTAGATATAGTGCATTAAATAAAATGTATTATATTAATTTCAACTGATTCTTTGTACTTTTCCGAATGTGACCGGAAATTTGTCAGTTACAGACGTGGTTCATGTTTGTGGCTTACACTGTATTTCCATTGGCGAGCACTACTCTATAGAGCTGAACTCAATCTTGCATGAGTTCAGCCAATAAAGATTGGCCACCTTAAAGCCCTAGAGTATTTCTTCCCCAGGATGGTTCTTGGAGCCACAAGAACCTGTCAGGGCAAGCATAGAAGAATGGGGGTGTGTTTGCCTTTGACGCCTCCATTCTTTGTTTCCTTCTCAACTCCAGGACACTGCTCACGGCTACTCTATGTGGTCCGGCAAGAGAGTCTCCCCGGCACGCCTCCCTGAGCTCTGCAGCTGCTGCTGCTTCTGTTTCATCTCCCCAAAGCTAACAACCCCTGAGCCTAGGGAATCTCACACCATTATTATTGTGGAGTGTGGGCTTTAAGAAACGTCCCTCAAGATTGTGAAAGACATATTCTCAATTACCCTCTTAGAAACCAGGAGCGCCTGGGTGGCTCAGTTGGTTGAGCATTCGACTCTTGGTTTCAGCTCAGGTCATGATCTCAGGGTCGTGAGATGGAGCTCTGTGTCAGGTTCTGAGCTCAGGGCGGATTGTGCTTGGCATTCTGTCCTTCTCCCTCTGCCCCTTCCCCAGCTCGCTCGCTCACACTCTAAAATAAAATAAATGAATAAAATCTTAAAAAAAAAAAAAAAAAAAAGGAAGTGAGCTCACAGGACTCTTTCCAATCTGATCACTTCTGACCAAGTGTCCCAGTAAAAAGATGCATTTCCAACAGCCGGGAAGGTGGTATTTTGGGATCATGTATTTAAACCAAGCATTGTAGATACGTGGCCTTTCTGTAAATATTAACTTTCTGCCAGAGGCGTAGTTAGCTGTCTTACAATCAATATTATGTGGTCTGGAACTGATTTCCCATGAAATAATCTCTACCTGTTTCCATATGAGCCCTTCTGCCCTATTCCTGTATCAACTTCCCCACAAAAAATCTTTACAATTAGGTGGTGCCGTTAACGACCAAGTCACTTGCATTGCCACACTGTGAGATGTTTTTAACCACACTCCATTACTGATAGCTTTCTGTCCTTTTTCTCCTTCATTCATTTGAGATGTATATCCCGCACACAATCCAAAAGTCCAAAAAGTGCGGAGGTACCTTTCATAAGCATAGAAATGCGCTTTCCCACTCTTGTTCTGTCCAACTGGGGCTTCTCCTGAAGGAAAGTAATTCCACATCCACACAGATACTGCTGCAAATGACGTCAGGCCAGGCCCTTTGGGAATTTCTCAAGTAGATTTCGGCAGAGCCTGGGGCTTTTCAAAAAAAGTCCCTCAAAATTCACCTGTAGTCTATAAAAAGTAGCCAAGATTTAAAGAGGTTCGTTAAACAATTTCCACAGCTACAGCATTTTATTTCAGGGAGTTTATGGGGATAAGTAGATCTTTATTGGGAATCACCATTGACATGGTCATTAGCTTTCATATCATTAAATATCTCATTTCAAGGGCAATTATGTTGGACTCTGTATTCATCAGAAAATAATTGCAGAAAAATGTGCCATACACACCAATTTTTCAGAAGCATTGGTGATGCAAAAGGTGGAGATCGAAAGTAATGTTTCCTTTTTGTGTGTTATTTGAAAATTGTAGCATGGCGGTTTTGCAGGATTAATTATAGATTGGCTCATTCATGGCCGGTATGAGATGAGCATCGGATTATCCATATTCTCTATGATTCTTTTAATCTGTTCTCATAAATGGATGCATACTACTTGCTGCCAAGTTGGGGTTATATGGTGATGGATGGCTTACTGGTGGAAGACTCAGCCCATTAAACAAGATTATCTGTGGATGGGTGTGGTGAACACATAGTAAGGTGATCCCCAGTGAGTCACATCCTTATATAATCTTCCTTGAGGGCCAGGGGAACCTGTGACCTGCTTCCAGCCACTAGAATATGATAAAGGTGATGGGATGTCACTCCCTTGATTACGTTGTGTAAGACTGTCTTGCTGGACCCAAGTGAGAGACTCTCTCTGGCTGGTCTTGAAGAAGTGGGCGGCCATGTTGGGGGAGGGTCTTTGAGGGGGCCACATGGCAAAGAACTTCAGGGGCCCTCTCGGAGGCTGAGAGAAGCCCCTGGCAGATAGTAATAATAAGAAAACAGGGACCCCAGACCTAGTGCTTCAAGGAACTGAACTCTGCCAACAACCACGTACGCTTGGAAGAGGTCATGGAGCTCCAGATGGGATGGCGGCCCTAGCAAGAAGCCTTTCATGCTTCACCTAGACTTCTGATCCAGGGAAACTATAGAATGGTAAATGCGTGTTATCTTGAGCCGCTAAATTCGGGATACAGCATAGGAAACCAATGCGGTGGGTTTTCTACTCATTTCCATGATGCAGTATTCATAAACTGATCTTTAAACTGGTTATTTTCAGACTCTTTCTGGGAAAAACCAGTGCTTCCGTGTCCTGTCTGTGGAGAAAACTTTCCTAAAGTGAAATAAAAATGAACCATTAGGAAACATTAAAGAGACCTACAACAGACAAAGTACAAACCCAGAGACCAGTGCTTTCATAGAGTGAAATAAAAACAAGTTAGAAAAATTACATAGAAAGGCATTCAGACTGCAAGCTTACATAGGTGTTACTATTAGATCAGATAAAGATAATTTCTCTGTCAAATGAGTCTAAAAGTTTCTCACCATTTACTCTCAATGTACATATGTCATTGAGGGAGGGGAAGTAAACAGTCCGCAGACCAGCACCAGCCTAGGCATCGTGCCTTTGAATGAGACTCAAGCAACTTATAAAAAAATAGCTGGTATTTACGGAGGTCTGACTACTCCCCGGACACTGTGTGTAACCCTTCGCATGAATTACCTTCTATTCACGCTCCTCACGGCTCTTTGAACTTCATGAATTTCCCCATTTTGTGCAGGAACAAGCCAGGATCGGTGGGGCAAAGTCACTTGCCCAGTGTGGTCACATGGCTGGGAAGCAGAGAAAGCTGTGACCCAACCCAGAAATCTTAACTGAATAGAATGATACTGTTATCATCCCCAACTGGTGAGAAAGTAGAATACCCAGCTGTCGCAAACGTGAACCATAATCAATTTCATCCCGGTCAAATATCCTACGAAGTCTTATGGAGGGAGTTGCCTGTGTGCTGTTCCCTAAAAAGGAGACCTGTCATTTGTGCCAAACACGAGCTATAGCGAGATGAGACATGGTGATCTCTAGAAGGAAGTGAACCATGCTCTCGGTGATCACTTCTCAAAACATGGTGGTTCTTAGTAGCCGAATCAGAGATGCGGAAGAGGAAAGCAGGCGTTCTTTGGGGATTTATGCCCCGCTTACTCTCTGTGAAGGCTTTCACTTCCTTCACTGAAATCTGTTAGAGGCTTAAGGGTAGCAGTTCCCATCAGAATTATTGGGGGGATTTTTACAGCTACGAAAGCATGGGCCCTGTCCCAAGGGATACTTAATTAACTGGTCTGAAAGAGCCAGGGAATCTGGAGGATTTCCAAAGCTTCTCCGATGATGCTGATGCACAGCTAGGGTCGAGGACCGGCCTTTTAAGGAAGATCATGGTGGACAGGACTAGGGAAGGCAGGGCCAGTTTGCCTCTAGTCTTGACATCCCAGTTTTCCAGTGCTGAATGGAAGGTACTCAGGAATAGCTTTCTGGCCCCAACACTCCCCTATAGGGGTCACCCCAGTAGGATCAGGGTGGCCTAAGTACTCCCTGTTATTTGAATCTCAGGAAACTTCCACCAATGACTCTAATGGTCTCCGGCCTCTGCCACTTGGGCCTAAGTTGATGAAGCTTAGGTCTCCTGTGCTTTGCAAAATCACGTTCAATTGATTTTTGTGTTTGAGGTTGCCATTTACAGCAAAATTACAATTTCGTTGCTCTTCAGCCCTCAGTCGTGGTTTTTACTTACC
Organism: Mustela lutreola; assembly: GCF_030435805.1. Taxonomy (NCBI): domain Eukaryota; kingdom Metazoa; phylum Chordata; class Mammalia; order Carnivora; family Mustelidae; genus Mustela; species Mustela lutreola. The sequence goes on from NC_081308.1 coordinate 9,279,637, forward strand.
CTGTAGGAAATACCTGTGTCCTCCTAGAACTTTCCTGAGCATTTTGGTAGTCTTGCATTTTACATTTACCCATCATTGAGTGACCGGAATTACAAATCACTGAGATTGTTGCTTTTCAGAATTTTATGTTATTCCCCGCCCACCATATTTGATGGGACACCATAGCAGAGCTGGATCTGAATATTCGCCCAGCACGATCGCGGGTATCCAGTATTGTGAGGAGCTCCTTGGAAGAAGAGCTTCCTGGCCCTCTGCTCTTTGATGTATGGTGGTCCACCAACTATAGCATCCACACTTCCTGGGAACCCCAGATCTAAATGCAGAGTCAGAGTCTGCGTTCAACTAGATGTCCAGGGGGCTTTGTACGTATATGTGGGAAGAGTTTGAGAAGCACTAAGAAACAACTACGTGCGTGTCCCCTGTTTGAAGATGAATGATCCATGTTACCATAGGAAGGATCCTGCTAAGTCCAATGTATGTGTGTGTGTGTGTGTTTTAAAGGTTCTATTTATTTATTTGACAGAGAAAGAGAGAAACAACGAGAGAGGGAACAGAAGCAGGGGGAGTGGGAAAAGGAGAAGCAGGCTTCCCACTGAGCAAGGAGCCCAATGTGGGGCTCAATCCCAGGACCCCGGGATCATGACTTGAACCGAAGGCAGACGCTTAATGACTGAGCCGCCCAGGTGCCACTGTCAAGTCCAATGTTAAAGAGAAAACATTTACTCCAGATTTTCCCAAATCTATCTGACCATAGAGCAACTTTTTTTTTTTTTTTTCAGGTTGCGCTTTCCAAAACCTTTTTGTTGAAGTAGGACGTGCATCAGAATAGTGTACATATTATTGTGGGGTGGCCATGCATCCTAGGTCTCTTGCCTTCCTATAAGTGTTGGAGCAGAGGCACTGACTTCATTCATTCTGAATTCTCTTGTCAAGAGCGGTTTGTAGAGCAAACTGCCTCAGAAGACAGAGGTAGGGTCTCCCTCCAGAGTGAATGTCCAGTATAATAAAGCCAGTCCAGTGTAATAAAGACAATGTTTCTCTCCAGGACAAATGTCAGGCAGACTGACTGCCTATTTTAAAAGATGTGGGTTCCCTACACTCGGGGTTCTTCAACCCTAACACAAATCCACTGTACGTGCAACATGCGAAGCGCCCTTCCATGTTGCCCTGGGAATCCCAGGGACTATGGGAGCAGGGGAGACTGAGGCATATATGAGGCTCATGCTGTTGCCTGCTGTGCTGTGAACAATACGGTCCTTTGTTTCTAACCCAGAGTTGAGTGGCTTCTGGTGGTATCCACAAGATTACAGTAGGCTAATTTGTCAGCTTGCAAGTAGGGTCAAATCTGAGAGTCTTCACAGGTCTTGATACTTCTATAGATCAACTTGATAGAATCCCACACACCCCATGTGATTGCGGAACCTGTTACCAGATCAGGAGAGATAACCTTATCAGTGCCCAGAAGGCTTCCTCATGACCCTTTCTGGTCCCTCTTCTCCTCGACTTGATGAGACTCCCAGTGACCTCATCCATGTGCAATGAGCTGTTTTCTAAACCAAGATTATTTAAGCTGACATTTACTAGCATTTAGTATGAGTCACTTTGCATGTAGTAAGTAATTCAATCTTTGTAGCCAACCTCTGAGGTAGGAACCAATCTACTCATTTTACAGATGATAAAAAAGCACCGAGAAGCTAACTGTTTGCCAAAGGTCACACAGCTAGAATTTGAACCTAGGTAATTAGACCTCAAAGCTAACTTTTTTAAAAAAAGATTATTTATTTATTTATTTGAGATAGAGGGCAAGGCAGGGGAGGGGGCGCAAAGAGAGCAGGAGAAAGAGACTCCCCGCTGAGCAGAGAGCCTTCTTCTCCCTCTCCCTCTGCCTGCTGCTCTCCTGCTTGTGTTCTTTTTCTCAAATAAATAAATAAAATCTTAAAAAAAGAATCCTTTCTTAAGCAGCCCTCCTCCTGCCCCCCCCCCGGGAATTTGGTCAGGGGTGGGGTGGGGAGACACCTGGATCCAGCTCTGGCTTATTTCCAATTCCTCTGAGGATGACATTTTCTTCAGAAGCTAAATGGCCAGAATAGCAAGCCTGGGGTGCCCTAAACCTCATGTCAGCCTGTGGTCTCATCCTTCTCCCTCTTCGCCTCCATCCCCCACCCTGCCAAGAAGGTGAAGAAGCCAAAATTGAGTTTGGGGATGTAGCTTTGTTTTCCAGGCTAGCTGACTGTAACGCTTCATGGGGCTCTGCCTGGGTAAAGATGTCAGGAGGGGCCCTTTCTCTCTGGCCCCCACTCTCTTTTCCCCCTGGCCCAGCCTTTTCCAGAATCACAAAGGCTTGCTTAGAGCCCAGTAAATCCCACAGAGTCTTTCTCCAAGGGCCTCAAGCACTCGCTGGGGAGGAAATCTGAGGGAGGCTCCTTGCTGGAAAAGGAAAGTGCTTCTAGGTTCAGCTTTTGCTTGGGAGATCAGCCGGGCCTCTTGCTTCCTTTCTGACCAGCCCAGCCCATGCACAGTGGGAGATGTTGTCACTGGAATACCTCTCATTTTCCTCATCGGAAGGACTTCTGGAACTCACAACAGTTCAGGGGGTGGAGAGCCAGGAGTCAGAAGCTCCTTCCAGCCTGAGTGGGATTCCTGGTGCAGGGGGATTGGCTTCCCTGAACATGGAGGTCTGGCCTCTCAGCCAGCCCTCTTGGGTGCCATTTTGTTTTCACTGCTGCTTTGTGATGCAGGAAAATGTGTCATTATTATGTGTTCTCTGCCACCTAGCAGTGTCTGGCAGGTGTAGGCACTTGGATTCTTTGGTGGAGGAGGCAAAATGAGCCCCAAGGCTGAAAACTTTCTCTGAGTCAGGCGTGCCCTGGCCTCAGAAGCACAAGGACACAGATGCTGACCTCTTCCGGTTTCAGGATCCAGCCCAGGACACCATGCTATATTAAGTCATCTGTATTTTTTTTTTAAAGATTTATTTATTTTTGCAAGAGAGAGAGTGTGTGTGTGTATACATGCACATGAGGGCAGAGGGAGAAGTAGACTCCCCTCTGAGCTGAGCAAAGAACCTGATAGGGGACTCAACCGCAGGACCCTGAGTCAAAGGCAGAGGCTTAACAGGCTGAGCCACCCAGCACCCCAAGTCATCTGTATTTTTAAGCAAGGTGATTTCTCCTTTTGGTTGGAGAATTTTCATTTTTAATCATTATTGCCTATCTTTCTTCAAATCCTTATGTCAGTTTTGGGTATTAATTTTTTGGATACTGAGGATACTCTTATATTCAATAGTTGATTGGCCTTTCATTGCCAATGGTAGAGGAAAATTGTAAAAATGTAATGAATGGTTCTGGTGGGAGTAGATATTTTAAGTAGTCAAGCAGAGGGTAGCACACGGCCGAGGTTCCAGTGAGCACAGTGGGAGAAACACTGATTCACTTCTTAACTTTTCGTACTTAAAAATGGATTTACGAAGTTGGGCTAGCAGATAAGTTGTACAGTAGCCTTGTATATATTGCATAAAATGGAAGGGAGCTCACGTCTCTTTATTACTTAAAAACCTACGATGTTTACAGCAGCGCTATTCATGATGGCCAGAAGGCAGATGTGGCCCAAATGTCTGTGGACGGGGGAGTGGATAAACACATTGCTGTTTGTCCATGTGATGGAATATTACTTAGCCAGAACAAGGAAGAAGCAAATGTATTGAGACAACAGGCAGACTGGTTGTGGCTGGGGCCTGAAGGGGAGGGTAAAATGGGGAGTGACTGCTCTAAGGGTTTGGGGCTTTCTCAAGGTGATGAGGTTTTGGAACTAAAAAGGGGAGGGGTCGCCCCACACTGTGAAGGCACTAAATGCCACTGAATTGGTCGCTTTTAAATGGTTGATTCTCGGGGTGCCTTGGTAGCTCCTTCGGTTGAGTGTCTGACTCTTGGTTTCAGCTCAGGTCAGGATCTCAGGGTTGTAAGATCAAGCTGGGCTCCACACTCAGCAGGGGGTCTGCTTGGGATTCTCCCTCTCCCTCTGCCTCTCCCCCACCCCCACCATCACACGTGACCATGTGCTCTTGCTCTCAAATGAATCAATAAATGGTTAATTATACATTACATGAATTTTACCTTGGTAGAAAAAATGTTTAGTATTAAAACCTGCAATGACGCCCCATTTCTTTAAGAATAGAAGCTGAATCCTTACAGTGGCTTGCCAAGTCTCGTAGGATCTGGCCCTGTTACCTCCTGTCCCCGCCCCCCCCCCTTCCGGGGCACTCGGGCCTCCATGCATGTGGTTTCTCTTCTGTGTCACATGTGCTCCCACCCTCCACTCCTCTTTGCCCAGGCCATTCCCCCTGCCTGGAAGACACTTTTCTCCGTTAACCTTTGTGGCTCCCTCCCTCACCCCCTTTATGGCTCTGATGTCCCCTGCCAAGGGAGCCTGTTCTAGCCACCTAATTTCCGATGACACCGGCCTCAAGCGTCATTCCCTTTATTCTGCTCTACTTTATTACCTCCTAAAAAGCTCTGTGCTTTTACTGATTTATTCTGTCTGTTGTTTGTTCTCAGCCTTCCCCTTCACTGCCACCATCAGAATGTAGCTCCATTAAGAAAAGGGTCTTAGCATGTTTCCACATTCTGAGTTCACTTAGTGTGAATTTTCCAAAATGTCCACAGAATCCACTAACAAGAAATTACACATGATTCAATTAAGTGGATTCTGAAGGAAATAGCCATAGAAAATGAAGTATCAAATCTAATAGTAAAATGCCATTATGGTTTTTTATTCTTTGCCAATATGCATACGTCATACAGGCGTACAAGCGTTTTGGGTTGAAGTTAAAACTTTCTTCCAACTCGTTTGAGTTTTGAACCTGAAGGAGTTACTTTGGGCTGGAAGTTATTCATTATGGAAGGCTGTGGAAGTGGAAAATATATTCTCCTGGGAGAAGGTAACTAATTTTTTTAACAAATAGCGTTATCTTCTCTTCTCCAGGCAGATTTGGGATCATTACAGCTTTGATGGGGCCCGGGAGGCGGGGAGTGGAATGTAAAACCTCTTTCTGTGGTTGAGTTCATTTATTAAATTTGTGCAGGGCCTTGATGGTGACCGTGGAAGATCCAAAGGACATACATACTCGTTTTCAAAGTGGATTTTTCAGAAGGGGGGTAAAGGTCCGAGAAAGAAAGGGGGGTAAAAAAAGGAACGGAGAGAAAAGAAGGGACAAGAATTTAGAAATAGATCTCTGCCTGAAATATTTTTGTACACGAGCAGGAAGTTGCATTCGGAAAGCCAGGCCGCAGACTCTTGCTCACAGACCTTGCACAAGGCAGTCTATGATTAGAAAATCATATCATGAGCTTAAAGCTCTTACATTTTGCAGATGGGGCGTCTCTGTTCATGTGGGTCTATATTGTGGCTGGAGATTGATGCAAAAACCCGACAAGAAACGCTACCTCCCTTCCTCAGTGTCGGCGTTAGAGCTAAAACATATTTCTGTGTGGGTCTGTTTATCTCAAGCGGGAAGAACCGGAATATCATAGTGTCAGAATTCATCAGGTATCTAAAATTTGATGCAGAATTCTTTTTTTTTTTTTTTTTTTTAAGATTTTATTTATTTGTCAGCGAGAGAGCTCAAGCAGGGGGAACAGCAGGCTGAGGGAAAAGCAGGTTCCCCACTGAGCAGGGAGCTCGATCCCAGGACCCTGGGATCATGACCTGAGCCGAAGGCAGACACTTAACTGACTGAGCCACCCAGGCATCCCTTAGAGTAGAATTCTAATAAGAGAGCTCTAGGGCACAGAATTGCTGCTTTGGCCAGGAAGGATTTCCCTGTGTCAGTCACCATTCTCTTATCCGGCTGAGGGACATGCTCCATGAATCCTCATCCCTGTGTCCTGGCTTGGACTTGGACCCACTGCTCCGATGGATCCCATCTGAGGAAAGAAAGGCTCAAGAAGCAGAGGGGAGGTGGGATTTTTTTGTGAACGTTGCAATCTCAGAGAACGTGAAAGTAGCATGACCCAACACTGGCCACTCTCATGCTACAGAATTGTTTCGTTCTTAGCCCCCATAGGAAAGAGCAGAATTTTGCCTGATGGCAAAGGAACAATTCTTTTTCTGAACTTGTAAGGCAGGCTGATATGAAGGCTTAATGCCTTAAGCTTCCTCAAATAATAGCAGGTACTTGTGTTTTCACTGTGGGAGTTGGAGGGCGGATTCGTGACGGTGTGAGGCAGGAGTCATCATGTAGGGGTTTTCATAGTTTTTGGAACATAAACTGAGCCAAAAATATCCAGAGAGGCCAGTTCCTCTTAGAGCTCTGATGATGTACAGTGAAACCTGCCTAGAAGACTCCAAAGATTGCCCAACGCAGGGCTTCTGGACCAGGGGCACGTCGGCAGGGGCACAGTTAGCGGTATCTGGGAATATTTTTCATTGTCATGATTCAGGGGAGTGGGCATTGCTACTATCATTGAATAGGTAGAGGCCAGGGACTCTACTGAACACCCAACACACACAGGACAGCCCGTCATGACAAAGAAGGATCCAACCCAAAATGTCACCAATGCCGAGATTGAGAAACCCTCATCTTAACCCATGTTCTAAAAATAGACCCATTAGAAACCACCCCCAATTAGTAGAATTACCAGAACAACAGTCTGATAAAACATAAACCAAGCAACCTAGTAAGTAACATTCTCTCCTTCCTCTTTCCTACCCTGCAAAGAACCACTGAATAAATGTTAAGTATGACCTTTAAAAAAAAAATGACTCTGGGGCGCCTGGGTGGCTCAGTGGGTTAAAGCCTCTGCCTTAGGCTTAGGTCATGGTCTCAGGGTCCTGGGATCGAGCCCCACATCGGGCTCTCTGCTCAGTGGTGAGCCTGCTTCCCACTCTCTCTCTCTCTGCCTGCTTCTCTGCCTACTTGTGATCTCTGTCTGTCAAATAAATAAAATCTTAAAAAAAAAAAAAAAGACTCTGTAAGCCATATCCTTAAATGTTTCCCTGTAATGTCTGCCATTCTCTAGAAGCTCTTCTGTTCCCAATAAAATTATTGAAACCACCGTAACAGTAAAAATTGAGCATAAGCTTCTCTTGGCTAAACGTGTTGAAATGACAGGTGAGGGGGGCACCAAGAGCCTTCTTTCAAAAAACCTAGCTTGTGGCAAGGATGCGGAGAAAGGGGAACCCTCCTACACTGTTGGTGGGAATGCAAGCTGGTGCAGCCACTCTGGAAAACAGCGTGGAGGTTCCTCAAAATGTTGAAAATAGAACTGCCCTATGACCCAGCAATTGCACTACTGGGTATCTACCCTAAAGATACAAACGTAGTGATCCAAAGGGGCACGTGCACCCGAATGTTTATAGCAGCAATGTCCACAATAGCCAAACTATGGAAAGAACCTAGATGTCCATCAACAGATGAATGGATCAAGAAGATGTGGTATATATACACAATGGAATACTATGCAGCCATCAAAAGAAATGAAATCTTGCCATTTGCGACAACATGGATGGAACTAGAGCGTATCATGCTTAGCGAAATAAGTCAAGCAGAGAAAGACAACTATCATATGATCTCCCTGATATGAGGAAGTGGTGATGCAACATGGGGGCTTAAGTGGGTAGAAGAAGAATCAATGAAACAAGATGGAATTGGGAGGGAGACAAACCATAAGTGACTCTTAATCTCATAAAACAAACAGGGTTGATGGGGGGAGGGAGGTTGGGAGAAGGGGGTGGGGTTATGGACATTGGGGAGGGTATGTGCTTTGGTGAGTGCTGTGAAGTGTGTAAACCTGGTGATTCACAGACCTGTACCCCTGGGGATAAAAATATATGTTTATAAAAAATAAAAAATTAAAAAACAAAACAAAACAAAAACCTAGCTTGTTTGACAGTTGCCCCACAGTTTCAGAAGGCCGACTAGAATTTAGGTTAGTGCTATCTCCAGAGGCAGGGCAGTATGTGACGTGTAGCAGAATTCCAGCCTGAGAGAGCAACGGCTTACACTTGTTGCTCTTCTCATCTGTTGGCCAGAAGAGGAAACTGAACTTCACTTGTTAGAAACCTGATGATTGTTACTGAAAGATGAGGCCGGAGATACTCTGAAGATGCTGAATACAGGAAGTCCTGCCCCTGGCTTAGAGGGTTCGGTGCAACGAGCGTCGATGGGGATGACTGGGGGGTGTGGGCTGTGAGGCCCTCGGTACCATCACTTACCGGAACGACCTTGGGCTTCAGTTTTTTTCTCATCTGCCAAACAAAGGCTCCAGGTTTTGACCTCTGATGTCATTTTAAACTAAAAAGCAATCACACAAAAATAGCTTAGTACAGGCCGACCTTGAGATTTCCATCCTACCACCGGACGTTCCCGGTCACGTCTACCAATGAAAAAGTAGCTAAGTGGTCGGTCAGAACCTGTGGGCTTATTGTTTCAGTCAACAGACTAGAGAACAAATCCCTGCTCGGCTCTGAAAGGATGGTAACTAATGAAGACCCTTTCCCTTCAGCAGATGAATGAAACTGGGTAATCTGTGATGGCGGATCTCGAGTATTTGTCCGGCGTTCAGAATCTATGTGTCATTCCGAAAGGGTCAGGATTGGGCATCTGTATAATCGTAGGCCATTTCTGTGTCCAGCGGGGCCTTGAGACCCCCCTCAGATAAGAGCACCTCTCGATGTCCACCTGAATGTTCATGTTAATTAATTTAGAGTTTTCCAAGCAAATCTGTCTGCAAAGTAGATTGCCCCACAGCACAGCATTCTGGCACCTAGTGTCTTCTCTGTGACGGGCCCTTGAAAGCCAAAAACAGGAGGGAACACGGAGCAAGACTGCAGAGATCACGACGTGCTTTTTCCTCCACAGGAAATCTCTTGCCGGAAGCCATGCCCAGATCATACAGGCAGCTTACAAAGAAGGACGTAACCCACCCAGGCCCGAAAGAACCCTCGGGAAGGCCGGCTCTGCTGGTTTCTCAGCCACTTTTCTTCCCCAGCCCACGCCCTCCCACCCCGAGCCCTGAGCCGTCTAGGTTCGTCCCTCTGCAGCTGTGTTCAATGATTTCAGGAACGGTTTTCCCGTCTGCTTCCCCCTGATGATGTCCTGCCGTGGCCTCTCTTTGTGGCCTTGGATTTAAGATGGGCCATAAGAGCAATGGGAAAGGAATCCCAAGCCCGTTTCATTTATTCGTCCTATTGTTTGTTTACTGTCCTCTCAGCAGCAGTTTAGCAAGAAAGAAGGTGAATGCGATGGCAGAAACGTGGGCTTACAAAATCACTAACGAGTTTTAAGAAGGCAGGCCATCATGGCGGCTCTAGCGAGATGAAACATGGGCCCAACAGGCAATTTAAAGCATCGAGTGTTGCCTGTTCAGAAACGTCTCTTAGGTTCTTTAGCAAGGTGCGTAACGTTTGCAGTGAGGAATGGAGAGAACAGAATGAAAGAGAAAGCATCTCCGTGTGGGGTCTTGTGAACCAGCTTTGTTTCCTTTGCTAACTCTGTCTAAAGTTAAAAACAACAACAACAATACATACACACATGCACCAAACCCTCAATGGGGAAACATGTCAATATTTACAAAGGCTTCCCTTCTGCCTACAGTGCTCTTCTGGGGCACCTGGGTGGCTCAGTGGGTTAAGCATCTGCCTTCGGCTCAGGTCATGATCTCAGGGTCCTGGGATCAAGCCCTGTGTCCAGCTCCTGCTTCTCCTGCTTCCTCTGCTTGTGCTCTCTCTCTCTCTCAAATAAATAAATAAACATCTTACACACACACACACACACACACACAAACCTTGTTCAAGATGTATCATCTCTGTCTTGTGGTATGGTTGTATTTGAAATAGATGGTCCAAGAGGTGTTTTTGTTTATTTTTTTGTCTTCATAGGGAAGCGTAAGCTGCTTCCAAAGCCCAAGAGCATGCGTCCTCAATTGTGGACTTCATCTTTCTTGGAAGGGAAAAGCTTGGCCCTGTGCCCCTGGGATCTGAACGTGTGGTTCCGAAGAGTCTGAGCAGCTGGGGTTTTAGGGCCCTCTCGGATGCCCCGTTAATGTTGGCGCAGTGGTGGTAAATGACACTGATTGGCGCGGAGGCCAGATGAATAACCACGCAGCTAAAAGCGTCTCTCTCTCATAGCCTCATTTCCTAAAAGAGCTCCCTCCACGGCATTAGTGAAGTGGGGCTCTTCTCGGCAAGTGGTCACTTTAGAAGTTTCTGGGTTTGTTGCTCAAGGGAAAATGGCTCAGTGCTAGGTATTCTTGAGGAGCAGGTGAACAGAGGCCCTGCTCCCAGGGCTCTCCTCGGCCGGATCCAGTCTGCGCTCCTCCGCGTGGTACCTTCAGGCGGAGCGATAAGAACAAATAAATACGGTGTGAGAAATCAGACAGCTTTTGTCGACCGTGAAGGAACCGCATCTAACACACACCACAGTCGGACAGCAGCCATACAGGGTGTCTTGTGTGAACATTTCCGGCTGCAAAATCTACCTGTTGCACTGAAACCATGACTCTATAGCCCATGCTTGCAAGAGCCCCTCCAGAAGCTTCCTGTTTTGTATGTGTGGTTCATGAGAAGGACTGCACACTGCAGTCCCGGTTTCGTTGTCTTTGTGCTCTTTCCAAGATGGGAGAAAAACTTTAAACTTTTGTATCTTAAGGTATGCACGAGGGCCTGACATCTGTAAATCTCTGTGTTAGTGCACAGATACTACAAGATAATAGAGAGGAGGGGCGCCTGGGCGGCTCAGTCCGTTAAGCGGCCAACTCTTGGCTTCAGCTCAGGTCCCGATCTCAGGGTTCTGGGATGGAGCCCCTTGTCGGGCTCTGTGCTCAAGGCAGAGTCTGCTTGGGATTCTCTCTCTTTTCCTCTGCTCCTGCCCCCACTTGCATGTTCTCTGAATGAATGAATGAATGAATAAAATCTTAAAAAAAAGAAAAAGAGAGAGAGAGGAAAGTGGAGAGCCGGTTTAGCCATTCATGTAGACCTTGGGAAGGAGTTGGGATATCTCGGGGACTAAAAGCAGTGTGCTTTGGCAGAGGGACTTCCAAGGAAGCATCAGGAACATGACTGACAGGTGGCAAGGTGGTGCTCAAAGGTGGAACAGATGAGGTGGGCACGGGCAGGTTGGTTTGGGAGGTCAGGAGGCTTGCTGCCTTGCCTACTGAGCCCAGCACCTGGTGAAGACCAACTAGAGAGCAGGGAGCAGGACGTGGCCTCATGCAAGGTCCACATCGGACCTCCCAAGTGAGCTCTGTGCCTTCCCAAAGGGTTCCGGCCTCTCGTCTCGAAAGCTACGACAGACACATACTCAGTGCTGTTAAGGACAGGCTTCTGGTCACCCGGGACCACTGCCGTCAAGGTTCTAATTGCAAGGTGAGCCGTTTCCTGATGATAAGAGAGCACTGTGACCATGGCCACAGGTTCCCAAATAGGGCCTCCCCGGGGCCTCTAGGCTCCTCCTCGAACTCTGCCCAGGGTTTGCCTCAGTGCGATCTGAAGGCTATGGGTGATCAAGGCCTTCTCTTCCCCTGTGTTGACTCAGGAAAACAGAAGACTGTTTTAGCCAGACCCCAGTGCCTGGGTTTTCCCCCTCCCTGCCCATCAGCTCAGAATTCCTGCCTCCTCAGGCAGCTAGGCAAAGGATCACAGTACGTGGTCCCCAAATCAGCGTGCGGGAGCAGCCACCTCCTTCCCCACGGGACTGCACGAGCTTTTAGCCACCATTTCTGGTGTTTGTTGTCTCCACCAGTACATACCATTCATGAACACTTGTCTCTTTTCTTATGGACCGAGGTCACTCTGCCCTTGCGGTTTTGTTCCCTTTTATTTCATGGTACGTGGTATTTTAGCCACATTAGCCCTGTTTTCCTACGACGTGGTTACGAATGGTCATCGCGAGGACCGGGGCACTTTATCGGCCCACCCTCCAAGCGGCTCTGCCAATTTACAGTCCCATAAGGGTTTCTTTATTACTGAAAGGATCCTTGGTACTGAGGACTGACCATGACGCTGCAGCATCTGGAGGGAGAATAAGCAGCACGAACCAGCTCCGTTTGTGGGATTTAGAGATCCAGGAGGAAAACTGATCAGACTTAAAGCTGAGGGTACTTCCCAGGGTCATTCCAGAAGGAAGTGACCCCTCAAGGACCATTTTGTCAGAGCTACCGACCTTTATCAAAGAGACAAGCACAAAAGGCCCTGGACTTGAACATGAAAAAAAGACAAAAGCCTCATCCAAAATTTCCCTTATGTCCCCCACACCCATACTTCCCCGTTCCAGTCAGAGTTCATGACAGGCTAGCCAGTTAGGGGTTGAGGCTCCAGTAAGGGGACGGGGCATGTGTCTGTGACTAGCTCTTGTGAAAAGGGAAAGCGAATGCACAAGTTGACCTTTGAGGTCATTCGGGGCACTCTGTGCCGTGGGCAATCGAGGTGAACCGGTGCTGGTCCTCTTCTGCTTCTGGCCAGAACGGACTGCGTCAGTCTGTTTCTCCACTAGGGATAACGCTCCCCGTGGGCTTTCCAGGGGATGCCTGGGGCTGACTTGCTGTTCATCAAGGTTTGGAGGCGAGGACCTGACTGTGTGCAAATGATCGACAAGGGACGCCAGCTCGGGCACGGGCTCCCGCATGGCTATCTCGGGTGCCTTGGGGGCTCATAGGATGAGGGCAGCGTGCATAGCCTTCATCGTCACAGAGTTTCTGGGGTGACTGAGCAAGAGCCTCATGCTCTGATCACAAAAGCAACAGGAGTGGCTGGGCTGCTGATAACGGATTATGCTGGCCTGGAACGAACGCCTGTGCTTTCAGATGCTCGGTGGACATTTCAGTGGCAAGGCATTTTTATCATCGCAGGCCATCGAGGAGAGGGGCCAACTTGGAGCCACGCGATCCACATCCTTTTATCAGCACGGGGCTTTCAATGGGAGTTTTAAAACCAGCCGAGCAATAGCTTGCTTTTCAGGCTGTTCAAGCTGCTCGGCTTACAGTGGTGCAAATTGGCAGCATGGCAGGAAAGACGACTGAAATTCTACCCAATATGGGGACTGAAAGCTCTTGAGACTCCAATGTCAAGGCCACTGGGGTGTGGCTTCTCCACTAATTATGTTCTGTCAAACAAGGGTTGAAAATGTCAGCCCGGACTTAGAGCTTGGCTCTTCCAGCAGCCAATCGTGGTGAGGCTGGGCCCTGGTTGAAATGATGAGAAGGAGTTTGAAAAACCATTCAGTTGATTTCAACACTTCCTGGGGACGATGTTTAAACCACAATGTTCTCTTTTTGGGGCAAGTCAAAAGCCAATCACGATTGAGGTTTTTCATCATGTTCTTCCCATATTTGGCCGTAATCTTCCTTCATTTGCTTAAATTTATAATATATGTGCTTGAAAAGCTAGGCTCTGAGAAGTGTGTGTCTCTCTCCCTGTTATAAAAGAAGTCTTAGCTCTACACATTTGAGCCTGCCCGTGAACTTACAGGGTAGCTTCAAAGCAAAGAAAGGAGCCAGACTAGGGAACTTAGTTTTTACTGTCATTAAAAAAACAAACAAAAAACAACCCGACTTCAAGTGTGGCTTCTGGCTTTGTACCATTTACATGAAAATACATAGGAAAGAGAAACTAGTCTTGTCTTGTGCAAAAAGAACCAGCAGTGGCTTATGAGATTATGGGGTATTGCAGAAGGAATGCTGCGTGTCTTACTGATGTGCAGGAGGTCCGTTTCACAGACTCCAGGAAATAAATGCACCCCTCAGATCTTCTTCTTCGGCATTCTTTGTGCAGGATGATCAAGTCTGGTGGAAGGATATAACGGAACTCCAATAAACCTCATCCTAACTTTTCAAAGTGAATATTTAGCGACCACTTTATAAGTACTGTCTGTTTTGGTCCCACCGTGGTCTCACAAAGGACTCCCTATTCTTATCCACATTTTGCAGATGAAGAAACTGAACCAGAGAGTTTGCTTTACTTGTCCATGGTGCCTGAGCGTGTAAATAGTGAGGCTAGGAATCTACATCAACGGTCAGATGCCCAAGCCCTTGCTCTTAACCACACACCACTCTACAACACTGAGACGTTCTTCTGTGTTTACGGGCAAGAACAGAGGCCCTAAGTTATATGGAATGGCCCTGGGACCCCAACCTTCAAGGCCTCAATCTCCTCTGACTCTTGAGATCCTAGGGAAGGTTGCAAGGTTTCTCAGCTTCTCTGAGGCCCGAGGTTAGGAAAGTTCCCAGTGACCCCTAAGAGATCACATCCAGAACCATCTGGACAGAGAGAACCCATGCTCTGCCGGCTGAGCCCCAGTTATTTCTAGTCTCAGGAAACCCAGCTGTGGAAGGCCCTCCCCCGTGGGGCTGAAGACACCCGGGCTGGAGGTGAGACCCAGCAGCGTGGGCCTCTGTGTTCTTAAAACTGGGGGGAACTGGAGAAAGGGGAGACAGGTGATAAGGCAGCCCAGCCTCCCCTGGGGCTACAGAGAGGCCCCATCACCTCCCTGCAGGGGTCTCACAGGGCAGGGGGCAATTTGCCCCACCCCAGGGAACGTGTGACGATGCTTGGAGACATTGTGGGTTGTCACTGCGGTGAGCAGCCCTGCCCGAGAGTCTTGGTTCCGTGCATTCTACCCACAGCTCTGAGGAAGCTCTGTGTGGGGCTCCTTCAAGGAGTCATTCAGCAACCAGGAAGCGAGCGGCCCGCAAGCACCACTAGGCAGAAGACGGAAGGAGGGAGGGCAGGACCGTGCATACAGGTTTCTACTGCATCTTTCATGTTGACAGAGAGAGGTCAGTGTTTGCCTCCGTTTACACGCCTTGCAACCAACGTAGGGGCTGGGCGCGTGCAGCAGGAAGAATGATGGCCCCCAAAGATGTCAGGTCTTAAACCCTGGAGCCTGGGAATGTTACTTAATGTGAAAAAAAAGAATGGTCTTTGCAGGTGTGATTAAGTTAAGCTTTGGGAGATAAGGAGGTTATTCTGCGTTTTCTGGGTGGACCCTAATTGCAGTTACAAGCATTCTTACAAGAAGGAGGCATAGGGAGGCATGGCACACGCACAGCAGAGAAGGCATCTCATCGGAGAGACAGAAACCTGAACAGCGGGGCCACAAGCCAAGGAATGTGGGCAGTCAGCAGAAGCAGGATAAAGCAAGGCACAGATTCTCCCCTAGAATTTCCAAACAAAGGGAGCACGGCCCCGCCAACATCTTGGTTTTGGCTCAGTGGTACTGGTTTCAAACTTCTGGCCTCCAGAACCATGAGAATACATTTTCCTTGTTTTAAGCCACTAAGTTTGTGGTCATTGGTTATAGCGGCCCTAGGAAACTAACACAGCCTGACACCCCTTGTGTCTCCAGATCGATCACTTGAGGCTAAGGGGAAAATCCTTGCCATACAGATAAAGTCAAAGCCCTTCTAGGGTAGGATTTGAGGGGAAAATGGACATTTCATTTGCACCTCCCTCTCTATGCTTACCTTTTCCATGCTCTCTTTGAAGCACTCTCCCCTGTGAAAACATGGCATTTACCTTCCCTCTGCTTCACTCTGGGAACAGTTTCCGGCGAATGCTGGATGAGGCATCTGGCGGTCCCAGCGCTCGGCTCCAACCCGTCTGAGGCTGCTGTCACTTTCTACCTCCATTTCTTGTCAACATCCATGCAGTATGTCCTCGACTAGATTCTGAGCTACTGGGAAGCAGGAACCCTGTTTGAATTATTGTGAAGTCTCCCAAGGACCGCAGCACATCAACAAACACATTAGGTGCTCAGTCGGTGGTTAATGTGTGCTTACTATGAGAAATGTTACTTCGTTCTCTTCACTGCCTGCAGGTCAAGAAGCTCAAAGCCAAGTCTGATGCTGATAAACAGGAATCCTCCCTTATTCTGCCCCATCTGCAACAAGGGGACATGGTCATCATTTGGTATTTCTTGTTTTTAAACCGATGTGAAATTTACACGTGGTAAAATGCACGTATCTTACCTGTACAGCTTGATGAATTTCTCCCTCTCTTTACTTTCTTGGAACAACTGCCTGGATCAAGAGATGGAATCTCCAATTACCCCAAAAGGTTCCCCTGTTCCCTTTCCCAGCCAGCTAACCCCCATGTTCCTCATACCTCACTGAACCATTCTGTCTTATACTCCAGAAACTAGGTTTACTAACTTGTAAACTTCATATAAATGGAATCATCTGGCTTCTTTCTCGCCAAGTAGTATTTTTAAGATTTATCCATGTGGTTGTATATTGGTAGTTTTCTCTTTAAAAAAAAAAAAAAAAAAAAGGCTGTGTATTTTTCCACCGTAAAGATACACTGCAATTGGTGTATCCATTCTTCTGTTGACTAGCATTTGGCCCATTTCCAGCTTGGACCTATGATGAATAAAGCTGCTATACGTGTTGTATTTTACAGCCCTGTGCTTTCATTTCCCTTGGTTAAGATACCTAGGAATAAAATGCTGGGCCGCAGAGAAGGTGTCTGGTTAACTTGATCGAAATTAGTATCACTGTTCATGGTTTGGATACAAGAAAGCAGATTTTTAGACAAGAATGTATTTATTTTTTCCCAAGTCTGCCCATTAATTTCTTTTTTAAAAGATTTTATTTATTTATTTGAGAGAAAGAATGCAAGATCATGAGCAGAGGGGGAATGAGAGAGGGAGAAACAGACTCCCCAGTAAGCAGGGAGCCCAATGCAGGACTCGATCTCGGGACCCTGGGATCATGACCTGAGCCGAAGGCAGACACTTAACCGACTGAGCCACCCAGGCGCCCCCATGAGGGTCATTTCTTAAAGAAATAGAGTGCTGCCCTATGCGTGGCTTACTGAACCAGCCATAGAGAAAGCTGGAGGGTCACAAAGCACAGAGAATAGAAGAAACACATGCACAGAAACACATTCTCATACCCGTTTCTACATGCACCAGCCCGTGTCTTTAAAGCTGGTCTTGCCTGGCATGTGGATCGGACATAGTGCCCACACGAACAGGTTCCCTATGAAAGAAAATATTTTAGAAGGAAAATTTGCTCTGTAGTGAAGCCCTGATTGAAATGACAACTGCAGGCAGCGTGAGGAACGTGGACTGTGCAGGGCAAGGCCTATCAGATCCTTCTGTGGCGTCCATTGTGAGGGTTTGAGAAAGGCTTATTCCCCTGTCAAATCCACAGCTCTCCTGAGGCCTGGGCACCGAGACCTGCCCTGCGGCCAGCTGCCAGCTCCCTTCGGAAGGGCATTCCTGAGTACCAGCTCCCCACTGGAGTGCCACTGAACTCTAGAAATCCTAAAGAGCTTTGCAAAAGTGACTGGAGAAGGGGAAACTATTTTAAGACGCTGTAGTGTTGTCGTGAGACTGTCGAGCTAAGACTGGGACTGGGTTTGTTTTTCCACAACGTGCATTTCCCAACGGCCATGCCTCATTACAAGGCAAATCCCTTTTCACCCAAGTGGGTGTTTTGTACAGTGTTTCTAGCGGAACGCGCCGTCTGGTTGCTTTCAGGCTGACCCATATCCCACTCTATCTGCTGTTGAAAACTTGGATCTTTACCCATGACATGCGTCTTACGCTTCGCTGAGGGAAAACTTCTTATAGAATCTGCGATGCTGCTTCTGTGATCCAGTCTACCCCGTCTGTCTCATCATGCACCTGGTGTCCCTAAAATCCTCATTCTCCTCTTTGGCCCTTTCTTCCCATCCATGGAGAAAAATCTGGACCTGTCTGAGTGGCACCAAATGGATTGAGTCAGTGAATAAGGAATGTCAGTCACAACAAATAAATAAAATCTCTAAAAAAGAAAAAAAAAGAAAGAAAAGAAAAGAAGAAGTGTCAGTCACCCAGGTTGTTTATCTAGCACTGGGAAATTAAAACAAAGGGGTGATTTGATATCTTTTTTTGTTTTTTTTTTTTATTTTTCATTTTTGTTGTTATTATTAAACATTTATTTTTCCCTTGCTCTCCTGCTGTGTAGAAAGTTGTTTTCTGGACAAAAAAAGATCACCTGTTACTTGATCTTCTTCTCCATTTTTGAGAGAGACTGTTGACTGAACTTGCCTTGGAACTGTTTTCAGAAGAGAGGTTAGATCTCGCAGGGGGGTTGGTAAACAGTGCAGGAGCAACTAGCCCTACATTATTTTTTAAAAAATATTTTATTTATTTGAGAGAATGAGTGATAGAGCATGAGTTTGGGCCGGGAGGAGCAGAGGGAGAGATAGAGGGAGAAGCAGACCCCCGCAGAGCAGGGAGCCCCATGAGGGACTTGATCCCAGGACGCTGGGATCATGGCCTGAGCTTGAAGGCAGACGCTTAACCAACTGAGCCACTCAGGCACTCTGGCCCTACATTCTTTATATTGCTTTCTGGAGGCTCAAATGCTGTATGAATTGTTTTAATGTACAACATTTTGGATCCGCCATGATTTGGAGCTCATTTCTCTCTTATTCTAAAGGGCATGCGGGGTTGCTTCGGAAGAAGTGGCCACGGACTCTGGCAGAGGCATCTTTTATTATAGAAGTCGATGTTTCTACCACTCCAGTCCCACACAGCAGACCTCAGAAGCCTCCACAGTGGTGTGCCATATTGTTTCTGGAAACACTTTCTTCTTCAGTTCTTCCAGCACAAGTGAGTCTTTACTTGGAAGATGGTGACTATATTAGTGTAAATGCCCTTGTGGGCCCACAGACTCTATTGTGACCTTTCTTTATTGTTGATCATGTAGGTTTTGTGAGGCATCATTTACCAATGGTATAATCTGTCCTTTTTATGTATACAGTTCCAGGAGTTTTGAGAAACAGATATAGTCGTGTAACTACCACCACCATCAAGATACAGAATATTCGTATCGCCTCAAAGAGTTGCCCATTGCCTCCCACCAATCCCCAGTTCCTGACAACTACTGATCTGTTTGGCCTTTTACAGAATGCCACATAAGCGGCATCTTAACAATATATCGTCTTTTGTCTCTCCCTATCTTTATGCCCCATAATGCCTTTGAGGTTCATTCGTGTTATCGACCGGATCAGTGCTTTGTTCTTTTTTACGGCAGAGAGGTCCTGATCACCGTATGTATCACAGACTGTTTATGTGTTTCCTTGTTGATGGAGCATTTGGGTTGTTTTGAGTTTGGGGCGACTGTGGATGGTTCCCCTATAAAAGTCCCCTGTACAGACGCTCATGTGGATGTGTGTTTCCATTTCTCCTATTGTCTTAGTTTAGGCTGTTATAACAGAAATTAATATCTCACAGTTCTGGAGGCAGGTAGACTAAGACCAGGGTGCCAGGCCTGGTCAGGTTCTGGTGGGGGGCCTCTTGCAGGTTGTGGAGGGCTGTCTTCTCGTTGTAGCCTCCATGGCAGAAAGACAGCATGAGAGGGCTCACTTTGGCAACTCACACACTAAAACTGGACCTCTGTCAAGAAAATTAGTGTGGTCCCTGCACCAAAGATGACATGCAAGTTTGTGAAGTGTGCCATATTTAAAAAAAAAAAAAAAAAAAAAAAAAAGAGTGCAAGGGGCACCTGGGTGGCTCAGCCGGTTAAGCATCTGCTTTTGGCTCCAGTTGTGATCTCAGGGTCCTGGGATCGAGCCCGTCAAGCGCACCATTCAGCAATGAGTCTGTTTCTCCCGATCCCTCTCTGATCGTGTTTGCTCTCTTTCATAATACATAAAATATTTTAAAAAAATAAAAAAGAGGGTGAGAGAGTCCTTTTATAAGGGCACTGATCCTAGTCGTGAGGGCTCCATCCCCATGACCTAATCACCTCCCAAAGTCCCACCTCCCGATACCATCACACTGGGGTTGGTAGTGAGAGTGCTGAGTTGTTTGCTGAGTGCACATTCTTCCTCTTCTTTTTTCTTTTTCTTTTTTATTTTTTTAAAGGTTTTATTTATTTATTTGGCAGAGAGAGAGACAGCGAGAGAGGGAAACACAAGCAGGGGGTGGGAGAGAGAGAAGCAGGCTTCCCGCAGAGCAGGGAGCCTGATGCGGGGCTCGATCTCAGGACCCTAGGATCATGACCTGAGCCTAAGGCAGAGGCTTAACCCACTGAGCCACCCAGTTGCCCCTTCTTCTTCTTTTTTAAAGATTTTATTTATTTGCAAGAGAGAGAGAGAGCATGAGCAGGAAGGAGAGGGAGAGAGAATCTGAAGCAGACACTGTGCTGAGTGCCCAGCCTAACATGGGGCTTGACCCTACCACCTTGAGATCATGACCTGAGCTGAAGCCAAGAGTCAGATGCTTAACAGACTGAGCCATCCAGACACCATGAGTGCACGTTCATCTTATAAGAAACTACCAGTTTTCTGGGGTTCCTGGGTGGCTCAGTCGGTGAAGCATCTGTCTTTGGCTCAGGTCATGATCCCAGGGTCCTGGGATTGAGCCCCACATTGGACTCTCTGCTCAGCGGGGAGCCTGCTTCTCCCTCTCTTTCTGCTTCCTTCTCTGCCTACTTGGGCTCTCTCTCTCTGTGTCAAATAAATAAATGAAATCTTAAAAACTAGCAATTCTCTAATATAGCAGGACCATTTTCCATTGCCATTAGTAGGATTTTCGATGGCTTCATATCTTTGGCAGCATTATCAGTTAAAAAAAAAAATCATAGCCATTCTTCCCTTTGTGGTGGGATCTCCTGCTAGGTTTAGTTCATAATTCCCTGATGACTAATGATGTTGAACATCTACTCATGTACTTATTTGCTGTCTGCCTCTCTTGAGTGAAGTGGTTGATCCAATCTTTTGGTCATTTTTAAATCGAGTTGTTTGTTTTGTTTTTATTATTGGAATGTGAGAGTTGTTTAGATAATTCTGGATATGAGTCCTTCATCAGTTATGTGATTTGTAAATATTTTCTCCCTGTCTCGTCTTGCCTTTTCATTCTCCTACCGGTGTCCTTTTGTGCACCCTGAATCATTTTCACAGCGCTGGGATTGTTCCTTGCCCCACTCCTGACCCCTCCACCATCTTGGACGGCAGAGTAAGGAGCCAGGAGGTGCCACTGGCTTTGACCCAATCCCTTATACTCCAGCTGAGGGTTAAGGTCAGTCTCCCAAAAGACAGAATGTTCACCCAGCCAACAGACACTCCGCTCTCTAACTGTGGTGTGTGCCTAGAATAATTTGGCAAGTTTGATTAACATGCAGATTTCCAAATTCCACTCCTAGATATGTGTGTTCAGTAGCTGTGTGGTGAGGTACAGGTTGTTGCAATATTCAACAATAGCCCAGATTATCTAGATGCGGGTGGCTTTGGAAGGTATTTTGAGAAACCCGGAGACTCTAATGCCACTGACAGTGTGTCACGTCCTCTGTGGTCAGGAGGCCAAGTCAATCCAGTCCTACACAGGCTGGTGTGGGAGAAGTCAGAGGAGGAAGACATTACCATAGAACTGGACAAAAACAAGAAAGACCAAGGATGCAGCGATTTGAGGACATTATCACCAAACATTTGCCCATCCCTTCATCTGTCTCTCTCTGCTAGTGTAGGCATGTCTTAATTCTGGGCGGATGTCTTTTAAAAGTACCTGCCGAGTGTGATACTTGTTTTGAATAGATACTAGAGGGGAAAGGTGGCTAAGAAGTAAATGATGACACATTAAGAGATGTCAGGAAGTTTGTTTGTTTGTTTTAAGATTTTATTTATTCATTTGACAGAGAGCACAAGCAAGGGGGAGTGGCACGCAGAGGTAGAGGGAGAAGCAGGGCTCCCACCAAGCGGGGAACCTGATGTGGGGCTCGATCCCAGGACCCTGAGATCATGACCTGAGCCAAAGGCAGACACCTAACTGACTGAGCCACCCAGGCAGCCCAAGAAATGTCAGGAAATTCTTCACCTCGATCATGAATAATAACATCTTTTCCTTACGTCAGGTCCAAGGCTGCCAGCTGTTGTGTCACAGAAGATTCTGATCCAGGTTTTTAGATCCACCCTAGTTAATGGAGGTCATCCTGAAATTTTTAGCGGGGATGCGTGGAACATCTTTTGTCTTATGATAAAATTTCGGGGCCTGGGCAGAGCTTATTCGGCATATTTTTGAACAAGGCCATGAGGGATGTTGGAGTGAGTCATTACCGGTTTTTACAGAAAAGGAAACACAGACAGTAGCCCCCAAACACCCCACTCCATGCCGCCAGGCATCCAGCTGTTTGGGCCGTGTGACACTAAACCCAAGGTCTTTGCTCAGTTGGACACACTGTTCTGACATTTCGTAATTACAAGCAGCATGATTTAAGTTTTATCTACAGACAGAAACCAGTTGGGACTGACCTGATTTTCCAGGTTAATTAATCAAATGTTATTGTTCAAACTTGCTGGTACCTCTCAGCTGAAATAATTTGTGGTTTTAATCCTGTGGTGGGATGTTTCTTTAAATGACAACTGATTGACGAATCTCCCAGAGTAGGGCACTGTGGGCTTTAGCAAATGTGAATGGTTAAGGATCGCCAATCAAAGATGGCATAGGAGCACCTGAGTGGCTCAGTGAGTTAAGCCGCTGCCTCTGACTCAGGTCATGATCTCAGGGTCCTGGGATCGAGCCCCACATCGGGCTCTCTGCTCAGCGGGGAGCCTGCTTCCCCCCTCCCTCTCTGCCTGCTTCTCTGCCTACTTGTGATCTCTGTCTGTCAAATAAATAAATAAAATCTTCAAAGATGGCACAGTAAGGACAAAGCCCAGAACGGGAGGCAAGAAACATGGATTTTACTTCTTGCTGGAGCCAAACTTTGCCTCCTTAAACTTCCAGGAGAGTTGGTACTTAAGGAAACAAATCTGTAGGAAGACTAAGACCAAAATGGTCAACTACTCTCTCTAAATATAATCCATGCCCCCAACGTGGGCAAGCGAATGAACAAAACAGTCGCAATGATATGAGAGTTTTGGTACCTCCCATACAAAGGGGACCTGAAACCAAGAAGTTACAGGGTTCAACGAGACAAGCGGAGAATCCTTTTCTTTATGCTGAAACATTATTCAAGTCATGGATAATGAATACTGAAAACTTGGAAAATAAGGAACAGACCAATCATAAATACAATCAATTAAAATTCTGTTATTCAGTAAAAACTACCGTTAGCCTCTCAGGGTATATGCTTCTGTGGGTCCATACATGTTGGGATACAGGGGTATTTCAAATGTCTGCAGTCCTGACCTTTATTTCTTTGATGTAATGCTGTATTGTGAAGTTCCTTGCCTGCCAAGAAATATGCGTCTTTGTGATCCATTCAAACAGCCTTACTGAATTCTAATATGGGCTTGCAAACCTATGTGTGTGTTGCTCTTCTAAGGCACCATCCCTGTGATGTAGGTGTTGTGGGGACTCCTGCTTACCGACAGGGAAACCAAGTTAAGGAACGATCGATGAACTTGTTAACTGAGATTCAACCCAAGGTGGTCTGGTTCCAGAGTTCTCAAAGCCTGGCTGTATTGCTTCTCGCGGCCACATTGCCTTGGTTTTTTAATTCAAGATTTCATCCTTACAGACAGGGCAGTGTAGCCCGGTCCTGCCTCCCAAGACTGGTGGGGAAGGGTGGAGGCAGAAAAAAAGCACAGATACTGGATGAGTTTTCAGTAAGAGGGTACGCGGTGGGGGGTGGCAGTAGAGATGGGGGGCATTCTTTTGGGTGAGATCAGATTAGAAGGTGTTTCCTGTTGGGGTAAAAACCAGGCAAGTCCATGAACTCAGGGCAGTTACAGAGGGGAGGGCTACTTTGGGGCCTGTGCCAAAGGCAGATTTGCATTGCTGCAGGGAGCCCCCCCCGCCAATGCTGGGGGTCTCAGTAGTAGAAAATGGTCGCTCCCCAGTAGGAAAGGGTCGCCCTGGTGATCAAAGTACAGCGCCGGCATCCTGCAGACGGCAGGGTTCTGACCTCTTGCAAAGAGAAAGAGAAGTCCTTAACAATTGGAGTATCAGCTTCAAGACCAGGAAGTGAGCGTTCATTGGGGACTGGGTGTGGTGGGAAAGAGAGCAAAGAATTACTCACAGCCCAGCAGCAGGGCGGGGAGATGGGAGGAGACTAGAGCCTGAGAGCCTGAGAGCCTGAGAGCTAGGCCTGCTCTTCTAGAACTTCTCTGCAAGCCCTGTGGGCTCGCCCAGGACATGGGTTTCTGCACTAACGTCCGCCTGCTAACCCACACAGCTGACCTGCGGGGGTGAAGGTGAGGGTGAGTGGTTGCTAGCAGGCCAAGGAAGCGGGAGATAAAGACATTAGAAAGAGTGATGAGAATCTGAATAAACTTGACCTCAAAGAAGCTCTTCGGATGGCTAAGATCCGCATGAAAAGATGCTCAGTGTAACTGGACATTAGGGAACTGCAAAGGAAAACCACGATAAGATCTCACTTCACATCCAGGGGGGTGGCTGAGATCTAGAAGACAGACAATAACGAATGTTGCAGAGGATGTGGAGAAACCCAACCCTCACACACAGTGGGTGGGTCTGCAAAATGGTGCATCTACATTGGGAAGCAGTTTGACAGTCCCTCAAGAGGTTAATGTAGACTTAGCATGTGACCAGCGATTCCCCTTCTAGTACATACCCAAGAGAAATGAAAACATTGGTCTGCACAAGAATGGAAATGTCAATGGAAGCGTTTTTTTTTTCTTTTTAAAGATTTTATTTATTTGTCAGAAAGAGCACACGCTGGGGGAGCAGCCCACAGAGGGAGAAGCACACTCCGCACTGAACAGGGAGCTTGATATGGGACTCGATCTGGGGACCCTGGGGTCATGACTGGAGGTGAAGGCAGATGCCCAACTGGCTGAGCCACCCAGGAGTCGCAGAAGCATTCTTGATAATAGGCAAAAACTGGAAACAGCCCAGATGTCCAGCCACAGGTCGAGCAACAAAATGTAGTCTGTCCATACAACGGAAGATTATTCAGCTACGAAGAGGGACATAGTATTGGTGTGTGCTGTGTGGCTGAATGTGGCTGAACCTTGAACACATGCTGAGTGCAACTAGTCAGCCACAAAAGGCCATGTGTTGTATGATTCCATCGCTATGAAATGTCCAGAATAGTCAAACGCATAGAGACGGAGAGGATGTTAGTGGTTGCAGGGGGCTGGGGGCCCGGAGGAAGAAGGACGGGCTGCTACTGGGTATAGAGTTTCCTTTTGGGGTGCTGAAAGTGGTCCACAGTGGGTGGTTGTGATGGCTGTTCGTCGCTGTGAATGTACTGGCAAGCAACGAATTGTACACTTGAAAAAGATGTGCGCTGTGTGAATCACATCTTCCTTGACGGCACTGAGCTAAGTGCTAGTGAAATAAGCCGGACAGAGAACCAGAAATACGGTATGCTTTCATTTATACATGAAATCTAAAACAGCTGCACTCTCCGAAACAGCAGAGGATAGTGGTTGCTGGGGCCTGGGGATGGGAGAAATGGGGTGCTGTTGGTCAGAGGGTCCGAAGTCCAGTCGTGGGATGAATAAGTTCTGGGGATGTCACATATGGCGGGGTGACTGTCGCGACCTGGTGCCCGTGTACGACTATATGGTATACTCGAAAGTAGCCAACAGCGTACATTGTACATATTCTCACCACCAACCTAACCAAACCAAACCAAACCAAACCAAACCTTGTGCCAGGGGAAGGAAGCGTTAAGTAACCCTGCTGGGGTCATCATTTTGTGATACACACGTGTATCAAATATCAGCACACAGTACCCTTAGACTAACTCGATGTTGTATGTAAGCGATGTGTCAGTGAAGCTGGGGGAAAGCGAGCAATGGAGGGAGTTGAGAGAACAGGAACAGGAACCATGAGAGGTCACACGTGCTTGCCCCCCGCGCCGCCTGCACCAGGAAAGAAAAGAGGGCAGTGATCCAGCAGGCTACAGTCGGTTGAGGGCATGTCCAAGAGTTTAGGCGAGAGGCCCAACAGATAAAATCAGTAATTACAGGCACTTCGGGACTATTTTCAAAAGACAATGGAAAATCTCCGATGGCTACCAAAACCCAGCAGTTATATAACGCAACAGGTATTTTTTTTAAAAAAGATTTTATTTTTTTAAAAAATTAAGATTTTATGCATTCATTTGAGAGAGAGAGAGACAGAGAGACAGAGAGCATGAGCAGAGGGGTGGGTCAGAGGGAGAGGGAGAAGCGGGGACTCAATCCCAGGACCCCGAGATCATGACCTGAGCTGAAAGCAGATGCTGAACCCACTGAGCTCCCCAGGAGCCCTCCAACCTGTATTTTATTTTATTTTTTAAAAGATTTTATTTATTTATTTGACAAACAGAGATCACAAGTAGGCAGAGAGGCAGGCAGAGAGAGGAGGAAGCAGGCTCCCCGCTGAGCCGAGAGCCCGATATGGGGCTTGATCCTAGCACCCTGGGATCATGACCTGAGCAGAAGGCAGAGGCTTTAAAGCACTGAGCCACCCAGGCGCCCCCCAACCTGTATTTTAAATAACTCTCTCTTCTTGAATTGTTAGGGCCCAAATAGATTGCTGTTCTAGTTAATAAAATCAGATAGAGATCATTATCTTAAAACTTTAGAGTTAAATTAGCATAAACTTCTTTCTTTTTTATTTATTATGCATGCTAGGAAGATGAGGACATCAAAATACTTCTCTAATGAGGCGTGCATTATCATGTAAATAATAATGTCAGCTCTTGATTTTTTTAACCGATTGTGATCCTATTCTCTCGCTTCTAGGAATTAACAACTATGGGACACAAGTGGAGAATTAAACTCTCTTATTAATGTTCAGCAGCGTATTTATATCCCACACAAATTGGGGCTTGATGGCAGAAGTAGTGAGTGGAAGCATATCTAGCAAAGGTCATTATGGGGCGGTGGGGAGGGGGCGGGGGGCAAAGCCCAACTGTGTGTCAAACACTGGATCATCGGCTTATCAGAACAGGTTACTAGGAATCCTTTTGGCCTCTTGGTTAAAAATGAAGAAGTTTTGGGGACTGATGACTGCGGTTCAGACATTCTGAGACTAACACTCCCAAAGGAGAAGAAATGGGCTTTCCCAGCCTCAGGCAAATGGGGAGCACAGCCGTGTGGGTAGACAGCTGGAGGACGTGTGCACGTCCTGGAACTCCAGGCCTGGGGGGCGGGGCAAGAACAAGTTTAGGTGTGGCACCTGCCAGGGTCCCAGGGACACCCTAGTGTTGGTGCACCTGTTCTGCATTCCTTGATAGTGGGAGGCCTTTGAAACTTCTAGAAGACCTAGGGTCTCTTCTGGAGATGGCAGCTTCACTGGGAAGAAACTTCCCTCTATAGCTCCTGGGATTGACATTAGCAAGACAAGAAACAAAATATGTGCAGCAGCAGTGAAAAATAAAGATTCCGACACACCCCTACCCCCCCACACGCATAAGCACCATTCTAGGGGTCTTCAAACATATGGAAACTTGGTGAAGAGAATCCATGGAGAAGACAGGAGGTCAGAAAGTCTGGATTCTTTTAATAACTCAATTACCATTATCTTTGAATACGTTCCCTTGTCTGGGGGTATCGTAATTCATTTAGTCTCGTAGTGATAAACTTTCAGGGTTCTTCCATCCTTTTTGCATAACAAAAATAGATGTGTAGATACAGTAATCTATGG
This sequence comes from Mustela lutreola, assembly GCF_030435805.1. Taxonomy (NCBI): domain Eukaryota; kingdom Metazoa; phylum Chordata; class Mammalia; order Carnivora; family Mustelidae; genus Mustela; species Mustela lutreola. Next base: position 9,307,163 of record NC_081308.1, read on the forward strand.
CTCTGTTGGGACAAAAATTACATGCCATTGAAACGGCAACAGATGTCACCAACTTGTTCTCCAAAAATGGTGAGAAGATTTACATGTCCACCAAAAAGTGTACATGAATGTCTACCAGTGTTCTTGCCACTACTGGGTGTTGTAGCATTTCAACTTTGGGGGCCACTCATAGTCTGAAACAGTATCTCATTGGGGTCTTGATTCGTAGTTCTTCAATTCTAAGTGCGAGTGAGTATCTTTTCAGAAGTTCACTGGCTCTTTTGCTTTTGTCTCCTCCCCCTTCTCCTCCAGAAACTTCCTGTTTGCCTGATTTCTGCTGGATCATCCATCTTGTTCATAATGATTGGTGGGAGCTCACTTTCATTCATGCCGCAATGTTTTTGTCAGTCTTTAGCTTTAGAAATAAAGTTTTATGAAGTTCATGTTTTTTAGGTAGCTAGATGTATCAATAGTTTCCCTTATGGCTTCTGAATTTACATCTTGCCTGGAAGGCCTTACTTTGCATCAAGATTTTAAAAATATTCACTTTACAGAATTATCATATGATCTAGAAATTCCACTCCTAGGTGTATGCTCCAAACAGTCAACAACAGGGAGTTGGACAGACGCCTGTACACCAATGTTCACAGCAGCATTGGTCTCAATAGCCCAAAAGTCAAGATAAGTCAAGTGTCCATCAACAGATGAGTAGATGAACAAAATGTGGTCTATCTCTACAATGGAATAGTATTCATCCATAAAAAATGGATGAAATTTTAATATGTGCTACAACACGGATGAACTCAACATTATGCCAACTGAAATGAGCCAGTCACAAGAGGACAAATATATGACTCCACACCCAGGAGGCACCTAGAAGAGGCAAATTTGTAGAGACAGAAAGTAGAATCGTGGTTACCAGGAGCTAAGGAAAGAGGGGAATGGGAAATTATTATTGAACGTGTACAGAGTTTCTGTTTGGGATGACAAGAAAGTTCTAGAGACGCATAGTGGCAATGACTGTGCAACACTGTGAACGTACTTATGCCATGAGTCTGGCCTTTCTTTCTTTATTTCTTTCTGTCTTTGCTCAATGCATTTGCTCATCTTCCACTTTGAGTCACCATGGGTTAAATCCTTCTCCCGTGTATCACAGAGAGTTGGAAGTTTTGTTTTGTTTTTTTTATTTCAATCTGAGAGATTTTTTAAAAAATGAAATTATGTTTATTTCGTTCACTTCTACTGTTAGACGTTTGGGCTTAATTCTGTAATCTTGTTTTAGCTTTCCTGTTTTTAAAACATATAAACACATGAGTTTTTCATTTGATAATTTAGAAGATTTATATTCATATTTTAGTACCTTGAGGGGACACCTCACAAATTGAAATACTAAGCATGTCAATGACTGTATGATAATCCATCCTATGATAAAATCTTAATTTACTTTTATTATTTCCTTTTGTTATAAATTTGGATTGCTTCTACTGTTTTGTGAATGTGTGGTAACGTTCTCATCAACATCCTCGGGCTCACATGTTCTCTTCCTATATTTTGGATTCTCTCCAGAGAATAGATTCAAAGCATGGAATAATGATGTCAAAGAGTTTTAATACTGCAAACTCCTGATCTCTGTTGTAAAATTATTTTCCATACATTCTGTGACAATTTATACTCCAAACATTCACATAATTGGGAAGAAAAAAATTCTTAGTTAATAGAAAAGATTTGCCAAATCTTAGCCTTAAGGCCAAAAGAGCTTTGGGATGAAAGTGCCCGCTAGGGTTGGCATTCTGAAACAAGTTACCAGAGAGAGTTCCACAGCCAATTAGCTTTACTTCCATCGAATTTTGGACTCCTTTTCTTGATGAAGGATTTCAGAGATGGCATCTTTCCTATTTCTGTGGATTTCTTATACCACGAATAGTCCTAAGAACAAGCTACTTTAGTCTTTTTTTAAATTGCAGTGGAAAAAGAAGAGTGTACCGTAGATCTTTGAAACAAACACAAAGGGTTTAATTCCCGGAAACTTCTGTATAAGCCCATCAAGTTATCACCAGGGTGTAATGATGTGCAAGTCAAGAAATTAATTGAGGAAAAATCACATCATGGCAGTTCTGGCTTCTATTTTACACCAACAGGGCTTAGAAGTTCTTGCAGGAAGTGGCTTGGCACCTAGAGTGTCACTGAGTGACTTGGGGCTCAGTTCTCTAGGCGTAGGACTTTCATAGTCCATGGAATAGAAAGTCTCCTTTAGATTTGTTCAAGTGACATGGCGTCTTCAGAAGAAAAGGAATTCTGGGTATTTGGTTTGTTCCTCACTTCTGTAATCTTGCTTCTTTACATAAACTCTTTAGAGTCTCCGTGTGAACTTTCCAAAGCATTCCACAGCCGTGTCGGGTGATAAATTCTCTTTGCTGTGTCTGAAATCTTAGCCCACATAAAAGGGGAATTCACCACGCCCCCCTGTCATGGTCCAAAATCTGAAAGCAGGGAGTTGAACACTATAAGTCCATGTTTCTCCACCCCTCATCTGCTCCAAATTTTGAGTAGGAAGCACATTAGACTTCTTCTGCCTATTTCTCCCCAGGCTGAGTGTGTTCCTTATAGGACAGGGGTCGGCAAACTCTGGCCCACGGCCCAAATCCAGCCCACTCTCTGTGTTTCTATAGCCTGGGAGCTGAGAATGGTTTTTATACTTTCAAATGATTGCAAAAAAAAAAAAAAAATCAGAAGAAGATGAGTATCTAATGACATGAAAATTATATGAAATTCAAAACTCATTGTCCACAAATAAAGTTAATATCATAACACAGCCAGGCATGAGCATTTCCATGTTATCTACGGCTGCTTTCAAGTTATAATGGCAGAATTGAGTAGTTGTGCCAAAGACAGAGATTCTGGGCCTGCGAAACCAAAAATATGTATTAACTGGACCTTTCCAGAAAGGGTTTGCTTACTTCTGTTTTACAAGAGTCCTTAGATTCTGAAGGTTTGCCAGGAGCTGCTAACATGGCCCTTTGCTCGAAGATGGAGCAACTGATCCCCAATTACAATGATCCACCACCAAGGTCCGGACTTCATAGACCCCTCCAATGCGAGCCTCTCCTTTTCAGTTCTTCTCTGTCCAAGTACTTTTCAACTGCTAAAAATTCTGTAGTAGAGAGCACAGCAGGCTAAGCGTGTGAGTGTAAATAAGGTTGTAGTGAGCTGATATCTCCAGAAATACGGTCTAGATGGCGCGTCTCAAACTTTAACATGCATTTCTATTCCCTGGAGCTCTTACTAAAATGCAGATTCCAATTCCGCGGATCTGAGGTGGGCCTGGCGTTCTACCTCTCTGCCAGGCTCCCAGGTGATGTTGCCGCTGTTCGCGCACAGCCCACACTTGCAGTGGCCCGCATCTATGCCGCCAATGTCTGGTTCTTCCACTGAATTCGTTCATTGCCTCTTCATCTCTGAATGTCTGTAATATTAAAAAAAAAAAAAATTCCCAAATTGTGATGGATGGCTTATATGTTCTATATCATCAATCATCTCCTTACCTCATGACTTATACCTCTTATTACAAATGGACTGTTTTCTAGAACTCGGATAGTAAGTCTCTCCTATTTAGACCAAATCATGCACTGGGCTCAGTTTGCCTTCAGACCCCTAATTCTTTTGTCTTTTCTCATCCCCCCTTTTCTTATGGGCCCCAGGTGTAAACCACCTCAGCCTTCCTACTCTTGCCTTACTTCAGGGATCAATCCCCATTCTGGTTTTCCCCCCTACAAGTCCCTGTGCACTCCAGTCTGATGAACACAGGAGTCTTAAAGAACCTTAGGGAACATCCACTCCAGCTCCCTCATTTTGCGGGTGAGCACACCGTGACCTAGAGAACAGAGGTCACACTCCCAAGGTAACCACCTTTCAGCCCTTGAACTTGGCTCTCTCAAGCTTCGAGGCCCAAAAAGTCACCAACAAGGAATTTGTTCAGTTGGCCTCAGGGTACGTCTGTGTCACACTTCCCTGCTAACCTATTTGCAGTGAAGCGGGATCTTTCTGGAGTGATCCTAATGGTCATGGCTCCAGATACCATGATGGGGTGGCTGGGGACAATAGCTTGGATGCTCTGGGCCTTTTTTTCCCACCTCAAATCTACACCGGAAGGGATTGTTCCCTTGGCTTCCAGCTTTAGAGAAATGGAGGTAAAATGCACATAACCTAAACTTTAAAAGAGAACAATTCAGGGGCATTTGGTAGATTCACAATGTTAGGCAACCATCACCTCTATCTTGTTCCAAAACATTTAATCAACTCAAAGGGAAGCGTGTTAGCATTTACTTCTCATTCCCCCTCCCCCAGGCCCTGGCAACCGCCAATCTGCTTTCTGTCTCTATGGACTGGCCTGTTCTGGACATTTTAGGTAACTGGAATCATACATCAGACGACCTTTTGTGGGTTGGCTTTTTTCACCTCGTAGAACCGATTTAAAGTTCATCCATGTTGTATGTATCGATGCCTCCTTCCTTGTTATGCCTGAATCGTCTTCTGTTGGCTGCATCTACCATGATTTATCTATTTGCCCATTCATGGACATTTGAGTTATTTTGACCTTTAGGCTGTGATGAACAGCGCTTTGGTAAACACCACTGGACAGCTGTCTGCTTGAACCCCTGTTTTCAACTCTTCCGGGTAGACACCTAGGTATGGAATTACTGGGTCCTATGATGATTCTAGGTTCAGCTTTTTGATCTGGATTTCATTTTAGTGGTTTTGCTCTTCTCCCATGCTATCACACGGTTTCACAATAAGGACGAATGAAAAGTAATCAGGCACTGGAGATGTAGCCCACTATTCAGTATCTTCTCCACGAAAGGCCTTAAGCCACATCAGTCAATTTCAATTTATATTGTTATCTTCCCAGTCCACAACTTAACAGGGCAGTTTCTGAAGGGCGGGAGATTAGCCTCACACCAGCAAGTAGGAAAGTGAATGAGAGAAAACACAGAGCCTGGATAACTTTCCAGTTGCCTCTAAACCATCCAGGATCGGGGCTGGCCTCACAGGCCGGGTTCAGTGCTCTGCTGTCTCTCTCTTGAACATCTTTATCATTTTTGAACACTGGCCTCACATTTTCATTTTCTACTGGGCCCCATACATGATGTAGGTGGCCCTTCCGAGAATCGAGAGTTTCTATCTTCCGGCCATCCTGTACCCTGAATGACAAAATCGAAATTCTAAAATAAATTCTAAAATGGGAATGAAAAAAGCTACGTCTGTCACTCAAGCTGGAAGCGTTCCAAATGTGGGTGGCTACCAAACAGAACGGTAATAGACAACTCAATTATATTTAAAAATACATACCACAGACCAAAGCCAGACCGTTTCCACAAACGAATTTGCTGTGTCTACTCTTGGTGGCCTGAGCGATGAACTCAAAAAAGCCATCAGAGGAAACTGAACCCAAGTAAGGACAAAGAGCAAACACATGCCTTCTGCTCTCTAAGGAAAACTGGAGAGGTTTCCCTTCTTACGCCTTCAGGTACAACAAAGCAATGCCCCTTGTGCTTGGAAGGGCCTGGTAAAATTGGGAACTTCAGAGAAAACAGAATACTTCTGTAATCGGCTGCTAAGCCTTTCTGCCATCTTTGGGTCTCAGTAGGAATCAGGGTTCCTGGACTGGAGGAAAAATAAACATGTTGCTGATAAGCCCAAAGCCTACCCTGCCCTTTCCAGTACAAGCAAGGAGAGTAGGGCCTGGATTTTTCCTAAGATAAGAGTAAACAGGTTTTTAGTTCAGGATAGAATCACAACTGCTGAAAAGCCAATCCGGCCTTGTTATCTGCTCTATCTGTTGGCTTTCAGCCAACTTCAGTGATTGCTCAATTGTAACGTCTTTAAAGAAATCTGGCCAACCACACCCTTTTCCCAAACTTGCCATAGTGAAAACAATCTTCAGAAGATGGGGCGGAAGGGGGGCCCCCTCCGTCTTTGTTACAAGTGGCTATGAGAAGTATCGTAGGCGACAGGTCCTAGAGGAGGGTGATTAGCCTAACTGTCCAGTCCAGAGACTTTCCAATAAACCAGATGAGCAGTGATGCGGTTATGTAATCGGAGGGCCCGGTTGGGGAGGCATCATAAACAGCAACTAACAATTTGCCATCAGGCCCCAGTTTGGGAGGAAGCCCCGTCAGGAGGAGCTAGGTAGGATACCAAAAGCAGAAGGACTCACTTTTGTAGGGAAAGAAGATGGGGGAGGACGCCAGGATGGCTCAGTCGGTCCGGTGTTCTGCTCTTGGATTTGGCTCAGGTCCTGATCTCATGGTTCATGGGATTGAGCCCCACATCAGGCTCTGAGCTTGGTGGGATGCTGCTTAGATATGCTCTCCCTCTATCCCTTCCCCTGTACTCACTAATGCTCTCTCATTCTCAAATAAATAAATGTTTAAAAAAAAAAAATGAAAGAAAAAAAAGGAAGAGAGAGGGGTGTTTGGCAGTGGTAGGAAATACATTTCTGTGGTTTCTTATAAAGAGTTTTTTATACGTTTCTAAGAACATCTGTCCACATCCCTGAGTGCCTTTAACTGTTCATAGCCTGAGCTAGAAACAAAAATAAAAAGGCATAAGGTGGAACTAACGAGAACAGGCTCACCCATAGTCCCTGATTTTCTTGCGTTTTGTGGGAGGGAGCATCTGGCGTGGTTTCGCGTTCTACTCCCAGGCTCCGTGTGCAAAGCTGGGCCCGGTTCTCACACAGTTCTTCCTGCCGCAGCGGGACAGACGTCGGGAGCACTGACCTCCTTGCCTTCTGGGCACGGGAATTCATTCTGGGCTGTGGTCAGGGGCACCCTATGGACCCCCGCCCATTCTTTGCCTATGTAATCTTCCTCCAGTTTTAACAATCCTGGTCATTCTGATCTGTCTGGAATTGCTTGAACTTGATTCTGTTGGAAGGTAAAATGAGATTATAGTTGCTATTTTTACTTATCTGTCCCCCACCCTCCCCACCAAAATGTATTCCTTGAGGGCAAGAGTCTCATTATACTGACCATTGTGTTCCCAGGGCCCCGGACAAGCTTGGCACACAGTAAGTGCGAATGTTAGTAAATGTTTCCTGGGGTTTTGCCAGATGAATGAAGCAGAGACCCTTTCAAGACCTTTCAAGCATAGTATAGTGTCGTGCTTCGGAGGGGAGCTTACAGGGCTGGGTTACTCGGGTCCCAGCTCTGTATCTTGGCACTGTGTCTGAGTTACTTAGCCTTCCTGTGCCTCCTTTTTACCATCTGTACATTGGGTCTACTGATAAGCTCAGTTTTCCAAGGTTGTGGCCGTTAAATGAGTTAAAACTTTGACCATTTCCTGGAAAAGGGTGCGCACTCAACCCCGTTAACTCTCATCACTAGTTACAAAACTGTACTGATGACCTACTTCCGGGTTCTTGTAACCTCGTCCCGGCCCCACTGCTCCCCAGCAAAGCAGTTGTTTGATAAAATATTTCCTCCCCATCATTAAATATCTCATCACCTCCCTTATGATCGTTGAATTACAAAGGGCAAAAATCCCTATAGGAATGAATGTCTCCAAATCCACACTCAATAAGTCTAATGTTTAATAAATAAATACCTGACTGGCAAAAAAAAAAAGAAAAGAAAAAGAAAAGAAAGCAAAGAAAGCAGGAGGATGGACTTTTGGAGCCACTTGAATCTCTCAATGACCTAAGCATTTAGAACATACAGGGAGTTTTGATGAATCATTTTCGATTATTCAACACAAAAAGGATTTGCTTATACATGGCCATATTGGAGTAGATTTGGTTGCTATTCCATATTGTCCATTAATTCTACATTAGAAAACGGGAACAAAGTGAGAATAGTGAGTTAAGGGTCACAAAGCGCACACTTTCTGCCATCTCCGCCACTTCGGAAAACATCTGCAAGTGTCCTTGTGGAAAACGTGCAAAGTCATAAATACGCCAAGTGTGTCTTGCTGTGTTATTCTGAACACGCCTCTTATGGGGCCGGGAAGGTCTAACTATGAATTATACTTCATGTTCAGGGGAGAAGGTCCCGGCAGGGAGCCGACTTCTACCACAAGAGCGACCCGGATCAGGAAGCCAGTGGACGAGAGCCTGGGGCTTCCCTGGTGAGTGTTTGCGCTGAAACTGCTGTTACACAAATCTGTTCATTTGTGTGCCTTGAGGCTGTGGTCTCTTGAGGGGCTCCGAGATGCCAGGCAGTGGTCACCCCTGACCGCCATCCACCAGCACCAGCTTGTGTCCCTGGTAACCACCTATGTCACCAGACTTCTCAAACAGTCTGTGAACAGTGGTATAGCCACTGAATGATGGAAGAAAAAGATAAGAGAGAGGCAGGTACATGTGAAATGGTCTGAATGGTGAAAAAAACAAAAATCCCACTTGGGAATAAGACTGGAGGAAGACACCCTGCAGGGGCGCCTGGCTGGCTCAGCCCATGGAGTGTGCAACTCAGGATCTTGGGATTGTGGGTTCGAGCCCCATGTTGGTGTGGAAGTTAAAAAAAAAAAAGAAAAAAGGTGGGGTGAGCCGCAAGTTGGCAGAGGTTATATTGGGCTTTTATTTTGTAGCTGATTTTTATTGTCTCCTTGATGCGTGTCTATACTTTCTTCAAATGTCTATAAAAAAATGTAGGCTGCTATGATCATATAAAAAGGGACTCAGTCCTGTTTAGAAGATTCTCCCTATGATTGGGGGAGAACCAGTTTGCAGCTACATGTACAGGGCCACATGTGAAGGAGAGGAAACCCGCCAGGCCTCCTGCGGGCCAGGCTGCGCACGGGGCCTCACTGGAAGTCCTGCCAGCAAGCTCCACTCTGAAGGGCTCTGCCCCTTTGCCTGCTGGGAGCGCCCCGTGAAGGCACCCCCATCCTCTCCTATCAGCCTCCTCAAGGGAGGCTGACTAGGCCACACGGGAAGCTGGGGGCAGAGCTGCCTCGGGAAGGAAGCTGGGTGTGCTTCAAAGCCCCCTGTTGGGCTAGTTACTCCCAGAGGCCCACAGGCCACAGGAGGGGTCCCCTGACCCATGGATACCAGTGGAAACAGCACCTTCCTGTTGTGAAATCTTGTGTTTTGCTGGTCAACCTTAGCTCAGTCCCTCAGTAAGGGGAATGCCCCGTGGCCTCAGCTGGTGGGTCTGAACAATTTCCTGGCTTCACGAAGAAGGACAAAGTTATGATTTCATAAAAGCTCCTGCTCTTCAGGTAGAAGATTAGACTTGTTCTGGACGTTTTCACTTTCTTACGAACTCGTCGGTTCTCCTTTTGCTTTGAGAAAGGGTGTTTATTGGGTGGCCTAACGTATCGCTTCTTTTTGAAGTTCTAATGTGGAAAGTGATGGTTGAGGTATCGATACCCACTGACCATCCACTGAACCTGTCAAAGGATATGGCATTTGTAGTGATGCTAACGGGTTCAGAAAATAGGGTTTGAAAGGCATGAGGAGGAGGAAGAGGAGGAAGACAAGTTGAAGGAAATCGCCATCCAGGAAGAGTTATCTAATGTCTCCGTAGATTTCTCATCCGACCCAAGAGCCTCCTTCCCCATCTGCTCTAATCTGATGTGCTGTTATTTCTTGTCTGGCCTTCTGTCCGACCAACTTCAAGGTTTCTCTCTGTGGATGAATCTCATCTTCCCTACTCACCTGGAGCTCCTCAGGAGCATGTGCTGGCCCGCCCTTGTTTATTTCATGTCTTCAGTGGCTTATCTCCCTCCTTTGGAAATTTACGTTCTCTTGGGTTTGACCTGGATCCTATGAAAACCCTTCATTTCCTTCTTTAAATATCTAATTGCTGGTCCTTGGGGGTTCACCTGAAAGAAGCTGGGGGGGGGGGGGGTAGGGGGTGGTCTGTATGTGGCCTTTCCTCTCTCAGAACGGGATCAGGATCAAGACAGAAATAAAGACTCTAAGGAAAATCTGTGGTTTCAAAATCTGGACCCAGAACTTCATGTGGCAGAAGGGTGGGGCATGGGGGTGAGACCGAGGTCTGGGGCTGCCTGTGGAGGAACGACTAGAAGTCGCCCATTCCTTTCCCGCATGGTTTCAAACTCAAGAACTCCGGAACGTGGTGACTCTGAGGAAATGAGGATAAAGATCTCTGTGTGAAGGGAGTAGGAACCAGCCATGCCAAAGATGGCAAGAGACCTAAATGTGACCTAAAATGAGGAAGACCCCGGGGCTGGAGTCCAGAGTAAGAAGAGGAGGCAACAACCAAGAAGAAGGAACTAAATATTGGGAATGTTCGGGAATGTTCAGGAACTTTAGCCTGAGGGCAAGACTAAGACTGTCACAGGATATGGGACTGGGCCCTGAGCTATTTCACTCAGATGTTCCCGGGAAGCCCAGGCCTGAAAGGCTGGGGGGCGGTCTGTGGATTTCAGATTGTTCTGTAGTCATGACCTTCATTTCCAGCGTGTGAGAGCGGTTTGTTGACAGCTAGCTCTTGGTAGGATTCTGAACGTGTTTATTTGGCTGGTCTTCATATTGCCTCAGTTCCAGCAAATTCTAGAACTTTCACAGATCTCTGGGAGTACAAGGATCTCTTCAAAAAGCCTTTCACTCATTTTTGGAAACAAACTTTCCCGAAAATAAAAGTCGACAGGACATACATCTGAGTTTATGTACCAGAAGGGCGCTCATGGCTTTTAGCGGCGCACCATTTTTCACAGAGAGATCTGGAATGAATTCCAGGAAGAAGCAGCAAGGCTCTCCGGGCACAGTTTTGATGCATTCCTTCCCCACAAGCTCTTTTCCATGTGGAAATGCTGCTGGACTGGAAGCTGATTCATCCACAGTATATCTGTACAAGCCGCGCTCTGTACACACTGAAAATAAACCCCACTGACCCGAAGTCCCAGTGGGGGCCGTATGAAAATGGGTGCTGATGCTTTCTCTCTCACAGCCTCTTCACCCTCCCTCCCAACCCTCAAAAGAGCAGCTGACCCCAGGGAACCTCTAGTTTCAGTAAGATGACACATTCAGTTTGATGAAAACAGACTCCCACTTTCCCCCCAAAGGCATGCACTCCTGCGCTGTTCTAGCTTTGAAAATAAACTTGGGGAAGAGAATTTCCAAAGACCCCTTGGGTTTGAGAAAGACCCACATGTAAAATTACCTTTCCTCTCTCTTAGCAAAAAGCAAGGGTTCAGAGAAAACCTGGAACCCCGTGACGTCCCCACCCCGCCGCGACGGTGTCGACTTTTTGCCCAGGAGGGTGCTGTGTTCAGAACAAGGGCCAAACCAGGTCACCGTGGTGGTGCTCAGGCGTGTGGACCACGTGGTTGTCTATATTCCATTTGCAGCTTTGCCTCTAAGCCCCTTTGGGTTAACCTCTTCCCTTTGGGGAGTGAAAACCAAATCAAATAATGGTGAATGGTGAGCATCAGAGGATTTAAGAATCTTCCCCTGTGTGGGTGCTCATGAAACTAACTAGGAGAATAGAGCCACCGTGTGCCGTCATTACCGTCTAGCTCCTTGCCTGATGCTGTGTTTTGTTCCCTTAAAGCTTCTAATGGTCCCAGTAAATCAGAGCTTTGACATTACCCATCACTTTTTGCAATCCGAACACCCTGTGCCCTAATTTAGGATGGGTCACGTCCAACAGTGGATTTACTTTTGATCACATTCTGTGGAGTCTTTCCACCCTTTGCAGTTCTGGTTCAGCTTACAACTGGCTGTTCCTGAAGTTTCCACTGGTCTCCTTAAGGGTGACCAAAGGAACACCTCGTACGCGGAGACAGAAAGCCGACAACGGGGCATGCCAGACCTAAAAACAGTGTCTAGGAGTTAGCAGCAAAGTAAAACCACCCCCAAGCCCCATGCTCCTTTTCCTTGGGCAGGTTCTTATCTGCTGTGAACTCATGTTCCTCCTTCTCTAAGACTCACCCTGGGTCACGGTGAAGGTCATTGGCACTAGTCCCTCCTATGCACCTTTAAGCACCTTGCACAGTTTTCATTCCAGCATGTTCCTCATGGTTTGGGTGTTCCCCTCCCACAAATATTTTATTTATTTATTTGATAGAGAGAGGGAGAGAGAGAGAGAGAATACAAGCAGGGGTAACAGCAGAGGGAGAGGGAGAAGCGGGCTCCCCACTGAGCAGGGAGCCTGAAGCAGGACTTGATCCCAGGATGTCAGGATCATGAACTGAGCCAAGGCAGATGCTTAACTGACTGAGCCACCCAGGCATCCCTTCCTTGTGGTTTTATAACAATTTCTCCACTTGTCTGTCGCATCTAACATCCAGCACCCTCTCTTGTCTGTGATTGGGTATATTCTTAACTAGTACCCAATAAATGCTTTCTACTCATAATTCCCACAGAGGTTTCTGTGGGAGGTTTCTGAACATCAGCTTTATTGACATTTAGGGTCAGATCCTTGTTTTTTGGGCTGTACGATGTTTAGAAGCAGCGCTGTCCTCTAACTGCTAGATGCTGGTAGCAGCTCCCTACTCTCACCCGCCCCCCCAGGTTGTGGTAATTAAAAATGCCTCCAGAAATTTCATCTGGCAAACATTCCCTTAGGGGCAGAGTACAAAATCCCCCCTCTGCTCTAGGCTAAGACTACAGATGCCGGGGCAGTGATCAAACCCTATCAAGCTGTCGAAACTGCCTCCTTCCTTATAACAGATAATATTTGGCCAATGTAGCCTCCAGATTCTACTTTAATAGCATATTTTCAAATCATAGTAAAATCCAAGTTAAAAACAAAGATCCCTGAGAGGTAGGCTTACTTGTAGGTTGTCTAGAGTAGTAATTAAGAGCAGAGTGTTGAACCTACCACCTTCAGTCTGAAATTCAATTCTCCCAGATACTTTCTAATTTTAGGAGACTCACTTATCTCACGGGGCTTCCTCAGCTGAATAGTAATCCAGGCCATCTAAATCATGATCTAGAGTAATAGTGCCCAACCTGCCAGAAAAGGTTGTTCAGAGGGTTAATAGTTGAGTTAAGACTGGAAAAGCTGTCAGAAGAGTGCCCTGCACAAAGTTAATTAGGTAGAAACATCAGCTCAAAGCCAGAAGATCAGATTTTCAAGAGACTTTCAAATGAGAGCACAATTTTTTTTTTTTCAGAACTATTTGGAAGCTGTAAGTTTCCGCTGCTAAACAGATCAGAGTAGAACCTGCAAAATGTGCAAAACATCTCGATATCGCCAATATTTTAGCATTGAGTTTTGAAATTGGGGTCAGATCTCTAAGTTTCTACTCTCAAGACTTGACCTTCCCTCAGCTGTGATCCCAAGTACTTATTTTAGAAAATAAGAGATACAGTGAGTCTCAGTAGGTAAGAGCCTGGGAGGTCTCAGCGTCTTGGGCGTACTCGTCATCGGATTCATACCTACTAGAAGCAAAATCCAGAGGAAACTGGTTGGCCACCATTTTTGATGAACGCATTCAAGTTGCTTTGTTGCACTCTGGGACATTGAGCCATTAATCTCCAAGGAACTTCTCTTTTTAAAATTTTCTTCCCTTTTTAAAATATAAAGATAAAAAAATGTTTAAAAGTTGAACAGAGGTCATGCCTTTGTTCTCACTGTGCTGTGGTTTGGGGAGACTGAAATGAAAGTTCCATGTTCAGAGGTCAGTCCAGACCAGGACACGTGGGTAAGCTTCTGTAGATATTAGCCCTTAGTGTTCCTAATATTTCATAACCATTGAGGAATTGATATTCTTTCAAGCAGGTTCATGTTCCCAAGCTCATGTGATAGTACGAGCATTATTCAAAAATTGGGGGAAGGCAATTTTAGCCCCACTCTGGAGAGAAGAGGACCAAGACAAAAACACAGTGAGGACTTGGCCCAAGGTCTCCAGTGAATTAGCACCAGCTGGACCTGTGACAGGATCTTGAAGACTCTGAGGCCTGTGTGTCTTTTTATTGATTTATTTATTTTTTGATTAGTGCTTCTTGAAAATTAATGTGTCTTCCAATGACCTGAAAATCATGTTAAAATGCAGATTCCAATTCAGCAGACATGGCCATGGAAGGCTGAGAATTTGCATTTCTGAAAAGCTCCCAGAAGATTCTGAGGCTGCTGGCCCACAGACCACACTGTACTTAGAACAGCAAAGTCGGGTGCCTGGGTGGCTCAGTGGGTTAAAGCCAGAGTCCTGGGATCGAGCCCCGCATCGGGCTCTCTGCTCAGCAGGGAGCCTGCTTCCCTTCCTCTCTCTCTGCCTGCCTCTCTGTCTACTTGTGATCTCTCTCTGTGTCAAATAAATAAATAAAATCTTAAAAAAAAAAAAAAGAGCAAAGGTCTTTAACTGATTGCCTCAACCTCTGGCATTTCTGAGGACTTGATGCTAATTTTCACTAGAATTCAAGAAAAAAGAAGCATGCAAAAGTCTCATAAAACGTATCATGCAGATCACTTCCCAAGTGATTATCTTCCCAACACCATGAAGTTATGTGGAAGCTGTTACAAAATACGCATTGCCCTTTATAGCGTCAGTACAAACAGGCATCCTGAAATTTTGCCACGGCCCATAGTCAACCAACTTTTCTGTGCTATTGGCTGAATGGAAGTCCAAGGGGACCCATAGAAGTCCCTCTGGTCCTTCTACTTCTTCACTCCGAGCCAACAAGCTCACTCACAAAGTGGGGGGGGGGATGTCCCATCAAAAAGAACATTCCTCTTTCTTCTAAAGACTGAGTGCTCCCTCTCCGTGTACACTCATTTTTCATTTACGTAGATATTTCAGCTATTTTAATTTTGTTGTGTAACCTAGGTCACCTAAACCAAATACCCTGAGAACTCATTCCAACTTGTGTGTCACATTTCATACCATACCTGAGCTTTCCACAGATCACATGGCAGAAAGAGCAGTCACATGTTTGCAGGGAGCACGGCCCTCTTCGATCAGAGACAGCCAGGCTGCCCTAAAAAGTGGGTGCAGATACGTAGGAAAGGTTCAAGTGCAGTTTCAGAAAATCAACTCATTTCTCTCTCTCTCTCGTTTTCTTTTTCTGTTTATGTGTGTGTGTACTTTTACTTTCAGACTAAACTATCTTGGCCTATTAAGGGGGAGATCAGCAAGCTTTTTCGGGAAATGTCCAGATAGTAAATATTTTTGGCTTTACAGGCCATAGGGTCTCTTCTGAAAGGACTCACTGTTGCTCAAAAACTCACTGTTGAGCTCAAAAGAGCTCAAAATTTGCCACATACAAGATGTAAACAATGGAGGAGGGCCATGTGCCAAACAGACTTTATTCATGGACACCGAAATTAGAACTTCCATTAATTTTCCCTTGTGCCAAAATAGTATTTTCCTTTTGATTTTTCTTTTCCCATTTAAAAATGTAAAGACAGTTCTCAGCTCTCAGGCTTTATGAAGACCGGCGGGGAGGATTTGGCTCATGGGCCCCAGTTTGCTGACCTCTACATTAGAGGCATTCGAACCCAGCCAAAGACAACAGTCTTGTATATTGTAATGTTAAAAGTTAGATGTAGAATATTCTTCCAGATTTCCTGCGTTTATGATGGCAGCTTGAAAGGAAACCAACGCTGTGTGCTGGGAACTGTTCTAAGTGTTCTGCAAATGTTTTTTTCATGTTCGCTTTTGGTATATAATACATTCTCATTTCCTAGGGCTGTTTAGTTTGTGAATGTGAAACCTTCAACTTCCTGTGTTAACCTCAAGTAGCTAGGTTTTCCTATTTGTTTAAATTCCTTTAGTGGAGCGCTCGCTTCGGCAGCACATATAATAAATTCCTCTAGTAGACTCTCACCTTGTATTTATTTATCTGAGTTCCAAAGGCTGACCATATTCATAGCGAGAGTTTGGAAATGTAAGTAGTCATTTTCTGCAAAGGAATATATTCTGACCGATTCATTTTACTGAAACTTCCTAAACTATGTACTTTCAGTTAAGTCATAATGAGAGTAATATGGGCTTGGGACCAGGTTCCTCAATCCTGTGGCTTGCATATGTTATAACTGCAAAAATGTGGTTGGATTTTTTTCATGGAGATATTCTAGGCATAGTCCAGAAACTGATCCAGAATGAAATTGATCTTTGTAACCCCTATCTTCAACAGGGTTCGCGTGCTTTTTGTGTATGCAAAAAAAAAAAAGAAGAAGAAATCTGCTTTTTTGTTAGATATTTTCTTTTGCATATTTCATTTTACATCTGACCCAATCGCCCATCAGACTCCTTTCTACTATCGCCATACACATGCCAATTAATCTCCATAGCCTCCACCGTAGTGATTTCTCTGACATCTTGAAATTAATTTTCTCCAAACATCTCATTTGTCTATCCCTCCTCTTGGTAGCACTACGCTCACACAAGACACGTGGGCTTTTTGGTTTGGCATTCTTCTTTTAGGGCTTCTGTAAACCATCACCTGATTGCTCATCCGATGGATATGGAGTGAATTTACTAACCAGAATATCTTTTTGTGACCCATAAAATTAATTTATTTCCATCAAGCAAGTTTATTTGGGGAACGGGCCAGCAAGAAACATCTGAATCATAATCACTTTTGGAACAGTCCTTGTACTCCATAAAAACAACATGGACTCAGGCCCGCTTCCAAGGCTCTGGGCTCCTTCCAACTCAGGAGAGCGGAATGGAGCGGCTCCAGCCGCAGAACACGAATGAAGAGAGTGCCCTTGGACCTGCAAGATGCTGGGTCGGACAGGCCAGGACACCTGTCAGCAGGAAGGAGCGCAGATCAAGGACATGCCTGGGTGGCCTCCTGATGGAAGCACAGTGTCCTGGAAGAAAGAAAGAGAACCGCCGCAGAAGTCTAAGTAAGCAAATCCGCAGTGTTATCTGGACCCGGCTAGTTCGTGTGTGCTTAATTTGCCGGTTCCTAAAACTGAAGGGTGAAGAAAGGAGGTACATGCAGTTGGCACATCTTTACCTGTTTCCAGTGACGTAAGGCTTGGAAGAAAATTGACTAAAAGAGAAGCAGAGTCATGCTCAACAGGAAGCCCATTGGGTTTGCCCTTCGCGCTTCAGCCCCATTATTTCTTGCTTGGCTGCCCTGCTGCGGGGGAGGCAGGGACAGAGCTGATGCCAACGCCGTTCCTGTTAACCCAGGGGGAGTTGTCTCTGCTGCCTGCTGTACCAGAATCGCCCTCCCGATCCTGCGATGACATTTGGCAGTGCCCTGGTGTTCCCTGAGGACACCTTCTGATGAAATTTACCCCCAACACCAGGCTCCCAGGGGGGTTTCATTGCAGCTTGGGTAACTTTCCACTGCCACAACACAGGGGAGCCAGTGGAACCTCTCTCCTGAAGATCAAGCCCGGAGGGGCACCTGGGTGGCTCAGTGGATTAAAGTCTCTGCCTTCGGCTCAGGTCATGGTCTCAGGGTCCTGGGATCAAGCCCCACATCGGGCTCTCTGCTCGGCGGGGAGCCTGCTTCCTCCTCTCTCTCTGCCTGCCTCTCTGACTACTTGTGATCTCTCTCTCTCTGTCAAATAAATAAATAGATTTTTTTTAAAAAAGACCAAGCCAGGGGAATCCTGCATTTTCCCCACAATGTGTCAGGCAAAACAGGAAGCAGTGGAACAATCTGGTCAGCTGACAGAAGTGCCCTAAACCCTTTGGTGCATACTTCTTCCTTCTCAGCACTGGGGCATCTTGGCTGGGTCAGTCTCTCTCATACCGCTGGAGGCCAGAAGCACCTCCTGATTAGGTATGACAGCCAAAATTGTCTTCAGGTATTACCCAGTGTCCCTGGGGAGGTGGGGACGACATTGCTCCCAGATGAGCACTATTCTCTTGTATGGGGGAATTGTGGGGTTACACATGACCCCTAATAGGATTCCTTTTAGCTCGGCTCCTTTTGGCACACTTGTCATTCCCAATTTTGAAGTATATAAGAGGCAGTCATGTAAGCTCCTCGCTCCATCAAAGCAAAGCAGGTGCTCATTAAAAGTATAATGAGTCAGGATGCCCGGGGTGGCTCAGTCAGTTAAGTGTCTGCCTTCGGCTCATGTCATGATCCCAGGGTCCTGGGATCCAGCCCCGCATCAGGCTACCCGCTCAGCAGATGGGGGAGAGTCTGCTTCTCCCTCTGCCCGCTGTTCCCCCTGCTTATGCTTTCTCTCTCTCTGACAAATAAATAAATTCTTTAAGGAAAAAAGAAGTATGATGAGTTAAAGTACATTTTCTTTTTTTCTGCTAATCCCCTGTCTGTTTCACTGTGTGCTAGTCTAGGGCTGTCGACACTCTTTTCCTGGTAAGTGAAAGACAAGGACTCTTTGGCTTTGGCCGTCCAGTCCTGGCTCAGTTTCAGATCACAATTTCCTTTGCTTAACCGCCAGATCTTAACTTAAGGGCTCCCCCCACAAGACCCTTGCGTTTGGGGTACACTTGCAGGCTCGAATAACTCAGTGCTGGGTAAGCCTCTCTTCTCCTTTCTCTCTGACTGTCTTCACATCTGCCTGTGGCCCTTACTGGCCTTCAGTGATCTCCGAGCCTCTGTTTTAGGTCCTCCACATTCCTTTTCAGAGCCCTCAGTCCTGGGCATGTCTTTTCACAAATAATCAGTCATGGGCAGCCAAGAGAGGATGTACTTAAGGTAGAGCCTACAGGTGGGAGTTTGGGAATCGGTCGATGTTTAAGTTGTCGGATGAGCCCGAGCAGAATGTCCACGGCCTTCACTATGTCTCTGGAAGCATTTAGGGCACACAGAAAATTCCAGAACCACATCTCCAGATCCTGGCCCCGCAAAGTTTAATGGCATGTTGAGATCCATTAAACAAATGAGCAACTCCTACTTTATACCTTGTCTTTGAGGGAAAGGATTCACTTCATTATCTCAGCAAATGCACATGGAGCCCTATTGAATACTGGGTCCTGCCCTAGGTATTAGGGGCATAGCAGTAGCAAGATGTAAGCAGTACCTACCCTCACGGAAGTTACAATAGCAGGATGAACTAGCTCAAGGAGAAGAGAAGATGGGGCCTGGCACACGTTTCTGAATGCAGCCAGTGTCTTAGATCATTTTTGAAAGTGAAAAATAAAAATATGCTGTGTGAAAAGTTCACAATGAAAGAACCATTCCATGGCTCGGTGTAGATCCATAGAATTGCTAAGGAAAACCAAATATAGGGATCACGGAGTGTAAGAAACCAAATGCACAGAAAGGCACAGTCGCCTTTTGTCTGGAAGGAAACTTACAAAGGACTTTTGCTCCCTATCCTTGAAAGAAGTGTTAAGCTCTGTGGCTTCTTTAGAAAATTTAGAGGCACCATGAAGAATTCCTTGAACTACAAATGCAATTAGAGTAGAGAAGCCTTCAATAATAACACAGAGTTTTGTTTTGACCCTTTTACTGTGCTGCTAGGACATTTGGCGGAGTAGGGCGGCCTCCAAACAACCTGGTTTCTGGGTCATGTTGATCTATCAGCCCTTGGTGATTTTCTTCCTCGTGGGGGGCGGCTGTGGAAAAAGGATGCAGAGCATTATTTTTCTTGATTGAATCATATAAAGAATAATATTGCGAAAGATTATTATATAATTGATTCTCCCATTTAAAAAGTATGGTCACAAGCCATTTTCAAAACTAGATTTTTATTTTCTAGTATGCTGCGCCTTGGGCAATATGTGACAAGGCACAATGCCATCTTATCCTACCCATTAATTGTTAATGAGGATATTGTCCAAAAAGAAAGAAAGAAAGAAAGAAAGAAAGAAAGGAAAAGAAAAGAAAAGAAAGTTAGGAGCATAATGATTACATTTTAGCTCAGAAAGGCAAACAAAAGAACTAACAGGCTTATTTTAGTTAAAAAGCCTAAGAAACAAAAAAAGTCTCATGTCTCTAGACAAGAGAAGAAAGTGCTTAATAGAGATATATGAGAATATTATCTTAAGAGACAGTTAAGAGACTAAGTTTTGGGGAGAACCATTTGATGTACTTGAAAGTGGTTTGATTTTTCCAGTATTTCCAAAATGAATGAATAATACTATTTGTCAAGATTTTTGAGTCTCCTTATTGGCATAAGAGACATCTTAAGAAACTGAGAAGACTTATTGTGAGCCCTGTAACCCACCACTGAGGACTTGGAGAATGGGATAAGCACCTGAAGGCTAAGAGCAGAATTTAGATTCTGAATGCTACCGACCAATGGATGAGAGTCTACCAAAATTATCAAAGGTTTGATTTCTGAGTTTCTAAGAAAACCAGTCATTACCAGTAGGGAGTGTCGGTCCTCTGGAAGGAGTGATGTCTGGTCAGTCTAATATTGTTTTAAGATAAAATTACAGGGGCGTTTGGGTGGCTCAGTCTGTAAGCATCTGCCTTCAGGCCAGGTCACAATCCCAGGGTTCTAAGATCGATCCCCACATCGGGCTCCCTGCTCAGCAAGGAGTCTGCTTCTCCCTCTGTCTGCAGCTCCCCCTGCTTGTGCTCTCTCTGTCAATATAAATAAATAAAAATCTTTTAAAAAATGAAATAAAAAATAAACGTACTACATTGGAAGGAGAACAATATGAGAACATCAGGGAAAAGATAACTAATCCATCACCTTACAACCAACAAACACAAATCAAAGCTACTTCGACATATATGTAGCTTCCTACCAGTCGCATCTAGGAATATAATGCAATGCATAAAATATTCTTTTATAGTAAGCAACACTAATGATAAAAATACGTCCTGTTGAAATATATATATATATATATATATATATATATATAGTATACACATATATACATATATAGTTTTTTTTGAGAGGCAAATTGTTTGAAGACCTAAAAAGTGACAGAGACAGCAAGTGGATTGTAGATGGAAATGACAATATTGTCATGCGGACTTACTAATTATGGCTTTTGGAAGTTGCGTTTAGTGGCCATAATACAACTCAGAGCTCTTTTCGGTGATGATCCACTGGATGGAAATCATCCTGGGAATCCCACTGGTTCGGTGTTTTTCTTGGAGGTGGTGGGGAGGAATACCACTGGTGTAGTTAAACCAACTGTTCCCATGCCCCCGACCTCCCCACACGTGACCGCCTTAGCAGTGGAAACATGTGGTCAGGGACTATAGGAACTCGTGATAATGCGGTCTGGGTGGTTATTCTATTTATAACAAATTTACTAACAAGGCACATGGGATCTGTGATCTCTGCTTAAGTCTCAGGAGAAGTGCTGAAACTGAAAAATAACCTCAAACAAGAGCCCTTTCTCTCTCTCTCTCTCACTCACAGACACACACACAGACACAGACACACAGTAGATAAATAGCAGAACCTAATTTGTTTATTTCTCCAATACTTTTCTCTTTCCTCCAGACTCTGCCAGCTCCCCCACCAAGGTGGTTAAAATAAACAAACAAACACAACTGTAATCATTACCACCACTCCATCCCAAGCAGTGTGTTTCTAGAACCTGGAACTCCACAAAGGTTGTCTGAGGTTGGTGTCCCTTCGAAAGGCGCTGGTTTCTGTATCTTTGTAATATGTGTCCGCCTCCCTGCAGGAGGAAATGATCCCTATGGCGATTAGGATAAAATATGCTCAATATAGCTGATTTTTCTTTGTCTACGAGCTTCTGTCCAGTGCTCGTGGCATTGACAATAGACTCCGGGTGGGAAAGGAGAGTTAAGTTCCCGGGGAGAGACAGACTGAGGAAGCAAGAAGGAGGCCTCTGGGTGGCCACCACCACCAGATTCCATTTCATTTCTAAAATTGGAATTTCTGTGTTCCTCCATTTGTTTGCATAGGGCTTTCTCATTTTGCATTATTTTCTATTGTTTTGGTTCTGAAATCCAATGCCAGCCCACTGTGAGGGGGAAGCTTCTAGATAGTGTTTATGAACAGCCGAAGGCAAGCATCAAGTTAAATAGCATATATAGGGCGCCTGGGTGGCTCAGTGGGTTAAAGCCTCTGCCTTTGGCTCAGGTCATGATCTCAGGGTCCCGGGATCGAGCCCCGCATCGGGCTCTCTGCTCAGCGGGGAGCCTGCTTCCTCCTCTCTCTCTCTACCTGCCTCTCTGCCTACTTGTGATCTCTGTCAAATAAATAAATATAATCTTTAAAATAAATAATAAATAAATAAATAAATAGCGCATACACCTCCAGAGGGATTTGGCTCTTCCTGCTTCGCAGACTTCACATCACTGAATGCCCTAAACCCTGTTCGATTCCCTCTGTAAGAATGCATTTTTCAGCACTGGAGGTCCTCTGACTTTGGCGAGAGGTTCAGCGGGCAATGCTGACCAAGGCACTGCCAGAGCAAAGTTCAAAAAGCTGGAAATGTGATTTTTTATGCAAATATAGGGTAAGCATGTATCAACAACATCTGATTCATCAATTCATTAATGAGCAGGGCGCCCGATGTGGGGCTCGATCTCAGGACCCCGGGATCATGACTCGAGCCAAAGGCAGACACCCAACCGCTGAGCCACCCAGGCACGCCAGAAACACACTTCTGTAGAGAATTGAATCCCTTTGGCTTGAATATGACTTGGAAGGGGTACACAGCCATCCTTTATTTTCTTGCAAGCATTGTACAAGTTTTACTCACAGGGCCACACAGAAGGCATTCGGGCTAAAGTTTGGTGGCAAGGGGTTTTGATGGGTGTTGGTGTCTGAAATTCCCTCATAATTCTCCCAAAACTCTATGTCATGAAAAGCTTCAGCCACCACAGGAAAACCCCAATATTTAAAAAAAAAAAAAAAAAAAAAAAAAAAGAGAGAACTTGTAGGGGAGCTTGACTCTGTGCATTTCTCAGTATGGAAAATCGTCTCACCTCGGCCAGAGGTTCAACCGGCGGTGCGGACCAAGCAGGCAGAAATGGAATCAATCACAGCTCTGGACACAGGCTTGAAGGTGTAGGAGTCAGATTCCAGTTCTGGGCTGACCATGTTCACGCAGCTGCCCGTGCTGCAGGCTCGGTTTTGCAGCCATCCAGTGGGGGTGGGGAGACTTCTCTTGCCTGCTCCACGGAAGTGCTGATGTCAAGACAGGTTGTTATAATGAACAGAGCTGCTGTTATTATCAAAGCTACCCTGCGCGGGACGCTGACTGAAGCAGGGGCTTTCTATCCCCAAAGTCAAAGCCTGTAGCAAGCCACACAGCTCTTGGTTATGGCAACGTGCGTCAGAAATACTGTTACTTGCACGCCGGTGCCCAGCGACCCCTTTTTTGGTGCTAACGCTGTCTCAATTTTGTTTGCGGCCACAGACCACCTCTGTCCCACAGATCCTGTTGTACTGGGAGTTCTCGTGGGACCTGGTTCTGGGCGGGGAGCCTTAAGCAAAAGTCTTCTTAGGACAGGGGCGAACTCTGGACAGCTTTTGCTTCCAGGACAGAAAGAAACTGGGCTGGCTGGTGGGATCTTCCCCTCTTCCGGTCCCATTTTCCCTTGGATGCAGAAGCGATGCTTGGAATCTGGAACATGAAAGAGAGACCAAAGGAATGGCAGGCATATGGGTCCAGCTGTGATAGGGAGGAGCTGTTCGATCTGAACACACAAGGGCCCGTCTCCGAACTTCCTGTTCCGTGAAGAAATTAATACCTCTAGGCTGAAGTCACTCAAGTCTGGTTTTCAACTACTTGCAGCTGAACACAACACTGAGCAATGTACAGGCAGCAGTGGGAGAGCTGAGTCTTCCGAGGTAAACTGTAGATTTTGGGCGATGAGCTTGCATCAGTGTACGTTCATACCTGGTAACAAATGTTACCTGATGCACATTGTTGATAACAGAGGATGCTGTGCTTATGAGGGGGAGGGGCCAGATGGGAAATCTCTGTACCTTCCACTCAATTTCGTTATGATACAAACCTAAAACTTTAAAAGATCTAGTCTTGGGGTACCTGGGTGACTCAGTTGGTTGAGTGTCCGACTCTTGGTTTCAGCTCAGGTTGTGATCTCAGCATCATGGGATCAAGCCCCGTGTCAGGCTCCACTCTGGGTGTGGAGCCTGCTTAAGATTCTGTCTCCTTCTCCCCCTGCCTCTGCCCCTTCTTTGCCTGTAAAAAAAGAGAGAGAGAAAGAGAGAGAAGTACACCAAACTTGTGATTCGCAAACTTCCGATTTGCAAACTTCCTTTTCAGCGTTTCGTGTGAGAAATTGCTCGGGAACTTCCAGACACGTCTGTACTCAGCTAGTGGTGTTTTGCAGGAGGCAAGTGAGGCCTGTCTGGTGGGCCTTTTTGGAAAACACCAATCTGTGTGCTATCTAAAACATGTAACATTCGTGCCGAATGACGTCCAGCTAGCACACTGCACAGGTGGGAGAACATACTGAAGAATCCACTATGATCAGGGCACCCTACTGGTTCAGTAGATAAAGCCTGTGACTCTTGATCTCAGGATTATAGGTTCAAACCCCACGTTGGGTGTAGAGATGACTTAAAAATAAAATCTTAAAAAGAAAAAAAAGGAAGAATCCAGTATGATGGAAAACATTTCATTCTTTTAAAAAATTAAAAAAAAAAAGCTTTAAATGTGCAAAAAATAAAAAAAATAAAAGCTTTAAATGTGCAAAAAAAATTTTTTTATTTTTAAAGATTTTATTTATTTATTTGACAGAGACACAGCAAAAGAGGGAACACAGCAAAGGAGAGGGAGAGGGAGAAGCAGGCTTCCTGCTGAGCAGGGAGCCTGATGCGGGGCTCGATCCCAGGACTCCGGGATCATGACCCGAGCTGAAGGCAGATGCTTAATGACTGAGCCACCCAGGTGCCCCAACATTTCATTCTTTAAAAAAAAAAATTCTCTTCTTTTTGTTATTGGTAGCTCTATATGTTAGATTTTTTTCTTTTTTTTCTCCATGGGGTCAAAAAGTACCTAAGTATATGACTACAAGTAAAATAGGACACAGAAATAGGGTACTGGCAGTTTTTCCACTTTCATTTGTGTGTAAATTTTTATTTCAATTTATTTAACAAAATTTTGTCTTAATTTTTATTTTCTGCATGTGTATGAATTTTTAATATAAATGCAGGGATGTAAAGCATTAGTGCAAGTCAAAATACTTCAGTGAACCTGTTTCCACAGCTCAGATTTACAACAATTACAACTAAGCCTGTTAAATTCTTCTGGACCATGCCACCATTTGGGTTTTTTATCAAGTACATTTCTTATTGGCGGCAACTAAATGGTGTTTGTGGCATCTGGATTGTATGGTGGATGCCATCCGTTCACTACACTTTTCTAACTGGGTTGGTTGTCCTACAAGTAAGCACATGTTTTTAATGTCTGCTTTCTGGGCTGTTCCTGTAAGTTTGCTACTAAGTTTGCTATTACTTGCACTAATGCTTTACATCCCTGCATTTATATTAAAAATTCATACACATGCAGAAAATAAAAATTAAGACAAAATTTTGTTAAATAAATTGAAATAAAAATTTACACACAAATGAAAGTGGAAAAACTGCCAGTACCCTATTTCTGTGTCCTATTTTACTTGTAGTCATATACTTAGGTACTTTTTGACCCCATGGAGAAAAAAAAAAAAAAATCTAACATATAGAACTACCAATAACATTAATAACCATTAAAAAAAAAAAAAAAGTTAAAGTCTAAAAAGACCTGTATCTGTAGGAGTTTCAAGTTTGATTATTCAACTAATGCCACTTTCTTTATGAAATCCCAGACCCTCTCATTTCTGGTGCCTGGCTTTTCTTATGGAAATGCAATGGCTTTCATAATCCTCTAGGCCCTTCCTCCTAAAAAAAAATCCTTAAAGATGATCTTCAAAGACCAACTCTTCAAAATTGTGTATGTGATTCTTACCCTAAACTTGACATGGGGTTACTGCTTTAAATCACTTTGCCTTGTTAGTCCTATAAATTATAGAAATACCTTGGAACTGAAAACATTTTGCCATGCAAATTTAATTGATTCATTAAATTAAAACTAAAAAGAATATTGGCTAAGTTCTAGGTGTTGGGAAGATAAAGTTTAGGGAAGAAGATAGAGTTGGAAAAAATTAATTTCAAAAAGACTGGAAGAAAAGTGACCAAAATGTCTTTGTTGTTATTCTGAATGAGAAGAATCCGTGAGCAATTTCACTTTTTGGGGGAGGGGGTGGTGCTAAAATGTGGTTTTATTAAAGGTATGAGGATATGACCCGTGGGCAGAAAGAGCTGCCCCAATTTTACTTCTCTATGTATTTTTAAACATTTCAGTCTTTTTTTTTTAAAGACTTATTTATTTATTTGACACAGAGAGAGAGAGAAAAAGAGAATTCAAGCAGGGGGAACAGCAGAGAAAGAGGGAGAAGCAGGCTCCCCGCTGAGCAGGAGCCCGATGTGGGACTCGATAGTAGGACCCTGCGATAGTAGGACCCTGCGATCACGACATGAGCCAAAGGCAGACTCTTAACCAACTGAGCTACCCAGGCGTCCCATTTCAGTCTTTTTATATTGACCATCCATAGTGGTAGGGAACCCAGGCAGCTCCTCAAACATAAAATATATATATATATATATTTCTTTGTATAATAACCTCTGCATTTTGGTTTGAAAAATATGGCTACTAGGTCTGACATGGCCCCTGGTACGAAGATAGATAGGTATGGGTCACATTTTTGAAGCCAAAATTACATAGACTTTTGTCAGACCCCCCCCCCCCCAACCCCACCCCACCGCAGCTCACAGACTGGCAAAGTGAAAGGGGCCTTGGAAATGACCTAGACCAATTCCCTAACTCTCAGATGAGGAAACTGAGTCCCAGACAGATGAGTGGCAGACAAGGATTTGATCCCAGGGCCTGGGCTAAAACTGGTAGTCCTGAAACTGTCAAGTAGATTCCTGACACATGGACACAGCATTTCAGGGTTAAGAATCCTGTTAGGAGGAGACCAGCGCTGCGCCAGGTGGGGAGCGGGCAGGGGCAAGGGTTGGCGGGGAATGGCCAGGTTAGCAGCCATTGTTTTACAAGTACTTTCTGAGTGGCAAGGACTCTACTGCAAAATGTTTTAAAATCAACTTTACTTTTTGAGGTGTTTTGGGTTCACAGCAAAATTGAGGGGAAGGCACACAGATTTCCTATGTTCCCCCTTCCCCCCACCACATATCAATCCTCCCCCAGTAGCAACATCCCCCACCAGAAGGGACATTTGTTACCAACTCATGAACCTACACCGACACATCATTATCACCCAGAGTCCGCAGTTGACATTACATTTCACTCAGTGTGGAACATTCTATGGGTTTGGACAAAGCTGTAATGATGTGTAACCACCATTATAGTGTCGTACAGAGTAGTTTCACTGCCCTAAAAGTCCCTAACCTATTCATTCTTTCCTCTTCCCAACCCCTGGCAGTCACTGATCTTTCTACTGTCTGCATATCTTTGCCTTTCCAGAATGTCATCCCGTTAGGAATCTCAAAGTCTGTAGCCTTTTCAGACTGGCTTCTTTCACTGAGTAATAGGCATTTAAATTCCCTCGATGGCTTTTCATGGCTTGAAAAGTGCAGAATAGTATTCCCTTGTCTAGATATATCACAATGTATCCGTTCACCTACTGAAGGACATCCAGAGGCTTCCAAGTTTTTGGTCGTTGGGAACGAAGCTGCTACCAACATCCATGTGCAGGTTTTTTGTGTGGATTTAAGTTCGTAGGTTAAGAGTGTTCGGTTCTGTGAGAAACTGCTAGACTGTCTTCCAAAGTAGCTGGGCAAGGACGGCCCAAGAAGGAAGAACAGTGTCCCACCCCCTACCCCAAGAACCCGAAAGTAAATAGTCTTTGTTCCATCAGCCAAGGCACAGAAAGCCAACTTCTTGCTATGATCCAGTGTTCACGAGTGTTTGAGGTCCTGGAGACATGTTATACAAACAACACACAAACAACACGGGGGAGCTCAGAGCTCAAGTTTCAGCTCAGAGCTATTCTGCTCATGGAGAAAGAATCCCCGGAACTATGGTTGTGTGCAGTGCGGGAGGTCCCTAGGATATGGTTTATCTGGGCAGAGCCTGGCTTTACTGGGTACAACCTGCCTGGGTTCCCTCTTGGCCAAACTTCTGGCTTTATCTCTTGATAATACAGTGTGTTTACTCAACCTGCCCTTGTACCTGGGAGTTGTTGTAGGCAGTGGCTGTGTTTTACTGCTCTCATTCCAATCTCTGGGCCTCTATAAAAAGAAGGAAAGTGGGAGGAAGAGGAGGAAGCTGGATCCAACCTTTCAAAAAACAAAACTCATAAAAATCCAAGAGAAAAGAAAAGAAAAAAGAAGTAATTCTTATATTTTAGAAGGAGATCATCTTTTACTAGGTATTGAGGTTTTACGTTTCCTGGCATTTCTTGAACTTGTGGAAGAAAGTTGTAAAAACACCCACCAAATGTCACTGTGAAAAGAAAGAAACACAACTCATGAGACAGGGGTCAATAAAGACCAGGGCAGATATAAATTTTATGTTTCCACAGAACGGACTGCTCCTATCTAAGCGAAACTATGGCGGAAAGGGAGCCGACATCTTGAAATCCGATGAAAGATAGAGTCGACCCTGCCGGTCCTCTACCACGTCATAAAAAAGATGGTTAACTTCAGATTAAGATGCCATTTACAGACCACAGAAGTCACTCTTTTTTTTTCTTCAAATTTTTATTCAAATTCTAGTTAGTTAACATATAGTGTAATACTGGTTTCAGGAGTAGAATGGAGTGACTGACTCCATGTTTCCATGGGTTTGCCTATGCTGGATATTTCATGGAAGGGGAGTCATAGTATAGTATAGTATGGATTCTTTTGGGTCTTCATATGTACTTGTGTATTTATGTATATTCTTCATATATTATTTTCACTTAGCATAACATTTTCAAAATTCATCCACACTGTGTACTTCTTTCTTTTTTATGGCTAATAATTCTCTGCTGTAAGGACACACCAAAGCTTGTTTATCCAGGATGAGATAAGCAACAGGAGGTCAGTGACTCATTTGCCTGGATTGTCAGTGGTGTTTACGATATAGTGTAAAAAAACAAAACAAAACAAAAAAAACCTTAGTATATTAAGAGCTCTATTTAAACAATACAACCTCCTTTGAGCCAGGCCTCCAGACACTCACCTGGTCACCCGAGTGCCAGTTTAGTCAAGAAAGCTAAAAGAATTTCCCTGATGGGAGTGTGCACGTTGCGCTGTTTTTCAGGTGCAAAATGTCACTCCAAGCATATAGAGA
Source organism: Mustela lutreola (assembly GCF_030435805.1). NCBI lineage: Eukaryota > Metazoa > Chordata > Mammalia > Carnivora > Mustelidae > Mustela > Mustela lutreola. The sequence goes on from NC_081308.1 coordinate 9,336,239, forward strand.
TGTTTAGATATTCAGGGACTGGAATGTTCTGGCAGAACCAAAGGAGACATACAGATGGCCAATGAGCATATGAAAAGACGTTCCCCACTGTTTAACACAAAGGAAATGCAAATTAAAACAGCAAAGAAATACCACTACATACCCATTAGAATGGCCAAAACCTCAAACACCAACACAGCCAAAGAAATGCTGGGGAAGACTGTAAAATAATGAGAACTCTCACTTTTTTTTATCCCAATCTACTTTCAAGCTTAAGATGCATCATTTTTTTTAAGATTTTTTTTTTTTTAAAGTACTAATCTCTACAACCCAATGTGGGGCGTGAATTTACAACACTAAGATCAAGAGTCACACACTCTACCGACTGAGCCAGGCAGGTGCCTTGAGATGCATGGCATCTCATATGTGATGAAGTTCTTGAACCTAGGTGGGGTTCGGTGGGGTGAGGTTCGGAGCCGACGGCTAAAGAAAGAATTCTTAAGACGTCTCTGGTGCAAAAAGGTGGTTTATTAGAGCACGGGGACAGGACCCGTGGGCAGGCTGCCCCGGGTTGTGAGGGTAGGCATGTTATATACCCTGCTGTTGGGGGAAGGTGAGGGGAAGAGAGGTTTCAATGGAGTTTTCATATGCTAAAGAGGGCCTACAAGGTGCCAGGATGTTCCAGGCCTGCAGGAGGCCTTGCCCTTGCGGCTGGATCAATGTTGTCTCTAGACCAGCCATTAACAGTAAGATAGTTGGGAGACTTTTTGGTGGGGTGTCACAATCCTGCTATCAATCGTCTTTGTTAGTGAGATTTAGGACATTTGTAAACCAAGGGAGACTCCTGTCTAGCAGGATTGTGAGCTCTGCAAGTTAACTATTTGCTTATTGTTCATGGCAGTCAGGGCTGCCTGAGGGATGCTACACTTATGGAGGGGAAAGGGTGAAGAGGGGGTGCAAGGCGCCAGCTTTTGCTTTGTCCTCAGCCAGCCTCCTGCTCCCTCATCATATGAATACAGTATATTTTATCATATGGATACAGTATATTTTATATTACCACTTATTTTTTAAATAAAATTATTGATTTAATTATTTGACAGAGAGAGAGAGAGAGCGCGCGTGTGCGCACAAGCAGGGGGAGCAGCAGGCAGAGCAGGCACAGGGAGAAGCAGGCTCCCCGCTGAGCAAGAAGCCTGATGCAGAACTTGATTCCAGGACCCTGGGATCATGACCTGAGCCAAAGGCAGATGCTTAACCAACTGACCCACCCAGGCATCCCTATATTACCACTTCTAAGAAATCTCTGAACTGTTGTTGTCATCATTACAAGAATTACAGTGGTAAACATCCTTAAAATCAAGCCTTTGGGAGTATCTACAAGTATTTCTCCAGAGTAGATGTATGAAATTCAATTGCTAGGCCCAAGGATATGCCCAACTCTAAGTACCCATGCTCTTTTTTGCTAGAAGATCAAAGGGTCAGCACCAAGTTGGAGTGCGGTCTGGAGCCAATGTCTTCTGTATGCCCAACTCCACGATGCCCTTGTGCCCGTGACCTCATCAAAGATGTGAACATTCAAATGGGAGAATTTTGAGCAGGCTCTGGATGTCCAGATGCCAGCGTAGAAAACCAGTAGATTCTGAGAAAGGTTCTGAGGCTTCAGCGAGTGGTGGGGAAGGTTAGATGAAAAGCCAAGAGTGCTGTCCATACATAAGCAAACAGTGGAGGCATTTATCACAAATCCAGCTCCTGAGAGTATCAACTGTGATTAAATGCAAGGGAAGTATAAAGCCAAATTTAAACTTCACGGTGATGAAGAATTTCATATTAGCTATTAAATGAAAATGCCTCGCTGCATACAGATCAGGAAATTATTAAAACAAAACATTCCAAGCATTGTAAATGTTTCCAGAGACATCTGAGTCATTTTATAAAAATAGGTTATTTTTCTCTTATGACTAAGAGTTGGTATGAAATGTTAGAAATATAAACCAGAAACTCCTCACTGGGGCCGGTGATACATGACAAGGAATTTCAAGTTTCCTTGAGCAAGTCCCCGATCAAATGGGGGTACTTGTTTGAGCTTTATAACTACCAAGCAGAAAAGGGACATAGGATAAAACCCAGTCCATGACAAAGAGCTGTGCTCAACAGTCATCAAGCACAAAGGGCTCAATCGTAGCTTGCAATTCTCAGCTACATCTTCTGGCCTGTAGAAATGGCGCCCCATGGAACAAGGCTCTGGTCTCAACTATTTTATTTCCAGATGTTATGACCTCAGTCAGATCATTCCCTTATCTTCCGTGTCAAGGGTTTGCCGATCTCTACCCTTGTCTATCTCCCAGGATTATAGTGGGCATGAAACTAGGGAACAACTCTGAAAATGTTTTCTCAACGATGGCGTAATGGTCGGTGTTGCTGTTATAAAAAGTGGACGTAACGAGCCAGTGGCAAGGCTGAAAGATGGATGGCCTTTTGTCTTGACTGTGTACCAACTACTGTGCTAGTATGTAGCTTTGGGTAGCATCTAGAATAGATCCCGGTGGTGCCCCACTTGGATCCCCAAGTGCCGACGCGGAGGCATCGTCCCCCAGCGGCAGACAGCTGTCCCTGTCTTCAGGGAACCGCCATGGCCAAGGGGAGTTGCCTTGTCTGGGAGGTCATGCTCCGCCCTCCATCACCACAGCTCCCAATGAGAGGGATCCCACAGGGAGCTTCTCTTGCTTCAGGGTGCAACTCAATGGCGTTCTTCATGCCCTGGAGCTCCCCATGGGGTCAGGCTGGAACTAAGCTGAGACTGAATCCTTGCTTTCCTCCTTTCCCTTCTCTATCGTGTCTCCCATGGTCCTTTTCTCCTAAGAGCGCTACTTCGATAATTCCCATGTACCTAAATCCAAGTCACAAGTTTTGCTTCTAAAAAATTCACTAAAGACATTATACTTTCTTATCTTCCCTCCACGTGTTGCTCTACAAATCTTCCTCAACTTCCAGTGGGGTTCCATCCTGATAAAGCCATCGTAAACTGAAAATATCAGAAGTCAAAAACACGCTGACTACAGCTAACCTCCTGAACATCACAGCTTAGCCTAGCCTACCTTAAGTGTGCTCAGAACACTTGTAAGTGGCTTACGGTTGGACAAAATCATCTCACACAAAGCCCATTTGCTCATCAAGTGTTGACAATCTCATATAATTCATTAAATACTGTACTGAAGGTGAAAAACAGCCTGCTTTCCTGGGGACACAATGGTTGTCAGTGTATCATTTGCTCATTCTCATGACCGTGAGGCTGACTGGGAGCTGTGGCTCACTGCCCTGCCCAGCATCATGAGAGAGGACCGGACCACATGTCGTCAGCCTGGGAAAATATCTAGCCTCAAAATCCCACGTTCAAGGGCCTTGGGTGGCTCAGTCGGTTAGGCATCTGCCTTTGGCTCAGATGGTGATCTCAGAGTCCTGGGATCAAGCCCCATGTAGGGCTCCCGGCTCAGCAGGGAGCCTGCTTCTCCCTCTCCCTCTGTGATCTCTCTGGCATTTGCTCTCTCTCAAAGAAATAAATAAAATCTTAAAACAAAACGAAACAAAACAAACAAACAAAAACCCTTCCAAGTACCATGTTCATTGAATGCATATCACTTTTGCACTATCATGAAGTTGAAAAACTTATGTCGAATCATAGTTCCAGGACGCTCTGCATTTTTATTTCAGAGCAATTTCTCAACACAAAGGGTTGAAAGTTTGGTCAACGGGCTGTTCTGTGGTTCCTGTGCCAAGACTAGTTAAATATTCATTTTTACACAAAATGTTGCTCTTTATGATGACCTTGGTGGTTCTCATGTTACCCCCGTTCTGTTTCGTTGTACTTTTCATGCAAATCGCCTCCCAAGAAATGACTTGAGAATGAACTCCCGTTCTCTCTCTAGATGAAACACAATTCTTTCTGAGCAACTCAGAGCTGAACAGTGAGTTTTGCTGATGCAACTAAGTCAGAGCCTTGTTGATTCTTCTTCCACTGTGCAAACGAACAAACGTCCTGGGTTTTTTGTTTTGTTTATAAATTGGGTTTTCTTCCTGGCTACCAGGCTAACTTTCTTCAGGTTGGATGAAATCCCCCGGGGCCAGGTCCCTGAGCATAATAGAGTTGCTCCTGGGACCTGCTGGGCTACAGACACAACTACTATTTCGGTCGGGAATGCGTCACCTAGTAACCTTCACATGGGACCTGGTGAAGGGGAAAATAGGAAAATGGTCTAGGCTGTAGCATCTTGTCGATTTCCCACAATTACCTTGCAATGGCCCATGATAAACACAACAATCCTATCAACGTGTTAGCACATCACATCTTTTCTTCTGGGGACTTGTGAATGTCCTTTGTGCAGTCCAAAGACGGGCAACACAAGCCTGTGGGGCTAGAAGTCTCTCCTTCGCTGGCTGTTGGGCAAAGGGATTCCCCAAACCTCTGAGCTTCTTGTGAATTTGGCTTGCTTGTGCAAACATGGTTCTCTCTGCTGACAGTCACAAACATTGCTGCAATCCCCTGTCCCTAGGCCAAGAAAGCACAGAATGGGGGGGAGGGATGGGAGAAAAGTAATTCAGAGTTTTATACTTCTCCTGAAACCTAGAGTCACTTCTTCCTTTGTCTCTTTCTTCCTCCAAACTCCAGTTCTGCATGTATTTACTTACTTTACTGTGGTGCTCAACGGGTTATCACAGAGGAAACCAAATGGAAAGCTTTGCCTGGGCTTTTCTGCTGCAAACAGTCAACTTGGAGAGATAAGACCCTGCTTGGTTGGATATTGTTACGCACAATTCTTAGATAAAGAAGCCGAGGCTGGTAGAGCTTAACTGATGTTTGGGGTCACCCTGTGGCTACCAGAGGTCAGGCTAAACTCAAATTCAAATCTGATTCCTGGTCAGCCCTCTTTCCACTGCCCCCATCCCCTCGATTCATGAGTAAGGCCTAGGATTGAGAATAGGGAGAATCAGAGTCACAAGAAAAGTCCAGCTAGTGACAGGGGATCTAGAATATGACTGCCTCACAGCTATCAAAGATTAGTATTCAAGGCAGTTTTTGTAATCAGTGAATAAACCAATTCTACTGTCCAGGGATTCTGTTGTGTCCTTCTTTGAGTCAGAAAGGAAGTATACAACAGCTGGACCTCAAAGAATTTGCACTCTTCTGGAAAAGAAGTTTTCTAAAACTAAAACAATGGTTTTAGTTACCAGGTTTAGTTTAGTTTAGTTACCAGGGAGAATTCCCCAAATGCCCAGAGCACTTGAAGCCTAATCACACCACTCATATCTGTACAGAAGAGAATTAAAGAGCTATTGCAAGGTGGCAGTGGGGGGCGGGGGAGGCAAGCAGGGGGTCTTGTGTGTTGGCCCAAGTAAACTCTTGGGAGGGTTGTTAATTGCAGGTCGGAGAAGCACATTACATGTGCCTGCCAGCAAATCCATCGTGGTTTTTTTTTTTTTCTGAAGCAGGAGGACATTCTTCCCTGGCATTTTTATTCTAGTGGATGATTTAAGGTCAAAGGGGCAACTCAAGGTCAAGTATCTGAATAACTAGCAGGAGTTGCTCTCTCTGAGTAAGATGCGCTAGAGAGGTTGGTATTTATGCTGTAAGATGTCTGGGCTGGAAAGTACTAATCGGAGGGAACAGAACGGCTCCTTTCCATTCCACCAGCTAAATATTCAGCGAGCAATCATTCTATCCGGTACTTCGTGAAACGGCTTCGTAGAACATTTCGTGCTACACCACCGGTACACTGGATTTCATTCCTTCAGGATTTATGCTACAGTGTTTTTGATTTGAAAAGCTCTTTATTATTTAGACTTAATTCTGCGAAAAATAAAAAGAATGCAGGACTAAATATTGGCAGAGCTGGACTGACAGTGTCTGAAATGTTCTTTGAAATTTCCTCCGGTCTTGCCCAAGCATGTCCGTGCAATAGCCACTCTTCTTTTCCTATCGTAACTTTCCCCCTCACTTCCTTAGGTGCTACATAAATGCAATGAGCAGGTAATACATTTTATCAAAGATGAGCTGGGTCATGGTTCCCAGCAGAGGCTGACGATTCCTGCTTATTCTGGTTTGGGCGAATCCCTGTGTTCGACTCCCCCCACCCCCACGCCCCCGCCCCCGGTTCCGAATCCCACTCACTGTAGGAGCCCGGGCCCACTGTTCAGAAACATCACTGGACCCAGAGTTGGACAAAAGGGTCTGGAGTCTAGGACCCCCAGTTTACTACATAGAGTGTGAGGCCCTGGTATTTTTTTTTTTTTAATTACAATATTTCCCAGGGGATCTGATGACCAACCAGGGTTGGTAACAAGTCGTTTGTCTTATCAAAGTGGACTAAGGCTTTAACCTCCCCGGGAACTTGTGGTAGATGCAAATTCTCAGGTCTCCACCCTAACCCCTCTGGATCAGAAACTCTGGGAGTGGGGACCAGCATTCTGAATACTAATGAGCTCCAGAAGATTCCAGTCTGAGAACCACTGGTTGATCACTAAAGGGGCATTTTTTCTAGCCCTAAGGGATATTTAGGTTTTAAGTATTCCATAGACATCTGTGATGTCCATGTGGTCTGGGAGGCACTTAGCAAAGAAAACCAAGACCTAGAAAGTTGCATGGCATGACCAAGTTCATAATCATGCGGTGACCCAAACACGGACTAGAAGCCAGGCCTCTCGATCTTCAGAACTAGGGCTTACTCTGCGTCCCCCAGCCCCCACCCTTCAGCCTCTGAGGGGTCCAGACGGGGAGAGCTTTCCCATCTCTGAACTCTAAACATTTAGCAGACTCTTAATCGCCAGTTTGAGCGCTAACCAAATTCTGCCTTGCCCTAGTGAGTAACCTTTCATTGAGGCAGGGTGTGCCCCCCCCCCGGGGGGTGGGGGGGGGGCGAGGCATGCGTCATTGTTTGTACCCTACCACGCTTGCGGCCTTCTGGGCCAAGCAGCTGCCCCAACTACCCCTACTTCTGCCACCGTGTTCCGTCCTCACCACAGCACTGCTGGTTTAAAGCATGGCTCTTTGAGATGAGACACAGAAATACCACTTAGTGTTAATAGAATGAATTGAGTACACTTGCCTGCCAGCCTGCTTTTTTTAATTTTTTATGATTTGATTTTTTTGAGAGAGAGAGACAGAGAGGGAAGAAGAGGAAGAACATGCACAAGACAGGAGGAGGGTAAGAGAGAGAAACAGACTCCCCGCTGAGCATAGAGCCCCATGCAGGGATTTATTTCAAGACCCTGGGATCCAGACCTGAGCCAAAGGCAGACACTCAGCCAACCGAGCCACCAGGCACCCTGTCTGCATTTTTATAATAACTTTTTCTTTAATATTTTATTGTTGAGTGCATTATTTGTGTTTAAAGGTTTTAAAGGTAACAGTACCATCTATTTCCACTTAGAAGTTTTTTGAGGTAAAATTCCCCTAAAACCATCACCATGGCCAAATAGGTAATATATTCTGATTGGCTATCCTGGGTCATGAGCCCATCTCTGAACCAATCACCATGGCCAGGTAGGTAGTGTATTTTGATTGGCTATTCTGGGTCATGTGTCCATCCCTAAACCAATCACCATGGCCAGGTGGGAAGTGTATTCTGATTGGCTATCCAGGGTCATGTGTCCATCCTTGAGCCAATCACCATAGCCAGGTAGGTAGTGTATTCTGATTGGTTGTCCTGGGTACCAATCCTCATAGCCAGGTACATAGTGTATTCTGATTTGCTGTCCTGAGTACCAATCACCATGGTCAGCTCAGTAGTGTATTCTGATTGGCTATCCAGGGTCATGTACCTATCCCTGAGCCAATCACCATGGCCAGATAGTTTCTGTTTTATTTTTTTTTCTAAGATTTTATTTATTTATTTGACAGACAGAGATCACAAGCAGGCAGAGAGGCAGGCAGAGAGAGAGCAGGAAATAGGCTACCCGCAGAGCAGAGAGCCCAATGTGGGGCTTGATCCCAGGACCCTGGGATCATGACCTGAGCCAAAGGCAGAGGCTTTAACCCACTGATCCACCCAGGTGCCCCTAGTTTCTGTTTTCTGATTGGCTATCCTGGGTACCAATCACCATGGCCAGGTAGGTAACATTCTGATTGGCTATCCTGGGTCATGTGTCCATCCCTGAACCAATCACCATGGCCAGTTGGGTATTGTATTCTGATTGGCTATACTGGGTACCAGTCAACATGGCCAGGTAGATAGTGTATTCTGATTGGCTCTCCTGGGTCATGTGCCCATCCCTATTTGTTTGGGAATGGGGGAGGGGGACATGATTAATAGAATGACAGCCTTACCTGACGAGGAAGGTATAGTTCCTAAAGGAGAAGATGCTAGGAAAAGTAGCATGTCAAATGCATGTGTACAAGCATTTCCCTGAAAAAAGAAACCTCATTTTGCAAAATAGTACACTAAAATTAACAAGACTTATAGAAAAAAAGAGAGAGAGAGTTGGGGTAGATCACTCAAAACTTTTACAACTTTATTAGCAGAGCATTGAGAAAAGAAATAAAAAAAAGCATCAGGGACAATTACTTGAACAGCCCCTACACACATCTTTGTATGCTTAGAGGTTACCTCTGGGGATATTAAAAATGCAAGGAACCAATAGAGAGAAAATTCTGCCTTGGTAGAACTGAAGTGTTGCAGATGGAAGCAGTGTTCGACAGTGGGCTACTATTAAGCTGGTCACAGGAAGAAGCACCATATCTGAAGCAAGAACCCGGCAAGGCTGGGGTGTACTTTCTTGGGAAGGAAATCCTGGGTAAGAACCCTCACCTTTAATTTTTTTTTTTTTTTTAAGTAAATCTTGAGAGGTTCCTGACTGTGGTGCCTGGGTGGCTCACTGTGTTAAGCGTCTGTCTTTGGCTGAGGTCATGATCTCAGGGTCCTGGGATGGAGCCCTGTATCAGGCTCTGCGCTCAGCGGGGAGTCTGCTTCTCTCTCTCCCTCTGTGCGTGCACATGCTGCCGAAAACTAACCACTTTCAAGCATACAGTTTAGTGGTATTTCATGACTCTTAGGGGCTCTATCTCAGGACTATCAGGCTGAAGGTGGGCTGAATTTGGAGGAATAAGGAGAAAGTTAGACCTTGAGATATCCCCTCACCCCCAACCCCCATAGCACATGTTGTGGGTTAAGATGCAACAGTGAGACTCTCCGGTCTCAGATGTGAATTGACCTCATGGTGGTTGACCTGAATGTGAATTTCAAAGTAGACTCTTTGCTGGGGATGCAGGGAGATTTGAGATGCCATTCAGACAAGTGGTGGCTAACCACCCTCTTCTCTATGCCCTTAACTCCTCCCCTCTGAATGGACCTGTAAGAGGATGTCGTGCAATGTTGTGCACTGTCACCACTATCTACATCCAGAACTTTTCATCACCTCAAAAGAAAATCTTACTCCTATTAAGCAGGTACCCCCAATTTCCCTTCCAGCCTCTGACAACCATCCGCCCACTATCTGTCTGTATGGATTTGTCTATATTTCATATAAATGGAATCATCCAGTATGCAACATATTGTGACTGGCTCCTTCCATTTGGCTAGCTTAACATTTTGGGGTCCATCCCTGTTGTAGCATGTGTCAGGACTTCATTCCCTCTTATGGCCGAATCACATTCCATTGTGTGGCTAGATCCCGTTTTGTTTATTCATTCATCCATTGATGGACATTTGGACCGCTTCCCCCTTTTGGCTGCCATCAACAGTGCTGTGTGAACATTCATGTACAAGTATTTGTTCATCTATTTTCAATTCTTCAAGGAGCCCGTTCACTTTTCAGTGTAGAGCAGCTCTGTATTTTGGTGCGTGATAGAGGACAATAGGCTCCTATTCCACGAGAGAGGCAAGCCCCAAATGGGCGCTTTAGTGCCATGCTTGCCTTTACAGGTATGGTCCCATCTTTTGGTCCTCTTTTGGGGAGGTCTCATGTCATTATCCTTCTGCAAAAGTCCAAAGGGCTACCATGGGGATGTTTTATGGCCCAGCTCATCTTCTGTAACTGAAGGCTAGGGACCCTGCCCAGCTCTCACCTTGGAGGAGAAACTCATCCCTGGTGAAGGACCTACAGTTACAACGAATACAGTGTTGAGGGGAAGGGTTTGAGGGTTTCTTCACTTCCTCACAACCTCCTGTTTCTTCAGAAAGATAAAAAAGAGGCTTGTTAATAGAAAAAGCCACCAGATATTAGACAACAGCTAAGAAAACATTTTCCGAGGATGATATTGTTAACAGCTGAGGAAAACTGTTTCAATCTGATATTGCCATTAGCTGAAGAATCCAGACCCAGCTGTGGTAAGTCACCATCTCCCGAGTGTGGCAGTGTATGAAGATGACACCGGGTATCTCCAGTAGCTACTGAAAGGAAACAAACCCACATGGACATGGAAGCTGGGGACTGCCAGTATCCCTTCAGAGACTTGGAGTCATTTCTAGAAGCTCATGCTTCTCTTTGTAGTCTGGTTGCCAGGGCTCTTTGTTGTTGGAAAATACTGTCGGTTCTACTCCAGTAAGTGGTTAATGAAAGAGTTGATAACCACAGCAACATTCCCAGATCCCGATCTTTCAGGCTCTCCTCCCAGCCCAAAGCTCTCTGACTAAGCCTTTACTCCCACCTTCTTATGGCTTCTGGAGCTGCTGGTGATTAAGGCGGTGCAGGAAGAAATAAAAGAAAGCGCCACTCAGAACACAGCAGCCAGTTCCCGCTGAGGCTCTCAGGGGCTCTATGTGACACAATGCCAAGCTGGAGGTGGGCTGAATTTGGAGGAGTAAGGAGCTTAGTCCTTGCAAATATTACCCCCTCACCACCATAAAACACGTTGCAGGTTAAGATGGGACAGCAGAAGCCTCCTGTCTCAGATGTAAACTGACCTCGTGGTTGTTGACCTGAATGTGGATTTCAAAGGAGACCCTTTGCTGGGGACAGTGATGCAGGAAGAGTTGAGATGGTGGCTAACCGCCCTCTTCTCTCTGCCCCTCCCTTCTCCTCTCAGAATGGAGCTTTAAGAGGAATTCCTGTTCCAGCCCCTAGAAACCCAAGGAGCTTCCCCTACATCTCTTTGTAAATCACCTTTCTGAAGTCTAACTTCCAATACAGTAAGAAACACCCATTTAAAGTATATGGTTTGTTCACTTGTGACACCCTGAAACCACTGCCACAATCAGGATACAGAATACTTCTACAAAAGCTCCTTGTACCTCTTTGTTATTCATTCTAACCTAGGCAGCAGGGATTTACTTTCTGTCACTCCAGATTTCTTTGCATTTTCTAGAATTTCATGTGAGTGGAGTAATGCAGTGCAGGCTCCTTGTTGCCTGGCGTCCTTCACTCAGCTTTGCGATCTTGTGATGCGTCCAGATTGTTGCACATAGCGGTCAGTCATGTCCTTTCCTTACTGAGTTGTGTTGTGGTGTATGGATGCACCTTTTTTTGTTTCTCCATCTTCCTGGTGGTTGGGTTGTTCCTAGTTTGTGACTATCATTTCTCCTCTATCCTTAATTGCTTCCTCTCTCCTGCCTCTACCCCCTACATGCAGAGATATGCACAGTCTCTTCCATCTTTAAAAAAAACACTCTCTTGGCCCAGCAACCTTATGTGCCCAGATGGGAACAGGAAGGAATTGGGCTTCTCTGTCATATTCTGAGGATTTGTAGGCATAATCCAAACAAACGAGACAGGTAAATTTTAAGTGGCCTGTCATAGTTGAGGCATAAGCCAACCTTTGCAGGTATAGTTTATCCAATCTGTACATTTCTCAGGGCTGGCTCACAGTCTCTACAAGTGGCCACTTTAGACTGGGATCCCCCTGAGACATTTTTCTTCCTCTTTGGTACCAAATAACTATTCTGTGCCTCAGTTTTCCCCTTGGAAATCAGGAAGAACCTTCATTTATAATTATTTAAAACTAGTGAACCGAGTAAGAGTCAAAGAATACCGGCTTGGGTAGGGAAAGACATAATGACTAAATGGTAGACAAGTATCTCTGTCTTGCTTGTGTGTTGTAAATACACTTGCATTAGGGTCAAGGATAATTACTTGTTTTAAATCATAAAGCATAGGACAAGTTGTTCTACTAAAACTATAAGGGCTGTAGATGGAGTATCAGCAATATACAGAATAGTTTGAGATAAAATTGGTAAGCTGCCAGGGCTTGGTCCCATGCCTAGTGCATGGTGGGCACAGAAAAAGTGTCAAGTGACTGGCCCCACCCCCAACGAGGCAGACAGCTAGGCTAGGTGCTGTGTCTGTCACCCTTACCCAAGGAACTCCTTGTTGCACATAGGGTCACCAACCAGACCTGGGGCCTACACCAGAGCTTTCACCAAGAGACTAGACAGAAGGTAGAAAGGTACGGACAAGGCGTTTCCACAGCCCCAGCTGGGCAATGGCAGTAGTAATTGTGAGAAGCCACACAGAATTCCCTGACAGTGTTTAAAGTCATGGCCTTTGTAGGAAGAGGGGACTGTATTCGAAGCAGTGGGCTCAGTAAGTCATTAGGCCATTCAGTTACCATGTGTAAAATGGGTTTACCAATACTACCCTCCAGGGTGGTTTAATGGAGTACATGAAGTAATGGACATAGAGTTTAACCCCCTGTGACAGTCTGGGCATGGACAGCGCACACTCTATGTCCATCACATCATGTCCTCATATTTCAAGGAGGCTCTTCTTTGTTGTGTTTCTGTAGTGGAATAATGGCCCCCAATGATGTCTGTGTCTGAATCTCTGAAACCTGTGAATATATTACCTTAGAGGACAAAAGGGATTTCTTAGATTATTTAAGATCTTGAGAGGTGGAGATTATCCTGGACCCAGTATAGTCACAAGGGTCCTTTTGCAGGGAAGATAAGGAGAGACTAGAAGATGGAACTCTTTGAAGAAGGATGGGGCCACACACCAAGGAATGCCTGTAGCTTCTAGAAACCAGAGAAGGCAAGGAAATGGATTTGCCCCAGAGCTTCCATAAGGAACAGCCTTGCTGACACCTTGGTCTTGGCCCAGTGGGATCCATGGCAGACTTCTACTCTACAGAATTAAAAGATAACAAATCTGTGCTCTTTTCAGCCACTAAGTCTGTGATAATTTGTTACAGCAGCCATAGGAAACCAATACAGGCTCTAAGGCAAAACCAGTGTGATTAGCTAGGATTCCAATTCTTGAATACTTTGCCATCACCATTTCAGGTTCCACAGGGGACACAGAAAGGATATTGCAAACAAGTAGATAATGTTTTTATACTAGCTATGCTATAGCCCTACACCCCTGGGTGGGAACTCCGGCTTTGGCCAACTTGTCCAGGCTCTGGGTGGCCCTTCAAAGAGTTGAGTAATTTTGAAAATAAGGCTCTAAAGCAATCAGTGTAGAGTTGGCCTTTCAAGGGCCCTGCTTTGCCTACAGCTTTGACTTTCCATTTTCATTTGCTGAGAAGGTCATTCAAATTGAGACACTTGAGAGGCAAATTATTTCTAACCTTCTCTGAAAAGATACTTCCCTGATACCAAAACTTATAATGATCTAATATATCACTGAATCTTTTGAAAGCATGTTAGGGTAGAAAATTCTTCTGGGAACCCTAGGATACTATTAAGGTAACTTAACCCTTATGTTGGGAGCATTTACTTGGATATAATTTATGGAATGAATCGTGGATGCACTCCAGAGAATGCTAAACATGAACAGGATTGTAGTCATTTCTGTATACTTAATCTCTTGCTGACGTAGGCAATATATTTTGAATATAGACCTATGATACACACTTTAATGTTTTATTAATTGGATTCTTCCAAGAAACCATGTGCCAAATACAAACACTTAGAAAAAAACAGATTGTTAGCAAATGGAATTTAAAGTACCATATGTTTAGTATGTAGAAAGCTGACAGCCATGATAGCATGGTCATTTATTACTCACTGAATTTGCTTAAATAGTCTTTGGATCCAATGCTACACATGCAGTGGGCTCATAGTAGTCATAAATTATAGATATTAAAAATGTCTATGCTTCCATCACTCACTGGCTTTATGAATATGGAGACTTCAACATAAGCATAACCAAGTGTCTGACTTTCCAGGCCCTTTGCAATAGATCAGAGACCGAGCCAGTGCCTAGTTTAGCAATATCCAAGGGGTGCACAATGCTAAAAGCAAGACATATAAATTCACAAGTGAAGCCAAATTTTTTTTCCCTAATTCATCTTCTCACATCAATAGGGTAGCTTGTGAATTGTGTTTGACACATGTTCTATAAACTATCATCTCTAGCTCTGATGATTTAAATCACTATATCTTAATTACTCATAATCATCTTCTGAATTCAATCAACCAACACAGGCATCCTAATATAAAAATATGAGTGTTTAAAGTATAATTGGGAAATGAAAATATAGGCAGAGAAAAATCTCAAGGTACTATATACTATCAAGCGAGTGGAACAGATAATGTGGCTACAAAATAAAGATGATCTTTTCTTTGACAGCAGGGATCTGATTTGGCCATAATTTTTTTAACAATTTTATTGAGATATAATTCACATACCATACTAGCCTCCGATTTAAGAGTATACAATTCACTGATCTTTAGCATATGCAGAGGGCTGTGCAACCATCCCCACAATTTGAGAACATTTTCTTCAGTCCTAAAAGAAATGCTGTACCCATTACCAGTCACCCCTCATTGCCCCCATTCCTTCAGTCCCACCCCAGACCTAAGCAACAACTAATCTACCTTTTGGCTCTATAGATTTGCCTTTTCTGAACACTTCATATAAATGGAATCATATAATATGTGACATTTTGTGTTTATCCATTCGTGGGTTGATGGCCATTTGGGGTGTTTCTACTTTTTGTTACTCTGAATAATGCTGCCATGAGCATAAGTATACAAGTGGTCGTGTGGGCGGACTTTTTCATTTCTCTTGGGTCTGTACCTAGGAGTGGAATTGCTGGGTTATATGGTAACTGTAGGTCTACCCTTTTGAAGAACGACTAGATTGTTTTCCCAAAGTGGCTGCACCATTTTCCATTCCCACCAACACCATGTGAGGGAATGTCTTGTGCAGGAGAGAGGGACAGATGCTAGAAGCATTGCAAGTGGGTCAGTAATCACATTGGGATGCTGGTTTCGCATGAGGGGGTGACAAGTAGAGGCTAAGGTGATCCTGAGAGTGACAGCCTGGGTCCCTGGGAAAATTCTGGTGTCCTAAGAGAAGTAAGGAAGTTAGGTGGAGCAGCTATTTTGTGGGCTGGATAAAGGACAGGGTGATTTTCATATAATAGATGTCAAGTGTGGTGGTGTGTTAGACAATAGGAGGAATGGAACATGGAGAGAGGTATTGGTTAAAACAGGGGTCTACAAACTCTGGCCCACAGACCAAATCTGGATCACAGTCTGCTTTCATGAAGGTACGTAAAGAGTAGTTTTTACATCTTTAAATGGTTGAGGAAAAAAGTCTGAAGAAAAATAGCATTTTGTGATAAGTGAAAATTACATGAAATTCACATTTCAGTGTTCATGAATACAGTTCTATTGGAAAACAGACAAGCTTATTCATTTACATGTTGTTTCTGGCTGCTTTCATCCTGCAAAGACAGAGTTGAGCAGTTTCAACAGAGACCATATGTCCTACAAAGCATTAAATATTTATTAGTTGGCCTTTGGCAGGAAAAGTTTGCCGACCCTTGGGTTAAAGAGAAATTGGGGAGGTGTGGCCTCCTAATTGTGAAACCTACAGCTGGAAGAGTGAGAGTGACCCCAAGTTGAGAAGGTGTAGAGGGAAAAGCAAGCTGGGGCCAGTCCTTGGGGCTGCTTCTATTTAGAGAGCAGAGGGAGGTAGGAGAATCTGTGAAGAGAATAGGTAAATAAGTTTAAGTACACCTCAACTTAATTGAATATGTCAACTCCCAGACTATTTTATTCCTCGGTATTTTAAACACATTCCCAAGAGGAAGATCAATGAATAAGGTGGCAAGCTGGAGGAGCCATTCAGCTGGATTCAGGACCAGCTTGTAACAAGGAGACATTTGTCTTCAGCAAATCCCCACCTCCCCTCTTTTCCTTCCTTCTCCCTCAACACCCTGAGTTGTCTCACTCCCACTTTGTTCTGGGAAGGCCTGGCTACCCACTAACTCTCTCAGGAAGGGGTATGAGGAAGTATATCCCACTGAGGTAGATGTTTGATAAAAGCTCAAAGAGCTATTCCTGCCCTACCATTTGGATCTCAGTAGGGGAACTTTTAAGACACTGTAAGGACTCTCAGCTCTGGAAATTTCAGGCACTGTGAAGGGGTAAACAGGGAGTTGTGTAAGAATACGGTATCTGGCAGACGGGGTTTCACAAGTGAAACCAATTTTTTTTTTTGCACTGTTGCACCAACCAGGCCAGTGATGAGTGCTAGCCATGTAGCTGTTGAACCCACAAGATTGCCAAGTGGCCTTGGGTAAGTCACTTCGATACTCTGCTCTGGTGACTCATGTGGAGGTAGGGAATAAATTCTAAATCACTTTATAAAATAAATAAATAAATAAATAAATAAATTTGTTTATTTTAAAGATTTATTTGTTGATTTTAGAGAGCGAGCAAGCACTGGGGGAGGGACAAAAGGAGAATGAGAGAGAAGCAGGCCACTGCTGAGCGTGGAGCCCAACACAGGGCTCAATATCACAACCCCAAGATCAAGACCTGAGCTGAAACCAAGAGTTAGACTTTTGGTTTCAAAAAAAGAGTTGTTTTGCTTTTTTTGTTTTTGTTTTTCTTTAAAAGATTTTTATTTATTTATCTGACAGAGAGAACAGGAAGCCATTCCTAGGAGTTGCCTCTCCCTCCCACCCCTGAGTACACGGTAGGGCAATAGCTGTGGCTGACTGCCCAGGCCCAGAACCACGAGTACTAGCCTGTGCCCTTGAAAGCAGGAAACACATTGTGTTCATGGACTCTGATCTTTGGGAGCAAACACCACAACTCTTATAGGAGGCCCTTGTGGGCACAGAGTCAGTAGAGCATCAGCTCTCTCCAGTCATTGCTCCATCTTATGTTTGTTTCTGGGGCTATTCAGGAAGTACCAGCTGGGGCCAGTCACCCATGAAGTACATATGTAATAATTTATCCTCTATCCATAAACATATGCCCCTGCTCCCTTGGCTTATCTCACCCAAGGAACTAGGAGAGGTATAGAGGAACAATATTAACAGAGTTTAGAACTTTGCTTGGGGAAATCAGACCCTGATTCTCCCTTGACTGACTACCCAAATTAGTATAGACTCTGTACTCTTCTGAGTGTGTGCCCATGGCAAGTTGACTGGTGACTGGTAGCTGATGAACACGTCTGAAGGTCTATCCAATATGGAGCCATCAAAAGCTTCATAATACATTGCAACAGCTGAGCTGGGAATGATCTCAGCAAGCATCTGGTCCACTAAACATTGACTCCCTCCCTTTTATAGAGAAGGAAACTTAGGGTACCTGGGGGGCTCAGTCAGTTAAGCATCCCACTCTTGATTGCCTCTCACAGCATGATCTCAGGGTCATGAGATCGAGCCTCGTTTTGGGCTCTGTGCTCAGTGCAGTGTCTGCTTACATTTCTCTCACTGTCTCTCTCTCCCTCTGCCCCTCCCCACCTCTAACATAAATAAATATTTGTATATGGGGAAA
Source organism: Mustela lutreola (assembly GCF_030435805.1). Lineage (NCBI taxonomy): Eukaryota > Metazoa > Chordata > Mammalia > Carnivora > Mustelidae > Mustela > Mustela lutreola. The sequence goes on from NC_081308.1 coordinate 9,353,884, forward strand.
CTAAAGCCCGAAGAATTTAAGTGATTGTAAAGGGTAATAGTTGAGACAAAACTTGGAACAGAATTCACGGCACCTTGACTCACAATCCAAACTGTCTTTCTACCAATCCCAGCTGAATTAATGAATATAAAAAACTTTTTTTGACCCTGGGATCATGACCTGAGCTGAAGGCAGATGCTTAACAACTGAGCTACCCAGGCATGCCAATATAAAAACCTTTGTAAATAAAATTATAACACCGATGAAGACGGTAACCACCATTACTTATAGCTACTAGTCATAAATCATCTGTCCTTCAAGATGAGGATCTTGACAGATACACTTGTAATCCTGTACTAAGAAACAAGCTCTCTGAGACCCAAGGAGTCACCAAAGGCCCACATCTGGAGACATGAGGGAATGAGCAAAGGGGATGCTGTGGAACATAATTTTGCCGGCAGATATTGACAAGAAATCTTTAGTAAAAACCTCTCTGATGCCATATGATTTTATGTTTTTGTTTTAATGAAACTAAGAGAAGCAAGTTCTTGATTGCAAGGAATTTTTTTTTTTACAAAGAATAAAAAATTCCCATGCACCACCCTGCCTAGAATAGGAGCCAAGGGCAGCCTGCCCCAAATGTGCCACTTCGGTATATTGATTATTTTAAATAAGTGACCTAAGGGGCAGCCTGCCCAAGAAGGACTCTCAGACCATCTTCTTCCCCCACCCCCAAAGCAGGAAATGAATCTCCGCTGTAAAAATTGTCCTCCCTGTACCAGGAGGTAAAGAGATTTTCTTATCACCAGAGATAAGGAATTTACAGCTGACAAGACTGTATAAACAATCCTTATTACTTCTTACTAATTTATTACTCCAGCCCAAATTCTGTTTGGAATTCCTTACTAATTGAAGCTGTCAAAGTTAGGTTTGTTTCTTTTCTTCCTTTCTTTCTTTTTTTAAAAATCCTGTCATTTCCTCACAGATTTATGGTCTCTTTGTAAAAACATACAAAAACTGCGTGCTTTGGTCACGTCTCTAGGATTCAATTTCGTTGTTAGGCCTCTTTGTTAGGGCTCTGTAGGCACATAATAAAACTTTGGTTTATTTGCCTGTTAATTTGTCTTTTGTCAATCTAATTCCTAAACCAGCTGGAAGAGGCTTAGAGAGAAGTAGAAAATTTCTTCCACCCTGCATTAGAAAAGCCCGAAGGTGCCCTGGGTTAACAGGTTTTAAGTTAGAGAAGAAGAGTCAAAACAGGTGAGGGGTGCCTGGGGGGCTCAGATGGTTAAGTGTCTGCCTTTAGCTCAGGACATGATCTTGGGGTCCTGCAAATGAACCCTGCATTTGGTTCCTTGCTCTGTGGGGAATCTGCCTCCCCCCCAACCCAGCCCCACCCTGCTTGTGCTCTCTCTTTCAAGTAAATAAATATAATCTTAAAAAGAGTCAAAACATTTGAAACTAAGTGACAATGCAAACTGTATGACAGGCCATGGGGTCTGCAACTAGATAAGGAAAGAGAAGTAGCTGGGTAGAAAGAGCTGTGTGGGTAACAGGAGGGTGGAAGAATGGACGGATGGACAGATGGGTGCAAAGGAAGGAAAGCAGGAAAGAAGACACCAGGTTAGAATGTGTGTTATGGCTGATCTGTGCGTGGCAACTTTCATTTCCCAAGTTTTACTTCTCTGTATTTTAGAAATTCTTGTGCTTTCTTATAATCAGTCAACAACAGCGATAGCAACTCTGAAATAGCTGCAGTTTGGTAAAAGGCTTGGTTGACAGTGACAAACACAGACCTCTTGAAATTTCCAACCAGGCTTGCCAGAAGTTCTACCTTCCCTGGGGCTCCTTTCTGGCCCTCATCCGCATCGAGGTTTCAAGAAATGCCACTAGATGATGTCCAGACCACATCTAAGACAGGACCCCATACTCTTAGACTTTTCTCTGATGCTTTCAGCTACTTGGATCTGCTGGAGATAAAACGATGACAAATCTGCTGTGTTGTCGGCCATTAGATTCGGTGGGGGCAGTCCCGTGCCCCAGTTCCGGCATTTGGTTTTCGTTGTACTGGTTCAATTCCCCTGGTTTTCGGTTTTTGTTGTACCAGTTCAACAGCATTAAAATGAAGACCTTCACTCAGTGCCCCCCAGATTAACTTCAGGGTAGGGACTGAAGAATCTGAAACCATCTGACAAACCTAATTTGAATCGCAAAGAGCTCTTGGCCCAAATACAAACCTTATCTCTTGGCCCTCAGAAATAGCTGTTTTGATATGTTAATCATTTAGCTATTAAGATCTCTCCATTTGCTGTATTATCTTTTATGGACTGATTGCTTAACAAAATTCTTCTACAGTACTTTCTTAGTATTTCTTTTTTAACACTACAGTACTCTTAAGGCTAAAATATATGATATCTGTCCCGGCCACCAAACACATCAGGAAATCATACACTTGGACTCTAAAGAATGTGAAAACAGGAGAATGAAGGTTTTCATGACATTTGGATAAAATCCATTTTTAAACCCAGATCAAAGAAAGGCTACTTATCCCAGGAAACATACATGTTACCCAGCATGTTCTGGAAAATTAATTCTAGGGTCTTAGAAACGCTTAGGTGGGATGGTAGGAATCTCTAAGAAGTATGAGTTATCATTTTTTAACTTCTGTAGAATTTATGACAGTTGTGTTTAATTTTGTTTGGTTTCAGAGACTGAAACAATAGATATTTTAATTTCTAAACATGTGTTTTGCTCTTCACTGTGTGCTTGGAAATTTTCTATTGTAATAAGGGAATTAAAGTTGAATATGATCTGGGCAAGTGTGTGGCACATTATAGAGACACAATTAATCATTGTTCAATGAATGAATGACAAAATCTGGTCTTGTTCACACAAGATTGAAAGTGTTACCCACCCTATTCAGAGTAGGGCTTCAAGATTTGTACATCAGGTTCTTGGCAGTGTCACAAGCCACATAATTTCTTGTAGAAGATCATCTAACTATAGTCATGGCTCAATTATGGTGTAATGAATGAGTGTCTATGATAAGAAATTTTAATGTAATAACAGTCATAATATCATCAAGCATTTATCAAATGCTTACTTCTTGGAAAGTATAGTCCCAGGTTTCCTTTCTAGCTCATGTAACCCTCCCAATACATGTATTTGTTGTGGTGGTTACAGATGAGGAAGTTGTAGCTACAGATGGGTTAAGTGACTTCTTAACACCCAGCATGACAAATTGTTGTAGAAGAACTCTGTCCATCAAGTAGAAAATGGACTAGCGTTCTAGGAGACTGGGGGCGAGGCGAGCAGCATTGTGACTATGGCAGGAGTGCAGGGGACAGAGCAGAAGAATCTAAAGAGAGAGCTTCGAGAAAATGGGGCTGATTCAAGCAAGAATCCCAACAGAATTTGGTAAATCCATTGAAAGGAGAAGAGGAAATGTCTAACATTACTTCAAGGTTTTTAGGGCGAATGCCTGGACAGTAGTGGCGCCACTTTTTGAGAACATTGGAAATAGGATGGGTGAGAAGAGGGAGTTTGGGGATGATGGGCAAAGGGTGGCAAGAAACCTGGTTTGGAAGGAATGTCTCTGGGTGTGATTCTCCAATGAAGAGGCGGGATGCACAGAATGCAATGGGAATGCAGAGCTGGGGGATGAGGGCCATATTGCCTACAGAGCGAGAGTTCTCTCATCCCAAGTAGCCTTTCCATCAGGAAGTAGAAGATCATCAAGTCTACTAGATTGTGGAGTTTAAAAAAATTAACTTTCAGTGACTCTAGGTCAGCAAGCAAACTGAATGCTAGAGTTCAGTGCTTTTCTACCCACTCCTATTCCGAAACAATGAGCTGCTTTCCATCAGCCTGGAGTCATACAAAAGCCTTTCCTGGTGGTTTTGTCTGGAATGTTTTTGCAATTCCTCCTCTGAAACATCCACTCTCCCAGATTGGAATAAAATTTCTCTCCCGAGGGAAAGGAGAGTTTTAACCTCCCGAGGTCTGCCTGCTGGCTACTCTGTGTCCCCAGCCCCTTTGCTGCTGCATTATGGTATCCTGTAATTTGGACTTAAATTTAAAATTACAGTGTAGGTTGCAGCTGCAGCCTGGGGCTTTGTGCAAAGCCTGGCACTCGGGCCCTTTTCTCCATGACATCATCGGCCTTCTAATTACAGAGAGCTTCGCTTTTATTGAAGACGAGTGACAAAAAAGAACAATGGGCACTGACAACAGCGAAGCCTTGGTGCAGAGCAGTCAAATGCCAGCCTTCGGTGGGCAGAGTGCAGTACCCCACCAGGGGCTCTCCAGAAGGAACAGTTTTCCTTCCTCCAGTCTAAAGGCCCAAAAGCCTGGTTTTGACCCTCTGTGCATCGTGATGCATTCTGGCTCCTACTGGAGCCGAAACTTCCCTCAAGTCCCCTGGGGGCAGCTGTTTCTCATTAAGAAGAACCCATCCCTGACGAAGGTGATAGTGTTTCCAGCCAAGCCTGTGCCCGACTCCCTCTGCAGTGAACTTGTGAACCCTTGGAAGTCTGTCCTCTGAAATGCTCTGATGTTTGCCCTCTTTACCCAGCCTTTCTGTTGACCGTGGAGACTTTCCAGAGTTCTTATTCGTTCTGCAACTACCCCGCTCTCTCAGCAATGGCAAATGAGAGAGGAAAAACCCACTGGTATTTTTACAATCCATTTAAAGTTATAGCAAGCCAGGCATTCATAGCTGAATTTCCACATAACTCCAGGGTTTATAGGGAGACCAGATGTCAGGTTGGGGCAAATATTTTTGGTGTGCTTCACACTATGATATAATAGCAAGGCCATCAAAAGGTTAAAATACCTTCATTTGTGTCTTGGGTGGGCATAAGAAATCTGTCTCCAAAAATTCCTTACTGTGTAGCTTGTGGTTTGCTCCCCTCGCTGTCCACCCCCATTGCATCTCCCTGCGGGAATCTTCTGTGGAATGATCAGTTAATGAGGTCACAAGAAATCTAGCTGGATTTATGGCTAGGAATCAGGAGATGAGGCCTTCTCCCAGCAAAGAATAAGTGACTCTAAATAAATAAAGTCTTTAAAAAAAAAGAAGAAGTTACTCAAGATAGGGAGCAACAAATTGAGAATAAGTAAGGAATTTTCTGTTGACAGATACAAGAATTTATCAGTTTGAGGAACAGTTATCCTTTTAATGCTCTCAGGGCATCCTTCCCATCTCGGGGCACCTGGGTGGCTCAGTCGGCTAAGCATGTGCCTTCAGCTTAGGTCATTAACCCTGAAGTCCTAGCATTGAACCCTGCATTGGGCTTCCTGCTCAGTGGCGAGTCTGCTTCTTCCTGTCTCTTTGCTGCTCCTCCTACTTGTGCTCTCTCCTGCTCTCTCTCTCTGTTGAGTAAATACATAAAAATCCTAAAAAAAATAAATTCCCATCTGGCTTGGGATAGTATGGACTGTTTTTATTTGTTTGCTACAAAATAATTTAGATATGTCTGAGTTTTTAATATACCTCAAATACTTGGATAAAAATGCAAAATGTGACAAGGTTGAAGATGCTATAAATTATTTCCAGTGAAGGAAAACGGAGAACAGGTGAACTCTAGTTCAAAGGAAAAAATATATGGGGTTCTTTACAACACACAACATCTAAGAATACTCTGATGGAAGATGTCTTCTGAAAAATGAAGATTTTTATGAATAATATATTTATTACAATTTATGAAATTGTAATAAAAGTATTACTCTATGGTATACAAGGATAGAGAGAGAAATGACTGTTTCCACAGCTCTGCAGGGGAGTCAGTGGAAATGTTTGGGCTAAACAATGGATGAATGGGTTTGCCAAAAGGCCACTGGTTAAGGGAGAATTCCCTGCAGAGCGGAAAACATATACCAAGATATAAAACTATGAAGAAGCAAGATGTGTTCAGGGAAAGCCTAGAATTTGAAATGGCTTCAGCACAAGGTATGTGGAAGTTGGCTGTGAAGGGCCATGTTGAATTTTATCCATTGGTCAACCAATAATGGTTGGAGTTGTTTTTTCCTGTATAGGTCAATCAAGCATATCTATATTTCTTTGGGTTTTAATTTCAGTGGAATAACAGAGAATGAACAGAATAAAAAGTCATGGGGATGTACTTAAAAATCAAATGGTACTATAAAACTTAGGAGACAAAGAGTTCCTTGCCCAGCCCTTCCACATCCTCAGTCTTATCCCTACAAGCAACTGTATTCAACTTTTCTGGCTCTTTCTTCTCTTGTTTCCACCTTCTACCAAATGCTTAATCCTTATGTGTCATAGTAGGAAGTCAGAATAATGTGTCTAAAAATCAGCCTCCTTCATTATATCATCCCAGTTCTCCTAACAATGGTATCACAGTTTTTAGTTCAGTCTGTAGTAATACCGTTAGAATATGATATATCATATATACATTTAATGTAAAATAAACATACATTTGCCCCTTAGAGTCAAAATCACATCAGTTTTCACTAGTTCAGTTTTTTATGTACCTATTGCTAATTCTTCTCATTTATTCCAACATATATATGGTCAAAAATACAATATAGCAAATTTATTTATTTGTTTCTCATTTATTTCCTCCCTCCTTCGTGTCATCCTTCCTAGAATCTTTCGTCTTCCTGCTTCAATCCAAACTAGTTGCTTTCTAGACTTGGTGTATGACTGTACTCCTAGGATTATTTCTTCCTACTCTTCTCTGTTGGATCCCCTGATTCTCTGATGCCATGTGTAGTGGCTTTAAAACATGATTGCAGATTCTTTGGCACTCTTCCCACCAGTGGCTGTATCCATGTCGTATCTGCCCCCACCTCCCCAACCTTGAATCTGGGTGAGCTTATGATGGCTGCAAAAACAGATAGTAGCAGAAGTAATGCTATATGAGTTCTGAGGCTAGATCATAAAAAGCCTCTGCCCTTGTTCCTGGGAACACTCAGAGTCCTGAGCTACTATGTAAAAAGTCCAACCACCCTAGGACCACTGGCAAAAGAAAACATGTAGAGGCCCCAGCAGACAGTCCTGTCTCATCCTAAGTGCTAGATGTGTGGGAATGACCTGATTGGATTGGAAATAGATCCTCTAGTTCCTGCTCTTCCGGCCTCCAGCCATTCAATGCTCAGTCACCCAAGTCATCCCAACGGAGACCTCAGATATCATGGAAGACCAAAGAGCCATCCATGCTGTGTCCTTTTGCATTCCTGACCACATAATAATTTTTTTTCATTTTATGCCAAGTGGCATAAAAAATCCTTGGGTGGTTTATTACACAGCAAAATATAAACAGCATTCCATATTTGCTTTCTTCCTTCCTTCCTCCCTCCCTCCCTTCATCATGTTTGCTTGTTTATTCCCTTCTTTCGGTGGAACGTATCCACCACTGCTTTTCTAAGAAAGCTATGGAAGGTAAAATTTTCAGTGTTTTTCTGTCTGAAAATGTTATTTTAACTACTCATTTTTTTTACATTTTCTTTTCTTTTTTTTTTTTTTAGATAGTTGTCCTGCTAGACAGGTTTTTCTTCATCTTTCTCTCACATTCTCCATTTGTTAGTGTTTTATTCCCCTTTGGGCCACTTAGTTGTGGCCCATACACTGTAGTGTATGGGGCACTAGATAGCATCAGTGGTTTTCCACGAGACCGTTGGTAGGACAGTATGGCTGGGAGTCACTGTTACCATCTGAACCTCTTACTGAGTTTTACATCTGGACTATAGGAACATTTTCTTCTGTCCCTTCTAATATATCATGCTAATGTTTCATATACAATCTTATTTAATATTTACTATCCCTTATGATTCTAAGAAAATTAATTTTAATTTCATTCAACTTTTTCTTCTTTGTGATTTATCTTTGTCTCCTACAAGCTCCTTTACTTGTGTGGGTTTTGGTTTCTGTCCTTCATATCGCAGGCTTTCCTCGGTTATGTGTTCAGGTTTTTGGCTAATGCGTGAAGAGTAAAATGAGAAGCTTCGTGAGCAGGGATGGGGCTTGATAACAGTTAACTTTCACTGTGGGTGTGCAGTGATTTTCTGTTGAGTTAGAGTTGATGTTGGTGGATCTCTAGGTATTAGCATCTATAGATTTAGGATTTATAAATAATTATTTATAGATCTATGAGACATTTGCTTTCTTCTGTTATCACCCACATGTGTTATCCAACTTGCAAAAAAATGTTAGTTTCTGTATGAATGAGTTACTGCTATAACCACAACCCCAGATCTTCAGAAGCAATGGCTTCCAGCAACACTTTTTTTTTGCTCTAAGTTACATGAGGGCTGTTGTGGTTCCATGAGGGCTCTGCCGGGCTTGGCTTCATGTATTTTTAAAATCTGGGACTCAGACTTATGAGCAGATACCATCTGGGGGATTTTGTGTTTCTAGTAAAGGACCGAATCAGAATGAAAAGACCTGAACCCCAGAAGGACACTAAGGCTTCTGTTCAGACATGTGTTAGGATTTATTTGCTCACATTGCAGTGGCCAAAGCAAGGCAAATGGCTGTGCCCAAGGGACATGAGGTGAAGTTTTTCTACCTATAAGAAGGCAGCTCAGGTACAGGCAAGGAACAAATACGCCTGAACAAATAATAAAATCTCTCACGGTATCTTGCGTTGACAGGTTTCACTCTTCCGGTTTTCTGTATCTTTCAGAGTTTTACTCTTTTTGTCTCTTACTATCATTTTAATGGGCTTGTGGGAGTATCAGAGAGCAATGTAGGTGTTTAGGCTTAAATATTTAACTAAAAAATCTCTTGATAAATTCAAGGTGCTATTAGTGTTGTTGGACCCAACTTAGTGTTTGTCAGAAACTCTTATGTGAAAGGGTGGAAGTAAGCATTAACATTCCTATTTGTTTGGTTGAAATTCTGGGGAGAAAACCGCATACAAAACAGAACACAGTATTTACCTGGGGGTGGCAGTGGGCATCTGAACTGGATACGGCAGACAGGAATGCTGGGGACCTTTCCACTGCATGACAATGGTACATTCTTGTTTTTCTACCATGTGAACGCATTCCCTCCTCAGAAAGTGTTATTTACCAGTAAATTCTAGCAATGCCAAACCTTAGAAGAATCAACATACATTTTTAATATTGTTAAGGCTAAACAAGAAAATCAAACTGGGTCTTTTCCCAAAACCCATGAACAATGTAATATCTTTCTTTTACCCACCTGAGTCCAGGTGCCTAAATCGCAAGATGAAAGTGTTTTATTTAAGCTCAACTGTCCCTCCTCTTTCCTATTGTTATACTTGGAATTCCTTGTGGGTGAATAATAGATTTTCAGGTCAGAGTAGTGAAGTAAATCCTTCCCTAAACTAACTCTCAATCCTCTGTTTGAAAGTGGGCTTTAAAAATTCATATAGTGCCATTCTTCTAAGTGAAAAAATGTGAGAGAAACATCCAGAAAGAGAAAAGAAAAGAGAAAGAAACCTGTTTTATTGTTTCCAGTACACTAGTGGGGAGCACTAGAAGGCAAGGGGAACTTGGGGAAAAGACTCACTTCCAATCTCATTTTCTGAAGACTTTCTTAACCTATCCTCTACCCACTCCTGCCCCAGGAGAACTAATATTTTGTGTCTCTGCAACAGCACAGCTTTGCTTCTGCACTAAAGCCTTCATAAATCTCTAATGAGATCATTGATCTGTATGTCTCTCTCTACTGGAGTGTGCTTCTTATGGCTGCATAATGCTAGGACCTAGCTTGGTGCCTGGCACTTAATCAAATGTCAGTGAATCATTAATGAATTAGTATACACTCTATATTTTTTTCAGAATCCAATCTATTAAAACGAATAAAATACTAACAAAGGAAACCACTGTCTTTTTGTTTCATGATGCTTTAAAGTGCCAATGCTAACTTTTATTAAAAAAAAAAAATCCATTTCATTTCTCCTACCTATGTATTTTCTGTTTTATTTATTAATTTTTTAAAAGATTTTATTTCTAAGTCATCTCTATGCCCAAGGTGGGATCCGAATTTACAATCCTGAGATCTAGAATCACACACTCTGTTGACTGAACCAGCTGGGGACCCCTCTTTCTAGCTGTTTTGTTTTTACTGAATAACCACAGGAAATCAATGTCACTGATGCATTCTTTTGTTCAAAATAAAATTTGTTTTAGATTCTAAAAATAACGCATGCTTATTGAACAATACAAAACAAAATATTAAAATGGTAGAAAGTGCATGAAGTGGAATGTGAATAAACTATGTCATTATCCTACCAAAAAGTAAACAGCTATTAACAGCTGTGGAGACAACTATAATTAACAGATATACACAAGCTCACATATGCACACACACATGCACACACATAGTGAAAATTAGGAAATAAAAATATAGCCATTAAAATAAAAACTTGGGGCACCTGGGTGGCTCAGTCAGTTTAGCGTCTGCCTTTAGCTGGGGCCATGATACCGGAGTCCTGGGATTGAGTCCTGTGTGGGGCTCCTTGCTCAGTAGGGAGTCTGTTTCTCCCTTGCTCCTTCCCCTACTCATTCGCTCTCTCTTTCAAATTAAAAAAAAAAAAAAAATCTAAGAAATAAAATAAAATAAAAACTCAATAGATATACTGGCTTTCTGGTTAAATGTAGGAAATTGAACACTCCCATTTACGTCTATCCCTCATAAAACCCTACTAAAATGGAAACTGAAAGGCTATTTTTAAAAGATAAAAACATATAAGACAGAGAATCGGATGAGAGATGAAAGAAAGGGACATTGTAGGGGCACCTGGGTGGCTCAGTCGGTTACGTGTCGGTTACCTGTGCCTTCGGCTTAGGTCACGATCTCAGGGTCCTGGGATTGAGCCCCTACATTGGGCTCCCTGCTTGGCGGGAAGCCTGCTTCTCCCTCTCCCTCTGTCCTACCCTTTACCCTACCTTGCTCTGCTTGCTCTCTTTCTGTCTCTCTCAAATAAGTAAATAAAATCTTAAAAAAAAAAAAAAAAAAGTAAAGGACATTTAGATGGTGAACAAGGGTTACATGAGTGTAAACTGACCTAAAACTCCCAAACACTGGAACCTAAGCTTAGTAGTGGTGCAAGTCCCCAAAGAACATGGCTGTTGTTCACAAGTCCACATGGGCTCAGGGTCCAAGCTACCAGCTATTTCCATGGCTGAAGCCGCGATGCAGCTGAGTGAGAATCCAAAGCCCCTCCCCCTCATGACAGATGATTGTGGGTAAAAACCAGAGGGATTTTGAACTGGGATATCAAGCAGAGCTAAGAAAATGATGGTAAGATACACACATGTATACACACACACACATATATTTTTTTTTTAATAGGGGAGGAGGTTAAACATCTGTGCAGTTAACAGTGACATGTCCAGCTCCCTCTCTCCATACTTGGAGCCCAGAGTTCTGCAAGCGGTATCATATACCCCAGACAAGAAATGAAAGAATTCTTCTCGGGAATCGCTGCAAATACCTCAAGACACTGATTGCAGGGCATTTCACAACTGAGTGAGTCAAAGAGAATGTGCTTTATCCAAGTCGGCAAGCAACAGAGAAACTTACTCATCAGCGGATGTTCTACCCTGCCTTGCCCTTGAATATGAGCAGACAGTCAAAGGTCACCAGATATTTGAGGGAAGCCTGTAACATGAAAGTCAGAGACCACAACAGAAAAGGAACTTGGAAGAAACAGAGACAGTGCAGGAAGAAGAAAATACCAGTAATAGCAAATCTATAACCATAACTAGCGTTGTCAAAGATATAAAAGAAGGTATTACAGTCATGAAGCAAGAACATCACACTATAAAAAAGGAACATTCACCACGTGCTTAGAAATTAAAAGCAAAAATAAAAAAATAAAAATAACAGTTAAATTTCTGGCAGATAAAATCAAGGAAATCTTCCAGGAAGTAGAACAGAAACATAAAGAGATGGCGTGAGGCCAAGAAAAGATGAGAACATCAGACAAGCAGTCCAGGAGACGTGCGTTAAACCATGGCCATCCTGGGAACAAAGGACACAGAAAATGTAAGGGAAGAAATCCTCAAGAAAGTATCATGATATTTCTCCCAGAACTGAGAAAATATGTGTCTCAAGATTGAAACGTCTCCCCTAAGTGAGCAGCATAATGAGAGAAAACCCACCCAAACCAGTGCATATGGCTGTGAAATTTTAGAACACCAGGATTAAAGAGAAGATTCTAAACATTTCCACACAAAGTTATAAAATAGGTCATATAAGCAGACAGGGAATAAACAAGACAGTGATCTTCCTCGATAGCAACCCATAAGACTCTGATGGAGCTTCAGAATGCTGCACGGATGTCACGGGTCAAGGACCCTGCCATCAGACAGTCAAGCGTGAGGATGAGAAAAACAGAGTTAGACCTGAAAGTGTTTGAAATTTCACCTTCTCTTTCTTTGAAAGCCACTTGGAAAGAAGCTGCACCAAAATGAGGCAATAAACCAAGAAAGAGGAAGTTATGGAGTTAGAAACCACTGAGCCTGCCCGGGAAGGAGGTGAAGGCAGTCCCCGAGGTGAGGATGAAATAAGGTTCTGGGCTGGTGATGTGCCGAGGACCACAGGGTGAGAGTCCACGCTGATGGCTGGTACTCCATGTTTGAATTTACTGAGAAAAGAGTAAAAGAGTCATCTTCTAGCAGAGGTCTGAGGGGACAAATCAGTGGCAGATACATGTGCTTTCTTCTTTGGTTTTGTCAAAGCAGCACAAAGCTACACATGGATAGTTAATTAAAAACATCACTTCTCTTTTCTCATCCTACATGCTCTGCCAGAGGCAGCCATTTTCTCCCTCCCTCGCTCCTACCGTCTCTCTCTCTCTTTCTTTCTTTCTTTCTGTTTTATTTATTTGAGAGAGACAGTACACATGTGAGTGTGCAGGGAGGGGCAGAGGGAGAGGGAGAGAATCTCAAGCAAACTCTAGGCTGAGTATGGAGCTGGACTCAAGGCTCGATCTTGACCCTGAGATCATGACCTTAGCCGAAATCAAGAGTCAGACACCTGGAGTGCCTGGGTGGTTCGGGTAGTTGGACGTCTGCCTTCGGCCCAGGTCGTGATCCTGGCTTCCTGGGATTGAGCCCCAAGTGGGGCTCCCTTTAGGGAGCCTGCTTCTCTCTCCCTCTACTGCTCCCCCTGCTTATGTTCTCTTTCTGTCTCTGCCAAATAAATAATATCTAAAAAAAAAAAAGGGGGGGGGTGGGTCGGATGCTTAACTGACTGAGCCACCCAGGCACCCAGCCCTTTTTATGTCTTTCAGCTGTTTCCTCTGCTATTTAATTCCTCGTTGCCAATAAAAGACAAAATCCTGATTATTTGCTGTTTGTTATTATTCAGCTTTAAGTATTATCTGTTCATTTTCCAATAAGAAAATTCTCTGTTCCTCTCCTCTCCTCCTAACATAATTACATGATAATTTCTTATCCATCCATATTCACTGTTAATATTTTTATGGCTATATACATATTATTCATAGATAGCATTGCATCTCCTTCCTTTTGTACTTATTTCTAGAGTTAATACTTGCCTTCTTTTATTGTTTAGTTTTTATTTTTTGGTTAGAGAAAGAGAGGGATTGAGGTTTTTAAAACAATTAGGGAAATTTTGATTATAAACCAGGTATTGGGTACTAATTTTGTTCAGCACGAATGGCGGTGTGGTTATATATAAGAAAATACCTGTATTTTTTGGAGATGTATATGAAAATATTTAGCGGGAATATGATAAAATATTTGGGATTTGTTTAAAATAGTCAGCAAAGAGGAAAGGGGGATATACAAGGCCAGTGTGGCAAAATCTGTTAATTGTTGAATCTAGGTAGAGGGTACGTAAAAGCTCAATTCTATCTACTTTTGTGTATCTTTGAACTTTTTCCTAATTAGAGTTTGATATCTTGGGGCACTGGGTGGCTCAGTTGGTTAAGCACATGACTTCTTGCTTTCAGCTCAGGTCGTGATCTCAGGGTCGTAGGATCAAGCCCCACAACAGGCTCTGTGCTCAACATGGAGTCTGCTTGGGATTCTCTCCCTCTCCCTCTGACCCCTCCGCCTGACCTCGCTCAAATAAATAAATAAATAAATATTTTTTTAAAGAAAGGTGTCTCTTCATAGGGTTACAATAGAACCACATTGAACAGAAGCTCATCAATAAAGTTTAGAATTGCAAAGAGTGTCTATGACGCAGAAAATACAACGTGAATTAGGTATGTCTATTGCCTAAAACTATACCCACATATGGACTAGCAATACTGAAGTTCAATATCACAATCTCAGTTTTGCCACGCCCAGAATACATGACCTGGGCACCATGAATAAAACTGGACCTGGTCTCAGCCCTAAAATGGGGAGGATGGGCAAAATGATCATTGGGCCTTTTCTGCTCAAAGCATCTTAACTATGGAGAGCTCCATCTAATATATTTGCCTCCGTATAAAAACTCTCCCTTGGGGATAGAAATAGATGCCGAATGGCAGACTGAAGATGTCAGAGACTCTGAACACTTCGATTCCAACAGTACGTTGGAAATCACACAGTTTATATTTGTACCCAATGCAGGAATCTTCTCTCCAGTAGATATCCAGCTGGACTTGAATTCTCCCAGGAATGGACATCTCACTATTTTGTGAAGCTGTGCATTCTTCTGGCAATTGCTTTGATCCTTAGATGAAACTTATAAATTATTTCTTTCTTGAATTGTTTCCACAGGAGCCCTTCTCCTGTTGGATAATAAATACCATCGTTTCATTATGCTAAAGAATTTTTAAGGGTTTTGGAAGCACTCACTGAGTGTCAAATACTGACAGATAAAAATCTTTTTAATGCTAAGAAACTCACTCTATCTGTACAAAAAAGATGGTGGCAGTCTTCTTTCTTCTGATGGTTTCCTTCTCTTCAATTACTCTCCTGCTGTCAGGGAGGAAGACCTTCCTCTATCCTGTGATCCTTCTCACAGGACTTGGAATCAAATTGACATGGGACAGATTAACAGGAGAAAAATCAAATTTAGTAGCTCATGTAGGTAGGAGGAATCCACACAGACATGGAAATTCCAAAGACAATGAGACAACAGGAAGCTTATATGGGCTCAGGAGATGGGGAGGGGCCTGAGGTCACAGAGAGGAGAAAGCTCATTAGCAAGAAGGTGACAGATGTTTGGCAAAACAAGGTTGCCCTTTTATACAGAGGAGTGTCTTAGATAAAGGGGAGAGTCTCTTAATAGCTCTCTTCCTGGTACAGGCTCTTCTTTCCAGCATAAATATAGGCAGTCAGTGGGGGAGACAGAGAACTTTTCTGGCATCTGTTGGGTTTTGATGACTGGAAACAATATGAAAACAATCTTTATGCCAAAGTGGCACATTTTGGGGCGTCTCATCCTTGTCTGGTGGTGAATCAGTTCACCACCAACTGATTTCCCCCCGTCCTTGTCAGTTTCTGAATTACGGAGAAGCTAGGTGTGGATTTAGAATTCCTTTCACGGTAATTCCATCTCGGAATGATGTACCCAGTCTATGTTCTGGGTGTCTTCCATCTGGTTGGGCCCAGACCTTCGTCTATCCTGTTTTTAGAAACCGAAATTCTCTTTTCTCCCTCAATTATGCATTCAACTTCATTCACTGGTTAACCCAGTTTCATTCATTGCCTATTTTCTCCTTTGGATTAGAAACCTGGGTTTCTCGGCTCAGTATTCTCCATGAGGAGCAGGCAGGCTTTAGGAATGTCCGTCTGTAATCGACAGTTGTTCTAACCCTAACACTTGCAGAGAGATGTGTGTAGAAAAGCATTCACCCGCTTGTAGCTTCTTTGGTCATTTTCAGCCTTTGGCTCCATGAATGGAGACAGACAGAGGGCTCAGTGATACTGCTGGCTCATGTAAAACGGTATTATTATAACCTTGAAGATCAAGCTCAGTATAAAATGCCTGCGAACAGAGCAAATCAGGCTTATTTTGTGGGGTTCCCCTGAGCGCTAAGTGGCCTGTATTTGAGCTTTGGGCCATCCCTTTAGCTATATATTAGAATAGTCTAGAACTCTTTGCTGAAGGAGATACTGACCTTTTCCACAGACATGCTCTTTTTTTTTTTTTTTTAAGATTTTATTTATTTATTTGACAGAGAGAGATCACAAGTAGGCAGAGAGGCAGGCAGAGAGAGAGAGGAGGAAGCAGGCTCCCCGCTGAACAGAGAGCCCTATGCGGGGCTGGATCATGACCTGAGCCGAAGGCAGTGGCTTAACCCACTGAGCCACCCAGGCGCCCCACAGACACGCTCTTAATTCATCTTCCCCACACGATGGCTGTGAGGACATTCATCCCAACACCTGTCCTGAGTTAGCATTTTGTGAGTTTCCCTAATTGACCTAAACTCTACCCTCTTTTTGATTGGTTGAATGACATGGATCATCCGGTATTTGGCAGCAAAAAATGTTCACATCAGAGATACTAACCTTGAACAATCTCCTCTGCTAAACTTATCAAAACCACACGGACCATGGTATTGTTGGAGAGTTGCTTCAAAGAAATGAAGCCCATCCTTGGATATTCTGAGGTTTTACCCAACTTGAGGACTGGACCTAATTTACCCTTGGACCAATGACCTTCATTGCTCAAACCCTGCACAGATCACTTAGTGAATGGCCTTCTGCCTTCTGCTTTTCTTCTACCACAAAGGACCCTTCTAGGAAACAGCCTGATGAAACTTACTGGCAGGTGTTTGAGAAAAGCTGTCAAAGATGACTTCCGTACTTATTTTCCGCAGTGTGGTCCTGGGAGCAGCAGTTTGGACATCACCTGGAAGATATCACAAAAGCAGCCAGGTCTAGGGTGGGAGCACCTACATGTCACCTCTCCACACGGCCCACCTGTCCATATGGCCAAGGGCAAGGACCCCGAGATAGGGAAGAGTGGGGCAAAAGCTGCATTGCCTTTTACAACCTGCTGTTGAAAATCAAACAGCATCACCCCTGCGGCCTTTCTTCTTAAGGACTGTCACATGGTCGTTCCCAATGAAAGGAAATAGATTCCATCTTTTTAACTAGGGAATGGTAAGATTCTGGAAGGGAGGAGAAATATTGCTGTGGCTGTGTTTTAGAAAATAAAATGTGCTGGGGTGCCTGGTTGGCTCAGTGGGTTAAAACCTCTGCCCTTGGCTCAGGTCATGATCCCAGGGTCCTGGGATTGAGCCCCATATCGAGCTCTCTGCTCAACAGGGAGCCTGCTTTCTCCTCTCTCTGCCTGCTTCTCTGCCTACTTGTGATCTCTGTCTGTCAAATAAATAAAATCTTTAAAAAAAAAAAAAAGAAGAAGAAAAGGAAATGTGCTACAGTAATCATATTTTTAAAAAATTTTATTTATTTATTTGAGAGAGAGAGAGAGAGAGAGAGAATGAACGGGGGAGGGGGCAGAGGGAAAAGGAGAAGCCGACTCCCCGCAGAGCAGGGAGTCCTAAATCCGGATGTGGGACCCTAGGATCATGACCTGAGCCAAAGGCAGATGGTTAACCAGCTGAGCCTCTCACTCATACTGCTCATATTTTTAAAGCTATTTTAAATTGTTTTGGAAGAGAGGGGGGACATACATTCATAATAATGAAGAATATTTATTAGAATTCAATAGCCCTTGGTTCTTTTTTCCCCGCTGAGCCTGTTGAACATCCTTGCTTTCTAGGATAGTGAATAACCTGGGAGGAGCAGGAAAACAGTTAAAATTGATGGAAATCAATTTCTTGCTCCTGATGTTGGGGGCTGATCTAATCCCAGCAGCTTCAACCCAATGTATTATTTTGAATCCAAATTAGAGACCAGAGGGCCTGCTTTGCGGTCTCAAGTTTCAAGGGCAGGGAGCTCTGTCTGGAGAGTCTTATTAAATGCAGATTCAGATCCAGCAGGGCTGGGGCTTAGGGCCTGAAACCTTCTGATTCACAAGCTTGGGGCAATGCTGAGGCTGCTGACCTGCGGACCACACTTTGAGCATCAAGGCGTTCGACTGAAGTATCTCTAAGATGCGTGGCTATGGGAATCTCATTTGCCAGGACCTCTGCCCTGTCCCTGGATGCTAACCACAAGGAAAGTTCTATTTAGAAGACTGAGACCAGGGGCGCCTGGGTGGCTCAGTAGGTTAAAGCCTCTGCCTTCAGCTCAGGTAATGATCCCAGGGTCCTGGGCCTGAGCTCCATATTGGGCTCTCTGCTCAGTGGGGGGCCTGCTTCCTCCTCTCTCTCTGCCTGCCTCTCTGCCTACTTGTGATCTCTGTCTGTCAAATAAATAAATAAAATCTTAAAAAAAAAAAGAGAGAGAAAGAAAGAAAAGAAAAAGAAAGAAAATTAAAAAAGAAGAAGACTGAGACCAATTCCTTCCTTAATTTCTTTTTTTTTTTTTAACTTAAATTCAGCCAGCAGAGTACATAACTGGTTTCAGATGTCCTTCCTTAATTCTGAGAGCGAATCAGAGGCCCATTGGAGATGGCTGATTCTACCCTAAGTCTACCTGGAAAATGAGGTTCTAGCTTCCTGTGCTGACCTCAAAGTCCCTCGGCCTGGGTGACGGTGAGTGGCAAGACAATCCCGTCTCACCAGGGTCGCTTGAAGCTCCCCGAGACCGACTATAGGTCTTTTTTGGATCTTCTCTGTGGCTGTAAATCTCACCGATGCTGGGTTTTCGGACCGCAGACTGGGAGCTGGACTGGCAGCTCTGAGAACCTTGGTCTTTCCTGGAATGTTGTGTTACCCCTTTTCCTAGCCCCCCAAACCACGCTGACCCTACCTTCAAGCTTTTCGTCTGTGCCTGGAGCTGTGCTACTCTCCCCTCATGTTACCCACATTCTCTCCGGAAGACAGAGACAAGTCTGATCTAGTCCCAAGGCATTCTGTTCTCAAAGACCCAAGAAATTGTTTGGATTCTATACATTTGCACTTTCTTTGCACGAGCTGTGACCTAATGGGGGCAAAGCGCTGACCATGTGCTCGGGAGATCTGGTTATTTATCTTGGTACAGGGAGCTTGGCCATTTATTACCACACAGGAAGTGTTGTGAGCCTTTATCGTTGCCAGAGAAGTGATTATACACTTCCTACCTCAGAACACTGTGGGAGGAAAATTATTGCAAATCATAGTGCAAACGTGCTTTTAAGATTAAAAATGCTAAACAAATGGAAAGGTCCAGGTTGGTGGCCTAGCCGCTGCTGTGGCCCTTACGGGCACGATAATAAGGAAGACATCATTTTCCCTTTTTAAGCCCAATCTTTCTAGAAGCATGGTTCAAGGACCCGTGCATCAGAATCACCTGGAAGGTTTTAAAAATGTCAGGTCCCAAGCTCTGTTTGGACTTTAAGCGAATCTGAGTTCCTGAAGAGGGGGTCCAGTCATCTGTCCCATTGGATGTCCCCCAGTGATGCGTAGGCATACAAAAGGTTTGAGAAGCAGGCTGTGATCGCCTCTGCCGGGTGAGGCTTCCTGGGGCAAACTTCCAGACAACCGGGATTTTTCCTGCTTGTTCCCGAACCTCAGAGCCTGATCTGAGCTCCAGCTGTGGCTTGCTTTCTCACAGCCTGGCCGAGCTCTGTTCTGGTGTGTCTCTCTCTGGCTCTCATTCTAGAGCTTCTCCCAGCTTCGAGCCTGCCTCCAGCTTCCACTGCTAGGGTGTGCCCGCTGGATCCCCAGACGGAATTCTCAGGCAAGTTTCTGCAGCCCCCCGGGAGTCATTACCACAGCCTTCCCCGTCGGAGCCAGCTCTGTGGCCGTCTTGGCTACGATACACCCCATGAGTCAGCCCTGCCAGGGGAAAAGGAAGGCTCACCAACAAGTCAGGTCCTGTGGGAATTGTCTCTCCCCTTGGAGAGACGTGCGGTGACAGCCTGGGCCCACCTCGGGGCTTGCCGGGAAGCCAGCGCCTCTCCAGCAATGAGCGCAGAGGTGGCTCTCGGCACTTCTCTCCTGACTCATTTCGGAGCAAAGTCGCAACATCATATACAGGGCGTTGCAAAAATCGAGCCAGTGCACAGCAGTTCCCATCGGGCTTCGGCGCCCCAGCACCAGGGAAAACTGGCGGCCGTTCCTCGGGAGCAAGTTCACTTCGGGGACCATTGGCCACATCAGGCCTCAGTGAGGCTCAGCTTGCTTAGCTTTCAGAGAAAGCAGCATAGGTTAGGAAAGTGAGGCTTTGTGTCCTAGAGAAGATCCAAGCCAGCTGCAGTTGGCCTTGCTAGCAGATGTGTGCATCGAGTTCTTGTCCCGGCCCCGAATCCGAGCACTGAGATAATTCTACTTGGCTTTTTGTCCTGGAATCAATTCTTCACCCGTATATATGTTCCCATGGATGAGAGAACGTTCGAGATGTAGGTTTGATTCCAAATCACGCTCGTTCCTCTCTTCCTTTCATGGCGTCTCTATAGGATAATACGATCAATGGTCCTTGTCAGACTTTGCCAAGGGAAAGGTCGGTAGAGTAATGGAGGAGACTCGTTAATCGGTTGGCATCTAAAATGCTGACCTGTTGGGTCTGTTCGGATTCGGGGCTGCTAATTCAAGCTGCATAGCTGTTTTGTCAATGAAGTTCGATTGGCTCAGAGCCGTGCGCACTTATTTACATATGGTCTATGGCTGCTTGCCCCCCAGTGGTAGCAAGAGTTCAGTAATTGGGACAGGACAGCAGGACCCTCAAAGCTCAAGGTATTTACCACCTGCCTTTTTACAGATAAAGTTTGCCCACCCCTGGTTTGGACTGTAAGCTTCTAAAGGTCATAGAACAGGCATAGTTAGGTTACTTGTAAGGAACTGAGCCCAGCTCTGCGTGCCTGGCAGATCGATCCTTGAGTGTTTGTTGATTTCCAGAGCTGAAGTACATAGGACTTCAGAACTTTGTGGAGGGGATAAAAAAATGAAGAAATCAAAAATGTTAATCATGCTTATTTTTGATGAGTAAGATTATGGATTGGTTTAATTGTCTTCCTTTTCCTTTCTGGATTCCTCAGATCTCCTTCAGTGAGTATTTCCTACACACACACTGTTGGGGAGGAAGACCTTTCTCCGCCTCACTGTCCTTCTAGGTGGATGGAGAATCAAACCGACACGAGATGAACAGGAGAAAAACCAAGGTTAATAGGTTGACCGACAGGGACTCCACACAGATATGGAAATTCCGAAGACAGGGAAGCAACTGTGAGGCTTGTCTGACCTCCCGAGCTCAGGCGGGGGCCCCAGGACACAGAGGGGAGACCCTCATTAGCAGGAAGGTGAAAGGAGGGGTTGGAAGAACAAGGTGGCGCTGTTGTGCAGAGAAGGTTCTTAGGTAAAAGGGAGTCTCTGCTAAGAGCTCTCTTCCTTTCCAATGTAAATTTAGGCAGTTCTGGGGGAGGCAGACAACTTTGCCTGCATCTGCTGGGTGTTGATTACTTATAACTCAAAATAATCTTTATGCCAAATGGTCCATTTTGGGGGGCAACCTGCCCCGGGTCCCTACGACATATGCTCACACACACTCCAGGGATTACTCCTTTAAGCAAAAAAGATCTAAACAACATGGAAATTATTTTTTGGTAAGTCAGCGTGGAGGCAGGAATAAAGGCGGAACTTTTTTCCTAATCAAATTCTAATTAAATGAAAACAGTAAGTCTCTCTTTCAGCCTTATGTCCCTGTGATATCTGTGAGAGTCTGTTAATCACAAGAAACAGTCATGACTTAGGATGATTCTACGAGGTAGTAGACATTCCTAAATCCAGATCGCAGTCCTTAGTAGGTGCCAGGCAATGGTATTTGCCAGATGGCTATCACTGAACTGGGTATTAGTCAGCACTTCGTGGTTGGAAGTGACAGAAAGCTGATTCAAATAACCCAAGGCAAAAAGAGGAGGCACTTATTCTCGCACACGCAAGCCCCTAGAAGAATATAGAAGCTACTGGAAGCAGCTCAAAACCCAGCAGCTGTGCCCATTTTTACCTTTGCTTCTCTCTATCCATGAGAGTCATTTTTCTCAAGCCCACTTACTCGACCTTGTGTGAACGATCACAGCGGGCTCCCCTAGAGGCTTGGCTTTTGAGCTCCCTCCTGGTTGGGGGAGGGGAGGCGGACGTATGTTCTAGTGCAGAGAATGGCGGGAAGGGTGCTGAAAAGAAAGCAAGTATCTGTCATCAGAAGCAGAGGAGGTGGAGGCGTCACAGTCCCTGGGGGGATCGCTTTGGGACCGGCAGCCACTGTGATCGGCATCTACCTATGATAGACATATGGCCCAACTGCACTAAGCGAGCCTGGACGTGGCCAATAAATGCGTGTTATTTAAATCCTTAAAAGCCATTCATTAAATGCCCATAAAATCTAGGCCTCACCTCCCTTCTTCCCCCTACTCCGGAGGAAAACCGGAGTAGGCCTCTGTTGCTCTTCCTCCAGCATTTTGCTGTCTACCCTAACCGGTTAGAACCCCGACGGTTCTCATTAGTCATCACCTCCGTTCAGGAGGGCAGAATCTTGAAATGGTCCCCCAAGAATCCATCCCCTGTAGCACTGGTGCTGTGGGTCCATAGAACATATTTTAAATAGCACTGAAATAGTCCGTGCCTCAAAACCCATGTTTCCATAGTAACCGCAGAAACTCAATGATTTTCACCTGGGGGCAATTTTGCTTCCTGGGAGACCGTGGGCAACATATCCGGCACTCGGCACTTGTAGCTGTCTGGAGAGACATGTTATTGCCACTACTTGGAGAGTGGGTGTTGGGGCTATTGGAATCTAGTGGGTAGAAACCTGGGGTGCTGCTTAACATCTTTTTTTTTTTTTAAAGATTTTTAAATTTATTCATTTGACAGACAGAGATCACAAGTAGGCAGAGAGAAAGGGGGAAGCAGGTTCCCCGCTGAGCAGAGAGGCTCGATCCCAGGACCCTGGTATCAGGACCTGAGCCAAAGGCAGAGGCTTAACCCACTGAGCCACCCAGGTGCCCCTGCTTAACATCTTATAAAGCACAAGATAGCTGCCCAAGAAAAAATTATCTGGCATAAACCTATCAATAGAGGTAAAGAAAGCCTACTTAAGTCCTTGGGGTCAACCCATGGATGAAAGATGAAATTTGCCAGCAGTTTTGTGAATCTTTTACCATTCCCTAAAAGGCAGCGTCAGTAAAAAGGTCCCCCACATCGTAGGTCATCAGGGAAATGCTGATTAAAACAACGGTGAGATACCAGCACGCACCTATGATAATGGCCAAAATCGAGAACACTGACAGCACCATATGCTGACGAGCATGTGGAGCGACAGGAATTCTCACTCGCTGCTGCTGTGAATGCAAGATGGCCCAGCCACTTTGGAAAACAGTTTGACAGTCTCTTGCAAAATTAAGCATACTCTTGCCATATGATCCAGCAATCACGCGCCTTGGAATCCACCCAAAGGACTTGAAAATTTATGTCTGCACAAAAACTTGCACACAGATGTTTATAACAGCTTTCTTCGTGATCGCCAAAACTTGGACTCGACTTCCGTAGGTGAACGGATCCATCAACTGTGGTATGTCCAGACGATAGAATATCATTCGGCTTTAAAAAGAAATGAGTTCTCAGGCTGGGAAAAACCATGGAGGAACCTTAAATGCACATTACTAAGTAGGAGAAGCCTATCTGAAAAGGCTATATACTCTAGGATCCCAGCTATACGATATTCTGGAAAGGGCAAAACCAGGGAGCCAGTGAAAAGGTCAGTGATTGCCAGGGGTTGGGGGGAGAAAAGGAGGAATAAATGGGATGTAGAGAATGTTTAGGGCAGTGAAACTACTCTGGTACTATGATACTACATATGATACTATGATGTTGGAGGCTTGTCTGTTATACATTTGTCCAACCCCCTAGAACGCACACCGCCAAGAGCAAACCAGAATGCTGTAAGGTGAACTGCGGACTCTGGGTGACAATGACGTGTCGCTCTACATTCATCATTTGTAACAAATGTCCCACTCTGGTGGGGGACGATGCTCCTGGGGGAGGCTGTGCATATGTGGGGGTAGGGGCTATGGCAAATCTTTGCTCCTTCCTCTCCATTTTGCTGTGAACCGAAAATTGCTCTAAAAGTTGTACTATAATCTACTTTCTTTTGCAGTCTTGAAATAAAGGCTGCATAAGAAAGTAGATTATAGTGCCATCGGCTGAACATCTGTTGTTTTATATTGTGCTTACCTGCTCGTGTTACCAGCCTAGGCCCTGGAGGCATCTGAATTTGCAGCCATCTGACCTAAGCCAACCTCTTGATGGGTGAGAGAGGAGATGAGCCAAATAATTTGCCCAAAAAATCCAAGCCTGTGACAGGGGTCACAATGCCAGTGTGAATCAATAGACACATGCCAGCTCTCTCTAGTACATTCAGGTAACACCATATTATGCATTCATTCATTCTTTCTTTCATCCGTCATTCCCCATACACAGCATTCTTACTTGCGTGTGCGCACACGCGCGCGCGCACACACACACACACACACTCAATTAAATGCTTCAATACATAAATCAGAGATTCTCATGTATTACCTAATAACAGCATCGGACACGTGACATATCTGGCCCGTGATATTTACTTAACATCCCTTCCAAATGCTTAAAGATAGAGATGTTCCAGCAACAAGTTCTATTTTGGAAATACCAAATTGAAACTTGGAACTTATTATGAGACCGGATGGCTCTTCCATCTATCAATACAGAGTAAAAACAGCTGCCTTCCTAAAAATGTGTGAGCTATGGCCAAACCGTTTCTCTTCCGTTCAAAGACATTTGACACTATCTAGGGTTGGTTTTTTTTTTCTTTCTTTTTTTACCTTTATCATTTTAGCATTAAAAGAATTGTAACAAACAAAAACAAAAGCAATGAGCTGGGGTGCCTGGGTGGCTCAGTGGGTTAAAGCCTCTGCCTTTGGTCCAGGTCATGATCCCAGGGTCCTGGGATCGAGCCCCGCATCGGACTCTGCTCAGCGGGGAGCCTGCTTCCTCCTCTCTCTCTGCCTGCCTCTCTGCCTACTTGTGATTCCTGTCAAATAAATAAATAGAATCTTAAAAAAAAAAAAAAAGTCCCATAGTTCCAGGAAGCTCCATTTAAAAAAAAAGAAAAAGAAAAGAAAAAAAAACAATGAGCAACAACAAAACCACAGAACAAAATATTCAAAACATTAAAAAGCAAAGAAAGACGCTAAATTACACTTGAATGCTGCCTCCAGGAAATGGGTTGGCAAACCATGGCCTGCACGTCAAAGCCAGCCAACCACCTGTTTTTATAAATAAAGTTTTATTAGAAGACAGCCATGTCCATTCCTTTACATATTTTCTGTCACTACTTTCATGCTACAGTGGCAGGATGAAGTAGTGGAACAGAGACCTTATGGCTGGTAAAGCCCAAAATACTCATGATCTGGCTCTTTGTGGGAAAAGTTTACCAAACCTGCCCTTGATGCTGTATTGGGTTGTACCGTATGAAATTGCCAACATTTGGCAGTTTTGACCTATACTTTCATATGGTTCATTCTCTCTCTCTCTCTCTCTCTTTTTTTTTTTAAAGACTTTTTAATGTATTCATGTGAGAGAGAGAGAGCACACAAGTGAGAGTATGGGCAGGGGTGAGGGTCAGCAGGAGAGGGAGAATCAGACACCCCACTGAGTAGGGAGCCCAACATGGGGCTCCATCCCAGGAGCCTGGGATAATGACCTGAGCTGAAGGCAGATGCTTAACCCACTGAGCCACCCACACACCCCTTGTAAGGTTCACTCTCAAAAGCAAAAGATATCATTCAACTGAAAAAGGGCATCTTTTTCTTACAGGCCAAAGTTTGTAATGACTGTTAGAGCATGAAACAGAATTTCACTTGGCCATGCTTATCAATAAAGTCACTTCCTCATCTAAAATATAAAATAAAATAAAAAACATCCTTCCTTTTCCCAGAAAATGGAGAAAGACTAGACTACCTCACTGGCCTTGAAACAGAATTTTCTAGTGAAAAAGTTTGCAGCTCTCTGTAAACAGATCCGCTCTCCCTCACCTGTAAAATCTCTCTCAACGGCAGTTAGTCATTCCTAAGGACTTGTTCTTCACTCCCTCTGCCCATGCCATTTTATGCAATTGCTTATGTCTATGTTTCACTTAAGAGATGGCACTAATATGTTTGCATAATGTGGGTCGCTACAGGTCATGGCTCACGTAACAGAGTAAGCCTCCGCTCAGATGGCCTCAAGTTACACCACACCCATAGCTGTCAATTTCCATCTTCCTGTAGAAATACGCAGCATGGTGAGAGGGAATGAGCTTAGGCATGTGACTTAGGTCAACTGACTTTGGAATTCTGGCACTACCTCTTACCGCTATATGAACTTCGGCAAGATTTTTTAGCTTTGATGAGCCTCACTAAGAAATGGGGATGGATGCCTATTTTGCAGAGGTTGTTATAGGGCTTAATAATTATGTGGGGGGCACCCGGGTGGCTCAGTCGATTAAGTGTCTGACTTTTGATTTTGGCCCAGGTCATGATGTCAGGGTTGTGAGATAGAGTCCTGCACTGGGCTCCATGCTATATGTGGAGCCTTCTTAAGATTCTCCTCTCTTCCTCCTCCTCCTCCCCTCCCTACTCCTCTCTCTGTCCCTTTCTCTAAAAATAATAATTGTTATTATGTGAGCAAAGTACCTGCCAATGAGCAAATTAGTTGAACCACACAAAATCAGTACTTTCCAAAATGGCCATAGCATGTCATTTGACTTAAAGTTGTCCCTGTTGGGATTGGTTGCCATTATTTTATGTACATGAGCCAGGCCCAGATAAAGTAGACAAGGCACTGTGGCCACCTAGAGCTTCTAGTCAGGGTCTGGGCTAGGGTGAGGCCGGTAAGTCACCCAAGGCACAAAATTTAAGAGGCACTCACTGTCAGGTGCAGCCCCTGTACTACCACGACTCTGAGAGTGTGTGCTTTCTTGTGTTTTCCTCCTGAGGCATCTCTCTTGACCCTCCATAGTTCCAGCTCTGAGAAATTCCTCATCTCCTTAGCTCAGGTGCTTTGTGCCTCTCCCTAACCTGAAAACCATCTCTTGGGTGACCCTTTAATAACTAAGGGATGAATGAGTCACAGCAAATTGTAACATGACACCCTCCTCAAGATGCTTGCTTTAAGAGAGGATTAAAATCTTAATTAAAAAAGAACTAAGGCAGGATTTAAGTCATGACTTAGTCGGTGGAACAGAATATCACAGGAGACCAGCAGCCTGCGGGGATCCTGAAAACTCTCTCACTTGGCAGATAGTGTTTCAAGGCACCCCGCAGGTCCAAGCACATAAACATGTTGCCACAGGGAAACTGATGCACCAGGGACTTCAAATGTGTCTTGAAGAATGGTTACGTGGTCAGTTAGATGAGAAGGAAGAGCATTTTAGCATGACTGAAGGCATTCCAAAGGGTCTCTTCCTCAGTCTTTCCGTTCTTCCTTCTCCAAAAATGACTTGATATGACAAAGGACTCCTGTGGTATCCAACTTCCAAGATGGCTGCCGGTGATTCTCCCCTCCTGGTATTCATGCTCCTATGTAGTGAGTCCCCTCCCACACTGTATCAGGGCTGGTCTGGGTGACCAATGGAATATGATGGAGGTGAGCGTATGTGATTCTTCAGGTTAGCACAGAAAGGGGATTGTGCCTACTACTTTGTTCTTTTAGAGTGCTCACTCTTAGAGAAGCCAACCACCATGTCATAAGGGTTTTCAAGCAGCCCTTTGTGAAGAGGACCACGTGCGAAAGGAGCTGAAGCACCATTCCAACAGTCAGCACCAACTTACAAGTCAAGTGAGCATGCCATCTTGGAGGTGGAGCTCCCAGTCCCAGTCAAGCCCTCATATGACTGCAGCTCCAGCTGACCTCAGTCTACAACTTCCTGAGAGACCTTGAACCAGAACTAGCCCAGTCTACTGTTCACAAATTCCTGACCCAAAGAAAATCTGAGTTAATAAATATTTCTTGTTTCAAGCTGATAAGTTTGAACTAACACGTTACATAGCAATATGACTAGGATCCAGACCAAAAAAAAAAAAAAGCCAAACCAAAATCCCTCCTTAAATGAGTCAGAGAAGGACAAACAACACGATAGAACAATAGGCGAATGACTTGAAGAGACACTTCACCATAAAGAAATATCCAAATGGCCCGTAATTGTGTTTTTATACACTGAACATGTCCCCCTAAAATTCACATGTTGAAACCTCATCCCCAACACAGTAGCAGTTGAAGGGGATATTTGAAGGGCTTTGAGAAGTGATTAGGTCATAAGGGTGGAGCCCTCATGATTGGTGTTCATGCCCTTGTAATGGAGACCCTGGCGAGTTCCCTCACACCTTCTTACACAGGTGCACACCGTGAGAAGACGGCTGTCTATGAACCAGGAAGCCGGCCTTCTTCTCCAGACATCAGATCTACCGGTGCCTTGCTCTTAGATGTCCAGTCTCTAGAACCATGAGAAATAAATGTCTGTGGTTTATAAGCCATTCAGTCTATGACATTCTGTTATGAAGGCTTGAACTAAGATCAAAATTGGTCCCAAGAAATGGGGTTGCTGCTGTAGTAAATACTTTAAAATGTGGAAGTGGCTTTGGAAGGGATGATGGGTAGAGGCTGGCAGAGCGTAGTGTGGCCTGCTAGGGAGAGCATGGATGGTCAGGAATGGGCCATTTTGGAGCAATGCTGAGCAGCCGGAAAGGAAAGAGGAGCAGTGTGCAGAAAACTTCAGACTTGGAGAACCCTGAACCCAGAACAGAACGATAGCAAGAATATGGATGGGAAAGGCTGATGGCGTCTTGGCCAGAAATGAGGAACGTGTTATTGGAAACTGGAGGAAAGGCTCTCGTTATAAAGCAGCGGAGAACGTGGCTGAGTGTGTTCATGTTCGAGTGTTTCATGGAGGGCAAACCTTGCCAGCGACGCGAGCGGAGAGGCGGCTGAAGCTATCAGTGAGGCAGGCGTCGAAGGTGCTGCAGAGCTCCTCCTGACACCACTCACAGCACCCCACCGGCAGAGGGAAATGACTTCAAGACAGAATTGTTACACGAAAAGGAAGCAGAACCTAAAGACTGGGGAAATTGTCAGCTCATCCATACTGCAGCAAAGGGGAATGTGACGGGCGTTCCCCGGTGACCTGGATAAGGTCAGTGTGACTCGGCCTTCTCTCCAGAAACTGGGAGCTGCTTCCAAGACAGCGGAAGAATGATGCCCAGGGCAATTCAGAGAGGCTCAAAGTGGCCGCTCCCAGAGCTCCCCCAATACCCCACTGAGTGTTGGGGGTTGGGGGGGACCCAGCACCTGCAAGGCCCTCAGCACTCACTGCCCCAGGCTACCTCACCTGGCAGGCTGTGCTCCCCTCACTCTGGCGCCCTGTTCCTTGGCTGCCTCTGTCTGGCTCTGGCACAGGGGCAGGGGGTGGGTGGCAGCAGCTGTCCCTCTAGAGGCCGACGGCAGCAGATGTGGTGGCCTCTCCCAGAAATGCCCTTTCAACCAGTTTGGAACCACCTGTTACTGCTGGTGAGGGATCCACCCAGCAGACCTTTTCTGTCCCCTGCAGGAAGGTGACCTTGGCTGAAACAATCCACTTTTTTGCTAGAAACTTCCTTTTCTCACCTCTTTCTGCCTATGAAAGCTTCCATTTTGTACAGCTGCCTGCAGTTCCTTTCTATCTGCTGGAAAGGATGCCGCCTGACTTATGTATTGTTGAATAAAGCCAATGAGACCTTTAAAATATACTCAGTTGAATTTTGGTTTTTAACACCGGCAGAGCCTCAGGCCTGGGACAGAGGTGGGGACCCAGACCCTGAACTGCCGTGGGCGGCGTCCCCAAGCTGTAGGGTGATGCTCCCCACACACAGAAGCCCTCTGCGGCAGGACCCTTGAATGAGTAGCCGGGACACACTGCGACGGGGCGGTCTCGTCGCATAGCGTTGAACTTCAGTGGGGAGGGGAGCTGGGGGTGGCATTTCTCTACTTTGTAATCTGGATGCAGATGACACGGATGTGTTCAGTTGGTGCAGATCAGCCTCAACGTGAAAACAGATTTTGAAAGCACCCATTTTCCATGATGTATTAGAAGGCAAGAACCTCCCAGTTCAGACCCTGCCATCCATAGTTCTGAAGTCCAGGTTTAAGGTGAAGTCACATTTGACTGCCTGTTCCTCTGATTCAGTGGTGAGCAAATTTATAGTTGGTAGGCAAAATCCAGCCAGCCATTATTTTTTTGTAAATAAAGTTTTATTGGGGCACGGACACATCCATTTCCACAAGTGCTATCCGTGGAGCTGAGTGGTTGTGACAGAGACCATTTCCTTGGCCCACAATGTCAACAGCTCAGATTGATTGAGAAGCTTCTGATGGTGCTGCATTTCTCACCTCTTCATCCCCCCTACCCCTGGCTGGAGGCTGTGGGTGGAATGCATGTTATCCAAGTGCTGACAAGTCCCCGTGATGCTTTGGACAAAGAACAGGTGGGGCCAGGACCTTGCTGGCCATTGTTCTGCCATTCCATTGCCACATACCCCAGGTTTTCCTGCAAGGTGCACCCTGAGGTGGAACTATCAGACTGTTCATTTGGCTCATGACTCAGGTACTCCCCGGGGCGTGACTGAATCTGACAACAATGGCGATTCAGTTCAAGCTCCTAAGCAGAAAGAGAGCTGTGAGTGCATAGTTTTTGGAACAGGACATCTGGATGGAATCGTTTTGATCGCTAACTTCAACTCCACTGTAGCATGGGATCAGAAATGGGCTCTGGGTTCTGACGACTTTGTTTTGTTTATAGCCAAGAGTTTGTGACACACGCCAGGTGTTTGGCAATTATATCTTCCTGAACGCGGTCACCTACATGGAAATACAAAAATCATTCACTGAAAAACTGTCACTGCCAGACAGGTTCCAGACGTTCTTTCTTCTGAAGTATTTTCTCTCCCCCGTCTATAACCAGCTGTCTTTTCGGCATTGTTTTTTCCCTTAAGAAGGGAGTCATTGGAATGAAAGAAAACACTTTCATGAAGGATCATCCTGTAGTTAGAACTGTGAGTTTCAGCTGAAAAAGTTGGCCAGCTTGTCTGCATTCTTCCAAGGCTTTGCTCTGTGACCTTGGGCTTGCTTAGCCTATCTGGTCTTCCATCTGTACAAATAAATGTTTTAGTTCATGCTCACTGGATGTTCTCAACTGATGTAGGGAATGATAGTTGTCCATGAAGTTCATTCAGCTGTCTAGGTGGACTAGAGATGGAATTAGCCCTGGTGACAAGGGCCAGTACAATTCTACTGCCAGTACTTTGTGATAAAGAAGAAAGATTAGTGTCTAGACTTGGTCTTAACTTGCGCAGTCTTGCGGAGTGATAGTCATTGTGTGACTTCACATACCTAGGGGAGGTGAAGAAGAGTCCGGGTCAGGAGAAAAATCCACTTCTGGGAGAGAGAGATTGTACAGAAGCACAAAGGTTTCCCTTCTAAAAGTATTTGTTTTTTTTTCTTTTTCTTTTTCTTTCTTTCTTTCTTTCTTTTTTTTTTTTTTTTTTTTTTTGCTTGTATTGGTTGAATGTTCAATTAAACCAGAAACACATATTAAACAATATATCATATTTCAGCCACTATTAGAAACCCACCTTGTGAGATACACAAGCTTTCAGATGAAGAAACCACAAGGGCAAAATCTCTCTACACCTGTTACCGGATATGTGATCCAGGGGAACCTACTTAGTTTATCTGAGCCTTAATTTTCTCATTCAAAAAATGGAGATTATCATCCATTATCCACGCATCCCTTAGCACTGCGGGGAGAAGGGAATGAAATAAAGGATACGAAGCGCGCGGCAGAGCGCCTGGAAAGAAACCAGCAGTAAATCTTAGCCATGTGATTGTTGTTGTTATGTTAAACCGGGTTTCACAATTGAATCGACTTTTGTTAAGAAACAATTTCCAAAACACAGAACACAGAAAGATTACAGTGTGCCCGTTCAAGGCTGCTAGAACATTACCTACAGGCCCACCTAAGGAGCAGCAAATGTAGGCGACTTTGCTTATTATTTATTTGATTAGATCCAGGTCTTTACCAAATTAAGTGGTAACTTGTAGAAAGTTGGTCAACTGAAAAAGGTTTTTGTCAAGTGGAGATGTCAATGGTTTCTAACAGAAAAGTATGGTTTTAGTACTCCGTCAGATATTAACCCTGCTGTCTCTAATGTGGAGATCTTCTGGCATTCTTTCAGAGACTATAAATACACCAATCTTTGGTATCTTCTTTTTGACCTGCTCCACCATCCTGCTGGCTGAAACATGCTTATTCACTGTAAGTATGTACGCTTTGTTTTTAGCTTTTCAAAAATTATAATCTGATGGTTTATAGCTTCATCTTTTTGCTCTCTTCTTTGAACTGAGAAGGAAGGTATTTGAATCATCCAGGATGCTCACTGGAGTTGCTGAAGTTGTTCCAGTATGAGAGGGCTAGAGTCTTTCGTAACGAAAGATCCATAGTTAAGGCAAAAAGTCACTGTACCTTGGTGCCTGACACACAGTAGATGACATGTGTATTCGTCCACCCCTGACACCTACCCCCATCCTTACACATTGACGTACCATCACATTTTGAATCTAAAATGTTTCTCTTGTGGACAGCATAGAGTTAGATCTTGTTTTCTTGATCTCATCTGACAATAACTGCCTTTCGACTGCATTGTCGAAGCCATTATAGTTGTTATCAATACGGTTAGATTTATGTCCGCCATTTTGTTTTGTTCTCCAAACGTCTCAGATATTTTCTGTTCCTGTCTTCTACCTTTACTGCATTCTGTTGCAGTAAGGGGGTGTTTTCTAGTATATAATTTTCATTCTCTTAATCATATTTTTACCATCTCTCTCTCTATCTTAGTGGTTGCTCTAAGATTTACAAAATATATCTTATCATAATCCGCTTCAAATATACTAATTTAATCCCAGTAAGATATACAAACTTTATTCCTACACAGCTTCATTCCTTACTCCAGTAACGTGTGCCATTACTGCTCTACATATCATGTCTATATATGTTAGAAACTAAAACAATACATTGTTACAATTATTGCTTCATATAATTTTATGTCTTCTAAAGAAGCTGAGAGAAGAAAGGAAAGCAAGTATATATTTACAGGATTTGTTATATTAACCTTATTTACCAATGTTGGATTTCTTCCTTCCTTCCTGTGGATTCGGGCTAGTGTTTGGTGCCATTCCCTTACTCCATACCCTCACAATTTAACTTCTTTATAAGAAATAGACTTTACATTCTCAGCTCTGTGTGTGTTGCGGGGGAGGGATTCAAGAGAAAGGAACATGCCTTCTCCGAAGCAGTGTAAGATCTTTGTCAATAAATTTTAACCTTATATCTTCACATCTAGAATATCTGGGTGTTAGCTCTTCTACATGCAGGAAGACAAATAAAAACGTTTCTCATTACTTAATCCCAACCTAAATCCTTTCTTTTATAAAATCTGTTTAAAACATGAAGAAATCAGAGGTCTTTTTATGGACACTGGCTTGTTCAGACAAACGAATGATGGAAATTCCTTTGACTTCAACCTAAAAGCTTTTTCCTGGGAAAAGACAAAAGTGGTTTTTTGGAGGCTTTTGCTTTAATCTGTTTTTCCTTAAGTTGCTGGGAGTTTTGATAGGTGACCACGCTGTCTCTTAGCACACTGTGCATTTTAATTACAAAAAATCTAGCTCTGGTGACACATTCTTGCTTTCTACAAAAAAAGGTTTGCACTTCCTTGCACCGCTAGTGATGTTTCTGGTTAGATGAAGAGGTAAGGCAAGGGAAAAGGTGTCTCTTCTTTGGGCGAAAATATGGGAATTGATCCTAGTGTCTCTCCTCACAGAGATGCCGCGCTGAGTCCATTTTGAAGCAGGTCTTCCCAAACCTCCTGCGAATGACCTGATAAAATGCAG
Source organism: Mustela lutreola (assembly GCF_030435805.1). Taxonomy (NCBI): domain Eukaryota; kingdom Metazoa; phylum Chordata; class Mammalia; order Carnivora; family Mustelidae; genus Mustela; species Mustela lutreola. Next base: position 9,387,747 of record NC_081308.1, read on the forward strand.
GTTCTGATTCAGTGCAAGGAGAGTTTAGCCCGGAACGTGTAACTGGAGTTAGCTCGCAGATAATGCAGGTTTCCTAGCGGCTGGGAGACCACAGCTCCAGCAGCAAGGGTTAGAGCACGCATCCTTGAATTTCCAGGGCTTCATAATCCCCTGTGGAGTTTTCAAAAAACTCCTGGGGCCCATGCTCAAAGTTTGCAATTTGAACAACTGTGATTGTGATCAGAGTGTGCGGACAAGTTTGGGAAACTCTTGGGAGTTGCAAGTCTAGCAGCCAGGGAGTGATGGTCAAGCCAGGAGTATCCTGTCCCGGTCCCCGTGTAACCCGCCCCAAGCTGGGTATGTTTCCAGGGTTGAGTCTCTTCTTAGTGGGCAGGTCCCACCCTTGGCTACCATGTACATCTGCCGTGTCTTTGTCTCTTTGGGGAGACAGCTCTCTTGCCCCTGAACTTGCTGCCTGTTGAGCCCACTGTCTCCGCACCAAGGGGCTCCTCCGCGTCCTGAACCCTTCCTACAGCTGCAGCCCTATTCCAGATCACATCCCTCCCCCCTCAAGAGGTCGCAGCCTCTGACTCTCTCCTTTCCCCCTTTCTTCCCAGCAGCAACCCCCCCACGCCCCCGCCCCCCAGAGACCAGCCCAGGGAGGGGAGGCTGGTGGGGGGGCGGGGGGGCGATGCTCCAAACCTCAGCCTTTCACTTGGGTTTCTGTTGTTCTCTTTCCTGCCAATTGATCCCTGGCCCAGTGAAAATTAACATTTTCAGCCTTGTGTAATTTACATGGGATAATCGAAGTGGCTCTTCTCTATGAAAATACAAAGTGTGTAATTTAAAGTCAAAAATGCAGGTCAGGAGCTGCTTCCAAACCAGCTGACTGGTTTCTCTGTTAGGGTACATTAAGCCTATAGTTATGTGTTTTGTTTTGTTTTTTTTCTAAGCCATTTACTTTTGTTGTTCCGGTTTGCCTCATTCTCCTTCCCCAAAGCCACCTATCCTCACCGCCCCCCAAACCCATGTAAATTCTTCACATTTCTGGGGTGTGTTGAAAACTCTCACATCGTGAAAACTAACTCACCAGCACATTCTTCCCACCATCTCGATTCTGCATCAATGCAGGAGAGAAATAATGTGTAAAGTGTTAAGAAAAATGATCCAAGTCTCAGCAAAAAGGCCGGGCGCGGTCAGGATCTCCTTTCAATGTCATCGCGGTGCCCTTTTCAAAGAGCCCAGCCCAGGACCACGCAACTGGCTACAGAAGGTATCTTTGTTTGACTTGCTCCTTACTATTTGTTACACAGGAAGCCCAGACTCTGTGAAGTTATGTGTTCACGTGTGTGTTTTGTCTGGAAGGCATGCAAATCACTTCTGGCTGGTGGAAAAGATCACCCCGAAGGTCATGGTGGCATAGGCCCATAGGACACAGAACCGCGTCGCATGCAACCTGGCGAACTGATTCAAACATCCTTTTTTTTTAATGCCTCCAAAATACACAGTTCCTCCCGTGCTCCTTGCGATACCTTGACTGTCTCATTGATCCCGTCATTAAGGAAGAGCAGAGAGTCTTTGATGGGAACCGTGTTTTTAACATTTTGGAAATTACACTTTGAAAAGAGTCCAAAACAGCCAGCGAATGAGCTTCTCGTGGCATCCAAGTCCTTCAGTGCAGCTGCTCGAACCCTCTCATCGAGCCCCCCTTGCAGTTTTGTTTTGTTTTTTTTTTTTCTCTTCAACCTATACTAGTAACATCCCTCCGGGGAACCAGAGCCCCGGAAAAGCTTTTCCACAACATTAATTAAAAGGGGAATCTGAACACGTAAATAACATTTGTGGCCTCCACTGTGCCTGGTAAAGCATTTCTGGCACACAATGAAAGAGCCCCAGAATACAGTGGGTTTTCCAGCAAGCGGCCCACCAGCAACTAGCGCGAAGGGGGAAAGGTAACTGGTTTTCCCGGAATGATGAGGGAGGAATAGAGCAGAACCCACTCAGGGCTAAGCATCAGCCACAAACACGCGTGCTGGAGCGGTGGCAATTTCACAGCAATCTGGAAAAGCCTAGGCCCCCAGCGAGTTCTGACAGCAAAGCCAGGCCAGACGGACAGACCCTCGCCTCCGGGAAGGGACCCAAACTTGCTTGGGAAAATCTGTTGGCAATAAAATATTTGAACAGCTGGGGTCCCGCGCTGAGTTCTGACACGAGCTGTTTTACACAAAGGAGTCTTTTTTTTGTTCTTTCCACTCCAAAAACGGAAAGGTCTTTTCATGTTTGTGTTGAAAAAGTAGCCAATCGTCCCAAAAGGTCAGTTGGGCTTTTCGTCTTCTGGCTTCTTTAACACAATTCCTTTTATTAGCTGTGTGTTTTCAATCACCTGGCGTGCGTTTAAGTGGATTTTACGAAGATAAAAGGCGTTTTGCTTTTTGAAGATATTAGAAGGCATGTTGGTCTCTTTGTCGTACTGGTGGTATTTGGGCGTTGTTGGCACTGTGGGCCAGCGTTTCCTGGACTATTTCGTATCCATCTGCCTCTAAAGGGTCAGATGTCAAGGACACGGCTGCTAGGGAGAGACTGATACTGTTGATCTCAATCATTCAGCTCTCAGATCTTCGGGTTTTTCCATTTTGTTTGGGTTTGAAATATTAAAGTGACCAAGTGAGAACATAAGTGAAAAGCTTATTTGAAAAATAGTCTCCTTCTCTAAAAGTACCCGGAATCCTTCTGTGCTTTTTATTTATTTATTTATTTATTTGAGAAAGAGAGAGCATGAGGTTTGGGGTGAGGAGGGCGTGGCAGAGGGAGAGGGAGAAGCAGGTTCCCCACTGAGCAGAGAGCCTGAAGCAGGGCTCTATCCCGGGACCCCAGGATCCTGACCTGCGCTGAAGGCAGATGCTTAACCCACTGAGCCACCCAGCCTCCGCCATTCCCTGCTTTGGTAACTCTTTGGTGAAGATGTTTTGTCTTTATTAGCAGAAACACAAAAGGATTAGCCAGGGCCTAGGACAGTGCCCTTGTAATTGCTGGTTGAATTTTCTTAAATAATAAAACAACCTAAATGGTCGATTTGTATGTATTTCATTTTGCCTTAGTCTAAGAAAGTATCTGTGCCCAGATAAATCTAGAAAGCTGAGCCGAGGAATAGTGTAGGTCAAGGGTTTTACTGTTACCCTTCTGCAGGGCGGAACAGTACCTTCATCCATCCTTGGACCTGAAAAAAAGATTTTTTTGATCAGGGGTTCCCTTACCCCCATGGCTAGTCCCCAGATCAGTGATGTGTGATGTTCACTGCCTTCCAAGCTGGTGACAGGCTGTGCTGTTTGCTTTTGGCTTTCTCTGGCTCCCCCTCCTCCCGTGTAGTATGGCTACTTGTCAGGAAGGAAACACAGGGAGGTATACAAAGATCGCAAACTTACAGCCTTTTCCTTAAATGACTTTAATGCTGCTTATTTTGCAATAGATTGAGAAGAGCTCCCTGAAAATGTGCTGCTTCCTTTTGGTGGTATCAGCTCAGGCTTTGCCCTTGCATTTTCCAGAAAATTCCATCTTCAAAGAGTTGAACATTCTTGCCCCGTCTATATAACAGGTTCAGGTTCGGGGTCTGCCTGACCTCCTCTGGCTTTCGTGCTGCTTTTGATACTCAAATTACTTGTTCTTGGAGATCTTCACTTACTGCTTCAAATTGGATTTGTAAAGGCTGTATTTATTCAAGAGGAGGAACTTGTCTGTTTTTTCCTTTTGCCTTGCCATGAAGCTGAGATTAATGGCCGCACATAAATTGTTGGTCTGCTCCTTTATCTGCAATACCTGAAAAGTTCTGACCCCATAATACAGGTAATGAAAGTCAGCGGTAGCAAATAAATCAGCTTCAAGGGGGTCAGTCCATTAGAATAGCTTGCTTTGCTGCATGTGTCTTGAAGCCCTGAAGTCTCGGCTCTACCCTTTCTGGTTCCAAGACACTGTCAGGATGTCCTAGCCCCTGCCCGTGACCCTCCCCCAGCAGCTTGCTGTTGGGTTTGGGGCCGGGGTGGGGGCGGGCAAGCTCCGTGCAGGTTAGTGGCAATCTTTTCCTTTGGCCTATTCTCCTTCTCACAAGCCTCTTGGACTGTCAGGGGAGACCTGGCATCCTCTCACTGCCCGGAGGCCTAAAGGAAAGATTGACCTCCTTCCAGGGGCCACTACTTCCGTGGCTCCGCTCCTTTCCACCATGACAGCCATAAGCCACACTGTGGCTACGGGGCACTTGAAATGTGGCCTCTCAGAACGGAGATGTGCAAGAGATGTTAACGTTCATACCAAATTCCAAAGACTTCATACAAAATAAATAAGTAAATGAAAGACTAGCAGATACTGCAATAATTTTTACAGATCATACATTGAAATGATGATATTTTGCATCTATCAGCTTCAATAAAATGTATTATTAAAACTAACCTCATCATCTTCTTATACTTTTTTTTAAAATTCTTTTACTTTTTTAAAAGTTTTTTTTAAAAACTTCTTATACTTTTTAAAAGATTATTTATTTATTTATCTATTTATTTGACACAGAGAGAGGAAACACAAGCACGGGGGATGGGAGAGGAGAAGCAGGCTTCCGGTTGAACAGGGAGCCGGATGCGGGGCTCCATCCCAGGACCCCGGGATCATGACCTGAGCCAAAGGCAGAGGCTTAACTGACTGAGCCACCCAGGCACACATATATATATGGTTTTTTGTTTTTTTTTAATGTGGCCACGAGAAATGTAAAATTCCATATGTGGCTTGCATTTGTGGCTCCCATTCCATTCCCATTGGGCCACACTGCACCCCTCCCCCATGTCTCTGCCTTTGCGGGTCACCCCCTGTGGTGCAATGGCTTCTTTCCACCCGCCACTGCCCCCCCCCCCCACAGTCCTTGGTTGTCCTCTGAGCTGGGATTCCTGCTCTTCCCCATCCAGTTCCTAACTCTGGGCCAAGACGATTGTAACTGTAGCTACGTGAGCGCTCATTTGGCACTTACTGTAATCAGGAGCTTTCAGGCTCTGGATCTATATTTCCTTAAAGAGTAAGAAACAGATTTTTTAAAAAAAGAAAGAAAGAAAAGAAGAAACAGATTGCAAAGAACATACCACCTATGGAGAAAGAAGGGATTATGAACCAACAGGACAAAATGGGAAAGGTTCTGGGACACGTCTATGTATAAAGGACTATCAGAAGTGACAGGAGCGCAGTTAACCCGGCCTGTGGTTATGGGGGGAGAGGGAGCCCCAGGAGGAGGCCACGGACAAAGCAGACCAAGGGAGACAGAGGTGGAAAGTGCCTCACAGGACCAAATGAGCGAGCTCCAGGAGGCCAGGATGGCAAGGCTGCAGGGCGGGGAGGGGGCCAGCCACGCTCTGGCCGGTACGCTGGGTGGTCCTCCTGAAGAAGAGCAGATGATGGCGGGAGAGGAGGATGGGCTGAGGGGGCCGCAGCGGGGAACACAGCTACAGTCCTGCCGGCTCTGGAGGCCGCAGAGAAGTATTTGGGTGTTGAGGCTGGAGCAGTGCACGACACTGAGGCCCTTACAGGAGAGGGGTGGAGGCCTCTGTGGCCTCAGCGCCCAAGCTGGATCAGTGCTGACCTGGTCACGCGTCTTTGTGAGCATGCACCGGGCACTGGTGGCAGGGGGAAGGGCCTGGAGAACTTGCTCACGGGTCACGGCTTCTAGAAAGGTCTGCAAGTCTACTCTTTGACAGGAGAGCTGCTTTTGCGCTCCAAAATTGAGCAGAAACCATGACTTAGTTTGACCGGTCAGTGCAAAACACCAACGTTTATTAAAAGTGAAAACTCATTTTCCAGGAAACGCCTTACTTGTCAGGACCTTCTCCCCACCTCTAGCTGACAGGATATCCAGGGCAATGAGCAGTGAATGGAGCCCGTGGATTCTCTTGAAACCAGAGACAACATGTTGGAGGATCCACCCTCTCAGCTCCGGATCTTGTAGACCCTTTGCTGGGGGCGGGAGCAAGACTGAATTTCAGGCAGCAGGAAGCTCCAGGTCCCTGTGCCCAGGAGGAACACCCCCACCCCTGCTGGCTTTCCCTGCCACATGTGGACAGGGTGCTCAGAGGAGAGAAATGTCTTGCTCCCCCAAAAAAGTCAACACTGGGGTGAAGTTTATTTTATAACAAAAATTAAGGCAGAATCTCTCCATGAAGCCAAGGCCAGAGCATTGCTTAGAGACTTTCAGCTCATGGCATTTACATGGGGACTTTAATAAAACAACCAGTGCAGCGAAGAGCTGCATCCTGCCCCTGTTCTCTGATGTCATTGGCCTGATCTGGGCTTTTTTTTTTTTTTCTTTCCTTTCTTTTTTTTTTTTTTTTTGTTTTCTTTTGAGCACTCCCAGGCGATTCCAGTCTGCAGCCAAGGTTGAAAAGCTGAGAACCCCTGAATTCGATTTTAAAAGTCCATCTTAAAAAATTTATTTATTTATCTTTATTTTTATATTTTTAAAATTTATTTATTTATATTTTTATCTGATTAATTTTTAATTTTATTTATTTACATATATACATCTTTATTTATTTTGCACTTTACTCGGTTCTGATTTTCTGCCTGAAGTGGGAAATTCTGAGGGGAAATTGAGGTGGTTGATTCAAGGCTTGGGAAACCCAATGGAGCAGTCCAAAATGCTAGAGAAAGTCCAAGGTGTGTCCAGGCGGGAGAAATCAGGACCGCAGCTGGAAAGCTCACCTGGAGCGGGACTCCCCACTTCCTGGACTTTTTTAGTGCTCAGCAAAAGCCACGGCAATTGTCCTGAAAGAGCCAGAAAGACACAGTTGCAGATCAATTTCTCTAAGGCGCCTGGTGCCCAAGTAGATCCCCCCAGAGGGGCTGGAGAAAATACTGATCGCTCCATCCCACGCCCAGAATTACATTCTCTATCTAGATGGGCGAAGCCAGAAAATGTGAATTTCCAACAAGATCCCAGGTGATGCTGCTGGCCCCTGGAAGGCAGGGGGAAAAGAGAATTCCTTGGAATGAAAACTCAGCAGAAAGCAGCAGACCTTTGCACTGAGCACCCACCCTGTCCTGGCAGCATGCCACACCCGGAGGTCCGGAGCCAGAGCTCGTGCCCCGCCCCACCTTGACTGTCTCTAGTCCCGGGAGGGGACTTCCACTTTCTTCTTGGAGATGGACAGGGCTAGAAAAGGCCTGGCTCACACCCTTGCAATATCGAAAACCCAGACAAACTGCCAAGTTCAGACTTTCCTTGACTCTCTCAGACAACTGAGGCTGCGGGCCAACTAACCAATCCAGAACGGAGCAATGGACAGACACCCGCAGCCAGACACAGGACACAAGCCCTCACCCACTTCCTTGGGGGCAGATGCTGTAAGAATTTTCTAGATTTTTTTTTTAAGTTTGTTTTTAAAATTATTTTTGTGGAGGTCCTCCGTGGGTTTTGGGCCCCAATTTGAAATTAATTTTGAGGCAAGGTCCTCAGGTCTGCCACTTCCGGTTTCCCCAAATGACAGCTAGGCCATAGGGTAGGAGTGACAGAATATGGAAAGCTCCCAAACTTTCCATTGTATGAGGGTCCTTCAAGCCAGGAATGAAACAGGATGAGTTTGAATAGTTGAAGAAAGCCCTTAGTTTGAGGGTGTGAGAAAGGCCGGCTGGAGGCAGCCCAGTTAACAGTGCCCACACTAAAAAATGGTATTTGTGCCGACAAGCTAGGCAAGTAGGATCAACAAGGATTTTTTTACTAGCGATGTCTACCACCGGTGGGCTCGGCCCCTTGCACCTGGGGGGACATCGCTAGAGCTTTCCTCTCCTGACAGTGTTGGCTTTCTAGCACCATCCACGCACGGCCTCGCAGTAAATCCAACCTGTGTCCTTATAATAAAAGAAGTTGACTAAGTGCAGTCTCTTAAAAATTGCGAATTGCTGGGCAACTCCTGTAACTTTTTCTATATATAAAGTTTTAGCCTTGCTTGTCTGAGATACATCTGGAATGTTATTGGAAGCTCTGAAATCTGAAAATATTTTTACTGGACTCTGAATCCTTTGACATAAAGCCCATGAAAGTATATCATTTTTCTTTTCTGGGGACTTTTGCATAACGTAAAAGAATTTCATGGGAAAAAATGCTCGTCTTCCAGAAAGCACTAATAACCAGGATTTGCTGCTTCTTAATGAGGGGCCAAAAGAAGTCAGACTAACTGACTTCACCTCCTTTGTGTTCCTTATTTGTTCTATCTCATTCTTCATAGCTTCCAGGATTTCTCCATCTCTCTGTAGCCCATACTCACTGGAAAGATGCCCGACTCCGTTCTTCCTCTCAGAATTTGTGTGGACAATTTTTGCTTCCCGTGAAGCCTTTCTGCAACGCACAGCTTGGTCCGTATACCAGGAACCCAGGGGGTAGGGGGAGAGATGTAGGCCCTAAATTAAGAAATGTTCTCTCTTTAGTTGTCAACATAAAATAAACTTTCTAGAATTTCCAGGAATTCATCAGGAATCTATGGTGAATCCTTGGCATTTCCTGGAATCATTCGCTTTCACTCATCCCCCCTTCAAGCTAATGGCATCATTTAGAGAGGAATCAAATTCATCTTCCAAATATCTGATGTTGTGAGTCTTCTACATTCTATGCTTAAACGGAAATATTGACTAACTGTCCCGTACATGGTCCCTGGTCTCGCTGGCCTTGGTTTGGACCTGCTAAAGGAGTCTCACATCTACAATCTTTAAACTGGACAGTTGTGACCCTGATTCCCAGTTCCATATTCTGGGCTCCACATACACTGCCCAACATACACATTGACGTTGGGTTTGAGAACTCTCGTGCAACTGGCCAACTTCTCCCCACCAGTAGTTAACCCAGGTCCAAATCAGATCTCCTGAGCTGCCATCGACCTCAAGCTGACCCCTTGTGTCTACGCTTACCTTAAAGCCGGTAGTGTGTTGGTATGCATGACCGAGGTGCCGTGAGATAGGCTTGGGCCAAAAGCACCTGGACTAACTCCCCACCCCATTTCCCTGGCAGCTGGCTTACCATTTGGGTTGAAGGAGATGATCTTTGTGAGTGACCCACCAAAGCTAGGCATGAGATGAGATTTCTTTCACTTGGACATTCACATAGATTTTCTAAAAGTCCTTACATACCCCCAGAACCAAAAGCCTCATGTCCCAGGAGAATAAACACATCTACCCACCCACCCACCCACCCCCGACACAATCACTCACACACACTCACAAATAAGTCACGGAGGAGTATCACCACACGGGAAAGGGATTACGTTAATGAAACGCTAAACCAAGGATCGCTCCATTTGCTCATTCTTCTTAGGATTAAACTGAAAGCCGTTTATCTGCCGCTAGTGGCTCAGGGATAGATCTTGGCTTTACTTTTGAAAGAGCTTCTTGGCACAGTTTCATTGTTAGGGATACAGGATCCAAGACAAAAAAGAAATTGTCCTGAAGGAGTATAAAAGAGTTACGCTCCTCAGATCTTTATCTGTCTTGATGTTTGGAAAACTTGCTCCGAGAGCAATAACATGGCGCTGGAGAAGAAGGACGGGCAGGAAGGGGAAGCCGAGAGAGCCGCCAGGAAGCGGGGGGCTAGCCCCTCTTCTCTTTTTCTTAGGGGAATACAATTAGAGAAGAGCTATAAATACACGAGCGTAAATACACAGTGTGTCTGAGCCAGAGTGGGGCGGTGCTCAGTCCATATGGCTCATGCATGAGGGACAGTTGAAATTTGTTCCTGGAAATTCCATGAAGATGACTAAAGTTACTGCGCTTAGCAGGGCGTTGGTCCCTAACATGGGCTTCCCCAAGTTGTATCAGGTCTCTGTCTCTGTCGATTTCCACTGAACCAGCAGAGCGAGTACCAACTTCTCTTGATTTCCACTTTTCAACAGTAAACTGAGGTGTGCTTCGTGGTGACAATAGCTCTGAAACCGAGGCCGCACGGACAACCTTTCAGGTCTCAGTGGTGCATCCCCCTGGATTGGTCTTTATATGGAGGTCTTCATTTATGCCTTTCTTCTTGGCTCTTGGTCCAAACCCAGTAGTCTCTGTAAACTACACAGCGTGGCTGTTTATATTTCACTTTTTAGAATCAGAGTAAAGGCAGGGGCGCCTGGGTGGTTTAATTGATTAAGCAGCTGACTTCACCTCAGGTCACGATCCGGGTGTCCTGGGATGGAGCCCTGAGTCGGGATCCCGGCTCAGTGGTTGGGGTCTGCTTCTCCAACCACCCTCCCCCCCCCCCCAGTCATGCTCTCGCTCTCAAATACATAGATAATTAAGAATCTCAAAAGGAAAAAAAAAAAAAAAAAAGAATCAGAGTTAGGGCAACAGCCATCTTAGACATTTGCTTTTTCAATATAGATGTCCTAAATATGCACTCCCTCCTGTGTTTGTTTGCTTTTCGCTCAGGGCCTGTCACTGTCCAGATGTGTAAAGAGTATGTCTTAACGGGGAAAATTACTACTAAAAAGAGTCTTCTTGTCGATTTTTTTCCAACACCCGATGGATAAAGGTCTTGGACTGCATTAAAATCAGTTCGATCATTTATCAAAATTATTGAGTCCAGAATATATACTAGACACCATCTTGGGCACTGGGCACCATGAAGCAAATAAAATAGGACAGAAATCTCTGTTCACCTGAAATTTACATTCCAGCGGTGATATAGGGAAAGATGAAAGAGGTCAATCCCCAGAAGCGATGTTTGCAGAGATGTTTGAACAAAGAACAGAAGGAGAAGAACAGTAAGACAAGCGGATGCGTGGGGCAGCAGATCGCTGGAAAAGCAAGTAGCAAGTAGGAAAGCCGTGCAGTAGAAGGCTGCTGGGGACACAGAGGCCAGGGGGGCTGCAGGGAGTGAGGGAGGAGGGGAAGTAGCGAAATAATAATTAATATTTCGAAAAAGTGTTTTTTCTCAATGTGATTCTTAACCAAATTACTTTTCTAATTTTTCCTTCTTCATCATGACAAGATAAATGACTTGAGGAGTCGGCTGTATTGTCACCAGAAATACTAAAAATTATAATAAGGGTGTGCTATCTGATCTGCTTTCCTGTATTACGTTGTGTATTACAGTGTATTACATGGCACTGATTATTATCCTAATCACAATAATTTCCACTGTGATCACCAGTAACGCAGTGGCCGCACGGTCTACATCGTCTCGTTTGACCCTGCAGTAATGCCTGCATAACGGTTATTTCCCATTTTGCCGATTGAGAAATTTTTCAGACTCATTAGGTGACTTGCCTAAAATCGCTCAGCCAGTAAATGCTGGTGGATTGTGGACTAGAAATTCATTGTTATTTTTGCTTGGTACTACATACTGCTTCCCGTATACCTGGTCAGAATATCTTTACCTTCTATAATTGTTCCTTTCAAGAGGAAATATTTATAGCTGGAAAAAATTGGTTTACCAAATAAGGAAAAAGTAAACTAAAAGACAACATTAATTTCAGTGTTCTAGTTCATAGTGAAAAATAAGAAAATAAGAAATAACCTGCAGGTCCAATAATGAGAAATGGAGAAGGATGGTAGGCCGGATAATGGCCAGCCGAGGAGGCCCGCGTCCTAATTCCTGGGACCTGTGAATGTCCCCTCACACGGCACAGGGGCGTGGGGCTGGGCTGAATTAAGGCCATGGGTGGATTTAAGATTACTAATCAGGAGATGATCGAGCGGCCTGCTACAAGCATGAATGTCCTTAAAAGTAGAAGCGGAAGAAAGGCACGGAGGAAGGCCATGGTGCTGGCTTTAAAGATGGAGGAAGGGCCACAAACTGAGGAATCCAGGTGGCTTTTAGAAGCTGCAGAAGACAAGGAAATAATCTTTCTGGAGCCTCCAGAAGGAATGCAGCCTTGCAGACTCCTGGGCTTCAGCCTGGTGAGACCCAAGTTGGACTGCTGAGTTGTCAGATAGTAAGTCCATATGTTTTTGTGGTCTGTTTGTTTGTATTAAGATTTTATTTATTTATTTGGGAGAGAGAGAGAGAATGAGCAGGGGGAGCAGGAGAAGGAGAAGCAGACTCCCCACTGAGCAGGGAGCCTGATGTGGAACTCAATCTCAGGATCCTGGGATCATGATCTGAGCCGAAGTCAGACACTTAAGTGAGCCCCCCAGGCACCCCAAATCCATGTGGTTTAAGCTATTTTATTTGTGCTAATTTGTTAGAGCAGCGATAGAAAACTACTACAGTAAGTCAAGAAGGACTGTGTACTTAAGGGTCTGTCGTGCACACATTTCAATATGTCTGAGGTCTAGGTGGTAACACAGAAAATTTTTAGGGTCTCCATTTAAAAAGCATTACACAGACATGTACACACAGAGTGGTTAAAGTTACACTTGAAAAACATAAAAACTAGTTCGGTGGATGAAAAATCTGGGAGAAAATTGGCAAAAATGTGAAAAATGGATAATGTGGGTGGCGAAATGATGCCAATTCAATTTTCTTTCAAATTTTATATATGTTTCAAATTTCCTTTACCGGCTTGTATGGAAAAAATATGAAAGTGAAGTTTTAGGTTGATTTATGCAAGTAAAAATCTCATTCAGAAAATTGTAATGATGTATGTTGCCTGTCCATCATCGCATCTGTGGGAAACCAGTATTCCTTCCTATTTTATCTAGGAAGCCATATGGAGAAACAGTTATCATTTTAGCAGCTGGTACCAGAATTTCTAGGTAGGGAGAGACCTGCCTTAATTGAGAAGTTGAAAAAAAGCTTTGTCAAGGGCACGAGAGAGAAGGCCGTCCTCAGGCCTGTGTGTTGGGCTAATGCTTACCTGGCCGAGTAGAGAAGGGGCTGGAGGAGCAGGGGGACCGAGGCTGTTTGGGGACGGGGTCCGAAGAAGGTGGGGTTGGAAGGTCTTTGAAGGAAATCATATACCCACAGTGTGTTTTCAAAGGAATTCGGTGTGTTGTAGATCGGGCACCTTCTCGTCGGCCCAGATCTTCAGCGAAACTGCAACTTACCCGCACTGGATTGGATTTCAGGGGAAAACGCTAATATGGTGTGTGCGGCCTGTGTAGATGGGGAGAGAGCTGAGATCTGAAACACACAGGCCTTCAAAATGAGGCCAGACATCCGCTGGTGGTGTGCCTACCCTGTGCCTTCAGTGTGGCTCAGTCCCCAGTGCCGCTGAGGGGGATGTCTCCCCTTCTCAGGGTCTCTCCCGGGCCTCCCGTCCCACACGGTGCAGGACAAAGTAGCAGGTATGTACAGAGCTATTTCACCGCCTCGAGTTGCATTTCCTATGTTAAAGCCATCTTAGAAACCAGCCCTTGCATTACCTGGGATTTGTGCCAGCTTGTTGCAAAGCAACCACTCATGGGGTCCCCTAAGAGCCTAAGGCAAGCTCCTCACTACTGTTCCCCAGGCATCAAGCTGCTACTCATTCCCCAGCTTCAGATGGTTTCAGGGCAGGGAACCTGCTGTTACTCCGAGGAGTCATGGCACTCAGGCTGTATGCAGAAGCCCAGAAGGTGCTGGAAGGGGGAGGCTGTTAGAGAATCCACTGAGGGCTGTAGAGCTCCCAGGGTCCTCTTGAGAGCTGAACCAACTCAACTCCCCTAGACGCTCCAGAAACAGTTCAGAACTCCTGAGGCGCCCATGGCTGAAAACAAGGAGCCTTCCCTAGAGGTCCCTTGGGTCAAATCCGTCTTTGTTCACACCGGTCTCTCTAGGTTTTCTCCAGTCCTGTTTGGAGGGCTCAGCGCCCCAGAACTCACTGGGGATCAGATGGTGTCCCAGAGGCCTAGTGTCTGCAGAGGATGGCCAAACTTGTTGCCAAAATGTGGGGAAGTAGCAATGGTAATGCCAGAGTGTGTGTGTGTGTGTGTGTGTGTGTGTGTTCATTAGCACACACATGTATACACTTAGGCTGACTTGTACCTGTTGGGCAGATAGGGGCAGATCCAGACTTCGTAGGCCTAAGACATGATTTTGAGAGCCCTTTTTTAGAAAAAAGAACACGATGTGACAAATTCAAGATTAAGTATAAAAAGTCAAATGCATATTTAGAATGAGAAAAAAGATCGCAACAAATGACAAATATCAAAAAAAGCTCGCAAATACCAAAAGCATCACAAAATCTGGTAAAATAACATATGTTAATGAACTCTCTGGCACACCTCTATGATATTTTTTCCTACATTTTTAGCTGCATTTCCTTTGATCAGCTCTTCAAATGACAACACTTTTTTTTTAAGGTTTTATTTATTTATTTGACAGAACATACACATGTGCACACACATGTGGGGGAGAAAGGGCAGAGGGAGAGGGAGAAACAGACCCCCCCCCACTCTAAGCAGGGAGCCCAATGTGGGGCCTGATGTGGGACTTGATCCCAGGACCTCGAGATCATGACCTGAGCCAAAGGCAGATGCTTAACTGGCTGAGCCACCCAGGTGTCCCAACAATGCTTTTGTAATGCTTTCTGTAACAGGAACTGAAAGGCTTTCCTTTATCTATCATGGTTGATTTTTTAAAAATTATTGATAATATAGAAATGGATTTCCAGTTTCCCAATTCATTTTCAACTTGAAATGACATCCATTGCCAAAAATGTCACTTAAATTTTTAGAATCTGTTGCCAAGCTTGGAAGACCTATCAAGTTTCTTGCATGTATGAGCTCTCAGATTTCAGGGCATTAAAGTTTCCTTACACAGGAACTAACCTTAAACATTCTTTGAACTGGTGACCCTCATTAAACAATGTATCCCCACTGATGGCCTTGTTTACTGTTAATGGTTGTCGTTATCAGTATTTCTTATCAAAATGACAAGAAATTCCATTTTCTTCTTCTGTGTTTATATGATTCACTTTTTTTTTTTTTTTCATGAACTGGATTAGCGAACAAGCCAAGGGCCTATTCACTGCTCTTCTTCAAAATTTATTTCTTCCTCTTCATGCATTATTGATTTTGTCAGGATCTAAAAGGATCCTTCAATTGTAATTCCTCTCTCTGGGAGAGAGGCGGGGGGGGGGGGGGGGAAGAGGCAGGCTTCCCGCTGAACAGAGAGCCCTATGTGGGGTTCAATTCCAGGACCCTGAGATCATGACCTGAGCCGAAGGCAAAGGCTTTAACCCACTGAGCCACCCAGGCGCTGTTACAGGTGCTCCTGTATCAGTGTAATTTCTATTGATTTCAAATATATATCATATACATGGTATATTTTTCTATTGATTTCATATATATTTTACTCATACAGTGAAATTATATATATGAGATATATACATAGTGAAATCTATATCATATGAAAGTATATTTCATAGATTTGAAAATAAATATGTGACACGTTTCATATACACATATGATTTCACTGTGTAACGAGTTTGTAACTGTACACTGAGCCGCCATAGTCTGCTCCTGATGGCAGAGAACTTCCATTTCAACTTGAGGTTACTGAGAACTAAGTCTTCTACTTGTAATTCAACTCACCTCATGATTGGAAGGTTTTCCACAGACCCGCTTCTGGCTTTCTGTATTTCAAAGTTGCTTTCTCCTCTATCCCATACTTCTGGTGTTTCTAGGCATGACAGCACACATTAATATTTTTGGCCTCTGGCCCTAAATGTCATGAATCTGGGTTACTCAGGCCGGGAGGAGATGGAACTACTCCTGAAAGCCCTTCCTACATTGAGATGACTAGAAATAACTTGGGTATAAAATACAAATATTTCCCACTAGCCCCACTCTCTCCTAGTCAGGTTTCAAAAATGCCATGGCCATCTCCAGGGCCACCCAATACAAGGACGGGGAATCATAGTGGAAAGAGACAGTAGACTTAACTAATTGTGGGTGAAATGTATTACTTTTGCAAATTTTACCACAACACATGAACATGTGGAGACGTTGCCTTGGAGGGGACCCAGGTGTGCTATGGAACCTTTAAGCTTCATTAGTTTTCTGACTGATCCACTTCAGGGAATAAGAGTAGGTAACTGGATGATGCATTCTACTAGAACCTTCTCTATCCCCTATTGTTGAAGCCACCTATGGTTTTGCATATGCATATATATATATATTTTTTTTTTAAGATTTTATTTATTTAACAGAGAGAGAGAAATCACAAGTAGGCAGAGAGGCAGGCAGAGAGAGAGAGGAGGAAGCAGGCTCCCTGCGGAGTAGAGATCCTGACGTGGGGCTCGATTCCAGGACCCTGGGATCATGTCCTGAGCGGAAGGCAGAGGCTTTAACCCACTGAGCCACCCAGGTGCCCCGCATATGCATATATTTTAATTACATACTCATACACCCCATATCTCTTTTCACTCATTGTTCCAACATTTCCAAGGGAAACAGGTATGTTAGAACCAGAGTTCAAAGCAAACTATTACAGGGGGGTCCTGGGTGGTTCAGTCAGTTAAGCCTCTGCCTTCTGCTCAGGTCCTGATCCCGGGGTCCTGGGATTGAGCCCCGCACCAACCAAATCAGGCTCGTGCTCAGCAGGGAGACTGCTTCTCTCTCTGCCTCTGCTCCTCCCTCCTGCTCACACTTGCTCTCTCTCCCAAACAAATAAATAAAATCTTTTTAAAAATGTTTAAAACCATCTATTACAAACAGAACCAATTTTTAAGTTATTTTTCTCAAATGAAGGAAGAATCATACTTTCAAGTTGAGAAAGAAATTTTTATGTGGTGATTTCAATAAAGCTAATACTTTGCCAGGAATATAGGAGACTTTAAAAGAAATAAAATTATTCCTACACTACCACAATGATAAAAGTTTCCGCCTATTATGGAAACAAAACTTCTAATAAAGAGTAAAACAAGCCACCTGAAAGTTGTTTAAAAGGCTTTATTCTTTTGACTAACCGTATTTGCCATTTGAATAAGATTCATGTTTTCTTTCAAATCTCATCTACAAAGCTTTATAGAATGAATCTAGATTTATTAATCATCTCTATATCTTTCATCAGTAGCCTGAAAAATCTTAATAAAGACGCTGCTGACATACAGGGGAGAAAATAAATCTGTGTCCCCTTGGTTCTTAGTGAATTCTTTCTGGTCTGTGTGTGTGTGTGTGTGTGTGTTTCTCTTACACACAACCCAACCAAACACTTCCTTTTGCAAATATTATGATTATCATTATCTTTGTAGCACCAGGGGAATTTTCGGCATGCTAAAAATAATTTCAATTCTATGGAGTCCGAATGTTTTTAGTTACTGCTGCGCCAACAGTGGGGTTTCACATCAGATCCATTTTGAAATACTATTAAAGACTCGGAAAATGATAAAAATATGAACAGTGCTTTGAAAATTAGGATAACTAAACCTGATTAAAATCAACTTCTACCCTAGCGCAAGAATAAAATCCTAGTGTTCATGGTTGCGCTCCAAGGCCTGATAAAAACCCGTTTCCTTTCTCTCTTCCTCATCTTCTGTTTTGCTTCCTTTCTCGCTGTCTTTTTCTCTGTTCCACATTAACAGCCTCTAGGACTGGCTTCAGCCCCAACACTTAACCCCTTGTCTGCCAGCCTTCATCAGAAATCTTGGAGTAAGGAGCCAGGAAGGCTCGAGGCCTAAGGTCCACTTTAAGGCAACTGATTTCCTTCTTGTTTTCTTCCCAAATCACCCGCTGCTGAATGTAGATTTTTGTATAACTGGATGAATGTTTCCTCTCTCACCTATACACAGTTCATGATAGAGATAAGCAATTTGTTTCATTATCACCTTCAACCAGGCAAAATTAACTTTTTCAATTGGATTCATTTTGCATATCAATGAAGACTAGTTACTGAAGTCTAAAAATTGCTCAATTCTTATAAAAAGCTTGAGTCATTGCTGACATTAGATATTCATGGAATATCTAATTCCATGAATCAGAAAGGGAAAGGACCTTTGCGGTAACTGATAGCGTATGTTAGTTATTGCTGCATAACGATAGTTCAGGGGTTTACGACAATTATCTATTTCTTCATGCATTGCTCTGGGGGTCAGCTACAGCTTGGTGGCACTCCTCTGGGATTGGGGCAGGCTGGTTTTAGGTCTGTTCCATGTGTTTCTTCAATTTCCTTGAACCAGAGCTAGTTGAGGCATATTTTTCTCATATTAAATCACAGGGGCCTAAGAGGTCAAGCTCAACTGTACACGTGCCCTTAACATTTGAAAGTCCAGTCAAGTTTGTGAGCTTTCCGCTGATTAAGCTCAAACTCAGAGGCCAGGGACACAGACTCAGCCTCCTCTATGGCAATGCTAGGCCATGTGGCACAGGGGAGAAGGAAGAATTAGAGACAGTGAGCACTGACCATTTTTTCCTGTGACTTGATGTTCCCATTTGTTAAGTAAAACAAAACGCAACAAAAATGGAAAACTCTACCTTCTAGAGTTGTAAGGATTAACGTACTTAAAACAGTGCCTGGCATACATATTTTAAAAAACAAAAACTTTAAAAAAAAAGATTTATTTGTTTATTTTAGAGGGGTTGGGGAGGACAAGTGGGGCAGAGGGGGAGAGAGAGAGAGAGTCTTAAACAGGCTCCACTGTGCCCAGAGTTGAGCCCAACTTGGGGTCTAATCCCACGAACCCTGAGATCATGACCTGAGTCAAAACCAAGAGTTGGACACTCAACCGACTGCATCACCCATGTGTCCCACACCCCCCAAAACTTAATAAAGTTATTGTTGTTGTCATGTCCCAATTATCCAATAAGAAGGAGAAGTTAACTCTTATGAATAGTCGTGCCTTCAACCATTATGCAGTTATCAAAAACAGCTGTGAAGAGATGCAATAATTTGGGGAAATGTTTCTGCTTTCATAGTAAGTGAAAAAAGTGGGATGTACAAAAACATGCGGATAATGTCATCCCAACAACGTAAAAAATCTATATGAATCAAAGATTTAAAGGAAATACACCAATCATTAAATCGGCTGACTCTGGGGAGCCTGGGTGGCTCAGTGGGTTAAGCCTCTGCCTTCGGCTCAGGTCATGATCTCAAGGTTCTGGGATCGAGTCCCGCATCGGGCTCTTTGCTTGGCAGGGAGCCTGCTTCCTCCTCCCTCTCTCTCTGTCTGCCTCTCTGCCTACTTGTGATCTCTCTGTCAAATAAATAAATAAAATCTTTAAAAAAAAAAAATCAACTGACTCTGGGTGGTGATGGTTTTCTTCTTTCTAGTTTTCTGTAATTCACAATTTTCTTTCTTTCTTTCCTTCTTTTTTTTAAGACTTTATTTATTTATTTGACAGAGAAATAGAGAGAGCCAGAGAGTATGAGCAACAGGGAATGGCAGAGGGTGAGGGAGAAGCAGGCTCCCTGCAGAGCAGGGAGCCCGATGTGGGACTTGATCCCAGGACCCCGGGATCATGACCTGAACTGAAGGCAGATGCTTAACTGCCTGAGCCCCCCAGGTGCTCCCCTACCTCCCAATTTTCTATAATAACGTGTATTTTTCTCTAATAACAGTAACTTTGGAAAACATTGTTAAAAATAGAAAGAGGGTGCCTGGGTGGCTCGGTCAATTAAGCTTCCAATTCGTGGTTTCAGCTCAGGCTGTGACCTCAGGGTCTTGAGATCAAACTCCACATGGGGCTCTGTGCTCAGCAAGGAGTCTACTTGGGATTCTTTCCCTCTTCCTCCCTCTCTCCTTCTGCCCTTCCCCCCATGCATGCTCTCTTTCTCTCTCTCTCTCTCTCTCTCTCTCTCAAATAAACACATAAATACATACATACAGAATTAATTAATTAATTAAAACCTTTTAAAATAAAATAAGTAAAAACAAAGAGACCTAGGGTTTGAGCCATTATATAAGCATCTGATCCTGGCCATTAATTCTTTGTTCTGTGTTTTGGGGTAATTCTTGAGCTCTTTGCCTTTCATCTTTTTGCCATGGACCAATACTATTAGCTTGATTGTTCAGTTTTTCAAATAATCCGGCTCCTTCCCATTTACATCTGGCTTTGGATTATTTCAAAGGTTAAATGAGGCCACTTTCCATGATTGGACAAATACACAGATGTTGGGGATGCTGTAAACTTAAGAATGCAAGGAGATGAAACTTCCCATAATAACACAATTCATCCAAACACCTGATAAGTTCTGGGGGGATAGCTCTAAATATTAATAGGTTATTTTTACATTTTTTGGTCTGTTTTAGTTATTTGCCTTTTTCTTGAGTCTTTGTGAATAATGGTACTAACTGGGAGCCTGACCCTTTTAGAAAAACGCTACACTACTGTAATTATATTTTAGAGATACAATATTATTTGAAAAGTCACCTCAATACTATTCAGACATACTGTATTATGCCGGGGACTAAGAGCTTTGACGAATGCAAACTCTTCTGACATAACTCGTTATGTTTAGTGTAGTTAGGTTGGCTGTGTGCATATTTTTAGCTCCATTAGATAAGTTAAACTGGATTGTGTTTTTTATGTTTTGGAATTTCCAGACCTTCAGTATTTTCTGAAATCCAAAGTCTGCTTATGAGGTAGCTTGAAAATATGTCTACCAATTCTTTGGGATTGCTTCCTTAAGAGGTTGAGTCTAATTCCTCTCCCCTTGAGTGTGGGCTCTATTTATGACCCAATTCTAACACATAGAATGTGACTAAAGTGATGGTATGTGACTTCCTAGACTAGAAGATAGAAGTGTGGCCTCCTTGCTCTTTCTTTGATCACTCATTCTCAGGGAAGCCAGCCGCTGTGTTGTGAGAGCACTCACACAGCCCTACGGGGAGGCCCACTCAGCAAGGCCCGGAGACCTCCTGCCCGCAGCCATGTGTGCACACCATCTTGGAAGCAGATTCATCGGCCTAAGTCAAGCCTTCAGACGACGGCAGCTTGGCCGATGTCCTAATTGCAAACTCTCAAGAGACTGTGAGTGGGAATCTCCCGGGTCAGCTGCTCCCAAATTCCCATTCCACAGAAACTGTGAGGTGTTAAATGCCGATTGCTTTGAGCCAATGTTTTGGAGTAATCTGTTAGCACCAATAGATTAGTAAACCAGCTTACCACATAACTTGACTGCTGGAAAACTCTCTTGAAAGATTTCATATCCACCCCATGTAGTGCCTACCTTAAGTAGGGTGTGAACTTCATGGTTGGTTTATAGTGGTGAGGAAATCTAACCCAGGGAGCGCCTGGGTGGCTCAGATGGTTAAGCATCTGTGTTTGGTTCAGGTCATGATCCCAGGGTCCTGGGATCGAGTCCCGTATTGGGCTCCCTGCACACGTGTGGAGAGCCTGCTTCTCCCTATCCTTCTACTATTCCCCCTGCTTGTGTTTTCTCGTTCTCTCTGTCAAATAAATAAATAAAATCTCAAAAACAAAACAACACAAAAACGGAATCTGCTCTGGGGCACCTTATCTTTGAATTCCACAAACATGGAGTGAAAGAAAAGGAGCCAAACCTTTGTGACGTTGAGGAAGTTACTTAATATCCCTTGCCCTTGATTTATGAAACAGAGGATAATATTTATTTTGCATCATTGTGAGGTTGAGAAATGATTCTAAAGTACCTAGCACGAGTTGTCACTCAGAAGTGCTTGCTGTTATTAGTACAGAGGTGATTTTAAAAACCAGGTTTTTGTTGATTTTTTTTTTTTTCCAGACTTCAGGTTAGAGCCCCTGCCTGATCCTGAAAATGTCTAATCATTGCACGCGTGTGGACAGCGCCATGGTCACTACTAGTTCTGAAAAGTTAGCGACTTTACCAGGAAGAACTCTCCACCATCTTTCTCAAAACTGTTGGGTTGAAAACCTCTCAAGGACATGATGGTGCCATGGTTTATTTTTTGTTTTAAAGATTTTATTCATTTATTTAACAGAGAGAGAGACAGCGAGAGAGGGAACATAAGCAGGGGGAGTGGGAGAGGGAGATGTAGGCTTCCCGCAGAGCAGGGAGCCTGATGAGGGGCTGGATCCCAGGATCCCAGGGCCACGACCCCAGCCAAAGGCAGACACTTAACAACTGAGCCACCCAGGCCCCCCCAAGTGCCATGGTTTAGATTTGACTCAGTACCTCTTAGAAGCTGGTTACAAATAGATCTTCTCATTACGAATCACTTCAAATAATAAATAAGCCAAGTTTTCACTCTGATGTGCCAACATACTAAATGCCATCAGCCATTTTGTTGAAAGGTAGAGGAATATTTCTCCTGCTAGACCACGCGTGTGATATTTTATTCCAAAGCAATCCTTTCATCATTTAGATAAGTACTTATACACCATCGCATAATTTAATCCAAAATGGCATGGGTTCCTCCTTTCCTTAATTATACTGTGGCTTCAACTCCATCTCTTCAATTATGATGATTTCTTAAGCTGTTGAGACAGGGGGATCTGACACGTGCTCACTTTATCCTCCTCTGCTCTAATAATCTGGGAATTATCAAGAGAAAAAGCTCAGGACCTATAGTTCAGGTAGACGATTAGCGATTTTAAGAGCCCAAATCTAGATAATCGAAGTGTGAGGTGAAGGAACTAGATGGCAATGAACGAGACAGTCGCTTCTGACCAGAGAGCAGCTCTCTCTCTGGCTGCCATTTCCTTATAAGCACGATCAGAGCCCCTGGATCGTTCTGTTGTTATGGCAACCACCACTGTATATCACACTAGAATCTGGTATTGAAATGTACTAGAAGCACAAAGCATACATTTTTCATATTTTTCCCAAGTTCTTTTTTCATGGTTTCATGGAGCAATCCAAAATGAAACATTTATTGGAGCTTTAAAAAATCATAAATCCATCATCTCCCACTCTGAGATTTACAGCTACCTTCTATGACTGTAATAGCGATTCCCCACCAAACGGATCGAATACATTTCAAACCATTAGACTTTGTTCTCAAAGAAACAAGGGGAAGGATTTGCCGTTGGCGATCTTCTGTGACGCGCACCTACATCGCTCCCTGATTGATAGAAGCAGAATTAGTCTTCAGATTCCAAACTGCCGAGAGAGATGATGTGGGGAGATTTTAAATGAGGAGTGACATTTTTGTCTCTGTTCTACCAGGAATGGGTCGATGTCGAAATTCTCAAGGTGCTCTGTTTAATTCCTACGGTGAAGTCAGAAGCTTCTTGAACAAAGACTAGTTGCTTCTCTCAGAACAGCCACTAGCTACTTCTGATTGCTACTTCAATGAGACACACTGTTATTATCAGAATTGCTGGCATTCAAATAATGCGAAGAAGCCTGTAGATTATAGTTAGATTCGGAGCACTGAAACTGATTAAACAGAAAAAAACCTTTCAGTAACCTAATTCAGGAACTACCAAGGATGCCTCCTAGAAAGAAATTTGCATTAAATGTTCAGATGAAGAGAAAGACCGACATCCATTTAGCTGACACATTTAATCTACAACATCATTCCTCTTTCTCTAGGGAAAAGATTATATAACCGAAAACATCATAAAGAATGGAAGTAGGACACAGGAAAACCCTGTTGTCGAGTACATTGCTGACCTGATGTGAGTTCTTGCAAACATTTCTTAGCTGCAAACCTCACAGCTGTTTTCAACATTAATATTGTTATAATACTCATTGCCAAGATTAGACTATATTGCTAAGAATTTGTAAAGAACTCAAAGATTTGGAGTTTGCAATCTGCTTTTTCAATATTGGAGATAATCCGCTGGTTGCAACGTCCTTACCTTATTGTTTTTTTCATGGAAAGGCCATCTTTCCATGGAAAGGCAGTCATCTGGACAATCTCATCAGAATACAGCTTGAGAGGAAGGAGAGATTTTTCTTTTAATAGCTAAACAGCCCTAGGATTGCATTTATAAACTTTGGAAATGGAAATAAAAGTAAAGGTTGAGTGAATTAAAATGTCCGTGAGCCAGAAAGGAAGACAGGATGGAGGGGAGGTTGTCATCTGATTTATTTTGCCTCCATTCAAATACCGTAAGCAAACTCCAGCCACTCAGAGGCCTCATTAAAGAAATACCCCCAACTAGAGGCCCTAGAGAATGGGACTAGGCCACAGCAAATCCCAATCAGGCCACTGTCCAGGAAGTTGCTGAACTCGTCAGTTTCTGGAACGAGTATGCGGCATCGTCAGAGAAAATCGCCCTCTGCCTCTACAGTTAGCATCTGACTTTCCTCTTGAGAACTCACATCAATCAAGCTCCTGATTAAACAGTTTCTGCATTCTTGCTCGGTCTATTAAACCAGGGACTGTGTTCTTGGTACCGGGGCACCCAACCGTGATGCCAAATCACTGTGGATCAAGGCACACCCTGGACAGGGTATGCTAGGGTATTTTCATCATGGCTAAAAGTTCTGTTCTAGAAGCAAAGCAAGCGTTGAAAATTAATCAAGATGATTGGGTTGGCTTTAGAAAGATTTCTTGGGATAACATGCAAGCTTCAGATGCTTTAAATTCTACGACATCTTAGAAACGAAACATAAAATGCTTTGGTGGCGAAGGGAAAAAGTCAATAAGGAAATAAAGGCTGCCTCTAGTCATAGAACCTATGAAATCTTTTTCAAATTTTTAAAAAAATGTTTTCAATGAAAATGCATGGCTCTTCCGCATACCAGAGGCTGTGCTAGGCATGCATTCAGAACCAAAGAGATACACATCTTAGCCTTATGGTGTGCTCTAAGAAGGTCAAACAACGAGATATGAATGAGCAATATGGTTGATCAAATCTCACAGGCGTGTGTGTACCCTGGGTGTACAGAATTTCCCTGGACCCCTTCGCAGGAAGGGGACATTGACACTGTGGCTTCTGGGAATGTTCCCTACTAATTGCTCTCAGCTCTTGACCTCCCCAGCAGGGGAGCACCCCAGTTTAGCCCTGTTTTTGCATAGTAAACCTATCCAAAGAGAAAATGAAGGATTTCCTCCCTTCTCTGTGACCTCTCAGAATTTTCAGGAGACAGAAGCCACTGGGCAGCAGTCAAAAGCGCAAAGAGAAAATTCAAGGGAAGCAGTGATTAATGTTTAAGAGCAGGAGGTCATACCAAAGCAGGTTTTCCTTATTTAATGTACCTGATTTTGTGATGTTTGGGGATTGGGATTGCAAAGGAAACAGAGTTTAGAGACATAGTGAGTTCAGAAGGAAAATCCAGTGTTGGCCAGAAAGAGATCGGAGGCTAAGCCAGGGCGGATGGAACAAGGCGCTGTATCCCTGTGATGGAGGAAGGTCTTCCTTTCTTTCTTTTTAGGATTTTATTTATTTATCAAAGAGAGCGCACAAGCAAGAGGAGCAGCAGGCAGAGGGAGAAGCAGGGTCCTGGTTGAGCAAGGAGCCTGATGTGGGAATCCACATCTGAGATGGGGCCCAAGAATGTGTGTTTCCAGCCCATTCCCAGGTGCCGCTTGTGCTGCTGCTGGGAAGGGGGGTGTGGGGGGTGGGGCTCGCCCTCTGACTAGCACACCTGTAACTCCTTGTCCTCACGGAGTGGGGGACCCGGGTTCCTTTCTGCCACTCACCCGCGGCGTGATGCCGGATGCTCTCCTGACCCCTCCCAGCCCAAGCTGCTTTTCCTGTTCCACGGAGTGCTACTAACTTCATCGTGAGAACGCGAAGACGGTTCGAAACGCCAAGCACCTCCCCCAAGCCCGGCCACAGAATATGCTCTTCAAATTGGGGTCCGCAGACCAGCAGCATCGGAATCCCCTACGAGCTTGGCCGAACAGCGGTGTCTGGTCCCACCCCAGACCCGTGCAGCAGAATCTGCAGCTTCACGACACCCTCAGGTGAGAACTATGAGTGTTAAAGTCAGAGGAAAGTTCCACAAGGCCATGGCTCCTCATTCCCCAGGGCCAGCTGAGGGTACTGAAGCCCCGAGAATGGGGGTTTCTAGCCCCAGATCGGACATCGGAAGCTTGAACCCCGAAATCGAACCCCAGTGTCCGCACTCTCTGATTCCAGCCGCACCCTGAGGGTTTGACTCCCCTTATAGGGCGGGGAAGGCTCACCCTGACTGTGGGCACACGTTTGCCCAGAACGTGCGTCCACAGTGAACTTGCCCCCTAACTTGGGGCTTCGCCAAGAAATAGACACAGCCTGTGAGGAGAGAAAGGTGGTTGTTGGTTTTGGCTTTTTCACACCGAGGTTCTGCATGAATCCTTGTGGGCAGGAGAGGAGTAGGAAAGAAATGGGATGAAAGCAAAAGCCCCGCAGGCTATAAAGAGTCCCGCGGGGAAAGAAAGAGTCTGGGCTGCCAAAGAGAGTAACTCGCTCACAGGGGGAAACTGGGTTCTGTTAGAACACACGGTGCAGCCGAGTTCCCACCACACGTCAGCCCCCTCAATGTTCTGGTGTGGGATTCTTTGTGAACAAAGTGCTGTTTGGGAAATCATTACCATTTGTAGCTCTTTTATTGTGCCAGCCAAATGAATCCTTCCTGAACATTCTAATGAGCCCAACAATATGAAGTGACTTTAGCAGAGCTGGAAAGGCGGCGTTGCTTTTTTTTGCATACTGATGAGTAATGACATCTGAAAAATAATCTGACAGGAAGCAGAAAATAACCAAATTTATCAGATAATGAATACAATTTTGGAAACTGTCCCCCCCCCCCGCCCCGCCCCGCCCCGTAAGTGTATGGCTAATTTCGTCATCGAACTTTCTCTTCGACACCTTTAGCGCTGTCACTGAAGGAATCTGCTTTCATTTCGTGGGACCTCATGGACCCAGACTCCTTGTTGTTCCTTGAAGCTGAAG
Source organism: Mustela lutreola (assembly GCF_030435805.1). Classification (NCBI taxonomy): domain Eukaryota; kingdom Metazoa; phylum Chordata; class Mammalia; order Carnivora; family Mustelidae; genus Mustela; species Mustela lutreola. Next base: position 9,414,357 of record NC_081308.1, read on the forward strand.
AAGGCTGCATGGACATAAATAAGCCATCATCCCAAATACCATGGCTGCCAGATTTACACTGCCCATTAGAGTGGAAATCAATACAGCAATGCTCACTTTATAGCTGGAAGAAGTTCAGAGATGGGAAGTGATTTATCCAAAGTCATAGCCAGTCCAGGCTGGGGATATGCTTAAAATTTAGCTCCCTAGTCTGAGGCCTTTTCATATAAAGCATAGACATAAAAATGCTGAGTTCCAAGGAAGAGCCTAGATTTCAAATACTTAGTCTTGATTTCTTTACCTAGCTAGATTTTCTCCTCCCTCACCCTTAAGTCCTGACATCTCCTGGATTTAGTGCCAGGGTCATGTCCGTGAAAATAGAAGCTTATCTTTGGGGAAAATGGACTTCAGCTAGACCTTAATCAAAAGCCCACTTGTGAAAATTCGGCCCCCAGTTCAAGACTGGGCAGAATCGCTTTGGATGAACCCCCAACTTAGCTCACTTAGAAGGAGGGATCTCAGAAGTTTGCCTCCTCTCGCTCCAATCCCCAAATACACTTCGAGATTCAGTGTGATGGGAGAATCCAACATTGCCTGCCTCGAAGCAGGAGAGGATAGTGATTTTTGGCTGGGAAGGAAGGAGTAAGGGGGAGTTTTCTGGAGGGGAAGTCCTGACCATTTTCACCGGGGTTTGGGTTAGGTAGTGTGGCACGCGATTGTCAAAACGCTCCAAACGATACACGGAAGATTTGTGTGTTTCATTGTGTGTAAATGTCAGCTATCATCAATCCTTGGGTAGCGAAACAAACTCCCAGGGAAAATACATGGGATGGTGATAGGGTTAAGAGCTACATGTATTGAATTTGTGTTTTTATCGTCTCTGTCCTCATCCTCAACCAACCACAAAATACAAAAGTCTTTAGACCACGTCTTGGGGAGGAGGGTGCGGCGTGGGTGGGTGAAAGTAAGAAGCCAAAACCTGTATCTGAAGTACAGGATGCAAGTTCCCAGGGCGATCGTCCTTCTGGCGGCCCTGCCAGAAAAACAGACCTTTGCCCTGAACAGAGCCTGCTTCCTTTAGTAGCCAATCCTTAGATAAAAGTAACTGCTAGAGTTGTGGGGGTGTGTGTGGAGGATGGGGAAGCTGAAGACTGGCAGGAACTCCATCGTGAATCCCTCGGAGGAGACCCTGGGCTCGGTGGTGGAAACTGGGCATCTCCTGTTCTCCGATGTCTTCCTCTAAGGAAATGTAGAAATGGGTCCAAAACTGGTAGGGAGGAGAGGCCCTCCTTCAGGATAAAATCCATAACGTTATAGGTTTGGAAGAAATTTAAAAAGCATGTGAGTAAACTATAAACGGTACTAAGATTGTACTGTTTGAGGGTCTTCACCCTGCTGTTCCCACTTTGAATATCACTCTCTTTCCCCCGCTTACCAATGTGGTGTGTTTCTTTTATTATTATGCAGATTTCAAGCATTAGAAAATACAGAGAATAATATACAAAGAGTAGTGTATCCATGATCCAGTCTGGGAGCACTTGGCTGGCTTGGCCTATGGAAAATGCAACTCTTGACCTTGGGGTCCTGAGTTCGAGCCCCATGTTGGGCATAGAACCCACCTAAAGTAAAAAAGTATATTTCCATGATCCAATCTTGTCAGATTACTGTTTTTTTCTTTTTTAAAGATTTTCCTTTTAAGTAATGTCTACACCCAACATGGAGCTTGAACCTACCACCCCGGAGATCAAGGGTCACATGTTGCACTGACTGAGCCAGCCAGCACCCCACCATTACTTCTTTTTCAAGATGGTAAATGTGTTTTACGTTATGATCAGTGGTTATTAATAACTAAGTAGTTCAAATGAATCAGAGTTGTCCTCCTAGGAACACTTACCCTCTTGACTTTTTCCTCACCTTTATGTCATATGTACTTGGAAATAGACGTTTGGATACAATAATTGGTAATTGGATACCACTCCTGTTTTCCTAAACAGGTACATGTAACTGTATGAGTGACAGCTCTTAGCTTTTGTGATTTATAATTGATAGAGTGTTGTTTTGTTTTGTTTTGTTTTACTTAATTGGACTTATTGTTAAAGTAATTGAGGCGTATCTGCTTTTCTGTCTTTACAGACTCTATAGTCTGGTTGCTTTATAATTATATATTTTTCTGCTTTATAGAGATGTAATTGACATTTAACAGTGTATGAGATTAAGGTATACAATGTGATGATTAATACACTTATATATCGTGGAATGACTACCACAGTAATGTTAGACACACCTGCATCACCTCACATAATTACTTTTTGTTGTTGTGGTAACACAAGAACACGTCTATTTTCTTAGCAACTTCCAAGTATGTAATGCAGGATTGTTAACTATAGTCCGCATGCTGTGCATTAGATCTTTAGAACTTATTCATCTTATTATTGTAAGTTCATACCCTTTGACCACCATCTCCCCATTTTCTGCACCCCCAGGTCCTGGGGTGCACCAACAATCTACTCTTCTTTTTTTTTTTTTTTAGATTTTTTGAAATTTATTTCTTTGAAAGAGAAAGAAGAACACACACACGAGTGAAGGGGCAGGGAAGATGGGGAGAGGGAGAAGCAGACTCCCCGCTGAGCTGGGAGCCTGATGCGGTGCTCGATCCCAGGACCCCGGGATCATGACCTGAGCCGAAGGCAGATGTTTAACTGACTCAGCCACCCACGTGTCCCACCAACTACTCCCTGTTTCTGAGTTTGGCTTTTTTAGATTCCACATATAAGTGAGATCATAAAGTATTTGCTTTTCTCAGACATATTTCACTTAATGTGATGACCTCAAGGTCCATCCATGTTGTTGCAAATGGCAGGACTTCCTTCTTTCTCATGGCTGAATAATACTCCATTGGGCATTATATATCCATGTGGATATATATATATATATATATATATATATACACATAATATAATATCCACTTAGAAACATCTTCTTTATCCATTCATCCATCCGGGGACACTTGAGTTGCTTCTGTACCTTGGCTACTGTGAATAATGCTGGAATGAATATAGAAGTTCAGATATCTCTTTGAGATCCTGATTTGATTTCCTTTGGATACGTACCCAGAAGTGGAATTGCTGCATCGTAAAGTAATTCTATTTTTAATTTTGTGAGAAACCTCCATACTGTTTTCCACCATGGCTGCCCCAAGCCACACTCTCACCAAGAGTGCACAAGGGTCCCTTTTCCCCACGTAGCGATAACAGGTGTTATCGCTTGTCTTTTTGATACTAGCCATACTATCAGGTGTGACGCGGTAGTTCATTGTGGTTTTGACTTGCATTTCCGTGAGGATGAGTGAGTGACATTGAGCATCTTTTCCTGTGTCTGCCGGCCATCTGGATATCTTCTTTGGAAACATGTCTATACAGGTCTTCTCTTCATTTTTTAAAAAAAGATTTTATTTATTTATTTATTTGACAGAGATTACAAGTGGGCAGAGAGGCAGGCAGAGAGAGAAGAGGAAGCAGGCACCCTGCTGAGCAGAGAGGCTGATGCGGATCTCGATCCCAGGACTCTAGGAACATGACCTGAGCCGAAGGCAGAGGCTTTAACCCACTGAGCCACCTGGGCGCCCTTCTCTTCATTTTTTTAAATTGGATTGTTTGATTTCTGCTATTGAGTTGTATGAGTTCCTTATATATTTTGAATATTAACCTCCTCTTACAACACTATCAGTAATTTCAAAATTTTTTAAATGGAAATCTTTATTTATAACATAAATCAGTTCTCCAACTGGAGAGGACCAGTCTTGGGAGTCATTTAGTCTTAAGAATCATTGAGGACTCCAAAGAGCTCATGTTTGCATGGATTTTATCAATTGGTGTTAGTGGGTTAGACATTGAAGTGGAGAAAATTTTTCAAATATTTATTAATTTATATAAAATCACAATAACAAACCCAATATATGTTAACATAACACATTTTCATGAAAATAACTATTTTCTTAAGTAAAAAGTATATTAGGAAAATGGCATCATTATACATTTTATTTTCTTAAAGATTTTATTTATTTGACAGAGACACAGCAAGAGAGGGAACACAAGCAGGGGGAGTGGGAGAGGGGGAAGCAGGCTTCCTGCTGAGCAGGGACTCCATGCGGGGCTTGATCCCAGGTCTCTGGGATCATGATGTGAGCTGAAGGCAGACGCTTAACAACTGAGCCACCCAGGCACCCCTCATTAAACATTTTTGCGATCTTTTTAATATCTGCCTTAATAGAAGCAGCTGCTTCTTATTCAACAGATTCTTTTTCTTTTAAAATTTTGTTTATTTATTTTGCGAGAGAGCACAAGATGGGGGAGGGTCAAAGGAAGAAGTAGATACCCTGCTGAGTGGGGACCTCAATGTGGGGCTCGATTCTGGAACTCTAGGATCATGACCTGAGCTGAAGGCCGTGGCTTAACCAACTGAGCCACCCGGGAGCCCCTGTATTCAATAGATTCTGAAACATTGTTTTGTTTGGAAAATATGGAGAAAACCCAGCCTCCCACAGATACGTATTTGGAAACAGGAATGTATTAACAGCTTTTTCAGGTAGATGTGGATATTCTTCTCTGGTTCTATACCAAATTGTGATGAGTCGTAATTTCTTGAAGAAAATATGCATTATGAGATTTGAAACCATAATAATGATGTTTTTGTACTCTTACATTAAAATTCATTGGTTTTACATTTTGAATGAATATTTTACCCATGCATAATTTTGTAACATCATGTGTTGATCACAAGGGAAATATTGTTTCACTGCGTTATGCAGATCTTCCTTATATAGTATAAAATAAAATCACACTCGTTAATACCACTGATCTCCTCAAAGAAGTCTTTACGTGATGGGAAGCTGTTAAGCCCATGAGGACACATTCAAGTTTTCTAAAATTGTAATCGTCACTTGAAAAGTCAAGCTCAAACTAAAATTTTATTACTGGCAGAAAATACCGTCAATTGTTTTCCTCAAACTGACAAGCAATCTTGTTCATTTTTGAGAAAATGTCCGCCTAATCCTCAACTCTGTAAAAATCCCTGGTTGTCAATTAGCCTTTTCGGTTAAAATAGTATCATGTGAAAACAGCGGTTAGTTTACCTGGCAACTCAAAGATTGACACTTTAAACAGTCACTAAGTGCTTTTCTTTCCTTTCCTTTTAAGATTTTATTTATTTGAGAGAGCGTGAGAGTGAGAGCGAGGGAGTGTGAGCGGGGCGAGGGGCAGAGGGAGAAGCAGTTTTCCCACTGAGAAGGGAGTCCGCCTGACACAGGACTCAATCCGGGGACTCCAGACCATGACCTGAGCTGAAGGCAGATGCTTTACCGACTGAGCCACCCATGTACCCCCAGTCACTGAGTGCTTTCTCTTGAGACAATATACAAACATTGGTAGGCTGCAAAAAAGATTCAGACATGCTTCTCACTTTGTCACACAGAATTTAAGAAGTTGTGTACTCAGGGATTGAAAGGTAGTAAGAGAAATAATTTTACTGGCATTTGTGTTTTCTGCAAGTGTGTGGTGGTGAAGAACACATCACCTGCTAATACAGCATGGCGCCAATCCCTTGGTTCAAGTTCAGGTGCCAACAGCTTTACTCTCCACTGCTTTGTAGCACTAGTACAAATATCAACATGGTGAGAAAGACAAATAACATCTTTGGGGCATTAGGAGAATAGTTTTGACTTCACAGAACCCTTGAAAGGGTTTTGAGGACCACCCCTCCCGACCCCGCCCAGGTATCTGGGGACTACACTTTGAGATCTACTTGTAAAGGCTCCCAATACTTTTTATCTCCTTTAGGTAAATTTATTGTCAGAATTTTACATACTTAGCATTACAGATGAATTTAGCATTCTTTTATTTAGGAATTACATGCGTATATACACCAAAATGTGCTAGCAATACAATGGTGAACAGAAACAATGTCTTTGCCCTTATGGAATTTCTATTCTAGTGTGTGAGACAAACTGTAATCCAATCATCAGGTAACTGGAAATGGATAATTGTCATAAGTGCCATGAGAACCACAGTAGGGGCGGGTGGCTTCATCTGTGGGTGGGAGGTTAAGATATAGTGTTCCTAAGGACCTATGTTTGTCTTAAAACCTCAAGGGTCCGAAGGTATGAGTATGTAGAAGAGGTGGTGATAGTGTTCCAGGCAGCAGGACCAGCATGTGTGAAGGTCCTGAGGCAGGAGGGAGTTTGGTATGTTGCAGAAATGGAAATCAGCTCTGAAAAGGAGGGAATCTGATGGGAGATAATGCCAGAATGGAAAGTAGACATGAGAATATTTCATAGTCTCCACTAACATTTTGGCTTTTATGCAGAGAACAGAGAGGTGCCATTGAAGTGTTTCTAGAAATGGTGGCTTGATCAAATTGGCAGTATGAAAAGATCACATAGGCAGCAGTGTTGAGAATCAATGGATGATGTTGGGGGTTGGGCAGATGAATGCAGGGAACCATTTTTCAGATGGGGAGGCTTAGAAATGCTGATATTTGCCAAAAATCACAGAACTCTCAATCTTAAAAACTAGAATTTCCACACTGTTTTTGTTTTTCAGCTTCATTGAGGTATAATTGACAAACAAAAAATGTAATATATTTAACTGTACTATTTTGTTTCTTCAAGCAACTGAATGATATTTCTGATATAGAAGCTTCTATGTTTGGGGAGAGGGTGCAGTCATGGACACCTGTGGGATTCTATGGACAACTAAAACCTTCTCCCTAGCCAAGTTCACATTTGGACACACACAAAACTGACACATTTCTAGAGGTTTTCAGGTCTTTTGAAACCCATCCAGAGATTTCCCAAGACCAAATTTGAAACCCAAGATTAACAAGGCTGATTCTAGGCCCTTTCAAAACTATTAGTGGTGTTAAGTCTCATCACTGGTGGGTTTTTTTAAACAATCTTCGAAAATACCAACCACATTCCACGTTAAAAATGGACTCCTATTCATGGAATTACCATGTAACCCAGCAATTCCACCTCCAGATTTGTGTTCAAAAGAACTGAAAACAGGTTTTGTTTTGTTGTTTTTTTGAAAACAGGTTTTTAAACAAAAACCTGTACATGCATGTTCACAGCAGCACTATTCAGAATAGCCAAAAAGTAGAAACCACCAAAGTGTCCTTCAAGGGATGAATGGATAAACGATCTGTGGTCCTGGTCCTACAATGGAAGTATTTGGCAGTAAAAGGGCATGAGGTCCTGCTGCATGGTACAACATGGATGAGCCTTGAGAAGATTATATTGGAAACATGTCTATGCAGTTTATGTATGTATATAAAGATAGAAAAGGCCACATGTTGTGTGATTCCATTGATATGACACATTGAGAATAAGTAAATCCATAGGCAGAGAGTAAATGGTGGTTGTCTACGACTGGGGAGGGGGCAAAGGGAATGTCTGCTTCATGGATCCAGGGTTTCTGTGGTGATGAAAATGCTCTGGAATTAGATAGAGGTGATGGTTGGACAACATTGTAAATGTACCAAAAGCCATGAAGTAGACAGTAATCGCTGGGCTTTTTGAAGACTTTAAACCCAAAGCATCGTTCTTTGTATTTTATCTCTTTGGCCTCTTTCCTGAGTTGCTCTGGGTCAGCTCTTCCTGCCTTGTTGACTATAGCAGTGGTTCTCAAATGTGGGGGCAGGGAAGGGAGAGGGTGGATTGTTGGGACCCCCAGGGGACATTCCGTGATATCTGGAGACACTTTGGCTGCCGAGACCTAATGCCATCCAGTAGATAGAGGCCAGGGGTGTTAAATATCCTGCAATGCACCAGACAGCCCTCATAACAAAGAACTCTCTGACCCCAAATGTCAATAGTGCTAAGGCTGAGAAACTCAGGAGTTTAGTATTGATACCCTATAATTGAAAATGCCAATAACCACTTCCTATGGGTGTTCTTAGGGATACAGCTCCCATTCTCTGGGTCTCTAGGGCTTGGGATGCCAACAGCTGAAACAGCCCCAAGGAGAGAGTTCTAGAACTCTATAGGGAAATCAAAGACCTCAGCCTTGTTACTTAAGGCTCTATCCCATAAGGTCCTGGGGACATCATGGAGCTAGAAAATTGAAGTTAACTCTTCCATGTCCAGCCACATGGTATCTACATACTAGCCACCTGGCAAAGATGAGTGGATAAAGAAGAAGGATGTTTTCCACAGCGTAAGAACAACATGATCTATAAAAGGAAGGAAATGAGTATATTATCATTTTTCTTTATCGTTTCAGTTATTCTCACTAAGAATTGCATTTTCAGTGATTTCATTCTGAACCAAGGTTTATTTATTGGGTTTTTTTTTTATTAGACTACTTACAGAAGGTTGGTCCTTTTATCTTACAAGGGAAACACTGGATATATGGAACAGTTTCATTCTCCTTAATATTATTCGAATATCAGTAAAAACAAATGCTTTTAAAACAGGCATGGTCTTGTATGAAAATCAGATCCTCCATTTTAAACATCTTGTCCCTGCCTTTCTTGAAGGGAGTAAACCCAGACTGCATAAAACAGCAACAGATTCTTAAATATTCGCCTTATTATTTCGCAGAGAGATGACATTTCAAAACACGCTTAACTATACTTACCCATACTACTTTAGAAAATACCTTAGGGAAAACCTTCAGTAATTATTTACCTGCTGGAAATTTACTCTCCGAAAAATTATGCCTGGTCTCTCCCTAGCTGCTGAAAAATGTCACAACTAGGAGATATCATATTGAGCACATTGTTTGACAATTTGAGGGTCACACGGGGGAGGGGCTTCAGTATGGCTCCTCTCTAATGGGTTTGACAAATGTATCTGTACCTGCCCCTGCAGTGATAAACTTTCCAACAGTGGCCATCCAGAATAAATGGAAAAATCAGGTTCGAGGACAAGGAGCACTTGCTTATGTGAATTCACTCATACTGAAAATGCCAGGAAGTCAAAGTCACATTTTTCTTCCTCTAGGGGTCTGGCCAACCCTTTCTAATAACAGTGCACACTTCCGTGAGGCCACAGAGGCCAGGACTTCATATGTTTGTGATTGGAAGACCATTGCTACAATAGGAAGTGACGTATTTGAAGGAAATTAACAAATACACAGGAGGGTGAGTGTGAGTTTCTTAGTATAGAAATGGATTCTGTCCTCAAATGGTTGCGTGGAAACATCTGTTTCAAACCATTCTGAACTAGGAAGAATGTGGGGACCAACCATATCGTTTGCCTGGAAAACGCTTACCTCACCCTCTTGACCCAAGGGATGGTGTCTGGACAGGGGAGGAAACAGAAGTGGCCTTGGAATCACATCCTTTTCAAAACAAAACAAAACAAAAACCATGTTCTTATGCTTTTTTGAAGGGTTTCTTCACAGCATAAAATTCCCCAAATATCCTCTTTGTGTTTATTTTTCTAACCCCTTAGACAGTTTCCCCACGGTTAGTATCTTTCATGACCGTGGCACATTTGTCAAAGCAGGGAAACTGAAATTGGAGCATTATAATTTAACTAAGCCTCAGACTTTATTTGAATTTCACTAGTTTTTCCATACTGTCCTCTTTCTGTTCTAGGATCCCATCCAGGACTCTATACTACATTTAGTCATTATTTCACCTACTCTTCCTTCTTGGCTTTTGATGACTCTCTCTTCTTTTGCCTGAGACTATAAGCTTCAAAATGGGCTCTTAAGAAGACCTTCTAAACATACCAGGGCCAACTTTTCAATTACACCTATTGTAAGGGAGAAAAAAAAACCTTTTCCTCTACCTTCTCAGTTCTGCAGTTGGGTTCCTGGAAATTAAACTGACAAGAGACAGGTCGACAAGAGAAAAACTGAGTTTATTAACATGAGCAGAGTGCATATGTGTGGAAGAAATTCAGTGAAAACTCAAAGCGATGGTTAGAACTTGAGCTGTTATGGCATCTTCACAAGAGCAATAGATTTGCAGAGAAGTGACAAGACGAAAGGAAAAAAGGCTTAGGCTTTTAGGGTTGACAAGCCATGGTAAAGTAAATATATGGGCTGGGGGGGCTAATGGGAGATAATGGTTAGCTAGTGAAGTTTGTTATGGATAGATCCCTCTCATCTCTGGGCTGCTAAGAGGCTAGCTTTGTCCCTGGTGCTTGGGAGTCTAAGAACTGTCCTTCTCTTCGTGGTACAAGAGAGAGACACCTATACAAATGGAATTTTATGTTCTACTTTGAGGCAAATGGGGGGACAGCAGAGAGCTTTTTCTGGCATCTGCTATTTCTCAGTTTTCTTCAGCTCAAAATCTTCTGCCAAAATAGTTTATTTGCAGGTGGCACATTCTCATCCCCCACACTATAATTCAAAATACAAATAAACCAAAAACCACCACGAACAACAAAAAAATTTAAAAACCCAATCAGAAAAACATGGGAAAATTTTAAAATTCAGCCAAAAAGCTCTCCTGGTGGCTATTTGGCCTATATAAAATCAGTCATCATCCATTTAATTAATTTATTTTCTAAGATTTTAGTGCCTGTTCTGACATAACTCAGCATATAGCTGGATCTGTCTCATGGGTCAGAACAAGAGGTCATCAGGCAATAGGAAGGACTAGACTAGGCAAGAAACTAGACTTCTGGACTGGGAAAGGACAGAAGTTTGGACCAGACCACACCTAACCATATGAGGGAAAGTGCAGACAGCTGGACTATAGAACATCTGGGAGACCCCAGACAGGCAGCATCAGAAATTGGAGCAAATAACAGGAGCATGGGGGTTGGCAAGGGATTAGGAAAGGTGGGCAGGCAGATGGAGTAGCAGTGAGGGCCAGACAAGGTTAGGTGATGTGCCAGAGCCTGTCAGCCATGACAGGAGGTTGACCAGAAAGAGCAAAAAGGACATCAGCCTGGGCTCAGGCTGCCTGTGAATCAGAGGCAGGATCCTGGTTTGAGATCTCAGAGCTTAGGTTCTTAGCTATACCTCTGGCATGCTTTGACCATGCAGGGACTACCCGGAAGCAAGATAACCGGGATAGTGAGGTAGAGGGGTGAGCACAGGAATCCCAGCATTAGAATTAGGGCAAGGTAAGAGCAAGATCAGAACACAGGTTAACCTGAGATTGTATTAACTTCCCTGCCCAACAAAAGATACTAAATTCCCTCTAAATAGAAAAAAAAAAAAAGTCATCACTAACTTTGATTCAGATTTTCAACCTGGCGCCCATGAGACTTTGGACGGGATAGCTTTGATGCAGAAGACTGTCTGGTGCCTTCGTAGAATGTTTAATAGCATCCCTACTCTTGACACACTAGGTGCCTATCGCGCCTCCTTCCCCTGCCAAGTTGGGACGCTCAAAAATGTCTCCAAATGTTGCCAAACGTCCCCTGCGGACAAAATCACTCCTGTTGAGAACCACTGCTCTAAAATGAGCCTAACCCGGTAAGAGGCATCAAATGGCCTCAATTTTAGTAAAAAAATGTCCAGGGGAAGAAAAACCAGGCCAGTTCTTACAACCCAGAATGGGAATAAAGGGAAGTGATACCCCTAGAAAGGCAGTGTGGATACAATGGCTCCTTCACGGAGAGCCACCCAATAGACAGGTGTTAGAAAATGTTGGTCTTCATTGGAGGGAGTCCGGGACCATACATTGCCTTTCTCCGTATAAACAACATATACGGTAGAAGTGGGTATGTATTCACTGATTTAATGGGTCAAGTGAAATTGAGTTGTGCTGAAAGCAATGTTTGTCACCTAAAGCCAGAAGAAATGAAAATTGCCATTGTGTTTTCATACCATGAAAGATGTCCTAGCCTTAAAATGCCTTTGTCCAATAAGGGACGTATTTTACTGAATAATGCCCTTTTGCACTCTTAAGTGGTTTTTTTGTTTTGTTTTGTTTTTTGTTTTTTTTTTCCAGTTAAGTCTTATAAAGACACTGCATTAAACTTTTTTATCCCAGGGACGCCTGGGTGGCTCAGTTGGTTGAGCGACTGCCTTTGGCTCAGGTCATGATCCCAGCGTCCTGGGATCAAGTCCCACATTGGGCTCCTTGATTGTCAGGGAGCCTGCTTCTCCCTCTGCCTCTGCCTGCCACTCTGTCTGCCTGTGCTTGCTCTTGCTTCTCTCTCTATGACAAATAAATAAATAAAATCTTAAAAAAAAAAAACCAAAAAACTTTTTTATCCCAGAAAATAGCGGTCATTGAAGCATTTTGGTGGACTTATTACCACTTACAAACAGTTTTAGCCTAGATTTCTCTGATTTCCTGTGTGGTATTGAAGTTTGGGAATAAACTGGCAAAGAGCAATGATTTCCATATACTTTGCTGCTTAAATCCACACGAATTTCTTAATTTCATGCCATGTTGCACCACTACACTGTGTTTGGCAGATTCCAAAATGGCCCCCATGATCCCCACTTCCTGGTAGCTGATGTGGGAAACAAGGCAGAAGAAAAATTATTAAATTTCCTAACTACGTACAGCCCATTGACAAGTCCTTGAAACAGGCAGAGTGACATTCCTCTTGGGACTCAGCTGCCTTGCTGTTAACACTTTGAGGAGGGTAAAAGGCTCAAGCCCCAGGATCCTGTGAGTCTACTTAAACATATAAAAATTCCTTTAGAAACTTCCTTATGGGGCTCCTGGGTGTCTCAGTGGTTTAAAGCCTCTGCCTTCGGCTCAGGTCATGATCCCAGGGTCCTGAGATGGAGCTCCGCGTCGGGCTCCCTGCTCAGCGGGGAGCCTTCTTCCTCCTCTCTCTCTGCCTGCCTCTCTGCCTACTTGTGATCTCTGTCAAATAAATAAATAAAATCTTTTAAAAAAATAAAAGAAACTTCCTTTATCTCTACCCCCCAAGATACATGTTGGCAGTCATCCCCCAAGGGTATGACTTACTGATACACATCTTAAGGGTCTCATGACTGAGTTTGTACTAAACAGTAATAAACGACATTTCCCCCACAATAGTTAGCCCCCTCAGGATCCTGGAAATCTTGTTTCTAAAATACCTGGGACGTTCATGCTCTTCCTGACTGCCTCCCAACCTGAAAGTATATAATGGGCCATTCCTTATGACCTCAGGGAAGCTCTTTTCTACCCATGGGTCCTGTCCCTGTGCTTTAATAAAACCACCTTTTTGCACCAAAGATGCCTCAAGCATTCTTTCTTGGCTATGGACTTTGAACCCTAACGTCTCTCCTGTATCAGTAGTCATACCTTGTGTAGTCCCCTCCCTTTGCGTGGCAGCCAGACCTAGTGACCTCCTCTTGGCAAATAGAATATGGAGCAAGCGATAGGATATGGCTTCCAAGATTAAGTTCTAAAGATCATCGCTTCAACTTTGCTTTTTTTCTGGCTCTTCTTGCTTGCTTCCCTGATGGAGCCAGATGACATGTTGCAAACTGGCCTACGAGAGACCTGTGAAGCAAAGAACAAAGAAAGACCTCTGGCCAAAATCCAGCAAGGAGCTGAGGCCTTCAGTCTCATAGTACATAAGGAACTGAATCATGCCCACAAGCTCCTGAGCCTTGAGATGACTATAGCTCCCAGGCAACACCTTGAGCACAGCTTGCGAGGGACCCAGCTGAGCCACTCCCAGATTCCTGACCTGCAGAAAGTGTAAAATCATAATCATGGTTATTTTAACTTGTTATATTTTAGGGTGATTTGTTACACAGCAATACATGACTAACACGTACACTAAGGTCAGTCTGCACTCAGATCGGTGGCCTGTTCTTGTGTCGTCCAATGTAGCAACACACAGCTAGGAAAACAAAGCAGTGAAACTTGAACTCCAGCTCCTGGCGGGTAGTGAGGGGGTCCTGAGGTAGGAGGACAGCAACTGACCATGACACACAGAGTTTAAGGGCACTAATGAAAGAGAAGCTACCTGTCACGTGGAAACAAGAAGTCTGTCATTTGTGGCCATAGGACAAAAAGACCCGAGTGTATTGAATCTGCCCAACAGGGCAAAGTGGGAAGAAACAGAAAAGCAAAGAGGAGATCTGTGAATACCAGGAGCTCTGTGAATACCAGGCAAAGTCTGCACTACTCAGTGGGGAAGGGGCTCCGGAAAGAAGCAGATCCGGGCTTTGAGGAGCACCAAGGAGTCCCAGAAGAAAATGATGGTGGTTTTAGGGGAAATGTGAAGCATGTTTAAAAACAGATTTCTAAAATGCGATGTGTGATAAGAAGTGATCCCTAACAACCACAAGCCTCATGAAAGAAGAGGCCCCAGCCTCCCAGCCCTCTAGGTGACTAAACTATATGGGGTTTTCTGGACAATTCCATAGGCCCAACAGACAAGAAAGGAAGGAGAGAGTCAGGGATGTGATAGTGCATTCTTTGTAACTGGACAAAAACACTTTCAGGCAATAATAATAATAATGCCCCGAAACACTTCCTAGTTTCTTGAAACTTTATGTTTTGCAGCTGAGGAAACAAAGCCCTTGTGACGAGGCGTGTAGCCTGGCGGAGCCAGTGGAAACCCAGGACGCTTGATGCCACAGTGTGTCCTTTACCTACTGGTGCTGTTGGCAGCTGTAACCACCATGCAGCACAAGGTATGAGCAATTTGAACAGGATGGCCCTTGAGCTGAGCTACCCTGAGGACCCTTGCTGGGCCATGGCGGCCGGATTGCGGGAGGCTAGTGCGGTGACCCGGAAGGAGGGGACCCGGCGGTTGCTCAGGGCACTGTTGATTGAATATATGTTTATATTCCAGCTGGTCCTACAGTTCTGTCCTTTGGTACTTAAGTGTCCCATCAGATGTACCGGTTCCTGTGGGCTGAGAGCAACTTTGTTCCCAGCGAGTCTGGTCCCAGGCCTCCTTTCTGCAAGGTCCTGTCTCCACTTGTCACACAAAACCTGGACGTTTATTTCCAGAACAAACTGACTAAAATTGAAGGAGAAACCAGATTGTCTGTTCCCTCGAGCATTTGTAGACAGACAACTTTTCAATAGAAGCGCACACATGGGATTCTGAAAGCTTCGCTGGCACAGTGAGTTCTGGTCGGAGATTCCTCTAGAAAGAGAAACTTGAGCTACTGTCTTGTCTCGTGTAAAGGGATGGGGGTAGGATTTGAGTGTTTAGGGAAAACTGGTCTCTTCGTCTCATGTAAAATCACAGGACCGTGGTGTAAATTTAAGGTAATCATAGAGTCACCCTTCTCTGGCCTGGCTGGTTCATTTATGCTGAATGCAGATTTGAGGAAGAAAGCCGTGTATGTGGCCTTAGGCTGGAGGACGCCACTGACCATGGAATGTAAAGAAGTGCTTCTCCACCCTAAAGTCACCCTCCAGAGATTTTGGTAATCAGTCCACAGCGTGGCCTGCAATGAGATTAAAATCTCCCCCAATGATTGCCACATGCAACCCAAGGAGGGGATCTCTGATCTAGAAGGGTGGTAGGACGTTTGTAGGCACCACAGCTTGCATGGAGTGCTACTTTTGCCACTTACGAGTTGGACCGAGTAAATGACCAGATTAACGTAGTTCGTTTTCCCCATAAACCCCCTAGATGCTGGCCCAGCTTTCCCCCTCTGATGCGCAGAGGGAACTGAGTTCTGGTCTTCGTGACTTGTGCCTCTGTTCTTTTATCCCCTGTTTGCACTTAAAGGGAGAATGCTTCTGTTTTATCGTCCTAGAAGTGAGAATAGTCTCTATTTGATAGGGCGGGCACTCAGGGATTGGTAGCAACTAGTTTTGTCGCCGGTCATCCAGGGACGTAGCTAATGAACCCGCAGAGACATGGTTGGAGCAGCATTCAGTGGCGAAAACTTGCAGAACCGGGAACAGTAGCAAAGGCGGGAAGCCCCATTGCCTGGGGCGTTCTAGCATGGCTGTGCTGGATGCAGGAGAGGGACCCACAACCTTGGGTTAAGCGAGAGGGTTAGGGATGCCTGGCCCCCTCTGTGTACTAAGCTTCCTATAGAACGGTAATATGACAGAGCACAAACCTTCCTGCGCAGGTATATGCAAGAATACTTGCACAATGATGGCATTATACAAGGGAAGATGGAATCATTGTAAGTCTCCTATGTTTTCATGCACACTGGAGTCCTACACGTCCTTAACGTTGCTCCATACTGGGATTTTCTGGGGCCGTTTTCCAGATAGCGCCATATACCATTTCTCAAACTTCAGTGCACAGACCAGTCACCCAGAGCTCCTCGTAAAATGCAGATTCTGATTCAGCGATCTGGGCAGGGTCTGAGAGTCTGCATTTCTGTTTTTTCAGCATCTCAGTGATGCTGATGCCTCTTCTATGAAGAAGAAATCAAGCACTCTTTCAGTTGCTCCGTCTCAAGGGATACATTCGGCCATCAAACATTGCCCATTGCCATCTTTCTCTGGTGTCCTGGCCTCTGTTTAGGGGTGCCAGATGAAATATGTATGTCCTAAACATACTTAGTTGAAAGTTAGCCCTTGCTTGTCTGAAATTCATACATAACAGGGCTTCCAGCTAAATCTGGCTACGCGAAACCCCACTAGCCTCTTCCCCCTTATAATCGGCTGCCTCTTATCTGCTGGGGCAGCGGGAGTCGAAAACCAGAGCTTGAAATGAGAGCTGCCAAGTCTAAGAAGTTCTCGATTTTTCTCCCTGTCTACACTTGCTTCCCCATAGCATCACACCAGCTCCAATCTGACCAAATCTGTTTCCCCAACTCCTCCCTCCTGAATTCTGAGTCTCTGACACCCAATTGCCCCCTCGTGGTCTCTGCCAGATGATCTAGCAGGATCTCAAAACGAATGGGCTCATAACAGGACTTCTTGGCCCACCTTCTCCCTGGCCCTGCCTGGGTACCACCAGCCTCTCCTCTCACAGCCCACTTCCCCGTGCATGGTGGCCCTGAGGGCCAGCAACCTCAGAGCCATCTGGACTCCTCTTTTCCACACACCCCATTTGCAGACCATCGACTGGCCCTGGTGGCTCTCTCAGAACATTCCTCCAAACCATCTGCTCCTCTATTGAAAAATGAAATTCAGCTGAGGAAATTTAAAAGACCCTATTGACTTTATTCACGGATATTCATGACTCATTGAATAAGCAGCATCCGTTCTAGCAAATAGAATGGACCTCCGAGAGCTGCACAGTATGAAAGAACTCTCTCGTAGGCAGAAGGGGGCGGGACAAGGAAGTTCCTGGGGAGGAATGGATTGCTTCAGGCAGTCACCTGCCTTTGGGGGAGACAGCAGGATTCCGTCAGGTCCGGGACCTCCTCAGTGCTGGCCGGGTTTTTCCAGGTTGACCTGCTTGGGATACCGTTCCCAGGACAGGCTGAAACTGGCAGTAAGCCGAGTGATAACATCTCCGTTTGGTGACGTGGGCTTCACACAAGTGACTCCATTTGGGGCCTGCTGTCCCCCTTGGACCACCTCTCATTCCTGCTGCTAAAATCCCTACCTAGGCAATCAGCCCTTCTTGCCGGGACTAGAGCGTGGATTTAGCTGGTCTAGAATCTCTTGTCGTTTCCTCCCAGTCCCCACAGACCAAATCTCTCCCTCACCTCCTCCCTCGGCAACGCCCCGCAGCAGTCTCCGGTTGGAATTATTGGCTAGAAGCTGGTAAGTCGCCAACAGAGATTCTGAACTGGGGGCGACTTTGCACCGTGTCCCACCCCCCCTCCCCCTGCGGGGCAGTGTTTAGAGACAGTTTGGGCTGTTTTCACTAGGGGCATTACCTGTATCTAGGGGGTGGAGACCAGGGATGCTGCTGGGACAGCCCACGGATGCCAAACAGTGTCCAGTCCCAAATGTCAGCCGTCAAGAGATGGGTACAGCCCGCCATCCAGAGAATTTGCAGAGAACTAAGGCCTCTGAATTTTTCTCCCCAAGCTGTTAGCCTTAAATGAAACAAGAAAAGTTCCTGTCTCCTGACAATTAAAGGATGATGTAGGGAAAGTGTTTTGATCTCTCACAAAAACCACGAAAAAATTTTTTCTTCCATTGAAACATCTTTGCGACGACATTTCAACGAATTAACAAGGGCAGCTTCAAAATGTGTTTCCTCCACCTTAAAAAAAATGTGAAAACAACTGTTGTTCTTTTCCACTTCATTAAGCTAGACAGCTTAACTCGAGATAAGGCCAGCCTTTCCTGCTACTGAGTAATCCCACAGAGGGAATAAAGCCACCAAAGAACTAATAGTTGCTAATGATCTCCCTCCACTAGCTTTCCTGTTAGCCGTGTTTAACTCTGGGTTTCCCCTGCTGGGCAGGAAGCACTCTATGGCGTGGTTTACCAGAGAAGCCCCTCTAATGCCCTTTCACTTGATAGGCAAAACCCAAACCTATCTTTGTCTGACAGGTCTCAGGAGCCCCACAGTGACAAATAGGCAAGGCAACATGGCGGCTGTCCACGGGGATGATGGCGATGTAGAGGACTCCGAGAGAGACACAAAATGGGTGTTTTTAGGAATTAGGTATTTAGCAGTTTAGGATGGTGAAGGAGTTCTCAACTCTGGCTGCGTGTTAGTTTCAGATTCAGGTGGCCTAGGGAAGGCCCAGGGCATTGGGATACTTTTTAAAGTTTCCCAAGTGATGCTAGTGGACACTGAGGGCTGAGAAGTACTGCCCTAGACCAGGATTTCTCCACCATAGTGCCGAGGGTGTTTTGGGCCAGATCCTTCTGTGCTGGGGGAGAGGCTGTCCTGTGCGCTATAAGATATTTAGCAGCATCTCTGGGCTGTACCGACAGGAGGCCAGTAACATCCCCTCTTCCTGTGGTGACAACCAAAAATGTCTCCAAATATTGCCAGATGTCAAATGTCCCATGAGGGACAAAATCGTCCCCCCGCTCCATCCCCCACCTCACGAATCACTGTCTTGGACACTGTGTGCAAAGCGTAGCTCACTGATGACCACACTGATGGTGTGGCTCGGGGAATGGAGGTGGGGGGAGGTTCTGCTCTCCAAAATAAAAATCTAGGGAATGAAAGAACTGTTCACTGTCCCATCCTCAGCTTCAAGGTGGGGTCAGTGGTGCCGTCCATAACTCTACGCTGACATACCTTTTCTCCCCATTGCAGACATACAGACTGTGTCGACCCTATAATACATTGGTCTATATATTGAATATACAAATCCAAAATCAAGATTGTTTATATAACATTAGAGATCTATCTCTGAAAGAAAAAGAGGACCATGCATTCCCTCTCTAATGGAGTCACTTGTTCCCATAGGAAGCCACCTCACCTCCATTCCCTGCTGCTCCCGGGATAACTTTCCCCTTTGGGGACTCCAACGTTGCTGCCTCCAGCCACCAGTCACACGTGCCTTGGTAGACTTCAGCTTAAATGAATATGAAGGAGATAAAAATAGAAATTCAGTTTCTCAGTCACACAAGCCACATTTCGGGTGCTCAGGAGTCAGGCACGGCTAGTGGCTACAATATTTTAATGCCACTGGAGAACATTCTGGCCATGGCAGGGAGTTCTGTAGGACAGCCCTGTTCAACTGGAGAGCTCTGGTGACATTCTCATGCTTACCTGCCCCTGCTAGCACCTCACTGCTTCTTGGACCAGATTAGTGTGGCATTTAAGATGGTTCACGACATAACCCCAGCTGTCCCTTCCAGAGCCGCCTGTGCCCCTCCATCTCCCGTGTAGAGCTCACCACTGGATAGAAAGACCACTACACTCTTCCACATTCATGGCTTTCCCTGTGCTGTTTCCTTTGCTACGAATGCTATTTCTCTAACTTCTTCACTGGGAAAACTCGCTCACTCTTGATCTTCTGATTCAGTTCAGAGTCATTTGCACGCGTGTCCTTATGCGCATGGCAGAGCTCCTCAAGGTCAAGGAGGGGCTCTGGTCCTCTTTATATCACGGAAGGCTAGCACTGTGCGGGCACCCACATCTCCAGCAAAGGAATTCGCCAACTAGCTAATGAATGAAGGCGGCATGATAGACACATTTAACATCACAGGAGTCCAACCACCCACATTTCCATGAAACTGATGGCACCTCCTTGGGAGAGGAACATCTGCCTTTTCTCTTCCCGGCAGAATGAACAGATCTGGTAACTTCAGGCTCTTGGTTGGGATAGAAGATAAATGCGCTTAAAGCTTATATCTGATAGGTTGATAGTCACGAAGAGTAAGGAAGGAAATAAAGGGGGAATTCAGTGCTCTCCTCTGAGGATTTCAACTCTTCTATCAGTGAAACAGAAATATCCCAAACAAATATTAAATCGTAAAAAACCAAACCAAAAAAAGGCAACAGCAACAGAGAGGATCAGCTTAGCATTACAGCTGCACAGTGTTTCTTCCCTGGCCGATTTCTGACTCTCTCTAAAGGGTAGTTTGTCTCTATGGCAGACCCCAGAGATGTCACTTACACTTCCTTTCCTTTTCCCTCACCGCCTAACACAGTATCTGGCACACAGCTTCCCCTCCTCCGGGAAGCCCTCCTTGAGTTCCCCTGACTACCCCTCTTCTATGAGCCGGAAACACCACATACACTGCTTCATCATGTACTGACTTTATGGTTTTACATACTGTCCCTTTAATGTCACTATGTTTTTCCTCAGGTCAGAAACTATATCGTACTCTTCTTTGAGTTTTCATGGCCTTTAGACTATCTGACACCACAATAAATCTTTGATCAATGAATAAATCTTGGCAGCGTACAATCCAGGTTTTAAAGGAGAAAAGCAGTATTTCTGTGCAATAGTTAACAGTATTAGTAGAAATTTTTAGAATTTGAAAGGAGGAGTGAGGGAAACTTTATGAGTGTGAATTTTTTTTTTAAGATTTTATTTATTTATTAGAGAGAGAGAGAGAGAGATCACAAGTAGGCAGAGAGAGAGGGAAGCAGGCTCCCCGCTGAGCAGAGAGCCCAATACAGGGCTCGATCCCAGGACCCTGAGATCATATCCTGGGCTGAAGGCAGAGGCTTAACCCACTGAGCCACCCAGGTGGCCCCTATGAGTGTGAATTTATTTGGATTTTAAAAAACCTTTGATGGCACCTGGGTGGATCAGTCGGTTAAGGGTCTGATTCTTGATCTCAGCTTGTGTCTTACTCTCAGGGTCGTGAGTTCCAGCCCCGCATTGGGCTCCGTACTGGGCATGGAGACATCTTTTAAAAAATTAAATAAATTTGTTAAAAAAAAAAAACCAAAAAACCAGAAACAACCAAACCTTTGGCATTACTTGGTCTGGATAAAGACGCAATGATCATTAAATAATTCTAGAAAGTAAAGACACTTCTAGAAAAAGAATCCATGCAAGATTCCTTTTAAACCTGTTGATTTCAATCCAATGAATAAATATTGAAGACTTGGGATGAGCAAACAACCCTGCCAAGAGAGAAAAAAAGAAAATACTTCTGCCACTTAACATTTCATAATTCTGTGACCTTATGATTCTGAACGCCTACAGAAGGTATTTTTAAACCTTGGCAGTCACATGGGTTAGATTTACATGAAGAACCAGGCATGATGGAGTCAGAGCTTGCACAGATTTTTCTCATCAAAGTTTCACTACGGGCTGCTGCCAACGGGTCATTTTCAGACCCAGGCCATTGGTTTATGGCCTCACCCCAGAGTGGGCTAGACAGTCACGTGTCACTTGGCAGTTTTCAAGGTGTGCGCTCTTGCTGTTTAATTTTCTGTCCCTTCCTCCAGCAGCCAGATGGTTAATGGCCCTTCCTTAAGCCCATGCACATTCATAGAAAAGGTGCCGAGGAAGAGCCCTGGGAAGGGGAACCTCTCACACAGTCCTGCCGAGTCACCGGATTGTTGACCCACTGATGGTGCCTGAAAGCCTTTTCAGCCACACAAAACCCTGGGTTTCTTCATTAGCATATCAGAGGGGGCGCGGTGGTGGGAAATGCCACCGGTGACAAAGGACACAGCTCAGGGGCATTATCGCATTGGTGCTTACAGAAGCAGAAAAAATGATCTTCAGGCCAGGGCTGCAGTGATGGACAGATGTTGACATATTTTCTTGGATGACTGATGTCTGCCCAGCACCCCTCCCTCCGCTTGATTTGTACTCAAGGTTGCCCAGCCCCCTCCAAGACCAGTATACCTCGAGGAAGAGCAGTGTCCCAGTCAAAACCTCCCTCCAGCTAAAATGAAGATACAGTTTCAACTCTAATTTCATTGTGGCTAGAAGGGACTTGCTCCCCCCCCCCTTTTTTTTCCAGTCTTGAAAGCCTTAGCAGAAACATGATGTGATGATAAATAGGAGAATCCATTGTCAGTTGCTAATACCACCCTCAAGACTGAATCACTGTTTATATCACTGTAACTCTTGTCAGGAACCCACCATCTTACCGTTTCATATGGGAAGGGAGAAAGGGCATTTACTAACAAAGTAATTTCACATTCCCGTTGTTAAATGATTTTCCCTTCTGTAATCTAGACTCTCTAGCAATGGTTCTCAATTGGGGGCGGGGGGGGTCCACCAGAAGTGGACACTGGGCAGTGTCTGGAGATATTTCCAGTTGTCGCCCACAAGGGTGGGGAGGTATGCTGCCAGCATCTTGTGGGTCAAGATGAGGGGTCCTGCTCAACATCCAAAAATGCACAGGGCAGCCCCATGCAACAAAGACTTCTTTGGTTCAAAATGTCAGTAGTAGGGCGCCTGGGTGGCTCAGTGAGTTAAAGCCTCTGTCCTCAGCTCAGGTCATGATACCAGGGTCCTGGGATCCAGCCCCATGGCGGGCTCTCTGCTTAGCAGGGGGCCTGTTTCCTCCTTTCTCTCAGCCTGTCTCTCTGCTTACTTGTGATCTCTCTGTCAAATAAATAAATAAAATCTTAAAAAAAAAATGTCAGTAGTGCTGAGGCCGAGAAGCCTTGCTTTGTGGCCTCCTTTGGGAATATAATTTACAGATTCCTATCCAGACAAATTGCTACTGACCGAGGGGCACCTAGAGTGACTTAGGTTCCCATTTTGCTGTATTCATTTAGAATATAGAACCGTTTTTGACAAAGTAACAGGACTTAAATGATAACTTTTCATCTTTGGCTCCATCACTGGAAGCTTCGATCTAAGCAGTGGGTGTAAAATTTTAGAAAATTGTATACTGAGCACAGAGGGGTGAAAATTTTCCTACGCGCAGTAATTTTGCTTGCTTACAGCCAACAACATGTCTTTACTTCATGCTCAGCTGAGTCTTAAATATACTCCAAATGGCATGAAATGTGATTAAAGAATTCTCCCTCCTCACTTGGAAATATTTATAACCTCTTAGAATATGACACATTGGGGTAAAATACACATTGTTCGAATATGCGTGCATATTATACACACACATAATTAAATCTGTATCTAAAATCATATGTTGCAGTAGGTTTATGTTATTTAATATAGTGTTTTCCCGGATCAAAATTTTTTCAGTTCAATATTTAGAAATCAGAATATCAGTAATCTCATATATACACATATCCATTCGCATATATACACAGATATAAATGCATAGAAAAACATATACAGCTGAGCCTTGAGCAATGTAGCTATTAAGGGTGTTCACCCCCTGTGCAGTCAAAGATCTGTATATAATTTTTGACTCTCCCAAAACTTTACTACTACTAGCCTGCTGTTGACCAGCAGATGTGTCGATACCATAAACAGTTGGCTAACACATATTTTATATGTACTGTGTACTATATTCCTGCAAGAAAGTAAGCTAGAGGAAAGAAAGTGTGATTAAGAAAATCATAGGGATGAGAAAATACACAGAGTAGTGTACTGTATTTACTGAGAAAAAAAATTTCCCATGTAAGTAAACTCAACGCAGTTCAAACCTGTGTAGTCAAGGACTAACTGTGGTGTTTTCCTCAGACACCGATTGTTCTACCCAAGTAGCTACATGCTGACCAAACCACTCCGGAAGACTCTAAGGACTATCGATCACGAATTATTATATACATTGCTTCACAAGTTAGCTAAGTGCCTTCTTAGTAGTGTCAAGTAATGGTAGATGCCAGGGAAAAAAATGGCAGATAAAGAGGGACATAAAATGGAGACCAAAGTGAATTGCCTTAATCCATCTTCAATTATCTTATAATATAGTCTGCAGAATATATATTTTTTTACCTTAAAAGTTCCTAATTAAAAATTATTCTAGTGTTTAAAAATCACGCAGGCCTGGGACCCTGGCCAAATCAGAGTATATGCTCTGGTGAAGATATTTCATAATTTACCATTTGTAAAAATAATTTTACTTTCTGTAAAACACAGTGGTTCATATTAGACTCAATTGAGCCTGGAAAGCATACTCATTTCTTATGCTCCACTCAGACTGATTGGATTAGGATAACTGAGGGTGACATTAAAACAAAACACACACATACACACACACACAAACGTGCACACACATCAGGCCATTCTACCGTGCCCCCATAGTGGGAAGACTGACTGGAAACCCAGGTCTAAAGCTCAGACCACCAGAAACCACATCAGCAGGTAAACTGGGTACACATTGCCCCGTAGAGACGGTAAGGACATGTCTCTGTGTCAGTCTAGTAGGGGCAGGCAGTGGGAATCGTCCAGGAGAATACATCTGGCATGGTAACAGCTTAGCAATGATTCATTCTTTTTTTTTTTCTTTTTTAAGATTTTATTTATTCATTTGAGAGAGAGAGAGAGAGAACAAGAGAGAGCACAAACGGGAAGCAGGAGAGAGAGAGAGAACAAAGCATACTTCCCACTGAGCGAGGAGCCAGACGTGGGGCTCCGTCTCAGAACTCTGGGATCATGACCTGAGCCGAAGGCAGATACTTAACCCACTGAGCCACCCACGTGCCCGTGATGATTCATTCTTTAAACCGCCATCTTGAATGAGAAGAGCACCTTGGTATAAAGTAAAGAATGCTAGGGCCTCCTGGCTGGCCCAGTTAGTAGAATGTGTGATTCTTGATCTCGGGTTTGTGGGCTCCATCCCTGTGCTGGGTGTACAGACTCTTTAAAAATAACTAAAAAAAGAAAAAAACAGAAAGATTGCTAGAACCCAAGCAGTGTTGTTAAATCTGACTCTTTCTCCGACTAGCTGTGGGTGAGCTCTGTCAAGCCCCTCGTTCCGCCTCATTTACTCACTTACGGAATGAGAGGGCTGGGTTACATGATTTCTACTGCTTCATTTAATAGAGAAAGAAAAGTAACTGTGAGCCATATAAAGTTAATATTTTTTATAAATTTATAAAGCATTATATGACAAAATAACATACAGTTTATAAAGGAATTTAGGACAATCTGTCAGAAATATATCTCATCCTATCAGAAAAATAGGCCTAGTGTTTTGGTTATGTGATATTTCTGTAGTTCACTGTATCTTAGACTGGTGATCAGCAAATTTTTCTGTAAAAGAGTAGAGAGTCAATATTTTAGGCTTTGAGGAGCAGGCTCTGGAAACTTTCTGTTGCACCATCTTTTCTCTTTAGTCATTTAAACACGTGGAAGACAGGGAATGGGCAGGATTTGTTGACCCTTGTTTTAAAGGATAAAATTTACATTTGCATAAAAGCAAAATCACTTGCTTTATAATAACAACGACATCACCATCAACTAGAAGCTCCCGTTATACGTCGTTACATGGGCACTGAACTTAGACAAAAAAGAAATCCACCAAAGTTGATCCCTAATGCCTACTGGGGCCAACCATCCATCTGCCAGCTGGGACTAGTTTTAGCCCTTGAAATCCCCAGTGCCAGGGGACCTGGCATGACTGGTCACCAACCACATAAAACCCTTGGACAGGTTTCTTTCATGGGAAATCTGGGACCAAATTGAAAGGTAAAAAGCTTGAAATGGAAATGCTTTCAGGAGCTTCAACACATAAACAGCAGGCCAAGACCCCAGCTGGAAGACTCTAAAGGGAAAATTACAAGAGACTATTTCGTAGTCCTTTTTTTGGATTAAGCTTGATTGAGCCTAAATCTGCCTCGCAGTTATAAGTCCCAACCCAACAGGCTGCAGATGAGGAAAGGGCTTATTCACAGGCATGGCAGGTGGTTTTGAACACAACTTTATACATCCTCCAGAGATGATAAATGCTAGATGTTAGGAAAAACACAGCCCAGGCTTATTACTCAAAAGCAAATGAGTTTATAATTACTTCCTGGGTTAGTCTGAAGCAGACATGTGACCCAGACCTAGCTGTGAACCTAACTATGAATACAAAAAATTACTAGTTGGGACTGCTTTGGAAACAGCCAGGAGTAAAAGAGAGAACAATATTGTCCACATGTTTTCATTATGTGCATTATTATCATTAATTTGAATCTTTAAGACTGCAAACTTGAAACTCAAAGGCAATCTTTCTCTTAGGAACTTGACTTGAAATTAGGTACACTGACTCCAAGGGAGCTTTGTTATTACTACATGGCTTTCCATTTGTACTTTGTAAAAACAGGAAGCTTTGTTAAGACATAAATATTAAAAAACGGATCTGATAGCTTAAAAGATGATGTCATTGAGTAAAACCAAATCAAGGAGATAATTTTGAATCTTTTGCAACATTTTTTTTCATTGTCATCGATTTGTGCCAGTTCTGATCTTGTTTGGAGCTGTGGTTCTATCTTTACGACTCATCCCATTTGGGTCATAAAAGCATCTTTTTTTTCTTGGCATCAAAACCTCTTGCATCTTTTGGAAACTATGGCTATGGGTAGTTCTCCTTAGAATCTACTTTAGCAGAATCAGTGACACTGGAAAATAATCACACATTTCTCTAAATGGATCTTCCTACCCCCTAAAATCCAAGGGAAAGAGGGAAGACCCATTTAGGTAGTGGTTTGATGTGTTGATTCTACAAGAAACCTGAGAATGAGTGTCTTTCCCTAAGTGGAAATTTCGGTTCGTTGTAAAGGGAGAAGGATGGGGTGTTAGAGCCACAAACTAGGTAAGTTGCAGGGGGTCATGGGTGAGCAAACAAAGACCAGGGTGCATTGAACATGGCCATGTGAGGTCTGAGTGGTAGAATTTGAAGGAAGCGCTAAAGTAGTAGTGCAATAAAACATTGAAAAAAATAAAGCACAGAAGAAAATATATTTTAAAAATTTTTTTTAAATTAAAAAATTAAAAAAAAAAAACAGGGTGGTGGCTCAGTCGATTGGGCTGCTACCTTCGGCTCAGGTCATGATCCTGGGGTCTTGGGATCGAGTCCTGCTCCTTGCTCAGCAAGGAGCCTGCTTCTCTCTCTGCCTCTGCCCACCACTCTGCCTGCTTGTGTGTGTGCTCTTTCTCTCTGACAAATAAATAACTAAATAAATAATCTTTTAAGAAATAATAATAATAATAATAATAATAATGGGGCACCTGGATGGCTCAGTCGTTAAGTGTCTGCCTTCAGCTCAAGTCATGATCCTGGAGACCTGGGATCGAGCTCCACATTGAGTCCCTGCTCAGTAGGAAGCCTGCTTCTCCCTCTCTCACTCACTCTGCTTGTGTTCCCTATCTCACTGTGTCTCTCTGTCAAATAATAAATAAAATCTTAAAATAATAATAATAATAATAATGAAAAAAATAAAGTAGTACTTCACTGGGGTGCCTGGCTGGCTCAGTGGGTGAAGAGACCCAATCTTGATTTCAGCTCAGGTCATGATCTCAGAGTCGTGGAGTTGAGCCCTGTGTTGAGCCCCTCATGTGGATCTACAGTGGGGCGTCTGCTTGAGATTCTCTTCCCCATCACCCGCCATACTCACTCACTTGCACTCTCCCTCAAATAATAAGAAATAAATAATTCTTCAACGTAGTGCTTCACCAGCTCTCTGCCAAGGCACATAAATGCATATTCCTCTACAAAGTGTAGATACGTGTGTCAGAGGTTCTGTTACTCACCCACCGCCATTCACTCAACCCCAGAAAACAAGTGGACATCCACTTGCTGTTTTACCTGGTGATCAATCAGGAAACTCTTAATCATGTTTCATTGGATTTTAATACCTCCCTTCCAAAACCACTGGATAAATTCAAGTTAACTGTCTCAAGATGGGTTTCTGAGCTTCACCTAAACACGGGAACTGCTTTTTTCCCAAAGCTTGTATAAGGGAAGGGTGCTAGCTGGAAAAAGAAGCACAAGGGACAGAGGACACAATGGCTTCCCATTTGATTGCTGGTCCTGCCAAGGTCACCCTCACCGTGCTTCCTTGCCCTGTAGCTGTTTCTTCCAATAATAGTTGGTTCCAATTTCCAGGATCCTTCTCCACTCCCTTGAAGGTACCAAGGCCAGCCAGCTAGCAGCTGCTTCCTTAGCAGTCTGGAGCCTGGCTCTACAGGCCTCTACTCATAGATTTGGGGTTCTGAGAGCCCCAACTGCTGTTTGCTCCCGTGGGCCTAGGAGTGACCACTGCTTCCAGCCGCCGTGACTGCTTCCGTGTCACTATAGCCTTCCCTCTATGACTTCTTGGTCCTCTAATACCTATTTCACTGAGTATATTAAATTCTCTCTGTTAAAATAACTGGTGTGTTTCCTCCTAGTTTAATTGCTTCTCTCTCTCTTTCTCCCCCCTTTTTAAAAAGTTTATTTATTTATTTGTTTTAGTAATCTCTCCACCCAATGTGGGGCTTGAACTCATGACCCCGAATTCAAGAGTTGCATGTTCTTCGGACTGAGACATGTGGTCACCCCTTTTTGTTGTTTCTTGATGGAGACTCTTCTCTGTGAGCTTCTTAGGTTCAGATTTCTCAAACATGGCATGTAGCAATAGAAGAGAGCCTGGAAACATCCTTTCCAACTTATCTAGGGTTGACTGTCCCCCCACTGGGGTCTATGTGCTTACATAAAGTGGTCCCCAAAGGGGGCTCCTCCTTCTCAGATCTCCATCACCCCCCACACATGCAACATATACATTCCTATTGCAGCTTTGTCCCTGCTGCGTGGATCGACATCACATCAATGGTTCTGCTTAAGAGTTCTCTTTCATCTTTACTCAGAAAAGAATCAACCTGCCCGCTAGGGGACCACAACAAATAGCCTGGATTCCAGAACATTCCTCTTATTGATTCCCTCCATAGCAGGATGGCCTATAACTTATTCAGGGTCAGTCTGCTTTCCATTCTGACTATTTAGAACGGTCGGCCCCTCTTCAGAAGGCCACACACTAGGTGATCAGAGGGCTTCTAGACAAGCCCCGAGACTCCTCCTTTTAGGCCCATGAGTCCCTTCTTAGATACACTTAGAGTCTATAAAATGGACCTTAAAAATTATCTATCATCTATTCCAACGTTCATTTTAAGGAGGATCTATACATTCTATATATATATTTTTCAATGACAATTTTGGACAAAAAACAAAACAAAACAAAACAAAAAAAATTGGCTGAATAGGTAATTCACAGAATACTAATATTCCTTTTGCCCAATGCTATAAAGCAGCCAAGATACTTAAAGGAAATCTGATAAAATACATTTAGATTTCATTTTGATCTTTAACCTGGGTCTGCACATCTTCAGGCCATGGGGTTACAATCTCAACAAATGCTGGGTTTGGGAATATGTAGATTTTATGGAAGAGCACTAGAGCAATTTTCCTATCATTATTCAGCAGCTGCCACTCCTGAAAATTGTAATTGCAGAGAAATAGAATGTTCTCAAATCATGATGCGGGGAGGCAATGTTCTGTGATCTGGAGCGTGCAGTCCTAGCAAGGAATACAGCATAAAATCTGAATATTTTGAATATAAAATGAAAATATTGCTCACTCTTGCTGGGGTTCATGAGGCCAGCATTCTTCAGTTTTTCAAAATAGTTGACAATATTTTGGTCCTTCAAACACCAGTCAGTGGTCGTGTTCTGATGTGGACCCACGTAATCTTCTGTGTGTTCCAGTTCTGATATTTGATTATGACATTCCCACTACTATTGAACAACCACACTCATGTACATTTAGAAAGCACTTTAAACAATGAACTCTTTATTTTCCCCATAAATGTACAATAGCAGCCCAAGTTGAAAAACAGGGATGGATCTCCACAGTAATGTTTAAATGTCTTCATTCCATTCACGATGTTAGCTCTGTGATTATCCTTTTATTTTGTATTGTTATATAATGAACTCCCCCAAATCATAGTTTAAACCAGCAAACATCTATTATCTCTCCACATCTGTGGATCAGGAAGTCAAGAGCCCCTCAGCTGGGTGATGGCTCTTGGACCCTTACAAGGTTGCAGACAAGCTGTTGACCAGGGCTGCGGTCCCCTGAACATGGGGTTGGAGGATCAGTTTGCAGCCTCCCCCATGTGGTTATTTGCTCACCTCAGTTCCAGGGGGCTGTTGGCCAGAGGCTTCAGGTCCTTCATGGGCCCGATCAAAACAGAAGAGATTGTTGCCCTTAGAACACACAATCTTTGAGACCCTGCTCACAGTTCTTTTGGATATAGACCCAGTAGTGGAATTACTGGATCATGTAGTAGTTCTAGATTTAATTTTTTGAAGAACTGTCATACCCTTTCATACTGCTTGGGCCATTTTATGATCTTGTCAACAGGATACAAGGGTTTCAGTGACTCCACATCCTCACTAATTCGTTTCTCTTTTCTTATCTTTTATAAGCCACCCCAATGGGTGCCAGGCGGTATCTCATTGTGGTGTTGACGTGCATTTCTCTAATGGGTGTGTGAGGTTGAGCATCTTGTCATGTTTGTTGGCCATTTGGACAAATGTCTTCTCAAGTCTTTTGGCCATTTTAAAATCATATTATTTGTTTGTTGTTAATCTTATTGAGTTGTCATTCTGTGTCCTAATTATTCACCCCTTATCAGATAGAGGATTTGCAAAGATTGTCTCCCATAGGATGCCTTTTCACTTTGTTGATTATGCTCTTGGATACACCAATTTGTTTTGTTTTGCTTTGTTTCGTTGCTTCGTTGCTTCGTCGGTTTGTTGATGTCTGATCTTATTGATCTGCTACTCTTAGAAAATCCTTTTTGGCTGGACTCCAAGCTTGGAGGTAGAAGCTCTCAGAAAGGACATCCTCTGTCTCTTGGCAATCTGTTTCTGGTGGGTTTTCTTTGGCCTCCTTCATCTTCTTGGCCAAGAGTTTAGCATCATCTGCAGCCTCTTCCTTATCTTTCTTAGTGTGCTGTTTCTTCAGAGCGATACACCGTCATTTGCTTTGGAGGACATGTGGAGTAACAAGACGCTGGATCTTGGGAGCTTTTGTTCTAGGTTTCTTACTGTCTTTGTTTAAGGGCTTTCTCACGACATACTGGGGGACATTACCTCTGCAAGACTGAAGAGTTGGTGGATTCTGGTAGCTCTTTTGAGCCCTGGGTGGTGAGGCAGGAATATCCTTATCCCCCCTTTTTTTTCACAGTAACCAAACTGAGAACATTGAGATTGATATCCACAACCCAACCCTGAGCATACTTGCACTTTCCTTCTCCAGCCCTCCTTGGTCTGTAGCAGGAATGCCCTTACTCAGGTGCAGGTGGACATGGCCATGGGTCAAGACACGCTGCTTCCTGGGGAAGCCTTGTTCCTCGTTGCCACATAATTTTGGCAAGGACCACATAACCAACCCTTCCATTCTTCAGCCAGAGCATCAGCAGCAACTTCTGTAGCCATATGCTTCTTCTTCTTCTTTTTAAAATTTTTTAAAAATTTAAGTTCAACTAGCCAACATATAGTACATGGTTAGTTTTTGATGTAT
This sequence comes from Mustela lutreola, assembly GCF_030435805.1. Classification (NCBI taxonomy): domain Eukaryota; kingdom Metazoa; phylum Chordata; class Mammalia; order Carnivora; family Mustelidae; genus Mustela; species Mustela lutreola. The sequence goes on from NC_081308.1 coordinate 9,445,929, forward strand.
GTTCAATGATTCATTAGTTGCATAACACCCAGTGCTCATCTGCTTCTCAGAAAAGGTACGGAATTTGTGTTCATCTTTCGCTTCACTGAGTTTCTGGCAGCCAGTAGCTGGGAAGGAGATGTTCAGCTTTATCCTAAAGTAGCCTACTGCCTCCGAGGCACCACAAAAAGTGCGATACAAAAGCCTTTAAGTTTGATAGAGTCCCATGTGACTCTTATTGCTTTTATTTTCTGTATTTTTGGTGTCATTTCTAAGAAGTCAGTGTCAAATCCAAAGTCACGAAGCTCTTTTTTGATGCTTTTGTCAGGGAGGAAGACCATGTTCTCTGCCCTTAAATGTCCTTTGGCTAGAGCTGGACTTAGAATCGAAGGACATGAGGCAGATTAACAGGAGAAAAATCAAATTTAATAGCATAGATACAGGGAATCCACACAGACATGAGATTCCGAAGACCATGAGGTGATGTGAAGCTTATATGAGCTGAGGGAAAAGGTAGGGGTCTGGTCTGCTGATACAAAGGGGAGAAAACTCATTACCAAGAGGTAAAAGGAGATGTTTGGAAAAACAAGATGGTTCTATCATGCAGATGAGTTCCTTCCTAAAAGGGCGCCTCTGTGCATACTTTCCCTCCTGGGGGCAGGCTCTCCTTTCCAATGTAAATGTAGGTAGTCATGGGGGTGGCCGAGCACCTTCCCTGTCCTTGCTGGCTTTTTATTACTTTTAACTTGAAATAATCTTTATGCCAAATGGCCTGTTTTGGGGTGTCTCATCCTACAGCCCTTCATTTTCCTCTGGGAGTTTTACAGTTTTGAATCTTAAGTTCAGTCTTTAATCTACTGTTAGTTAATTTTTGTATGTGGTATAAGAGAAAAGTTCAACATCACTCTTTTGCATGTGGATGTCAGTTTTCCCAGTATTATTAGTTGAAAAGACTATCCTTTCCCTAACAAATAGTTTTGGCACCTATGTTGAAGACCATTTGACCACCTATTCGAGGGTTTGTTTGGGGACTTTGTATCCTATTCCATTGGCCTACAGGTCTGTCTTTATGGCAGTACCACACTCTTTTGATTACTATAGCTTTCAAATATGTTTTGAAATCAAGGAGGTGTGAGACCTCCAACTTTACTCTTCTTTTCCTTTTTCTTTTCTTTAATAGTGAAAAATTTGTATTTAGATTCAGCCAGCTGGACTCAGTTTAGACAATCCCAATTTTGTTGGCAACATCCAAAGCATCATACTCAGGAGCCAGTAGGACATATGCCTTCTTCTTTCCATCAGGCCTGATCAAGATGTTGACCTTGGCCACATCAATGTCATAGAGCTTCTTCACAGCCTGTTTGATCTGGTGCTTGTTGGCCTTGGCATCTGCAATGAACACAAGTATGTTGTTGTCTTCTGTTTTCTTCATGGCTGACTCAGTACTCAGGGGGAATTTGATGATGGCATACTGATCAAACTTGTTTCCCCTGGGGATGCTCTTTCGAGGATATTTGGGCTGCCTTCAGAGACGCAGAGTCTTGGGTCGCTGGAATGTAGGTGACTTGTGGATCTTCTTTTTTTTTTGTGACCATGGAAACCTTTTAGCACCATTTTTCTTGGCCTTCAAAGCCTTTGCTTTGGTCTTTGGCTTTGGGAGGGGCAGGGGCTTCTTTCTTAGCTTTCGGTGCCATCTTCACAAAAGGGCTAATCTTCTTTTTCAAGATTATTTTTGACTAATTGTGGTCCCTTGAGATTTCACATGAACTTTAGGATGGATTTTTTTTTTTTTTTCCCCTACAAAAAGTGCTGTTTGGATTTTGATAGGGCTTGCATTGAACTTGCAGATCTCTTTGGATAGTATTGACATCTTAATATTAACTTTTTCAATCCATGTACATAGATGTCTTTCCATTTATTTATGTCTTTAATTTCTTTCAGCAATGTTTTATAGTTTTCAATGTGTAAGTCTTTCACCTCCTTGGTTAAGTTTATCCCTAAGTGTTTTATTATTTTTTATGCTATTGTAAATATTTTTAAATTTTCTTTTCAAATTGTTCATTGTCGGTGCATGGAAACACAATTGGTTTTAGTGCATTCACTTTGTATCTTGCAACTTTGCTAAATCATTTATTAGTTCTAATGCTTTTTTGTGGGGTTCTTTAGCATTTTCCCATAATAGCTCATGTCCTACAAACAAAGATGATATTACTTCTTCCTGTCCAGTTTGAATGCCTTTTCTTTCTTTTTCTTACCTCATTGCTCTGGCTGGGACTTCCAATACTATGTTGAATAAAAGTAGCAAAAGAGAGCATTCTTACCCTGTTCATGATCTTAGAGGAACTATTTTGTCTTTTACTACTGAGTATGATGTTAGCTATGGAATTCTCATATATGGTTTTTATTATATAGAGGTAGTTTTGTTCTACTCCTGGTATGTTGAGTGTTTTTTATCATGAAAGGGTTTTAGGTCTTGTAAAATGCTTTTCCTTCATCAATTGAAATGATCATGTGGTTTTTGTCCCGTATTCTATCAATGTATTATATTACATTGATGAATTCTCATATGCTGAACCACTGTTATATTCCAGGAATAAACTGTACTCGCTCATGGTGTATAATCCTTTTGATGTGCTCTTAAGTTGGATTTGCTGGTATTTTGTTGAACATTTTTGCGTATGACATCATCTTAACTAATTACATCTACAATGATCCTATTTCTAAATAAGGTCACATTTTGAACTGCTGTGAGCTGGGACTTCAACATCTCAAACCCCTGTAATTTCCACCCCAAGTGCCCACATGCTTTATTTATTTTGAGTTCTGCAGTTCCAGAGAATTGCTTTTCATTGTTTACAGAGGCCCTTTGAATGCAAACCATTTGTATCATTCCCTTGATTTCCCCCGCCCTCCCCCCCTGCTGTGGACACCAGCCACTTTTGTACAGTGAACTCATTTATAATTCAGGGAAAAAAAAGAAAATAAATGATTGATATGTAGGTCAATTCCTAGTTCTGTCTCAGAAAACAAAGGACCAGGGTTCAGCTAGCATAGCGTTCAATTATTTCTTCATATGGCCTTTGTACATATGCTCATGCGTATTTCACCTCTCTCTTTCCTGTGACCCAGAGATAGTAAATTTCCAAAGATCTGGCTCAGATCTAGGTAAAAAGTCCAAATTTATCACATCTTGGATGAATCTTATTTGATGTTTTTGAGAATCTTTTGACCTCACCAAACTAGACTGGTTTCTGTACAGAGGCATGGATTGTTAAAAATGAACTTCATATATTTTTTTAATGGAACTGTGTTTTTCCACCAGCTGGGTTGATGATTACTCTAAGATTTTAAGTATATTGTTGAGACTTTAGTAAAAGGTCTCTCAAAACACTCAAGGAATATATAGGGTCTTTGGTTGCTTTCTGGTATCTTTCTCTTTAGGAAGTCTCCCTGATGCCCTGACCTTCCCATGCCACCCTGGAGCTCTGAGCAGTTTCTTACAGATTCAAGGCCATTCTCCTATATCTTACCGGTTGAGAGCCTTCTACTCAAAGCTTCGGCATGTTGGAAATAATTTTTCCACTGTGGGAACATTTTCATTTTTCAAATTAAAATTGCAACACAGTGCTATGGTTAGAAGAGTGACATTTCTAATTAAGGTGACACCAAGTCATACACATGATACAGATGAATCACTTTATGGTGTTCACCGCACTTGACAGACAGAGCAAGATGCTTCTGAAAAATTAGGCATTGGCTTGTAGCATCTGTCCATGTTAATCTATTCTTGAAAGATGTGCATATCCAACCTTCTCTTGGGAGATTAAGGAAGTAACAGGATGATTTTTACAAAATTGAATATCAGATTTTCTTATGAATCAGGAAGAAGGTTATGGTATTTCTTCAGAAGGGACTTTTTATTTATAGCATTTTGTCGAGTGGGGTACTGGAGCCAGCTCACAAAGGCCCATAAGATCTCATTCTTAAAAATGCGGGAATTTTGTGAGTTGATTGACATTATGTTGTTCGCCTGAAATAGGCCATGATGGAAGGATTTACACCATGGAAATCAGAAATGCTACAAACAGGGGCTTTTGCCAACACACCACTGAGTTTGTCCCTTCTTCTTCTTCTTTTTTTTTTTTTTAAGATTTTATTTATTTATTTGACAGAGAGAGAGGAGAGGGATCACAAGTAGGTAGAGAGGCAGACAGAGAGAGAGAGGGGGAAGCAGGCTCCCTACTGAGCAGAGAGCCCAATGTGGGGCTCGATCCCAGGACCCTGGGATCATGACCTGAGCTAAAGACAGAGGCTCCAACCCACTGAGCCACCCAGGCACCCCATCCCTTCTTTTTTAATACAAACAATGAACACTGTGCATAAAATGCCTGCCATGTCCTTTTTAAAATGGTGGCCCCACCAAAAATATATACATATATATTTCTTTTCCCTAAAGAGAAACGTGTGTGTGTGTGTGTGTGCATGTATTTTTAATGGAATGCATAACCTATTTGAGAAGAGAAAACAAAGAGTAAACATTATCCATGAGGATAAAAGGAGTCCAAAGAAGAGCGAGAAAGCGGCGGGCGCACATATGGCAGAAACTTCGTGAACATGTCGGACTTTGAGCTTGGTCTCAAAGTACTGGTAGGAAAGGAAAAGGAGCAATCAAGTGGAGAGAAGGTCATGACAAAGAATTGGTAAGCAGATGGAAGGAGTCAAATCTACTGTGCATAGGAACAGCAAGTGTGGAATGAGAGGGCATAGCAGTGTAGGGAGCTTGCAACTGTGTGCGGTGCGATACAGTCTATGAAGACTTCCTTACACATCGTCTCATTCTTTTCTTCAAGCCTGAGAGATGAGGGCAATTGAGGGTCAAAGGATCAGTGTGACCCAGCAGGATGAGCCCATGTTTGGAAAAAATAGGAGGCTTTTATGCCCTGCTCGTCTTTCTTCCCACTGTCCCGTGTTGATTGTGTTCATCTATGTTGTAAGGCATGTAACAAAAAGAAGCAGCCATGAGAAGGGATCCTAAACGAGTAATAATGCAGTACACCCTGGTTTGCTTTAAATGTGCAGCTATGATGTTCTGGGTGGCTCTGAATGGCAGTAAGTTCTGACTTCTTTATTTTTAAGATTTGATTTATTTGAGAGAAAGAGAGAGCACAGAGGGAGAGTGAGAGGAGAAAGCAGACTCCCCACTGAGCAGTGAGCCTGATGAGGGGCTTGATCCCAGGACCCCCGATCAAGGCAGATGTTTAACAGACTTAAGCCATCCAGGCACCCCAGTAAGGTCTAACTTCTAAGTATAATTGCTTCCAAGAGTTCAGATACAATTTCTGTGCAAGATGTCCAATATACCCCAGCCCACAGCTTCATTGTACTTAATGCTAACTCTGGACAGGAAACAGAATAGTAATTAGAGTTCAATTTCTAAGAAAAAGCACAGAACAAGTAAAAAATAGTACTATCTAAACCAGGAGGCTTGGATTCTTAGGTCCCCTGAGACTCAACTTTTCTAAAAGAAATATTTTTGTTCTTTTCCCCATACCATACACTAACCTTCAAAAGGGATAAACAGGAATTAAACTTTGGAGCTTAAAATTTTCCAGGAACCCGAATCCCACAAACACTGTTGAGCGAAAGAAGCCAGACACAAATGCGATACTTGACGACTTCACTTCTGTAAAGTATGAGAAAAACAGGCAAAACTAATCTGTGCTGTTAGAGGTCAACCTTGTGGTTACTGTTGGTGGGGTGGGGGGCTCAGGGCCAGGAAGGGGTCAGAAGATAGCTCCTGGGGTATCGGTGATGTTCAGTTTCTCCCTCTGGGTGCTGTTTACACAGGCATGTTCACTTGGCAACTCATCAAGCTTCCCCATATAACGTGTACATTTTTCCTTATGTATGTTATACTTTAATAAAAAGTTCATAAATATTTCCTGCAATAAATATTAAGTAGGATAGAGCCAGGATTACAGTACTTTGAGAGACAAATAATGTTTGATGCTGGAAAAATGCTCCGTGATAAGAGTCAAGGACTGTAAGTCTGCTCCAGCCAATGTTCGGGTTGAGCAGTCTACGGAGGTTCTGTGGGAAGAGGGCCATGTCCACGGGAGCGATGGGACATTCCAGCCTTCCAAAGGGGCGCCAGAATGTGACTGAGGGATACTTGAGAGGATTACAGGAACACTAGGAGGCCCAAGATGGCATGCAATGTATGATATTAAACTACAACAGTTAACAATCAGGGTCTGGCCCACTCTGGGGCCATTTTCCCATTACTCAGCTGATTGGTTGCCCTTTAATACCTTAATTTAGAAGGAAATTATTTCAAATAAAGATGGCAAAGGCCATATTCATATAGGCAAAGGAAAATGTTTTAGTCACTCAGTGAATAGGATACAATTTCATTTTTTTTTTAAGATTTTATTTATTTATTTGACAGACAGAGATCACAAGTAGGCAGAGAGGCAGGCAGAGAGGGAGAGAAAGGAGGAAGCAGGCTTACCACTGAGCAGAGAGCCCGATGTGGGGCTCGATCCCAGGACCCTGAGATCATGACCTGAGCTGAAGACAGAGGCTTTAACCCACTGAGCTACCCAGGTGCCCCAGGATACAATTTTAAAAGGAGGTTATAAGGCCCCTTGAATCCCATTTTCTCATGGCTCTTCATAACTTTAGCAAATACTCAAAATCATGGGATTTTTTTTTTCCTTAGCAGAAAGAGTTTTACAATTTAAGAAACATACTATCTTATCTCCCCTCTAGATTTTCCAAACCTGTAACTTGTAACTTGTATCAAGTCAGATCATCAGAATGTTCTGTACCATGTTAGGTTAGTGCCTTACCTCTTTGGAGCAGGGATCTGATTTTTTTTTTTTTTTTTTTTTTTTTTTTTTTTTTTTGTGCTATTGAGCCCATTGGTGGTCTGGTGAAGCCCATAGGACCTTGTCCAGAATAAGCATTTAAATGCATAAAATAAATGCCAAAATGCATGGAGTTACAAAGAAAACCACTTATACTAAAATTCAGTTAGCAAAATATGTCAGTATAGCAATATATGTGCTTCTTAATTATAGCATTACAAACAAGAGCTGCCTGAGTTCTTTTTTTTTAGAATATTTTTATTTATTTATTTTAGAGACAGGAGGGGGTACCCATGTTAGCAGGGGGGAGGGGCAGAGGGAGGGAGAAAATCTCAAGCAGACTCTGAGTGAAGCTCAGAGCCTATGAAAGACCCCTCCCCTCGAAAGACCCCTCCCTTAGTAGACAGATAGGATAACTAACCGCTTGTTTGCTTTTCTGTGAACCGCTGGCTTTTAGGCGTAAATTAGGTTATTAATTGCTTATTAATTGCTCTTTTGCCCTTCTGTAACTGCTTGGCTTATAGAAATAATAGAAGACGCCATGATGGCACTCCTACCTTCCCCCTTCTTGTTCCCCCTCCCTGCCTCTCTCCTCCCGCGCGTGGGCCCTCAGAACCAATCAGCTTGTTCCCCCTTCCCGCCTCTCTCTTCGCATGCGCGGGTCCCCAAAGCCAATCAGCAAACTCCACTAAGGCCTTTTTCAAAAGTTCTAACTGTCAACCAATCAGTTGCGCCCCACCCAAAACTTGTTTGTACCTGTCTATAAAAACCCGGCACCACCCCAGCTGGGTGTGCTCAGCTAGCAGGAGCTGCTGACCACCCGCAGGCGCCTGCGTAACAATAAAGAACCTCTTGCTGATTGCATCCAGTGGCAGTGTTGGATTCTTGGGTAAGGGGATCCGCGGGTCTTTCACCTAACAGAGGGCTCCATCTTGAGACCCTGAGATCATGACTTGAGCCAAAACTAAGAGTCAGACCCTTAACCGACTGAGCCATCCAAGAGCTGCCTGAGTTCTAATAGTAACTGTACTTTCAAAGTAGGAACAATAACATGAACTTCTGAGATACTGGTGATAACTATATCATTGATAAGAAAATACCTGTGATATTAGTTAACCATCTCCATTTTAGAATCTGTTCTTGGCCTATGTTCATGTTAACAGTCATTTGACCATAACATTCTTGATTTTTTGGTAAAACTATTTAAATCATTGCATAACCTGTAATTCAAGCTCTTACGAATAAAGGGTTTAGATTTTAGCAGTAAGAGCAATTGCCTCTGTAAACTAAGAAGCTTCATGTGTAACTGACCTGCTTACATTTTCGCTCTGGTTAAATTTTCCATTTATTGACAGTAAAAGTATTAACCCACGTGGCTTCCATATTTGGCTTCTCTGCCTTTATACAATTTTTGTTTTCTGCTGCTATTGTATGCACCCAAATTTATGTGTGTTTTTTATTGGGAGCTATTGTGTATGTTCATGTGTGTTTAGAGCTATGGCATAAATACAAGAGAAAGAGTCATTATTCCAACACATTCAGGGCCGCCGAGCCTCTTTGAGGATATGGGTGTTGGTCTCCAGACACTGATCTTTCCTAGCTGCCAGTATCTGCTTACCTCTTCATTGTTTGCTGACAAAACTAACCAACACATTTGATATTTAAGCTTGGAAAAACAAGGGTAAAGGTTTTATTTCTGGGGACAAATGAAAATGACATATTTTTAGGAAAGAGATTTGGAGCTAAAAGCACATGGGAGCAGGCAGGCTGAAGGAATAGAATCTGCTAAGGATAACATGTACATCAAACCTCATATCACTTACGTGTGGAAAGAAAGTTTCATTTCCACTCTCCTTGCTAAAGAAAGGGTGAAATGGTTTTCAGGTATAACTGTTTGGCTTTTTATTTAATCTGCCCATCATATGAGCATTTGAAGGTAACTCTGACAATTCAGACACATTAGAATGGTGGCTAGTTCAGGAAAAGACTACCCCCACCCCCGCAACAATCCCCCCCCACCACCACCACCAAGAGAGCACCAGTGAGTTTCTCTATACTCTCTGGAACATTCTTGAGATTTAAAATTTCATGTGGATAATTCTATCCTTGATGCCAGTTTGTTTTCTTCTCCCAATTCTCCTTCCTTCAAATATACACACACACATACCACCTATTGGATTATTCCAGGATCTGAATATTTTGAAATGAATATATGATCAGGAGCAAGAGTTTATCTTGAGGCTGGAGGGAAAACAACAACAACAAAACAGCACAAGCTCTTTGTCAATGTCCTATATCCAAATAATTGAAAACCTTGGTAAATAGCAATGATAAGATTTAGAATTAATTTGCAGTGTAGCTGAATGTGGATTTGTTGTTATGTGAGAGAGTGTGGTTTCCAGCAGACAGGAATTGACTTTGAAAAAATATTCCAGTGCGGAGTAGCATTGGGTATGGTGAAGGACAGCGTGCCCATGTCCTGTTGTTGAAGGGCATGGCAGAGGGTCAACGAGAGTTGACCCTCTGGCTATGGTGTAATTTCCTTTCATGCTCTAATCTTTCTACCCCCGTTTAAATGTGATTTTTTTTTCTTCTTGTATTGATTTCAATTTAAAAATTCTATGCTCACAGAGAAAAATTAGAAGGGAGATATATTCATTTTTTTTTTTAAGATGTTAAAGTGACACAAAAAGTCTTAGAATTCTGATTTACTAACTTCAAGGTACTGCCTGTGTGATAGATAATAAATGTATTTGCTGGGTTGGAAAGGGACCTCTCATGACAGCCAGAAAGAGTAGATAAATTGCATGATAGTTTTCTTTGTCCTTATTTAGCAAATGCTGTGGGCATGGTTTTCTTCCCTGTTCAGCTTAAGAGTGACCATGACAATGGATGACTCCAATTCAGAAGCAAGGCCATCCTTAAATATGTTCTCCATTTGTCTGCCTCTATGAAAGTGGCAGTGACAGAACCTGACCCCTCCCTAGAGATGGGACCATCCTTAATTGTTCTCTTTATTCTTCCACCTCCACACTCATGCAGGAGCCTGGGTCATGCCCCACAGGCTTTTTGGATAACCATCACAGCATCTCCCCAAAACTTTTAAATCTGCATGTCCTCTGTAGCCAGCCAGCAAGGGCACAGGATGACCTTCAAACACTTTAAAATGGTCTTCCCTGGGACACCTGGTTGGCTCAGTCAGTTGAGTGTCTGCCTTCGGCTCAGGTCATGATCTTGGGGTCCTGATCATGGGTGGGATTGAGTCCCACCTCAGGCTTCTCGCTCAGAGGGGAGTCTGCTTCTCCCTCTCATTCTCTCTCTGCCCCTCCCCTGCTCATGCTCTCTCTGTCTCTGTCTGTGTGTGTGTCTCTCTCTCAAATAAATAAAATCTTTAAAAAATTAATAAATAAAATAGTCTTCCCTTGGGGCCAAGGGTTAAGAAACCCATCAGAGTCCCCTGGAGAAGTTCATGACTTGAGGGTAGACATTTTAACAGTTTTGTCAATGAACAGACCAAAAATTTTCTCACTACTGATTTCCCCTACCTCTCGTATTTGAAGCTTTTAGAGAAGGAAGGGAGCTGTCATTCCAAAATTGCTATTGTTTGGTGTGGTTTAACATATCTCACTCATTTAACACAATCAGAAAAAAATTAAAAAGAAAATTAGCAAGCTAGTTCCTTTCAAAAACAATTACCATCCATGGAGGGGACAACATGTGTATGTGCCTAGTAGGGAACCTGCTCTGTGCTGTGTGCTCAGTGATGGCGGCTGTTATCATGCCCTTCCTCTTTTAGGAAAGGCTGCCTTATTAACTCACCTCACACAAAGACATCTGGAGATGACCCTACAAGAGGAAATAAGATGGCTTGCCAAATGCTTCCTTTCATTTAAGTACAATCCATGAGATTTCCTGACCATTCATCATAAACAAAGAGGCATTTGCAGCTTTAGGAACTCAATGGATACACTACTGTTGGGAAGGAAGAATTTCCTCTGCTCTTCTAGGTCCTTCTTACCAGACTAAGAATCAAATTGACATGAGACAGATCAACAGGAGAAAATCAAATTTAATTTTATGCTTACAAGGAATGCACACATCCATGAAATTCCAAAGACAGACATAATAAAGTATGTATGTCATCCTGAATTAAGGAGAAGGAAGTAGGCATCTGGGAATTCAAAGGGAAGGAATGCAGTTTACAGGAAGATGAAAAGTAAATGTTTGATAAGCAAATATTTGCTGGGCTACTTAAAAACAGTGGGACATATAGGGCTTTGATCAAACAGGTCTTTCTAGCTTCATCCCTATTGTGCCTAGGTGGTTTCAGAGTGTAGTTATGGCGACAGCTGCCTTCCTGGAGCAGGTCTTCTATCTCAACTCATTTTAGGCTATCGAGTGGGAGGCGAAGAGCTCTTCCTGAATCTGCTTCCATTTAACTCAAAATAATCTTCATGCCAAGGTTGCCCATAGTGGGGCAGCTTGCCCTTGGCCCCTACACTACCCATGACACAGACCAAAAAGGACACAATTCTGTTCCACCTTTGCGCACGCCATTGGGTATTCTTGTATAATGCCTGCTTCTCTACTTTTCTTTTTTTCCATAAAACACTGGCTGTACACGTACCCCAAAAGCCTTCAGACTGTTCCAGGACTAGCCAGCTAATTCTCAGATTTAATCACACAACTCCACTCCCACACGGCCCCTTCTCTCCTGGGTTCTGTGAGTCCCCACCTCCAGCTGAATCACTCAGCCACAATTATGTTAATTGCCTCCACCTGGCTGACTTTCTTGGGGCAGGCTGCCTTTATCAAGCAGTAGGCAACATGTATTTATGCCATAACATTTTAGTACCCATGGAACAAATCAACTCTTCTGATTTTTCAGGCGTGAATTACAGTGACAGCTTTCTGTGTTATAATTACAGCCAAACCTGAATTAACTGCAAATCTCAATAAACATGTTGTGGAAAACCAACCTCCATGCTTCGGAACCAAACTATAATGCAAAGATGGAGTCTGGGATAAAGAGGAACAATGGCTTTATTGCTTGGCTGGGCGAAGGAGGCCGCAGCAGGCAGTGGCCTTCAAAAACTTCGAGCCTCCCGGGAAGAATGGGCTGGGGGTGGTTACAGGGAAATTCAGGATCTAGCCAGTTTCAACAGGGATGTGCTTGTGTCACCAGCCTCCTTAGTTGTTTTCAGGGTGGGACCGTGTTCCTGAAACAGAAGGCTAAAAAGGGAGGCAGGGAAGTTTGTGGAAGTGGGAAAAAGTTACTTTAAAACTGAGCTTCAAAAAAACAAAAACAAAAACAACAGAGCTTCACTGGAAGCATTAGTGCAGCCATTTTTATTTTTATTTAATTTTCATTCAACTCAGGATGAGCTTTAGAAAATCATTCTGTTTTCAGTCTTTAGTTTCATGCTTTAGTAAGCACCATACATTCATTCAATAAGGTGTTTGTTTTGACAGTTAAGTCTTACAGTGTGGGATTCATAATTATGATCACAACTATTCATGGACTAGGCCTCCAGGAGTTGATAAAGGAGAAACAGAAAATCGGACCTTCTTGGCGTTGACTGGCTAGCTGTTAAACAAACCCCTCTCTTCTGTCTCTTGAGCACCATCCTAACCAATGAAATACATACAGAAGTGATGAAGATGAATTCCAGGCCTGGCACATTACAGTCTTCCAGGTACGGCCTTTTGAATCTTTCCTATTAGCCATGACATTGGAGGCCATATGCTGAAAATGGCAGAGCCACAAGATAGGAGAAAACCAGAATTGGCACTTGGAGGAATGTCACCCACCTATCAGGAATACCCCTTTGGGGCCTTGCATGAAAAAGAAATAAATTTCTAGTTTTTCTAAGCCACTGAGACTTTGGTTGTATATGTTATAGCATAGTTTTACCTTAAGTAGTAAAGATTTATACTGTGCATTTTGAAGTAAAGTGTTAGGTTTCTCCCAATAATGGTATGTATTTTCTTTGTCTGCTGTTGGAGAATATTCTACACTGACACATTATGTTACCTGAAAGTTGCTTTTAGAAATAAATCTCTGATAATAACTTTGTTTGTCGGTCATAACATCCTTTCTTTTTCCTGTACATGGAAGGTAAAAAAAACAAAAAACAAAACAAAACAAAAAAATAGCCCATCAATTAAGATTTTAGTTATTTTAGTTAATGTTTTAGCAATGAGTGACAAAGGTTATTCTAACAACCAAACTAACTCACAGTGAATTAAGAAATCTTGGGAATAGTACCTTTCTCAGGCCCCAAGACATGATGCAATATTTCAGTGACATTTCCACTTTACAACTAAGATACAGCTTAGGCTGTGCTCAAAATTCTCTCAACATACGTCAGTACATGCGGAAATGGAAACTCGTGCCGTTGAGGCTAGATGTATTCAATTCTTGTTTCTAGGACACGAGTATAAGAGACGTCCATGCAATACTATGCCAAGCTTTCCATTCAGTGCCACACTCTGTTAGACAACTTGAGGTGTGTTCTTGGCTGCACCGTGCCTTCTCTCCCGCAGCAAACATTCACGAAGCACTGACCAGCGACTGTCTAAGTGCTTGGGACACAATACCGAGTAAGCAACAGTCTTAGTCATCGAGGAGCTTAGAGGTCTGGGCCGAGGGCAGCTAATTCCTGTGAAGAAGAGGCTGAGAAAATCTTCAAAGACAAGAGCCTGTCTGATAGAGATCTGGAAAGGATGGGCAAGAGTATAAGGATAAGCGAAGGAAAGGCATCGCAAGTTGAGAGAATACCAAGGACCAAGACGTGAGATTTTGAACCACATGAAACCAACCTGTGGGGAATGACAAGTTCCATTTGGCTGGTGTTCAGGGGAAAAGTGGAGAGTGCAGAAAGAGGGGGTTGGGGAGCTAGACTGAGGTCAAGTTATGGAATCTTGGATGATATTCTGTATATCCTGAATATTTACTTCTTGTATACAAAGAGAGGTCTTTGTACTATCTACAAAGAGTAGATAGTAACAGAGGATAAACGTTCAGCAGAGCAGTGAGTGACCCGATCACGTCAAGTTTAGGGGAAATCATTCTGGCAGAGCACGGAGGATGGCCTGGAATAGAGATGGTATTCTGGAAGTACTGAGGCCAGGTAGGAGGCTGTTGAAGTATTGGAGTAGAGGTGGCTCTGGATTTGGGAGATGTTTCTGAGACAGAATTAGGAGGACTCGTTGGCATTTGGATGTGTAAGGGCCAAGGGCAGGCTGCCCTCAAATGTGCCACTGTGGCATACTGATTATTGTAAACAAAAGTGACTTAAGGGGCGGCCTGCCCAAGGAGGACTCTCAGACTCTCCTCTGTCCTTCCGAAAGCAGGAAATAAGTCTCCCATGTGAAAGGTACCCTCCCTGGGGCAGGCAGGAAAGAGACATCCTTATCACCAGAGATGGGAAATTTTGAGCCCAGAAGGCTGTATAAATGACCTGTGGTGTCCCTCTTGATCAGATGGGGGCCCCTGAGCATGGGGCAACCTGACCAGGCAGAACCTGGGAGCACAGGCAGTGAAAGCATTCACCCGAGGGAGAACAAAGGAGATATACGTTTATTGGATACACCGCAAAGGGCCAGGGGCAGGACAGCAGAGGAGAGACTGACCGCCCGGAGGTGGGGGGGGGGGAGCTATTTAAAGGAGGGAAGGGGAGGAGGGATGAGAATGTATGGATTTTCCCTTTTTTGGTCCCTGTGCTCCGTTGCAAGTAACACTCATCCTCTAGCACTTAGGGAGATGATGAGGTGGGTTGCCTGATGGACCTATTTGTATCCAGCTCTGTGGTCCCTATGGGCCATCTGGCCTTGTTCTACATCCCATTGCTCTATCCTGATGCCTAAAATTGGCCTCTACACAACCCTTCTTACTTTTTAGTAATCTGCTACCCCAGTCCAGATCCTGTCTAGAATTCCTAACTAAATAAAGCTTCCTATATTCCATTTTCTTTGCCCCGTCAATTCCTCATAGATTAATCATCTCTTTGTCTAAAATTTCGAAAAACTGCCTTCCTCGGTCATACTCTCAGGTCTCAATTCCATGATTGGACATGTGAAAAAACTTGGGTTTTTTTAATCCCGTTAATCTAACGCATGTCAGTTTAATTCTGAGTCCAGTTGGAAGACCCTGAAGAGTAGAGAAGAATACTTCCTTCACTTCAGGGGGAAAGGAGAAAAAGAAGTTAAAGATGCCTACGATTTGGGGCGCCTGGGTGGCTCAGTGGGTTAAGCCGCTGCCTTCGGCTCAGGTCATGATCTCAGGGTCCTGGGATCGAGTCCCGCATCGGGCTCTCTGCTCAGCAGGAAGCCTGCTTCCTTCTCTCTCTCTCTGCCTGCCTCTCAATGTACTTGTAATTTCTCTCTGTCAAATAAATAAATAAAATCTTTAAAAAAAAAAAAAAAAAAAGATGCCTACGATTTCTGGCTGGGACATCTGGGCAGGTGATGACTTTACTAGCAGAGAGAGGAAATCTGGAAAGAGAAGCCGAGTACACAGGGTGAAGCCAAAGAGGTCTTTTTGTTGTTGTTGTTTTGTTTTAAAAGATTTTATTTATTTATTTGACAGAGCAAGAGAGCACAAGCCAGGGGAACAGTAGAGGGAGAGGGAGAAGCAAACTCTCCACTGGGCAGGTAGCCCAATGTGGGGCTCGATCCCAGGTCCCAGGGATCATGACCCAAGCTGAAGGCAGACACTTAACCATCTGAGCCACCCAGGTACCCAAGAGGTTGGTTCTTGACATGTGGTCAAAGAAGTGCCTGTGGAATATTCAGGTTGAAAAAGAACTCAAAAAAGTACACTGTGGTTTACAGTCTCAGAATTTCACAGTTTATACTCATTCCAAATGGGAAAAAGGTACTTCACTGTGGAGAAGTGTGGAAGGAAGACACCACCTGAACCCGACAATTAGCACCAAAATGATGTCTCCTGATAGAATATGTCAATAAGGTTACAATATCACTTACGAAATTCTCTTGCCAGAAATTCATAACCTGATTGTAATCGTGAGAAAACATCAAACACCCCCTAACCCATTACTGAAACAAGGCTTCAGCTGCTTCCAATTTGACCTTGAACTTTCTAGTTGTGTTGTCTCGCTTGACTCTTGGCTCAGGCAGAAGACCCTGAGGGCAAAGCATCCCCTGATGGAAACTGAAACTAGCCCCTTAAGGAACAAGGTTCACCCTGAGCCAGTGAGACCCCCTGCCCCCATGACTGACCTCAAGACCAGGAGGGATTTGCCCTTCGCTGCCCACCTGCTCGCACCCACCGAGCTTTGCCCCACAGTTTCCTTATATCAACCTGGATTGGATGTATGTCTGGCACTTTGGAGGCAGTCTCTGTGAAACTAGTCCGCTCTTTTCGCAGGTGTTGGTCTCACTGAAATCCCTTTCTCAGTTCACGACCCCACCATCTCTCCGCCTTTGGATTTTGTCCGCGCGAGTGGCCAGATATGGTCTCTTTGGGACTTAGCCAGGTGGTCTTGTACCCCTGCACACCGGCTGCATTACAGCACATCTGCCCTGATTCTTCAACAATGTCAATGCGATCAAAGACCAAATAAGGCAAGAACTGCCCCCGAGTAAAGGTGACAAGAAAGAGAGGACAGTAAAATGTAATGTGTGATCCTGAATTAGGGTCTTTGGTTGAGGGAGGGGAGAATTCCTATTAAAAAACCTTACCGATGGGCGCCTGGGTGGCTCAGTGGGTTAAAGCGTCTGCCTTTGGATCAGGTCATGATCTCAGGGTCGAGCCCCTCATCGGGTTCTTGCTCAGCTGGGAGCCTGCTTCCCTCTCTCTCTGCCTGTCTCTCTGCCTACTTGTGATCTCTCTCTGTCAAATAAATAAATAAAATCTTAAAAACAAAAAACAAAAAACAAAAAAACCCCCACCTAACCGAGATGTGGCTGCCGGTACTGCCTTATCAGGTGACTCGGGCTGGGTCCCCATGCCACTTCGTGTGCCTGCACACACCTCAACTACATGCGCAACTTGTATGTTGTCACTGCGCGACCAGAGTTCAGGGCTCACTGGGAGCGGATACCGTCTTCTTACTATGCACCTGCAGGAACCCACTGGCAGGTGGCAGGTGGCTGGAGGTGGACCACTAGTGGTCACATGTGTCCAAAGGAATTTGGTTGGCACTCCCAGCCCCCATCCAAGTCTATAAAAGAGAGCCTGAAAAACTTCATCTGTCTGCTTTACACATTTTATTGAGATCCTGGATTAGCAGGTGAAAGGGATAGAATTTGTTACCCCAAAATATGCCTCTTTGGCATAAGGATTATCTTGAGATGGTTGTTTTTAAAAAAAAAAAAACAATATCAACAAAAACAAACAACAGCAGACACGGAAGCTCTGAAAAAAAGAAGAGAAGTTACCCTTTTGGAAGAGACATTTACATTTATAAGGGAAATCTCCATCTGTAAGGGTAGCTCCCTCACTGTAGCAGGAAGAAGAGGATGGTCAAATCTCTAGAAAATGTATCCATGGAAAAGTCACTGACAAATCAGCCTATGCTAGGTAACCTCCTGTAACTGACTCGTACCCCCAAGGTCTTTCTTTTGTCTTTAGCTAAAGATAGTATTTAAGGTGGGGGCTTGGGTCCTTTCTGAGAATCTCTCCCATGTTTGTATATAAGACACGTGCATGTTATTCAACTTGTGTTTGCTTTTCTCCTGTCAATGTGTCTTTTTATTACAGAGGCATCTCAGCCAAGATCCCAGTAGAATAAGGAGGAAATGATTTTCTCCTCCTTCACAGAGGGAGGGAGAGTTAGCCACTGACCTCAGTGTTAACTGCTGGTGGGGTGCTCCAACTTTGACCTAGAAAATGAACACTACTGGGAAGCTTAAAATTTAAAATAAGAACACATTTATCCTGAGACCAATGTAGTAGCAGCCCGAGATAATCAGATATGAGACACAGAGACTAGAGATCCAATACATGGATTGTTGACATGTCTAAAAGAAAGTTCCGGAACAAGTGGAAGATATGCAGTATTTGGAGAAGAGAATACAGTTTTCTTGAGCTGAAGATTAAAGTTTCTTCTCCCTAACCCTATGTCAAAGCCAAATTGACTAAAATTGTTCAGTACTTGAAGGTGAGCAGCTAACGTTTTAAATTTCAAAGATAAAGAATGACGTAGATTTTCAGAAAGGGTGGGGAGACTGTCCACCAAGTACAAAGTTGGGCTTTTCCTGAATGTCACAGAGTAATAGTGACACAGGGAAGCCAAAGGCCGAAGTGGCTCCATGAGAAAAACCTGCCTTTTTCCTCCTTCTGCTTCTATTCTTGCTAGGATCAGCACCCCCGCCTCGGGTCCTCCTTACACGGGTCAAGGAGCTAACGATTTCTTTGGAGTCTTCCAGCACAATAGGTAACACCCACAGAGTGACCAGGCTGGTCACTGTGAACTTTTTCCAAGACCACCGACTCCAGACACCTTGACACCAAGACCCCTGGTCCTGGGGCATAAGTGACTTCTGGAGGACACCAGAGCCCTGGTCCTTGTTCTGACCAGTTCCTGGATGCCTGAGAGGACAGGGACATCAGGCCATCATCTTCACTGAAAACCCCAGACCCTGAGCAAAGACGAGACTCACTCTCCCTCCCTTCTGAGTCTCCCAGCTGCTCCGTCTTTGTGTGCTCTCCCTCTCTGTCTTCAGTCAACTCTGTTCTTCTTCTCGGCTCGTAGTTGATGTCTATCATGTCCAGAGCCAGGTCCCGTCATGGCTGCTCTTGTGGGACCCCCTCTGGGTCCTCGGACCCAACCAGCCTGCATCAACAGGATACCCAAAACAGAATATGTAATATTTTGAAGGGGGAAGGCTGTGTGTGAATCCCTGATTCCATATCAAGTCATGAACAAAAGCCAGCTAAGTCATTCTCATTTATACATGCTATCTGAAGAGTCCACCCTTGGTGTGACAATTTGGCCAAGTTGATGGAGCACACAACTCTTGATCTCAGGGTCGTGAGTTCAAGCCCCACATTGGGTTGTAAAGATCACTTTAAAAAAAATTTTGTGTTGGGGGGTGCACCTAAGTGACATAGTTGGTTCAGAGTCTGACTCTTGATTTCAGCTCAGGTCTGATCTCAGGGTCATAAGATCAAACCCCATGTAGGGCTCTGCACTCAGCAGAGTCTGCTTGAGTTTCTCTGTCCCTTTCCCTTTGCCCCTCCCCCTGCTCTTTCTCTCTCCCCCAAATAAATCAATAAATCTTAAAAAAAAATTTTTTTTAATCTTAAAAGAAATAAAAAGATTCCACCCTAAGAAAATTCACTCACAGATATACTCTCTAAATGACTGAGTGTTAAATCAAGATAAAGACTTATGAGGTAGAAGTGCAGGGTCTTAGTCCTAACGGTGAGCGGGAAAATCAATTAAATTAGAAAGTCTGAATGATTACTGTAATTATGGTTTAAAAGCACAAATTGACTAAAATGTTTTTCAAAATTCAACTTTTCACCCATTTTGTTTCTCTAAAAATATTTTAATAGAAATAATTTGGTTCAATTAACACTGATTGGCATTTGGGAAAATTTGAATCAGAACTGCATATATATCACTATTATATTTTCTAAATTCGAGAATTGCTCTGAGGTTACATTAGAGAATGGCATTGTTCTGAGAAACTATGTTGGTGTCCCTGGGTAAAGGGATACATAACAGCGGGGAAGGAGGGAGAGGAAGAGAGCCAAGGAGGGAGATGGGGGGGCAGGGCGCGGGGGAGAGGGAACTGGGAGCGGAATGCAGTCAAGCAATGGGGAAGTCGCGTAAATGACGTATGGGAGTGCTTTGTACTATTCTGGCATATCTTCTGTCCATTTGAAATCTTTTCAAAGGAAAATG
Organism: Mustela lutreola; assembly: GCF_030435805.1. Classification (NCBI taxonomy): domain Eukaryota; kingdom Metazoa; phylum Chordata; class Mammalia; order Carnivora; family Mustelidae; genus Mustela; species Mustela lutreola. The sequence goes on from NC_081308.1 coordinate 9,465,655, forward strand.
TTTAAAAGCAGTTTTTTAAAAATGTAGGATCAGAATGTCACTAATATTCTTCTGAGAGCCATTTCCATGTGGTGGCTGGGGCAGAATCCAGTTTGACTGGGTTGGTAGAGCCAGAGATGAAGTAGAGAAAAATGGTAGGTAACTCTTTTTTTCTTTTTAAGATTTTATTTATTTATTTGAGAGAGAGTAAGAGAGCACCAGTGTGGGGAGGGGCAGAGGGAGAAGGAGAAGCAGACTCCCCCCTGAGCAAGGAGCCCAAAGCAGGACTCGATCCCAGGTCCTGAGCTGAAGGCACACAGACACTTAACTGACTGAGCCACCCAGGTGCCCTGATAGGTAACTCCTGATCCTGAAAGACATATATCTTACCTGCTTGAGTATTGGGTTTTTGTAGGCAAATCACATGTGTAAACTCCGGGATTAATGTGCCCACTTCCATCCCATACCATAATGTAACAAAACGTAAATTCTTCAGGGATGTCCCTGTTTTATTATTTTTTTAGGACTTTATTTTTGAGTGACCTTTATATCCAACATGGGGCTCTAACTCATGACCCCGAGATCAAGAGCCGGGTGCTCTACCAACTGAGCCAGCTGGGCACCCTGGGGCTGTTGCTGTTTTAAATAGGGAAGTCCAGGGGCACCTGAGTGGCTTGTACTTGTTAAGCGTCTGCCTTTGGCTCAGGTCATGATCCCAGGGTCCTGGAATCGAGTCCCGCATCGGGCTCTCTGCTCAGTGGGAAGCCTGCTTCTCCCTCTCCCACTCCCTCTGCTTGTGTTCCTCGCTTTCTGTGTCTCTCTCTGTCAAATAAATAAATAAAATCTTAAAAAAGAAAAAAAGAAACAAGAAAGTCCAGTTAAGCTATACTAAAACTGGGATTCCAGCAGAGCCATAGGCCCTGAGGACAGAGAAGTACTAGCATCCCTGAGATGCTGAGGTTTGTACCCCATGACGAGGAGCTGAATTTTTACCAGCCCGTTCCCTCCCTCAAGAAGATTTAGTTCCTGCAAGCCTAGGCAGGGTTCTTGGGTAGAGATGAGAGTGATTGCTTTATTGGCTCTGCCCCTCGATGGCTGCATAATTATACCCTTTACTCATGAAGGAAGTGATTGTGTAAACACATTATAGGTCATTACCGAAAATCGCAATGTGCCTACTTCCTGGCTGCCCAGCTTGATATCTGCATTACCTACTCCACCAAGAGGGTAGAAGGCTGGACCCAAGAAAGAGAATTGGCTATCACAAATAGGAATGTTTGCAGAATCTTTTGAGATTAAAATGCTTTTAAAATATATGAGGGACATTTAAAATACGTACATAATTCCAATATGCCTATGGCATAATGATCTTCATTTATTTGGAGCTCTTTCAAACTTTTATCCATATGGCCATATTGCTTCTAATGTCCGTCAAGCTGTATAGATTTTATATACCTTTTAAATTTTTATACATTATATAACATTATTTTAGAAACATTTTCTCTTGGTTTTATATTTTTATCATAAATTTTTAATAACCATATACCATCCCATTTTATTTATATACAATATGTCTACTTTATTTAACCATTTCTTTATTATTGGCTGCAAATGCTGGTTTTTTCAAATTATGAATAACTCTGCTGTAAATATCTTCATACATATGGATTTTTCTCCTTTTGAATTTTCATATTGCCTCAATTAAACTGATGCTGCATCTTAAAATTGATACTGCCTTAGAAATGGAGAAATACAATAATTCTATAATATAAAAATCAGAGTAGAGGGTTTACTGAGTCAAAACAGATTTATGATACTTGATATGTATATCAAAATGTCCTCTAAAAAGATTTTGCCAATATCATCTGCAGTATATGTGTGTTACTATTTTCCTACAGCTTTGCCAGCATATGAGATTTGACTTTTCTGTTGACTTTTTAGTCTAAATAGATGCAAATTGTTTCCTCATTATTATTTTAATTTTAATATATTTAGCTATTTTAGTAGTAAGAGGAGCCATCTTGCTTCTTGGCTCTTCCCTTTCCCTGTTTCTTATCAGTTTTGCCACCATATGCAAAATTGGGAGAAGGCAGTGATATCTTTGTAGAATCATAGTTTTTAAGCTAAAATCCTTATGGATCATCTGGTTAAAACCCTGAGTTTACCATATGATTAGATAAAAACCCAGTGAAATTCAAATTGCTCAAGATTTTGCAACTAAGAAGTGGCAGGGTTAAAATTTGAGATCAAAATTCTGGACCTTTCTACCAGGCACACTGCCTCTCTGGGGCGAATTCTATTTGAACGCTAATGACAGATCTATCAGTCCTTGACGGTTAGGCTGGGCAGTATAAAACTTAGGCTTAAAATATTACTCATTTGTACTAAATAAATTAGTCAACAAAATGAATCTTCTGGATCTTAGATTTAAGATTATAGATCCAAACGCAAAAGAAAATGGACTCTACCTGAATACGCTTCACCAAACTATCAGCACCAGTCATGCACTCCCTGGAATTGGCTTACGTAGTAAAGCCTGAGGGAGATGTCTTAAGTCTAGTAATTCACATTTGTCGGTGATTAAGCCCTCCGAGGAACTGAATCACCATGCTCTCAAATTCTTCTCACTGTAAATTCAGTCTCATTGCTATTAAATATTGATGCTGTGCTTCCTTTTCCAAACCAAATCAGCACTCGAACTTAACATCCGAAGAATGGCATATTTTTAGCCCATCGGCTTTGTTATTTTCGATCTTTCCTGATTTTATAAGATGTGCCAACAATTGTTAACCCAAGTCTTGGGCTTTATCAGTCTGTGACAACAATATTAAGTCACATTTCTGTCTCATACCCAAAGTATGTCTGGCGCTCAAGTCAGCAAAACTGCTGGAAACTGGCCCTCCTCAAATTGTTTTTTCAGCATTTCTGAGGGCCCCAGCATAACGCCTCGTCAATACCCAGGAGCAGTCGCCATAGCTTATCCCTGGCCGTTGGTCTTACCTCTGGACAGTAATGCTGCTGGCCACCGCTCTCCTCCCTTGGTGACCAAGTTGACCCACCTTCACTGTGGTCTCAAAGCAAAGGTTAGTCCTTCTCCAAATTCCTCATATCGAAGCTGTTATGAAACTGTACTTTTAAAAAGCCTGGGTGGCTCAGTGGTTTAAGCCGCTGCCTTCGGCTCGGGTCGTGATCTCAGGGTCCTGGAATCGAGTCCCGCATCAGGCTCTCTGCTCGGCGGGGAGCCTGCTTCCTCCTCTCTCTCTCTGCCTACTTGTAATCTCTCTCTGTCAAATAAATAAATAAAATCTTTAAAAAAAAATAAAATAAAAATAAAAAGCCATGTCAGGGGCCCCTGGGTGGCTCAGTCTCACTTAAGCATCCTACTCTTGATTTCAGCTCCTGGCATGATCTCAGGGTGGTGAGATCGAGCCCTGCATGAGTCTGCTTCTCTCCCCGCTCCCTGTGACGCTCCCCTCGCTTGCTCTCTCTTTCTCTCTAAATAAATAAATGCATAAACCTTTAAAAATAAATAAATGTTAAAATTAAAAAAATAAAAAGCTACATCTTGAAGGCTCCAGAGGAAGAAAACTCAAAACAGAGAGTAACTTACAACATCCAGGAGAAGTAGCTATCTTTAGAGATGACTAGTCCAAACTCAAACCCTGAAGACTTGCCTAATTCTCAGCAGTCCCTCACGTGGCAAGGAGATGGCTCAAAAAGAAATCAGCAACTCCGGGTGTTGCCCTAGCTTGGAGTTCAGTCCGATTGCCTGCCAACTTAGAGAAAGAAGAAATCCTCCAGACTTTCTTAAGCCCTAGTCTAGCTTTATTTTCCTGCCCCAGAATTGTCTTCACTCAGAATGACTGACAAGGAGAATACCCATTCCCTTTGGCAGGGGACAGGGAGCAGGGACGTGGTAGAAAGCCTATACCCACTCTAGGGTTGGAGCTGGGCTTCGTAGCGTAAGCAAGATAATTGTAATCGTACACAGTGTATTTTCCGAAGACTGGCTTATACAGTCTTAAAATTACCACATTTGGGGGGGGAAATTTGTACTTTGGTGGGAAACTGGATTTTTCTAGAGTATAGGGCACCTCTCTGGGTTATCCAGTTCACGGGAGCTACGTTACGACTCTGTAAATTGTTGGTAACTGACAGCAATGCAAAATACTTGTTGTGTATAACAACAAATTATTTCCTGTCTGGTAGAGGGGTAGAGTTTCAACTGACTTCTCTCTTCTGCTGTGGAAGAAACCAGTTGTGTCTCAATGGACATATTCATTTCACTCTTGCTCATCTATAACTAATATTCTGCACTCGTTTCACTTCTGATTACCAACTAATGAGTTTGATTCCAGTTCTGATGTGTGTAAACTGTGTGTTGGGGGAGGAGTTCTTTATACCCCTAAGCAATTCTTTCACACCAACTGGTATCCTACAGTCCGATGTAATTTGACCCCATCTACCAAGAGATAACGTCAGATCCCACAGGTTAAGGGCTCCGTCGTGCAGGACTACCCCCCTTCCCAACCTCAGACACCAATGGCAAAGTCCAGGTTTTTGCCTCTGCTTCTGACCAAGCATAGATTGGTGGTTCCAAAGACCACGTCCTTGGATTTGATTAATTTGCTGGAGCAGGTTATGGAAATCAGCTCACAGAAATATTTTACTTAGATGATCACTGGTCAATAGCCAGGTGGAAGAGATGCAGAGGGCAAGGCATGGGGAAAGGGGGTAGAGCTTCTATGCCCTCTGCAGATGCCACTCTACCCAAACTTCATGTAGTCACCAAGTCAGAAGCTCTGAATCCCAGAGCTGAATCCCAGCCTTTTTTGTTCTTTTATGGAGGCTTCTTTACATACAGAGGCATGATTGATTAGATCATTGACCACTGGTGATTGAGTCAACCCCAGCCCCTCTGCCATTTGGGAGGTCAGGCAGGTGGGACCAAAAGTTCCAACACTCCAATCATTTGGTTGGTTCCCGTGGGAACCATCCCTCTCCCCTTGTAGATGCTGTCCAAGAGTCATCTCATTAACAGAAACTTAGGTGTGCTTGAAAGGGGTTGTTAATGAATATCAAGACACCTTTATATCTTTGATCACTTAGAGCATCCCCAGGGTTTTTGGGAGCTCTGTGCCACATACAGACGAAGACCAAATATATATGCATTATAAATCACAACATCACAATGACTGTATCTCTTCTAAAATCCTTCCTTGAACTGGCTGTAAACCCTTAGCATTTTCCTCATTAATGAGTTGAATACGATCTTTAATGCATGTTCATTTTTATATCTCTGAAAGTCATGATTTTAAAAAGTTATTTTTTAACACCACGAATAGGACCTTAAAGCAAGGTTAGTTTTTGCTAACTCATATCTAGTTTAGTTCCTTATTATATTTTTCTACCAAAATGAAGAATAGGGGTGCCTGGATGGCTCAGTCGGTTAAGTATCTGCCTTCAGCTCAGGTCATGATCCCCGGGGTCCTGGAATGGAGCCCTGTTGTCAGGCTCTCTGCTTAGCAAGGAGCCTGCTTCTCCCTCTCCCTCTGTGATCTCTCTCACTGTCTCTCAAATAAATAAATACAATCTTTTTTTTTTTTTTTTTTTAAAGTGAGGACTAGAGATCGAGTCTGTGGATCCCCCTCCACCACACTTGGCACAATATTCACACATCGGCAATACACATACACATACACACAACTCCCCCCAAATAAGCAATAATTTTTAGCCTTTAGAAAAGAGTCTAAAATCCACATCCAAGAAGAAAATACATTTTAACATAATACACTTTCTAATGTGATCCACCAAGCAGAACATGTGAGACATGTCTCAGCTTGAGGGGCCCTCCTTTGGGGTTATTTCCCTGTATCTAGAAATTCTTCAAGAATGTTGAGTCTTTAGCTTTTGTCCATATCAGGGTTTGTCAGCCTCAGCACTGTCGACTAGATAATTTTGGACTAGATAATTCTATCCTGCCTATTGAAAGTTTAGCCACACCCCTGCCTACTACTTGCTAGAGACCAGCGGCAACCCACCTCTAACTGTGACAACCCAAAACATCTCCAAAAGTGGCCATATCTCACTGGGAGGCGCACAGTCACCCCCAGTTGAGAACCACCGGTTTATTGTATTAAAAGCCTTTTACATGGTTCCTTCCAGGATAAAGGGAGGATCTCCCCAAAGACAAGTGAGTGTACCCAGCTGATACTAGCAACACGAATTGGTCTCCGTAATGGTGCTGCGCGAACGCAGAAAGTTGCAGAATGCTTTGCATGGCGTGATACTATTTATGCAAGTCTTAAAATCACGAATCCTTATAATGTGTATCGCTTATAGAAACACGCGCACGGAGTAAAAGGATAAAACCATGAATACGAAGAATACACACGAGTTTAACAAGTATGGTCGCCCCTGGGAAAAGAGGGAGGGAATTCGGACAGACAAGGAGTGCAAAAGAAAAGCCAACTGTAGCTGCAACGCTTTGCTTATTTTTAAAAAGAGATCTAAAACAAATAACTGCGAAATGTTACCACTTTTTCATTTCAGCTAGTGCGTATGCGGATATTATGTTACTCTCCAAACTACTGTATTTTTATACATTTATAAGAAAATAATAAAAAATGCCGTTTAAATTGCACATAATGTTCTCCGAAGCTGTGTGTTATTGGGTTTTCAATCATCCACCGTTTTTACATTATTCATGCTGCTACTTGCCTCTGTCGTTACAGGTGGCTGTGAGCTGGCAGGGTTTAGAGAGCAATTTTCCAGCTCTGATGCTCACAGTACCCATAATACTAATGCTTTCCCCCTATACTTGGGGAGTGCTTTATCTTTCCCCATCTTTCTCCATCCATCTTTTCATTTTATATTCACACCTTCTATCACCATCCATCTTAGTCTGGACTCCGGTCACCATGGTCGTATGGCTTCGATGAAAGCTTTCTCTTCCGAGACTACTTTAGTTTGGCTTTGTCCCAGGAGAGCCAGCTCTGAGCCAGGGGTCCTTCCTGTTTGAGAGGTGAGCCCAGCAAGCACACCTAAGAGGGGCAAGGCAGGGCGGGGAAGGACGCTGACCAGTGGCACACCGGAGAGCAGGTCACTGTTGAGGACAACTGAGGCTGGATTTGTAGGCGAGCTTTGGGGAACACTGGAGAACAGGTCTCAGAGCGCTCCCTACTGAGAAGCAAGTTGTATGGGTGATTTTTCCTCCAGCTCCTGTCTGTTGTTGACTGCGGGCTGCTCCCAGAGATGCTAGTTCTCCCTCACTTCCCATGGACCCACTCTGGCCTCAAGCGGAAGTCCTCAGATGTAGAAGCACAGACACTGGGCAGTGGATACCACTGGAATGTACTAGAACTCAGAGTGCCAGGAGGATATGAGCAGAGCCCTCAACACCTCGGCTACAACACCTTTCTGCAAGTGTGTCCTGTATTTCCATGGATGTCTTGCATTACAGCTTACATGGCATTTTCACAAATATCCCATTAAATCCTACGAGGAAGGGTGGATTCTGATTTGCAATTAGAAAGCTCAGCTGAATCGCCTTCCTTGCCAGAGGCTTGAAACTATGGTTTTTGACTCCAAATCCAATACTCTATTTTTATTTTTTTAAGATTTTATTTATTTATTTTTGTGAGAGAGAGAGTATGAGTGGGGGCGAGGGGCCGAGGGAGAAGCAGATTCCCTGCTGAGCAGGGAGCCAACACGGGGCTCCATCCCAGGACCCTAGGATCATGACCTGAGCTGAAGGCAGACGCTTAAACAACTGAGCCACCCAGGCGCCCTCCAGTATTTTTTAAATTGCTGAGATTTTTTAAATCTCCTGATGCCAGGGATTAGCAAAGCTTGGTATCCTGTCACCTGTTTTTTCAATAAAGTTTTTTTAAAAAGATTTTGTTTATTTATTTGACAGAGAGAGATTATAAGTAGGCCGAGAGGCAGGCAGAGAAAGAGAGAGGAGGAAGCAGGCTCCCTGCTGGGCGGGGAGCCCTATGCAGGGCTCCATCCCAGAACCCTGGGACCACACCCGAGCTGAAGGCAGAGGCTTTAACCCACTGAGCCACCCAGGTGCCCCTTGATAAAGTTTTATTTGAACACCAAAACACCCATCAGGAAGGCTGATGAAAGAGAGATATGCACCAAGTGGGATAAATGGAGCTGGTGGCTTTGACTCCTGTGACTAGTGGTAGGCTTGGAAGGAGTCTGAAATTAGCAGGCCTTTTCTTTCCTTTTTTTTTAATTTATAGACTTTTTTTTTTAGAATTTAATTTTAGGTTTATAAGAAAATTGAGCCAATAGTACAGAGAGTTCCCACATATCGCCCCCTTTCTCCCTCACCCATGCGTAGTTCCCCTCTTATTAACATCTTGTGTTGGTGTGGTACATTTGTTAACAATAAGTGAACCAATATTGACACATTATTATTAACTAAAGTCCCTAATTTACATTAGCGTTCATTCTTCGTGTTGTGCATTCTTTGGGTTTTGAGGAATGCATAATATGTATCCACGGTCACAGTGTCATATAAAGTGTTTCATTGCCCTGCAATTTCCATGTTTTGCCTGCTTACACTTCCCCTTTCACCCACATGCCCCCCCACCCCACCCCGCTGCCCTGTGAATCCCCTGACAATACGGATCTTTCGACTGACTGACGCTAGGGTTGCCTTTTCTGGAATGTCCTAGTTGGGATCATTCAGTATGTAGCGTTTTTCAAACTGAATCTTTTCACGTAGCAATATGCATTTAAGGCTCCTCCATGTCTTTTCATGGCTTGACAGGTCACTTTGCAATCAGTGAGTAATATTCCATTGTCTGGACGTGATACATTTTATTTACCTATTCACCTCTCAAAAAATACCTTGGTTACTTCCAGTTTTTGGCAATTCAATGACCTATTTCTTCTTGGGCAAATTTTGGTAGATTGTGTCTTCCAAGGAAGATCTAAGTTATCAAATTCATGGGCATAGCGTTGTTCCTAATAGTCCTTCATTATCATTTTTTTTAGTGTCCACAGGATCAGTAGGGATGGCTCCTCTTTCATTTCTTTAATTAATAATTTGTTTTATCTCTCTCTTTCTGTCTCGATTAGCCTGACCAAGGATTATCAATTTTATTGATTTTTTTTCAAAGAAACAACTTATGGTTTTGTGGGTATTTTTTAATTGTTTTCCTGTTTTCAAGTTCATTGATTTCTGCTGCATTTTTTACTATTTCTTTTCTTGTGCTTGCTTTAGGTTTCTATTATTGCTCTTCTTTCTCGAGTTTCCTGAAGTGAAAACTTAAAATGTAGTTTTTAGATTTTTTTTTCTTTTTGGTAATATATGCATTCAATACTATACATTTCTAAGTGCTGCTTTTGATAAGTTGTATTTTAATTTTCATTTAGTTCAAAATGTTTTAAAATTTTGGGGTATCAGTTGAGCATCAGATTCTTGGTTTTGGTTCAAGTCGTGATTTGGGGGTCCTGGGATTGAGCTCTGTATTTGACTCCCTGCTCAGTGAGGAGTCCCCTTGTCCCTCTCCCTCTCTTTCTGCCCCCTAACTCATGTGCACTCTCTCTCTGAAATAAATAAATCTTTAAAATTTTTTAAAAATATCTCTTGATAATTCTTTAACACTTGTATTATTGAGAATTGTGTTTTTAAATCTCCAAACATTTGGGGATTTTCCAGCTGCCTTTCCGTTGTTGATTTCTAGTTAACGTCCACTGTGATCTGAGAACACACATTGTATGGTTTCTGTTCTTTTAAATTAAGGTGTGTTTTATGGCCTATATTGTAATCTAACTTGGTGAATGTTCCATGTGAGCTTGAGAAGAATTTGTATTCTGCTTTGTTGGAAGAAATATTCTATAAATATCACTTTGACCCAGTTGATTCTTGGTGCCTAAAGAAAAGGGGATTTTTCTCCCCCATGGTATTTATTCCTGGTAGTACTCCTGGAGATAAAACCCGCAAGAGTGTGGGAGGGCCCCTAGGACTGGGGCAGTAGCAGTTGTAGCCCTCAAATTAACCTACACCTTAGCCTTTAGCAATTCACCAACTGCCATTTTTTTAAAAGATTATTTATTTATTTGAAAGAGAGAGGGAGAGCATAAGTGGGGGGGGCAGAAGGAGAGGAAGAAGCAGACTCCCCACTGAGTGGGGAGCCTGATGTGGGGCTTGATCCCGGGACCCTGAGATTATGACTTTAGCCGAGGGCAGATGCTTAGCCAACTGAACCACCCAGGCGCCCCACCAACTACCATTTTAATGTTCCAACTAGTCTGACTCTGTATTTACATATCTCTCTAGTTTTCAGGATGGTCCTTTTCCCCGTAATCTCAATTCTCTTCTGAATCCAAGAGAAGCTATCAATTTTCAGTTTGTTCAGCTTGTTTCTTGTTGTGATGACAGGAGTGATGACTTCCCAGCTCTTTTTATGTCAGAGCTAACAGGGAGACATGATCAGCATACTGACAGAGGCAGGTCTGCTGAAATGCAGGTATGATGAGCTTCTGGCCACCGAGGCACCAGGCATGTTGATGACGACCAGCAGCCACTGACCCCTTCACAAAGCCACATTTTCAGTTGAAATCACGCTCTACAAATACAGCATTGAAATCAAACTAAATGTACTTTTCCAAAGAAGGATCTTTTAGTGCTATTTGGTTTTATGCTTTGAACCACACTTCATTTCTACTGTATCAAATCCCAGTAGCCTTTTCAGTGACAGAAAGGGTTTCTTACAAATTCTGGGCATTGCAGCTAATTCTTAAGTTGCTCCAGAATATGCTTTCTCTGGCTTATAAGCAGATGTCTACTCCACCTTTTGAGTTTCCAGCTCTTTTCCCTTAAATCTGAAACACAGTCATAGGTTCCAGCCCAAGAGACCTGCTTGTTAAGACACTCTTCCAAGATGGGTGCCTGGGTGGCTCAGTCGGTTAAGCATCTGCCTTTAGCTCAGATCATGATCCCAGGCTGGGATCGAGCCCTGAATCGGGCTCCCTGGGAGCCTGCTTCTCCCTCTCCCTCTGTCTGCCACTCTGCCTACTTGTGCTCTCTCTCTCTATCTTGCTGTCAAATAAATAAAATAAAAAATAAAATCCATTTTCAAAAAAAAGAGAGACACTCTTCCAAGGATGGTTAGGGAGTAGACTGAGTAAGAATAATTTGTATTCAAGTTACTAAATCCATAACTGTATCTTGCTGAATTAAGTCTCTTCTGTTATGACCTGTCTCTAGGTTTCCATTCACAGTCTTATCGGTCAGATGATTTAGAGAAAGTTAAAAAAAAAAAAAAAATACCATGCATGTGATTTTTCATCTTCTTCCTCTAAGCCATTGGTTCTCAAATGGGGGCAATTTCATCCCCGAAGGGGCCATTTGGTAATGTCTGGATACATTTCTAGTTGACATAACTGGGTTGGGGTGGGAGGTGGGTGCTGCTGATCTCTTGTGGGTAGAGGCTCAAGACCCTGCTAAACATTTACAACACACAGGGAGGTTTCCCATAACAAAGAATTATCCACAAAAAATGATCTGGTTCAAGGTATTAATAGGGCTGAGGTAGAACCCTTCCATAATGTGAGAAATCAGCTGCCATGGCCTAGCTCCTCAGCTATACCAGAATCCTAGTAATCTCATTATTCTTATTTCTTTATTGATTTTCGTGGTACAAAGGTAATGCGTCTTCTCAGACCATTTTTCCAAGTTAGTCTTGAAATGCTACCCCACAAAGCCTACAGATCCATGATTTACAGTCTCATCTACTTACTGGAGGCCTACTAGGTACCAGGGTCCTAAGAGGTAAGCAGTGGAGAAACTACAGTGTGTTTGGCATGCAGATTATAGAAGTAAAAATTAGTAATAACACCAGATAACTCCAGGTCAGAGGTGTTGTCAGAAACCGACCTCCATGCTTCAGAGCCGAAGTATAACGCAAAGACAGAGTTTGGGATAAGGCCAAACTATGCTATGGCCCTAAAAAGCTGCAAGCAGCTCCCAGCTGAGCTGGGAGGGTGCTATTATAGGGAAATACAGGATCTAGCCGGTTTTGACAGGAATCCTTGCTGTTTCTGTCTTTAGGATCCTACCAAGTTCCTCAAACAGAAGGTTACAAAGGGAGGGGGGAAGTTTGTGCAAGTGAGGGGAAAGGTTTACTTTAAGATTGCGCTTCACTGAAGCATTAGGGCAGCCATTTTGATTTTTGTTCAACTTCAGACTTTCAAGTGGTTTCAAAAGTACAAATAAAACTGCAGAAATAGCCTTGGCGGAGAGACAAGAACCAGCTTCTTTGGAGCAACTGAGCTGCTGATGTGGTTTACAGATGTTCTAGTTAATCCTCATAGAAGTCCCATCAGACAACCTTGCTCTCCTCAAATAAAGCAGTCAAGAGGAAAACAGATACCTTGGAGATGGTTTATTCCCTTCCCGGTATTAACTCAAATAGATGAGATGCCTCGTAGAAATTTACAAGCTACAAAGTGTCTACAGGGGAACGTAAAACTCACCCATTATTCCATTCTCAGAGATAACTGTTCGGTGTATGAATTGGCAACTTGTTTTTTGCATGAATAATGTATTTTAAATATAATTGAGTTTATTTTACATATGTGTGTGTGTGTGTGTGTGTGTGTGTGTATGATATCTTTTCCTCTCCCTACAATATTATTCATGGGTGTTTTTGTAGGTTAGTTGATACTTTCTAAAATGTAGAGACCACTTTTATTTATTTATTTTTTAAGATTTATTTTGTTGAGAGAGAAAGAGAGCGTGTGTGTGCATTCTTGTGTGCACTGGGGGAGGGGCAGAGATTGAGGGAGAGACTGAGAATCCCAAGCAGACTTCACGCTGAGGGGGGTCAATCTCATGACCCTGAGATCATCACCTGAGCTGAAACTGAACTGGTTGCTTAACCGACTGAGCCACCAGTTGCCCCATAAAGGCCACTTTGAGGCAGCAGGCTTGAGTACTGGAAATGCGAGCGAGGCAAAAGGGCTACAGCGACCACTGAGCTGCATACAAACGGGATCATTAAGCTGCCTACCTCGAAAGAGCCACAGGCCCGAACTGACTGGTGGGCTACTTACAACCAGGCACAGTTCCTAAGGTTACCAAAAAAGGGAAAATTCCCTCTAGCCCCACATTCCCTCCCTCTGCCCTATAACTGTGGCCCCTCCCCACCGCCTCCTGGCAGACAGTAACTCCTCTGCTGTCCTCCAGCTGCCCCCTCGCGGTTTATTCAATAAGCTTCTATCTCCTTTGGCTTCTTTTTTTTTTTTTTTAAGATTTTATTTATTTATTTATTTATTTATTTATTTATTTATTTGAGAGACAGAGAGAGAGAAAGGGAGCAAGATTGGGAGTGGGGGGCGGTAGGAGCAGAGGGAGAGGGAAGAGCAGACTCCACACAGAGCACAGAGCCTGACACGGAGCTCAGTCCCACAACCCCGAGATCACTGCCTGAGCTGAAATCAAGAGTCTAACACTTAACTGACTGAGCCACCCGAGTGTCCCACATAAAGTTGGTTCATGGTTCATGTTACAGGGCAGGCCAACTGTGATGTACAGTAGGAGGGCAACACTTCTGATCTTCTGTTGTTTCTATTAAACTTGAACTGAGAAAAAAAAAAGCACCTGGGTGGCTCAGTGGGTTAAGCCTCTGCCTTCAGCTCAGGTCATGATCTCAGGGTCCTGGGATCGAGCCCCGCGTCGGGCTCTCTGCTCAGCGGGGAGCCTGCTTTCTCCCCTCTCTCTGCCTGCCTCTCTGCCTGCCTCTCTGCCTACTTGTGATTTCTCTCTCTCTGTCAAATAAATAAAATCTTTAAAAAAAAAAAAAAAGTTGGTTCATGGTTGTGTAAGAATTCACAATCTGACTATCTCATAGAGTTAACTCTTTGATGTGTAGCCCCATTTTTCTGTACTGAAAACAAAACAAAACAAAACAAAAAAAGAGGACCGAGATCCCAGGGGGCTGAATGGCACCAAACACTGGACTCCAAAGGATAAACAGATCTTTGACTTTCCATCGTATCTAATTATAATGTTAATCCTTAACTCAAGACCCACAGACTGGAGGCCGCCCCAGTGGCCCGGCCCAGTGCTACAAAGCTAAACCTAAGGTAGCCGGGGCCTGTGGGACAGTTGTGAGGGGAACCCAACACGGACCCATCACAGTCCTCCCACTCAGCTTTAGCTAGCTTCCCTTGTCCTGGAAGTAGGACCTGTTAGTCTGCAAGAAAATCCTTGAGCCCCTAGCCAGTCATGCCTCGCTCTGCATTGGCTCTCCTACCTCTTTACACAACTCTCTGTTGCCCCAGATCCCCCAGGAAGGGGGGTCTGCTGCTGGTGAGGGACCGTACTGCCCCCAACCCATGGATTGTTTTCCCTTGAACAAAGGACATCAAACTCATCACTAAATTGTTTGCTTTTTCATTCAGCACTAACAATGCTGGGTTTTATAAAGACCTGTTTGATGATGTACAAATCCGTGTACATGGATGTTGGAATTTTTAACTGTGCCCGGAAGATCTGATTCACGTGTCTGCTTATAGAAAAGGGAGAGGAGCGTGAAGCCAAATAATCAGTTAAATCACTTTTAATATAAGTAACATGCTTAGAAGTGGCAGCCTGTGTGTGTGTGTGTGTGTGTGTGTGGTTTTTCTTGAATTTTTTTTTAAAGGACTGCAATATTATGACTTTTAAGAATTATATATTTGGTGATGCAGATGATCAAAATGTATTTCTCATATATTTTTCGTTTTCATCCATGCTTAGTGGTTTACAGTTCCTAAAACCCTTGGCATTTCCTGAGTAATAAAACCAAAGGGAGCATCTTTTGTCAAAAGATTTGGTCTCTTGTCCTTAGTTCTGAAATCCCCACAGAGCCATAAAGGTGTAATGTGTATGTGTTTATTCCTAACAAACTCCTTTCCACCACAATGGGGTTGATATTAATGAGGCGACTGCCAGGGAACCCAGCGAGGCTTAAACCTTCTTGCAACCTTTCAGCCTTGTTGAATCTCAGTCCCACCCCCTGATCTCTGGGAGGTGGCGAGGGCTAGAGGTTGACTCCGTCAGCAGCGGTCAGTGATAGAATTGATCATGCCTGCTGTGATGAAGCCTCCATAAAAACCCAGAGGAGGGTTGTTGGAGAGCTTCCGGGTTGGTCAGCTCCTGGAGATCTGGGGAGAGTGGCACGCCCGGGGTGGGGGGGGCAGAAGTCCCTCACCCTTTCCCCACACCCTGTCCTCTGCCTCTCTTCCATCTGGCTGTGGCTGAGTGATATCCTTTTAAAATGAATGGGTGATCTAGTAAGTAAAACGTTTCTCAGTTCTAGGAGCTGCTCAGCAAACCCAAGGAGGGAGTCGTGGGGACATCCAATTTTCAAGCAGTTTTCAAAAGGCTTTAGGGGCCGTGTTTGGGCAGCAGGCTTGCGTGATGGAGGCGAGTAAGGTAAAAGGGCCCACAGCGACCACGGGGCTGGATGCAAAGAGGTTCATTAAAGCTGCCCACGCGGAAATAACCACAGGCCCTTGTTGACCAATGGACTACTTACAACCAGGCATAAGTACCAAAAAGGGGAAAATGCCATGCGTTCCCATACTCCCTTACTCTGCCCTGTAACTGTGGCCCCACCCCACCGCTCTCTTGCAGTGCATCCCATAAACTTCTGTCTCTTCTGTCCTGCCCTGGGGTGAATTTTTCCCTGCTCAGGCTGCCAGGCGCCCCCATCCGATCATCCGATGGGGCCCCCCAACCCCAAAGCACAGCTAAGGACCTGGGGTTGCAACTGACACCTGAAGGAGGGGCCAGTCTTGTGGGGCTGACCCCTTAACCTGCAGGATCTGACTTGAGTTAAATTTGTGCAACACCCAGCTGGTGTCTGAGGATTGGTGGTGTGGGGAAAACCTCCCCTCCACACATTGTAATGGGTATTAGAACTCTTATGTGCCGAAGTAGTAATTTCAGTTATCAATCCCAGGATTTCCAAGCTCGTTACATAAAATTATTGGTAGTAGCAATCCTAACCTACATGTAGCCTCTAGATCCTAAACATCAAAACCATATAGTACTGTGACTGTATTCAGACATAATAGTCAAGACCAGAGATATGTAAATTACAGAATTTTAAAAAAATTAAATAGGAGTAGAGTTGACACATGCGGTGACATTAGTTTCAGGTGTAGAACTTAGTGATTCAACAACTCTAAGGAGTGCTGTGTTTGCCACAAGTGTAGCTACAATCTCAGAATTAATTTTAGAAAGCATCTCTCAGTCGTGTCCGGGATGGGCGCGGGGAGTTCAAGGCTGCTAACGACAAGGGACCTTGCTGATTCCGGGGGTGCCATAGCTAGAAGCCCAAATGCCTGACTTTGCCCTCTGCTCTGCCAAAAGCGGGGCACTCAACAGTGAATTGCAAAGAGATGTCAGTAATCAGCGCCCAGTGAATGAAAAGGGCTGGCTTGAATCTTCTACCACCTGTAACCAGGAGAGAGCATAAAGCCTAGTCATCCCGGGGCACCTGGGTGGCTCAGTGGGTTAAAGCCTCTGCCTTCGGCTCGGGTCATGATCTCAGGGTCCTGGGATCAAGCCCCGCATCGGGCTCTCTGCTCGCAGGAGCCTGCTCCACGCCCCCCCTCCCTGCCTGCCTCCCTGCCCACTTCTGGTCTCTATCTGTCAAATAAATAAATTAAAAAAAAAAAAAGCCTAGTCATCCCTTGCTTGTTGCCAGAGAGCAGTTGATAAACACAGAGGCAAGCTTGTCAGTTACTCTAGCCAAATGGCTAATAGATAAGACTGTAAAAACAATTTGTCCACTGAAGTCAAAATATAAAGGGAAAGCCCCACATGAATCTGACCCTGGAGGGACTTTGGAACCTAAAGACCCAGTAGGTAGCCCATTATAATTGCAATGCAAGTTCAATTCCCTGCCAGGCGGGAAATGATTTCCCCTGAATTCAACCAGCACATGCACAAGATCAGTACTAGCCAAGATCATCTTTTTCACTTAGAAAATGTCAGGGGCGGGGTGGGTGAGAAGTGGGTTCTGGAGACGGAACAGTGTTCTCCGGGGGTGGGTCATGCCCCTGGGGGCACACTTGCTCCCCCGACTTTGTTTCTCGTGGTTGATGGCTGACCTTGGTGAGTACAAATGAGTAGTAGCTGACAAGAAGCATTAAGAAATAGAACAGTATGTTAAAAAAAAAAAAAAAAAGGTGGGGGGAGATTGCCCAGTGGTATTTTCAGTTTTTATATTTATAATCTCCATGCTTCACTTAATTTAGGGGGATTCTATGATCGGGAAGGGTTCCGGAAAGAGAAGGAGCAAGAAGAAACGAAGTTAGAAGCTGAAAGCAATCCCACCATGAGAAAAAACCTTTATTTATCGCATTCCATTTCTGCTGGTCTCCAGGCATCCTGAAGGACACAGTCATCAGAACTGCCACCGAGGAGAGTTTTTTTTTTCTTTTCTTCCTCCCCTCCCCCACAATCACCATAAAATTGGCCCCCACACTGCCGACCCAAAAAGCAGGGATGTAGGGTGGTTCTTCTCTCAACTTGACATTTTACTTGTTTTTCAAAAGAATAGTGACTAAGAACCTCATGAAATCTAAATATGGTTACTGATAGAAATTTAGATTGTCACCAAAAGCACAATAAAAATTTATATGGTAAGGAAAAGAAAAGACTTGCTCTGGTAAATGGGTAAGACATATATGTTATATAATATATAAAAAATAAAGAGGTTTTTTTTGTTTGTTTGTTTTTGTTTTGGCTAGGTCTAGTTAGTGTTTAATTAGTAGGTTTTTTTTTTTTTTTTTTTAGCGAACTTAAGAACTTCAGACACACTGAAATTAGGTAAGTCCTGGTCAGCATTAATATTGTATGAATTTATGATAAAAGCATTTACCCATTTTGTTCATTAACTACAAACTCTTGGAAAAACATTATTTTAAGGCATCTGTAGAACAAACTGACATATTTCTTCATTCACAGAAGTCCCATCAAATTCATGAGGAAGCAAGATGGCGTTGTCATTATTCAGGAGTGCCTCTCCCCGTTCATTTATTTTATTCATCAGCACATGCTGGTAAATGCCCAAAACAAAAGCCCTAATGTGTAGCATTTGCTGATTTCCGTGGCATAAATACCTCCACCGTGGCCAAATTTCCAGGCCGCTCAACAGTGAATTGCAAAGAGATGTCAGTTATCAGTGCCCAGTGAATGATAAAGGCTGGCTTGAATCTTCTACCACCTGTAACCAGGAGAGAAAGGAATTTTCAGGAATGTTCAACTACTTAGAATGTTCACATTATAAAGGATGAGAAGGGGCGGCTGGGGCTGAGGCTGATGAGAAAGGCAAAAGTCAGAGCATGAAGCCCTTAAACGTCTATTCAAGACTTTCCGTGACCATGAAATTGATAGATACTCAGATAAGAGATGACAACGGCTCTCACATTTTGGTAACCATGATTTTTAAAGGAATCCAGGGAAGAGATAATAGTGTCCCTAACCACGGCCATATCCATGGGATTTTGTAGATCTAGGGCGAACAAATGACTGAGACCTAACCATCATAATGTCTGTGGCAGTTAGTACATATCCAGGTAGGAAATGAGGTGGTAAATGTAGAGTCTTGGAAGTTCTAGAGGTAAGAAATGATCCATTTAACCAGGGGAGTGACCATGGTATTTTGTAGATACCCAGTTCAGAGATGGCAGCCTTAACTACAGCACCGAAATTGGGATTTCTCAAGTAGGCAGGTAGAAGCTGATGGTATCCTTTATTACATTAGCGAACATGACATTTTATGGTATTCCAGGTATGATGAGATTTTTTTTTTTAAGATTTTATTTATTTATTTATTTGACAGAGAGAGAGAGAGAGATTGCAAGTAGGCAGAGAGACAGGGGGAAGCAGGCTTCCTGATGAGCAGAGAGCCCGTTGCGGAGCTCGATCCCAGGACCCCGAGATCATGACCTAAACCGAAGGCAGAGGATTAACCCACTGAGCCACCCATGTGCCCCTATGATGAAAATTCTAACCACAGAAGAAACCACAGGATTTTTCAGAGGTCTAGTAAAGTGATAATGGGGCTTTGCAGAACATGCAGTCAAGAGTTGATGGCACTTGTAACCACAATAGCGAACAAGAAATTTTCCAAGTATCCAGGTAAGAGATGTTGATGTCCCTGGAAATGTGGTGACCATAACATTTGAAGGTACCCAGGTAAGAAATGACATGTAATTATGGGAGTACCAAGCTATTTTATAGTTTCCCTGGTTGGAGATGAAGTGTCCCTAATGATGGCATTTATCTGGATAATTTGTAGCTCTCCATGAAAGCTATGCTTTTCTAAACCTAACAGAGACCATGCGCTTCTGTAGATAACCAATTAAGATGATCTGTCATAGATCACAGTGGTGACCAAGGTATTTTACAAGTATTTAGTTAAGAACTGATGGCAAACCTCAAGTAAATACAGGGCTTGGAAAGTATTGTAGGGAAGAAAAAATAATTTTCCCTTTGCCCTTCTAGGTTCTTGGTTGAAACCCTCCAGTAACAAAAGACCCATTAACAAGAAAAAAAAATTTTAGATATTTATGCACATATGGACATATGGGAACCGCACAAAGAAATGAAATTCAAAAAGGCAGCCAGGCAGTTGAGACATATTCTATCCTGAGCCAAGGCAAGGGCCAGGGACCTGGGGCTTCCAACAGGAGAAGGGCAATTCACAGGGAAGTGTGAAGAGGAAATGCATCCAAACAGTTTGCTTAGCCAAGCAGTTGACTTACTCACCTGACAGACTTTTCTGTTAATGGCTCTCTTCTTGGGATAGGCCCCTTTCTGATACATATTTTTCTTACAAAAGCATAACTTCTACTGAGCTTCCAGAGCTTTTCCTGTGTCTGCAGTTGCTCAAAATAATCAGTTCAAAATAATTCTCAGGCTGAAGAGGCATATTCTGCTACCTTTTAGTATCCATTAAATAATGATGGTGATCTAAACCATGGTAAGAACTGTGGGCTTTTCAGGTGTCCTGGTAAGAGACGATGTGTCTCTAATTAGACTTGTCATCATGGTTTGTTTGTGGGTTTTTTTGGCAGGTTCCAGTAAAGAAATGAAGGTGAAATTAGCCACAGTAGTAACCATGGGATTTACTAGATAACAGGGCAAGAAATAATGTAGGCTTTAACCAGGTAGACATCATGGTATTTTGGAATTGTTCAGATAAGTTATCATGGTGTCACCCACCACTACAGACCATTGCATTTTGCAGGTTTCAATCCATAAATGATGGCGAACTAATAAGGGGAGTAAATGTGGGACTTTGCTAATATCCAGGTAGGAGATGAGGTGGGCCTTAAACACGGTAGAGACCATATGAATTCCAAATATCTAGAAAAGTCATGATGCTGTCCCAAACTCTTACTATCACCATGTGTTTTTGCAGGTATTCAAGTAAAAAATCAATGTCCCTAACAGAAATAGTAACCATCAGATTTTACACTTTTTTGGTTTTTTAAATTCAGAGATGATTTGTCTTCACACTTAGTAGTGACAAA
The DNA here is from genome assembly GCF_030435805.1 of Mustela lutreola. Taxonomy (NCBI): domain Eukaryota; kingdom Metazoa; phylum Chordata; class Mammalia; order Carnivora; family Mustelidae; genus Mustela; species Mustela lutreola. Next base: position 9,486,193 of record NC_081308.1, read on the forward strand.
GATATTTGCAGGCACCCCAACAAGACGTCAAAGTCCTCACTACATTAGTAACTGTGGGATATTTGCAGGTGTCTAGTGAATCCATGGTGGTGTCTGAAACTACAGTGTTGATCTTAGGGTTCTCCCAGCATTCAGGCAGAGTTAGTGGCTGCCCTAATGCAACAGAGAGGTGGAATTAGCAAGGGTCCAGATGGATGAACATGTATCCCTAACCAGGGTTTCCACCATGTGTTTTTTCAGTTCCCATTCAAGAGGTAATGATCTCTGAAACTACAGTGTGGACCTTCAAATTAAAGAATCCAGGTAGAATTCACGGTCCCCCTAACAATAGTAGTGATCATGGAATTTTTTGAGGCCCTCGAAGAAGCTGTATGCCTAATTATAGTCACCACCATGAGTTTTTACAGGTTCTAATCAAGAGATACTGGTAAAGAACATGGAATCAGATAAGTGATGATGTGGGCCTTAAACAGAGCACAGACCATCTGGTCTTCTGAAGCTTCCAGGTAAGTTATCATGGTGTTTTTCATCTCACTATTGATGATGGGATTTTTATAGGTACCCAGTCCAGAGATGATGGTATCTCAATGACTTTGGCCTTGATATTTTGCAACTATGCAGATAAAGTTGATGGTTCCTCTAATGCTAGTAGTTCCCATGAGATGTGGCACGGTGTAGGTTGAAAAAGATGTGTCCCTAACCATGGTTGCCACCCTGGGTTTTAAAGGTTCAGATGACCATGAAATTGACAATGACCGCAAATAAGGGATTTTGCTGGTAGGCAGAAAAGAGATGTTGTGAGCACTTACATGTTAGACATCATCAGAGTTCCCAATATCTAGGTAAGAGATGATGGCTCCTATAATACTATAACCTTATAAACAAGAGTGTGCTTTGTTTTGGTTTTGATAGGTTTTCAGTTGAGGACTTTGCTAATATACAGGCAAGAAATGTTATGACATTTTCACGTTGGGGACCTTCTGAATTTTGGGTATCTAGGTAATTATTGATGATGATCTTAACTCTGATAACCTGGTTTTTGGCAGGGATACAGGGAAGAAGTTAATTTGCCCCACCATATCAGTAAACATGAAATGCTATATATTCTTGTTCAGAGATGATGTGTTGTGTTTTTTGTTTTTTAACACTCATTGTGATGTATCAATAAGCAGGAATCCTATGGTCCATCACTGTGTTATTGACCATGGGATTTTTGCAGGTGCCTTTCAAGAGAGGAAGGTATCTTTTATTAGGGTTTAGCTTCACAGGTCCGCAAGTAATCAGGTAGCACTGATGTACAGCAAACACAGATGTGATCAAGGAAATAGGCAGGTGGCTAGTTAATGTACAGCTAGTACTGAAGACAACTTTCACCATGTGCTCTTCCTGTTCCTTTCAAGAGACCACGATGAGCCCAAGAATAGTCATGGTTAATGTGGGACAGTGCTGGTATCCAGGTAAGTGATGACGTAGGGTTAAACCGGAGCAGAAACCCATTTGATCTTCACTGAAGAAAGCAAGTGACCACACTGCCTTGGAGTCCCAGCCACCCCTGCGCCTGGGTCAAGGGTCAGGATGTGACGTCATAGTATGCGCTTGCGCATTACTGAACTCCATCCCCTCCGCCATTTTGAATTTCAATGCCAGTGATCCGGCTACACTACACGCTGTTGCTGTTCGGGATGAGAAGTGTTCAGGGGTTTCGAGACTCGTGCTTTAGTCCTTAAAGCCAAGGTTGAAGTACCCTAGGGAGACATCAGCTATTTAGTACGTGGCATATTCCTGTGCCTTTCCTTGAAGTCCCAGCTGCCCTCTCTGCGGTCATCAGTGACAGGCAAGTTCGGGTACCGGAGCCACGGATATGTGTCAGGAAAGTAGCCTTGAGCCGCTGAGGTGTACTTAGAGGAACTGACTTCAGTCTTGAACCGCTTGAATTCAATTCACCTGGCTAAGGGCTAGCTGCGACCTACTTAGAGAAACTCCCAGGGAGGGTCACCATCTTCTTTGGATACTGTGTGTGCAACGCACGCTAAAAACTTTGGGCACTTGAATGTGTCCCAGTTCGCCCCAGCAGCTCATAAAAACAGGGGAGTTGTGAAAAGGAAATTTGATTTTCTGTGTTGCTGGCCCAACATAGGCCCCTAAAGAAAGGCACACGCCCTGATCTGGATTAGGTGATGAATGATCTCTCAGCGGATTTATAAAGGGGAAAATGTTCTCACCCGGAGGAAGCACAGGGGCGGTGACTAATAAGCTCTGACACTTTGTAACCGGAGGGGGCCCCCGAGTTAACAGGATTACTGGGCACTCGAGGGTGTAAAGTTCCAGCTCAGAAGGGACTGTTTTTCTCAGGTTTTTAAATGCAGGTTGAGGATAATAGCGTCCGTCTCCTCTTGTCAAGGTGTGGTGAGGATTCCTGACGATCTTGTGAGAGGACCTGTCCCATGATCACCCAGGAAATGAAAGCTGCTCTTGGTGCTGAGTGCCCTAGTGCCCTGTACCCACTGTTTATTCTGTCCCTAGCTAAACAAGATTCAGTAGAAATAACCTAGATGCTTATCAGGTATTTGCCATGAGGTATTTATTTTGTAAAATAATGCAGGCAATTATAAATCCCCACATACTGTTTGATGAAGTGTGACAGGGTAGTCATGTGTGATCTCTTTACACAGTGGTGCATTTAGTCCCTCGCCTTTACTTGCACAAAAATTACAAAGCCCAGTGAACAAGACCAATGGACTGACCGACAAATCAGCCCATATGATGAGGAATTAGTATGCTGGCTGGAGCGGTCAAATAATGTAAGTCAAATGTTTTAATGTTGCAGTTAGCGTAATCAAGGGTTAAGATATATTTTTTCAAAATACCCATTTCTTTTAAAGGCAAGGGGCTGTTCAAAAAAAAAAAAAAAACCACTATTCACTTTGTCCACAGCTACAATATCAAAGGTTTCCCAAAATTTCCACAATTTTGACGTGAATGCAGCTTTAAACAATAAAAAAAATTGTGTTTTAAGTGCACTTCTCAAAGCAAATCCTATAACCAGAGGGCCCCCAAACTTGTAAACTGAACATCTGAGGCAAATGTACACAACAAAATTGGCAGCAATCAAGGGATGGGGGGAAAGGGCTCTTGATGAAGTAACATAACCATTGTTGTTACTATGTTTGTTTTGCAGGCATTGAGGTAAGAAATAATAGAATCCTTACCACTGTTAGAAATCATGAATTCGATGTTTTTGAGAAAATGTATGTTTAACGCCATGGGTGTTAATTGTTGTTTAATTACCATATCTAGGTGATTATTATGGTATTCCTCACCACATCTGATCTTCACAAATCTGGGTCAATGATAGTGTCCCTAACACTTGTGTTTCCATGTTTTGTTTTGTTTTTTCCAGGTATCAGGTAAGAACTTTCCTAGTTCTAGAGATGACATGTCCTGTACACATTAGAGACCTCCTTACCTTCGGATACCTATGTAAGTAATAACGGCATCAAGAACTCTTATGACTGTTTTTTGACAGACATATAGGGAAGAAACCAACTTGTCCCTCATAGTAAGTGTGAGATTTTCTGTATTCATTTTCAGAGAGGTATATCAGAGTGTTGAGGGATTGTTGTATCCACGGACTTGTGATGTGTTCCCCACCATAGTAGTAATAATGGGATTTTTGCAAGTGTCCAGACGACAAAGGTATTACTGCTAACAGAGGTATAGATGATGGAATACAGAACAAATAACCAGGTAGAATTGATGGATCCTGCAATTAAGGAAGCCACCAGCTTTATTTACATGTATCCCAGAGGCAAAAGATGTGTAGGCAGAGATATCTGTAACAATGTGTTTTTCAGGTTTCAATCAAGATAGCCTGGTGAACTTCACCAAGGTTGTTTACAGAGATGTTGCTGGTGTCTGGTCACCATACACGCCTCAAGCACACTACAGACCAGATCTTTGGTTATCTAGGTAAGCAAGGATAGAGTCCCTAAAATTTGTGTTATGTTTCTTTCACATGCATTCAGGTAGGAAATCTAATGTCCCAACCAATGCTAGTAAGCATTACTCTTCATTGTTTAAAAATTTCAATATAATATGTGTTTAACCTTAGGTACAGCAGGAATGTCACATAAATCCAAGTAAGATATTCTGCTGTTTCCCCTCACAGTAATGACCAGGAGATTTTTAGAGGTTTTCAGTCAAGAGATGATGGTGCCTTTTGAGAATGTTGTCGACCTTGGAGATAGGCCAAGAACCAAGTAGTGCTGATAGTTCCCTAATGATGGAAGTAACCTAGAGTATTTATTTGTCATGATCCTGTAGAACAAGTTGCATCCTTAAACACACTTGCCACATGTTTTTGGTTTTGTTTTTTTGTTTGTTTTTTAGGTTCCAGGGTAGAGATCGTGGGGCATGTGAAAGTATTCATTAATGGAGTTTTCCAGGTATCCAGGTAAGTGATAATATATGTTGTGCAATATATATATTAATTAATATATTAGTTGTGCAACTAATAATCAGAAATCAGGAAATTAGGATGGCAGCCCCAACACTTGTGTCCTATGTTTTTTGGTTTTTGTTTCTTTGCAGGTTTCCCATTAAGGTCTTGCCTTATGTACAGGTATGGGATGATACAATATTTACTCATTAAAGATGTCCCACCCCCTTTTTAAAAAAATATATATTTACTTATTTTGGAGGGGAGGGGTGAGGGAAAGGGAATCTTAAGCAGACCCCCCACTGAGCACAGAGCCCAACATGGGACTTGATCTCAAGACCCTGAGATCATGAGCTAAGCTGAAACCAAATCAGCTGCTTAACCAACTGAGCGATCCAAGTGCCATCATTGAAGACATTTTTATTTCCAGAATCTAAATTAATAATGTTGTCTAGACTCTTATGTTAAAATTGTTATGGGCATGTATGCAGTTAAAAACGGATTTGTCTTGGCACCTAGGTGGCTCAGTCAGTTAAGCATCTGCCTTTAGCTTGAGTTGTGGTCCCCAGGCCCTGGGATGGAGCCCTGAGTCAGGTCCCCTGCTCAGCAGGGGAGTCTGCTTCTCTCTGCCCCTCTGCCCCTCCTCCTGCTCATGCTCTCTCTCTCACTCACTCTTCCTCTCAAATAAATAAAATCTTTAAAAAAAGGAATTTGTCCCAAACAGTACTAGTAAGCATGAAATCTTACTGAATTCTTAATGTTTAAGGGTAACATGTATTTGACTTGCTTAGTGATAGATAAGCAAGTATCCAATTAATTTATCATGTTCTTCAACATTATGTTATTATCCATGGGATTTCTGCAGGTTTGCCTCCATGAGAGGAAGATGTCTTTTACTAGGATTTGACCTAGAAATTCTGCAGAATCCAGGGGCCATTGATGGGTTCCTAAACAAGGGACCAAGTGTCAAGAGATTGTAGGTATATGGATAATTTTGGTGTTCCTCACCACAGCGGGAACCATGGGTTCTTTACAGGTGTGCAATTAGGAAATAATGGTCTTACCTAAAAATGTTGACCTTGGAATATTGCTAGGATTCAGGCAGAGTTAATATGTCCCATAATGATGGAAATCAACAAGGTTATTTACAGGTATCCTTTGACACCTACTTCATAATATGCATTCCAGGTTCCTGTCAAGACCTCACAGTGACCCTAACAAGGATCATTAGTGGGAACATTGCTGATGTCCAGGGAAGTGATGAAAGTGGGCCTAAACCACAGCATAGACCAGCTGACCTTTAGAAAGGTAGGTAAGTTGGGATGGCTGGGTGGCTCAGTCGGTTAAGTGTCCGCCTTCGGCTCATGTCATGATCCTGGGGTCCTGGAATTGAGTACCACATCAGGCTCTTTGCTCACCAGAGAGCCTGCTTCTCCCTTTGCCTGCTGCTTCCCCTGCTTGTTCTATTGTGAGCTTGTGCTCTCTGATTGATAAATAAATAAATAAAATCTTAAAATAAAAGAAATGTAGGTAAGTGATGATTCATTAATATTTATGGTATTTTGGTTGCATGCAATTCTGGTATGAAAATGTAGAGTCCTTACATTCTAGAAACTATGAGTTTTCACTTCTTTAAAAAAAAAGTTTATTCATTTTGAGAGAGACAGAGAGCGAGCGAGTGTGCACAAGCAGGGGGCGAGGTAGTGGGAGAGGAAGAAACAGACTCCCTGCTGAGCTGGAAGCCCAACACAGGGCTCCATCCCAGGACCTGGAGATCATGACCTGAGCCAAAGGCAGATGCTTAACCATCTGAGCCACCCAGTGCCCCAAGTTTTCACTTTTGATATTTGAGAGAAAATGTCTATTTAACCCTGAGAGTGAGGTAACAATCATGGTGTTCCACAACACAGGTAACTGTGGGAATCCTGCAGGTATAAAGTCACCAGATGGTGGTCTTAATCTGACAATGGTTATTAATCTGGGAGGACTGTAAGTGTCTAGAGATAGTTGACGTGTCCCATAATGGCAGAAGTGGTCAAGGTTATTTGCAGGTGTCCTGGTAGAAGTAGTTGTGTCGTTAAACACATTAACAGAACATTGCTCTTAACCAGGTGAGTGAGGTTGTGGGTGAGCACAGGACAGACCACCTGACCTCCGAATATCAAGGTAAGCGGGGACCTGTTCATAACCCTTGTGTTACCATGTTTTTTGCAAGTATCTCTTTAAGGTCTTTGCTAGTGTACAACTATTATGTGACATTAACTCAGGAGAGACCTTTATTTCAGGCATCTAGACAATTAGTGATGTTGTAGAAACACTTACATTAAGTTCTCTTTCAGCATGTACACTATTAAGAAATTTGTTCATAACAATACTAGTAAGCATGAGATTTTACAGCATTCTCTTTAGAACTAATGTGTACTTAACATTTGTAAGGAGATAGGCAGGCTTTCCGTAATTTATCATATTCTCCATCAAACCTTAATAACCATGGACTTCTGCAGGCATCTCTCCACAAGTGGAGGATGTTTTTTTCTAAAGTTTAACCTTGGACTTCTGCAGGTATCCAGGTAACCTTGATGGGTCCCAAAATCATACAAATGACCAAGGGAATTTGTAGGCGTAGAGGTAGAATGATTCATGCACCAAACACGTTTTTCACAATGTGTTTTTCAGATTCATATCAAGACCCCCTGGTGAGCTTATCAGTGATAAGTTCACAGGGGATATTGCTGTTATCAAGGTGAGTGATTATGTGAGCCTAAACCACAGCATAGATGATCTGATCTTCACATGTGTAGGTAAGAAGTAATGTTGGTACCTCTAATACTTCTTGTTAACATAATTCTTACAAGTATTCAATTAATAACGGATAGATTCCAAACCAATGCTTGTAATTACAGGTTTTTACATTTTATATTTAAGAGAAAATTATATTCAACTCTGTGAGCATTGAGGGATTTTGTGGATCCAGGTAAATGTCATGGGGTCTGCCTCCAATTAGTAAATATGGGATTTTTACAGTTTTTATGTTATGAAATGATGGTGTTATTGGACAGTGGTGTTGACCCTGAATTAATCCAAGTATCCAGGTAGACTTGATGTGCTCTGAAGAACATCCATGGTTATTTGCAGATGTTCTGGTTAAAAAAGAAAACTTATATCCCTTAATAAATACTTTATAAAGTGTTTTTCAGGTTCTTATCCAGATACCATGATGAAGTCTTAAGTCAGTAACAGCGGGATATCTCTGGTATGCAGGTAAGGGATGATATACACATCACAGACCATCTGATCTTTATATATCTGGCTGAACAATGTTGGATTGCCCAGACCTGCTTTAATTATGTGAGCTCTTAGCAAGGATTCAGGTAAGCGAGCAATGATGTTTTGCCAATGCTAAAAACCAAATTATCCTGCTGTCATATTGTATAGAAAAAGTATGTGTAATCATGTGAATAATGAGTAATTTGCATTTTTCCAGGTCACTACCCTGAAATTCTGCCTCACAATTATAACCATGGTATTTTATAGATAAGTAATCAGGAGATGATGGTGTCTCAGTATAGCTAGACCTTGAATATTGCAAAAATCCAGCTAGGTTGATGAATCCTGCCCATGATGGAAATGAAGGTGGTTATTTACAGACGTCCGTATGAAAGGTGTGTGTCCTCAGGCAAACATTTGTCACAATGTACTTTTCAAGTTCCAGTCAAGAGTTCATAGTGAACCTGATCCTCATCATTAACAGAGACTCTGCATGTATCTCAGTAAGTACTGATATGGGCCTTCAGCCCCTTGAAGATCAGGTGATCTTCAGATATTGAGGTCAGTGAGGATGATGTCCCTAACATTTGTGCTACCCTTTCTTTATTTTTTTTTGGGGGGGGGTAGGTATTCAGGTAAGAAATGATATTGTACCAGCTGATGCTAGTAAGCATTAGCTTTTAGTATTTTAGAGTTTAGATGTAATGTATGTTTATATATATAGAAGGGACTGAGGGATAAAGAGGTATTCAGGTTATCCTACTAGACTGCCTACTACTACTGCCAAACACTACTGACCAGGAGATTTCTACAAGCACTTGGTAAAAATATGATAGCATCTCTAACAATGTCAGCTTTGAAGTTCTGCCAAGATGGAGGTAGTGTTGAAACTTCCTTGATAATGAAGGTAGCCAAGATTATTTGTAGGAGTCATGGTAGATCAAGTCGTATTTTTTTTCTTGGTGGGGGGCAGCGTGAAGCCCAACACGGGGCTCGAACTCACCACCTTGAGATCAAGTCCTAAGCTGGGGTCAAGAGTCAGATGTTTGACGGGCTGACCCACCCAGTCACCCCAAACAAGTTTGTGTTTATGTGTGTGTTTTAAGATATTTATCTTGAGAGAGAGAGAGAGAGAGAGAGAGAAGGAGTGGAAGGGCAAAGGGAGAGAAAGAAACTCAAGCAGATTCCACACCGAGTGCAGAGCCTGATATGGGGCCGGATCCCACAACCCAGAGATCGTGACCTGAGCGAAATCAGGAGTCAGACACCCAACCGACTGAGCCACCAAGGCGCCCCACTAGTTGTGTTCTTAAACATAACCACTGCATGTGTTTTTCAGGTTCGAGTTAAGGAATCACAGTGAATCTATCAATGGTCATTATTCAGCAGCACTAGTAACCAGGTAAGTGATAAAGTGGTTCTTACTACAGTGCAGACTGTGCGATCTTCAGTATCTAGCTAAGGAATGTGTCCTTAACACATGTGTTGTGTTTTTTGCAGGTATCCTATTAAGGTCTTTGCTGATAGAGGTAGGATGTGACGGGACATACACTCATTAGAGACTTTTGGTTATTTTCAGACATCTAGGTAATTAACGTTCCCAAGACTCTTCTAAAACCTTGTTTGGGGGCATCTTTACAGTTAGGAGTTTTATTTGCCCTGAACAATACTAGCAAGCATGAGTCTTAACTATCTTCTTGTTTAGAGATAATGTGTTTTTTATACAGAGTGGTGACAGATAGGCAAGTAACCACGGAATTTTTGCAGCTATAGCTTCAAGAAAGGAAGGTATCTCATATGAGGGTTTAACCTCAGAGTTCTTCAGTAATTCAGGTGACCTTGATGAGTTATAAAATGATACAACGGGCCAAGGGAATTCTGTGTGTGTCTAGGTAGAATAAGATGTATACTGAACACTTTCCTCAGCTTGTTTTTCAGGTTCCTATTAATACAATGACTGTGAGTAGTGAAGGAGACACGTAGCACATAGTGAGGTAAGAGATGTGGGACAAAACCACAAACAGACCATCTGATCTTCACACACTTAGGTAAGTGATGGTGGGGTCCTTAACACTTTTCATTACCATGATTTTGTTGCAGGTATTCAGGTAAGAAATGATAGAGTCCTTACCAATTCTAATAACCATGAGTTTATACTTTGCACATTATAGAGAAAATCTGTGTTTAATCGTGTACATATTGAGGCGTTGATCTCATCTGGACCCACAGGGTTTTTCCAGGTATCCAGTCAAGTCATGTTAGTCTCTGCTGACAGTGCTGTTGACCTTGAATTGGTGCGAATATGCTGGTGGAGCTGATGTGTTCCATAATAATGGACATGAACAAGGATGGGTGCAGGTGTCTTGGTAGAGCTAATTGTATCTTAAACTCATTTGTATGTGTTTCTTCAGGTTCCCGTTAAGAAAACAAGGTGAGCTTAAAATGGTTTTTTAACACAGCCTTGCTGGCAACCAGGTAAGTGTTAAAGTGAATCCTACTACAATAAAGACCATCTGAACTTGAGTATCTAGGTAAGTGAGGATGATGTCCTTAACGTTTGTGTTAATGTGTATTATTTTTAAAATTTTTATGGGTATCAGGTTAAGATTTTTACTAATATGTAGGTATGAGATGATGTGATATTGACTAATTAAAGACCTTCTATTTCTTTAGATTATTTGGTTTAGAAAGAGATTATGAATGGGGGGGAGGGGTAGAGGGAGAGGGAGAATCTCAAACACAGGGCCTGAGGGGTTCAGAGCCAGACTCGGTGCTCAATCCCATGACCCCAAGATCATGACCTGAGCTGAAATCAACTGACATTTAACCAACTGAGCCACCAAGGTGACCCAGACCTTTATTTCTTTATTATTTATTGGAAGATTTTTAAAAATATACTTTATTTATTTGAGAGAGAGAGGATGTGTGCATGAGCAGGGGGGAGGGGCAGAGGGAGGGGGAGAAAAAGATTCCTTGCTGAGCAGGGAACTGACATGGAACTTGATCCCAGGACCCCAGGATCATGACCCAAGCCAAAGGCAGCTGCTTAAAACTGAGCTACCTAGGTGGCCCCTTTTTAAAAGATTTTATTTTTAAGTAATCTCTGCACCCAACATGGGGTTCAAACTTACAACCCCGAGATCGAGAGTCATGCTCCACCAACTGAGTGAGCTAGGCACCTCTAAAGACTTTTCCATATTCAGATATCTACAAATTTATCATTTCAAGTCTCTTGAATTTACTTTGCTTTTGGTATGTATTTCTTTCAGAGTTTAATTTGTCCCTTATAATATTGATAGGAATAAGATTTTTTTTGGTATTCTTGTTTAGAGATAATGTATACCTAACATAGTGGTGATAGACGGATTTGCAGATATCCAGGAAATTGATCATATTGTCCTTCACTACTTCATTGACTATGAAATTATCACAGGTATACCATGAAAAGAGGAAGGTGTCTCTTCAAGGGACCAAGGGAATTTACAGGTATAGCGGTAGAATAAGATAGGCACCAAAAATATTTTCTATAGTGTTTTTTTTTTTTTTTCAGTCTCCTATCAGTACATCACAGTGAGCCCATCAATGGCAGTTACCATAGGACATTGCTGATGTCACAGTAAGTGATGATGTGGGCCTAAGTCACAGTACAGACCATCTGATCTTCAGATAGCTTGGTAAGTCATGATGGTATCCCTAACTCTTGCTACTTGCTATTACCATGACTTCTTTGCAAGTATTCAGGTAAGAAATGGTGGATTCCTAACTAATTCTTGAAACCATGAGTTTTCAGCTTTTAGAAAAAACTCTTGTTTAACTCTGAGTGATGAGGGATTATACATATCAGGTTTTGGTCATTATATCTCAACCACAGTACTTACCATGGAAATTTTGTAGGTGTCCTATAAAAGCTGTATTACCTGACAATGCTCTTGACCTTGGAGAGCTACAGATATTCAGGCAGGGTTGATGCTTTCGTAATGATGGGAATGACCAAGCTTATTCATAAGTGTTGTGTTAGAGTGAGCTGTGTCCTTTTTACACATATATCATAATGTGTTTTTTAGGTTCCTGTCAAGATATGATGATGAACCTAACACTAGTCATTCTCTGTGGACATTTCTGTTGCCCACGTAAGGGATGATGTTCACCTTCACCATTTCAAATCATCTGATCTTCACGTACCTAGGTAAGTGTTATTGATCGACTAAACTTGTTTGCCATGTTTTTTTCAGATGATCAGGTAAGAAATGATAGTGATTTTACCAGTTGTAGAAACCATGCTATTGTGTTTCTATTTCAGAGAAAATGTATGTTTAGTCATGTGAGTATTGGGCAAATTAGGCCATGAATACCCATAATCACGGAGTGGTGTGATACGGTCATAATGTTGGTGTTTTCACAGGTGAGCAGGGAAGAGATGATAGCATATCTGTTTGGCATGGACCTTGAAGTGTTGCAACAATCCAGAAAGATCTGACGGGTCCTGCAGTAATGGCAATGAACACTGCAAATAGTATTTCTAGTCGCAAAGGAAGGTCTCTAGACATGGTTTTCACAGAGTGTTGTTTAAATTACCATCGAGAGGTCATGGTAAATTTCAAAGTGATCATTGCTGGGACTTTGCTTATGTTCAGGTAAGTGATGATATGGGCCTTCTGCTCCCTACAAATTGATTTTCAGATATTTAGGTAAGTGTAGGTGGTGTTTCTAACTGTTCTGTCACAATGTTTCCATTGCAGGTTTCCAGTTAAGAAATGATACTGTCCCAACCAATGCTAGTAAGTATATGCCTTTTTTTTTTTTTAACTTAGATACAGTGTGTATTTAATGTTAGTAGTGATAAAGGTCTATGCAGGTCTAGGTAACTTCTACTGCTGTCACACATCAAACATTGGCCATGACACTTCTACAAGTTAGTGCATCTAACAATGGTGTTAACCTTAAAGTTATGCCAAAATACATGTCCTTTTATGCTTCCCCTAATGATGGAAGTGACCAAGATTATTTGCAAGTGTACTATTTCTGCGGCTAGACAAGTTGTATCCTGTAACAAATTTGCCGAGAGTGTTTCTCAAGGTTCTGTGCAGTCATGACATCACAGTGAAGCAGATAGTGGTTGTCAGGGGGAGCTTGCTGGTAACCAGACACGTGATGAAGTGGGTCTTCTCTCAGTATGGAAATCTGATTTTCAGCTATCCGGGTGGGTGAGAATGGTGTCTCTAACAGTGTACCATACTTTTTTGGGTAAGTTTCCTGTTAAGCTCTTCGCTAGTTTACAGATACGAGATGATATGACATTAACTCATTAGATACATTCACTTTTTATCTTAGAAAAAAGTTTGTCTGGCCCTCTGAGTGTCTAAGGATAGCACATATCCAGCTGTTTATCACACTGTTTTCCATCATAGTACTACACATGGGTTTTCTGTCGGTGTCCAGTGAAGTAAGGCTGATTTTATCTGACATCAGTGTTGATCTTTGTTTACTGAAAATACCCAGGTAGAGCTGGTGTGTCCCATAATGATGGAGCGAGCAGCTTATTTGCAGATACCTTGCTAGAAAAAAGTTGTTTCCTTTAACATAGATCTCATCATGTCTGGACAGCAGCCTGAAAAAGACATCACTGTGCACCTAGCACTGATGGCAATGGCAGACATTGCTGGTAAGTTTCCCGGTAAGTGAGGCTGTGGCCCTAAATCACAGCACAGGCCATCTGATCTCCAGATAGGTAAGTGATGACGGTGTCCCTAAGAGTTGTTACCATGATTTCTTTGCAGATGTTCAGGTAGGAATTGATAGTCCTTACTAATTATAGAAACCATGAGTTTTACTTTTTACATTTTAGGAAAGATTTTTGTTTAACCTTGTGAGTGATGAGGGATTGCCATATCGAGGTAATTAACATTGTGTCCTCAACCACAGCAACAACCAACAATTTTGGAGGTGTCCCATGGAGAAATATTGTCTTATCTGGTGATGATTTTGACCTTGGAAATACTATAAGTGTTTAGGTATAGTTGATATGTCTCAGAATGATAAAGTGACCAAGGTTATTTACAGGTGTCCTGATAGAACAAGTTGTGTCCCTTTACACGTAGATCATGTGTTTTTCAGGTTCCTGTCAAAAGACTTCAGTGAATCTGATGATGGTCAGTAAAGGGGGTACGTTTCTGGTATCCAGATATCTGATGAGGTGTACTTTCACTACATCAGACCCTCTGATCTTCATGAGTCTTTTTCCATTAAATTTTGTTGATTACTTGAATTTGTTTTACCATGTGGGTTTTTTTTTTTAAGGCATTCAGGCAGAAATGATAGCATTTTTACCAATTCTAGCAAACCTATTATCCAAGTTTTTTGTGTTTTAGAGGAAATTTGCATAAAACCATGTAAATATTCAGCAATTCATGGGTATTCATGGAATAAATGGTTGCAGATCTCACAAGTTACCATGGTGTTTTTGTAGGTAATCAAAACATGCTGGCAATGGCATAGACCATGGAGTACTGAAAGATCCCATATAGAGTTGATGGATCCTACAATGATGTAAGTGCACAAGATTATTTCCATGACCTGGTAGAGAGGGTATCCTATAGACCCATTTGTCATTGTATGTTATTCAAATTCCTGTCAAGAAATCCTGGTGAACCCCATAATGATCAATAATAGGACTTTGCTTTCATCCAGGTAAGTGATGATGTGGGCCTCAAGCTCCCTAGAAACAATCTAACCATCTGATAGGTGGGTAAGTGTGGATGGATTTCCCAGCTTCTTTATGACTATGTTTTTGTTTTTGTTTTTATAGGTATTCAGGTAAGAAATTATAGAGTAGGCTAGTAACCATGCTAGTAATTATTTAAAGTTTAGATGGTGACTGAGGGATATGCAGGTGTCCAGGTAAGTTATCCTCCTGTTCCACACCACAGTGTTGAGAGAGAAATTTTTTACAGGGACTCAGGAGATGATGCCTTCTCTAACAATGGAGTTGACCTTGAAGTTCTAGTTATGCCAAGAACCAAGTAGTGTTGATAGGTTTTCTAATGATGGAAATAACCAGTGTTAATTATATGTATTCTTTTTTCCCCCAGGTGAAAAACTTTTTCTTTTTTTTAGGTGTATAAACTATTAACAGATAGGCCTACAGATTTATTTCTTCCACAGTGTGGCCATGGCAGCCTGTGGTGTTGGTGCACTGGCCTTGGACGCGAAGTCCCCAGAAGTGACACAGCCCTCGGGGGGCCTGAATCTTCTTCAGTCACTCCAGGTCTTCACAAAGTTTGTTGTCCAGACCATTGGCCAGGACCTGGTTATATTTTCCATCCTTCATGTCCTTTCATCTGTCTGAAGCCAGCCTGGGGTCTTACATTGGCATAGATGCTGCGTAACGGTGATCGCACATTCCTCCTCATCCTCGGGGAGCTCTCCTGTCCTCTTGGGGAGATCGATGTCTGCTTTCCTCAACACCATGTGAGCATATCTTCACCCCACACCCTTAATTGCAGTGATGGCAAAGGCTCTTTTCTGTCTCCCATCGATATCGATGTTGAATACTCACAGAATGTTCTGGAACTTCTCAGGGATCACTAGAGATGTAGCAGCAGCCCCGGTGGGGGCATGTAGGCCTCCTGTGGAAGAGCAAAACAACTTTTGTCTTAAACGTACTTGTCAATTTTGTTTTTTCAGGTTATGGTAGTTAGTCCTGTTACAGTCCCATTAATGGGACCCTGCTCGTAACCTGGTATGTGATATTGTGGATGTTACACCATACTTGAGATCACCTATTCTTCAGATGTCTTAGGTAAGTGAGGATGGTGTCCTGAAAACAGTTAGCATGTTTTTTCTGTACGTATCATGCTAAAGCTTCTGCTGTTGTACAGGTATGAGATGACAGTGCATTAACCCATTAGACCTTCGTATTTTTCAGATACATATGTAATTAATGATGACTTAAGTAGTCTTATATTACCCGTATTTCTGGCTTGTATGTAGTAAGATTAATTTGTCCCTAACAATATGAATAAGCACAATATTTTACTGTATTCCTGTTCAGAGGTTGTGTTTTGTACACATCTACTGATAGACTATCTGGATACCTGCCTATCCTTTTATCATATTGTCCATCTTCACAATATTAAACATGGAATTTTTACACGTATCTCTTTAAGAGGGGAAGGTCTCTCTTAACCAGGGTTTAGTCTTGGACTGCTAAAAGTATTCACATGGTGGTGATGAGCCTCAAAGAGATGTCCTTGACCAATGGAAACTGCAGTAGACCAGACCAGGTAGAACAAAGCATGTACTGAACACATTTTCCACACTGTGTTTTTCAGGCTTATGTGAAGACCTCATGATTAATAGGCTTCCCTCTCACATTTAATGAGGCATATAGGGATATTGAGGAAAGGGCTAATGTGGGCCTAAAGCACAGCGCACTCTTTCTGATCCTACTATGTAGGTAAGTGATTGTGTCCCTGACACTTCCTGTTACTATGATTTTGTTGCTGGTATTCAGGTAAGAAATGGTAGAGTCCTTACCAACTCTAGTGGCCTTGACTTTATACTTTTTATATTTTAGAGATAACATGTTTAACTCTGTGAGTGCTGACATTTGATTGTATCTATGATTGTTAAGAAGTTCCCGTGCCAGCAGTAACCACAGTATTTTTGCAGGAGTCCAGTTAAAACATTGTAGTCTCTTCTGACAAAGGTGTTGACCTGAATTAATACAAGTATCAAAGTAGAGTTAACATGCTCCATGATAATGCAAATGAAAAGGATTATTAGCAGGAGTTCTGGTAGAACAAGTTGTGTAAACACATTTTTCCTGTGTGTTTCTTCAGGCTCTTGTCAAGAAAACCCAGTGAACCTAACAATATTCATTAATGGAACCTTGCTCTTAACCTGGTAAGTGATGACGTGGGTTCTACCACTATCCAGACCCTCTGCTCTCCAAAAGGAAAGTAGGAGAGGGTGGTGTCGCTAACGTTGGTGTTACTGAGTTTGTTTGCAGATATCCTGTTATGGTCTCTGTTAGTATACAGGTATGAGATGATATGACATCTTATTAGAGACATTCTTATTTCCAGGCATCTATATAATTAATGTTTGAGACTCTTACATTTATGTTATTTTGGGACGTATTCTGTTAAGAAATTAATGTGCCCCTAGTAACACTAGTAAGAATGTGATTTTCTGTATTCTTGTTTAGAGATACTATGTTTTTAACAGTTGGAGTGACAGAAGGATCCAGGTATTCTGTCCCATAATCTATCATAGCATTATTGACACTGGAATTTTTGTAGGTATCCATCAAGAGAGAAAGGTATGTCCTCAGATTTACCTGAGAGTTCCTTCCACAAGTAACCAAGAGAAATTGCAGGTGTAGCGGAAGAAGGATTTATTCTCCACGATATGGTTTTCAGGCTCATGTCAGA
Source organism: Mustela lutreola (assembly GCF_030435805.1). NCBI lineage: Eukaryota > Metazoa > Chordata > Mammalia > Carnivora > Mustelidae > Mustela > Mustela lutreola. Next base: position 9,503,332 of record NC_081308.1, read on the forward strand.
ACATGATAAGCCCATTATTGGTATATAACATGGGACATTGCTGGTGTCAAGGTCAGTGATGAAGTGGACCTAAACCACAGCACAGGCCATCTGACTTTCATATACCGAGAAGTAAGTAATATTCACTTGCCTAAACTTTTGGTTGCCATATTTTTCTCACTTGCCGTTCGTTTGTTTAGGTATTTAAGTTTAGAGATGATAGTATCCTTGTCAATACCAGTAACCATGTACCTTTCTTTATTTCAGAGAAAATATGTTTAGCCCTGGAAGTTTTGAGTGATTTATGGGTATCCATATAATGGTTACAAACTTCTGTGTCACGGTAGCAACGGTGTGTTACTTGACAGCAGTTAGGAGGTGACGGTATTTTTAACAGTGGTGCAGAACTTGGATCATGGCAGAACTTCAGGTATATACTGCAGGTATCCCGGCAGAGAGGAGGGTATTTGCAGGTGTCCTGGTGGGAAATATGTGTTTGTAGACACACTTGTCACAATGTGGTTTTCAGGTTCCTGTCAACAGATCATGATGACCTTCATAATGATTTTTATCAGCGACAGTGCTCGTGTTGCGGTAAGTGACGATATGCCCCAAGCATCCCCACAGACCTTCTGATCTGGAGATTTCCAGGTAAGTTTGATAGCATCACTAACATTAGTGTACCCGTGGTTTCGTTTTGGGTTTTTTTGAGTAGGTATTCAGGTAAAAAATCATCTCAAACAATGCTAGTAAGCATTAGCTCTTACAGGATTAAAGTTCCGTCGGTGGAGCACGTGACTCTTGATCTCGGGTTGTAAGTTCAAGCCCTGCACTGGCTTAGAGCTTCCTTTAAAAAAAGATTATTTAACACCCCCACTGAGTTTATATATATAATGTGTGTCTAACATCAGTAGTGACTGAGACCCGAGTGCAGGTTACTCATCTAGGTTCCACACCACAGTTATTACCATAAGATTTTTCCAGGTGGCCAGTCAAGAGGTGATGATGTCTCCCATATCCATGTTGACCTTGAAGTTCTGCCATGATCCAGGTGACGTTGATGGTTCCCATAGTGAAAGAATGGACCAAAATTACCTATAGATACCCTGCCAGGATGAGTTGTTGCCTTATACACATTCGCCCTCCCTCTTTTTTAGGATCCTGTCGAGCAGTCACTCCAAACAGAAGAATGGTTATTAGCAAAATCTTGTCAGGAACCAGTTAAGTGCTAAAGAGAGTTTTACCTATGGGTAAGAGCATCTCATCCTCAGATGATCAAGGCAAGTGAGAATGATGTCTCTCACATTTGTATTACCATCTTTCTGCAGATAAACTATTAAGGTTCTCCTAGTAACCAGGTCTCAGATGCTATGACATTAACTCCAGGAGACATTACTTTCAGAAATCTGTGTGATGAATGATATTGTTCAGGCCCTAACAGTAACCTGGTGAGAGGCCTGTATGCAGTTAAGCAATTAAGTTGTCCCTAACAATTAGTATGCCTGAGAATGTATGGCTGTTATTTATGACGGTTTCGGACTGATCGGGGAACTTTCACATTCCCAGGTCCTTTATCGTATTGTCTATCACTGTGTTACCAACCACAGGATTTCTGCAGGCACTCCTTCAGGAGAGGAAGATTGCTCTTCCTTGGGGCTGATCTTGGAGTTTCGCAAGTATATTCAGGCCTCATTGATGGGTCCTGAGGTAACACAAAGGGCCAGGAGAGTTCGCAGCTGTCTGTAAGAATGAACTCGTACCAAACGCATTTGCCACAGTGTGTTTTTCAGCTTCCTGTCAAGACATCACGATGAACCCAGCCATAGACATTAGTGGGGAGCTTTATGGCAGGACACAGATAGGAGAGGCTGGGGTCCTAAAGCACAGGACAGGTCATCTCATCTCCACATAGCTAGGTAAGTGATGATACAATTTCTTGTCACCATTCTGTTTTTGCAGGTGTTGAAGTAAGAGATGATGTCGCCCTTACCAGTAATAAAAACAGTGAATTTTCACTTTTATATTTAGAGATAATGTAGAACCCTGTTAGCATTAAGGGATTACACTCGTACAGGTGATCGTCATGGAGCTCACACCTGGGTGTAACCACAGAATCTGGCAGGTATCCAGTCAAGAATGATGGCATCTCCTGACAATGGTGTTGCCCTGAGTAATGGAAGTTGCTAGGTAGAGTTGATGTGTTCCATGGTAATGGGAGTGGAAAGGTTATGTTTAGGTTTCCCCGTGGAATAATTTGCATCTCACATCGTTGCTTGTGCGTTTTCAGGTTCTTGTCAGGAGAACACAGTGAACCTCACCGTGGTTGGTAACAGATCCTTACTAGTAACCAGGTAAGTGCTACCGTGGGTCTTACCATACAGACTGATCTAATCTTCAATGTCTAGGTAAATGAGAATGGCATCCCTAACACTTGTGTTACTGTGTTTATTCGCAGATATCCTCTTAAGATCTTTCCTAGTACACAGGTATACGATAATGCGACGTTAGCTTACTAGAGACATTCTAATTTTTAGATCCCTATGCATTAATATGTTGATGATTCTAATATTGACATTGTTTGGGCATGTATTCTGTTAAGAAATTAATGTATTTCTCTAATACTGGTAAGAATGAGAGTTGTGTCCTTGTTTGCAGCTACTGTGTTTTCAAAACCAGTGGTGATGGAAGGATGTGCCGATACCCAGTAATGTATCCTGTTGTCCATCACAGCATTATTGACCCTGGCTTTTTTGTAGGGATCCCTTCCAAGAGGAACCAGTCTCTTTCTAGCTTCAATCTTGGAGCTCTGCAAGTACCCAGGTAGTGTGGATGGATCCCAAAACAATACAAATGGCCAGGGAATTTGTGGGTGTATGGTTTAAATGAGATGTACACAGGAAAATTTTGCGTAGTGTGTTTTCTCGATACATTTCAGGATGTCATGGTGAGTCTTTCCATGGTAGTTGATGGAGGACATTGGTGGTGCGAAGTAAGTGATGATGTGGGCCTGCGCCCCAGCATGGACCATCAGATTTTCACACACACGGGTAAGTGATTGTGTGTCCTCACACTTCCTGTTACCATGATTTTTTTGGCACGTGTTTAGTAAAGAAATGATGGTTTTCCCAACTCTAGAAAACATGAGCTTTCACTTTTTTATTCCAGGGAAGTCTATGTTGAACACTGTGAATGTTGAGGGATTGCATATATGTAAGTATTTCTGCTCTATTTCCCTCCATAGTACTATCTATATGATATCGAGAAGTGTCCAAACACTGGTGGTTTTCTGACATTGGTGCTAATTTTTAATGTCAAATACCCAGCTAGAGTTACTTTGTTCCATAATGATGAAGTGAACAATGTTATTTGCAGGTATTATGGCAGAAAAAGTTGCTTCCATTAACACAAATTTCATGATGTGTTTTCCAGGTTCCAGTCAGGACCTCACAGTGAACTTAGCATTGGTCATTCATGGGGGCAGGGACTTTGCTGGTGTGCAGGTAAGGGAGGCTGTGGCCCTACACCACGGCACAAGCCATCTGATCTCCAAATAGGTAAGTGATTATGGTGTCTCTAAGAGTCATCATGATTTCTTTGTAAGTATTCAGATTGGAATTGATAGTCCTTACCAATTCTGGAAATGTTGAGGTTTTTACTTTTTGTATTTTAGAAAAGGTGTTTGTTTAACCCTGTGAGTGTTGGGGGATTGCCATATCCATATCATGATGTTCCCAACCTTGGCAGTAACCATGGGAATTTTGCAGGTGTCCTCTAAAGAAATGTCTTACCTAACCACAATGGCCTTGACCTTGGAGTACTGCAAGCATTGAGGTACAGTTGACGTTCTCCTAATAGTGGAAGTGACCAAAGTTATTTGCAGGTGTTCTGGTTACAGCAAGTCATATCCCTTTACACATATATCATCATATTATTTTGTCAGGTTTCTTCTAGATCATGAAACACTTAACAGTGGTCATTAATGGGGGACATTTCTTATATCCAGGTAAGTGGTGGTGTGTATCTTTACCACATCAGACCCTCTGATCTATGTGTGTGTGTGTGTGTGTGTGTGTGTGTGTGTATAAGTAATGTGTAAGATGTCGATTGCCTTAGCTTTTTTTTACCATGAGATTCTTTTAAGGTGTGCTGGTGAGAAATGATAATGTTTTACCCATTCTAACAATCATGCTATCCTACTGGTAGCTATTTTAGAGAAAATGTCTGTTTAACCATGTGAGTGTTGATCAGTTTGCAGGTGTTCCTGTAATGATCATGGAGCCGTCCATCACACTAGAAACTATGGTATTTTTGCTGATAACCATTCAAGAGACGGTGGTGTTTCTAACAGTGGTGTAGGTGGTGGAGCACTGCAAAATCCAGGTAGAGCTTATGGGTCCTGCAATGATGGAACTGAACAAGGTTATTTGCAGGGTCCTGAAAGGAAAAGTGTGTCCGTAATCACCTTTGTCATAATGTGATTTTCAGGTTGCTGTCAAGAAATCATGGTAAGCCTCACCATGACTGTTAACAGAACTTTGGTTGCATCCAGGTAAGTGATGATATGAGCCTAAAGCATCTTACAAACAATCTGATCTTCAAATACTTAGATTAGTGTGGATGGTCTTAACATTTGCGATAGCATGTTTTTCTGCATGTGTCCAGTTAAGAAATGAAACTGTTCCAACTGATATTAGTTGTAACCATTAGCCCTTAGTATTATAAAGTTTCTATTCAATGGGCATTTAAACTTAGTAGTGATGGAGGCAGATACAGGTGTCTAGGGAAGGTACCCTACTGTTCCACCCCACATTATTGTCCATGAGATCCCTACAGATAGATACTCAAGAAGGTGATGTCTCTCGTAATGGTGTTAATCTTGAAGTTCTGCCAATATCCAGGTAGTGATGATGGTTTCCAATAATGGCAGTAACCAAAATTATTTGTAAGTATCTTTTTCCCCCCCAGGTAAAGTAAGTTGTATCCTTCAACACACTTGTTGTATTTTTTAAGGTTCCAGCCATTATGACATCACAGTGAAACAAATGATGGTCCTTGACGGGACCTTGCCAGTAACCAGTTATGTGATAGACTGGTTTTACCAAAACATAGATCCAGCTGATCTTTGGGTATTTAGGTGAGTGAGGATGGTGTCCCTAACACAGTGTTACTGTGCTTTTTGCTGGGATCCCATTAAGTTCTTTGCTAGTATAAAAATATGAGATGACGCGACAATAAATCATTAGAGATTTCTTATCTTCAGATACATAAGCAATTAATGTTTTCTAGACCTTTATAATTAATCTTCTTGGCATACAAACTGTTCAGAAATCAATTTGTCCCTAACAATACTAGCCTGAGCTTTTACTGTCTCCTTGTTCAGAGATAACATGTGTTTATACGCCCATACCAATCGACCTATATAGTCCGTTATCCAGGTAATTTATCATATGTTCCATATTTGTGATAATGACTGTGGTATCTTTGCAGGTATCCCCTCAAGAGATGAAGGTAAATCTAACTACAATTTAACCTTTTGAGTTCTACATATTGCCCAGTAATGTGGAAAGGGGCCACAAAATAATGCACTGACCAAGAGAGCTTGCAGTTACCCAGGTCGAATAAAATGTGTGTGGAGCAAGTTTTCTATGCTGTGTTTTCAGGTTCATGTTAAGACATCAGTCACCGTACAGGAAGCGCACAGCAGGTACGGAGGTAAGTGAGGATGACCCACAGTGCAGAACATCTGCTCCTGTATGTAATGTAGGTAAGGGATGGTGTCTAATACCTCTCGTTACTATGATTCCATTGCAGGTATCCAGGTAAGAAATGATAGTCCTTACCAAATCTAGTGACCATGACTTTACACTTTTTACATTTTAGAGATAACATGTTTAACCCTGTGAGTGTTGAGAGTTGACCGTATCCGTAATTGTCAAGTTCCCACTCCAGTCGTGACTACAGTGTTTATGCAGGAATCCAGTTAAGACACGATGGCTTTCTTCTGACCAAGGTGTTGACCTGAATTAATGCAAGTGTCAGGGTAGAATCAGTGTGTTATGTGTTCCGTAATAATGGAAGTGAAAAGGATTATTATCAGGTGTTCTGGTAGAAGAAGTCGTGTCCTTAAACACACTTTTCCTATGTGTTTCTTCAGTTTCCTTTCAAGAAAACATAGTCAGCCTAACAATGATTGTTAACAGAACCTTGCCCTTGACCAGGTACATGATAAAAGTGAATCTGGTCCCACTGCAAACCATCTGATCTTCAGCATGAAGCAGGTGAGGATGATGTCTGTAATACTTGTGTTACCTGTTTGTTTGCATGTATCTTGTTCTGCTCTTTGCTGGAATATCTATGTGACATTAACCTACTAGACACATTTTTACTTTCAGATAGCTATGTAATTAATGTTCAAGACTCATATTTATCTTATTTTGGCACGTATACAATGAAGACATTAGTTTGACCCTAATAATACTAATAAAAATTAGATTTTTCATAATCTTCTTTAGAGATAGTATCTAATCCAAAGAATTTGTTTTATACCATCATCGTGTTCTTGACCTTGGGAATTTTTTCAGGTATCCTTTCAAAAGAAGTAGATGTCCCTTCCCAGGATTTGACCTTGGAGTTCTGCAAGTCAAAGTATCCAGGTAGTCCCCATGGGTCCTGAAATGATGCACGTGACCAGGGGAATTTGCAAGGGTGGAAGTAGAATCATTCCTGTACCAAAAACATGTTCCATGGTGTGTATTTTCAGGTTAATATCAAGACCTCACAGTGGAGTTTATCAGGGATAGTGTGGGACACTGCTGGTATGGGGGTAAGTGATCCTGTGGGTCGAAACCACAGCATATGCCATCTGGCCTTTGGGTACCTAAGTAAGTGATGAGTGTCCTTACATTCCTTGTTACCATGAATTTTTTTTTTTTTTTTTGAAGGTGTGAGGTAAGGAATGATGGAGTCCTCACCAGCTCCAGAGACCATATTTCTCCACTTTTCTGTATTTCTGGAAATGTTCATTTTTAACCCTATGAGTGTTGGACTGCTATACACAGGTCTTTATCATGATACTATTCTCCATCATGATACTACTTTATCATGATACTATTCTCAGATCATGATAGTATTCTCCATAGGATACTTACAGGTGACCAATCATAGAATGACCGTTTTATCTGTATTAACTTTGGATTATTTTAAGTATCCCATAGAGCTGATGTGTCTCGTAATGATGAAGTGAATGTTATTTGTAGGTTTCCTGATAGGAAAAAGTCATGTCCTTTAAACACACATTCACAGTGTCTTTCCAGTTAAGAAGTCATGGTGAACCTGACACTGCTCATCCCTGGGAATGTTCCTGGTGTGCAGGTAAGTGATGATGTGGGCCTTGCCCAGACCTTCTGCTCTCCATATAGCTGGCTAGGTGATTACATTTGTAATCAGTTGTTACCATTTTTCTTTGCAGGTATTCAGCTAGGAAATGATAGTCCTTATCAGTTCTAGAAACCATGTACTTTTTTTTCTTTCTACATTTTAGAGAAACTTTTTTTTAAAAGATTTTATTTATTTATTTGACAGAGAGAGAAAGAGAGAGATCACAAGCAGGCAGAGAGGCAGGCAGAGGGAGAGGAGGAAGCAGACTCCCCGCTGAGCAGAGAGCCCAATATGGGCCTCGATCCCAGGACCCCAAGAGCATGACCTGAGCCGAAGGCAGAGGCTTAACCCACTGAGCCACTCAGGCGCCCCTAGAGAAACTTTTATGTTAACCTGGTGAGTAATGAGAGATTGCCGCATTCAGGTAATTACCGTAATCTTCCTAACCCTAGCAGTAGCCATGGAAATTCTGCAGGTGTTTCCTAATGAAATGTCATATATGATAACAGTCTTGACCTTGGAGTACTGTAGATATTCAGATGGAATTGATGTTCTCATAAGGTAATTAATTTGAGGTGTCTTGCTACAGGTTCTATTTTTTTACACATATATTGTGTGCTTTTCAGATTCCTGTCAAGAGATCAAGGGGAAATTAATGGTTAACGGGGGACATTGCTGGTATCCAGGTGAGCGATGTTGTTTATCTTCACCATATGAGACCAACTGACATTCACATACCTAGTTACGTGATAATGAAGGACTAAACTTGTTCTACTATGTGATTTAGTTCAGCTTTTCAGGTAAGTAATGATAGTGTTTTTGTCAATTCTAGAAGTCATGTTATCCTACTGTTTTATATTTTTGAGAAAATTTCTTTTTATTTTTATTAATTTTAATTTATTTTTAACCAGGAGACACTTGTGGGTCTGCACATAATGACGATGGAATTGTACAACTGCTGATTGTACAACTGCACAACAGTAACCAGGGTCCCTGGTGTTTCTGACAATGGCATGGACTTTGGAGCACTGCGGGAATCCAGGTGGAGTTAGATGTTGGGTTCTGCAGCGATGGTAGTGAGGAAGGCTACTCGCAGGCACCTGGCAGCAAAGGTGTCCCGGTAGATACCTTTTCTACAAGTGTTTGTCATGGTAAAGTGAAGTCATGGTAAATATCCTAATGATCAATAATAAGACTTTGCTTGTGTCTCGGTAAGTAATGACGTGGGCCTCTGGCACCCTAAATGCAGTCTGGTCTTCAGTTATGTAGGGAAGGATGGACAGTGTGCCTAACTTTTCTGTTTTTATGCAGGGATTCAGTGAAGAAATGCTGTTGTCCCAAGGATAGCCCTAATGTTTTTGAGAGTTCACCTATCACGTGTGCTTAACCTGAGTGATGACCAAAGGACATGAAGGTGTGCACTAAGTCATCCTCCTGTTCCACACCGTGCTTTTGACCAGGAGACTTCTACAGGTGCTTGAAGATGGTCCATCTCTAACACTGATGTTGATGTTGAAGTTCTGAAAGAACCGGGTAGTGTTGGTGATTCACTTAATGATGTGACTATAACATGATTGGCTGGTACCTTTTTTTGTTTCGTTTTTGATTCAAGTTGAACAAACTGTCATTTAGCCCCTAAACACTTGTTTTTGAAAGGTTCCAGTTGTGCGTTGGACCTCGATAGTAAGCAGGTATGTAAGTACAGATCATTTGATCTTCACCCATCTAGGGAAATGAGGATGGGGTCTCTCAACACAGTGTTACCATGTTTTTTGCAGGCATCCTGTTAAGGCCTTTGCCTCTAGTGTATGGGTAGGAGAAGTTGTGTCAGTCCCTCATTAGAGACATTCTCAATCTTAGGATCTACAAAATGAATGTTTCTGAGACACATTCACCTAGTTTTTGTCATCATATAGTTAAGAAATTAACTTGTCCCTAGTAATACTAGTAAGAGTGAGATTTGTCTATTCTTCATTAAATAACACATATTAATACTAATGAAAGATGGTTATGCAGATTTTCATGTAACTTATTATATCGTCCTTTACAGTGTTACTGACAAAGGGGTTGTTGCAGGCACCCTTCCAAGAGAGGAAGGTGTCTCCTCTTACGGTTTGACCTTGGCGTTCTGCAAGCAAGTATCCAGGTACTGTGGATGGATCCCAAAATGATACAAGTGACAAGGGACTTTGAAGGTGTGGAAGTGAAATAAGACATTTATTACGGTATGTTTTTCAAGTTCACATCAACACATTAATGGTAAACCTATCAATGGTAGTTAACATTGGACATTGTTGTATGGAGGTGGGTGATGCTTGGACATACAGATATTTAATATCTGTGTTTAATAGTCAGATATTAATTGATATTAAATCATATTTAATAATCAGATGTTTACATAGGTGATGTGTTTCTCACGTTTCTTATTATCATGACTCTTTTGCACGTAGTCAGGTAAGAAATCATAGAAACCTTATAAATTCTAACGACCATATTATCCTACTGTTTTACATGTTAGAGAAAATTATGTTTGACCATGTGATTGTTGAGCAATTTACAGATATCCACATAATTACGACTGAGCTGTGAGTTACAGGAATAACCTTGGTATTTTTCAGGAGAGCAGTCAAGAGATGATGACGTCTCTAACAATGGCACCGATCTTAGGGTACTTCAAGGTTCCAGGGAGAGCTGATGAGTTCTGCGGTTATGGCAGTGAACAAGGTTTTTTTGGGGGTCCAGCTGTAGAAAGTGTGACTGTAGATGTATTTGCCACAAAGTGTTTTCCAGGTTCCTGTCAAGAGATCACAGTGAACCTCCTAATGATCATTAAAGGGACATTGCTTGAATCAGGTAAGCGCTGCTCTGTGCCCCAAGCTCCCTACAGATCACCTGATCTTCAGATCTTAGAGTCAGTGGGGTTCTTAACATTTGTGTTACCATGGTGGGTTTGTTTTTTTTTTCTTTTGCGATTATGTTTTCCCAACATAATAAGTCTTGCCCAACATAACCAATAAGTCTTTATTATTTTAGAGTTTAGATATACTGTATATTTAACCCTAGTAGCAACTGAGGGATAGGTGGGTGTCCCAGTAACTTACTCCTCTGTTCCACACCATGGTACTTACAATGAGATTTCTCTAGGTAGTCAGGAAAGAGACGACGGTTTCTCTAACTCTGGTGTTTACCTTTAACCTCTGTGAGGATCCCAGGAGTCTTGGTGGTTCCTGCAGCGATGGAGGTGATCAAGATTATTTGCAGGATTTTTTTTTTAATTTTTGTATATAAAACATGTTTTGTCCTTCAACACACTTGTCCATCATGTCCTCAGGTTCCAGCAGTCATGAGATCACAGTGAACCTGACAATGGTCCTTAACAGGACCTTACCAGTAACCAAGTAAGTGAAAAAGTGGGTCTTAGCTCAATACAACCATCTGATCTTCAGATATCTGAGTGATTGAGTGTGGTTTCCGAAACACCATGTCACCTAGTGGTTTCGCAATTGTCCCCATGAAGGCCTTTCCTGGTACTCCGGTATGAGAACATGCGGCATTACCGCCTTAGAGAGCTGCTTGATTTTCATATGTGAATGTGGCTTTCAACACTATGGTACCTGTGATTTTGACATCTTTGCAGCTCAGAAATTGACCCAACTAGTGCTAGTAAGTATGAGACTTTACTGGTTTCTCGTTCCGAGATTGTATGTTTCCTACAGCCCGGGGGGGTGGAAGGCAGAGACCTGCTCATTCCTCATACTATCCCTCACCACGTGACTGCCCGGGGCAGTTTTGCAGGTAGCCCTTCAGGAGAGGAAGGTATCTCTCGTTAGGATAAAACGTCAGTGTCCTGCAGGTATCCAGGTAACACTGATGAACTGCAGATGATACAGTTGACTGAGGAATTTGCTGGTGTCCCACTAGAATGAGCCGTGGACCAAGCACATTTTCCACTATTTTTTCCCAGGTTCATGTGAAGACCTCACTATGAGCCTGTCGCTGGTAGTTAATGTCGTGCTCATGTCAGATGCTGGAGTACATGATGACGTGGGTCTACACCATGGCACAGGTCACATGATCTTCATACACAGAGGTGAGTGATTACAGTGGCTCTCACACCTGGGTTAGCATACATTTTTGCAGATATCCCTCTCGGGCCTTGACAGTACACCGTATGTGCGTGCTGTAGTGTGAACTCATTATAGACGTCCTTGCTCCAGACTCCTACTTCCCCCATTTGGGGCAAGTACAAGTTCCATTAATTGGACCCTCCTAGTACTAGCCAAGTAGGAGTTTTTATTGTTCTCTTGTACGGTGATAAAGTGTATTTCTCACTCACAGTGGCAGACAAATGGTAAACATCCAGGTTCTTTATTATATTGTTGTAACTGCATTATTACTGTGGGATATTTGCAGGTGTGCCTCCAAGAGAGGAAGGTAAACCTTACTGGAGTTTAACCTCAGTGTTTTGGGAGTGTCCAGGTAATGTTCATGGGTTCCCAAATGGTACAGGTGACAAGGGGATTTGCAAGTGCACAGGGAGAAGAACGAGATGTGTACCAAACACATAAACCACCACACATTTTCCAGCACATGGGGAGAGATCCCCTGAGCCTAGCCATAGCCATGAATGGGGCTGGGGGACATTGCTCGTATCGAGGTAAGTGATACACTAGACTGAAACCACAAATGATTAGGTAAGTTGGTAACATGTGCTAACACTTCTTATTATCCTGATTTTGTTGCAGGGATTCAGGTAAGAAATAAAAACCCTTACCAATTCTAGAGACTATACATTTTTACTTTTTACGTTTTAGATAAAATTTATGTTTAATACCATATATGTTAAGAGATCATAGGTATGTAGGTATTTGTCATGGTTTTCCCTGCCACAGTACTACCCATATGATTTTTTACAGGTGTGCAGTCAAGAAATGATGGTTTTCGGACATTGGTGTTGACCTGGGAGTACTGTAAGTATCCAGAGTTGGTATGTGTCATAATGATGAAGTGACCCAGGTTATTTGCAGGTGTCCTGGTAGAAAAAGTTGTGTCCTTAAACTTATGTTTTATAACATTTTTTTCAGATTCCTGTCAAGAGATCATAGTGAACCAGCAAGCTGTGGGCCTACACCACGAGAAAGGCCATCCAATCTCCAGAGAATTTGGTAAGAATTGGCAGTGGCCCGAACATTGATACCATGATTTCTTCAGGGGCATTCAGGTAAGAAATGGTATAGATCCCTTGCCCATATAGAAACCATGTATTTTCATTTTCTATGTTTTAAAGACAATTTTTGTTTATCTCTTGAGTGTTAGAGTAGTATCATAGCTAGGCAATTAAGATGATGTTTCCTACCACAGTAGTGACCATGGGAATTTTGTCAGTGTCCTGTTAGGAAATGTCTCACCTGACTGTGATCTTGACCTTGGAGTATACAAAGATTCTGGTATAGTTAATGTTTTTCAATGATGAAAATGATAAAGACTTTTAGGAGATGTCCTGGTAGAACAAGTTGTATTCTTTTATACATATATCATGTGTTTTTCAGGTTCATGTGCTAAGCTCATGATGAACCTAATGGTTATTAACAGGTGACAGTTCTGGTATCCAGGTAAGAGATGGTACACACCTTCATCACATCACAGACCAGCCAGTCGTCACATACTGACATAAGTGATGTTCATTCTTGTTTGACCATGGGCTTTTCTTTTTCTTTTTGCTAGATTTTCAGGTAAGAAATGATCATGTTTGACCAGTTGTAGAAACCATGTTATCCTACTGCTTTATATTTTAGAAAAAAAAAGTTGTTTAACCATGTGAGTATTGAGCAGTTTGCAAATATCTATGTAATTACTGTTAGTAGTGTGGTTTGGGTTTATTTTTGTTGTTTTTGTGTGTGTGTGTGTGTGTTTGCTTTCTTACAGGTGAACATTCAAGAGGTGATGGCATTTCTGACAGCGAGGTAGGCCTGTCTGTGATTCTAGGTAGATTTAATGAGTCATGGGATGCCTGGATGGTTGAGTCATTTAAGCGTCTACTTTTGCCTTCAGGTCATGATCCCAGGGTCCTGGGATCGAGCCCCACATCGGCTCCTTGCTCAATGGGGAGCCTGCTTCTCCTTCTGCCTGCCACTCCCTCTGCTTGTGCTCGTGCACGTGCTCTCTCTCTGACAAATAAATAAAATCTTAAAAAAAAAAAAATTCAGAGAGTCCTGCAGTGATGCTAGTGACAAGGTTATTATCAGGGTCCAGGTAATAAAGGTGTGTCATAGCACATCTACCGAAATGTGTTCTTCAGGTTACTGGTAAGATACCATGGTAATCCTCATAATGATCGTTAAAGGGATTTTGTTTGAATCCAGGTAAGTGATGATGATAGCCTTTTCCATGCTCTAGACCATCTAATATTTGGATAGCTGAGTAAGTATGGATGGTATTCCTAACCTTGTATTGCTGGGTTTTTTTGCAGGTATTCAGGTAAGAAATGCTATTGTCAATCGATGCTAGTAAGCATTAGCCCTTATTGTAAAGTTTAGATATAATGTTTGTATAACATCAGTGATAATCAGAGATTACATAAGTGTCCAGGTAAGTTAGCATTTTGCTCATATCCTCATTCTTGAGCTGGCTTCTTACAGTTATCTTGTCAAGACAGTGTTGTGTCTCTAACTGGGGGGTTGACCTTGTACTTCCGCAAGTTTCTAGGTAGATTTGATAGACCTCATGAATTTGATGGGATTTTTCAGATGTTCAGATAATACATGTATTCCTAACGCAGTTTTTACCATGAAATTTTATAGAAATACACTCAAAAGATGATGGAAGGCCTTCAAGAAAATATACCAGGAAAATCCCAGATTAAATACTATGGTCGTGATGAGCACCGGGTGATGTATGAAATTATTGAATTGCCATATTGTATACCTGAAACTAGTATAACACTGTATGTTTACTGGAATTAAAATTTTAAAATATTATAAGGGGATTCAAAAACAATCCTAGGGAAAAATGACCTACTCAAGTCATATAATAATATTTTTAGTTTCTAATAGTTGCCTGTGGAAAAAAAGTCTTGCTCGAAATTCATAAAATGAGAAAAATGTACTCGATGTGAATGAATAAATTGAACTTGTGCTAGTAAGGAAATAAAATGGAATGAATGAATACTATTGTTATTTGAACCATCATCTCTTGATTTGTGTTTTTGCAGGTACCCACTCAGGAGGATAAAAGTGTCTTTATTCAAGGTCTTCTCGCTGGATTTTTGCAGGTATCTGGATACATTTTATGGTTCCTTTTAGGTGTGCAGTGTTCATTCGATTTTCAGGTGTCCAGCTTTGGGCACTATCATTAAACACTGTTCTCCAGTTAAGAGATTGTTAAGAACCTCTGTGTGGTATTGAAGGCAAAATTTTGTTTGCACTAAGTACAAGATAATGGTGTTTATACCAGAGTTAGAGCTCATGAGACTTTGCACATATCCAGGTAGACTGTGTTGGTTTTCTGAAGCCAACCTAGTGACCATGTTTATTTGCAAGTATTTGTAAGTTGTAGGCAGTGATCAGGGAAATTTTGCAGATATCCTGTCACACTATGATGGTATCTGTAACTAAGGTGTTTTTCTTGGAAATCTGTAGATGTCCAGGTAAGAGTTGTTGGTGTCCCTAATCAGGAGAATAACTGTGGGATTTTGCAGTTACCTAAACAAGGGATGACGTGTCCCTACCACAATCTTGATCCTGCACCTTGCTAGATACTCAGATCGGAGATGGTATTTGTCTGAATATATTTGTGACCGAGGGGCTTTTACCCATACGCAGGCAGATGATGACTATGTCTGTAACTATAGGGCTGACTTTGGAGTTTTACATGTATCTAGGTAAGAGCTAATCTATCCCTTACCCTGCTAGTGGCCTTGGAATATTTTAGTCTAGACAAAGAGTGGTGTGTCCTTAACCATATTAATTACCATGAGATTCTGCAGGTATCCAGGTAAGATGTCATATATCTACAACATAATATTTCTCTTCAGGTGTTTTAGATATTCTGAGAAGAGATGATGGTGTCCCTAACAACACTAATGACCGTAGTAGGATTCTGCACATATCCAGTGAAGAGACGATGGCATCTCTATCAACATTGTTGTCTATGGAAATGAAAGAAATAGAATGTTTCTTTTTGATTACCTATATAATTTGTTAAAAGAATTTTAATGTTCAATGACTATTAAATATTATTCATGATCATATTTTCTTATATCCATTTAATTTATCCCTAATGACATTTGCACCAGGAATCTTGTGCCCACATTTATGAAATGTGTTAATATCCTGGAGCCATCAATAACGACAGACTTCATATGAAATGTGGTTATTCCTAAAGAAAACTGGCCTAAAAACCCAATTCTTAATTAAAGGGTTGGGGGAACCAAGGAAGAAGAATACGGGTGTACATACTGAGGGCAAAAAACATCTGTACTCTCCCCCTCCTGATATGATTAGGCAGTAGATAATATGTTAGGAAAATACATGAAACATGATAGAGATTAATGGGGAACTTGAATATCTCTTATCTAAATATTCAATTATTAATTTATTTAGCTTATATCTTTGACACATAGGAAATGAGAGCTGGATAAGAATTTAATGATCAGGGGCGCCTGGGTGGCTCAGTGGGTTAAAGCCTCTGCCTTCGGCTCAGGTCATGATCCCAGGGTCCTGGAATCGAGCCCCACATCGGGCTCTCTGCTCAGCAGGAAGCCTGCTTCCTCCTCTCTCTCTGCCTGCCTCTCTGCCTACTTGTGATCTCTGTCTGTCAAATAAAATCTTAAAAAAAAAAAAAAAGAATTTAATGATCATTTAGCCCAACGCCACCATGAGTGAGAGAGCCCTGAGTACAGAGAGGTTCATCAAGGTCACACAGCTGTCTAGTTGTGATGTGCCCTTTCCAGTATCCTGTTTTCTCTATTTGAAAACCCGAGATCAATTAAAAATCAGTAGGGCATGGGGTGCCTGGATGGCTCAGTGGGTTAAGCCTCTGCCTTTGGCTCAGGTCATGATCCCAGGGTCCTGGGATCAAGCCCCACATTGGGCTCTCTGCTCAGCGGGGAGCCTGCTTCCCCCTCTCTCTCTGCCTGCCTCTCTGCCTACTTGTGATCTTTGTCTGTCAGATAAATAAAAATCTTTAAAAAAAAAAAATCAGTAATGCAAGTGCTTGTTCAAATCAATATAGCTCAGGAAATGCACTTCCAATTGGCCAGATTATTCAACATACACTTAGATTTTTTTGTTCATATATTCAGTATAAAACTCTCTTTGGCCCCGGGTCTCTGTCCCAAATCCCTAGCCACAAATGCCTCCTATGAAGGGAAGCAACCAAGTCTGAATTTCAGGTCAGCCAAGTGCGATCCCCGTGAACTTCTGTCCTCTGATATCCTCGTTCTGGGGCCCATTTACAACCACTGTTCTCTGCATTTCAACACCATCGGACATAATGTCAGAGCAAGACCCAGTAGGTATAATTCCATAGGAAAAGAGAAGTAAAGGGTTTAATCTGCAACAGTAGATGATGAAAGTGATGGAGAAAGAAAATTAAATGAGGATGAACAAACTTGACAAGATGCCTTCACCCCGGGCCATGTCTATAGCAGGCACTCAGTATTTTTTTAAGTAAATGAATGCTTCTGGAGAGTCTGGATGATTGTGGATCAGCCCATCCAACCAACACTTTTTCTTCTAGTTCCTGAAGGCAAGAATGTGAGTGTGACTGAGGTTCTGCCATCCAATGCAGTGGTCCACTTAACGGTGACTGGAAGTAAGCAAGCAGGTAGACGGGCAAGGAGTGGACCGCCATTTTACTGGCCTGGATTGCGGCGGGCCCCCGTGGTTCAGGACAGATGTGTTTCAGGAGCTTGGAATTCATAAAACAGGTAAGCCAAAAAAAGCTGGAGATCCAGCTCAGGATCCAATGTGCTGTTTAAGGAAACATTCTTCCGTCTTCCCATTTTTTTTTTTCTTTTAGTTGAAAATTTTACAGACCGTATTGTCACAGATAAGAGGTTGAAGAAGGAAAAACTCAACCATTATACCGCCATTAAAACACATACAGAACCAAGGAAAATTATGTGTTTATCAGTCAACATCCATATTAGTACATCTAACATAGTTACCATACGGTTGATATAATTTGGGGAAGATTTCTTTCTCTTAAAATTGTAAATATATATGCACATATTTTAGTATCTAGAAAATTTAAAAAATGACCAGGCAAAATTAAGTACGTAAATCCATGCACATAGAAGTCCTTCATTCAACACCAGTGGTAGGGGCACTTCCCCGGCCCGGGATCAACAGCGAAGAAGCCAGACAACATCCATGCCCTAAGGAAGATTCCATTTCCTGGTATGTGACAATTCCAGTGATTCATACATCTGGAGGCCCTGTTAGTTCAGCATTTCGTTGTCCCAGCATAATTATTAATAGCTCTTGCGCTCAAGGGTGGCTCAGTTTGGACAATACATTAAATGGACACCCTGGATATAATAATATACAAGTGAACACGAACTTTAATCAGAGTAGTAGGTGCTAGAAAAACAAGGTAAGGTGATACTATTTGGGGAACGGGTGTTTTTGAGTGGTCAGGGCAGTCCTCTCTGAAGAGAGCTAAAAAGAAAGAACCAGTTGGGAAGATGGGAGGGGTGTGGGCCTCCAGGAGTAGCAAATGCCAGCAGACGTGTGGAGCGGACGGAAAGAGGCAATGTGGATGGGGGGCTGTGCGTGAGAGGGGGAGCAGCCCAAGGGTGTGCACGGGCTAGACTGTGCAAGGCCTTGTACAGCGTGGGGAGGGGCTTGGCTTGTATTTGAAATGCAGTGGGTGCTCTTTGGAAGAAAACAAAGTGACCCGATTTGTGTGTCTTTGCCCAATTTATGCAATTCCACAGGACCGCAAACTGGTATCTGGTGAAGGACTCTCCAATTTGCAGTCCATTGGCTCCCACTTATTACCGGCACCGGAATGAAAGATCGATGGTCGGACTGCACGGAATGTGTCCACAACTCTCTCCCCGCAAAGTATTAAAGGATAAAATACATCCAAGTGTTTACTTTTAGCACGTGAGAACAGAATTGTAAACAAATACCAATTTTTACAAGTTTATTCAAGTACCCCTCTCATCATGCATGCCATCTGTTAAGGATCTCACAGTTTGAAAGTAGTCGGACATGTCTCCAGCCCCCAGGGAGTGGCCACCTAGGACACACTTACTCCTGTGGTTGGAACTGATTTGGACAGGGAGGGAGGGGCAAGATGCCACAATCTGGTAGAGGTCCTTGTTAGGTGTTCCAGCAGCTTCCACATTCCTCCTGAGGCATTTTAGCATGATCCAGCTCAGAGGCGTGTATCCATCCTGCTGTGCTCAGTGTCCCAAGGCCCAGTACCTGGCCACACAGATGGCAGATGGCATGCAACACGAGTGCGCCAGGCTGCAGAAGCTGAAGCAGGGGCCAGGTTCTAGGTCATTCTGCCACCCAAACCAGGTTAACTCGGAAGAAGGGATACATCTTCAGCTTTGCTTTGCCTTTGGGTTCCATGAATCCCAAGCCCCTTAGATACTTGGAATCTCTGCCACCGTCCATGGCAATAAAACGGATGCCCACTCCCTGCCTTTCCGCCTCTGACTGGGAAGAGGGCCATGCCCTGAGGGGATGTCACCAAGACTTCCTGAGCCTTGTAGCCCCGTGTTTGGGACATCCCTGGGTCCCTTATGGCCTCCGACCGTGTTCCTTACGGTTTGAATCTTTTAGCAGACTCACTGTCACCAGCTGACTCCTGATTTGCACCCTGGGTTGGAAACTGTTGATTTGTTTCAGCAACATCCGAGCTATAAAACAAAGAGAAGCATGTCCATTATTCACTCACATAAATAATTAGTTGCTCAAGATTGCTCTGGAGAGCAGGACTGTAGTCAGCGTGCCAGAGAGGAAGATATCATTATCTCAAGCACCTCCTTGCCTGGCGCCAGGAGTCCTGTTAGGACCCCCATCTCTGTCACCCCTTGATACTTCTAGCCTTTACGGTCTCCCTCAGGACTAGTTAAGACAGATGCTAGCGTGTCGGTGAGGTTTTGAAAATAACACTTTTCGTAGCAGTGGTTTGACTTAATAGTGTTTTCCATCTCAAAAAATGTTTTACAAACATTAATTACACTTTAGCTCCCTGGTGGGCTTGGGCCTAGAGAATGCTTATGGAGAGAGTTACTGCTATTCCCTCAAGCCACAGAGAGTCCTCAAGGACACAGAAGGCCTGGGGGCTTCCACGTAACAGCCCTTTGCCTGAAAGAGGATTTAATACCCCTTTAGAACTTTTGTGAAGCTCCAAAAAGGAAGTGTTTCTTGTGATGCTTCATCAAATGAAACCCCTTGAAGTGCTCTTTTAAATGATGTCCAGCCAGTATAAAACACCTGTCAAAAAGTATTTTTTGTTACTTGTTATGGGAAAGTATCTATTTATTGAGTTAGTGCAGTAGGAAAATAGAGTAAACCGCCAAGCCTCAATCAATTCTTTAAAACAATAGTTATTTCTCAGTAAGAAGAGGAAGGAAAGAAAGAAAGAAAGAAAAAAAAAAAAAGCCCAAGCAGGTGTGAGTAAGAAGGAAGGATATGATAGAATAAGAGATCCTCAAAAGCATGCCTTCCGTTTCCTCATTCTGGCACAGAAATCCAAACAGAAAAGCTTTAAGAAACACCTGGAAAAACAGTATGTCCACATTCATAATGCAGAAACACAGGCAGAATGCAATGGTAAGATTCATTCATGGCCATTTTAATCTAAGTTACGCTCTGCCAGGTGTGGTTTTGTCCCATCGCCCACCCCCCTGGGACCTTTGACAGCGTCTAGAGGACACTTGTGGTTGTCCTCACTTGAGGGGCAAATGGAGGGACACTGACAGCTAGACAATGGCAGTCTGGGCTGTTGCCTGAAACATCCTACAATGCACCTGACGGCTCCCATCACCAACAAAGGCCCAGCCCCAAATACCAATAGTGCTCAGGTTGAGGAACTCTGCTCTGCATCGTTACCTTGTCAGAAAGGTAACTCCAAATCCCCCCCCAGCCAGTTGGAGGTAGTGATTGACCTCAATGCCCCCGACTCCAGGCTGGCTCTCCGTGGCGGTCCTTCCCACTGCTTGCTCCCTGATCCCTTCATCAGGCCTGGGAACCCATCGGTGCAGAGTCTAAATTTACACGTGTTCTAGCTGCTGCACTGTTGATTTTCTCGGAAGGTAACCGTTGTGCTTTTACTCTGAAGTGATCCAGGGTCCTTTTAGTTAGGAGGGCCTATGCACATTTCTACTCAAAGGTATCAGCCAGTTTATTTCACTTAAGCAGAAACAAGGTCAAAGGCCAGGTCAAAGAAAGACCCTTCTGGAAGAAACCTCTACAGCATATTGTGCTATCTTTTCCATGCTGAAAGGAAGAGGAGGCTTTGTCTTCTTCTACATCTTTGTCCAAGAATTATCTGTTGAACTACTTTGACTATTTGCCTATTTGCTTGACTATGTTGACTGTTCTGCTGAAACAGCTGGGTGTCAGAGTTTCTAGAAAATGCAGGTGAGGGGAGGAGGAGGACGCAAGGGGGAAAGATGAGACCTAGAACTTCAACTGCAATGAGCATCACACCCTCCCTTTCCTGTTTCCAAGTTTTCTATGAAGCGAAGACTTTGAGAGCTGCTAACGTCAACCAAAATCATGTTCAAGTGAAGAGAGCTGTGGGAACCATGCCTGTTTATATTTCTCATTCCACTGAAGTCAAGATTCAGTACGCCATGTACAATACAAACACTTGTTGTAGGCTTAAATTCCTCTCTCCAAGCTCAGTTAAGTGGGGGGATAGGTCATAAAAGCAGCTCTCTGAGACTCGAAGTAGAGGAGAGGTCTCCAGGGATTGGGGGAGGGGATGTGGGTGTTTTAGCGCTTCATGGTTTGCGTCTCTGGGGTGATGGAAAGGGTTTAGAAACTGCTGACAGGGATGGTTGTGCAACTTCATGAAGGTAGTTGGTGTTCCTGAATTTACACTGAAAAATGGTTAAAATTGCAGATTTTCCGTCCTACGTGTTTTCCCACAGTTAAAACACAACTCTCTGAAGTAGGTGAGCCTGGTTGTAGAGGAGATCCATGCCAAAGATCTTGACAGTAAGCCGAAGAAACAGTCACTGAGAAACAAAATGTCTTGACTTCCTACTTGTCCTTGGGCGCCGGATAGCATCTCAGTCTGGAGCCACCAAGAAGCAAAGAGCAAGACGAAATGAGGAGTGAATGTGCGTGTGCAGGAGCCAACCTGGGGGGGAGTCCCTGTGCAGGACAAAGGGGAGGAATCAGAAGCAGGCAGGGGCCCCCCACAGCAATGTGGGTCTGGTGCACAGAAGAGGAGGAGGGGGATGGAGGAGGAAGAGCTTCAGGGGGCATTGCGGTGCGGGCAGGCATGTTTCCGGATTAATAGGCCATCTTCAAGTCCAAGTGTCCTCTCACAGGCGTCCCCCATCCTCCAGCCATGGGCCCAGAAGAGTTTCTTGGCTGTGCTTCATTGCTGGCGGCCTGCAGCCTAAGAGGAGCATGGCCTCAGTGCACGCGGATGGCGGACCCAGAGGGTAGCAGCCAGTGTTGCGAAACAGGTTCCTCGCAATGGGTTGTCCAGAAGGAGCTCTGGCGAGTGCACCTCTGTGGCCACCCCCACTCACCACACTGAAAGCTCACCACCGCTCTCTTCCAGGCAATTTTATTAGCCCCAGTTCACAAAAGGGGTGAAGCACGTGGCTCTTAAGTAGTCAAGTCCACTTCCAAAGCCAGGTTCGAAAGACCCCGAAAGCAGTGTTTTGTCCCCTATTGCGTGGCAGATGAAATTAGTGTTCAGCAAGTTCTTAGTCTCCCATTCCTTCTCGTCTTCACGGGAAGAACTACGCTCAGCCCCACTGATGCGAACTTGGCGGTGGGTCTCATTTTGGCCATGGAATGTCAACGGGGGGGGGGGGGGGGGACACTGGGCCAGTTCCGAACCTCAGCTCTGAGAGGCATCATGTGTTTGCACTCACTTCTTCCAGGACAAGGCCATGTCATGAGAAGGTCCTAGGACAAGGGAACACCATGAGAAGGTCATAGGCCAAGAATAAGAGCAGCCCAGTCAGCCCTAGCCTGAAGCCGACCCACAGACGCAGGAGTGAGAAAATCTTACAGGGCATTGAGATTTGTTGCCTTTACAGAAGAAATAATTGATACTTCCCGGGAGAGATGGCAAAGGCTTCATGGAGGAAGGAACATTTAAGCAAGTTATTCTTTATAATTATACTTTTGAAAATAGAAACATTTCCTCTCTTTGTTGTGAAAAATCTGGAAAATAAGGAAAGCATTAAATGTAAAGTCAAAGACATCTTCATCCTTTCTTACTGGAATCCTTCTCCATGTATACTCTGCTTTTATGCACTCTGAGGCTTTGCCTTCCTTGCCTCCTATCTTATCAGCAATCTGCATTGTTACATTTGATCAAATATTCTTTGAAACCATAACATATCATGATTGTATAATATTCATTTTGATGATAACTTGAGCTTCAAGGGCAAGCTCAAGCACACCAGAAGGACATTCTTTTGTTTATTTGTTTTAAATTATTTATTGAGTCCTTACTCTGCGTCAGACCCTGCTCCAGGCACTAGAAAAGCAATTGTTAAAAGTAGACAAAATCCCAGTGTCCATCAACAGGTAATTGATAAGTTGTGGGATATCCATTCAATGGAATAGTGCTTAGCAATTAAGAAGAACTAACTACTGATACATAGTACAACATAGCTGAAGCTCAAAAACATTTCACTAAGTGAAAGAAGCCAGACAGCAAAGGCTCTATGTTATGATTACATTTTTATAAAACTCTAGATAATTCAAATGAATATTTAGAGACAGCAGACCAGAAGTTGCAGGGGAAGGAAGTGCAGGAGGGAAGAAAGGAATTATAAGGGGCATGAGAAACCTCCAGGAGGTGATGGATCTGTTCATTACCTTGATTACAGTGATGTGTTCATGAATGCACACATATGTCAAAACTTCCAATATGTGCATGTCAATTATGCCTCAATAAATCTGCTTTAAAAAAAAAAAAAAAAGCCATAGGAGTAGGGTGGGGGCTGACAGAGTGGAGGATGAGCATCTAAGCAGAAAGAAAGGCACATACCAAGACAGGCATTTTATTTAATAAGCACGAAAGGCTTATCCACTGGGCATTGTTCCAAAAGTTTAACGTATTCACTCATTTTATCTTCACAGCCTCCTTGGGAGGTAAGCCCTATTAATGCCATCTCCATCTTGCAGATCAAGAAATTAAGCCACAAAGATATTAAGTAACTTGCTCGGAGTAACTGTCATCGCTGGGCTTTGAACCCACAAGCCTAGCTCCAGAGTTCATGATTTTAAATACAATGACATGCTGTGTCCTACATATCAGGAACACGTTTGGTGGCATTTGTAGGTATATCTGAAAAGCCACGTGACTAGCCAGAAGCGAAGGGGGGAGAGAGGAAGGAGTCGATTGTGGAATGTAGGTTGGGGTAAGTTCATTTAAGTATGAAAACTCCTGTCATACAATGGGAAAATATGTTAGAAGCCTCCTGAATGATATCTTTATTTTGCATGGACTGATAGTCATTCATCATCAAATGCTAATTGTATCCTCAATGGAACTCATCGGATAATAACCCTTCTGCCGCTCTCTGAAGGACTTGGTCCCAAAAGCACAAACTGAGCTGCTAGTGTATTATGCTCTCCAAGTTGCTTAAGAATCAGGTGACACGACTCACAAAAAGAGACACAGTCCCCGTCAGAGGGTCCAAGGACTTTTCTCTATACCCTCTTGGGGAGATCCAAATAGGAGGGAGGCTGCAGCCCTAAGCCTTCCCATCAGCAATTACAGAACTACCGTTGCTTTTCTGTCTGGCAGATCTCTCTCTCAGATCACACCTTTTCACAGATCACTTACAGAATCTCCATTGCTCACTTGAAACCATGTGAAGGACATGCCTGAAAACGGCTCTTTAAAGGCTATTATTACCCCAAAACTAAGGTTCTTCAAGTTTATGCCAACCGCAGAATACACCTTCAGCAGCAGATGTGTTAGGGACATGAGCCTTAACTTAATGCTTTGTGTCTTCTAGAATCCAGGAGCTCGTTGCTGCTCATCTTTTTTTTTTTTTTTTTTTTTTTTTTTTTTTTTTTTTTAGATTTTATTTATTTGATAGAGAGAAATCACAAGTAGACTTGGAGAGGCAGACAGAGAGAGAGAGGGGAAGCAGGCCCCCTGCTGAGCAGAGAGCCCGATGCGGGACTCGACCCCAGGACCCTGAGATCATGACCTGAGCCGAAGGCAGCGGCTTAACCCACTGAGCCACCCAGGTGCCCCGTTGCTGCTCATCTTGACCAGCCCTGGTTCACTTCATCCAGAATCCCAGCCTTCAAACTGAAGACTCCTCCTAAGCCTTTTCCTCTCTTCATTTCCTGCCAAAACCTATCTGGAGAAGACTGAAGAGGTAAACGTGTCCTTAGTGTGACTGTCCTGGGGTCAGAAGCCTATCCGTGACAGGGGTCAGGAAATTGGAGCTCGCCGCGTTAGTGGCCTCTGGCTGCCAAAACAGAGTGCCTTAGATTGGCTGGCTTGAACAATCAAAATAGATGCTCTCACTGTTCTGGAAGCTGGAAGTCCTAGATCAGGAGTCTGGTACTCATGTTCCTCCTGGCTTGTTGACGGCCTCCTCCCCTTTGTGTCCTCAGATGGCCTTTCTTTGACGCCTACACATGGATGGCGACCTTCCTCTTCTTAAAAGGCCACCAAGCCCATTGCAGTAGGACTCTACCTTATGACCTCATTTAACCTGAATTACCTCCTGAAAGCCCATTCTCCAAAAACAGGCATCCTGGGGATCAGGGCCTCACATGTGAATTTGAGGGGGACACAGCCCATAGCACGCCCATCCCCCAGATTCTGTGCTGTGTCCCTTTTATAGTGACCCCAGCCTCCTTGCCTCTCCTTGAATGAAAGCCACCCTCCCGCAGCGAATGCATTTGAGATTGCAAACTTGAAAGCCGTAGGCTAGACTCAGCTTTCACAAATATCTTGTTTAGCCTGCAGTTGGGGAACAAATTTAAATGCGTTGTCAACAGTTAAAACTCGGAACACAGCAAATCA
Organism: Mustela lutreola; assembly: GCF_030435805.1. Classification (NCBI taxonomy): domain Eukaryota; kingdom Metazoa; phylum Chordata; class Mammalia; order Carnivora; family Mustelidae; genus Mustela; species Mustela lutreola. Next base: position 9,528,907 of record NC_081308.1, read on the forward strand.
TCACTCACTTTCTAGCTTTTCTCGAAGGACATCTGTAGTGGAGTATGTTTTAGTCTTTGTATTGGCCTCGAGAGCTCAACATCAGGCTTGAGTCCTAAAGGCTAAAAGAGCAGGGCAGGACCTCACAGAATCTGTATTTGGCATGGAATAGCTTCTGGACTGTTTCATCTCTTCCGTCCCTAATTAAGGTTTTTCCCCCTGTTCACCCAGTTATTTATCTTGTATTGCACCTTGTGCGTATTTATAACCCATTTCAAATTTAGAGGGAGATAAAACCAGGTATGTAAAATAGATACATAGAGATCACCCCTTAATATGCGCTTGCTGTGAGAATAAATGAATGAATGAGAATGTGCCTGCACTTGCATCCATGCGAAGTGTCAAAATGTTCAACTAACTGTTTATTGGACCTGAAAATGTAGCATTTGAAAGGCATCTTACCATTTAACAAAATCTTAAAAAGGACTAATGTAAGGGGGAATGTATCACTCATAAACTGATGAATCTGTATGGCACTTCATCGTTTATAAAGTACTTTCCTATATGTTATTTCACGCTGGCTCATATCTGTTAACCCTTGCCGGGAGGAGAGCTCCATGCTTACAGCCCGGCCGTGAAGCCCAACAGCAGCTCAGATCAAGCACCTGTATCTGTTTATCCCTATTTTGACATGGGCCCAAAGCCATGGGCTCGTGAGCAGTGCAGAAAGAAGTCGGGACTCGGATAAAGACAGATCTTGAAGTGTTTGTCCAAGGCTGGGTCCTTGCATTCATAACACACTATGTATTCAGGATTCAACACACATCATTCAGGATGTTTTCACATTAACCATCTCACTAGAGGCTTACAGGCTAGTATTATTGCTGTGTAACAAATGTGGAAATTAAAAGAGAATGATGAATGATGTACCAAGTTCTCCTTGCTATTTGGGGAAAGAAGTGGACCTCAAACCCTGGAGACCTGACCCCAAACCAAGGTTCACTGGAGCAACCTGGCCCAAGGGGTAGTCAGGCCACAGTAGTGCTGTGGGATGCCAATAGGAATTATGCAGAACAAAGTTATGAAAAAAAAGAAAATGAAAAGCTCCATGATGAAATAGATTGGGGAAGCTTTTTGCAGGACTTCTTAGAGACTTGAACATACTACCACCTACTGCCAAGTTACAAGGGAGAAGCTGGATGTAGCATTTTCCCAAATCAGGAGGCCACGCATGCCATTCTTTAGGGGTGTTTCGCATAACTAGTGTTCTTTCAGAGAAACATTTTCCTATATCAGTCATGGGTTATGTCGAATTCCTGAGTGACATCACAGCCTTGTGAATTGTTCATTCTCAAGGCCAAGTGTTGTGGGATCTAGGGACATAGAATTAGAACGGAAGTTCATTTGAAATATGGGAAGTTTCCTGTGTTCATAGTCACTAGCACTGTCTAGGACAGGATCATATGTCCCCACCCCATTAATAGCAGGTTTGGCCATAAAGTTTGCTTTGGCCAGTGGAACACAAGTGGACCCAACTCGTGTGACTTCCGGGCAGACGTTTCAGAGTCAGCATGTGGTTTTCCATGCCCATTTCCCTCCACCATGATGACCGGCCATCAGTCTAGGGCTTGGAATGAGGACAACCAGAGGGGTTGGCTGCCCGCCCCCCTGTTCCCAATGAGGAGAAAGCATCCTTTGCTCTTACAAGCTTCTGAGATTTGAAGGAATTTGTTTCTGTAGCATAACCTATCCTATCCTGTCCATTACAGTTTCCAAAACATTTATCATCACATGATTAAGTGCTGGTTTGGTAGTTCTTCTACAAACACTAATTCATACATAATATTCGAACAGTTGTTAGGAGTCAGCAGGAAGTTCAATGGTCCTAAATTTAGGAGATCTGTTTCTTACTTGTTTGCCCTCGATAATATTACTAACTCCCCTGAAGTTCTACTTTTAAAAATGCCTATGCAGGGGTGCCTGGGTGGCTCAGCTGCTTAAGTGTCTGACTTCAGCTCTGGTCACAATCTCAGGGTCATGGGAGCAAGCCCCGCGTTGCTGGGCTCCCCACTCAAAGGGCAGTTTGTTTCTCCCACTCCCTGTGCCCCTCTACTCACTTGTGCTCACTTGCTCTCTCTCTCAGATAAATAAAATCTTTTTTAAAGATTTTTTAAATGCCAAACAGCTTACTTCACACAGTTGATGAAGCAATCATATATGGAAGTATTTTAGTACTAAACAAATGTAAGACCTACAAATCAGTGTGCTGCCCTCGGCTGGATTTCAGATCTCCTGCCTCCTCAATGAAATGGCAGTGGAGGGACCTCCAAGTGGGGAAGCAGGAGCTCAAATGCTCTAGACCCATGTCTATGGTTCCTTTTCACTGTATTTCATACATTTTATAGCAAGAGACTTCTAAATTAATGAACATGAGAGCTTCTCCATGTCCTATTAGGATGCTTTGGGCTCTAAGTAAAAGAAAGCCAACCTCACACAAAATTGAACAAGAAGGGAATCTTTCATCTGACAAAACACCATGTCCAGAAATTGGGCAGTGGACAAGTACTCAACGGCTCAATAATGTTAGGCCCTGACTCTCTCTGATTTCCCTTTCCACCGTCCTCAGCATCATCCTCAAGCTGACATTTCCTTGTGGTCACCAGATGTCTGCTGGAATAAATCACATCTAGCATCTTTGGTCAGATCACACCAGAGAGAGAGAAGAGATACAAACACTTGACTCACACAACCGTTGTTAAGTCCTCCTTCAGTTTACTGAAAACCAGTGCCAAGTGCTCGTTGGACTCATGGTGGGGGAACCAGCTCAGGAGCTCAAGTGAGGACGTCAGAACAAAATCAAGGTCTATTAGAAAGGAGGAAAGGAGAAGCAGACAAGAGCTAATACACTGTAAGGCAGCTCGACAGGAGAAAATCCAGCAGCTCATGCAGTTCCCCAGACCTGTGAACTGTTTCACGTTCAGATTTGCAAACCTGATAATTGGGCATAAGCAAAATCTCTTAACACTTAGCTCCGCCATCTGTTGCTGACATAACAATTTTACATAATATGAAAAATGCCAGATGGAAGCTATGCATTAACCATGTCCAAGATGTTTTATGTGCACAACATACACAGAATAGAAGAAGTAGCTTTGTTCCATGCACTGGTGAGCTGGTAGGCTCTCCAGTTGGAATTCCAGCCATCGATGGAGGACAACCTCAGAGCTTCCTCATCACCTGTGTTCCCTTGGTGTCTGGAAAGCCACTTGCGCTGGCGGCCCCAGAATATCAATCCAGGACAGACTTAGAAGCTCCAATTTGTTTGGAGCTGGGCACCGGGAAGGGGAAGGCACACGTATTTGAAATTATGTTTCCAGAGCAAATACAGTTTTTAGCTCAGAATTCATATTGTGATAAATAAAACTAGTGAAGTCTTCTAAAGATGTTTTTATTTTTACTCTATATTGTATCCCAAATCAATCTTATACACATCGTGTGCCGCCACCATATGTGCGTGCAGCCATGTTAAGACTATAGTTTTGAAAATGGCGTCCGCCATATGCAGTGTCATCCAGCAGCTTGCCTTTTCATTCATTGCTTTATGAGTCTTACCCTTGTTGCTCTAGCTCCCTCTTTTGAACGGCTCTATAATATTCCAAATATAGTACCATCTATTTACCTATTCTTCTGTGGATGAGTGTTCACTCTTCCCATTTGTCACTGTCACAAATGATGCTGTAAAGGCCAGTCTGCTGTGTGACTCCCTGTGCACAGGTCGGAGTCGTCCAGGTTACAGAGCCACAAAGATAGAGTGAGGAATCTCATTCCATCATGGTTTATCAAGTCACACCTCTCCCCGCAATGTAGGAAAGAAGTTCCTTTTTCTTCATTTTCCCAATCTGTTGGCCGTTGAGATGGCCTTTTCCCAATAACTAGAGAACTAGAGCCACTTTTTACTTATTCGACATTCAGGTAACCTCTTTTCTGAATTTACTTCTTGATATATTTTGCCCCTTTGGGGGTCTTTGTCTTTTTCTTGCTGCATTGTAAAAATTTCTCCACATATTTTAGATACTAACATTTATTGGTTATATGCATTGAGATATCTTCTAACACTTGTCTTTTAAATGTTGTTTAAGGTGTTTTTGTTGCATTTAGGTTTATAAATTTAGTGTAGCTATATTTGTCTACCTTTTCCTTAATTAAGGGGTTTTATTTTCTTGAGTTTGTCTATGGACCCTTCCAAAGATTCCAGATTATAAAGACATTTCCTTTAATTTTTTCCTAAAATTTTTCACGGTTTCTTTTGACATTTCGATAGTCTGTCTGGAATTTATTTTTGTGAGGTGTAAGATAGTGACTTAATTTTCTTTCCAGGAGGATAACTAATTTTTCCAGACTCATTTGGTAACAAGTTCATACTTTCCACACTAATTTGTCAGGTCTTCTCTGTCTTGCATTGCATCTCTATATATACCTGGGTCTATTTTGTTCAACTTAAGTAGTGTACTGTCTACATTACTGTATTTCTTTAATAAATCTTGATATATGGCAGAGCAAGCTCTCTGGCTGCATTTTAGCTATTGTGATGGTTAATTTGGGGGGTCAACTTGATGGGGCCATGGGGTGCCCAGATCAAACATTTCTGGGTGGGTGTCATCTAATCCACTGAGGGCCTAAATAGAACAAAAGGCAGAAGAAGGGAGGATTTGTTTCCTTCCTGCCTGCATGTTTGAGCTGGAACAGCCATCCATCTTCTCCAGGCTTTGCACTGGGATTTAGGCCATCAGCTCCCTGGCTCTCAGCACTGGAATGACACCACCAGCTGTCCCAGGTTTCCAGCTTGTAGACAGCAGACTGTAGGACTTCTCAGCCTCCACAGTCATGTGAGCCAATTTTCAATTCCTCATAATAAATCTGCTTTTGTAGCTCATGGATCCCACTTCTCTGGAGAATTCTGACTAGCTAAGTGATCTCTTTTCTCTCCTATACAAAGGTTAGGGTCAGCTTGTCAAATTACATGGAAAACCCTGTTGAGACTTCTTTTAACCCCATTGCATTTATAGATTAATTTGGAGACAAGTGTCATGTTCTTTCTTTTTTAAAAACATTTTATTTATTTATTTATTAGAGCACGAGAGGGGGTAGGGTCCGAGGGAGAGGGTGAAGCAGACTCCCTACTGAGTGGGGAGCTCATCTTGGGGCTCAGTCCCAGGACCCTGGGATTATGACCTGAGCCAAAAGCAGACGCTTAAGCCAATGAGCCACATAGGCACCCACAAGTGCTATGTTCTTCTTGATCTTTACTTCTGGGAACCTGTGATCTCTACATATATCTGGATCATCTTTCACATCCTACAGTGCTGTTTTGTAATTTTCTCCATACAAAAATTTTCACATCTTGTGCAAATTGATTCTTAGGTACTTTGTACTTTTGGTTGCTATGATAAACAAGAACTTGATTCTAAAACATTTACCATCGGTCATCACTGTAAGTAGAAATGCTACAAATGTTAGTGTGTTGATATTGAGAAACATCATCGAAAAGATGTGACTATGGATGGATCCAGGAGCTGGACCCAGACATTCGTAGGCTCCTTGTCCCCTCCCCTGTCCTGGGAATGTGGGTTCCATTTGCCTTTCATGCTCCCACAGTCTGCTCTGAGGACATGGACTTGAGACCGTGATGTGATAGTGAGAACACCTGCATAGTATAAGTGACTAAACCTAGTTAAGGCCTCTTTATAAACTTTTAAGAGTTGGTTGGTGGGTGGGGAGTGCATGGGTGGTTCAGTGGGTTAAATCTCTGCCTTCGGCTCAGGTCATGATCTCAGGGTCCTGGGATCGAGCCCCTCATCGGGCTTTCTGCTCAGCAGGGAGCCTGCTTTCCCCTCTCTCTCTGCCTGCTTCTCTGCCTACTTGTGATCTCTCTCTCTGTCAAATGAACAAATAAGAGTTGGTGGGTGGGTGCGGGGGTCCATTTGTCTCGCTGCCACCTGAGACACGCCTCCTATATAAGTTCCTTCTGCTTATTAAAACTGCCACCTACCAACAGAGTGGCCTGCCTCATTTGTTTCTCCCTGCCCTACACTGGGGGGAGGCTGGGTTCAGTTCACAACCAGGAAGCTCTGGAGAGCGTTATGAACCAACACATTGGCCAGTCTTACCAGTCTAAAAGTTTGTTATAGATTCTCTTGAATTTTCTATGGTGTTGATCATACTGTTTACAAATAAAGACTGTTTTATCTTCTTTTTAAAAAATTCTTAAACCTCTTCTTGTTTTGAATTATTTAGAAACTCCAATATAAAATTGGCCCAGGAGCTAATTCTTTCGATCCTGATGGGAATGATTTCAGTTTCCATTGAAGTCTGATTATCTGCTACAATGGTTGGTAACCAATATCCTTGTCAGCAAAAGAAATTCCTTTCCACTATTGGTCTGCTAGAAGCTTTTGTCCCAATGACTTCTGCTGAATTCTTTTATTAATTGGAAAAATGCTTCTTACACTCTAATCTTTAAATATGATATATAACATTGATAAAATTCTAAAACTTAAAATATTTATTCAGTGTTAAGAGCAACCCCACTAGAAATATTATATGGTTGTGTATATAATCTTTTTGACATGAGTAAATTTTGTATTTTTATGTAGCTAAATGAAATTATTTTAGTCCTCTTTAAATTTTTTTATTAAGTTCTTTATCTTTTTTTTTTTTTTAAGATTTATTTATTTATTTATTTGACAGACAGAAATCACAAGTAGGCGGAGAGGCAGGCATTTCAAGTCTATAATAATCTTATCCCTTCCAGCTTCCCTCTCTGACTTACGCTTACAAGGTCCTTCCCCACTCCAATATTACACTATCAATACTTCTCCACTATTTTTTGCAATTCTTAAAAGTATTTGCATTTTGTTCTCTGTATGGTGTGAAATCAAAATTTAACCCTTGCCCTACAGATAGCCAATTCTTGTTAACTCTTGGGCGAATAGTATCTTGACCACTAGTTTACGAAGCTTTCTTTATTACATATTATCTTCTCAAATAGATTAGAATTGTTGCTCTATAATCACTTTGTTTCCATTGATGAATATATGCATCTTCATGCTAGTGTCACCATGTTCCCATTTCTGTCATTTTTTAAATGTGTCTTTATGTGTGTGTGCATGTGTGTGTGTGTGTGTATACACACACAGAAAAGTAGAACAATGCAATAACACATCTCTTTCTAAAGGAAGTATTGAACCAATTTAATTTTTTTAAAATTTACAGTATGGTTTTGTATCTAGCAAAGAAGCTCATTTAATTACTTTTGCAGTTGTGTTAAATCAGTATGCTAATTTGGGGTGCCTGAATGTCTTAATTAGTTAGGTATGCTCTGATCCCAGCATCCTAGGATCAAACACCACATCAGGCTCCTTGCTCAGCAGGGAGTCTGCTTCTCCCTCTCCTTCTGTCCCTACCCTGCTTGTGCACTCTCTTGCTCTCGCTCTCTCTCCCTCCCCATGAATAAATAAAATCTTTAAAAAAAAAAAATTCAAATGCTAATTTGGAAAACACATACTTCTATACTATTTGGTCTTCTCATCCTGTTACATGGGTTATATATTCATTTATTCAAATTTTCTTTGAACCTCTCAGTATATCTTGTAACTCTCCTTACATAGATTCGCCTTTTTAAAGTTGACAATTAGTAGTTGGTTTTCTTTTTAAGATTTTATTTTTTTATTTATTTGACACAGAAAGAGAGAGAGAGATCACAAGTAGGCAGAGAGGCAGGCAGAGAGAGACGGGGAAGCAGGCTCTCCGCTGAGCAGAGAGCCCGATGCGGGGCTTGATCCCAGGACCCTTGATACCAGGACCCTGAGATCAGGACCTAAGCTGAATGCAGAGGCTTAACCCACTGAGCCACTGAGGCACCCCACATAGATTCACTTTTTAATTTAACGTTATATCTGGATATTTTGAGGTAGAGTGTTGTTCCCCCAATATAACATATATTTTTGACTAGTTACTTTGGGGAGAGTAGGAAAACTGGTTACATTTTTACACTTCTCCTTAACCAGGCATTTTGCTAAACTTCCATAAAGATAACCACTTTTTAATTATGTTTGGGTTTCTCAATAGGCAATTAACTCCAAATAATACATTTTGTTTTCTCACTTTCTTTTCTTTCTATTAATTTTTTTTTAAAGGAATCTCCACACCCAATGTGGGGCTCTAACTCACAACCCCTAGATCAAGAGTTGCACACTCCACTGACAGAGCCAGCCAGGCACCCCTTGTTTTCTTGTTTTTAATAACGATGTTCCTATAGCTGTTCTAGAATTGTATTAACTAACAATGGTGTAGAGATCCTTGTTTTCTTATTCTTTTTTTTTTTTTATTTTTAAAAAGATTTTCATTTATTTATTTGATTGAGAGAGAGAGAGAGCACAGCAGAAGAGGGAAAAGCAGGCTCCCTACCAAACAGGGAGCCCGACATGGGGCTTGATCCCAGGACCCTGGGATCATGATCTGAGCTGAAGGCAGTTGCTTAACTGACTGAGCCACCAGCCACCCCAAGATCCTTGTCTTCTTTCTGATTTTAATGGCATCTTGCTTCCTGTTTTGGTTCTTTGTCAAAAAACGCATAGTCCTGATGAAATGACTTCATTTGTGTTTAGTCTGGATTCTCTGGGCTGCTGGTAAGCAACTTGTGAAGAGAGCATTCTGTGCGAACACTTCTGATCCTCTGTTCACTAAGTAGAGATTATTTAGAAAAGGCAATATTTGGGATCCCTGTAGGGTCAGTCTCTGATAACAGGACTATTGATTTTTCTCAAACACTGTCTATCCTCTTCAGAAGCTTCCAGATTTTGGCCTCACTTCTATCTTCCGCCTATGAATTATCTCCACTCTCCACTTCACCTCCTTTGCCTGACAGTGAGCTGAAGATAAGTCATATTGTCCCCAAATATAACCATCTGGGGGTACTGAAGCAGGGATAATTGTGGTCAGCTCTGGGAAGCTAAGCATGCATGTCAGGGGACTGGCTGCTCACAGATTTGTAAACAGCTGCTGGGTGGTGAGCTGACAGAGGGCAAAATGTGCACATGGAAGCAAATGAAGAGCTTCAAGTGATCAAATGTCGGTGTAGACAGCTGGTTGATGAGGCTAGCTGACACCACCTGCTGGAGCACAGCTGTCAGGGAAGGCAAGCGCCAAGTGGCATGGCCACAGGCAGTGCGAGCCCAACAGGTGATAGCCAGAAGAGAGAAGAGCCCGCAAGCTCTGAGACACAACTGGGTCATGGCCTGCGACGGGTAATCATATTTTGTGTCCAAAATGAAAGCCAGCAACTAGCCCTCTCTATTTCTACTACAAAACACTCTTCCCACATTTCTTAATTAAGATTTAGGGTCTCAAGGCAGCCTCTTGAGCCACACCAGACATAATTAAGCCCATAGCCAACTGGCCTGAGTTCTGAAAGTACAAAGAGTCAAAGGGTTCTATATATCCTGACTACATGGTGGGCTTCAATCAAGACAGGCTGTCGGGTAAAGCACAAGGAGTTATGCCAGAGACACAGAGGACAGAGGTCAGGTTCAGGGGCAAGTATGGACCCAACACCAAACCAGTGTCTTGAGGAAGACACTGCCCAGGGCCCAGTACTTGTGAACACCAAAGTGGCAATCACATGGCAAGTCCAGAAGTCGCAGTGCAAGGGATTGGGTGGGAAAAATCACCCAGGATTAGTGTCAGGCTGCTTTTTGGAGGCCAGAAGTCCCATCACCATGAACAAATCTTTGTGCTGTTAATGTGCTCATTACTAAACCCCCACATCTGATGAATAACCTGGGAGAAGGTAAACTGAGGCCTTTCCAGGGAGTAATGTGGTGACCAAGATTAAACCTTTGAAATGTACATCCCCTTTGATCTTGCAACTCCATATCTATGGACTTATCTTAAGGAAATGATCAAGGGCCTACATCAGAGTGTAAGTGCAGAGATGTTTGATGCTGTGTAACAGCAAGATAAGAGATCACTGAAGCAGACACATGTATGTTCTGTGCCACACTCCTCAGACCCTTGCTCTTAGCTCACCTGCAGTGGACAGTTCCAGGCACTGTCCCAGCCTCTGACCCCAGACTTGCATTGGTGGCTCAAGACTTTACTGCTTCAGGACTTTCTTGGATGCCATAAGAAGGTCAGTCTACCAGACGTAGAGCTGAGGGATCGTTAATATTTCCAAGAAACCACCCTCTACCAATGGAAGAAAGAGTATGAGTGCCTCAACTTCTTCCTCCAGCGAAACCATTTGGGGAACTATTCTACATGATTCCTAAGAAGGACCCCATTGGGTTGAGCTTCAGTTGCTCAAAGTGATCAACAGCTCACTAACACACATTTTTAGCTTTGCTCCTTTCCCTAATTTACTCTCTGTCCCCCTTCTCTTCTGTTTCCTGGGATCATCTCTCAAATAAATTACCTGAACCCAAATCCTTGTTTCAGAACAAGGGAACTTAAATCAGTAGTCAATCTAGGGGCACCGGGGTGGCTCAGTTGGTTAAGCATCTGCCTTCGGCTCAGGTCATGATCTCCTGGTCCTGGGATTGAACCCCGCATCCAGGTTCGTGCTCAGTAGGGTGTCTGCATCTCTCTATTTCTTTCCCTCTGCCCCATCCCCACTGTTGGTTGTCTCTCTCTCTCAAATAATATATTTTTTAAAGTCAACCTAAACATCAAAAATAGGGGATAGATTAACTATGATGCATTCACACCATGGAATATTATGAAACCATTAAAATTACCTTGGACCCAAGGAACAAGAAAGCATATGACCATACAAAGACTTGTACATGCATGCTTTTATATTTTAGATTTGTTATATCCCCATACTGGCACAATCCAAATGCCCATTAGCATGTGTGTGAATAAACAAATTATGGTATATCCATATAATGGAATACTGTTCAGCAATAGTATTGCTAGATTAAGTATTAATTTAACTATTTATACACACCAGAACATGAACCTCAAAACAAGTATGCTGGGTGAAAGAAAGCAGACAAAAGAGTACACACTGTGGGGTTTATTTATAGAAAATGCAAACTAATCTATAATAACAAATTATAATAACAGAAAATAGACCAATAGTTGTCTGGGAGCAGGGAGAGGATATAGAAAGGGGGAAATGGGACTACAAAGAGGCACGATGACATTTGGGGGGCTTATTATCTTGATTGCTGTAATGGCTTCATGGGTGTATATGTATGCTAAAATCTACCAGAATGTATGCTTTAAATATGTGTGGTTTATTGCATGTCAATTATATCTCAATAGAGCTGTTAAAGATGAAAAATAATCTCTGATAGAAATAGTGACATGGAAATGATTCGTGTTCAATTGTTAGGTTAAAAAAAAGTCCAGCTTTATTATTTTTTAAAGAGTTTATTTTATTTATTTGAGAGAGAGAGTGAGCAAGAGAGAGAGAGAGAGAGAGAATGAGTGGGGGAAGGGAGAGGGAGAAACGGGCTTCCCGCTGAGTAGGAGCCCAATGCGGGACTCAATACCAGGACCCTGGGATCATGACATGAGCTGAAGGCAGACATTTAACTGACTGAGCCATCCAGGCACCCCAAAGGCTAGTTTTAAATCAGTATGTACAATATCAGCCTAGATACTCATACAGATTCATGATTAATGATCGAAATGACCAAGTCTAGAATGTTGTTAGTGTTCATCCCAGAGTCTGAGGATTACATTGACTTTCATTTTTTTCTTTTTTTTTTGAGAGAGAGAGACAGACAGACAGGGAGTGAGAGACACATGCACACACAGGGGCGGGGCAGAAAGAGAGAATCATAAGCCATCTTCATGCCCAGGGTGGAGCCAGATGTGGGGCTCAAACTCAACCCTGAGATCTTGACTTGAGCCAAAATCAAGAGTTAGATGCTTAACCAACTTAGCCACCCAGGCGTCCCCTCTTCCAATTTTTTATAACAAATATATATTACTTCTGTAATACAAAAGACCCGTAGATAAAACACAACACAAGGTATTCTATGTTACATGCCAGTAGAATGGTAAAGGCCATTGATTTCCAAATTTAGTTTTTGTTTTTAGTTTGGAGCCTCGAGGGCTTCATGAAGGTGTCTCAGGGATTAGCCCAGGAGGAAAAGAGGATATATAAATCAGAGTCTTCACTTTTTCTCTAAGTAGAGTAACTGTTTTCATTTCAGAAATAAATAGGAGGGCCTAAAAAGGGCCAATTACTGAAGCCTGGGACAGTTGTGGAATGCTTTATGGTAAAGACAGAAGTTAGTGGGAAAGATGGGCCTTGACTAAGCAAAGAGAAGAAAGTGGGTCTTCTAGAAAAGTCTGGCTAAAGACACTCATGGAACCCATTACTCACTGTAGCATACTTCTTTTCTTCCCTACTCCCATCACTATTCAATTCTTCACTCAAGTCAGAGCTAACCACGGCAAGATTCCCAGCCTGACTCTAGGCCTACACAAAATCACTCAGGTTGGGAATCCAAAGAACTCAATAGCAATGCTATTGCAAAGGGAGGGCGTAGAGGTTGCTAACAAGTGGCGGGACTTTATCTCCATCAGATCCCCTCCCTCATTTTTTATGTGACCAATAATATTAATTTTTTTGCTACCCTAGCTTTGAGGTCCTGCTAACCCTCCAAACAGGTCACTGTTCTTACATTCCTCCTAAGAGCTGCCACAAAGACCTTTTACTTGCTCTCTTTTCTCCAAGGATCCTTCCTGGCCCTTGAGCCCTACTGCAACAAACTCCTATAACCTTTTTGGAATCAGCCCAGTGGGGTCTTGGGAGGGCATGTGGCCTGAGCTACTTGTGAGACAAATGGGAGGCAAGGAACTGCCTTTGCTGAGACTCAACCCAACGACAGTAAACCAGCATGTGCTCCACGAGGAGCAAAAGGAGGGAGAAAACGATATATTGGGGCTTACTGTTTCCTTGATCCTCATAATCCTAGCTCAGTACTGGTTAAAGTGCTCTGAAATCTGAATGAAGTGCTTTCTTGTTAGGTCGATGTTTTGAAGGCACTCGAAAGTACACAATAGTCCAAGTCTTGCCAAGGAAGGAAAAGCCGTTGATTTGTCTCCTGATATGTGTCCACCAAGGCCACCTACAGGGTTTTCTTAAATGACAGCAGGGAAGCAGTAAATCAGGTACAATGGACTCCTAGCCATGGACAATTTGCCTCCAGAAATTGATGTACTTCAAGTAAAATGGTCATGGACAATTGGACTTTAGAATGACTTAAAATGGCATTTTCGTCTACTTGAACCTGGGTTCCAATTAAAAGAGGGACGTATTAGTGTAATCTAGTCCTCCACTGGCCGGCATACCCTGGAAGATGCTAAAAGAAGCCCAGCCCTGGACTCAGGAATGAGTTTCGATTTACTTGCAGAAAATACACAGTTCCTTTTCATCTCACTAGAGAGAGGCACTCCTGTCAAAATCACAGTTTTAAATGGAGCGTGTACAACCAAGAGAAAGTGTCAGCTGAATGCACTTGATATTTCTCAGTTTAAAAGAGAGTGAATAGTTAAATTTAGCTTTTATCCCCCAAAATGCTCCATTCCTGTGAAATTCCTGTGCAAGGAATTTCAACAACTTTGAGTGTTTGCATTCGTGGCTGCTTAATTCCTAAGTGATCGCTTCCCAACCTTTTGTGTCCAAGCATAAATGGAAAATGAGCACATACTTAGAGCACCCGGGGTAAAGTGATGGGGCTGCTCACGGGAGACCGGCCCAGTCACCCCAGAATGTCAGGAGGTCCCTATCTCTGCACACATGCAACTTACTGGGGACCAGATGAATGAATCAGGATGCTCCAGATTAGGATATAGGATTGATCAATTTCCAGCTGCCTTGCCCACCCCGCCACCCCGCCCCCAGTATTAGAGCAGGAGTTTTTTGGACTCACCTGAGGAATTGCGAAATGCTGAAGCTCGAGCCCCACCCCCAGAGGTCCTAATTTAATTGGTCTGGGGTGTGGCCCTGGTGCCAGAGATCTAAAATTCCTCAGGGGATACTGATGCAGAACCACAGTTGAGAAATGCTGTTTCTTTCTTTCTTTCCTTTTTTTTGCAAATAAAGTTTTATTGGCATGTAGCTACCCTCATTTACATATCACCTGTGGCTGCTTTCCTGCTACAATGGCAGCGTGGAGTGCTTGTGGAAGGCCCTTAAACAACCGTTTGCAAGGGCCAAACCTATTTACCATCAGGTCCTTCTACAGAAAACATTTGCTGAGCCTGCTCTGGAGAAAAACTTAAGGACAACTTTCAGTATCGTGTGAAAAAAAAATCTTAGAAGGATTTTATTTTTTTGCTTAAGGTAGTGACAGAATTCCCTTAAGGAATTCTGACAGAGACAAAATATTCTGAGTACATGAATATTAAGGCGCTGGGAAAGTACATGAACCCTCAGAGCGTGTGTCCCCACCTGCAGCCGCAAAGGAAGTGCTCAGGAGGAAGGCGAGGCGAGGTGGGCTTCTGTGGAGAAAGCCTGCAGCGGCTCTTAGGAAAAAACCATCAGGAAAGGAACCGGCTCCGAGGGAGGAAAGAGCCAGGGAGCTTCAGGTAAGCGTTTTAAGAGTTTCTGGGGTGTGTGTGTGTGCGCCCGCGCAGAGCTGTCCCCTATGGTGAGTTGACACTGCCGAGGTGGAAGATTCTGGTGATTTTGAGAAATGTGGCTGTGTGCTCTGAATCATACTCCCCTTGGTCTAAGATACTTCTGTAAGGGTATATACATTTTCCATGCTCATTAATTGATTTTATTTATTTGTTTGAGAGAGAGAGAGAGAGAGAGAGAGAAAGCAAGGGTTGTGCGGGGTAGAGGCAGAGGGACACGGAGAGAATCCCAAGCTGACTCCACTTTGAACGCAGGGCCAGACGCTGAGCTCAGGAGCTGAGCGGAAATCCAGAGTCAAATCCAGACACTCAACCCACTGACTCCCCACCCCGCACCCCCCACACCCCTCCCTCCAAACTTTGTTAGACTTGAGTGTGGGCTTTGCAACGGGACTCCGTAGTGTGACCCCAGTGGAAGCCGGGGCTATCTGAATACGAGATGAATGTTGCCTTTAAACCTCCAGTCCTCAAAAGCATCGTAGCCATTGGTGTACACCTTCTAGAGAGTTAGCGCAGCCAAGTCACAAAGGAGGAAGACGGCGATCTAAAAGCTTAGGACCAACCCGTGACATTACCGGGTCCAGTTTTCCCAACTCTGGGCTCTAGGGCACTCTGATAGGACAGGTATAAAGGAGCGTCTGCTGTGCTCCTGGTCGCTGGACTCCAAGGCCACAACGTCTGTTGAGGTGTATTGGCCACATCTTCATTGTGAGGGACGGAGCACCAGCTCTCGAAGTGACTGTCCAAGCCAACATTACTGGTGTAGTTTTTGGATAGAGGTGAGGTTTTGGTGGGGATCCAGACCGGATGGCCAGGAAAGAATTCTTGAGACGTCTTTAGTGCACAGCGGAGGTTTTGTGAAAGCAGGTGTACAGGATCCGTGGGCAGAAAGGGCTGCCGTCTGCACCCAGGGACTGTCGTGGCAACTGATTATAGACCCCGGGGGAGGGGGAAGTAAAGATAAGTGAAGTTTCCAAAAGGATTTTCATATGCTAAAGAAGACTCCCAAGATACCGGAGGCCTTGCTATTGTCACGTTAAGGTGGTTTTTCCCCTGTTGCCAGGCATTAATATTAAGACAGGAGCTTTCTGGAAGACTCTGGCACGGCCTGCCTCCAGTATTTGTCAGTGGGCTGGGAGTTAAAGGGACCTTTAGTTTTATCGCCACCGCCTTCTGCCTTGGTTTCCCACATCATTATCACCAAAGTAACAGCCTTGGAGAATCCCAGAAGCTCCTCACCCAGAGGAGCTTTTAAAAGGTGAAAGGGAGAATTGGAATCAGTACAAGTGCTTGCCTTCCCCCGCCCCCCACCCCGGGCATTCTAGAATGATCAGCAAACACTGGTCAAACGGCAGAAATAATACAATTTAGTAGTCAGTGTGATGTCCTTTATTCAAGGGGTAACAACGCTTTGATTAGAGGGATGGAGCTTCAGCCTTAAAAGACGCAGCATGAAACAGGGCCCGGCTGGCTAAGAAACAGATTTGTTGGGCTGGCAGGTCCTGTTTGCTAGGCTAAGGTAGGCCAGCTGTGGCGCTAGGGAATCGTGACTGGTGGAGGTTAACGTTTCCCTGACAAGGTATTTCTGGTTGTTGTTTTTTGGGTTTTTGTTGTTGCTATTATTGTTGTTAAAGATTTTATTTATCCTCTTATTTGAGAGAGAGCATGAGCAGGGAGAGGGAGAAGCAGACTCCTTGCTGGGCAAGGAGCCCAACGCAGGGCTCCATCCCAGGATCCTGGGATCATGACCCGAGCCGAAGGCAGACACTTAACAGCTTGAGCCCCCGCAGGAGCCCCAGTATTTCCCATTAGAACAGGCTGACTTACATTTGGATTTGTGATGGGGGCCAGGCCACTGGAGTGGCCTCCATTTTGTGGGTCCTCATATCCAAATTAACTTAATCACAATCCACTCTTTCCGGTTTGTCAGTTCTCCCAATAGGAGAGGAATGGCTTAGGAGCCTGGATTCCCCAAGATGCTGAATAATCTGGTGAACATGGGGGCGGGGGACCTAGGACCACGGTGACTCATGGGACTATCGGCCTTAGAGCAAGGGATCAACCCAGAGGTCACAGGCAGTAGTATCATATCCCTATAGATTGAACCGTGAAAGTGTCGAGCTCGAAAGAGTATTGCAGTAAAATGTAACAGGACACGTGCGCACACATAGGGTATATTTTAAGAGTAGACTCCTCCAGTTTCAACTATTTTACCATTTCTGTCTGTGCCGACTTTATCTCTCTATACATGCTTATATTGTTTCATAAATATTGGAAGACTTCATTATCCAAGGATAATTGGTATCTGAAAAAAGGGACATTTAAAACAAATCCACCCAGAATGGGAACCAAATGTCACAATAAATATTTAAAAAAAGATTAGACCAAGATTTCATTCTGAAATTTGTTTTACATACCAGGAAAATAATTTTATGCCCTCTCGTATATTAAAACTTCAAGCTCTAAATGCCATAGATTCTTAAAATTAACAGCAGTGATACCTGTTGATTTTCCTTTTGGCATAATTGTTCTGGAAGAATGGTATGAGAGTCTGTGTGGCTCTCTTCACAGTTAACTTTCAGGCAAAGTCATAAGGAAGGTCATTTTTACAAAAACACATGAGGGTTTCATCAATTCCCCCCCTCCCCCAAAGACCTCTCTAAAGCCTTTGATATTCAGATCTTTTTTTCACAGCCCAGGACACCCGGCTCAGGGATCCCAGACAGACCAGGGTCAGCCACACACCACTGACAAAATCCTAAAACAGTGAAAGAAGCCGTGGTGACACAAGAAAGAAACTTATTTTGGTGAGGCCAACACCAGGAAGACCATGAGCTAGCATCTCAAAGACTGTCTCCGAAGTGCCAGAAGGACAGCTAGGTTTATAGGAGGAAAATGTGGGGTAAGGTTGGCGGGTACATGCAGGTGGGCAGTGCAGGGCAACTAGATGACAATCTTGGGGTCGGTCACGGATAGGGGTTTGCTGGCTCAGGGTGGTCCTTATTGCCTGAGGAATAGTTTCAGTTCCCATCAGGGGATGCTTTGATCAAACGGTCTTACGCCTGAGCCAAGAGACAAGCTGGAAAGAAGAACCTAACTAGAAAGTTTGAGGTCAAAGTGGAGGCAGCTAAAGTCCTCTTTCGTACCCATCTGGATTCTTGGCAGAGACCCTGTCCCCCACACCGCGCAATAAAAGACAGATTAGCAAGAGAAAAACAAGTTTAATAACATGGATGTAGAAGCTGCTTTTAGGCAACAGTCTTGAGCAATGGAAACTTGAGCAAGGCAAAAAGGCCCACAGTGACCACTGAGCCGATGCAAACAGGCTCATTAAGTGACCCACCTCAGAATAACCATCGGCCCTAACTGACCAATGACAGCCAGGCACAGTTCCTAAGATTACCAAAAAAACGGAAAATCCCATACATTCCCATTGTAAGGGCCTATTTAGCCAGAGCGGCTCCACCTCGGTTGAACAGCCATTTTGTTGTTTATGCAGTAAAACTGAAACTGACCCTGCCCCCCCCCACAAGGGGAAACTTACTTAAAAGCAAGTCCCGGAAACCAGTAAAATATGGTAACCAGTCCCTGATAAGAGCCCAAATACAAGGGCAGGTCAGGTCAGGTGGAGATAACAGCCCGAATGCAGGGCTGAGTCCGGTCAGGTGGAGACACCCCATCAGTAGAGCGTACATACTGTCTCCCTAGCTACCAAGCAGTGTGGGCCCCACCTTTTGGGTGCCTTTTGGGCACCAGTTCTGACCAAGGAGATAGGCTAGTTCAAGTAGCTACTATGGGGTGAATTGTAATTCAATTGGCCACCCGTGTGTGACCTAGCATGACTGTGCAGCTTTCTCTGTGTGTTGCAACCTCATTGGCCACCTGTGCATGGCCAGGCCCAACCATATGGCCTTTGCTGTATAAAAGTTAGTCTGTGAGGCTGGGGGTGGTTGCCCTCCCTGTAGGAGGCGGCCCCAACCGGTCGGTTTGATTCTCGATGCTTGGTGCGAAATTAAGCTTTGCTTGACTTTGGCTTTGTATCAGTCTCGCTCCTTGAATCACGGTCTCATTCCCATTCCCTCGCTCCGCCCTGTAACTGTAGCCCCTCACTGCTGCCTGGTGGTAGACTGTCTCCCTTGCTGTCCTGCCTCCGTTCCTGTGTATTCATCAGTAAACTTCTGTCACCTTTGTTCTGTCTTGGGTGAATTCTTTCACTGCCCACGCCGCCAGCCCCCACCTGATCAGGACGCTCCACCATGAATACCTCATGTGGGGAGACAGCCAGGAAAATGGAGCAAACCTTCCTTAAATAGTCCAGGCCACCCTCTTAAATACCACCTTCAGCTAAAGACAAAAAAAGATGGAGGTTGGGGAGGCCAGTTGTGGCGGTTCCTCAGGAAAAGCACAGTAAACAAGGGTAAGGTCACCTTTTCCTTTGAAAAGAGTTTCTCTTCCTGATACAGAGAGGGAGACACCCTTTCAAATAGCGATTTGCCTTATAAATGTAAATTTCCTTCACAAAAGAGGAGGTTTTGTTTTTAGGGCTCCTCCTCTGTCTGCTTTTTCTCAAAAATAATTAGCTCAAAATACTCCTTGTGCCAAAGGGGCATAGTTGAAGGTGGCATATTCTTTTATCCTTCACTTGGCTGTGAGGACGGGGTTGCTGTTATTGGCCGAGGACCAAACACAAGACATCTCTTCTGAATGACTCTTATCCTGGACAGTGCATTTGCACGCATCCAGAGTATTCCGTAGTATCCTTAATAATTTTCTCTTCTTCCAATGTTAACTCTACCAGATTTTGTTTTGGCTTTGCCAAGGAATTTGTAACAGAACTAAGGTGAGTATGCTCCTTTGTGAGTCAGAAACTACACCCGGTTGATTTGTTGCACAAAGAAAACTTTATTTTCAGCCGATAAGGAGATCACAGGGAATGGCTTCCAAAGCCACAATTCCTTGGGCAAGGGTGGATGGGTTCTTTTTCTCATCATCAGGACGTAGGGGTGGGCATAAGGCCATGCGTGTGCCTTAAGGAAGCATGCCTATACACACTTCGACACTCTGAACCATTCTCCCACATCGTCAGCTTTGTGAACTTCTCTGTGTTAGCAAGCTTTGTGGGTTCAGTTTTAAAACGACTTGCCTCGAATCATTAGTTTCTATACCATCCATGTTCAATGAGTTTACTCATCAGGCCCCTTCCCTAGATAAAAAACTGTTTAATGAAGAGAATGTGCCTCATTTATCTTCTACTGCCAGTGACTGCCATAAAGCAGCATTAGTTACCATTAGCTAAATTTAATGGCTTTTTATTTGAGATCTTCATTATCAAATATGAGTAGTAGAGAAAACTGACACAGTAGGCGGGGATACACTGTATTGTCGAATCGAAAGCGATGCTTGATTGGGGGACAAACTTTGAGTAGCTAGCTAATTCCTTTGTATAGATTTTTTTTTAAATTTTATTTATTTATTTGACAGAGAGAGATCACAAGCAGGCAGAGAGGCAGGCTGAGAGTGAGAAGGAAGCAGGCTCCCCACCGAGCAGAGAGCCCGATGCGGGGCTCGATCCCAGGACCCTGAGATCATGACCTGAGCCGAAGGCAGAGGCTTTAACCCACTGAGCCACCCAGGTGCCCCTCCTTTGTATAGTTAACGTTATGTTGACGTTATGTTGACTTTTACTTCCCTGCCCAAGCTGCATTTGGCTATTTGGAACAGAAGCATCACTGAAATGGTTTAATTTGCAGCCTTTTTCATGGAGGGGCTGTGACTTACTCATATTCTATGTGCAGTAGCTGCTATGAAGTATGTTCTCAGTTAACAGTAGTTGGGGGACGCCTGGGTGGCTCAGTTGGTTAAGCAGCTGCCTTCGGCTCAGGTCATGATCCCAGCGTCCTGGGATCGAGTCCCATATCGGGCTCCTTGCTCCGCAGGGAGCCTGCTTCTCCCTCTGACTCTGCCTTCCACTCTGCCTGTGCTCGCTCTCGCTCGCTCTCTGACAAATAAATAAAATCTTAAAAAAAAACAAACAAAAAAAACCAGTAGATGGATTGGATGTCTTTTCACTTAGTATCTTCTGCCTCCAATGTTTCCAGGCCAACCAGAACCACATAATAAGCAGCATGTAGCACAGTTAGATCATTGGCAACATTCGAAATCCAGTCCAGAAGTGAATTTGGGCACCTACCAAGTGTTTCATACATGTCCTCTGAATAATGGATCTTCAGTTAGATGGAGAAGACTGTTCTATGTACAACCCTGCCTGGAAGTTTTGCGTGAGCAGAATAGTAATTCCTAGTTCTTCCTTTCTCTCCCTCCGTCTCCTCTTTTCCTCCCTCTCTCCCTCTCTTAGCACAACATCCTGAAGGCAGCTGCTTAGAAGGGCCAAATTTGTCAATATTGATGATGATATGACAATAGAGATTCAAGGTGGCCCCAAAGAAAGTGTGCTTGCCACCCTGGGGATTGTGTGCACTTGGCTTTCAGTGGGAGAGTCCCTGTCCACCCTCCATTCCCCTGCTCTACCCCCACCATAACAGACTTTTTTTTTTTTGTAATTGAAGTGTAATTGACTAGTGTTACATTGGCTTCAGGTATACCACCTATGGATCTGCCTGGTCGATAGTCCCCACAGGTGTAGCTCCCACCTGTCACCATGCAATGCCATCAACTCTATTTCCTGACCTGTACTCTTCTTCCCCATGAGTTACTCATTCCACAGCTGGAAGGCGGGAGATAGTTGCCTGTGCTTATTCATTCCTCCAGGCTTCAAGAGAGTCTCTAACCATTGGGCTTACTGGCCGACTCTTGTCCTTTCACGAAGCAGCCATAATTGCAAAGTTCTCAAAAAGGAAAGTCTCTTGGTCTCATTTCAAAGGCCTTAGTCGAGGTGAGGAAGATGGGAGGTAATGGTCCGTTCCCATCCCCCTTGAATTGAAATACACAACTCTAAAAAAGCACATTAACCCTTTACTTAAAAAGAAAACCAAACCGTCACAAAAGGCAGGACTAATTCACATGTAGTTTATGCTACTGAGGGAGCTGTATCCTTTTACTGTTTTGTTCTGGGAGCTTTTCAATCAGTTAGCATTGGCAAGGCTTCTGAACAAAGACAGTAATTACCAAATAAAAATTGCCTTCAGTGCATTGTCTAACTGTGTTCACAGTTTGGCATGAACGGATTTATGATCCTTTTATTCCAACAGGAACTACCAGTTCTCCCTTCACTTCAAATAGCCTATTCATCTCAGTATAAAAACAACTAAAATATACCAGCAGAATATGCTGCCTTTGCAACCCGAGGCACAGACGGCGGGAGTCAGCTTCTTCCAACAGGCACAAATTTCACAAGCTTGGAAACACTACAAAACAAAGACTCTAAAAAAACTGTTGAATACTTAAAAAAAAAAAAAAAGAAAGAAAGAAAGAAACAAAAAACAGCAATTATTTGGTTCCAGTTCTTTTTACTATTCTCTATATTTTGTCCAAAATTAAGTTAATTCCATTTTGTATAAAGTGATCAAACATGCAGATTTCACTATGCTTACATAATGATCTGTGGCTGCTACTCAGATACATAGATCAGTACTTACTGTTTTTCGGGGGTAAGTGGCACAGAGAGAGAGAGATACACATACAGATCTAGAGATAGATCATAAAGAATCACTGCATCAGAAACAACGTGATTGGTCACGTCGTCAAGCAATTTACTTGACTTCCAACACCCAGTTAATAGTGCATTATCTTGCTCTATCCTGTGTCCCATGTTGAGGTCAATGTGTATATATCTCTAAACCATGTATTAGAATCTACGAATAACATTCATAAAGGAAGTCTCTGTAGACAAGTGAGACCTTCACATAGAACTTTGGGATGCAATATAATACAGGGCATATTAAAATGTTCACACTATCTACTTATATAACGGTTACAAGATCTGCTCCAGCCACAGTTTACTCATTGGTCAGTATCCCATTCTGTCCTCCTAGCAGTATGAACTTAGAAATTGATCCCTTTGGCTTTGGTTATCAGCATTTCTCCACTGGCTGTATACCAAATGTACCACATTGGTTTGTCCCCCCAGTGGACACTGGGCATGGTAACTATTTGGCTGACACCACTGTAGTATAACAGAGTGAGGTCCTGGAAAGGGTACCCGCCCCCCCAAAAAAGTTGGGAGGCTTGTTTCGACAACTCAACCTATTACCATCTATATCTGACATCATGTAATGCTCTTCACCTCTATGAACTTCAGATGCTATTGTTAAAAGATAGAGGAGGGAATTGGTCCAGATCATTCCTTTGGTCCCGAAGTGTATTCCACAGAGAAATGATCTGATGAGATAATACCACTGCATCTTTTTGTTACTACGCCCTTCTGGAAGAATCAGGCCTCTGAGAATCCTTGTAATAAATGAATCTGTTTAACCTTTGACCTCAGCATTATATGAACTTAAATAACCACAAAATCCCTTCTTTTCTTAGTGCAACACTCATAACATCCCTACTCTGACACTTGGGGAAGCACTACACTAGCTCCCTTCCAGATCAAACATGCTATGATCTAATCCCACGCTCAACCTCCACTTTTTGGATCCCTGGACCTCCACTTTTTGGAGGCAATGGGCCTCCATTATGGCCAACTGCTAGAGGGTCTGAGATTTTTGGTTTGGGGGCTTTTCTGTGTGTGTGGCTATACTCCTACTTTTCCTATTGTATTTTTGTTCAAGTATAATTAACATACAGGGTAATATTAGTTTCAGGTCTGCATTATAATTCAACATTTCTATACCTTTCTCAGTGCTCACCAAGTTAAGAGTACTCTTAATCACCTATGTCTATTGCCACATTCCACCCCCACCCCCCCGCCCCCGACCCTCGTCACGTCCCCTCTGGCAACCACCAGTTTGTTCTCTGTAGTTAAGAGTCTGGTCTTTTATTTGTTGCTTTTTAAATTTGTTTCTTAAACCCCACATATGAATGAAATCATATGCTATTTGTCTTTCTCTGACTTATTTTACTTAGCATTATATCCTCTAGGTCTATCCATGTCGCAAATTGGCAATTCTTTTTTTTTTTTTAATGGCTGATTAATATTCGTGTGTGTGTGTGTGTGTGTGTGTGTGAGAGAGAGAGACATCTTTATCCACTCATTCATGGATGGACACTGGCTGCTTCCATATCTTGACCATTGGAAATAATGCTGCAGTAAACATAAAGGTGCATATATCTTTTCAAATTACTGTTTTTGTTTTCTTGGTAAACACCCAGTAGGTCAATGACTGAATCATATGGTAACTCTATTTTCAGTTTTTTGCAGAACCCCCATATGGTTTTCCACAGTGGCTATACCAATTTGCATTCCCACCAACAATGCACAAGGGTTCCTTCTTCTCCACATCCTCACCAATCGTTGTTATTTCTTGTCTTTTTTATTTTAGCCATACTGTCAGCTGTGAGGTGATATCTCGTGACTTTAATTTGCATTTCTCTGATGAGTGTTGTTGAGCATCTTTTCATGTGTCTGTTGGCCTTCTGAATGTATTTGGGAAAATGTCTCTTCAGGCCTTATGCCCATTTTTAATTGGATTATTTAGTTCTCTAGGTGTTGAGTTGTCTAAATTCTTCATATATTTTGGGTATTAACCCCTCATTGGATATATCACTTACAAATATCTTCTCCCATTCAGGAGGTTGACTTTTCATTTTTTTGACAGTTTCCTTCACTGTGCAGTAGCTTTTTATTTTGGTGTAGTCCCAACTATTTAATTTTGCTTTAGTTCCCCTTGCCAGACAGACAAATCTAGAAAAATGTTGCTACAGCTGATGTCTGCAAAATTACTGCCTGTGCTCTCTTCTAGGAATTTTATGGTTTCAGTTCTCATATTTAAGTCTTTAATCATTTTGAGTTTACTTTTGCATATGGTGTAAGAAAGTGGTTTGGTTTCATTCTTCTGCATGTGACTATCCAGTTTTCCCAAAACCATGTGTTGAAGAGACCATCTTTTCCCCATTGTATATTCTTGTCGCCTTTGCCATGGATTAATTGACCATATAATCATGGGTTTATTTCTGGGCTCTGCTTTCTTCCATTGATCTATGTCTCTGATGTTGTGCTAGTACCATTCTGTTTTGATTACTACAGCTTCGTAGTATATCTTAAAATCTGGGATTGTGATATCTCCAGCTTTGTTCTTCCTTTTGAGGATTGCTTTGGCTATTTGGGGTGTTGTGTTTTCATACAAATTTTAGGCTGTGAAAATTGCTGTTAGTATTTTGATAGGGATTGCATTGAATCCATAGATTGCTTTGGGTGGTATGGGCAGTTGAATAATATTGGTTCTCCCATCCCATGAGAATGGAATATCTTTACATGTGTTTGTGTTTCTTTCATCAGTGTTTTATAGTTTCCAGAATATGGATTGTTCACCCCTTTGGTTAAGTTTATTCCTAGGTATTTTATTTCTGGTGCAACTGTAAATGGGATTGTTTTCTGAATTTTTGTTTGTGCTATTGAGAGTCTGAGAAGTCTTAAAAACCTAGTGCAATTTTTTCTCTCCTCCAACGTTCATAGGGACAGAAAAGGCCTTTCCCTCCATATTCTCCATCCTCTAAGCACATGCAAACGGTCTGTAATCACTAGGGATAGACGAGGGCCCTTAGTTATGTGAATCTAAGTTCTGCAGGTGTATCCTGGATTGTGGTTCTTTGATAGATGTCGATAAAGGGTCGGCCCTGAGTAATCTGCATATATATATATGAAATAATATTTTGCTTTCTCTATCTCCTATCTTTTGAATCAGTGCAAATTACACCTTTATTTTTAAAAAAAAAAGATTTATTTATTTCAGAGAGAGAATGTGTGTATGAGGGAGTTGGGGGGGCGGGGCAGGGCAGAGGGAAAGGAGAAGCAGACTCCCCACTGAGCTGGAACTCTGTCTCCCAACCAAGAAACATAGGCTTAACTGACGGAGCCACCCAGGTGCCCCCAATTTACACCTTTAAAAAATCTACACAGATAGGAGCACCTGAGTGGCTCTGTCAGTTAAGCATCTGACTCTAGTTTCAGCCCAGGTCGTGATCTCAGAATCCTGGGGTTGAGCCCATGTTGGGTTCTGTGCTCAGCGGAGAGTCTGTTTGAAGATTCTCTCCCCCTGTCTTTCCCCCCATTCACAAACATGTGCACCCTTTCTCAATCTATCTAAAAAAAATAACATCCTTAAAAAGAGTCTCCACAGATGATCATTATTGCCACTCTTAACTTCCCAGCATCTCACTGATCTTGTCATGACTTGGCCTGCACATCTGTTTTAAATCCCAGCTGTTCCCATTTCTGCTCACTCCCACTTCCCTCATTCTGGATGCACCCAGAGAACAAATCTCAGCTACCACCCATATAATAGCAATTTGCATGTAATAGCAATCGCATTTTGAAAAGTCTACTTTCTCCCTCAGCTTTCTTTTCTTCATCTCATTTACCAAATTTTTTTCTAGAATTCGGCGATACTAACTTTTAAGGCTTTGGATGCTTTTGTCTGGACTCTCTCCAAGATCTGTATTGCTCCTTTGAACCAAAAGTTCCTGATTTGGCCCATTAACATATGACACTCATTTAAAATTTCAGAATACATTTACTTCTCTCTCAAAAAAAAAAAAAATTTGAATACAGCGCTTCTGTGGAGATATGAGTAATAATATATTGGGAGCCAGAATCTTTTTTTTTTTTTTTAACTATAGATTACTGTGCTCCATACAGCGTGTATGGGAAACATTAAATGTTATCGTATTGATTTTCACTGAAATGGCTTTTTTCCAACAGTCCAGGCCCATCTTAATTGTTACCTCTTTGGGAAGCCTTTCCTGATCAGTTCAATTCAACCACCATCCCTCAGTTTTTAAGTCCCCTTGGGATCTGGGCCATATTGCATTGCCCTGCTAGCCATATATGGTAATACCCCCTTGAGGAGCTTTTAGACTGTGAAGCTCCTTACTCTTGTTTTTGTCTTCCAACCTCAGTACTGGGAATGAATCCATTTCAGTTAGAATCAACACTTGGGACAAATCTTTACCATATGTCTCCGTATACATTCCCCATCAAGCAGCAGCCAAGATGGAAGTCCCTTCAGGTTTGAGGACAGAGCACTTGTAACATGCCTGTCACCACCGCACAAAGTGGCATATAATAGCTGTTTTTTTAGTTGAAATATTTTTTGTCCAGTGAGACTCAAAGCATCCTGAAAGTGGGTGTTACATCTTAGAAAATTTTGCATTTCTTATAGAACTGTACCTAGTAAATATTCTTCAACAGTTGTACCATCGGAATAAAAAACAATAAAGTACGTTGATGACTAAACACCTAAACCCTTATTTTACAGATGAGGAAAGTAAAACCCAAAGAAGTGACATGATTCACCTAGATAAAAAGAGGTGTCAGACCGGACCTTAAACTACCCTCTACCCTGGGCTCTTTTTGCTTATTCTGTGTGTCCTTTGTGAATTAAAGGGGGTTCATTGATTGGCTTCCTAGCTCTGTCTCCAGAAACTCTTAAGTAAAATTCCACCACTGAACTCTTAAAAGGCATGTCTTCTGAAGGGTGGGATTTACCATCAGGAAATCAGGGAAATGCCATGGCAAAGACTGACTTTGATTTACTCTACTAGGCATGACTTTAATGACTAACCACTTGTGCACATACCCGGGCCCCAGCAACATGGGGTGGATTTGAATAGATTAGGTAATCACATATGAAAATAGAAGCACAAACTAGGCCAGGTTAAGAAAACTGGCCTCATATCAGTCAAAACTGCCATATCTAGAAGGATGAAAGTAGAAAGAAGATCCACTTTCGTTAAATTCAGTTGGGAACACTGTCCAATTTTAATTTAGCAAAATTTCATCAGAAGGGTTCTCCTGCAAATTGAATCCCATCTTACTGTTATTATTTGGATCTTGAGTGTGAAGAGTTTGGAATCTTAGTGTTCTTGCTGCCACTGCTGTGTCTGTTATTGTTGGATGCTGGGACTCATCTCCAGCCATGCTCTTACCCAGCAAAGTAGCCTCCATCTCATTCCTTGATGATGAGTCAGATCATCTAGTTAGTCTCCAAAAGTAACACTCAGGGAGAAAGAGGCAACCAAGGCGGCCACATCCAGTCCTTGTGAGCTCAGGACCTGAGTTTAAATTTGAGGGGTGCCTGGGTGGCTCAGTCAGTTGAGTGTCTCCCTTTGGCTCGGATCATGATCCCAGGATTCTGGGATCAAGCCCAGCATCAGGCTCCCTGCTCAGTGGGGAGTCTCCTTCTCCTGCTCCCTCTGCCTGCTGCTCCTCCTGCTTATGCTTTCTCTCTCTCTCTCTCTGTCAAATTAATAAAGACATAATAAAATATTTAAAAAATAAAATTAAAAGGTTATTTGATACATGTTTAAAGAAATTCCAGGAACAAACACACATAGCAAGGGTCTTCAACTGGTAGAATTTATTCTTTAGAAGTTACTTCCAAAGCCATGCTCACCCTCTTCACTTGCCCAGATACTAAAAACCCAAAACAAAGCTTCTTATGAGTTTTGTGTCTGGTAGGATCAGAGTCATGGGAATTGTTCAAAGTGTGGCTCTTTTGGCATTATGTGCCTGAAAAATTCTTCAAGTCCAACTGCAAATGAGTCAGCAGAGTTTTCTGGAACAGCCAAGGAGAAGATGCTTTCTTTAGGAGACTATTTATTTGGTTGCTACATAATACCGTAGATTAACTAGGAGTAAGAATGAGTGAAACTGTTTGGAAAAAATGATAGCAGCTTGAGAGCTTCACTCACCCCTGACCTAATGGAGGAAGAAACATTATAGTTCCATGCAACTCATTATTCTGAGGAGGAGTAAGAGTGACATCAACCAAAATGTCATTACAAAATCTTTGATCATATTGGCCCAGGTATCAAGCTTATAAGGTCAAGATTTTAGAAAAAAGTGAATTGGTTCAAAATTTAAATAAGGCCTTGATATTTAGAGACATATGTTAAGAAATGCATCAAGAGCGAAATCTCGCCAAAATAATATGGCTCAGACCCATCTTTCCTCATTTTCTAAACATCTCCATATCTGCCAAAATGACCAGGGTGGAGAGTGATGGCTTCAATATGTTTAAGATTCAGGCTGAGTTTGTAGTGATTGTCTCTGAAATCTACCTCTTATCGGATGATGTCCTTGAATGTTTGCTTCTTAGGCTATTTCTTCTGTCTTCTTGGACATCAGTTGCTCCAACTCTAGGAGACCACTCCCGTAAGTATATGCCCACCTTGATGTATTCATCCCCAGTTCAAAACACTTACCAACTCGTGGCCAACTTTATTCTATTCATACCCTTTTCCCTGAACTCTTTGGAAGTACTTTCCAGACCTTATATTGTTTTATCCATAAATAGTTAAGCATTCATTTGTTAAAAAAAAAAAAAAGATAATTTCAGAAAACATAACCCTAGTACCATCATCCCCTCCAAAAATATTAGCATTTTTTACAGTTTTACTTTTTGCTGACAACTAGCAACTATATTAAAAGATGACCAGAGACAAAAAAAAGGAAAGATCACCTGGTTCTTTTCTTTGAACATTTGCTTGCAAAGCATCACATGTCCGCCCAAAAGGGTCTGTTCCTCTATATTCTACCACTAGGAGCAGCATGACATTCGGAGATGAGAGAAAAGAACCGAAATATCATTTCTCTATAATACTGTCATCTGGAAACACTGATCTCAGTAGGTGGGTTGTTAGGGTATTGTTCCTTTTGCTTTTAAGAGGCAATATACTGATGAGTTTTTTTAATGAGGGCTTACAACAAAAGAACCCTCCCTTTAACATTGGCTCTACAGATTAAAGAAAATGAAACGTGGGTGAGACTGGCTTTGAAGAAATTTCATGGCAGGCAGAGAAGGCGGGCAGACCTGTGAAAACCTTCACAGAGCCACACGTTCCTCCCAAGCCCAGCTGGGACTACTATTTAAAAAAAAAAAGCAATCAGTCTTAACACATCTTGCATTTGTTTTATGCATATCAATTCTGTTTGCTTCTTAAAGAGTATGATTAAGCTGTATGAAGACTCAAGGCTAAGAAAATCCTTAGTCTTAAGAAAAGAACTGAAGAGGGAGGAAGACACCTCAGGCCCCAAGACACCGACCAAAATTAGATAGAACTCATCTGGCAGAACAGACAATCCTGTCTCCTCATGTCAGCCCCTAAATTCTGGCTGGCCCCCAGAATATAGCCATGGTAAAGGTAAAAAGGTTGGTTTTGGGGATGAGCCTTCACCCAAACCAAGTCGTTCTGGAATAAGGATGGTCTAACAGCTGAAATCCCATACTGTTATGTCTCCTTTTTAAGGATCAGGGGCTCATCAGAGTCACTTGTCTGACTGGGAGGGGTATAATTAGTGTATGGTCCATTTGGGGTCAGGTGGTTCTTTGCTATTGGGGGTGTTGGGTGGCTGTGCACTGTGGGAGGTCCCGCAGCATCCCTGGCATGCAGTGCTACCTACTAGATGCAGGTAGCACTGCCCTCCCTTGACGACCAAGATGTCTCCAGACAGTTCTCAGTGTCCCCTGGGGGCTAAAATCAACCCTAGTTGAGAACCACTGCAATAGAAGTAATATTTTATCAACTATATGAAACATAAAATTTGCTAAGTGATATGAAATAAACTATTTGAGATGTCAAGTCTTAAACCACTACCGGCCACCTGGGTGGCTCAGTCAGCTGGGCGTCTGACTTTGGGTTGGGTCGTGATCCCAGGATTCTGGGATTAAGTCCCACATTGGGCTTCCTGCTCAGGGGGGAGTCTGCTTCTGCCTCTGCCTCTCACCCCTGCTCTAATGTCTCCTCTCTCTCTCTCTCTCTCGCTCACACATACACACTCTCTCTCCCTCTCAAATAAATAAAATCTTTAAAAAAAAAGGAAATCACTACCATCCTTTTAAAAAAGTGTTAATAATAGACACAAAATAATAAAAGCTACTATTGCCTTGAAATAGTCCCTCAAGAAAGGGAAGCACTTGTGTCAATTCTGCCCTTTCACCTGTGAAGATGACTGTGATAGGAGGTGTGGTAAAAGACATTGTTCAGAAACCTGTTCCAGGTTTGCTGGTGAGAGTAGTCCCTGGCTTGGGGCCACAGCTGCCATGCAGAGTCTCTCTGCTGACACTCCCTCCCAACTGCTCCTGAAAATCCCCACATTGTTTGAAGTTGAGTATTATAATTACAGAGACAGGCTCTGAGAGCCAAAAAAAATAGAGCTACTTGACCAGAGCGGCAGGATAGAGAATAGACCGTTGGGACTGGTAGAGTTTAATTTTTGTGGTTTTAAAGTACTCATAAATGTGGTAGGGGAGGCTTTTGAAGATGATCCTCGACTCATCAGACACCCTGTCATTTTTTCACCCACCACCATTATAGAGAATCCAACCAAAGTTCAGGAGGACTGTAGAAGTGATTCTTTATGAGCCTGGGTTAGTGTGTGAAAGTTACAAAGAGTGAAGTCATGTATGTGTGTGCATAGATGTGTGTAGTCTAGGTTAGTCTCTGTAAATGCCCGAGAGGATGAAGTGATGGGGGTAGTTGAAAACAAACACTGAGCGCACGCTGGGGCCAAGACACTGATCAGAGACAAATGACCTGCAATACTGAGAAGGAGCCATCTGTCATGGCTGGAGGCTCAAGCAGAGAAGAGATAAGTGGGGAGGCCCCAGGAGCAGATGGGGAGGCCGAACCCCCACCCAGAGCAGAGGGTCCAACAGCTGGGACTCATTAATCCAGACAGCTGACTGTTACGTCATGTGTCAGATTACACCCAAGTGAAGGGCTGAACGTTCCAAGCAAGTTCGGGCCCAACTGAACTTCACAGACTGTCCACCTTGGAATTTGGTAAGGAATAACAACACTGTTCTGGCCTACCTTGTTGTTCTCTATGGAAAGAGCAGGAAGAAGGCATATAGGTCCTTCCTGCCTCTTTGAGGTTTTAAAGAAGCTGCTTGAGGGGCGCCTGGGTGGCTCAGTTAAGCACCCAGCATTTGATTTTGGCTCAGGTCATGATCTCAGGGTGGTGAGATTGAGCCCCACATAGGGCTCTGCATGGGGTGTGGAGCCTGCTTAAAATTCTCTCACCCTCTGCCCCTCCCCACTAAAAAAAAAAAAGCCGCTTGACTTTTCTTTGTTCTCTGTTTGCTTTCTAAATTACATTACAGAAGTGCCTTCTTAGCGCAGTAGGCAGCGCGTCAGTCTCATAAATTACATTACAGGGGGAAAGATAAGGAATTTTGGTATGAAATTCAACCCAACAAAGTGACCCTGTAGTCTGAGATGTGGAAAGAAAAACATTCTGAGGATGAACCTGACCCCCTCATACTTCTTAGTGATTCCACAAGCACCACAGACAGCCTATCGAAAGCTAAACTTGACACCTTCTCCCCTCTCTGGCATTCCCTCCAAGTCTAAAACCAAGCTCTCGGAGCTCAGCTCTACATCATTTATTAGAGTCTGTCTCTTTAGCATCTCTTGAAACCATCTTGACTTCTCCATGCCCGTTGCAGTTGCCTTAATTCCAACTTCCAGGAAGTCCTGCCTGGACTGTTAGAACTGCTCCGTTGGGGAGGAGGAACTTCCTCTGCCCTTCAAGGTTCTTCCACGTGGACTAAGAATTGAATTGACATGAGATAGATGAACAGGAGAAAATCACATTTAATTTCATACACATAGGGAAACCACACAGACCCGGAAATTTGGAAGACTGGCACAAGTTGGTAAATATGTCATCCTGAGCTAAGGAAAAGGGGCTGGAGGTCTGGGACACCAAAGAGTGCAATTCACAGGAAGATGAAAAAGAGTAAATGTTTGGTAAATAAATGTTTGCTGAGCCACTCAGAAACAATGTGGTGGAGGACTTTGATCAAACAGGCCTTAATAGTTTTCCCCGTCTATTGTACCTAGTTCTTATCATAATTTTTTTAAAAGATTTTATTAATTTGACAGAGAGATCACAAGTAGCAGAGAGACAGACAGAGAGAGAGGGGGAAGCAGACTCCCTGCTGAGCAGAGGCCACCCCCCCCCCCCCGATTTAGGGTTCGATCCCAGGACCCTGGTACCATGACCTGAGCCAAAGGCAGAGGCTTAACCTACTGAGCCACCCAGGTGCTCCTATCATAATGTTTTTAAGCTGCTCGCTCTCTTCCTGGAACAGGTCCTCAGTCTAACTTGTTTTAGGCAGTTGAGGGGGAGGTAAAGAGCTTTTCCGTAATCTGCTGGGTTTTGATTGCATTTTAATTCAAAATAGTCCTCCTGCCAAAGTGGCCCATCTTTGAGCGGCCTGCCCTTGGCCCCAAGTTTCTTCTAGTTGACCTCTTCACTCCACTGCATTCTTCCTATGGCTTTCAGAATATTCTTTTTTAAAACTCAGATCTGTTCTTACTATCTTCTTGCTTCTAACTCTTAAATGGCTGCCCATTCTCAAAGGTTTTTAAACCTTTTTTTTTTTTGGTTCCCAACAGACACAGAAATTTCCTGAGAGCAACAGAATTCTGTCAGAGTCAGATTTTAACCAACTTCTCTTCTTTTCTTTTTCTAGAGAAATCAAGCTCAGCAGCGTGAGTCCCTACACCTCATTACAAGGTATGGTGCAGATGACATAGACGAGGCAATGTGTATAGTTGCCTTCGTGCAGGGTATAATATGTCAGCTTCTTCTCACAAAAGGATGTGTGTTGGAACCAATGTTAGGTTCTTTGTTTTGATAAATGCACCATGGTTATAGATGTTAGTGTTAGGGGAAGCTGGGTAAAGGAGTATGCATGGGAACTGTGTGCTGTCTTTGCAACTCTTCCGTAAATCTGGAAGCATTTTAAGATGTTACGCATGTTCTTGATGCCTCCTCTGTGTGAATGGTGGAAATACGGTACTCCACATTCAGTGACATCCACTAGGTGGTTCGAAACCCGACAGCCGTGGGGTACCTCCATCATGGCAACTGGTAACTGTTACAAACATTTATCAGCACACCAAACCAGTTGTTGCCCACTGCTTGATAAATAGATACTGATAAACAGAGGTTGCCAAAAGCACGAGGGAGAAGAGACAATGGCAGTCGTGAACGCGCCGACCCCCCCCCCCCCCTCTCTGCGAGAGCCGTGGGCCTCCTGCTTATGGGGGTTTCAGAGTCACTGGGCAGCCAGGTCACAGGCATATGGCCAAGATCCCTGTGCTGCACCTGGGTCCCAGAAAGGCAGGGTGTGGACCACCCCCCACCATTTGAGATCCTGAAGAATTTGCACAGTAGGGATGGTGCTTGAGAGAGTAAGCCAAACAAGAAGATTGCGATGATTTTAGCCATTGTGAGTAAATAGAGAAACTTTCAAAATACTTAAAATTTGGGGCGCCTGGGTCGTTCCGTTGGTTAAGCAACTGCCTTTGGCTCAGTTCATGATCCCGGAATCCTGGGATCAAGTCCTGCATCGGGCTCCCAGCTCCATGGGGAGTCTGCTTCTCCCTCTGACCTCCTCCCCTCTCATGCTCTCTCTTGCTCTCTCTTTTTCAAATAAATAAATAAAATTTTAAAAAAGAAAATTCTTAAAATTTGGCATCAGGGAGCAGGGCTCACCAGTTCTCCATAGCAATTACCAACGTAACATTTTCCAGCTTGATTTTCTGTCCATGAAACGCCCATTAAACGATACTTTTCTGTGCCAGCATCACTAGAAAGATTAAGTGTGAGAGAAATGGAACACTTACAGGGGACAGACATCCAACAGAGTGAGATGTTGGAAGATTCCCTATCCAGATCTTCCATGGCAGAGACGATCAGCATTGAGGGTACGTTTTGGTAACTTTTACGGCACAAACACTATTCCAAAATGTCAATAGTTCTGAGGCAGAAAAACATCTGAGGCAGATGAGACATGAGGATTTTATCCTTGGGGGATAGAAGGCAGGACTCAGAGGTGGGGTTAAGTATGAAAATAAGCATATAAGGCAAAAATGGCTCATAACTAAAATGACTCTCTAAAATCCCTTATATCTGTGGTTTCATAGAAAGGATACACCCTGAGGGGAAATTTAGAATATTTTCTTGTGTGTTTTTGCTTTCCTACCACCCGGGGTGATGGGGGGCCGGAGAGGGTAACGTCGCCTTAAGACATTAATGAGTCACAGCTGGGGACTTGAGGCATCCTTCATTACTCGTAAAGCCCAAGAAAGGATCCTTCCGGGTCCAGCGGGATTTCTGCATGTCCTACTAGATATTTATGTGAGCAAAACCCACTCTACATTATCTGAGGGTGCATATCACATTACTTTATAAATAAACAAAGAGGTTTTTTTTAGCACAGTTTTAATAAACACTGAATTTCTCTGGAAGTAAATTACTATGTAAATCAGAAGGCCATGTTTTATTTTGTGGAGAACTTTCACACAAATTGTTCTGTTCCAGAAAGTCATGGCACCACCAGTCTTCAACTCGGCGAGATTAGATCTATTGACATTTGTAGCCGTTGCATTCTTGGGGACCCTACAGATAGGCACAAGCATGCGATGACTTTATTTTACCTTCTAGTGCAACTTTATATGAATCAAAATGCATATTATTTTATTATAGATAGTCTTATTTCTCCCTGATATATTACCGTCATAACATTACATTGATATTTTTAGATTATTTGCATAGATAGGTTTTATTATCCACGAATTTCCTTTTGGGATAGCAAAGGAGCTGTTGTGACTTACCAAAAAGGTACATTGGTCTGATAAAGTTGAGAGTCAGTTGCCTTAAAGTTCTTTAAATCACTGGAAACTGGGCAGCTTGAAACCAAGTCAAGAACAAAACTTGTTATTTTTTTTTTCATTTTGCATTCACACCGTGGCCTCCTTTCCCAGGGATACTGGAGATCTTGGCTTTGTTTTATTTAAGGTGAAGTTTTTCTGCCTCAGAACTATTGACATTTTGGACCAGATACTTCTTTGTTTGGGGGGGGGGGGTGTCCCATGAACCATAAGATCTTTAGTGGCATCCCTGGCCTCTACCTGCCAGACGCCAGGGGCAATTCCCCACCCCACCCCCGCCACCACCACCAAGTTTTGACAACCAGAAATGTCTCCAGACACTGTCAAATGCCCTCCAGGAGGCAAAATCATCCCTGGTTGAGAATGTCTGACTGTAGGCTACTCCACTCTTCGAGTTCTCTTTAGAGTGGGGGGCATCTTGGTCATGTTCCTCAAAGGATGATCTGAAGTTTGTGTCCAAACAAGGAGGAGCCATCACGGTACTGACAAAAAGCGCAAGTCAGAATCAGGTGGGGACAGCAATCACCATTATCACACGCCTGCCCACCTGTAAGGGCGCAGATACAGAGCTACAAGGATCGTGGCTTAGTCCCACTTGGGCCTGTTCGTAGCCATTCAGCTCTGGCAATTTAACTACACGGAACTCTGATTCCTCATCGACAGACTGAGAGTGAAAACCATCCACATCTCAGGGTTGTTGCAAGCATTAAATGAGATCGTGTAAGTGAGGGGCTCACAACAGTGCTTGTCTTATTTATCTTTGTAGTGCCTTGTTATCTTAACCCAGGCGAAGCTCAAAGCTCGAAGCTGCTCATTCTGAAGGCACAAGGTCAGAGCCCCTAGGAACATGGACTGATAAGCCAGCCTTAGCTTCAAAGGGCAAATGATTTGAGCTGTTCCAGTTGCTGGGCTGCAGGTCTGCTCAGCTGCCAGCCCCCTCGTGGGAAGACTCCTTTTCTCCTTCTCGCTACTTTTCTTCCAAGGGACCCACTGTAGCCCCAGGAAGCAGAGATGAGAAAGAAACAGTCACCAGAGCTTCTGGGACGGTTATAACGACAGCAGCTAGGAACCCAGCTCTTCTCGGTGACATCATCTGCCCTTGGACCCAGTGAAGTTCATAGGAAAGGCAATAAGCAAGGCCTTAGCTGTCCCATTCCCTCCCATTTGCATGTGCAGTACTTACCATTATGAGGCTTAGAAAGCTTAAGTCGCTCAGCTGATGTCACACAGCTGCAAAGGGAGGAAGCAAGGATTTGAACCCAGTGACTAGAATACATGCTTCAAAAAGTCTGAAGGAGAAACCTCGTGTCGAAGCAGTGATGGCATACCATGGCTTTAGGCCGGTGACCCTAGACACATGGGGCTATCTAAATGCAAATGTATATTAATTAAATTAAAATTAAAAGTCCATTCTTTGGGCACCATAGTCCCATCTGAGTACACAATAGCCACATGGGGCTAGGGACTGCTATACTGGACAGCACAGATTCAGAACATTGCCATCATCACAGAAAGTTCTGTTGGACAGCACTCTGCATTTTTTTAAAAAGATAGATTGATTGACTTGAGAGTGAGAGGAAGAGAGAGAGAGAGAATCTCAAGCAGACTCCTTGCTGAGCAAGGGTCTTGACCCGGGGCTCTATGTCACAACCCATGAGATTGTGACCTGAGCAAAACCAAAAGTCAGACATTTAACTGACTGAACCACTCACGTGCCCCAGCACTGTGCATTTTAAATAGCCACAGAAACTTAACTCCGTTTTCCTGTCATTTTTACTAGGACTCTGTTAAATTAAAATGAAAATATACTTTAGAAATTTCTGGGAGAAATGGGTGTTGATTTTTTTGTGTGTCATTTTGAGGACATTGATAAGTGGAACATTCGCTCTACCTGTATTAACTCCTTGCTAAATTAGTAACCGAGTCACAAAAAAGAAACTCCCTCTTCTAATACCCTTTCTTAGTTCTCAGTGTTTTCAGAGAGAGATTATTTTTTAAATCCCCTACTCAGAACTATGCCACCTTTTTCAAATATGGACTTTACTGTATTTTTTAATGACTTCAAGATCCAGAAGGGAATTATTCATAAACAGCCATACATCATTTTCCTCTGATTATTTCCAGGAAGACCCAAGGAAAGCAAGATGTACTAGATCTTTCTGAGCTGGAGAGTTTGTATTCACAAACTCAATGTGGACTGAGAAAAATTATAGATGTTTCCCAAGGAGAACACTTCACTTCTAGAAGTACCCAAATAAGACAAGTTGGATCCATTCCCTTCATGGCATGGGAGGCCCTCAGAACATACTAGAAGAATTGTGGAATCATAAAGAGTCAGAGCCAGAGCAAATCTGCGAAAACATTTTGTCACATCTGTGGATAGAAACTGAGATTGGGAGTGAAGGTGCGCCGCCAGTTAGCAGAACCGGGACTAGGGATCACTGGTGCTTTCCTTTTGGAAAATCAGGCCAGAACAGCGAATGCCCTTTGGCTGTAGTACTGAGAACAAACCAGCGTATTCGGACAGTCTGTTATAACCCAGATGGGGTTCAACCACCTCATGTAACTTCCAAAGATGGTGATTGTCAATCTCCTGACACAACATAAAGCTACAAACAGCCCTTTCCATTCATCGGGTCCCAGTGTCTTTGAAAACATAGAGATTAGACACTTTTGTCCTTCAAGATTTTCAGCCGCTTTCTTCAAAGGAGGCAGAAGTTCAAAGGAAAGAAGCAATGTGGAGGCCCATTGTTTAGGCCCAAGCTGGCTGAGTTTCCAAGGCCTCGAGGGAGTTGGGGGTTGAGGTCCCTGTCACCTTGATTAGGCTGTCAAACAGCCTTTCCTAAAGTAACCCTTGCAAAGGTCTCCTTCTTTGTCTTTGTCTCCACCTTTGTCCCTGTCGTCAGAGCCTTTTATCTCTTCTCGGTGCCTTGCTCTGTCTCCTCTCCACTGCAGGAATCCTCAGCTCTTTATGAGGAAAACCCCAGGACTTCAATATTTGCCCAAATCAGTGTCTGTCCCTAAAGCATAATATTTTAATTCCTTCAGTTTTGCGATCAGGCCGCACGTGCCTACATTATAGGATTGTCACAGGATTAAATACAATCCTTTATTAAGTGAGTTGGAGATGCTGGGTTTATTAATTTCCTAAGGGACTTTCTGTCACTAGAAAAACATGCTAGCCACGTGGTGCTCCTCCCCCAAATAGAAAATTTCTTCAGCAAAACCCTAGACTCAGCAGGTAAGATGCAGAGTCTTAGGCTACATCCACCAATACTGGGAGACTGGAGAAGTCTCTCTTGTGTCCTTTTTCTTGTACGAAGCCTTATGTTGCAGTTGGACAGGTGGATGGGAGTGAGAAAGCTCCCAGACCCTGAAACACAATGACTGGACCCAAATAATGACACTGTGAGGGCCTGTGTTAGCGACCTGTTGCCTTGTTAACAAGTTATCCAAAAGCGTCATGGCTCAAGACAATGACCACTTACTAGCTCACACTTTCTGGAGGTCAGGAATCCGGGGGGATTCCTCCTCAGGGTCTCTCACGGAATTGCAGTCAAGATGTTGGCTGGGACTATGGTCATTCGAAGGCTCGGCAAGGACTGGTAGGTCCGCTTCCAAGATGGTGCACGGGCATGGCTGCCGGCGGGAAGCCTCAGTTCCTGGCCACTGGACCCTCTGTAGCGCTGCCTGAGTGTTCTGATCACAGGAAAGCTAAGCCATGAGAGTCTCAGAAGTCACACAAGGTCACTTCTGCCATATTCTGTGATTTACCAGTGAATCCTTAAGTCTAGCCCTCACTAAGGGTGGGGGAAGGGGGGATTAGTCTCCACCTTTTGAAGCAGAGAAACGTCAAAGATCTGTGGCCTTTTTAAAAGCTGCCACAGGGCCCCTGCCTAAGTGGCTCACCTCTTGGCCTCCTGGCAGCCCCGCATATCTGCTTTGTAACTGCCAGATCCTCCTGGTTGTAAATGCACAGGGGCTGAGTAAAGGGCTCTGCAAAGTTGGGTAGAAAAGAACTTCAAATGGTATAATAAGCTTTGCATGGCCTTTTCATTCTCTTTTGGTTATAGGTTTTTCCTGGAATGCACAGAGCCACGAACTCTGCATATTAAAATTCCCTTTATGGGCCATTACTAATCTAAAATTTACGGTGACTGAGACCAGTTGGATTATAAAATAACTTTGTCCATAAGAATAAGTAGTGTGTAAATGAGGTCTGAGAAGCTGTGTTTACATACTTTAATGAGGTCATTGCTGCTTTTAGGCACTTTATGGCCGAACTTTCTATTTAATTGAATTGTAGAGGCCAGATTTAAGCTGACATATAAGAAATGTTCATTTAAAAATGTAATCTTCTTGTACCCTGGAGCCGAGGGAAAGATCATGTAGCCTCCAGTGTGTGCCACGTAGACAACCATATTTTGAGCCAAGTGGATCGGCTGTTCTTTAAAGGCTATTCCTCTTTATGTTCGTTTTCAGTGAAAAAGTGAAAAATTGGAAGCGTGCGGAAAAATTGCAGGAAATGCATAGTAAAGACTTGTATATCCTCCACTTACATTTGATCATATTGACATTTGCCCATATTTACTGCTTTTTTTCCTTCTCTCTCTCTCGAAACATAGAGATTCTTGTATACGCGTATATGCGCACACATGAATTGTGCAAAAATATTGCCTTTTTGTTGCTGACCCATTTGAAAGTAAGTTGCAGATATCATGACACTTCACTCCTAAATACATCTCCCAAGAAATTTCCCCAGTGGATATGTCAAAAAGTCACATAAGTCAGCTTGAAAGTGCTGCTTCTGACAAAATCAGGAAAAAATCTGAAGATCAAAATAACTGAAAATAAAAGACTATAATCTGTTAAACAAAATAAGAAGCCATGAGCCCATATGGATACAGATAAGTAAATGAAAAAGTGGAGGGAGAAAAGCTTATCTGAATAATAGGAGGCCAACTTTATCATCAAAAAAATAATAGATTTTGCAAGAACCAACGAGTACTAAAATCAGTAGGAGGAACGTTAAGGATTGTATTGGTCTCCTACTGCTGTAAGAAATGACCACAAATTCTGTGACTTAAAACAACGCAAATATATTATTTTACAATTCTGTAGGTAAGAAGTCCAACACTGATCTGCCTGGGTCAGCAGGGCGGTATTCCTTTCTGGAGGCACTAGAGAAGCCCTTAACTTACTTCCAGCTTCTAGCTGTATTAATTATGACTTTTTAAAAAATTAACATATAATGCCTTTTTGTTTTCTGTATTTCTTTTTTTTTTTTTAAAGATTTTATTTATTTATTTGACAGGCAGAGATCACAAGTAGAGAGGCAGGCAGAGAGAGAGAGGAGGAAGCAGGCTCCCCGCTGAGCAGAGAGCTCGATGCAGGGCTCGATCCCAGGACCCTGAGATCATGACCTGAGCCGAAGGCAGAGGCTTAACCCACTGAGCCACCCAGGCGCCCCTTGTTTTCAGTATTTCTGATGCTTTGATGTCATGGGGGCTTGCTGAACCGTGGAGGGCCTACCCCTCCCAGGCACAGCCAGTTCCTAGAGATAGAAAACCAGCCTTCAAATGGGCCTTCCAGATGCAATCTAGAGCCCTTACCTCCAACCCCCTCCTTTATTAAGCTGTTAGGTTTTGCCGGCGTAAGTAAGAAAAAGGCTACGAGGCAAATGAATCCGAGAGATGAACTTTATTGCAAGCACCCTCGGGCGAGGTTCTGGGACTCACAGTGCGGGGTGGGGGGGCAGCAGTAGTGAGTCGGGGAAGTCGCGCTGGGAGTGAGTTGGGGAGGTCCTTTTATCGGATTGAGGTAGGGCATAGCCTTGCGTCCATATAAGGCAAGGTATGTGGTGATTGGGGGATAGAGGGCAGGGAGAGTGTATCGGACCAAGGTAAGGCATGGGCTCAAGTCCATATATGGCGGAGTATGTGGTGATCGGAGGGTATGGGGCGGGGAAAGTCCGTGATGGACAGTTCCCCATTGGGAAGTTCCTGGGTGGAGAGTTTCAGTTTCCTGGTGGTGACATGGAGGCTGCAGTGAGGGTGGTGGGAAAGTCCACGATCTTGGAGAGGGTTGGTGGGAAGATGCGCCATTTTGGAGTCCTGGTTTCCCAGCCGGACCATCGTAAGCTTTACAGCCTCAGCCACTCTTCCCCTGTCCTAATCATGTCAGGGCTCTCCAGAGTCAGCAAAGCCCCAGGATGTCAGAGCATCAGAAACCTGGAATTAATGTGCATGCACCACACACACACATACACACACCTACCTGGTCTTCCAAGCAGGCTCACTCACGTGGCTGGTGCCCCGAGGCCTCTGTTTTTTCCATAGGTCTTAAAAATCTGCCATTTCTCAACGAGACTTAAATGCGAACAGCTAAAATGTTAACACCTTGAGTGAAGGGGCACACTGAGGTGTCAGCAACCGATGCCACACCCTGCCCTCAAAGCAGGTTTTGATAGCTTCGAGAGATGACGAGGCCCTTGGCCTTGAAGGGGAGGAAAGGTTTGAAGAAAACAGAAGAGGGAGATTGATGTCTCCTTCACTGTTTTGCCCAGGGCTCCATCTGTCATCCACTGAATGTACTAGAACATAACAAATTGCTTATTTTAAAATTAAAATTATATAGTCTTTCTTCCTATTAATCTAGATTGTCAAGATGTCTCTGTATTAGCATCATGCTTCGTGGTGAAGCATTCACTCATTCCATCAAGTAGTGACTGAGCTTGCGTAGCATGCTGTATACTGTGGTGGGCATTGGGGAATAAAACAGTGGAGAGACAAATATGGCCCTGTCTTTCGTGAAGCTCACCTTACGCTGTAGTGGAGAAGCCAGGAAATCAAGTAACATACAAATAAGTGTAAGACTGTAGCCCTGACAGATGAGGACGGGGGATGGCGGTTGGGGGAGGAATTATGACAGGGTTCTCTGAGGGAAGTTAGCAGAGTGACTATTAGATGGTGGCCTCCAGAACCGCATATCCATTACTTTGTTGAAGCCACCAAGGATGACAGCATTATAGGCTAGAGAGGAAGCCTGTAGGCAAGGTGCAAAAATGTGCCATGAACCATGGAGGTCAGTAGTGGAGACTGAAGATGGTTCAGGGGCAGTAATGAGCTGGCAAGAAGGTTCACCTTGATTTTCAAGAGAATATGGAGGGGAATGGCTG
Organism: Mustela lutreola; assembly: GCF_030435805.1. Taxonomy (NCBI): domain Eukaryota; kingdom Metazoa; phylum Chordata; class Mammalia; order Carnivora; family Mustelidae; genus Mustela; species Mustela lutreola. The sequence goes on from NC_081308.1 coordinate 9,571,529, forward strand.
GGAAAAGATAATAAAGAAAAAGGAGGAAGGGTGATTTTTGAAAAAAAAACAAATGCAAATTTTGTAATTGTCTAAAAATGCCCGTGGCCTCCCCCTCCCTCACTGGAGAGTTGACAATGTCAAATTGATTTGTGGAAGGATTCAGGGTTTTGCAACATGGCTTTCAGAAGCCCTTTGTTAATGATTCCACCCATCCTGGCCCGCCCTTCCTACGACTTTATGCTTTGCCTCTCCTCCCAATTAAGTGTTTCTGAAAGAGATGTTTTCCAAGGCAGTGACACTCATAATTCTAGCACCTTCTAATGCACAATTTGTTCACCATTTCAGTGTACTTCTTTCAGCAACAGATTTGCTTTCAGAATAGCAGCCTGAAGAAACAGCCAGCACAATATAAGGTTCATCAGAGAGCATGTTTCTCAACAGCCCACTCGTACTTCATGAATCATAGAGCAATTGTTATAACTAATTTGCTCAGGAAGTTTCATGTTATTTTCAATCCAATTATTTTGTTGATAAAAGTAAGATGGTGAATGGTTTCTTTCCTCTAAACTCGGCAAAAAGAATAAAAAAAACCAACACACCAAAGTGCATACTAATGTCAAAGAACAAAAATTCAGCTAAGTAAATTTAAAGATCTAATTGGCTTTATCAGTGATTCATGAATGGGGCTGCATCCTACCTACCAAATGCAGGGGTGCTCTTAGGAGTTGTACAAAATGGAGGGCTTTTATAAGCAGAAATGAGGCGGAACAAGGAAATTATCAGCCAGCCAACAAAAAAAGATTGTTTCGAGCAGGGTCACCTTCCCCTCGGGGGAAGGGTAGGGGAGTTCTTATCAAGCAGATGACCTCACTAGCACTCATCTGGAAATTCCAGACCCAGCACTGAAATCGTACTTTCAGAGGCTGAAACTACAGTTAGGTTAGGTGTTAACTCCTGGGGGTGGGGCTTAACATAAGCTTATTAAAATAGGGAAATTGGCGGTATATTACAGACCCTTGGTGAAAATGATCACTTCAGAAACTAAATTAGCTACTCTACCTGGTGAGAGAAAAAGCTTGAATTTAAGGGCCTGTAGCAATAATTTGGCTAGACTAAACGCCCCCACCCCCCGGCCGCCTCCAGTGACTCTGCTCTCCTTACCTAACTGGATACATGTAAGTCAACACATGTACGCAAAGGTAGCTAGAACTTTAAAGGAGGCAAGTAACTTTATGCCTTACAGGAAACTCTTACCTTACCTTTTTCAGGTTTTTTAAAATATCTGTGAGAATGGCTGTTCTATAAAACAAAGATAGTAGTTGATGAGTAGTTTAAATTGCAGAAAAAGAGAATTGAATTTTTAAAGGGAACATTGGGAAATTAAAGCCTATCCTGTTATCTAGCCTTTGGAGACAAAAAATTAATGGGTAGAACCTTGCATCATTCTTATTAGATCCCATGAGTTACAAATATATCATTAGTACAGATTGATATGAAAGAATAGCTATGTTTACAGATATGTAGGAAGAGCTGGTCTTGTGAAACCACAGATTGAAACACTCACAGATTATTCCCAGAAGCCTGTTAAAATAAGTTAAAGGATCAATGACACAGGGTGAGAGGGTTCAGAGGTATGGCTTGTACATGACGGAGTAAACAATCAAATTTTTAGAAAGCAGACAGAGCGTCCTGTAGGATTGCGGAGAGAGTTCTTACTCAGCTCTTGCATCCATGTTGGAGATAATCTGGAAGTGTTGAGTCAAGAATTTCCTATTGGGAAGGGAAGAGATGACCACTGATATGTTCTTTGTGACTCAAGAACCCAAAGGTTCTTGGGGTGCCTGGGTGGTTCAGTTGGTTGAGCATATGACTCTGGATTTCAGCTCAGGTCACGGTCTCAGAGTCCTGGGATTGAGCCCCATGTCGGGTTCCACGCTCAGTGCAGAGGTCTGCTTGAGGATTTCTCTCCTTCTCTCTCTCTCTCTCTCCCTCTCAAACAAATAAATCATTAAAACACACACACACACACACACAAAGATTCTTGTGCCCAAGATCTTTTTTCAGCATTCAAGAGTACCTAAATAAACACCCTATGATATGAGTTTTAAAAAAAATAAAAATAAATAAGGCCATAGAAAGAAGGAAACCGCTTTCTGGCAGTGTCTGAAGCCTGCAAACTTAATACCCAGACCCCATTCCAAGAACAGAGTTCAAAGACCGCAGTTACCACAGGCCTGGATGACTTCGTATGCATGTCTGCAAAGAATTACCATATGGCTCTCAAGGAGTGCTTGCACAGATGTATGCAACAGCCCTGGGCTCTGAGCGTTGCTGGAAATGAGTCAGGGGTCAGGCAGTGGGGGCCAGGCGGCCTCCAGTCTTATTGGAGTGCTGTGAGTTATGTATTAGTTGGCTGGGTGAGGAGACTGCGCTGGCCTTGTGCATTCTTATATATTTCACCCAGTCCAGACACAGCCACTGCCTGACCAAAACACTAGCAAGACTCACCGGAGAAAAGATGGAGACCTATTTAAATGTTCAACCACAGAAGGAGAAGCTTGAACTAAACCTCGAAACCAAGAAGAGAATTGTAAAACAATTTTCCACCAGAGGACTTTTAGACACCAAGAAAGTCTGTGTCCTCCAAAATGTATTTAAGAAACTATATGAGTTATGTTAAATTGATTTTCACCATTTACATAGTGTCTATTAAAAAAAAAAAAAAGACCAAAAACTGCTGGTTACGAGAACAAACTGCTGGTTACCGGAACAAACGGCTCGTTACAGGGGGTAGAAGGTGGGGGAGTGGAAGGGAATTGGTGCTGTTGGTGAAGGGGATTAAGAATATGCTTACGGTTGCGGGATGCCTGGGTGGCTCAGTTGGTTAAGAATATGCTTACGGTGAGCACGGAGTCACGTACAAAACTGTTGCATCACTATATTGTACGCTGAAACGTAACGCTGCATGTTGACTATACTGGAATAAAAATGAATGAATGAATGAATGAGAAAGTAAGAAGGAAGGAAGGAAAGAGGGAGAGAGGGAGAGAAAGATAGACAATCTTTAAAAGACCTGCCTAAATGCCTTTCCAGAGTGGAAAGAACGAAAGTCCTACGTCTTGAATATATCAAGTGCCATTTCTAGCACCCTTAGCTGTATGACTATGTCCATTATGATTAGGTCAGTTGATTCAAGATAGCCCCTGGAGTTTGTCTGCAGATGGTCTGGAGATGGTCAGTGCAGCCTGGTGTGGTGGCTTAACAAAGTCACTGGGCAGAGTCCTCTCTGCTTTACCACTCTCATATAAACTTGACTTTCATCCCCAGTGTCACAAGATGGCTGCTTCAGTTGCTGTCATCACACCCACATTCTCAGGGAGAAGAAGGTAAAAGGAAGAAGGCAAAAAGAGGCACAGCCCTTTACTTTTTTAAGGAGCCTCTCTGCAAGTGCCACCCAGCGATTTCAGGCCGGCCAGAATTCAGTCATTTGGCCACACCTCGCTAAGAAATAGACTCTTTTGGTTGGGATGCCAGCCTGAAAAATATCAGGACTCTGACTAAAGAAGAAGGGAAGAATGAGTATTGGGTAGGCAACAAGCAATAGGAGAGTGACATTTAGAGCTATTAACCTCTCTGAGTCTGTGGCCTCGTTTATAAAATGGGTATACAATGCCCATTTTATATGGTTGTAATGGTAACCATTGTAATGGTTGATGAGGGGAAAACACCACACAGATATCAGCTGTTTGTAGCCTCCCAAAACCTAACTCCGAATCATTGGCATCTGAGCGAACATTTGGCATTACTCCACTTTCTGGAAAAATCAAGTCCCCAGAGAGAGTGTAGAGACTGGTTTGCTTTGCTGCCTCATCCTCATCACTGGACATCTGCTCTTGTGGTTTCATCCCTTTTGTATGGAATAATTTTAGGAAATACCTCTGTCTTCATTCTGTCTTCTAGCTCTCTAGTTCCTCTAGGACAGGCCAGCCACGCTCTTCCCCTCTTCCCACTACATGGCCACCTACCTTTACAACCAGATGATCTCTCCCATTGGATGCAAATCCTTTCCATGGCGTCTGGAATATCTCAAGTCTCCATGGGATCATTACTTTCTCACCTTATGTCTTGCTGAATTACCTGGGAAACTGGACACCAGAATTTAATAAACATTTGCAGTGTGATGCATATTTCTAAGTAGGGTCCCTTACCTTGGTTCCTACTTAGTAGTGGTAGTAGCAGTGGGAAGTAGGAGTCAAGGTAACGGACCCTACTTAGAAATGTGTTAATGACAAGGAGTATGCTCTGTTCATCACCATTCTTTCTATCAGGCGCACTCATAAAGATCCACCTGCACATTTTTTAAAAGACATTCTCATTTAAATTCTTTAATGTTTTATTAGATATGCTCTTTAGGCATTCTGCGCAGTGTTAAGAATAAGTTAATATTTTACAGATGTTAAAATTTTATTTTAAGGGATAAGTGAATTGTTTCTGAATTTAAATAGCTCGATCAAGAACTTCCAGGCTATAAGTAGTAGGCAAAGACCTATAGCTACTTTCTGTTTCTGAATCCATGCACTTTTTTACTAGAACAAAAAAAAGTGAATATTAATTGCAGTGCTCTGTTTTATGATGCATTGAAAACATTCATTGTTTAAAACTTAGGGGTTATAAAATCTGCTTCGGGGGGCGCCTGGGTAGCTCAGTGGTTTAAGGCCTCTGCCTTCGGCTCAGGTCATGATCCCAGGGTCCTGGGATTGAGCCCTGCATTGGGCTCTCTGCTCTGTGGGGAGCCTGCTTCCCCCCCCCTCTCTGCCTGCCTCTCTGCCTACTTGTGATCTCTGTCTGTCAAATAAATAAATAAAATCTTTAAAAAAAAATCTTCTATCATGATAAACCATACTATTGGCACCCATGATCTCCAACTTTGAAAGAAAGGGATGGGAGTATGGGAAAATTCCACGCTGGTCGTGAACTTAAAAGACTTTGTCTCCCACTAGTCTATTTGATATAAGACAGGTCAATCAATCTTGAACTGGAATGAAAAATCTTACTTGTCTAAGAATAGGTATATCGCCCAGATCATGTTTTCTTAAAATATTATTTCCTGTAGGTTTAAGAACAGAGAGACATTTGAAATATTAAAAGATTTGGTAATTATTGGTAAAATTCTAAGCCACCATGGTTAAAATAACTGTTTCATATAAGCATGTCTTGCATATATATATATAACACATGCTTGCCAATGTGCAAGGTTAGTATATTGATGAGGAAAAGGAGAGTCTAACCGAAATACAGCCAGACATAGAGATGGGATGGTAAGGAGGAGGCAGAGAGGATTGATTGCACAGTTGCCTGCAGCTAAGTGGCATGATTAAAAAGGTCAGCACATTAGCAGGCACCTCAAGCCTTCTCATCTGTTCACCCAAAATATTGAGTGTAACCAGGGAGACCAAGGAGAAACTATAAAGCTCTTAAACAGTGAAGTGGCTTTTGTCTTCCTGAGATGAGACAGGAATATCTGTCTCCCTCCCCCATCCCTTCAGCATTGTCACCAAAGCACTAGGATTCTTAACTAGGATGGCTTATCCCTGCATGAAAAATGAGAAGTTCATTATGGAGCACAGCTAAAATGTGAAAGCTTGCTGAAGACTCGCATGCCTAGTCAGATGAATCCCCTGGTTGCAAAAATAATGAAGTCTTTAGAGCTAAAAATAGAAGAATTTACAGATAATGACTACCTAACAAGGCTAATATTATATAGAACATATATAGTGCCTTACAGATTACCTTTATTTATCCTGGTGTTTTGCAGGATAGAAGGGCTGCCTGTGAGTAGCAGTGTATGGCCAAGCAGTCCAGGCCAGACAATTCCATTGAATGTGCGAAGGGTATGGCCCTTGGCCTCCCCAGTCTGTGTGATCTCATACAGACCATAGAGACTAACAAGACAGTGCTGGATCCAAGATGTGACTTTTTTAGCTTAAGGATGGTGAAGGCTTCCCTCCCTTGCCCCAACCTCCGTAAGGTTCTGAAGGCCTCATTTTTGAAGGAACGAGCAGACTGGAACATTGATCCATCACCAGTACCCCGCCAGCCCACCCCCCCTATCTGTCATTTCTGCTGCTTGGACCACTCTGTCGTCTGCTCTTCCTTAATCAGGGGGTTTCACTCAGATAAAGTTCAAGGACATAAGTCTGGGGATCCCTAAGTTCTCAATAGGAATCATTAAATTTTGTTCATTTCCAACTTTGTCTTAAAAATACATCACAAGCGGGGCACCTGGGTGGCTCAGTGGGTTAAGCCTCTGCCTTCAGCTCAGGTCATGGTCTCGGTGTCCTGGGATTGAGCCCCGCATTGGGCTCTCTGCTCCCCGGGGAGCCTGCTTCTCCCTCTCTCTGCCTGCCGCTCTGCTTACTTGTGATCACTCGCTCTCTGTCAAATAAATAAAATCTTAAAAAAAAAAAAAAAATCACAAGCATGTTCTGGGTTATCTGGTCAACCATCTTGATATCATGTGCTGCCATTACAATTTCAAGGCCCACCTTTGCATTTCTCTTGACAATTCCTTGATGACAAGCAGTCTGCTGATGTGACATAATTTGACTTTCAATGCAGGGTTTTCCAAACCAGGGTTAGCACAGATAACTGCAGATCTCATCTTGGGATTTGAAAATCCTCAAAATTCTACCCTCATTGTTCCTCCTCTGAGCCCTTAAGTGTTTTGTCCTAGGTAGCTATTTGAGTTAATATGATCTCTGTAGAAAATTTCTAATGTCTAATTAATGTCTGTCAACTTCATCTCCCATAAGGATGCTCATTTTCTTGACTGACACTGTGTCTTCAGTGGGTTTTCTTTTCTCTTTTTTTCATTGTACTGCATTTAATCTGCTATAAATTTTGAAAGCCCATCATGGCCAGATTGGGTCATTAATGATCAGAGTTGGAGATGCCACATGTGAGAAAGAGAAGGACAGCGGAGGGCAGCGGAGGGCAGCGGAGGGGCATGCTATTCTGTCTGCTTAGGAGGAAGAGGACAGCACAAGAGGAATCAGGGATGTTCTGTCACGTTTACAATTGAAATAAAGAATGATATCAAGGGAGAAGGAGCATGGGGTTTGGATTCACCCAGACAATCACGTGACTGCAGCCAAATGCTTAGCTTTTTCAGGTCTTGAGTCCTTCATTAAAATAATGGGAATGGGGCACCTGGGTGGCTCAGTGGGCTAAGCCTCTGCCTTCGGCTCAGGTCGTGATCCCAGGGTCCTGGGATCGAGCCCCGCATCGGGCTCTCTGCTCTGCAGGGAGCCTGCTTCCTCTTCTCTCTCTGCCTGCCTCTCTGCCTGCTTGTGATCTCTGTCAGATAAATAAAGAAAAAATCTTTTAAAATAAATAAATAAAATGATGGGAATAAAAATACCTCTTCAATCAATGGCACTAGAACTAAATGTACATATTTAAAAAAATATAAGAACATTGACTCTTAAATCGCATGCAAAAAATTCAAGATGAATCATAGACCTAAATATAAGTGCTAAAAGTATAAAACCTCTTTTGCTTTAAAAATTTTTATTTATTCCTGCACACAAGTTGGGGGGGGAAGGGCAGCAGGAGAGAGAGGAGAAGCCGACCCCCCACTGAGCAGGGATTCCCAATGCAGGGCTCAATCCCAGGACCCCAAGATCATAACCCGAACTGAAGACACACACTTAACCGGCTGAGCCACCCAGGTGTCCCTAAAGTTATAAAGCTTCTAAAGTAAATACAGAAGAATATCTTCATAGCCTTAAGATGGGTAAAGATCTTATCAAGAGGGAATAAGAATTTTTAACCATAAGAGGAAAAATTGATACATTGGACTTTATCAAAAGTAAAGATTTCTGCTTTTCAAAGGACACGTGACATCTCAGTGAGGTCACGTCTCAGTAAAATTATCCCTCTAGCAGCTCTTATACCTTTAATCATGCAAAACTACAGGGTGCCTGGGTGGCTTAGTGGGTTAAACGTCTGCTTTTGGCTCAGGTCATGATCCCAGAGTCCTGGGATCGATCCCCCGCATCAGGCTTCCTGCTCTGTGGGGAGCCTGCTCCTGCCTCTCCCTCTGCCTGCTGCTCCCCCTACTTGTGCTCTCTCGCTCTCTCTCTCTCTCTCTCTCTCTCTGTCAAATAAATAGATAAAATCTTTAAAATAAAACAGAAACAAAAACTCCAAAGGTAACTTGAAAGGTATCTCCTGAGGACAAAACCGGTGATGAAGTTTTGCCTTGGAGCTTTTGGAAGGAAAACAATAGGTTGGAGCAGCAGGGTTGGGGGTGAAGGCGGTCCTTCCTGTTGTAATGGAGAACAAGTATTTACTTTCAGTTTTACAAAACCATTTTCCTGTCACATTTTCTGACCTTGCTGCTGCGTCTTTGCTAGAGCCAAGGAGGCGAATGAAGTATTTCTGAGAACAAAGCAAACCACCTGTGGGCAGCTCGGAAGCAGCCAAGTGAATACTACATGAGGCAGGGTGAAGGTTAAGCTTTTGGCAAAGTTCCCAAATGAAATTACTGAAACACACATACCTAAAAATTATCCCCATAGAACAATGCTCTCAAGGAAGTTTCAACAGTTGGAGTAGACAGTTGCGTATTAGAAATTCCATAATGCTTCCTGAAATATTGATGATTTTGTATTGATACATCTCTTTTTTTTAAGGCTCTAAATAATTAAAATGTTTCTATGTTACTTGGGAACACAGAGTGGCAATAATAATTGTTCAGTCCATGTTCTCTCTCCCGTTTGCAAACGACTGTGACCATATTAGTGAAACTGATGTAGGAATTGGTTGGGGTTCAGAGCTAATGGCCAAGAAAGAATTCTTGAGATGTCTTCGGTGCAAAAAGATGGTTTTATTAAAGCAGGGGGAGAGGACCCCTGGGCTTGGAAAGAGCTCCACAGGGGTCATGAGGAGTGGGGGCTCCCCCATTGTATACTTTCACGTTGGGAGGGAGTTAGGGAGAGCGAAAGTTTAAGGAATTTTAAGGAAGTTTTCCCGGATCTTGAGGGGGCTGGCTGGTGTTGGGAGGTCATTTATTATTGTCTGTAAAACCTGAGTCATAAGACCCTTCAGATGAGTATCGGTAGGTCATGCTTAGGAGATGATTGCCAACATAGATCTTGGAGGGTAGAGCTATAGGAAGTTTCATATGTTGAAGTAGACTTACAGGATCCTGGAGGTTTGGGATAGTGTTAAGCTAAGATTGCTTCTTGCCTTTAGCAAAGTATTAACAGGGAGGCAGCTTAGTCCCCAGAAGAAGGTCACTGCACCTGTTCCAAGGACTTGTCGGTGGGCTATAGGAAGTAAGGATGTTTAGTTTTTTCTTTTGCCTTTGTTTCCCACATCAAAACCATCTCGTGGGTTTGACTGCATGTCTGACAAAGTGACAAGGTCAATGTCAGGTTTCAGTGGGTGATCTTTCTTTTATTATTGTTTTCCATATTCCTATCCAGTAGAAAGGCATCCAAGGGCATAGTTTAGGTTGGATTCTAGCAGTAGTTGGAAAACTTTTTCTGTAAATGGCCAGACAGTAAATATTTTATTTAGGCTTTGCACACCATATAGTCTCTGTCACAACTACTCCCATTGCAGCACAAAAGCAGATACAGATAATACATAAACAAATGGGCGTATTGTGTTTCAATAAGACTTTACTTATGGGCACTGAATTGAATTTCACGTAAATTTTCATATGTCCTGGAATATCCTTTTGTTTATTTTAACTATTTTATCATGTTAAAGCCATTCTCAGCTAGAGAGCAATAGGTAAGTGACTGCCCAGATGCAGCCCAAGGAAGGTAATTTGCTGATCCCTCAGTGACTTTTACTAGGTAATTTGAATTTCCTGAGTCTTAATTTCATTATCTGTGCAACTTGGGGTGTCAGGTATACTTTACAAAGGTTTCTGAGGCTTAAGTGAATAAAATATGGAGACGTGTATGCAGCACAGCACTTTAAAATTAAATATTAATATATTTAATTTAGTATACATTTATTATATTTATATATTGGATATTATTATACGTACAATCGGCTATACTACCCTTATCATGTTATCTAAGAGAAACATAATAACAAAGACCACCAATGGAGAGCCTGGTGCAAAACTGCCTTCAATAAAATGGACCTGCTTTCTTGTCTTTATTTAATATATTTGACAGGCAGCATTGCAGGAGTTTAGAATTTCATTTTTAACAAAAGAAAGCTTGAACTTTGATTGCATGTTTCTCCTTTCCCTCTCTTAGTTGGGTGGATACTGTAAGAACTATTTAGCCAGAGGCATCCATCCATTAAACAAAACCTTGTTGATTAACCCTTAAACTGTCCCTGCTCCCCTGCCCCCAGGGGACTTACTTTAAAACAAGTCCAGGAAACCAGCCCCAGGTAACGGGTGGGTCAGGCCAGGTAAGACCTCTGATCAGTGGGGGGTTGCCTACTGTCTCCCTAGCTACCAAGGAGTATGGGCCCCGCCCTGCCAATTCTAACCAAGGTGATAGGCTAGGTCAAATGTCTACTATAGCCCAACCCCATGGCCTTTGTCCTTAAAAGCTAGTCTGTGAAACAGAGAAGGGTCGCCCTCTCTGTAAGAGGCATGTCCCTGGCAGGTCAGTTTGATTCTGGATGGTTGGCGCGAAATAAAGCTTTGCTTGACCTTCACCTTGTATCAGTCTTGCTCCTTTAATCACAGATCTATTTGGGGGGGACCTAACAGATACAATGATAAATCATTTGGAGAAGGGAGGCAAAAGGGAAGAATGAGTGGGGCACCCCTGGTGGCTCAGTCCATCAAGCAGTGGACTCTTGATCTCAGGTCTTGATCTCCATCTGGTGAGTTCAAGACCCACGGTGGGCTCCAGGCTGGGTGTAGAGCCTACTGAAAAAAAAAAAAAAAAAAAATTGAAGAATGGGTAAAAAAGGAAATTCCAGTTTGAAACCTCTTGCTCACCTGTGTAAGGCGCACTTTCCTCCCAGAGACCTTTACCTGCCTCAAGGCAAGAGGATAAGGTGATCTTAGTGCTTTTCTCCTGTCCGTGATAGGACCAGCTCCTAACGAAAATTAAACTTGAATTGCCTACCACTGTTGAGATCACTACAAATATTGCTGCTCCTTCTATGATTTCTGTTTGGGGAACATCCAAACAAGAGAATAAGCTCCTGTTTAAAACCTTTTACCTCTTAATTGTTGAAGAGCTAGTGTTCAGGTTATTGGAACGTGGACAGATGGGAAATTGACCAGCCTCTTCCTTCACTTTCTGTTCCAGAAGGTCCACACAACCTGGGGAGAAGCATGACCTCAGTCCGTAGGCTTACCTCCTTCTCCCAGGAGTACCTAGGGCCTTGAACATTGTAGGAACTCAATAATACGAAGTTTTTATTAAATTAATTAAGAATTAATTAATTAATTAAGAATTGTGTTTTTTAAAGTTTTATTTATTTAAGTAATCTCTACACCCAGCGTGGGTTTCAAACTCACAACCCCGAGATAAAGAGTTGCACACCGCCTAGGTGTCCCAAGAATTGTCTTTAATGAGGGGTGCCTGGGTGGCTCCATCATTAAGCATCTGCCTTTGGCTCAGGTCATGATCCTGGGGTCCTGGGATGGAGCCCTGCATCAGGCTCTGTGCTCAGCGGGGAGCCTGCTTTTCCCTCTCCCACTCCCCCTGTTTGTGTTCCCTCTCTCGCTTGCTCTCTCTCTCTCTGTCCAATGAATGAAGGAAATCTTTTTTAAAAAAAATTGTTTTTAGGGCGCCTGGGTGGCTCAGTGGGTTAAGCCGCTGCCTTCGGCTCAGGTCATGATCTCAGGGTCCTGGGATCGAGTCCCGCATCGGGCTCTCTGCTCAGCGGGGAGCCTGCTTCCCTCTCTCTCTCTCTGCCTGCCTCTCCGACTACTTGTGATTTCTCTCTGTCAAATAAATAAATAAAATCTTTTTAAAAAAAAATTGTTTTTAATGCAGTTATTATTCATATTGAATAAATAATACTGAATAGATAGTTTCAGAATCATGTGGATTCACAGTTGGTGTCTCTGCCCTTTTCCTGGCCTCTGCTTCTTCCTGGCTTCAGCTGTAGAAGTCATTTAAGCCAGAATCACCAGAATTGTTCTGCAATCTAAAATGAGCCTATAGGTCCTGGTCTTCCACAATCAGTGCACAGAGATGGACACGGAAGCCTCCAGCAGAAACTTCTTCGGTTTTCATTGTACTATATTGAGTAAACCACACAAATGAGATCTTGATTCCAACGATCTTTCTTATTTGTATACTATTGCTTCTAACAAGCCTTGCTGGTATTATTTTACAACTAGAAAGTAGATTAAAGCTTCTTAAATGGCATAAATTCACTCTAGCTTTACAGTTAGAATTTTTTATGCATTGGCTTTAAGGGAAGGGGTTTCCTTTCTTCTTTTTTTTTAAAAGAATTTATTGATTTGACAGTGAGAGAAGGAGAGCGAGCACAAGCAGGGGGAGCAGCAGAGGGCGAGGGGGAAGCACGTTCCCGTGTGGGACTCAATCCCAGGACCCTGAGATCACGACCTGAGCCGAAGGCAGAGGCTTAACCCTCTAAGCCCCCCAGGCGCCCCGAGTAGGGCTTTTCACAATGTGCGTTTCCACTTCAACTACCGTCATTCAAGACAAGCTCACAGCTACAAGCGCTAACTGGTTAGTACGGACTGATAATGACCATGGAAACACTTCAAGGACATATATTTGAGGTTGATGTAAGTAAAGTGGGGAAATGTTTCAGACTTGGGGCCGGCACCGGTCTGATCTTCAGCAATATAAACATTGGGCTGTTAATCGTAGTGCCTCCCAGCCTGCCCTTACACTTCCCAGGGGCGCCCCTCAGCAGGAACACAGTGAAATTCTCAAAAGCAGTTAAAATCTACTTTAATGCACCTCAACTTAAACTATATGGGAAATGGTGTAGTTTAGACCTTACTAGTTTGGGATTGCCTTTTGCGGGAGGTTGAGCTCCTCCATGGAAGCGCTGGAGAATTCCCACCCAGAGGGACAATGGTTCTTTTTTTTTTTTTTTTTAAGATTTTATTTATTTATTTGACAGAGAGAGATCACAAGTAGGCAGAGAGGCAGGCAGAGAGAGAGAGAGGAGGAAGCAGGCTCCCTGCTGAGCAGAGAGCCCGATGCGGGACTCGATCCCAGGACCCTGAGATCATGACCTGAGCCGAAGGCAGCGGCTTAACCCACTGAGCCACCCAGGCGCCCTGGGACAGTGGTTCTTGACTCCTATCTCCTATCCCCGCTTTTATGGGGAGCTCGGCTCCGTGCCGGGTGCTGGGTATTCAGTACTGACTGCAGACGCAGAGATTCCTGTATGGGTGATTGTTACATCATTCTTTATATTTTTAATTAGCATAATAGCCAAAATATTCATCAACTTATAAATAAGCAAAAGATGACACATCCAAGTAATGGAATATTATTCAGCCCCAAAAAAGGAATGAAGTACTGATACGTACCTACGATGTGAATGAGCCTTGAAAATACCACACAGAGTGAAAGAAGCTAGGCATGAAAGGTCGATTTTCTTTGCCAGTGGATAGAGTGGGATGGGTTAGGGGGAAATGGGACTGTTAATAAGTACTGGGTTGCTTTGGGGGGTGGTGAAAATATTTTAACATTGCTTGTGGCGATGGTTGCACAACTCTGTGAATTTACTAAAATATATTGAATTGTACGCATGACGTGTGAATAGTTAGGTGTGCAGATCACGTGCCACTGAAGCTGTTATTAACACACAGACTGGGAGTTGGACTTGGAGTTCAGTGTGGAAGGGCCTGAGTGCCACAGAGAGCCATCTGGACTCTACTGTCGTCCATGGGCAGCCATCAATATTTTCACATGATCAGATGTTTGTTTAAGAAAAACCACTGTAGGGCGCCTGGGTGGCTCAGTGGGGTAAGCCTCTACCTCACTCAGGTTGTGATCTCAGGGTCCTGGGATCGAGCCCCTCATCCGGCTCTCTGCTCAGCAGGGAGCCTACTTCCCCGCCGGCCCCCCCCCCCCCCGCCCCTGGCTGCCTACCTCTCTGCCTACTTGTGATCTCTCTATGTGTCAAATAAATAAATAAAATCTTAAAAAAGAAAAGAAAAGCGACTGTCTTAGCGGCATGCGTGATAGATAGAGATGAAGAAAACCTGACGTAGAGTGGTGAGACTCTCCCAGATTTGTAGAGAATTTGTAATCATGTTCCTTGTCTTTTGTTCTCATGGTCTTCTTAACCTCCGTATCAAGAAGGTAAACCCTTGTCACTTCATTAGCCAGGGAAGTATCTGCTGCAGGGTCAAGAGCAGAATTTGTTTGGACACAACTCTCCAAAGAGCCCCACCTCCTTGTCAACACTTGGCATCATCTTTATTTGATTCCAGGCATCTGTGTGGGTGTGAAGTGGTATCTCATTGTGGTTTGTTCCTGTCTTTCCCTACGGACCAGTGATGCCAAGCACTCTTTGAGTGCTTGTTGGCCATTTATCTATCCTCAACTCTCCCTCTTGCTGAATTAGCAGTTTTACAATTAGAGATTGATTCCTTTGCCTTCTTGAAATGGAAACATATCAACCTAGTGGTTCTCAAACCAGGCAGTTTTGTGCACTCCCCCACCCGCCCCCCATCTAAGAAGGGTTTCCAAGTAAGATACAGATGCCCACTTAAATTTGAATTTCGAATAACTGGCAAATACCTTTTCAGTGTACATGTGTCCTGAGGGAGAGTGAAGTATGTGACCCCAGGATATACATCTTTAGCATAATGATGATTTTGAATTAAAGGTATTTAAGGAACAGCCAGTACAGGAAGGATACACTGACCCTTCTCTGCCCCCCCCCCACCCGAAAGCAAGAAATAAATCGCAAGTAAAAGGTAGCTCCGTGTACCAGGAGGGTAGAAGCCCCCTTACCACAAGAGATAGAGACTGTGTAAACAAGCCTTGCTACTTCACTAGTTCATTACCATCAGCCTAAGCCCCTTTGTCTTGTCAGTTCTCCACGGATTATTTCTTTGTCTGAAACATACAAAAGCTGCCTGCTTTGGTCACTTCTCCGAATCTTGTATTTTTATGAGCTCTCATACAGATGAAATTACATTTGTTTTTCTCCTGTTCATCTGTCTTGTGTCACTTTAACCATTAGACCAGTCCAAGAAGCTGGAAGAGAAAAATACGAAGTTTTGCTCCCCCACAGTATTCATTGCTTGTCTAAAGCTCAAATTGAAGTGTGCATCCTATATTTTTAGTTACTAAATCTGGACCTTTATCCCAAGGAGACATTTTGCAAGGTCTAGAGACATATTTTGGTTGTCACAGCCCAGAGCGGGTCGCAGGGAGGGGAGGGCTGCCGCCAGTGAATGGAGGCCAGGTTTACTGACTAAGCATCCCACGGTGCACAGAAAAGCTTGCAGGTCAGTATCTTGGAGGCTGTTAACCCTGCCTTAACCATGTATTGAGAGCTGACTCTAAGATGAATAGTCTCCGAGAAGTAGCCCACGACCTCGTGGCCTCAGGAAGGGAGGCCCTCTGGAAAAATTAGTCAGAGGGGATATCTGGGGCGAGTAGTGGGAGATTGAACTGAACTGACTCCCTGTTGGGTGAGAACTAAGATGAGTGGTGGCTGCTCTGATGGGGATGCGGGGGAGTCCACTGCAGCCCATGGGACCGGGACAAATGGACCTCCTTGACCATCAGGGAAGCCATCAGCAAGCAGGCAGAACTCCAAGCTCATCTTGATCTGTATCTGGCAGCTGCTGCCACCAACCACAGCAGACTCAGAGCTCTGGAGCCACAGGAGACCCACAGCACAGCCTCCCAGCGTCACCTCCAGCCTGGGTGCACAGGCATAGTGAGGCCCCCACAGGGCTCTGTTGCTGTGAAATGAGCAAGCTTAATTTGAAGAACAGACAAGCTGAATGAAAGATCCCTTCCTCTTCGCAGTCAGAACTGCCGACGCTGGACATTTTGCCATTGTCTCGCAACTATCTCTTCCCTCAAACATACATTATAGCGGGCTGTGGCATTTGTCAGTTTCCCGCATGCAGGCGTCATTGCCGGCGACACTGTCATGAACGCCAGCTCCTCGTCCCTTGTAGACCAGAAGGTGATAGACTTGATTAACCCCAAGCCCCAGCACATAGGTTCCTAAAATATTCCTTCTTAAAAATGGCCTCCGCTTCACGCTTTATTTTTAGTTGCCATTCTGTATGCAGTAACCCCACAGTAAACTGGTCCCCACGAAAAATTCTGTGCAGGAAAGGAGCCCTTCAGTCATTTAGAGGGTTCCTCCTCGACTGTGGGATGTTGCCTCAAGCAGTTCTGTCAAATAATTTAATTGCTCAGAGCCATCTCCAGACTCCCAAGATGTCAAACAATAGTTTCCTTGCAACAACACAAACCAGCTCATCCATCTAGAAAGTGCTTAGGCTACAGAAACTCTTTTGAATGATGTTGGTGCTCTTCCTTTGCTTGTGTCGGTGGCTGAGTTTCATTGGGATGTTTCACAAATCTGTCCCAGAAAGTGAAGAAGGTATCTAAAATGGGAACTGTGTTTTTAAAAATAAGTATCAGGTTGCATCGCTGTTGAGGAATCGAATAATTGATGCTGTGCGTATAATTCTTTTCAGAAAATCCCTCATAATTTCTCTTTCAAGTTTGCTTTTTCTTTTTTCTTTTACTATACATTTTTGATTCCTGGCTGCCTTAGAGGTCCCATGTTTCAGTGGTAGATTTGGATGACAAGTTGAGGGTCCCAGAGGAATCTGATAAAGCAAAAGTTAAAAACGATATTGCATTACGGAGAAGAGGTAATGCACTGCTCTTGTAGAGCTGCTCTTCGGAAGCACGTGATGTGTTTGTAGAAAATGGAAATTTTGGGGGGGGCATGAAAGTCCTTCCATAAAGCAGCTGTCTCTGTCCCCACTGGCTTTCTTTTAGTGACAGCCACACCCACTTGGTGGAAAGGTGGTGCTCAGCCAGCTTGTAACCAGTTACAGAGTAAATGTGTGCCCAGTGGGTTCCTGGTCCCGCATGACCACGTATGTTGGCAGTAACTTCATATTCCAGATGAACCCTTCATATTCCACTGTTCTAGGCCTTGCCCAAAGTAGGAACACTCCTCATTTGCCTAGATGGCACCTTTCTCTTACTGCAAAGAAATGGACGATAGCAGATACATGGAGACGAGAGTTTATGGTCCCTTTATCCCCCATCCCAGTACAGGATGCCAGTGTGACGGGATCGCCCATGCTGCTCTGGCCTCTGCCTGAAGGTGGCCTTTTCCCCGGCTTGAATGGCCCTGGCCATTCTGAAGGCAGGGCTTGCAGGTCTGTGGCTCCAACCAGGCACGCTTTATCAAGGCCAGGGCTGGAGGCTCTCCTACTACTCCTGGGGTCCGCAGGTAGACAGATTATTTTGGTTAGACTGTTTGCCTGTCCAGAGACCTTGGGTCAGTGAGCACACAAATCAGTCTTAAGGCACACCAACATCCACCTTGCCAGGAAAGCAGCTCTTGACACTCTCTGCCCCAGGAATCCAGGCATGTCTGTGCTTCTCCTGGGAAGTGAGAATTTCCAGTCCCCTTCAGGGTCCTTCTAGCTGGACTAGGAATGATAGTAACGTGAGAGATTCATAGGAGAAAATCAAATTTAGTTTTGTACCTGTGGGGAATTCACACAGACATGGAAATTCCAAAAGACAGGCAAAATGAGGTCTGTATGTCATCCTGAACTAAGGAGAAGGGGTTAGGCATCTGGGACTTGAGAGGAATGGAATGTATTTCACAGGGTGATGAGAGGAACAAATGTTTGGTAATTAAATGTTTGGCCTGCCACACAGATGGCTCACTCAGATAAAATTTATCTCTGTTAATAACCCTTATTCTGGGAAAGACCCCACCCCCTTTTTGTAGATTTTTCTAGGTAGTTAAGGGAAGGGCGTGTTTCTCTTGAGCCCACAGGATCTTGATACCTTCAGCTCAAAATAGTCTACATGGTAAAGTGGCACATTTTGCAGGGACCTGTCCTGAACTCATTCACTTTGTAATTTTAAATCGAGTACCACCTCCAAGTATCAGTATTTCCAACTCCAGCCCTGAGCACAGAAGCGCGGGCTTGAGTTGGAATCTGCTTCCTCATTTTATTCCCCACCTCCCACCCACAGAGAACAAAAATAAAAGATTCTTCCATGACTGGACCTAAACTTGCCACCTTTGCATAATAAAAGAATTGGAAATTGGGGCACCTGGGTGGCTCAGTTAAGTGTCTGATGCCAGGGTCCTGGGACTGAGCCCTGCATTGGTGCCCCTGCTCAGCAAAGAGCCTGCTTCTCCCTCTCCCTCTGCTCCTGCCCTCCCGCCCCCTGCTTGCATGTTCTCTCTTTCAAATACATATATAAAATCCTTTAAAAAATTTTTTAAAAGAATCAGAAATCAAAACAATGATTGTATATTTTTAAAGCCTGGTGGAGAGAACCGGAGGTGCTGAGGGGAAGGGGCTCAGCCCCAGTGCCCAGGCCCTCCCACCCCAACTCCAGAAGAGCTACTGTCTGACAGTAAGCAGGGAAGATTGAACGTGGGAGAGGGGCAAGTCTGCGAGACGGCAACTGGGGAGACCAGTTCACTGAGACAGGCCCTAAAGTGACCCCCAGAGTGACGCCGCTGCGATCTGCAGGATGGGGCACTGGCTCTGCACTGCACCCACTAAGTCCCTGTGCATGAAGCACCTTACTCATCACAACATACTGTTGTCAGACAAGGAATATGCATGCATTTAAAGAAGGCCAGACTTCAAAGACAGCTTTGGTGATGCATTATTCTTAGAACATGATTAGAAATCGCCATCATTGCCCGATTTCCTGTTTCCTTCTAATGAGCCTCCTAAAAGACAGCACTGTCTTCCTACAACAGAATGGTAGCAGCCCACAGAGTTCCAGGAGAGACAGCACAGTCATTGTTGGGAAGGCTTAAGAAAGAAACGGAAGGAAAGGGCAGGGGATGGCCTCCCGGACTGTTTGGACAGGTGCCAGGGGTCAAGAGTCAGGTAGAACAAAGTTTTCCAGTTGGAGGACTTTCTGTTGGGCTTGAGAGCCACCACACAATGGCGGACAACATAGCATGCACTGGGGTCAGTGTCCTGTGCTTTTCGGAATGTGGGACGGAAGACAGCAGCCAAGCATTTATTTGCCTGTGATAACCATCATTGCTCAAGTGTCGTAACATTACATAACCCAAATAAATTAGAATTTAGTACATACCCAGTAGGGACACAGACCTAGAACTGTGCACAGTCGAAATAGAAAAAGGCAAGATACTGTGAGCCAAAAGTACTGTTCTAGCCAAGGAGACAATACTAAAAGAAGTAAGCGCACACAGGAAAAATACGTATAAACATGGGTGTAATCATGTGCTCTTGGCAGGTCCTTGAGATTCAACTTGCAAGGAGCCACTTCTTAAAGAAGAAACTGGGGCATTCTTGGTTCTCTTTTACCTTGACAGTATAACGGGATAGCTTAAGAAGAAAATTTCGATAATCCTAGAAATTTGCTGCCAATCACATGCTGGCTACTTCTCTCTCTTGCCTGTTTCCTGATTCGCACATCCAGATTTGTTCTTTCTCCTAAAGATGCATTAGATATCACGCATGCATTTCAAATATGCTGAGAATGGAAGCTTCCAAATGCAAGGATGGTTTCATTTTCTCTTGCTGTAATGCTTCCTCCTGGAAGGGCTTAGTTCTGTGTTTAGTAAGTGATCAGTGACCATCAATTACAGGCCAGTCCCTTTCAACGAAATCCACTCTAGATGCTCATACTCCTTCACTTACACTATTGCATTTTTTTTTTAAGATTTTATTTATTTATTTGACAGAGAGAGATCACAAGTAGGCAGAGAGGCAGGCAGAGAGAGAGAGAGGAGGAAGCAGGCTCCCTGCCGAGCAGAGAGCCCGATGAGGGACTCGATCCCGGGACGCGAGATCATAACCTGAGCCGAAGGCAGCGGCTTAACCCACTGAGCCACCCAGGTACCCCTATTGCATTATTTTTAAAAAAGATAATGAGGACCCTGAGGCCCTCAAATCCTGTCCACTGGGATGGGGTCTAGCAGCATCAGTGTGGTTCCTTCTGTCTTGAATATAGCACTTGGTGGAGGGCCCTGGGTAGCTGACAGAACCTGTTAAGTGTCTGTGAGTTGGGAGAGCAGGGTCTTCAAAAATCATCAGGGGCGGGGGCGGGGGGGGGGCGGATGGGAGGAGGAAAAAATCATCCGAGCAAATTTCTTTGCAATTGTTTCCAAAACAATGCCACACAAGCTCTGGTAAGACGCTTTGCCTAACCAACTCGAGATCAACCTGATGTAGGAAAGATGTCACGGTTCAAAGCCAATGGCTAAGAAAGAATTCTTGAGATGTCTTTGGTTTTTTTTATTAAAGCACAGGGACAGGACCCGTGGGCAGAAAGAGTTGCATCAGGGTCATGAACAGTGGCCCATTATATACTTTCAGGTTGGGAGGGGTTAGGGAGAGCGTGTAAGTCTCTAAGGAATTTGGGAGCAAGGTGTCCAGGACCTTGAGGGGGCTGGCTGGTGTTGGGAAAGGGTCATTTATTACTGTCTAATAAAACCTGAGTCACGAGACCCTTCAGATGTATGTCGGTGGGCCATATGCTTGGGGGATGATGGCCAACATGTATCTTGGGGGACAGAGATAAAGGAAGTTTCCAAAGGATTTTTTATACATTAAAATAGATTTATGGGGGGGGGGGGAGTAGACTTCCAGGATCCTGGGGGTTGGGCTAAGGTTGCCTTTTTCCCTTAGCAAACTATTAACATCCAAGCCGCTGAGTCCCTAGAGGAAGGTCACTCTGCCTGTTTCAAGGACTTGTCAGTGGGCTGTAGGTAGTAAGGACATTTAATATTTTTTCTTGTACCTTTGTTTCCCACATCAAACCAACCCCCGTTCCCTCTTGCACACACAGGTGTGTTCACCCTTGAACATTTTCAACCTCGCCCGTTAGGCTGAATGCTTACCTCAAGTCACTCGTATTTTTTCTGAAATCTGTTTATGCCAGCTGTGCTTGGGTTTTTTTCCAGCTTTATTGGGGTATGATTGACCAGTAATGTGATTTTCTTTCCCGAAGGCGAGCAATGGTGATTGAGCGTGCTCGTATATTGTGAAGCCACCGAACACAGCCATCATCTCACTTTCTGACCATTTTGTGCGTACGGGGAGGACACTTAAGGTCCACTTACTCTCTTAGCGGATTTCAAGTAAGCAGTTCTGCCAGTGCTTTTATGGATAGTGGTGAGTGTGATTGTTTTTACACCACACAGAAGAAGACCCCAGTGGACAAAATGTTCACAGCTTCCGAAGAGCCTGTGGTCCAACCACTGGATCACCCTCCTGTGGATTCTGACTGAGGGCAGGTAAAGACAGAATCCATACGTGGGACTCCCCCGAAGCCCTGTGGGGCTCCCCCCACTTCTCTGGGCAACTCAGAACCACCAGGAGGGAGCCTGTTACATACCCTGAAACCAGAAGTTGAAAATCAGATTCGGAGCCTCAAATTTCTAAACTGCATGAAATAATATGACTCTGTTGGAACTTCAAACAACAACAACTTTAAAAAAAAAAAAGGTACTTCTCTTTGGCTTACAAATTAGAGAAGAACATTTGTGTTTATTAAAATGACTCAGGCTAATTAATTTGTAGCTATCACTTGGAAACACTCAAAGAGGAAAGGTCTGTGTTTATATTTAAAATTTCAAAACAGCACAAGAATTAGGGTGCCAATTCAGAGCTCCGGCAAGTCAGTATTAGTGACTATTTCAGCAGAATTGCATGATGTTTCTTTGAGAAATTGGCACAGCATTATGGTTTTCATTCAGTATTAAATGTAAAAATTGTATATTGAAGCGATAAATAGAAAATGATTCCCGGGCGCCTGGGTGGCTCAGTGGGTTAAGCTGCTGCCTTCGGCTCAGGTCGTGATCCAGGGTCCTGGGATCAAGCCCCGCATTGGGCTCTCTGCTCAGCAGGGAGTCCGCTTCCTCCTCTCTCTCTGCCTGCCTCTCTGCCTACTTGTGATCTCTCAGAAAAGAAAATCATTCCCATGTATGTGAAATAAAATTAGCATGATGTGGCAATCTGGGGCTGTTTATTGTGGAAAAAGAAGAACCTGTCTTGGTGAAGGGGAGCAAATTTTGGCATCCCACGAGAAGACTTTTTGGCATATTTATTGTTTTAAACTGGCTGTTTTTAAGAAACTAGGGACACTGGAGAAGCTCTGAAAAGAAGGTACCCTTTTGTAAGGGACATTTACATGTATAGGGGAAATCTCCATTTGTAAGGGTGTCTCCCTCCTAGGAGGAGGACAACTTAAGTCTCTAGAAGGTCTGATCAAAGGAGAAGGTAAGGACTGAGATCTGCATAACAACCTTACCTTTGTCTGCTGACAGCTGATTATCTGCCCCGACTCCCCATCTCCAACATCTTTTTTTTTTTTTTTTTTAAGATTTTATTTATTTGACAGACAGAGATCACTAGCAGGCAGAGAGGCAGGCAGAGTGAGAGGAGGAAGCAGACTCCCCGCTGAGCAGAGAGCCTGATGCGATGCATGCGGGGGTTCGATCCTACGACCCTGGGATCATGACCTGAGCCGAAGGCAGAGGCTTAACCCATTGAGCCACCCAGGCGCCTTTCCAACATCTTTTTTGCCTTTGCCTGGAAGTGGTATTATTATGGGATATGTATTTATATTTAATAAATATAATGTATAGGTATTATAGATTGTGTATTAGTTAAATAGTTATTATATGTTGAGCAGCTTTTCAAATGCTCATGACGCTTTTGGATATCCTGTTTTGTAAAGTACCTGTTCAGATCTTTTGTCCATTTTTACTTTTTTATTTTTTAAAATTCATTTTATGTCATCTCCTCACCCAATGTGGGACTTGAACTCATGACCCTGAGAGCAAGAGACACATGCTCTTCTGACTGAGCCAGCCGGGAGCCATAGATCTTTTGTCCATTTTTACACTGGGGTTTTAGGGCACCTGGATGGCTCAGTTGGTTAAATGTCCGCCTTCAGCTCAGGTCATGATCCCAGGGTCCTGGGATGGAGCCCCGCCTGCTTCTCCTTCTCCCTCTGCCTGTCACTCCCCCTGCTTGTGGTCTCTCTCTCCTCCTCTCTCTGTCAAATAAATAAAATTCTTTAAAAAAATAAACAAACTGGGGGCTTTGTCCCTTTTTATTGATTGGAAAAATTCTACATGTAATCTGGTTACAAAACCTTTCTTGGATATGTGTATTGCCAATATCTTCTTGTCCTGAATTATCTTTTGTACCTGGTAAGGAAAGTCCAGGCTTTCATTTGGGCAAGAATTGTTCATGAGGATAGAATAAATTCTGTAGGTTTTGTTTTCTTTACTACCTGACTGCCCTAACATACCTATATAGGCCATAAGTAAAATGAAAGTCTGATGTGTGATAAGACATGGAGTTTTAGTGCTATGCATTTACATGGTGTTGAACTTGGCATTTGTTGAATAAACTAATAATTGGGAAGAAAGGTGCTTTGTTTATTTATTTATTTAGAAGATTTTATTTATTTGTCACACAGAGAAAGGAGGAGAGAACAAGCACAAGCCGGGGAGTGGAGGCAGAGGGAGAAGCAGGCTCCCCACTGAGCAGGAAGCCTGATGTGGGGCTGAAACCTAGGACCCTGGGATCAGGGCCTAAGCCAAAGGCAGACGCTTAAACAACTTGGGCTTTTTTAAAATGGAGTTTAAGCCTCCTGGGTGAAAAGTACCAGCAGAGCAGACACATTCTTGAAATTATTTTTCAATTAAATCATTCATTGTTCTATAATAAATAAAGGACTGCTAAATTCAGGGTACATTTGTTAAACTCTATAGGGAGTATAGAGAACCATAAAAATGATGTTTTTCTTTGAATAGCAGCTCACAGTTCGTAGCATACCCTCAGAAATTGTATTTTAATTTGCAGATTAGTTTCTCAAATTCTGCATTGCTTATTCATTAATTCAAAAAAAAAAATCCATCATGTGCCTGCTGTGTGCCAGAAAAAAGCCTTCCAGAACAAGATGGACAATAAATAATAAATACATAAATGCCAGAATTGCACTAAAACCATAGTCTCTCCTGCCTTTAATAGCATTAACCACCTGCCTTCTGTGAACTTTGGGCAAACTTCTTTGTTTGTTTTAATTTTACTTATTTTGTGGGGTGCTTGGGTGGCTCAGTTGGTTAAGCATCTGCCTTTGGCTCAGGTCATGATCCAAAGGTCCCGGGATAGAGGCCCGCATGGGGCTCCTTGCTCAGCAGGGAACCCGCTTCTTCCTCTCCCTATGCCTGCCTCTCTGCCTATTTGTGATCTCTCTCTCTGTGTGTCAAATAAATAAACAAAAATCTTTTTAAAAAAAATCAAAATGGTCTAGAAAGTATCTGTTGAGTCTTGAGCCCGATTGATCTGCCCTAACCTTCATCCCAATGTCTTACTCCTTTGATCAGTTTCATGGGTGTCCTTCCAGTGTTTCCTAATAGAAATATGCACAGATGCAAATATTTGTTCTTATTTCTTTCTCACTCTTCCGTAAGACTTGACGTGTTTTATATCAGTACATAAATGGGTGAAGGCGGATCTTGAATATTGGTGGCTGTGTTGTCTCCTCTCCCCAGGAGGCTACGATTGTTCGCTCAAAGCCCACCAGGGCCAAACTCAAATTTGTATACAAGCAGTTGCTTCAAAAATAACCCCTCAAAGCATATTTTTAGCCATTTAGAGCGTACCTGCTTTACATACGGGGTGAAGCTGTAACCAGCACTTGCTAGCCGCATGTAAGACAAACCCCGGGGATACCTAAGCCCCCAAGATGCTGCTGCCCATTGGAGGTCTCTGAACCAGAGACTCCCCACCTTGCTGCTGTTCACCGTCACCTAGACACATGAGCCCTTTCTCCCAATTCCTTTCCTTCTCCCTGGCCACTCCTTTGCCCTTGCTTCCTTCTGGGCAGTGACTCCATGCTGCTGCTTCCAGCAGCTCTCAGGGACTTCCCCCCTCCTACAACTTGTCCAAGTGCTGAAACAAAACTCGTCAAGTACAGTTGACTGTCATTCCATGGTCATGTCTTGTCCTCGATCAGCCCTGAAGTCTTCCATCTCATCCGCATTTTCACCTTACTTTTGTCCCCTAACTTTGTATATTCTGGGCCAAGCCCCCTCCTTCTTTTACATAGCCCCAGGGTACCTCCATCCATGGTACTCCAGATGTGTCCAAGTGTGTTTCACCTGGCTTTTTTGAAAGCACTTGGCTTTTTCCACGCTTTTGCTGTTACAATAACGCTGCAGTGCATAACCTTGTATATTCATCATTTTGTTTGGGTACACGAAGATCTATGGGGTACGTTCCCAGAAGTTGGTTTGCTGGATCAAAGGCTCAACACACCTGTATTTTTGAAAAATGTTGCCAAATTGCTCCTCTTGGCAACACACGTGAGAGGGTCTATCTCCCCCCAGTCTCACCATTTACCAGTCTGGCAGGTGAAAGTAAACAAATGTCTTATCTTGCGCTTCTCACTTTGTAAATATCGTTAACATAATGTCTGTTAACATGTCTACCTCTTTCCCTGGATTGTGAGTGGCTTGGAATCTAGGACCATTTCTTACTCACCGTTGCGTCTTGCTGCTTAGCCAGCAAAATTTTACAAAATCGCTTCCTCCACCTCCCCACAAAAGAACCATATTTACAGAGTTGAATTTATCACCACTTCAGCCTAGAGAGACACCCCCTCAGACCTTTCCATTGTGGTATGTGCTGCCTGACTTTCATGTTCTTGGCAGTATTCTCTGGAGGCCTAGGCCTGCTTGGCCCACCCACAGTGGCAGGCCAGAATTCCCCGAAAATGTATACACCATTGGCCACCCAGCAGCCCTCAAACAGTGCCAGCAGAGATATGGTGTTTAAATATCTCTGAATATTTAAAGCTAATCCTTTTTGGGCATCCCTCTGAGGCACGTGGTGGTCTACACTGAGGAATCCTCATGGGAGGACGCTCTTGTTGCCCACAGTGGCAAGTGGCTTGATCATGGACTCCTTATTGGTTTAGCTGCCTTTCCTTCCTTTCCGCGCTCACTTCTCCACTCCCTTATTCGAGGTCCCTTGAACCACTTCTCAAATATACAACTTACATTTTCTCGGGGTCTTTTCATGGGGGAAGAGAAATAAAGGCAGTAACCTTCCTTTCCAAATGCAGAAACCAAGGTGCTGAGAAAGTAAGTGAAACACTCATGGTACAGCTAACAAAGGATGAATCTGCATCATCTGGCTACTTGAATAGGGGGATTAAAAAAAAATTTTTTTTTAAATTGTACTTACCGAGAGAGAGAGCACGAGCAGGGGGAGGGAGAGAGAGAGGAGCAGAGGGAGAAGCAGGAACCCTGCCACCACCACCCCGAACAGGGAGCCCAAGGCAGAACTCGATCCCAGGACCCTGAGATCATGACCTGAGCCAAAGGCAGATGCTCAACCAACTGAGCCACCCAGGCACCCCTACAAACAGGCTTTTTAAAATGGAGTTTGTCTTCATAAGAAATTAAAACAACCATCAAGACGTGGGAGAATAGTACAAGAAAACAAAAAACAAAAAAGAGAGATGGTACAAGGTGATACAAAATGAATGGTAAATAAATGAAACGATTCTCATCTACAGTTCTTCTCTGTGCTGGGCATTGTTTCGAGTGCTGTTTGTGTATTCATTCATTTAACACAAGATCCTGTAAGGCAGGTGCATGATTATCTCCATCCCCTGTTGGCAAAGAAAATAAGACACAAAGAGTTTAAGTCACTTGCTGAAAGTCACACTTGCCTGGATCTGATCCCTGGATTTGTGCTCATCACCTTCAAACTACACTGCCTCTGGGGAAGTGCCAGAAAAAATTCCAGAAGTGACAGATTACTGTTGGCTTTCAGCAGCAGGGGTCTTGAAAGGAGAACATAGGCTTAGGCCTAATTAGAGACTAATTCTTCTTAGGGCCATCAAAGAACTCATTTATGTCAGCTAGAATATTTTCAGGGGCAGAAACAAAATACCCAAGTAAAAGTGACTTAACCAACAGAGGATTACTAATAAATCTCACAAAACAAGAGATCTGGAAACAAGAGTTTCTATTCTTGGTCAATTCAGAAATTAAGTAACAGGAAAGGAGCAAGTGACTCATATATTCATTTTTTATTTTTCACTCAACTTCATCTTCTTCATGGTTCTTTGGTACTACATCAGGATCTTTCCAAGGTTGCCTCAGTTCGGAGTAACAAGTATTATCAGAAAGGAAAGGCGGAAATAATGTCCCAGAATCCCCCAGAAGACATCCCCTTTGTTCCCCTTGGTCAGAATTGGGTCATGTGATCTACACACAGGGGAAGCTGGGAAAGTCAGTCTCTGGCCTCCTCTGTCTCCAACATGGAAGGCAGGTTTTCCTGGGGGTGAGGGGTTTAAAAATGGACAGAGACTGGCAGAGAAGGCAACTAATCATTATATCAATCAGTTAAATTCACGTAGAAGCCTTCTTTACTGGCTGTGCTAAAATTTGGAGAAACCAGAAATGCAGCTATTTTTGCAAAGACAGTCAAGGGAAAACAATTTTAGATGATGCTCAGAGTCAGGACCAGAGATGGTACCATTTGATGATGTCTTATTTCAAGGCAGGACTTCAGATCAGAAATTAAGACCTGAAACAGTCCTGTTCTGAATGGGAAGGCACCGCATTGACCATTTTTAGGAGGCCTCAGAGACTGGCTACAGACCAGAGCTAGAACTGGAATTGCTGGAGTTGGTCAATCAGTGGATATTTGGTGAGTGTTTACTCTGCTTGGAGCAGCGTATTAAGCACTGAGGGAGGAAGGATACAGAGATAATCAGACATGCATCCTGACCTCAAGAAAGATAAAAATCTAATCATGGTCAACATGAACTGAACACTGTCTGCAAAGCCCATTTAAAGCAATTTACATTGTTCTATACACTGAAGTGTATATTGAATACTCGCAGTAACCCTACCAGATAGTTTATGTTCATTAGCCCCACTTATCAATATGAAAAATGAGACCAGGAAGGAAATGGAGGCATGGAAAGTTTAAGCAGTTTCAAGATATTCAATATTTCTTGAATGATTTTATGAAATAAAAATCCAGTTAAGAATTGACAGTAGGGGTGCCTGGGTGGCTCAGTCAGTTAGGAGTCTGCCTTTTGCTCAGGTTGTGATCCTAGGTTGCTGGGAATCAGCCCCACATTGGGCTCCCCGCACAGATTGCTTCTCCCTCTGCCCCTACCCTGACTTGTACATGCACACGCGTGCATGTGCTCGTACGCTCTCTCTCTCTTTCTCATAAATAACTAGGTAAAACAACTGACAACAGTTGGGGCATCTGGGTGGCTCAGTCAGCTAAGCCTCCAACTCTTGATTTTGGCTCAGGTTGTGATTTTAGGGTCCTAGGATCAAAAGAGCCCCATGTCTGGCTCCATGCTCAGTGGGGAGTCTGCTTGAGGAGTCTTTCTCTCCCTCTCCTTCTGCCCCTCCCCCTGGCCTCTCACGCTCTGTCTCTAAAGTAAATAAATACATTTTTAAAAAAAAGAATTGATGACAGTGGCTGTAAACTCTCTCAAAAAAGGCTGGATATAATAAATATTGTATGGCACAATAAAGACTGGGGTACACATTGAAACTGACTTTTTTATTCAAGTGTAATTAACATAAAGTGTTACATTTGTTTCAGATGTCCAATACAATGAATCAGCAGTTCTGTACATTACTGCATGCTCTTCATATGTGCACTCTTAATCCCCTTCACGTATTTCACCCATCCCCCCCACCTACCCTACCTCTAGTAATCATCAGTTCTCTATAGTTAAGAGTCTGTTTCTTGGTCTATCACGTCTTTTCCTCATCTTTTCTTAAATTCCCCATATGAGTGAGATCATGTGGTATTTGCTTTTCTCTGATTTATTTCACTTAACATTATGCCTTCAAGATCCATCCATGTTGTTACAAATGGCAAGATTTCAGTCTATTTTATGGCTGAGTAATATTCCATTGTATATATATACACCACATCTTCTTTATCCACTCATCCATCAGTGGACTCTTGGACTGCTTCCATACTTTGACTATCAAATAATGCTACAGTAAACAGTAGGATGCATATATCTTTTCAGATTAGTGTTTTCATATGCTTTCGGTAAATACCCAGTACTGGAATTACTGGATCCTAAGGTAATTCTGTTTTTAATTTTTTGAGGACCCTCCATGCTGTTTTCCACAGTGCCTACGCCAATTTGCATTCCCACAAACAATGCATGAGGGTTCCTTTTTCTCCACATCCCCACCAACACTTGAATTTTTTGTGTTTTTTATTTTAACCATTCTGCTGGATGTGAGGTGAGAGCTCACCATGATTATGATCTGCATTTCCCTGATGATTAGTGACATTGAGCATCTTTTCAGGTGCCTGTCAGCCATCTAGATGTCTTCTTTGGAGAAGTTTCTATTCATGACCTCTGCCCATTTTTTCAGTTGGATTATTTGGCTTTTTGGTGTTGAGTTATATATATATTCTTTATATATTTTGGATATTAACTTACTATTGGATATGTCATTTGCAAATATCTTCTTCCATTCAGTAGTTGACTTATTATTTTGTTGATGGTTTCCTTCACTGTGCAAATCCTTTTTCTTTTAATGTAGTCCCAATAGTTTAATTTTGCTCTTGTTTCCCTTGCCAGAGGAGATATTGCTAGAAAATGTTTATATGGCTGTTGTCAAAGAGATTATTACTGCCTGTGTTCTAGGGATTTTATGGTTTCAGGTCACATTTAGGTCTTTAATCCATTCTGAGTTTATTTTTGTGTATGGTGTAAGAAAGTGGTCCAGTTTCATTCTTTCATATGCAGCTGTCCAGTTTTCCCAACACCATTTGTTGACGAGACTGTCTTGGTATATTTCATTGTATATTCTTGCCTCATTTGTCATAGATTAATTGGCCATATAAGCATGGGTTTATTTTGGGGCTGTCTATTCTGTTCCACTGATCTACGTGTCTATTTTTCTGCCAATATCATACTGTTTTGATTACTACAATTTTGTAGTATATTTTGAAATCTGGGATCATGATACTTCCAGTTCTTCTTTTTAAGATTGTTTTGGCTACTTAGGGTCTTTTGTGGTTTCATAAAAGTTTCAGGATTATTTGTCCTAGTTCTGTGAAAAATCCTGTTGGTATTTTACTAGTGATTGCATTAAATCTTAGATTATGGGGTGCCAGGGTGGCTCAGTTGTTAGGCATCTGCCTTTGGCTCAGGTCATGATCCCAGGGTCCTAGGATCAAGCATCCCTGCTTGGCAGGGAGCCTGCTTCTCCCTCTCCCACTCCCCCTGCTTATATTCCCTCTCTTGCTATCTCTCTCTCTCTGTGTCAAATAAAATAAATAAATAAATAATCTGTAGATTGTTTTGGGTAGTATGGACATTTTAATACATTTGTTCTATAGTTTTCAGAGTGCATATCTTTTTCCTCCTTGGTTAAGTTTATTC
The DNA here is from genome assembly GCF_030435805.1 of Mustela lutreola. Taxonomy (NCBI): domain Eukaryota; kingdom Metazoa; phylum Chordata; class Mammalia; order Carnivora; family Mustelidae; genus Mustela; species Mustela lutreola. The sequence continues at coordinate 9,602,149 of NC_081308.1, forward strand.
CTAGGTATTTTATTCTTTTTGGTGCAACTGTAAGTGGGAATGTTTTCTTGATTTCTCTGTCTCTACTTCATTATTAGCGTATAGAAATGCAACAGACTTCTGCGTATTAATTTTGTATCCTGCAACTTTGCTGAGTTCATTTATCAGTTCTAATAATTTTTTGGTGGTGTCTGTTTGATTTTCTATATATAGTATCATGTCATCTGCAAATAGTGAAAGTTTTACTTCTTCCTTATCAATCTGGCTGCTTTTTGTTTCTTTTTTCTTGCCTGATTGCTGTGGCTAGGACTTCTAGTACTCTGTTGAATAAAAGTGGTGAGAGTGGACATCCTTATCTTATTCCTGACTTTAGAGGGAAAGCTCTTGGTTTTCACATTGAGTATGATGTTAGCCCTGTGTTTTTAATATATGGCCTTTATTACATGAGGTATATTCCTTTTAAAAATATATATTTTATTTATTTATTTGAGAGAGAGGAAGAGAGCACAAGCAGGGGGTGGGGAGTCAGAGGGAGCAAGAGAAGCAGGCTCCCTGTTGAGCAGGGAGCCCCATGCAGGGCTTAATCCCAGGACCCTGAGATCATGACCTGAGCTGAAGGCAGATGCTTAACTGACTGAGCCACCTAGGTGCCTCAAGGTATGTTTCTTCTGATCCCACTTTTTCTTCATTTTGTTGATATGGTTAATGACATTGATTGATTTGTGAATATGGAACCATCCTTGCATTCCCAAAATAAATCCCATCTGATTGTGGTGAGTGATCTTTTTAATGTATTATTGGAGTGGGTTTGCAAAATATTTTCTTGAGAATTGAGAATTGTGAATCTGCCTTCATCAGAGATACTGGCCTGCAGTTGTTTTTTTGTGGTATCTTTATCTGGTTTTAGTATTAGGGTAATGCTAGCCTTGTTGAATGAATTTGGAAGCTTTCCTTCTTCTTCTACATTTTGGAATAGTTTGAGGAGAATAAATATTAACTCTTTAAATGTTTCCTAGAATTCACCTATAAAAGCTATCTGGTCCTGGACTTTTGTTTCTTAGGAGTTTTTTGATCAATGATATATCAAATTGACTTTTAAAAAACAGTCAGGCTTAGCTCAGGATAGACAGGTAGAGAAGTGAACAACCAGTGTGATGCAACAGATAGGATTTTCCCAATTTCCATGACCATTATGGGAGCCCCCAGCACAGGGTCTAGTTCATTGGTAAGAAGGAGCCTGTAAGGTCATTGTCTGCCAAGGGGGAAGTTTCACCTGATTCAGGGAGCCAGGACTGTAGCCAGGAGGCCAGAGACCTTCAAAACATTCAAGAGTCTAGTAAAGCCTGCTGTCCAGGCTCAAAGGACAATTCCCAGAATCCTGTGTCAACAGAACTTGAAGACCCAAAGTAGCTTCTAGAGATGCTGAGTGGCCTCAGCCTGCAGATTTACAGCCACAGATGAGTTCAGAATGGAAACATCGCATGGGCTCTCCCAGCAGCATTGAATCATTTCCTTCAAATTTAGGGTGACCAGTTCATCTGGGCTTGCCTGGATCTCTCCCTGTATCAGCAGTTAAAGTTCCACACCCTGGGAAACTTCTCAGTCCTGGGAAGACTGGACTTGTTGGTCATCCTACAAATCTAGTTTGGCCTGATAACCCAATGGATGACTATCAGAGAAGGAAAAGTCAGAGAGATTAGAGAGAGAGAATTTTGCCCCTCTCTCAATAATAAAGTCTCATAACAGAACCCACTGAAGGCAGAATAAAAGAGTTTTCTATAAACACTGGATTTCCTTGGAATCAGGAGATTCTCTGCTTACGGATGTTCTAGCACCCAAGCTGTTCAAAATGGTAGCCACTAGCTACATATGACTACTGAGCACTTGAAATGTGCAATTTTGAATTGAGACATGCTCAGAAAAAATGATGTGTAAAACAATTGCTAGATTTGAAGACTCACCAGAAAAAAAATAATAAAATGTGAAGTCTCTCATTAAATCTTATTATGCTTTATAATGATTACTTGTTGAAATGATAATATTCTGGATATATTGGATTAAGTTGAATGTAGTGTCAAAATCAACTTTACCAGGCTTTTTTTTAACTTCTTTTAATGTGGCTATTAAATTTTTTAATTACATGTATGGCTTACATTACATTTCTGTTGGACAGTGCTCTTCTAAAACGATTGTTCGGCAAGAATGTCTCTATTGAGAAAGATTCTTTTTGTGTGCTATTGTTTATAAAACGAAGTTAAAACATTAATTAGTTAAAATTGTGCAAATCATGCAAAAGCCTTCGGGGAGGTTGGTAATGGGAACTGCATTGCCTTGTAGGCGTTGCCGTGGAGCTGTTTCAGGCAGAAATGCTGCCCAGAACACACTCATGCTTTCTTGTGACCGGTGACTCCAGGCCAAGCTACAGTGCATATAAAAATAACACCAATGAGTTCATTGTTCTGAACTTATGGCCAAATGGACTGCTGGCTCTTCCCATATAGTCTGAATCTTTTATGACCAAGGGATACAAAACACATTTTTTAAAGCAGTAACGAATGCAATCCAAATCTTTTTTTTTTTTTTAACTTGAGTATTGAGCAATTTTTGGCTCTCTAAAGATGGTAACGATGAGGGTGCCTTATATTTGTATAAATTTTTCTATTTGCAAAGTTCTTTACAGCTTTCCTTTTATTTCCATTTGAATGTGACTATATATTCCCATGAGGCAATCTGAGCTGTTGTTTTATGCACATTTTACGGTTGGGAACCATCACAAGTCTTCTTAACTCTGTTGGGCGTTCTGTTGGCTACACCCAGTGCTGTGATGGAGTCTGCCCACTCACGGAAGCCGGTTAGGCACGTCTCTGCACAACCAGGGTTCCCATCACGTTGGCAGCTTCAGTGCAGCCTCAGTGTGAACATGGATATCACAGTACTGGGCAGATGCTACCGACCCGATTCGTTTATTTTGTTGTTTGGTTATGTTCTGGACTGCCAGTCATTAAACATTTACGAGCACACTGCTAGGTGTTCCCCCAAGGTCAAGAGCACTTTAGGATGAGAAAACCAGCTTTAGAAAACTTGAATAGGACCCCAGTGCTCTGAGTTCCAGCACAGAATTCTATAGAGATTAGATTCTTTTAAGGTGAAAAGAGTCCTGCTTACCCAGAGGAGGCAAAGCCACACTCAGGTAGACCCGAGCCTGTGCTTCACATGAAAAGAGGGAAGTCTCCCTCCCAGCTCCCCCACAGTTGTTGGCTCCTCGGTCTTGCTGTTGTTTGTCTCTCCCTCCCAACCCTTCTTTCTGTCCTTCTTTTCTGTTGATCTCTCTCTGCCTTTGCATGTGTGTCTTGTAAGGGAGAAAGAACACATTTCTGGGTTCTTAGCTAAGACCCTTGCAGTAAAAAACAGATGAACAAGAGAAAAACAAACAAGTTTATTAACACATATACCTTATCTATATGTGGAAGAAACCTAGAAAGATGAGGAACTCCCCAGCGTGGCTCAGAATTCAGAATTAAATATCATCTTAATAGAAAAAGGGGAAGAGGAAGAGAGGCCACTTTGGGGAGAAAAAGTGATCTGGGGGAAAGATGAACAGGCCCTTAGAATAAAAAGCGGGAGAGAGGGCCATTTGTAACAAAACTTGAAGTTTCCTCTCCCATGACAAGAGTCAGTCTTCTTGGGTTGATGAAACTCCCTGGATGGGAATTTATGACAGTTGAACTCCCTTTGGACAATGTATTTTTAGGCAGACAGGAGGCATTCAGAGAAAACTTCCCCCTGCATTTGCTGTTGTTGGGGTACCTAGAGCTCAAAATCATCAGTATCCCAAAAATCACGAGTTTGGGGACACCACGTCTGGACTTCCTGCGGTCATATGTGGGGGTGACCCATTCTAGTACCCTTCAGTCTCTGTCATCCACACACAAATACCCCATTTTTACTGCCTAGGTCACTATGGGATAGAAGCTAGAAATTCAAGAACCAAATGACAGCCCTGCCATTCCTTCATCCAAAAAAAGTTGGCACAAAACGTTTCATTGCCTTCAGTGGGAAAAAAAAAATCGGGTACTAAATTCCTTGGTGAGGGGAGAAAACTTTGAAACTGGTTAAGAAATGAGACACTGGATGTAAAGAACTGTATATACCTAAATTGAAAACATTTCAGTCATCTGTGGTTGTCTCATACCACATCAAGCCTAGTTTTTTTCCCCCGTTACTTCATTATTTCCAAACAAGAGAGCCAGATTAGATAATCACATACAAATTTCAGATTGCGCTTGCTTAACTAAAGTTTGCTCTTGCCACTCACTGGAAACAAGCTGCTAGGAGACGAGTTATTCTAAATGCACACCTCTGGGCTGTCATTTGGCTTTAATTCATCTCCTCATCCCCCACGCATCAGTGAACTAAGAAAAATGCTTTGGGAATGCTTCTAACTCTAAACTTCAGTTAATTCTCAAGTTTGCATATTAGCCCGAAATCAGTCAGTGCCAAAAATAAAAATAAAAATAAAAAAGGCCAAGAACCAGAGGTCTCAAACTGTATGCCATTGATCCATAAACAGATGGCCAGATGTTGTCTTATCACAGTGCCTCTCTACGTATGTTGCTAAGGAAAAGCTGACATTGAAAAATTAGGAAGCTTTTGGGCACCTGGGTGGCTCAGTGGGTTAAGCCGCTGCCTTCGGCTCAGGTCATGATCTCGGGGTCCTGGGATCGAGTCCCGCATCGGGTTCTCTGCTCAGTGGGGAGCCTGCTTCCTCCTCTCTCTCTCTCTGCCTGCCTCTCTGCCTACTTGTGATCTCTCTCTGTCAAATAAATAAATAAAATTTAAAAAAAAAAAAAAGAAAGAAAGAAAAATTAGGAAGCTTTTGATAAAAGTACAGATTTGGGGCTTTTCTTTAGGGGTCAGAAGCTGTCATAATGGACAGGCGCTCCCTCGAAGTAAGGGTAGGTAGAGCTTTACTCCTTTCTGTTACTCGTTTGCCTTGGAGGCCCATTTAGGTTTGCAACCCTGCAATAGAACCCCCCCCCCCCCAAAAAAGCATCTTACACCCTAAACTGATAAGAAGTAAAGGCCTAAATCACGTCATGTCCCTTTTTGGATTTTCTTTCTTTTTTTCTATCTTTCTTTCTTTTTTTTTTTTTTTTTTTTTAAGATTTTTTTATTTCTTTATTTGACACAGAGAGAGAGATCACAAGTAGGCAGAGAGGCAGGCAGAGAGAGAGGGGGAAGCAGGCTCCCTGCTGAGCAGAGAGCCCGATGCGGGGCTCGATCCCAGGACCCTGGGATCATGACCTTAGCCGAAGGCAGAGGCCTAACCCACTGAGCCACCCAGGCACCCCGTTTTTGGATTTTCAAGACCCCCTATGTTCAGGTTTGCAGCTGGCCTCTCTAACCCAGCGACGATTACGGTTAGGGATCCACTGCAAGACAAAAGCTTTCTTGTGACAGTGGTGACATCTAACATGAACTGATGGGAAGCTGTGTATTGTCTTTATTTTTCCCATTTAGCAAGGACATTCATGCACGTAGCTGCAGAAATATGATGCATTCGACTCTCTGGTATTGCCCCCGACCCTGCTGGCCATGTTTGGTACCATATGGCCCCGACACATTACCTTTTAAAAGTCCCCCAAATCCTGCAGTCCAAGCATATCTCACCCTGGAGGTTTCTGACAAGGACCTGGACAGAAATAAGACACTCAGAACAGTGTCATCATTTAGGAAGTACTAGATAACTGATTGCTATTAAATCAGTTAAAACAGATAACTAAATACTGTTCCCAGTCCTTAAGGAGTTTATAAGTAGGGAACAGGGGTCACAAAAGTACAAATGGGGGCGCCTGGGTGGCTCAGTGGGTTAAAGCCTCTGCCTTCGGCTCAGGTCATGATCTCAGGGTCCTGGGATCAAGCCCCACATCGGGCTCTCTGCTCAGCTGGGAGTCTGCTTCCTCCTGTCTCTCAGCCTACCTCTCTGCCTACTTGTGATCTCTGTCTATCAAACAAATAAATAAAATCTTTAAACAAAAAAAAAAAAAGAAAGAAAGAAAAAAAGTACGATGGCGATACTGTGGCTAGAAATGGCCTCTGCATGCTGGTCAACGGTAGCTTCTTCGTGGCAGGAAGAGGAAAGTAGTTTTAAGCATATGGTGGTCTAATATTGCATTTTAAATGGCTTGTCACACTGATCTGTGATGAATTCAGCACACACACACACACACACACACACTGCCATTGCTCAAAGCATTTAATAAAGTCTATTATAAACAGAACCATGAGTTGGGAGCAGTACTTGGGTGGAAAAGGGAGCAGGACCACCCAGTGCCAAAAAGAGTGGCCATGAGAGTGGGTGAATAACAGAGATGGGCCTTGGATTAGGCAGAACCAGGAGGATTAAACAGAGGGACCCTGGGCTTTCAAAATTATGTGTGAATTTTCACTTTAGTCTTCAACGCAAGGTGGAAGTGTGTAGAGAGCTTCCCAGTGCTGACACTTGGGTTGTTTATATCAGTACCATTACTGCACAGCTGATGTCACCATGTGCAGAAAAACTTTAATCTTTCTACCTCCCTGCACTGAAGGACAACCCCCTACCTTCTTCAGTGCTTTGAAAGCACTGTCAACATAATAGTAACCTTTGTTACAAATTTTTCTTAAATAATGTATTTGTATATGTGTATGTCTCTGTCTGTATTGATATGTATATGTGTATATAGTCTATATTTTTTTCTTCTCCTGGATAAGGATAAAAATTTCTCAAGACATCCCTATCAAAATACCAAGAGCATTTTTCACAGAACTAGAACAGATAACCCTATAATCTGTATGGAACCACAGAAGACCCCAAGTAGCTAAAGCAGTCCTGAGAAAGAAGAATGAAGCTGGAGGTATCGCAATCCCAGAGTTCAGCACACACTACAGAGCTATAGGAATCAAAACACTGTGGCACTGGCACAGAAACAGACACATCCATCCACAGAACGTAATAGGGAACCCAGAAATAAACCCATGCTTCCACGGTCAATTAATCTACAACAAAGGAGGAAAGGATGTCCAATGGGAAAAAGATAGTCTCTTCAACAAATGGTGTTGGGAAAACAGGACCACTTTCTAACACCATACACAAAATAAACTCAAAATGGATGGAAGATCTAAACAGGAGAGCTGAAACCATAAAATTCCTAGGAGAGAGCGCAGGTGACAGTTTGTGTGACTTTGGTAATAGCACCATTTTTCTACATGTGTCTCTTCTGGCAAGGGAAATAAAAACAAAAATAAACTATTGGGACCACACACACACACACACACACAACTTTTACACAGAGAAGGAAACCATCAACAAAACAAAAAGTCAACCTATTGAATAGGAGAAAATATTTGCAATAATGAAGACCTTATACAAATTCAACACACACACACACACACAAAACCAATCCAATTACAAAATGGGCAGAGGACCTGAATAGACATTTTCCCAAAAGAAGACATCCAGATGGCCAACAGGTATGTGAAAAGATGCTCAACATCACTCATCATCAGGGAAATGCAAATCAAAACCACAATGAGATTATCAGACCAGTTAGAATGGCTAAAATAAAAATGACAAGAAATAATAGTGTTGGCAGGGGTGTGGGGACAACGGAACCCTCGTGCACTGCTGGTGGGAGTGTAAATTGGTACAGACACTGAAAAACCGTATAGTGGTTCTTCAAAAAATTGAAAATAGAAATACCATATGATCCAGTAATTCCGCCACTGGGTATTTACCCAAAGAAAACAAAAATACCAAATTGAAAAGATATGTGCACCCCTACATTTACTGTAGCATATGTACAGCAGCCAGAGTATGGAAGCAATGTTAGGTGTCCATCAATAGATGAATGGATAAGGAAAATGTAACAGGTACATACACATGCCACACAATGGAATATTATATAGCCATTAAAACGGAGATCATGCCATTGGCATCAAAATGGGTGGACCTAGAGGGTATTATGCTACATGAAATAAGTCAAACAGAGAAAGACAAATACCATGTGATTTCACTCATAAGTGGAATCTTAAAAAAAGAAAAATTGGATAAAAAAACCAAAAGCAGAATCAAACCTATAAATACAGAGAATAAACCAACTGCTGCCAGAGGAGAGAGAGGTGGGGAGTTGGGCAAGATGAGTGAAGGGAAGAGGGGGCCACAGGACTCCAGTTATGGAATGAGTAAGCATAGGGAACACAGTCAGTGATATTGCAGTAGTGATATAATGGAACGGACGGTAGCTACACTTGTGGTGAACACAGCATGCCCTGTAAACCTGTCAAGTCACTAAGTTGTACACCTGAAACTAATGTAACGTTGTGTCCACTCTACTCAGAATTCATGCGCTCAATGATGGCAAAAGAAAAAAAAAAATTCTCAAGGCAGAGACAGTAGCATCATTGATTTGTCACTCCAAAGTCTCAGAAGACATTCAGTCAGTGTTTGTTGAATGACTTATATAGTCAACTTGACTCAGCTCATCTTCGTTTCACTCTGCTGCCTCTCAAGGAGTGGAAACTCTAGCCTTTGAAGGACCAAGGGCTTCTCTAGTTGGTCGTGGACAGGGCCACAGAACTCAGGCAAAAACTACTTCAGGCAGTTCCCTAAGGCCCTGGGTTGTTGGGTCAGTCCCATTTGGTAACAATGCCATAGAATAGCTCCAGGAGTCATGGGCCTCTCTTTTAGAGTCTTCAGCTTGGATGACTCCCCACTCAGATGGTTTCCTTGGCTTTTCCTCTGTTTAATTTTAGTTCGTCTGTTGCTCTAGCTTCACCTTTATCCCTTCTTTCCCCTAAGAACTTTGTTGAACCTTCTTCTGTTCTTTTTTTTTTTTTTTTTTTTTAAAGATTTTATTTATTTGTCAGAGAGAGCGAGCGAGAGCGAGCACAGGCAGACAGAGTGGAAGGCAGAGTCAGAGGGAGAAGCAGGCTCCCTGCAGAGCAAGGAGCCCGATGTGGGACTCGATCCCAGGATGCTGGGATCATGACCTGAGCCGAAGGCAGCTGCTTAACCAACTGAGCCACCCAGGCGTCCCTCTTCTGTTCTTTTTGTCCCCATTGTATCTCCACTCTTATTTAGTGTCTTTGCACATAGTTCCTGGTCCAGTGATGAAACCCATCTCCAAATCAACATTCATTCATTCACTAGTTTATGTATCAAGTATTCAGCACCCACGATGTGCTGGTGAAAAGAGCGAAAAGCGGACGTGGTCCCTACTTTCATGGAATTCACAATCTCATGAGGGATTCAAGCTTAATCAAATAAATGTGCAAATAAGCATATATGGTTGCAAACCTCAGAAAGCCTATAACCAAGGCAGCTGACCTAGACCAGAGGTTGGGCAGGGCTTGCGTGAGGAAATGCCCTGAGTGCCGAGCCATGAAGGGTAATGAGGCCCTGGGGGAAGAGAAATGGCAGAGGATTCCAGATAAAAGGAAGACTGTGTTCTTAAGGTCCTGCAACAGGCAGGAGGAAAGCATGACCAAGGAATAGACCAGTCAGTGTGGTAAGAACCCAGACAGCGGGCCACTGAGGAAATAAGGGCCAGACACCACTGGGTCTCATCATCATGGTAAGAATGAACACAAATGAGAAATCTCAAATGTGCCCCAAAAGGGAGTACAATTGTCACACACACATTATTACTGAACAGCACCACTTACTTCCAAAGGAAAAGCTACTAGACAATAGAAATGCATTTTATGGTTGTTGTTGTTTTTCCCTATGTAGTGATGACAGATTTGCCTTTCTCCTTGGGTGAAGAGAAGTTCTAGAAAATTATTGTCGAACTCGCTCTGAAGGTATTCTGGTTCGTTCTAGTGTGTTTGAAACGCTCAGTGGAAAAAAGTTTAAAACCCACTCACCACCCCCTGTAAGTCAAATTGAGCTGAGCAGACTATAAAATTACAGGCTCTGGGGAAACAGAGACTCCGTTCTAATTGCCCATTGATCAAAGAAGAGAAAGAGAATAAAAAGAAGTGCGTTGTTAGCATCTCTGCTGAAATCGTTTCTCTTCCTGATTGGAAGGTAATTGTAACAAGATGAGGCATGAGCATGTCATATATGTAGCATGACTGTGGTGTGGTTTCGTGAAAATTCTAGCTGGAAGATGAACAGAGCCACATCCCTCGTGAGTGGCTCTGGCCTGGTGATGATCAGGCTTTGAGAGGCAGCCCTTCCACTTATAAAGACATGTGGGGAGGAAATTCCGGCTGAAACATCGATCACGTTAAAGAATATTTGAATTTCAGAGCCTCTGCTGGTCTCTGTACTGCTGGGAGTTCACATCTGGTGTTAGAGGCCATTTTATTTATGGCAGCATCTAGCTGTGCCAAGCATGCCCCTAGATCTTGCAAGTGGGGAACAAAGCTGTTCTGATTGATAAAGTCCCAGGGCAGGGAAAATCCTTGTGGGTTGTATTGCCTTTAGGAAAATGTTTTCTTCCTAAAAGTGTATCGGAAGTATATTGTCTACAATAAATTTGGTTCTTCCTTGGGACATATGTTTTGTTCAAGAACTGTTTTTGCCCAATTCTAGCAGAGAGTGGCCATCCATTCCAGATGGTTCTACTAAGGCCCTATACCCTTCTGCTGTTGTTACTTAAACTGAGAAGATCCAGCTTGAGGAAACCATTGTAGATTAGAGTATTTTATCTGTGGTTGCCCAGGTGTGAAGTGGTGGTGGATCATAAGATTAAATGGAAGCATACGGATTGGGGAAGAGATTTCGTTGGAAGTAGGGCTGACTGAGACTCACACAATAAATGATTAAGGCTCTGAGGATGGAAGGAGAAGGCAGTTCTCATCTAAAGGTTCAACTGGAGAAGGATTTGTTTCCAAATTCACATAGTCATTGGCAGTGTTCTGCTCCCTGTGGGTTGCTGGACTGAGGGCCTCCACTGCCTGTGGGCTGTTAGCCGGAGGCTGCCCTCGGCTCCTCACTGTGTGGTCCTCTCCAAATGACAGCACACATGTTGGCAGCTTGCTTCTTCAAAGCCAGCTAGGGAGAGTCTCCTAGCAAGACAATTAAAATCCTGTCACCTTTGCCATCTTCTGTTGCTTAAGAACAAGCCACGTGTACTTACACCCGAGGGAGGAGGATTATGGAACAGAAGGAATTCCAGGAGCTGGGGGTCAAGAGGCCCTACCCTAGAATCGGTCTGGCTCAGGCAGAAAAGTTGGAGAAGCAAAACGTTAAGCTTTCAATATCTTAGCTGTAATCATTTATCAGTCAAGAAACGGATTCGGTGCTGGTTATATGTGCAGAGTACAATATGGCAGAAGTAGAGACTTTCCCTTCATGGGTCAAGACACAACCTGTTTGAAAGGGAACAGGTAACACTACGCCAACTTGAATAATAATAATTGTGTTGTTTCTGAATCCTTCTGTTGAAAATGTAAGAGCAACTGGAAGAGAAGGGCCTTAGCACTGCAAACATGAGGGAGGGACAGAAGCTGTAGGAAGCGTCTGGAATTGGTCGGGAAAATTAATGAGAAAACAAAGAGGAGAGAGAGGCTCCGACTCGTCTCCCCTCTGAAAATACAAGCGTCCTGTTCCATCTCTAACTCATCGATGCAGTTCATTCCCTCGCCCAGATTTTGTCAGACTTCCAAGTTCTGAGAGAGTATTGTTTGTCCGTGAGGTGATCCTGCGTAGTAGCTGCTTCTGTGGACCCTGCCGCCCACTGCTTGGCTCTGGTCTCCCGCACCCGTCCCTTATCAACAGGGCAAGTAGTCACACCCTGTGAATGCTTGGACTATAAAATAGGATCATAAGAACACCTACTGCCCAGAGCTGATGAACACGCTGCATCATGGAACAAGCCGCAACATGGAACGTGCTTCGCCCAAACACAGCAAATGCTTCCTAAAGGGAAGTTACTGCTGCTGTTCTTTGAACCAGCGTTGCTTGGGTGTCTGTCATGGGTATGATTAGACCATCTCTTTCACCAACCAGCTTATCCTAGGACTACTTGCAGACTTCATCATGGGCTCCCATATTTGACGATGACCATTGCGATGGCCTTGGTAATGAAATACTTGGCCTATCTCAAGCATTTTCTTTTCTCAAGGGGGGAAAAAAAAAGCCCTGACTCAGTGGATCATAAAGGTCTATATTGATCTAAAATGACTGTAATTCATTGCAACAGCACTTAATGGATGTGGTTCATCCAGTTAATTCCGCCTCCCTCTTACCCTCAAGGAGAAAAGCTCTCCAGTCCTTTGTTGGTCATGGAGAGGTAATTAGCGTCTCCAGAAGGTCTGACCTGTAATGTAAAATCTCTCTCACCCATCGTGGTAGCTCCCCTTTCTGCCTTCTGACTGTGAAATTCAACCACATGTTTATCCTTCATTTTGTCTCTCCCTTAGAAGGTCAAACTAGACTCATGGTCATCATTCCAGTATTTAAAATCCTTTCGTTACAGTAACCCTAGGCCCTAGAGAAGGCCTTACAGTCTGAGGTTTGTTACTCGGTTTGGACGTGAACTTCTGACGTAGCACCTTCCTGCTCAAGGTGGTAGCTCACTGCCACACTCCGAGCTACATTTTTGTCTTTGCTTTACCAAATCTGTTGCCTACTGGTATTCTGCAAAGCTGAGTGGAAAGCAGCGCTTCTCAGACTTTAATAATCCCCTGGGAATCTTGCTGAAGTTCAGATTCTGATTCCGTGGGTCTGGGGTAGGACCCAAGATTCTGCATTTCTGACAAGCTTCCAGGTAGGGATGCTGCAGGTCAAAGGAACACAACTTTGAGTATAAAGGATTTAAAGGACAGGTGCCAAAACCAGTTGCAAACCCCAACTGAAATGAGCCTCTTGGGAGATTCCAAACCACTCTCAACTGTGCAGTCTGCACTTAAGGCTGAAATTCAATCCTGGCTGCCCAGTGAGTACCACCTGTCATAACGTTGCCTAAACAGAGGTGTCCTGTGGCTGATGGCACCTAAGAAGGAACGTCGGCATTATTTATAATCTGTCTTTTTTTTTTTTTTAAAGATTTTATTTATTTATTTGATAGAAATCACAAGTAGGCCGAGAGGCAGGCAGAGAGAGAGGGGGGAAGCAGGCTCCCTGCTGAGCAGAGAGCCCGATGTGGGGCTTGATCCCAGGACCCTGAGATCATGACCTGAGCCGAAGGCAGAGGCTTAAACCACTGAGCCACCCAGGCGCCCCCCTATAATCTGTCTTTTAAAAACAAAAGCCGTCCTTGAGCCAAAGGGATGTCACTTCATATTTCTGGTTGTAAAAATTGGATTTGGGTAGGGGGAGGAAGGAGAAATATCATTAATCTTCTATTTATGCTCAGAAAAGAATATGCATCCTATCCCCCAGCTCTGATCTTGAGGCCATTTCCTGAGGGCATGTGTTTTTTTCACCTTCTGCCAAGAGCAACAGATGACCACAGATGGGCCCAGAGATGGGTTTGAATGAGCTGTGATCTTTCAGAGCCCATATTAAGTGGTTGCAAAAAATGCCCTATGAAATCTATGGGTTGAGCAATTTTTTTTTAAGATTTTATTTATTTATTTGATAGCGATCACAAGTAGGCAGAGAGGCAGGCAGAGAGCGAGGAGGAAGGAGGCTCCCTGCTGAGCAGAGAGCCTGATGTGGGGCTCGATCCCAGGATCCTGAGATCATGACCTGAGCCGAAGGCAGAGATTTTAACCCACTGAGCCACCCAGGCGCCCCTGGGTTGAGCAATTTTAAAGCCAATTCCCGAAAATGGGAGAGAGAATGACTGACATATCCCCATCTCTACATGATTTGAGAAGAAAGGAGAATCCAGCATGCCCTTTAGAATTATGTATCACAAGCTTAGGTCGGTGTCCAAATCACTGGGAACTTTAAAAACACTGATGCTGGAGTCTTACCTGCGCAGTCTGATGTAATGGCCTAGGGTGCGCCCAGGTGGTTCTGATGGGCAGCCAAGGCTGCCAATCACTGTTCTAGACCAGTGAGTCTCAAAATCGAGCATCCAGATTACCTGGAAGGCTCTTTAAAACAGATTCCTAGATCCTAGGCCCAGAGTTCCTGATTTAGTAGGCTTGGGATAAACCTGAGAATACGAATTTCTAATAAGTTAAGCAGGTGCTGCTGCTGTTGGTGGTCTTAAACATTAGAACACTCTTCTGGCCCCGGGGTGGGTCAGTTCTGACCTTGAGATCAAATCCTGCCCTCCCGCTCTTTTTCTGCACATACTTTTACTGGAACACACCCTCTACCATTTGTTTACATAATGCCTAGTTGAGTCTTCACAGCAAAGACCCTTTGGCCAGTAAGTCCTAAAACATTTACTGTCTGGTCTTTTACAGAAAAAGTTTGCCAACCCCTGCTCTGGGTGCAAGGGGTTTTCAACAGGGGAAGTTCATTATCTATCTTCACATTTTTACTCTGTAGAGAGCTGGGTTACGAGAAGTGTTGTTAGCCACAGGAAGACAGAACAGAAGGGGAAAGGGGCCCCAGGGAAAGGGATCACGAAGGTGTGTCAAAATTTACCAGACTACAGTATCACCCCCTCTCTCTTTAAACGAACTCATGATGAAAATATATTTGTTATTCGTTTAGCCCAGTGGTTCTCAAAGTGTGGGCCCTGCCCCGTGGCATCACCATCACACGGAACTTGTTGAAAATGCAAATTTTCAGGCCCCACGTGAGATCAACAGTTCCAGAAACGCTGGGGGTAGAGCCCGGCAATCTGTTGGAGCCAAGTGACTTTGATACATGCTCAAGTTTGAGAACCACTAACACAGGGCTCCCTCGAGATGACAAAGCAGATGCGCTTTATTTAACCCGCAATCACAAGATGAAAACAGTGTTGCCTTGTTCTCTTGAGTTAATTCATCACTAAGTTTCTGAACCTATCAATTTCCATGAAAATCTAAACAAGTGGTATGACTTCTTAAAGAAATACTCAGGTTAATCCAAACAACCAGAAGTCAAAGGCAGGCACCAGTTAGAGCAGGGTCTCAAAGGTTAGGATAACACCACCAAAAGGAGGGTTTGTGAGGACCCAGATGGCCGGGCTCCTCCCGGACTTCCTGATTCAGGGGCTTTCGGGCGGACCCTGGTGATTTGCATTTTTAACAAGTTCCCAGGGGCTGCTGATGCTCCCGGTCCAAGGACCACGCTCTGAAAACTGCTGAGTTGAAGTATTACCTTCAGTATTATGTAGAAAATGGACTTTCTTACAAGCTCTGAGCGTCCAAGAAGAGCATGAAGGGGTATGTGGTGGGTCTAAGGAAAACTCGGCGTTTTTCCTAAACCTTTGTCCAAGCATGAGAGCAGAAAAGAAAGGCTGAGGTGGTGCTCTGGGATTTGAATCACGGGGAAACCCCAGTTGCAAAATCCTGCGTTTCTTCGGACAGGTAGCAGATTGGAAGTCGGAGCTAGCAGCAGGGGGCAAATTATTTTCTTCTCTGGGAAGCTGTAATTAGTGCAGACTTGACATTGCTTGGAAGCTCCAGCTGGCTTGAGTAGCTGTTTTCCATATTAGAACTGTTTTTGAAGCAGGAGAAGTTGAAAGGAGCGCCTACACCATCACGGCGATGGGAAATCAAAGACATTCTGAAAGTACAAAGCTAAAAGTTCACAGGCTGATAGCAGATGAGTCCCAAGCGTGCGGTCTCTCATTGGCCCATGTGCTTTCTGCTGTCTTAATTGCTCCCCACCTTTCGAACCTGCCGCACTGGTATCGTACTGGGCGGCTGGCAAGCTTTCTGTCTCTGCGTCCCTTGGCTTGGCTTTCCTTTCTGTTCCCTCCATTCCCAGGCATGCTTTTGGTGGCCACAAGCTTTCCCAGTTTGTCTTTGCAGTAACCTTGACCAATAAGAACTTCTCTTCCCCAGTCATTGAAATCCGAGTCCGGGGATTGGCTCTGGTGGGATTGGCTTTGGTCTATGCTTTTCCCCCGGATCATTCAGCCCTATGGATGGACACTTCTGGGATTGTCCCTGGTTGCTCTGGATGGTGTCACCCTTACCCTCGGCCTTAACCCAGACCCCTTGGCCTGGGAGTGGCAAAGGTATGGTCTCTAGAAGACAACCAGGGGAAGGGGTGCTAAGAGGTACCCCCACAGTGGTCCACTTCAGCCTCTCTTCTTTGGGGGAATGGGACACAGCTGCTTTCTTGAGACTCAGGAGCAAAGTGTCTTATGTTAGCCTTCATTTTTAGAATCCTCAGGTCGTGCAGAGGGTTTTGAATGGCAAGAGAGTGAGGAAGAGCTTGAACACTTCTATTCCTAGTAGAGAGCTGATACCAAGATTTTGGAGCCACATAATGGTGTAACAGTAATATATTTTGATGGAGGGGTCCCTGGGTGGCTCAGTGGGTTAAGCCTCTGCCTTCACTCAGGTCCTGGGATCAAGCCCCACGTCGGGCTCTCTGCTCAGCAGGGAGCCTGCTTCCCCCTTCTCTCTATGCCTGTCTCTCTGCCTATCTATAATCTCTGTTTGTCAAATAAATAAATAAAATATTTTTTAAAAATATATATTTTGATGGAATCGATTGAATTTGTTTTATAAGGAAACTTGAGAAGCAGGGACACCATTGAAGTGACTGTTGATATAGGGCAGAAGTAGGGTGACATGAAAAGGGGGCTCGGAAGCGGATGGGAGGAAACGTACTTGGTAGGCAATGTCTTAACCCTAGGAAGCTGAAAGACATGTTAGGGACAGACATAAACTGCATGCATTCACTACCTTGGGCTGGAGTTAATAGGCTGCAGGTTTAGATCTTTCTGGCTTAGCCAGGAGAGCCACTACTGAACCAGGTTCTGCTCTGCAGTCGGCCATGGGCACTGGTACTCCCTGACACCCCAAACTCCCACGCCTCTTCCTACTTCTTGGCCTAGGCTCAACCTAGATCACTAATTTGTGCTTCTGTTACATTTCTCCCCTTCAGAGATGTTTATCTTATTTTTAACATGGCTTTACATTTTGTTTTGTTTTGTTTTTTTAAGATTTTATTTATTTGAAAGAGAAAGAGCATGAGTGTGGTGAGGGGCAGAGGCAGAGGGAGAAGCAGACTCCCCGCTGAGCAGGAAGCATGATAACAGGGTTTGATACCCAGACTCCAGGATCATGACCTGTGCTGGAGGCAGACGCTTAACCAACTGAGCCACCCAGGTGCTGCTGGCTTTATGTTTTTTTGGTATTAGTTTTATCTTTAACTTGATGTGAAATTTGGAACTGAGTCTTCAAACTGTAAACCGAAAGTCTGCTGATTCATTCCAGTTCTGGCTGCCCACTGTTGTCCTGTCCTTTCAAAAGTGAAGTGAAAAGCAATAATAATAATAATAATAATAATTAGAAATAATTGACTTTATAAAAAATAAAGTTGTACAACTTATTTTACACTTGTAGGTTTTAAAAATACTGTGATTAGAGCCAGAGCCGTAACAGGTGATAGTAAAGTAATTTTCCAAGTGTGCTCTGTGAATTATGAATAACTGTGCGGAGTGTAGCAAGGAGGACATGGAGAATTTGACTGCAAATATGAAGAGCTTACGCTTTTCATTAGTAGAGGAACAAAGCCCACGTAGGGTGTCCTGATACCACCACTGAATTTGTCACTTTTATCATCATTCAGTAGTGGGCCTCACTTGGTGATTTTCACAAGTCAGTTAGAAGGGATGGGGTCCCAGATCTTCCAGTTGTGCACAACTGTTGTCCGGTCATCTCCCCATTAGTGCCTTTGGCTTTCGCTGTCTGGTTCCACAAGATGCCTGCGTGGGTGAGCCTAAATGGAAGAAAAAACTGGATAGGTTATATCGGGGGTGTATTTTTGCAAATGTGGTATTTCAGCAGCCTGGAGAATTACCAAGGCAAAAGAGATGATTCTGCAGGCAAATTTAATTACTTTTAAAGAACAAGCAATTCCAAATTCCAAGTCTCAGGTGAGGTTCTTATTGACTCTCTCGGGTGTTTAAACAGGTTACTTTCCCTTAGAAATCTTGGCTTAGGGGAAAGAAATAGAGCTGATTTAGAGTTTCTCTGAGTGTTTTTTAAATTATAGAGGCACTAGAGGCTTACGAAAATTATTCAAAACAGTGGTTTAGAAATTATAAAATGCAAGCCTTCAGCTTGAGGAATTCATCCCTCATCTCACTTTTCAGGGTAGCTTGTTAACAGAGCTTTCAGTCCATTTTCTGTGACTACATCTATATCTATAATTATATCTACAGCTGTGGCAGTACTTCTCAACCGGATGTGATTGTGCCCGCCCCCCACCCCTCACAGACACTCGAGAATGTCTGGAGACAGTTTTGGTTGTCACAGGAGGGACGGCAGTACTGGCATCTAGCGGGTGGAGGCCAGGCATGCTGTTGAACATCCACAATGCACAGGGCACCCCCACCACGACAAATCATATGGCACAAAATGTCAGGAGTGTTGCTGTTGATAAACCCTAATCTACAGGTTTTCTTCATATAGGAAAACTTGAGAGGAAGTTGGTGGTGGAGGAGGAGGGCCCTAGGTTCGTCTTGCCCCGTGAATGCAACTAGATTAACTATCAAGTTATTGTAAATGCCCCACGAAGCGACCTGGAGACTGACAGAACAAATTCCACAAATAAAGGGAGAGAAGAGGCCACACTGAAGAAGGTAGGCAGGGCAGCCGTGTGGTTTGGGGAGAAATGCATCATAGGTGCTATAGAGGGGAGGGAGCCTTGGTCACAGAGAAGGGTGAGAGAGAGAGGGGGGAGCACAGAGGGGAACACACAAGGAGAACTTTTTCCCAAAGCCACTGGCCTGGAAAACAAGAGGTCCAACTTTCCTGAGTTCTTACAACCAGTAGGGCTTAAAGCCTAGAGTTTTAAAGACCACCAGGCTTGTGTGTGATAGAGCCCAGAGGGCACAGTACTGCTCCTGGGGAAAAGGCAGACAAACAACCCAGGGCAGACAGCATGCCAACAACGATCTGAAGACCTCCTGGGACACACAGTGGGGGAGATTATTGGCTGTTCTCGGAGCACAACCCTGAGAGGCAGGGTTCGCAGAGATGGCTCTCTAGGGACAAAGGAGCTGGCTGGGGCCATTTCCCTCCCCGGACCCTCAGTGTAAACACAGAGCCGCCGGTGGGAAGCAGGGCGGTGCAGCTACTGGCTCCCTGCTTACTTACACCAAGTCCCACACCCCTGCACTCTGGCAGGATTACTCTTCTTAGTCAACTTGTCTCGGTCCCAGCATGGTGGGCCCCTCCCCCAAGAAAACCAGCACAAACCCTTACCCGCACCATGTCTCCAAACCAGAGAGTCCTGCAGGGTCTCAGTTCTGGTGGAGTTGGTGTCAGGTCTCATTTGACAAGCAGACTAAAGCACATCTAGTTAAAACTCACCACATTCAAGCCAGGGACCAAAAATTGCCCACAGCAGGCAAGGAGACCCTCTGTAGACGACTGTCTTAAGAATGGAGCAGCCAAAATACAATAGCACACAATGGAGACACGTTCTGAAGTGCCAGGACCTGGGCACTACATGACCTCCTGTTCATAACACCATTACTTGGAGGAGCAGGAGCCATAACTGGCTTTCCTAACACAAAGAAAAAGGCAGAGACTTAAACAAAATCCCAAGATGGAGGATTTTATCTCAAATGAAAGAACAAAACAAGGCCATGGCCAGAGAGCTAAGTGAAACAGATACGAGTAACATGCCTGATGGAGAATTTAGAGCAACAATCATAAGGATACTCACTGGGCTTGAGAAAAGAATAGAAGACCTCAGTGAAACCCTTACAGAGGTAAAAGAGTTAAACAATTAATCAGAGATAAAGTGTTGGGGCGCCTGGGTGGCTCAGTGACCTCTGCCTTCAGCTCAGGTCATGATCCCAGGGTCCTGGGATCGGGCCCCGCATAGGGCTCTCTGCTCGGCGGGGAGCCTGCTTCCTCCTCTCTCTCTCTGTCTGCCTCTCTGCCTACTTGTGATCTGTCAAATAATTTTTTTAAAAATCTTAAAAAAAAAAAAAAAAGAATGCAATGAATGAGTTTGGAAACAAGCTTGATGCCATGAACAGCAGGCTGGCAGAAGCAGAGGAATTATTGACCTAGAAAACAAAAATAATAGAAAATACTAAAGGCGAACAAAAGAGAGAAAGAAGAATTACGCAGCACGAGAATAGATGTAGTAAACTCAGTGACTCCATCAGACATAATAACATTCATCTTACAGGAGTCCCAGTGGAAGAAGAGAGGGAAAAGGGGGCAGAAATATATTTCAAGAAATAATAGTAGAAAATTTCCCTAATCTGGAGAAAGGAAACAAACCTCTAGATCCAGGAGGCAAAGAGAACCCCCATCAAAATCAACAAAAGCAGGCTAACACTGAGACCTGTTGTAATTAAATTTGCTAAAGATAGTGATTTTAAAAAAATCTTAAAAGGAGCAGGACAAAAGAAGTCCTTAATTTACAAGGGAAGAAATGTAAGGCTACCTAGAGATTTCTCAACAAAAACTTGGCAACCCAGAAGGGAGTGGCATGATCTATTCAAAGTGCTGAATGGGAAAACCTGCAGCCAAGAATGCTCTATCCAGCAAGGCTGTCATTCAGAATAGAAGGAGAGCTAAGGAGTTTCCCAGACAAACAGAAGCTGAAAGTGTTCATGACCACCAAACTGTCTTGGCAAGAAATATATTTTTTAAGATTTTATTTATTTATTTGAGTGAGAGAGAATGCACAGTGGGGGAACGGGCAGAGGGAGAAGGAGAAGCAGACTACCAACTGAGCAGGGATCCTGATGCAAGGCTCAATCCAAGAACCCCGAGATCATGACCTGAGCTGAAGGCAGATGCTTAACCAACTGAGCCACCTGGGTGCCCCAGCCTTGCAAGAAATATTAAAGGAGACTCTTTGTTGGGAAAGGAAAGACCAAAAGTGACCAAGACAAGAAAACATCAGAGAAAATCTCCAGAAACAATGACAAAACAAGTAATAAAATGGCAATAAATACATATCTATCAGTAATTACTTTGAATGGACTTACTGGAATGGACTAAATGCTCCAATCAAAGACCTGGGGTTTCAGAATGTATTTAAAAAAAAAAAAAAAAAAAAAAAGAACTGTCTGTACGCTGCCTACAAGAGACTCATTTTAGACCTCAAGACACCTGCAGATTGAATGTGATGGGGTGGGGGAACATTTACCACACAAATGGATATCAAAAGAAAGACAGAATAGCATACTTACATCAAACAAACTAGTGTTTAAAACAAAGACTGTAACAAGAGACAAAGGGCCTTCTATAATCATAAAGGAGACAATCCAACAAAAAGATACAACAATTGTAAAGATTTATGTATCTGTCTAACAGAGGAGCACCCAAATATATAAAACAATAACAAACAGAGAGGAATTCATTGATAACACAAAAACAGTAGGGGACTTTAACATCCCACTTATATCAATGGACAGACCACCTAAACAGAAAATCAACAAGGAAACAGTGGCTTCGAATGATGCACCAGACCATATGACCATGACAGCTGTATTCGGAACGTTTCATCCTAAAACAGCAGAACACACATTCTTTTCAAGTGTGCATGGAACATTCTCCAGAACAGATCACATACTAGGTCACAAATCAGTCCTCAGCAAATACAGGAAGGTTGAAAATCATACCACGTACCTTTTCTGACCACAATGGCGTGAAACTAGAAGTCAAACACGAGAAAAAATTTGGAAAAGATCACAAATCCGTGCAAGTTAAACAGCGCGCCAGTAAATAAGCAGTGGGCTAGCCATACAGGAAACTTCAAGTAGAAATGATGGTTTTAGAAAATAACAGTTCTGAGAGTTACAGCACCATTATCTCTTAGAAGTTCATATGAGGAATCTACCCACTAATGATTTAGAATTGTTTTCTTTTTCTTTTAAAAGTCTTTAAATCATGTTTAGAGCACACATTAAAATATATTTATTCCCATTTCCACTTACATGTTCCAGCAGAGAAGTTCACCTTAGAGATTTAGCCAGGTTGTCCCTAGGCCGGGGAGAATCAGGACAGCAGACCTTGGGTTTGGGGGCCCACAGCTGCTTGGAGGAGTAGCACACAGATGCCCCTTCCTGGCTGGTAGTAAGCAGGATGTGAGGCACAGTCAGCTCCTCTCTCTCTCCCCACCTCCCCTCCTTCCTTGCAGAGAATAATACCTTAAAAAACTTAAACTTCTGAGGAGACTACTTACAGACAAGAATATGCAAAATGAGGACATTTCGGCATGCACCATTCTATATGGTAGAGAGCCCAAGGAGCGAGATGGAGAAGAATCAAGTTTAAAGTCATTCAGAGGTGTTTTGAAAATCTTGTTATATAAGTAGTATGTTTCATAATACACTTCTGTTTCAGAATATGTTTAATCATTTATTAGCATTTTGTCACCAATAGACATTTATTAAGCACTTAACATGGATCTAGCATTTGCCAGACACGATGCCTATTTATTCCAGACAAGTAAACATGAAAATCCTTCCTGCGACCTTTATCAAATGCCATGATTTGTCACTCCACATGAAATCTCTAAATATTCTTTATCCTGCGCTTAATTTAAGTCTCTGTCCTTGAAAACAGGTGTGTGTTTGGAGAAACAAAATCCAGAGCTTTGAGTCAGGCACACCAGCTTGAATTCCAAATCCCCCCATTAGCTTGCACTGGGACGTGGCTGTAATATCCTGGGACAAAGACATTTAACTTTTACCCCAAGATAACAGTTGCTTTTGATAACTTTCTCCCCGCTCTTTCTTCCTTCACTCAGCTTCTAAGGAAGTCAAAGGGAAAACAAATAGGGCTAACATCGACTTGCTATCATTCCTACTGGGTCACCCTGGTCTCAGGCACAGTCTTCTCATTGGTCTCCCTACTTCCGCCCTGGTGCCCCTGCAACCTCGTCTCCACTGAGCAAGCAGAGCGATTTTCTGAGGAAGAAAGAAAGACCATGTGCTACCTCTGCTTGAAAGGCACCAGTGCCTCACCATTTTGCTTGGAGTCAATGCTCCACTTCGGCTGCCCCTTCCTCTGGGCCTTTGCACCTGCCGTTCCTTCTACCTAAAGGGCTTTCCCTCCCTAGGCAGTCAAGCCTCACTCTCTCAGCTCCAATATCACTTCATCCAAGTGGACTTCACCAAACAGCTTCTCCGAGCAACCCCTCCCCAGCGCTCCCGACGCTCCTTTCCCTAAAAGTGTTTCTCCAAATCACTTATCCCTCATCCAATACATGTTGTGTATTTGTTTATTGGTTATTGTCTGTCTGCCCCACTTGAATGAAAGTTCCATGAGGACAAGCATTTGTGTCTATTTTACTCATGGCTGTATCTGCTGTGCCCCGAACCATGCCTGGTACAAATATTTGCTAATAAAAAATGAAAACCATACCTCTATAGTAAAGGCTTCTCCTTTTCTCTGCCATTGAAAGGAGTACAGGTAGACTGAATCATGAGGAATGCTAAACAGATCAGGAGACATCCAGATTTCTTTAATTTCAAATTAAAAGTATCTAGTTAGGATTCTTTGATTAAGTTGCTAATCACAGAATATTTTTGATACTAATTCACTCCATGCAGCATGGGTAAAAATCAGCCAGATGTCTTAAATATGTGCAACTAACAGTGGATATATCTAAATAAACATTATATTTGTAAACCCCAAGTTTTCCTTCCAATCAGTCTACCCTCCATAAGCACTGGGCAGTATCTTTTTTTTTTTTTTTAATTATTTATTTGACAGAGACAGACAGACTGTAAGTAGGCAGAGAGGCAGGCGGGGTAGGGGGGAAGCAGGCTCCCCGCTGAGCAGAGAGCCCAATGGAGGGCTCCATCTCAGGACTCTGGCTTCCTGACCTGAGCCCAAGGCAGAGGCTCAACCCACTGAGCCACCCAGGCACCCCGAACTCTGGGCAGTATCTTCCTAACCTACTGGAGGGAAGTCCACATATCACTTAATCTCTTGCCTTTTCTTTTCCTTTCTGCCAGCCGAACTCACTAGCAACAAGTCTCCTATTTCCATAGGTGATGATATGTGTGAGGGTTGTAAATAAACATATGGGCCTGCATTGTCTAGAAGAAACATAATGTGAGCTACATTTTCAATTTTCTAGTGGCTCAATTTAAAAAGTAAATGGGAACAGTTAAAAATTAGGTAATTTTAATAATATATTTCGTTTAGCCCAGTATATCCAAAATATTATTTCAACAAAACTCAATGTTTAAAAGATGAATGAGATATTTGACATCCTTTGTTTGTAGTAAGTCTTCAAAATCCAGTGTGTATTTGCCACTTAAACAGAGCACCTCAATTTGCACACATTTCAAATACTCAGGAGCCACCTAGGGCTAACGGCTACTTTTACGGACAATGTTTGTATCACTCCGAAATTCATATGTTGAAATCCTCCCCCTCAATGGGATGGTATTAGGAGGTGGTGTCTTTGGGAGATAACTAGGATTACTTAAGGTCACGAGGGCAGAACCCTCAGGAATGGTACCAGTGAGTTTCAAAAGAAGTGGGGCGCCTGGGTGGCTCAGTTGGTGAAGTGTCTGCCTCGGGCTCAAGTCATGATCCCAGGGTCCTGAGATCGAATCCCTTATCAGGCTTCCTGCTGAGTGGGGAGACTGCTTCTCTCTTTCCATCTGCCCCTGCTCATGTGCTCGCTCGCTCTGCTCTGTCTCTCAAATAAATAAATCTTTTTTTTTTTTTATTTTTTTTTTTTTATAGATTTTATTTATTTACTTGAGAGAGAGACAGTGAGAGAGAGCATGAACGAGGAGAAGGTCAGAGAGAGAAGCAGACTCCCCATGGAGCTGGGAGCCCGATGCGGGACTCGATCCCGGGACTCCAGGATCATGACCTGAGCCGAAGGCAGTCGTCCAACCAACTGAGCCACCCAGGCGTCCCTCAAATAAATAAATCTTAAAAAAAAAAAAAAAAAATTACAAAAAAGCTTACTGCTCTCTGCTTTCTGCTCTCTACCATGAAGGACACAAGAAGATAGCCCAGGCTGTGAACCAGGAAACCAGCCGTCATCAGACACCAAATCTGCCAGCGCCTTGATCTTGGACTTCCCAGCCTCCAGCACTGTGAGAAATGCATGTTTATTGTTTAAGCCTCTCAGCCTATGGTATTTTATTACAGCAGCCTGAACTAAGACAGCCACCATCTGGGACAGTATACATAGACTCTCTTTAAATGTCTCAGTGGCCCATGTTAATAATGTTACTCTTTACTTCCTCAATCAACCGAAACAGATTTTTGAGTGTCTACCATATATCAGGAGCTTTTCTAGACCCCAGGACCCTGCAGTGAAATAAAACTAACTTTCCATCCTGCCGGGCACTGACACTCTAGTCTTGAACACAGTAAGTGGTAACAGGTTTATAGCAAAGGAGATAATGGTTAGTGCCATGGAGAGCGGGGATAGGGACAGCCTGGGGTGGGGTAGGGTTGCAGTTTTAAAGAGATCATTCTAGAAGGTTTCACTGAGCCGGTGGCACCTGAGGGGGGTGAGGGAGAAAGGCATGGGGGCATCCAGGGAAAGGGGGCTCCGGATACAGGGAAGAGCAGGGATATTCTTGGAGCACCCGGGGATCTGCAGGAAGGCCACTGTAGCTGGCGTGGGGCGAGGTCAGGATGGGGAAGCGAGCAGCCTCACAGCTTGGTAGGACTTTGCCCACACAACCCCCCAACCTCAAGTGAGAATAGAGGGCTTGTTAGGTTTTTGTTTGTTTGTTTTTTTTGTTTGTTTTTTTAAGATTTTATATATTTGTTTGTTCAGAGAACACACCACCCGGAGAGAGGTAAAGTGGGGAGGGAAAGAGCGAAGCTCAAGTAAACTTCATGCTGAGCTCAGAGCCCGTGCAAGGCTCGATCTCACCACCCTAAGATGAGGGGCTGAGCCAAAATCAAGAGTCGGTTGCTTAACCAACTGAGCCACCCAGGCGTCCCCTTGCAAGTGTTTTGAATGGAAGATTAATAAGACTTGCATTTTACCAGCACATTCTGACGGAGCCCAAGCATCCGCAGTGAATCCTGGTGCGCTCTCTCTTTCCCTCTGTTGACTTCTGCCCTAGGCGGGCAGCCCTCGAATGCACTGCTGAAATATGAAATGTGTTTGATGTCTTCAAAGACGGTCTTTACCCTAGCACATGCTCTGCAGCTCTTTCTCTGCCCAGTTGGCCACACAGAAGGGCAGAGGGACTATATATTCAGCTTTCAGGAAAGCCACCATGTGGGATGAGAAAGATCCGTTTCTGGGCCATGTCTTCCATAAAGCAGACACCCTGTGGAAATGAACACCTCTCTTCCTGCGACACATTCCATTTATTTAGATTAAAACATCTCCTGGCTGACAGGAAGACCTCCTCCTTCAGAGGTCTACCTGTGACACATGGAAACCAGGAGACCCTCTCGACCCCCGCTGCTCAAACCGTGGTCTAGGACCAGCAGCGCCAACACCAACTGCAGAATCTCCCGCCCCGACCTAGACGTGCTGGGTCAAAATCTCATTTTAACAAGACCTCCAGGCCATTCATATGTACAGTAACATTTACCAAGCGCTGCTCTAGACCTTTCAATTCTGAATCCTCTCTGAATTTCTCCATAATAATAATATCTTAATGACTTAAAATAGCAATAACCATTTATTACTTTCCATTATTATGAAGATTATCGAGACTTCATTAGGGGATTCCTCTGCTTCTCATGGCCTTGCCTGGGGCTGTGGTTCATCTGGAAGCTTGACTGGGCTGGGACGGCCATGATGGCTTGTGCGTACGGCTCCCAGCGGCATGGGGGTCAGTCTGCACCATGTTCTGTCAGCTGAGGATACAGCCATCTGGGGGTCTGGGCTGGGACACCCAAGATGGCTCCCTTCCATGTTCAAGAGAGTGTGCTGGCTGCCAAGGGAAGCTCCCCTGGGGTGTCCCCTGCAGAGCCCCAGTCTGTGTGGACTCTCCATGGGGCTTGTCTTCCTCAAAGCACAGCAGCTTGATTCCAAAAGGGAGCTTTCCAAGGACAAACCTCTTAAGGCCCAGCTCTGGAAGTCACGCAGTAAGACTTTGCTGCTTTCTGTTGGTCAAAGCAAGCAACAAGACCAAACCAGATTCAGGGGGTGGAGGGGGGGATGCCACTGCTTGATGGGTGGAGTGGCAAAGAATTTGCAGCCATCTTTAATCCATCCCCAAAGCATAACTGCCATTTAGTGAGCAATCGTCATATAAGCACTGTTATCCAATATTATCTGATTCATCGATCTTGTAATGCACCTTTTTTTTGACATTTTATAGATCCACGGGAAGTTGTTAAGATAGTGTAAAAAGGTCCTGTGCACCCTTACCTGGTTTTCTCCAGTGGGAAGACCGCACATAATTTTAGGACAATATCAAAGCCAAGAAACTGACATTGGCACAGTGTGTGTGTGTGTGTGTGTGTGTGCACGCACGTGCACACCCGTGAGGTTCTGTGGCCTCTTAAAAGTGCACAAGTGACAGTTGTTGGATGGATGCCATGTACTAGTGCCACATTTCGTTAGGTTTTTTTTTTAAGATTTTATTTATTTATTTGACAGAGAGAGCACAAGCAGGGGGTGGGGCAGAGGGAGAGGAAGAAGCAGGCCCCCGTGGAGCAGGGAGCCCAATGCAGGGCCCAATCCCAGGACCTAGGGATTATGATCTGAGCTGAAAGCAGACACTTAACTGATTGAGCCCCCCAGGGACCCCACATTTCATCAGTTTTAAAAGTCATGTGCTTTCACATTTTACTGGGTCTTCCAATCGAACACATCTGACAATTAGAAGCACCCTTTTTCATTTCCTAGTACTATATACAATAATGGTGTGTTATACAATATCTACATAGAATGCCTTAGGTTCCATAAAATCTTATATCGGCCCACCTTCCAGACAAAGAAATGGAGGCAAAGAGAGGTTAAGAAGTCTGCCCAAGGTCACACCGCTAGTAGGGCTGCGGATGGGAACATAGGGACAGAATTCCAACCCAGGCCCTCCAGCCCTAGAGACAACAATATGGGCACCTAGACTCTGTTGGAAGGGAGTTACAACATGATTACACCCAGCATCTTCTGTATTTAGCATAGCATTGGGGAGGGTTAGTGAGAAGTATGTGAAGAGACAAACCCCTGCTCTTTGGATCCAGATCCCGCCTGCTGGCCCTGCGCTCTGCGCCTCAGTGCAGAAGGATCCCTGCACGCTGTGGGTGCGCCTTTCCTGACTGCGAAACTATCTGAATTTGAAAGGTCAGAGGAGCAACAAATGCATGAGCTTTTTGATATTAAGCTTGAAGCAACAGCTTGCCCTTTTTCTGTGCCTGCTCCCTGAGCAACAGCCTTTGTAACTCAAAGTTACATTCTTTGAGTTCTAGCTCAGTGACACTTTTTTCCTTTGTGGGACACATTCATTCACTTCTGCATTTAATCAGTTCTCTGGGGAGATTCGACATTGAATGGGAAAAAATGACGTGAAGAAAATGAAAAGAATGTGATTACTTTGATTTTCATAAATGTAGAAATAATGCAATTTCTAGAGACAAGCGGACCACCTATGGGTTGAAAAAAATACTTTTTTTAATTGTGAAGCTGTTTCAACCACTTCTTACAGATGACAGTCCCCCTTTTTTGCACCACTAGAATGCAAAACAAGGAGAGAAAGAGAGAGAGGAAGAAAGAAAGAATTTATTCATTGGTAGATTGGAGCTAAGTATGATGCTTACTACATAGACCACACCAAGAAAGGAGGAAATTAGTTTAACCAGATGGGATATACACAGAACTAATTACAGATCACAAGTTTAAACTTTGCTCCCCAGGCAGCTCTTTGAAATCCTAATCTCTAACTTGGGGCTAACAACCAAAAAACACAGCTGGTCATTTAAGAAAGCTGGGACTGATGCCAGTTGCCTTGTATTCTAAATTCAGTGCAAAACAACAGGCCTACCTGCTTTAAAACCTCCTCACTCTTTCATCATGCTTTCTTCCATACGGGCTGTTCTGTGGGTCAAGAAATAAAGCAAAATCCAGAATAATTTAGGTCCATTGACAAGGTAAAGGCAATTATCCAGACCAACTGGGAAATTGTCGCTTCAACTAATCATTTCTGTATAATTGGTTACATCTTGTCTAGGCTTGTGTGGGCACAAAATATACTTGAAACAAGAAAGAATGGTTTTATCGACTTTGCCAAATGAAAAGGGGCCAAATACGCAGGAATTTGCTTGGAGTCAAGGTCCAGTTTGTCAAACTTGAACTAGAGAAGGTGGCAGAGGACTTGACTTTTATAATCTAATCTTCGAAATGGCATAGCAAAAGTCAAATAGATAACGTTTTATCTAACATTTAACTGAAAGCCACATCAGCTCATTGAATTTCTGCCATAACTCCCTGAGGTAAATGCCATCATCCCCATTTTATGGATGAGAAACTCTATCTCAGAAATGTTAAGTAATTTATCCATGTCCACACACTAATAAAAGACAGGTCAGGCTCCAAACCATTCTAGCATATGTGACTCATTATATATGCATTTCTGTTTTAAGCATGTAAACATGAATTTCAAAAGCTATCAGGCCCCAGTAATTGAGGGTAAGGGGGTGTGGGTCTGTATTTCATTACGATTTCCATTTACACTTCTGGTATTTTAGGAATTAGACTTCAGTGAGATGGAAAGTCTAGTCAGGAGGTAATAGGGTCCATTTTCTGCTCCAGGGTCACAAAACTGCAGTATTTTGCAGCATTACCTAGTTAGGGTTAACCACAGAAAGGCAGTCCTCACCCATGTAGACCGGAATTTTTTTTTTTTTAATTTTAGAAAATGTATATAGTGTTCATTGTTAAGTCCCTCCCTCAGCAGGGTCTGGGGTAGTGGCATCCCATACTCCAACACATTAATATCTGTGCAGGGAAATGTATGAATATTCACCCTGAATGGGAAAAAGACTGTGAATAGCCCCCAGATGATTGAAGTCAAGTTCTAATAAATCACTGATGAAAAAAATTGGGACTTTTCAAAACACTTAGGTCATGGGACTGTGCATAAAGAGTTGTAGACCTATAGGCTAAATATTTCTTTACCATTTAGAAATCGAATTCTGAAGGATACCAGCCACTGATTCCAGAAAGTTCTCCGTTTTTCAATAACTACATAGCATATTGGATTTCCACTGTATGGGGCCCCTTTCCCAGTGTGTGCAGTTCAGCTACATGCCACCCTCCTTGAGAACATTGAGAGCTCGAGGTGGGTGGGCTGTATGAAATCTGTTTGTTATCTTTCTGGAATTGACCCCCGACAAAGCCTATTTCATATTTATACCATCTGGTGCTAGTGGTGTGTATGGCTGTGTCACTCCATACAAAAGCAGAGAACTACTCAGCTAGAGGGAACCTTCAAGTTCATCTAGTCTAATTCCCTATCATGGCAGCTATGCCCCCGATGGTCCCTACCTCCTGGTATTAACACCCTAGTATAGGTCTCTGTGACTGGCAGAATGCAAACAAAGTCATGATTCGCCACCTCAGAGATTCGGTTATGAAAGATACACAGCTCCCCTCTCCCTCCCTTCCTCTCCCTGTGCCTCCCTTCCTCATCACTAGCTCTGAGGGAAACCACGTGGCCATGCCATGAGAACATTTAAGCTGCCTTATGGAGGGTTCATGTGGTGAGGAACCCAGACCTCCTGCCAGTGGCCCCGTGAGTGCGCCATCTTGGAAGTGTATCCTCCAGCCCCAGTCGAGTCTTCAGGTGATCCCAGCCCGGATCACATATTGGCTGCAGCCTGATGAGAGACCTTGAACTGGAACCACTCAACTCAGCTGAGTCCAATTCCCGATCCACAGGAGCTCTGAGCTAAAATTCTGACAGTGTTTTGTTATGCGACAGTACGTAACTAATACACTCCTGCATTTGACAGAGGAGGAGACCGGGTCCCAGCGACATGAGGAGATGCTCCAGGACCCTGCTAGTCCCATGACCCCAAGGGCCACCCTGGCTCTTGCTGGTTCTGTGGAATGCAAGATGACTCTAATTTTTTATGATCTTAGGTGCTGTTTCCCAGAATCTTCTGTTTTCTCATAGAGAAACTAGAAGCCCCTGGAAAATCTGGCCAATAATTCAGCTGTGAAAAGGAAAGTTTGGCACAGATGTCCTGGTTCTGGAGGGAGTCTGCCCACTTGCTAAATTTCCCAAAATAACCTACTTTTGTGGGTTGGTTTTTCAGGAGATCATTTTTGTTTTTTCCTGTGAGGATGAAACTTTCTAGACTGCAGTTGTAAAGTCAGGGAAAATGAGGAAGCATCTAGCCCCTTTTCTGTCCTTGGTGTCGAAGAGTGTGTTCTTAGTAAACCGGTCACTCTCTCACAGGTTTTATGTCAGCGTTGGCCCTGGCCTAGCCTGTGAGCTGGCGTCAGTCTGCAGACCTGCAGCTGGCCCCTGGTCACGTTCCTGGGTGAGCGATTGCATTCCCTGCTCTAATGCTGAGTGTCTTCTCCCACCAGCTGCAGTTGACATACAGGGCACAATTCCTCTCTGAAGCCCCTGCCTGCCTCTCATATCTCCCTGAGCCATATGCTTGTGTGTTTTAGGTACAGATGGAGACATTAGTCACATAATTTATCATACAGGAAACGTCAGAGACTGGCTATTTTATTTCAACATGAGAATTAATTTCTACCTTTGGTTCTGGTAGGAAAAAAAAAAAATCCAGAAATGTCATTGGGAATTGTAGGTGGAATATCTTCCCCTGCTTAATTTTACTAGATTCTTTCTTTTAAGGTTAACATGCGGCATGACACATGCAAAAATTCTAGAGTAGAGCAAGACATAAGCCCCGGCTGGTAGATTTATTGCAGCAAAGGCCCCGCTTCTTCACCCCTTTACATACGCTTACTCTTCAGCCTGTGACTTGGTGGTATCTTCTTAACAGGCGGTATCTGTTCCCCATGCCCTGAACTTAGGCAGGCCTTGTAACTTGCTTTTTCTGATAGAATGTGACAGAAATGGTTGCTTGGCGGTTCCAAACCTTGGCCTCAAGAGGTCTTGGAGCTTCCTTTTCCTTTCTTAGAAGCTTGCTTCTATCATGTGACTGTGTCCAGACTAGCCAGTGATCAGCCAGCCAGCCAACTCCCAGACACATGAGAAAGCCCAGCCAAGAGCAGCAGAGCTACCAACGTGACCTGCATCTGGCCACAAGAATCACCCAGTTATCCTGTAGACTCGTGAACGATAATAAATGGTTGGTTATTAAGCCACTGAGTTTGGGGCTTATTCGTTACGCAGCATTATTTGTGGCAATAGATACCTGATATACGCAGGACAGGGGCCTTTTGGTACTGTGTGGCCTGCTTAGGCCCCAGGCCAGACGTAGATGATGAGGGGCTTCCAGCAAACGAGCTCTGCATGTCCCATCTTAGAGCTCATGAAGCTGACTGACAGCCTGAGGTCCCCATAAGAGGCAGGGCCTTAGCTATTCCCCATCAGCGTGCAGACTTCCAAGTCACTGTCCTGTCTGCAGCCCCGGGGGTTGAGTGTCCTTCTTCCAGAGTCCGGTCCCAGAGATTCAGCATCTCTAAAGTAGACCTTCTACCCTCAGCCAGAGGTCTGATGGCCTCGTATAGAAATGTTTTATAAATCCACCTACTTTCAGCTCCACCTGCCTTCTGCTCCCAGAGGGACCTGGTTCTACCAGTGGAAGAACATCTGTGGAAGGGGGAGCTCTTGTTTTGACTTGAGTTGGCTTCCAGCTGTCCCTGCAACCATCCCTGGTCAGATGAGGCAAAAGCCTTAAGACAGAGCAAACGATCAGGCTTCCCTCCTGCAAAGGAATGGGCATCTATGCAAGGCAGGGGAAGGGTGAACCTGGGCCCCAGTGTCTCAAGTTCACCAGAGTGACCCAGGGCAAAAGAGGATTGATTGAAGCAAGGTGACGGAAAACAGCCATAAGGAGATACTTAGTCTTTAAATTCAGCTTCGGCAACATTTTTAGTGACTCGCAAGAAAAAAAAAACACTAAATTGAAACTTACAAAGACCTGCTTTGATGAACTCTCTCAACCGTTTATAGTTCCTGTGTTCCTAATTGTATCCCAGTGGCCTAAAATTCACTCACACCCTAATGCTATCAGTGTGTATTTGGGTCTGAGTTTTTGCAAAAGTTGTTTTCCTGTCATCGGTCAAGGTTAGATTCCATGTGGGAGTTGTTACACGGTTAGCAGTTTTGTGAAGTATTATCTGTGCTTTTCTGAGATTTTCTTTAAAATTGTTTCCTGGGTGCTGTCCCAAAAACCAACAAAAGAAACAAAGAGCACGGAGAAAAACGGTCATGGTCACTGCAAAATACAAACAGTTCCATAACCCCCTTCCTCTCATCATACCATTCTTCCCCCACACTTGTTTTCCCACTGGATCAGTTTCCTTAAATCATCATTCTTAAGTAAATGTTATATGAGGAGAGGAATGAATACCACACTAAAATGACGAGACCATGTCTTGCAAATACCTGTCCAGGGCTAGACAGATTGTTTGGGGTCAGCCACACAATGTTATTACCAGAGATACACTCTTGTGTTCTACAGGTTTTTGTTTAGTTGTCTGGGGACTGCTGACACGAGATCCCAGCCGTGAGGACTCATGGAATTTCTCCCCCAACCATTCCCTTTAACTGCAGTCCTCTGACCTCGCCGCAGTGTTGGTTGGAAATGTGATTTTCCTGTTCCTTTTGCTTTTGCGCACTTAGCGAGTACCATCTTTCTTTCCTCGGTGATCCTGTATCTGGATCCTCCTCTAGCCTGTAACCAGAGCAGACATTTTAATTGTCCTTGGAAATCCTGACCCCGTTTCAGAATGTAGGCTCCTGCATGATTTATTTAATAAATAAATGATTTAAAAGTGGTATTTGTAAACATCGCAGAATGGTCACCACAATCAGTCAGTTAACATCCAGCACAAACATGTTGCGATGAGAACTTTTAAGATCTATTCTCTCAACACTGAAATATGCAATACTGAGACAGCTGGGTGGCTCAGTTGGTTGGGTGTCTGCCTTCAGCTCTGATCACAATCCCAGGGTCCTGGGATCGAGTCCCGTATCAGGCTCCTTGCTCAGCGGGGAGCCTGCTTCTCCCTTTGCCTGCCTCTGTCTCTCTCTCTCTCTTTTTCTGACAAATAAATAAATAAATAAAATCTTTAAAAAATATATGCAGTATAGTATTATTAACGAAAGTCACCATGAAATTACATCTGCCTGGTACAGCCCCATGACTGAATTATTTTATAACTGCGGGTTTGTAACTGTTGATCCCCTTTACCCACTTCACCTACCCCCTACCCCTCACAAAGCGTTGAAAGTGTCTATGAGCTTGGTTTTAGATTCCACATAAAAGGGAGAGCATGTGGTATTTGTCTTGCTCTTTCAGGTTTATTTCACTTGGGTGGGTCCACCCACCATTTGAAATCACAATGGCAAGATTTCATCTTTTATGGCTGTATAATATTCCATGCTATATATGTATCATATTTTCTTTATCTGTTCATCTGTCCATGAACACTTAGGGTGTAACCATGTCTTCACTACTGTACATAATGCTCCAGTGGGGGCTACATACATCTTTTCAAGTCAGTGTTTTTCTTTTCTTTGTATAAATACTCAGAAGTGGGATTGCTGGACATATGGTAATTTTATTTGTAATTTTTTGAGGAACCTCCATACTGTTTGCCACGGTGGCTGTATCTATTTACATTCCCATCAACAGGGCATGAGGGCTCCTTTTTCCTGCACGTCCTCACCAACACTTGTTGTTTCTGGTGGTTTCAATTTTAGCCATTCTGTCTCTGGGTTTGATTTGCATGTCTCCGGTGGTGAATGATGTTTCGGTATCTTTGCATGTGCCTGTTGGCCATCAGGATGTCTTTGAAAAAATGTCTGCTTAAATCCTGTGCCCATTTTTAAAATCAGACTGGATTTTCTTACTATTGAGTTAGATAACTTCGTATTTTTACTAAGGATGAATGGTGGTTTGACAGTTTACTCCCTGCTTTGATTTGTTAAGGATTTTAGATGGCTCCTTAGGTTTCCTAAGATGAAATCAATATAAAACTTAAAACTCAGGGCCTGCAAACACTCACATGGACAAAACCAGGGGAAAAATAGAAAAAAAAAAAATTATGCAGGCTCTATTCCAAAGACGAGCCAAAAATTTGGCTCTAAGCTTTCTGATAGCCCACTCAAAAAGGGAAAATATAGTTCAAGTGTGTGATTCTTGTGGTCTAAGAAACAAAGCCTGCCAGTAATTCTGAGGAAGTAAAACTTCTCCTAGAACATAGAACTGAAAGAACATTCCCATGCAGGTCTTCACATGGGACACATGGCCTCTAAAATAAACATGATTGCTGGTGTGCTAGAGGTGTTTATTAAAAGATCCCTCTGTATGAAGCTGGGAAGGGTGAATATCCGTGAACTTTCTGGCAAAAGCAGTTTTTCAAGGGAATCTTTTGCATTGTGATCTAAGTGTTCGGCTCTCCAAAAGCCTACCAAGGATGAAATGAGTGTCTGGAGATGAACAGCCAGTTCATCCTTAAAATAAACTTCCATTAATATCATTTCTCTCAACAGAGTTTTGACTTTTCCTCGTCACGCTTTCAAGCAGGGAGTATCAGTAAACTGTCCTACAAAGGCTAAGTAAAAGAAATTGAGCCTAATTTGCAATGTGAGACTTTCAGGTTTGCTAACGAAGAATATCCTGACAGTGAGAATTAGCTTTTACAGCAGATTCCTATAAGAATAGATTCTTTTAAATATAGTTTTGTCTTGTTCATCTTAAAGGATGGGAAAATCTGCGTAAGGCTTTTCCCCGACCCTGTGAGATGGTGACTGTGATGATTCATTTCCATGACTTTAGAAACAGAAGACTGTTCATGCTGATCCCTGACTCCTGAGCTGGGCCAAGCAGGAGTAAGGAAGGAAACATTAGAAAAGGGGGCTCCTGGCTAACCTGGAGGTACGTTTCATTTGGGACATGGCTCAGGTTCCACAAGGCCAGCATCAAACTTGCAACCATCTGTTTGAGGTTTTGTGGGAACCAAGAATTCCAGAGAGTTGGGAGAGCTTCCCGGGAATAGGCTCTTTATGGAATCTTTTTCCGTTCCATGATGGAAGGCTCCCTAGGGCTTCCTTTCCTCGTGAATTTAGGGCTGGGGAGGAGCTTAGTAGGCACCTATGGAGCTCAAACTTGGACATACTCTGGCCCTTTCCCACAGAAGAGATGACCGTGGAATGAGATCTTTGACCCTTTCGTATGTGCCTCCTGAGATAAAATGACCCAAAATAAACACAAGAGATCTCTCTGATGACCACATTCAATTTGCCAATTATTTCCTACCTCAGGAAACCCAAACTGCATATTACACCGGTGGTTCTAGCTGGTTAAAAGGAGATCATCCATCACCCAATTTCTCTCCATGAGAATCAATCTGTATGAGACTGAACTACCATCTAGTCAAGGAAATCTTCAAAATTAGAGGCAGGATGTGACAGCCATGGATATGTGTCTGAAATCAGTGCCGACAGGTTGCCCAAATCTAGGTAGAGTGACTTGCTGAAAATGTTCTCCTTATATGCCCAGCCCTGCACATCCGTCCTTAAAAGGAAAATCTTTGAGGTGAACTTACTAATTGTCTTGGGTCGTGTTCCCCCAAAACAAAGCCCGAGGTAGGAGTCCCTGGGCATCTACTTTATTGGGAGCTGTTTGCAGGAGAAATGTTAAGTAAGGAAAGAAATATTGGGAGGACAGCAAGGACATGGCTTTGGGAGAAGTCTAGCTTCCAGCTGCCTAATCCCACGGGGAGCTCTGGAGCATAAACAGTGAAGCCGAGTCTATGCCGTCTTGCGCCAAGGGCGCTTTGATAGCCTTCCCCAATCAGCCATTGGCTCCCAGCCCCCCTGCGTGGGGTTGGTAGCAGGTGGGCAGGGAGGGGACTCCAAGCATCTCCAGTTGCCCAAAAGCATCCTCGGGGGGAGGTGTCAGACGTGAGCCCTTAGCTGCAGTTTGGCATGAGGCAAGATACCAACAGCGGCCACTAAGCCAGTGTTTCTCGAACTTGAACGACCCTCTGGAGTGCTTGTTGAACACAGATTGCTGTGCCTCACCCCCGGAGCTTCTGATCCCGTGAGGCTGGAATGGAGCCTACAAATTCCCATTTCCCAGGGGCTGCTGCCGCTGCTGCCGCTGGTCCAGGAACGGTGCTTTGAGAACCGCTGCGCACAGCTAACATTTAAAAAAAAAAAAAAAAAAATCCATCTCCTTTGGAAAACAAAAGCTAGGCTAGGCATTTGTACATCCGTGTATTTACAAAGGTTAAATAAAGTGAGGGGTTGGCTCATCAAAAATGTGGACAGACTGATTTTATCAGGCCCCTGACTCAGCTAAAACTTCTTTCTTTCGTCCATCCCCAATCCCAACTCCCAGGAGAGAATTTCAGCAAAGAATCGAAGGACGATATCATTGCATCAGGAGACAGACAGCTCAGCAGTTCAGTGATGGGGCGGATGAAGGCTGGATGAGGAGTTCGGCCCCCCCCGCCCCCACCCCGGAAATGGCTGCGGGATCACTGGCCAGTGGTCACGACCTGCTGTGCTTTGGTTCCCTCAGATATGACAGAGAGACCTCAAAGAGACGTCCAGCCTGGAGCTCTTCTGCCAGTTACACCAGTATTTACCTTTGGGACCCCAGGCAAGCTCGCTGGGTCACAGGTCTTGCTTGCGAATCCGTGCAGTGGGTTTGGTGGCCTCGGTTATCCCTCTCACACTCCCGCTGGCCTTCTTTGAGCCTTCTCCCCAAAACACGAACGCCAGACTCTTTCTCCACAGCTGAAAATGGTCCCAAAAAAGCAGCAACCCCTGAAGACGCTTGTCTGAGTTTTCTTTTGTTAGCAAAAGCAGGACACAAAAAGAATCACTGCTCTCGTGTTGGATTGTCTCTGTCACCCAGTTCCTTGAACCTTGAGAGCTGGGATCATGGATGGCCAAACTGAAGCTAACTCGGGGTTTGGGGGGCAGGGGGGGGCTCACGGATCGCAAGGCTGAGGCTCTCTCCATAAGCACCAAGGCTTCGCCCAAACCCTCTGGGACCGCACGTGGACATCCATAACGGTTTCTTCAGAGGGCTATGGTCTGTTGCATGAAGGTGTACTTGCGGATCCCCAGTGAGTAGATTAGCAGCTCAGTGGCCCATGGCACATGAAGGGAGATACTGCTGTTTAAAAATTAATAAACTTGGCAATTCAGGAGCAGCGCCACAGTGCTCACCTTCAAGGTCCTCATGAAACAAGCCACTAGGCATCCAGCTCTCTTCGTCACACAGTGTGCCTGGAACGTTCCTCCTTCAGCCATTCAGTTGGAGCTCAGTGTGTGTGTACAGGGGGGCGGGGAGGCAGGGAGGATACAAGAGATGTCTAGTATGTGCTCTGTACAAACAGCTACGTGCGAAGTTCAACAAAGAGCAGGTTAAGGAGGGCAGGTTAGGGGGTGGGGAGCAGGTCCCGGGAGTCGGCTGCGGGACTGGACAGGGCCGGGGACAAGGTAGGGGAGAGCCTGCATTCTTAGACAGGGGTATCTGGCGGACTCTCAGGTCGAGGGAACTTTGAACAGAGCCCTGGAGGCAGTGAAGGTTGAGCATTATAGCTGACCCCAAGAGACAAGTACGTAGCCAGTGGAGTGCTAAAGAAACAGCTAGAAGCTCTGGGGGCTAGAGCAGAGGGAGCCAGGGGAAAGGGGCATGAGCACAGGACTCCGCGTGGAGAAAGCATGTGGAGAAAGCCCGGGGGGGGGGGGGGCGTGGGAGGGAGATGGGAAGATCAGTGAGGAGACCCGAAGCTGGGGCTTAACCAGTCATTAGCCCTGGAGGGGAGGTGTCCAACTCCACGGATATCCAGAGTCTGAAGGCTGAGCAAGCAGAATTTGCTAATAATTGCGACATAGGTTGTGAGAGAAAGAAAAGGATCAAGGATGAAGTCAGTGCCTTCAGCGGGAGCTACCAGGAAAATAAAACTCCATTTGCTGACATGTAAAAAGCTAAGGAGACCGAGTATGCTTGTGAAGGGTGGGCTAGAGAACAATGGTTTGATCTAGAATGTTCTAAGTTTGACATGCCTAGATGCCCATGGAGAGGTCTCATGGAGGCAGTTGGAGTCCAGAGTCCAGAAGGGAGGTCTCAGCTGGAGAGATGGTGATTAGGCGGCGTCAACTGCATTCATTCTAAATAACCATGTTTTCTAAGCTTCAGTGGTAAATGACATATTCCAGCCAAGAAGCTCTCGATGTGTAACAGTAGATTGGTCTAGCATAAGGCAGTTTGTAAACAAGTAGAATATAAAACCATCACGGTTCTAAATAACATTTGTCTTCACATGAAACCTGTGGGTTCAGTTTTGCAACCAGGACAAGCATGCTTTGACAAGTTTCTCAGGGTCAAGTTAGGCAGCTGGTCAGCTAGAGCCAGAATGACTAACACTTCTCTGTCCACACCGCCATGCCCTTGTGTAAGAAAGGATCAGAGCAATTGGGCTTCCCCCAAATCAAAAACTACTGAACATCAAAGGACATTGTAAAGAAAGCGAAAAGACAACCTACAAAACAGAAGAAAATACTTGCAGACAAC
This sequence comes from Mustela lutreola, assembly GCF_030435805.1. Taxonomy (NCBI): domain Eukaryota; kingdom Metazoa; phylum Chordata; class Mammalia; order Carnivora; family Mustelidae; genus Mustela; species Mustela lutreola. Next base: position 9,641,803 of record NC_081308.1, read on the forward strand.
CTCTCTGATAAGGGGGTAGTATCCAGAATATACAAAGAATATACAAAGAATCCTTATAATTCAACCAGAAAGGACAAGTAAATATCCCAGCTTTTAACATGGGCCAACGACTTGGGTGAAATGTTTCCTAAGAGGATGCACAAATGGCCAGCGAGCACCCGTCTTTGTCTTGGGTCATAAGGAGAATGCAAATCAAAGCCTCAGTGAGCTAGCTCTTCAAACAAATGAGAATGACTATAATCAAAAGAGTAGAAAATAACAAGTGCTGGTAAGGATGTTGAGAAACTGGAATCATCGTGCATCGTGGCGGGAATGAAACTGGAGCAGCTGCTGTGGAAAACAGAGTGGTGGCTCCTCAAAAACTTGACCGTAGAATTACCAGCTACCAGACCATAGAGTTACAAGAGTACCCAGAGTTACCAGAGCTACCAGAAAGTAGAAACAACCCAGATGTCCATCAATGGATGAGTGGATAAAGAACATGTTGTGTATACATATGATCAGTATTATTCAGCCATAAAAAGGACAAAGTGCTGACGTACGCTACAACACGGATGAACCTTAAAAACACGCCAGGTGCAAGAAGCTGGACACCGAAGACTAGCTAACGGGATTCTGTTTATATGCAATATCTAGAGTAGGTACATCCATAGAGGAAAAAAGCAGAAGGGCACTGGCCCGAGGCTGGGGGGAGAATACACTTAATATTTAAATATTTAAATATATTTTAATATAAATATAAATGGCTTAATGACTCCAGGGATCTCTTTCAGGGTGATGAAAATATTTTGGAACTAGAGGTGTCGGATGCATAACACTGTGGATGTATAAAATGCCACTGAATTGCTCACTTCGGGGTGGTTAATTTTACGGTAATGTGAACTTGATCTCAATCATTTAAAAATAAAGCCCTCAGGGGCGCCTGGGTGGCTCAGTGGGTTAAGCCGCTGCCTTCGGCTCAGGTCATGATCTCAGGGTCCTGGGATCGAGTCCCGCATCGGGCTCTCTGCTCAGCAGGGAGCCTGCTTCCTCCTCTCTCTCTCTGCCTGCCTCTCTGCCTACTTGTAATCTCTCTCTGTCAAATAAATAAATAAAATCTTTAAAAAAAAAATAAAAAAATAAAAATAAAAATAAAGCCCTCAAAATTAGGAAGGATTGTTGAAAGGAAAAGCTTTGAAAAGCAGATGTCATCGGTAGACCCCCGCCTTTGCAGCAGGAAGATAATCTTGCCTAAGTTTTCATAAAAAGCCCTGGGTATCTCTGATAGAGGCTCAAAGTCCATGCCAAGGCTGGCTTGCTGCTGGTAGAGCCAGCGCTTTCCCAGAGAGCAAGCATCAAAACTTGGTTGTTCCCTTATTGCCATCTCTGGAGTGTGGATATCCCATTGCTTACTCGGGTTGAAAGGTTTAAAAATTAACTTCTGACCAACTAAATGGAATAGCCTGATTCCTTATTTACCAAAAAGAAAATTGAAAGAGACAGAAAGGCAGGAGGGAGCACACTGTGCCTTTGAAAGCACAGACTGTTCGGGGAGGGACACGCTGCTATTTTCGGTCTTCTGTGGGTGTGAGGGTAACAGGCCTCTGGAAACAGCTGTTGAACAACAGAATGTGAGAAGTCACCCGGGACTCAGAGACCCGCCCTCCACATTGAACCAAGAGAAAGTTCACCAGAGCCAGGAGAGTTCAATGCCTTTAAAAAAAAAAAAAAAGTGGAAATGGGGATTCAGCACTGGGGTCTGACTGAGCTGCAGTGTTAAGCAGGGCTTTGCTCCCTCCGTTCAAAAGAACGACTCCAGGAAACGGAAAAGCCAAACCAGAAACAGACATAGTGTACTTTCCGGAAGAATAACTACCCTGAAAGCTGCTTCTGCGGGGTTCCGGCCTCCCTCTGGGGGGCTGACAGTCTGCCCACTTGGGGAAGGAAGCAGACTTGGGTGGAGGAACAGTTAACCCGGGTGCAGACTTTTGTTTTGGGATCCAGCATTCAATGCAAACTCTTTGATGGGACGAAGAATAGAAGATGGTTTGACGACAGAACTCACTTGTATTTTTGTTTTAATGAATCACGACATCCACCCTTCAGAGCTTGTCTCCGTGCACTGGAAATGAAAACCAACCCATTGCCACCCAGCTACAGAGAACACACTATAAATAAGGACCCAAATGGTGGTGTGTTAAAAGCTGGGTAATGAGTTGATCTGTTCCCTTTCGTTTTTCCTATGAAACCATGTGTCTCGAACATAAGGAGAGGAAGGACAGAGTCTTGTCATTTTAAGGTCTGATGACCTTATGAACGCTCCATCTGTAGCCAAACCCTAGTCACCATCTCAGTGTGAATTCATTCATTCAACAAATACATCTGTATTGCTCGCAGTGTCTCAAGCATTGTGATGGGTATGGGGGTACAGGGGGTAAGCAAAGCAGAGGTCTCTGCCTCAGGCAGTAAGTTACAAACAGAAATATGGAGAACTGTTTACCCACATAGGGGCTGAGACCGAAGAGGACATTTTCCATCACCCGAATTCAAGGCCTCCTTCCCAAATCCTTATTTTCTCTTCTGAAATTAAACTCCATCCACAATGAAATACAGTGGATCAACCACTCCTCGGAAACCTAGGCCCTCAACATCATCAGAAGAAACTAGTCCAGTGATCCATTTCCCAAGGTCATGATGATTTCAAGTTGAGTGACAACAGTGGCTCAAGCTGAGCTAGAACTCAGACCTGAGGGTTCTCCACTCCAGATCGCCTATGAACAGCTATTAAAACAACGCACATGACTCCTCCCAAATGAACGGTAACTTGCGATTAAATTTACTGAAAAAAGTAATAGCTCATTCCCCAGAAAACTGTGAAGTCTGCAGAGAACTCACCCAACTGAAAGACGCATGCTAAGTAATATAAGGAAAATGCATGCCATTTATATAATCAAACAGGACTGACAGGGCTGGTCACAAAAAACTCATTTCTTGATCAGTTTTAGCCTTCCCCAGTAACTATAGGTACCCCTTGCTTCACACTTGAGTAACAAAAAGGCTCATAGTATTCATTTTCTCAAAACAGAGGTAGTTTGCCCCAAATGTAAATCCATATCCCTACCTCTTGGGAAGCAAAATACAGTCCCCAATGTTTAGCTACCTGTTTTTCTAGTATCTGCTCTTCAGTGACCCCCATAGCTTTAAATAAGGTCCAATCCTAACCAGGATCGGCATGTTATATTTGTTTATAAAATCTACAGGCGGTGCAAAGCTGAGTGTGGGTTCAGGGACAGACTAAAAGGACCATGATCATAATCAGCCCAGGGACACCTGGGTGGGTCAGATGGTTAAGCGTCTGCCTTTGGCTCCAGTCATGATCTCCAGGTCCTGCGATCGAGCCCCAAGTCGGGCTCTCAGCTCAGTGGGGAGTCTGCTTCTTCCTCTCCCCCTGCTCATGCTCTCTCTCTGTATCTCTTTGTCTCAAATGAATAAAGTCTTTAAAAAAAAAAAAATCAGCCCAGGGGTTCCTGGGTGGCTCAGTGAGTTGGGCCTCTGCCTTCAGCTCAGGTCATGACCTCAGGGTCCTGGGATGGAGCCCCGCATTGGGCTCTCTGCTCAGCAGGGAGCCTACTTCCCTTCCTCTCTCTCTGCCTGTCTCTCTGACTACTTGTGATCTCTGTCAAATAAATGAATAAATAAATTTTAAAAAACAAAAAAGCAGCCCAGACAGGTGGGATTCAGGCACCAATAGTACCCAGATGACAGGTCCCCTCTGACTTAGTGTCTTCCAGTACAAGTAGAAATCATCAACCTTGCAGGGATTGGACTGGTAAGCTGCTGCTTGGTCACCATGCCCAGGACTTCAGGCCGAAATTTCCAGTAAATTCTATATGTAGTAACTTTACAGAAAGATCACAGCTTGGGGGATGGCAAGAGAGGGTTCTCTCCCTCTATTTAACCTCTCTCTGTTTCTTTAAACAACAACATTTTAGTAACCCCTTTTCACCTTTAGGTTCTCTGATTTTTAGTCATTTGAGGGTGTTTTCCCTCTCTTCAACACTTGGGCAATAGAAGTCCGTGTCTGGCTCCTGATAGCTGATTATTTCATGGCTATTTGGGTCGGGTAGTAGAAACATGGTTGCCTGGAGGATAAATGGTTCAAAGCCAGTTGAGGGATAATTGAATAATTTATCGCAGCAATTGGCTTTCCTAAATTTAGCTTTCAGGAGGAGGCCCTCAAAGAGGCCAGGAACACAGTTACCTGGGCTGCAGAGCCCTCACTGAAAATGATTCATGTAGAAAAAAAAGAAATGGGGGGTCAGGAGTATATGGGAAATCTCTGTCTTCCTCTTAATTTTGCTGTGAACCTGAAACTGCTCTAAAAAACAAAGTAAAGACTTCAACAATACTGTCATCGGTAGCACACAGTCCCCAGAATGGCTTTCTGGTATTCACATCCTTGTGTACTCTCCTGCTCTTAAGGGTGAGCTGGACCAAACCACTTCTGAGCGACTTCTGACAGAGAGGACACAGCAGAAATAATGAAATGTCGCTGCCAAGATCGAGTTACAAAGACTCTGGCTTCCATCTTGCTGCTTCCCTTCTCTTTCTTTCTTTCTTTTTTTTTTTTAAAGATTTTATTTATTTATCAGAGAGAGAGAAGGGGAGAGAGCGAGCACAGGCAGACAGAATGGCAGGCAGAGGCAGAGGGAGAAGCAGGCTCCCCGCTGAGCAAGGACCCCGATGTGGGACTCGATCCCAGGACGCCGGGATCATGACCTGAGCCGAAGGCAGCTGCTTAACCAACTGAGCCACCCAGGCGTCCCTCTTTCTTTCTTTCTTGATCACTGATGCAAGCCAGCTGCCATGTTGTGAGCTGCGCTAGGCCCCCACAGTAAGGAACTGAAGGAGGCCCCAGCTAAGAGCCGGTGAGGAACCAAGGCCATCAGTCCCGATTTAGGAGGAACTGAATCCTGTCACTGTCACTTGAGTGGGCTCAGAAAAGAAGAGGGAATTTAGCCATGTGAGGTTTTAACAGTGATTGATTCATAGGGCAGATTGGAAAGAACCTAAAAATGAATACATACTCTTCCTCCTTTTTTTTTTTTTTTTTTAGATTTTATTTACTTACTTAGAGCACGTGCACTCATGCGTGGGAGGCAGAGCAGAGAGAGAGGACAAGCAGACTCCACGCTAACTGAGCCCAAAGCAGAAATCAGTCTCAGGACCCTGAGATCATGACCTGAGCTGAAATCAAATCAGCCACTCAACCGACTGAGCCACCCAGGCACCCCTCCTCTTCTTTTAAGGACAGTGTAGACTAGGGGACGCCTGGGTGGCTCAGTCTTAAGAGGCTGCCTTCGGCTCAGGTCATGATCCCAGGGTCCTGGGATCGAGCCCCACATCGGGCTCTCTGCTCAGCAAAAAGCCTGCTTCCTCCTCTCCCTCTGCCTTCCACTCTGCCTACTTGTGCTATTTCTCTGTCAAATAAATAAATAAAATCTTTAAAAAAAAAAAATCAATGTAGACTATGCCAGTATGCAGGATTTTCTTCTTCCTCTTCTTCCCTCATTTCTTCTTCCTTCTTTTAATGAAATCAATCCCAAAGAATGGCCTTTCATGTGTTGCATGTGTACCATACAGCAGACAGTTTGCCTTTCTGGCAGAGTCAGCGTAGGCAAGTTTAAGGGGGGGTGGAGCAGAGATCAGATTGGGGCAGCTAGATTCATTCCCAGTTGTCGGGAACCCCATCGGAGGTGGGCTCTCCGGCCAGCTTGTTATGTGTAGCTAACTGCTCAGGACCCACAGGCAGCCTTTCCAGCTACTTCTGGGCTGGAGGCACAAGGGTGGTCAAAGACTAGAGGGCTGTGCATGTGACCTCTGTCCTGTCTCCCATAGGATGAGCCTCTTGATTAGGGTCAGGCCTCCCAGAGGTCATGGGCCACATTTGAGAGACTCAGCTTCGAGGCCTGCACATCCAGAACATTCAGAGATAAGTCAGTGTTTCAGAAACAAGAAGTACCCCTGCTGCATCAGCCAGGGTCCAGTGGAACAGTCAGGAAACACACCCAGTTCTTAAAATTTTAATGCCAGACCTACTGCTGGCAAGGACTTTCCAATAAAGCAGGAATGGCTCTGTGCTCTTCTCTCTTTACCAGCGGTATAGTCATGCTACCTGTTTATCCCAAAGGAGCAAAGTCAGGTTAACCCCATAAACAAGTCTCATTTTAACACTGTTTATGTTCATAAAGATTGCAGGACCTGTAGTAGCCCAACCCACAACTGTTTAATGACTCAACTATGAAACTGCATTCTTCTGTATATGGTCTCCTGGATCTTAAACCTTCTTATGAAATTACCCATGATTTATCAAGGACTTTACTCTTAAAATAATTCTCAATTTTCATGCCAAACTTGAGTAGATCTCTTTATCACCAGTTAACAGATGAATATAACCGAGATATATGGGTATACAAAAGATACGTAACACGCCCAGCCAATGAGTAGTAGAGCAGACAGCTGGACCTCACTGGACCCGGAAGCCTCCAAGACCACAAGTCCCCCTGCCCCCTGCCATTTTATTGGAGGGAGGGTCTACTTACTGCTCTTCTGTGGATAGGGACCATAAATCAAAGGCACTCTACCACCCAGGAGAAGAGATCACTGATCTCACAATCTCGAATAAAGGAAGGACAGAGCATGAGCTGTCTACACACATTCTCTGCGCCGCCCCCCCCCCACCCGTTACCAACCCTATGTCATGGGCTTAGAGATTGCCAATTCTCTCTTTTGGCAAAACCTGACTTAATGATGTGGTGTCTTAAAGATTGCCTGGGAGAAGGGAGAGTACGCCACAGAGCCTCCATCTCTTTCCCCAGAACTAAACCCCCTCCGATCATATCTTAGCAGGTCTGCTTTGGACCCCTCAAAATCTTCCTCTTGAAGTCCTTCGGATACAAGAAACAGATGTTCCTCAGCCCGTGAAAATCAGAGAGGTTTGCTATTGAGATGCATCCAGAGTAGGGAATGGGGGCAGAGGGCCACAGATGCCGAGACATTTCCCTGACTGTCTTGGTGCCTGCAGGTAGAGGAGAATTCTAGAACCTAGGCTGTTCTCCCAACCCCAGGGTCCTCATTCAGGTTCTCCACCATTAACCCAACACAGCTAGTCTCCACAGATCACCTCAGCTGTCTTTCTGTACCCGAAACTGGCAGAGTCTTTCTCTAGTACTGGTTCAAACTCCTGAGAGGTGAAAACTAACTGCTCCACACTAGGGCTCTGGTTGGCCTTGAAGTTGATGGATTTCTGGGCCCATCATTGAGCAGAGGATAGCTTAATGCAGCTTCCCAGATGGAGGGGAGCCACTGAAATGGGGCGGTTTTGGGGAGAAAAGGGAAGGCGGCCCTGGCAGATAACATGTCTGGGGCAGATCTGTGATGGTCCAGAACCGAGCAATCAGGAATCTTCTCTGATTCACCTTGTTTTCCCAAAAGAAGTCTGCTGCTTGGGATTTTTGCTGGGGAGAGCGTAGCCGACTGTGATAGGACTAGGGGAAGGAGAAAGTGCTAGAAGAGACCAGGCTACTCTGTAACCTCCTTAGGGCACTCCCACATGTACTAAATTCCAGCTATGGACCAGGCCCTGTGTTAGGGATTGTGAGAGCTAATGAAAGAACAACTTAGGGCACGTACCCCAGCCTCCCTCACCAGTAGGCTCTCAACAGTAGTTTAGACATTTGACAGTAGACACTGCAAGTCCTAATGTCTCACAGTTGGAGGGAACCCTAGCAAGTCATCATGTTTCCTCATATCAACAGACTTCTCCAGAGCACCCAACATTCCAAATCATCTACCACATACCAGGCACAGTAAAAGTACAACGCGAACCAAGAAAGCTATCATTCAGGTTGCCCCCTGAGAGACGGAGATAGATGCACAGTGAGTGTCAACACCGTGAGGCAAATGCCACACGTGTGGGAGACTACCAGAGCAGAGAGGAGGGGGACTTAGCCTGATGACAGGGAGAAAGAGTATCAGTGAAGACTTTATGGAGGAGGTGATTCCTATTTGGAACAGAACATTAAGAAGAAAAGGGTATCCCAGCAGGGGCAACAGCAAAAGCAAGGCACAGAGATGTTTCAAACTGTGTAACTTCATTCATTTCAGAATAAAGAGTTGGAAGGGCCATTAGACCAGGGCCGGTTTGCAGGGTGCATAGGAGGTTCTGCTTGAAAAGTAGGATTTAAGGGCATCTGGGTGGCTCAGTTGATTAAGTGTTGGCCTTCGGCTCAGGTCAGGATCCCAGGGTCCTGGGATGGAGCCCCGTGTCAGGCTCCCCTGCTTGGTGGGAAGCCTGCTTCCCTCTGCCTCTCCCCCTGCTTGTGCTCTTGCTCTCTCTCTGTCTCTGTCTGTCAAATAAATAAAATCTTGACCAAAGGGGAAAAAAAAAAAAAAAAAAAAACAAGAAAAGTGGGGTTAGACCAGCCTACGAGACACGCAAGGGAAGAGGTCCAAAAATAATGTTACATTCCAGATGTACCCAACAAAGGCTCTTGAGAAGAATGTAGAAATAATCAGCATATGATAGACGAGAAACTGAGACTCAGAGAAGTAAAGCAGTCTGATGACAATCACACTGTAGTTAGAGGCAAATTGAGGCCTGGAGCCCAGGGGTCCTGCCTTCACCGAGGGGGAGTCTTTCACCAAGCTGGGCCTCCACACTGCAGGGAAGGAAAGTTCCAGACAAACACCACCTGCATTTCCCGGGCCTCCCTCCGCCTTTCCACAGAGTGGCTCGTTCACCACGATCACGAGGAGGCCAGTGCTCGCCTGGGAATTGCTCCCGTCACTAACATGGCTTCAAAATTCTTTATAGCGGGTGGCCGCCCACACACGAAAAATTTTCCAACCTGTTTAGTAATCCCCAATAAGAACAAGCTGTTTCATTTTGAAGAATGTCACATTTTAATAATATTGTACTTCACATGTAAATATAATTACAAGTGGAGGAATAAATATAGGCAGAGTACTGTTTATCCTTTCTAGTGTATCTGATTTAGAATCTGGAAGGCGGCCATTTTTATATAACCCCAATTTGTCGTTGGTTCGTACAATGGATCCCCAACTAATTGCCTTCTAAAAGCCACGAGGAAAGTAGGCATCCTATTCCCTGGCAGACAAAAAAGGTCAGATTGCTAGCTGACTTCCAGTATCTGCTCCTTCTTTCTTCCACAGTGACAGAATGCCCAGTCTGTTTGATTCACAGCCACTGGGAATAAAGGCTAAAAATCCAGATTTCTTTAGAGCTAGGCATGGCCAAGTAGCTAAACTCTGGCCAGTAGAATGAGAGAAGAAAGGATGTGCCTTCAAAGAGAAAGGCCGTGCCCCATGCTTTCCCTCTTTCATGTAGGCACAGGTAACCAGTCAAAGGAGCAGGGCCCCTGCCACACAGGGAGAAGGGGACCGGACCCCCTGAGTGTAGCGCTCCCGTACTGGGAAAGGAGTAAAGCCCAGCCATTCACTGCTGGACATTCCTGTTAGAAGTTACTCCATCACTGTCCTGTCCACCGCAGATGCCCCTTTAAAAGAATTCACCAAAGACTTGATGGCAGTATGCCTGTTAAAAAGGAAAGTCTTATGTGATTTTTTTAAAAGTAGAGGCGTAACGTTCATAGGACTGTGCAAAATGTTAAGTGTAACGTAGCTGGGTGAAATGTTCCGTATATGTGTACTTACGAAACTGTTGTTCAAGATAGAAAGGAGGGGCGGGCCAACTTCAGGCAAACTAAACCCGGCCCGCAACCTGTTTTTGCAAATAAAGTCTTGGTGGATCCCAGATGTGGCGGTTTGTTGACCTGTTGTCTTTTGTCTGCATTTCCACTGGGACAGCAGAATCGAATAGTCTGACACAGAGACAGGCCTGTAAAACCCCAAATATTTACTATCTGGCCCTTTATAGAAAAAGTTTGCAGACCCCCGTTATAGAACATTTCTGGAGCATTCCAGAAGGCTCCCTCGTGCTCTAAACATAAATTTCTCCCATCAAATCTTGGAATCGGTAAACAAGAGTGATTACAGGAAGAGGAATATGTGAGGAAGAAGCCTTCCCTACACAGGCTAGAAACCTCTGTTGGTTTTCTCATCCTCGTTGGAACAATGAGCGTCTAACAGTTTTAGCTTGTCAACAAGTAGCCTGCCAATGCATTGCGGAGCTTCTATTTTTAAAATTATCTCACAAGAGTGACTAAGAATTACATCTAAATGAACAGGAGCAAGGAGGGAATCAGACTTCCTAGACGGGCGCACTCCGTCATTTGGACCAAGGTTCTCTGGTCAGATATGACTATGGCTCAGGTCCTACTTTGCTTTGTTCCGGTTTTCGAACTTTCAGAACCTGGAAGAAAAATGAGAAGGGTGCTGAGATTGTATGCTTTTGCTTTGGCCCTGGTTCCTATATTTTTCCTGTTCATTTGACTTTACAGTGTCCACTGCATAATTTTTTGGTGCTTTTTGCACACTGGTTGCCTTCAGTCTGCTGGTTGAAGTTATATGGACGTGCTCCAAGGGGTCTGCCCTCTGGATCATGACAAGAGCCAAGTAAATCAACCCTACAGCTCCCTTGCACCTGTCCTTCTGTCCAGGCGACAACACACACGTCCACAGTAAATCACGGTTGCTTAGCAGTAACATGACCCAGACTAATGAGAAGCTTGGCCCGTTCCAGAAAACTCCAGGAATGTTGAACGTTGGGATGGCAGGATGGCTCCCTTGAATAGATGGCAAAGAACAGGAGAACAGGTGCCCTCTGTTCCCCCAGAAACATCTCAGAACAGGTGCTTCGAATTCCAGGGCACTTTATCCTGTGGTCTACCCCACATACCCAAATACAGACAACCAAAGGGCCACTGTAATAATAAAGAGAACATCCTAGACGCACATACCCCAGAGCACAGGCAGAACCGAGACCACATCCAACTCGCAAAGAGATTCTGCTCCAAAACTTTGTGCTAATGTTTGAAGATCTCCGAAAGCATGCTTACGTTGGAACAATGATTTAGTGGGCGGCAGACTCTCAGCCTGTCTCCAAAGTCTGTTAATTCTAGTCCCAAGCTAAATTACTTCAGCTAAAATAAAATACTTATTTTCTCAGTGTTTCGGAAACTTTAGGAAACGGATCTTCTTGGCTAGTCTGGGAAGCAAATGGCCGTATGCCATGGCTTGAGGGATCAGACAGAGGGCAGCAGGCTTGTCCTAGCCGCACTCTCCGTCCTGGGGGAGAAGGCAGGGATGAATGTGAGGGTATGAGAGTGACTGGTCATGGAGCTGAGGGGGGTAAGGAAGGCAAAGCTGGGGTCTAACCCATACTTCTAGGACACTCTGGCCTGACTTCTTAACTACCAGCATCTCAGCTTTACCTGATGGCTTGCTTTGGTGGTTGGTGGTCCAAAGCAGGCTAGAAGGGCCAGAAAAGTACCCCCATTCCAGAAGCACCCTCAGCAATGACCAACCGCTCTCAGCCTTTACATGGGAGAAGTCTGAGGACCATATTCTGTGCTGGCACCCTGCATTCCCCAGTGAGACGGAGCTCACCCTCTAAGAACCCTGCTTGGTAAAGTTACTTTTACTGACTTCCTTCCGTTACCATCTCACTTCCCCACCTTTAAGCTAGTGCTTCCTGGGGCCACTCCCCAAATAAATGACTTGTGCTCAGATCCCTGTCTTAGGGTCTGCTCTGAGGGAGACCCAAGTCAAGATGGGGAGGACTGTGAAAATACAAGTCCCAAGAGGTGTGGGCAGATGCTCAATTCCTCCATCAGCCACTGGTCTCTAGTTTTCACATGGGAACCCACATGCCAGCCTACCTTAGCGGGGCTGGTGTCCACCCTTTGGTGCCTGGGCTGTACACTGCATGTGTGCATCCCCTCCAAATTCATATGTGGAAATCCTACCCTGCAAGGTGATGGTATTAGGACATGGCACCTTTGGGAGGGGCTTCAGTCATGAGGATGGAGCCTTCCGATGGGATTAGTTCCTTATAAAGGCACCCAGAGAGCTCCCTCATTCCTTCTGCCATAGGAGGGCACAGTGATAAGTTGGCTGTCTATGAACCAGGAAGCAGACCCTCACCACACACCAAATCTGCCAGTGTCTTGATCTTGGACTTCCTAGACTCCAGAACTGTGAGAAATGCATGTGCTGTTGGAGCTCTCCAGTCTGTGGTGTTTTTGTTACAGCAGCCCGCTCCGACTAAGACAGCCACATAGGAGAGCACTAAACTATAGTACCTAAAGCAAGAAGACATTTAAAAAAAACACTTGGCTAGATGTTGCGTATAATGTAGGGGACCACGTAGGGCCCATGCCTGCTGCTTTTCTGGCAGTTGTACAACACGGTGAAATTGCAGATTGAGTAGAATAAGTTAACTGGAACTGCCCAGTGACTTTTACGTGATTAGGGAGGGTGTTTTAAATTTAAATTCAATTAATTAACATATAATGTATTAATTAGTTTCAGAGGTAGAAGTCAGTGATTCATCAGTCTTATCTAACACCCAGTGCTCATTATACCACACATCCTCCTTAATGTCCATCACCCCGTTACCCCATCCCCCCATCTCGCTCCCCTCCAGCAGCCTTGTTTGTTTCCCGTGATTGAGTCTCTTATGGTTTGTCTCCCTCTCTGATTTTGTCTTGTTTTATTTTTTCCACTCTTCCCATATGATACCCTGTTTTGTTTCTTAAATTCCACATGTGAGTGAGATATATGATAATTATCTTTCCCTGATGGACTTATTTCAACTTGTGTAGTACCATCTACTTCCAGCCATATCATTGCAAATGGCAAGATTTTGGTTTTTTGATGGCTGAGTAGTATTCTCTTGTGTATATATATACCACATCTTCTTTATCCATTCATCTGTCAATGGACATCTGGGCTCTTTCCATCAGGGCTTTTTCCATAGTTGGGCTATTATGGACATTGCTGCTATAAACATTGGGGTGCACATGCCCCTTCGGATCCCTACCTTTGTATCTTTGAAGTAATTACCCAGTAGTGCGATTCCTGGGTCATAGGGTAGCTCTATTTTCAACTTTTTGAGGAACCTCCATACTCTTTTCCAGAGTGGCTGCACCAGCTTGCATACCCACCAACAGTGTAGGAGGGTTCCCCTTTCTCTACATCCTCGCCAACATCTGTCATTTCCTGACTTGTTAATTTTAGCCATTCTGCTGGTGTGAGGTGGTGTCTCATTGTGGTTTTGATTTGTATTTCCCTGGTACCTAGTGATGTTGAGCACTTTTTCATGTGTCTGTTGGCCATTGGTATGTCTTCTTTCAAGAAATGTTTGTTCATGTCTTAACAACAGCATCTTTTTTTTTTTTTTTAAGATTTTACTTATTAGTTAGAGAGTGAAAGCAAGAGAGATCACAGAGGGAGAGGGGAAAAGCAGACTCATTGCTAAGTGAAGCTCATTCCCAGGACTCTGAGATCATGACCTGAGATGAAGTCAGACACTTAACTGACTGAGCCACCCAGGTGCCCAAGCAGCATCTTTTAAATGCCAGAAATATTTTCCTCCTTTCCCTTTTTAAATAATGGAATTTTCATGCCTTTTGTTTTCCCTTTCTTTTGGACATTTGCAAGATGAAAGGGAGCAATAATGTTTGTCCTGGACACTTTTTATCTCTCCTTTTCATTTGAATGACATCCTAGCTAGATAAAGTATTCTTGGCTACAAATTTTTCTCATTTAGCACCCTGATTATATCATTCCAGTCCTTTCTGGCCTGCCAGATCTCTGGGTATATTTTGGTCTGTTTGTTAGAAGAAACTATATCCTGAAATAGTAAAGAATGAAAAACTTGTATATATACAAAAATAAAATACAACGAAAGGATAGAATGTAACTGTAAAAATGGAAATTCAAAAAGATTTTGATAAAATAAATTTTAATCAAAAAGATTTTGATAAAAAAGAATTGATAAAATAAGAAATTGGTTGAAAAAGGAAAAACAAAAAAGATTAAAATTGAAAGACTAAAGAATCATGGGGAAGAAGCCATGGAAGCCGCATTCCCCTAGTGCTCAAGTTCTGCAGTTCTCAGTGATGGGTAAACTTGATCTTGGCTGGATGTTCTTGCTGATCTTCTAGGGGAGGGGCCCTTTGCTTTGATTCTCAAGTGTATTTGCTCCCGGTGGAATTATACTGCCCTTGCGTGGGAGCCAGGCTAAGTTACCTCCTCTGTTTTGCCCTATGTGGCTTTTGTTCCCTGAGGGCTTTCTTCACATCTTTAGAGGGTGAGAATGAAAATGGCGGCCTCCCAGTCTCCAGCCCCCGAGCTGAGTGCTGGGGGCCCCCACTCCTCAGCGTGGCCTCAGAGAAAGGCAGCCCATCACTCCTGTCTCCCAGGTCTCCGTCTGTACTCCGTGCTCATCCGGCCTGTGACTCACTCACGCTGTTCCTCCTGGGCGATGGAGGGGGGCGTCCCCGGTTCTGCCGCTTGCTGGGCCCCAGCCTGGAGTGCAGTCAACCTGACGGAGCCACGGTTCACAGTTCATGACCACCCCAAGCTGAGAGCCCACTCCTGCAGCCGCCTTCCCCGTTCCGCTGCCTGGGAGTTCTGCCTCACTCGGGCATCCCCAGTCTTCCTGTGACCCCAGAGATCCGGGGACCACACTGTCCCACCTAGGACTCTTCCCCACCTCGCCAGCTGAGCGCCTTTCAGGCAGGGATGTCCCTCACTGGAGCCGACTTCTCAAGTTCAGATTTTGTGTTCTGCTGCTAAATCGCTTTCCAGCAGCCGGCTGATGGGGACTCCCTGCTGCCCGCAGTTTATTTTCCCGTATGTCACCTCAGATTCACTTCTCCACACCTGCCACCTTGCAGAAAGTGGTCACTTTTCTATTTGTAGGGTTGCCGCTCTTCTTTTCTTAGATCTCTCGTTGAGTTCACAGGCATTCAGAAGGATTTGGTAGCTGTCTAGCTGAATTCCTGGCTCCAGACGAAACTCGGGTCTCCTACTCCTCTGCCATCTTGGACTACTGAGCTGGTTAGGAAGTTTTAATACCACTTTTTGCTTTCATCTCTCCATGTGTGTCTATCGGTCCATGTTTCAGATGAGGAAACCATATTATTCTTGCTTCAACCAAAGTCCGGTTTCCTCCCGTGGTCCTTGCTCAGGCATTAGGGCTTTGGTAGCTGCCACCATGACAAGTATTTGTATGCGCCTCCCCCTTTTCCACGTCCCCTCCCTCGGGTGTAAAGCACCCCAACTCCTGTGTCCATCTGCGTCACAGCCGTTTCCCCATCCCACTCCTAGCTCTGCCATCACTTAGTTTTACAACCAAGAATCAGAGAGCATTTTCTGTCATTACGAGGGCATCAGGGAAAGAGCCAAGCTCACCTGCCCTGCACGATTCTCAGTCTGTCACAATGTTAACACCGGGCTGGGTGTGTACTGTCAGCCCTCCCTGAACACTAGAAAAATAACAGTGTTGAAATAGCTTCAACTGGGATTCTATATCACACTGTTTCCCCGGAGTTTAATAAAGCTGTAAGGATTAAAGTCGCACCTTTACCCCACATACCCCTGAATATGCAACAGGCGAGCAGCGTAACTGCTAGTTACATATGTGTGTTCTGATAACCACTGGAACGGCCAAATCCAAATCAAGGCTCTCCTGTTCCTGTGTGACCTTGGGCAAATTAGTTACACACACTGTGCCTCAGTGTCCCCATCTGTAAATCCAGGGTAATAATAGTACCTTCCTCATAAGGTGGTGGCAGACAGAAGGAAGTATAGAGTGCTGAGCACAGAGCTTGGCACAGGGTAAGCCCTTAATAAAGGTTAAGGGTTGTTACTACAAGCCAACATTTCAGCCTCACTTGTCTGTCTTCAAGACAGAGACCATTTTTAACATTTCCATTCTGTTTAGGAAACTCTCTCTTTCCTACTGGCAAAAGTTAGTCTTTCTCCACCATGGCAACCCTCAGGACACAGTAATTTCCAGAAAAATTCAGAATGGAGAAGCCACATTCTACACCACTTGAAAAACTGTTTGAGGTCCCTGCCACTGAAGTAGAGACTCCCTCAGTTTCTTCTGCAGACTTCCAGTTTCTTCTGAGTAGCTTCTCCTTGGTAGACAGACATTTATGTATATGCTTGTGTGGATGCACACACGTGCTCACACACCCTTCCCGAGGATAAGCAGTAATTCTCAAGAACTGGAGAGTCTTAATCTGCTAAGGGCAGTTGAATCTGCCTTGATTCTTCCATTCACAATAAAAATGGGACTTACAAAAGGCTACTTCTCTTTTCTCACTTTCATGCTTCTAGACCATTACCAAGGACATCTTAGTACCTAGGAAACAGAATCTATAATAGCACCACTTCAAACAGCAGAGCCATTTACCCTTAATTTTTACATTTAGCTATAAAAGATTTGACTCAAGACTTGAATTAGGTGCTTTTCTTTTTCCTAAAAACAATTTTCAATGGAAGTATAGTTGACATATAAATGGATCTTTTCATTTATCTTGGACAAGAACAAATCCTTAGGCTGGGGTCCCACCCCCTTCTTATTTGTGTAAAAAAAAAAAAAGAAAAGAAAACGTAGAGATTTGTTTTCCCTTTGCCCCAAGAGCAAGGGGTATTTCTCTAATTATATTCTTTCAACTCTTTTTAAATGGGCACCTATCATCTGTAGGTGCTAGACACTGAATAAAAATCAAAAAGAAGCATAAATCTGGTCTTTCCTGGAAACGGATTATGATGTAGCCAGAAACAAAAATGTCAGAGAGGAACAGAGGGAGAAAAGGAGTGGTGCCTTGATCACCGTTTTGTATCGCTTAATGAGTAATTGGTCCTTGGTACCAAAGTTAAAAATACGTTTCTAGAAGAAGTTGAAGAGGTTTGGTGTAAGCAAATCAGAGCCCAGCATTCCTCCTATCTCCGGTTTCCAGAAACGACCTACTGTGTTACAAGATTGTCCTTTGCATAGCACTTCTGCTTGTACATTATAAGCTCTCCAGTACACGCATGCCTCCTAGATAGTCCAAGCTGCCCCATGATTCCTACAAAGACCCAGATCGCCTTGTCAATTGCCATCCAACATCTGAACAAGTTTAGGGCAAGAGATTTTAGGAAGGCGTCGTGTTTTTAGGAAGGACTGGCATTTTTAGGAAGATATTTTTAAGTAGAAGATTCAATAGATGATGATTCTCACTTGGGACATCACCGCTGTTCTGGGGTGTGTGTGTTTGGTTAGCTGATGATGTCAGTGTAAGAAAGAGAACAGCAGGCAGTCCAACAGGAAAGAACGCTGACAGAAGACATTCCTCACATGTTCTCTCTCCAAATGAAACAAAGTGGTCTAAGTGAATGGTGGTCAATACACACCCTGCTCTGATTGGCAGCTTTCACCATTAAACCTGTAAGTTGAAAGGCACGCAATCCGAAATTCACACACCCCTCAACCTTGAGGGTATGAATCACTAAAGCAATTCTCACGTTTCTCCATACAGAAAGGCAGGAGACTTTCCAAAAAAGGTTGTGGTTTTTCTGTTTCCTTGGTTCCCTGACACATAGCCCAGCCATGAGCACATGTGGCGAAAGGCAGGAAACTTTTGCCTTATTTGGGAATCCCATCTCCCTTTTGGTAGGGGGAGTGGCACAGATTGAGAAGTCCGGATCAAAATGGCACTAGCTCCACAAAATAAAGAGAATCAGATAAAGGAAGTGAGCATGTTCCCTAGAATAAATACAGAAAACTGATCCAAAGAATAAATATTTCCAAACCCAATTTTTTGGGAGCCGTCTCCTAGGAAAATACTTAGAATCTTCCATTTTCCATAATGATTTCTTCCATTTTCCTTCTAGCCAGATGCTGACACTCTGCATTTCCCAGCTGTTGCGGGGACAGCTATTCTCTTGGGGGACACTATATGAGTGACGTTCAGCCCCAATTCTCTAAACAGATGCTTCTCAAGTGTCCCTCATTCTGACCCCGATACCAGCTGTGGGACTGACAGTCATGGTGGCACATAGACAGAACAGTGTCCGCCTAACAGGAGATTAGAGAATGAGAGGTGGAGGCCAAGGGAACAAATGCTCTGGATTTTAGAGCTTTCCGTGTGCTTTCCCCGGAGGGTGCTGTAACTGGGGGAGGTCTCAACACAGATCTCAACCAGACACGTAGGGAAGCAGGACCTCCAGCTCACTCTGGAGCCCTAGAAGCTATCTTCCTCTGTTCAGGTGCTCCCGGAGCAAGGCTGCCGCTAGCAACCACTCCTTCTTTATTCATTGTTTCTCCAAGTATGAGATCACCCAGGGGAGAGGAAAAAGGACAGTGGGCAAAGAGGGGGGCCAGGCAATGAAACAGCAATGGGTGTGTCAACTCCGACTGGAATGTGTGCCCATTGTCAACCCGGAGTAACCCGAGAAAAACAAACAGGAGTCCAGAATTTCTTCTCCTGGGGCCGTGTCAATTGCATAGCAGGGCAAGGGTGCCCTCTGCTGTCACCTGCGATTGGTGTCATTCGCATTGCAGAGGCAAGGGTGCCCTCTGCTGTCAACCTGCAATCGGTGTCGGTCGCATAACCGAGACAAGGGTGCCCTCTGCTGTCCCCTACGATTTGTTGTTCATTTCAGATTTTAAGCTCCATCTAAAATTTCATTTAAGAAATGTTTCATGTATGGAATAGGGAAACCAACTTGGGATCTCAGCTGTTGGAACCAGGCTGTGCTCTGTGTCAGGGGGAGAGAGATTTGAAGCGCCTGAAGCTGCTCTGGCAGCCAAGAAAATTCCATCTTGGCTTGGGGGGCGGCTGGGGGCTTTACAGGTCCAGAACAGTTTGCCAGGAAATAATAGCATTTCTTGGGAGGGGGGCCCCTTCTGGGGCGGCAACCCGCTGTGATCAGAATCTCCATTTATTTTTCTGTGCTTTCCCAGTAAACCAATTTGGGCCTTTTTTTTTTTTTTTTTTTTTTTTAAGATCCGCCCATTTATTTCTCTACGAAAGAAAAAATACATCTAGTGCTCAGAAAAGGAGATGAAACTCAGTGGCTTTGCTCACCAGTATTGCATAAAGATGAGAATCTAAAATACCCAACTCTGTTGAAAGATCTATTGTATAACTCAATGTATTTTCCTAGGAGTATTAACTGAAATATAAAATAATTGTCTCGGACATTCATTCACCTTGGAATTGATCCAAACGCAATCTCAGAGAGAAACTTAATCATGGTTGTGATTAATATTTTGCATTTGGAAATGACTGCAAATCAAAGACCATAAACACCGTTAACGGTACTGCTTCAGTATTTGCTCTTTTCCTGGTTTTTACGTTCAAAGTTCGGGGTCGGGATGGTGGTGTGTCCGTATTGTAGAAGCCTTCGAGAAATTGGGTAGCACTGTACAAGTTTCTTTTACTTGTTCAAGAAAATAGAATTATTTGAGGTCCCATAGATGGTCTTGTAATAGGAGGGAGAAAGGTGCATAACGGAGAAGCAGGGGGCCGGGAAGGGTGGAGAGCTGTCTGTAGCAGTCTGTCTGTAGCAAGCAGTCTGTCACTACCATCCTCGGTAGTGTCTGCCACAAATGTCACACCGTGTATTTTCTAAGATGCCTTGCTACGTAGCCTCTATGTCAGCTGCATTTATCCCCCTGGCAAAGGGTCACGGTTGGAGTATCTACATACCTAGAGATTTCTGAACATCTCTGATTTCAAACATAAGTATCACGTGAATAATTCTGGACCCAAGAGTGGAATCCAGCTGGCAAAAGGAGAATTTATTGGCTCATGTTAATTAACATTAAGGCCCAAGGTGGGGCTGGATCTCAGAGAGGGCAGGAACTCAGAATCTGAATTGCATCAAAGTTTTCTCCATCTTTCACTGATACTGAGTTCATGCTCTTTTTACTTGCGATTGGCTTTTTCCATGAAACAGAAAGCACCATTACTGGCTATTCTCGGGTTCACGTTTCCCCTGCTCCACTTTCCAAGGAAAAGAGGATGCCTTCTCTTAAGTTCTGTTTGGAAAATCCCAAGGGACATTCCAGTTTGCCCTTCCGTGGGTCATGAGTTCGTGTATGCATGTGGCCAAGGTGGGTTGGGGTTTTAAAATGGACAGTAAGAATGGAGTGAGACTGGGTAGACAAGGTAACAGACATAACAGATGTCTGTCTACTAAGAAGATTGTGGGGGTAGTGGAGAGTCTTTAATTGAACTTTTCTTGTGTAACCGGCACTGCGCCAAGCATTTTCATTTTTCACACATAATTTTCTTTAATTGCCCCCAAAACCCTATGACACAGCTGTTATTATTAGATTCTGGGATTGAGATTAGGAGAGATTTAGCTGTTTGTCCAAATTTGCACAGCTAGTAAATTGTAGAACTAAATCCAGAGCATTTTGATCCCAGAGCCCAAAGTAGTAACCAGTATTCTACATTTCCTCTGTTTGTCACATGATATGTGTTGGTTTCTGCTTCAGAAAAATTACTTCCTGGAGTTCTAGTCAGAATTACATGCGATCTATTTACACTCAGATTATGAATAGAAAAACACTTTTTTTGAATCAAGAACAAATAAACTATGATCCATCCTTTCTTCAGTCTAAGGACGGAATTTGGTACAGTTTTGTTTCCTTTTTAACATCTCGTCTAATTCCTTGGACATAGTAGGTGCGAAGTAAAAGTGATTTAGAGAATATAAAGAAAGGCTTTCTAACCACAACTCAAAATGCAGATGTAGTAAGAGAAAAGATTGATAAATTCGATGACATAAAAATAATTATTTTTTTCACAGAAAAAAAAAAGGTTAAGCAAAGTCAAAGGACAAATGGCAAGCTGGGAAAAACTATTTGTAACATATTTCACAGATAAGGAGCTAACATCCTAATTTGCAAAGAACCTTTTAGTAATTGAGTTTGGAGAGGGCAATAATCCTATTGAGGGAAAATGTGCAAAACACATAAACAGACAGGTCACTAAAAGAAATATAAAAGTGGCTCTTAAACTTATGAAAAGATGCTCAGCTTCACTCATAATTTAAAAACACACACTGAAACCCACAGAAACACCGTTCTCACCCATCAGAGTGACAACAATTCAAACGGCTTGACAACACATTCTGTTGGTAAATCGTGGGGCCCTCTCATTGCTGGAGGGAACGCAAAATTGTACAACCTCTATGAAGGGGAATTTGGCAATATCTTACAAAATTGCAGATGCGTCTAGCCTTTAACTCATCAGTGCTACTTGTAGGAGTTTACCCTGACATAAATCTCTAGCAATGTGAAAATACATATGCAAGGGGTGCCTGGGTGGCTCAGTGGGTTAAGCCTCTGCCTTCGGCTCAGGTCAGGATCACAGGGTCCTGGGATTGAGCCCCGCATTGGGCTCTCTGCTTAGCAGGGGGCCTGCTTCCCCCCCCCACCATCCGCCTCCCGCCTGCCTCTCTGCCTACTTGTGATCTCTCTCTGCCAAATAAATAAATAAAATCTTTAAAAAAAAATACATATGCAAAAGGTTAGGCATTGTAATTGTAACCTTATCTGTCTGAGCAGAGGAGATTGACTAAAAAATCTACAGTAAATCCATACAATGGAATACTATGCAAATAAATCGAAATCACCAGTAAGGAGCAGATGGACATCAATCATATGCCTCTAGATGTGTTACTCTGAGAAGGACATGGCATCAGCTATATAATATTCTGGCCCCAAATGCGTAACATCTTCAGATTTGCATACTTTTGATTACAAGACCTTCCCTTCCCTGTGGATCCCAAAGCAGTTTTGGGAGGGCTTAAGGAAGGGCATCTTGTTTATACTCATGTAGAAAAGACAACCTATTTTTTCTGGTCTTCCCCCATTGCAATAAAAGTCAATTCCAAACTTCTAGTTCGTCAGACCAAAAGTTTTTATTCCTCCAGATCCAATACCCCCTTCTTGATAAACTGTAAGAAAAAGATGGAGTGACTTTTTTTTCATTGGTATTTGGTTCAAATACTATATCTGAGCCCTCTGCTCAGATCTCAGGTTTGGGACAAAGAGGAAGAAGGTCTGAAGATGAGTAGATGACACCCATCCCTACCCAAACATTGGGACTTTCAGCATAATATAGCTGGTACCCTAGCCCATTGCAATATTTTAATAAATTGAGTATTAGTTTAAGGAAATCCATCGCTCATTTCTGGATCGTGGCTGTAGAGCCAGAAGCTCATTAAGTGAGGCACAGGACTTCAAAGAGGAGGTAGCACAGTGATAGAGACCACACTTCCTCTTATCTTCCATTGGTCAGCACTCAATCCCATGGCCAAACCTAACTGCAAAGCAAGCTGGGAAATGTAGTCTAGCTGTGTGTCCAGGAGGGCAAGGGAAATGGTTTGGTGGACAACTTGCCAGTCTCTGTCACCTTGGTGATAGATTATGAATGATGTTTTCTCTTTCACATATTATTTTAGATTATGATGATGTGATTTCTTTCTATTAAATGGTTGACCTACGTGAAACTCCTGATTGTGCAGAAGACCCATTAAGTACATGATGGATGCCAACCTCACATAACTTTGGCCTCAAGTCCCTCCCAGTCATTTCTCGGAAATGGTCCTGATGATGGCAGTTGAGAGACTCAGGAATAAAAGCCAGTGCCTCCACAAGAAATAAAATTAAGTGTTGCTTAAGCAGTCTCAAGAGCTAGCTGTTAACCGCTGCACACCAGCCCTTCCCATTTCTTCATACTTTTCCATAAAGCCCCAGATTTCAGCTCTTACTTATTTTTTTACCCTTCTCACTCTATGATGTAATTTGTAAATTTAACTTATATGGTGGCTCAAAGTGAGCATATTAAGAAGAAGGGACACCGAGGTTGGAAAACATAAATGTTTTTTAAAAACTAAGAAAATAGGAGTTCCCGGGTGGCTCAATCAGGTAAGCATCTGCCTTTGGCTCGGGTCATGATCCCAGGGTCCCTTCTCTACAGGGTGATACGACTTTGCCATTTGCTGTTTTCTCCCTTTTGATCTTCCACTATATGGTCTTTTTCAAATTCCATTCAGCAGGTTCTTGACTCTGCTGGGAAGTTTTAAATCAGAGCCTGATTTGATTGGTCCAGTGGCTGGGGTCTTAGGCTTTGCAATTGTTCAAAAGCTCCCAGGGTGATTCTCAGGGTGTACAGCTGAGCTGAGAACCACTGATTTCCTTTCTACATTGCTTTTAATTGACAAATTTTGGATACTTGACCATACTTCTGATGAAATTAACTCATATGAAATTGAAAGTCAGTTCATTTAAAATGTGTGAAGAGGGGCACCTGGGTCGCTCAGTCATTCAAGCCTCCAACTCTTGGTTTTGGCTCAGGTCATGATCTCAGGGTCATGAGATTGAATCCTCCATTGGTCTCCACGCTCAGTGTGGAGTCTGCTTGAGATCCTCTCTCTCCCTCTCCCCCTGCCTCTCCCCCTGCTTGCATTCACATGTTCTCTCTCTCTCTCTAAAATAAATAAAGAAAATCTTAAAATGTGTGAATAAAAACACACCTACCCAGGCATCATTGAAATTGTGGACTGTGTTGCCAGTGATCTCTGGGCAGCCAAAGTCATGATCACAGAGTTCCTGCGCTAAAGTTCATCTGATTTCTTCTCACAGGGAGCGCCAAAGGCCAAGATATTTCTGAATTATCCTCTTTCCTCAGTTATGCCCTTGAACAGTTTTGTAGAAAGGACAAAGCCGGGATGCAGTTTATCACCAATTTAAAGACTTGACGATCTGATCTTGATCAGGTGATCAGGTGATTTGGAGACCCTCCTGGCCCTGTCAGTGCCAAGTTAGCTGGCCCTTTACAAATATAAACAGAACGAGCAGTCAGCCTGAGCTGGAAGGATTATTCCACCACTGTTTGTGAAGACTGTTTTGTAACGAGAGCGCAGACTTCGTGGGTTACACCAGAACTTTCTGTCAAGTCCAGTGGGACAACATTCAGGTAAACCAAGGTTTCTCCACGTTGGCACTGTTGACATTTGGGGCTGGATCAGTCCTTGTGGCGGAGCTGTTCTGTGCACTGTGGGCTGGTTAGCAGCATTTCTAGCCTCTGCCATTAGACGCCAGTGACACCCCTAAGCCCTGGTTGTAACAATCAAAAACGTCTCCTGAAGTTGCCAAGTATACGCGTTGGGTCCAGATCGGTCCTGGTTGAGAACCACTGGTATAAACTCACTCTTAGTTTGCCAACTTAAAAAAAAAAAAAAAGCAAAAACAAAAACAAAACACAAATAGCCCTGTTGTTTTGAAATGACTCCTCTGAGTAATAATGTGAGAAGGGCTTCCTTCCAAAATCCTCCAACTGTCTTCCTCTAGTCTTTTATGTTCCCATCAGGCACAGGCACACCAACAGTAAAAAATGAGCATTGCTCTGGGGCGGTGATCCTCAATCAAGGGCAGTATGGCTCCCTGGGGGACATTTGGCTCCGTTTGGAGACATTTTTGGTTGTCAGTACTGGGGAAGAGTGGGGTGCGACTGGTATCTGGTGGCTGAGGCCAGGAACGCTGCCAAACGTTCTACAGTGCACGGGACGGTTCCCACAGTAATTATTGGGACCAACATAGCAATCGTGCTGAGCTGAGAAACCTTGATTAAAAGCAATGATATCCACAAAGTCCAAAGAAAAGACCCATTTGGGGGATGCCTTTAATAATACAGATCAGTGGTTCTCAACTTGTTGGGGGGGGTGACTTTGCCCTCAGACATCTGGTAGTGTGTGGTGGAGACCCCAGAAGCCACCTAACGTCCGGTAATGCACCAGACAGCTCCCAGCAACAAACAATGATCCATCCCCAAATGCTAGAAGTGTCAAAGTAGGGAGACCCTGCCCTAGGATCATGTCTCTTAAGGCTGTCAGGCCTAGTGGATTTGTTTCACCCCCTTCTGGTTTCGTGGTTTTGCTCCCCAAGTTTTCCTCTGCCATTATATTGCCAATCCAGTTTTGGATGGCTAGACCCAATTTCCCTTTGGCATAGCAATAGGGCAGCTGAGAAGGAGGGAGGCTTGGCACAGCACACAGCGCCTAGAACAGATCGACACTGGGGAGCAGGCCAGTTAACATCAGAGGTTTAGCCAGGGTTGGGGGAGGCAAGCCACAATCACAATTCAAGTTGACAAGCCGGTACAAATGGCCCTGCAAAAGACACTCTGTCCTGCCAGGTGCGGGGACAGAGTGGCTGGGAATCTGGGGCAGTGGAGACTCTTTCTGTAAAATTGGGCTGTGTCCGGGAAGTCAGGCACTAGGTAAGGCAGTCCCAGCCAGCAAGCTGAGTTTTGGGGTCGGGGCCAGATCCTGGACAGGGGCACCTTGCCAGACTGAGCCAGGACCCCGGGGAGAAGAGGGAACCTGGATGATTTGCAAGCCAGCTGAAGGAGGATTTGAGAAAAGGACTAACGTACAACTGTGAAGCAGGGCAGTTGCCTGCAGGTAGATTGGTCTGGAGAACTGGGGATCATGTTGAAGCAAAAGTTGCTCAGTGAACAGAGCAGAAGCCAATAGTTTGAGAGCAGAAGTGTCTTCAGTCATTTGTATTTATGTTTTAGATAACATTGGCTTTATTTTAAAATTACAGATATGAATAATGTTTGTGACATTTCTTGCTTTTGTCTAATTACAAAGTCAGTCCATGCTTGCTGTAGAAAATTTGAAAAATACAGAAATACACAAAATATTTCATCTGTAATTCCATATCCCGACAATAATCTCTCTCGAGATGTTGGCGTGCTTTTCCTGACCACTCTTTTGTTTTAATGGCATCTTTTGTCCTCGTGTCATTAACTGATACTCCCCTTATAACTTGACATGTAATGATAATGTAGTCAAATAGCATCCTTCCGCAATTTTTCTGTAGCTAGGTCCTTGTCTCATTTGAAGCCCTAAGAAAATGTGATATTTTTTTTGTTTTCCTTCAGATGGACGCTGGGTTTATTGAGATTACCTACCCCAGAAGTGGGGAATGGGGAAACCCACCTTTTCCTGGTCATCACTCCTTTCCTTTCATAGGTCATACTTTTCTTCCTCCTTAATAAATGTTCTGCAATAGAGTAAGTTTGGTGATAGTGACAAAACAAATGAAAAATACCTACAAATCTGGAGCTGGAATCTCAGGAGAGATTTTAGGGATCATGGCTTTGCATAATACAAACCTTACCTTGTACCTGTAAACGGAGCACTTTCTTCTTATTCATGAAATGGGACAGTGACTCTCCTGAGGCTTACCATTCTGGCAGGCCTGCCCAGGCCAAAAATTTCAGAGGGGTCCAACCCCCGCCCCCCTCCCCCGGCAGTTCTAAGCCTTCAGCTCCTGTCCCTGCCCTTGACTTTTTTGGCCTCCAGGAGATGCAGAGTCCGTGTAATGTAAGCCAGGCAAGGTCATCAATCCCCACTAAAACTGAGATGTGGGCCGGGGGGTAGAGGGGTTGCAGAGGGAACGGGAAGGCAGGAAGCCCTGGGCGGGTGGGAACACTGAAAATGGGTATTTTAAAAGCCTCATCTGAGCAGCCCACTAGGCACATCTGATGCCAACAGAATACAATGGCACATAATGACCTTTTCAGTACAGCCAGTCATTTCTAACCTCTGGATGCTTGATGCCACCAGATTTTAGGAGAACAAACTCACGTGATGTTTAGAACCAACAGCAAAAGGTGGCTGCTAAAGGAAAAAGATGTATCTGTTTGTTCGACGCCTCACTATAAGCAAAGCAAAATGTTGTTGATAAGGCAACAGCATATCTTTAAAAAAAAAAGGGGGGGCTGTTGCAAAATATAAAATATTTGAATACATTCCACATGTGCAGATTCCTGGTGATACCATGCAAATAGCTGACTTTATTTTGTGGATCGTACCCAAGGATTTGTCTTCAACGTCTTTGATTCATTGTATTGTACATGTTTTTGTTTGTTGATTCTTCTCCTCCTTTGGCATCCTGTTTTTTCTTTTTTCACTAAACGTCTTCCTTCATTAAGAGGGGTATCTTTTATGCAAAGACTCGGCTGCATATTTTTTTGTGTGTGGTTTTTTTTTTTTTTTAAAGATTTTATTTGACAGAGAGACAGGCAGAGAGAGAGGAGGAAGCAGGCTTCCCACCAAGCAGAGAGCCCCATGCGGGACTCAATCCCAGGACCCTGGGATCATGACCTGAGCCAAAGACAGAGGCTTTAACCCACTGAGCCACCTCGGCGCCCCTCGGCTGCATATTTGTAACTGAGCTTTGTATGGCGTGCTGAAAGCCTTCTGCACTAGCAGCAGTGGATCTTTCTTCAAAATAAACATTGCCAGCAGGTGTAAAACATACATATGCTTCCTATCCACATTTGCTGATGAGACTGCCAAGTAAACACGTGTGTAAGCATGGAACTGAGGATGGCAAACTGGAGTGTGCATCTGTCGAGAGAAGAGACCTCACTCCTGTCTTCTCCTTGGGAAGGCTAATGTCCAAGGAGGCCCTTCTTCCAGCCACTGACAAGTCAAGTTCTGTGTCTCTACAAGGATCTGAAAGCAGCTTGTTTTCCATGCATTCCCATCAAGGGGACTGGATTGCCTTCCCCCTTTTTTTAAGATTTTAGTTTTAAGTCCTCTCTATACCCAACGCAGGGCTCAAACTCACAATCCTGAGATCAAGGGTCTCACGTTCCACCCACCAAACCAGCCAGGCACCCCTGGATGGCCACATTTGAATGATGAAATTGAATGCATTCAATTATATCAGGTTTATTATCATCCCAGCGTAGACACTGTAATTGACTGGACATTGACAGGTCAGGAGAGTGGCTCCTTTCACATGAATTTAAGTCCTAGAGACAAAAGATAGCTTATTATTTGTCTTTTTGTGGTTAATGTTCCTATTGAATACACTACTGTGTCTTTGAAAGCCACCTCAAATTCTTTGTCAAATGAGGCACCATACCAAAACAAAACAAAAAGGATAAGAGAGAATACCTACCTTCAGGGGCTGTTAACCCAGTGAAGTGAACTGCGATATTCAGAAATATCCAAAACACAGTAAGGCCAAAGGAAAGAGGGTGTGTATTTAGAAAGAAATCAGAAAACAGTTCCTGGATGATATGGTGTTTGAGACAGACTCTCACCAGTGTTGTAAGACCTTTCTAGGCTCAGGCTGGAGCCACTCCTGCCCAGGATGCCACAATAGCAAACTGAAATTTAGATGGCTTTTGTGTACCCTGTCAATGTTCCTTGCCTAGGAATGCAGTATGTGCAGTCGGCCAGTCCCCAAGCACCAAGCCTGCTCAGGGCCTTGCCACCCCAAACAAGGCTGACTACGTAACCCCAGCCACACAGACGTTTCCTACTTGGCTCTTCCTCATTCTTTATTCTTTATCCTGCAACAGCTTCCTATCTTCTGCCCCATTTTGCAGTTCTCAGATGGAGACAGTCCCCCTCATGAAGTGTTAAATCAGGTTTGTTTGTATCACCAAAATTGTCGTCTTTTTCTAGTTGAGGTGTAATTGACATATAACATTATATTAGTTTCAAGTGTAGAATGTAAGGATTAGGTAGGTATTTGTATACATTGACAAATGATCGCCGCAGTAAGGGTAGTTTTCGTCTGTCACCACCTGGGGTTACAAATTTTTTTTTCTTGGGATGAGGACTTTTAAGATTCATTCTCTTGTCAATGTTCAAATAGGCAATACAATATTATTAACTGTAGTCACCACAGTGTACATTACATCCCCATGACTTATTTATTTTTTAACTGGAAGTTTATATCTCTCGATTCCCTTCACCCATTTTCCCCACCCAAACCCTCTTCCCCCAGCAACCACCATTCTGTTTTCTGTATCTATCTGGTTTTTTGTTTTGTTTTTTTGGGGGGAGGGGGTTGAAGATTTTTGTTTGAGAGAGAGAGAGCACGAGCCTGGGAGAGAGGCAGAGGGAGAGGAAGAGGCAGGCTCCCAGCTGAGCAGGGAGCCTGATGCGGGGCTCCATCCCAGGACCCTGGGATCATGACCTGAGCTGAAGGCAGAGGCCTTAACCAACTGAACCATCCAGGCGCCCCTGTATCTATGAGTTTTGTTCTGTTTGTTCATTTATTTTCCTTTTTAGATTCCACATATGAGATCATACAGTATTTGTCTTTCTGTGTCTGGTTTATTTCACTTAGCATAAAATCCCTCAAGGTCTTTCCATATTTTCACAAATGGCAAGATTTCTTTTTTTTTTTTTTTTATGGCTGAGTATGATTCCTGTGTGTGTGTGTGTGTGTGTGTGTCTGTGTGTGTATCTCACATCTTCTTTATCCATCCATCCATTCATGGGTGCTTAGGTGGTGTCCATTTTGTGGCTATTGTGAATAAGCTGAGACACCCAGGTGCCTCTTTGTTTTTAATTTTTTGAGGAACCGCCATACTGTTCCCCACAGTGGCTGCACCAATTTGCGTGCCCACCAACTGTGCACGGGGGTTCCCTTTTCTCCACGTCCTCACCAACACTTGATATGTCTTGTCCGTTCACTAGTGTCCGTTCTAATTGGTGTGAGGCAGTATCTCCTTGCACGTCTGATCTGCATGTCCCTGATGATGACTGATGTTAAAGCATCTTCTCAGGTGTCTGTTGGCCCTCTGTATATCTTCTTTGGGAAAGTGTCTATTCAGATCCCCTCTGCCCACTTTTAAATCACATTGCTTGCTTGTTTTTATTGAGTGGTATGCGTTCTTTATATTTGGATTTTAACCTCTTAGTGAGTATATGATTTGCAGGTATTTTCTCCAGTTCGATAGTATGCATTTTCGTTTTGTGGACAGTTTCCTTTGCTGTGAAGAAACAAGTCCACTTGTGTATTTTTGCTGTTGTTGTCTTCTTTTTTTAAAAAAAATTTTTTTTTAAGATTTTATCTATTTGTTTGACAGACAGAGATCACAAGTAGGCAGAGAGGCAGGCAGAGAGAGAGGAGGAAGCAGGCTCCTCGCCGAGCAGAGAGCCCAATTTGGGGCTCAATCCCAGCACCCTGGGATCGTGACCTGAGCCACCCAGGCGCCTCTGTTGTTATCTTTAAATTGTCTTCCTTAATCATGTTTTTTTTTTTTTTTAAGATTTTATTTATTTATTTGACAGACAGAGATCACAAGCAGGCAGAGAGGCAGGCAGAGAGAGGAGGAAGCAGGTTCCCCACTGAGCAGAGAGCCCGATTCGGGGCTCAATTCCAGGACCCTGGGATCGTGACCTGAGCCAAAGGCAGAGGCTTTAACCCACCGAGCCACCCAGGTGCCCCCTTAATTGTATTTCTACCACCAGATGGGAGGACCCAGAAAGGTAGAAGCGAGGCGAGGAGACTCATGAGAAGCAGTGGGAAAATGTGGACCGTGTTGGAGGAACAAAGCGGACTCTGATATGGTCCACTGCTAAGTCATTAGAGAGAATAACAGAGACTGTAGGTGTGAAGAGCCCTGGGGCTCAGCCTGAAGTGTTTGAAGGCACTTGGGGAGATAAGGCACTGAGGACTTTGGAAGAGCAGGGAATGTGGGTTTCTATCTACAGGGCTCTTTAACCCTGTCCCTCTCGATGGCTTCTGCTAATGTCAGTGGAAAGCACTGCTCAGAGTAGACACACAGCACTGTAGAGACAATAACAAAAAATTCAGAGAATCAGGCCGTGGCAGATTTGCTAACGACTAATTCCTGAGGACCTATGACCATGGTAGGGTTAAGGAGGTTTAGAAAGTAAACCTGAAGCCCTCTTGACCTCTGAAGAACTGGTAGAGAAAGCAAGAGATGGCAGAAAAAAGTGTATCGTATGTAAATGGATAGCATCAGATGGACAGACAGCACAGAAGTAGGGAAAATTAACCAGTGATGTGGGAGTCTATAAAATACAGAAGCTAAGTCCAACAGAATTGAAAAAAAGTGCATCAGAATAGAGGAGTATAAAAACAGGGACGTCATTTGTAAAAGTACCATGGACAAAATTGACCTTTGCTGAACTGCTGAATTCACACAAAATATGTATTTTTCTGTAAACCATGTGTGTAGAATTGCATTGTTCAATAGCTGTGGCTTACTTGCATTTAGGTTTAAATTAATTAAATTGGAAGCATGCTTCCTCAGTCACGCTAGCCACATTGCCATGTTCAATAGCCACGTGCACCCCATGGCTACCATATTGGCATAGTGACAGCACAGACACAGAACATTGGTCATCATCTTAGAAGGTTCTATTAGCACTGTTAGAGTTGAGTTTCTTAAGTTTGGGGGTTGGTGAAGAGGGTCATAAACTCTTGGAGACACTAACAAAAGTTGTGGACCCTGTCCTCATAAAATGTGCAAACACATAGACATGTATTCTTTTGTATATGACTTTGGGTTTTTTTATGCACCCTGAAACTTATTTATAGACCATTTAGGGGTTTATGGGCTCCAAGTTCAGAGAACCCAGAAGGCTTTTAAATATTTTGGTTTTTGGGTTATAATCTTTCTCTTCGCACTGAATCTTGTCATATTCCTGGAGGTCTCTAACATTCAAATGAATGTTGCCTAGAAAATCTTGCCTTTCGTTCCCTTATTGTCTATATCAACTATGTCCTTCTATTCCATATTGGCCACATGGTCTCTTTCTAGAGCTGGTCTTTGGAAGAACGCTTGCTGTTACCTCTGAAATCACAAACTCAAATATCTGATGCTCTAACTCCAAACTACTTCCTTCCATCTCTCTCTCTCTCTCTCTCTGTCTCTCACCCACTTAATCCCAGTACTTTGCCTTTCCTGCTTCCTCAAGACACTAGCCCATCAGCCCCTACACTTCCTCCCTACCAATCACCCCCTTCTTTTATTCGCTCCCTTCCCTATCCCGCTCTGATGACTTGGACCAACATTTCAACTACTCTCCTGCCAAGGTCTTCATTCCTCTTGCTTGTTAATCTGCTCTCAGCTCCGCCTGCCAAAACCCCATCCTCAGTGGGCCCAACCATCTGTCTTTTCCCCAGCTGCCCCCAAATTGCTAGTAACATTAGAGAAGAAGCAGAGAATTTCCAAGATTTGCACTACAGTACATTTATGGCATCCAAAATCAACTGGGCCGTCAATGTTGCTGCAATTCTTTTTTTTTTTTTTTTTAAGATTTTATTTATTTATTTGCGAGAGCGAGTGAGAGAGAGAGAGAGCATTAACGGGGAGGACCAGAGGGAAAGGGAGAAGCAGACTTCCTGCTGAGCAGAGAGCCCGATGCGGGACTCGATCCCACGACCTGGATCATGACCTGAGCCAAAGGCAGAGGCTTAACCCACTGAGCCACCTAGGTGCCCCTGTTGCTGCAACTCTATCCTGTTTCCCTTGTCAGGTCTTTCTCCCTTTTTCCACTTAAGACATTCTCTCATCTGCATGTTTACATGATGACATAGTATATAACAATAAAAAACTGGAAATAAGCCGTGTGTGTTGTATAGGGATGAACAAAATAAACTGTGATACGGCTACAAAACAGAACACTAGGTACCTATTAATAAAATGAGGGAAGTCTTCAGGACATATTGTTTTAAGTAAAATAAAGTGAAGACGAGTAGTATTTGCCATTCCCTTCGTCCCGATGGGTACATTGTATGCAGTAACAAGTAAACGATGATATCTCCGCAGCTTCACATAATAACGTAATACATATTTATGTCGTGCTCATGGCCCAGCTCAGCGGGGAGTAGGGTGACTCAGAGATCTAGATCTTAAACATGGGCGTCTTAAACATGCTGCTTTCCAAGCCATAACCAGAAAGCGCATAAACAAGGCTCAGGGAGTTGTGCAGGCGGGTCCAGAGGTGACGTAATCCCTTCTGTCCGTCTTCCATTGGCCAGAACCTCGTCACGTGGCCTCAACCTGTCAGCAAAGGAGGCTGGGAGATAGTCGGCCCGAGTTCCTCAGAAGAGGAGAAAAAGGGGAATTCGGAGAGCAGCCGCCATGGTCTCTGCCACCGTTACAGTTAAGTAAGAAAGAAGACAGAAGGGAGTGTTTATTAAAATTCACGTGTATTTGCATGGAAAATGCTTCCGACAGCAAGATTATAAACACGATTACTCCCGTGGGGGAGGGGAGAAGAGGCAGATGGGGCCGGGAGTAGAAGTAAGACTCCTCAGTGTGCGCGTACATCACGGAGCCAGGGGTCGGTGTTGAATATTCAGCAGAAAACAACTTTAAAATTTTAAAACAAACTGGCCAGTGAGTAGAAGGCTGTCCCCTCTCCTCAAACCTGCCACCCAGGTGGCTCTCCTCCTCGTCCTCAGAGAAAACGAAAGCCGTTGGGACAAGTTCTGCTCATCGCTCTGACCTTAGAGCAGATTTTGGTTCTGTCCCCGGAGAAGCCCTGACTCACCAGCTGCGGGGTACGCGGCCCTCCCGGGGGAGCGGGGTGTCCCTTGGCGCACTCGCAGGCTCCGCGATCACCGTGCTGTGAGCACGTGGTCCCCATTGTTCGTTTACATCTGTCTCCCCTGCTACCCCGCAAGCTCCTGGAGGCCGGCAATCTTGCATCCTCTACAGCCCCAGGCCCCATCGCTGCTGGCCACGAAGTCGGCAGCCGGTCAAAATGTTTTCAAATGAATGAGTGAACTAACCCAGCAAAAGGTCAGAGCGGGTTAACTTCTGTGACGCCCCTGCAGTGTTTCAATGCTGAAGAAGGAGCCTAGTTTGTGGCCAGATGAGATACTGGTCCTATGGATAACTTCTTTCTAAGTAAATGCTGGTGGTTTTTTAGAGAGTCAACGTCCTGGGTTTTGAAGGGATCCTGATTATCACAGATCACAAAATGACAGCTGTACTCTCTTGTTCTTGTGTCCTCAGTGGGGCGCCTGGGTGGCAGTGTTGGTTAATCATCCGACTCTTGGTCTGCTCTGCTCAGACGGTGATCTCGGCGTGGTGCGATTGAGCCCCAGCCCGGACTAGCCTCTGCACTCAGCGTGCAGTCTGGTTAAGACTCTCTATTCCTCTCCCTCTGCCTGCTCCCTTACTGTCTCTCTCTCCTCAGGAAATAATAATGAAGCCTCTGATTTTCAGTTTGTTTTGAAAATACGTCCTAACTCTCAGTTCTTACTCACTCTCTTCTGCAATTCTTTAGAAGCTTAAAAGCAGAGAGGGGCCAGTTTACCTCTAGAAATGAGGCAGACAGAACCAGGAAGGAAGGCAAATTCAGGGTTAAGCTCTTCCTTCAGCCTACTTTTTCCCAACAGAGCCAGCTTGGCTGGGACCCCGGGTCTTCCCAGCCTGTTAGCAGCATGCATTCCCCATTCTGGCGCATTCTCACCCACCCCCGGCTGCCAGACTGCTTTCTGATACCAGCAGAAGCTCCTCATTACGGGAAGAAAGCTTCCCGTCTGACTCAGTGCACTGCTGAGACATCAGGTCCCAGCCTTCTGTGAGCAGTAACGTCTGGCCAGTGCAGAAGGCAGGAGGATGAGGCCAGGCTTTGGAGTAAGCAGAGCTGGCTTTGAATCCTGCTCCATCTCCCCGCCGGCGCAGAAATCTCTGACACATGATTACATTCTCTGAGCTTCGCATCCTCAGCTAGGAAAAGAGGATGACCGGGAGCGCCTGACTGGCTTAGTTGGTCAAGCATGTGACTCTCGATCTCCGGGTTGTGAGTTCGAGTCCCACACTGGGCGCAGAGTTTACTTAACTAAAATAAATATAAAATAAAAGGAGGATGATCATTTTAATAGGAGTGTTGTAAAATTTAAATACAGTAATTGAAGTGTCTCATATGAGTTCTGTTTATATAATAGATGCTCAGTAAACAGGAGCTATTATTCCTAGCTGCATCATTATTAATGGTTCTATCTTACTGCAGTCCCTACAAGAAGAATCTTAACGCTCCAGGAATAGGTCACAGGGACCTGCGAAGTGTAAGTAACCACCATCCTCTATCCTCTGGCTACCGCCCGTAGCAACTGAGTAAGGATGGCTAGAGGAACTATTTCTGTCTTCCAAATGAGAAAACACAGCTCAGGGAAATCGGGTCCCTTGCCTAAGGTTACACGGCTCATAAATTCAGAGCTAGGACCCAGTTCAGACTCTTCCTGCCACACCAGAATAACCAATCAAGCCTTACCTTATTTCCAGTTGAGGAGAGCACCAGCAATTTCGGGAGCAGATCTGAATCAGTGAATAAGCCCATGGGCATTGGGGGAGTAGGGGGAGGAAGAGTTTATCGGGGTGGCCCTGGGGGATTACAGAGCCGGAGTAGGAGAGCTCCACCATGACTTAGCCTAGGGGTTTTCGCACTGGCGCTGCTGGCATTTGGGGACAGATCTTGCTTTGTTGACAACCACTGACTGCCCTAGTCTTTCTTCGGACAGACGAGGCAGCGGGAATCGGTGTGGCTCACGAGGGGTCCTGTGGGTCTCAGCAGACTTGAGATCATTTTCTTCCTTAATGATGTTTCTCCAAGGCCACTGCCTTGAATGGCAGCCGATTTCTGCAGTGTTTCAGGACCAATTGGGTTCCCTTTATTCCTGATTCTGCTTTTCCCAACGTCCTTCTGCCTTTGTTTCTTCCCCAAAGTCCTTCTGCCAGACTGATAGCACTTGACATTTTGAGAATCGAGCGAGCTTATAAATGCGCAGACATCCAGCAATGGAGCAAAGCAAATGGCCTTGATTTGTCTGTTGTTGAGCTGTGGAGGACTGATTTGTGAGCCCGTCCAGGAAAGAGACTTAAAAACTCCTCCCCCTGGAAGACTAGAGACATTTTGGTAGAGAATAGTAGTTCTCCAGGTGTGATCTGTAGAACAGCAGCATCAACTTCACCTAGAAGCTTGTCAGAAATGCTAATTCTCGGGCCCCACTCTGGTCCTACAGCATCATCAGAAACTCTGGGGGTGGGGCTCGGTCACCGGTGTTTAAACAAGCTCTCCAAGTGATGCTCATGCATATCAGAGTTTAAGAATCACTAATCTAGAACTACAGGCCCGAGGCCTATTTTTTGTCAATAAAGTTTTATTGGCACACAGCCATACTACCCATTCCCTTACATATTGCCTATGGCTACTTTCAGGCCCCGGTTGGCAGAGCTGAGTCATTAAGTGAGTGACTGTATGGCCTTCAAAGCCTAAAATGTTTACTCTCTAAAACTTCGTAGAAAGTGTGATGACCTCTTATCTAGAATGATGGAAAAATAAATTGCAAGGCTTTTGATTATTATGGAAATAAATCCTGAAATGTATTAGTTCTTAGTTTCCAAACTCCTCCCCTTCTGCCCACCCCCAACACACGTTAGCTAACACATATGTTAGCTAAGAGTATAGCAGGTGATATGCACTATACATTATGAGGTTACTAGTGTTAACTCTTGAATTCCAGTAGCCTGGGTCTTCATTTTGACCCCATT
This sequence comes from Mustela lutreola, assembly GCF_030435805.1. NCBI lineage: Eukaryota > Metazoa > Chordata > Mammalia > Carnivora > Mustelidae > Mustela > Mustela lutreola. Next base: position 9,678,144 of record NC_081308.1, read on the forward strand.
GTTAACTAGCTTCATGACCTTGGGTGAGTTACTCGAGACCCCTGGCCTTCAGTTTCCTTTGCTGCAGAATGGTTATAGCCGTAGAACCTACCTCATAGGATTACTGGCTGAGTTCAGTGAGGTGGTACGTGTACTGAGCACCGAGGACTAAGCTCTTCAACCAGTGGCTGGCACATGGCCCCCGGTCTGTGTTAACAATGCCACTTCTGGGGGCAGAATCGCTGTGCAGTGAATGTTAGCGGCTGTGATTACTTAAGACACTTACATCAAGGTACTCCAAGGATATTTCAAAAAGAGAGTCGGCTTCTCCTCAGAACTCTGCTTTCTCCTTCATCATTCAACAATTGGGGAGGATCTGAAGGTCCAAGGTGTCTTAAAAAATTAAAGAGACATCAGAAATGTGTTATCCGTCCAGCTCCCCCGCCCCACTCCATGAAGCTAGTCCTCGTCCTAGTCCTAGTCCTCCTCCACCTCCCCAAACCTCTGCGGGGGAAGAGGAGGATGGGAAGGGAAGGTCTGCAGGAAGTCCCGGTGTCTAACCCAGCCCTCTCTGACTTGACTTTAAACCACTTGACCTCTTCGATGGGGCTGAAGCACCATGTGGGTGTCATTCGTAGGTTCCAAGGTCATTAGGGTCCCTAATGTGGGGTAGAGAATACTCTACTGGCTGAAGCTGAGAGTTAGGCTCATTCTCACGGCCCCCTTCACCTTAAGACCTACTTCAAGGGCATGTGACCAGTGCAGTCCCACAGGGCCCACATTCGAAGGGGCCCCACACTCGGCTTCATGTTCAGTGGTTGCCATCCTGACGTTCTTGATTTGTGAGCAGAGGGCCTCCCACTTCTATTTTACACTGAACCCCGCAAACAATGTAGCCAGTCTGGCCTTCATCCTTTGTAGAAACCTGATTCTAACCTAAGCCCCCTGCCCAAGCCTTGCTATCTATTAAGGTCTCTGTAGAGCATGAGCTCTGATTTTTTAAACATTTTTTCTAAAGATGTTATTTATTTATTGACAGAGAAAGACACACAGAGAGGGAACACAAGCAGGGGGAGTGGGAGAGGAAGAAGCGGGCTTCCTGCCTGAGCAGAGCAGGGAGCCCGATGCAGGGCTCAGTCACAGGACCCTGGAATCATGACCTGAGCTGAAGGCAGATGTTTGGTGACTGAGCCACCCACGAGCCCCAAAATCCGATTTTTAAAATAAATAACAAAAAACAACAACAACAAAGATGATTTAATTTTTAAGAAGTGCAAAATAACGATGTCTCAGACTGGCCAGCAGATGTCGCCCTTGGTACATGGCAAAAGAGGGTTTTTTAAGAGGCAGGCTCATGATCAAAGATTTTTGAGCCTTTGGGGAAGGAAGCAAGGCCTCAAAGGAGCTTATTTAAGAAGTTTTATTGTAACATCTTCCTCTTTTCTGATGAGGATACCACCACAAAGACAGGAAATTCACCATCCACCAAATCCAAATGGAGAATTACAAAGAAGATTGTAACAAAGTAACTCAGTTAAATAAAAAACAAATAACATAACCCAAAGTAACTTCTTCAGAGAGGTTGATGTATTTTCAACACTATTTTGTCCTTTCAAACTTGGTTAATAGAGGGCATATGTGATACTAGGATTTACAGTAAGAAATATGTATTTGGTCTACATCCCCATTTTTGAACAGAGCTCCTAAAACCCTTGGAATTTCCTAAGTGACAAGAGTGTAAAGGTGTGTTTTGTTATGTTAATGAGATGGCTTTGGGGAAGCACCTGAAGGTGGGGGCTGGTTGCCAAGAGAACTGACCTTGTGATTAGAGGATTGGAACTTTGGGTCCCACCCCTCCTTCCCCCAACTCTGGGGCGAGGAGAGAAGCTGGAGGTTAAATCCATCACCCAGGGTCGATGATATAATTAATAGTGTCGGTGTAATGGAGCCTCCATAGATACCTGAAAGGTCCGCGCTGGTGAACCCGTGGAGAGGCCAGGGAGACACGTGTCCCTGGCGCCCTGGGGGCTGCTTGCCCTGCCCCATACCCTGCCCTCTGCCTCCCTTCCAGCTGGCTGTTCCTGCATTATATCCTTTTATAGTCAACCAGTGATCTACAAACTAAAGTGTTTCTCTGAGTTTTGGGAGCCAATCTAGCAAATTAATTGAACCCACGGAGGGGGTCTTTGGAACCTCTGATGTGTAGGCGGTCAGCTAGCTGGTCTGAAACTCAGGTAACAACCTGGGCTTTCAGTGGGCGTCTGAAGTGTTGGGGGGGGGCAGTCTTGCAGGACTGAGCCCTTGACCTGTGGAATATGACCCTATCTCAGGGTAGATAAGTGTCAGAGTTGAGATGAATTGTAGGATACCCAGCTGGTGTCTGAGGAATTGCTTCTTGAATGAGCGGAGAACCCCACTCCCCACAATGAAATTGGGCCTTGGAATAACAAAAGAGCGTAGTAAAGACATTTTCCTAATGTGTTCCCTGTTGCCTTCAAGGGTTGGATTTGCTGCCCCAAAAATGTGTCAGAGGCTAAAGTTGAGCAAAGAATCCATGGTTTTCATTCCAGGGCTCACAGCAAAAATGGCAGAAGGAATCTTGGATGGATTTCCTAATTTGCTGGAAGGTTCCAGATAAACATATATCCCCTGTTCTTGAGGTACGTCATCCCCATGTAAATAAAGAGTGATGGAGTGAAATGATTCAGTTGCTAGAAAACCTGTCAGTGGCTAAGACCATGCTCCATTCTTAGCTAATGGAATCGGTCTGCTCAGTATTAAAACATCACTAACACTAAGGTAAAAATTCATCACAGAAGGACATTCAAATAGTTCTCACAGTCTCTCAGGCAAGTTATTTTATGTGGTGAAAGATTAAAAAGCATTTTTTTCAACTTTCACTGGAATTCATTAGTGTGTGTAACACGGCAAGACCCACAAAATTGTGGTCCATAAAGCAAATATCTGCAAACAGTAGCACGCAACAAAAGGAAAATAGTGCCTGGGTTTCGTTAAAGAAAGTGGTCTTGGTTAGTCCATCAGGATCCAGCAGTCTCTACGCCAAACACCCTCCAAGTTTCTGGACCCGGACCAGTTATCCAGGTTGTGCGTGCCAGGAATATGTAATTCATCATATGTTGTTTTGGCAAAGTGGAACAAGCTAATTATGAAGCAGGAGCAGGAGGTTCTTGTCTCACAGAATTGAAGGATACATCTCATGGACAAAGGAGGGTGAGCAGAGCGATAGAATTTTATTAAGCAAGGATACAGGAAAAAAAAGGAGTCCTGACGGGGTTGCCAGTGAGGGCCCCCACCGACAAGTCTTTTATTTAGAACTCACCAGGGAATTCGTGACCTTGACATTCCTGTGACGTCTTGGTTTGAGTAAGGACCAGTGAGAATATCTTCAGTGGCTCACTTCTCTGGGGTTAGGGTTATTCTTTGTCCATCACAATGTGATGGCCATAAGAAGACCCACCTCTGACACCCAGGGCAGGGTGGTCTGGTGTGTTCCCTTATCTCTGGTTTCATTATGTCTCAGCCCTTCTGGGATTTCTGCGAGCCTGATGATGTAAGCCCCTACCTGTCTCTCCCTGCCTAGCCCCGCCTGTCCCTTACTCAATGAGACCCTTCGGATGTATATTGGTGGGTCATGTACTTGGGGGGATGATTGCCAACATGTATTGGGGCAGGGGGCAGATAAAGGACATTTCCAAGGGAATTTTTATATGTTAGAGTAGACTTACAGGGTCCCGGTGGTCAGGCTAAGATTGCCTTTTGTCCTTAGCAATGCGTCAACATTGAGACAGCTGAGTCCCTAGAGGAATGTCACTCTGCCTGTTTCAAGGACTTGTCAGTGGGCTGTTAGGTAGTAAGGAAATTTAATTTTTCTTTTTTTGCTGTAGGTGATTCCACTACCCACAGTGGGACAGGTTGGTGCAATCACAAAATTCTAGACTCCAGCTACGTCTTATCCCTCAGGGCTGATGAAAACCTTCCTCGTGACTACAAGATGTTTACTAGGCTTCTCAGTCCCCACACCTTGTTACTTTTAGCAGATGGCTCACTTTTCCCACATCTCTAGGAACAGGTTGGCAAACTCCAAACTCCACAGGCCAAACCCAGTTTACCGCATTTTTTTTAATAGAGTTTTATTGAGACATAGCCACACCCATTTCTTCACATACTGTCTGTGGCCGGTTTTGCTCTACAGTGGTAAGGCTGAGTGGTTGGGACAGAGACGGTGTGGCTGGTAAAGCCTAAAATATTTACTCTCTGGTCCTGTATTAGAAAAACTTCCTGACTCTTGTTCCAGAATAATAAGGCCATGGGGTATTTCTTCTTGTCTGCTGCCTTCCAACCGATGAATTAATTAGCATTGGATCCTGTTCTTACTTCTTCCCATCAGTCCCCAAGGATGAGACATCTCTTCCCAAGGCCAACCCCTCAATCTCTGGCTTCTGACTCTAACCCCTTTCTTCTCTGGAAAGGTCATCAATCACCCATTCACTTTTCTCTGTCTTGACATTCTAGACTCACTTCATCTCCATGGTATTACTCTCACACGCATTCCCTTCTATCTGATTCTCTGCATGCTTCCTTTACAACCTCCTAAATGCACTCTAAATCTCAGTTATCCATGGCCCACTGCCCTGCTCACTACATACATTTACAGCATATTTTTATCTACTCTTAGGACCTCCACTGTAGCCTATGAACTCTGCGTCTCCAGCCTTAATTAACTCTTTCAGATGCTTAGAAAGCTTCATGTGGATTTTCTTTGGCCAGCTCAAGCTTAACATGACCAAAAGCAGACTCCTCAACTTCCCACTAGTACCACTCTTTCCAGTCTCCATCTTTACATCACCCACCAGGCCCTGAGGTGGCCATTTGACGGTCATCCCTGACCTTCTTCTCATTGTCACGTGACACAACCCACAGACTTCATTCCTAACTTAGTTTCCTGCTTCATATGTATTATGTGAGCCCGTGGTTTTTAGGGTTGCCCCAGCCAATCCCCAGGGCACCCATACACCATTCGGTATTATCCCATTTAACAGGCAAGACTCAAAGCAGTGGAGTAATTTTCTCAAAGTCACGTAGCAAATACATGATAAAAGCGAAGCCAGTATTGGATCCCAAGACTGCTGTGACCTCAAACCCTGTGCTCTCCCGCTCCACCACTGGCTGTTCTCTTAATAGGAGTGATGTGGTAGCCACCGGGTTATCTACCCAATAACCAACCCTTCCATTCCCCATTCTGTTATCAGCCATGCAGTGGGGGGGGGGGGGGGGGGATTGACTCCTCTCTCGCAATCCCAAGTATGGCTGTAATTGTTATCCATTTGTTTGTATTGAGGTGAAATTCACATAACATGCAGTTAACTATTTTAAAGTGTACAATTGGGCAGCATTGAGTAGCTTCACGATGTGGTGCCATCATCACTTCTAGTTAGTTCCAAAACATTTTCATCACCTCCAAAGGACACCGCATATGCAGGATGCATTTATTCCTCATTGCTCCCAGCCTGAATTGTTGTAACCTCATCAGGATCACCTTCCTTGGGATTCAGCCTCAGCCAAGCTGAGCGTGGATGTCCCGTGGCTAAAGAGATGGGTCCTGGGATGGGCATGGTGGCAGGCCAGAGCCAGGGCCCTGGGCCAAAAACATGAAGAGAATGTATAAGTAGCCAAGTTTTATTAACTTCAGGCAGCAAAAATGTCTTTTCACAGAAATAAGGGTGCTGCCCTGACCTCCAGCCTCCCATAGGATGTCAGCCTCAAACCGAATTTGGTGCAGTGAGGTCAAAGCAGTTCTGCTGGGGGCTTCCAGAAAAGTGGTTCCTCCAGAAAGTATTTTAATCTGTCTACACTGCCATGAACAGCCCCACGAGCAATGAGATTGCCTTGGTGGTTGAAGTTCATTAGCTGTTCTCCCGCCTTCACTCCACAGATCCGAGACCCGTTTGAAACGAGTTGGTAAATAATCAGCTTTTAACAGAGCCGGGATGGAGTGTGAGGTGTATGAAAACTCCGATATGCATCACATAAAGCCAAGGCTCGGCTAAAATAGATCCTTTCATATTTGTCTTACACGTTTTTCTGCTTTTTCTAATCTTTCTCCAGTGGATCTGCATTGTTCTTCTAGTTAGAAAAAAAAAGAGGCCGTGTGAGACCTAGGTTCGTGTCCGCCCATCAGTCCTTCACTTTGTGGGCCTTCTGCTCCTTAGGGGTCAAGGGAGAGGTCTGGGCTATGCAATGAATGGCTAAATGGATTCCAATCCCGACAACCCAAAATTTGAGGACTCTTATGAAATCCGAGCAAGACTGACGGAGGGGACCACTAACAAAACAGTAATAATGGAGCCATAGAACTTTGCCTCGGCTTGCAAGCTACGTATTATTTTCTCTGTTTTCACGGATGAGTCCGACAAGTTAAACAATTTCCTAGAGTCATTCCGGTTATGAGCCGCAGACCTAAGCTTGGGGCCTGGATCTGTAGGAGTCGAGAGAACATGTTTGTATTTCCAGTGCGTTTGCGCGTAGGTGGAGGTGGGCCACGGGCTCTGGATGATGCTTTTCCAGAGCGAGGAGGAGAGCAGCTGCTAGCGAGCGGGGCCGGACAGCAGGTGCCCCCGGGGGGCCTCCCAGTCTGCTTATCGCCCAGGAGCTCCGGCCACGCTCTCCGCCTTCCTCTGCGCACCGAAGGCTGTTCCCCGTGATCCCTCATGTGTCTGGGCCCCCGCGCTGTTTTTCTGGTGGCATGAGGACGTTTGCTGTGCGGACAAGCCAAAGTGTCGGAAAGACCACGTTCTGGAAGCCCCAAGCAGCCAGATGACAAACGGGTGGACAGGAACGGCAGCTCCCTTGCCATCCTGGCGAGGCGAACTTGCCAGATTGCGCCTCCCCCCCTTTGGAGACCCCGCTGCCCACGGCGGTGAGCTCAAGGCCAGGCTTTATTGTCTCCCTCCTCTCCCCGGCGGCTCAAGTCCTGCTCCCCCATCGCGAGCTCTCCTGGGACCACCTCCCAGGCAGTCCGCTTGCCTTCACGCCCTTGCCTCAGGACACCCCCCAGGTGACACCGGGACACCGTGAGGGGGAGGGGTGGCACTCAGAAGACCCTTTATTTTATACGGAACTGAAAACCGGACGTCGCTCGTTCTAGTTTGTGAGCGGGTTTGATTTCTTATCCACAGACCAGAAATCCCTGCAGGTGAATTTGGGCAGGGGAGCCCGAGAGGCCGCGTCGTCCATCGGAACACGCATGGACCAGGGACCGGCTCTGGAGCTTTACTCCAGACCGCGTAGGCCCTGGCCACTGGGAACTGCCCGGAGAGCGTCCGTCGGTGCTGCTTTGTGGGCCCAAGGGCCAATGGCCATGCAGGGGTGGAGCCACGGAGAAGAGGGGACGTGCTCCAGTGTCGTACGCCCTCGGCCGCGGCCGCTGCGCAAGGCCGCGTAGCTTTCCTGCGTCCAGATCGCCGCGCTCCGTCTCCGTTTGCGGCTCTTCCGCCCACCGCCTGCCTCTCCTGCGCGTTGCTCCCGGACCCATGAGCGTGTGCCTCCGCGCCCCCGGAACCCTTGCCGCCTCGTAGGGATTTGGAAAGGGGATTCTTTCTGCTGTTCTGCGGCATATCCCCAGAGAACGCCTGGGAATTGCGCCCTCGAGGAATAGAGCAACCCAGAAAAAGACAGAGTCCCAGCCCTCTTGCTCGATTTGCACGGGCCGCCGTCAGGTGTCAGTACGTGCGCGTGTGCACACGTGCAAGCGAAGAGCCACTGAGGAGTCGAGCCTGATGAGCAAGGTAAGGGGGCGGGTGGAGGCGGCTGCCAATCAAGTCCATTGTGTTCACGTGGATGGTAGGGAGTATGGCCCTACATATTGCTTATTTCCCATAATCGCTTGCTTTGAATTTGGGTCAAATTCGAGTGTGAAAGGGAGACGGAAGGTGGATTGGACAGCCCTGCCTTTAATCCCACTAACTGTGCTCTCCTGTATTAATACTTCTGTACTGCTTTAAGCCTGGAATTTTCTCTCAGGGCTGTCCCAGCAGCTCTGGCTCATCTCCATTCAGAGTAATGGGGTTGTTGCTTTCCACGGAGAGCTCCCTCTACTGAGCTCACATGTCGCTTCTACGTAGACTCCTCAGGTCTCAAAGTTTCCAGGACTTTTCGGTGTTTATCTTTTTGGTCACTGTCTCACCTCATGTATCAAATCAGTCACTAACGGGGGCATTTGTCCTTTATGGCACCTTTCTAAATCGTTTTTCCTTTTCCCATTCTGCTGCCTTTGTCGGGGGCAGGTCTTCGTTAACAAGAGGACTTATTACCTAGGCTTATTACCTCGATTCTTACCCTAGCATCCTAATGGATTCCCTTAGTGGAGTTCGAGCACTTCCTCAAGGGCAGGGGCTTATTAATCTTCAAAAATGCTAATAATGACATGGCACAGCGGCAAGGGCAAGACTCTAAAACCTAAGTCGGCTCCCGTCATTCGTCTGCTCAAAACCTTCCAGGGCCTCCCCGTTCGGTTCCTAGTATGAAAATCTTTTTTATATGCAGTGTTTTAACTGATATGCAATTGACATAAAACACTATTAGTTTCAGGGGCACCTGGGTGGCTCAGTGGGTTGAAGCCTCTGCCTTCGACTAGAGTCATGGTCTCAGGCCCCGCATGGGGCTCTCCGCTCCTCGGGGAGCCTGCTTCCTCCTCTCTCTCTCTGCCTGCCTCTCTGCCTACTTGTGATCTCTCTGTCAAATAAGTAAATAAAATCTTAAAAAAAAAAAACACTATTAGTTTCAGCTGCACAATATGAGGATTCGACATATGGATATATTGGGAAATGATCACAAGTCTGTTAACATCTGTCAGCACAGAGTTAACAATTTTTTTTCTTGTGACGAGAACTTTTAAGGTTTACTCTCTTTGCACCTTTAATATATGCCAAACATTATTATGTCACCATCTGTACATTATATGGAAGTTTGTACCTTTGACCCCCTTCACCTATTTGGCCCACCACCACCCGCCTCCCCAACCTTGCCTTTGGCAACCACCAATCTGTTCTCTGTGTTTGAGTTCAGGTTTTGCTTTTGGGGTTTTTTTGAGATTCCACATATAAATAAGATCACACAGTATGTGTCTTTCGTACAGCCCTCAAGGTCCATCCATGTCACAAACAGCAAGATTTCCTTCTTTTTGTTTTTTAAAGATTTCATGTATTATTTGAGAGAGAGCATGAGAGAGAGCACGAGTTGGGAGTGGAGGCGCAGAGGGAGAGAGAGAAGGAGACCCCCCGCTGAGAAAGGAGCCCAGATGGGGCTCAGTCCCAGGACCCTGAGATCATGACCTGAGCCAAAGGCAGGCACTTAACTGAGCCACCCAGGTGCCCCAAGATTTCCCTTATTTATTTATTTATTTATTTTTTAAATGTTCTCTTTTAAGATTTTATTTATTTATTTGACAGAGATCACAAGTAGGTAGAGAGGCAAGGGAGTGGGGAGCAGTCTTCCCACTGAGCAGAGAGCCCCATACGGGGCTCCATCCCAGGACCCTGAGATCACGACCTGAGCCGAAGGTAGAGGCTTAACCCACTGAGCGGTCCAGGCGCGCCAAGACTTCCTTTTTTTAAATGGCTGAATAATAATCACATTGCATTATACAGCTGACCCTTGAATGAGGCCAAGGTTAAAGGTGTTGACCCCCTGTGCAGGCAAAAATCCACATAAATTTTTTTACTTCCCCAAAACTTAACTACTAATTGGAAGCCTTACCAATAGCATGAAGAGTCAATTAACATGTATTTTGTATATTATGTATATTATATACTGTGTTCTTATAATAAGCAAAAGGAAATGCTGAGAAAATCATAAGGAAGAGAAAATACATTTATAGTACTGAACTATGTTTATCGAAAAAAATCCACATATAAGTGGACCCATGGAGTTCAAACCCATGGAGTTCAAGGGTCAACCGACGGGGCCCCTGGGTGGCTAAGTCACTTAAGTGTCTGCCTTTCGCTGGGGTTATGATTCCAGGGTCCGGGCATCTAGCCCCGAATCAGGCTCCCAGCCTAGAGGACGCCTGCTTCTCCCTCTTCCTCTGCTGCTCCCCCTGCTTGTTCTCTCTTTGTCAAATAAATAAAATCTTTTTTTTTTTTTTTTAAGGGTCAGCTGTATGTACCACATTTTATTCATCCATCCATCCATCATTGGACACATAGGTTGCTACTGTGATGGCTTGACTATTGTCAGTGATGCCGCAGTGAACTTGGGGGCGCATACGTGTTTTCAGGCCAGCATTTTCATTTCCTTTGGATAAATACCCAGAAGTGGGATTGCTGGATCATATAGGATTTCTGTTTTTAATTTTTTGAGGCACCTCCCTTTTGTTTTCCTTCTTGGGGGCACCAGTTCACATTCCCATCAGCAGTGCACAGGGTTCTCTCTTCTCCACATTCTCACCAACACCTGTTGTTTTCTTATTTTTTTGGTGCCATTCTGACAGGTGTGAGGGGATAGCTCATTGTGGTTTGAAGTGCATTTCCCTGACGATGAGTGATGTTGCGAGTCTTTCCATATACCCATTGGCTATGTGTATGGTTTTTTGTTGTTTTTTTTTTTAAATGTCTGTCCATTTGCTATTGAGGTGTATGAGTTTTTTATGTATTTTGGATATTAACCCCTGATCAACTAGATGATTAGCCATTATTTTCTCCCTTTCAGTAAGTTGCCTTTCCATTTTGTTGAGGGTTTGCTTTTTGCTGTGTGAAAGCCTTTTAGTTTGATGCAGTCCCATTTATTTATTTTTGGTTTTGTTGCCTTTCCTTCTGGGGTAAAATTGTTAAAAAAAAATAATAATAATAATGTTTCCAAGGCTGATATCAAGGTGTTTACCACCTAAGTTTTTTTCTAGGACTTTTGTGGTTTCAGGTCTTATGCTTAAGTCAAAAGATCCCAAATAAACAAAACAATCTTGAGAAAGACGAACAGAGCTGGAAGCATTATACTTCCTGATTTTAAACTATATTACAAAGTTATAGGAATTAAAACAGTACGGTATTGGAATAGAAACACACACATAGATCAATAGAGCTGAGTAAGAGAGCCCAAAACTCCATCTTGAGTTAGTTTTTGTGTATGGTTAAAATAGTGGCCAAGTTTCATTCTTTTGCATGAGGCCGTGCAGTTCTTCCAGCAATGTTATGAATTCCCATTATATATTCTTGGCACCAAACATTTATGTGGTTAGAAATTAATAGACCACATTTGTGTGGGTTCATTTTTGGGCTCTCTTACTTGATTTGCAGACGTTGAACCATACTTCATCCCTGGAATAAATCCCATTTGATCACAGTGTATAATCCTTTTAATACATTTTTGAATTTGGTTTGCTTATATTTTGTTGAGGATTTTTGTGTCTGTGTTCATCAGGGATATTGGCCTGTAATTTTCTTGTGGTGTCCTTGTCTGGGTTTGATAGGGTAATTCCAGGCTCATAAAATGCGTTTGGAAGTATTCCCTCCTCTGTTTTTTGGAAAAGTTTGAGAAGGATTGATGTTAATTCTTCTTCTAAATGTTTGGTAGTATTCACCAATGAAGCTACCTGTCCTGGATTTTTGTTTGTTGGGAGGTTTTTTTGTTTTGTTTTGTTTTAAAGATTTTATTTATTTACTTGACAGTCAGAGATCACAAGTAGGCAGAGAGGCAGGCAGAGAGAGAGGAGGAAGCAGGCTCCCTGCTGAGCAGAGAGCCCAATGTGGGGCTCGATCCCAGGACTCTGGGATCATGACCTGAGCTGAAGGTAGTAGAGGCTTCAAGCCACTGAGCTACCCAGGCACCCCAGGGGAGGTTTTTGATTATGGATTCAATCTGACTAGTAATTGGTCTCTTCATATTTTCTATTTCTGCATGATTCAATCTTGGTAGACTATGTTTCTTGGAATTGGTTCATTTCTTCTAGGTTCTCCAATTTTTTGGTGTATAATTGTTCATAATAGTCTCATATGATTTTGTATTTCTATGGTATCTGTTTTAATGTCTTATCTTTCATTTTTTATTTTATTTGGGTCCTCTTTTTTCTCTTGCTGAGTCCAACTAAACATTATCAATTTTATCTTTTCAAAAAACCAGCTCTTGATTTCAAAAATACCAGCTTCTTAGTTTGAACTTCTCTGTTGCCTTTTTAGTCTCTATTTCATTTATTTTCACTCTGATCTTTGTGATTTCCTTCCTTCTACTAATTCTGGGCCTCATTTGTTCGTTTTCTAGTTCCTTGACATGTAAAGTTGTGTATTTGAGATCTTTCTTCTTTCTTTTTTTTTTTAAACAATTTGTTTATTCTTTAAGTAAACTCTGTGCCCAATATGGGGCCCAAACTCACAACCCCAAGATCGAGAGTCACATTCTCTACCAACTGAGCCAGCCAGGTGCCCCTTCCTTATTTCTTGAGGTGGGCATTTATTGCTATGAACTTTCCCCTTAGAACCGCTTTTACTGCATCCAGTAAGTTTTGATATGCTGCATTTCCATTTTCACATAAGGTATTTTATTTCTCTTTTGATTCCTTCTTTAATCTATTGATTGTTTAAGAATGTCGTTCAATCTCCATATGTCTGTGAATTTTCCAGGCTTCTTTTTGTAATTGATTTTAGACCACTGTGGTCAGAAAAGGTACTTGGTATGATTTCAGTCTTCCTAAATTGATACTGGAAAATGATCCATGTGCACTTGAGAAGAATGTGTATTCTGTTACTTTTGGATGGAGTATTCTAAATGTGCCTGTTTTTCCCTCCCAGGGTCCTTTTTTTTTTAACATTTTAAAAATTTAAATTCAATTAATTAACATATAACATATTATTAGTTTCAGAGGTAGAGTTCAGTGATTCATCAGTCTTAAATAATTCCCGGTGCTCATTACATCACATGCCTTCCTTCATGTCTATCATCCATTATCCCCTTCCTCGCCCCCCTCAGCAACCCTCAGTTTGTTTCCTATGATTAAGAGTCTCTTATGTCTAAATACACCTGTTAAGTTCATCTTGTCTAATGTGTCGTTCAAGGTCAGTATTCCCTTATTGGCCTCTCTGAATGATCTCTCCTTTGACATAAGTGGATATTAAAAGACCCTATCATTTTTGCTGTCTATTTCTCCTTTAGGTCTATTAAATTTTGCTTTATATATTTAAGTGTTTTTATGTGGAGTGCATAAATATTTACAAATGTTATATCCTCTTGTTGGATCGACCCCTTTATTGTTATATAATGACCTTCTTTGTCTCTGTTTTACAGCCCTAAACTCTATTTTGTCCGACAGAAATACAGCTACCCCAGCTTTCTCTTGGTTTCCATTTACACAGAATATTTTCCATCCCTTCACTTTTAGTCAGTCTTCACGACAGCCTACACCGCCCTCTGTATGGCACCTCTCTGAGCTCGTCATCTGCAGTGCCCGCAGCTCAGTCTTCTCCAGCGCACCAACTTTGCTGTTGCACACACATTCCCGCCATAGAACCTTTGTTCTAGTTGTTTCCTCTGGTTGGAATAGTCCTGTGGTAACCATCCTCCAAGATGGGACCCAGTGAGTCTCACCCGCTGGTATTCAAGCTGAACAGAGCCAACCAGTGTAACCAGTAGGACACCAGCAATGATGGCTTGCGACTTCTGAGGCTAGGTCATAAAAAGCATTATGATTTCTGTCTTGCTCTTTCTTGGATCACTGGCTCTTGGGGAAAGCCAACCACCCTGTCATGAGGATACTCACACAACCCCATGGAGAGGCCCATGCGGAGAGGAGCAAAGACCACCCACTGACAGACACGTTAGCCAGCCGGCCATGCGGGGGAGCCCCCTTAACAGTAGATGCTCCTTCTCTAGTCACGGCTTCCTATGACTGCAGCCCTAGCCAACATCTTGACTACAGTCTTGGGAGACTTTCTGAGTCAGTTAAGCTGCTTCTGAATTCCTGACCCACAGGAATTATGAGAAAACAGATGCTTATTCTTGTTTAAAGCTTCTAAGCTCTGGGGTGATTTGTTTACCAGGGGTAGTTTATACAACCATGCCCCCCCCCCCAATGCTGACTTGGTTAATGCCTTCTCCTTCAAATCCTTTCTCAAATCACACTTATCCAATGATGTGTACCCTCAGCATTCTATTTATTTCTTTATTTGAGAGAGAGTACAAGCAGGTAGAGGGGCAGACCCTCCGCTGGGCAGAGAGCCTGATGCAGGGCTCGATCCCAGGACCCTGGGATCCTGACCTGAGCTGAAGGTAGTAGCTTAACCAACGGAACCACCCAGGTGCCCATACCCTCAGCATTCTATTCAGTATTTTAATCTGTGCCCACTCTCTTGCCCTGCCTGCCAAGCCATGATTCCTTTTTACCCTGCTCTAATTTTCTTTTTCCCATAGTATTTACCACCTTCCAAAATAATATGTAATTTACATACGTATTGTGTTTTTTCTTATTTGTCTAGTCCCTCGCATATAATAGAACTCACCTGGAAGCAGGGCTCTTTCTGTGATCTAACCATTGATGGAGCCCAAGCACCTAGTAGAGTGTCTGGCACATACTAAGTGCTTGAGAAATGCTTGATATCACTCTGATCAAAAAAATCTTCAGTGCTTTCCAGGGCCTGTAGAATAAAGGCAAGGGTACGTAATTCTCAAGATCCTTACCAACAGGCCTTCTCCTTCTTCTGACCTATCTCTTGCCTCTTGTTTCCTTCCTATACATACCCTCCCTTTCTGCCAAGTTCACCTGCACACCATCTCTGCCCTGGCAGCTATCACTCAGAATACTTCCACGGCCTTCTTGGCGCAGGAGAATCTGACCTGCCCATTCTGCTCTTGCCTTGTCCCTGCTGATTTCCGTATCTCCTTCAGCAAGAGGAGACTCTGTTCTTCGTGAACCCTCACAGTACCTGGAGACCCCTCATTTACACTTGGCTTATATTGCCTCTGGGATTAATGATGTGTGCGTGGACTATACGTACATTGACAGCAGCAAAGAATCATTCACCAATCTAATTCAACTCACACCATCCATGGGGCACTTGTTAAGAATTGGAATGTAGGGGCGCCTGGGTGGCTCAGTAGGTTAAGCCTCTGCCTTCGGCTCAGGTCATGATCTCAGGGTCCTGGGATCAAGCCCTGCATCCGGCTCTCTGCTCAGCAGGGAGCCTGCTTCCCCCTCTCTCTCTGCCTGCCTCTCTGCCTAGTTGTGATCTCTGTCAAATAAATAAAATCTTTTAAAAAAAATTGGGGGGCGCCTGGGTGGCTCAGTGGGTTAATTAAGCCTCTGCCTTCGGCTCAAGTCATGATCCCGGGGTCTTGGGATTGAGCCCCACATCGTGCTCTCTGCTCAGCAGGGAGCCCGCTTCCTCCTATCTCTCTGCCTGCCTCTCTGCCTACTTGTGATCTCTGTCAAATAAATAAAATCTTTAAAAAAAAAAAAAAAGGAATGCAAAAGAAAAAAAATGGGGATACACAAAGTAGGAAAAGGCCCCTATCCTCAGTGTTTTGTGTAGAAGAGAAATGTAGCCACAATGAAAGCAGCAGAGAAGATGAGCCCGTGAAGGGCATGAGAACGAGAAGCTGAAGGGGGAGACAGGCAGCCGGAGGCGGGTGGCGAACCCCAGAGAGCAGACGAGGCCAGGAAGCAGTCCTCAACTGTCAGCAGTGCCACAGGCAGGTCAGGGCAAAGGACAGCTGAAAAGTAGCCACTGGGTGGCAGTGAGGAGGTCACCACCCTTCTTGTGGAAGGTTCCATCCAAAGGCTCCCTGGTCCCATTTCCAGGGCACACAAAAGGTCTGCATTCCCAGACTTCAGCACAGTTCTGTTGAGGCCTTGTGACTGGTGGCTGACCGCTGGGATGTGGGAGGGCGTGATGTATGCCCAGTCGGGAAACTTTTTTTTTTTTTAAGATTTTATTTATCTGTCAGCACACACAAGCAGGGAGAGGGGCAGAGGGAGAAAGAAGCAGGCTCCCTGCTGAACAGGGAGCCCGATGCGGGGCTCGATCCTAGGACCCTGGAATCATGACCTGAGCTGAAGGCAGACACTTAGACTGAGCCCCCCAGGCGCCCCTAGTTGGGAAACTTTCTACATAATCCTTTACTGCCTGGCAGGTTTTTTGGCGGGCGGAAAGCAAAGCATCCAGCGTGGAACTTAAAGGGAAGAAGGAAGGGACAAAGCAAGGGGGGACAATCTGGACAATCCTCAGCCAAGACGTGTCATTTGTCAACATTTCTGGTCGCAGTGGGAATGGATGAGCGCTTTTTTGGTTTTGAGGGAGTGAAATGGAGGTTCTGGCTGAGCCTTGAGCATCGTATCCATCTATAAAGAGCTTCCTTATTATTTTTTTTTTAATATTTTATTTATTTATTTGTCAGAGAGAGAGAGAGAGAGTACACAAGCAGGCAGAGTGGCAGGCAGAGGCACAGAGAGAAGCAGGCTCCCCACTGAGCAAGGAGCCGGATGCGAGGCTCGATCCCAGGACCCTAGGATCATGACCTGAGCCACTCAGGCATCCCACGAGCTTCTTTATTCTTGTTCACAGATGCCTAGCATTCCACTGTGTGAATATACAGTACTTTATTAATCACTAGTTAACTAATCACCAATCAGCTAGTTAACTAATCACTAATCAACATTTAGACTGTTTTAAATCTTTAGCTACTGAAGGGCTGCGGGATGAAACACCCCAAAATGGGCCATTTTGGCATAAAGATTAGTTCAAGTTAAAAGTAATAAAAAGCCAGCAGGGCAGGAAAGGTGCTCCGCTGCCCTGAGACTGCTTACATTCACATTGGAAAGGAGAGCCTGCCCACAGGAGGGGAAGTTGGAACGGAGGCCCCTTTAGGAAGGAACTCATCTGCATGATAGACCATCTTGTTTTTCCAAACATCTCCTTTTACCTCTTGCTTAGGAGTTTTCTCCCCTTTGTGGCAGCAGGCCCCTTCTTTTTTCTTCGAAGCTTCTCGGTGCCTCACTGTCTTTGGAATTCCATGTCTGTGTGGCTTCTTCGTTTGTACATATGTTAAATTTTATTTTCTCCCGTGAATCTGCCCCGTGTCAGTTTGATTCTAAGTCCAGCTAGAAGAACCATAGGGCAGAGGAAGATTTTCCTCCTCAATACTATTCTAAACATATAGTACATTTTATGTATATATTCTATATGTATTCTAGTATTCTATAATATATCACTTTAAATTTACCAATTTCACATGACTGTATCAAGTTCACGGACTTCAGATTTTGCTGTATTCGCACAGATAAAATATGGATGGATTTTAAGTGAAAAACGCAATACCGTTGATTTCGTCCAGTGAGGTCACCTGGATTGAAAGCGAAGAACCTGAAAACAAGCCCATGAGAAAGATGGAGAATGACCACAAAAAAGAACAAAAAAGATAAAAATTATGTTTATTAAGAAATTTGACTGTGCGTCAAAACAGAGAAATAGCCTTCCTTACGCAGTTGTCAATAGTGGAGTCTGGTGGGGGATGGGGTAGCTGGGGGATGGGCATGGGGGGGCGGGATGGAGTGAGCTCTGGTGTGATACACAACTGATGAATCACTGAAGTCTAGCTCTGAAACAAACAACTAATAAACTGTATGTTAACTGAATTTAAATTTTAAAAAAATAGAATCCGTGTCCCAAAATAAAGCAGTTTCCCTGACACTGTCCGAGCTTCTAGAATTTGGATCACATGCTACCTACTGCAGCTTGCCTGGGTGGGCCCTGACAAGAGAAAGAAGCTAGTTGTGTTCTTTCATCAAATGATTTTCACACCAAGGCCGGTCTGTTACTTAGCAAACATAGAACCAGTCAGCCTCTAGAGCCTCAGCTTATCAAAACCCTATTTCTATGAGTTTAAAGACTGGTCCAGATTTTTTCAAGTTCTGAAAGCGGTGCCTCCAAGGAGGGCTGGAGCAGTCCCATGAGAACCATTTACTTAAGTCACTAGAAGACTTTAAATTTCTAAGTCTTGCCAGTGTCTGTTTCAATTCATGCAGGACCTACCTAATATTTGAGGCCTGGCGAAGATTGCCTGGAGAATGGTTTCCTAGGGGGTGGGAATTGGGCCGCTGCGGTAGGGATTGTGATTCTTCATTTCTTTTACCATTGCATGGTTTCATTTTAGAAAACTAGATTTTGTAACCCCGGGCCCATCTGTCAGCCACATGAGGGTCAAACCCAGATCCGTATGAATTAGAATGATTTTGCATCTAGCTCAGGAAATTAGGCAATTAAAAGAAAGGCAAACCTCAGGAAAAATTTTTCTTCTTACAGATGCCTCTTCATTGTAGTGTCTGATAAGTGAGCCTCAGATCCGAGTCTGGGGGCCCTGGTGTGATCTTGGCTCTCACCAGCATGCTGCTTCCTGTGGGAAATGCAGAGAGTTCCAGAACCTCCTGGTTCAAAATAATCTCACGTGTGTTAAAGAACCAAAGCTTTGATTGCTAGCTGCTCACAAGGAGACCACCACGTACATGAGAACCGCTGGGGTCCGGCTTTTCAGATACAGAATTCTAATTCTTCAGAGGATGTTCGCATTCATTTTTTTTCCTTAGTTTTGTGAAGTTCCTATGATACGTGATCTGAAAGTTGTTTCTTTGAGCTTTCAGGAGCAGCTACTGTCCTGGCCTCGTTAAGGTGATGCCATTCTCGGGACATGGAACGCGTGTCCCCTTGTTCAATCACGTGGACATTTGGGGAGATGAGCTGATTGAGTTCAACTCAGTGACTTCTTGCTATTACAGCCCTGGAAACACAAAGCATGGATTCCATGCCTTCCATATCCTGACCTTGATCCTGGACCCAAATTCAGGAGCATGACTAGTTCAGGACCCCCAGATGACCTGTTTACTCAGAGAACCTTCCAGGTCAGGAAAAGAAACTGATGGCCATCTGGTCCTTTGAAACATTCACAGAAAGACAGAGTGACACACTTCAGTTCTTTTTGTTGTTGATAACGATGATCTATATTGTATCACATTCCATAGAACCACTCCTGACTGAGCTCCTGTTCTAGAAGCTGAAACCTTGGGGAAAGAAACCTGAAATATGCTTGTGTTATAAACAAAGGAGACCCCAAAAGTCTTTATGTCCCACCCCAGGGCCAGACACATGAAAGAGGGCCTTCCTGGGCCAGTGGGACCCCTGATATGCCTAGTCACAATTGCAGACCAAAAAATGCCATTACACGGATGCCTGGGTGGCTCTGTTGGTGAGGCATCTGCCTTGGGCTCAGGTCATGATCCCAGAGTCCTGGGATCGATCCCTGCATCAGGCTCCCGGCTCGGTGGGGAGTCTTACTTCTCCCTCTACCTGCTGCTCATGCTCTTTCACGTGTGCTCTCTCAGAAATAAAATCTTTCTTTTTTTTTTTTTTTTTTTTTTTTTTTTTTAGGTTTTTTTTTTTTTTTTAAGATTTTATTTATTTATTTGACACAGAGAGAGAGAGAGAGAGAGATACCACAAGTAAGCAGAGCAGCAGGCGGGGGTAGGGGGGAGCAGGCTCCCCGCTGAGCAGAGAGCCCGATGTGGGGCTTGATCCCAGGACCCTGAGACCATGACCTGAGCCGAAGGCAGAGGCTCAACCCACTGAGCCACCCAGGTGTCCCTCTTTTTTTTTTTTTTTAATGCCATTACATTCTGGCCCCAAAATGCAGTTACAATCCTCCACGGACATGTAAATAGTGAATGAGCAAATACTCAGCCTACCACTGCAGAAAATTTCTGGTCCGTTTTCAATGGCATTTATCTATTGTGCCATCACCTACAGCTTCATTCAAAGGCAGACGTGTTGACTGGTACTGGTACTGTCACAGAATTTTAAATGCTTGTTAAATATTGCTAAAACAGAGGCACCTGGGTGTCTTAGTGGCTTAAGCCTATGCCTTTGACTCAAGTCATGATCTCAGGGTCCTGGGATCGAGCCCCTCATCGGGCTCTCTGCTCAGCAGGGAGCCTGCTTCCCCCTCTCTCTCTGCCTGCCTCTCTGCCTACTTGTGATCTCTGTCAAATAAAAAAATCTTTAAAAAAATATATTGCTAAAACAGTATGAGCATGTGACAGTGAATCACAGCTGTTAAACCAGCCCTACTTCCTCCCCATCTCTTAATCAAGTTTCTGTTCCGTGAGCGTAGCCAGGAAGCTCAAATACGTCTGTCCTGTGCTTTCTTCCTCCCACTGTGATCAGGAGCACTCCTGACCACGTGATGGCGTGAGATGTCAAGCCATGAACCTCTGCTGCTTTTTCTGCTTTCTCCGGGGCCTACCCTTGCTCTCCTCTAGGCAGGTAGCCTCGGTTCCTTCATGGGAGTGATGACGCGGGCAACGAAGGGCGGAGAAGGGCCCCTGTTGCCCCACGCTCAAGCCTGGAGAAGACGCCCTGGGATGTGGGGCAGGAGGAGGGCCCGAAGGCGGCTGAGAATCGGTGCGATGCCGGTGAGTCCCTCACGAGGCCTGGGCCCTCCAGCAGGCCGAGTCAGGGCAGACCGGAGGGCGTCACATGGGGCCAGCCCGGTTCAGAGATCCAGATGCAAAGGTGCCCTGTCCGGGGTTCAAACTGTAGGGGGCGGGAAGGCCCCGGGGTTCCCTGTTTCAGCTTGCTGAGGAAGGGGAAGACACATCCATTTGTGGGGTCTACAGGAAGGGTAAGGCAGCCTCCTAGAGTTTCTCAGAGCCCTGAGCTGGCCGAGAATCACAGAATGTTCCTCCAAGCCAGGGAGGCATATAGTCATGGTACCATAAGCCAGTGAACCTCTCAAGTCTTTTTTTTTTTTTTTTTTTTTTTTTTTAAGATTTTATTTATTTATCTGAGTGAGAGAGAGTGAGAGAGATCACGAACAAGGGGAAAGGGTAGAGGGAGAAGCAGACTCTCCATTGAGCCAGGAGCCCAGTGTGGGACTCAATCCCAGGATCCTGGGGTCATGACCTGAGCTGAATTCAGGCAGATGCTTAAATGACTGAGCCACCCAGGCACCCTGAACCTCAAGAAGTCTTAAAGTTGGAAACATAGGGAGACAGTGGTGACAGGAATGCCCAGGCACCAAAGAGCGGAGGAGAATGAGAGCGCTCGGTGGGCACCAGGCCAGAGAGCCCCATTGGTGGGGGTGGGGTCATCTCCCTCTGCAGAAGGAGCCCGAGATAGCAGGCCGACCTTCCATCCTCCAGGAGAAAGGACCCAAAGGACATTAGATTCTGTTACTTTGACATTTTATTCAGGGGCTAAGATTCCCAGCAGAAATCTACAAATACGGGCACGCTTTGTTCTATTGTGCTTTCCTATCCTGTGCCTCAGATACTGAGGTTTTATTTTTGCAAAACAAGGGCTGTGGCAAGCCTGTGTTGAGCAATTCTGTGGGTGCCCTTTTTTCCAACAGCGTCTGCTCGCTTCCTGTCTCTCTGTCTCATTTTGGCGATTCTCACAATATTTCAAACTTTTTCTTTATTATTCTCTGTGTTATGGTGATCTGTGATGTGATTATGCCTTGCTGAAAGTTCGGATGATGGTTAGCATTTTTTTTTTTTTTTTTAACCAGAAAGTATTATTTGATTAAGGTACATACATTGGGTTGGTTGTTTTTTTGTTTTTTTGTTTTTTGTTTTTAAGGCATAACGCTAGTGCACACTTCATTGACTATGGTACGGTGTAAACAGAACTTTCTATGCAGTGGGAAGCAAAACACTCACTTGATTGGCTTCATTATGATATTCGCCTTGTTGCTGTGGTCTGGAATCACTCCTGCAGTATCTCCGAGGTGTGCCTGTCCCTGGTTTCCCAGCAGAGTGAGCTGTGTTCTCTTCAGCAGGGCCATGAAGTCAGTTCTGAGGATGAACGAGCCACAGCAAGCAGAAGAGGAAGGAAAAACACAGAGGATGTGCAGAAGGAAGAAAGGGACACTGAGGGTGCAGTACACTGCTTGGTGGGTCCCAGACACGGGAGCAAAAAGGCGGTAGAAGAACAGGAAAGGGAGGAAGCAGGGGGTCAAGGGTACGTGAACCTGCGGGACCTGATTATTTTGACCTCAGCTTTCATTTCCGCCATGGAAGAGCTAGGTGATGTAGGGGAGGGAGTACTTAGTGGAGGAGGTACTAGGATGTGTGGTTACCTTCTTTTAGCCTGTGAGAGTCCGGGAGGGGCTGGCCATCTTGAGGGCAGGCCTACGTGAGAGCTCATGTTCAAGTGCACGAACTGGTACTTTGCACTTAGCTCAGGCCCAGAACTCCGCTTACCCATAGTCAGCTCTCAGTAGATGTTGTAAACTCCCAAACCAACCAATATACTTCACTCTGGTCATTCTTGTCTAAATTGAGAATTAATTTACCACAGCTTCCTGAGTTTAAGGAGAGTAATTCTCAAAAGCATCCCTGGGGGAAAAAGAAAGGCGTCATCTCATATTTGAGTTTATATAAAGTCTTTCATATCACAGCGTCCTCCCTGAATTATTTTAAAAATGAAGTATTTTGAGTGAAAGGCAAATTAGCCCAATATTTTTAGGGGATCGCAGTCAAACAATGACCCTCTCAGACACAAAGGGGTGAAGTGAAGTGAAAGTTTCTGAAGTGAAGGTGAGAGCAGAAAGGAAAGAAAAAGCTCTCTGGGGGGAGAGGGGTCCCCAATGGGTTGCCACTGGGGGGTTTTAGGTCAGTCTTTTATTGAAAACTTGACCAGGGAGCTTGTGGCCTTGAGATTCTTGGGCCGTCTTGGTCTGAGCAGGGACAACAGAAAACACCCTTAATGACTGACTTCTATGAGGTTTGGACCATTTCTGCAATCACACTGTAGCCGCCAGAGACCAATACTCCCTCACATCCAGGACCAGGTGGCCTGGTCTCCTGCCTCATCTCTTGTTCACTCTTTCAGAGCCTAGTCATGGGCCCCCTGTCCCTCCCTGCCTGTACCTTAACCCTCTCCTTACTCAGAATGACTTACCCAGTATTATTCTTGGAGACCTAGAAAAGTTAGTGAAAGAGGTCCCTAGTGAGACGGAGTAAAACAGCTGCTGATGCAGGCCGTGATTCCTGTGCATATGGTACTATCTATCATGTTTTGACTGTTCATGGGGCCAAGCACTGGCCAGGCCCGTATATCTGCTCATATCTTCTCATTAATCCTCCCAAAACACCTCTGAGGTTGGTGCTAATACCCCCATTTTGCAAAGGAGAAAACCGAGGCACAGAAAAGCTAATAAGTACCTTGCCCTGGTCATAGACCGCGGAGCCGGAGAGCCAGGGAAGGGCCACAAGCAGGCTGACTGACGCCTGCGCTCCGGCCCCTGCACCAGCTACCTCTCACAGCCTTGGTCAGTGCGTGTGAGTGTTTAAAAGCAATCTAGGAGGGGCGCCTGAATGGCTCAGTTGGTTAAGCGTCTGACTCTTGATTTCGGCTCAGGTCATGATCTCGAGGTCTTGGGATTGAGTCCCATGCCGGGGCCCCACACTCAGCGGGGAGTCTGCTTCTCCCTCTCCCTCCCCCAGCTTGTGCTCTCTCTCTCAAATCAATAAATAAAATCTTTAAAAAAAAAAATAGTAAAGGGCCACCTGGGTGGCTCAGTGGGTTAAGCCTCTGCCTTCAGCTCAGGTCATGATCCCTGGGTCCTGGGATCGAGTTCCGCATCGGGCTCTCTGCTCAGTGGGGAGCCTGCTTCCTCTTCTCTCTCTCTCTGCCTGTCTCTCTGCCTACTTGTGATCTGTCAAATAAATAAAATCTTAAAAAAAAAAAAACAAAGGAAGTGAATAGAAATCTGGAAGATTCCTTTAGCCGACTCAAAAGTGCCTCCCAGAATGACAAAGACCTCAGCGTTAGAAGATGCATGTGGAGAATCTGAAGAAAATATCTTCTGTAAAATGTGAACAGGACAGCATTCTAAAGTCATGTTTTACATTACATGCGTATTTAATAGGGTTAGTGGTTCTCAACTGGAAGTACTCTTGCCCCCCACGGGACATTTTGGCCCTGTCCGAAAACATTTTTCACGCTCAGAAGTTGGGAGGGGGTCACTGCTGAAATCCAGTGGGTTCTATTTCTGCGTCCCTAGGCTCCTAACACTCAGCCTTGAGAATGAACAATTCATGGGGCTGTGACGTCACTTGGGGTCAGACATAACCCATGACTAATGTAGGAAAATGTCTCTCCAAGCATGTCTGAAGATCACTAATTGAGCGAGACACCCCTAGAGCATGGCTTGCACCGTCCAATGATTTGGGAAAATGCTACGTACCAGCTTCTCTCTCTTAACTTAGCAGTAGACGGGAGTATGTTCAAGTCTCTTGAGAAGTCCTGGGAGATGCTGTGCTTTGTTTAATCCAGAACTTTCCAAATTTAGTTGATCATGGACGCTTTTACCAAGATTTCTGATGAGGAGAGGGCAGGATGCTTCCGCTGTCACCATGCTTGACTGTTGATGTGTTGAAATACATTTCGTTATGAATTACTCTCATCTTACTCCTTATATTACTACTAGAGCAGCATGCCATCTGTTGACGGTAAGAAAAAGATACGTGATTGCACTGTCCTGAGTTTCACAGAAGTACAAGAAAGTGGCTATAAACCATGTGTCCTAAGAGAGGTGACGGGTCTAGTCAGGTGTCGAACCACTGTGCAGCAGTGTGACTCTGCATAACGGGAGAGTGATGGCCTAGGCTGCCCACCAGCAGAGATGTGCCTGGAATGAGTGAACAGAAAGTTCTAGAAGCAGAAATTGTACCATCATTGTTTCCAAAGCATTTACCCTTTTGGTTCACGTTCACCAGTCTCTGAAGGGCAATGGAGTGATGGTGTGAGACGTGTTTCTCCTGAACTCTCCTTTCCCTTAAACTGCCTAGACACAACCCCATAGCACGAAGTTTAAGTGGTCCCCCTGGAGACCTTGGGATATTTCGGAAGGAGAATTGGCCAAGGAGCTAGGAAACATCAGACCAAAAACATCAGCCTTATTCTTAAGGATTAAGACCTTTTACGTTTCTTGAAACATACTCATCTCCTCCACCAGACTTTGTTGAAACAAAATGCGACTCTTTCAAAGAATCAGATCAACCCCAGAAGAATTCAGGTTTTCCACAAAAGGGAGAAGCATTTTCAAAAGTGAGAAGTTAAAGGGGCTTGGGGGGCCTGGCTCCTGCCCTCCTCGTGAGGCTGCTGGATGTCCTTGAGACTGTCAGCTCACTTTTCTGTTTTCCCTCTCTGTATTTGTGGGAAGAAAATGTGTTTTCTGCTTTTCTCAGGGTTGCTCTGACGGTAAAATAATGCCTAATAATACATCTTTTCCATCCTGAAATGAATGTGAATATTTCTGGAGATTTCTGTGTTGGGCCTCCAACTAATTCAGATTCCTCAGTTTGGTCACTGCCAAGTAATCTCGGTGACTTGCTGATGACACCAAAGC
Organism: Mustela lutreola; assembly: GCF_030435805.1. Classification (NCBI taxonomy): domain Eukaryota; kingdom Metazoa; phylum Chordata; class Mammalia; order Carnivora; family Mustelidae; genus Mustela; species Mustela lutreola. The sequence continues at coordinate 9,703,524 of NC_081308.1, forward strand.
GGTATGGCTTCCTCCCTCTGGACGAGGCCAGTAGAGAAACCAGATAGTTCTGGAATTTACATCCAGATGTGTTCATCACGCTTTCCAGTTTATACTTAACTGCAATGGTATTTCTCCATTTCCCAAATGAACCTGGAAATAGAAATGTTTTCCACGTACAGCATTGTATACTTGGCCACAGCAAACATGACCCTCGACCGGCAGAGGTTTCTTTCCCAGATGAACTGGAGCTGTTACCTCTGAGCAATTTTTTTTTCCTTTCTTTGTTTCTTTCCCTTGTCCAAAGACTTCCTGGCAAGGACCACAAGGGACACCTGTAGTTGACATGAACCTGGTTGGACACATTGGGCTTACTGGGCTTTTACGACAAGAGCGACTGCCCACACTGGGGCGCCACTGGGCAGCTCATGAACAGGCTTTCCAGAAGGCCTTACTTGAGAATTTGGGCTTGTGTTAGGTGACTTGGAGAGTTGCAAAAGGTGGGGTCTTGCTTTCGAAGAGTTGCTGTGAAGAAGTGAGGACAGTTCTGTGATTAGGTATCTTAGATCTGATCTTATGTATAAAGCAGAAGGATTAAATCGAAGCCCAAGCTATAATTGGTAGAAGCAATAGTCACTCATATTGGCTGGGAGAGGGACATGTGTGGTCATTTTGGGGACCTTACAAGGGTCAGGTTTTGTCTTCTGTACCCACACGTGACTATGGGTCTTATTTTTCCTGTGGCTCCACCCTGGTCACAGAGTGGGTGGCCCCCGTGTGATGTTGCTGCTCCAGAACATGTTCATGTTGAACAGGACCGTGCCGAGACCCAGCTGTGCGTACCAGGCCGTTCCAGCAACATCGAAGTCTCACTGACAGCGTCAGGCTCTCAGGGGTACTTTTCTTTTTCCTAATTCTTTGTCGTGAAATCGAGGGCGAGTACAAATCCCTACACACAACAGAAGCAGGGCTTAGTGAATTTTTAGAAGAGAAACACCTTTGTAACCACCGTGCTCCAAGAGACGGAGTCCTGCCAGCCATCCCGGAAGGCCCGCGGCTCCCTGGTCTCAGTCACAGCCCCCAAAGGAGCCATCGGACTTTCGCAGCAATCACCTCCTGGTGTGTCTTTACCATTCTGTTACACAGTATCTCTCCCTAGATATTGTTGGTTGGTCTTATTTTATTTTTAAAAACTTGATATATCTTTTGGCTCTTTTTTTGGAAAAAAAAAATTTTTTTTTAAGTAGGCTCTGTGCCCAACATGGGGCTTGAACTCATGACCCCAAGATCAAGAGTCACATGTTCTATGGACTAAGCCAGCCGGGGGCCCCAAAAATCTTAGTTGAATCTTTTTGAATCCATGGGTTTCCTCTCTGTCCCTTTGTTGTCTTATGATTTGTCTGTTGAAATATCAAGGCCATTCAACCTGTAACATTTCCCACTGTCTGGATTCTGCTATTTTCTATTTTAGGGCAGTCTGACCCTGATCTCTGTCTTCTTTATTTCCCTCCACTGTCATCTGGATCCAGAGGTCTGAATAGACTCAAGTTCAGTGTCTTTGGCAAGTGCACAGGCAATGTGGTGTTCTTTCCTCGGGAGGCGTGTTTCATCTCATTGTCCCTTGAGTTATTTTTATAAGAAAAATGTATGCTGTCTGTCTTCAGGTGGGAGATACTGACTTAAACAGCCATTCCCCCACCCCCAAGGAGGCCAGCTGGAAACCCAGAGAATGTTGCCAAGGAAGGCTCCGTGGAGCACAGAGGGTCAGAAGCAGATCCTGGGATTGTACTAAATGTCTCCTTCCCTTACATTTCTGTGAATAATTGAATAATTTCCCTTTCTCGCCAGTTGTACATGTAATGGGGAAATGCCTGTCATTCAGAAAACCTTAAAATAGAGCGTGGCAACATCTGGCATAGGTCACACTTCCTTATGATATGATGACAAACGTCTGGCTGTTACAAGGCAAGACGTAGGCATGGGAGCCAGTGAACTAGAACGTAGGATCCTGTGCCCACGACACATAAAGTACTTGATCGTTTCAGAGATAGTACCTGCTAGAAGCAGCTACTCCCCTTAGGGCTCAGTGGAAGAGATTGGGATTATCCGAACAGGGAAGATTGTAGGAATGTCCCCGTGGGGCTGTCACCCAGCTCTCCGGGCAGGGTTCCTGTCTGATCTCAGAGCTCCGATGGGGCTGAGCAGGTATGACAGCCTTCTGTGTCACAGTGTGACATCAGGTCTTCTGATGGAGGGAAAAAAACAGCTTGAACTGGACCCAGCTGCTAGGGCCAAGGGGAGGGACCATTCCTGGGGGAGACGCTCACAGAAACCACAATAAACAAGGAGCAGCCTTCCCCCTCCTCCGGTGTCCCTCCCGTGCCCCCCCCCCCCGAAAAGTCTAGCAGGGAGCAACCGGCAAAGCGGAAATGTGGGGGTGTGAAATTGGGTCAGAGACAATAGCTTCACAATCGGCACACTTCCCTTCGTTCTTCTATGCTAGATGTCTCTGATTGCCCTTGTTCGCGGTTAAAAGGGTCAACTTCGTCTTCTGAAGCTTATTTATGAATCCAAAGTCGTTCTCCCACAAGGGGCTGTGGGCTGTGATGCATGTTTTGGGTACACCCAGCTCTTAAAGAGCACTCCTGGTTTCAGTGTGTCTGGTAACCTGTAGCCAGGGCTTGGGATTTCCCAGTACCTGGCTGGTGAGCATGCCGCTCTTCCTCTGGAAAAAAGTTGTTACACACGCCAGTCTCATGTAAAATTCTTGAGCCTGTGGTCTGTGGGCCATCCCACCATGGATTGGATCCCGAGGCCTTTAGTGCCCATCCTCAGATCTCTAATAGCTGAGGAGCCCTGGCCATGTCTTTGGTGGGGCCTTGAACTTTCCCAGAAGAGACAAGTTCTCGTCTGCCCCTTTCCTTTCTGTGTTGAAGACTGAAAAGAGGCTTCTGCTTTGAACAATGAGCTTGGATCCCAAACAGGCGGTCATGGAATCCCGGGCACTTTGTGGGGCACCCCGTTATTGAGCAGAGTGTCTGGAGTAATTCGTTTGGGGTAAGTTGGTAAGTACCGACGTACCTAGTGCTCTCATCCAACACAGACCGCCTGTTGATTCATTCACGAATTTAGTACATCTTTATTGGACACTTAGGTGCTAAGCACTATTTTAAACCTTGATGGTACAGCAGTGACAGATGACATCCTGCCTTCTTGGGGTTTGCCCTCTAGCGGAAGAAATTTACAACAGACAAGTAACTGCATAAACAGAAAGCAGACATGGGGTAGCAAGTGACATGGGGTCTGTTTCAGAGAGGAGACATCTAGGCAGACATCTGAGCCTTGCTAGTGGTGTCAAGAGGCAGTTCTCCCGCATTTCTGCCCATTGGAGCAAAGGCATGGACATGTTCTGGGTTATCTATCTTCCTAAGATGTCAGGAGACCACCCAGCTTTGGAATCCAGAGATAGTGTGTCGCTCTGGGGCAAAGGGCAGACTTCCTTCTGGATCAGGATAATGAAGACAATGGGTCCCTCCAGGGCAAAGGTGGGCAGGTTTGTTTGCTGCCCCCTTGGCCCATTAGGGGGTTCCAAACCATGGCGCCGCTCAGCGTGCACAGCGGGCACCCAGGGCCCACCTCCACATCAGCCCGTGGGACTTGGGGACTCGTGCTGCCTGTTGTGTTCGGCTCTGTCCCAGGAGGCTCTGCAGTGTGTCTTCCTGCATGGAGCTGGGCACATCTCAGACAGTGCAGTCTCAGCCACTTTGGACAATTGGCTGGGTCTCCGAGACAGAAGCAGGAGGCCTTGGGTTATCAGGAGCACCAACAAAACCGTTATTGCAGTAACGGCTCAAGCTTGTCTTCCTGATGAGATTAAAATCAAGAATGTTTTGAAACAGGACGGGCTTAGTCAAAGAAAAATTCTTCCGGCTATTGCTAAACATTTGAGATCAGGAAGAAAAGATAAACTTCAGGCATCCTCTGCACATCTGCAGGACTGAATCAAGGACTTGCAGAGAAGTCCCACTGGAGGCTTGAAAATTCTTTGCTTATCTAACACTTTCTTTGGCGGTGAAGGGGGTTCTGGCGGCATTGGGTACTAGCAGCAAGCCAGGCAGACCTTTTAAGAAATCTCTTTATTTTTCCGTGCTGGACAATTATACAGAATAAAAGGAAATCAGTTTGGCAGCCAAGCCCCTTAACAAATCACAGCAAGGTCAGGAAGAACAAAATCGTTTCCAGAGATCGAATTTAGTCTCCAAGCAACAGTTTTTAGCGACAGTGGACCGATGTAGCGGGATTTGACCATCGGAATTTACCCCAAGTCTTTCTAAATTTGTAAGGGGTCACCTGGATGGCTCAGTCGGTTGAGTACTCAACTCTTGGCTTCGGCTCAGGTCCTGATCTCAGGGTCCTGGGATCGAGCCCCAGCCCCACAGTCAGGCTGTGCCCTGCCTGCTTGAGCATTCTCTCTCTCTCTCTCTCTCTCTGCCCCTCCCCTTGCTCACACATGCACTCTTTCTCTCAAATAAATCTTTTATTAGATGATAGATAGATTGATTCATAACAGGTTCACCTGTATCTACCTGACAAACCTTAGATATATTATGACTGTATAGATCCTGTGCTCTCTCTCCAGGAATGCCCAGCATTTCCCTGTAGCTTTAAACTCACACATCCAGCCCTGGTAATGATGGATACACATCATGACACCCTTGTCCAAACCCACAGAATGTGGCACGCCAACAGCGATCCCTCCTGTCAACTGTGGAGTCCGGTGATGATGTCAGTGCAGGCTCGTTGACTCTAACAAGTGTGCTGTACGCTGGGGTGGCAGACTGGGGGGGGAGGCTGTGCGTGGGGATAGGGCAGGGGGGTATACAGGAAACCTCTGTACCCTCCCCTCGGTTTGGCCATGAACCTAAAATCTCTCCGAAAAATGTGATGTCTTCAAAATGAAGCTCCAGCCCCACAGGCAGAAGGGCTAGAGTAAGTGGGCAGTTATCTGTGCAACTCTGAATGTAAGACTCAAAGAGAACCCAGATCAGCTTGCAACTGCCAGAATGACTTTGATTTTCCAGGCTCCATCTCATTGCTCCAGCAAGCTGGTAACAACAATTAGGGGAGTACCGGGTACTGGAAATTCACAAACATTAAGCAGCAACAGAGACGTTTCTCCCGCCACCTCATTCCCCAGAAGACCCCAGGTCACTTAGTGTTTACTGTGTCCATTTCACAAACTAAAGGTGGTGATCAGAGAACAAAAGGTGTACAACTAAGAAGGCTGGGGTGAGCCACAAAAAGCCACTGAGCCCCAAAAGAAAGTTGCCATGAAGCTGCTGATGGTCAAGTGTGGCAATGAACTTTTAGCAGCTTTACTGACATACACTTTCATATCATAAAATGATCCCACTGGAAATGAACGGTACAATGCTTTTTCATAAATCTGCTGAGTTGTGCCACCATCCCCACAATCCAGACGAAGAACATTTCTGTCATCCCCAAAATTACTCAAATGCAGTGTCTCCCACCCCCACCCCCAGCCTCTGGCAACCACTGATCTACTCTCTGACTCTCTAGGTTGGCCTTTTCTGGACAGTTCGCATAAACGGAATTGTGCAGTATGTGGTCTCTGTGTCTGGCTGCGTCTAGCATAGTGATGTTAAGGTTCACCCATGGCAATGCAACATTTTGCTACAAGGAATTTGATATCTAATTAATAGGGGTCTCTCTTTTTTTTTTTAAGGTATTTTATTTATTTATTTGACAGAGAGCACAAGAAGGGGGAGAAACAGAGGGAGAGGGAGGATGTGGGGCTTGATCCCAAGACCCTGGGATCATGACTTGAGCAGAAGGCAGATGCTTAACTGATTGAGCCACCCAGGTGCCCCAATCACTAAGTTTTGTAATAAAATTAAGCCACAGGCCACACACCTAAGGAGAGTTTGGGTTATTTCCCTAACCTTTTGCTTTTTTATTTTTTCTTTATATTTATTAGGATCACATTCCATAACAGCTCAAAAACCATGGAGAACTTGTCACGACCTAAAGTTTAAGGATTTTATTACAGACTTGGCATGATCATCTAAGAGGGCCACTGAGTGACTGACACAGACACATTTTCATCCCAGGGGAGACTACGGTAAGAATGGGTGTCAAGGCATCATCAACTAGGAACCACTATTCTCTGATTTCTTTTTAGTTGGGATTGAATTCCTACTTAAGGATAAATAGTAGTGTGAAGCATACTGGATTTCAGAATCATTGACATGGACAAATAATGCTTTCCCCTTACACACACACACGCGCGCATGCCTGGCTCTGGGACTGTTTCACTTTTCCATAGTTGTGGCCACCCCAGCCTCCTCTCTTGGGTCCGCCGCCATGCTACATTCTTCTCTTGGCAACCTGGTTAAGCTGGGAGCTAGGTGTCTACTTTAGGGTAGCCTAACTTATTTTAAGTATATACAGTTTTAAAATTTTATTTTAAAGATTGTATTTATTTGAGAGAGAGAGAGCACAAGCAGCAGAGGGAGAGGGAGAAGCAGGCTCCCCACTGAGCAGGGAGCCTGATGTGGGGCTCGATCCCAGGACCCCAGGATCATGACCTGAGCTGAAGGCAGCCACTTAACCGACTGAGCCACCCAGGTGCCCAGTTTATTTTACTTTTTAAAGAACTTTTTTTAAGAATTAAAATCCTTCTTATATGGCTATACCTTTTATACACCAGTGAATTATACATCTGAGTAATTAGTGTATCCAGACCCAGCTTTTTTGCAGCTTCTCATTACTGGGATAAACAAAATGTTCGGAAGGTGTGCGTCAACAATCATGGGCACTGGCGAAGCCTGTGATTGTCTGAGAGGGAAACTGCTGAAGAACCTACTTAAAACATTTTGGTTACCCTTGTGTTATCCCACGGGTAGGGCCACCCACCAACCAGTCTATGTAAATCGTGATCAAGAAAATGGTAGGTCCTCCGAGCTACCCATTGACATGAGTTCGCTTAGAGACAGTAGAGACGGCCAGCATGCAACGGTGACAGGAGGTATGATTTACACCCCAGTGGGGACAGGTTTTTGCAATTGAATTTGGGAGCCACCAAGAGGCTCAGAGAGGTGACATAACTCGCCCAAGGTCATACAAGTGCTTGGGATTTGAACCCACGGAAGGCAGCGACATAGGTCGTGTGCTCTAAGACTACTGTGCTGTTTCTGCCTAGCTGAAGGGGTGAGGGTTGAGGCCAGAGGGACAGAAGCCACCAAGAGGAACCTGCAGAGGACCAAGGCTCAGAGTGGCAATTTTGAGGATTCCTGGGGGTCTAGAGGATAAAGGGCCCCTGGCGAGAGCCAGAGGAAAATGCCACAACACACAGTGCGGAAATGGACCGATTTCTCTGGGGAGTCCCTCCAGGGTTCAAAAGGGGAATAGCCTTCAATGAGATGAAATTCTTGGGTGAGAGGTTCTAAAACAAGCTTCCAGCAAAACGTGACCCTCGGGGGCCTCAAAGTTCTAATGCCCCAGACCATGTACCAACAACCAAGCCCTCGAGCTTGCCATCAGAGCTTGCTCTGATGATTTCCGGGCAAGGAAATGGAAAGAGACATAGAGAGGGATGTCGACAGATTCATGTCTGGGAGAAAATGAGGGAGCTTGCCTCTGGATTTTGTGGCCATTTGTGCAAGCACACAGGGTCAGCACATAATGAATTTTATTGAGCAGTTACTGTGTGCAAAGCACTATTTTTCAAAGCTGTGCGTACAATCTATATAGATACATCACAGAGTTCACGGTGGCTGTCCCTGGGGCATGGAATTTGGAGCAAAAGAGTTCATCTGACTTTCTGCTTTCACCAGTTCTGTGTGGTCCAAATTATTATAATGTTCAAATTTTGCATACTGAGGGGCAGAATATAGCATCTCCCCTCCTCCAAATATACCAAGCTGCACCTTCTTCTATGCCTCGGAACAGATGCCTCTGTCCACGGTGTTCTTGCGCACTTGGCAAATTCCCGCTGTGCTTTCAGGTCCAACTCCCATGCCACCTCCTCCAGGAAGCCCCCTTGGTGAAGTCCTGGGCTGAATCTGGGCTCTTCGCTGTGCCATCACGTTCTCCCATCCACTCTCTCCTGAGAGTTCTTACCGTAGCCTGTTACGATATCTGGGTCCTTCCTGCTCTTCCTGCTACTGGCCGGTGAGCAACTGGAAGACGGGAAGTTTGTTTCCTTCTCTTCCGTCTTTCCAGCTCCCAGTTTGGGGCCTGGCATTTAGTAATCACTAGCCCATGTTTTTTTAAAATCAGTTGTGTATTGATAGATACACTACCTGTGTTTTCATGTGCTTTGGGGCCAGTTTTTAGTTGCTACCATCAGATTTGGGGGTTTGGGGGCCCCCGCAGTGACCCCGATGAAGACTGTACAGCCTGGTCACCATGCTTGACTACAGCTCTTATTCTGCGGTTTGCTCACCAAGTCACCAGTTTCGGGTCCTGTGTTGATTTCCAGCCCCCACACAGCCCCGGCTCAGGTTAAACTGGAAGTAGCTGTTGTCCGGCTCACGATTTGTTCAGGCTCTTGCCTTGTCGTAGACCTACATTCCTCATCTGTAAGTCATTTAAATTCACCTGGCATTTTGTTGAAAGAAGGGAGCAGTGGCGTGTCAAGGCAGAAGGCCCTGCCCTCTGCTGGAGAGGTCTGTCCCAGCAAATCCTGCCCGAGGGACTCGCTCTCAGCCTCTTGAGTTAAGCCCTGGGGTAGAGTGCGGGCAGGCCCTGTCTTCTGGCTCTCTCTGCAAGAAGCCGGTTAGGAAGAAAGAAAGCACGTTTATTTGCAAAGGAGGAGCCCATTGGAACGCTGACAGGGACTGACAAGCTGGAGTGCAGACGTGCTTATTTTGAGTGATACAAATCCTCAGGGACCACGGCCGCAGAAACAGAAAGTAGCTGAGAAACACCTAGGGAGCGGGCCTCGCGTTAAGCAGGTCTGCAAGCCAAATCAGACTTCATTATCCTCATGAAAGAAATTGTCAAAGGCTGCGCCGTCCAGTACAGTAGCCACTGCCCGCATGTGCTGATTTAAATTTAAATTAGTTACAATGAAATGAAATAAAATATTCGGTTCCCGGGTTGCACTAGCCTTGCTTCCTGTGCTCAGTGGCCGTCCGTGGCTAGCAGCGACCCTCTGGGACAGGCCGTGTGCATCCTTGCTGAGTTCCAGTGCCCAGTGTGCGTCTAAGGGTGCCGCAAAGCGGTGTGCTGTTCTCACCACGAAATGTGCCCTAGAGCCTTCTTTCTGGTCGTTTTCCAAAACTTCTGAGGGTGCCTTGCTTATTAAGGCCAGATCTCTGAATGAGCTGCAGGGGAACCAGGAACCACAAAGCAAGCAAACCCTGTCAAGGGCAAGCTCTTCACATTCAAGTTCCATGATTTCCAGCTGACTCCTCTCTGCCCTTGGCACCCACTCACAGGGCCTAAGCAGCCCCCAGCCAGCCTCGCACGTGCTCTTTCCACCAGGACACATTGCACACAAATGAAACCAGATTTCCCGAGTGAAGGAAAACTGAACACTGCGGGAAGGGATTTTAACGGCTTCCTCCCCAGATGTGAGACTGAGGCCGTTCCTCTGGGAGCTGTCTCAGATGGTGTGGTTTCCAGCGTTTTGAAAGAGGCTTTGAATACCTCTGGATATTTTACAGGCTGAGAAAATTTTACAGTATATTATAAGGGATCTAACCAGCAAGGGGAAGAAAATAAGTCCAGATTCAAAGCAGAAATTCATAGAATGCCATTCTCTTTATTTTTAAAGAAAATGAATGTACTGTATAAAGTACATACTACCAAAGTCAGGAAATAGGAGTAAGAAGGCATAGAAGAAAATACAGTTTATACAGTGGGGGGGGGGGGGGGGGTGCACGCATGCATATGCCAAAATGGAAAGTTTTTGTTTCTGAGTTCCCTGTTAATACCAGGAAGATACTAGGGACACTGATGAATCAGACATGAGTGAGAATAAGAATCTAAAATAAACAAATAAATAAATAAACTCATCAGATGTTGCAAATTTATCAGTCATTTACAAGCAATTCAACTGCTACATATACACTTAACACATTGTGTCAAGTGTACTGATTATAAGTAAGTTCAAATGTATCAACTGGAGCACATTTAAACAGATAAGGTTAATTTTAAAAATAAGTGAAGAAATTAGGCAAAAGAAAACAGAGTGAAAGGCTCAGCATCCGTGCTGTGGCCACAAATTTGGTTCTGGGCTTTCACACGGCCAAGCCAAAGAGAACAGTGTACACGTGAGCAATATGGAAATGTGCATCTCTGAGAGTTTCACACTTGATCTTCGCCAAAAGTCCGAGAAGTGATGTCTCTGAGAGTTTCAAAAACCAATTCTTAAACAAGGACTTGAGATCAAAATGTTTTTGTCCAGGGAAACTGCTTTCCGATGTATTGTTTCATCCAAGGATAAATTGTAGAGCTGTGATTCTTGGTGTAAGTGGGAAAATGAGGAGTCCTATTTGAATCAACGTGGAGATTTTTAAAAATGACATCTAACATCTAATGTTCCCCAGTTGCCATCTTCCCTCGGATTTTGATGAGAATTCAGAAGGTTTGTCCCCAAATTTATCAAGAGTGAGCCTGGAGGCACTCCCTCACGTGTGTTAGGGTGGGAAGTACGTGGAGGAGGCCGTGGTGAGAGGGTAACCAGGTGTAGGCATAAAGACCACCTAGAGAGCTTTCACCATGATCTGCCTAGACCTCCCTAGACCTAAGAATCAGGGAGTCTTGGCTGGAGTCATGTGCATGTATTCTTTACTCCCTTACCACATGCTTCTGGTGCCAAGTCCTTTGAGAAGGGCTAACTAGATTGATGGAGAGAACACGTACTGTTTGGGGTGGACTTTCCTGAATATTTTTTAAGAAAATTTTACAAAGGGGGTGAATTCCGCAGTCTATTCCTGGGTGAGCACAGCTGGAACACCCTCCTCTGTCATTCAGGTCGATCAGTTCTATGATGAATTTATCAGGTAATCTCACCCCACCGTGGCACAGGCGACCGTTGATTAAAGCGGGGGAAACTGACAAGGAGACAGTCTTCCTCCTCTGCCTACTGACTGGTCTCTGGACACAGACAACACATTCTATTGGTCTGAGTCTGGACTTTGTTTCCTTAAATGCTTGGCTTTATGAGGTGCCCCGTGGTTTGAGAATGTGCTGCTGTACGTATACGCCCAACAATGCTGTTGATAGAAAAATATCCTGTTGCTGTTGTATACTTTTTGCTTAAAATATTCTGATGAGACAAACCATAAGAGATTCTTAATCTCTCAAAACAAACTGAGGGTTGCTGGAGGTTGGGGGGTTGGGAGAGGGTGGCTGGGTGATATATATCTCGTTAAACAATATAGACAAACTACCCAGCCAGCCCAGGTAATTGGGCATGCCTCAGGATTGCTGAACCAACCCCAACCCCAAATCATAAAATATAATTTCTAAAATACCAAAAAAATAAAAAAGAAGAAGAAGAAGAAGAAGAAAAAGAAGAGGAAGAAAAGGAAAGGGTTGGGGGGAGAAAAGGCAGAGCCCCAGTTTGTTGTGAAAGCAATACATAGGCTTGGACTACTCCTGACAGATGCATGAAAAAGCTCCAGAAACTTCATCTATTTTTAAGTCTAGCCTAGCCCCCAAGTGTTCCAAACACACTTTCATTGGGGTTTTTCTTCCCTTGTCTACCAGTTTTTAACGATTATTCCTAGGGCACCTGGTAGCTGTCAGTTAAGTGTCTGACTCTTGATTTTGGCTCAGCTTATGATCTCAGGGTCATGAGATCGAGCCCCACGTCAGGCTCAGTGCTCTGCGCAGAGTCTGCTGGAGATTCTCTCCCTCTGCCTCTGCCCCTCATCGCCGCCTGCCCCCCACTGAACGTGAGCATGAGTGCGTGTTTGCTGTCTTTCTCTCAAAAAAATTAAATAAAGAAGTAAAAGGTTATTCTTGGAAATGAGAGTGCGACATAACAGAAAAATAAGTACACAAGGGAATTCTGCTGACTTTAGGGGATTGGTTGAAGGAAAGCAGATCAAGAACTGGTTTTTCTCCACCAAAAATGAGTGGCCTCCAACTTGTAACAGCTTTTAGAAAATTCAAAGATACCCCATGGGACCTATTCACTCAACCACCTCCCAGTAAAAATAACTCTGATTTCTAGTGCAACATAGTTTTCACGTAAGAAAAAAAGATGATTTTCAATTTGATTTGACTTTCCGTTTTAGCTGCATAGCTAAGAAATTACTTGGGATTAAGCTGATGTGTTTTCTCTTCCTCTAGGGCTTTGTGAGGAAACATGAGAACTACATCTTTTGCTGGGAAGTTACTTCTGTTAATGTTTGGGATAACTCAAGCTTATTGACCGAGGAGGTAGGAAGAGGTGGACTTTATTCTTTCATTCAAAAGGCACAGCTGGGATACTGGTGCTACTTGCAATAGAAATTCCTTTCATTCTATCACATTCAATTTCCTATTCCCCTTCCAAAGACAATAACCTGGATTTGAGGACAGAGAGAGTATCTGTGCCTCTACAATGCATGAGAGGTCACTTGAAATTCCTTATTTTTTTTTTAAAGATTTTATTTATTTATTTGACAGAGAGAAATCACAAGTAGATGGAGAGGCAGGCAGAGAGAGAGAGAGGGAAGCAGGCTCTCTGCTGAGCAGAGAGCCCGATGCGGGACTCGATCCCAGGACTCTGAGATCATGACCTGAGCCGAAGGCAGCGGCTTAACCCACTGAGCCACCCAGGCGCCCCTGAAATTCCTTATTTTTACTACCTTGAAGAGGTGTGGGAGGAAAAAAGAGTATGAATATTATAACTGTGTTGGCATGCTTGTCTTTCATTTTATTTCATACTTTTGAAGAAGATCTTTAAAAAGACCTATGTTCTGGCCTCCTGATTTATAGTGTTCAAGGAACTGTGACTTGGGCACAAAAGTCCAACAAATATCCTCAAGAGGATTTAACAGTGTACCTCAGGGCTAAGATGTCTAATCGTTTCGTAAGTATTTTCATTGTAAAGGGAAGTAGATACAGGAAATCCCATAAAGTGAACACTTAGTGAAGGATTCAAACTCGTAACCATCACCAGGTCAAGGTACCCATTTCTGGCCCTTCCCTGCCTCTCGCTGTAAGTAACCATCCCTCCGTCCTATTGGCCGGCATTTGGTCTGCTTTGTTGAATATGGTAATCACCAACTACCTGTGCCAGTTAAACACCAGAAATATGAGGCAAAGGAATTTTATTTTCATTTTAAATAACCATTTGCCTTTGAGCACTTGAAATAGCTAGTGTAACTGAACTGAATTTTTTTTATTTTAATTTAAGTTTTAATGGCCCTGTGGGGCGAGGAGCTACCATGTCGGACAGCACAGATGGCGAGAAAGAATGAGATGAACCAGTCTACAAGGCTGGCAAAATAAAACTTAAGTACAAATCAATTCGTCCCAAGGAACTCCCAGGTGACCCTGAGCTTGGATAAACTCTGCAAGAATTGTTCCCTTGAGGGGGCTGGCCTCCACCCCCATGCATTTTGACTAAATTGGCCCAGTAGGAGCCTGGGATCATGAATATTGTTAACAGTCACCACCCCGTGATTCCATTATGCAGTCCAGCTTAGGTGTATAAATGTGTGATCCATTCATTCTTTCAACACATATGTACGGAGGTCTTGTGAGCCGGCAGATGCTCTGCTGGCCTCTTCGGACTTTATCCCAGAGATTCCATTTCCGTAGCTCAGGGCAGTGGGTCCAGGAATCTATTGACAGCTCAAATTTGCAGAAGACGATGGAAAACCATTTCAAGTTCCCAGGATAGTAGTAACAGGATTTAGGCTATGTCTTCAGACAGATTCTGCCTGAGTGTGATATTGTGGTTTATAATAAATCTGTATTTGGTCTATGGCCTCTTTTCCTGGCACAGAGCTCCTAAAACCCTTAGGATTGCCTATGCCAGGGAGCAGGAAAGGTGCATTTTGTTACGTTAATGGAGTACTGTTAGAAAGCACGGAAGGAGGGGGGCCAGTCGCCAATGATTCATCAATGGCCAATGATGTACTTAATCATGCCTAGGTAATGAAGCCTCCATAAAAACCCCAAAGGACTGGGGACGCCCCATGCTGAATGCGCAGATGTGCAGATGAGCTGAGTGTGTGCCCGGAGAAAACTGGGAAGCTCCGCGCACTCGCCCCATGTGTCTCTCCCGTCCGGCCCATGCCCGAGTCATGAAAGGTAAGAGTTTACTGTTGGAATCTAGAGATGGATCCAACTGCTGGATGCATAAGGAAATGCAGGCTACTAAGAAAAGGGCAAATATTTTGATCCCCGGGTTGCTTATCAGTAATAGTTAAAATGAAATTTAAAGACCGCTGACTCAGGCTTCCATGCTAGACTGAACTGAGATTTCGGTGAAAGTGAGTCTGAGCTTTGTTTGGCCACGAGCCTCGAAGGAGCCCAGAAAGGGGAAAATTCTGCAGGAACAGCACAAAGTCCCTCTGAGACCCGCGGTCACCAAAGGTGGTCAACGGGTTGGAAGGGCAAAGCTAAGGAACTGTCAGACCCAAGGGTAGAGTGTGAAGTTGTTTTTAGTCTGTGGATGGGTATCCTCACCTTGTGGATCCGTTTCTGAAGCGGCCTTTGCTGACCTGGATGATGAAAGCCGCTAGTTAGGAGTGGCTTGGGTTTTGCACGCTGCAGGGTGGAAGGGTATGTTAGGGTTTGTACAGAACCCACAGCTCCCCACGGAACTGTCAGAGATGGCTTTGTGAGAGCCAGACACAGAGGCGGTCCTTCCTGAAGGAGCAGCCGGCCTCGCGGACTGGATAAAAGCCACTGTAGGATCTCGTAACCCTGAAGAGGGGGACTGCCAATCTCCCTTTATGCATACCAAGTGGAATGCTTCAGTTAAAGCAGCTCAGAAGTTTCTCTGCAAGCCATGTGGGACCAGCTTTATGATGAAACAGAGTAGGAGGGAAACAGACCGAGGAGAGCCTGGGGACTGCCCCTGCCCCCAGCAGGATGACAGTCTCAAGGTGGCTGTTGAGAAATGGACGCAGATGGGGTTAAAACAAGTTTCAGTAGGGTAAAGGCACTCCCGTTGCTCCCCAACATTAAATAGCCCCAAGTGTGTCTGCTCTATTTGCCCCAATATGAAGGCACTAAAGTCCAAAGTTACATCAGAACCCCTCAATCATCACTGTTGTGCTACATTCCACTTTTTCACTTTGAAAGAGGCAGGTAATGATAAAACAAGTCATTTGTTTTATCATTAACCTCCAATTGCTAAGGTAATTGCCTTGCACATTGTAACCATTGGGGGGAGCTTTAAAAAAATCCTCCCATTCTGATTTGATTGGGCTGGTGTGGCCTGGGCATCAGAATTCATGACCTCTCCCCAGGGGGTTCTGGTAAGAGGCCATGGGAGAGCAGCTTCTCAAACTTGAATTGTGCTTGCGAATCACCTGGCGCTTTGGTGAAATGCAGATCGATTTAGTAAATCTCACTGGGCTTCTGAGATTCTGCATTTTTTTAAGGATCTTTATTTACTGAGTGAGAGAGAGAGAGAGCAAGAAAGAGCACATGAGTGCGGGGGCCGGGGGGGGGGGCAAGGGAGAAGCAGGCTCCCCACTGAGCAGGGAGCCCGACACAGGGCTGGATCCCAGGACCCTGGGAACATGACTTGAGCCCAAGGCAGACACTTAACCGACTGAGCCACCCAGGCGCCCCCAAGATTCTGCATTTAAAAAAAAATATTGTCCAGTGGGGGTGTAAATTGGGACAGCAACTTAGAACAATCCAGCACTATCAACCCAGAATTCCCCAACTAGAGGGATTCTCCTCACGTTAGAGTTTGCGCAACAGCCTAAACCCCCGACAGCGGGGGACCATGCAGATAAATGATAGGGTGTCCAGGGAAGGCCTTAGGAGACTCTAGTTCAAAGCACAGTGAGGCCATCCACGGCTGCTAACCGGGAATAGTCTGTACATTACACTGTTGGTGGAAACAATGGCAGAAATGATGCAGATGTTTAAAAACCTAGTCTGTAGTCACAGAAACATCTAGGGAAGGATGTGTAAGAAGCCAGGAACAGGGGTTGCCTTCAGAGAGAAGTGGGAGTTGGAGGTCAACCAAAAAACCCAGACTTGACAGACTTCATTAGAAAGGACTCTTGCGGGAAAGGTTCCCCCTAAGGCCAGCCTGCCCTATGGAGGGCGGTCTGCAGGCTCGGGCTGAGGGTAAGCCAGAGTTCGAGATCTGGAGGAAGGCAAGGAGCTTAGACTTCTGTTAACCAGCATTTTGTTCCGATGGGTTGGTGGGGGCCGAACTATTCAGCTAATCATTTTTAAGGCAAAAAATGACAAATAGAGTTTGTGTCTGGCTTTGGGGTCAAGAAAGGGTTTCTCCACAAGTTTCTCAAAGTTCTTGTGGAGAAGGGTGGTTCTTAGCCATAAGCTGCTTCCTGGAACACAAGAGCCTGGGGAGACTGCTTTCTGCTGTCTTCCAGGAGCATGGGGCTCAGGTACAGTTCAGTATTGTTGTTGGAGAGAAGGAACGGGATATATTTTTCATGGCAAATCCTTTTGTCCTTTTGAATAATACCCCAAAATAAACTTAAATAGAAGGTTTTAAGGGGCTCCTAGGTGGCTCAGTCAGTTAAGCATCCAACTCTTGGTTTGGGCTCAGGTCAAGATCTCAGGGTCCTGGAATCAAGGCCCATGTTGGGCTCTGCGCTCAGAGGGGAGTCTGAGATTCCCTCTCTCTCCTCCCCTCCTGTTTGTGTGCCTCCTCTTTCTCTCTCTCAAAATCTTCATGTAAAATTTTTTTAAAAAATTTTTTAAGATTTTTTATTTATCTGACAGAGATCACAAGTAGGCAGAGAGGCAGGCAGAGAGAGAGGAGGAAGCAGGCTCCCTGCTGAGGAGAGAGTCTGATGTGGGGCTCGATCCCAGGACCCTGGGATCATGACCTGATCTGAGGGCAGAGGCTTAACCCACTGAGCCACCCAGGCGCCCTAAAATTTAAAAATTTTTAAACAGAGGACCATGAATACCAGAAACTCTTTTTCTTCCTATAGTTTAGTTCTTCCAAAATGGTTCTGGCTGGAGAAGGACGTCTTGGGCTGTGTTGACAGAAACTTGGGTGGGAGTCCTGTGAGGCCGGAAATGTTCCCAGGGCTTTGATGGCTCGGTTCTGAGTTCAACTCGTGCCCACACGCCGGGTGCTGCGTGGCTCCAGCCGGCCACACTGCAGAACCCGCCCCTGCATCGACGGCTTTCACGTCC
Source organism: Mustela lutreola (assembly GCF_030435805.1). Taxonomy (NCBI): domain Eukaryota; kingdom Metazoa; phylum Chordata; class Mammalia; order Carnivora; family Mustelidae; genus Mustela; species Mustela lutreola. The sequence goes on from NC_081308.1 coordinate 9,720,837, forward strand.
AGGCAGGCCCTGTGTCCGGTTCCCACTGAAGTGCTGCTCTCCAGCCTGTGCTTCTACAAACTTGAACAGATCACGAAATGGGACGTGGACTGTGGCCCGAGTACATGCGAGAAGGAGGGGGGGCGGGGGGCATTCATATTCGGCTCAAGGGATCGCTTGCGGCGCTGTGGCTTGTCTCCACCGCTGGGGCCTGCTCTTTCTTGCCTAGACCCTTATGGCTCCAGCCAGGACCTTCTGCTCTGTCCTCCCTGGGCCATGGCCTTGGCTGTCCGCGCCCCGGGGTGTGGGCCCGAGCGGGGCTCCCGGAGCACAGGGCGCACTCCCTGGATCTCCGTCTTCTGAGCACCGGCGGCCCGATGGCAGTGCCCACGTTCCCCTGTTCATTTCTCGTCATGGCTAACAGGGTTCTTTTATGGAGGAGAAAATGACCACAGAAGAGTGAGTCCACATTAAATCCTCTCTCAGGAGGCAACTCTCTGTAGCTCCCGAAACAGCTGGCTGCAGGAAGGGGCGGGGGGCGAGGACAAGGCTGTTGCGGGGCAGCTGGGGACCTGACTCGCGACTCCACCTCGGACGGACGCGGTGGATCCCCGGACAGAAGGGCCTGAGAGAAGCCCCCGCGGCGTTCTCGGCCGGCCGCCCGCATGTCCCCTGCCCAGTGGAAATGTCCCCGCCAACCCTCGGAGAACTAGGGCCTAGTGCCTAGTGCCCTGAAATGCATCTCTGCGCTGGGACCGAGGCCCGCCCTCCTTTGTGCTGCCCCTGCCTGCCAAGTACCCAAATTGAGGGGAAACTGAGGCCGCCTGTGTTGGGAGACACCACTTTCCTCTAATGGTGGACTTAGGCTCCAACACTTCCCAGCACCTTTGCCAAACTAGTCTGCCCAGTAGCAAAGATCCTTCCGCCATGCCTTCCCGCTCTCCTTTCCTGGGGTCAGACGTGCAGCGAGGTCTGAAGCTACAGCCTTCCCCCCAGCATCTACCCCATTTCTCCTGCGGGATTTCCCCTGGGCAGATCTGGCACATCTAACCTCCTCTTCGTCAGTGGTCTGTGGAGGACCTACGCTAACCCGGGGTCCTATCGAGATTCGTGCTTCTTCTGTTGGCTAGCCTGATTGTTGACCTTGGGCATGCTTGTCTCATGGCCCTGCCCCACTGGACCTCTCCTGCCGGTCTTATCAGGAAGGTCACTTTGTCCTATTCAGGTGCTCTGTCTTTCCTGATTACAAGTCTTGCTTCTTCTCTGATGTCTGTGGAGTACATAGTCTTTGATGATGGTGTTTTTAAGATTTAGATTCTGATGTCTCTAATTGTAACAGCACAGATTTAAGAAATTCCAGCAAATTGCACTTCTTCTTTGCTAGTCTGGAATTCCCTGTGGACCTGGGTGTGTCTTTGGTCTTGAACTGCAGAATTTAGGGTCATTCTGGGCTTTGTCCCTCTCAGTTGCACTGAAGTTGAGGGGTAAAGACACAGGGCTGTTGGGACAGAAGAGCAACTTCTACATTAAAAATGACCTCAAAAGTTTCCCCAGGCACAGAAGTCACTGACTCCATGATAATTCAGGCATCTCTCATTCAGATAGACCCACGAACTCTCACTAAATCTCTTAGCACTCCTTGTGGGGGCTACACAAACACGGGTCCTATCATTTCAGTTCACGACAAGTTATTTTGTTGAAATGGAATTTTGCCACATCAGATACTGAATAATAGTAGTGGAAAACAGTTGGAGCTCAACCCTGCTGTTTATTTTGAAAATGAATCCTCTCTACATAGGAAATGGTGACAGTATTATCTCCAGTGAGGGATATTGAGGGACTAGAGGATGGGGCCACAGGGCCACGTGGCCACGCGGAGGCTGACTTCTCGACGCTCACAAATGTTTCCAATTACTTTGCACTGAGGAAGTATTACACTTTTTCTAAGTTTTAAAACAACAAAAAATGAACTCTGAAATAGCCACTAAACCATGAAAATGGGATACTCCCTGGACTGTGTAGACATTTAGCATTTAATCAACGAGGTAATACTATGCTTGGCCTGGTGCCATCAATGCTAGATGGTGACCGATCCTAACGGCCTGTCTCCTCCACTGCCATTCTTTCTGTGATGTAGAATCTGATTTTCATCTTGCCTTCACTCATTTGCTGCTGGGAGGAGGGAGTCATTGGAAGCATGCCCCCCACCCCCAGCTTGGTTACCAGTGATGGTCAGCTTTCAGTTAGTGTTGTGTTGTGTTGTGTTGTGTTCAATAGTTGGGAGAAACTGGGAGGGGGCAGCAGGAGAGGGACAAGCAGACTCCCTGCTGGGCTTGATCCCAGGACCCCGAGATCATGACCTGAGCCCAAATCAAGGGTGCGATGGTTAACAGACTGAGCCACCCAGGCACCCCAAAGATAGTCTTTTAAGTGCCCATATATATGTGTAGGCACAGAAGTAGCTCAAAGAGAAAGTAACTCTGTAACATGACTCTGTTCTACTTAAAAATATAAGGGGGAAAAAAATGTAAGGGATGGGGCGCCTGGGTGGCTCAGTGGGTTAAAGCCTCTGCCTTCGGCTTAGGTCATGATCTCAGGGTCCTGGGATCGAGCCCCGCATCGGGCTCTCTGCTCAGTGGGGAGCCTGCTTCCTCCTCCCTCTCTCTCTGCCTGCCTCTCTGCCTACCTGTGATCTCTGTCTGTCAAGTAAAATAAATAAAATCTTAAAAAAAAAAAAATGTGGGGCACCTGGGTGGCTCAGTGGGTTAAAGCCTCTGCTTTCGGCTCAGGTCGTGATCCCAGGGTCCTGGGATCGAGCCCCGCATCAGGCTGTCTGCTCAGCAGGGAGCCTGCTTCCCCCTCTCTCTATCTGCCTGCCTCTCTGCCTACTTGTGATCTCTGTCAAATAAATAAATAAAATCTTTAAAAAAAATAAAAAAAATAAAAAAAAAAAATGTAAGGGATATTTTACCTTTCTAAAGCTGATGGCTTTTTTAAAGGGGGGGGGGGGAGGCAGCTAACAAAGGTACAACATTGCTAATCCAACATATGGAAAATATTAGTGACTAAGAAGTGAAAGAGTCCTGAATTACATCCAGGAGATCTCCCTGGTTATAATTATGAACCCTTAGGAAATCACTGATGTATAAATGCAGCAAGATGAGGCCCTCTGCTCTTGGCCAGAGGCGAGCAGAGACTTTTTTTTTTTTTTTAATTCTGAAGCCAGTGATTTATATTTATAACACTTCCAAGCTGAAACTAGCATTCTCATTACATTTATTCATGAAAATGATAAATGGCCCATTTCCTGATGAATGAGCAGATTTCCTACCATTCATTGGAAAATATAGTACAAAAGGGGGAAAATGTCACTTAGCAAGGTATCTATATTCCTTTTCTTTCTGGACCACTGAAAATGACATGAAAAATGAGTGGCTTGTGATTGTTTAAATTAGACCTCCTGGGGCACCTAGGTGGTTCAGTGGGGTAAACACCTTGCCTTTGGCTCAGGTTGTGATCCCAGGGTCCTGGGATCGAGCCCCGCATCAGGCTCTGTGCTTGGCAGGGAGCCTGTTTCCTCCTCTCTCTCTGCCTGTCTCTTTGCCTACTTGTGATCTGTCAAATAAATACATAAAATCTTAAAAAAGAAGTTTTTTTTTTTAATAAATTAGACCTTATCTCAGGGCTCCCAAACATAGGTGCTGAGATTAAGCAGAGCACAGAGGCACTAAGTTACTTTTGAACTTTCTGAACTGAGGCAGGGAGCAAGTCCTGTGAGCACAGCATGGAGACGGACTGGAACAGGAACCTAGTAGCCCTTTGACCCGAGGAAGCAGGGCGGAGGGGGTCGCCAGTCCAGGGCAGTGGAATATGAACTGCGGCGGGCAGACGCGAGGGTTTAGCAGAGTTAAAAGCAGCAGCCGTCTGAGTTGAAGCTGAATTTGCTATGGGTCCTGGTAAAATGAATCACTTTCCAAACCTGCCATTCCTCATTGTTTTTCGGAGCTGCTCTTACATTTCAGCCTCCACACTGCCCTGTCTCACGTTCATTCTTGCCCACAATTCTCCGTCTCGCATTCTCTTCTCACAGTTCATCCTCTCCCACAGTGCCCTGCGCTCCCGGGATGCCCAGGCTCTCCTACAGTTTGCCTTTCCAGTTCTAGTCTCTGTTCTCGTTTTCTCCCACAATTCTCATCAGCTCCCTCAATTCTTACCCCCCCCCCCCCGCCAGGAATTTTTTCACTCTAAGTTTCTATTCTATCAGTTCTTCCCACGGGTCTCCCTGCCACTCCCACAGGTTTCAGTATTGTAATTTCCATCTGCCTCATCTACAGTCTGACATTTTTTGCTAAAATAATTGTATATATTCTCTTTAGCAGTTCTTTCATAATTGGGTGCTCCCGTAATTATATGCATCTTTTATACTAGTAATCTCCCTCGCACTTCTCCATTGCCTGTCAATTTTATTTTGGTTCTCATAATTCTCCACTCTTAAATCTCTCTCATACACACACCTACCCCCAGTCTCTCATAATCCACCCTCATCTCCCATAATACCCCTCGTCTCCCACAATCCCCCACTCTGCTACAATCCCCCTTGTCTCCCACAATTCCCCTGCTCTATCACAATCTCCCTCATCTCCCACAATCCTCTGCTCCCACAATTCCCCCACTCCCACAATCTCTCACTCTCCCAGAATCCCCCCACAACCCCCCTCATCTCCCACAATCCCCCTCATCTCCCATAATCCTCTCCCTCAATCCCCTCTCCCATAATCCTCTAGCTCACCCACAATCCCCTTCATCTCTCATAATCCCCCTCTTGTCCCACAATCCCTCTGCTTTCCCACAATCCCTCTTGTCTCCATAATCCCACTTACTCCCATAATACCCCTCGCCTCCCACAATACCCCTCGCCTCCCACAATACCCCATCGGCCCACAATACCCCATCTTCCCACAATACCCTTGCTCTCCCACAATCCTCCTCGTCTCCCACAATTTCCCCATCTCCCACAGTCCCCCCATCCTCCCACAATACCCTTGCTCTCCCACAATCCCCCCTCCTCTCCCACAATCCCCCCATCCTCCCACAATCCCTCTCCTCTCCCACAATCCCCCTCCTCTCCCACAATCCTATCCTCCTGTCCCGTAATCCCATAATCCACCTGCTCTCCCACAATCCAGCTCCCCTCTCCCATAAACCCATAATTCCCTGCTTTCCCACCATCCCCCTTGTCTCCCACAATCCCCCTTCCTCTCCCACAATCCCCCTCCTCTCCCACAATTCTATCCTCCTGTCCCATAATCCCATAATCCATCTGCTCTCCCACAATCCAGCTCCCCTCTCCCATAAACCCATAATCGCCTACTCTCCCACCATCCCCCTTGTCTCCCACAATCCCCCTCCTCTCCCACAATCCTATTCTCCTGTCCCATAATCCCATAATCCACCTGCTCTCCCACAATCCAGCTCCCCTCTCCCATAAACCCATAATTCCCTGCTCTCCCACCATCCCCCTTGTCTCCCACAATCCCCCTTCCTCTCCCACAATCCCCCTCCTCTCCCACAATCCTATCCTCCTGTCCCATAATCCCACAATCCCCCTCCTCTCCCACAATCCCCCCATCCTCCTACAATCCCTCTCCTCTCCCACAATCCCCCTCCTCTCCCACAATCCTATCCTCCTGTCCCGTAATCCCATAATCCACCTGCTCTCCCACAATCCAGCTCCCCTCTCCCATAAACCCATAATACCCTGCTCTCCCACCATCCCCCTTGTCTCCCACAATCCCCCCCCCACAGTCCCCCTCATCCCTCACCGTCCCCTCCCCTCTCCTCTCCCACCATCTCCCTCCTTATCTCCCACAGTCCCCCTGGCTTTCCGTAATTTGAGTGGATTTGGTTGCCAGAGATACTTCGTTTTGTTCAAATTTAAGATATTTCTCAGACATAAGTGGAAATAAATTGTGATTTGAAAGGAAAAAAAACCCACAAATTTGTTTGGACTTCCCAATTGATGAAAGTAATGAAGACGAGAGCAGCAGCACCCAGGAATGTTGTAATTATCAAACTAGTGTCCCACAAATAAGGAGAACCAATGTTTTAAAAGTATTTTTTCTTTCAAATATTTATGCTCTATTATCAGTTAACTGTGATTAGACGTTAAGATTAATTAAGGGAAATTCTTCAAAAAAGGTAAAATCATGACTCTGATAATAATGTAAGATGAGGGGCGCCTGGGTGGCTCAGTGGGTTAAAGCCTCTGCCTTCCGCTCAGGTCATGATTCCCAGGGTCCTGGGATCGAGCCCCGCATCGGGCTCTCTGCTCAGCAAGGAGCCTGCTTCCCCTTCTCTCTCTGCCTGCCTCTGCCTACTTGTGATCTCTGCCTGTCAAATAAAATCTTTAAAAAAATAAAAAGTAGTTTTTAAAAAAAATGTAAGATGAACACATGATTAAAGATTTGATTTAACTCATCCCTGTGGGAACTAGTAAGATGGTACAACTAATTCTAAGGAGAAACCAAGAACAGACACAGAGATCAGGAAAGTTGAAATGAACTTGTAAGTGGAGACGAACTGGCCTCTTCCACCGTAGGGGAAGGGAGTCACTTGACCCTCCAGGGCACAGGATGTACACATCTATAGATATAAATGATTCTGCATCCTTACCAGTCATCTACAACGTGCAGTGAAAGAGCTCAAAGACTGTCATGAGCTGGAGGCAGAAAACCAGGAAGGAAACAGCATGGTGCTTGCCATTGAAAGACAAACGTTTCTTGACACCATCGTACGAAAAACGCGATTTTGACTGAGTTCTCTCACTGGCATGGTTGTGAGTGTGGGAGATCTTATGTAGCTGAAGGATAAAACCTTAGTGGGTTTCTTTGGGAACACAGGAGACTTTTAACAAACTTTTGCTGTTGGAAAACATTGGTAGAATTCTTGCAATCAGCACTGGCTTCCCAGTTGTCACGCTGCATAAAATGAGGTCTCCCAAAATGCATACCTCTTTGATATGCTAACCGATACTATAACAGAGAGATTAATTCCTGTTTGACCCCAGACTCCAGCACCAGTGTTGGCTTTTCTTTTTTTTTTTTTTCAAGATTTTATTTCTTTGACAGAAAGAGAGAGAACACAAGTAGGCAGAGAGGCAGGCAGAGGGAGAGGGGGAAGCAGGCTCCCTGCTAAGCGGAAAGCCCGATACGGGACTCGATCCCAGGACTCCAAGATCATGACCTGAGCTGAAGGTAGAGGCTTAACCCACTGAGACACCCAGGTGCCCCACCAGTGTTGGATTTGAAGACGGACCATAGTGTGGTGGTTTGGAAGGAGCTGGCTGCCAGCCCAGCTGTGGGCTTTGGACGCATCTCCTAAAAAGCCATTCTGACCTTGATGACATCTAACACTTCATGGGTTCTTCCCTTGTACTGGGCACCGTTGGAAGGCCCGGGTTTGTGCTAACACTCAACTTCACGATGACCCTGGGAAGTATCTTCTTCTTATTTCACAGCTGAGGAAATGAAGAAGCAAATTTAACTGCTGTCCCCCCCACCTCAAAACCCCCAACAGCTCCCCACTCCCCCGGGTGATACAGCCAGTAAGAGGCGGGCTTTAAACTCGGTTCTTTAACCCAGGTCGTTCACAAGGTCCTATCTAGCTCTGAGTTTTACATCATAAAGTCAAAATAATAAAGGTAGACGATACCAGATAAAATGGGATCAAGTTCATTAGAAGTTTGTTTTCCGGGGCGCCTGGGTGGCTCAGTGGGTTAAGCCTCTGCCTTCGGCTCAGGTCATGATCCCAGGGGCCTGGGATCAAGTCCCGCATTGGGCTCTCTGCTCAGCAGGGAGCTTGCTTCCCTCTCTCTCTCTCTGCCTGCCTCTCAGTGTACTTGTGATTTCTCTCTGTCAAATAAATAAATAAAATCTTAAAAAAAAAAAAAAAAAGAAATTTATTTTCCAAAACTTATCTTTACAAGAAGATAAGGGGGAAGCATCAGGCAGAGGGAGAGGGAGAGGCAGGCTCCCTACTGAGTAGGGAGCCAGACCCATGGCTCAACCGCAGGACCCTGGGATCATGACCTGAGCCAAAGGCAGATGCCTAACTGACTGAGCCCCGCAGGTGCCCCTCATATCCGTACCTTTATGACTAAGAATAGGAACTGGAATTCTCAGTTGGCCTGGAATCAATTTGAGCTGGACAGAAGGGGAACGGCACCTAAAAGGAATCTTTGCATAAACCATGGGTGGTGGGCTTTGACCCACTTCATTCAGAAGTGGCATCTTAGATCTGTTGTACCGACACTGAAGTCAGAACACGAACCTTCAAAACTGCTCATATCCCCAAAGGATTCCCATTAGTCCTTTGAGACTGGTGAGGAGACCCCGTCATTGAAAGAGAAGATTCAGCTTCACCAAGTATTAGCAGTTTCAGATCGATCATTTGATTTCTGAGTCTTAGAAGTCCGGCTCGATTTGATGTCACAAGTACACACGTGCAACTATCCTGGTACAGGAAAAGAGAGGATGCTACGTCCCAGGTGAGGCCAGAGTGAGGCTGCACTTCGGCAGTATTGCTGATGTTTGGGTGACACCTGTCAGCAGGCTCGGCTCAGGGCTCTGGTTCAACTCGTGAATCGGGAGGAAAATATTCTTAGCTTCGCTCCTGGACTGGAAGCAGAACTCAGCAATACACTTCAACTCCTGTAAAGGCGTTTTTCCTCCTCTGAGGAGGAGGAGATCTCCTGCCGCTTTACGGCTGAAGCTTGTGCTTGTACTTTTGTGCATTTCCTCATGTTGCATGATCCTTTATTTCTCAGGACTTAGTAATGCGAAGCTTTAGACGGCTATTGTGCATGAGCTCCAATGACACATTCAAAAGGCACACATACTATAATGACACCCCTCACCATTTATCCAAAAGACACAGAATGTTTTGCTATTTAAAAAAATTTTTAGGGTGCCTGGGTGGCTGGCCCAGTGGGTTAAGCATCTACCTTCGGCTCAGGTTGTGATCCTGGAGTTCTGGGATTGAGTTCGGCATTGGACTCTCTGCTCAGTCTGCTTCTCCCTGTGACCCTTCCCCATCTCGTGCTCACTAGCTCGCTCCCTCTCTCAAATAAATAAATAAGTAAATAAATAAAATCTTTAAGAACTATTTTTAAATGTTGCTTTAAAAAATATGTTTTAGGGGCACCTAGGTGGCTCAGTCATTGAGCATCCGCTTTCGGCTCAAGTCATGACCCCGGGGTCCTGGGATCGTGTCCCTCATTGGCTCCAGGGAGCCTGCTTCTCCCTCTCCTGCTCTCCCTGCTTGTGTTCTGTCTCTTGCTGTCGATCTCTCTCTCTGGCAAAGGAATAAATAAAATCTTCAAAAATAAAAATGTTTTAGAAAGTAGGTGCAGTTTAAAAATCTCCAACAAAATTGGAGAGTCTAGTGAAGTCAGTGGTCCATGTTTAACTCTATATACCATTTATTTAAACCACACCTACTTTTTTCTTTTAAGATTTTTAAAATTTATTTGAGCAAGAGAAGGAGAGCACAAGTGGGAGAGGGAGAAGCAGTCTCCCCACTCCTCACTGAGCAGGATCTCAGGGATCATTAAGCTGAGCCTAACACAGACACTTAACTGACTGAGCCCCCCAGGTGTCCTGTGTCTGCTGTGTTCTATAGATAGGTGCGGGGGAAGCGCTTTGAACAAAAGAGCAAATAGGGGCGCCTGAGTGGCTCAGTGGGTTAAGCCGCTGCCTTCGGCTCAGGTCATGATCTCAGGGTCCTGGGATCGAGCCCTGCATCGGGCTCTCTGCTCCGCAGGGAGCCTGCTTCTCTCTCTCTCTCTCTCTCTCTCTCTCTCTCTGCCTGCTTCTCTGCCTACTTGTGATCTCTGTCTGTCAAATAAATAAATAAAATCTTTAAAAAAAAAAAAAGAGCAAATAACATCAACTTTTTTTTTAAGATTTTATTTATTTATTTGACAGACAGAGATCACAAGTAGGCAGAGAGGCAGGCAGAGAGAGAGGAGGAAGCAGGCTCCCTGCTGAGCAGAGAGCCTGATGTGGGGCTCTATCCCAGGACCCTGGGATCATGACCTGAGCTGAAGGCAGAGGCTTAACCCACTGAGCCACCCAGGTACCCTAACATCAACTTTTTTTTTTTTTTAAGATTCTTATTTATTTATTTATTTGACAGAGATCACAAGTAGGCAGAGAGGCAGGCACAGAGAGAGAGAGGGAAGCAGGCTCCCCACTGAGCAGAGAGCTTGATGGGCTCCATCCAAGGACCCTGGGATCATGACCTGAGCCAAAGGCAGAGGCTTAACCCACTGAGCCACCCAGGCACCCCTAACATCAACTTTTTAAGAATAAGCTTCAAACACAAACATTTCCATCAGACCCATGTTATATTATTAAATCCTAAATATTAAGTCCTGAACATATTAAGTCCTGAGCAATCATCTACAATGTTTTAGTAATTAACTTGACTTAATAGAGCCTGATAGCAAAAAGCAGACATAGAGTATCTTATTTAACATGGGGGAAGATGATTTAACATCAATAAAATTTTAATACATATTTTTCTATTTAGCAGAGATACCTCTGAAATATATTCTAAGTATCATATTGTGTTTCTGCCCTAAGCGTCCAGGTATAAATTCTTGTCTGTATCATCCAAGCAGTATCAGGAGTTTGGCAAAAGAAGGAAATACTAGAATTTACACACATCATCAATATGTCATTTAGGGAATTTATAGTGCACTTTGTTATAGTGAGAACAAATTTTAAAAGATACATTTTCTTCATTTTCACACCATACAAATATAGCACACCCAAAACGCCATGTTTGTAAGTTCCTTAAAGTGAAATGTGTGGGGCCAAGCAATGAATTTAGGATTAGATTTATGGGTTTTATCCCCTTGGTTATAGTCAGACGAGAATAAATAAGGATTGTACCAAAATGGCTGCTTACCATCTAAGGAACACCAAAGTACCTCACTGGTTTTGAAATCGACCACGGGAACCTCGGAGCTCATATATACTGTAGAATTTATGTTAAATGGACCTGTTTCTACTAGAATGCACATAGGTGTCTTTTGGGGATTTTCCCAGAGGCCAGGGGGTGAATGCAGGTAGGTTATCAGGAAGATGATCCCAGGAAATATTAGCAAGGGAATGGGGAAGTGAGAGAGGGAGGAGAAGGAAGCCAGTAAAGAATAAATAATCAGGCCAGTTTCCATTCTGGGCGTCTGGAGCTGTATCCCCCTGGGGAGCCCTGGGAGACCAAACAAGAGATCAGGTGCCCGGTGTTGAGTCACCAGATCCCTGTCCGTCACTGGGTGAGCTGTCCTCAATGATTCTAAAACCCTCTGACAAAGAGTGCCAAGTATTCAAGGTCAACAGCCTTGACAATCAGTGGAGAGCACTGGAAAACTGGGGCGGGGGAGGGGGATGTCTTGATGGCATCCACTAGAAAACATTTGGAAAGTTCAACTGATGAAAATCAGCTTGGGTGATGGGAAGGATGCCGATCAGGTGCCTTCATTCTTGCTCCATCTTTATGTCTTAGTCCCGTTACCATCTTAAGGCCAATCTCAGGCTGGAACTTTCTATACCTGTTTTCTCACCCATAAAAGAGAGGCCTGGACCACGTGATCTCGAGCATTTCATCCATCTTAAGGTTCTCTGTTTGATGAAAATGGAACTCTTCTTTGCTTGAAAGGGTCAGTGCGGGCTGGCCAGACTGAGCAAAAGGTAGGAGGTAGAATGTAATAGTGTTTGAGTCAGGACTCCTCTGATTAGGTCCACATAGGGTGCAGGAGATAAACACTGACTATCTCAAGTTCAAAGGAAGTATATTAGAAGAATCCAGGGACTCCTAGAGATGGAGAGCGGCATATAGATACAGTCCTTAAAGGAACAGAAGAGTCGTCAAACTAGAAATAGAGCTAGAGAGATAGTGATATGATATAGACAGAGGTAGAGAAACAGATAGATATATAGGTGAGATAGTCATAGTTATAGAAATAGAGATGTAAATATATAGCGGTATTGTGATCTATAGATACAGAGATCTAATTATACATATAGTGATAGAGGTCTAGTAATGGAGTTCCAGACGTGTATATACGGTATTACATCATTGAGGATATATAGCGAGAAATAATTAGACATACACAGAGAGTGATAGACATGTAGTTAGAGATGTATGGATACAGGCAGACATGAATATAGTTACAGTTGTAGAGATAAAGATCCTGTGATACTGGGTTATATATATGTAGCTAGATACACAGATTGTGTATACGTACAGGTACAGATGTGGATACAGATACAGATGCAGGTAAACATTGATACGGGACCACCTAGTCCTTGAGCATCTGCTCTCTTTCCGCTCCATAGCCTTGTAGCTCCTGCTCCTGCTCCCCGATCAGCCCCCTGCCCTAACTTCAGCTTCAACATGGCTTGACTTGTCCCACTGCCACTCTCCAGCCCTCACTGCTCACTGACTAATGACCTCAGTGTCCCTAATCCACAGTCCTGGAGAGGAAAAGCATGGCTTTTATATCCACCCCTGTCCAGTCAGCTATGGCCAAGGAGTGGTGAGTCACAGGGCACAAACTTGACTACTAAGACTACTACATTATTAGGATTGTAGGATCTAGTTTTAAAACTGGGGGAGGGTGGGGCCCCTGAGTGGCTCAGTCAGCCACTCACGTGACTCTGGATTTCGGCTCAGGTCATGATCTCCAGGTTGTGGGATCGAGCCACATGTTGGGCCGCCACACTCAGTGGGGAGTCTGCTTGAAATCTCCCTCTGCTTCGGCCCCTTCTCCTGCTGGCTTGTTTCTAAAATGAAATGAATATTTTTTTAAAGATTTTATTTATTTTGTTTTAGCTATTGTTACTATTTCATCACATTTGAAACCTGTGCCCATCTGATTTTATTTGAAATATTTTATTCTACAAGAATTTTTATATCTTTTTTTAATAAATTAATCTCATTTTCTTCTTTTTTTAAAGATTTTATTTATTTATTGGACAGAGACACAGCAAGAGAGGGAACACAAGCAGGGGCAGTGGGAGAGGAGAAGCAGGCTTCCCGCCAAGCAGGGAGCCCGATGTGGGGCTCGATCCTAGGACCCTGGGATTGTGCTCTGAGCTGAAGGCAGACACTTAATGACTGAGCCACCCAGGCACCCCTAAATAAACTCTTTTAAGATAAAAGTTGGGGAGTGAATCATAAGATGTCCAAGCACCCGAAAATATGCCTACTTATTACTCCTGAGAGTGCTGGAGGTGTAGCCCTGTACTATAAGAGGGGCGCCTGGGTGGCTTAGTGGTTGAGCCTCTGCCTTCGGCTCTGGTGATGGTCTCAGGGTGCTGGGATTGGGTCCTGCATCAGGCTCTCTGCTCCCCTCCCCACTGCCTGACTCTTTGCCTACTTGTGATCTCTCTTTCTCTCTGTCCAAAAAAATCTTAAAAAAAAAAAAAGAAAAAGAGTATGAGGACACCTGAGCAACCAATGATTAAATTTTCATTCCAGTATAGCTAACATACTGTGTGATACTAGTTTCAGTGTACAGTATAGTGATTCAGCACTCCTATACATTACTCAGTGCTCCAAGCCAAGACAATTTTCAAGATTTCCTATTTTGTCAAAATCTTGCCATCTCAAAATTGTCCTAGAAAACAGTTCATGAAAGTAGGGGATAATCCAGGAGCAGCATTTATACATACAGAACCCAAAGAATTTATCTTCTTCCTTCCTTGTTTCCACAGCTCCCCGAAGTACTTCTGTTAACACACCAGTAATTCCAATATATTTACATGTCTGTCACCCAGGGCAAGGGATTATCTCTTATCCATCTTTACATCCCCCAAAATCACAAATGTAGTTCCAGTTTTCCAGTAGTAGCAGCTTTGAGTCAGCATCTGTACTTTTAAGGCCCACATCAATGGAGGTGCTCGACTTTCATTGTGTCAGATTTCCATAGGACAGAAGAGACAGATAAGCCTGGCAGGGGTACCCCAAAATTGGGGGGTTTCTAACCCCCAAGAAAGACAAAAAGAAAAGCCCTCGATGACTGAGTGCCTTAAAAGTTGCAAACATGAATTTAGTCAAAGTCAAGGGTGCTAACATTTCACACAGTGAAATTTCATTCGCAGGCAAGAGATTTTTCTATATAGTCGTGACATTTAAAGGGTCATATATCATAGGTTCTGTCAACTAAAAATCAACAAAAGCCATGCTGATCCTCACCAACCTATAAAATATTTATTGTTTCTGGTGGTGAACTGACCTTACCGCGGTGAAGAATGAAGTCTGAATTCTGACTCCCAAATCTATGTTCTTCCCTATGTGGATACATGACCATAGATGAGACATAACTGCTCTAAACTTCACGTGCCTCAAAATCTGTAAAATGGCATGGTAACTTCTACCTTGTTGTCCAGAGTAAATACTTACCCTGATATAATAATAATCACCCCACAAATAGCAATTTCTCTTCAATTATCAAATGGGAGATGCTACGAGCTGGCAAAATTTGAAGGAAAATGAATCCCAGTGTTACTTTTTTCTCTTTTTATCCCACTTTCATTTTTTTTCTGCTCCGCAAGAGGTGTGGTCCATTGTGTGGAAGTCCAGGCGTTCTAAGGACTTTGTGTTAGCTGGCCAGCCCCGGTCTCCAGGGAAAAATAAGCTATCCAGTGGACACATTTCTGCCAAGTGGCCCCCATAGGGCCTGGCACTTTGTAGCTTCCAGATAAATGTCTGAGCAAGAATGGAGGGAGAGGACAAAGAAGGAAGGAAGTCAAAAAGTGGTAAAACGGAAGGAAACACTGACAGTGGTTGGGGTTTTTCTTCTGCCGTGGGGCTCCAAGGACTAGATCCTTGACGGGCACAGGATGAAAAAAATGCAGTGTATACCTGAAGACACACCTTCCCATACAGAATATAGTTGTGTCTGCATTGAGAATCTTACATGTCTTCATTGACTTGTTTCATGGAATAAGAAATGGAAAGAAAAACAGACTGGGAAAACCCATCCATTTCTTGAACATGTCACTACAATTAACATAGACGATGATGAATTAAGAGGTGCCATCTTCCTCTTCAGCAGGAATGGTGATCAAGAAAACGTGAAGTTCAGGGGCACCTGGGTGGCTCAGTGGGTTAAAGCCTCCGCCTTCGGCTCCGGTCATGATCCCAGGGTCCTGGGATTGAGCCCCGCATCGGGCTCTCTGCTCAGCAGGGAGCCTGCTTCCTCCTCTCTCTGACTGCCTCTCTGCCTACTTGTGATCTCTGTCATTAAATAAATAAAATCTTTAAAAAAAAAAAAAGAAGAAAATGTGAAGTTCAGGTCACTTGGGTGGCTCAGTGGGTTAAGCCTCTGCCTTCAGCTCAGGTTGTGATCTCAGGGTCCTGGGATCGAGCCCCACATCAGGGTCTCTCCTCAGCAGGGAGCCTGCTCCCCCCCACCGCCTACTCATGATCTCTGTCAAATAAATAAAAATCTAAAAAGAAAAGAAGAAAATGTGAAGTGTCTCAGGTTCCTGGGGTCAAGCCCTGTGATGGGGTGGCCTCCGCACTCAGTGGGGAGTCTGCCTGAAGATTCTGTCCCTCTGCCCCTCGCCCCATTCACACATGCTTGTGCTCTCTCTCTTAAGGAAAAAAAAAAAAAGAAAGAAAGAAAAACATGAAGTTTGAGGGGAGGGCCATGTGATGGAAACAGAGACATGAACTCATCCTATGTGGGGCTTTGGGCAAGGCTCTTCACACATTGGAGCTGTTTTTCCATTTGTAAAACGTTGGAGCCTGTCCAAACCAATGGTTCTCAATCTTGGTTCACCATTAGAGCCACCCTCAAAGTTTCTCTGCATCCCTAAGCTCAAGCCATTGTTCATACATTAGAAATTCTGGAGGTGGGGTTGGGGCGCCAGCAGTTTCAAAGCTTCCCGGATGATGTCAGTGTGCAGCTGAACTTGACAACTACTCGTCCAGGTGATCTCTAGGCTGTCATTACCGTAAAAGGTTCTCAGACAACCAGCACAGGCATCACTTGGGTTGTTTTTAGTAATCAAGACACAGGCCTTACTCCAGAGCCACCCAATCAGAATATGCATTTTAACAAGACCCCCCACCCCCGCCAGCTAATTTGTACCGACCTTAAAGTCTTTCATCTGATCATGCTTTGCTTCCAGCGCTGCTATTTTAATATAATTTTGGATCTCAGCGCCAGGCACAATGTAAGTATGGAAAGGTCTACATGCGTGCGACAGGCCTGTATACTCCGGAGACAGAAAAATATCCCGTCACACCTGTAACGAAGGGAGCTCCATGAAAATAGATTGAAAACAAAAGTAGTGCCGTAAAAGGTGCAGATGAGAAATTCTGGAGGTGGGAGATTCTGATCAAAGATTGCTTTTCCTTTGTAGAATGCAGCGGGGCCCCCCCGAAGAGCCGTGCTCTTCAAAGTCGGCAACGCCAGTGTGATTATTAAAAACACCTGCCTGTCCATGGCTGTTTGTATCCCGTGTCTTCTCACCTGGCCACACATCGCTTCCAGGCTCCTTCGCTGTTCCTCATGCTCCCTGACTGCATCTTTGTGCACAGCTCCCCTCGGGAGATATTAAGTGAGTTGGCCGAGGAGAGTTTGACCACTCTAGAAGTTTCCTGTCGTAACGCTCATCCCCTCCGTTAAGCCTAGAAGAGAAGTCTGCTCTGATAAAAGCAAAAAAACAGAAAACGGCATCGATTCTATAACCCAGGGCTAAGAAGCCAGAAGGCCCCCTGTGTTAGGCTACTCCTGTTTTATTAGGACTCTTTGGAGTGATGGTTTATGTGGAAGAGGGAGTGGTCTGGGTCAGCATGTTTAGGGAGAAAAGCTCCTAATTGCCGATTTAATGCCGTTTCTAGACGGCATTTGGTGCCCTGCCCAAATTCCCCAGGGCCTTCCCGTTCTAGTAGGACTTCAACAGTCAGCATCGACAAGGCCAGGGGCTGCCTTTGGCTGTCAGCACGGCAGGCACAAGTCCCAGGATTGGTACTCTGGTGGAAGCCGTCCCGCAGTGACTGGAGGGCCGTTTTGGAGGAGCTCAAGTGCAGGGCCATGTGCTAGGCTGGCTCTGGGGTGACGTGATATATACTTGCCGGTTTCCTTCCCTTCCTGATTGACTCCCCACCCCTGCCGGTGTCCTTGGGGGCTGCAGAGAAAATCACGTCCCCTCGGCGCCTTGCCTCACGGTGTGCCTGTGGGGAAAGCCACACGAGGACACATTTTAGATTCCATTTGCTTCAAGATATTTGCAGGTACGCGGTTCATACTTCATATGCTTTCCTTTCACTTTTCATATTTTCAGTAAATCAAACCTCTTTTGGTGTGAATAATGGCCTGGAAGAGGTCATTGTATTACCTATTCATGAGACTCATTTGACATCTGAGGCCACGGAGGAGTGAGAAGATGAGAAAGAGGATTTCTAGAACAGCAGAACACAGCGGTGAAGGGCCCTCCTTTCCAATCCCAGTTCTACACTTGTCCATTGTATGACCTTGGGTAAGTCACTTAACCTCTCTGACTCCGTTCCTTGACACTTCAAAAATGGGGGAACCAATGATCACTACCTAGAGTCGTGGGTGTTGGGTCAGATGATGCATGTAGATGGTTAGGACGGGGCCTGTCACTCTTCTCTAGCAACAGCTCAACGGCCTAACTGGTTTCTAACCAAGGACACTGAATCCATCAGGATACCTTCAACCATAAAACCAAAGATCCAATTAAACACAATTTAGGCCAGTAGGGAGATCCATTATGGTGTAAATGAAGACTCTCCAGCAAACCTCTTCCTGGTCTAAACTTCTTACATTTTCTTGGCTAGAATTAAGGCATATACCCACTATATAACCACGAATCAAGCTCATCAAGACGAATTCCCCTTTCTTCATACTCTTCATTTTATATCTAACCCTAGTCGTAGGGGTGTTGGAGAACTATTGCCGTGTAATGGATTGTCACAGTAAGCCTCGGGAGCTTGGCGGGCACCGCTGACCTTGGCTGAGCTCATTCATGTATCCGTGGATTGGACGGCTCTGTTCCACCTGTTCCTCGTTCTCCTTGGGCTACAATGCTGGCTGGGGGCATGGTCTTCTGCATCCCGGAGAGAGGCTCAAGTGTCTTACGACCTGTGCTTGGAACTGGCAACTTGGTTAACTTCTGCACTTCTGCCATTGGTCAAAGCAAGTCACAGCCAAGTCCCAAGAACAGTGTGGGGAGCTAGGCTCTCCCCACTGTGAAACGAAAGGGTATGGATGCAGGGAAGGGGTGGAGGAGGCGCCAGATGCGTGTCCGCCACTAGTTTCTGCCCTGGGAATTACATTTCCCTGTCGTCCTGTGGTCCCTCGTGAGTGAGCTGTTGCAAATGAGCATGGAAGGTCACGTCCGATGAAGGGGTTGCCCAGGACTTGGTGAGCTTCCAACTCCAGCAGCCCAGCCCGTGATTTGCAGTTTGTGGAAGAACACCTAGCAGAGTACGATGAGAACCGAAACGAAAGGAGTGTGGAAGTGTTCTGAACTAGCACCCTTGTTTCCTGCTTGGACTCCCCCAGATTCTGAAATCCGAGCGCAAGTATCACGGAAACCTGCGGCAAAGCAGCGGTCTGCAACAGATGGCGCGACCTGGTGACTGACCAGAGGGAAGTGCTCGGAGTCTGCGGGAAGTTTCTGTGTGAGCAGAGCGCGGCGGAGGATGCGCGGGTCGTGCTGGAGGCGGGTCCCAGCCAGATGTGCGCGGCCCGCCCCGCCTCCCCTCGCGCGCCGGCCCCCGCTGCGCCCGGAGAGGAGCTGCCGCGCGCCTCATCAGGGCGCCCCCGCCGCCCGCTGGGACCGCGCCCGGGAGGAGCCGAGGCCCCGAGCGGCCGAGGGAGAGCGGAGGCTGCCGGCCCGCAGCGCCCCGGGGCCCGCGACCTCCCGAGAGGGGGTTCAGGAGGAGCGGCGGGACGCGACGGAGGGAGGCCCCGCGCGGAGATGCCGCCGCACTGGGCCCTGGCGCTCCCGCTGCTGTTCCCCTGGGTGGCAGGTGGATTAGGGAACGCGGCCAGGTGCGTGTCTGCTTCTCGCCCGGCCTGAGCTCCTCGTCGGGGCGGCCACTCTCCTTGGTCCCTCCAGGCATCCCGCGGGGGTGTGCGCGCTGAGACGGGATTTCATCAGGTGCCAGGCCCCGGGCGCGCACGGGCTTTCCTCCCCGCGCCCCGTTGGCGAGGCTTGTTCCCAGCCCCTCCGCACCAGCTGCGCCCCACCTGGCGGCGTCGGGCGGTTTCTGGGGGAGGGAGGCCCTGCGCGCTGCCGGGTGGGCTGGGTGGTGGGCGCGCATCTACTGGGCCGGCGGGGGTGCGAGTGGCGGCGGGCGGGTGGGTTCTGTGCCTGCGTAGTTTTGTGCTTTCCGTTCTAGCCGAAGGGCACCCACTGATTGTCAGTCGCTGGTTGTGCCGGCGGAGCAGGGGCAGAAACAGGGCGGCAGAGTAAGCCTTTGCTGGGCTGGGGCTGAGCCCGCTGGGAAGGGGGCTCTACTCAGCGCCTTTCTGATTAAGGTTAATGAACTGGAAAGAGAATGTCGTTGTCAGATGAAATCGAGTCGTTTTTCTTACTCTGACAATTTAGAATCTGAAGCCGTTTCTCTACTGTTGATAAACTGGTCGGAGCCGTGAGATCAGCAAAGCCCCTTGGTAAGCACAGGCATACTGGTGCCTGGCACTGTTCTAAACACTTTAGGGCTATTAACCCACTTGAGTGCCCGTAAATTCTGTGTGATAAGTACTGGTATTATAATCCCCGCGTGGTGGAGAAGAAAAATAAGTCTCGGAGAAGTTGAATAACTTGCCCAAGGCAGCATGGCCAGTAGTAAGTGATGAAGTGGGCGTTCAAACAGGGCAGCCTGGCCTCCTCGGTGCCTGCTCTTCTCCAGGGCATGAGGGCAGCCTTTAGGAATCAGTCACAGGAAAGGCTTTCCTCGTTCTCTGGCTGTGATCTCTTGCCTTCTGAAGTGTGCACTCCAGCAGCGTTTCTCCTGTGGGGCACGGTGGACCTTTTGCGATGGGCTGGATGGTTACTGGTTGGGGACGGTCGGAAAGCTGTGCTGTGCGTGGTAGGATTTGGAGGACTGCCTGTGGCCTCCACCCTCTAGTTTCCCGAAGTGCCCTCTCCACAAAACTGTCACCAGCCCTTGCCCAAGGTGCGGGTGGGGGGCACTGACTCAGTGCCCTGCAGAGATTTGTTTAGTCAACAGTCACTGGGGAGAGCGGGCAGAGAGCCTTGGTTTGGAACAGGCTTCTGAAAGGTGAGCCTGACTATCTTTGTTTGACTTACAGGAAAAAAATCTTTCATCAGCCAGCCACAGTATTATGGGATTTTGAAGTTCAAACAGAACAAACCTCAAACCAGGTTCTTAGAATGTAGGATCGTAAGTTTCAATTTCCTTTCCACAATAAAAACGTAAGCAGATGCAATTTGCCCATAGTCACATTCTCCTTGAACATTGGAGGCTCTTGAATTGTTAGAAAGCCCCCTTAAGAAAGACCAACTGCTTTTGAGAAACGAGATTAGCAGTTTCCTAGCAGCCAGCAAACGGACCTCCAGGAGCTTCACTTTCAAAGCGCCACCAAATTAAACGAAAAGCCAGAAAGCCCCCCAATAAAGCAAGAAATACTAAAATGAAGATTCCTTGTGAGGCTTCTGCAGGTCTGTGGTTTTCAGGATGTGAAATGTGCTTTCTTGACACACAGTCTGCTTCCCAAGCTGGTGTGTTTATGACGAGGTAGGGTCTTCGGGAGCTGCCTGGACCCTGTGTTCCATGGGGGCTGGTACTTTTACAGAAAAGGCAAGGTGCTCACTGTTTGTTTCCTGGGGCTTCACAGCTTGCAGTGAAGCTGTGACTGCTGTGTAGAGATTTCGAACATAAGCACTGGGGGTTTAAAATTTTGTTTAAAAAAAGTTTTTTTTAGATTTTTAGAAAAGATTTTATTTATTTATTTGACAGAGATCTAGTTTGCTCTCACTCTCTATCTCTGACAAATAAATTTTTAAAATCTTTAAAGGAGCACCCGCAGGATCTGTGGGTGGAAAAGCACCCCTTGCGGATACTGGGGCAGCGGTGGAAGTGGGCCCTTGTTCCTTGGTTCGTGAACATACTCGCTTCATCACTACTGGAGGTATTATTTACCCCCAACTTTAGCCAAGAGAGGCAGACAGAGAGAGTGGGGGAAGCAGGCTCCCTGCTGAGCAGAGAGCCCGATGCGGGGCTCGATCCCAGGACCCTGAGATCATGACCTGAGCCGAAGGCAGAGGCTTAACCCACTGAGCCACCCAGGTGCCCCCCCGCACCCCCCCCCACATGAAATTGTAATACCACCCTGAACCACCTTCTTTTGGCCAGCGGTGACTTTCCCGCCACTGCACACTCGTTCTTGCAGTTTGGGGCATTTCTCCTGGTTCCGGATAGTTTCTTTCATCTTGTAGGAGTGGAAATGTGACCTTGCAGGGGAGGGTTTGGCGCTCAGAGGGTGTGGGGGGGGGCAGCAGAGATTAGGTGAAACCCTAGACCTTTTCAGTACTGTTTGGGCATGGGGTCCATTGGCCAGTCTAGAATATTTATTGACCAGAATTTCCTGTCCACAGGGTTCCAGGACCTAACACTGGCATCTTTTGGCCTTGAGCACATAAGATAAATAGTAATTTTGCTATTCTTTTCACGTTTGGAGCAACTCCCTATTTATAACATATTTCTGTTATACATTTTTTCCGTCTATTCAAATAAAAGTAACATGAGATGAAGGAATGAGTGGGTTTGTGCTGAGGGTCTGCACTCAGGGAGAGATGCCCACTTTCTGCAAATCACACCTGCTTTGAGAACTGATTCCTCTCAGAGCCCCACTAAGGAAGTGCCATTGTAATAATTTCCCACAAACTTTATGGCTTTAAAAAAAAACAAAACACAGGTTTATTATTCTCTTAGAGTTTTGGAGATCAGAAATCCAAAGTGAGTCTTAAGGGGCTAAAATTAAGATGTTGGCAGGGGTGTTCCTTCTGGAGGTTCCAGGGGAGAATCCATTCCTTGTCTCTCATAGCTTCTAGAGCCTTCCAACAGTCCTAGGCTTGTGGCCACATCACTTCAATCTCTTCTTTGTCACCTTGCCTTTTTTTTATCTTGGTCTTCTTCCTCCCTTACCTACAAGAAACCTGTGATTATACCAGACCCACCCAGATAACCAGTATGGTCTCCTTATCATAGAATCCTTAATTTGATCACATCCACAAAGTCCCTTTTGCCATATATGGTAACATTTACAGATTCTAAGGATTAGGTAGGATCTGGACATCTTTGGGGAGGCTATTATTCAGCCTTACACAGGAAGTGAGAACTATGAGTCGCTTGTTTTAGTTTTATGGGTTGGATCTTATTTTGAAAACATGATTTTAGTGATATGTGAGCAGTTGAGATATCATTTGTCTCTTATTCTTGAAACTAGAATTTGTGGAAATATCCTCAAAACTCAAGAGCTGAGTTTTTCTAGGAAATACTGAGCATGAAATATTCAGTTACAACATAGAAATCACTTCTGAACAGCCTTATTTCAATAGTTTCATTGGTTTAGAAGATACTACAATCCTGTTTATATGTGATTTATGTGCATATAACCTAGGCTGCATAAACATTAAAATGAAGATAAGGATATTACTTAGTCTTCATAAATCAGATTGGCGTTCAGCAAATACTGGTGAGATTCTACTATGTGTAAACACTTTTCAGTGTGATTTCAATGACTTATTTCATCAAACCTACAAAACAGATATTGTGCCTATTTGACAGACGTTGGAATGGAGAAACTTGAAGAAGTTTGATGAATTTCCAAGAACTTTATTTGATTTGATTTTCTGCTTTAAGAGCAGTGCCATTCCAACATTCCACAGTTTTTTCTCCAAAAACATTGGATACATAAAAGCTGAAGTTTTTGCAAAATGCTTTCTCATATGTTATCACCCATGATCTTGTTTGGCTTGACTCCTGCCCAGTAGGACCCAGGGATGTGTATAGAAGAAGTGAGGGGTTTCTGAGGCGCCACCCTTCCCAGAACCACCTCCTTCCTCTAAGTTTACATTCTCTCAGAAGCAGACTCTGAGGTCAGGATTTGAGTGTACGTGATTTATTTGTGAGGGGACCCAAGAAAGTTCTAGTAGGGAAATAAGTACTATGGAAATAAAAAGTTGTCACTGTGATTCAGTCCTGCTGGGGAATTCTAGAAGACAGTAAGATACAAGCCTCAGAGCTAACCACCCCTGAAGGCGAGGGAGCTGAGATATTTAGTCATTGCTTGAAGGCTTCTAAGTCATTGCTTGAAGGCTTCTAAGTCATTGCTTGAAGGCTTCTAAGGAGGAACAACTGTAATAGAGGTCTTAGGACTTAGAAGGGGCAAACAGATACTGAAGTATCACTTGCATTGTCAGCCATGTGTAAATTACAGATCAGATCCCATTTACAGATAAACAAACTAAGTTTCAAAAGATTAAGCAATTAAGTGATTTGCCTAAAGTATCACAGTGAACAGGTGGCAGATTCAAAAGCCATGGCTATCTCCCAAGGACAATTAGATTACTTCCCATGGGGTGGTTTGTCCAGATTAATCAGCAGTACTTCCGGTTTTGTCCGTTAACTTGCTGGGTCTCAACATACTGGTTCCAATAACCTGTTTTAAATCTGAAGGTCTTGCTTATGAAAACAAACAAAAGGCAAAAAACCCAATATTCTAAACCTAGTTAAAATTAAATCACTTCAGGTTCAACATTAATTGAACAAATGACATGCCCAGACAGTCTCCTAAATTCTGGAGATTCATATCTATCTGCTGCCCCTGCTAAACAACTTGGGAGGGCAGGCAACATATCGGTCTTTTTTGGTAAGTGACGTGCAGGGTAAGGGTTGTAACTCTAGCTCGTAGAGCAGTTCCTGGCACATAGGAGGTGTTGAACAAAAATCTTGGTGCATTTGAATGCCCGCAGGACTCTAGTGGAGAGGCAAATAATGTTACTCACATATAAATAATGTGTGTTTATACCTCTATATATAAGCATTCAAAAGAATAAATATGTATATTTACGTTTTTACATATTACACTTGACCTATAATAGGTGTGAACTACATGGGTTCACTTATGCATGGTTTTTTTAATAGTACAGCTCTGTGAATGTATTTTCTCTTCCTTCTGATTTCCTTAATAACATTTCCTTTTCTGTACCTTACTTTATTGGAAGAATGCCATATATAATACATATACAAAATATGGGTGAATCAGGTGTTTTCTGTTACTGGTACAGCTTCCAGGCAACAGTAAGCTTTGGGTTACATTGCAGGGGAGTCAAAAGTTACACAAGGACAAGTATTATAGTGCTTACTTCCGAGCAGCTACTGCATAGGAATAAATATATGGCTGGCTGGGTCGATACACAGCTGCAAAAGAGACACAAAAGGAAGGCTTTGGCTCCAGACAGGAAGTACACTGGCCGGCATCTAGGGGCGCCAACCCAGTGACAGCCAGGAAGGCGAGCTGGAAGCAGGCTGCGATGAGCCCTGTGTGTTGAACCAAGGAGCTCGGGCTTTGTTCTGAGAGTGCAGAGTAGAGCAGGGCGTTGCAGGCGGTGTTGTATAGAGATAACCCCATGGTGACCAGTTCACACTCACAATGATCCTGCAATCACACCAAATTATCTTTAAGGTACTGCACCAGAGTTTAGTGAAATTGGCAGCCTTTTTCCGTTCCAAAGGTAGACGCTGTCCGTGTACTTAGAATCCACTGTAGCTCAGACTGGATGAACACAAATGCAGAATGAAAACTCAGCACACCACAGCAGCAGCCATCCTTAGGAAGACCATTCCCTTTGCTCATTTCCGGGCACGGCATGTGGCCATTCAACAAAATACCCCAAAGCTCAGAGATTTAAAACATTTACTCACTACCCCTCACCGTTCCCGAGAACTTTAGCTGGACGGGGAGCTTGGGGTTTTTCATGAGGCTAAGGCCAAGTTGTTGGCCGAAGCTGTAGTCCTCCAAAGGCCTGACTTGGGGGGCTCTACCTGCAAGGCGGCACGCTCACCGGCTCGGGCAGGAGACCTCAGCCCCTCGCTGGCTCCTGGCAGGAAGCCTCAGCTCCTCGTCTCATGGAACGCCCCGTGGGGCTGCTTGAGTGTCCTCGTGGCCCGGCAGCAGATTTCCACATCGCAAGAACTCGGGGACGGAGAAGGTGAGAGTAGCTCTGCCTCACCCTCCGTCCACCCCCACTGCGGCCCCTTCCCGTGAAGCTGGGCGATCAGCTCATCCCACATCCAGAGAGGGGAATTAGGCTTCCGCCCTTGGAAGGTGGATTTTTTTTTTTAAGATTTTATTTATTCATTTGACAGAGATCACAGGTAGGCAGAGAGGCAGGCAGAGAGAGAGGAGGAAGCAGGCTCCCTGCGGAGCAGAGAGCCCAATGCTGGGCTCCATCCCAGGACCCTGGGATCACAACCGAGCTGAAAACAAAGGCTTTAACCCACTGAGTCACCCAGGCGCTCCTGCAAGGTGGATTATCAAAGAATTTGCATGCATATTTTAAAACCACATCACACCTTCTGGTTTTCCTTCTCAGCCTCTTTTCCAGGCTCACAGAGACAGCACATTTCCTATCTTTTTCCCTGCCATCCACATGTAGGTGGCTTCAAGGTGTGACTCTCCAGCCCCACGCTCTGCCCACTGCATTCTTCAGCCGTTCATTGGAATGTCCCAGTGAGCTTCGGACATCCCGAACCGCGCTCTGGATCAGCTCTCCAGAGCTCACTGCCCTCCTCTCACCCATCCTCCCTGCTCCAGGACAAACGGTGTCCAAACTGGTTCAAGTCAAAAACCTGGGCATCCTTCCTGGCAACTCACTCTTCTCCTCGCTCGTATTCACTCTGGCACTAAATCCTATCGCAGACCGAGCCTCAAGCCCGTCTGCTCCTCTCTCTTCCGCCTGCCACCAGCCAATCGTGCACCATCACCCCTCACCTGAACCCCCACGATAGCTCCCCTAGCTGCTGCTTTTGCCCCCTCTAGTTCACGTCCAGAGGGGTTCCTCTTAAAACTTAAATCACATCATGTTAGCCATCTCCTCAAAGCCTTTCAGTGACTTTGTATTGGGTTCCGAATAAGATCTGTTCTATTTAAGATGGCATTGCCCATTTCTCTAACTCCTCATTTTCTGTCATTCCCCACCGTGCTTGCTGTGGATGGCCACTAAAGGAGCGGCCTGGAGGACACCTGCTTCATGGACTACCTTCTCTTCCTCATCTCACTTCCCCACCCGCCCATCCATGTGCCTTTACCTCATAGACAAGCCAGTCACGTTCACCTCCTTGTCTCCGTCTGCTTCTGGGGGGCCCACACTAAGACCTCACCGTGCCAGATTTCCACCCAACTCCTTAGCGTGGAGGGTAAGCGAGAGAAACAGGAAGCAAGGGAGGGTGCTCAGTTTTGCTCTACTGTTGATGACATGGGAAATTTGAAGGTGGAAACACACACTGGTACGCACTTGATAGCAAGGTGTTTATCTTTTTTTTTTTTTTTTAAGATTTTATTTATTTGAAAGAGGGAGAATAAGAGAGCACGAGAGCGGGGAGAGTCAGAGGGAGAAGCAGACTCCCCACTGAGCAGAGAGCCCGCTGCAGGACTCGATCCCGGGACTCCAAGATCATGACTTGAGCCCAAGGCAGTCACTTAACCAACTGAGCCACCCAGGCGCCCCAGTAGCCAGGCATTTGTTGGCAAGCAGCTGAGATGCTTTGGGCCGTTCCTGGGACTGTTGGACCCAGACTCTGTATGTTAAAGATGGAGGAAATCGGAATTAATCTTAACCAGTAAGGTGCACTGGACTTGCCGTACTGGGAACTCTGATGAAAACAAAGGGAAACAAAAAACTCGTAGCTGGACCTATGGTCCCTATTTAGAAAAAAATGTATTTCACTCGTTTGGCCACATTTAAACATATTTAAACATCAGCAAAAGAAGTTCTAACTTCTCAATTTGTCTTGGAGAAAGACTATCATACAGTTTCCTGGAACGTGACCAGAAGCAAGCACACTAGGAATTCTGGCACGGTATATTTTCGCAGAAAATAAGGAACCCCATGAAGAAACACTACACTACTTACACAATCCCTGGAATGTTTTTAAATTAACTTCAGCTGTGGAGACAGCGATTCGTGATTAATTTGATCAGTGTAGACAGCAAGCTGTGTAATGCGTTAAAGGAACTGGGACAAGCGAACATTCAGCTCAGACTCCCAAAGCTCAGGGCCGCCTCTGCACAGAGACTCGCTCGCCTACACGGACACTTCCCTGCCTCGAGACCAGGCTCCCCGGGCCTTCTATATGCCAAACGGTGTTCAGCAAGAGAGCTCTGGGAAAGAGGGAATGCTGCTGGCTTGTCCACCCAGACCTTCCGTGATGGCAAAGGTTCCTAAAGTCCTTTTGATTGATTACGCCACGTTTATCAGGTCCCATGAAGTTGGGCCAGTGCAGCCAAATGCACAGCAGCTCATCATACTCAAACATGTAGGACACGCCAGCGACTGGTTCTCGGCCAGACCATGCCTCCTTGGTACATTGGAATGCACTGCTCCCATTTTAGACATTTTTAAAAATACTTGCTTTACTAAATATGGAACTAAATGCAATTCATATTGATAGTTTTGTAAGTGTTGTTGTTGTTGTTGTTGTTGTTGTTGTTTTTAAGAGAGGCAGAGAGCAGGGAGTGCAGAGGAGAGGGAAAGAGAATCCCGAGCAGGCCCTACGTCCAGTGCAGAGCTCCATGCAGGGCTCAATCTCACAACCGCACGATCATGACCTGTGCCCAAATCAAGAGCATGGCGCCTAACTGATTGAGCCACCCAAGCCCCTTCTAAGATTTTTTTTTTTTTTTTTTTTTTTTGGTATGAATAGATTCACATATGAGGAAAAAGATCGTGTGCCTGAGACTTTAGGAAAAGAAATGATTCTTGAAATTCTACTCTGTTGAGCAGGGTAGGCTAATTTCTACATCAAACCATCTCAGAATCACAGTGGCTGAACACAGTAAATTGTAACATGAAATTATGAAATTACAAGATATTTAGCGATTTTTAAAGAAGATTTTATTTATTTATTTGACAGACGGAGATCACAAGTAGGCAGAAAAGCAGGCAGAGAGAGAGAGAGGGAAATAGGTCCCCCGCTGAGCAGAGAGCCCAGTGCAGGGCTCGATCCCAGGACCCTGGGATCATGACCTGAACCAAAGGCAGAGGCTTTAACCCACTGAGCCACCCAGGTGCCCTATTTGGCAATTTTTAACTTACAAAAGTTTTGTGTAGTTTAACCTAATCATTTATGTCCCTTATCCAGAATACTCACAACCAGATATTTAAAGTAAAAGAATAATTGAATTGATGATGGGAAAGTTAGTAATGTTGGGGCAGGAATTAGAGCAAAGAACAGTAGAAGGAGAGGATGCTGAGGAAGGAATCTGAATAATTGGTTATGATTAACTTACAGCGCCATGCAAGAATATGTATGGGACCATAGATCACAGCTTAAGCCGTTTTTAAAAACTTTTATGAGATAGTGTGCCATGCTGTTATTGTCAATGTCTTGCTTGCCTGTGCTGGATTCCTTTCTTCCCCTCAATATTGTTTCAACTTAAGCAGAAATATTTTAATATTTACTTTTCTTTTTTTATCCATAATTTTAAGTGACTGCATATGTGCCTTTTTAAAAACAAAAAAAAAAAAAAAACCTGGCGGGCTTAGAATGCAGGGCTGGATGCTTGGTAGAATAAATCAATTTCCTCCGGCATCTACAAATCAGCAAGTGATTATTAGCCATTTTATCTACCAGAGAGAGATTCCTTCTCCCCCTTTAAATTGTGTTTCCATTTTCATGGCCAGATGTAGAATTTGATGATCAAGCCACGAAAATCCCATTTGTGGTTGTCCCTTTGAGGCATCTCTCAAAACTGGTGAATATAGGGATGGCACATCCATCAGCCAAAAGGCATGTCGCTCATTTGTGGACTTGCGTGCTTCTCTCATGGTTTTTCCTACGATGTTGTTGTAAGCTCCTTGCTCTTCTCTAGGACATATGCACAAGCCGTGTCGCTGCATCTACACCGCAGCTGTGAGCTCTGCCGGTGCTTTCTGGTTTGTGTTCAAGAGTCGATTTCTAATGATGGTTTCCTTTTTTTTAAACAAGTGAAAATAAGGTTAGATTCAACAACAAATTTCTGTTATCTTCTAACAAAGCTGTAATGCTAAAATGCATTAGTGACTGAGGAAAGGATTCTTTTTTTTTTTTTTTTTAAGATTTTATTTATTTATTTGACAGATCACAAGTAGGCAGAGAGGCAGGCAGAGAGAGGGGAGGAAGCAGGCTTCTGGCTGAGCAGAGAGCTGGATGCGGGGCTCGATCCCAGGACCCTGGGATCATGACCCAAGCGGAAGGGAGAGGCTTGAACCCACTGACCCACCCAGGCGCCCCAGGAGATGATTCTTTACAGTGGTTAAGAAACCTTACTTGATTAACAAAATTTTGATGGCCCAAGTGTTAGTCATGAACGTTTTGGAGAGCTTTATAAGTGATACTTTGTCGAGATACTTTATAAGTGATACAATGTCGAAAATGATGACTTCGGAGGAATTGATACACTTTGGATTTCTCAGTTTCACCTTTTCACCTAAAGACAAGCATGTGAAAGTAATAAAACTCGAGAAAGAGGATTTCTCTGTAGAGTAGTGGTAATGTGCAAACAGTATATGAATTTCATCTCCTGCTAGTTAACCCCAGCCAGTGTTCTTTGCAATCAAAAGTAATTCACTTTGACCAATACATATGGAATGGATTTGCCCACCTCTACAGAGGACCCTGGACTCCTTCACTAAAGTTTTTAATTAAAAATACCATATTTCAACCAGTTTCAATTATTTTTTTGTTGCGATTTCACATCTAACAGTTTTGATGATTTTTTTTTTTTAAGTATAACTGACATGTAACATATTGGTTACAGGTGTACAAAATAATGATTCCATATTTGTATTTATTGCAAAATGATCATAATAGGTCAGCTTACTGTCTGTCACCATATATAGTTATAAATTTTTTTCTTGTAATAAGAACCTTTAAGATTTATTCTCTTAGCACCTTTCAAGTATGCAAAATAGTATTGTTAACTGTAGTCACCATTTGTACATTACATTCCTATGACTTATTTATAACTAGAAGTTTTATACCTTTTGGCCCACTTCACCCATTTTACCCCAACCCTTCACCTCTCTGCCTCTGGCAACCCCACCAATCTGTTCTCTATATGTGTGAGCTTGTTTTTTTATTGTTCTTTGTTTTTCAGATTCTACATAAAAGTGAGCTCATGTGGTATTTGTCTTTCTCTAACTTATTTCACTTAGCATAATGTCCTCAAGGTCTATCCATGTTTTCACACATGGCAAGATTTCACTTTTTTTTTTTTAATGACTGAATAGTATTCCATTGTGTATATACCACATTGTCTTTATCCATTCATCCGTCATTGGGCCCTTAGGTTGTTTCCAGATCTTGGCTATTGTATATAATGCTGCAGTGAACATGGGGTGTGTGGGTATCTTTTCAACTTAGTGGCTTCATTTTCTTTGGCTAAATATCCAGAAGTGGGATTGTTGGCAAATGGTAGTAGTTTTGTGAGAAACCTCCTTACCATTTTCCCTAGTGCTCGCACCAATTTACACTACCATCAGCAGTGCACAGAGGTTCCCTTTTTTCTACATCTTCACCAACACTTGTTATTTCTTGACTTTCTGATATTAGCCATTCTGACAGGTGTGAGGTGATACCTCATGGTGGTTTTGATTTGCATTTCCCTGATGTTGAGAGATGTTGAGCATCTTGTCATGTGTCTGATGGCATCTGGATGTCTTTGGGGAGATGTTTATTCAGATCCTCTTCCAAATTTTTAATCAGATTGGTCTTTTTGTTATTCAGTTGTATGAGTTCTTTCTATATGTGGGGTATTAACCTCTTGCCAAATATATGATTAGCAAATATTTTCTCCCATTTAGTAGTTTGCCTTTTCATTTTGTTGATGATTCCCTTTGCTGTGCAGACGTTTTTTTAGTTTGCTGTCCCCTTTGTCGATTTTTGCTTTTGCTTTTGGTGTCAAGTTTCAGTAATATTATTGCTTATTGAGTGCCTCTACTCTTACGGAGACTGCTTTGTTTTGCAAAATCCCTGATAATTCCACCTGCTTGAAATCCTTCTGGAACTCCATAGAGCCTTCAGGATGGACAGAATGTTTTCCGCGGTCACAGTAAGGTAGCAGCCCCTGCTGCCTTCTCCCCCGCTCTGTTTTCTCTGCTTCCCTATCCCCTTCCCTTCCCGCTCCCCTGCTCTAAACACACAGCCCCTTCTACGCTCTAGCTTATAGGCCATCAACTCCTCAGGTTCTTGGTGGCTCCCTCCTTGGCCCAGGCTGTTTCCTCTGCCTGGAACACCTTCCCACCAAAGGGCCTCCTTTCATTTTACCAGGTAAGTCCCACCAGTCCGCAGGATTCATATCAGGCCCCATTTCCCCCAGAAAACCCCTGACCCACCCACCCCCCACCTATCGACCCCTCCATCTTCCCCTAGCGCCGGAGAACTTACTCCTTTCATGAGATCTGTCACGCTGGAGTAAATAATGATCTGTTCGCTTGCCCAGCTGCATCCCTAGACTGGAAGTTCTTTGTGGACAGGGGCTGCTCTCCGTGCCCACTCTAGTGCCGGACACATGTAGTTCTCTAAAGCATTGTGAGTGAACAGATGGATAGACGGACGCATGAATCACGCAGGGGAGGAAAGATTCTCTTCCCTCTACCCTTCTAGGTTCTGGGCTGAGAGCCCCCTCTAATAAAAAACAGATGAACAGGAGAAAACCAAACAGAAGTACATAGCTTATCTACCTGCTGTACCTGGGTGATACCCAGGAAATCCGAGTAACTCAAAACGGCACAAGCCACCACCTTCACACCATCTCCAGCTGGAGGTAAAAGATGTTGTTGGAGGCTGGGGGAGCAGGTTACGGGATGTGACCCAGCAAAGCACAGTAAATAAGAGTGAGGTTGGTCCACGGACTGAAGTCCCAGCCTTCTCCATTGATAACAGCTGCTTTTTTTTTCTTTTTTTAAGATTTTATTTATTTATTTGAAAGAGAGAAAGCCCAAGGAGGGGGAGGGGCAGAGGGGGAAGCAGGGAGCCCGATAGGGAGCTCAGTGTGGGGCTCGATTCCAGGACCCCGTTTTCCTTCCTGTCTGACTTCTAATACCAATGTAAGGTCACCTGGTCTTTTTCTTGGCCCTGGTTTCTTCATGTGTAAAATGATAGGTTAGAACTGGCGGACATCTAAAGTCACTTTCTTTCAGGTGAAATTCTACAATAAGCTCCCCTTGCAGTGAAAACGGATTCCTACATATGTTAACATGTGAAGTCACATGGAGATTGTGGCAGCCGCTGGGAGTGTGGCTGACTCAGGGCCCCCACTGCTCTGCTCTTGGAAAGCCATCACCATGTTTGGGCAAGGCCCTGCCTCCCACGGGCTGCCCCTGCCAGGCCACCCTCCAGAAGGAGCATGGCAGGGATACACAGCAGGACCTTTTGTGGGAAACACCACTCTCTGCTGATGGTCAGTTTTGGCTCCCGGACTCGCCCTCAGTTTTGCCAAACCCTCCTTTGACCACACAGCAGCCGCGGATACCTCCACCCAGCCTTCTTTCCGTCTTTGCTTCGCTTGGGGTCAGCCTCCCATGCTGCTCCCATGGCCCTCCCAGGCTTCCCCAGCTCTCTTGCCATTTTCTCTCACAGGTGTTTCCTGTAATAACATCTTGCACATTCATTCTCACGGCTTCTGCTTCTCGGAGGTCTCAGACTAAAGCAGAAACCTAGTTCACACTGCGGTTCATTCCAGTGATTCTGAGCCTACAGCAGTTTTAAACTTTACACCTTATTCAGCACATCTAATAGCAATCTTAATCCTACTACTCGTACCACTAGAAGTGATGCGTTAGGGAACATTTCCTGTGTCACTTACTGTGTTAGTTTATATATATATCGCGTCATTTCGTTGTCACAGAAACTCTTAAGGTAAATCCCCTTTTATCCCCATTTTACAGATGAGATAGTTGAGGCAGGGCACATGTTCATGTGTGGTGGGGCTCGATCCCAGGACCCCAGGATCATGAC
This sequence comes from Mustela lutreola, assembly GCF_030435805.1. NCBI lineage: Eukaryota > Metazoa > Chordata > Mammalia > Carnivora > Mustelidae > Mustela > Mustela lutreola. The sequence goes on from NC_081308.1 coordinate 9,754,113, forward strand.
ATGAGCTACCCAGGCATCTGAATAATGACATTTTAGCCATTACCTCTGACAAGAAAGAAATCAGTGACTGGTTACTACGATGCTTTAGTTTTCAGGAAAAAGACTGTCGTCCTAACCATCATAGTTTATAGCCGCTCAACATCGGAGCTCGTCCTGCTTTTTCTAGAAACATTCTGCATTTGGCTTAACCTGGTGTTCCTTTTACCTTTCTGGTCATTGCCTGGGTCTCTTTCTGGACCTTTCTCCTCCGTGGACCCCCTCTTACACACTAGCTTTCTTCGGGCTGTGCCCTAAGCCGCCTTTTCTTCTTATGCTACTTTGTTCCCATAGGTTCAGTAACCAAAGACCTACAGATGAATCCCAACCCCAGTCCTGCTTCCTGGGCTTCTGGCCCAGATAGCCAACTCCCTACTCAATATCTTCTCTTGGTTGTCGGTCTCATGAGCCCTCAAAATTAGCATGTCCCTAAGAGAGCTCTTCATTTGGCCTGTTCCTGATCATGGTCCTCCATGGTCCCCGTCACACTCCAGATCCAACTGACCAGAATATGACCCCCATGAAGGCAAAGATCGTATGTTCCTTTTGGTTGCTGTTGACCCTCTGGAGACTAACCCAATGCATGATACATTGTAGGCTTTCAGTATAGAATGAATGACTGCTCTAAGCCATTACCAAGTCTTTTGCTTCCACCATGAATCTATCCAGTTTTCCTCACTGCTTCTGCTTCTGCTCTAGTCCAAAAGACCAGAAACTTCCAAGCCAACTAGTATCCCTGCTTCCATCTGCCTCCATCTCATCCATTTTCCAGATCACTGCCATGATAATATTTTTCTAAGGGAAAATGGTATCAAATAACCTCCCTACTCAAAATCCCTCTTTGCTGCCCTATTACCATTCTGCTAGCAGGCCTCACAGCCCTATCTTGACTAACATGGCGCCCAGTGCTGTAACCCGCTCCTCTTCCTCCCTTTGCTCCACTGCTGTGGTCTACAGGTCCCTCAAGCACAAGAGACACCATTGTCTCTTACCTCTCCCCCTGTACGCATTCCGTGACTTCTGCTTATAATACACTTGCCGTCATTTCATGTGGTTGGCTTCCGTTCATCTTCCATTTCACTTAAAGGTGCACCTGTGGAGAGAACATCTTGGATCCCTTCAACCAGAGTATATTTCTTTGCTTTAAGCCTTTCTAGCTGACTGACTGAATAAGTGTAGTGCCTCTGTTACTCTAATCCTCTTGTCTAAAAGCTAATGTCAGGGACCCTATTGTTCATGATTGCATTCCCAGTACCTAGCACAGTGCTAAATACATATTCATGTCCTATTGAATAAGCTGGGGCTTGGGGTATTAGGAAAATAGGTAAGGTCCTCACTTGTAAACCCCTAGTCAAGAAGTTGGCAGGAGTGTTTTGATAGATTGAAATCTAACTCAATGAACCCTCCATTACTTAAAAAATATGAAATTAAGGGGGCACCTGGGTGGCTCAGTCATTAAGCATCTGCCTCCGGCTCAGGTCTACATCTCAGGGTTCTGGGATCGAGCCCCGTGTCAGGCTCCCTGCTCAGGTGGGAGCCTGCTTCTCTCTCTCTCCCTCTGCCCCTCCTCACCATGTGTTCTCTCTCTCAAATACATAAATCTAAAAAAAAATTAAAGATTTTATTTATTTACTGGAGAGAGAGAGAGTGAGCATGAGTTGGGGGAAGGAGAGAGAGAGAGAGAGAGAGAAGCATGTTCCCACTTGAGCAGAGAGCGCGATGTGGGGCTCAATCCAGGACTCTGGAGATCAGGACCTGAGCTGAAGGCAGCCACTTAACTCACTGAGCCACCCAGGTGCCCCCATAAATAAAATCTTTTTTAAAAACTGCAGTAAGATACCATTTCGCATCAACTAGAAAGGCTATAATTTAAAAAAAAAAAAAAAAAAAAAAAAAGGACGATAACAAGTGCTGGTGATGATAGAGTAATTGGAACCCTCGTATGCTGCTGGTAGGAATGGAAAATGGAGTAGCCATCTTGGAAAACAGTCTGGCAGTTCCTCAGAAAGTTAAACATGGTTACCATATGACCTAGCAATTCCACTCCTAGTTATATACCAAAAGAGAAATGAAAACATATGTCTACACAAAAATTTGTACACCAGTGTTCCTAATAGCATTATTCATTAAACCCCAAACATGGAAACCACCCAGATGTCCATCAACTGATGGTTGAGTGAACAGAAGTGGTCCATCCTTACAAAGGAAGGTTATTCAGGCATAGAAAGCAGTGGAGCACTATTACCAGCCACAGCATGGACGAACCTTGAAGGCATATTAAGTGAAAGAAGAGAGACAGAAAAGGTCACATAGCGTATGATTACATTTCTATGAAACGTCCAGAGAAGGCAAATCCAGAGACAAAAAGCAGATTCGTGGTGGCCGGGATTGGAGGATTGTGGGGTGGGAAATTGGGACTAACTGCTCATGGATATGGTGTTTCTTTTCAGAGGGATGGAAATGTTCTGGAATAATAGTGGTAACAGTTGAGTAACAGTGAATGTGCTAAAAACCACTGCATTTTTAAAAAATTTTTTATTTTTTATAAACATGTATTTTTATCCCCAGGGGTACAGGTCTGTGAATCGCCAGGTTTACACACTTCACAGCACTCACCAAAGCACATACCCTCCCCAATGTCCATAACCCCACCCCCATATCTCCCAACCCCCCTCCCCCCAGCAACCCTCAGTTTGTTTTGTAAGATTAAGAGTCACTTATGGTTTGTCTCCCTCCCGATCCCATCTTGATTCATTTATTCTTCTCCTACCCACTTAAGCCCCCATGTTGCAACACCACTTCCTCATATCAGGGAGATCATATGATAGTTGTCTTTCTCTGCTTGACTTATTTCGCTAAGCATGATACGCTCTAGTTCCATCCATGTTGTCGCAAATGGCAAGATTTCATTTCTTTTGATGGCTGCATAGTATTCCATTGTGTATATATACCACATCTTCTTGATCCATTCATCTGTTGATGGACATCTAGGCTCTTTCCATAGTTTGGCTATTGTGGACATTGCTGCTATAAACATTCGGATGCACGTGCCCCTTTGGATCACTACGTTTGTATCTTTAGGGTAAATACCCAGTAGTGCAATTGCTGGGTCATAGGGCAGTTCTATTTTCAACATTTTGAGGAACCTCCATGCTGTTTTCCAGAGTGGCTGCACCAGCTTGCATTCCCACCAACAGTGTAGGAGGGTTCCCCTTTCTCCGCATCCTCGCCAGCATTTGTCATTTCCTGACTTGTTGATTTTAGCCATTCTGACTGGTGTGAAGTGATATCTCATTGTGGTTTTGATTTGTATTTCCCTGATGCCGAGTGATATGGAGCACTTTTTCATGTGTCTGTTGGCCATCTGGATGTCTTCTTTGCAGAAATGTCTGTTCATGTCCTCTGCCCATTTTTTGATTGGATTATTTGTTCTTTGGGTGTTGAGTTTGCTAAGTTCTTTATAGATTTTGGACACTAGTCCTTTATCTGATATGTCGTTTGCAAATATCTTCTCCCATTCTGTCAGTTGTCAAAACCACTGCATTTTATTATGAGTTATATCCATTTTAAAAATGCTAAGCAAAGATTCTGAAGTACGTTATTCTGTGTGTACTAGCACGCACTTATTCGACACGCTTTATGCTCAGTCTGTGGTTTCTTGTTTGGGAGTTGTTAGTTGCGTGCAGACAGGGTCAAGATGGCCGTATCCCCTGCAGAATGGTTAGTAATGTCAGATTAGATTACCACAGGTGACTGTATTATTATGACACTTACCGTGCTCTCTTCTACTGCAGAGTATCTACTTTTAATGGTTTGGGAATTTAAGAGAGTCAAAATTGGGTCATTTTCATCACTCTATGTGCCTAAGACAGTACTTGGGATATTGCGAGTGCTGAATACATGTTTCACTTGCAGTGGGACTTAACAAGGCACAGTTGGCAGCGCCCAGAGACATTTCCACCTGCCCCACCTGGAGAGTGGTGCTTCTGGCATCTATAGGTGGAGACCAGGGATGCTGGTACCTGTCCTGCAATGCACAGGACAGCCCCCGAAGGCAAAGATTTCTCTGGGCCCAAATGTCAGTCGTGTAGACGTTGAAAAACCCTGTTCTAAATGGTTGAGTAGAGCACCTGGGTGGCTCAGTAGGTTAAGCATCTGCCTTCGGCTCAGATCGTGATCCCTGGGGTCCTGGGATCGAGCCCTGCTTCGGGCTCTCTGCTCAGCAGGGAGCCACCTTCTCCCTCTCCTGCTTGCCCTGCTTGTACCCCCCTCAAATAAATAAATAAAATCATTTTAAAACTTAAAAAATGATTGAGCAAATGACTTACAAGTCCCCCAAATTAATTTCATCAGAAGATGAAAAAAAAGTTCCCTTTAAGGAAAATTAAATCATAAAATCATCCCTGAATTTGGTGCTCTCAGTTAATAAAATGTCCCCAACCGTATCTTTGTGGCTCTGAACTGAAGAAGCACGTGGGTGGGCGAGGCAGAGCTGGGGCACTTGCTGACCTTGACTAAGGATTATTAACTTGGGGAGAATTCAGTCCTGCAGCAGAAAGCCCATGGTCACATGTGCATTCCTTGTCTGTTAAAGAAACCAGGAACCATTTTACGTTGCATTTCATATGCCCAAGGAAAAAATCCCAGCCCTCCACAGAATACACGACTCAAGTCTTTCCTTCCCAAAGCTGGTGGCAGTCATGCCCACCACCAGGTCAGAAAGTATGTAAAGGAGCAGGAGACTTCAGTCAGGGCCCAGAAGGTGGCCAGGATCACTCCTTCAGGTCTCTGGATCAGGGCTCAGCAAGCTAAAGCCTGAAAGCCAAGGCTGGTAGCCATCTGTTTTTACATGACCTGTGAGCTAAGCCTGGTTTTGCCCTTTTTTTGTATGTGTGTCTAAGATTCTATCCATTTATTTGATACAGAGAGAGAGAGAGAGAGAGAGAGAGAGAGCACAAGCAGGGGGAGCGGCTGGCAGAGGGAGAGGGAGAAGCAGGCTCCCTCCTGAGCAAGGAGCCTGATGTAGGACTCGATCCCAGGACCCCGAGATCATGACCTGAGCCGAAGACAGAGGCTTAACCCACTGAGCCACCCAGGTGCCTCTGGTATAACCTTTTCAACTGGTTAAAGTTAAGCCAAAAAAGAATGCTGTTACATGACACACGGAAAGTATATTAAATTCAATTTCAGTGTCCATAAATAGAAGTTTTATTGAGCCCAATTATGCCCATCTGTTTGCTGTCACCCACTATTGCCCATCTGGCTGTTCTTGGCCTTGGACAGAGATCGTTCAAGCCTATTGATGGCAAAGCCTGAAACATTTACCATCCGACCCTTTCTGAAAAGCATTTGCCAACCTCTTCTCCACGGTTAAAGAGTTTAGCAAATGGTTTTCCTTGGAGGCAGTGAGGAATGAGATCCCACCCTGGGCCAGAATCCCTGACGCATGGCCCAGCTGGGGACTGAGGCCAACTCTGAGACTCTCTAGAGCCCTTCCACCTCTGAACTGTCGGTGGTTGTAGAGAGTCCAGTTTTGGGTAGTGGTTCCCAGGTAGCCGATGAGGTACACGCACAGCATTCTTGTCGGGGACAAAGCCAGGGGGGAAGCCATGGCGTCACGTGACCATACTCAGCGCCAGAGCAGACACAGACCTAGGCTGCCCCTGTGTCTGAACAGAGGAGATTGGAAAATTGGCACCCAACACGGTTCGGAGACAAACTCTTGGCCCCTTTCACGTGCCCTAGTTTTATAGATTATGTAACCAGATTCTTTTAACCCAGCAAAGAAAGAAACAGACAGCATTCATGACTGAGGAAGGCTTTCAGAATCTAATCGAACCCTTAGGGCCGGTTTATCGAATTTCACCAGGAGATTGTCCCCTCTTCTGTTCACTTACTGGCAGGAATAAGTGAGTCTCTGTTGCCCTTTTCTGTGTTTTCCATGCTAACATACGACTCTTTATCCCCAGTCCAAAGGATCATGGGCTGTCCCCGCCGGCGCTGCAGCCTGGGGTCTGTCGCTACGGGACCAAGCTGGCCTGCTGCTATGGCTGGAGAAGGAACAGCAAGGAATTCTGTGAAGGTAGTTGTGGGAAAACTCAGACCACCCTGGGCTCGAGTCGTGGGCCAGTGTCCTTAGGTTTTTATCTGGGGCACCATGAACGGTCATCAGATGGTCCACTACTTGTCACCAAATCCCTTAATTGGTTAAAAAGGATAAACTCTTACCTGCATGTCCCATATACTTTAGGTGCTGGTGTGGATTGTGCTGGATTATACATGGTAAAGGGCAAAAATGTTAGGTTTTTTTTTTTTAAGAGTAACAGTACTACTTTCTTTCTGTCTCTGCCCCAAACTCCTTCCCTCTAGCTGGTTCAGAAATATCTGGATTGACCACAGGTGAAGACAGAACTTGATACTATCCAGAACCTATAAACCACTGAAAGGCACTGATGACATTCCCACATGTCACCCACCATCAGTTTCCTGGTGACATGATGACAACAGCATCAAGATAGTAGGAAAAATATTTGAAGAGCTTTATTGCCTCCCTAGATAAAGAAAGTTAGAACATCCCCCTGGGACTTTGTCAGTTCAAAAAGAGGGTGGCTCTATAGTATCATGGTCACGGGCATTGTCTTGGGAATGTCAGAATGTCAAGGTCAAGGTAAGCCAGCTGAAGCTCCACTTCCTCTGCAACTTGGAGAGATTAATCCCTGCCTCAGAAGGGAAGGAGTGTAAGCATCGAAGGCTATGCTTATGGCCCAGCATGCATAGAAAATAGCGCCTAAATCACCCTTGACTCAGAAAGGACCCATGACTCTCCTGTTCCTTCAAAGCCCATGTGGTGCAGGCATTAAATGTTGCTGTGTTCTTTTTCTAGACACAGCACATTTTTATGTGAAAGCATTCAGGTGGAAAGGAGCGCTTGATTTGGAGTCTTAGAGCTGCACAAGCCTCGAGCCTCGGCCTCTCCTGCCATAAAACTTAAAAGTCTCTGGTGAATAAATGAGGGTGATCTTTGGCTTTCTGTAAGGTCTACTCTGTAACTAAATCAGAGCAGTCTGGCCACGTCACAGCCAGCTGGTCGCATTCTCGATGCTTCTGTAGACAATGTAATAGCACTGGCGTGGAAGGATGTAAAGCGAGCTGTTGAAAGAGCACGTGCAGAGGGTTCAAGCACAAGGCTCAGTGTGCACGTTTGGCAAGCCCAAGAGCTCATTGGCACCCCTGCCGCCCCAGTGAAATGTTGAAGTGTTAAATTGCAACGGTTTCTGTATCTAAAGTCTGTATTCTATCCAATTTGCATGGTCCTTCTTGACGGTAAAGCTATGTGCTCCTCGAAGCACCAAATAACAGGGCTCCTAAGCCAGAGCGCGGGCTGTGTGGTAATGACAAGAGAAGACGTGCCCACCTGCCCGAATGGGCAGAGTCGCACCCCAGCCTGGCAGGTCCCAGTACGCCCAGACTCCACTTCCGTCCGTCTGTTCACCCTTCACTCCTCCAGACACCCTGACTCCAGGCTGCAACTTTCTGGATCTTGGCTCCTGCTCTGCCTAAATCTGCTCCAAGGGCCGGATGGCTCAGCTCAGTACCCTTAACCTTCAAGTGTATGTTACTTAGCAAGATGAGGTAAAGAGTCATCCCCGAACAAATCCCAGTGAAAAGCCGCAGATGGAGGAGTTGGAGGGAGGAATGGACAGGAACTGTAGCTAACGTACACTTCAATCCCAGGCCAGTTTAGATATAAACTAAATTTCCCTGTGTTGTAGATTGGCTGTTCAAGTCCCAGATCCAAAGCCGCTAGAAATGGAAAACATCTTGCTGGAGATTTGACCTTATAGCAGCGAGGGTAACCTCCACCATTTCTCTTAAGTTCGGTTTGGCATTGATCCTGGCTTTCCCGTCTGGCCCACATTGAAAATAACTTTCCAGGGAGCAATCAGAGGTATTCAAGGCTTTAAAAAGTAAAAAAAAAAAAAAAAATGTATTTTCCTAACATCTAAACTTAAAGCTGCATCCCTAAGAGCATATCCATAACAAAATAGACACTGGAAAGCAAAATTCTCTTTTGTCTCCAGGAGGGAAAGAATTTTGCCGAGAAGCATTTTTGCCTTACCTTCTCACTTACGATTTATTCAGAGCCATAAAATGGTTCCCTGTTAAAAGGTCTACACTGATTCCTTCATTTACTGTTTGAAATTATTTGAGTGTCTGATGTGTCCATAGCACTAGTAAATACATCAGGAAGAACAAAGATGAATGTTTAAGTCCCTGTTCTGAAGGTGCTGGGAATCGGGTAGCAGATCTAAGTGAAGGATAGAAGCCAAGTGTAGGTCTAATTATTTCAGAAGATGGAGCCTGACCAATTTCACGGGCGAGGCCCACCCAGGTTCTGTGGAATTCTCGAAGCTGAGTGGAATTCTGTCATGGCCGGAGAAATCAGTAAAGGCTTCCAGAAGGAGGGCTCATGCCAAGTAGCTCTTGAAGGAGCAGCTGGATATTAACCACTGGAGAGTGGGGAAGGGGTGCCCCAGGGTGGGGGTAACAACATAGGAAGAGGCAGAAAGGGTCCTGTTTAGAGAAGAGCAGGCAATCTCATTTGAGCATAGTGTTGCCCGTGTGTCGGGAACAGAGTAGGCCAAGGGTGCAAACTAAGACCAAAGCCAGGTCATAGTGATGATACCTGTGCGGAGTTCAAAAGGCAGTAAAGATTATTTGGTGACTTCTGTGCAAGGCACAGCATGACCAGAGCCGTGCTCTTGGAGTAAAACATCAGTTTGTTGTCATATGTGATATCAGATTTCCCAGGAGCAGAGCCAGTGAAAGTGATTCTTGTGTCAGTCATCTGTTGAGGGGTTCTCTCCGGAGAAATCTGTGAGGGACCGCGGAAGCGGGGGAAGGAGCCAGGCAAAGATACGGTTTCAAGATCCTGATCTTGATCAGCCTGATCCCACAGGAAGCTCTACACCACAGACTTTGTCCTGCCCTAAAAGCAAGGGCTAGGCTGTTAGACCCCATATCGGTTAAGCTCCGGGTCACCGGGTCATTTTGGGTCCAGGTGATTGGGAGATGAATGTTGACATTAACAAAGAATAGGGTTTGGGGTCGAGGGAGGAGATGCTGGGGTCAAGCCAGAGACTCAAGGGGAAGGCAAGTAGGCAGCATTCCTGGGCCATTGCCAAGTCATCCGTTCAGGCGCTGGCTAGTTCCTGAGCTCCTACCGGATCCGGACACAGAAACTGCTCAGGGCTCCGACTCCCCATAGACTCCTTTCTCTCTCATTCGTTTTTCCTTTGTTCTCTCCCCTCCTTCTCTTTGGGTTATTCCACCTTCCTTTTGTCCCATCCACTGCCTCTTCTCGCTGCCTCCTCCGTATGAGCCACACTCAAACTTGCCATCATCGTTGACTACATTTTCTTGCCCCCAATCCAGCGAAACTTTCCTCTCTTGCTGTTTCTCCCATCACTTCTTTCATCAAACAAGTGTTTATGGAATGCCCAGTTTGTGCCAGGTGCCTGGATATGGAAGTGAAAAAGAAAAACAAAAAAAAAAAAACCAGAAGAAACAAATCCTGCCTTTGTCATGCCGCCATCTCCCCCCGCCTCACGATTCTTCTAGTTCTCATCCTTAGGGCTGGAAGTCGGGCCTCCCTGCCTTCCTTCTGTGGTTCAGTCATTTTGACTGATCATACAGAGCTTTAAAGATAGAGTTTGATCATTCAAAAGCAAGAAAGAGAAAATATGGAAGACGAAAAAAGGTCAGTGACAGAAAGAAGAACGACCTTGGCGCTTGACCAGGATTGCTCCGGAGTGGGTCCCTTCCAGCCCCCACACCGCCTATCTTTTATTAAATGTTTGTGTTTATTTGCAAAACTAGCCGACTGTGGTCTGGGAGGCTTTGTTTTCCTCTGAGTGCCACTTGAAGTATAGGCAGTGCCAAGCAAGGTTATGATAAACTTGGCTAAACTCGCACTCCGCACTCCGTTGGGGTGGAGGGGTGAGGGAGAGGGAGCTAGTTCACAAAAAAGCGCTCTGCAGTATCCGGAAGGGGAAACCACAGCGAGAGAGGAAGCAGATCAGCGTCTCCATCCCCCTCGTGGCTTTCTCCACCCGAGAAAAGGCTGCAGAGTTCGACCTGCGTCCATTTCTCTGGGCTAAGTACGCCTGTTCTTTTATCCTCAAAACACCTTTCCCTTCCACAGCTACGTGTGAACGTGGGTGCAAGTTCGGGGAGTGCGTGGGACCAAACAAATGTAGATGCTTCCCAGGATACACCGGCAAAACCTGCAGTCAAGGTCAGTACTACAGGCCGGGGTCCAGGTACAGACGTACCCCACAGCTTTCCGAAGCCATGCAGTCATTGCGAAAGACATTCCTGGGCCCACCATTGGGTGGGTTGTAAGTTGACTCTTCCAATGAAAGGGGTTTCCGAACTAGATCTTTCAATCCATTTCTTCTAGAAAAATACAAAAATCCCTCCAAAGTTTTTGTTAAGATGCCAGAAAAAAGGCCTTTTTTCCTCCTCTTAAATAACTTTTTTTTCCAAAAAGTAATTTTCATTGTGTTCCTACACTACCAAAGTCATGCGTATTTTTTACTGGGAAAACAACAACACGGTGATGCAAAAGGATGTAAGGTAAAAAGTGGGAGCGTCTCATCTGCTCCCCCAACCCGTTTACCCTCAGGCCCTGAAGGGCTCTCCTCTGAGTCGGTGCATTCTTACTGCATGTGCGGTCAGCCCAGACAGAGCCGGCTCATGCTTCTTAAGGCTGTATCCTCGGTCCTGAAGCAAACATTTTTATCATTTGTATAAAAAGGACATCGTTTAACCACTCTCATCTACGTGGTCTCCGATTTCTTGCCATTACACCCAGTGCTAAGCCACACGCCATCATACACGTAGCCTTGCACCCTGGTTTTATAGGGCAGATGTCTGAAAATAGAATCGTTGGCTTGAATGACATGCATGTTTTTATTATAATTGACATATCTTTTTTTTAAAAAGATTTTATTTATTTATTTGGCAGACAGAGATCACAAGTAGGCAGAGCGGCAGGCAGAGAGAGAGGAAGGGAAGCAGGCTCCCTGATGAACAGAGAGCCCGATGTGGGGCTCGATCTCAGGACCCTGGGATCATGACCTGAGCCGAAGGCAGAGGCTTTAACCCACTGAACCACCCAGATGCCCCATAATTGACGTATCTTAAGAGGTATTTTAGGACTTCTCATAAACTGTTTATCTGAAGATACTAAAGACTGTGTTTATACTGTTGACCACAGTGGTTCTCAACTTGGGCAATTTTATTCCCCAGAAAGAGTTGCCAGATAAAATATAAATCTCAAATCAGATTTAAGTTGCAGGTAAACAATAGATAATTTTATAGAGTGCGTAGGTCTTAAATGTTGCATGAGACATATGTCTGCTAAAAAATTATTCGTTATCTAAAATTCAAATTTGGGACGCCTGGGTGGCTCATTGGTTGGGCAGCTGCCTTCGGCTCAGGTCATGGTCCCAGCACCCTGGGATCGAGTCCCACATCGGGCTCCTTGCTCAGCAGGGAGCCTGCTACTCCCTCTGCCTCTGCCTGCCTCTCTGTCTGCCTGTGCTCACTCGCTCTCTCTCCCTCTATCTCTGACAAGTAAATAAATAAAATCTTTAAAATTCAAATTTAACTGGGCATCCTGCTTTCTGTTTGCTCGATCTGGGAACCTTACCCCAGGAGACATCTGGCAATGTCTGAAGACGCTGTGGGGGTGGGGGGTGGGGTCACTCCTAGCATCTGGTAGGTAGAGCCCAGGGCGAGGGCTGGTTTGCTCTGCCTCATATAGTGTATGGGGTGGCCCTCACTGCAGAGAAGGATCTGGCCCAAATGTCAGCAGGGCTGAGGCCCAGAGACCCAGGTGGGCAGAAGCCTGGCGTAATTTAGCAAGTGCCTGCAGTCTATAATACAGTTAGGCAAAGAACAGCGCATCAAGTTCAGCTATCCTTGGGGCTGCCGGGCTTCTGGAGGGAAGGATGGAGTCTCAGAGATGGGCATGCAGCCACTCCACTGTGCCACCCCCAGGCCTCGCTGCCAAGCCCCAAGGTTAGCTGTGTACACCCATGCACCAAAGGGGCCGCTAGGCCTGCTGCTCAGAGGGCAACCTCTGAGTCTCCACTGTCCTACCACTAGCAGTGGGACAGTTCACACCAGAAAACCTGTTCCTCCGTTCATCCTGGATTCTGTACCAAGATATCGTCTGTAGAGGTTTGGAAGAGAGAAGATATTTTTCATGCTGGTTTTCCATTCCCCATAAGATATTAGCGTTGAGGGAGTGGTCTAGTCAGCTCAAGTTTGGGACTGTCTTGTCTCCTCCTGCCGTTTCCTGGCCCCATGGTGGCCCGATCAAAGTCCTTCTAGAGCCATTAATGGTGACAGGCCTCCGTCCTCCACGGTGGTGTCTTTCCCCCAAATGGTTCTTCCAAGCAAGGAGGGAGTCACCTCTTGAGTTAGGGCCAAGCGATGGGGTATTTCTGGATTTCCCCTTAATGTCCAATTATGTTTTTCCAGTCCCCCTTTTTTTTTTTTTTTTTTTTTTTTTTTTTTTTTTTTAAAGATTTTATTTATTTATTTGACAGACAGAGATCACAAGTAGGCAGAGAGGCAGAGAGAGAGAGAGGAGGAAGCAGGCTCCCTGCTGAGCAGAGAGCCCGATGCGGGGCTCGATCCCAGGACACCGAGATCATGACCTGAGCCGAAGGCAGCGGCCCAACCACTGAGCCACCCAGGCGCCCTCCAGTCCCCCTTTTTGAAGGGATCAGAACCCATGCAGGAGAAGGCAGAGTAGATAAGTAATGGAGGACCTTTCAGATGTTCCACTAAGACATCAGGAAACTCCTGAGGTTCTTATAAGAGTGGAAAACAGACACCTCTTTATTTTCCACAATAGGCTTTGCCTGTTGCCCTGCTGAATTTTGGTCTTATGCAGAATTTGGTTCTTTTTTCCTTGAAGGACGTAAGCCACGAGGCACCCACATGACTACATCTCCAAAGATAAGTTCCTCTACCCATGATCGCTTTTTTTTTTTTTAAGATTTTATTTATTTATTTGACCAACAGAGATCACAAGTAGGCAGAGAGGCAGGCAGAGAGAGAGGAGGAAGCAGGCTCCCTGCCGAGCAGAGAGCTCGATGCGGGGTTCGATCCCAGGACCCTGGGACCATGACCTGAATCGAAGGCAGAGGCTTTAACCCACTGAGCCACCCAGGTGCCCCTAATCGCTTTTTTTTTTTAACGATTTTATTTATTTGGGCACCTGGGTGGCTCAGTCAGTTGGGCATCTGCCTTCGGCTTAGGTCAAGATCCTAGTGTCCTGAGATCGAGTCCCTCATTATGCTCCCTTCTCTCAGCAGGGAGCCTGCTTCTCGCTCTCCCTCTGCTCCTCCCCCTGCTTGTGTGCTGTCTGTCAAATAAATGAATTAAATTAAGAGATTTTATTTATTAATTTGAGTGAGATACAGAGCACATGGGGGAGGGGCAGGAGGAGAGGGAGAAGCAGACTCCACCCAAGTGGGAACTGGATGTGAGGCTCGATCCCAGGACCCTGGGATCATGACCTGAGCCGAAGGCAGACACTTAACCCACTGAGCCACCCAGATGCCCCAAAAAGTCATTCATTCTTAGTATTTAAATTCTTTTTTAGGAAATACTGAGAAGCATAGAGAAGAAAGTCCCCTCAATCTTACCCCTAGAGAGAACCATTGTTGGCATTTAGAATGTAGCCTCCGAGACTTAAATGGTGTCCTACAGCCTCCCCACCGATAACTGCCTGTCAGGGCTCCTTCTGGAAGGGTGTGAGCCAACACAAGTTAGCCGGCATGGGCTGCCCAAAACAGGAACAACCGGAAGGAGGCGTTGCTGTGGGCACCTGTCATAGGCTGTCTGGGACAGTATTAAAGGCTAAAATATCTAGATTGTATTTCTGGCTTTTTATTCTAATGTTACACACACAGAACTGTGTGCACATCAACAATATACTACAGAGTGAACTTTCAGATGCATCCACATAACCAAGAAACGGAAATTTAACAGCCTTCCTGAGAACCCCACCTGCTCTCCCCCAGTGCCTTGCCCCCTCAGCCCCAAGAAGGAACTCTGTCTTGACCTTTTACACCACAGATGAGTTGTGCTTGACTTTTTTTTTTTAAGATTTAACTTTATTTATTTGAGAGCAAGAGAAAGCACGAGTGGGGGGAAGGACAGACAGAGAAGCAGACTCCCTGCTGAGCAGAGAGCCCAATTCGGGGCTCCATCCCAGGACCCCAAGATCATGACCTGAGCTGAAGGTGGACGCTTAACGAAATCACCCAGGTGCCCCGTGCCTGACTTCTTAAAAAAACATTTTTAAAAAATTTTTTTAAAGATTTTATTTGACAGAGAGAGAGATCACAAGTAGGCAGAAAGGTGGGCGGCTTGGAGTGGGGGGAGCCAGGCTCCCCACCGAGCAGAGAGCCCGATGTGGGGCTCGATCCCAGGATCCCGAGATCATGACCTGAGCTAGAGGCAGAGGCTTAACCCACTGAGCCACCCAGGCATCCCAAAAGATTTTATTTGTAAGTGGGGCTCCAACGCAACCCCGAGGTCAGCAGTCACGTGCTCTACTGACTCAGCCAGCCAGGCGTCCCTCGCCCGATTTCTAATGTACTCCTTTGTCTCCAGCTTCTTCCTCTCACTCCCGGGTCATGAGCTTCACTTGTCGTGGCTTGGAGCTATAGTTGCTTCAGCCTCATTGCTGTATGATATTCCTTTGCATGAGGATACAGGTCCTCTCTCCTCTCCTGCCCTCTGCTGGGAGCGGTAGGATTCTCTGCAGCCCAGGGCTGTTGCGGATAGCGCTGCTGCGGTCCTCTCAGTCCGCATCTTCTTGGCGGGCGCCCGTCCACATTGCTGTTGGGGGTCCGCCTGGGAGTGGCATCGCTAGGTCATGCGTATCCGTGTCTCTGGCTACAACAGACTCTGCCAAACAGCTTCCCAAAGTGCTTCTGCCCCTTTGCCTTCCCTCCGTCACTGTACGATCGTCCTGTTTGCCCCACATCCTCATCAGTCCTTCAGAACGGAGTTTTACTGATAATTGGAGAAGAGGCGAGTCATTGGCCCACGAAATCCGCCCCCCACCGCCACCAGCGGGGTCCAGGGAAGCCAGCCCAACCCTCCGTCCTGATGTTTCCCGATGTAGTTAGCCTCTCTTCTGTTCTGCCTGCCCCCTGCAGATGTGAACGAGTGTGGAGTAAAGCCCCGGCCATGCCAACACCGATGTGTGAATACGCACGGCAGCTACAAGTGCTTTTGCCTCAGCGGCCATGTGCTCATGCCGGACGCCACATGTGCGAGTAAGTTCCAGCCTCCAGACTGCCTGCAGTCCTCCTTCGAGACCAGATGTTCGCAACCATAGGAACAATTTCTTTTAAAAATCATGGTAAAATAAATATAACATGAAAGTCACCATTTGAAACCATACATTTCCATGGCATTTAGTACATTTATGATGTTGTACTACTACCACCACTGTCTAATTCTAGAACATCCTCCTCACCCCAAAAGAAAACCCTGTGCCCATGAGCGATCATTTCTCATTCCTCCTCTCCAGCGCCCTGCCCCCGCCACCGCCACACCCACTAATCTGCTTTCTGTCTCTCTGCATTTGCCTATCCTGGACATCTGCGTTTTTTGTTTTTTTTTTTTTTTTAAGATTTTATTTATTTATTTGCCAGAGAGAGCGAGCACAGGCAGACAGAGTGGCAGGCAGAGGCAGAGGGAGAAGCAGACTCCCCGCTGAGCAGGGAGCCTGATGCGGGACCCCACCCCAGGACGCTGGGACCATGACCTGAGCCAAAGGCAGCCGCCCAACCAACTGAGCCACCCAGGCATCCCGACACCTGCTTTTTAAATAAAGAGGCGAACTGGGGAGAAAAATAAATTTCATGTCTCTGTATATGTAGGGCATTGGGGGTTTCTTCATGAAAATAAGCATATTGATTTAGGGAGGTGATAGATTTACATTCCATTTGGGGACATCAGTTCTTCCCAACTGCCTTTCTCACGCCCCTTGCCCTGTGCTCACAGATTAGTGACTCTTGTTGGAAATACATTCCAATTCACATTCCTGAAAAGAAAAGCCTTTCTGTGATAAAGAGAAACCCATGTCCTGAGGGAGGTAAGAGTATATCCATCCATTTATCCAAAGGGAATCAGGTTTACTGTTGCAGCGGAAAGGCAGACCTGACCTCCCTGCCCGTCTCCCTTCCTCGTCTTTCCCCCCCCAACCCTCCCCCTCCCCCAACCTCTTATGGCTTCTGCCGGCTTCCTGTGCTTACGGAGTTACAGACTTCTTGCCCATCTGGGGCTTTGCCACAGTTACACAGTCTTGGCTAGTGCATGGTTTGACGCTCCCCTGGCTTGTCCTTCTGTTTTCTGCCCTTGGTAAAGGGCCCCAACACCACCAGTCACCTAGATCCTCTGTTGGCAAGGAGGCTTAGGAGAGAAGGCAGACATTCAAATAAAAAATCCTTATTGTTAAATAAAAGTTATATGAATGTGGTAAAAAAAAAAAATCCTTATTGTACTAAATGAAACAGAAACCCACAAGAGACAAATATGTTTATAATATATATGATATTATATATAAATATTATGTACTTGAATGAAATCTTGTAAGGTGAGCAACCGTGTAACCACTACCAAAGAGAACTTTGCCAGAAACCCCCTCCCTACCGCATCGTGGGAACCACTGGCTAGGTGTTTATGTTGATCACTTAACATTTTTTTTTTAAGATTTTATTTATTTGTCAGAGAGAGCGAGCGAGCACAGGCAGACAGAGAGGCAGGCAGAGGCAGAGGGAGAAGCAGGCTCCCTGCCGAGCAAGGAGCCCGATGTGGGACTCGATCCCAGGACCCTGGGATCATGACCTGAGCCGAAGGCAGCCACTTAACCAAGTGAGCCCCCCCAGGCGTCCCCATTTAACATTTCTAAAAAGATCTATGCTCATGGATGTTTTGAAACACTCCATGAAGGCCAAATCGGTGCCAAAAAAGGTATGTTTTCCCAAATGGAAGGATAGAATTAGAGAAATGTTGAAGACTAAGTTTAAAAGAAGACAACTAAAGAGAAAAGAGAATGAATGAGAAATGTTGTCATCGGTAGGTATTCGTTACATTACTTTGACACGTGTATCCATCTTTGTACCTTCTTTGTCTATTTCTGGATGTGGAAGGATTGCTCGGACACCCAGTTTAGAACTCAATGCGTCCAGGTCAAACCTGGACCTCTCCTGATTTTATTTCACCTGACTCCTGGCAGTTTCTTTTGTCCTGCTGGATGATTGATATGTTATGGATGGTGCTGGATAAAGGGGGCGTATTCACTACACTTCCCTGTAGGAGACACCAGTGATCCATATATAGTAGACTTTTGCTAAGGAAATACATTTTTGTGGGATAAGCTGTGTTTAGCAACAAGTAACAGAAAAATCCACCTAAATTATCTCATTTACTAAAAAAAAGCCGGTGGCAGGCAATTCCAGAACAGCTCAGTAAGGACTCACTCTCTGCCATCCTCAGGGTGCTGATTTTATCCTCACACTTGTGACCTCATAGTCACAAGACGGCTGCCCCAGCTCCAGATATCACATGTACATTTAAGGGAGGCCTGATGAAGGGGAGAGAAATAATGCCAGTGAATGAATGACTCTTTCATGCTTGCCCCTTTCATCATGCAGCAGCATCTTTTCCAGAAGCCCTGCTTCTGCCAGCAGGCTCATCTTTATATCTCTTTTGGCCGTAGCTGGATCTTATGGCCACCCACTGTCGCTCCAAGGGAAGCTGGGATGAAGATAAGTAACTGGCTTTCCTGCCTCAATGATGGGAGTGGTGAGAGAAAGAGGGCTCCTGGATGGATTGGGGCAGCCAGTCAGTCATATTCGCCACATGTTTTCACACAGGCGTGGAAATGACCAGGTCTCGTGACCTGAGTGGCTCTCATTGAGGCTAGGTATATATGGAGAGATCTATAGAAGGGATTTTCTTTTCCCCAATAACTCAGATCGGTCATCCCCATCCGACGTTGCATTTCTGCCTAGAGAGGCCTACGGGTGACAGAAAGATGTGATAAGAGAATGTACGAGAGAAGGATGCAGCCTTTGGTGACCGAGGAGTGCCTGCCTACAGAACAGACCGTGGCATCAGCAAGATGCCACCCTCGCCCAGATGCCATGGGGGTCTTGGACCGTGATGCTCATTCTGTAATACATTCTGTGTATGACCCCGAATGTCCTAGAATGCAGAGATCCTTTCTCAGTGAGAGCTTTTTACCGGCTCAAGAGGGGAGGGCTAACGCTTATGTCCATTTTCAGACTCCAGGACGTGTGCCATGGTGAGCTGCCAGTATGCCTGTGAGGACACGGAGGAGGGGCCGCGCTGCCTGTGTCCGTCCCCGGGCCTCCGCCTGGCCCCCAATGGAAGAGTTTGTACAGGTAGAGCTGCCTGGCTCACCTCTGCGCCTCCTTCCCCCTCTACTGCGTTCCTTCTCTGTCATTCGGCACGATCTGCTTGTTGACTAGACTGAAAGCTCCTGAAAATATAGATTTCTGCCCATTTCTGATCCAGTTGGCCACATAGGCTCTAGACACCCTTTGGGATGCTAGACAGAACACTCCTCTGTTCCTTGGGGATTGTCTAAGGCCCTAGTGGAAAAGGGATAGAGGTCATTTTACTTTAGCATATTTACCCTGCCTGTTTCACTTCCACTAGCATAGAAACCTGCTACTCACTGTCATTCAGTGAATAAAATCCCAAGGGCCATTGGTCTCCATTTTGGGTTCCAGCTCATATGTTCCTACAAAAATGCAGTTACTTAGTTTTTGTTTTTATATCTAAGACTGTTGAGAACAGTATGTCCTTTCTGCGTTGTTTGAGTTAGCAAGTAACCAACTTCCCCTTGCCTTTAAAGGTTGCTCTAGATGAGCTGAACTAAGTATTCCAAAATCATTTCTCTTGGAGGGATGAGCAAACTGGATCCACGGTGTTAAAGGAGGAGACAGAGCCCTCCTTTCTAGCGTGGAGTTCAGTCAAACCAATGGATTAGAACTTCGGTTTCTGGCTCTCCCCTGTCTTATTTTGTGTCTTAGTTTTGGGCCCCGCAGAAGCTGACCCTGAGCAAGTAGTTGATTGGGGAGGTGACCCCAGGGAACGCTCCTTGAGGAGGAGGTGAGGGAAAGCCCTGGGCAAATTTAAGGAGCAGATTAAACATGGGCGCCTGGTGGCTCAGTGGGTTGGGCCTCTGTTTTCGGCTCAGGTCATGATCTCAGGGTCCTGGGATCAAGCCCCGCATCGGGCTCTCTGCTTAGCAGGGAGCCTGCTTGCCTCTCTCTCTACTTGTGATCTCTCCCTCTGTCAAATAAATAAATAGAATCTTTAAAAAAAAAAAAAAAAAAGGAGCAGATTAAACATCTGTGCTCCTCTAGGAGGCAGGGGAAGCTGCCTCCAGGTTTTCCTCCTGGGTCAAGGGCACTGGGGATTTATGCACCAACTCCTGTTCTTTATTAACTGGGCACGTGCTGCTCTGGAACCTTGACACCCCGGCATGCCCAGCCCAGCCTGGGTGAGTGTCACTGCACAAGGTCGCAGGTGCCGCCTTAGATAGAGAAAGGCTGTGTGCCAGGGGCGATGGGTGGGGCAGTCACAGGGTACCCTCATGGCTGATGAAACACTTTTTGCCTTATTTCCCTTGTGGATCTGAACTATGTTTAGTAACCGAACTGTATATTCTCATCACTCTGTACTTCCATGCAAGTGAGCACACAGCATTAAGAAGGACTATCACACTGAATCAGTGCTGGAAGAGTTGTTAATCTTTTTTATTTAAATAAGCAAATACCTGTGCAATTTAATGTTCTTCCTTGTTTACTGCAATAGAAATATTTCTCAGTGCTGGATGTTTATTTATCCCAAATGTACATACCCTGATAAGCTGCATTTAGAAAGTTCAGCCAAATAGGTCCTGAATCAGTGAAATAGTTTTTTACAAAAAGCCCTGTAGGGGCACCTGGGTGGCTCAGTGGGTTAAAGCCTCTGCCTTCGGCTCAGGTCATGATCTCAGGGTCCTGGGATCAAGCCCCGCATTGGGCTCTCTGCTTGGCAGGGAGCCTGCTTCCTCCTCTCTCTCTCTGCCTGCCTCTCTGCCTACTTGTGATTTCTCTCTGTCAAATAAATAAATTAAATCTTTTTTAAAAATAAATAAATAATTAAAAAGCCCTTTAAAATTAAAATTTTGGCCCTGCTCTTTGAGAATAATCTAATTTCATTAGATTCATAGGGTTTGGCATTCCTCAGTAAAATAAGATATATACAAGACTCATTCTTGATCAAACTGAAGCCAATTTTTCCTCACCTTTGATTTGACGAGTGTCATTTTTATTGAAGGGAAAGATAATTTGCACAAAAGTGGTCCCTGAAAAATTATTTTGGTCAATCCAATATGTATTTAATCTTTTAAGAATGCAAAGAGAACAGTAAGCCAGTACTAACTTGCATGTTTACCCACAGGGCCAAATTAACAACATAAAACATCTATTCTATTTGACAGCTTAAAGTGAAAGCAAAGCCTGAGTCTGGATATTTGGGTCAGCATAGCCACGTGCCCCTCAGTAGCCTAACTCTCAAGAAAAGCAGGGAAGCCTGTTGTCTGCTCAAGTTCCATCCCGACATCATTACGCTTGACCCACAATTTATGTTTAAAGGTAGTTGTAGCAAACCATGGCTCTGGTATTTGGGTCAGTATCGTAGGAGCCCTGGGGGAACTGGCCGATGAAATCATTCTTCCATAGAAGACAACCTTGAAGGTGTGTATCCAGTTTGCTTAACATGTAGTTACCTGACTTAGTTTTCAAAAGTTGTATACGCTATAATAGCTGGAAAAATAATTCCATCAACGAGCACATCATGTCTCTGTGCCAAGTGCCAGCCATACGCTCCCTGCCCCAGGAGAGATGGGGATGTGAGTATCCATGTGGCAGAGTGATAATGTCTCAAAAACAAGATGTGCAACGTGACGGGAACACACTGCGTGTGTGTCGGTGTGAGCATGCACACGTGTGTGTCTTAAAGGGAGAGTGCTTTTCTTGCCATCGCTGACACCTTCTGGTTCTCCATCCTAGACATTGACGAATGTGCCTCCGGTAAAGCCGTGTGCCCTTACAATCGAAGATGTGTGAACACATTCGGAAGCTACTACTGCAAATGTCATGTTGGTTTCGAACTGAAATACACCAGGGGCCGGTATGACTGTGTAGGTAAGAATCGGTGTCTTTTTCTTCTGCGGTCTCCCCAGCAGACCTGTAGGCTTTGTCTGCAGGTGTTCGGGTGTCAGTTCAGTCTAAACTTGAACAATCTACTGTACCGACCAGTTGAACAATACAGTTTGTTTGTTTGTTTGTTTCTGGCTTTTACGGAACTCTAGTGAGATGAATTAGGTAAAGCCAGGTCAGTAAAGGTCTAAAGTAAGGGACTGCCTTGTTTCTAGTTCTGCTTTGTGGGCAAATATCTTGAGATGATTTTTGTGGATTTTTTAAAAATTGGGTTAGTTTTCTTTTTAATTTTGGATTCCCTGGATACATATCTAAACAAAGGGAACTAGAAAGCACAAAAGGAAGAATAAAAAGGCCCTTTTGGTCTTGATCTCAGTCATCTGTTCATAATAGTTTCCTTTGCAGGTGGCTTTAGAAAAATATGTGAGGGGCTGAAGGCACAGTCTCTTTCCTCCTTCGGCCCTGTCATGGTTCAAACTCCAAATCCCCTAAAATGTTTGGTGGGTCACCGAAGCCACTCTCTCATAAGATTCTGGTGTCAGTCAGCTCATGGCCTGTTTTGTGTGAAATAAACTACCTTGGCCTTTAGTGAAGGGATTCCAAGCCCCAATGTGCAAGTGAAGGGGGGTGTCTGGGAGCCCTTAGACACACTCACATCGCCCTTGCTACAGCGCAGGATAGGGCCTGCCCTATGGTGAAGGGAGATCCGGGCGCCCTGTAGATGCCTCTCTGTGTAGCATATAGAGCAAATGTGTGTATAATGGGAACGCTGGTGGGTTGGGGGGAAAGTAGGATTTCATTCAACACCCCCATCCAGAGCATCCTGAAGCCTTCACATCCATCTGCACTCAAATCCTTTGAAACACAGAGGCTGGCATACACATGCTCATAAAATCCATGTTTCTTGGGGACTTGGCCCCCAGGCCCTGCTGCAGACACCCAGCTCCGCTCTGTAGCACCACAAAGCTGCATCACAAAGAAACCTGTTCGCTGATACCTAGGGGGTTTGTCTGGACGGGGTGGGAAAGCACACGGGGAGCTTCCAAGGGAAATGCATCTTGGGATTCTAAGTGAGTAAGATTAGCATCTGAGCTCCTTTGGTGGCTAAATTTGAAACAATGGACTATTTTGTGGGCACAGGTCTCCCAAAGCACGGAGAGCGGGTGAGATGGAGAAGAGGGCTAATGAGCTGCTCGATCAGGTAGGGTTCAGCCAACTTTCCTGGCCTCCATCCAGCAGACGAGCTTGGACCAGCCTGACCCGGCTCCCGGCAGCTTTGAACAAAATGCTCTGAACCGCTGACATCATCTGAGCTCATAGGCATATTATTTTCTAATACTGTTACTTCTGAATTAGACGGATGAAAAAGTTAACCAAAACACTTGAACATCTTACAGATTTCAGTGGTGTTGATAAGCAGTCGGGGTTGCCATGGGGGCAGTGGGCTGCGAGGAGCTCCCCCCAGCTCCCCGCCGTGTGCTAGCGTCAGGCTGAGGCCAGGCTCTGCGCCAAGGCGTTGGTTCTGAACACCTCTCAGTTCTTAGGCCCCACTCGGTTCGTTTGGCAGTGCTGGGTGGTTGGCCCCCGGGGTTGCTCGAGTGACGGTCTTAGAGTAGGTATGAGGTCATCTTCTAGCAAACCCTCCTGCCACAGACTTGTTCACGGGAACGTGCTCATTTTTAGATATAAACGAGTGCGCCATGAATACCCATACGTGCAGCCTCTACGCCAATTGCCTCAATACTCAAGGGTCCTTCAAGTGTAAATGCAAGCAAGGGTACAAAGGCAACGGACTTCAGTGTTCTGGTAAGTAGCACTTGCTCGTGGCATCTTAGCTATCCGCAGGAAAGTGTTCCTGCCATATCTCCTTCCTTCCTCCCTTCATTTGTCTGTGTGTGTGTCTCTGTCTCTTGGTGCACGTGTGATAGCTTGTGCGTGCCCTATTTGAAAATTTTCACTCTGCCTCAGTCTTCTCCGCTGACCAGACCACACCTTCATCACTCACTGAAGTTGTGGGCACCGAACTTAAAGACCAGCAAAGGTCCTGGATATTTCTCTGGTCACAACTTACTTTCAGATACTGAAAATAAGCTTTAAGGACAAATGGCGCAATGTGAATGTTATCCGGCAGGATGGGGTAGGTTATGGTGCGGTAACAAGCCATCCTAAAACATTAGTGCCTCAGGACCACACACTTTTGAACCACATGAGTGCAAACTTCTTCCAGAACACACAACCAAAAGTACGATGCAGATGACATCATTTTATCAGTCGTCCTCAAACCTACATTCACATTTTTTTAAAGGTTTTATTTCTTTATTACAGAGAGAGGACTAGCGGAGGAGAGGCAGAGGAAGAGGGAGAAGTAGACTCCCCACTGATCAGGGAGCCCCACGCAGGGCTCGATCCCAGGACCCCGGGATCATGACCTAGGCCGAAGGCAGACACTTAACCGACTGAGTCATCCAGGCGTCCCTGATTGACATTTTTAGCAAGAATCCCATTTTCCATGTTCGTGAATTCCTTAATGCTTAGGTGCCAAAATCTTAAATTGATAAACCAAATGTATAACCAGAAAATGTCCCTGCCGTGAACAGCCAGGACAACAGTAGTGGGTTACTGCTCACTCATACTGTGTCCAGGGAGAGTTGTCCAGGGTTTCTTCTCAGTGTGGTCACTTAGGGAGCCACGCCGGCCGAGGCGCCATCATCCTAAGGCACCGCGGGATCAGTCTGAGGCCTTTGGTATTTGTCACGGCGGGGAAAGAAGCTCCGACAACCGCACAGTCGCTTTCGGTTCACTCAGCTTGGAAGTAGGCACGAAAAATACGTCATTCCCCCCACTTGTGCCCAAAAAGGAAACTGGAAGTCCCGAAGAGGACCGGAATGTGTACCAAGGCAGATTCCAGGGACAACGGTGCGGTTGCTGTCCTGGCAAGTGTCTCACAGCGTTGAGAGTCACACAGGTCTATCCGGCTGCCCTTGTCCCTTTTAGCGCCAGCTTATGGTGTGGCTGGGTCTGTTGACTGCCTCGACTCTGCCCCCCTGTGCGCCCTTAGCAGACTCCCCACATCTTCCCACACGTGCGGCTGCAGGCTCGGCCTTGACCTTCCCGTGCCCTCGGGCGGCCAGTGGTCCAGATAACACAGCAGAGAGGCCGCTCCGATGGCAGACACAGTGTCCGCGCTGTGACCGACTCTGAGCAGCGGAGGTGTAAAGGCTCCCGGTGCCCTGTGGGCTGTGGCTGAGAGCGGCCGGACAGGAGTGTGTGCGGAAGGACGCGAGGAGGCGGGAAGTCACATCCTCTGAGGAATGTCGGAAGGACCGGGCCGCTTCTCGTCTGGAAGAAACAGCGTGGAGGAGCATAAATGGTGCCCACGCATATTTCAAGCGATTTGGAATAAATGCGACTGCCCAGAGGCGCCTGGGTGCCTCAGTCAGTGGAGCGTCTGCCTTTGCCTCAGGTCGTGATCCCGGGGTGGTAGGATCGAGTCCCGCGTGGGGCTCCCTGCTCAGCGGGGAGTCTGCTTCTCCCTCACCCTCTGTGATCTCTCTTGCGTTCTGTGTCTCTCAAATAAATAAATAAAATCGTAAAATATTTTTTAAAAAGGTGACTTCCCAAAGCAGACTGGGACCAATAGGTGGAGGGTGGAGCCTATATTCTCTCTTACGAAGGCTGGCCAGGTGTCTGACAGCAGATGCCGGAGCCTGGCTGGGGGACACATTCTACCGCGCAGCCTCCCAGGCTGGGCTCCAAGCTCTCTCGGCAGGATTCCTGCCTTGGGCTGGAGGTGGGGTTACAGAGCCGGCTCCATCCCGCCGCCCCCCCCCACCACGACCTTTAGTAAGTTGTCTTAACCTCTCTAAACTCCGCTTTCTCCTGCACACCTTGTGATGAGCCGGTCCGGGGGCACCCCCTGGCTTCAGCAAGGCAGGGTGGACAGTTCATGCAGATCTTAGCCCCCGTGCCCCGGGCTCCCTGCACGTGGCCATGTGCTTTTTCTAGAGCACTGCTCAGTCCCTTTACAAGGACAGCTCTCAACCAGTGCGCCCCAGGAGTCTGGACAAGTACCCTGAGTGGTCACAGGATGGGACAGTTCTGAAATGTGTTTTACATTGGTTCCCAGATGTCCCCAGCAGGACTGAGCCCCTTACCCACAGCGATTTCCCACCCGTTGAGGTACTGTCTTTAGCCTTCCCCCACGTCTGCCTCCTGGAATCTCCTCCCATAAACCCCCTGCACCCAAATCCTTGGTATCTGTTTCCGGTTCTGCTTGGGGGAGCTCTCATTCAGACAGGTACCTCTCAAGCACATTGTGAGGTTCGCATCGAGGTAATCTAGGTAGAGAGCTTCGTTCTGCCGAGCACATAGTAGATGCTCGGTAAAGTTAGCTATGGTTATTGCTATTCGTGCCAAGGGCCAGCTACTCCTCGATCTGAAATTCTGTAATGGCAAATGCACAAATGCTGTGCATGCAGAAGAGATGCCTCAGGAAAACACTTGCTGCAGGAACCGGACAACTCACTCCGCATACCCACCCCCAGCCCCAGACCTAAGAATCAAAGCAAAAACTGCCCAGAATAAACCTGGGGTCACCTTCCTTCCTGCTCAGTGAACCCCCTTGAAACTGTTTTTTAAGATTTTATTTATTTATTTTAGAGAGAGAGCTTGTGAGTGAGTGGATGGGCAGAGGGAGAGAGGGAATCTGAAGCAGACCCCCCACTGAGCGTGGAGCCCAGTGTGGGGCTCAGTCTCCTGACCCTGAGCTCATGACCCGAGCCAAAATCAAGAGTCAGACACTTAACTGACTGAGCCCCCCAGGCGCCCCCACAGTGTGTTACTCGTGTCCAAATGAAGGCGGTGTCCCAAAGCCTGCAGCCGGATAGCTGTTTGCTTCCCGCATTTCCTATGTTGTCCCCTAGCGTTGTGAAATGATAAATTCCACATCAACACAAACACTTCTTAGGTTAAGACTTCCGTTTTTCTTTGACCATCCAGCTTTAGGCGTATTCTTGGATAAAGCAAATATTTCCGTATTCTGTGGAACCTAAGATTCCTCACAATGTTCTGTTTGGTACCTTGAAACCATTCGTTCTGCCGATTTGTTCTGCCCATTCTGCTGCTGGATTTTTTTTTCATCTCTCACCAGAATGTTTATTTAAAAGAGAAAACTGTCTTTGGGTCATTCACCATATTACTTGCCCAGCCCTATCCATTCTGCTTTGATCCTTTGTAAAATAAATAGCCCTATCTCTGTTGAAAATTGATCTTAACAGACTCTTAACCACACTGCCGAAAGGATGGCCCCAGATTCACTCTAACGTGCATAGGAAAGTCATGCAAACAAAATTGAGAATCCCGTTCAGTTAGCTTGCCGCATTATAAAACATTATATTGTAAAATGTATTTGTGTGCGCATGAATCGCTGTCACATAACATACAGCACTGATAGAGCAACTTCTATTATGGGTTCATTGTTTTTGCAAAAGTCCAGACTCCGTGTTGCAGTACGGAAGAGGAGTTAGGGGCATCCAGGTGGCTTTTCAATTAAGCGTTGGATTCTAGATTTCATGATCTCGGGGTCGTGAGATCCAGCCTGGAGTCAGGCTCCATGGAACTTGCTTCAGATTCTCTCTCTCTCTCTCCCTCCTCCTCCCCCACCCCCAAGGGGAGAAAAAAAAACAAGAGGAATTAGTAGACTGTCCTTGTGCACATATGTGCCCAGGGAATGGAGTACCTTTTAGGCAGACGTGTATGGTTTCTTCTGGTCTAATATATGTGAGTATTAATACTACACTGTTAGATAATTTGGTCTTTTTTTTTTTTTTTTAGAGATTTTATTTATTTATTTGACAGATGGAGATCACAAGTAGGCAGAGAGGAAGGCAGAGAGAGAGAGGGAAGCAGGCTCCCAGCAGAGCAGAAAGCCTGATGCAGGGCTTGATCCCAGGACCCTGGGATCATGACCTGAGCCGAAGGCAGAGGCTTCAACCCACTGAGCCACTCAGGTGCCCCATAGATAATTTGGTCTTAATCTGACAGTAGCTCTACTCATTCTAAGCAAATCAAAGCTTCAATATTACCTGACTTGGGTAGTGAGTCAATTTAGGAAAGGAACCGATGGCACTTTGTTAGCAGGGGCATGGCTTCTGCAGCCACATTACCTTGGCCTACTACCTGTGGGTTGTAAACAAGCAATTTCACCTTTAGGGCTCCAGTTTCCACCTCTAAAAAATACAGATAATGATATCTGGCCCTTAGTATTCTTTTGATGATTACATGAAATAATCCATATAAAAAATGCCCATATAAAGGGCTTGGTTCCAACCTAGAATATATCAAATGCTCGATAATTGTACACTAGGAGTAGGAGCGATCATGGCAATGGCTTCTTTAGCAGAATTCAACAATTGTTCCCATCAAAAGCATTTCCTTGGTTGTTAGAAATGTGCTCTTGATCTAATTCAATTTGTAGACCACGTAGTTAAGATCACAGGCGTGGCTACAATGGGCCATTCCAACTTTCTTCTTTCGATTATAATGGAAACCTTAAGACATTTGGAGGGATGGCCTGGAAAATACCTTTTTAACTCAGTAAAAGATTTTCGACATTCTGTTGATGAATTTTAAAACTAATAGCAAACAGGGGCGCCTGGGTGGCTTAGTCAGTTCAATGTCCAACTCTTGGTTTCGGTTCAGGTCATGATCTCAGGGTTGTGGGATCAAGTCCCGTACCAAGTTCTCTGCTCAGCATGCAGTCTGCCTCAGACACACTCTCTCTCTCCCCATCTCCCTCCCTCTCTCAAATAAATAAAGAAATAAACAAAACCTTTTTATAAATAAACAAAAAGAACAGCAAACAGGCCAAATAATATGTTCTGCACTAATCTTATTAATGGACATATATTTGCCCATTTAAACCTCACAAAAACCCTATTCTTCCCCCAACTTTATAAATGGGTAAACTGAGGCAAAGAGGAGTCAAGTATTGGTTTGAGGACAAATTCCCAGAGGATGCAGGGAAGTGGGCTGCGGGGCTGTGTGCTTAAGCACAGGTTAGGTGTGTCTGTGACCTGTGGCTACTCCTTGGGGACGGAGAGCGCTCGTGGGCCACTCCACAGCAAGCTGCCGTGGCTCAGCCTTTCTGCCCTCCCAGCCCCACCCTGTCTGCTGGGCCCCATGTCACAGTACTGTCCTCACCTGTGATGTAGCCTCTCCTCCCAGCGCCGTGCGCAGAGTTCAGATGAGAGGAACCTTTCTCCTGCCGGGTGGTTTGAGATCATCTGATGATCCAAGCCCAGGTGAGGGAATGTCAGAGTCCTGTTTTCTTGGCAAAGATGATCTCACATCATAGTGATCTTCTCTAAAGTTCAGATTTTCAGGTAGGTAGAAGTTTTTGACAAAGTGGATATTTAGAGAACTCTCCAATCTCTCCAAAGAAAAAATGTCAGTAGGAGACAGGACTGTGATTCTGAAAACTCTGAAATTCCCTGTTTTTAGGTCTGCGATCCCCACGCATGCCAGTGACCCTCTGATTGTAACTTCTCCTCCCACGTGTTTATAGTCCCAAGAAGATGGTGCGTTAATCCAGAAATGTTTAAGAGACACAGTCACTGGTTAAGTCAACTTTGAAACAGCAGTATCTAGATAAAGCCACATCTATCAGGGCACCTGGGTGGCTCAGTGGGTTAAAGCCTCTGCCTTCCGCTCAGGTCATGATCCCAGGGTCCTGGGATTGAGCCCCGGGGCTCTCTGCTCAGCGGGGAGCCTGCTTCCTCCCCTCTCTCTGCCTGCCTCTCTGCCTACTTGTGATCTCTTTCTGTCAAATGAATAAATAAAATCTTTAAAAAAAAAAAAAAGCCACATCTATCCATTCATAGTCATGCGAATGCCTAGCTTTTTTCCCTTGCCTCAGCTCTTTTTACATACTAAAGCGGTGAAATTGTTGACACCACAAAGGTTGTGATGGTTTGATTTTTTTTTTTTTCCAATAGGAAAAAATTGAAACTTCAAAGCAGAAACTAAAAGTAGATGATTAGGTTTGCCTGATGTGGGTTGAAACCCTCTTCCCCATTATTTAGTAAAGGTCCTTAGTTTTATGTTACTGATTACATGAAGGAAATTTCCAGGGAATGAGTGTTTCCTGTTAATTTTTCATGTGAGGTCTTGGGAAAAGACTCAGGGAACTGTTGACAAAATTACACAGTGGGACCTCCAGAGGAAGGGCCATGTGATCAGCGCCTTCCAATCAAAGCTTAATATGCAGCCTCTTGTAGAGTGCATGAAACAGGCCATCCGAAGGTTGGGAAAAGGAGTAATGATACATAACTTGTATTACCAGTAGCTGGTTTCCAGCCCGTAAGTATGGACTGTCACGCTGATAAGCGGCTCGAACATTTCATTGAAAAGGGAAATGCAGCTCTTGCCACGATAGCTTTAGATTGATTTCAAACTGAAAGTGATGTGTTAATTAAGAGCATATATATGTTCAAAGCATTGTTCCTCCTTCTTTTGATTATCCCAAATATTGTAGACTACTTCTCGTTTATTCTTCTATTCTTTGGTACAGATCGAATCAGCCAAATGGTGGACAAGGAACTGAGTGAAAGAAGAGATTAGAAGATTTCTAAGACAGATATTCTAATAAAATCCCAATCCAGTTTCTTTTTCTAGAATTCTTTATAGAAACTGAACTTAATGCCTACTCACTTATTTCATTTTCCTCTAAATTATGTCAAAGTAGTAGCATTGAGTGAATTGGTTCAGGCTAGTTATCAGACCCTTTTTTGCCTAGTCTTAGACTGGCACATGCTAAGGTATTTTATAAAAGGACAATATATCTGATTTTAGAGATCACTGCTTTTAGTTCTTTAAAAATTAACTTTTTGGGGGTACCTGGGTGACTCAGTTGGTTAGGCATCTGCCTTCAGGTCATGATCCCAGAGTCCTGGGGTGGAGCCCCACGTTAGGCTTCCTGCTCAGTGGGGAGTCTGCTTCTCCCTCTCCCTTTGCCTGCTGCTCCCCCCCCCCACTTGTGCTCTATCTCTGTCAAATAAATAAGTAAAATCTTTAAAAACAAAATTACCTTTTTTTTTTTTTTTTTAATATCGGTTAGGTATTCTTAATTATCATGAGTAGATCCCTGGAAAGGGGGCATGTATCTTTGGACCTTAGATCTCAAGGAATTTGAACCAGTCTAGAAAAAAGTAATCCATAACCCTGAAACAGGAATAAACCTGGAAAAGGAGTCACTCATCTTCTTGACCCTCCAATTCTAACTTTGCCCATGGTAGCTGAGTGACTTTAGGCAAGTGACTCAGCATCACCCAGTTGTGTCATCTACAGAACAGAGGTATTGGGCTAAATGACCATTCTACCTCTTGTGTTCTTCCACACAAACATATTCTGCCCCCACCCGGGACATTGGTTGGGGGGGGGCAGTAAGAGGAATCAACCTGGAAGTGTTGAGATTGTATATATATTTTTTTAATTTTTATTTTATTCATATTTTAAATATATGTCATATATATATATATTAGAATTTTATTTACTTATTTGATAGAGCAAGAGAGGGAACACAGGCAGGGGGAGTGGAAGAGGGAGAAGCAGGGTTCCCACTGAGCTTGATCCCAGGACCCCAGGATCATGACCTGAGCTGAACACAGACGCTTAACTGACTGAGCCACCCAGGTGCCCTACTTTATACTTTTTAGAAGTGCATTTCTAAAAGCAACTTAATTTACTAGTGAGAAATAAAAAATGAGTGTAAGATAGTAGATACAGAAGCCTCTCTAAATATTCAATAAATAAAATTATTTAGTTTTAGATAGTAGTTGATTGAAGTGAAGAGATTCAAATGGGGAGAGAGAACAGAGAAGAAAAATTGGGTCTCTATACATTGAACCATAAATCACCACTTTTAGAGGTTATAAATGGTCCATTACTGGAAGTTTATATGGTTCAAGCTATCGCTATCACTGTAATCTTAGAACATCAAATTTAGACAAATCAATAGGTTGCCCGAACAACACCAGCTTTGAAGAACATCAGTATGAATGCAGAAAGAGTAGAGGACCTGGAAAACCCATCACTGTGGAATCTGTAACCCACCTTGAGAGGAGAAAGTATTTATTTCACTGCAGTAACTTCTGAAACAAAACAAAAGCATGTCCCCTAAAGAAAGGTAGCTAAGATACTACCATAACATTGGAACTGCTTTAAATAGATGCAAAAATAGTTCTTCTAGAATATCAAGTACTAATGGGGCACTTGGCTGGCTCAGTTGATAAACCATGCAACTCTTGATCTCAGGGTCGTTGAGTTCAAGCCCCATGGTGGGCATGGAGCCTACTTCAGAAACATCAAGAGGTAGAGCCTCATATGGGTTAATTCTGGAAACATTCATTTACCACACTTTAAATGTTACATTTTTTGTGAGGGACCCAATTAATAGCCAATGTGAAATGTCCCACCTTGATTGTTTATTTTAGTTATCCCTGAAAATTCTGTGAAGGAAGTCCTCAGAGCACCTGGTACCATCAAAGACAGAATCAAGAAATTGCTGGCTCACAAAAACAGCATGAAAAAGAAGGTAAAAATTAAAAATGTCATCACAGAACCTTCTGGAACTCCTGCCCCTAAGGTTAACTTGCGACCCCTCAACTCTGAAGAGACTGTTTCCAGAGCTAGGAACTCTAATGGAGGAAAAAAACAGAAGGACGGGAGAAAGAAAGAGGGACTTGAGGATGAGGAAAAAAATGAGAAAGCCCTGAAGAACCACATAGAATGGGAGCAAAGCCTTCGAGGAGATGTGTTCTGTGAGTAACATTTTTGTTATTTTACACATTGTATGAAAAATGAGTTGTGACTTCTCCTGGCAAGTGAAAGAAGAAAAGACAGCTTTGTGCCTGAAGTAAAATTAGGTTCCATGCTGATCCTTAAGAAGCAGGGTTCTCTGTAAGCTCTGGATAGCAATATCTTCAGCAAATCCCAAATCAAATTTGCTGCTGTGGGAAACGAGAGGATCGGTCTTTTCCCCTTTCAGGGGTAGGGTGGGGGGTGGGTTCCTATTCGATGCAGATTCTCTTTCTGCCCCCCACCAAGCACACTTGCTTACTCTACAAGCATAGTTGTCTGGCTACCTGGCTGTCCACACAGTGCACCCCCAAACCAGAGAGACCCCAGATCCAAGCAGATCTCCCAAGCTCTGCCTTTTCACTTCTTGAAGGCACTTTGAATCAGCCCGCCCATTGCAAGGGTCCTATCGCAGTGGCGTGGCTATAATCTAAAGGCCCAAATGACAGTTATAGGGAGAAACATTCTGTAGATGAGCTTACGTTTCCCTATGAACTGGATGACTCTGCCCTTCTCACTGGTTGCTCTGTGGGACCCCACCAGGAGTCTCAGGCCCTCCAGGGCAGTTTCTAGATAACCAACCACTGCGTGCACGTGCGTGCACACACATTCCCAGGCTGAGACTTTGCATTTCTTTCTCGCCAGGCGTTTGTTGCTGCCTGTTTTTTGCCTTGTGTGTCCTTGGCTCCATGGCTGTTAGATTTAACCAAATGAAAAGTAGACCCAGGCACACCTATCCAAGAGCTACCATACCAATGACATTATCGCCTCTAATAGAGTGAAAATCTCAATAATGTATATTTCCAAACCCTGCTGAGAAGGGGCATGTTACTAGTGTAGATGCTTAGGACATCTTTGGAAAATGATGTTATAGAAAAGGGAAGTGAAACCAATGTGAATGCTTTGGGAATGTTAAGGAAACTCTGCTCTAACATATTCTATAATTAGAATACATGAGAAGAGTCTTATTCGGTCATCCATTCATTTCCTTCTTAGCGTATGAGGGTTCAGGGTTTTTCTTAACTTACCAAGTGTTCTTTATTAGCCCCTAAGGTGAATGAAGCAGGTGGATTGGGTCTGGTTCTGGTCGATGGAAAACTTACATCCAGACTCGAACACAAAGGTAAATACTTTTTCCCAAGCGTCTGCTCTTTGACAATGTTGCATGTCCTTTAATGTCTTTGTACGATGAGGTATGAATCACTGCTCCATTCCTAAACACCCGAGGGAAGAATCAGAACATCCTCACACACGGTGCAAGTATGAAAATAGTAGACCTTTATGTGATTAGTACCCGTGGTGACAATACAGGAAGGCTGTTTTCTCTCCACCCCTCCTGCCTGACACCTACAGTGATGGGTCGAGGCAGATAGTTTTATATTTGAAGATGGAAGAAAATGACTCAGTTGCTTTAACTTCAACACCTGAGGGCCCACAACATGAAAAGTACCACATTCCGGGCCCAAGCACCAGTATCCCTTACCCATTGCCACAGTAGTGCTGCGTAACAAACAACCACAGACTCTCAGTGGCCTACAGTGATAGAAATTTATTTTTGCTTAGGAGTCTGGATCAGGTGGGTAGTTCTGCTGATCTGAGCTGGCCGGGGTGGGGCTTACCCATGTCTGCAGTCAGCGTGGGCTGACTCAGTGACTTGGCGGATCTTAGCTGTGCCTCTTGCATGCCTGGGGCCTCAACTGGGATACCATGGCTGACTCACCTCTGCTCCAGGTGGTGTCTCATCCTCCAGTAGGCCAGCCAAGCTTGTTCTTGTGAAGCAGTGGCAAGGTTCCAAGGAAGCGAGTGGAAGCACTCAAGCCTTTTGAGGTCTAGGACTGGCTCAGCATCGCTTCCATATTCCGTAAGCCAAGGCAAGTCACGAGGCTGAGCCAGACTTAAGCATTGGGAACGGTGCTACAAAGTTAAATTGGAGTCTTTTTTTTTTTTTTTTTTTTTAAGATTTTTATTTATTTATTTGGCAGAGAGAGATCACAAGTAGGCAGAGAGGCGGACAGAGAGAGAAGAGGAAGAAGGCTCCCCACTGAGCAGAGAGCCCAATGCAGGGCTTGATCCCAGGACCCTGAGATCATGACCTGAGCTGAAAACAGAGGCTTTAACCCACTGAGTCACCCAGGCACCGCCCCTCTTTTTTTTTTTTTAAGATCACAACAATTTGTCCAGAAGGACCGCACAGATTTAAACTGAAACAGAGTATCTGATTTGACACTGTCCTTAAGACCATTTCATTTGCCATGATCTGTGTTCCATGCAGTTGTGGTGACTTTTTAAAATTAATATTTGTTAAGTAGAACCCCCGAATGCCAGATGGTTCAATAAAAGGCCACTAGGGAAATTTAAATGGAGAAATGTATTAGTCACAGGCCCTGGAGGATCATGGCATATGTCAAGGGCCACACGGGGAAGTCGAGGCAGGGTGCTTAAAGAAAGACAGGACCTGGGGCACATGCCCTTATTAGCGTTCATGTATGGAGTGCTTTGGGGTTCCCGGGCTGAAGCTGGATTGGTCAGTTCAAACCAGAAAGATCAGGATCTTGTTGAGCTCCAAGGGAGTCTTATCAAAGGAGTTCACCCTTAGGGTCCCCTAAGAGGATGGCCCTGGGAGACAGGGCGGACTGTTGATCACAAGAACTGTTGGGAAGTCCTCTCAAAAACTTATATTTCCTTGTGACTCAGCAGGCTGCCCCTAGGGCTTGCACTGGCAAGAGGGGCAAAGGTCAGTTTTAGACTCCTGTAGGCTGTTTGGCCAAACAAAATGGCTACCAAGGCAGCAGCACCATGGAGTAGCTTAGCTCAGTGCTCGACAGCAACTGAAAACGTGGCGTGGCCTTCCCAAGCTCAAGATGTTAGACATGTTTCTAATACTCTTAATGATTATGAAATATACCCTTTTTCTTAGCAGATTTAAATATCTCAGTTGACTGCAGCTTTGACCATGGGGTCTGTGACTGGAAACAGGATATAGAGGATGACTTTGACTGGAATCCTGCTGACCGAGATAATGGTATTTAGATTTTACTCTTTTGTGCTCTGTGGTAGGACACAGGTAAAGAAGGCTCTCCAGTGATGTAGGGTTATTACTCTTATCTCTCCTTAGGTCAGGGTTGTTTGTCCGTGTTTGGAAACTTTTAGACCTTCCTGAAATCTCCCCTGATGAGTGGCTAAGTTGGTTCAGCATATATACTCTGCCTTATCCCTCCTACCCCCACCCACCCACACCCAGGATGTTCTAGCAAAACTCTTCCATAGTAGTTCCTGCTGCTGAGAGAAAGAGATACTGGAATTCATGTACTTTTTTTTTTTTTTAAGATTTTTAAAGGAGAACTATTTTTTTAAAGTAATCTCTATGCCAATGTGGGGCTCAAACTCCTGACCCCAAGGTCCAGAGTTGCATACTCTACCAACTGGGCCAGCCAGGAACCCCAAGTTCATGTGCATTTTAAGAGTATTGTGGGAAAGATAAAAAGAAATTGTTCCTTTTCCCCAGTTTGCCAGCTAATGGTGTGCTGTAGCTTCTGTTTTTGCTTTTCGTGGGAAAAATCTGGAAAGGAAATATGACCTTTACCTATACCTGAAGTTTTAGCAGAGTCACCCTTCAAAGTATCAATACCATAAGGAGCAATTGCTTACAGATTTCTTGCCAGCCACTTGGATCTTTCTCAACTTCAGCTCTGAGCTGTGGCATCCCAGCCCTTTCCAGTTGATTGAACTCTACTGATGGCCCCTATCTTTTCCCTTGGGTAGAGCATTTGGCTGGCAGCTCCCATTTGGAGCATAAATGGAATCCCTGTCTCCTGAGGCTAACGATGTGTTAGAACAATGGGAAGTCCCCTGTTTACAAAGACGATTCGCAAATGGCCCCAAAGTTCTCAGCCTTTGTGTCACTCAAAACGTACTTTCCTCCCTCCTGTGTCCCCATCAGATCTCTAAGTGGGCTTGCCTTTCCCTACATAGTTAAATAGAAGAAACACAGGATGAATCAGCACTTTTAGAAGGATGAAATCTCAAGGACAGGTCAACATGGGCTTTAGCTGAGAGAGAAGGGGAAATCTGCCACAGTGGGTCACCGAAGAGAGGGTGTCACTGGCAGAGGGGCTAGGTAAATGCATGATGCCTACATTTCAGATAAGCAAGAAATATTTTTCAGTGTATCTCAGACATGCTCCTTAACTGAAATGCAGCCTCTCCTGAGTGTGCTTATCTTTAGTTGCTGAATCTGGCAACTTGGCCAGCTGGGAGAGAAGACTGGACAGTCCTGGCTTCCGCAGGAATTCCTTCTTTTCATGGAGACCCCATTCTGTGAGACCCCATTCTGTGGGACCCATTCTGTGAGATCCCATTCTCTGAGAATTTTTGCCCAGGTTCATCAAAGCCACGACCTGAGTATCAGAGATGAGCCATGACTGCTACCGCGGGTTGAGAGATCCTTCGGAGATGGATTGTAGAAATAGATGTGCTCCTGTCATCCTAATCAGAACTCAGACTGGTATACTACAAGAGGTTGAGCTCCGTGAAACCATTGGGACAAATTCATGTATGTTGTGGATTAAATGCCACACTACCTAATGAGCTGGCCGTCATACATATCATTGACTCTGGGGGAACGTACATTCCTGCAACCAAGGTGGAAAGTTCTGGAACACAAGTTCTCCATCAGCTGCAAATTACCTGCAGTGCTAAAAGACTGTTTCATTAGATTCCTACTGCGTATCTGCTACCACCACACTTTGTGAATGCAGACAAATTCCTCAGTTTCTCTGACCCTGTTTCCTTTTCTGTACCATGAAGGATTTCATCTTTGTGATCCCTACGCGCCATTTTCGCATGTGAACTTTGTTCCTGTGTTTGAAATGAAAAGGATTGCAGCTTCCCCTCGAGGACAGTATCATTCATGTTCTTTTTGTTTTTTTTTTTTTTTTAACGGGTTTTAAAATTTTTAATTCCCGTTATCATTCCTTTTCTATGCTGTTTAGACACTATAGGCAGACCCTATTCAATGGCTCCATTAACTGGGTGCTTTTCCTCTGGCAGCTGTTGGCTACTATATGGCAGTTCCAGCCGTGGCGGGCCGGAGGGATATCGGCCGCTTGAAACTCCTCCTCCGAGACCTGCAGCCCCAAAGCAACTTCTGTTTGCTCTTCGATTACCGGCTGGCGGGAGAAAAAGTCGGGAAGCTTCGAGTGTTTGTGAAAGACAGTAACAATATCCTGGCCTGGGAGGAGACCGGAAGTGAGGACGAGAGGTGGAAGACTGGGACGGTTCCGTTGTATCAAGGGATCGCCACTACCAAGAGTGTAAGTGGAAAGAAAGCCAGTGTGAAATGAAACACTAAGGTTGTTCTTCCATGATCCAGCAAACAAAGCAAAACACTCAAGTACCTAGGCACTGGGGCCACAAAGATAAAACTTTTTCCTTACAGTTACAAGAGTTTGCATTCTGGAGCAAAATGGGCAAGACTGGGTCAGCCCTGCTGGCTTGTCAGGCGCATGCGCATCGCGTGCCCTAGTGACAAGATCTGTCCGGAGGTCCGGCTCCTCCCCGGCAGCCTCTCACTCCATCCTGCAAAATCCTTAATACGTAAAAGAATGTCTTTGCTCATTTATTCAGTGCCCAGCACTCACCCCAATGAATGGAAGCTAGAAGGTCATTTCTTAGCTAAGATTTTATTTATTGATCAGAGAGAACGCTGGGGTAAGAGATAGAGGGAGAGGGAGAAGCAGGCTCCCCGCTGAGCAGGAAACCTGATGTAGGACTCGATCCCAGAACCCCGAGTCCATGACCTGAGCCGAAGACAGGCACCCAACCGACTCAGCCACCCAGGCGCCCTAGAAGGTCATTTTTAAAATGTTTTTTAGATTAAACTGAGATTGTGGCTGTTGTCTGGGGTCCCAGGACCATTCAGGTTCTGTGGTTCCCTAGAAGGACTCACAGAATTCAGAGAACCTGCTGTATTCATGATTACAGTTTATTACAGTGAAATAAAGTCAGCGGACGGAAAAGGTGCTTAAGGCAGAGTCCAGGAGAGCGCGGACACAAGCTGGTGGTATTCCTCCTTCGGGAGAATTGTACGCACAGCCCTTGGTTCTCTCAGCAGTGTGTGTGACAACACTCTCAAAATGTGGCCCACCAGCAAAGCTCACCCAAGCCTTGGTGTACTGTGTTTTTGTTGGGGGTCAGTCTGCCCACGTGACAGCCTGCACAGCTGACCTTTGTTACTCAGTCTCCAGCCTCTCCAAAGGTCAGATTTTTTTCTTTGTGACCCAGGGCCCCCGCTAGAAGTCACATTGTTAGCGTACATTATCTGGCATGGGCAAAAGCACTTTTTTTTCTTTTTTAAGATTTTATTTATTTATTTATTTGACAGACAGAGAGGGAACACAAGCAGACGGAGTGGGAGAGGGAGAAGCAGGCTCCTGGCAGAGCAGGGAGCCCAGTGCGGGGCTCGATCCCAAGATTCTGGGATCATGACCCAAGCCAAAGGCAGATGCTTAACTGAGCCACCCAGGCACCCCCAAAAACACTCTTAAGGGACAAGATATTCCAAGGACTTAGAGGTTATCTCCCAGGAACCAGTCAAGAGCCGAACCTTTCTTTAGAATGTTCAGGGTTTAGACAATTTAGACAACCCAGACCTCCTGGACCAATCCTTTACTGTCCAGTGGGTTTAAGAAAGGAAATGGGAACAGCATGCAAGAGGAGGTTGGTCAGTGAGTTGAAACAGGAAGAACATAGGGTAAAAGTGACAAGTGTCTATCAGGTTAGACTCTCAGGAGGTGGCTGGTGCCCCTTGCAGGGCTTGTCTGGAGGGGAGCAGGAGGCCACCCTACAGAGACATGAGGAAGGAAGGGAATAGAGCTTGGGAGGCAGCCACTGTGGACCCTTGTGTAAGGCTCGGTTGATGTGAGAAGGGAAGAGGTAGGGTGGAAGCTAGAAGGAGATACATGAACAGCTGAGTACCAACTAAGGGTTTGCAGAAGAAGAGCGTTTAGTGGATCCATGAATCGGGATTCCATTGACACTTCGCTTGTGAAAGAGGAATGATTCATAAATATAAGGAAAATCCTTGTTTTTTGATACACAGTAGTAGGAAACCTGGGGTCTAGGGTCAGACGTTATATTCAATATCTTTTTATCTATGCGTCCCACTGAAGCAGAGCATCTTATTTAAAATACGTCCTGAGATCTGACTATAGATAAAATACACGTTGGGATATAGGTGAATTTTCTCACCATTCTTTCCCTCTTTCCCATGCTTGTTTAGTGCTGATGCACACGTTGGTTCTAGTTTATGCAACATATTTGCATCGACACAAACCCAACCCACATATTTACGTAGCTGTGGCTATAACGTGGTTTGGGGACTGTGACACTGGGCTGTGCTATGCATAGTCGACATCCTGTTGGAGAATTGAAATACGCCTCCACATAGCATTCATGACTCCATGACCGAATTTTTATACTGAGAAATGCTTTCTCAGTAGAACACGGTAGCTTGGGGGCGGGTAGTAGCATGTGCCGTCAAAACAGTGGGTTGTTTTTTTTTTTTTAAGTACACATTTTTGCAAATATGCTGCCAAAGAGCCCAGCCAGCAGGGACACTGTAACACAACACTGCTCTGTCAAGAGGGACACTTGTGCCCAGCCAGGCTCTGACGCAGGCACCTATGCCCTGAACTCTTCCAGTATGAAGGGCATCCTTCCTGGGGCATACTGGAGGATGGGGATGCTGAATAAGGGGGGAGCGGGATGGGATTCGATCTCGGCTCTTTGCTCACGCAGGCTTGAGGGAGGGTGCCCCTCCCTAGGGGGCCCTGCACTCCTGAAGGGCTAAAAGCAGCCCGGATATTAAGAGAAGGCAGCACAT
This sequence comes from Mustela lutreola, assembly GCF_030435805.1. Taxonomy (NCBI): domain Eukaryota; kingdom Metazoa; phylum Chordata; class Mammalia; order Carnivora; family Mustelidae; genus Mustela; species Mustela lutreola. The sequence goes on from NC_081308.1 coordinate 9,794,226, forward strand.
TTTCACTGGATCCTGGGGGCCATGGATAGTCTTTGTACCCATCCAGTACGTAAAGTCACCCATCTCTTCACCAACTTCCATGTCTGGCCAGGACACAGAAATCTTTACTAGGACTGGAGTCTTGTTGCTAAGAATCTAGTGTCCATAGATAACCTCAGACAACCATTGGAAGAAACTGATTACCCATGATGAAATTGAATCAGTAGTCAAGAATCTCTCAAGAAACAGAAGTCCAGGATCAGACAGCTCGACAGGTGAATTCTACCAAACATTCAAAGAAGAGTTAATACCTCTTCTTCTCAAACTATTTCAAAAAAATAGAAGAGAAAGGAAGACATCCAAATCCATTCTATGAGGCCAACATTGCCCTGACACCAAAACCAGATGAAGATACCACAAGAAAAAGAAAACTTCAGCCCAATATCTCTGATGAACATAGATGCAAAAATCCTGAATAAAATATTAGCAAACCAAATCCAACAATACCTTAAAAAAATCATTTACTATGATCAAGTGGGATTTATGATGCAAGAGTGGTTCAGTATTCACAGATCAGTCAACAGGATCCACCATATCAAAAAGAGAAGGGATAAAAACCATAGGATAATTTCAATGGATGTATTTGACAAGGTACAACATCCATTCATGATAAAAATGCTCGACACAGTAGGTTTAGAGAGAAGACCTCAACATAATAGAGGCCATATATGGAAACCCATAGCTAACATCATCCTCAGTGGGGAAGAGCCTTTCCCCTAAAGTTGGGAACAAGACAAGGATGTCCACTCTCACCATTTCTATTCAACATAGTACTGGAAGTCCTAGCCACAGCAATCAGACAAGAAAAATAAAAGGCATCCAAATTGGTAAGGAGGAAGTTAAACTTTCAGTATTGGCAAATGACATGATACTACATGTAGAAAACCAGAAAGATTCCATCAAAAATCTATTAAAACTGACAAATGAATTCAGTGAGTTCATAGGATACAAAATCAATGTGCAGAAATCTATTGTATTTCTCTACACTAATAACGAGGGAGAAGAAAGAGAAATTTTAAAAACTGACCCATTTATAATTGCATCAAAAATAATAAAATACCAGAAAGAAACATAACCAAAGATGTGAAAGAACTGTACTCTGAAAACTATAAAATACTGATGAAATAAATGGAAGATGATATAAACACATGGAATGATATTCCATTCTCATGGATTTAGAAAACAAATAATATTAAAATATCCACACTACCCAAAACAATCTACAGATTTAATGCAATCCTAAACAAAATACCAACAACATTTTCCAAAGAACTAGAACAAATAATTTTTTTTAAAGATTTTATTTATTTATTTGACAGAGAGAAATCACAAGCAGGCAGAGAGGCAGGCAGAGAGAGAGAGAGGAGGAAGCAGGCTCCCTGCTGAGCAGAGAGCCCGATGCGGGACTCGATCCCAGGACCCTGAGATCATGACCTGAGCCGAAGGCAGCGGCTTAACCCACTGAGCCACCCAGGCGCCCCACAAATAATTATTTTTAAGATTTTATTTATTTGACAGAGAGAGAGATCACAAGTAGGCAGAGAGGCAGGTGGGGGAGGGGGTTGGGGAAGCAGGCTCCCCGTGGAGCAGAAAGCCTGATGCGGGGCTAGATCCCAGGACCCTGAGATCATGACCTGAGCCAAAGGCAGGGGCTTAACCCACCGAACCACCCAGGCGCCCCAAGAACAAATAATCTTAAAATTTGTATGGAACCACAGAAGACCCCAATAGCCTAAGCAATCTTGAGAAAAAAGAACAAAGCTGGTGGTATTATAATCCCAGATTTCAAGATATACTACAAAGCTATAGTAATCAAAACAGTATGGAACTGTTCAGAAAATAGACATATATCAATGAAACAGAATAGAGAACCAGAAATAAACCCACACTTATATGGTCAGTTCATCTACTACAGAGGCAAAAGCACACAATGGGGAAAAGTCAGTCTCTTCAACAAATGGTGTTGGAAAAACTAGACAGCTACATGTAAAAATTAAACTAGACCCCTTTCTTATACCATACACAAAAATAAACTCGAATTGGATTAAAAGATGTAAATGTTAGACCTGAAAACATAAAAATCCTAGAAGAGAGAAAAGCGGTAATTTCTCTGACATTGGTCCCAGCAACAGTTTCCTAGATGTCTTCTAAGGCAAAAAACAAAATAAAAAATAAACTGTTGGGGCTACATCAGAATAAAAAGCTTCTGCACAGCAAAAGAAACAACGAAAAGTTAAAAGACAACCTACTGAGTGGGAGAAAATATTTGCAAATTACAACTGATACAGTGTTAGCATCCAAAATAAATAAAGAACTTATGCAACTTGGGGCACCTGGGTGGCTCAGTCGGTTAAGCTTCTGCCTTTGGCTCAGGTTACGATCCCAGGGTCCTAGGATTAAGCCCCACATTGGGCTCCCTGCTCAGTGGGGAGCCTACCACTTCCTCTCCCTTGGTTACTACTCCTACTTGTGCCCTCTCTCTGTGTGTCAAATAAAATCTTAAAAAAAGAACTTACTGGGTGGCTCAGTGGGTTAAGCCTCTGCCTTCAGGTCAAGTCATGATCTCAGGGTCCTGGGATCGAGCCCCACATCAGGCTCTGTCCTCCTTCTGCCTTACCTTTCTTAGCTTTTCAAGGCTATGCAGATGCTTTTAGGAGTGGCAGTGAGCCTGTTTTCTCTGAATATAATCCTTTCAGTGCAGATACTGACATCTGGAAAATACATTATTATATATGCAATGTCAATGCCTGTCCCTTCGCCATAGGGGCTGATGAGTTCAGTCCCTTTTTTTTTTTTTTTTTTTAAGTAATCTTTATGCAGCATGGGGCTCAAACTCACCACCCAAGTTCAAGAGTCTCGTGCTCCACTGACTGAGTTGGCCAGGTGCCCCGAGTTCAGTTCTGTTTAATTGCTATTAAATAGTTGGATTATATCATTGACTTGAATGGTTTGGAGTAATTTTTTTTAATCTTCTCCATTATTAGGTCATTTTTGAAGCAGAACGTGGCAAGGACAAACGCGGGGAAATTGCAGTGGACGGCGTCGTGCTGCTCTCAGGCTTGTGTCCAGATGACCTTTTATCTGCGACTGGCTGAATGTTACTCTGGTCTTCTGTCTTTCTGTCTTTATGTTTTGTCCGTTCTCTGTTTTCTGATACAACATCATAGATCGTCCCACTGTAGAAATAACAAAATGAAAAATCATAACCTACCAACAGAAACATTATTGTAAGATGTCTTTCTTGTGGAAGATGTGCCAATAGGTGCCTTTCAGTATAGTACCACTCATTCATTTCTGAATTTATAAAATGTGGAAGTGTGGAAAAAGCTCAGCTTTCCTCCCCTCTCCCCCCAGCACCCCATCCTCCAGTGTATCTGATTTGTCTCCATGAATTGATGGACCTCTATAAAACGTTTTTTGAATTTAAAAAAAAAAAAAAAGACAAAAGACAAATACAGGCACCTGGGTGACTTAGTAGTTAAGCCGTTAAGCCGAAGTGATCTTCAGCTCAGGTCATGATCCCAGGGTCCTGGGATCAAGCCCGGCATTGGGCTCCCTGCTCAGCAGGAAGCCTTCTCCCTCTCCCACTCCCACTCCTTGTGTTCCCTCTCTTGCTGACTCTCTCTCTCTCTCTCTCTCTATCTGTCAAATAAATAAATAAAAACTTTTTAAAAAGTTTAACATTTTAAAAAAATTAAAAATAAATAACAACAACAAAATCCCACGGGGAATTGTTTCTCTGACTTTTCTGGCACTTCTTGGAAACTGACATAGCAGATAGATTTTTATCTAAGTGGCTGAGCCTGATCTTTTATAGCCAAGCTTGTATATTTAAATTCTTTGTAATAATATTCAACTAATCACCTTGTGTCATGGTCTAAGTTTTTCTATTTTTCTAAGTAAGAAAATGTGTTGTTAATGCTCTGTTTCATTATATGTAGAATTATTTGCTTTACTGGAAAATGTGGGTTTTCTTCTTTTTCTTTGGAAACACTCTATATACTTAAAACTTCGTAAAATTATTTCCTTTTACAGGAGCACAGGACTGCTTTATTAGGCCTCATAAGTGCAATGCAAATTAGCTGAAGTTGTTGAGCTTAAGGCCTCAGAGAAATATCTAAAACTAAATCAGGCAAGTGTAGGGTTCAGAAGAAAGACCAACACCTTCTTTTCTCTGTTTCTCTCTTTCAAATTCAGCAACAGCTTTGTATGGTAATGAATCTTGAGTATATTCCCTGTGGATGAACATATATTATGTTTTAAGATTCTGGGTCATAAAGAGAAGGTTCCCCAAGTATTTTCCTGTTGTCCCTTGAAGCAACGAAGGCCTTGAGCTGTAGGAGGAAGGAAGGAGAGAAGGTAGTCCACTTACTAACCTTTCATATGTGTAACCTCACTCTTAAAGTTTTTTTTTTTAAACTGAAACTCTTAACAACCCTTTTTAAAAAAAAACTTAGTAACCTTTTTCCATCAGTGTTCTCTTTAATACAACCAACACATACAACGTTTCAAGATGGTAGGGCAAAAACATTGTTTTCCTTTAGTGTGAAGTAACTTTGGCATATAGCGCCTTGTCTTCAACGGCTGTAGTTGTATCTGTTAGGAAAACTGCTAGTTACAGAAGCCCAAAAAATAGTGTTTCTAGTGAGACCAGATGAAGAGGTACCTAGTTAAGTCCAATCGGCCCGCAGAATTATGAGAGAGAATAAAATGGTCATTTTAAGACACTAAGCTTTGGAGTGGTTTGTTATGCAGCAAGGACTAACTGATACAGGTGGTTTCTAAGACTGTGATAGAACTTGAAGAAGAAGCCTCTGTTTCTTCAGTGACCGAGGAAATTCGGGAGCTCAGTTATGGTTTAGAATAAAGGAAGATAGAAGGGAGAACTTGCAATGAAGGACCAGTGCCCCAGTGATCCAGGTTAAAGGAAGAGATGTTGAACCAGAAATGAAATAGGGAAGCCTGGAAATCATGTTATATATGGGTAGAGAATTACTGCGCAAGGCTGAGTCAAGTTGAATTGAATAAGAGTATTTCATGTTTCTCTAATATCTGTAGCAGAGATTTCTAGTTGCCTACCCAATATCCATTCTTAGATTTTTTCCTTACTAGTATAACCATATAAATGTGTGTGTGTTATTTGTTTTGTTTTGGTTTTGTTGTGGGCAGGGAGTGGAATGTGCTGAATTAGAAGGCTGCATTTCCCAACCCCTCTTTCAGATGGAGAGCCTACTAAAGTCATTGGTGGGGCTTCCAGGAAGGATCATTAAAGAGGGTTGTCAGTTGGCAGCCTCTCTTGCCATTTCTCTTCCTCCTTCTTCCTTCCTGCACTGTAGTTGGTTGTGAAGGCAGGAGCTCTTTGAGCTACCTTGTGATCATGAGGTCAAAGACCATACCTTATGGAGGGGTGCATAGCTGGAAGAAACCTGGGTGTCTGATGACATTTTGGTATCTCTGTCCCTGTTCCCAATCAGTCACTGTTCAACATTTTGTTAAGTGAGATAAAAATAAACCCTCTCGTGGCCTATGTAGGATTTCAAACAAATCACAATCCAGACTCAAGTGACTACTCTTCCCTGACCCTGGGGGCTTCCCCTACCAATGATACCACAAGACCATAGTCTTGGGGGACTAACTCTTTGGGCCCTTAAATACCAACATATTGTTTTGAACTCTAGTCAATGGGCTATCAAGTCATGGAGCCCTAGCCTACACAGCCCTGAGTCATACTTGGGTTCCTTTGGGGAACCTAAGGGCAGATCATTTAGCCAGGATCCATATCTATTGTCCCTGGCCACCGCTCAACTTGAAACCCCCTTGTCATTCGCCCCTTCCCACTGTCCTGCCCAAACCCTCTGCCCACACTGTTACACGCTGCTTCCTCTGGATACTAACTTCCACTGTTTCTGCCCTCTCCCCCATCACACACACAACACTGGTAAAAAAAAAAAAACTCTCCTCCATCTTAATTCTGCCAACGGCCTCTTCCTCAGCTGAGCTGAGCTCTCTCCTGGGCAGCCTCTGTCCTTGCGGCCTTAGCAAATGAAAGCTGCTTGTCCTTCCTCCCTGCGCACATGCCGGGTCCTCTCGAAGGGGACACCCTTGTTGCTCCACTCTTGTTCACAATCTCCTATTTCTCTCTTTCCCTGTAAAGGCCACTGTTTTTTGAGGGTGCAGTGAAACAGCTCTACAGTCCTCTTGGCCCTTCCTTGCCATAGTCATCAACCAGTGTGGTGACATCTATGCAAATGACCCATCTGATGTCCTAGCTTCACTGTTCTTTGACCTCTGTTCCAGTTACCATCATCTTCCTGGTCCCTGCACCATGGCCACCACCTTGGACTTAATCATCAGGTCTGAACGTGAACTCCAACATCAAACTACCTAGTTTATCTGGCTTTCTCTTAACCTCATACTTCTCCTTTGGACTTTTTGAAGACCCATTCCCTTGACATTTTCTTTTTCTTCCCATCTCTTGGCTTCCTGCCTTGACTTTCTCTCTTATAAAACAACATAGAGTCCAAGGCCCCCATCCCTTCAAAGACACTTGCCATTGCCCCCCAAGACCCATGCCCTTGTGTTCTTCCACCAAGGCCACCATACAGAGCCCCAATCTTGATCACCCCACTGACTTCTTTCCCTTTCCTGTCACCAGACTGCCGAGCAGCGTTACAGAAAATGATACATTGTGCAGATAGATTCTTCAACAAAACCATGATCTTCAACCTTTCACAGACCCAGCGTGCTGCCCAAATTACCACTGAATGGTGCTTGCCTCTTCCCTGGCACAGACTAACAACATTCACCAGGATGTCCCACATCCTCCGACCTCATGAGTTTACATGAACACATTGAAATAACAATGACACGAGTCCCCATTTTTGCTCCCCTCTGGGGCTGAATGTCAGCAGCTGACTAAAGCACCAAGCTGACTTTGAGAGCACATCTGGGCCTTTGTCCTAAGTAGGGAGGGGTACTGAATGACACTGGAGTTTTCTGCTCTCAGGTGTGGAAAAAGCCTCCTTGTGGCCAGGAAGATGTGTCCCTCCCTTACAGACCTCGGGAGACTTCAGGTCCCCTGTGGGAAGTGTACCATTTCCCTTGTCTGTACGATGGCAGTTGGGACTTGGGCAAAACCCAGAGCCCTTGGGCTTGGGCATTCGATGTCTCTCGGCGACTCCACCAGTCTTCAGCCAGACCTGAGGTAGCCTGTAGGTTTTGTACTCTTCTCCTTGGAGGCACAGAATGCTCGAGGGATGACTATGGAATGGTTTCACCTGAGGTTGTTTTCAGAAGTTAAGAACTGTTCTTGAAAGCTAACAAGTTGGCCTCTTCTGGTTTCATATGGACCAGTACAAAACACAAGACTCCTGGATCGGAGAGCTGGGCTTTATTACTCACGGGATAGCAGGTAGCCTGAGCCTCATGTCCACACGGCTGCCCCGACCTCTCTGTCACAGGCCTCAGGGCAGGGGTGCAGTGCAGAGGCGGGCCCTGGGGGGTCACGGTTTCCCCCACCCTGGGGCCACCTTCTACAGCATGAAGAATGCTGGATCCAATGAAATTAGGTAAGAACTAATTCCTCTTTCTGTCCCAGTATTTTTTTTTTCAAAGCCTATATATTTATTTTGCTGATGATGTTGCTTGAAACACATTTAGAATTGCCTTTTTCAGGTAGAAAAATCATGCGAGAGACTTTGTATCAGGCATTTATGGCCTCAAACAGTATGACCGACCCAGAATTCCACTCGCAGGTATACCCTCAATAGAAATGCCCAGAAGCACGATTTATAATAGTCACAGTGGGACCACTCAAAAATCCATGATGTCCCTCGTGAGTAGAATAGAAAAATAACCCGTGGTATATCCATCCAATGAAATACTATCAGGCAGTGAGCATGAAGAAACCAACGTTGCCCACAACATCGCAGGTGAATTTAAAAATTTGGCATTGATCAAAAGAAACTAGAAAGGACATACTGTGTGGCTCTGCTTACCTAAGTTTCAAGATGAGGCAGGATTAAATCTGTGCTGGAGAAGTCAGGGTTGTGTTTACCCTCTGAGGGGGTGCTAGGAGGAAGCACGAGTGGGGATGTGGGGTTGTGGTCATTCTGTTTCTCGATGCTTTTTGGATGGACGTGTTCACTTTATGAGAATCATTGAGCAATACGCTTACAATTTGTGCACCAGCATTTCTACATATGGACTATACCACAATGAAAATTTAGAAAGTAAGAGTATTACTCCCCACCCCCTCAAAGCTGAGCTTCATCTATCTGACTGTGCCAATTAACTTGGGACACCTTGAGTGAATTCAGCTCTCAATAAATACCAGGCAAGTCTGAACTAAAGTTGCATAGACTCATATATAACCCAGCCACCAATGACTCTGACACTGGGGATGTCCCCTGGCTTGCCTTTCAGGATACCAAAGGACTTTGGACATCAAGTGGGTTGCAGGAGGTCAACAGCACTGGAATTTTGATGGGGCTGAGGTCTGAGGAAATGTGCCTGCTGCTCAGAAAGCCTGGAACCCTCAACTTTCCCACATCCATTAGTCTTCCTGGACACCCACAGAAACTTCTACATCCCCCTTTCTTATCCCTGTCACTGTCCCTTTAAAAATCTTTTTCCTCATGGGATCAGGAGGGAGACAAACCATTAGAGACTCTTAATCTCATGAAACAAATAGGGTTTCTGGGGAGTGGGGAGGTAGGGAGAAGGGGGTGAGGTTATGGACATTGGGCAGGGTGTGTGCTATGGTGAGTGCTGTGAAGTGTGTAAGCCTGATGATTCACAGACCTGTACCCCTGGGGCAAATAATACATTATATGTTAATTTTTTAAAAAATCTTTTTCCTCATGGGTCCAAGTTGCAGTAACACAGCTCTCCTCCAAAAGGTGAGGCACTGGGTGCTCCCATTCAGTTTGTGGATCCTTCTCAGAGTTCCAGCAGTGCCCTCTTGTGATGGCCTATGTGCCCGTGGCTGCCACCTGGCAAACAGTAGAGAGGGCTGTCTGCAGCATCTCCTGCTCCTGCTTTGCTCCATTTCTCCCTTCCCCATGTCTTGTGAACTCATGCCTCTCTGGATACCTAGAACCTTCCAATCCAGTGACCCCTGAGATCTCAAAGAACCTAATCTTGTGGACATTTCTTTCTTTCCCAGGTCCCCCCGTCAACGTTTACTTGTCCTCTATCCCAACAACTGAAGAGAGGCTACCCTTCTCAGATAATGCGGGTGTAGGGAATAAAGCGTTCCAAATGTAATCTTTCAGATACTCGTTCTTTTAGAATAGTAGCTTCCAATGCTCTACTACGAAGGAACAAGTAAGAAGGCAGTTTCAACACCATCTATGATCAGGGATGCTCTTCGGATGGCTCTCAGATCACACAGCTACATTAAGATGGGGACTATGGCAGCGTTTGCTGGTAGCAAGCACCAGAACCAGACCTCCGCTAACTTACAGCAAAGGGAGGTTATGGTAAGGAAACAGGAGCGTGCAGGTGCATCGGAAGACCAGCAATCCAGCCTTGGAAATGGGCTCCAGGGCTGGAAGCCAAGCTGTGGAAAGAAGCCATTGCTGATCAGCATGCCAACGTTACTAGAATGATCTCTCACCATACTAGTCTCCACATTACTCTGCTCAAAATTCACATTCCAGGGAGGGGTATGCAGTAGGCCCAGCTTGGTCCTGTAGCTGGCCCCTGGCTAGGGTAGATGGCAGGCCCAATTGGCTGTTCAGAGGTAGGCTGAAAGCTGGGCGGCCCAAGTCCACCAAAGTCCGCCACTTGGACCCCATTTCATAAAAGCTGGTCTCGAGTACATGTAATTGCTCCAGCCTGCCTAGCAATTCAATTAAATTTACTCCCCCCCCAAAAAAGTTGTTATTTATATATTTAAGAGAGAGAGAGAGAGAATGAGCAGTGGGGAGGGGCAGAGGGAGAGGGAGAAACAGACTCCCCGCAGACCAGGAAACGGGACAAGAGGTTTGATCCCAGGACCGGGAAATCAGGACCCCAGCCCAAAGCCTTTGCTTAACCTCTGAGGCTACCCAAGGGCCCCCAAGATCCTATTCAATAAATTAGATTTATAGGTGTCTCACTTCGTTCTTGTGTTAGAAACAATCTTAAAACAGTAGCCTTTTTCTCTGCTCAGCAGGGAGCCTGCTTCCCCTCTCTCTCTCTGTCTGCCTCTCTGTCTACTTGTGATTTCTCTCTATCAAATAAATAAAATCTTTATTTTTTTTTAAAGATTTTTTATTTATTATTTATTTGACAGGGAGAGAAATCACAAGTAGGCGGAGAGTCAGGCAGAGAGAGAGAGAAGCAGGCTTCCGCTGAGCAAAGAGCCCGATGCGGGGCTCGATCCCAGGAAACTGAGATCATGACCTGAGCCGAAGGCAGTGGCTTAATCCACTGAGCCACCCAGGCGCCCCTAAATAAAATCTTTAAAAAAAAAAAAAAAAAAAAAACAGTAGCCTTTTGATAGAATATATTCAATGTACATTCTATTATATATTGTGGGCATAGATGAAAGTATTATTTCTGGAAACAGACATGTAAATCTATACTGAAACTGGAGATAAATAAACTTCCTACAATTAAAAAAAAAAAAAAACAATAGCCTTTTGAAAATAAAGTCTCTAGTTTTACCATCGCTTTGATTTTATTGGACCCTTGCAGGGTAAGAATGCATACAGGCGAGAAGTGCAGGACGTACGTGGCTACTTAATGAATGATTACTATTTCCATATCAACTGATGTGTGCCAGGGGTGCAAGAAATACTTGCCGAATTAATTGCTGCACTAAATGGCATTTTTGGCCAAGGTTTTGTCAACATTTCGCTAAGCAATGTCTTGAATGAAAGCAGAATGCGTATGTCGTAGAGTAGTTCAACAAACTCTGCAGCTGAAAGGCATTACTAGGGGTAATTTCTTCCCACGCACGCCCTGCGCCCAGATTGTCAGCGAGGCCCGGGGGCCACCGGCAGCCACGGATGCGGGAGGATTCACCGCCGCTAGCCGCTCTGCGCGGACACCATTTACCTAGCACGCATGCGCCAGCGCCCGAGGCCAGCCTTCTCTAGTCTGCGGGCTTGGATTGGTTGAGCCTTGGTGGTCCCGCCCCGCGTACCGGAAACTCGCCCCCGACGCCGAGGTCTCCCCACACTTCCGGGCTTCTGCGCTTCTCGGTGAGCGGCGCCGCGGGTTCTCCGGTGTGTCAGGCCACCGGTGCTCGGGAAAGCCCACCACTGCCCCGGGGGGTGCCCTCGGTTTGTCCTAGGTCGGGTAGGCCCGATTGTACCCTCGCCCCTCTTCTCCCCCTGAAGTCGCTGGGTGGGCAGCCCTCTTGGGACCGCCGCCGCTCCTGTGCGGGGTGCCAGGTTGGCACCCCGGGACGGCATGCAGCAGGCTTCGCTTGTCGCCGCGCCCCACCCTCCGGAACCCGAACCCGGGCCACAGCGGGCCCTTGGGCTGGTTCCTTCCACTCAATGTGCCAGAGATCATTCCAACTTGAAAGGGCAGTAGCGCAGTGTTGAGGGGCTGTTCTGAAACGGCGGCGTCCCAACATTTGGCATCAGTTCTTCATTTGGGGAAGGGCCTCCCTGTGTGGCTGGAGAGGTGTACGTGACTTAATGACTAGAAACAGAATTTCTCTTTGATCTCCCCTCTCCCCGGGGTTTAAGCCAGATGGGTGCGACCTACCCGTATTAGTTAAATTTACAAGCTTTTATATGCATTCAGTCAACAGATCGATAGGACCTGCTCTTGCTCGCCACGTGTAAACTCTTTTTGATATGCATTTAGAACCTAGGGGTACAGGTGTGTATGTAAACATTACCCATATTAGCAGATGCTCTAGAACTGTGCTGTACAATAGGTAGCCACAAGCTACACAGGCTAGTGAACACTGGAAATGTGCCTATTCCTAATTGAAATGCGTGGTAGCGTCAAACAGGAAATTTTGGAGAATTAGTATGAAGAAGAGAATGTAAGAGATCACTAATTTGTTTTTATCGATTCCATGTTGTAATGGCAGGATTTGGGACACACTGTTTAGGTAAAGTGTCATGAATTTCCCCTGTTTATTTTTTAACGTGGTTACTAGAAAACTTTAAATTGTATCTGTGGCTTGTGTAATATTTCTTCTGGATAGCACTGCTTTAGAAAGGGGTCAGCAGATAAGGGCCTGCACCAAATCCAGACTGCCTGTCTTTGAAAAAAGATTCACTGGAGCAAAGCCATCCCCATTCTTTGATGTATCGTCCGTGGCTGCTGTTCCTGCTGCAAGAGCGGTAGAGCTGAACAGTCCGTGCAGGGGTCCGATGGCCTGCAACAGCTGAAAATATTTACTGTCTGCCCTTTTATGCAAAAAGTTTGCTGGCGCGTTGCTCTAGAACAGTGCCTGGTATGGTGGATACATGTCACGTAAATCTTTTTTTTTTTTAATTTTATTTATTTATTTGACAGACAGAGATCACAAGTAGGCAGAGAAGCAGGCAGAGAGAGAGGAGGAAGCAGGCTCCCTGCCGAGCAGAGAGCCTGACTCGGGACTCGATCCCAGGATCGTGGGATCATGACCTGAGCCGAAGGCAGAGGCCTCAACCCACTGAGCCACCCAGGCGCCCGACATAAATCTTTTAATGATAGCCCTGTGTCATTGTCGGTCAGACTTAACTGTGTGACAGGCATGGCTGTAAGGAGTTTATAAGGATTATCTCATTTATTCCCATATGAATTCGAGGATGTGGAATTTCTCTGATTTTGTACATGAGGAAATCGAGGCACAGAATGGGCAAGAAACTTACCAAACATGCTTAACACCCCTCACTTCCGCGAGCTATACCGCCTTGACCCTCCTTATCCACAAACGCTTGATTTCTGGAGTCTGCGCGTTTAGCCCGCAGTGGGCACCACACGGCCGCTGCTGCCCTTTTTTTCCCTCCTTTTGAATGACTTTTTGAACTAGAATTAAGATGAGGTTGGCACCCCTGGAAGAAGCTGAGGGACACTGGGCTTCGGGGTACAAGCAAGCTGGTATGGAGTGAAAAGAATGAAGCCCACGAGCAGAGAGGAGAGGGAGCTCTCAGGATGTTCTTTTCTCATTTAACAACAACAGCAAGAAACCTCCTTGTTGAGTAATAGGAAGCACTGACCAGGTGTTTGCCAGGCATGTCTCAGCAAAAGAAACACATCATTCTTCTAGGGTCTTGTGGGCAAGGCAGACAAAAAAAATTTTAATGTGATCCATGCCATGAAAAAAGCCACTGCAAACATTTGATTTTTTTTTTTTTTTTAAACAGGCTTCCTCATCTGTAAGACGGAGGTAAGCCGTCTACCTGACTCGGGCTCCTCGTAAGGATGGAGAGGACGTGAATGTGGATGGCACGTGGAGTTCAAGAAATGCACCTTGTCTCCTGCTGTTAAGAGGTAAGGGAGGGCGTGGGTCCAGGGAATTGGGTGCCTCGTAACACTTAAAACACTGCACCCACCGGCTGTAATTGTAGAGAAGCTTCTCAGGTGAGCGGTGCACAGCAGGTGGTTTTAATCACTCCCAATGGAGCTCGTCAGAGAAATCCAAAAACAGAAGTTCCATACATTCAGTCTAGGAGCAGGTCCGGAGCCATCTTTGGGCTGGTTGCAGTGTAACAGTCCTGCCACGGGATGGCCTCGTGCCCGTGTGTACAGGGCAGTGGTGGCAATTCTGGTTAAAACCAGAGTCACCTGAACAGCTGGGACAATACCCAGGCCTCCGGTCAGGGATTCTGATCCCTTTCTGTCTGGGACGAGGCGCTGGCATTGTTTCTGTGTTTGCTGTTTAATTTCTCCAGCTGATTGAGGCTTAGAGTCAGACTGACAGCCACTAGTGGCGAGAAGTAGGCTTGGCCCAGGGAGCTGCTGACACAGAGGCACAGAGCCTCGAAATGGGCAGTGCCTGTCGCGGATCAGCGAGGTCACGGAGGAGGCAGGAAGGTGGCTTTTTATCACTTGGCCAAGGGCCTCGGGGCTCCATCCTGAGAGCAGACGAAGCCTCTGAAGGGCTTTAAGTGGGAAGATGAGGGGATGTCTTGCTGAGGTCTGTACTAGAGGATGATACCTCCAAAAAAAAGGCGTGAGTCAGGGCAAATGCAGGGAAGAAGCAGTTAGCACCTGCCAGATGATAGGGAGCCCAGCCGAGCTTCTGGATTCCCCCTCTGAGTGGCCTCTAGCAGCTGTGTCTGTCCTTCGGAGACATGGCCCATTTTCTGTCCGTATTCCTTCCACTGGGCTGTCGGCTTCCTCAAGACAGAGAGGGTCTCTTTAGGCTCAGCATCTCATATGTCCTACATACATGATAAATGTTTATTGAATGAACTCTGTAGAGCTGTAAACTGGAGACGCAACTTAGTCTTCTTATGGCAATGCTCAGAATTTTGTATCTCAGTTGCTTTTACAGTATACCCTCCTGGAGCAATAAATGCTTTATATCCACATCAGTCTCCCACAGGGGGAGCAGAAACTTTGACAGCAGTTAAATGCTGTTAAACGTATGGAGGAGGATGGAAAACAGTATGGCGGTTCCTCAGAAAATTACAAATAGATCTACCGTGTGACTCAGCAATGCCAGTCCTGGATATTTACCCAGAAGCATTGAAAAGGAGGGTCCTGAAGAAATATTTGTGTTCCCATGTTCATAGCAGCATTAGTCACAGAGGCCAAAAGGTGGAAGGAACCCACACGTTTATTATGAATGGATAAGGAACACGTGGTCTGTACCTACAGTGGAGTATAAATGATCCAGGACACAAGCTCCAACACGGGTGACCTTTGAGGGCGTTATGCTGAGTGACATAAGCTAGACCCAGAAGGCCAAATGCTGTATGAGCCCACTCCCGGGCAGCACGTAGTCAATGGCAAGGCAGAAGGTGCAATGACGGTTGCCAGGGGTTGTAGGGGAGAAAGGAGTGGGGAGCCGCTGATTAGTGGGTACAAAGTGTGGTTTGCAAGAGGAGAGGAGTTCTGGGAGTTGACGGCACGACAAGGCGAATGTACTGAACATACGCTTACAAATGTTTAAGATGCTAAGTCTTATGGTACGTGTGTTTTACCACAACTAGAAATGAAAAAGGAATACGGAGGAGAGGTAACTAAAAGGACATAGGAAATAAAGAGCAGAGTGCTTATGCCTGCATATATGAATGTCTATAGATTTACCGACGTGAAGGAAAAGTTCCGCTGCTGAGACAGACTGCCGTGCTCACTGCACTGAAGCCCCAAAGCTACAGGGTCCGCTTCAGGATCTCCTTGAGACTCTGCCCGTTCGGTGGGAAATTCTGACCTGAGTTAAATATTGCCTAACTTCCTTGTGGGCGCTCGAGGCCTGTCTCTTATTAACCACCTGGCCAACACCCGGCAAACTTCCAGCCTGATTTCTTTGGTAGCGATTAACTCTAGGACGAATACAGAGTGCAGGCGAGAGGACTGTTTTCTCGTTAGGAAACTTCGCAGCAAGCTGGGCAGGGTTCAAGTGTATTAAGCAGCTTGAAACCTTATCATGATGACTTACTTGGCTGCCTGACTTCCAGATCCCGGGACGTTGTGAGAAATGTTCAGTAAGGGAGGCCGTGTATTTTTTTATTTTTCGGTATTTTTACCTTGCCTGTTCTTAGTTTGCTGAGCCTTTGATCCTTAGGAAGACCTCCTTCACTGCTTGCAGGTGGAATTGTAAAAAGCTAAAACAATGATCTTGAAGTCCTGATACTTGATAATGATAAAAATAGCCTCTTAAGGGCGCCTGGGCGGCTCGGGCAGTTAAGCATCTGCCTTCCGCTCCGGTCATGATCCCAGGGTCTTGGGATCAGGCTCTGCTTCCGTCTCCCTGCTCAGTGGGGAGTCTCCTTTTCCCTCTACCCCTTACCCCGTTCTCAAGCTCGCTCTCTCTCTCTCTCTCTCTCTCTCTCAAATAAATAAGTAAAATCTTAACAACAACAACAAAAAACCTCTTGCGATCCTGAATTGCCGGCTCACCCAGTGACTGCCCAGGTTGTCTACATGCCGGCACCCTCTGGTGGCAAAAATGCCAGACTCGCAATCTTGGTCATCCTTGAGCTGGTCCAGCAGGGAAACATCGATAGGAACCTCACAGTTGTGACCAAGGCTGTGTCTGTCCCAGGGGAGATTCAGCTGGTTTAGATTCAGCAGTAGTCCTCTTAGGAAATTGTCAGTGCTAATCTGGAGGCGAAGCCACAGGTCACGTAGCACCGTTAATGATGCTCCGATTCCAGAGGGAAGGTAGAAGAGCATTTACCGTGCCGTTTTCCAATAGGCAGACGTTGTAAATATCTGGAGTTTACTGGGAAATGATATCGGACGAATCACTTTTCTGGTTAGGAAAATAACACATGCTCATCACGCAAAATGTGGGGAGAATAAAAGAACAAACAAAAAATCATCTAAAATCTTGCCATTCAGGGTCGCCTGGATGGCTCAGTTGGTTAAGCCGCTGCCTTCAGCTCAGGTCGTGATCCTGGAGTCCCGGGATCGAGTCCCACGTCAGGGTCCCAGCTCCACGGGAAGTCTGCTTCTTCCTTTGAGCTTCTCCCCTCTCATGCTTGCTTGCTCTCTCTCACTCTCTCTCTCTCTCTCACTCTCTCTCTCTCAAATAAATAAATAAATAATCTTTAAAATCTTGCCATTCAGAAAATGTCACTGTCTGAAATTTTGTATATTTGTTTCTGACCTTTTCTCTTCACGTGGGATTCTTAAATGAAATTTGGATCAGACTCTATATGCTGTTTTTAAATAACAACTTTATTCAGATACAATTTATACACCATACAATTCACGTCCTCAGAGCGTACACTTCAGTGATGTTTAGTTTGAAAAAAAACAGTTGTGCAGTTCATGACCACAGTCAGCTTTAGCGAACATTGTTCACTTAACCCAAGAAAAACTCCTCACCCGTGGGAAGCCGCCCCCCTTTCATTCCACACCACTGGTTCCCCCCATCCCTCCGCCCCAACCCTAGTCGACCACCAGTCTATTCCCTGTCTCTGTAAATTTGCCTGTTCTGGACATTTCATATGAATGGAATCTTACAATAGGGGGTCTTCTGTGTTTTTAACTAGCTTCCTGCTTTCAAGGTTCATCCCTGTTGTATATATCAGAATCTCCTGGGTCCTTTCTGTTTTGCTAAATACTGTTCGATCGCGTGGGTAAGCTACATGTTTCTCCATCAGTTGACTAGCATTTGGGTTGTTTCCATTTTTTGGCTATTAAGAATAATGCTTCTCTGAACATTTCTGTGCAAGTTTAACCATTTGCGACCTCACAGTTTCTTCGGAGTTGGAAGAAGATTCTTACCCAGACAGCTTCTACATCTCTCGTTTCCCTAAAGTATATTTATAAAAGTCGAGTCACCTGAAAGAAAAGGACACTGCATTTTGTGGAACTTGTCAGATGGTTTCTAGGGAGACTGCATTGATCCTCTCCGTGCTCTCTTCGGTGTTATTAGACTGTGTGCTCAGTGGTGGACATTTTTTAAGCTTTTACTTACTTAGAGAGAGTGTGAGCAGGGGGTAGGGCAGTGGGGGAGGGAGAGGGAGACTCTCAAGCTGACTCCCTGCTGAGTGCAGAGCCTGTGACAGGGCAGGATCCCAGGACCCTGAGATTAGGACCAGAGCCGAAACCAAGAGTCAGACGCTCAACCTACTGAGCCGCCTAGGCGCCCCAGCGATGAGCATTTAATATCAAATGCTATGAAATGGAAGCCCGTGAGTTTTTTAAAAGACAGGGTCCCTGCCATTAAGATGCATAAGTTGAGGGGCGCCTGGGTGGCTCAGTGGGTTAAGCCTCTGCCTTCAGCTCAGGTTATGATCTCAGAGTCCTGGGATCCAGCCCCACATCCGGCTCTCTGCCCAGCAGGGAGCCTGCTTCCCCGTCTCTCTCTGCCTGCTGCTCTGCCTACTTGTGATCTCTTTCTGTGTCAAATAAATAAATAAATAAAATCTTAAAAAAAAAAAAAAAAAGATGCATAAGTCCATATTTAGGCCAGATGGGCAGGTGTAGATCCAGGGGTATTAGGTAGCAAGGTTGTGTACATTATGTGGGGAGAAAAATAGCCTGGGGGACCTGGATGGCTCGGTGGGTTAAAGCCTCTGCCTTCGGCTCAGGTCATGATCCCGGGGTTCTGGGATCAAGCCCCACATCGGGCTCTCTGCTCAGCGGGGAGCCTGCTTCCTCCTCTCTCTCTCTCTGCCTGCCTCTCTGCCTATTTGTGATCTCTGTCTGTCAAATAAATAAATAAATAAATAATATTTTTTAAAAAAAAAAGGAAAGAAAAAGAAAAATAGCCTGGTTAGATAAAGTAAACATTGACCTGTCCAGGATGGGATTCCCACAGATATAATCATCAAGCAACGTTTTGCATCTCAAAATTAAACAAAAAAGTTAATGGAACCAAACTGGCCTAGTGACCAGCTGGTCCAAAGTCATAACTTGTCCATAACTTGTCACTTAGTCTGAACCCTCATCCTGCTTTTCAGAAGGCTCCAATGTCAGCACAGTGCCCGTGGACTCCTGGGGCCCATCAGGTCTGCTTCCGGCCACCTTGCCACCTTACTGCCTTACGATTTCTTCACATTCCTTGGGACATTAAACAGCATCCCCTTACTGCCCTGTTTCTCATTCTGTTATTCAGAAAAGTACCACTTAAAGATGATAAAATCAGTAAGGAGTTCAGCTCTATAGCTGAGTGTGGGGGGAACAGTCCAGCCTTGCTCTGACTTACCCGTCGTTGCTGACCCTGGCACGATTACATGCTCAGCGTGACCACCAGAGTCGATCCAAAGCAACCGACCGATCCGGATCCGGAAAGATCATTGATTTGTAAAATTTGGGATGGGAAGAAGTTCTAGGGATTTTCCCGCGAGCTTCTTACAAGCAACCATTAATGCAGAACCTGGTGGCAGTGCTGCCTTTTTTTTTTTTTTTTTTCTTTTTTCCAACAACCCAGACTCAGCCTTTTGAAACTGAACCAGACCACAACGCAGATTCCATTTGCTAAGAGGTCCCGCCCACTTGTGTTACATAACTCTTGCAGAAAATGCCACGTAGGTGACGGGCAGAAAGCCCTCCTCCACTCCCATCAGGAGGCTGCAATTGGCAAGCCCAAGCTTAAAAAAAACAGAAACCCAGAAACCTCTTTTCTCTTTTCTTTGCAGCTGCAAGGATGTCTGAGCAGAGGCAGGTGGCTGCCAGAGCCTCCCTTATTGAGCAACTGATGTCTAAGAGGAATTTTGAGGATCTTGGCAACCACCTTGCCGAGCTGGAGACTCTTCCCGTGACCAGAGAGCATCTCCAGGAGACGGCCGTGGTCAGGGCGGTGTACAGCGTCCTCAGAAACTGCCCTACAGTGGCGTTGAAAAAGAAAGCCAAGCGTTTGCTGTCAGAATGGAGGGCACTTCATAAGGATCTCCACTTCTCACCGAGGGACAGCCCTCCATCTCTCCCTCCCAGTAGAACGGAAGAAAAGCCCGGACTTCCTCGTGACCCAAGTCAGGATGAGCTGTCAGGCGGCTCCAGTTCTAATTCATCGTCCCACGGTGTGGCGGGAGCCCTGGAAACGCTTGTGCCTGAAAATAGCACGAGTCACATGGAGCCCAGAGGGGAGCATCTCGGGGAGCCACCGGACCCCACCGCACCTGTGAGAGCCAGATGCACAGAGCTCCTCTATGAAGCCCTAACGAGTGCTTGCACAGAGCAGCCCAAGGCTGATGTGTGGCAAGACTTGGCGAGAGAAATTGAAGGGCACCTTTTTACCCTTCACTCGAAGAACCTCAGAAAGTACAAAACTTGCGTTCGAAGCAAAGTTGCCAACCTGAAGAATCCCCACAATTCTCACCTGCAACAGAACTTGCTCTCTGGGACCACGTCTCCGAGAGAATTTGCTGAAATGACGGCGTTGGAGATGGCAAGCGAGGAGCTGAAGCAGTTGAGAGCCTCCTACACGAAGTCTGCCATACGGGAGCACCACCTTCCCCAAGCTGCGGGGGGCACGCCGACCGGGAAAATAAAGTGCAGGCGCTGTGAGAAGTTCAACTGCGAGGTCACCGTAATCGCCCGAGGAACGCTCTTCCTGCCAAGCTGGGTGCGGAATTCAAATCCAGATGAAGAGATGATGACCTACGTGATCTGTAACGAATGCGGGGAGCAGTGGTACCATAGCAAGTGGGTGTGCCTGTGACTGCCAACGAGTGCTCTTTGAACCAAGAACCGGAGCGGTTCCCTTTCTCTGGGCACCACCCTTTTATTCTCGGTCTTTAAAATCTTACACACACTATAGTCTTTTGTGCGTGTTTTGTTTTGTTTTTGTTTTTGTTTTTAAGTTTATTTGAGGGGCGCCTGGATGGCTCAGTCAGTGAACCGTCTGCCTTCGGCTCAGGTCGTGGTCTCAGGGTCCTGGGATTGAGCCCCGGATCGGACTTCCTGCTCGGCGACGAGTTTGCTTCTCCCTCTGCCTCTGTATTCTCTCTAATTTTTGCTCTCTCTCCGATAAATACATAAAAATCTTAAAAAAAAAAAAAAAAGATTTTAATGTGTTTATTGGAGAGAGAGGAAGATAGCAAGAGAAAACACGAGCAGAAGGTAGGGAGAGGGAGAAGCAGGCTTCCCACAGAGCGGGGATCCCAATGCGGGGCTCGATCCCAGGACCCTGGGGGAGAGAGTAGATGACTGTCTGCTTTGTGGCCGCTTAGCCCTTCGCAGTACTGAGTGTGGTTGAGAGCAGGCCCTCTAGAGTGTGTTAGAAATGCGGAGTCCCAGGCCTCATACCACTGAGTCCTAACTCTGCGTTTTGGGAAGATCCCCCGGTGATCCCGTTCAACGTGTTCTGGGAAGTGCTGCTTTCTCAGTAGGCCTGCGGTCCATGGCAGGGCCTGTACATGAGACTTATCCGGGAACTTTGACAACCACTGATGCTGGGGCGTGGGACCTTTCCCAGAACACTTGAATCCAGGGGCACCTGGGTGGCTCAGTCATTAAACCTTTGGTTCAGGTCATGTGGGATTGCCTGGGCGGGCTCCCTGCTCCATGAGAAGCCTGCTTCTCCCTCGCGCACTCCCCCTCCTTGCGCTCTCTCGCTGTGTCTCTGTGAAATAAATAAATAGAATCTTTTTTTAAAAAAATTGAATCTAGGGGCGCCTGGGTTGCTTAGTGGGTTAAAGCCTCTGCCTTCGGCTCAGGTCGTGATCCCAGGGTCCTGGGATGGAGCCCCGCATCGGGCTCTTTGCTCCACAGGGAGCCTGCTTCCTCCTCTCTCTCTGCCTGCCTCTCTGCCTACCTGTGATCTCTGTCTGTCAAATAAATAAAATCTTTTAAAAAAATAAATAAAGGGACGCCTGGGTGGCTCAGTTGGTTGGACAACTGCCTTCGGCTCAGGTCATGATCCCGGAGTCCTGGGATCGAGTCCCGCATCGGGCTCCCAGCTCCATGGGGAGTCTGCTTCTTCCTCTGACCTTCTCCTCGCTCATGCTCTCTCTCTCACTGTCTCTCTCTCAAATGAATAAATAAAATAAAAAATAAATAAATAAAATTTTTAAAAAATTAAAAAATTGAATCTAAATGCACGGGGTGCAACCCAGGCTTTTTGAATTCCTCAAGTTGTTTTGAGATGCAGGCAGAGTCGAGAACTCCTCACACACAGGCTCTCGAGTGATTGTCTCGCAGCCTTAAGAAAAGAATGTCGCTGTGCACTTTATACCTGAGGAAACAGATCTCCAGAGGCGCTGTGACTTGGCCGAGCCAAACAGCCTTGGCTAGCCTGGCTGGAACCACTTGCACAGTCTCCCTCCGAACTCACCGTCCAAGACCGCCTTAGCTCTGACTTCCGAGAAACAAGTTCCTGGCGACATGGGACAATCGGATAACCAGGGCTTTGTTACTTTCCCCTCTCTTTCCTCACTTGTCTCTCCCTCAAACCATGAAAGTTAGCCTCTGACCCCACAGTTAGAATTTTGTTTCAAGTCCTTCTGCCTTGTCAGAAGAGTTGTATGTTTATTTTTTAGTTTTTCTGAACAAGTTCTCTCAAGTCTATAAATCATGCATGAAATTGAGTCTCTGATTTAAGGGAGTCTTCGTATTCTCAAGGCCTGTGAGTTTAGATCCATAGAGGAGGAAAAAAGTTCTCCTAGGCTCTGCAACTGGGGCCCTGCAAATTAGATGGATAAAAGACAGATTCCCAAGAGAAAAACCATTAACACGCAGGACACGATGTATACAGAAGAAACTCATGATGAAGATTCCAAATGGGTGGTTAGAACTTGGGCTTTCATAATAGCATCTTAAGAAAGAATGATACATTTGTAGAGAAAGAACAAGACAAAGGGGGCTTGAGGCTTATAGGGGCAGCAAACTGGGAGGGCACATACATGGCGGGGACTAGTTAACGTAATGGTTACTTAGTAAGGTTCCTTGGGTAGACCGTTCTTGCTGTCATCCTGAGAAGGTTGTTACCGTCTTCCAGATACAGAATTCACAAGGGGAATTTACGTTCCGCTTTGGGGCAGAGAGCACCTTCTGCATCTGCCTTTTCTCATTCGCTCTTGGCCCAGAATGATCCTGGTGCCAGGATGGCGTATTTGGGGGGTCACGTGCTCTGAACCCTTTTAGGTCCGAAGTGCCAATTCTGTTTATGCAAAAACAGGCCTTGATCTGTCAGAGGTCGTCCATTGTCGCCTCGGCCTTTGAATCTACCAACATTTCTCTAGTAAATGAAGAGGGAATTCCTTCTTTCAGGCTTTTGCAGCGTTGAACCAACCTGAGCAATTTTTTAAGCACAACACTCCTTCTGTGTGATTATAGCAGATTTTGTTCTCTTTTGAGAACTTGTCAAATGTTAACGGCTACGGTTTTAATAAGTTTACTTCGTAGTTCCCTCCAAACCTACACATTTTCACCAATTCTTTGCTCCCATGTTCCTGACTTCCTGTGTCAGAGCTCCAAAGGCCTAACCAGATACACAGTTTCCCAGATGGTGCCTAAAACTAAAATATGTTCGTGTGTTCAAGTGGGTTTGACGTAATCAGAGGCTAGCAAGTGTAAATTCTATTTTGATATCTTTTTCTCCCCTCCCTGTGGCTTCCCGGGCCTGCTTATTGTGATGTAACATGCTAGTCTTTGAAAGAGAGACTTGCAAAGTCACCTAAAACTTCAAGTTGCACAAACTGGTTTCATGTGACTTAGTCCGATCTTAAAAACTATTCAGTGGTTATAAAAGAGCACATCACATGAAAACCAAGTGTTCGTGGCATTGTTTGTTTTTTTGTGAGAGGAAGGGTTTTAAAAAAAGTTTTTATGTTGGAATTGTGCAAACTTCCTTCGCAGACAAATAAAAGCATTTGAAATGGAAATTCCTTCACTCTCCAAAATGTAAAAATCTGGGTAGTCTTTCTCATTTCCTATGGACTGACTTTTGGAACCAGACATAGGCAAATAGCAATGTGGGTTTTTTTTCTTTCAGCCAATGAGACAGCATTATATTTTTAAGTATAGATAATCGTCCTTTTATATTCTATGTCTTACTCACTAACAGAAAAGGGGTTTTTAAAATTTCTTCTGGGGGAAAGGAGCTTTCATTTAATTTACAATCACGTTTACAGGAACTGGCAAGTATAGGGGCCCCAAGATGGGGGCTGGGGGTGGCCGCAGGAGCCCACCAGAGCTGACGGACAGTGGCAAGGGGACGAAGGACGAGAGGGGAAGTCACAAGAGCCATTGGGTTCATTAGGGCCCTTGTCAGTCATCTTAAGGACTTTGGGTTTCTTCCAAGGGAAGCCATTGAAGGGGGGAGCTCATAGTGATACAACTTCAGGCGCCTTTCGGAAGTTCCCCTCCGGCTGCTTTGTTCAGTGAGATGAGGAGGGAAGCCAGGATGGGTGCGGAGACACCCAGTCAGGTGGCCACAGCACTGGTCCGGTTGTCACGTGACCGGGTTCAACCGAGAGTACGCTAGATGGTCTCCCTGCATCTTTACAGTTGACAGAGTCCTTGGTGACAGCGCTCAGGAAATGCCACTCTAAAATCTGGTACCTTCGAGTACCAGGAAGCTGAAGGAAATGGAGTAAGGGCCTGTACCCAGAGGACTGGCTGCCTCTCCCTCCGTCCCCGGGGCAGGTCCTGAGACCCTCCTAGGAGCGGTGCCCTCCCCATACCCAAGGAAGAGAGCATCCCTGGTCTCTGCAGGGTAGGGACACTGAGGGGATCTGAGCCAAGAGGACTTTCTAGGTTCCCCCCTTAGCTCACCCCCTTCTGTCCTATCGCATTCCTCCCTGACCTGCCCCAAAACACACGGGCTTAGCACTCTCTGGGGCTTCATTTCCTTATGAAGGCTCCTGTGTCATGTAAAATTTGTTTCAAATGTGAGTGCTTTCCTTTTGTTAACCTGTCTTTCCTTACAGAGCTCCAGCTAGATGGGGTAGAGGAAAACACATTTTTCTCCTCCCTTGTGTTGGCAGTTTTGCAAACGGATGTGTCATCACTTCCAACAACCGCAAACTCCCTACCCGTGACCCATAATAAAGATGAACCAACAGCACAGAAATTCAGCACAATATAAGCGCAGCCTGGATCTTGGTTGCCGTGGTTACGAGGAGTCACTGCACAGGGCATGATCATCCGCTGTTACACCTGAATCTGGAAGGGCTCTTCGTGCCTTTCCCCACATCACCCTCCTTTTGTCCGGGTTACTTTTTTTAGATAAAACGTTGGATACAATTGCAGCTCTGTCTCTCCCCCAGCACTTTCTGGGATGAGAGGCTCCTTTCATTCCCTATTACCATTTCTAAGCACCAGCCAGGAAGCCCGCCGCTGGCCGTGCTCCACTGCCTTTGTGAGGGCGGCGATTTTGTCTTGGTCTCTCTGGTCCGACGGCTTTATTTATAACTGCCCAGTAAATGCAAAATATTTTACACAAATATTTTTATATCTCTCAGGGGTATTTACTGTAAGTGCCTGGATTTATAGAAGGTGTCATCTTGCTTTCAGAAGAGCCCGCAGTGCAAAGGGAGAAAGGATGACAGCTTCGCCGAATTCCACCCGCGTTACTGCTGCAAATGAGGTTTGCAGAGATGTTGCCGGGCGTTATCGGAAATGCCCCGCGGTGGGGATTGTCCATTGCTTTTATGGCCCCGCGCTGGGGGCGGTGAGGTGATCAACAGCCGTGTGCGACGCCAAGATGCAGGGGAAGTGCCAAAGACGTGGCCAGCTCTCAGTCTAGATATTACGAGCTAGGACAGCGACACCGACCATACCCGGGAGGATCAGGGAGGGCTTCACGGAGGCTGTGATGCTGAGGCTGAATGTTGAGATGAGGTTAGCCAGGCAGAGAAAGGGGGACGGATATTTCATCACCGCGTTCGCTCGATTCCTGGCACTTCATCTCCAACCTCCCATTTAACCCGCACAACGACCCCGCCAGCGTTTGAGAAGTGAGAATCTGAGGCCCAGAGAGATTCGGATAGTCACGCAGGGCTACACGGAGCCAGAGCCAGGTGGGGTGTCGTTTGCGGGCTGTTTTCTTGTATATCTGTTTGCTTCCAGAAACGTCCAGACTTCCTATTCATTCCACTCCAGGTACAACTGTTTCTCAGCTGTGGTTTCGAGGGCTCTGCATGGCCCAGTGCTCTGCATTCCTCCCTCTGATAGTGAGGTCAGCCTGGGTCGCCCGCTCTCCTGACGCGGGACCCTTCCCAAACCTTGTGGCCCGCGTGGGGTTTATCGGGTTTTCTGAAAAGTAAGTGATTTGTTAAATACTTAAATTTTAAAATATAAAAACTGTGTAGCTTTTAAAGGGACATTTACAAGGTTATATAGTTTGGGAATTTGAAGACTCTAAGTGTATAAATGCAGTTTCAAATACTATTTCCTCTAAATTATCCTGGCCTTTGCATCTCCCATCTCTGTAAGACCTAGGGAGACTCTGTAACAAAGGTAGCAATCAGTTGTGACAAACCAACCAAGCTGTGTCGTACCTTTTGTTAAATGATTGCAAGCATCCTACAGGACAATTAAAAAGATAAAAGCATTTGTTGGACATACCCTTTCTCTTAAAATACGAACAAGGTACAAACAGGAGTAGGTTCCAAGTAGTCATTACTTTTTCAAATGAAGGCACATATTTTTAGAAACTTTTTTTAAAATTTCACTTATTTATTTGAGAGAGGGAATGCATATAAGCCGGGGGGAAGGGCAGAGAGAGAGGGAGAAGCGGGCTCCCCACTGAGCAGGGAGCCCCTTCCCTGGCTCCATCCCAGAACCCTGAGTTCATGACCTGAGACAAAGGCAGCCGCTTAAACCTTCTGAGCTACTCAGGCATCTACAACAGCCATAGAAAATTGATAGATCTAATTAATAAACAAATTTAAATATTGCCCATTCAAAAACTTACTATTTTCAGAATATATTCACCTGGGTGGGTGGAAACAAAAGATTAAGACATTTCCACCGCTGCCCAGTGAGGTCCGAACACACAGAACTGCAGCCCACTTGCCATTCTCTTGCCCCCAACCACGGCTCGGCGGGGGCTTGACCAGTCGCTGTACAGCTTCGCTTTTACCCAGGGCAGGGGAACCGAGTGCTCCTCAGTGCGGGCAAGCTGAGGTAGATGGTCCCCCACCTCCAACTAGAAGGAAGTCCCAGGTGTACGTGGAGTGCAGGTGTCTCTGAGTCCACCAGGTGTCTTGTCTTGTCCTTAGTGTCTCTCAGACTGAGGACTTGCAGCTTTACAATTTTGTTTGTTCTGGTTTTTTGTTTTTTGGGTTTTTTTTTTAGATTTTTTTTTTTTAAGATTTTATTTATTTATTTGAGAGAGAGACAGTGAGAGAGAACATGAGAGGCGAGAAAGTCAGAGGGAGAAGCAGACTCCCCATGGAGCTGGGAGCCCGATGCGGGACTCGATCCCGGGACTCCAGGACCGTGACCTGAGCCGAAGGCAGTTGCTCAACCAACTGATCCACCCAGGCGCCCCTTTTTTAAGATTTTTATTTTATTTTGTTTTTAAAGGTTTCTCTTCTTTACTTTTCCTTTTTTTTTTTTTTTTTTTAAAGATTCCATTTATCTGTTTGACAGAGCACAAGCAGGGGGAGCAGGAGGCAGAGAGAGAGGGGGAAGCAGGCTCCCCGCTGAGCTGAGAGCCCAATCTGGGACTAGATCCAAGGACCCTGAGATCATGACCTGAGCTGAAGGCAGGAGCTTACCCCGCTGAGCCCCCCAGGTGTGCCTTTGGTTTTGTTTTCATGCGACAGATGTATGCCTATCCCCCAGCTTGGTGACTTCTCACGAATTGCCCAGCGGAGAGCTTGCAGTCATTGTTAGTGGGTTTCTGTGCCATTTGAACTGAGGCAGCGGCTAAAGGTCCTGAGGGTTCCTTTTGGGGGAAATGAAAACTTTCAAAAATCAATTGTGGCGAAGGTGACACTGCTCCTCGAATGTGCTAAACACCATCGGATCATACACTTGGAACTGGCGAATTGTGTGGTGTGGGAATTAGCGCTCAGTAAATAAAGCTGTTATTAAAAAAAAAAAAAAAAAGAGGGGTGCCTGGGTGGCTCAGCAGGTTAAGCCTCTGCCTTCCGCTCAGATCAGATCTCAGGGTCCAAGGATAGAGCATCGGGCTCTCTGCTCAGCGGGGAGCCTGCTTCATCCTCTCTCTGCCTACCTGTGATCTCTCTGTCAAATAAATAAATAAAGTCTTTAAAAAAAAAAATGAACTGAGGGAGGAGATTACTAAGTAGGACCTCTATTGGGTATTTATCTCAGCGAATCATTCAGAACCGTTAGTATATTCATGTGGTAAATGACATATGTCGAAGTGGAGACATAATGGTGGTCCCTCTCACAGGGGCCTGGTGGGAGCCCCCTGGGCCAGCTCAAGGCCTCTGCCCAGGCAGTCTGCCCGGCCCCAGCCTTTGCATTTCCACGTAGAAAGCCCCTCCCTCTCACAGTCACAAAACAAACCAGAGCTAAAGCTTCCATCCACAATCGTGGCTCCCTATGTTTGCTCCCTGTTTCTCAAGCCACAGACTTGAGCTGCGCTGTGAATGACATCAAGCCCCTAGAACACAGACGGTCTTCTCATGTCACCCCAGAGCTGTTGCCATTTACATCCTGGTCTGATCTGTACTTTGAAAAGAAATTACAGATAGATTGACTGCCTCAATCTATCTGGCGAGGCCCTGGCATCAGCGGCATCAGCCAGACCTGGGAGCAAGTACAAAAAGGCACCCCCCATCTCAGAGCTGTTGAATCTGAATGTACATCTTCACAAAGCCCTCAGTGATGCCTCACAACGCAAATTACAGCTTGTGAACGCTCTCTTGTCCACAGGAACCGGGCCTGGGAACTTGGCCTTCCCTCTTATGCTTTTGGATGAAATGCTCGAGTTTCTAGCTGACACGTGTCTCTCCACTTGTCCTGGTCACCAACCACGTCCACTCTCCACACTACTAAATCCAAGGGACGGTCCTCAGCCCTGAAACTTGTCAGCAGCATTTGAGACGCTGGCCTCCTTAGGAACACTCTTCACGTGGTTTGTGCGAGGTTGCACTCTCTCCGATTTTCCCTCTTACCGGCCACTCTGTCTCAATATTATTGCTGCTTCCACATTATTTTCCTGACCTCTTAACTTTGGAGCGTCCAGAATTTAGTCCCCGGACACCTCTGTCTACACTCCCTCCTTTGTTGATCTATCTAGTTCCATGGCTCTCTGTACCATCTATATGCTGATGACCCCCCCTCTGAATCCCAAGTCCCGAAATCTAACAGCTTACTTGAGACATCTGACAAGCATGTCAAACTTCATATGTTTCAAATCAAGCTTCTGATCTTCTCTCCAACACTACTTCTCCAATTAATAGGAACTCCATAGTTGAATAACTTAAGCTAAATACCATGGGGGTATGATCAAGTCCTTTCTTTCCCTTCCTTTGAACTTTCAATCAGTCAACAAATCTTTGTGGCTCTATTTCAAAGATTAAGAAGCCCGACTTAAAAATGGACAAAAGATTGGGGCACCTGGGTGGCCCAGTTGGTTCAGCATCTGACTCTTGATTTTGGCGCAGGTCATGATCTCAGAGTTGTGAGCTCGAGCCTGGGGGCACCTCCCTCAATCTCTTAAAAAAAATATATATATATATAGATAGATAGATAGATAGATAGATAGATAGATATAGATATAGATTAGATATGTATAGATATAGATGGGCAAAAGATTTAAATAGTAGACATTTCAACAAAGAAGATCAAAGAAGATACAAGGATGTTTTGGCTTAGGTCATGATCCCGGGGTGGTGAGATCGAGCCCTGGTCTGGGTCCACCCTCAGTGCAAAGTCTGTTCAAGATTTTCTCTCCCTCTCCCTCTGCCCCTACCCCCTACTCTCTCTAAAATAAATCTCTCTTTTTTTAAAGATTTTATTTATTTGAGACTGTGAGAGTGCACGTGAGCATGTGCGATAGAGCACAAATGGTGGGAGGGGCAGAGGGAGAGGGAGAAGCAACATCCTGCTGAGCAGGGAGTCCAATGTGGGCTCCATCCCAGGCCCCCGGGATCATGACCTGAGCCAGAGGCAGATGCTTCACCCACTGAGCCACCCAGGTACCTCTGTTTGTTTCTTCCTTCCTTCCTTCCTTTGAGAGGGAGAGAGAAGTGGGGGTAGGGGCAGAGAGAGAGAGAAAATCTTTCTTTTTTCCTTGTAGATTTAATTATTTAATTTATTTAGACAGAACCCAAGCAGGGGAGGGAGGGAGAGAATCTCAGGCAGACTCCCTGCTGAGCCCGGACGCAGATGCAAGCTCCCAGCGGTGAGATAATAACCTGACCAAAATCAGGAGTCGGCCGTTCAACCAACTGAGCCACCCAGGCGCCTCTAGGATTTTATATTTGATCTCCTTTTTCTTATTTATTTCTGGTGACAGTGCTACTGAACACTAAAATGGAAAACAGTGTACTAAACAGGGAAAGATTGGGGCACCTGGGTGGCTCAGTCAGTTAAGTGTCCAACTCTTGATTTTGGCTCAGGTCATGATCTTGGGGTTTGGGGATGGAGCCCCATGTCCAACTCCGTGCTGGGTGTTGAGCCTGCTTGGGATTCTCCCTCTGCCCCTCCCCCTGCTCTCAAACTCTCTCTCTCTCTCTCTAAACAAAGGACGAAAAGGGAAAGTTTATAAGACAGCACACTAGATATGGTGGCAGAAAACATAATGTGGTCAGATTTTGGATATTGTTAACCGCTTTACTGAGGCCTAATTTACACGCAGTGACATTCACTCAGTTTAAGTACACATACTAATGAATTGTAGAGAGTTTGCACCGTTTTCCAGAGTGGTGCAGCCTTCACCACAATCCAATTGTGGAATGTTTCCATCACCCCAGTAGAATCCCTTGTGCCCATTATAATGCACTAACTTCCCAGTGCCGCCTGCAACCCCAGGCAACTACCCATCTGCCTCTGCCCTTATGGATTTGCCTGTTCCAGACATTTCCTATAAATGGAGTCACAGGAAGCATGTCGCGTTTTGTGGCTGGCTTCCTTCACTTAGCAAACGTTCCCCAAATTCATTCCTATCACAGCACGATACCAGTACTTCATCCCTTTATATTACTGAGCAGTAGGGTTTTTTGTTTTGTTTTGTTTTGGTTTTTTTTTTTTGACTGGATAGACCATAATTTGTGTCCATTCACCAGATGATGAACATCTGCGTTGTTCCACTTTTTGGCTATTATGAATGATGCTGCTGTGAACATTTGTATACAAGTCTTTGTGTGGGTCTTGGGTATGTACCAAATTGCCAGGTTGTATAGTAAAATTGTGTTTTATTTTTTTAAGAAACTGCCCAACTGTTCCCCAAAGTGCCTGTACCATTTCACATCACACCATCAAAGTACAAGGGTTCTCACTTCTCTATATCCTCACCAACACTTATTTTCCCGTTTTTTAAATTATAGCCATCCTAGTGGGCATGAAGTGGTATCTCATGGTGGTCTTGATTTATGGTTCCCCAGTGATTAATGATGTTGAGCATCTTTTAAAAACAAAACAAAACAAAATATAACATTCTCAAATAAATAAATAAAATCCTTAAAAGATATATAAAATTCTTTCTGTTTGTTGTTTTACTTTCCAGAAGGCCCTACAAATCATAGGTAAGGAACATATTTGAAAGAGTTGTTTGGTGATATTGCTGCCGTTGAGTTTTTCTGTGTATTACAGCTTGTGCTTGGCTGTATGTCGGTAATTCTAAAAGTGCCTCTTTGAAAATAATCATCCCCCAAATCACATATATAAACATTATTTGC
This sequence comes from Mustela lutreola, assembly GCF_030435805.1. Classification (NCBI taxonomy): domain Eukaryota; kingdom Metazoa; phylum Chordata; class Mammalia; order Carnivora; family Mustelidae; genus Mustela; species Mustela lutreola. Next base: position 9,825,593 of record NC_081308.1, read on the forward strand.
AACTTACAAGATTTTTTTTTTTTTTTTTTTTTGGTTTTTAGTATATTCACAAAGTTGTACAACCATCACCATCATCTAATTCCGGAACATTTCCATCACCCCTGACCAAAAACACCTTAAACCCATTAGTGGTTATGAGCCATTCTTCTCTCCCTCGAGCCCCTGGAAACCACTAACCTACTTTCTGTCTCTAAGGATTTGCCAACCCTGGACATTCCACATCAGTGGAGTCATGTAATCTGTGGCCTTTTGTGTCTGGCTTCTTTCACGTGGTTTTTTTGTTTTGTTTTGTTTTGTCTTAACTCGATAAATAAACCATATTTTACTAACCAAGGGGACTGTACTGGCCTTTATTTAAGGCGCAGCTTTAACTGAATTTACGTACATAATTTAACACTTACGTCTGTCATAATTGCACTTCTTCAAATTTTTATGTCAATATAATCACATTAAAACTTGACATTTTGAAAGACAAAAAAAAAAAAAAAACCCACTCATCTACAAGATAAAGGTCACAAGATTTTTTTCTTTAAGAAAAGGGAAATAGGGCGCCTGGGTGGCTCAGTGGGTTAAGCCGCTGCCTTCGGCTCAGGTCATGATCTCAGGGTCCTGGGATCGAGTCCCGCATCGGGCTCTCTGCTTAGCAGGGGGCCTGCTTCCTTCCCTTCCCCTCTCTCTGCCTGCCTCTCTGCCTGCAGTGATCTCTCTCTGTCAAATAAATAAATAAAATCTTTAAAAAAAAAAAAAAAGAAAAGGGAAATAGATGGGGTGTCTGGGTGGCTCAGTGGGTTAAAGCCTCTGCCTTCCATTTGGGTCATGATTCCAGGGTTCTGGGATCAAGCCCCGCATCGGGCTCTCTGCTTAGCAGGGAGCCTGCTTCCCCCTCTCTTTCTGCCTGCCTCTCAACCTACTTGTGATCTCTGTCGAATAAATAAATAAAATCTTAAAAAAAAAAAAGAAAAGGGAAATATGGATGTTTTCCACTACTTATTTTAGTTGGCGAAGTAGAGTTCAATCAGCTCTCATCACTATAACCACTGTTCCAGCCAAGACTTGTAGCCATTGCTTAGTGAGGACCAAAGTGAGGAATTCTTAGCAACCTGTTGAATCAGTGTTTCTTCCCCTGTACATCTTCTTCCAAACACACATACCATGTGGTATAAAATTATTGTGCCTCTGAATTAAATGGCTTGAAAACAAAAAGAGTTATATGGCTTATTTTATTCATTCATTCATTCATTCATTCATTTATAGGATTTCATTTATTCATTTGACAGAGAGGGAGAGAGCACAAGCAGGGGGAGCAGCAGAGGGAGAAGCAGTCTCCCTTCTGAGCAGGGAGCCCAATGCGGGACTTGATCCCAGGACTCCGGGATCATGACCTGAGCCAAAGGCTGATGCCCAACTGATGAAGCCCCCCAGGCGTCCAGTATATGGCTTGTTTTAAAGTAGTCGGTTCCTCACACAATTTATTATATCTCTAGGCAGAGAGATTTCACACTTAGCTTGTCCTGTGAATTTTCTCCATTCTGTCTCTCCTCTATTTTATCACGGCTTCGTAAGTTATTTGTAGATATGTTTTTTTCCCCCTTGATTGTCCTTTAAGTTCCTTGTGTACATCTTAAGTATGTCTGTATCCCTCAAAGGCCCAAGATGAACTCTGGGCATGGTAGATGCTTAATGCAATTTTGTAAAATAGGTTTTTACTTAGAGTGGAATTTCAGTGAGTTCATATGTGTTTCTCTTCTACATCTGCTGCCCCATGCTTTGGAAGCACTGTATCTAACTCTAATAAAACTGGATCACATATTACGATGGTTAATGTTTCAAACCCACTCTCCAAAAAAAAATAATAATTTATTCAAAATAAATTTATTTCACTCATGGCATTTGAAACTTACCAAATTAATGAAAGAGAGCCTTGAGTCATAAGGGTTGTGTTAGATTGTATTATTGCTCAAGTATTTGGTGACCTCCCCAGTGAGACAATTCTGGAAAACCATACCACTTAGATCAAATTTGCCATGTGATTTGCACTGCCCCATCCCTTTAGAAGGATTGTACATCCTAGTGTGTAACTTGCTTTGGCCAAGGACATACGGGTAGAAATGATGCATGTCACTTCCAGGTAGAAGCTTTAAAAGCCAACCAGCCAATGAGAATTGCGGTTTATCCGCAGTTTTATCCGCCCGGGTCCAGAGGGAACATAACATGGAATGGAACCACAGCTGACCTGTAACAGACATTAAGGTGAGAAATAAATCTTTGTTTTTATTAGCCACTGAGATTTGGTGGGGGTGGGAGGGTCCACCTTTGTTTCCTTTTATCTTCTCTTTCCTTTCTTTTTTTTTTTTTTTTCAACCACAGCATGGCTAAGCCTAGACTGATCAACACAAAAGTGTTAAGGGAGATATAACTCCAATTACCTGAACGTATATTACAATACAGGAAGTTTGCAGTAGATGATCTGTAGGATATCTTCTGACTTTGTACTGTTCAAAGTTTGTACAGTTGAGTCTTGAATAGCATAGGTTTGAACTGCTCAGGCCCATTTATACATGGATTTATTAAAAAAAGATTTTATTTGTTTATTTGACAGAGAGCACAAGTAGGCAGAGAGGCAGGCAGAGGAAGAGAGAGAAGCAGGCTCCCTGCTGAGCAGAGAGCCTGATGCAGAGCTTGATCCCAGGACCCTGAGATCATGACCTGAGCCGAAGGCAGATGCTTAACCAACTTGAGCCATGTTTAGGTGCCCCTAAACATGGATTTTTTAAAAATAGAAATACAGTTACAGTACTGTAAATATATTTTCTTTCTTATGATTTTCTTAACATTTTCTTCTCTCTAGCTTACTTTATTGTAAGAACACAGTATGTAATACATATAACATACAAAATACGTGTTAATCAACTGCTTATATTATTGGTAAGGCCTCTGGTGAACAGTAGGGTATTAGTAGTTAAGTTTTGGGAGAGTCAAAAGTTACATGCGGATTTTTGACAGTATGGGAGTCAGTGCCCAAAGTGCCACATTGTTCAAGTGTCAACTGTAGTTTCAAATAAAGACATCACTTTGTTCTAATGTAGAAAAGGCATTTCTTGGGGGAGATATTGAATTGTTTTAAGAGGCAAGGCTGGAGTATTGAGTTTGGACAGCGGACAGAAACAATGGGAGTTCACAACATGAATGGCCCACTGCCAGGCGCTAGGTACGGCCACTGGCCCCATCTGTGGTCACTGGATACCAGGGGCCACGACTGCACGTGCCAGAATGAGCTTCCACCTATTCCAGCATCTCTGTGTTCCCTGCCTAAGATTCAGATCTTCAAAGAGAGTATCTGATTGGCCAGTCTTGGGTCTCATGCCCTGTGTTCTTGTTGCCAGGGTTCTGGAAGAGCAGGTATCTAAGAATCTGGCCTTTAGAGCTATTATAATGAAAAGACTCACAAAACCGTTGTCTCCCGAACAGAAGGGCCTTCAGGTGCTAAGCAAAACCTCTTCTCCCCAACCCCCCGACATTCCCAAAAGATAAGCAAACTTTACAACTCCTAAGTGTATTTCTTCCTGAGGCAGGCTTTCCTTTTCTCCACTAAGCTATTCCCATTTTCTGTTATGTTTATTTCTAAATGTTTTCTAATTTTGCTATTGGAATTGCTATCTTTTTGAATTTTCATTTCCTGTGTTTGTCGGTTATATAAATGGAATTTTTTTTTTTAAAGATTTTATTTATTTATTTGACAGAGAGAGATCACACGCAGGCAGAGGCAGGCAGAGAGAAAGAGGAGGAAGCAGGCTCCCTGCTGAGCAGAGAGCCCGATGTGGGACTCGATCCGAGGACCCTGGGATCATGACCTGAGCTGAAGGCAGTGACTTAACCCACTGCCCACCCAGGCGCCCCTGGAATTTATTTTTGTTAACATTTTTTTATCTAGCCACTCTCTCGGTCCATTTGGGTGGCTATTACAAAGTATCGTTGACTGGGAGGCTTATAAACCACAGAAATTTATTTCTCACAGTTCTGGAGGCTGGGAGACGCAGGTCTGCTGGCAGACTTGGTGTCTGTTGAGAGCCCGTGTTCAGGTTCATTGATGGCCCTGTTTTCACAGTGTCCTCAGATGGTGGAAGGGATGAGGGAGTTCTGTGAGGTGTTTTTTTGTTTGTTTGTTTGTTTGTTTTAAAGATTTTTTATTTATTTGACAGAGAGACAGAGAGAGATCACAAGTAGGCAGAGAAAGAGGAGGAAGCAGACTCCCCACTGAGCATAGAGCCTGTCACAGGGCTTGATCCCAGGACGCTGAGATCATGACCTGAGCTAAAGGCAGAGGCTTAACCCACTGAGCCACCCAGGCGCCCCTGTGAGGTGTTTTTTATAAGGGCCCTGATCTCAGGGTGAAGGCTTCACCGTCATGACCTAATCACCTCCCAAAGGCTGCACCTGCTGATACCATTACATTGGGGGTTAGGATTTCAACCCCTGGATTTTGAGGGGACACCAGCATCTAGTCTACAGTAAGCTGCCTTGTTGAATTCTCTGAATGAATTCTCTCTGAATGCTAAGTTTTCCATAGAGTCCTTTTGAATTTCCAGGCATGTTGTCTGTGTTGAATACAGTTTCGTTGCTCCCTTTGCAGTCCTAATACTTGTTCTTTCTTTTATTTCTGTGTGCTGTGCCCTCCAGGGCCGTGTAAATAGAGTCCTTGCGGCAGACACAGTTCTCATTTTCCTGTTTCCAAGGGCATACTTACAGAGTGCCTGGGTGGCTCAGTTGCTTAAACATCTGAGTCCTGATTTTGGCTCAGGTCATGATCTGCGGGTTGTGAGACTGACCCCCACAGCGGGCTCCATGCTGAGCGTGGAGCCCACTTGTGATTCATTCTCTCTCTCTTTCTCGCCCTCTGATGCTCCCCATCTCTAAAAGAAAAGGGGGGCATACTTACAGATTTTAACCATTAAGAATGACACTTGGTACCGGTTTTTAGGAGATACTCTTTGTGAGGTTAAGGAATCTCCCTTCTCTTCCTGGTTTGCTGAGATCACCCATCAACGAGTGGGTGTTGAATTTTATTGAATGCATTCTCTCCATCTGTGGACTTGACTGTGTGCTTTCTTCTTCCTTTAAACTATTAATATTTTTGTTTTAAGAGAGAGTGCACGCACATGCACCAACAGGGGTGGGGTGGGGCAGAGGGAGAGGAGAGGAAGAACTGTCAGCAGGCTCCACACCCATATAGAACTGAAGCAGGGCCCGGTCCCACCATCCTGAGACCATGACCTGAGCTGAAATCTAGAGTTGGACGCTTCACCAACCGAGCCACCCAGGTGCTCCTAAACTGTTAATGTTAAAACACCCTTGCATCCCTGGGCGCCTGGGTGGCTCCGTGGGTTGAGGCCTCTGCCTTCAGCTCAGGTCATGATCTCAGGGTCCTGGGATCCAGTCCTGCATCGGGCTCTCTGCTCAGCGGGGAGACCGCTTCCCCCTCTCTCTCTGCCTGCCTCTGCCTGCTTGTGATCTCTCTTTGTCAAATAAATAAATAAAATCTTTAAAATAAATAAATAAAATCTTAAAACAAACAAAAAAAACCACCCTTGTATCCCTGAGATACACACAAATTGGCAAGACATTACATTATGTTGTTTTCTTTTCTCTTGATTATTAGTCACTTTTTGTTGCCTCTTTGCATGCCTAACATTTTTTGTTGAATGCTGGACGTTGTGTATAAATGCTCTAGACGGTATCTTCCACGGCTGAGGGTTCCCTCTGTCCTCTATTAGGCAGAGAGGGTGAGAGATTTAACACTTTCGCCCAATCAGGGGTTGGGTTTAGAATGAGCCTGGCTCCAGCTATGGCCAGGAGCTTGTACAAACTTGGATTATTATGTCTACCAGGATGGCCATGAGGGGAGGAGATGAGAGAATAAGAAGTTGATTACGTGAGTGCAACAGTGTTCTCAGGTTTCAACCAAGACGGGCAAGAAAGCTGCCGATGGGTGTTGGGTACTCAGTCATCTGGCGGTGGGCTGGTGGGAAGAGGAGCACTTCCACATTACCGTCCTGAGTTCTAAGAACAACACGAAGTTCTGGACGTGTCTGTGGGTTTGGGAGGGGTTCTGTTTAAAGGGAAAAGTTGCAAGATACCTGAATTTTTGTCTTGCCTAACTATAATAGCCGAAGGCAAAGATTACATTTGGATGCCATAGAAGTACTTCTAAAGGGTGCTTATAATTCCTTTGCTAAAAAATTTCTACTTATTGTTCGAAAAAAATACTGTAAAATGGAATTCAAAATATAAATAAAAATTACCCAGAATCCTGCTGCCCTAACAATTCAACTGTTTTGGTTTTCCTTGCTGCTTACCATTCCTTTTTAAATGAACACTCTTATGGAGAAACACACACACACACACACACACACACGCACACTCACACTTTTTATGTAACCTAACCATGGTGTGTGCCCAGAAGTTTCCTTCTACTGCCTCTAAAAGTAAAGTTCAGTTTATAACTCACATTCATCAGGAAATCAGCAAAGGGATCAGATTCCCCACTTCTGAAATTCACATCTCTGCATTGTAATGTCTAATCCATTCTGCCACCTGTAATTACCGGAGTTAAGTTATGCTTAGAGTGTGGTAGAGAAAGAGCATCACTATTCAAAATGCCCTTAATACTTTTAAGAGAATTCATTAGAGCTAACTGTGGCTGAAGAAACAATTATAATTTTGGTTTTTCCATCAATTTTGAAGATTTCCTAATAGTTTGCATCTTTTCTTTATTTAGAATTTTTTTGAGTGCTACTATGTGCTAGGTTCTTAGGGAACCGCTTATCTCTCAGCTGGTACCCCTCTTCCGCAGCCCTTCCCACTGCTGCTTGCTCATCTTGAGGGCTCAGCACAAGTCCCCGGATTCATGCCTTCTTGGGTACTCTCCCCCTGTATTCCCAGTGACTGCACCTTGTTTATTTCCTTCAAGGACCTTAATCCAGTTATAACTGTACGTGTGTTTAGTTGCTTACTCAGTGTTTCCCTCACTCTTCTGAGCTGCCCTGAGGAAGGGATTGGATCTATTTCATTCACCAAGGAAAGGTCATATGTTATGAACACAGCTGGTAGATGGGAGCAAAAATTCAGGGAGGGTGCTTGGGGACACCCCTTGAGTTCCTTCTGCATCTTATCTACCACTGTATTATCAGTACTTGGCACAGTGTGGCCACTCCCTATATATTTGTTGAATATATAAGTATTAACATGAAATGACTTTTCATTTCCCAGAAAATCTTAAGACCACCCAAGGGAAGAGGGTAGATGTGTGTCTATACCGCAGACATTGGAAGGGTTTGGACTGATGTGGTGGTTACCCACAAACTTGGGGGGTACCAGGTGGAGGAAGCATTTTGGTGGCTTTTGATTCCGAGGTGGCCATTCAACATTAGCCATTGTACAGAGCTCATGGGACCCATGAAAGAATATATGTTCTATCATGGCTGCAAGTCGGACTTTCTCCATTTGATTGTAACAAGCTGAAGATCGCAAATCCTGAGAGTTTCTTATTGACGATCTAGAGATTAAGGATGATTGTACCATTCATTCATTTTCTGATTTACTACTCCTTTTCAATATTTATTGAAATATTTCCATATTTACCAAATATTTATTTATTTATTCAATACTGAAAATAAATATTGAAATTACTCAATACTTATTTATATAAGAAATGTTTCCGGGGCACCTGGGTGGCTCAGTTGGTTAAGCATTTGTCTTTGCCTCAGGTAATGATCCCAGGGCCCTGGGATCAAGCCCTGCATCAGGCTCCCTGCTCAGCAGGGAGTATGCTTCTCCCTCTTCCTCTCCCCCTCCCCCCAGATCATGTGCACTCTCTCCCTCTCTCTCTCAAATAAATAAACAAAATTGTAAAAAAAAAAAAAAAGAAAGAAAGAAAGAAAGAAAAGTGTTTCCTCCACTGGACTGAGATTTTTTTGCCTTCATATACTATTGATAACATTCTTTATCACTTATTGTATGTTGTTACTTATTTTCACTCTGACTTTAAAGCCAAATATAATGCATTTCGAATTACTTTTTATGCTTTTCTCCCTTCTTAGTACAGCTATGCAAGTACATCTATGTAATACTGAGAACAAATCTCTTATTTTGGTCAACGATTTAGGGAAAATATAAAATTTATAATTATTGAGATAGGTCATTTAATGGTCAAATTGCCTACCATGGAGTTCTATGTTTTTCCTTGTATGTGAAATGTATAATCAGTTCAGCTAGGTCAGTATTTATGAAACCTGAGTTTGGGGCCCACTTATTTATAGGTTTTCCTCAGAGATACCAGAGATGATTTCTTTCAGACTCCAGCTGGAAATGGGGTATTAACTTCCAGTGCTCACAGTGGTAAGCAGGTGTCATTTAACGAAAGAAAACATGAATGCTTAGCAACCTTGACCTCTTTCTCCTCCATGAGTGATGCAATGGATGTTTACAGAATATAAAGACAAAAATCTTAGTTAGATGAAGTGAGTCAAATGAGATCAATTTTTAAATGTTTTTCACCAATAAACAAGTTCATGGAGCAAAAGAGATAGACACCATCTATCTAACTTGTGTCCTGTTGCCGACCGCACACATCTGACAACAAAAATCCCCCAAACTTGCCCTTCAGGGAAAAGTCTTTTGACCCACTCTACTCTTGCACTGTCAAATCAGGCAAAGAACGGAATGGTGGGAAAGACCTGAATATATGAATATTCTTAAGTGTCAGTTGTCTAGTGTCTAAGTAATAGTTATTTCAGGAAAAGTAACTCCTTATTCTTTCTTCAGGTGCTGACAAAAAGCTATACTCAGATGTTTGTATGCCTTGCTTACATTTTGGAACAGCCCAAGAATCACTGGTAGGACATTCTTAGAACCCCTTTTTGGAAAACTCTTGAGTTTCCCAAGGCTTACTTTAAGATTTTTTAAAAAAAATTTGACAGAGAGAGAGAGAGAGCGCAGAGTGAGCGAGAGAGAACATGAGTGGGGGGAAGGGGCAGACGGAGAGGGAAAAGCAGGCTCCCCACTGAGCAGGGAGCCCAGGCAGGACTCAGGGCTCCATCCTAGGACCCCTGGATCATGACCTGAGCCGAAGGCAAGCGCTTAACCGACTGAGCCACCCAGGCGCCCCTTTAAAAATTTTTTAAAAATTATTTTTATTTTAATTTTTTTACTTTAAATCAAGATACAATAATTCTGTAGGAGCTCTTGTTAATAGCTGGTTGGTATTAGCAGTTGCAGAAATTAAAGTGCATCACTCCCTGACTATGATATGATATCCAGTTTTCAGGTAGACTTTCCTTAGTGATCCTGTGGATTGCTTATTGCAATTTAGTTCAATGTACACGACACTATATATTTTTTTCTTTGGGAAAATTAATTCTAATGTTCTTATATGTTTTATCGTGTAGTTTTAATTATTTTGTGTTTAAAATAAGGTAATATCTTTCCCCTCCCTATTTTCAAGAGATTTATATTAAGAAAGATTTATAATTTATAAACCTTTACTCATATTTCCTTGGGAAAATATCCTATATGCATTAAAAAATAGATTTCTTTATAAAAGAAAAAAAATCACTTAAGCTCAAACTAGAACTCAATCTTTATTACAGGTCCCACTATCCCACTGTTGTAAAATTACCTTTTATACTTGGGAGAAACTCTCCTATATATACTTTTTCTAATGCTGAATGAAAATACTACATTAGATTCTTTCGCTGAAAATGACTCCCTAAAGAGCCAGAGGTTATTTAATGATTGTGGGCCCAGCAAATCATAAAAGTGAGGTCCTTCTCTTGCAATACAAATCAATGAAATATATCCCACAAAGTATACTTACTGACAGGTCAGTAAAAGTCCCTCCAGAGACTTGTATCATAAAAACCATGCCCTCAACTCCGTATATAAAGTGAGGGATTCCATATATAACAAGAGCTTTTCCAATACCATCTTTCTCCACTACTGTTTTATATTTAGAGATAACAGAGGCGGAATTTAAAAAGATTACGGAAAAGTTTTACATTTACTTTTTATAAAAATTCCTGTTATTCCACGATGTCACAGCTGCTTCCATTTTTCTTCTCCGTTTCCATATTCGTTTTCTTATGGTAATCACAAAAACCTGCGATTGTGCTGTTGCGATCTGTTTATTTCCACTTTACGTAAACTTGTAAAGAAAACTATTATTTCGTGCTCTCTCTCGCCAGGACGCAGCTGAGGACACGAGGAGTCGCCAACCCCAAGAAAATCCATGATTTAGCGCGAAGACTCGCACTCGCGGGGGAGAAGGTGAGGGCGGGTCGTACCGCGGCCTCGAGGCCCCGCCTCCCGGGACCCCACCGCCCAGGCTCCGCCTCCCCGGGCCCCGCCCCGGCCCGCCGCCATGTTGTTCCCTTGGCGCTGGACGTGAGCAGCCGGAGTTGCACCCGGGCAGAGCTACGGTCTCCTGGCAGCCTACCCCCGACCTTCTCTCCTCGTTGCACCCGGACGGGCCAGTCGGGAGCTCCCCGGGCGTCCTCTGTGTGGCCACGAAGTGAGTGGAGCGCGGACGCCCCTCGGGGCGGGTCGGGGGCCGCAGCGGGGCGCGCCAGCGTCGGGCGCGCGAGCGTCAGGGTCTGGGGGGCGCGTGGACTCCGAGTGCGGCCTGGCCCTCGGCAGCTGGGGCGGGGGCTGCGCGCGCTCGCGGGGCGATCGTCCGGCTCGGGACGGGGGACGGCTTGGTGCCTCCTGTCTCCTACTGGCTGACGCAGGAGAAAAGACGAGTTCCCACACCCACGCAACCCGAGGAGAGGGACACACACCCAAACACGCGGGGACACATGGAGAGACGCCCGGACATTTGGAAGACACACGGGGACACGCGCAAGCACCCGGGAGAAGAGAGATCCATTAGCACGGGACGCGCACGGACCCAGACGCCCGGGGAGAGCGACACGTACGCACGTTCTCGCGGTGGGGGTGGGGTGGCGTGGGAGAGGTCCACACACAACACCCCGGAAAACACACACACAGACGCGCACACACACACACACAAATACCCCCAGCCCCGCGGGGACACACATTTGCACCAGCCTTTCCCCTTAGCCGTTCCAGGACACACACACATCCACGCACCCCAGCCCAACCAAACCACACCGTACCCCCGAATGATTAACATAAGAGAAAGCAAAGCCGCTCGCACGGTTTGTTTTGGGCGACCTCTGACACGCTGCCTGGGTGAACATTTGCTAACGTGTTAATGGCCACTCACTTAAGGAGTTTGGAATGTAAAGCCCGCGCTGGGGGCTGGCGGCCGTCTGGGGCTTTATCTGATTGAGACTCTGGCTAAGGTTTCAGAATCGTGTTCCTTTCTTCCAACTTCGTATGTCAAGAGGCAAGATGAGCATTTAAAGTGCCGACCAAACAGTTGTGGAGGTGTTAGTTGTCTTTGTGTCGTTGTTTTTCTTTTTAAGTGATGATACATCCCGTGACCACGGGTCTTTTGAGAAATGACTTTTCTGCCAGTTTCCAAAATGTCATGTGATCACAGTCTTTTCACAAGATTTCAGCAACCCGATGAAAATCAGTAGAATTTGATTTCTTTTTTAAAATTAAAGAAAAATTCTTTACATGTTTTTCTGTTTCTCATACCATCGTAATGGGTAAAAATCCATAAACTGCCTGTAGTCTCAAAAACTATCGCGGATCCAAACTGTAGAGATGAAGGAAACCCAGAATTGTTCAGTTTTTTTCAGCCATTTAGGAAGGCTGTGCTTGTGCTCGCTTCGGCAGCACATATACTAAAATAGGATGGCTGTGCTTAGTTTCTCTTTCAGGAGCTTATGTGGAAATTACCATCGCTACTTGTCCGTAACTCTCAGTATCTTATTTAGATCCCCAAATGTAAGACAGTGGTGTGATCCGGATGCTTTTAGGATTTTTGTGTAGGCATTGTAGTAAATTCCTCTTGCTTATACTATAAAGCTTCTGGTTTGATGATTTATTTTGGAGAGTTTCTGATTTGGGGTTATTTTTGGTTTATCATTTGTGAGGTTGGAGTAGACCAATGAAAACTAAGAACATCATTGGCCTCGGCTCTCTTGGAGGTTGGGGAAATACGTTAGTGCTCTTCCTGTTTTCCATTCTCCCGTGCTTTTCATTTCTTTCTATCCCCACCACTCTTTCCATGTAGACTGTAGTACTCTGGAGGCCTGAAGACAAGTTTCTTTGGTTCTACAAGTTAATTTTTAGCCTCCCCTTGTTGCTCACCATTTCTTGGGCGGTCACTCTGGCACTGGATGTTATAGTGCATATAATTCCTGTTCATACATCATTTCACTGAATTCTCACAACAGTTTTTTTTAAAGATGTTATTTATTTATTTGAGAGAGAGACAGTGAGAGAGAGCATGAGCAAGGAGAAGGTCAGAGGGAGAAGCAGACTCCCCGTGGAGCCGGGAGCCCGATGCGGGACTCGATCCCGGGACTCTGGGATCATGACCTGAGGGGAAGGCAGTCATCCAACCAACTGAGCCACCCAGGCGTCCCTCACAACAGTTTTCTGATATTAGCTCCATTTTACTCGTGAGGAATTTGCTGGGGCCATAGGAAGGTTAGGTCTGTTTCCCAGGTAATACAAGTACGGAAGAGGGCAGAGCCAGGATTCAAGGCAAGCCTTTGTGAGTTTTGTTTTGTTTTCATTCTTTCTTTCTTTTTAAAAAAGATTTGTAAATGTATTTATTTGAGAAAGTGAGAGCGAGAGAGATATCGGAGAGGGAGAAGCAGACTCCCCACTGAGCAGTGAGACTGATGCGGGGCTGGATCCCAGGACCCTGAGATTATGACCTGAGCCAAAGGCAGAGCTTAACCAGCTGAGCCCCACAGGCAACCCCTTTTGTGAGTTTAGAGCTGTAGTTCTCACCCTGGAGACATTTGACAATACGTGCAGGTGATTTTGGTTCTCACCTGAGAGGGAGTGCTGCTGGCTGGCATCTAGTGGGTCGAGGCTGTAGATGCTGCCGAGCATCCTAGAGCGCTCAGCATAGCCCTCCACAACGCAGAGTGGTCTGGCCCAAAGTGTCCCTAATGCCAGGATTGAGAAACCCCGCTTTACAGCAGTCTGTGTAACTTCGGGGCTAACACATTTCAGGGCTTTGTAGTTCTTCAACTGCAATGTCATTTTTCCTATTTAGGATATCTCCTAATCATTTTTAAGAAAGAGCAGTGGGGAAAATTTAAGAACTTGAAGAATTTCCCTTGACCAAGAGACGTATTCATTCATTTGAAAGACTAAGGAGGGAGCAGATCATTTCTGATAACAGAATCTTTTCTTTTTAAAGATTGATTGATTGATTTTAGAGAGTGCATGTATGCAGGCAGAGGAAGGGGCAGAAGGGGAGGGAGAGAAAATCCTCAAGCAAGACTCCCCACCGAGTAGGGCGATCCATGCAGGCAGGGCTCTATCCCAGGACCCCGAGGTCATGACCTGGGCCAAAATCAAGAGTCGGACCAGCTGACTGAGCCACCCAGGTGCCCCCAGAATCTTTTTTTTTTTAAGAGGTTTTATTCTTTCATTTTAGAGAGTGATCGAGCATGGGAGCAGGGGAGGGGCAGAGGAAGAGGGAGAGAGAATCCCAAGCGGACTGCGCTGAGCACAGAGCCCGCCACCAGGCTTGATCCCACAGCCGTGAGATCATGACCTGAGATGAAACCAAGAGTTGGGTGCTCAGCTGAGCCACACAGGTGCCCCCAGAATCGTTTTTTTTTTTTCCCCTTTTTGTAAGGCAAGTGTCAAAAAGAACTTGAGAGCCATTTCAGAGCTGTTGAAATAGACTTAGGGGTTTGGTTTCTGAATTATTCCAGTTGTCAATAATCACCGGCAGTCTGTTGGGCACTGATCGGAAGGTGCTGGTGATAGGAAGGATAATAGGGAGTCACCAACTCTGTGAAGCTTACAGTCTAATCATAATCAGAAGAGCAGATACTGACTCTGCCCGAGAGTAAAATTTATTGCCTGGGCTACTCAAGGTCAGAGGCTAGGTGTCATTAAGAAACAAAACAGCTGTACACCAACTCACAGGTACCTGTAGGCCATTTACTGTGACTTAGGTGAAATGGGGAAGCAGTTGATGTATTTCTTTTTTCTCTCCCTTTTTTAAGATTTTATTTATTTATTTATTTATTTATTTGAGAGAGGGAGAGAGATCACAAGTAGGCAGAGCGGCAGGGAGAGGGAGAAGCAGACTCCCTGCTGAGGTAGGAGCCCGATGTGGGGCTCGCTCCCAGGACCTCAGGATCATGACCTGAGCCAAAGGTAGACGCTTAACCAACTGAGTCCCTAAGGCGCCCCTGATGTGTTTCTGATAGCTTTTTAGGTTGACCACATCTGAATATTTACAAGAATCAAATCAAGAAGCCATTCTTTTTTTTTTTTTTTTTTTTTTTTTTTAAAGATTTTTTTTATTTATTTTATTTGACAGACAGAGACCACAAATAGGCAGAGAGGCAGGCAGAGAGAGAGAGGAGGAAGCAGGCTCCCTGCCGAGCAGAGAGCCCGATGCGGGACTCGATCCCAGGACCCTGAGATCATGACCCGAGCCGAAGGCAGTGGCCCAACCCACTGAGCCACCCAGGCGCCCTCAAGAAGCCATTCTTGTTGAGCATAAAATTCTTCCTTACATTTAGCCTTAGTAGGCCCTAGTTACGCATGCATTTTATCATGGAAATCAAGAAATAAATGATGAAATTTTTTTTTTTTAAGATTTTATTTCTTTATTTGACAGACAGAGATCACAAGTAGGCAGAGAGGCAGAGAGAGGGGAGGACGCAGACTTCCTGCCGGGCAGAGAGCCTGATGCGGGGCTCGATCCCAGGACCCTGGGACTATGACCTGAGCTAAAGGCAGAGGCTTTAACCCACTGAGCCACCTAGGCGCCCCTAAATGATGAAATTTTTTTAGAAAACGATCTTTGCATCATTTTTTTTTTCCTGTTGTTTTCCAGCCATTTCACCATACCTGTCTAAGATTAGGCCCTTCAGTATATGTATTACTTCATTGTGGTGGTCAGTGTTAACTGTTAGGGGAACTTTGGGGGTAAGTGATTCAGAGGAGGAGTCCAAAGGTTTGGCTGTCTCTTTAGGCATCACTGTGAACGTGTCATTCAGGAAGCCAAGGTGGCATCCTTTGCGGGTAGCTTTGCTTTGGACTCCTGCTAATGGACAGCATGTTCTCTGTTAATTATAGATTCCTCTGTCTCTTATCAGGAGTTATCTCCTGTGGGGAGAAGGGGATGCTGAATTGTACACCTAAAAATGACTGCTATCGAAGGGCATCTGGCAAAGGGATATGTGTTCTTTCCTGATGGGAGGGATTTCATTCTGGGAAGGGTCAAGAGGAATTGGTGCAGGAAGAACCCGCGCTGGCCTCAGAGGAGGCTTACTGCGTCTGCAGTTGGCTTGCTGCTCCGCCAAGTTAGGTCACCACGTTTCTTTCTTTGTGCAATGAGGTGGTTGCACTTGACGATTTCTGTGAGATTATATGACACCGAATAGAGACGTCATGTTACCGGCTTCCGGGTAGTTCTGCTCCAGGCAACATGCTGGTAAAGCAGCAGGAACAAGCCAAATAGAAGTGTGCTTGTGTGTTTGAGAAACGCGTCTCACTTGAAAGCTAACTGGGTAATAAATTTCTTAGTCAAAACCAAGGATGAGAAAATAGGGCTTGTGACTAAGTAGGTCATCAACAGAGAACATTTATTAAGGATTCGGGGGGGCGATGAACTCGTAAAATGCCTCATGGAGTTGGGAAAGCAGTGATGCAGAGGCACGTTCTGGATACCTGAGGGAGGAAGGCCTGGGGGCACCCCTGGGGTGTAAGCAGGGGGAGGAGGCGGGGCCTCTCCTTGCTTGCAGAGGGAAGGCTGGAGGTCGTCCCAGGCTTGTGCTTGCCAGGGAGCCTGGGGGCGCCTAGGCTTGTTAGACACCTTGGAGGGGAAATCCCTGTTTTCCAGAGTGAATCTTGATATTGTATGTGTTGTGCAAATGGAGCTCTGGCTATTGCCACATTCTGTATTCCATTATTTTTTGTTAATTTTTGACCAGGGTGGATACAGGGTTTAGAATATTGTTGCTTGTCGTGAAGACAGAGGACAGCTGGAAGTAAATGAACACAGGTCACTGACAGCTAGATCAACATGGGGTGGGGGAAGATCGGTACGTAGTTTGAAGGAAATACAGAAAGGAAGCAGGTGGTGGAGGCTTTACATTCTTTCCTCACTGAAGCCAGCTCACTTCGTGGTGGGGAGTCTGGACCCAGACCACTTCTGTCCAAGGCCTTCCAAATCTATGCTATGGTTTGATAGGGGAACGAGAAAGAGTATGGAGCAACTCGATATACTCCTTCCGTGGCCACATTCATTATCTAAGTGTGAAGGCTAGCAGAGCAGTGTAAACTAACACACTGAACAGTTAGTTCAGTGTAAATGGAACTATTTAAATTCCAAATTCTTGTGAATTGGGCTAGGTTTTTGGGTACAGAGGCCAATGTAGTTTTCATACGAGTGGTTGCATTGTCCGTGTTAGAGAAGCCTGAAAAAAGACTTACAGATTTCTCTTCTGGACTTGCTATGTAGAACACTTAGAGGAGTTTTAATTTAGTTTAGGTTTTTGTTTGTTTGTTTTTGTTTTTGAGAGAGTGAGCATGAGCAGTGGGGAGAGGAGGCAGAGGGAGGAGAAGCAGACTCCTCGCTGAGCAGGGAACCCCACTTGGGACTTGATCCCAGGACCCTGGTATCCTGACCTGAGCTGAAGACAGACACTTAACCGACTGAGCCACTCAGGTTCCCTTAGAGGAGTGTTTAAATGATTTAACAGGTTCAAAAAGTTAGAACTCACTGGGCTAGGCACCTGCTGTGATCTGTGCAGTTTCTCATTTGTGTATTTAATAAGCAGTGATTAGATAAACATACCTGAAAATACATATATGGTGTAGCTGGAAGTCAGAACGGAACAACAGAAGAACTGCTTGAGGACTACACATTGGTGAATGCAGAACATTCTCTGGAATGAGTTCCAGTTTTTTTTTTTTTTTTTTTTTTAAAGATTTTATTTATTTATTTATTTATTTATTTGAGGTGGGGGGAGAAGCAGAGTCCCCACTAAGCAGGGAGCCCAATGGGCTGTGTCCCAGTACCCCAAGATCATGACCACAGCCCAAGGCAGACACTAAACAGACTGAGCCATCCAGGTGCCCTGAGTTCTAGTAATCCTAAATAAAATTTCATAAATAGTTGTTTTGGAGCAAACAGCTGCTACCCTTGTATCCTGTTCCACATTAATATTTGCGTAGTACTTGATTTTTTACCACACCAGGCCTGGAAAACCCAGCTGTGCGAAGATAATGATGTCATGGAAAGGAATGCGGTACAATCGCATGTTGGAACCCTAAGCTCCCCCTGAGCGCCAGCTTGCAGGGTCTTACGGACGCCTGCTGCCTCTGTGGCTCCCTCAGAAATGTAGAAGAGCCCGCCCGGCCTCCCTTGTTGTCTGTTAGGGTTTCATCTCCGTTTTCCGCTGTATGTACTTCTTTAGGGAGTAGATTCGCCAGAGAAAGGGGCCTCTAGGTGCAGATAGGGTGGTCATGGGGTCTGTGGCCTTTCAGGAGAAACCATTGTGCTTTCAGCCTGGCCAGCCTGTCTCAGGAAATTTCCAGAAGTGTCCATATGCCTCTTCAGGTGTTTCCTGGGAATCAGCGTTCTCATTGTTAGCTGCTTCTCTCCCAATTAGCTTTCCTTGTCTCTTCCGTTTGTCGTTACTAGAACATTTGCTTTCCATCTCAATTTCATTGCTGTCTTTCATCTATAGTTTTTCCCTCTTCTTATCCTTTTTGGGTTTATATATTTTTTAGAATGTTTTTGTCATTTGGTGGGAGTGAAGGTAATACATGGTCGGCCTGCTCTGTTTAATTAGATCAGGGAAGTTTACTTAATCTTTGTGATACATGGAACATAGGGTGATAGTGTTCCAACTTGCAGGTGATTTGTTGTATGCCAGGTACCTAGTAGATACTCAGTAAACAGTGGTGGCTCATGTTATTGTGGTCATAACATTTGTTATTTGAGCAAAGAAGACAATGGCAATAGGTAGGGAGGGAAGTGGACACATTCTTGTGTGGGAGAATGGAATGAATAGAAGAGATTGTGGAAATGGGGAGAATAATCAGCTTGGCTTTACATATGTTGAATTTGAACTGCCATCCGGGTATCACATGAACATTATGAAAGGAGTTGGAATTCTTTTCCCAAGGAGGGGGAGGATGGAGGTCAACTTTATGAATCACTGGGTTTTATATCCCAGGAAGATGTGGTTTGGGAAGAGGTAAGGACTTCAACCTTGCAATATACCTACTTTTAAGAGCTTGTTAGAAGAGGGAGTTATCTAAGTTGCAGAAAGCTAAGAGGAAGTTTTTGTTTTTGTTTTAAGATTTTATTTATTTATTTGACAGAGAGAGAGTGAGTGCACACATTTACGCACACAAGCAGGGGGAGCAGCGGGCAGAAGGAGAGGGACAAGCAGACCCCCTGCTGAGCAGGGAGCCTGTGCCATGCGGGGCTCTACCCCAGGACCTTGGGATCATGACGTGAGGGGAAGGCAGACACTTAACTGGGGGAGCCACGCAGGCGCCCCCAGCTAAGGGGAGTTTTATGGACCATTAAATAGAAAGCATTGTCAAGGTCATTGCCAGGCTGTTAGACCTAAAAGAGACAGTAATGGTGCCCGAGTTGAGGCTCACGCTGGAAGGTCCCACCTATGCCTCCAGCTAGAGGTGTGATACTTCATAAGATCCTCCCCCAGTTGGGCCTCCGTTCCCTTATTTAGGAAAAATGTCTTGAGTACCCTTTGAGTTTTTATGTCCTGTACATCCAGACAAAGGGCTGTGTCTGAGAGAACTGACTGTCCTAGGTGGTCAGCTGTGGAGGTGTTTTCTGGAAGCGTACACAGTGAAGTCCTAAGAGAAGCACTTTTCTCTTTCTTTGCTTTAGGGCTGTTGGTCCAGTAGGCCATTTAGATGAGGACTGGGGGAAGCCCCTGGATTGGCCTTACTTTAGGAGCTCTCTGGTGGCTTCTGCCGACACTCGGGGATGGAGAAGTTGGGAGCCTGTGTGCAGTGAGTGGAGTAGACAGCTGATCAGGCATAGAGGGGAAATGAGTAGTGATGGCAGAGTCAGTTTGGGCTTGGGCAGCTTTTTGTAAGCAAAGCCCCCTTCATACCTTGGTTGGGACAAACCGGGGCGTCGCTGACGGAGAAGTGGGATGAAGTGAGTTTCCCTGTAAGCCAGCTGCAGTCCTCTTCCGGGTCTTCTCAGTTGGACTCGGTGACCACTTCCCCGCAGAAATGGGCTCCTCTCCTCCAGCTGAGCCCTGTCTGCCAGACGTGCAGCTGTCCTCTTGAAGTACATCTTGGGAAGTCCCCATTCCTCTTACTTAATTTCTTAACAGCCAAGAAGTTCTACTTTGCTGTGGCTTCATGTCTTACCGGTCGTGTTTGTGTACTATTCCCTGGGTTTTTGTGGAAGTTCTCCAGCCCTTACCCTTTTCTGCTCCAAATTAAAGACATAGGTTTCTTCTCTGACGAGTAAGAATTAGTGTTCCCTTAAGTTACAGCATGTCACTATAGATCATATTTAATTTGTGTTTTGCTACTTTAATGGGTTTTTCTAACATGCATATTTAAATTCATTTCTTTCACAATGCAGTCTTCTTCCTGAAACCTAGCAGAATTTCCAGTATTCCTATCTTGTGACCTTTATCCATTTTTTTGTCTTTGAATTGTGTCCCTCACAATGCAGCCTTAAACTAGCTGAAGTATCTTAAACAACCTTAAACTAAAAAAACCCTCTTCTTTATTTTCAGGCAGTTTAAGTGTCTTTCTCAGGTAAATGTCTTATTATAGATTTATGGGTGTTCTTTTAAGGACCTCATTTAAAAAAAAAGAAAAAAAGGACCGCATTGAACAGAACAGAGAGCAAAACATTATCCTCACTTCCAAGATTAGCAGCTTCCCATGAGTAAGTCTATTCACTGAACTGTCACGGTTCATGGTCAGAATGTAATATGTAAGTCTCACAGGTGATGGAGACAACAGAGAAAATAGTGATGCCAAATAAAGATGAAAGTCTGGAGGGGGTTATGAGTTACTTACACACATGGATCACGCATCATATACAAATGACGAAGGCACGCCTTGCTGGCCCTTTCAGGTAGAGCAGGCAACTCTTGATCTCAGGGGTTGTGAGTTTGAGCCCCACGTTGGGGGCTTAATTTTTTACCTTAAAAAAAATTTATACACAGGGATGCCTGGGTGGCTCATTCGGTTAAGCAGCTGCCTTTGGCTCAGGTCATGATCTCAGGGTCCTGGGATCGAGTCCCACATCGGGCTCCTTGCTCCGCAGGGAGCCTGCTTCTCCCTTTGCCTCGACCTGCCACTACTCTCTCTATCTCTCTGACAAATAAATAAATAAAATCTTAAAAAAAAAAAATTATACACATATACACACACAATGATGTGGACATGTGTTTATCATTCCATATCCCTTTAAGAATCAGATGAAACCCTTTGTACTTTTTTTTTTAATTTGCCAGATTTTGAAACCCTTTGTGTACTCTTGCCAGAGAAAAACTGAAGCACACACTTCCATCTGTACATTCTAGTTCACGTGTCATTCTAGGAGGTGTGTTTTCTCTCTGCAGCTCCTTCATGGACTCCGCAGTTAAGCACACTCTGTACCCGCACTGTCCCAATACTCATGTAGCAACTTAAATTTCAATTAAAGTTAAATAAAATAAAAAATTTAGTTCCTCAGATCAGTCACATTTCAAGTGCTCAAAGCCATGTGTGCTTCGTGACTGCTATACTAGATAGTGCAGGAATAGAGTATTTCCATCACTGCAGACGGTTCTTTCTGATCATGGTGCTCTGTGTTTTCAGAATGGTTTAAGACAACTTAGTTCTGTAACCTCTCTTTTCCCTACACTCTCTCCATCACTGTTAATGATTAGTTTGTATACCTAACTATAGAGGTACCTTGTTTTAAGCAAAATTGTGAGTATATATGTCTTAGAAGTTTAATTAGGTGACTTATCTTAAAAAAAGAGTGCTTAGTGGGTCTGCTGGGTGGCTCAGTCAGTTAAACTTGGTTTTGGCTCAGGTCATGGTGTCAGAGTCGTGAGATCGAGCCCCACATTGGGCTCCACACTCAGCACAGAGTCAGCCTGAGACTTTTTTCCCCCTCCTTGCTCCCCCGTTACTCCCCCCAACTCGTGCTCGCTCTCTTTCTTTCCAATAAATACATAAAATCTTTAAAAAAGTATTTATTGAAATGAGTTCTTTAAATAGGGTGTTCTACTCTGGCATTGTGATAGTGTAGTTTGATTTACAGTTTTTCCCTTCTCTTGCTATGGAGTAATGTTCAGTGATCAACTAGATGATTTATTTAAGTCTTCACCGTGTGTGTGTGTGTGTGTGTGTGTGTGTACGTGTGTGTACCTCTTGCTGTGGAGATGAAGCACCCGTTAGAGTTAGTGCCTTCCTTGCCTTGCTTCTTGCTCATGCATTTCAGCAAGACCACCAAGAAGACTGGAAACAGAGTGGAACTAGTTACGTTGTTAAGTGAGACACACGGATAACTAAGATTCAAGGAATGAGTCCAGCTCTGAGTGAAAATAGAAATAATTCAGAGGTTATCCATGCTTTTGTTTCTTTGGTTAGTTTCTTTGAGCCTCAGGATAAGTGGTATGTTTCTAAACTGGGACATTCAGGGTAAATGCCAAAGGGAAGTGTGATTTTGAGGGAAAAAATTTGTTCCTAAATTTAAACCAAGAGTGATAAATTTAAGTGTTTGGGAGTAAGAACTAGTCAAGGGGTTACAGAGTATATGTTTCAAGTCTGAAATTTTGAGAAGAGCAGTTTACAAACCCAGCCTACTCTCCCTTCGGCAGCTTATTAGAGGAATGTTGTTTTTAATGTTCACCAGCTCTTTGTTGGTGCCAGTAGTACTTATTTTAATGTGGTGTTTTCATTGGACTTGCAAGAAAAAATTCAATTTTTTGTCCCTTCCCACACATGTTAATAGACTTCAAAAATAGAATGGTGGAAGAACTAATTAAATAAATTGTGAGCGTGGAAAGTACAAATAGAAAAGTAAGAATGGAATAACGAGAACAAAGGGCGAAATTATTTACTCTTTGTTCTCAGTTTTCCGTTTATTTGATAGCTCACTGTATGTAAAGTTTTGTACAAGATGTTGCAGAACCAAAAAAGGACAAATGGATAGAATTAGGTGTGTTGTGTCCCTCTTAGGGAGTTGACCTTGTAATTAGGAAAGAGACACATACACAACTGACAATGACAAGTGAGCGAGAGCTGTAACCAGATGGAAGTGATGATGAGAACAAAGAAAATTGGAAGATTAAGTTTCTGGGGGTGGCCGTGGCAAGCTTCCTGGATGAGGTGATCTGAACTAGGCCTTTGAACAGCTGGGAGTTGGGAGGGAACTCCCAGTCCAAGATAAGGGCCTGAACAAAGATTGAGCTGTAAATTCCTATGATAGGTGTGGGACTATGAGTTGTAGTGATGTAATTGGGACAGGTTTGTAACTGAGGTTGGATGGCCGTTTGAATGCCATGCCCAAAACCTTTATATAATGAAAATAATGAAATAAATGGGGTTAGTTATCTGTTAAGAGTGGAGACAATTGGATCTATAAAAATAAAAAATGTCTGCCTTTAATCCCTACAAACATGCCTATTAGAGATTTCTATTTTCTCTGCTTGCATCTGACTCCCTCTTGGTTTGCTGTAGTATAATAGCTTTGGAAACCAGCAAGGGATTGGGGAAAACCAGAGAAAAGGTTAATAAACTATTGATAATTAAGATTAAAGTACGCAATAGAAAAGTTGGAAAAATAGTGTTGTAAAAAGGGAAGGGTTGACATACAGTGCTGTTTGTCTTTAGTTTTGAGATATCTGCTGAAAGCATAGTCCATTTTCTTTCCTAAGAGTGACCTACTTAATCCGTTTCCTCATACAGACCAGTGTGTGCTGTATAAAGCATGTGTTGGTGCCAGCCGATGGATTGTCATCCGGAGTTATCTGTTGTGTATGTAACAGGTTTATTTATTCAAAAGGACATTGCTGAAGCAACAAGGAGGTCATTTGTGGCTTTACATAAATCTAATATTAGGGTTTAATTGACAGTTCTTAGACCATATACGTATTTGTGTGAGTGTGTGCGTCTATAAATATACACCTACATTCTTTAGCTATAACTCACATACCATAAGATTCACCCTGTTAATGTATACAGTTCAGTGGTTTTCAGTATATTCACAAAGTTGTGCAGCCATCACCCACTATCTAATTCCAGAATGTTTTCATCACCCCCCCCCCAAAAGAATCCCTGTCCCTGTTAACAATCACTCCCCATTTACCTTTCCCCACCCATTTCCTGGTACCACAAATCTACTACCTATCCATGGGTTTGCCTGTTCTGAACATTACATAGAAATGGGACGCCACATGTGATATTATTAACGACTCAGCTGATGGACATTTGGGTGGTTTCCACTTTTTTGGCTATTATGTATAATGCTGCTGTGAACATTCATGTACAAGTTTTTGTGTGGGGGATGTTTTCATTTCGCTTAGGTATATACCTAAGAGAGGAATTTCTGGGTCATATGGAAAGTTTATGTTTAACTTTTTGCAGAACCAGGCTATTTTCCACTGTCATTGTACCATTTTACATTTCCACTAGCTGTGTGTGAGGGTTCCAGTTTCTCCATATCTTCATCAGTACTTGTTTATTGTCTGTCTTCTTTGATTCTAGCCATCCTAGAGGTATGAAGTTCTATCTCATTGTAGTTTTGGTTTACATTTCCCTTCTGGCTAATGATGTTGACCATTTATGTCCATTTTTAAATTGGGTTACTTGTTTTTTGTTTTTAAGATTTTTTAATTTAGGGTGCCTGGGTGGCTTAGTCAGTTGGGCGACTGCTTTCAGCTCAGGTCATGGTCTCTGGGTCCTGGGATCAGGTCCTCCGTTGGGCTCCCTGCTTGGTGGGGAGCCTGCTTCTCTCTCTGCCACTCCCCATGCTTAAGCTCTCTCTCTCAAATAAATAAAATCTTTAAAAAAAAAAAAGATTTATTTATTTAGGAGCACTTAGGTGAGGTGACTCAGTCAGTTAAGTGCCTGTCTTTGGTTCAGGTCGTGATCTCAGGGTCCTGGGCTTATGTGCTCTCTCTCTCTCAAATAATTGGTAAATAGATTGGTAAAATTTTTTTTAAAAGATTTTATTTATTTATTTATTTATTTATTTGAGAGAGGCAGTGCACAAGTGGGAGGGGCGGAGGGAGAGAGGATCTCAAGCAGACTCCCCACTGAGCTTGGAGCCTGACATGGGTTTCAGTCTCACAGCCCTGATATCATGACCTGAGCTGAAAACCAAGAGTCTGACTCTCAACTGACTGAGCCATCCAGGTGTCCCTCTTGCAGACTTTGATATAAACCTGTAAGGTTTTATGTGGTTTGATCGTGGTCTGTGTGCTCTGTCAACACTCAGCAACAGTGTATTTCTACAGTCCCACCTCTCAGTGTTTCCTCAGGGAGTGAAAAACATCTCCAATTCGGCATTCAGGGCATTTGCATTTGCCCTCCAGTTTACATTTCTGCAAAATTTCTTTCCTTTTTTTCTTTTTGAGATGATTTTAGAATAGTATGGGGATGTATTTTTTTCTATCGTTTAGAAAATTGATAACTTGGGGGAAAGTATGGGCATTTTTTAATTGTATAATGTTTCCACGAAACAAATCTTTTTTAGAGAGCATGTTTCTTTTAAACAAAAAAATTTTTTTTTTTTTTTTTTTGTTTTGTTTTTCTAAGTAATCTCCACACCCAGCATGGGGCTTGAACTCACAACTCCAAGATCAAGAGTTGCACGCTCCACAGACTGAGCCAGCGAGGTGCCCTGAGCATGTTTCATTTTTATTGGACATAGTAGGCATGCCAGTTTCACTGTTACTACCTCTGCACCTAGAGGCATGTTCAGGGTGCATGAGGCATGTGGGGGAAGGGACTTCAGTGGGACATGAGGTCTGGTTTCATCTGTAGGGCCGAGCAGGAGTTAGAAGGGTAGCAAGAGCAGAGGATCAGAGCGAGGTGAGGTATAAGCCGCAGAGGGAACATTTTACTGCAGGATACCCTACAAGGCAGAAAAGCCACCATTTTCAATCCCAAAGCCCGCTGATGTCATTGGTAGTTGAAAGGAACCCTAAGGGAATCCTTTGAAGCTCTTCTGGAGGCCTTCCTCTTTCCCTGACTTCAGCCAGTTACCTTTCCGGACTCCGCATCTGAGCAGGTTGCCCGCCTCGAAGCTGTTTCAGGGCTCTCATCATCGCGGGGGTGTGGGCCGGGATCCTTCCCGCGGCTCGCAGGCCCTGCGTGTTCCAGCGCTGTGCCCTCCAGGCCGTGTGGCCAGCGCTCTCCTCCCTCTGGGCTCCCGGTGCTCAGGCCTGCGCTGCGCCCTTCCTCTGCCAGGCTGCCTTTGCCGCTTCCTGGCTTTGGCTCCCTCTGCTTCTCTCGGGGTTTTCTCCTCCCCGTATTGCTGAGCTTCCCGCTTCTGAGCTCAGCCTGTGATTAGGCCCAGTTAGCCGCGGTCAGATCCCCCTACGGTGGAATCAGACCTTAGTGAGGCTGCTCTCCATGGACAGCAAAGTGATCCTCGAGACGTAGCTTTGGAAGAGCCTGCTCTGGGAACTGGTGTGTAGTTTCTCATGAACACACTTGCACACAGCCCGGTTTCCCCTGGCCGTGGAAGTTACCACCTTTTTAACTGAGCAGCAGGTGAAGTAGCTGGCTGACTTACAGGGCCGCAGTGTGTGAAAATTAAGTGCCCCCGATGTCTGGATTCACATGCGAAATGCTCACATGTGGGGCCTGGGTGTGGCTGAGCGCTGCAGGAGTGCACGCTGCCTCTCTCACTCACCAACGGAGATGCTGGGCAGAATCCCCGGTACTGTTCAGATGGTTTGGTTTCTGGTTCCGTGTGCGTAGTTGCACTCTCTGTCAGGTGGCTTTCATTGGTAGGTCTTGCCTTAGGTGTAGCACACATGGGTTGTGTGCAGATTGTCACTTTCCCAACTGCTGGGTGGGTGTGGCACAAAGGAGGCTTCACTAAGCGCTTGTTGAAATATTTTAGTATATGTGCTGCCGAAGCGAGCACGCGCTTGTTGAAATAAACACTGTTTTCCACCCCCTCTGTGGAACTCCAGACTTCTGGGGAGATGCTTCAGAGTTCTGCCAACATTTGATTCACATTGCATTTAAAGCATGTATGGGGCGCCTGGGTGATTCAGTCAGTTAAGCATCCAACTCTCCCTATCGGTTCAGGTGATGATCTCAGGGTTGTGAGATCAAGCCCCATGCCAGTCTCCACAGTCAGCATCGAGTCTACTGCCCCTCTCCCTCTGTTCCTTCTTGCTTGTGGGGTGTGTGCTCACCACCCCCCACTTTCTCTCTCTCTCTGTAAAAAAAAAAGAAAAATCTTTTTTTTTTTTAAAAAAAAGATTATTTATTTATTTATTTCACAGACAGAGATCACAAGTAGGCAGAGAGGCAGGCAGTGAGAGAGGGGGAAGCAGGCTCCATGCTGAGCAGAGAGCCCGATGCGGGGCTCGATCCCTGGATCCTGGGTTCATGACCTGAGCCGAAGGCAGAGGCTTTAATCCATTGAGCCACGTAGGTGCCCCTAAATAAAATCTTCAAAAAAAAAAAAAAAATTTAAACCGTTGAAATTCTGTTAAAACTTTAGGACTTGGGGCATATGGGTGGCTCAGTTGGTTAAGTGCCTGCCTTCGGTTTAGGTCACGATCCAGGGTTCTGGGCTGGAACCCCATGTTGGGCTCTGCACTTGTTGGGGAGTCTACGTCTCCCTCCCTCTCTGTCTCAAATAAATAAATAAAATCTTAAAAACAAAGCAAAACAACCTTAGGCATAGTTAGATATGCTTTATTTATAGTACCTTTCAGTGGATTGAACACTACTAGTTCTGTCACGTTAACTCGTCTTGTGTGGTTCTTGAAATAAAGTCAGCAGTTGAAAGACTCAGCATCCCAGCTACTGATTTTCATTGTGCCTGCAGCAGCCAACAGGAAAACCCTCAGAAATAAATGCAAAGACACTGAGTCTGGTAGGTTACATGGCAGGCTGTGGAATAGTCTCCCTCTCTCCATCTTTTCCTAGCTGTATGACCTCGGGCAAGGTAGTGGACCCGAGTCAGGGTCCTCATCTGTAGTGTGAGGATGGGGAGACACTTGAGAGGAGTGGATACAGTGAAGCAGAGTAAGGGCATACAGGGTGTAGTCAGTGTCACTGTTACAGCCGTTGTTACTGTTGCTGTTTCATCTTTAAAGCCAGATATCAAAATTCTGAAGAGTCTCATTTATTCGTTGATTGAATTTATAAGTTAAGGGCTGCTGTATGTAAGTTTCACAACCCTTTGCTTAAAAAAGGTCTGTGTTGGGGGTAAAACCTTTGGTTTAGACTAAGAAAGATTAGTGCTTTAGCCCAGCTTCCGGCATAATCTGTCACTCAGAAACCTTCCCGTTGATTCGATCTCCATGGCGAGGATCCTTCTGCTTCTTCACGTCTGCCTGCATAATCCTCCTCTCTGTTCTGCCCAGGACCCTTACTGAAATTTGACTTTAAGAAATGGTCATGAAAAAAACTTTTCCTTGAAACCACCAGTAAAGACTTCATGTATTCATGCCACAGAAACTTCCTGTGCTCCTGCAATGAACTTGGCATTGTGGTGAAATGCTTTTACTATTGTCTGTGACCTAGTGAATCTTCCCAACAGCCCCAGGAGGTAGGATGTCAGGTAGCTTGCCCAGAGGTGTGCGCTCTTGGCCTTTGGCACCAAGAACCCTCCTCCTTTCTGATAGTGGCTTGCTGTTCTGTCACAAGAAAGTTCTCACGTCTGTCTTAGCTGCCCAGCAGCTTCCCCGCACAGTGTCGCCGCACAGTGTCACCGTAGCTTCAGCCCAGCTTTTCCTTTGTTGTGTTGGTGCCCCTCCTTCTCGTGACTATTACTTTTTCTTGTTTGTGTTAGCTTTATTTAATTCTTTGTAATAGGATTATTCTAAGCCACTCAAAATTTGGGCAAATTTTGAAGACTGACATTTTACATTTCTAAAAAATTTTTATTATTTGAGAGCACAGGTAGCAGAGGGAAAGGAAGAAGCAGTCTTCCCCCCCCTGAGCAGGGAACCCAACACAGGGCTCAATCCCAGGACCTGAGATCATGACCTGAGCCGAAGGCAAATGCTTAACTGATTGAGCCCCCCAGATGCCCCCATATTTTATATTTTATCCTAAAAAAATTTTATATTTGGGGACACCTGGATGGCTCAGTTGGTTAAGCAGCTGCCTTCGGTTCAGGTCATGATCCCAGTGTCATGGGATTGAGTCTCACATCGGGCTCCTTGCTCGGCAGGGAGCCTGCTTCTCCCTCTGACTCTGCCTGCCGCTGTCTGCCTGTGCTCTCTCTCTCTCTGACAAATAAATAAAATCTTTAAAAAAAAAAAAATTTATATTTGTCTGAGTGTGAAACTTAGAAGGGTGGGCAGGCAAAAACCTTCTTGAATAAAATAATGATTAACATGTAGTATTTGGGGGCATCTGGGGGGGTCAGTTGCTTCCCTTGCTTGTGTGGCTGCATACACATACTTTTTCTCTCTCTGACAAATAAATAAATAAAAACCTTTAAAAAAGTGTGTAGTATTTGATTCTAGGATTTTGGTGGGGAGCTGAGAAAGGTCATGGGCAGCTTTCAGGTGTGGTTTTCCTTTTATTTTTATTTATTTTTTCTGGTTTTCCTTTTAAATTAAGAATCTGGGTGCTAGGGACGCCTGGGTGGCTCAGTTGGTTGGACGACTGCCTTCGGCTCAGGTCATGATCCCGGAGTCCCGGGATCGAGTCCTGCATCGGGCTCCCAGCGCCATGGGGAGTCAGCTTCTCCCTCTGACCTTCTCCTCGCTCATGCTCTCTCTCACTGTCTCTCTCTCTCAAATAAATAAAATCTTAAAAAAAAAAAAAAAAAAAGAATCTGGGTGCTAATACAAGTTATATTCACATTTTAATTTCTTTTTTTTTTTATTTTTAAAAAGATTTTATTTATTTATTTGACAGAGAGAGAGATCACAAGCAGATAGAGAGGCAGAGCAGAGAGAGAGAGGAGGCAGGCAGAGAGCCCGATGTGGGACTCGATCCCAGGACCCTGGGATCATGACCTGAGCCGAAGGCAGAGGCTTAACCCACTGAGCCACCCAGGCGCCCTTAATTTTTGTTTTTAACTCTAAAAACTATAAAACAAATTAAAAGTCCATTGCTAAGGTGAGCTTTCTAATTTTTTCTTTGCAGATAATGATGCTGCTTGAACTGAACAATTAAGGTAACATTTGTGACTTAAGTAATAATGCTTTTCTTATTCAGAAATCTTTATCAAATTTAGCTGAATTGTTAAAGTCCTGTTTTAACCTTGGTGAGGATTTTCATTATTGCCCGTGGGCAATCATTCCGAACTGTGGGGTATAAAAGACTTCACATTATATTTTAAGGTAAGTTTTGAAAATAACGGGATACCTTTATTCATTCATCTTATACTGAAGTTTGAAAGGATTTTACTGTTTTTAGAAAAGAAAAAGGGAGTATTTTTAATGTCTCTAAGCCAGTTATGGTTATGTTAATGTATAGATTGCCTGAAGCTAGCTTGTGTTGGATTCCGTGGAAAATAAGACGGTTTATATACTTACCTGTATCACCATGTATGTTTATATACAACTCTACAGTAAGAATCAGAGAAATGTTTGTATATATACTGTGTTAGCGAATGCCAGCATCCTTGCAAATAGGGTATCTGTGAGGCCCTACATTATTCATGGGAATTATAGAAAATCATATCCCACTTCCTGGTGCATGGATCTAGAGTACCCCAGATTTGTTTAATTAGCACAATGGCACCAACCAGGAAGTCCCACATTATTATGAAAAAAGAAAAGAACTGTGTCAAAGTATCCTGATAGAATTATAAATGAAAAATCTCAAGGAATGTCTGAGACTTAATTTGGTAGATATATGCAGCTAGTCACCTGGGTGGAGGTTACTAGTTTGCATAATCTGGTTTGTAATTTGCTGTGAAGATCCTGTCAATTCAGTGCTGTGCAGTAAAATTTTGTGTCTGGTCAGGTAGTTAGAGCTTACTCAAATATTGGAATTAATGATGCACTAGAATCACGCACATCTCTTACATCCTTAGAACACATAATGGAACTTTTGTGTTGTGAAAGGAACAACTGTGGGATGGGGGCTACTGGGAGAACGTTCCTGGTGTTGGTGATGACCATGCTGAGTAGGTCTGAGGGCTCAGCAGTTCATTGTTAGGTGAGGTGGGGTAGGGTCGCCAGCAGAGGAAGCAGCATGTGCCAGCGCCAAGGCCAGGGAGAGCGCGAGAGCTGAGCAAGTAGAACTGAATTTCAGTTCCGTCTGACTGTGCATTTCCAAATGACTGAAGTTAAAAATGGGGAGCAGCGCTAAGGTGTCTTGTCTTAGAAGTTGGACTTGGATCTAAATCTCTGGAGAACCAGTGAAGAGCATTAAGGATAAGGCCTTAAACCAGTGCTTTTTCCCCATGTCATAATAGCTGGCATGCATTTTTGGTTTTGTTATTCTTATTTATTTATTTTTTTGTATGAATTGAAATTTTTTAAGCAAGATTAAAAAAAAACAGATTTTATCAAGTTGTTAAGGGGTTTGGGATTGTTTCAGTTTCCTCTCTGACATGAATTTAGTTTGGGCATTGAGCAGAGCAATCCCATGAAGTCAGAAAAGTCTCCCAAGAGGTAAGTACTTTGATTGCCTCACAGTTTTGTTGGCCAATTTAAATTGTATCAATTATAGTAGTAATTACAGCAGTAGTAATTTAAAAGAGCCAATAAGAGTTACAGGCAAGTTCCTCAGGTTTTACCAGAATAGCGTATCATGTAGTTGGAAATGCAGAATTCTTACACATTACAGGGAGTATTTAATTCCATTATACTAGGTCACATTTGGATATAACCAGGATGTAGCCAGATAACGTTTACTGCAGTGAATTTCCAAATCCATCCTAGTCAGTGTAACAATGATTTTTCATGTCTCATTACCTTCCCATTGAGGGATTCATAATCTCTCCACTTTCATGTTAAAGTTAATTACCATTTTTGCTCTAGAACTGTGCTGGCCACTACAGCTGTTGCCTCTTTAAATGTGGCTATTCAAATTAGTTACACTTAAATAAAATTTAAAATTCAGTTCCTCATTGCCTCTAGCCACATGTCAGATGCTCAGTAGTCACATGTGGTTAGTGGCTGCCATATTGGACAGTGCAGTTGGAGGACATTTCCGTCATTACAGAAAATTTATTAGTGCTACTCCAAAGGTTGTCTCCTTTTACAAATTTTAATGTATTTAAAAGCCATGTAATAGTGAAATATTTACAGATTAAATGATATAATTTGATTCAAAATAAGTGGGGAGAATGGGGAGTTATGGAAGAAATAGGATTTGCCATAAGCTGATGATTGGTGAAACTAGGTTGGGGATCCAGGGGGGGTTTCATTGTAGTATTCTCATTATTCAGAAATTTTGTGTATGTTTGAAATTTTCCATAATAAAGAATAAAAACAGAAGCCCCTTTTTTTTTTTTTAAAGATTTTATTTATTTGTCAGAAAGAGAGAGAGAAAGCACACAAGCAGGCAGAGAGGCAGGCTCCCTGCCGAGCAAGGAGCCCGATACGGGACTCCTTGTTTTAGGGACCCAGGCATCCCTAAAAACAGAAGCCTTAAATAGGAACAGTGGTCCTGTTGGCACTTAAAAGTAGCCTTCTGCGCCTGGGTGGCTCAGTGGGTTAAAGCCTCTGCCTTCGACTCAGGTCATGATCCCAGGATCCTGGGATCGAGCCCCGCATCAGGCTCTCTGCTCAGCAGGGAGCCTGCTTCCTCCTCTCTCTGCCTGCCTCTCTGTCTCCTTGTGATCTCTGTCTGTCAAATAAATAAACAAAATCTTTAAAAAGAAAAAAAAAAGTAGCCATCTGGGGGTTGCCTGGGTGGCTCAGGTGGTTAAGTGCCTTTGCCTTGGGTCGTGATCCCAGAGTCCTGCGATGAGTCCTACATTGGGCTCCTGCTCAGCAAGGAGCCTGCTTTCTCCTGCTGCTGCTGCCCCTGCTTGTACTCTCATGCTCTCTGCCCCCTCCCCAAACTCTCTGGTAAATAAATAAATAAGTAAGTAAAATCTTTAGAAAACTAAAAAACAGGTGCCTGTGTGGCTCAGTGGGTTAAGCCTCTCTCTTTAGCTCAGGTCGTGATCCCAGGGTCCTGGGATTGAGCCCTGCATCGGGCTCTCTGCTCAGTGGGGAGCCTGTTTCCCTCTCTCTCTGCCTGCCTCTCTGCCTACTTGTGATCTCCGTCTGTCAAATAAACAAATAAAATCTTTAAAAACAAAACAAAACAAAAAAAGTAGCCATCTGAAAATGGGCATCTGAAATTCTACCCCACATAGGGTGGTGTCTGTGGTAAAAGGAAATGTTTAACCCTGCTCCATGTCTTCCCCAAAAGAGTATGTAGAGGACTGCATTTTTTTTTTTTTTTTTTAGGTTTTATTTAGTTATTTGACAGAGAGCACAAGCTGGGGGTAGTGGCAGAAGCAGGGGGAGAAGCCGGTTCCCCACTGAGTGTGGAGCCTGATGTGGGGGTCGATCCCAGGACCCTGAGATCATGACCTGAGCCAAAGGCAGATGGTTGACCGACTGGGCCACCCAGGTGCCCTTAGAGTACCACATTTTTTTTTTTTAAAAGATTTTATTTATTTATTTGACAGACAGAGATCACAAGTAGACAGAGAGGCAGGCAGAGAGAGAGAGGAAGGGAAGCAGGCTCCCTGCTGAGCGGAGAGCCCGATGCAGGGCTCGATCCCAGGATCCTGGGATCATGACCTGAGCCGAAGGCAGAGGCTTAACGCACTGAGCCACCCAGGCACCCCTAGAGTATCACATTTTTAAGGCTTATGTCATTCCCTCTGGAAACATACAAGTGACAGCTCAGGTTCGAATTTATTAAGAGTTGCAGCCACCCAAATGAATCTTGTGGGCAGAATGTGCTAGATTATGATACTCCGCTAAAAAATTCCATTGCTGCTGACGTTAATTTTAGCCAAGTCCAAATAGTGTTCCTAAGGCAGAGAATGGAGTCCATTCACTCAGTCATTGGCTTATTTTTGTTCACAGCCAGATCAGTCAGCTTCTGTCTCTGGTTTCCTGGTTACCAGTGCCTATGGTGATAGCGTCGCAAGAGAAAGGGGAGGTCATAGAGAAAACCCTTGGCACAAGATGAAAGCCATCAGTAAAACTGTCACTGTGTCACCAAAGGGCTGTTTGAAGTTGTTACAAATACCTGCCTACTTTGGCCTCCTCGTGCGTCTCTAACAGATAGTGGCGGGGCTTACTGTGAGCAGAGAGTGATGGTGGAGAGCAGGGTCTTTGGGGTGAGACTTGGCCTTGAGTCTCTGCCTGTCAGCTGTGACCCGAGGAGGGGAAGAGTGAGCCCTCACTGGCCGTCTTCGGAGCAGCAGCAGGGCCGCATCTGGTATGTGGTGGAGTGCTCAGGCTATATAGTAGCTCTTGCTGTTAGGTATTTTCTGTACAGAAAGGAAGGGGGACTCGGCGTTTTATTTCCCTTATGCACTGATATTCATAGAATCATGTAGAGAAATGTACAGGTCGAAAGGAATGTAATGGTACCTTTTTATTTTACAGGGTTCTAAAGTCAAAACCTTGAGATTAATAATGGCAGGAAAATCTTCGCTTTTTAAAGTAATTCTCCTTGGAGATGGTGGAGTTGGGAAGAGCTCTCTAATGAACAGATATGTGACCAATAAGTTTGATACCCAGCTCTTCCATACAATAGGTGTGGAATTTTTAAATAAAGATTTGGAGGTGGACGGACATTTTGTTACTATGCAGATTTGGGACACAGCCGGTCAAGAGCGATTCAGAAGCCTGAGGACGCCATTTTACAGAGGTTCTGACTGTTGCCTGCTCACTTTCAGTGTCGATGATTCCCAGAGCTTCCAGAACTTGAGTAACTGGAAGAAAGAGTTCATATATTACGCAGATGTGAAAGAGCCCGAGAGCTTTCCTTTCGTGATTTTAGGCAACAAGATCGACATAAGCGAACGTCAAGTGTCTACAGAAGAAGCCCAGGCCTGGTGCAGGGACAACGGCGACTATCCTTACTTTGAAACAAGCGCAAAAGATGCCACAAATGTCGCAGCAGCCTTTGAGGAAGCGGTTCGAAGAGTGCTTGCTACTGAGGATAGGTCAGACCACCTGATCCAGACAGACACGGTCAGTCTGCACCGAAAGCCCAAGCCTAGCTCGTCTTGCTGTTGACCGTTTAGAGAGGTTGCCTGTGTGATCTAACCAACTCACACACATACACAGAAAAACGCAGGGTGGAGAAGAGAATTAGCATTTGCAGCAATGGATCATCTACTCATAAAATTAAACTAACCATATTGCTGTTTGTTAGTGGGTGGGAGAAGGGAAACATCCACTCGTGGAAGAATCAATGTACTCAGTAGTGGCACCGTACATTTATAAATTGTAATGGTGGTCTGTAACGTGTAATTTAAATATGTACGTTACCGAGCTAATAAATGAGATGATCAGTACTTTAATTATAATTAAAACACTTGGATATTCTGGAAGTTACTGTTTGTTTTTTTTCCTGGGAAAATGGAGAACTACTTTTTATATGTGTATATTTTTATGTAATTAGCATTCAGTTCCTGGTTGAGGGAAAAAAATTCCTGAAAGCAATAATGTTAAATAATAAAGATTAAAACCTACTGCATTTGCACTGTAGTTATTTGATTACTTCTTCATTCTCTTTAAAACTATTTAAGTGTTCACATTTTCATTCTCTGTGTCAGAATTGCTCTCACTAGTAATCATTCGTGTGCCACGTGTGGGCTCCCCACCCCCAAAACAGAAGCCAACTTGATCACTCCTGGAGGAAATACTAAGGATTGTACTTCGTGTGAGGATAAATGACATCTTTGTTAGGTCACATATGTAATGCCTTCCCTGTCATTGAACACTGTTGAGTGATTTCTACTCAAGGAGATTTTGATAAAGCGATTTGTAGTCTTTTTGCAGGTAAAGTTCATATACCCTGCGTTTGTGCCTGTCCCATCCTGCAGAGGCAAAGCAACCCACTGACAGTTGTCAGGATGTGCCGGGTCCGGGTTAGCATGTCCTGCTCATGGGGAGTCCCTGGAAAAGAATAGCAGTATCATTCAGTAAGCTAAGCTTTTGACAGTCTCCTCTCCTAACAGAACAATTTGGCTCTATGCAAAACATTTTGACATTTTGAATTATGGGGAAATTAAATCTCTTCATGTTCTCCGCTTAGAGGCAGTTGTTGCTTTTAGTATTTATAATCAATCCCCGCTCCCAAAACTGTAATCCTCCATCAAAAAAACTGAAATAGGAATCCATTAACAAATTGGTGTATATTATATATTCTTTCTTTTTTCTCTAGGGGATTTGCTTCCCGCCTCCCACCCTCCCAGTCTAAAGTGTCCCATGGCTTTGTGACTTGCTATTTCCTCTTAATATATGTGAACATACTTTATTACAGTATATCTACCTCATCAGCTGTACGGATGTTTACCAATTTATTCTGACTGTTCTCTAGTGACAGACATCCAGCAGCACTATCCCACACCTTATTCAACAGTGGGTATTAGGAGTAAATTCTTTTTTTTTAAGATTTTAAAAATTTATTTGACAGAGAGACAGGGAGCATAAGCAGGGGGAGTGGGAGAGGGAGAAGCAGGCCTCCCGCTGAGCAGGGAGTCTGATGTGGGACTGGATCCCAGGACCCTGGGAACATGACCTGAGCTGATGGCAGATGTTTAATGACTGAGCCACCCAGGTGCCCCAGGAATAAATTTTCTGTTCATTTTTTGAATAGATGAGTCACGTTTCAAAATCATAAGACTTAAGAGGGTACCTGGGTGGCTCAGTGGGTTAAGCCTCTGCCTTCAGCTCAGGTCATGATCTCAGGGTCCTGAGATCGAGCCCTGCATCAGACTCTCTGCTCGGCAGGGAGCCTGCTTCCCCCCTCTCTGCCTGCTTGTGATTTCTGTCAAATAAAATCTTAAAAAAAAAAAATTAATAAGACTTAAGAGACAGATATCTGTACCCTTGCTACCCAGTTCCTGTCCGTGGAGGCAGCGCGTGTCTATTTCTTAGGTATCAAGCTAGATATTTAGTATGTAAGGGAAGCATATTGTATTAGTTTGCTAGGGCTGCCGTAACAAAATGCATGCTGGGTGGCTTAAACAGTGGGAATTTTTCTCACAGTTCTGGGGGCTCTATGTCCAAGATCAAGGTGTTGGTAGGTTTAGTTTGTCCTAAGGTCTCTCTCTCTCTGGCCTGCAGATGACGTTGACTCTGTGTGCAGCATTCCCCCCCCCCCCACCCCCCCATGCCACCCTGTCTCTGTGTCCAAATTTCTCCCTCT
This sequence comes from Mustela lutreola, assembly GCF_030435805.1. NCBI lineage: Eukaryota > Metazoa > Chordata > Mammalia > Carnivora > Mustelidae > Mustela > Mustela lutreola. The sequence goes on from NC_081308.1 coordinate 9,862,277, forward strand.
CAAAAGGACAGATTGGATTAGTGGGCTTGTTTTGACTTAATTACCTCTTTAAAGGCCCTGTCTCCAAATAGAGTCACATTCTGAGGGACTGGGGGCTAGGGCTATTATACGTATTTTGAGGGGACACAATTCAGCCCATATTTTGTGTGTGTGTGTGTGTGTGTAGGTATTTACATAATGTGTAGTTTTGATTCTTACACAGATTTAACTAATACTTTGGGGGTTTTTAAAAAATTTAGAAGCAGGGACACCTGGGTGGCTCGGTCAGTTCAGGGTCTGCCTTCGGCTCAGGTCATGATCCCGGGGTACTGGGTTAGAGTCCCACATCAGGCTCCCTGCCCAGCGGGAAGCCTGCTTCTCCCTCTCCGCCTGCTGTTACCCCTGCTTTGTGCTCTGACAACATCTTAAAAAAAAAAAAAAAAGTCCAAGTAGCTTTTCAGTAACTTTTTCTTCAGCGAAATATTCAAGAAGTTCTAGAGCTGGGAAGCAAGAAATGGCCAAGGGAACAGATCTTCATGTGTGTAAAGACAGGCTGGGGAGTGAGGACAGTGATGCCGCGGAACACGGTGACTCGGAGGGATCCCGTGAGCGAGGCTGGCTGACCGAGTGCAGGACGGAAGTGGGACCACTGAGGAGGAACAGAGCTGCCAGGAGCTGCGGCCTTCAGAGACTACAACGAACAGGGGGAAAGCTCTTCAAGCCGGGAGAGGTAGCTGCAGATCGGACTCTCTTGTTTTTAGGAAGTGAGAAGTATTTTAGGAACAAAGAAGTCTTTTGATTGGCTGGTGTTACCTAAAGAAAGATGAGAAATACTGAGAAAACAGGAGCTGGGGAAGAAAGCAGTCAGCGCCCGAGGCGGCAGGGTTGGTGGAAGGAGCTGCAGAGCCCCCCCCCCCCCCCCCCCGGGAAGCCAGCGGGAGGACCGGTCTGCGTGCGCCCCAGTGTGGCGAGGAAAGGCCCCAGTGGTCCAGTGCCCGTGCTCGTCACACAGCGTCCGACCAGCTCTGTGACAGCGTGCGCTGCTGTGCTCTACTCCCGTGAAGCCTTCGAGACCGTTCAGTGCTACGGCAAAGGCAGACGACCGAACTTGGGAGAACAGACAGTTGTACGTTTGCAGCCCGCGTGGCAAATAACGGGGCGCAGTGTGCAAGATGGAAAAGTCCAGTCCCATCGGTGGGGGAATGTCTGTCACCTTGGGAAGAATTCCCTAGTGGAAGTGAAAACGTCCTAGATGTCCCTTAAGAGAAAGCCTTGAGTTTTAGATTTCTGTGGAAACGTGTGCAAGCTTGCCCTTGCGTATCATGACGCCGTGGACACCCGTGGCTTGGGGCCAGGGAGATGGCCAAGTGGACCCGCGCACTGTCTGTGTATTGTGCAAAGCCACCACTGTGGACTGGCAACCGGAAAGGGCTGACTGAGTGGAACCTGAGAGAACACGGGTATAGTGCGGCTGGGGCAGAAGTCCGTCCCTCTGCCGACGAGGAAAACGTGGGCGCTGGCGAAGCTTCTGGGAAACGGAAGAGGACAGGATCAGAGCTGTGCGTCATCTTTGGGTCCCTCTGGGCGTGCGAACATGGCCCTGACGTGGTGCTGACACACGTGTGCTCAGCGGGCCTCATGCCCGGGGCGCTCATGATGCCATCCTGTCGCGCTCGTGTTCCTGAGCCTGTGTGAGGTCCCGTACGACCAGATCAAAGCTTTGCTGGCTTCTCTGCTTCCTTAAGTACCAGCCCCTGGTTCGTCCCCTCGCACCCGGCCCCTGGCACCGTGCTGTCCGTGTGCCCGGGGCAGCTTCCCCCGCACTGTCGCGGCCCACGTGCTCGTCCAGTGCAGCCCACGCCTGGCGTCCCATCCGCCCGCACGCGTGGCAGTGGGCTGGCTTCATGCTCCTGCACACGCACAGCTCGGTGCTAGACTGCACCGACGTACTCCCGCGGGGCCTGCGGTCCTTGTTCCCGCTTCCCTCACGAGCCCAGAGGAAGGACGCAGGGTTTGCAGGGTTTGCAGGGTTTGCAGGGCGCCCGAAACCTCCTGCTGCTCTCCGCGCAGTCTGTTCACGGAGGGCAGAGCCGGCGGGGTGCGGGAAGTACACACACTGGGGTCTCTGCAGTGAGCTCGGCTCAAACCACTCCTCGATTTCTAGCGGGGTATCTTCCCGCTCCCAAAGCTCTGGTACCTAGTTTGAGGGCATCTGAGTTCTAGAAAATGGGTTAAGGTAATAGCTTGTAGACTCTCACTAGGGGGAAAAGGACTAAAACAGTAGCGGTAGCAGCGTAAGCAACACTTTCAAAACTTGACCAAACTTCCGTAATCTTGGACAAACATCTTTATTAAAGAAATCAAATAAATAGACAGAGTAAAACATTACGGTAGCAACTTCACACAACGGTATGAGACCAGACTTAGAACTACTTGCTCAAGTTACTCAGGATGGAAAAAAATTAAGTGCTCACAATTAGCACAGAAAATATCTGGTTATAACTTGTTTTTAAATGGACATTTACTAGTTTACAGTAAGATCCCACTGGTTACAGACCACTCCCCACCCCCTTGGTGTACAGCCTAAAAAAGCTAAGAATGCAAATGTTAATGTAATATAAACTTTTCTTTGTTTACAATTCCAGAATTACAACATTTTACTATTATAACTGTCAACAAGTTCGCTTACTTTAGTTTACTGTTGGAGGGAAAGACAATGTAAGAACATAACCTGTCACTTTGGTCCCAGCCTCCCATTTTACAACATGGATTCTTGATTTATAGCAGAATCACTCTGACAGAGACAGGCCTTGGTGTTTGGCACCGCAAAAGCTGCTTGCTTCGGCCTCTTGTGGAGTGCTATGTATACTGCCTGTGTGGTTTTATAACAGTATAGATGTATAGAAACCCATGCACACGCTATCAGCTTCATTCCCTATAGCAGAAACTTTTAAATCTGTCTACCAAAATCTTGACAAGGACATTTAGTTCTGAATTGTGACATCAAGATCAAGCTGTCTGAATGAGTAAAGTCAAAAGCTCATCTTTAAGTTTTAGAATAAAGATATTTTCAAGGTTATAAAGAGTTTATAAATAACACTGTTTACAAGCAAATATTGATAATCTGTTGACAATCGTTAAGAAACTGAATGTACTCTTTTGAAATAATACAAGGAATTCATTAGGTTTAGATAAATTTAGACTACAAGTAAAACTTCCAGGCTATTTAGTCAAGTTACTTACAACGTACACATTCCTGAGAATACCCCATTGTAGTGGTATTGTTTATTTCCAGATTTTTCCACATTCAACTTAAAAGATGTTTCTTCCCAAGAAACTGAACTTTTCTGTCAAATGCGCTTGATCGAATAGGAGAATTGGGTTCATAAAATGGATTCATTGCAAACTAGGAAAGAAGAAGGTATTAGTAAGCTTGTCAAAGTACAAAGGCTGACAAATCCTAGATCTCTAGAAGGAAATTATTTTAAAGTTCTAAATTAAATCATCAAAGACATCTAAAACAAAAGTCTGAAGACCACATTTTTATGTTCTGTTGTTAAATAGTAATGCCCCCTTGAGGAGATTTTTGATTTCGTGTTTCAGTTTTGAGAAGTGCCTGTGGCAAAACTAATGGTGGTATGATCAGCGTTCCTCTGTAAGCTAAAGAACTTTCAGGATTCACCCTCCGTGTGAAATACTAATCTACTCACATTAATTATAAATGTATGGGTTTATCTATAAGGCCCTTTGGCTGCATAAAACTAAAAATCCACCATATGCTCATAGTTTAAAAAAAATGTATACATTTGCTGCTATATTAAATTACCCTTATATAGTAATTTTTAACAATCAGGTTTTGAATACACTCCTTTAACACAGGCTAAATGATCAGGTTCTTAAATAGTATAATGAGTGTATCATAATACATGCGAGAAAACTGTCAAATGGAATCACTAATTAGGCAAAGGCGTTCAATAGTTTTTATACCTTAATCTACTTGATGTTGTCTTATCTTTTTAAGAGCTAAATATTTTTATTTGCTAAATCTGACCAGGAATATTAACTGTGCTGATATGCAAAAAATCTTGTCTAAATACAGACCATTTAAAATTAATAGGAGCAGACTGTTAGCCCTGCAGTTTAACCACAGACATCCTACTACTATATTATTTTTTCTAAATATTAAGAAATGTGAGTGGCACCATTACCCTTCAAAGACTATTTGGTAAACTTCCTGACAGTTTATGACCTATAATCATTGCTGTGTAACTTACTTGTAAAGTAGATGGAGAACATTTTAGATTAAAATTATGAAGCAATTTCCTTTTTGTAGCTTGCTTCCTTCTCTTTTTAGGGTTCCCTAATAAAATCAACTGTATGTGCCAAAGGGGGAAACTGAAACCTGTTTAAGAACAACTACGATGTGTTCTGTCCTAAATATATGTTAGCCTGGTGGTGAAGTCTTGCCTGTGAGGGAGCTTCCAGGGGTCATTCTGACGGGGGGGGGGGGGGGGGGGAACTAGTCTGAGATGAAAACCACAGTACAAGGGAGTTACTGCCACAGGTCAGTTTCCTGTTGGAATCCCTTTTTACAATCAAATTAAAAGAGTTAGGGAGCATACCATACCTTTATGTATAAATCATAGACATCGGTGAAGAAATTCTTTATCCCATCTTCTTGCCTTATGTCATGGAGCATAATAAATCTCATATGTGAAAGAATTAAGGTATAATCTTAATAGAAATGAAAAATGAAAAGTTGTCAGGTGATACGATATCCTTCAAATGAGTCACATGCATTGTATTTCGTGATGGAAAAGCCAAATATGTAAACTGCGTTTGAAGTTAGGTAACTTTTATCAGAGGACACAATCTTTCTAAGTTAGAAAGTCCCTACGGAATGAAGTAAAATCAACCTAATGGTTCAGCTTGACCATAGCTTTATTTGAGACTTGGTTCTAAAAGTATCTGTTAAACAAAATTATCTGTTAAAAATATTAAACAAATGCTTCCCCACTCCAAATAACAGTAGCCCCATAAATGGCAGTTTTTACCTGACACTTGAAGTCCACAGACTCACAGTCTGGCATCTATGTCTCATGTTGTTCTAGTCTGTTACCCAACCTTTAGTTAGACATCTTTTTGTAAAAGATAAGGATATGACCTGCAGTGACAAATGCCGAAACAAACCACTCATTGAACTTGTCCACAGTTTTCAAGTACATGTTGTTGGACAGCCACATGTTCTCGTCTACGAGGTCAAGAGCAGCATGAGCTATGAACTGGTTCAGATGACGGTGATCATCCTAGAGGACAACGTGAGTAGCACCAGATTAACATTTCCAGACAGCATCGAGAACACCAACATTTCATTCTGGAAATTCTATACATAGTCTTCTTGGGGGGAGGGGGCATTTTCTGCTGCTACTTCATTTATTACTGTCATGGGACTTAGAAAAGATCTTAAGTGTTTTCACATCATATTCTTTTCTATTTGCTATCTAAGACTCAACAAATAGAAACGGCCAATTAATAAATGAAATGTTGGTGTTCAAGAAACAATATAGATTACTTTTTTAATTTTGCAAGAAGGAAGTTACAAAATTTGGTAATTATTTCAGTGTGTGAAGTACAGTAGGTTAAAAATAGAGATTCTGCTTTAAACACCCTCATATCTTTTTAGAGGAAAAAATTTATTTTTTGCAAAATACATACATATTTATGAATAATAAATTGTAAAATAATTAATAATAAATAATACGTATTTATGAAAAATAATGTAAGTGGCTCTGGCTAGCGGACAGGTGGTAGGCTGGAGAGCTAAGGAGGTGGCAAAGGAGAGCTACACAGAAGTGACATCGGCATGGGTCTCAGGGTCAGCAGGGGAAAGGGGCAGGGAAGGCCTTGGGACACGGTGACACTTGGCGAGTGGAAACGGCTGAGGAGGTGGCACTCTTACAGGTTTGGCGTTGGCCTCTTTCAGGTGAATGGAGCTTAGGTGACAGGGGGACCTGGGAGTGGCAGGAGGCCATGCTCAGCCCCAGCTGTGAGTAGTCACCGGTCTCAGCATCAGGAGACAGTCCTATCAGAGCTGAGTGTCCTTTTCGTGGGCTTAACTGGAGGTGGGACAGTCCCCCATAATGTGGAGAGGGAATTCACAACCTGGGAGTCTTACCCCTGTGGAATTATTTCAAAATAAACTTTTCATGAAGACTTCCATTAACGGGTTGAGCTGAATTCTTCTGTTCAAGTCCTAACCACCCACCACCCCACCCAGTACCTCAGAACGTGGCCTTCTTTGGAGAGAGGGTCACTGCAGCTGTCGTTAGCGTGCTAGAGTGGGATGGCCCTGATCCAGCGTCACTGGCATAGTTATGAAAGAGGGGCATGTAGGGACGGACACACAGCAAGAATGCCATGTGAAGACTGGGGTTCTGTGGCCACAAGCCAAGGAACTACCAGAAGCTAAGAGAGAGGCCTGGAACAGATCTTCCCCTGGCAGCTTCACAGGGGGCCTGGCCCTGCCTAGATGCATTGTGCTTGGACTTCTGGCCTCCAGGCCGTGAGACAATGAGCTGCTTTTACTCTAAGCTGCCCGGTTTGTGGTGCTCTGTTATGCCAGCCCTGGGAAAGGCAATGTCATATGACCTCCCTGCTGCGGAGGCTGTTCCTGGGACGGGGCTGGACGAAGGCTGCCAGTTGCGTGGAATCCCCAGCACAGCTCAGGCATGTTTACTCCACTCACATCACCATGACAAGGCTAATTTCGTCCCTAGAGAAATCGATGTGTTTTGTGTCTGGCTTACAGCAGTGTTTTCCATGGGGTCATCAATTAGAGGAAAAATGCAGAAATGCTTTAAGGCGAGTGGTAGCAGGAGAAGGAACTAAGGGCAAGTCATGCCACAGAGTGTTTCTACAGGCACAGCTTTGCCTCCCACAGGTCCACAGAAACTATGTAAGTAGCCCTGTACCACAAAGCAGCCGCTGCTACGGAGAAGCCTCAGTAGCAAGTTCTAATAAGCACCGTGCTCACAGGAATGTGGGGCCATAATGTAGCAACAGCCACCTGACAGAGAATACCTTTACCACATTTCTATCTTATTTTTGTGGCAAGATTTAAATAGTTAAAAAGCATCACACACTGGATGTGGTACAGTTAATTTCAAAAATCAATTTTTAAGGGACACGAAAGCTTATTTCGGAGTTGGGAGAAACACAGCCCAACTTTTTATGAGCAATATGGAGCAGTGCAGAAAGATGGAAGGGCCCCGGGTATCCTCATCTCAAGATTCTACATGTTTACTCTGAATGGCATGTTCTTGAACCAAGCTTGTTTTTCTGGAACCATTACTGGCAACAAGGAAGTTGGGTGGTGTCACTGGGGAGAATGGCATGCGGGCTCCACCCAGCTAGCAGCGGGGGCAGAAGGGCACTGAAAGCTGCTGGAGTCTCAGGGCCAGCGGGGCATGGAAGCAAGGGTCTCTCTTAGCCCTCCCAGGTGCAGATGGCCCTCCTCCGTATGTCCTGACGAGAAGTGTAATTCCCCTGGGCAGAATGGGCTCTCCATGCTATTTCCAGTCAGTAACAACTGTTCTTCCGGTCCCACAACAGGTGGACTATGTTCCTAGGTGCTCAGGGAGCAAGCAGCTTTTCAGAACGGGTGACACAGTGAACTACATATCAGAGCAGAGACCCAGAGCATCCTGCTAGTTAGTATGTGCCGGGTGTGTAGTGAATCAAAGGATGAGTCAACCACTCAGAGACTGTTCCCTGGCCGGATTCTTTCAACCTGTGGGACTGCGGGGCAAGCCCCATTTAATTGTGGCGGATTCCAGTTACCTCATCTGTCCGGGTCTCGCCCAGCTGTCAACTTGTGCCACACCATTACTATTACAACAACATAACGATTCTTACAGAATTTTGTAAGGTTCCATACGCACTTTGGATTCTGCTTTTCCAGCTGGCAAAAATTCCATTTCAAAAACCGGATTATCATGGTGGCCCACAATTACAAAGTAGAAGCTTCCAGACATTGTCTTCAATATATAGCTCCTAGTTAAATGAAAATAACATGTTTTCAGTACTCCATACTGAAAATGAAAAATTGTTAACGAGAAGTCTAGAATTCAATTTTTTACTTAAACCTGACATTGTAGAAGAGGACACCACAAAGCCTGTCACGTTTTCCAGTCTATCGCCATAGACAAATGGCTTTGGGACTAGACAGATTAGGTCTGTGATATGTCCTATAGAATCCAGTACCTTATTTTCACAGGGAAACTGGAAGACTTCTAATACAAAATCGTAAAAACAACATTCTCATGACCCCAAAAGAACATTCGGAGCAAGCTGGAACAAACTTGGACGGACCAGTTAGCATTACTAGCACTAACACTGGGAGAAATTGATAAAGGGTGCGGATTTTGTCTTCTTTCTACCTGAACAATGTATGCTATCAATCTAAGTCTCTGCAAATGCAAGAGCCTATGATATGCCTCCTCAAACTGCATTCGTAAGAAGGGAAGACATGGGACGCCCGGCTGGCTTGGTCGGTGGTGTGTGTGTGACTCTCGATGTTGGGGTTGTGAGTTCAAGCCGCATATTGGATATAGGGATTACTAAAAGAGAAAAAAAAAAAGAAAGGAAGATACAATTTTGTATTCTAGAAAAGATGAAAGAAACCATAATCCAAAAAGAAAGACACTTGAGGTGTTAAGAAATCTTAGAATTGGTGTTTATAGGTTTGCTAAGGGAATGAAGAGAAAGTGTTGGGGGTGGGGTTGGTTGCGGGGGGAATCAGGGATTCTGTGGCTTTTAGCACAATCAAAATCTGGATGGACAGACAGACGGGTGGAAGGATTTATGTACGTATTTATGTACTTCTAGCACACGATCTTTGGAATCAGACCAAGCTAGGTTCGGGTCTGCCTCTGCCACCGACTGGAAACATGAGCACAGGCACAGTCCTTAAACTCCCAATGCCAGTTTCCTCCCCGGTGAGACAGAGGCAACCACCAGAGATCCCTTACAGTGACCTTGAGGATTATACAGTGTAATTCATGTGAAGCACCAGGCACGGTATCTGGCTCTCTAGATCGACACAGAGGAGCACATGCATGCAGAGACGGGCTGACCCTTAAGGCCTCCACATGGGGCAGCCACCTGGCTAACGGAGAGTACACCCCCTCAGGGCGCGTACGGTGAGGTGTGTCGGAGCCCAGGGCTCATCAAGCCTCACTGGGACTCCTGCTGAATCACACTGAACGTGAGAAAACCTGAAATGTTTTCCTAATGAATACAACCTCTGTTGGTAAGGAAATCAAGGCACAACTGGCACTTTGAACTCTGGAATTGGAAGGCCCATGACTGGAAGAAGAGGCAAATAAGACGTTCTTTTGGCTTGATGAGGTAAAGGGAATTTAGAATGTCACTTGGGGCAGGTGTTGGGACACTGCATCCTGCAGGCCCAATCTGGCCTTGTCCATCCTTTTATTGTTGCTGAAGGCGGCCTTGCCCGCTGACAGAATGACGGATTGAGCAGCTGCAACGGAGACCATCTGATCCTTTACAGCCAGTGTCTTAGGGGAAAGACGCGGGGAAAGGCCCCAATAGTGAAACTGGATAACAAGTCAGGCAGGAATGATGTGAAAGCTCTGCAAAGCCAGCAGAAGTAGCAACAATTCTCGAGATTGAAAGAAATTGTCAAGAGGCAAAGGGATGAGAACTTTCAATCTGAACAAAGTCAACAATGATGTCCTTAATTGGAACAGGAGTTTGCAGCTGGAGTTTGCCAAGGGAAGGGCTCATTTCTGCCACACAAACATTTAAGCAGCGGCTGAAAACAATATACATCTAAGGAAGAAAACCCTTATCCCCATGCCTGCGTAGTGTCAGTACAGGGTGACGATAAACAGAAAGGGAACCGAGGAAACACCACATAAAGATCAGGTCATAGACTCTACAGCCGGACAGAACTTGAACTGCCAATAATTTGATTTCATAGCAGCTGAATGAGTAATGCGACTGTTCGACTCTACAGGCAGAACTGGAAGGTGAAGTGGAAGAAATGGAAATCTTGGGAGACAACAACCACATTGTCTCGGAAGGGAATGTCTACATCACTTAGTATTTGAGGTTTATTATGCCAAGGTGGTAGGCAAAGATGAGACACTTTAGAATTCTATGCTGTTTGATACACTCAATTTTCCACGGGGAGGGAAAAGTTCTGTAGCTGCACTGTCCAGTGTGGTAGCCACCGGTGGCTATTGTATCTGCAGAACTGAGTTTTTCACTTTGTTTAGTTAAAAAGCCACATGCGGTCAGTCGCTACTGTATTGGACCGTGGCCTCTGTATTGGCTCTGTAACAATGATTTGAAATGTTTCAAGTTCTGCCAAGTCTACTTTCCCTCCATCCAGGAAGCAAGTGTTACTTAGTACTTCAGCCTGTGATACAAAAGAAGCAATCGCTTTCCTCCATCCACAAAGTGTTACTTAGTACAAGTGAAGCAGCTGCCAGTGTCTGTGTGAGCTCCAACAGTGTGTGTCTGCTCCATTTCCCCATCACCTAAAGTAGGGGCCCTTCACCCCTCTCCTACGAAGACGAAGTCTCCAGGGGGGAGGAGATGGCTACATAGAACTTGGCAATGGATTAAACTGGGGAACTGAGGAAGAGGGAAGAATCAAGGATGTTTCCAAGTGCCCGACTGAGGTGACCAAGCAGAGTATTGAGATGAGTCTCTTCACCAGGAAAGGAAATAAGGAAAAAAACAGGGATGAAATGAACACGTCCATTCTGAGCATGTGGTGGTGCTAGAACCACACGCCCTGCCCTGACCACATCCTGACCCGGAAAACCTGTGAATGTTCGTTTCCCGGCCGAGGGGCATTAAAGCTGCAGGTGGAACTGAGGTGGTTCGCCAACTGACCTTGGGACAGGGAGAGCAGCCCGGACGAGCCAGATGGGCCCAGTATAATCACAACGGTCTTTAAAAGTGGAACAGAGAGGCCCAAAAGGTCAGAAGGAAGCGCCATGGCAGAGGGGGTAAGGGGTGTCGCGGAGATGCAACGTTGCCAGCGTTGAAGAGGGAAGAAAGGGCCGGCAGGCGAACGGCCTCCGGAAGTTGGGGAGCACAAAGATAACCGATTCTTCCCGACAACCTCCGGAAGGGAACACAGCCCAGTGAGACCCGCGGTGGACGTCTGTGCCACACACATGTAAGGTAACATATTTGTGCTGTTTCAGCCACTCAACTTTGTTATAGCAGTAGACAGCACACACGTCAGAGCCGAGGACGCTGCAGGAATGAGGGGAAAGGACATATTTGAAGTGCTCACAGAAAGCAGGTGCATTCTGTAGGGAGACTGAGGGAAAAAAGGAGTTCACTTACCCCAGGACAAGAGTTTCAAAGCACTGTAGAAGGTCGGAGGGACGGGAAGGAAGTGGGGACAGTGGTGCGTCAGGGGGAAGCCACCTGGGGAAACCTGAGGGTCCTCTAAGTGGTTTTCTGGCCGAGCAGGCCTTCCTAATGCTTACCACAGAGCCCAGTACAGAGTAAGCGCGCCACACCTGGGGAATGGAACCGCGAGGAGGGGGGCAGTGGCTGGGGCAGTGTCAGGTGAAGCCGGAACACAGGAATGAGAGGCATGCTGGGATTACCTGGCCTCAACAGAGAAAAGAACCTTCTGAAGGTTCACGGTCTCAGAGGCCTGAATGGGGAGGTCTGTGATCAAATGATTAACAGCACCTTTGTGAGAAGTTGAAGTTTCCACACTTGTGAGGAAACTCCCATAACCACTGATGGGAGTTGTCGACTCCAGGACTCTCACCTGGGATGAAAACGGTAGCCGTCCCTGATGGCTAGGTGATCTGAGCTGTTTGAGAGGGAGCGACAACTAAAATCAATGTGGTGATCTAGAAGCTCCGGACTACCTTGAACTGGAAGAGGGCGTGTACATGATGTAAGAAACAGGGCACTAAGAAGAATAAATGAAACAAGATGGGATTGGGAGGGAGACAAACCATAAGTGACTCTTAATCTCACAAAACAAACTGAGGGTTGCCGGGGGGAGGGGGTTGGGGAGAAGGGGGTGGGATTATGGACATTGGGGAGGGTATGTGATTTGGTGAGTGCTGTGAAGTGTGTAAACCTGGTGATTCACAGACCTGTACCCCTGGGGATAAAAATATATGTTTATAAAAAATAAAAAAATTATAAAAAAAAAAAAAAAAAAAAAAGAAACAGGGCACTAACTAGTAATGAACGCAAAAAAAAAATCACGTATCTGTGAGGCGGGCATGAGAGGGGCTGTGAAGCACAAAATGAATGGAAATGTGTGAAATAAGTTAAAAACAAAAGCCTTCTTAGACTACAATCAGGAAGAAGGGGAGAAAGGTCACCTGGTGCAAAGGATGCAGATCTGCTGAACTTCAGTTTTCTCAGCGCATGATTTTCCTTTTTTTTTTTTTCTTTTATTTGACAGAGAGAGGGAGAGATCACAAGTAGCCATAGAGGCAGGTGGAGGGTATGGAGGGGGAGCAGGCTCCCGGCTGAGCAGAGAGCCTGATGGGGGGCTCGATCCCAAGACCCTGAGGTCATGACCTGAGCCAAAGGCAGAGGCTTAACCCACTGAGCCACCCAGGCGCTCCCTCAAAGAGCATGATTTTCTAATAGCAAGTGTGACAAAAAGGCGGGCTTGGAACCTTAAGACAGGTATCTTTAAAAACAAACAACAAAAACCTCAATAAATACAGATCTTCAAGTCTTAGCAAATCTTATATTTTTGACTAACAAAAGTGGCTGTATACTCATCAGGGACATGGGAAATCTCAGGAACAAAATCGTCAAACCACCTCAGATAGGTTAGTTTTACTTATGTTTGTTTTCAGAAACAAGGGCTTCTCTTCTGTAACTGAGTACTTTTGGAATAGATTAAAACACCAAGAGAAACACGTATGAAATACCTGTCTCCGGTCAGAACACAGGCTAGGAGCTTTTAATTTACATTAACTTCATTAATGTGAATCCAGACAAAAATCAAGTGGTTAGTCAAAGTACTGGTTATATGACAACAAGCCCTGCCAAACTTAGACTTTCTGTTTTATACAGCAATCATCCCCCGCCTTCTTTGTTTTGCTGCTTTATACAACTGTTTGACAGAAAGCTGAATGGCTAGACTTTGTTTTAGAAGAGAAATCCAGGGGATGGCAAATCATTGTATGAAGTAACCTGGTATCTACCTGAGAACCAACTGGAGATTTGTGGCTCCGAGAAGTCCGTGGTACTGTCAGAGCTACAAGGGGATGGGGGTGCAGGCTGTACTCGTTTTATTTGTTGAGTGAGGGACCACTCCTACCAGACTTGAATGTCCGTGCCCAAAGAACTTCAAAGTTGTACAAGTCGGTTGACAGGGAACCATCGTGTGACATTAACCTAGTTCAGCTCAACATTTTGAATGCTTAAGTGAGGGACAATTTATCACATTGAAGGATAACACGCTTGGGCAGTTAATATACTGGAAGGCAACACCAAAGGTTCAACAATCCCTGCAGGTTAAGAGAATTTAAGTGAATGCAAAAAAATAAATAAATAAAGGTTAAAAACCGGGGGGAAAAAATCCCAAACTGTACAATAGGAGAGAAACCTAGGTTAAGAGCAGTTCATCTACAAGGACCCAAAAGTTTACATTTAATGCAAGCTCCGTAAGGGGCAGTAGTCTAATACAGGAACCCAAAAAGCTAATGCCAATTTGAGGCTGTACTAAGATCATGTCCTTTTGACACCTCCAGGGAACATACGCACCTCTGGGAATCTCGTTTTAAAAGGGTCAATAACTCTGAACTGTGTGTTGGAAGGAATGCTCTGGAAAGGAGCTACTGAAGGAACAGAGAATGTTTAAATGGGAAGGCCTTTCTGGGGGGTTGGGAGTGAGATACAGCAGTATCTTACCTTCAAATATAATGTATGTGGTCCAGAGGAAAAGGGATATGATAGGGGATGGCAAATGGGTTATCGCTGGTGAGCCAGTTCTAATTAGCCCGGAGTGACGGCCGGGACCTGGTGCTGATAACGACTGGGACAAGGAAGATCTGTAGCAGGAAAGATGGCTGTGGTCGAAGGGCAGTACGTAGGTGTGTACCAAGTCTTTAAAGTCTGGGTGACAGATCTATCCCAAACTGCCCAGAGGACACGCTTACGGCTGCGTCTTTGAGGAAACTTGTTCGAGACAATGTTACCAAGCACTTTGTTACACGCTATCAGGCTGCCTGTGCGAGGACTAATCCCCGCCCCTCAGCGGACAGGGCCCACAAATTTTCCAGCTCCAAGTGACAACAGTACGGCCGTTAAAAAACCCTGCATTAGCTGACTGTCCCAGTGAAAGGCAAAATGAAGCAAAGGCCCCGAGCTGATCGACACTTGCGGGCTAAAACGCGATGTGCGTCGGCCCAGTGGCCTGGGATGTGACCGAACGGGGGACTGGCCAGGTCCGATCCGGTTGTCCCCGGGCCGACTGGAGACGGGGCCAAAATCCGCGTCACGCGGGACCCGGAACGTCCCCTGGACCTCCCGCCCCCTACTCACCCCATCTCCTACCTGCGGGGAGATGCCGCCAACGGAAACAGTCACTTCCCTCAGCCGACCCGCGCTTGGCAGCCTCTGTCAGAACTCCCCGAGAATCCTCGCGAGAGTCCGCGGTTGCGATCTCGCGAGAGGTGGGAGGAGCTTCCGGCCAGAGGGCCGCGTAACCCAGCGCTTGCGCCATAGTAGTGCCGACAAGGGCGGTTCCGTTTGGCGGGCCTCGGGGGAGGGCGGGCTCAACGCGGAGCCAAGCGAATTCCGGTTGGTACCCGGTTTTCTCTTGTTGCCTCACTACCGGTCCTCGCCCTCCAGCCGCGTGGGAAAGTCGCGTGTGGACCACGACCCCGCCTACCCGTCAGAACCAGTGAGAACGGAAGTGCGAGTCGGTTGGAGTTCCTAGTCCAGAGCGAGAGCCAAAGTGTTCAACTGCCCTGTTCTTCCCGACTGGCCGCGGGCAGAGACCGAGCCCTGAACGCGGGGACTCCTCCTGAACCTGCAGCTCGGGCGGGGTGTTAACTCGGGCCCAGGCAGGACGGGCGGGGCGGGAGGCGGGGGAGGCGGGGGCAGGGGTAGCTGGCAGCTAGCGGCTCGGGTACACACACTGGCTGCTCCCCAGGGACCGGTGGAAACGTAACCTGTTGTTTGTTTCCGCTGTAGCTTCTTTTCCCCTGCTCAGCCTCTTAGGGTTTCTCGGGAGGCCACTGGTCTGTTTTCAAAAACTCATGGTCCATCTGCCCGCCGGGTAACCCGTAACCATTTTTTTCTTCCAGTTCACTATGCACCCCGAATCTGACGTGTTGAGTCAAGATGAACTGCGAAAAAAGCTTTACCAGACGTTTAAGGATAGGGGTATACTGGACGCGCTCAAGGTATCCGTTTTAGCCAGATCTTTTACACAACTTTTACAAGTTAACCTGTAACACGCAGTCCAGATTTAAATACATTCAAGTCTTGGCTTTTAAAAGAGTAAGCCATAGTTTGTATTGTTAAGTTACATTTTTATGTTCCTCTGTAACTCTTTGTAACGGAATACGGAAGTCTTAAAAATGGTTTAGTTTGAGTGGTCTTAAAAGAGCATATTTAAATCATGGGTTTACTGGACTGATATTAAGGTGATAGTGGGTGGCTTTGTAAACTGAACACATTCTAGTAAAGTTGGACTTGGTTTATAAATCTGATTTGCAAGTCTTGAATTAATAAGTGGTTTTGTAATCGTACTTGCTTTTGAATGAAGGAAATAGACACCATATGAAAAACAGTAGGTGAACGATTTACCGGAGAATAATTTGGGGGAATGCTCTTGCTTAAAATATATTGAAATGTATAAATATTTGGGCAGCAGATACTAGTACACATGAACAGCAAAGAGTAGGATTAGCTCAAATGTTTTTATTACTGTATACATTTCAAAACTATTATTTTGTATTTGAAATGTCAAATTAAGGGGGCACCTGGGTGGCTCAGTCAGTTGAGCCACCAGCTCTTAGTTTTCAGCTCTGGTCATGATCAGGGTTGTGGGCTCAGCCCATAACCAGCTTACTGGGGCCTACTTAAGATTCTGTCTTTCTCCCTCCCTCTGCCCCTGCTCCTCTCCTTATCTTTAAAAGAAAGTGTTGAAGAAAAAGCTTTTTAAAAAAGTTTTCTCTATCCTATTGTTTTGGTAACTTAAATCTTGAGATTAATCTGAAAAAATATAGAAAAACACGGAGAAACAGCATTGCTAATACAGCTACTAATTGGCATAAGTGTCTTTTTTTTTTTTTTTTTTTTTTTAAAGATTTTATTTGACAGAGAGAGTAGGCAGAGAGGCAGGCAGAGAGAGAGGAGGAAGCAGGCTACCCGCTGAGCAGAGAGCCCAACTCAGGGCTTGATCCCAGGACCCTGGGACCGTGATCTGAGCAGAAGGGAGAGGCTTTAACCCACTGAGCCACCCAGGTGCCCTCCCTCCGCCCTTTTTTTAAAGTAGTCTCCATTCCCCAATACAGACCTCGAACCCACAACCTGGAGACCAAGAGTCCCATGCTCCATTGAGTGAGCCAGCCAGACACCTCTCCTTTTTTTTTTTTTTTTTTTTTTTTAAAGATTTTATTTATTTATTTGACAGACAGAGATCACAAGTAGGCAGAGAGGCAGGCAGAGAGAGAGAGAGGGAAGCAGGCTCACTGCTGAGCAGAGAGCCCGACGCGGGACTCGATCCCAGGACCCTGAGATCATGACATGAGCCGAAGGCAGCAGCTTAACCCACTGAGCCACCCAGGCGCCCCAACACCTCTCCTTTTTAATCTGATATATGGTGAACATTTTCCTGTGTCCTTCAGAGTTCCTTGAAATCCTCATTTTCAGTGGCATCAGGCTTGTCTTTTAATGTATGGGTGATTTATGTAGCAGTTCCTTGTTGAAGATTTACATTATACCCAGGCCGGCACATTCCTTCATTGAATCTCTCACTTTTTGCCTTATCTAGGTTAAGTGACATTACTGAACCAAAAGCCCGATTTTTGTTTGTTTGTTTTAAGATTTTATTTATTTGACAGAGCAAGAGAACACAAGCAGGGGGAGCAGTAGAGGGAGAGGGAGAAGAAGGACCCTGGGATGATGGCCTGAGCTCAAGACAGATGCTCAACCATCTGAGCCATCCATCCAGGTGCCCCTGAGCTTTTTTTTCTTAAGATTTTATTAGAGAGAGTGGGCGGGTGCCAGAGCAGGGGAAGGGGCAAAGGGAGTGGGAGAAGCAGATTCCCCGCTAAGCTCAGAGCCCTATTGGGTTCTATCCCAGGGACCTGAGATCATGACCCAAGCTAAAGTCAGATGCCTAACTGACTGAGCCACCCAAGGGCAGAGCTTTAAGGCTCTCAGTATACGGGTCTTGTTCTAGAAAGATTGTTAATAATATATACTCCACCAGCAGTTTAATAATGCTTATCTCTCCAGCGATATTATCATGACAATTTTTTAAACATTGGAAAATCTTTAATATTCCATTGATTACAAATCTTTTTTTTTTTTTTTTTTTTTTTTGCTGATTATTCTCAGTTCTCTAAAAGAACAAATACTCTTTATTTTTAAAAAAAGTTTTATTTATTTTTTTCAGTTAACTCTGTAACCCACTTGGAATTAATTGTAGTGTGTAGTGCATTAATATGCTTTCTAATGTGGAATGATCCTTGGATTCCTGGCCATGGCATATTTTTTTTTACTGTGCTTCTGAATTAGATTTGAGAGTGTTTTATTTGTAGTCACAAATAATACTGATGTATCCTTATCCTTTTTAAGCTGTCCCTGTTTGGGTTTGGTATCAGGATTATGTTACCTTTGTTCACTTTACTAATGTGTATCTTCTAGAGAAATACTGTTTGCTTTGTGTAGCTGGCTGTTCAGTTCTGTTATCCCAGCTTTACCAGTGGCAAGACAGATTTTTTTACTTACTAAGTCTGAGCTAATTTGTGTTTTCTCAGTTCAGTGACGATGGCCTGAGTGAGTTTTAATTTTTAAAATTCATTGAGGAAGTGCCTGGGTGCCTCAGGGGGTAAGCCTCTGCCTTCAGGTCATGATCTCAGGGTCCTAGGGTCGAATCCCACATTGGGCTCTCTGCTCAGCAGGGAGCCTGCTTCCCCCACTCTCTGCCTGCCTCTCTGCCTACTTGGGATCTCTCTCTCTATGTCAAATAAGTAAATAAAATATTAGGGGCGCCTGGGTGGCTCAGAGGGTTAAAGCCTCTGCCTTCGGCTCAGGTCATGATCTCAGGGTCCTGGGATGAAGCCCCGCATAGGGCTCTATGCTCAACAGGGAGCCTGCTTCCGCCCCTACTCTGTCTGCCTCTCTGCCTTCTTGTGAACTCTCCCTCTCTCTCTGTCAAATAAATAAAATCTTTAAAAAAAAAAAAAATTCATTGAAATTTTTAATGGCCTAATTAACATTCTGTTTGGGTGTTTGCAAAGAATTTCTGGTGAAGTACAAAGTCTGGTATCTATTAAATGGAATTTATCAAGTCTTTCTCCTTATTTTGAGTCTACTCTTAATTTTGGAGATAGTTGTGCCGAGGCTACACCAGTTTCTTCTCTTCCAGTCTCCCCCAACCCCACAGTTATTGTACTTACTTCTATTTTAGGAACATTATTCTGAATTGATTTCCCTCTTTATATTGGCTGCTGGAGAGTCCCAGCCAGTTGTGGGATTCCTTCTAGCAAGTGATGGATGGCTTGCTTTTTGTGTTTGTTGAGGTGGGGATTCACCTGCAGGGTCCTTTGGCACCCCCCCTTACTTTCCTTTCTGCTTCTGTCACTCTTCTAAATCTTATCCTATTTCAGTATTTATTTGCAAGACATCCTAAGTCATTTTTATTAAGCTGAATCTAAATGTATTCTTTAGTTGTTACAAATTTAATTAAAGCACCTCTAAATTTTACTGGTGGAGAATGCTATAATTTCTCTCATTTTATTTCAGTTACTGAAGTGTACTAGATGAGGCAGGGTAAGCGTATTCTGTTAAGTGTAATTGTCTTTTTTTTTTTTTTTTTAACTAGGAGACCTTAAAGATTTTTATTTATTTATTTGACAGAGATCACAGGTAGGCAGAGAGGCAGGCAGAGAGAGAGAGAGAGAGAGGAGGAAGCAGGCTCCCCGTTGAGCAGAGCCCGATGTGGGGCTCGATCCCAGGACCCTGAGATCATGACCTGAGCTAAACGCAGAGGCTTAACCCACTGAGCCACCCAGGCACCCCAACTAGGAGACTTTAGACCTATACTAGAGCCTATTCTATACTGGTAATTATGTACTGTTCTACTCTTGAGCTAAAGGATAGAAAAACGTATAATAAGAACTCCATTTGTTTTTTGGCTTGTATTCTATTAACATGAATTCATTAGATATCATTTACTGCTGAACCCCATGAGTCTAGACAGTGTATTCTTTTTTTTTTTTTTTAAAGATTTTATTTATTTATTTGACAGATCACAAGTAGGCAGAGAGGCAGGCAGAGAGAGAGAGGAGGAAGCAGGCTCTCTGCTGAGCAGAGAGCCCGATGCGGGACTCGATCCCAGGACTCTGAGATCATGACCTGAGCCAAAGGCAGCGGCTTAACCCACTGAGCCACCCAGGCGCCCTAGACAGTGTATTCTTAAGCTCAGCCCAAATGTATGTTTTCAGATGATATGCAAAATAGACTAGAACAAATACCCAGTAGTCTTAGTAATTTTGGGAATTTTGTTAAAACCCAGATGAATAATGTTAGTGTTACAACCTTGAGAAAATGACCCACTTTATACTATAATTTACTCATTTATAAAATGTAAGAAAATTATTATACTTCAGTGTCTTGAGATGTAAATACTGTATGCAGAAGTATATCTTAATATGTTTTGGGGTTTACCGATTTCTCTCTTGCATATGTGATTTCCTTTTTGGGAACCCAGTTTTGTTTTGATCAATATGCCCAATATTTTCATATCCTTTAGTAGCCTACAGAGAGGTGAGAAGGTGCAGAATTGTCTCCTGCACTTGATACCCTGGTGAAAAGCTGCTGAAATGGGCTCCTGGGGAAGTGAAGTTAGAGTATGCACGCATTCTGGCGAACCACAAGTTAACTTGGAAATTGGTGAAAATGAGTTTTTTCCAGAACTCAGTGGGCTACTTGAGTCACAGTGTTATCTACGGAATGGTTCCTAGCTTTTGGTCATGGGTTCAGAACCATTCTGGAAATAAAGATGCTAATTCATGTACAGATCTATGTATCTCCAGTGAAATAATCCCACTGAAATTTTTCCTCTTTTTTCATGTTTTTGTTCTGTTTTTTTTTTTGTTGTTTCGTTTTGTTTTTTTGAGCTAGACACAGCTCCGCAACCAGCTAATTCACCAATTGATGCACCCTGTGTTGAGTGGAGAACTGCAGCCCCGGTCCATTTCAGTGGAAGGGAGTTCCCTCTTAGTGGACGCTTCTAACTGTCTAGTAGCAGATCACTTACAAAGATGTGGCTACGAGTATTCACGCTCTGTTTTCTTTCCAGAAAGTGGTTTGGCCAAAGAAAAGGTAAAGTTTTCCTTTTCTGTTTTTGAATTTTTTATTAACAGGTTTTTTCCTGAGCTAACAGGAAGTGCCGCGCCCTAGCGGCATATTCCCTAGCGAACGAGGTCCATTTCTCAGTCATCTTTGAATTCACATCATACATTCGATCACGTAACAAAGTGGAAGTACTAAAGTTGATTGTTACCAATTCCTTGGAATCTCGATTGGTCTTTGGTAAAATTGTGATGTGTAGAATGACTGTTTTGGAGCTGGAATTGACCTCCCATTTGGTGAGTCTACTAATACTCTCAGTCATTGATGTTGAATCTGTTGTAAGATTGTTACTGGACTAGTCACAGTGCAGGCGTTACCTGTATTACAGAGGAGGAGCCAGCCTCCAGAGAGGCGAGGTACTTTGCTCAAGGTCACATGATTTGTAAATATCAATGCAGGGCCATAAATCTAGATCTCTAAAACGTGTTATTCTTACTATGTCAAAGTCTCTTCAGATATTTCTGTTTCTTAGAATTAAACAAGGGAAATGAGGGATACAATAGTTTTTTAAAAATCTATGGAATTCTTGGGGCGCCTGGGTGGTTCAGTGGGTTAAGCTTATGCCTTCAGCTCAGGTCATGATCTCAGGGTCCTGGGATTGAGCCCCGCATCAGTCTTTCTGCTCAGCAGGGAGCCTGCTTCCCCCTCTCTCTGCCTGCCTCTCTGCCCACTCGTGATCTCTGTCTGTCAAATAAATAAAATCTTTTTAAAAAATAAATAAAAATAATCCTCTGGAATTCTCAAACACTATAACACCTATTTTTATCAATTTTCTAGTTGCTTAATGTTTAACAGTGATGGTCGAGAAATCTAGTCACACTTGATTATTTTATTTTATTTTTTAAAAGATTTATTTATTTGACAGAGATCACAAGTAGGCAGAGAGGCAGGCAGAGAGAGAGGAAGGGAAACAGGCTCCCCGCTGAGCAGAGAGCCCGATGCAGGGATCTATCCCAGGACCCTGGGATCATGAACCGAGCCGATGGCAGAGGCTTTAATCGAGTGAACCAGCCAGGCACCCCAACACTTGATTATTTTAAAGGCTGATACAGCTGACTGCCTATTTCTTTTAGTAGACTTAATTTTTTAAAGCAGTTGAAATTCAGAGCAAAGTTGAGAAGAAAGGAAGATATCCTATATGCTCCCTACTCCCTACTCCCACACATGCACAGCCTCCCCTACTAGCAACAATTCTTATATATTTCTTATAGTATATTTTTTATACTATTAGTATAGTATACTAGTATATAGTATACTAGTATGCAAGTATAGTATAGTATACTATTAGTATAGTATATTTCTTATACTATTGATAATATATTGAAGTCACAAGGATAAAATATTTTTCTTGATCACACAATTAACCTCCAACTATTACACACTAAAGACAATAGGTCTAATATGTCTAAATGGTTAATGCCTTACAGATTACAGATTACAAACACTCTAACAGGTGATGAGCCAGTGAATACATGTGTGAATTCAAATGCAGTTAAGTTTTTAAAGTATTACTGCTTCAAAATATAAATAAACTTTCACTGTCATTACCAGAATGAATAACTAAAGCATACCTAAAATAATCTTAAACATTTTGGGCAGCTATTTGTTTTTCTTTAAAGATTTTATTTATTTACTTGAGAGTGAGAGAGCAAGCAGGGGGAGGGGCAGAGGAAGAAGCAGACTCCCCGCTGAGCAGGGAGCCCGATGCTGGGGCCCGATCCTGCGACTCCAGGATCGTGACCTGAGCTGAAAGCAGATACCAACTGAGGCACCCAGGAACCCGTTGGGTGGCTGTTCTTCATATATATTTCTACTACAATATTCATCATTTACTAGGTTTACCCTGAGAACATGGATAGGTTTTCAAGTGGTTTTCCTTTATAGAAAATATTCTGCACAGCGTTTTTTTTTTTTTTTTTTTAAAGATTTTCTTTATTTATTTGACAGACAGAGATCACAAGTAGGCAGAGAGGCAGGCAGAGAGAGAGAGAGAGAGAGTAGAAAGTGGGCTCCCTGACGAGCAGAGAGTCTGATGTGGGGCTCGATCCCAGGACTCTGGGATCATGACCTGAGCCGAAGGCAGAGGCTTTAACCCACTGAGCCACCCAGGCACCCCTCAAAATATTTTTTAATTTGGTCTGAACTATGATTCTTCAGAAATGTCCTAGTTTATCATTTAAATACTGATGTAAAAATATGTCTAACTTTTCTTTTCCTTAAGGTATTTACTATGGAAGATCTATTACAACTCATTAAAATCAACCCTGAATCCAGTCTCTACAAATCACTGGTAGGATTATTTAGTTTTTATAACCTGCTTTGGTCTGTTAATTGTAACTGAACAGTTGAATAAAGATAAAATATTTTCTTTCAACAGATTTCAGGATTTGATAAAGAAAACAAAGGTAGGAGCTTTCATCTTTGTAGAAAATAACAACATTTTTGTCATTTACTTTTTCCTGTAAAACTGTGAAAGCAATATTGAGGGGTATGAGTAGGGAATTTAATATGAATTTGAGTTTCCATGCTGTGACAGTACCTTACCTTCTTACCTAATATTTTTAAAAGATTTTATTTAAGTAATCTCTACACCCAATGTAGAGCTTGAAATTATGACCCTAAGATCAGGAGTCACACGCCCCACTGACTGAGCCAGCCAGGCACCCCAATACCTTCCTTAACTTTTAAATAGAACAGTTCATGTATTTTGACAGATGTCAGTCACTTCCCTAAATTCCACTCTTCTTAATTGCCCTTAGATACCATAAAACCCCCAAAACTATAGACAGAAATTGATAGAACCCTAGAAATGATGTGAAAGCTGCATTTTGTAAAGATACCCACAGTTGGGAACATTTCCACACACACAAACTAACGATTTTAAGGCTAGGTGTCTTTAATCTAGATGTCTCCCTCAAGTACAGTTCCTAGATTCTTAATATTTGCTTAAAGAATGAAGTATCAGGTCAGTATAAGTGTTACATATATATTTTTTATTAAGTGTTTATATGAGCCTGATTAATTACTTTATTCTTGGGCTTGATATTTAACCTTCATAGAGTCCATAACATGCCAGACCATGAGCTAGACTGGACGATAGACTTTAGATAGCATGAAGTTAAGTTAACCTGGTAACTTGGATGAAATGCATACTTTTTAGGTCTGTTGTAAATAATCTGTAATAGTACATAGTGGCCCTTTTGTGTTGATGAGCTCCAGGATTTTGTCTGTTGCCAGTATTACCACCGTCCCCAGTAGGGCATTCATTGAGAACTTAACTTTCGGCAAACATTTGAGTACTTCGTTTCTGCCAGCCACTAGTCTATGACTTAATTGCCTTGTCTCTTGATAGTAATGTTAGCAGAGGACGAGTAAATCAGATCACAGGACATTCTGGAGCGCCTGCAAAGTAGGTCATCCATTCTGAGCTTTGGTATGGCGAGCGATCCCATATTCGGTATTCCAAGACGGGACTGTCTAATGTCAATTTCCTGTAGAGATGGGGGGCACCTGTATCTCTGCTGTCTGATCTGGTCGCCGCCAGCCATGTGTGGCTGTTAAAACATTTGAAAT
Source organism: Mustela lutreola (assembly GCF_030435805.1). NCBI lineage: Eukaryota > Metazoa > Chordata > Mammalia > Carnivora > Mustelidae > Mustela > Mustela lutreola. The sequence continues at coordinate 9,886,460 of NC_081308.1, forward strand.
GTGCTTAGTGTAACTGAAGAATTAAATCTTAAGCTTAAATAGCCACCACGAATAGTGCTTATCCTATTGCCCAAGGCACGAAGATCTAAGGAATATAGCGTTTGTTTATCTGTACCTTTACTCTCCTTTCAGAAGGAAACTCGGGGCCTAAAGGGATATTAGGAAATAATCCACTTGTTACAGGTATTTCGTATTGTCTTAAAAAATAGTTTTTCACCTTTATACACTGTCAAAATGCTTCTGGTTTGGAAAGACATGTGGTTAAAAGCTCTTCCCAGCTTCACCCAGCCTCCTAGTATAGGTTCTGAAATTCAGAAAAACTGCATAGTAGACATGTCAGGCATCCTCATGGCAAAATTTGGGTAGAACTCTTTGCTGACACTAAAATAGCTATTGTTAAAATGAAATACTTTTAAAAATTTGTGGCTTCCAATTAAGAAAATGAGAACATAGAAAACACGTAGGAAGATATTTTGTGCCTATTGTTTAGGCCCTAGCAGAGACCTGTATATAGTTTTATTTTACTCTGTTTTTTAAGTGTGCTGGGTTGTTGAATGGCTGTAGTACTTTCCCCCTAGATTACACTTACCCATCCTTTTCATCCCCAACTTCTCAGAGATACTAATGCCGAGAAAAAAGCTGTGTAGAGAATTTGGATGAGGCAGAAAATTTAAATATTGGCTCTTTATTTTCTGGAACTTAAAATCTTTACCTCTGATGGGTAACACAGTAGCTACATATATCAGCAGGATGGAACAGTGAGCCCAGAAATCAGTCTACACAAATACAGTTGACCCTTGGACAAAACAGGGGTTAGGGGCTCTGAGCACCCCCCACCAGGGATGCTGTACAGTCCCAAATCCACTAGAATTGTTGACTCCCCCAAAACGAACAGCCTGCTGTTGACTGGAACCCTTACTGATAAACTGTCAACACATATTTCGTGTGTTAAATATATGATATACCATACTCTCAAAGTAAGCTAGAGAAAAACATGTCATTAAGAATCAAAGAGAAAGTACATTAGCAGTACTGACCTATATTGATTGAAAAAAATCCCCATATAAAACCCGTGTTAATTGTCAACTGTATAGTCAACTGATTTTTGATGAAGGGTGAAGGTATTTTTTTTTTAATATTTTGTTTGTTTATTTGACAGAGAGATCAAAAGTAGGCAGAGAGGCAGGTGGGGGGTGGGGAAGCAGGCTCCCTGCTGAGCAGAGAGCCCGATGTGGGGCTCCATCCCAGGACCCTGAGACCATGACCTGAGCCAAAGGCAGAGGCTTAACCCACTGAGCCACCCAGGTGCCCAGGTGAAGGTATTTCAAGGGAGGAATGATGTCTGTTCCGTATGTGGTGCTGGAACAGTTGGACACTCATACACAAAAACGAACCTAGACACAGAACTTCTATCTTCTGTAAGAATTAAAATAATGGTAGATCTAATTTTAAGTATCAAACTATTAAACTTATTAAAAAGTTTAAACATTAAATTCAGAAAACATTAAAAAATGTATGTGACCTTCAGTTTGGTGATGAGATAGAATATTAAAAGCATATATATGAAGAAAAAAATGGACCAGTTAGACTCTATTAAAATCAAAAACGTCTGCTCTGAAAGACACGGAGCATGGAAAGACAAGCCCCGGACTGGGAGAAGATATTTGCAAAGACCACATCTCCTAAAAGACATACCAAAAATATACAGAGAGGTCTTAAAGAGACAACACAGTTTAAAAATAGGTAAAGGATCTGAACAGACAAGTCACCAAAGAAGATCTGGAGATGGCAAGTAACATACAAAAAGATGTTCCATGGCACTTGTTTTCAGGGCAGTGCAGATTAAAACAACAAAGAGATCTCCCCATGCCCCTGTTAGAATGGCGGAAATCCAGACCTTACAACACAAGATGTTGGTGAGGGTGCGGAGCCACAGAAACTCCCATTCGTTGATAGTGTTGCTGCGAAATGCTGTAGGCCTTTGGGGAGATCGGTGGTTTCTCCCAAAGCTAAACCTAGTCTTGCCATACCATCTGACAGTGATTCTCCTAGTTGTTTACCCAGCTGGTTGAAAAACTTAGGGCCATAAAGATCCCCAGACAGAAATGTTTATAGCAACTTTATCATAATTGCCAGAAATCGGGAGCAGCCAAATTGTTCTTCTGTAGGTGAATGGGTAAACAAGCTGTGGTACATCCAGGCATTGGAGTACTGTTTGGCTCAAAGGAATGAATTGTCAATCCATGCCAAAACAAAAGCTGGGGCACCTGGGTGGTGCGGCTGGTTAAGCTTCTGACTCTTGGTTTTGCCTCAGGTCATGATGTCAGGGTCTGGGATTGAGCCCTTCTTCAGGCTCCTTGCTCAATGGGGAGCCTGCTTTTCCCTCTTCCTCTCCCCCTCCCCTCTGCTTGTTCTCGGGCTATCAAATAAAGTCTTAAAAAGTTGGAAAAAAAAAAAAAAAGACAAAACTATAGAGTTGGTCAGTGGGTTGGTGATTGCCAGGGATTTGGACGGAAGGGGTGTAGGAGGTTGAATAGGTGAGCATAGGGGATTTTTTAGGGTCCTGAAGGCATTTTGTAGGATACTTGTAATGGTAGGATATATAGCTCTAGATATTGGTCAAAGCCTGTAGAACTTTATATATGCAGTTTTAGGAGGTCAGGTGATCCCAGGATGGACTGCAGACTGACCAAACCAACTAATAACCTCACCGGAGGGGATGGGGAAAAAAAGAAGCTGAGCTCGACCAGCTTTGGAAATGAAACAGTGAGGCTAAAAGCAAATGAAACTGTATATAGGCACCATGTTCAGGGTGATAGTTATTTCTCATGGAGGTACTGCTTAACAGTTTAGAAACCATTGTACATGTGTGCTGGAACCGCACAGTTAACCAGATGGGTAGTAGAGGGTGAGCGCCGAGTTTCTCAGCGTTTGGAGAGTGCAGCTTCACGGATCAGTAAGGGGAAGAGGCTGGAATGATCTGTGTGGGAATGGATTTGTTGGAGCCCTCAGGGTAAGCTCAAGTTTATCTTAATATAGATGCAGAGGATATACAGAGGTATTTACAGATATGTGTCTGCACAGGTTAGTGGAACACTTAGATTTCCTTGTCCTGGAGGCTGAGAGGGCCTAGAGGCAGTGACACCCCAGTAGCCCCGAGCACGCCTAGTGCCCCGTTCGGAGCACTACGATTTGGATTCCAATACCATTCTGTAATAATAGGAGCCAAAGCTGCCGGGAGCTATGGCTGATTCCAGGACTGGGGCAGAGAGTGTACAAGATGAGCCTGGATCTTTTATAGTGCTAAGATGAAAGGAAGGGCTTAATTAAAAAAAAAAAAAAAATCCACCATGAAAGACCTTCGAAAGGCCAAAGCTAGAACAAATGGAGCAACAAAATAAAATACTGGATTATATAAAAATGTTACATGATCACAGAGGAGTTGAAATACCATGTGTAAAATACCCCTGGGCCCATACCAATGTAAATGAATGCTTGAATAAATGAGAGCAGAGAATTCCTTTTTAGAGGGGATATATATATCGGGGAGGGGAGGGGGAAGTGAACTAATTAGGGGCCCTTGAATAGTACTACGGAACTGGGAAAAGGTGACCATTCTTCACCTAGAATGAGTGAGGGGAAGAGTGCACCTTGGAAAATTATCGACTGCAGGATCTCGAAGAACATTTCTGCAATATGCCTACCTTTTCTGTAAAGGCAGAGCAGACACCCTGAGCATAATAGTAGCAGGAAGGTGTGAGGAGAGGACAGGAGGACTGGGAGGAAAAGGTCCGGAGATTAGTGGATGAGCCCAAGAGGAATTGCAAGCAATGGCTATGAAAGAACGGATGTAGGTCACATTAGAGGAAGGGAGAAACATCGATTTTAAAAAGTCTTCAGAAAAGGGAAAAAGCAAGAAGGCCTTTAACTTGGCTGATTAAAAAAAAAAGCCAAGTCCTTCCAGCTGTTTTGTTTTGTTTTGTTTTAAAGATTTTATTTATTTGACAGAGATCATAAGTAGGCTGAGAGGCAGGCAGAGAGAGAGAGGAGGAAGCAGGCTCCCTGCTGAGCAGACAGCCTGATGTGGGGCTTGATCCCAGGACCCTGGAGTCACGACCCTTGCTGAAGGCAGAGGCTTTAACCCACTGAGCCACCAGGTGCCCCAGATTAATTATTTTTTAAAGAACATATTTAACCCCTATTGGTGGAGATTTTATTGTTTATTGTTTTGCCACTGGAAGCAATCGGTGTGTACAGCACACCGTTTGTGCACCTCTGGAAGTACAGCTGTGTAAACTTAGGAAAGCAGAATGATGAGGTCAAAGGGCATGTGCATTTGAGCATATAGAGACCCCGACAAAATTTCCTCCCAAGCGAACGAACATGTCTATTTCCCCATTCCCCTGTTTGGAAGAGGTTGACTTCAACCCTCATGGATGACTTTGAGAGGTTCAGGAGTTCAGTGGGGGAAGTCACTGCACATGGGGTAGAAAATAGCAAGACAACTAGAATTGGAGCCTGCAGATGGGCCTGGACTGCTGCATCCTCAGGGTCAGACTTGAGCAGATGGGTTGCTTCTTACGGATGAGCAGAGGAAGTGGTTTTTGAGACGAAATCTAGTGACAAGGATGCCATGAAGGTTGTTGAAATGACAACAAAGGGCTTTCATTATTACATAAATGTAGTGCCAGGTTTCGAGAGGATTGACTCCAATTTTGAAAGACGTTCTATTTTGAGTAAATCATGTGCTACAGAAAACTCGTTGAAAGGAAGGGTCAGTGTGGGGGCGCCTGGGTGGCTCAGTGGGTTAAGCCGCTGCCTTCGGCTCAGGTCATGATCTCAGGGTCCTGGGATCGAGTCCCACATCGGGCTCTCTGCTCAGCGGGGAGCCTGCTTCCTTCTCTCTCTCTCTGCCTGCCTCTCTGCCTACTTGTGATCTCTGTCTGTCAAATAAATAAATAAAATCTTTAAAAAAAAGAAACTTTCTAAAAAAAAAAAAAAAAAAAAAAAAAAAAAAAAAAAAAAGGAAGGGTCAGTGTGTCTAACTTTGGTGTTGTCTGGCTGTTGGCCACAGCTACCCCACCTCCAGCAACCCCCACCCTGATCCGTTATCAGCCATCAACACCAAGGCAAGACCCTCCACCAGCCAGACTGTGTGTGACTGGCCGAAAGCTCAGATGATGGCTAGCATTTTTTAGCAGTATTTTAAAATTAAGATAAGTATGTTGCTTTTTATAGACATAATGAATGCTATTGCACACTTAGCAGACTTGAGTATAGTGGGAATATTACTTCTCTGTGTACTGGGAAACATTCATTAGACTTAATTCATTGTGATACTCACTGTATTGCACTGGTCTGAAACTGAAGTGGCAGGATCACGAAGGTGTTCCTGTTTGTTTTTAATGGATGTGCCCCACTTAATTTAATGCCATAATTGATGAATCCAGCAGCATTATGAACAATGCAATCATGAACATTATTTTATGTGTGTATATATATGTATATACACACACATATATACACACATGTATATATGTTTATATGTATACACACACACATGCACATTTTTCAACAAAAATGTATTTGTATAATAATACAAAATGCAGAAATTATAGCTTGGTGAAACCATCAAAAAAATAAATATACCCAGGAAATCCCTCCCAGCACAAGAAATAGAATAATGCCAGCATCCCAGAAGCCTCTCTTGTATTTTTCCCAATCACTACGCTTTCCCTGTTTCCCATTCTCCACTGCTATTCTGATATCTAGCACCGTGGACTGTTAATGCCTGTTTTTACACTTTATATGCGTGGGCTCCTGCAATATGTCATGAGTATGGCTTCTTTCTTTCAGCGTTATGACGTTGATTCAGACTACTTTAGCATTGGTTTGTTTATATAAATTGCTATGTATTATTTCATTGCCTGAGTATACTGTTATTTTTTTATTCAATTATTAATGTAGTGGTATATTAGTTTCAGGTGTACAGTGTGATGATTCAACAGTTCTATATATTTCTCAGTACTAATTGTAACAAGTATACTCTTAATCCCCTTTGTCTATTTTACTCAACTCCCCACTCACCTCCCCTCTGGCAACCTTTAGTTCTCTGTATTTGAATCTCTTTTTCCTTTGTTTTTCCATTTATTTCTTAAATTCCACATGCAGATGAAGTCATATGATAGTTGTTTCTCTGACATTTCACTTGGCATTATACCCTGTATGTCCATGTTATTGCAAACGGCAAGATTCCATTCTTTTTAATGGCTGAGTGACAATTCCGTTGTGGGCCTATCTTCTTTATTCATTCATCTATTGAGGGGTGCTGGGTGGCTCAGTGGGTTAAAGCCTCTGGCTCAGGTTCTGATCTCAGGGTCCGGGGATTGAGCCCTGCATTGGGCTCTCTGCTTAGCAGGGAGCCTGCTTCTCCCTCACTCTTCTGCCTGCCTCTCTGCCTACTTGTGATCTTTCTCTCTGTCAAATAAATAAATAAAATCTTGAAAAAAAGAAAGCCACTTGAGTGTTTCTGTATCTTGCTTGTTGTAAATGAAGCTACAGTAAACAAAGGGGTGCATAGATCTTTTCAAAGTAGTGCTTTTGTATGCTTTGGGTAAATACCAGTACTGGAATTACTGGATCATATGGTGATTCTGTTTCTGACTTTTGAGGAACCTCCATACTATTTTCCATAGTGCTGCGCCCGTTTGCATTTGCACCAGCAGTGCACTAGGGTTCCCTTTTCTCCACATTCTTGCCAACACTTGTTGTCTCTTGTGCTGTTGCTTTTAGCCATTGGGAGAGGTGTGCGGTGAGAGCGGTTTGTGGCTTTGTTTGCATTTCCCTGATGATGAGTGATGCTGAGCATCTTTTCATGTGTCTGTTGGCCATCTGGATGGTTTTGGAAAGATGTGTGTTCAGGTCCTCTGCCCATTTATTTATCACATCGTTCTGTTGTGTTGAATTGTGTAAGTCCTTTATAGATTTTGGACTTTGATTCCCTTTTGGGTGTATCATTTGCACTGGTTTTCTGCCATTTGGTAGGTTGCCTTTTTGTTTTGTTGATGGTTTCCTTTGCTGTGCAAAAGCTCATTATTTTGATGTAGTCCCAGTGGTTTAATTTTGCTTTTGTTGCCTTTGCCTGAGGAGACTTGTCTAGAAAACTTTCTACAGCTGATGCCAGAGGTATTACAGCCTGTGTTTTCTTGGGAATTTTATGGTTTTAGGTCTCACGTTTAGGACTTTAATCCATTTTGAGCCTGTTTTTGAGTGTGGTGTAAGAAAGTGGTCCAGTTTCATTGTTTTGCATGTAGCTGTCCATTTGTTTGTTTGTTTTAAAGATTTTATTTATTTATTTGACAGAGAGAGATCACAAGTAGACAGAGAGGCAGGCAGAGAGAGGGGGGGAAGCAGGTTCCCTGCTGAGCAGAGAGCCCGATGCGGGTGAGATCATGACCGGAGCCGAAGGCAGCGGCTTAACCCACTGAGCCACCCAGGTGCCCAATTTGTTGAAGATCTTCACTTTCCCCATGATATATTCTTGCCTCCTTTGTTGTAGGGGTTCACGCTTAATTGGATTTATTTCTTGAGCTCTCCTTTGGGTTCCATTATCTATGTGTGTGATGTTGTGCCAGGGTCATACTGTTTTGATTACTACAGCTTTGTAGTATATCTTGCAGTCTGGAATTGTGATACATCCAGCTTCATTCTTCTTTCTAAAGGTTGTTTTGGCTCTTTGGGGGATCTTTTTAGTTCCATACAAATTTTAAGATTATTCTAGTTCTATGAAAAATGCTGTTGGTATTTCGATAGACATTGCATTGAATCTGTAGGTTGTTTTGGTTAGTATGAACCTTTTAACAGTACTGGTTCTTTCAGTTCGTGAGCATGAAATATCTTTCCATTTGTGTCATCTTCAATTTCTTTCATCAGTATTTTATAGTTTCATAGTGTATGTCTTTCAGCTCCTTCATTAAGTTTATTTCTAGGTATTTTACTTCTGGTGCTATTGTAAATGCCATTATTTTAATAAAAAAAAAATAAACCTACTTTGTTGAGAGAGTTTTATCATGAATGGATGTTGTACTTTGTTAAATGCTTTTTCTTCACCAATTGAGATGAGCATATGGTTTTTATCTTTTCCATTATTAATGTGATATATCACCTTGATTGATTTGCAGATATTTGTACCACACTTGTTTATCTGTGGAATAAATCCCACTTGATCACAGTGAATAATTTTTGTAATGTTGGATTTGATTTGCCAATATTTTGTTGAGGATTTTTACATCTGTGTTCATCAGAGATATTGGCCTATAGTCTTTTGTGGCTTTTTGTTTGGTTTTTGCTTTGTTTTGGTAGTGTCTTTATCTGATTTTGGTATTGGTAATTCTGGCCTTGTGGAATGAATTTGGAATCTTCCCTTTCCCTCTGTTTTTGGTAATAGTTTTATCTTTATTTTTTTCAAAGATTTTATTTATTTATTTACTTGAAAGAGAGCAAGCACGGGCAGGTGGAGGGGCGGAAGCAGGGAGCCCAACACGGGGCTCGATCCCAGTACCCTGGGATCTTGACCCGAGCTGAAGGCAGAGGCTTAACCCACTGAGCCCCTAGGTGCCCCTAGATTTTCTATTCCTGATTCAGTTTTCAAGGTTATATGTTTTCAGGAATTGATCCACTTCTTCCTAGTTGTCCAATTTGTGGGCATATTTGTGGGTTAATTGCTCTGCTGTGGCTGTTACTTAGGTATGTCCGTGGGAGGAGGTGAGCTTACAATCTTCCTACTTTGCCATCTTCCCAGAAGTCCTATATGCCTGTCTTTTGTTTTGTTTTTTAAGATTTTATTTATTTATTTGACAGAGATCACAAGTAGGCAGAGAGGCAGGCAGAGAGAGAGGAAGCAGTCTCCCTGCCGAGCAGAGAGCCCGATATGGGGCTCGATCTCAGGACCCTGGGATCATGACCTGAACCAAAGGCAGAGGCTTTAACCCACCGAGCCACCCAGGCACCCCTGAGCCTTTGTTTTTAATCTCAGCAATCTTACTGGGAAAATGCAGTCTCTCTGTTGTAATTTATTACAGCAAATAAATTGCATTTATTTATAATTTTGTTCACATTTGATATTTAAACATATTTTTGTGTAAACTTTGTCCATGTCTTGTTCCATTTTTCCATTTGTTCTTACTGGTTGTAAGAGCAGTTTGATACTATGAAAATTAGTCCTCTGTTTCCATATTATTACCGCAGATGTTTTTTTCCAGTGTATCACTTATCTTTTGACTTTATTTCATGCTGTATAGGTTTCTGATTTTTACGTTGTTAGACTGATATTTATCCTTATTGTTTCTAGGTTTTGTGCCATGTTCTCAAAGGCCTTTCCTTAGAAATCATTCTTAAAAGATACAGAATGGAGAAAAGGATAATTTTTAAAAATTTTTTCTTTTTTTTTAGGATTTTATTTATTTATTTGACAGACAGAAATCACAAGTAGGCAGGGAGAGAGAGATGGGAAAGTAGGCTCCCCACTGAGCAGAGCACCCAATGCGGGGCTCAACCCCAGGACTCCGGGATCATGACCTGAGCCGAAGGCAGAGGCTTACCCCACTGAAGCCACCCAGGTGCCCCAAGGATAATGTTTTAAAACCAAGATTATATAAACAGTGACTGAGCAATGGTTAAATGAAAGAAATTGGTGCCGTGAAACTATATTATACGCTTTATTTCTTTTAGGTTTTCTCATGCAATTTTTAAGAGAATTGGCAGAATATCATCAGTCCAAAGCGAGCCGTGATATGGAAACACAGACAAATTCAACATTTCCTAGCAAAGACTCTCTTGGTAACTGTAGCCTTCTTTCAGAATTTTAATTGTTCTGTTTTCTCTTCAAATGACAGTGACTTGATTTACTGTATTATGAGCTTGTTCCTTGACCGGGAGGGATGCAACCCACAGGTGGTGGGGGGGGTGCCTCGTTTCCTCTGGCATCACTGTGGGAAGGGACCCGAACTTCTCTCCAGTACTGCTCCCTTCTCTTGCGACTGCTAAGGCTATACCTACCACGTCTCAAGGGGACTCCAAAGGCTCATGTTCCTCCTTGTGTGTTGCATTCAACCTCTCTTAACTGGCAGGTTCTTCCCTGTGTCTCATCTAACTTAATTTTATAGCCATTACCTGAGAAAATCCTGGACGACTTGCAGTGTAGAAAACTAGAGAAGTTACTGGTGTATCACTTTAGTTTATAGTTAAGGAAATGGGGGTCCACAGAGGAAGAGCAGCTTGGAAGCAAGTCTGGGGCAGAACTGATATTAGAGTCCAGGTTTTCTGAAATTATGTGATTAATCGATTTCTTGGCCCTTCCCGAGTCTTAAGGAGTAATAGTGCTTTTAACCTATAAGAAGATAAGCCTATAATCTGTAAAAGTTACACTGTATAATGAGGCCTTTAATTAATTTTGTCATAGCTTTTATTCCATTGGGAACATGGTATGTGCTTATTCTAGAGCAGTGCTGTCCAATAATATGAGCCACATGTTTAATTTTTAATGGCCTAGTAGCCATAGTAAAGAAAAAACAAAAAACCCACAGGTGACTTTGTTTTAATATATTTTATTTAACTCAATATGACCAAAATATTCCAACATGTAATCAATATTAAAAAAAAACGAATGATACTTACCTGGCAGGGGAGATACCATGATCACGAAGGTGGTTTTCCCAGGGCGAGGCTTATCCATTGCACTCCGGATGTGCTGACCCCTGCGATTTCCCCAAATGTGGGAAACTCGACTGCATAATTTGTGGTAGTGGGGGACTGCGTTCGTGCTTTCCCCTGAAAACAAAAACAAAAACAAAAACGAATGAGATTAGTTTAGATAAAATTTCTTATGTTCAGTCCTTAAAATCTGGTGTGTCTTTTACACTTAGAGCACCTGTCAGTTCAGATGGTCACATTTTGTCTACTCAGTGGCCTCATGCGCCTTAGAGAGTTCTGAATTGAACAGTAACTATTACAGAGCATTTGGAAAATACAGAAAGGACAACGGAAAGTATGTCTAAAATTCTCTAAAGAGACGAACACTGCTGGTACCTCTGCCAGCCTTTTACCCTGCATATCTTCTTTGGTGGGTGTTGGTGGTGGTCCTCTAGGTCGAGGTTTGCATGTGGCTCACACTGATCCGCAGTTGGTTTGAGGGCTCTGGGTACTGGAGATGGCAGGAGACTGCGGGACAGTCCGTGGGCCTGGTCTTAGTCCCCGTTAGGCCACCACATAGTTGCTTAGTCCTCTAGGACTCCCTTAAACTGTAGGGGGCACTTTCCTTTCCTAGAAAGGAGAGGAGTTGAAGTACATGATTTTTGGTTATTTTAAGGTCAGTGTTTTGAACGTTTGAGTCACACCTTTAACCAGAGTCCACTGAAAGTGCTCTCTGCCTTGGCACTTAGGGACTGGAAAGAGAAACCAGTGTTTTCTGGCTTATACTGTACGCTTTGCTTCCTTCGCCCCTGACATTTGAGGATGAACAATTTCCAATACACAGAAAGGTGGAAACAGTTGGATGCTGAACACTCGTGTACTTGATTCTCCCAGTAAATTTGTGTGATACTTGCTTAAGCCCTTGTCTGTCCCATCTGTTAATCCGTCTTAATTTTTTGATGTTTCAGAGTCAGTGGCAGAGATCCCTGCACATCCCCCTAAGTATACTCTTCGCTTTTGAACAGAGCTCTAGCCTCGTGCTCACCTGGCCGCATCTCTCTATCCTAACTTCCCATGTTGTTGTTTTTTAATAGTGAAAAAGCTTCAGCTCATTGATGATCAGTTTGCTGATGCTTACCCTCGGTGTCCCAAGTTAGAATCTTTAGAACTAAAGTTAAATGCATATAAGAGAGAAATAGAACAGCAGCTTCGGGAAGAAATGTGTCAAAAGGTAAGTTGTATCTTGTTGCTCTTAGCAAGGGTGATACTGGTGCTTGTCTTTTAATGTCTTAGTCTTAGGTATAAGGGAGAAAATGTAGAATCTTTACTAATGAATGTGATAAACTATTGCACATATGATTCTATCTAATTAATGTCATTTTTTGGTGCTTTTTGAATGAACGCTACAGGTACAGTTAATGAGAGGAAACTAAAGAGTTAAACTGAATGTATTTAAGTGCAGCATTCGTGTTAACTCTAACCATCAAGAGAGAAGTTATTTCTTTAGCATAGTTATTGGTATTTACAGTTATTTGTAATCAATTGGCAGTTTAAGTATTTTAAAGATACGGAAATAGCAAAAGTTAAAATGGAAGAGAAAAGAAAGGCTGAGAAGGAATTAGCTGAGTTCCGGAACGAACTGGAGCGAGCTTGTCAAGCAAAATCTGAAGTCCTCATTTCTCGGGAAAAGATGGCCCTTGAGAGAATTCAAAAGCACCAAGAGGTAACATTTTAAAATTATTTACTGGGTGTCTGTTTCCTGCAGCTCTTAGTAGAGGGGCTCGAGGTCCGAGACTGGGATGAGTTGGGCAGACAGGACAGAGCCCTACGAGAGTGCTAGGGATGGGGCTCAAGGGCACAAGTAGAAGGATCGGCCTATAAGCGATATGCGGACTTCATTCCTCCGAAATTGCTGGAAGGAAAGAACAGAGAGTGCGAACATCCATGTGGGGATTGTGAGAAACTCGCACTGAATAAGCTTCGTCCTCTTGGGCAGGTTTGAGGGTTGGGGGGCAGCTTCCAGAAGAGGATCAGTTGCGGAACGGCTGTGTGGGGGGAGAGGCAGAGCAACGCCCCAAAGCAGATAGGACGACCGGCGCCGTGTTGAGGGCTCGGCTGAGACGGTAGCCTGCGCCTGGTACCGACCAAACCGGGCGCTTGTGGGCGAGTGTCCTGTTCCCGTTCTTGGGAGGCCTTTAAGGTCAGCTAGGGTAGAAAGAGGCCCTTGTGGAGTGGAGCTTTATAGAGCTAAAGTGACTTGGCTTGACAAAGGCAGCCTGTTTAATTAAAGATTTTGGGATTCAGTGGGGGTGGTGAAGGGAGCCAGTGGGGAAGCTATAAACCCAGGGAAGAGGGGAGGGCCCAACCTCAAGGACTAGGTCTGGGGCTACCGACAGGAGGACGGATAAGTGTGGGTGCGCCAAGAGGTTAGGGTTTCAGGCCGACTGGCAACAACACACTGTGTGCTGCCATTGGGTTAAAGCACGGGGTCCCCAGAGTGGCGGAGTCCAGGCCTGCAGAAGTCAGCCAGGTGGCTGTTTGATCTTCTCTTGCGGAAAGTGATGGCACGGGAGGTGGAAAGGTTCTGGCGTGCAGGAGGCATGGGTCCATTCTTATAGGAAGGTCCAGTTCCTTTCGCGAGGGGCTGTCTTTGACCTGCCGGGATTGGGACCACTGTTGCCTGTGTCCGGCTGCAGCTGCTGCCGTCCAGAGCTCTGGATCGGGCTTCGTGGTCACAGCCCGTCGGCTCATGCTGACCACACCCCAGTATGATTTTGTTTACTGTATCTGGTGATTGGGCTCCTCCAAAAAGAAATGTGGGCGGCACCGGCTGTCTTTGAGATGATTGGATTATGTTTAGATAAATAAGGGCATCCTCAAGTCAGTCTGACTCGTTCAGCCCGGTCGGCTCCCAGACCAGAATGTTCATTTAGTTAACTGATGCTCTGAGGGCTCTGGACCGGAGGGCCCTCCTCACGCACAGCATCGTGTCTTTCTTCCACCACCCGGAATGCCCTTCTCCTTCTGTCTCTGATGAAACGTTCTTGGCCTTCAAAATCCGGCTGGAATGTGACACCTTCCCTGGTCTGCTGACCCATTCGGCTGCCGCGCCTGCCGGGGTCTTTCTGTAGTTCAGTTATAACATCCTCACGGCATCATCTGATTATTTCTCTCTCCCCGACTAAACTGTGAATTCTGGAAAGATGGGACCCGTATCTCTGCGTCTTTCTCTGGCCAGCTCCAAGAGTGCTGTTTGACATGGACTAGGTATTCTGTGAAGCCTTTTGCTCAGTGAACGCACAAATGGAAGTGAGGCCCATTCCTTCAGCTTTTGCTACTGCTGAGTCAGAATGACTTAGGAACAGGAACTCTCTGACAGCAACAGAACCAGGAGCATTCTAGTCTTCTGGAACTTTATTGCTGAATATACATTTTGTCATTCCTTTCCTTGCTGAAGCACTTACCAAATTTTAAGTGTCTGAGAGATACTATGTAGAATAAATAGACAAGGGATGTTAGGAATACAGGCTAATGGAGTTTCACAGTCATTGAAGGAGGGAACACATGTTTGGGTGAGGAATTAGGAAAAGCGTACCTCCAGTTGGAGCCTCTTGAAAGGGAAATTGTGGCACTAAATGTCTGGAGTTTGTTCTCCGGAACTTAGGAAACAGGATGTTAGTTCAGATCTGTTTTATTTTCTTTAGCTTGCTTACTGAAAATTAACGCTTTCTTACACAGATGGAAACCAGAGAAATTTATGCTCAGAGGCAGCTTCTACTAAAAGATATAGATTTGCTAAGAGGCAGAGAAGCAGAGCTGAAGCAGCGAATGGAAGCTTTTGAATTGTGAGTAACGGGCATTTGTTTTGCATATTCAGAATGAATGAGATTTTAAAGAACTAAATAGGTGTCTTAATAGTCTGATGCTAATTGCCAAGTTTTTGGATGTAAAAGTGACAACACCTGGTTTTAAAAGGCACAAGAGAAACAAAGACTAGGGTTTCATTGATGAAATATTAGACATTGGGGGAAAGCAGAATGAGGCGCCATCATCGGGCTACAGTAAGACCAGACACATAATTTGAAGAACCTAATGATGCTTTGACAAATCCCACCTTTCTCACTTACGGGCCGTCATTCAGCTCTCAGAGTTGCACGCGCACATAGCAGGCTGAACTCTAGACACCCAGACCTTCCACCTTTACCTGCTCTGCTGCCAAAAAAAAAAACATATATATATGGTAGCGCTGAGTCTTGAGTTGTCCTGGGTGAAACTGTTTCTTTAAACTGTTTCTCCTGGTGTCGTGTTACTTTTCTAAGTGCTCATGGATTTTTCAGCCTTCAGATTTTACCTGAGATTAATACCAGGCTCACCAGTCTGTAGTTGGTGGAATGAGCTCTCTTCCCCATTTGGGATCTTGACATTCATAGATACTCCAGGAGTCCAATTTTATTTAAGTTTGTTTCCATCTTCTTTAATGTTTTTTCATTCTCGTAGGCTCTGTTCATTTGATTTCTTCTCTCTGCCTTTCTTACTCTCCTTTTCATGGTATGGAAGTGGCACATGGATAATGAGAGAGAAAAGTAAAGGGACAAAATGTGTGCAGATTATTGGTTACATAATCATGATTATATTGTCATTTCCTTACCTCCACCTCCCTGACTCCTCCCGTCTAAGCCTGTTAAACTCAAGTGATTTAATGCGCCTTTGCCTTCCAGATTAGCCAGCAGAGGGAGCGCTAACACAAAGGATTTATCCTTTGCTTGGAACAGGCCGTGTTCATAGGTCTCACTGTGGTTTGGTTCTAAGTACCTGTGAATTCCTGGCTCCAGAGTTGGTTTTGTGGGTGATGGGGCGGGGGGGGGGGGGTCTCACCATGAGAAGCACTCCGTTCTCCGGATTTGGAGGTTCTGAAGCACCCATCTATTGTTTGCTCTTTCTTTTGGCATTCTTCGACATTCAGTTGATGGATTATTAAATGCCAAAAACGAATCTTCTATCTATAATTCTTATGGGCTCATCAATTAAGTCTCACAGTTAGAAATAACATTCTAGAAGAAATAAGCATTTAAGTACACTAGAGTTTGGGTTGTAGCTTTGTGACTAAAAACATCACTCTTTCATCCCTAAATTGATGATGGCCATCGATTCGCTGGAACCTCTTTTTGAGTGTGCTAAGAGACCACTTTGATCTTACTACATTCACCCTCCCCATAGGCAGGAGCCACTGGATAATTCATTCCATCTGCTAGTTGATGAACTAGCAAAGTCAGTTTATTAAGTAGATGGAGGAACTAAAACACAGGTGGTTTTTTCCCCCTAAATTTGTTACTTCAGATATTGTGATTTTCTTATTTGCTTTCTCTGTTTTTGCTAATTTCAGGGCTCAGAGGCTGGAAGAGGAAAAAAATAAAAGCATAGCTGACGCACTTAGGAAGAAGGAGCTGGATATAAAGGGCATTGAGGAGAGCTATGACCAGAAGCTCAAGAATGAACTTCTCAAGTAATTGCTGGGCACTGCTAAAGGAATCCTGTGTTCCATTAAGTTGCTAGAAACATAGCAACACTGATGAAATAGATAAGATGGACAGTTTATGGCAACATTTGGGGTTTAAAAAAATACACGTTTTCATTTCTAGTCGCGCCTTTCCCATGAATGTTTAAGATGGGTTTAGAAAGGTACAGAGAATGGCATCCTCTGCTCATTCTTACTCGTAGCTTCTCTGACACTGACTGAAGGCTTATGCTTTGCTTTAGTTTTTAGGGCACATTAGGATTTGCTCGGTTTTCACAGCTGAGCAGCTGCAAAGTCAGAAGTACGATCACTTTCCATTCTCGCCTCACACCGGCACGAAGATGGGGATAGGCCACGATTTCTCCCGTGGCCTTCTTCCTGGTTACAGCGTTTGTCACTGAACATGTGCCTGGTATTCCTTCAAGGTTCTGCCAAGTCCGAATCCAGAAAAAGGGTTAGCTCTGTGAAGGACAACACAGCATGGAAGAGGAGAAGATGGACAGATGTAGTCCCTGGGGCTTTCCCGTAGCCTGCGGTGTGTGTTCCGGTGAAGAGTGTCTTTGTGCAAAGTCATAAAGCCCGGATGGTGGCTTTCCCGACCGTGTGGCACGGCAGCTGGCGCGCACTGAGTGCTCTCTTAGTACTGACTAAGTGCGTGTGGACTGAAGCGGTGGCTCCGCTCAGCTTCTCTGGCCGTGTCTTAGTCATTGGCCTCTTTAGAATTTTTGAGAGAGAGAGAGAATGAGAGAGGGAGGGAACAAGCAGATTCACGGCTGAGCAGGGAGCCCGATGTCGGGCTCCATCCCAGGACCCGAGATCATGACCTAAGCTGCAGGCAGATGCTTAACTGACTGAACCACGTAGGCGCCCCCGACTGGCCTCACCTTATTGCCTTGCCCATAACTTGTCCTGGGTATTCCACCCCGGAGTACCCACAAAGGTCTCTGAAGGTTATTCTTTAAAAGAATTCTGTTAAAAAAGAAAAGTAACACCTTTTCATGTATCACTTTTGAAATGATGAGTCTCATCTATGTATTACGTCTGCTCCTCTAACATACCAGCGAACACTGAAGTACATCTAGTTGTTACACACATTTTTCTTTCCTTATTCCTCACAGTTTGCTAGCTTTGCCCAACCATGGATAGAGTGAACTGTTTGGTATCACTTGTTAGGCTTTGGGTGTCCTCAGATGACTTTTGCAGGTATTGAAGTTGGGAGAATATCACAGGATTGCTTCTCCTTCCTTTCTCTGGCCTCTGAACCAGAAAGTCAGCTGGTAATGGCTCGTGGAGGTGGCTGAAGCCGCATGAGCTGCGCCTTGGGTATCGCTAATTCGGGTCTAATGCTGGTGGCAGTTGGCTCTCAGTACCGTGCTCCTCCTTGAAGGGCAAAAGTGCATATCTTAGAGGGTGGAGAAAGGATAGTGGAATTGGATGACAAGTGACTGACTTGGTTATCATTTGGGATCTAGAGTGTCATGCACACTGTAAGTTGACCTTAATTTACTGCCTCGTGTCAGTCGAGACCAACTGAGAAATAATTGCTCTCAGTAACCTCACAACAACATCGGGACCCTTGATTTTTGTGTGATTGAGTTTTGGGACCTGATTAACAGGATCACAGCTGGGTTTTATGGACCTTCTATGTTCAGATCCCTGGCTTTTGTCTTGAGAGAGCCTGAGGTTTACCTGTTTTCACCTTGGGGTCCCCGGTGCCATAGATAAGCTCATGTGTTGACGGCAGTCTGTCCAGGAAAGCGACCAGGAGCTCATTTTTGGTTTTTTTGATTGGCAGGTATCAACTTGAACTAAAGGATGACTATATCACCAGAACTAACAGGCTGATTGAAGAGGAAAGGAAGAATAAAGGTGACTCTGGGGGCAAGCTGTATTTTTCAGCACTGATACAGGCTGTTAGCTTTCCTAATTGGGCCTCTTCTGTATCCTAAAAAAGACAGAGCTAACACATTCTTGTCACTACAAAAGTTACCTGTTTTTTTGTTATCTTAATTTCACAAAATAAAAAAGTACTCTCACTACATTTTTGTGAACCTTAGTGTTTAACCTTCTGTATATTCACAAAGGTCAGTGATTTGTCAGCAGGATTTTATCCAACTTGATTTCAGCGTATTTTGGTAAATGTGATTGTTAAGAAGGTGGCAGCCGGTTACTGACATCCCTTCAATACCACTCTTTTTTTTTTTTTTTAAAGATTTTATTTATTTATCAGAGAGAGAAGGGGGGGGGAGTGAGCGAGCACAGGCAGACAGAATGGCAGGCAGAGGCAGAGGGAGAAGCAGGCTCCCTGCTGAGCAAGGAGCCCGATGTGGGACTCGATCCCAGGACGCTGGGATCATGTCCTGAGCCAAAGGCAGCTGCTTAACCAACTGAGCCACCCAGGTGTCCCTTCAATACCACTCTTAACCATGAAAGAGACTTCATTTCTTCCTAAGGAAAATTTTGACTTCCCTGTCCCTGTGACCTAGTTTCTTATTTCTTTTACTTCTAGTGTATTTTTCTGTTTCGTGATATTTTCACATGATCAATAACCTCTTAAACTCTTGTAGACATTAGCCCGAAACTAGGAAAGCTGGATAATTTTTCAGTCTTTGAGATATTTTGCATTTTAATATATGTGTAGCAGGAGGGCGTTTGCCACATACTTGACAGCTGCAGTTAACATCCCATCACCTGTTGTGTAACAGGGCTTATTTCGTGCTTGCCTGCTGATTTTTTTTTTTTTTTTTGGCCCTGATGTCTGCTTATTTAGATAATGAAATAGTAGTCATTAGAGCTGATCTATGGGCCATAAATTATTAAATGATCTTATATTCACTAGGAAAACATGATGATGTTAATTGGTTGGCTCTTTCTTTCAGAAAAAGCTATCCATTTGCAAGAGGAGCTCACAGCTATTAATTCAAAAAAGGAAGAACTTAATCATTCAGTAAATCGTGTCAAAGAGCTTGAGGTAATTGTTAAGCTTGTGGTTTTGAAACAGACATTAAGACAATGTATGGAACTTCAATTTTAGTCATACGTAATTTATCTTCATTTATCCTCTTGATGTGTTTGGACTGTTTATTCCATGGTTGAACCCTTAGTTGCATCTGGAAAATGGGGTAATGATCAGAAGCGCTAGCTTTGCAGGACAGGGTTGTACACGGTAGCAGCTGGATGAACTTGCCCCGGCCCAGCGCTAGGGCAAAAGATGACTTGTACTGCGGGAGTTGGGGTCTCGTCGTGGAGAACCAGACTTCTGTCAAGGAACCTTCATTCAGTCGTGACGCCCAGCTCTGGGCGGCCCGCCAGCTTTCACGGAGGCAACCCTGTAAAGTCACCGTTCAGGTACCGGTTTTTCTGTTTCAATTTGCAGCTTGAGTTAGAGTCTGTCCGAGCCCGGTCTTCGGCAGTAACCAAGCAGAACCATCTGCTGAATGAAAAGGTGAAAGAGATGAGTGACTATGCGCTCCTGAAAGAAGGGAAACTGGAGCTTCAGGCACAAAATAAATTACTTAAACAACAACTGGAAGAGACTAGAAGTGAAAACATGCGTCTCCTAAACCGTAGGTCTTTTTTTCTAATTGGCATGGCTTTGTAATTGCTATTAGCTTGGTATTCTGAAAGCGCTTTGTCCTGTCAGGGAAGCTTCAATTGGGAAGATGTTATAAAATTAAGATTCTCCAATCGGAGTTAGTTTTTGCTTGCTGCTATGTAGTCGTGGCACTAAGACAAAAAAGGGCCCCGGCTCCCCTTGCCCGCTGAACCGGCCAGTGGGGACGCGATCAAGCGCTTGGAAGGAGGGAAGAGCGAGGTTGAGGTGACTGTGATCCCTTCTCCATCTCCTCCTTGCGGAGTAGCCCTGGGCTGGCCCTGGGTCTCAGCAAAGTGAGATTCCTGACGCTTCACCAGCGCCCTGTGCCTGCTCGCTCTGTCCAGCTCCGGGAGTGCCTCCCTCCCCGACCCTCCAGGCCTGAGGACTAGTAACCGCGTGGCTGCAGTCCAGCCCAGGAAACTGCGCCACCCTTTGTGACCACCCTGTGTAAGTGTCTCTTTATTAGAGGGTCTCTGATGGCCCGTACTGGGAACACCATCTGCTTGCTTTCTGGACCCTGAGTGCCGCTAACAGAGGCACAGGTTGGATTGGACCTAGGGGCTGTCACTGGCAGGCTTTGACAGAGCGTGCTTTCTGTGCCTCTATGCATAGTAGAGGAGGGAGGTGGTCATTCATGTTCATTTGAGGATTTGAAGGAGTTCTTATACTGGGAGTAGAACTCTGAAGAGTGGTAGAGTTTGCAGTTATGTGCATTAAATTCTTTTGTTCTGAAATTGGTGATTCGGGATTGCTCTTAGACCATCTAGTAAAACTAATGTGAACTGTGTGCATATAAAGAAGGAGCAAAACTGTCTTAAAGCCTCCTTAGCTGCTTTTGTGAAGGGAAATGAGAAAACTTCAGGTTGGTGATGACCAAGCTTTTTTACCTTCATAGGTATAGCTCAGCCATCTCCCGAGCTGGTGGTTTTTCAGAAAGAACTAAAGAAAGCAGAAGACGCTATCGCATTTGAGCATAAGGAGTTCGAAAGCCACAAGCAGGCTTTGCAGAAACAGCTGCAGAGTGAAGTGAGTATTGCTCTGGGCTCATCTGGGTGTCAGGGTGGTGTACTTTGTGGGTGTGTAAACTCAGTGTGGGTCACACCAGCATAAATCAGATCTACTTTAACATAAGAAATTCCCCCCATATGCTAATCATTCCGCCAGTGTTCTTTCTCATCTGAGAAAATTCTTGAGTGATTGTGACATTATATTCATAATAGTGATACAATCAAGAGGAAAGTAAACTCCCCTACACACGTGGTTTTCCAAGTCGTGATGGTGCCCATTGTTCAAAGTATCCCTTGATCCTCACCCCGCGACTTAATACTGTCTGTCTCCTGTCCTGGAGTAGCTGCTGTGTGAGATGAGTAAAGAAGGAGCTAGAAAACTTGTTACTGTGTTCTGTGGTTTCATAGGTATAAACCTGCTCAGATTTGGCAAAAAAGAGAAAGAATAAGCCAGAGGAGAGAATGGGTCCTTTTGAAATAAGCTGTGATTTGTCTTAATGCTCATTTCTTTTCCTTCCCTAAATCTTTTCAGATCGAACATTCTGCACAGCTGAAGGCCCAGATACTTGATTATGACGACTCCGTAAAGAGGTTAACTATACAGGTTGCCGATTTGAAATTGCAACTGAAGCAAACCCAGACAGGTCAAAGACATTTTTAACATGTGTGTGTGTGTCTTTGTGTGTGTAAAGCTTCTGATGTTTGTGAAAATGTAATGATGATGACTCAGTGAATTTTTAGTAATTCTCCTAGCACGGGAAGAGGGAAGAGTTATAGAAATATGTGTCAGCTGAGAAGTAAAACTTCTATTTCAGGACTAGCAACCAGGTCCTCCGCTATAGCGACCTGCTTCGGGTCCCCGTTGTGAAGTCTGTTCTCTGACCCTGGGCTCACTCCCTTGAACTTCCTTGGGCCTCAGTGTCCTCACTGTATAGTTGGGCTAGGAGTGGCGCTGGGCCGTGTGGATGGAGATGAAGCGAGATGGGTGGCAGTATGGGGCTTGGGACACATGACACGGAGGGGATGGCTGCTGCTGTCGTTTTCTTACTCCATTTTCACTGCTGTGCGTGACGTCCGCCCCTTCCTACTTCCTAACAGGGACGCCAAAGCTTCCGCACCTTCTTTCGCTGCTTGCAGGCAGAAAGCAGGTTCCTCCGTGCTCCCGGTGGGCATGCTTTCTCGCTTCTTTGTTCCGAAACCCCCTCTGTCCCATTCGCACTCTGTCCTGGTTAGGCCCTTGTTCCCTTCTCCCCACACAGGTTTTCCCTTTACTCATTTCTACTCTTGCCTGCTCTTCACTGTCTCTCCATAATTCTGTTTGCTGCACTGTCCGCAGCTGGAATTCTGGTGACCTCATATCAGGAAAAATACTTCAAGAAGGTAGAACTTTTTGAATACCCGCGTTGCACATTGTGAGCCTCTGTCTGGCGGCATCCTCACGGAGGCGTTGCAGGAGAGGTAGTGGTCCGGAGTGCCGGCTTTGCTCTGGGCAGTGCCAGCGGCTCTCCGCCTTGCTCACTGGGTGAGCCAGCCTCAGTAGTCTCTGCCCTCCATCCGTAAAATGGGAGCAGTGAGCGTTCTTAGCCCACAGCGTTGTTGTGACTGCATGTCCTCCTTCCCTTATCGGAAACTCAGGCCATGGGCTCTGGCTTATGGATTTTGCCATGGCCCTGGGGGTTCTGCACAGCGCCCTGCAGTGAAACACAGTAATTACTTTGTAATCAAGTGGATGAACATTCATGCTAGGTGGAATAAGTGAAGATCATAAATGTGTTTATGTTGGTTCAGGTCAAGCTTTTCAACCAAATCAGTTGGGCTTTGCCACCAAATAAATTAGGAATATATTTTCAGTTTTCATAGCTTTTTTAGATTTCACAATTGTGTGTAATGGATTGTGAAGTAATATCATGTGTAATGAAAGGTACATATAATCTTTTGATAAGTGTTAATAATTACCATCATGACTGCACCTTCAGAAACTAATGTGGAAGCTTGTCCTTAATACCGCCTTTCGTTTTTGAAAAATCATGATTTCGATCTATTTTAACTCTCCTTTGCCTTTTCCTGTCATTTCTTACGTGGTCTTCTTGGAATCCGCAGCGCTCGAGAACGAAGTGTACCGCAGGCCCACGCAGTCTCTGATCGAGCAGTCTGTCAGCAGACTACTGAGTGGCAAGACGGCGGTGCCTTGTGATGCAGATGTAGATGGGGATGTCTTAAAAAATCCTCTCCACCAGGAAAGGCCGGTGGTGGTTATACCAAGGATCATAAGTTATCCAAATGGAAGCGCAGAGAGCAGTTCCCGCGATTCTGACCTTGAGTTTGTAGCCAATACCAAGGCCAGGATGAAAGAGCTAGAGCAAGAGACCGAACGTTTGGAGAAAGCTTTCCAAAATTACCATCGAAGAGTTAGTCAACTCCCTGCTAAAAGCCCTTTAGCAGCCAAGAGCCCAGCACCCCTGCACTTGCTAGGAACACTCCAGAGCATCGATTCGAGTTCATCCCAAAGACGCACTTGTGCCGAGGACAGAGTTGTCTCTGAGCAGCCTCTGGTGGGCATCCCCAAAGAGGACAAGAGCAGCACCTCGGAGGCGTGGGCGGGCAGCAAGGCCTCACGACCACGCAGGGGCACCACCTCCAGACGCCTCTCCTCCACTCCTGTTCCCAAAGCAAAAAGAAGCCTCGATGGTGAAATGTATCTGGAAGGTGAGCGGCTGCCAGGAGGGTTGCAGGAAGCTCTGGGTTTGCTCTGGTCCTCGGAGGGCCTCTTACCCGAGTCCAAGTGCAGCCTGCCCGAGATGGCAGGAAGGATCAGGAGCCTATCCCGGGGTCGCCTGAGCCCCAGCACTGCTGTCCTCCCTCTGGACCTGCCTTTCCTGGTTAACAGGAAAGGTGTGCGGGGTTGCTGTGGGCAGTGGTGGGGTAGTGTCCTTTTCTAGCAATTTCCTGGGCATGCAGACATGTGCAGAGCGACAGTGGCTTTCCCTTCACCACTGGTTAGTTGGGTACATTTTATTATTCCTACTGTAGTTCCATTTAGGGGCTTGAATTGTTAGTTTGGTGAGATCACTTATGTCCTACACAGCTATTTACAAGGGTAGTAGAACTCATTGTCAGAGTAATAGAACTGTTTGGAGACCATGTTGCTATCTTCTCCTTGCAATTCTTAAAGTCAAGCCTTCTGCCCCTTAGGTCTGGGCCGATCCCATATGGCTGACCCCAGTCCTTGTCCCGACAGAACGCCCCGGCCTTCATCTGCTGAGTCCAGGCACAGCGCTGCCCTGCACCCGCGGCCCAGCCCTCCAGAGCAGGCCAGGTAATACCGCCTTCCGCTGGACCTCAGCTGAGTCTGCTGAGCTGCTCGGGGTCTCACCTTGGACTCTCTGGGCTTTTCGGTGGCAGTATAGAATCGGTAGTCAGGTTGTAAGATGACGTGTGATCTTTGAGAGCAATCTAAATTACCTGGGCCGGGGGTGGGGGAGGAGCATTGTTTTTAGTAAAGAAGTAATTTCTATTTGTTTGCTAAACTTGGCATGTAGGATCTACACTCTGCTATAAGTAAACAGCTTCGTACTTCAGAATGGACCCAGTTGGGTGCCTGGGTGGCTCAGCTGGTTGAGCGACGGCCTTTGGCTCAGGTCATGATCCCAGATTTCCAGGATCGAGTCCTGCATCGGGCTCCCAGCTCCTTGGGGAGTCTGCTTCTCCCTCTGACCTTCTCCTCTCTCATGCTCTGTCTTACTGTCGCTCTCTCAAATAAATAAAATCTTTAAAAAAAAAAAAAAAAACCTGGTTAACAGAGATAAAACAAATGGTCCAAATCTGTGGAAACAAATACAGTTTAAACTTAAAACAATTTCACACATCACTAAAAAGTCATATAAAAATATTTTGGCATTTAAATATAAACAAACAAGGTTCCAGTCTTTTTTTGTACTTGAGCACAGTTGACAATGTTACATTCATTTCAGGTAGAAAGTGTAGTGAGGGGACTCGTCATGTTACACTCTGTTCCCCACAGTTAGGAGCTCGGCCTGTCACTGTACAACACTGTTGCACGGTCCTTGACCGTATTCCCTGTGCTATGCCTTCTGTTTCCATGGCTTGTTCGTTTCATACATGGAAACCTGTACCTCCCCCTCCCCTTCACCCATTTTACTCAGCCCCCTGCCCCCTTCCCTCTGGCAACCATCACTTTGTTTTGTATTCATAGGTCTGATTCTGCTTTTTCTTTGTTTATTCATGTTTTAAAAGTTTTTATTTATTCATTGTAGGGAGAGGGCACGTGAGTGGTTGGGGGGGCAGAGGGAGAGAGACTCTTAGGCAAACTCTACGCTGAGCGTGGAGCCCAATGTAGGGCTCCGTCTCACAACTGTGAGATCGTGGCCTGCGCGGAAATCAAGAGTTGGGTGCTTAACTGACTGAGCCAGCCAGCGGCCTCTGTTTGTTTGTTTTTCAGACTCTACATGTAAGTGAAATTACATGGTATTTGTCTGTCTCAGTCTGATTTATGTCGCTTAGCCTAATACTCTCAGGTCTATCCATGTGTTGTTGCAAGTAGCAAAAAATCTCATCCTTTTTTATGGCTGAGTAATACCCCATTAGGTATAGCTATGTATGCACCACATTTTCTTTACCATTCATCAGTTGTGGACACTTGGGTTGCTTCCATATCTTGGCTGTTTTAAATAATGCTACTGTCAACATAAGGGTACATGTATCTTTTGAGATTAGTATGTTCCTTTTCTTTGCATGGATACCCAGTAGTGAAATTACTGGATCATATGGTATTTCTGTTTTTAATCTTTTTTAAAGATTTTATTTATTTATTTGACAGAGAGAGAGCACAAGTAGGCAGAGAGGCAGGCAGGGAGAGAGGGAGAAGCAGGTTCCCGTATGAGCAGAGAGCCCGATGCGGGGCTCAATCCCAGGACCCTGAGACCATGACCTGAGCTGAAGGCAGAGGCTTAACCCATTGAGCCACCCAGGTGCCTTGTTTGTAATTTTTTGAGGAACCTTCATACTGTCCACAGTGGCTGCACCAGTTTGCATTCCCACCAGCAGTGCATGAAGGTTCCTTCTCCACATCATCCCCGACACCGGCTGCTTCTTGTCCTTCTGGTTATAGCCATTCTGACCTGTGTCAGGTGATACCTCATTGTGGCTTTAATTTGCCTTTCCCTGATGAGTGATGTTGAGCCTCTTTCCACATGTCTGTTGGCTTTCTGTAGGTCTTCTCTGGGAAAACATCTGTTCAGGTTCTCTGGCCATATTCCTCAGTTTATTTGTGTTATTGATGTTGAGTTGTGTAAGTTCTTCACATATTTTAGATATTAGCCTCTTCTGGGATATATCATTTACAAAAATCTCCCATTCGGTAGGTTGTCTTTTTGTTTTATGATGCTTTCTGTTTGCTGTCCAAAAGCTGTTTATTTTTTGTAGTCTCAACAGTTTAATTTTGTTTTGTTTCTCTTTGTGTCAGGAGACCTGTCTAGGAAAATGTTGCTAAGACTGATGTCAGAGACATTAGTGCCTTGTGCTCTCCTCTAGGATTTCTATGGGTTCACGTCTCCCATTTAGGTCTTTAACCCTTTGAGTTGATTTGTGTGTGTGGTGTAAGGAAGTGGTCTAGTTCCGTTGTTTTGCATGTAGCTGTCCAGTTGTCCCAAGACCATTTGTTGGAGAGACGGTCCTTTCCCCACTGTGTATTCTTACCTCCTTTGTTGTTAATTGACCGTATTAGTGTGGGTTTCTTTCTGGGCTCTCTGTTCTGTTCCCATTGATCTATGTGTCTGGTTTTGTGCCAGTACCATACTGTTGTGATTATTACAGCTTTGTAGTATATCTTGAAATCTGGGCTTGTGCTACCTCCTGCTTTGTTTTTCCTCGAGATTGCTTTGGCTGTTTGGGGATCTTTTGTGGTCCTGTACACATTTTAGTATTACTATTTGTTCTGGCTCTGATTGCACTGAATTTGTCAATTGCTTTGGGTAGCAGGGACATTTTAACATTATTATTTCTTCCAATCCGTGAGCATGGAATATCTTGCCATTTGTGTCATCTTCAATTTCTTCCATCAGTGTTTTACAGCTTTCAGAGTACAGGTCTTTCAGCTCCTTAGTTAATTTTTTTTTTTTTTTTTTTTTTAAGATTTACTTATTTATTTATTTGACAGACCAAGATCACAAGTAGGCAGAGAGGTAGGCAGAGGCAGGGAGGGGGATGGAACCAGGGAGCCCGATGCGGGGCTCCACCCAGGACCCTGAGATCATGACCTGAGTCGAAGGCAGAGGCTTTAACCCGCTGAGCCACCCCAGGCACCCCTCCTTAGTTAAGTTTATTTCTAGGTGTTATTTTTTGGTGCAATTGTAAATGAAATTGATTTCTTAATTTCTCTTTCTGCTACTTTGTTATTATTATGTGGAAATGCAGCCCATTTCTGGGTATGAATTTTCTAGCCGTGACTTCCCTGAATCCATGCATTTTAATAGTTTTTCGGTGGAGTCTTTAGGATTTTTTATGTTTAGAATCATGTCATCTGCAGATGGTGGCAGTTTGGTTCTTTCTTTCCAATATGGATGCCTCGTATTTCTTGTCCGATGGCTGTGGCTAGGACTTTCAGTACTGTGTTGAATAAAAGTGGCAAGAGTAGACAGACATCTTGTCTCGTTCCTGATCGCATAAGGTTCCAGTTTGTAGATCATTGAAATAAATTCCAGGCAGTGGGTCCTGGGGTGCGATTGGTGAAGCAGGAGGCAGTGGGTGTGTTGAGGAGCTGAGCAGTGGGTTGCCCAGTCTGGGATTTGAGTCATAGGGAGGTGCCTGGTCCCCATGGCTGGAGACGCTGGATCCTTAATTCTGGGCTCCGATCTGGTCTTCTGTGTATGGACTCCGTTACACTGTGCAGAGTTGAAAACGGTCACATGTGCCTGTTAAAATCCTAATGCCTGTAATGGTGTTCTATATCATTCTTTGTTGTAATAAAGCCAGGAAGAAAGCTGAGTTAGGGCCCTTTGACACACGTGGGCTTGTAGTATAACCTCTTCAGCTGATCTGTGCTGAGGGTGTGCAGAATCTGGGTTTCTCAAAAATGCTTTCTTGTTCTTGAGAAAGTTAACTCATCATAGGAGCACTGTGGTAATGGTGGTAGTGCCTGTCTCACGGCATGTGGTGGCCGTGAAGGGTCACCAAGCCAGCAGCTTAGAGGGACGCCTGGTGCGCGGAAGGTTTCCCCGGCAGCCTAGCTCTTATTCTCCGAGAGCCCAGGAACAACTGCTTTCCGAAAGCATTTTCTCGAGTCCCAGAGGGTTTTCATTGCCCTGTGCTCTTGGGTTTTACATTCCTACGACTTGACGCTCTTGACTTTTATTCTTCCATTCTAGTCTTTGTCAAAGACGAGTGGAGCTTCAAGACAAAAGTGAATTTTCAAATCCGGCCAACCTCCCTCGGAAGGACAATGAGGAATTTGAATCCTCTTTCGAATGTAAGTTCTAATATGAGTACTGGTTTTTATAAGCTCAAAATGGAGAAAGCTTAATTTTGGTGAAACATACTCATTGTCATGAAGAGCAGAGCAGTTACAGATTATGACATTTTTGTTTTGTGATAAAACCACAAATACAGATATATTGCCCCATCTTTACATCACGAAGATTTTCAGGGCTCTGCATTCTGAGTTCCATTAAGCATTTCAGGGTAGCTCACAATGTCAGAGTTGGAGCTGAGCCTGTAAGTGAATCCTTAACTCAGTTTACCGAGTTTGGGATTGCCTCAGATTTAAAGTGAATTTTACGAATTCTTTTTTCCCTTCTATGGAACATGAGTATGCCGTTACTTTTATTGGTCCCATTGACTGCCTAAGATTTAGAAAGCCCGTTTTTAAAATTCAAGAATGGAGGTAAAATAATATAAGCTTGTGAGTCTGGAATTGGTATCCTGGCTGTGACCATGCCCCAGAGCCCAGTGCGGAAGGGTAAGTGGGACAGAGCCGTAGCACGGCTCATGCCCGCGGTTCTTTCCAGCTTGGCAGTCTTTATATTTCTGCGTAACCTGCCATTTTGCTTCATGGCCTCATGGCCGGTGTGCAAGTATCAGGTTTTGAACATTTAAATGATAAGGCTTAGTAAGCTTTTCAAAATCCTTGTGACCAAGTTTGTTAAATCACTGATCTCAAGTAGAATTCAAGTGATTTATCCACAAGCCAGGTGAATTCTTTCCCTTGGTAGATTTTACTATTAGGGAACCAATGAGATTTTATAAAGGAATCTAATTCTTGAAGCAGGACAACACTGGGAGAAGTGAGTACCATGGTCAGGCGGCTCCAATGCAAACTTCTAGAGTTCTCTAGGCAAAGAGCTGGCCCTGTTGCTTGGGCCAAAACTGGAGCGCTTCACCGTGAGTTCTCCCTACACTGCGCTATGCTCCTTTCTCCTGCCGTCGCTGTGGAGGACTCACGGGGCGCTTGTTTGCACCTCGTGTAGATGCAGGGAGTGCAGCGAGGCAGTTTGAAGCGGATGGTCTCCATCCCGCCGGCGACATGCCTCACATGGATGCCGCCGCGGCCGCCGGACCTGTGTCCTGTCATTCCCCGAGTAAGTTTTCCTCTGTTTTAACGAACAAAGTAGATTAACGAATTCGTAGTGCTGAATCATACTGTTTTCTCTTCCACTGTGCCTTAAGAAAGTAGGACAAGCAAAACCTTGATATATTTCAGTCTGCAGAAAAGCTGGTGACGTGGCAGGGAAACTGGCCATGAGGTTTGTCTTGCCAGACCCACCCCCTGTCTTTCCTCATGCCCCCTCCAGCTGACCTACTCCCTCCCCAGCGTGGAGGAAAGGTGTAGTGGGGAGCTTGGGGCTTTGCTTCCAGGGCTCAGCCAACCGCCAGGTCCTTTTCTCCTTGGACCGAAGTGTTGAAGCTTCAAAGTTGAAAGGAAATGCCTCAAGTAAAACTGGCTACTGGTCCTTTCCAAACACGGGGAGATCATCCTCCCTAAAACCTCCGCAGAGCCTGTTACAACCAGTTTCTTGGTTTGAGACACGGCTGGGAATGTGAGCAGTCGCTGACGGAGGCATGAGACTTGGAAAGGGTTGATTTTTGCCAGTTCCAGAGTAAATGATGCTAGAGATTCATTCAGCCTTTTCTCTACTGGGAAGTTTCCTCATGGCTGGGCAGACAGCAGTGTACCAGCCTAGGCCCCTGCTTCCTGGAGCTTCTAGTAGGAGAGTCGGGCAGTCGTCAGGCCATCGAGGACCTCCTGTGGGATAGATATGGATAGGGACTGTGGCACCGAATGCAGGTCTGATGGGCAGGCGTTTGGCCAAGATCTGAGTGAGGAGGGAAGAAAAGGGCAGAGTAAGGGAAAGCAGCTGAGCAGACAGGTGTCCGGTTTCTGACACACAGCATAGAGGATAGTAAGTGGCTTTTTAAATGACTGTTAAGTAGTGTGGTTATGTTGCAGTCATTGAGAAAGTCTCTTACATTGTTGTTTGACTTCTTTATCTGGAGTGCATAGGGAGACGCAAAGGCCCCAGGCTCAATACCTTTGTGCCAGTGGGACCGCTTCTTTTCTTTGTTCTTCAGGTCCAGGATGGTTTCATTGTGCCTGGGCAGCTACAAAGTGCACCTCCCAGGGAAGAAGCAGCCCTTTGCATCTGTTTAAATTAGCTCGCAAACAGCACTCTCATTCTGGGGTTGCTGCTCCGTGTGAGAGCCTGGCCCATCAGGGAGTAACCCTCGCCCCCCAGCAGGCAGGAGGCTGCGTCACTGCTTAGGGAAGTGGTCGGCACCTCCTCCGCTCTTAGAATTTCATGACCAGGATTAAGAGAGTTCTGTTGTTCTGTCCTATTAGTAAAGCTAACTTTTTGCTAGTGACTTAGGACAGGGCATGGCCGTGAGGTTTGAAGTCCCATGGTGAACCTGTGCGCTTGCCGTTGCTTAGCATTGCTGGGGAAGGTTGAGGTTAGAGGCCAGGGCTGGAGGACGTCAGCACAGTCATCCGTGGACTTGAGGTTGAATTCAGCATGTGAGGCATGGGGGCCTGTGTTGCAAGCTGAGGGAACAAACGATGAAAATACGGTCCTTGGCCGGAAGGAACACAAGTAGAGAAGATCGATGCCTGTGGGTTGGGACAAGGCAGGTACAAAGTACGTGTGCATATGGTGCTGGAGGAGCCAGGTGCGACTTTAGGAGTAAGGAGGACCTCACCCAGGAGGTGGCTTCTAAGTGGGGGCTTGCGTAGCAGGTAAGGTTGTGGGGGAGGGAGGGAGCACCTCGGTTAAGGAGGCCATGAAAGCAAGGGCGTGGCATGAGGCCAGCGCGGCTGTGCTCAGCGGACAGTGGGCGTGCGGCTCCATGGATGGCAGGTCTCGAACGTGAAGGTTACGGTGATAGAGGAAGTCTGGAAAGAAGAAGGCAGATTGTCAGCCTGAACCGCTATGGGTTTGGACTCCCCCAGAGCAGAGAGTGTGCGGAGCAGACCCAGGAAGTGACCCGCGCTCACAGTGGTGAAGGTGGGTTGCTTGCAGGCAGAGGGACCAGCGTCGTGGAGAGCACCAACTAGGTGGTGGCAGCGCCCCGCAGTGCAGCAGGAGGAAGGGCCTGTGAGCCCTGCTGGCCGAGTGGACATAGCACGGGAAAAGCATGATGAAGGAGGCGTGCTCTGTGATCAAGCGTGGTTCCGGAACCCTCCGCAGGAATGAGGAGTCCAGGAAGGAAGCCAGGGCTGTGGGATCTCCAAGTGTTGATGGCGGGAAGCCTGTTAGAAGCCAGGGCGTGAGGAAACAGAGAGGTCGGGCCTGGAGAAGGAGGTGTGGGAAGGGTTGGGGATCAGCCTGGAGGAGGTGGCAGTGAGCTGACTCTGGCGGGGGCGTGGGTAGAGCGGCAGGAGAGATGGGATGCCTGCGCGGGAGCGAGGGGAGAGCTGGGGGGGTGCTGGGGAGGAGAAGAGGGGCTAACGGCTAACTCAGAGTCCTGTAGCTGGGGACAGGCTCCTAACCAGAGGCACGGCTTGCCTTGGGAAGAGTGGAAGTGAGCAAGGAGCATAAGGAGCTGTGACTGGGGGGGCGTGGGAGGCGGTTAGGGTCCTCATGTGAAGGGTGGCCGGTCTTCGTCTTGGCAAAGTAAAAGGCAGGTGCGGGGCTAGGAGTGGGTTTGGGCGCTTGAAGATGGAGCAGGCCAGGAGTCCATGAGAAACCACACAGAGTCTTCCTGAGCCTTGGCAAGGGCCCCTGCAAAGCAGCCGTGTGTATAGTTGAAAAATCCGATGCCCGAAACTACGTACCCTTTTTTCTGTCCCGTTAGGCGTGGATCAGAAACAAATGGGAGAACAGAAGGAAGAAGAAAAACTGTGGGCAGAGCACATGAGAGAACGCAGGCAGAGAGAAGAGAGAAGGCAGAGTGAGCGGCAGGAAGCTTTAGGAAGGGAACGAAGAGAACTGGAGAAACTGGATCAAGAGCGGGTAATGCTAAGTGCACACAAATTCTCTGTGCGGCTTTTCCTCCGGTGGGCCTCCTGTAAGTACTTTGCTCCCAGGGACACGAGTCCTTCATGTGTCCCGAAGTCTTAAGAGTGACAGCTAACTTTGGTTTGGGATTTCTTCTACCTTACATGATTACAGTGTTACTGACTACGTTCCCTACGCAGTGCTCCAGATTGCCGTGACTTACGCTTTCTATGACTGGAAGTTTGTACCTCTTAATCCCCTTTATCTATTTCCCCCACCCCCTACCCCCCTCCTCCCTGGCAACCACCAGTTTGTTGTCTGTATTTGAGTTTGGGTGTTTTGTTGTTTCTTTGTTCATTTGTTTTGTTCTCTAGATTCCACGCATAAGTGAAATCACATGGTCTTTGTGTCTGACTTACTTCACTCAGCCTAATAGTCTCTGGGTCCCTCGTGTTGTCACAGATGGCAAGACCCCATCCTTTTCCTTTCTGTGGCTGAGCACTGGTTCATCGCGTGCACAACCCCTCTCCACCCACACCCCCATGCGCGGACACTGGGCTGCTTCCCTCTCTTGGCCGTTGTGTCTAATGCTGCAGTAGACATCGGGGTGCGTGTGTCTTTTCAGATGACTGTTCTCGTTTTCTTTGGGTAAATATTCAGTAGTGGAATTACTGGATCATAGGGTAATTCTGTTTTCAGTATTATGAGGAACCTCCATACTGTTTCCGCAGCGGCTGCACCCATTTGCGTGCCCACCAGCAGGGCCACACAAGAGTTCCTCTTTTCTCCACACCCTCACCAACAGTTGCTGTCGATTGTTTCTTTGGCTATAGCCGTTCTGACAGGTGAGGTGAGAGCTCACTGTGGGTTTGGATTTGCATTTCCCTGGTGATGATGTTGGGCATCTCTTCGTGTGTCAGTTGGCCATCTGGATGTCGTCTTCGGAGAAATGTCTATTCAGGCCCTCTGCCCGCTTTTTAATTGGATCGTTTAGGTTTTTTGGTGCTGTGTAAGTTTTTTATATATTTTGAGTATTAACCCCTCATTGCATATGTCGTTTGCAAATATCTTCTCCCATTCAGTTTGTTTGTTTTCGTTCTGTTGATGGTTTCCTTCACTGTGCTGAAGCTTTTTATCTTGATGTGGCGCCAGTAGGTTTTTGTTTGTGTTTGGTTTTTGTTGTTGTTGTTTTGGGGGGGGGGGTCCTTTGCTTTTGTTGCCCTTGCCTCAGAAGACATATCTAGAAAGATGTTGCTAAGGCCAATGTCAGAGAAGTTACTGCTGGTGCTCTCTTGTAGGATTTCTGTGGTTTCGGGTTGCACATTTAGGTCTTTCATCCATTTTGAGCTTATTTTTGTTTAAGGAAGTAGCCCGGTTTTCCCAGCATCACTTACTGAAGACACTGTCTTTTCCCTGTTATATATTCTTGCCTCCTTTGTTGTAGTCAGTTGACCATATAAGCATGGGTGTACTTCTGGGCTCTCTATTCTCTTCCAGGGATCTGTCTGTTTTTGTGCCTGTACCATACTGTTTGGATTACTATAGCTTTGGTAGTGTATCTTGAAATCTGGCATTGTGATACCTCCAGCTTTGTTCTTTTTCAAGATGGCTTTGGCTATTTGGGTCTTTTGAGGTTCCATACAAATTTTAGTTATTACTAAATTTAATATTAAAAGCCCGCGGTAGGCATCCCGGTCTTCTTTGCTCAAGAGCACTGAGAAAGCCTGTGTGTAACATAGACCTTAGGAGTTCAGCAGTAATGGGGACTTTTGCAAGCTCATTCTTAAGCATTCTCATCTGGTCCTGGAAACAAGCTGTAAAGAAGGTGGGCTTGGCTTTGCTCTAGGTCTTCCCTTTTTAAATGGGTTTTAAAGAAGACCTTCAACGTCAGCTAGCTGGAACTAGGGTAACCCTGCGGAGGTGACTGCTGGTCAGCAGTGGCTTTCAGGGGCATCCCTGCTCTCCTCCTTCCTCTGGTTCTCTTCTGGCCTTCTCGGTCCTGCTTCTGGTCCCAGGCACATGGGTTACTCTGGCCACTTCATATACCTGCTGAGTCTTACCAGAATTGATCTTCCCTATGGATGTTCCTTGGACTCCTGGTTCATCTGGCGTAAAGCACAGGACACTTGAGGCGAATTAATGCCTTCCTTCATTGAGATGACCTGTTTGCCCCCCTTTGATAGCAGTGACTTCAACTAAAAAAACAGTTCTTTGGTATGCAGGTTGTACTTACAGGACCAAGATTATATTACTGTGTCCTTTTAAACACTTATAGGTTGTTTTAATGTTTTTATGTATTTCCTGTGTTGGCACCTGTAATTCCACAGAGGATGATTGAAGAGTCCTTGAAGATTGAAATGGAAAAAGAAATCAGGGTTGAGGAAATGAAAGGCCAGTCCGTTTGTGGTGAAAATCCTTTGGAGAAATACCTGAAAATTATTCAGCAGGATCAAGACCAGGAGACGGCAGAAAAGGTGCTAATGCTGTGGACCGGCCTTCTGTGATGGGGGCTGCCAAGATGCTTTGGTTTGTTCCAAAACTGTACGACCCAGATCTGCCTTCTCCATTGGAGCCAGAAAGGTGGAAGTGTAGAAAATCCACAGTTCAGATAGAGCCCTGAGTCTTTTTGATACATGAGACTCTTGACAAAATTTCCTTGCTTTGCTTGGGTGAAGATTGGCATATTTTATAAAAGTTTAGGATGTCTGTCATTTTAAGAACAAGAACACAATGAAGGTCTGTTCGTGAACAATGGATGCCTGAGGACTGTCCGAAGCCCTGGTGGTTTACTTCTGTCTCACCGTGGGTGTCGAGAATGGGCACCAGATGGGGTTTTTGTTTTTTTTTTAATTTTTTATTTTTTATAAACATATATTTTTATCCCCAGGGGTACAGGTCTGTGAATCACCAGGTTTACACACTTCACAGCACTCACCAAAGCACATACCCTCCCCAATGTCCATAATCCCACCCCCTTCTCCCAAACCCCCTCCCCCCAGCAACCCTCAGTTTGTTTTGTGAGATTAAGAGTCACTTATGGTTTGTTTCCCTCCCAATCCCATCTTGTTTCATTTATTCTTCTCGTACCCACTTAAGCCCAGATGGGGTTTTTTTGATGTGCTTGCTGAATTTCATGTTTGAAAGTCACCTCTTTCTTAGACTTTTGAATTGCATCTATTTCTCAGATTAGTCCTGAGAGAAATCAGAGTGTTGAATAAGATTGATACATAAGTAATTTCAGAATTCTTTTTCCCTCTTTGTGTCAGAGTTCAAAGAGAGTTGGCAGAGAAGCCTCGGAAGTGGACACGCTGCCTTCTAGCGACAAAGACGAAAGGTATGGTTTCCTCAGTGTGGTGTTCCTACATAAACAATCACGTTGCCGGTGTGTTGGCCAAGGGGAACGTTCAGATACTTGAGTCTCCCTGTGAGAAATTAGTGAAACAATCAAAATTAAGGACTTCAAAAAGATAAATCTGTTTTATTTTTTAATTTTTGAAATTGCTTCTGAGAGAACTTTTAAACGAGGATGGAAACCCTGCAAAGAATGTGAACATTTTAAGGATCCCTGAATAAACTTGACAATTTAATAAATTAAAATTGTTTTTATCTTTCCCTAATTTAGTTTCACGGGCTTTTCTCACGAAGAAACAGATGACTTTTGGTAACCATGTTTGCTGTCCAGCATCTTACCCATATAACTAAAGGCCTATGAATTCTTTGTAACAAGACAAAATTTTCAATAAAAATTGTATGTGTAATCCTATGATTTTGTTTTTCATAATTTTGTTTGGTTTCATGGTATATAAACCAGAAATCATCTAGTCAAGTAACACCTCTTTAGAATTTTTCCTTTCAGGCTTTGCATGACCCTAGAATGGGGTTTTTTTTCCTCCCCATTTTTGTCATAGGTTATATTTATTTGAAAACCTCTTGGTCAAGTTCCAGGCCTATATTTTGGAAGTTTCAGCTGCGTTCCTTTCCTCTTCAGAATTGGGCTAGCCACTGTCCAATAGGAGTTTCATCTTCCCCAACACTCTCCGTCTGATCTGTCCCTGAAAATAAGGATACGGGTCTTTCTATCCCAGGTGTTAGAAATAATACAGTATCCCCTCTGGTCTTTACTTCTCACATCTTTTTCTTGAGAATGAACACAACCCCTTCTTAGATGATGATAAAAGGTAACATTTACTGAGCACTTTCTGTGTATCAGGTACAATTTTAAACCTTTATATGTATTAACTCACTTAATTCTTACATCATCCGTATGAAGCATGTGTATTCTGACCGCCTACAGTTTAC
Source organism: Mustela lutreola (assembly GCF_030435805.1). Taxonomy (NCBI): domain Eukaryota; kingdom Metazoa; phylum Chordata; class Mammalia; order Carnivora; family Mustelidae; genus Mustela; species Mustela lutreola. The sequence continues at coordinate 9,923,009 of NC_081308.1, forward strand.
AGATGAAGAAACACAAGGCACAGGAGTTTCGTAGCTCCATCGGGGTCTCACAGCCATCAGGTAGCAGAGCCAGGATGTATACACCCCTCCCCCTGCTTGTGCACATGCTCTCTCGCAAATAAATAAACAGTCTTAAAAAATGTTCAGTTCCTTTGCCCATTTTTTTAATTGTGTTGTGTTTTGCTATTAAGTCATATGAGTTCTTTCTATATTTTGGATATTAACCCTTTATCAGATACATAGTTTGCAAATACTTTTCTTCCACTTGGACAGGTTGCTTTTTCACTTTGTTGATGGTGCCCTTTGTTGTACAGAAGATTTTTAATTTGATGTTTTGTTTTGTTTTGAAGAGTTTGAGAAGAACTGGAGTTGATTCTTTAGGAAGTGTTTAGTAGGATTCACCAGTGAACCCATCTAGTCCGGGCTTTCTTGTGGGGGAGAGTTTTGATCACTGATTTGATCTCCTTACTACTAATTGGCCTCTTCAGATTTTCTTTTCTGTGTGTGCGTATGTGTGTGTACAGATTTTATTCATCTGAGAGAGAGCATGAGCGTGAGCTGCGGGGGGGTATGGGGGGGGGCTATGGCAGAGAGAGAGGCAGACTCCTTGCCAAGCAGGGAGCTGGACCTGGGCCTCTATCCCAGGACCCCAGGATCATGACCTGAGCTGAAGGTAGACGGTTAACCGACTGAGCTGCCCAGAGGTCCTGGTCTCTTCAGACTTTTCTTTCATAGTTCAGTTTTGATAAGTTGTAGGTTTGTAGGAGTTTATCCATTTCTGCTAGGTCGTCTAGTTTGTTGGTGTATAATTGCTCATAATAATACTCGTGTGGTATCAGTTGTAATGTTTTCTATCATTTGTACTTTTAGTTGAGTCCTCCCCCCCACCTTGGTTAATGTAGCCCAAGGTTTTGTTTATCTTTTCAAAAAACCAAGCTGTTGGGGCGCCTGGGTGGCTCAGTGGGTTAAAGCCTCTGCCTTCGGCTCAGGTCATGATCCCAGGGTCCTGGGATCGAGCCCCACATTGGGCTCTCTGCTCGGCAGGGAGCCTGCTTCCCCATCTCTCTCTGCCTGCCTCTCTGCCTACTTGTGATCTCTGTCTGTCAAATAAATAAATAAAATCTTTAAAACAAACAAACAAACCAAGCTGTTAGTTCCATTGATCTTTTCTGCTGTTTTTTTAGTCTCTAGTTCATTTATTTCTGCTCTGATCTTTGTATTTCCTTCCTTCTGCTAGTTTTGGGCTTAGTTTTTCTTGTTGTAGTTCCTTGAGGTTTTTTTTTTTCCCCTAAAGATTTTATTTATGTATTTGACTGACAGAAATCACAAGTAGGCAGAGAAGCAGGCAGAGAGAGAGGGGGAAGCAGGCTCCCTGCTGAGCAGAGAGCCCGATGCGGGGCTCGATCCCAGGACCCTGAGATCATGACCGGAGCAGAAGGCAGAGGCTTATACCCAGTGAGCCACCCAGGCGGTCTTTCTCGTTTCTTAGTGTAGGTATTTACTGCTGTCAGCTTCTTTCTTAGAGGAGCATTAGCGGCATCCCATAAAGGTTGGTATATTATATTTCCCTTTTCATTTGTCTCGAGAGATTTTTTTTTTTTTTTTTTTTTAAAGATTTTTTTTTTTATTTATTTATTTGACAGAGAGAAATCACAAGTACACTGAGAGGCAGGCAGAGAGAGAGAGAAGGAAGCAGGCTCCCCGCCGAGCAGAGAGCCCGATGCGGGACTCGATCCCAGGACCCCGAGATCATGACCTGAGCCGAAGGCAGCGGCTTAACCCACTGAGCCACCCAGGTGCCCCTACTCTCGAGAGATTTTTTATTTCTCTTTCTTTGACCCATTTGTTGGGCAAGAACATGTTGTTTAATTTCTATGTATTTGTGTATTTCCAGCTTTATTCTTATAATTGATTTCTAGTTTTATACGGTTGTGGTTGATACGATTTCAGTCTCCTTAAATTTCTTGACTTATTTTGTGGCCCAACCGTATGATCTATCCTGGAGAATGTTCCGTGCGTGCTTGAGAAGAATGTGTAGTCTGCTCCTGTTGGATGTGTGAAAATTAATAAAGGGAAATCTTACTTAGAATGGCATTGGGAAGCCCTATCGCGGGAGCTTTCCCACACATGAATTTTCTGTCACAGCTTACTTCATTCCTATAACAGAAAAAGTTCACTTGATTGCTCCGGCAGGGGAAGGAAGATTTTCTAGCTCAGCAACAACTTAGCCAATGAGAAACTAAGACAGTAAGTAACCATCAGCACCCTAAATTTCATTCAAAGCAGCCCCTCCCAACTTCCTCCTTTTTCTCTATAAAGTAAGGTTTTTTTTCCCGTTCTTCTGCAGACTCTGCCTATGGTTTGCTTGCGTGTTCTGAATTGCCATTCCTCAGCTATTCCTGAAGAAACTCATTTTACTGGTAAAATAACTTGCTATTTTATTTATAAAGTTCATGTTACTTGGTGCTCAGAAGTGGGATCTGTAGGAGATGAACGCCTGCGGAAGTAACAAGCCTCCGAACTGTGTGTGGTACCCACTCAAGCCCTCTGTGCTCCCTGCTTCTCTGACTCACCTTTTTTCCTTCCTTTGGGTAAATCCCCTCCCAGATTCAAGCTCCCTCCCTTGGTTGAGCTGTCTGACTTTATTTGGCATCTGGTTTGGTTTTTATGAAGGCACCCCCCACCCCAACCTGGTGAGCACTCTTTGGTTTCTGTTAGCCCTCTTTTGGTTCGCTACACCTTCTTGGTAATTGACCCGTCCTGGTCCAAAGGGGGAAACACACGATTCCCGGTGTTTCAGAGCAGCTCTTAGAAAACAGGGTCCCTTGAAGGTAAGACACTTTAGGGAATCTAAAGGCAAGATGGGTTTGCCCTAGCCCTTGGACCAGGCTCTTGGCCTTTGTGGAAAAATAGGCAAACTTTTGGATAATTTGGAATTTCCATTCTCGGAAACTTTGACTTAGATAAATCCACCTTAAGGGGTACCCTTATAGAGAGAGGATCCCAACCCTCTCAGAGACAATGGGGTGCATTCTTCGGTATGCAGAAGCTTTTGAACAACAAAATGATTTTTTTAAAAACATCTCTGAGAAGGATTCTTAACAGCATGCAAATAGAAGGCAAAGCAAACGTCGGCCATCTAAGCAGGTCACCACTGTTCCTTGATCTGTCTGCCTGAAACCCAGCTTGGATGCAGCCATTCTTTGAGTTTTGTACTTGAGACATGGTTAAGGTTCAGGTTTTTGGTTTTTTATTTTATTATTTAAAAAAGATTTTTATTTATTTGACAGCACAAACAGGGGGAGCAGGAGAGGGAGAAGCAGACTCCCCACTGAGCAGGGTGCCTGATGTGGAGGCTTGATCTGGGGACCCCAGAATCATGACCTGAGCTAAAAGCTGATGCCCAGCCAACTGAGCCACCCAAGTGCCACTGTTTTTATTTTTTTTAAACAAAAGCTCTTAAGTACTCTGTGTTTGTCTGTTTATGTGTGTCTACATATGTCTGTATTTTTCTATTTACAGGTAGTACTGCCAAAATTAATTTGTAAAGAGCTCCATTTAATTGGCTTAAAGAAAAACAAGTGCATATATAAATTAAGTAAACTAACCCAGATGTCTCTTGGGTTCACATGTTCCCAGATAATTAGTAAATAAAAGCTAATTTGTTGATTTAATGAAGATAAACATGTCTTAGAATTATCAACATTGACTATAATGCAGAAATAGAATTTTTATTCTACCTGGGTTTATTAGTCAGTATTTATGCTGTCTCTATTGCAAAATCTGTCAGCAAGAAAATTTATTTAAATGGTGGCTGGCATTGTCTAATATCTCATGAAGTTTTTGTGAGTGACCTAAACATGTGGGAACAACATGACTAGAAGAAAGAAATGAGGTAAGAGTTTTTAGGTGTAGTAATTATGTTTTTATGGCTTGTGTGGTTGAAAATAGCTTCCCCAGATCTTTTTGGGTAACTTTAAATTTGAGAGTTTTGCTGAGTTAAGTTAAATGATGGAATTTCTTTAGGTATCTGGGTAATTTTTTAAACAAGGTAAAATACTAAAACAGTAATGAACATAGATGATCCACTTTTGGCTTCTTATTACAGAGAAACTAAAGGTATTTGAGTCTATTAGTAAACATACTTTATGCCACTCTGAGAAAGTGTTCTATGAGAAAAACACATGGTTCTAAAAACGATAAAATGTATTTATAAATTTGCTAGTCCGTAATTGCTTACATTTTTGTTTTTGCTATGAATTAAGGATTCTGAGCGTTAAGAATTCTAAATACCTGTAAAAATACAACTGCTAGAAACAATAAGCATGAAAGAAAACAACTATAAATGAAAAGCTTGCAGAGAAAGTAGGTTATGTGTTTTTGGTAAAAGAAGTTATGAGGAATGGACATGTATTTTGTTGAGGAAAATGAAAATGATTTTCTCCTAAAGGAAAGCTGGCGTCTCGGAAAGGGAAAGAAAAGAGCAAAGGGCAAACCGAAGTGGACAAGGGAAGTTGGAGAAGGTTTGTGGAAAAGGGATCTCGGGAAAAGTATTTTATATGTAATCAAGCTGACTAAGATTAAAGTGAATTTATTTAAAAATTAGTTTTAAGGGGAGCCTGAATGGCTTAGTCGGTTAAGTGTCTGGGAACATGTGAACCCAAGAGACATCTGGGTTAGTTTACTTAATTTATATATGCACTTGTTTTGGCTCGGGTCATGATCCCAGGGGCCTGGGATCGGGTCCCACGTCGGCTCCCTGCTCTGTGGGGAGCCTGCTTCTCCTCCTCCCTCTGCCTGCCACTTGCCCTGTTTGTGCTCTCTCTCTCTCAAATGGATAAATGGAATCTTAGAATTTAAAAAAAAGGAGTTTTAATAAATCAAAAGTATCCTGGTGTTCAGTGGTGGCTCAGTCAGTTTAGTGTTGTACTCTTGGTTTTGGCTCGGGTGTTAATCTCATGGTTCGTGAGATCAGGCCCCGTATAGGTCTCCATGCTCAGTGGGAATCTGCTTGGATCTTCTCTCCCTTTGCCCATTTCCTTGCTCACTTTATCTCTCTCTCTCTCTCTCTCTCTCTCAAATAAATCTTTTGAAAAATAAAAATCAAAAGTATCCTGGTACATAGTTAACAATTTGTGGGGTTGGTTTTTTTTTAAGATTTTATTTATTTATTTGACAGAGATCACAAGTAGGCAGAGAGGCAGGCAGAGAGGGAGGAGGAAGCAGGCTCCCTGCAGAGCAGAGAGCCCAACGTGGGGCTCGAACCTAGGACCCCGGGATCATGACCCAAGCTGAAGGCAGAGGTTTTTAACCCATTGAGCCACCCAGGCGCCCCATTTGTGGGTTTTTGACTGTTAAAAGGAAAAGCTTTCTTAAAATATTGGTCTCTCTCTCTCTTTCTTTTTTATTTATAGTTGACATATAGTATAGTATTGGTTTCAGGAATAGAGTTTAGTGATTCATCACTTTCATATAACACCCAGGGCTCATCCCAACCAGTGCCCTCCTTAATACCCGTCACCCATTTCGCCCATCCCCCTACCAACCTTCCCTCCAGCAACCCTCAGTTTGTTCTCTGTAGTTAAGGGTCTCTTAAGATTTGCCTCCTTCTGTTTTTTTATCTTGTTTTTCCTTCCTTTCCCCTATATTCATCTGTTGTGTTTCTTAAATGCCGCATATGAGTGAAATCATATGATATTTGTCTTTCCCTGATTTCGCTTAGCATGATACACCCTAGTTCCATCCATGTCATTGCACATGGCAAGATTTCTTTTTTTTTTTTTTTAAGATTTTATTTATTTATTTGAGAGAGAGAGAAAGAGTAACAGCATGAGTGGGGAGAGGGTCAGAGGGAGAACCAGGCAGGGAGCCTGATGCGGGGCACGATCCCAGAACTCCGGATTGTGACCTGAGCGGAAGGCAATTGCTTAACCAGCTGAGCCATCCAGGTGTTCCAGATTTCATTCTTCTACATTCTTCTACAATATTTCATTGTTTATATACCACAATTTATTTTTTAAGGTGGAGGGGCAGGATTGCAGCAAAGGGCAAGAGAGAGAGACTCTTAAGTAGGCCCCGTACCCAGCATGGAGCCCAACACAGGGCTCCATCTCACGAACCTGAGATCATGACCTGAGCCGAAATCAAGAGTCAGACGCTCAACCAACTGAACCACCCCAGTGCCCCCATATACCATATCTTTGTTGTCTACTCATTGATTGATAGACATTTGGGCCCGTTCCATAATTTGGCTATTGTTGATAGTGCTGTTATAAACATTGGGGTGCATGTGCCCCTCGAATCCGCATTTTTTATTCTTCGGATAAATACCTGGTACAATTGCTGAGTCATAAGGTAGCTCTATTTTTAACTTTTTGAGGAAACTCCACATAGTGTTTTCCAGAGTGGCTACCAGTTTGCATTCTCACCAGCAGTGCAAAAGTGTTCGCAGCCTCGCCAATATCTGTTTCCTGACTTGTTAATTTTAGACATTCTGACGGGCGTGAGGTGGTGTCTCATTGCGGTTTTGACTTGCATTTCCCTGGTGCCAAGTGATGTGGAACATCCTTTCACGGGTCGTAGTCTTTTGTGTGTCTTTTTTGGAAAACCGTCTGTTCTTGTCTTCTGCCCATTTTTTAAAAACTGGATTATTTTATTTTTTGGGTGTTGATTTTGATGAGTTTTTGATAGATTCTGGATACTTGCCCTTTATCCATTATGTCACTTGCAGATATCTTCTCCCATTCTGTTAGTTATCTTTTGGTTTTGTTGACTGTTTCCTTCCTTGGCTGTGCAGAAGCGTTTTATCTTGATGAGGTCCCAATAGATCAGTTTTGCTTTTGTTTCCCTAGCCTCTAGAGATGTGTCTAATAAGTTGCTGCAGCTGAGGTCAGAGAGGTTGCTGCTTGTTTTCTCCTCTAGGATTTTGATGGTTTCCTGTCTCCCATTTAGGTCTTTGAATTTACTGCTGTGTGTGATGTAAGAAAATGGTCCAGTTTCATTCTTCTGCATGTGTCTGTCCAATTTTCCCAACACCATTTGTTGAAGAGACTGTCTTTTTTCCTTTGGACATTCTTTCCTGCTTTGTCAAAGATTAGTTGACTATAGAGTTGAGGGTCCATTTCTGGGCTCTCTGTTCTGTTCCATGGATCTATGTGTATTTGTGCCAGTACCATCCTGTCTCAATGATTACAGCTTTGTAATAGACCGTGAAGTCTGGGATTGTGAGGCCTCCCACTTTGCTTTTCTTTTTCAACATTAGTTGGCTATTCAGGGTCTTTTCTGGTTCCATACAAATTTTAGGTTGGTTTGTTGTAGGTCTGTGAAAAACGCTGGTGTTCTTTTAATCAGGATTGTGTTGAAAGTGTAGACCGCTAGGGGTAGTATAGACATCTTAACAAAATTTGTTCTTCTCATTCATGAGCATGGAATGCTTTTCATCTCTTTGTATCATCTTCAGTTTATTTCATAATTGTTCTATAGTTTTCAGTGTACAGGTCTTTCACCTCTTTGGTTAGTTTTATTCCGAGTTATGTTATGGTTTTTGGTACAGTTATAAATGGGATTGATTCCTTGATTGCTCTTTCTGCTACTTCATTATTCGTGTATAGAAAAGGAACAGATCTGCCCATTGATTTTATATCCTGTGACTTTACTGAATTCATATATGAGTTCTAGTAATTTTTTTTGTGGAGTCTTTGGGGTTTTCTGCATAGAATATCATGTCATCTGTGAAGAGTGAAAGTTTGACTTCTTTCTTGACCATTTAGATTCCTTTTACTTTTTTCTGTTGACTGATTGCTGAGACTAGGACTTCCAGCACCATGCTGAACAACTGTGGTACGTTATCGATCTGTTCTTTATTTATATATTTTAAAAGATTTTATTTTATTTATTTATTTGACAGAGAGAGAGAGAGAGATCACAAGTAGGCAGAGAGGCAGGCAGCGAGAGGAGGAAGCAGGCTTCCTGCTGAACACAGAGCCCCATGGCGGGGCTCGATCTCCAGACCCTGGGATCATGACCTAAGCCAAAGGCAGAGGCTTTAACCCACCGAGCCACCCAGGCGCCCTTGATCTGTTCTTTTTTTAATACTTTTTTTTTTAAGGTTTTATTTATTTATTTGACAGACAGAGATCATAAGTAGGCAGAGAGGCAGGCAGAGAGAGGAGGAAGCAGGCTCCATGCTGAGCAGAGAGCCCAAGTGAGGCTCGATCCCAGGACCCTGGGATCATGACCCAAGCCAAAGGCAGGGGCTTTTTTAATCCACTGAGCCACCCAGGCACCCCTTGATCTGTTCTTAACAAGAAATTGTAAACAAAGTTTCTTTGCTTTTAATTTTTTTTAAAGATTTTATTTATTTATTTGACAGAGATCACAAGTAGGCAGAGAGGCAGGCAGAGAGAGAGAGAGAGAGAGAGGAGGAAGCAGGCTCCCTGCTGAGCTCTCGAGATCCTGATGCAAGGCTTGATCCCAGGACCCTGGGATCATGACCCAAGCCGAAGGCAGGGGCTTTAACTCACTGAGCCACCCAGGCGCCCTCCCCTCCCCTCCCCTCCCCTCCCCTCCCCTCCCCACCCTTCCCCTCTCTTTCTCTCTTTCTTTTTAAAAAGATTTTATTGATTTGACAGAGAGAGACAGTGAGAGAGGGAATACAAGCAGGCTTCCCACTGAGCAGGGAGCCCAATATAGGACTCGATCCCAGGACCCTGGTATCATGACCTGAGCCAAAGGCAGACGCTTAATGACTGAGCCACCCAGGTGCCCGTTTATCTTTTTTTCTTTACCTGATCTATCCAGAGTTTTGGAACGCCTTTTCCACAACAATATATTTGCATCAGCTCAGTGAGAATCTGTTCTTTCTGTATCAGGATGTCTAGTACACCTAGTCCCCTGCTTCCTTTGATCCACAGTTGGTAAAAAGGGATTTTTTTTGCAAAAGCCCAAACAAAGCCATGGGGAATAATAACACTTTGGTGGGACAATCTTCCACCGTGTGCTCTTGGTAGATGAAAGCATTGTCATCATCTGCAGGCCAGAGACATTTGTCATTAGAAAGATATCTCCAGAAAGACACTTCAACCCCATGGATGGGCCCTGTCAGGGACTGTTAATCGACCCTTGTGCTGGCTGACTTCTCGGAACATGCCCTTGGATCCAGGTATCACATATAAGCAAGTACCAAACCCTGAGTGGGCACACACTGTCTGGTGACCTGAAAGTAAAGGTTTTGGAAGCTGCAACAGATGCTTAAGGCGACCGCTTTCCCAAGGTGAGCAGACCAGGCCTGTATGCCTCTTTCTTGCTGCTCCTTGTTTAATTTCTTCCCCTCTTGTTCGGGATGGCAACGTTCTGACCCATATTTCCCAGCCTGTTGCCAAAAAGGGAAACCTCTGTGACTGTCGAATCTTTCCAGAAACTGACAGGTTCATTATGTCAGACATCCCTCTGTCTTCTGTGTCACCAGTTGTCTTAGTCCCAGATGCCACTGTTGATTATACCGGCACATTTGTGGGCATCGGATGAGGCCATCTACAGTGGGGATTCTCACTCCTTGTTTCACGCTTCCTCCAGCCGTAACTGGACTAGGTCAGTCCAACACCTGCACCTTTGCCAATCGTATGAGGGTGGCACCCCCACATTCTTTTCCTTCTCTCCGTACAATCCATTCCCCTGCAGGGGAGCTGCAGATGGGCTACTTGCTCTTTGGAAGACTTTCAGAAAAGACCCTTGCATGTTGGGATGATCCCTCAGAATGTCATGCCGGTTCCTCTGATTCCTGCCTTGAAAAGGTCAGTCGGCGCTGGGTGGCGCAGTTCTTAAAGTTTCTGCCTTCGGCTCAGGTCATAATCTCAGGGTCCTGGGATCAAGCCCCATGTCGGGCTCCCTGTGCAGTGGGGAGTCTGCTTCTCCCTCTCCCTCTCCCTGCCCCTGCTCATGCTCTCTCTCTCTCTAATAAATAAAATCTTTTTAAAAAGGGGGGGGTCAATCAGGGAGTTCCAGCAAATGGATCTGTCACTGAGCGGACCTCAGCTGGGGCCCTCTGTACTCCCCCAGTTTCATTTCGGTCCACACTGGGTGGCATTTCCCATGGGTGTGTGAGCGTCTAGATAGCTGGCAAGTTGGACGTCAGGCCTTACCGGGATGTTTAACTGTCCGTGTCAACATCCATAATAAATTAGAAGCCTCTCCTGTTAGTCTGCTCCATGAAACCTCCAGAGCCACCCGAAACAGGAACTTCCAGGAGCCGTACATGACTGTTGCAGGCAGGCTGCCCTCGGGAGGGCCGGTCTGCTCCACGGCCGGAGTAGCAGCCGTCCAGCAAGGACCACCTGACTCACTGGCAGAAGTGGTTTTGGAGAGTTGGATGGCCCTTGCGTAGCTACTTGATACACGCAGAGGGGTTTGTGCACTTGCGGATCCTCCCTACCCCCCCCCCCCTCCGCCGTAGCACATGGGTAGGTGCCTCCGGACAGGACGGAATCCAACTGTAAAAAGTTGGGGAGCAAACACAGTGGTTGCAGCAAGTTCTACCTGATTCTTCATGGTCCTTGGATCTGTTCAGTGGTGACCTTCAGGCCTAGGGTCCTAGTTCAGAGCCATAATACAATTCGGAATTGTTCTGCTACCTTTTTTCCCCCTTGGGATTTTTATTCAAGGGTGAGTGCGAGCAGGGGGAGAGACAGAGCGGGAGAGAGACTCTCCAGCAGACTCTGCTGAACGTGGAGCCCAGTGCTGGGTTCAATCTCGACCCTGAAATTGTGACCCGAGCCAAAATCAGGAGTTGGAGACTTTAAACGACTGAGCCGCCCAGGCGCTTCTGCCTTGCTACTTTTAATTCTGCTTTATGATTTTAGGATTTGTGCCTGTGGCCTGTCAAACCTTTGTGGAAATGATGTGCCCAGTAAGTAGACACTGGCTCAGTGCTTCGAGCTGATCTGGTGTGTACAGCTGTGGCCGGATAGAGCCTTTGGATGGTTAGTGCCTGGGGGTTCTCCCTCCTCCTCTCGTTTACTCAAATGGGGCCTGAAACGACTTCTAACTGCTCGGCCTTCTGCCTCTGACGCGGGGCGGGACAACCGGGAAAAGCCCTTCATGGCACCAAGGGTCAAAAGCCGTGAATACAGAGAACTCAGCTCTTGATCGGTTAGGCTTTTGGAGAAGGATCTTGATCAAAAGGGGTAGATGTGAAAATAGAAGGAAACTTGATTTAGAATGGAGTCCGAACGCTCTGGAGGGAATGCTCTCACACACGAACTTTCTGTCCCAGCTCACTTCAGACGCCCAGGCAGGAAGAAGGTCACTGTACGGGCTCAGCAGGAGGAAGGTTTTCTCCTTGCCCAGCAGTTGCCTAGCTGGTGAAAAACCCTGTCACCACCCTGAACCTGGCGCCCCTCTACTTCTGTTCTTTCTCCTTTTTTCTCTGTAAGGTTCTTCTCCTTTGTTCTCCAGACTCCGCCTGTGGTTTGCTATAGCTTGCACGGCTCAAATTGCAGTTCCTCTGCTAGTCCTGAATAAGCTCATTGTACTGGTAAAATAACTGGCTGTTTTATTTTTAAGGTTAACAGATGGAATGTTCTGTAAATGTCGGTTCAGTCCATCTGGTCCAATGTGGTGTTGAAGTCCAGTGTTTCCTTATTGATTGATTTTCTGTCTGGATGATCTCCATCATTGAAATGGGGTTTTCAAGTCCCCTGTTGCGATCATATTGCTGTCTCATTCTCCCTTGAGGTCTGTTAATATTTGCTTTATATGTTTATGTGTTCTGATGTTGGGTGCATCAATATTTACAAATGCTGTATTTTTTTGATGAATTTATCCTTTTATGATTATATGATGAACTTCTTTTGTCTCTTGTTAGTTTTTGACTTAAAATCTACTTTCTCTGATTTATGTATATCTACCCCTACTTTGTTTGGGCAGTTTGCATGCAGTGTCTTCTTCCATCCCTTCACTTTCAGTCTCGTGTGTCCTTAAAGCTCAAGTGAGTGTTTTGTAGACAGCATATTTATGGATCTTGGTTTTTTTTTTTTTTTTTTTTTAATCCATTTAGCCACTGTGTCTTTTGATTGGGGGAACCAAGTTCTTTTATATTTAAAGTAATTATTGATAGGTACAAGATTACAATCACCATGTTGTTGTTTTCTGGTAGTTCTGCAATTCCTTTGTTTCTTTCTCTTCCTTTGTATTTTGATAATTTTCAGTAGTGGTATGCTTGGGGTCTCATCTTTGTTTAAGAATTTACTTATTTATTTGATAGAGTATACCAAGGGGAGTGGCAGGGAGAGGGAAAAGCAGGCTCTCCACTGAACAGAGAGCCTAACACGGGGCTTAATCCTAGGACCCTAGGATCATGACCTGAGTTGAAGGCAGACACCTAACTGACTGAGCTGCCCAGGTGCTGGGTTTCATCTTTTGTGTATGTACTACAGATTTTTGCTTTGTGATTACCATGGAGCTTACATAGAAGGTATGTAACATGGTCTTTTTTTTTTTTTTTTAAGATATATTTATTTATTAGAGAGTGGGTGAGCAGGGGGCTGGGCAGAGGAAGAGGGAGACGATCTCAAGCAGACTTCCTGCTGAACGTGGAGCCCAAGGCAGGGTTCAGTCCCACAATTGGAGATCACGACATAAGCCGAAATAGTCGGACGTTTGACTGACTGAGCCACCCAGGCGCCCCTGTAATAGTCTAGTTTTAACTCCTAACAACTTATGTTTGAACGTCTACAGAAGCTCTACATTTATACATTGCTTCCACTTTTTGTTTTTGATATTCCTTTGCAAATTATAGTTAATTTTTAGTACTTTTGTCTCTTAATCTTCACACTAGAGTTGTGATTTACCCAACACTGTTAAAACATTAGAATATTCTGAATTTAACTGTATGTTTGCCTTTTTGAGTGACTTTTATACTTGGATAGGGTTTCCTGTTGCTAATTAGCGTGTTTCCATCTCAGCTTGAAGCTGGCCTAGTGGTCATGACTTCCTTTAGCTCTTGTTTGGTAAACTCTCTATCCTTTGGTTCTGAAGGACAACTTTGTGAGTGTGGTATTATTCCTGGTTGGCAGTTTCTTCTCACCAATTTGAAAAGACCGTCAAGTTTTTGCTGACTAATCTGTTGGTAGTCTTACAGGGTTTCCTTTGTATGTTGCAAGGTTTTCTCTTCCTGCTTTAAGATTCTTTACTGTGGCCACTTCAGTTACACTGTGTCTGTGTGCATTTCTTTAGATTGATAGTTTCTGGAACTCTTCAGGCTTCCTGACTCTCTGACAGGATGAATTCCACTGGCCTGTTTTCCAAGTTTGCTGATCCTTCTGTTTGATCTAGTCTGCTGTTGACCCATCTACCGAATTTTTCAGCTGTTCCTGTGTTCTTCAGCTGTAGGATTCGATACTTCATTTTCTCGTTGAGATTTTCGGTTTGTTCGTGTGGCTCTGACCTCCGTGAGCATCTGTAGAGTTACTTCGCACTCTTAGGTGAGTCACTTCTTTCTGTTTCATTACGGTTTGGTTTGGAGTTTGACTTTCGTTGAGACACACTCCACCGTCTCTTCGTTTTCCTTCATGCCGTGCTGACTTCTAGCCTGTGACCGGGCACCGGGCACCTAGCCTAGGCTCCAGTGTTCCTGGGTGGGAGGTGAACCTCCTCCGTCGGGCCGGCCCAAGCTCCTGGCTGCTGCTTAAATTTTTGTGACCGTCTAAGACAATTGTTTTGTTCTTGGTGTTTGCTGCTAGTTGAGTGTTTGTCAAGGCAGCGTAGTGTCCCTGCGGGGAAGATCACAGCACACACACGCGCGCAGTCTGAGTAGAAGCCAGACTCTCAGCCACTGGGGAAGTATGGAAGTGACGCCTCTTTCTGAGGTCACCTGTGAGATGGGTGTTTCTCCCATCTTCCCTAGGCCGAGTTCCTCTGCACTTGGCCAAGGAGGTCGGGGGGCTGGGGGAGTGTTGCTCCTGCGCCCATTAAAAACTGCTTTTTCTTTCTTTCTTTCTTTCTTCTTCTTCTTTTTTTTGCTGCAGTCCTGTGAACTGAGTGCAAGCAGCATGGGCTATCAAGCCAGGTGCTCCAGGGATATGTTGGGTGGCAGCCACAAAAACTAAGGCCCGATGTGTATAAGCTCCTTCTGGGGAGATACAGGCGCTTTGGAGTGGGCTAGAGGGGATTGGACAGAGGCTGCATCTGCTGGCTTCCCTGTTCTCTGGTGGCTTAGCAGGCAGCCCGTAGATGTGTGCTAAATGTAGAAGCTGAACTCTGAGACAACAGTTTTTAATATATGCAAACAGAACCTTTTCAGGGAAAGATCAAGAGATAGTCCTCTAGGGCTGGTTAAGCACCATTTCCTTGTTAGTCTTCTGGGCCTGGGCTCATGGCTATAAGCCCTGCTGGCTTAAAAGAGGTGTTTCAGGATGCCTGGGGGGCTCAGAGGGTTGAGCATCTGCCTTTGGCTCAGGTCATGATCTCCAGGTGCTAGGATCGAGCCCCATGTCTGGCTCCCAGCTCGGCGGAGAGTCTTTCGGAGTCTTTCTCCCTCCCCGTCTCCCCCTGCTTGTGCTGTCTCTCTCGAATAAATAAAATTCTTTAAAAAAAAAAAAAAAAGGCAATTTTAGGGGCCCATCTCTGTGTTAAAACTTGAGGCACTAAATGTGGGGTCCGATCTGTTCAGGGGGAACCGTGGGGTTGGCAGCTTCCGGCTGATTGCGCGGCATCATGTCAGGGTTGGGGTTTATGGTGAGGGCTTGGCTCAGCTTTTCCTGCCCATTTCAGTATGTAGAAGAGTAGCTCAGCCAGTTGGATTTTTTTTCCATCAAAAATGAATCCGGGTGTAGTGGTGCATGTGCTGTGTTCTGGGGAGGAGTTCAGGGGCCTCCTGTGTCCCCGTCTTGGGCCAGAACCCTTAGCTCACGTCTTAACACATTTGGATACGACTCAGTTCTTCCCCACCTTGTGTTTTCAAAGACCTCGTCTAAGTAACTCATTGTATATTGTTTTAGAGCTTGGAGTTTGATAGCTTCGTTTTTCAGTCAACTTAAATTCTAAGCGGTATTCTTAACATTCCACATCAGGACAGATCCCATTTAAAGATCAGACGCTTCTTATGTACTTTTTAGGTGGCCGCATCCTCTAGAAGGCTATGGATGCGTGACGTGTGACACGAGAAGTCCCCGGCCCACTCCCCCCAGACGAGCCCCCCCCCACCCCCGAACGTATCGTGAGGAAGGCTGGGGCACAGGTTGGAAAAAGGATGTTCTTGGCCCAACCTGACTTAACTGTGTGTGTATTTTTGTTTCCTCAAAACTCTCTGTAGTTTTATGCATCCTAATACTCATTTTGAGATTTTGCACAAACATCTGAGAGTAGATGTGCCCTGCCCTGACTAGAGCAAGAGGTCGTGCTTTAGGAGAGATACTAACAAGGGGATCGTCTCTTTTAAATCTGAGTTAGAGAAATGAATGGTTGCTACTCTGCCCTCTAGAGGTTCCTGTGCTCTGTGGCCGGATTACTGTCAACAGACTGCATGTGATCTCATCTAGACATACTCCGTTTATTATGTAACTTAAACAGCTGCACAGAATGCTACAAAAGCAGAAGATTTTAAGTAGTGTGGCAAAGAGCATACTAATTGGGGTCCCGATTGTTCTTCTGCCAAGGATCCCGAGGTGGCATCTCAGTTAGCAACAGCAGTGGCTCAGTAAGTAACAAGGGCTGGTGGTCCTTACTCAGAAACTTCAGATGATGGAAAATCCCAGTGCCTGATCATGCTAACAGGTAAGCAAACGGACAGTAAAACGAGATCCTAAGTAACAAACTTAGCTCTGCTGCTTTTGAGAGTTAACTGTTAGATCTAGAGTGGTGGTGGTGTTCCCCCCCCCCCCTCCCCAGATCTAGATCTTCTCTACCTTGGGTTCACAAAGGAGCCAGTGGAACATGGTCCCTTGGGAAGGTTCAGCATTGTTTTTACTTTCCCACTTAAGCTTTGTATTAATCCCATATGTATAATTGCTTTTATTTGCTGACGCTAGTCAGAAAATTTGTATACTTTACGCAACTATAGAGATGGGGCAGCATCCTCCTAGAAACACGATTTCCATACACATGTGAAATCTTGATCATGCATACTGTTGAAAAATGACACCATACTGCAGCCAGAGAAGGAAGAGTATTTATGTATGGTAAAAAGGCAAGTGAGTGAAGCTATACCTTTATTGCATTACTCTTAGTACATCCACAACTGTTTCCACCTAAATAGATCTCTAAAATAAGCATACACAAGTATTGACTATTATCTACAAATATTTATTGTAACACTTGAATAGAACTACAGGAAGCCCTTGGCACTGATAGAAAATATTGATTCACTGTTAGGTTACAAAAATTTATACATAGCAAAATTTAATGCTCTTTACATAAAAAATATTAGACTACTTAAACAAAAAACTTTCAAAAATTCCTGGTAGTAGCTACCAGAATTAGAAAAGTAAAATTAGGCTTGAGACACTGCCTGTTCTAGAACACTGGACTCTAACAGCACCTCCACTGCTGGAAAAAAAATATTTAAATCTGTCATGCAACAGGAAAACAAAACAAGCTATTCTGGAACAACTGTTCTACACGGAAGAGAGCTTCTCCCAGTTAAAAGAAAAAAAGTCAAGATCCAAATAGGCATTTTTAGGCATTAACAACAACAACAGAAAGAATCCAAATGAAATACTATACTTGATGTTCAATTTTAATAGCATCTTGATAAAGGTATGCTTCCTTTCATTTTAATACATTTCTGCACATGTATATGTTTTAAAATCCAGGAAACAGCCAAACCACAAGTTAATTCTTAACATGAATATACATAGTTAACCCTATATTATGCAGCCCCTTTTAAAAAGCACTGATGCACCCAACAGTTATATGTATCATTTCATAAAGAACAACACAAAGTTTACCGTCACTAATATCCAGTACCTATAATCACTTAATGTTCTGGAACACAATGGTTTAGAAGGCAAGTTTCTTTTGAAAATGGCTTAAACTCAAGCAGGTGTTTTTTTGTTTTTTTTTTTCTTTTTTTATGTTGAACATCGAACTTTTATTATTCCAGGAAAGATTTTTAAAAATGAAATAAATACCAACCCTAATTTAAATCACTTAAGTATTCAAGTCTATAAAAGTAGGAGGAGGTCTGTGGTCTACTTGTAATTAGGTTTTAGATAGTTGGTATGAAACTGTAAACTTGCTATTCAGACCACATAGAAATGGTTGCGAATGGTGGTCATTTTAATAAGGTAACACTTCTTAATTAAGAAAAACATTGGTGGAACAAAAGTCTGTGAAGGATTTGGGGTCTCCTGTTGTAAAATAAGTTCCTAGAAATTTAAAACAAATACTCATTAAGGCAGAGCTGACATTTATTTCCCAGGAAAGAAGAATGACAACTGGGCCATTTTATTTAAAGGAAATCTATTATAAAATTGATTCTGGAAAGCTTGTCAAGGAGTCAGAATCCAGCTTCTTTGGGGGCAGGTGTAGCAGAATTATAGTAGCTCCTTTTAGCATTATTGAAAAATAGATTTCTCATTGGGTCAGGAGATTAATGTAGGCTGGACTCAAGGGGTAGGGAAGGCAGCTAATTTTTAAAAAGTCAATTGTTAAGAATCACATTATCTTTGAGCCAAAGTTTAATAAATGTCAGCTGTCAGAAATGGAACCCCCCCCCCCATTCCATTTTATTCCCTATAGATGAAGTGACTGGTGGACAGATGGCATATGTGAATTGATGGTCACGTTCCTTGATGCCGGCACAGCCTCGGTCCCTCTCAAGGAACAGGCCATGTCCCCATCGCCTGTTTTGGTAGGATCGCTCTACCGATAAACCTGAACATGCCACCAATTTCAGAAAGATCAACCATCCTTTTGTCAAAGTGTTGCCTTTTAAAATGGCTAACATGAAACCTCCAACATCTGCTCTAAAGAAAAAGATTGACCTGCTGGAAGGTGTTCCTAGAAATACATCCCAGCAGCTGGAGCCAGACAGTGAAGTGGATAGGCTGTTTGGTGGGGTACACATCTGTACTGCAGAGCAGCTGTCTCGGCAGTGGGCAGAGCTGTCAACGCGTCGGCCGTAACGCTCTGGCAAACATTTATGTGTACGAATTGAGTTGTTCTTTTGACCGAGACTGGATATCTTGCAGTTCCTGTTCTTCCTTTGCTTTGACATCCTGGTAAGCCTGCATTTTGCTTGCATCCTTTAAGTAAGCCCAGTTAGAAGACAGTATCATGAGGAAGTGGATCTGGAAAAGAAGGGCGAGCGTGATGGCTAGTGAGCATGTCAGAAGGCAAAGCAAGCTGCTAGGCAGTTAGACGGTCTGTGCTGTCAAAGGGGAGAGGGTTATTCGGATTAATACTCATTCCGCTGTCAGAGCCCTCAGACCTGGAAGCATGCTCTACTAGTATGCTTAAGAGTAAGAGGCTGAAGAAAAGTTAGTATACAAACACAATGAACTGAAAAAAAAAAAAACGGCCAAAGTTATTGTTAAGTAAAAGCAAAAATGAAACAGGAGAGGGTTGTTTTGTCTTGTTTTTTCTTTACCATTTTGGGAGTAATTGTAAGTAACGCAGACGTTGGAAACACCTTGTGTGCTTATCTTAAAATCAGGGCAGTGCCAAGATCTTAATCAATTCCCCGAAGGCCTATAAGTGAATGATACTTATTTTGAGTAACTCATCAACTGCGGAGTTAACGGGAAAATTACGTGTATGTCAAGACCAAAATGCAGACCTCTAGGCCCAGCCCGCCGTCTGCGTGAGCGCGTGCGCAGTAGCGCACCTCTGGTTTTCGTTCTAGGCCTGCCTTAGTGCAGGTCACCCAGGGTACAGATC
The DNA here is from genome assembly GCF_030435805.1 of Mustela lutreola. Taxonomy (NCBI): domain Eukaryota; kingdom Metazoa; phylum Chordata; class Mammalia; order Carnivora; family Mustelidae; genus Mustela; species Mustela lutreola. The sequence goes on from NC_081308.1 coordinate 9,941,882, forward strand.
CTTCTTCTCCACAGTGGAGGTGGCCAACCCTTCTCGCCCGCTCCTTTTCCTCATCTGCCCTGCAAAATCTACATCTCCGGTTCCTCCGATTTCCTTTTCAACATATTTGAGACTTTCCGATCCAGGCCCCATGGCTATTGCGCTCAGCACCGGACATGCGGGGTGAGAGCCGGCTACGGGCAATCAGACACTCCGCACCAAAACGCACCAAGGCGAGGTTGCTGCGGAGAGCTACACGCCCCACGTACAGTCCCACAGAAAAGGACAGGGTGCCCTTGCTTTTTCTTCACATTGTCCTCTAGCTGGGTGGGCTAACTGGAGGGGCCTGTACTGGGTAGTGAGCCATGAGATCAGAAAAAGAGTTGTAGTCAAATTTACAGTGTGTTTGCCTTTTTTTCCAGAGTCGAAGAAAACGCGTCTCTGCCATCTCCTCTCCAGCACTGGTACTGGTTATCAAGCAAGCAACAGTAATAGACAAGGCCGGTGTTACAAAGTTTTAACACTTCATTTAGAGATACTGCTCCAAGTTCAAGAGAATTAGTTATTAACGGATGCTCACCAAGGTCAGTACATAACTGAATCCTTTTCACAACGTGGAAATAGCCAGATCTCATCTTTTTGTAATTCACTCAGGGTAAGTCATCTTATTAATCTACAATGCAAAATGAGTGGACTAGAGCTATTTACAAATTCCTGTCACCAGACTGCAGCAACCTAGGCTCGGCTTTAGTCAGGGAGATGTCAGGCTCCCGAGGAGCGCTCCCTACGGCTCCTCGTTGGCCTTAAGCAATTTAGAATTTAGTGCAGCAATCTTCCCGACTCTTAAACTTCAAGACGGCATAGTTATAGGTAGTAGCCATCATGTAGATCAGCTGGTGGAAGAGAACAGAACACGACAGTAAGACAACGGCAGTCAGGGCGGCCACCCGCTTGGGACCCACGGCCTGGCTTCTTCCCCATCTATCATCACCCAGAAGGGGGTCCTGCGGGGCACACAGACGTCCTCGTGCTTCACATGCACACCGCTAGTCCTGGCCTCTGCCCTCAGGCTGTTGATGCAGAAGCCTGGGAGGTGCTAGAAGATGAAAAGCGCCAGGGGAAGCTGGGGGGCCCGTGTCCCCTGGTCTTCCCCAGCCGGCCCCTGTGGCAGCTTGGAATCCACCGCTGGCCCCTCGCTCAGCAAGAGCACAGGTCGCCCCCAGGATGGGAAAGGCCGTTGTTTGCGGGGGCCAGAAAGTTTCCCTCTGGGTCTACCGAGCCTCGATTTCTTGAACGCCCACAGCGAGCCCTCCCGACCTCTGGCCGTACACGCAGGAACCGGGGGCCCTTTATACTTGCTCCTCCTTAGCGGCCGGTTCCCTATCTGCCCCTTTCCCTCCGTGTGACTGTCCCTGCTCGCGGCATGGGCCTGGTCCCCGGCGGACACGCAGAGTGGGGCCCGGGGTTAGGCTCCCAGCTGCGGTCAGCCAAGGCCCCAGCGGCTTGTCTCAGACTCTCACCGAGCCGCCCTGCCGCAGGCGAGTCCGTGCTGAGGCAGGGAGGGGGTTTGCATTCTGTGATTTTGCTCTTTACAGGTTTCCTGGCCACAGTGCCGAACGAAGGGCTCTCGAAAGTCTCAGAGAGCAAGACGGCTCGGAGGGACCACGGAGCTTCCTTTAGGTAGGAGCTGTAGTGCGGACACCAGGAGCTCAGTGTTAACACCACCATGGTCTACACTAAATCAGGTATCTTGGAGCAGAACCACATCAAACAAGGTTATGTGGTGATACGTTTGAAAAGAGATGTACCCGGCGGTGGCAGAAAGTGAACCCTGTGTGTCCCCCTCGAAACAGCGGCTCAGTGGCAGAGGAGATCACCAAAGCAGCTCAACCGTCCCAGGCGGAGGGCTACCTATAGGCAGTGCCAGCTGGAAACGCAGATCTCTTGGCAGAGATGCCTGACCAGTCCAGGCTCTCGGTGCACCCCTGTCCTAGGCCAGGCCTGGGTACTACCCTGTCGTCTTCCAGCAGAATCCAAGTTCTGCCACCTGCGCTCTAGGTCTACCAGGCAGCACGGTCTGCCTGCGCCCCAGCCCGGGGGGAGATCTACATGGGTGACGTGGACCCGGGGCTCCGTCCCGGAGGCGGACCGCAGGAAGGCACATCTGGCAGGAGAGCCTGGAGGGGGGGAGCGGCACTAGGCGGGCGTGGGGCTGTGGCTACTCACCAGGGCGACGACAGTGGCGCCGGCTCCGGCGCAGGCCACGATGAACAGGTGGTAGGACATGTAGAACTAGGAAAGAACAGGGCACCGGGTGAGCACTGTACACGGAAGGGATGGGCCTCTACCTGGTCCTGCTCCTCTAGGGCTGCTTTCCCCGGGGCCGCTCCCTGGTAGGGGCGAGGGGGCATGCTAAAGCTTCCTGAGGCCCAGGCTGTACCCACGACTAGTTAAATCTCAGTGGTGGGCGGTATAATTCTCCTCACGACTGCCCTGTGCCACCTCCCTTGGGAGCCCCTGCTTGGAACCAGGCCCTGGTATGGACAAGCCAACTGGCTGGCGACGGAGCAGGACGGGGCGGGGGTGGGGGGTGGCGCTGATGATTTCAGTAACTTGTGGCTTTCCCAAAGCAGGCTCCGATTCCCCGAAGGATGCGAGCTCCCCCTGGTGCCCTTGAGAAAACCGCTCTAACCAATGCCCAAAGCCTGCTCTAAGGCCTGAGTTTAAAGCAAAGTGGGTTAGGGTGTACTGCGAGCTAAGAGTGAGTGAGAAGTAGTGATGACCAGCTGTGACCAGATTGAGAGGAATTGGGCTTCTATACAAATTCTAGGGTTTGTTTTTTTTAAAGGGGATCTTTTCTGTATGAAAATTTGCATCTGTCCCATGATGAATGTCCCACTTTGAAAAACCGTGTGAAGGTGAAAGAGAAGAATCTACGTGTGTTTTCTGATGGAGGCGGTTAGGGTCACTCTCAAATTAGTGCCCGAAGAGAAAGCTCTCGGAGTGCTAAGGGTCCTCCCTGAACCGGCTGGACCATGCAAAAGGGGCATTTTCTAGGTCAGAAATGGGTGAGTATGGGTGAAGACAGACTGTTGGTTTGATCTTAAAAAGTCTGCAGAGAGAAGCCTGCCTTCCTCGCATCTGTAGCACCTGCTGCTCTGTCCCGCCAGGAGGGCCCTTTCCTCAGCCGGCTCTGCCAAGCGGCCATGTCCAGACCCTGACAGGAGAAGGGTTTACCTCATTGGTGTTGCAGATGTTCTCGAGGGCGGAGCCGCAGATCTTCCCTGGGAAAGCGTTCCAAGGGATGATTCCTGTGAGGTAAAGCCCGACAGAAGGTTAGCGGTCGGTTAGTGCCGCCCCACCGCAGTGGCCCTTGCTCTTACTCGTCCCCACCAACATGACACCTCTGCCGACCAGGCCGCTGAGAATCAGTAAGAAGTCCTCCTTAGCAGGACAAGAGCCAAGTCAACTGGTCCTTAAGTGCTTTAAGCTGCTTTGTTCTCCCTGCCAATTGTGCGTGCTTGAGTTGACCTCATATTGTAAAAATTGATTTTCCAACCGGTTAAACAGCTGGAGGACAGCCACCTTCATATAGGATTTCCCAGTCCATGGACTTCCTACTGAAGTCCCCAAATTGAGGGTCTACACTCAAAGTTTATGGAATTTGGATTCTGTAGGTCTTTTATATTCATTTTCACTGGGATTGGAAATCCAATTGGAAATTTAACAAAATGGAAGCATGGTGGAGTCCAGTCCCCTGTCCCACCTCTCTGCTGTGCCATGGCCCACCGGGTTGCTGGTCTCTGTGCTGTGTGCTAGGTGTGTGCTTTTAAATATTAAACACATGGAGATAAAAATACATTATATGTTTATAAAAAAATTTTTAAATTCTATTTTTTTTTTTAACTTATTAAAATTTTTTATAAACAGCTCCAGTTACTCTTCTCCCAGGAGGTGAGGAAGGCTTTCTTTAAAAAGTCCCTTAGCCCTTCCATCCCTGCCATGGGCCCAGAGACGCTGGAGGAGAACGGGCCATGACAAGTCCCCACGCTGTCCGTGAAACCAGTGATTTCCCATACAGAAGACTTACAAATAGGATCGCTAATGGCCAGAAGTTTTGAGTCAAATATTTAAGACTAAGGAAATGATATGCATCTAAACATTCACAAACACTTTTTAAAGAATCATCTTTAGGCTCTGTTTTCAAACCATCAGGAAGACCAGTGCGGCTGAACCTTGGTGTTTATGAGAAAACTACTCCAGTGGGCAGTCCTGGGCAAGTTTCTCATTATGTTGTAAGAAAAGACGTTGAAGCCAAGCCCCATGGGAAAAACAAGAAGCACAAATGAAACCGTCCTCTCTCCTGAGAAATCTTGTCTTTAATTTTAATGAAAAGTACCCACCCCCCCACCCCCCCACCGCCTTGCTGTTTCTGCCAGGAACAGGGTTCCTCAGCATCTTGGCAAGAAGCACTCATTAAAGTCCTGACTTGGGAGGCTGCCTCTCAATTTAATTGACAGGAAGAGCAATGGCCCTTCTGCGGCTTGTCAAAATGAACCAACCTTAGCTGCCCATTGCAAGTATCCCATTCATTAGAAAATGGGTTTGAAGGGGTTTCCAACAAGTCAGATTTTATTGAGTTCAGTCTGATGACTTTAAAATGTCTGGATTTTGTTGCATTTTCCAGGAGAGCTGAAGTTTAAGCAGTTGGTCATTTTAAAAGCCCGGATTGAAGAGTGGGACATGGAAATTAATTGGACTACAGGGCATACCCAATATTTTGGATAAAGACTTGAATGGTACAAAACTGAAAAGAAATTGAAAAAAAAGTCTGTAATCTTTTGATGTCCAGAAGATGGATTATAATGCACTGCTACTTGGTAACCCAGTTTGAAAAGTTTCCTTTGTTCCATACTTGAAAATACAACAAAAATCTGTATTACAACTAAGAGTGTAAGTGACGTTTCCCTCCAGAAAACAGAGCATACGTTAAGAATAACGTATGACAGCGATCATGGTGATTCAAAAAGCCACCCGTGTAATCACTCAGGTCCAGAGGGCTGCACAGGAGGCTAGAGGTTCCGCGGGGCAACGGAAGGGGACGGTACCGTATTGTCGGATGTCCACGCAGATCTGCTCCACAGCGGCCGTGCCGTTGGTCTGCGGCGACTTGATAACCTCACAGGTTGACCAGATGTTGTAGAACATAAATACGGGCACGGCGGAGAAACCAAACACACCCAGCCAGGCCACTCCCAGCACGTAGGTGAGGAACACGAACTGAGCAGAAAAAGGAAGAACAATCATTACTGCGGGGGGACGGGGCAGGGTACAGCACCTGGGGGCGCAGCGTTCACACAGCTCTGGCTGGATGGCGAACCCCGGGGTCTGCGTTCCCAGCAACACTTGGGCCATGGGAGCGATGGGCACGGTGACAAGGAGAGGGGAAGCAAGGGCTGGGCCAGGGCGGTCACGCTTTCCAGAGCTCCACGATGGACAGTGTGACCGCCTGTGCAGGTGCCCTTCTCGGGAGCTGGCCGCCCACCTGCCGCTCTCCCGGACTCGCCGTGCAGAGCGTCCGGCTGCTTTCACGGGCCTTGATGTTCTGCGCCGCAAGCGTAGTACGGGGACAGGTGCTCCAGGAAGCCCTTTCTCGAAAGGAACTTCCCTAGTTTCACAGGTCCGCGAAATCACTAAACGCATTAGGTAACAGTCTGAAACAGCCCTGAGCACGAGCTTAAGGCACAGTGTCTGGTACCACTCCCCTGTCCCTCTCCGCTGTTTCATCTGGAAGATGCGCAGCAGCTCTGGGCGCACGGCCGCTCTCCAGCCTGCTCTGCACACGTGGGCGTGGACAGCTTCGGGAAGAACCTCGTCCCGGGGCTTCGCTTCACCGCCTAACCTGCCTTGACTACCAGTTTCAGAGACTGATGAAAAGCTGTTCCAAAAACATCACGTCAGGATAGTCCTATTTTCAGAAGGGGCACCCAACGGAGCCATTCTCACTGGGCTCTGCTCTTCTTCAGGCGATGCTCAAGAGCTCAGGGCTGCTTGGGGGACAGGCTCGCACTGCAGGAAATGGCAGAAGTCACCTTCGCTTGTATCTCAGGGGCACTGATACTTACAGAGGCATTTGCATTTCTAGGGAGAGTAAAGCCCCTTTCAGCAGTTTCACACTCCCTGCGGGCCCTGTGCTTATGGATGGGCTGCTCCAGACCAGGCTGCTTTTCCTGACCCACCCTTCAAAAGGATCTTTGCAGAGTAATTAAAAAGAAAAGACTTGAACATGGCCTTCCAGAGGCCGTCAGGGCTCCACAGGGCAGGCCTGTGGAGAGCGCCCCCTGCAGACCTATCCTGTCCTGGGGCCGTAGGCCTTCACCGGCGCTTCCAGAATGCGCTCCCCAGTAGCGGCTTTCTCGTAATGGGCCGGTGAGCTCCGGGCCTGCTCATGGACAAAGGGCAGCTTCACTGTCCCAGGTGGGCAGAGCTCACGGAGCTTTCTGGCGGAAGCTGGTCTGCCCTAGCTGTCATCAGGGCTCCCGGTCACCTAGCATGCTCCAGGGCAGCTCTGTTCTCCGGTCCCCTAGAAGGTACTGTCCTGCCTCCAAGATCCTGCCGTCTGGTTCCAGACCATCACAGTAAAGCGAGTCAATTTAATTTGGGGGTTTCCCAGTGCAAACTCCTGTTTATACTGTAGTCTGGTAAGTGTGCAAGAACATCAGGTCTGGAGAAGACAAGGTACTGACCTTTAAGAAAATATACTTGATTGCTCAAAAACGCTAACCGTCACCTGAGCGTTGAGTGGGTCCGTCTGCCAGCCGGCGGAAGGTCGCTGCTGGCTGCTCGGCAGTGACGTCTGTGCAGCAGATGCTTCTTCCTTTCACTCCGCAGTGCTGCCCCAGGCCGGGCTGTGCGACGGTGTGTCACTGACTGAACCGCTTTCAGAACTGGACAGAGTCCTCTCCAGTGCCTTGACGGCTTCAGCAGGAGCCCTTTCTGTCACCAGCCGCTAGCGAGAGCGTCTGCCTGCCCTTTGCGACTCTGAAGCCAGGCGCTGACCTCTCCTTTCCAGCTATGAAAGTCATCGGGGGCATCTTCTTCCAGTGGAAGGCTGGTCTCCACTGGAAATCCGCGCTGCTGCACTTGGCGCTCTGATGTCGTGGGGTTGGCTTCTTTCCTTAGAGCCCGTGAAGCAACCTCTGCAGGCTTCCGACGTCCCTTCTGCGGCTTCCTCCCCAGGTTCCAGCTGGTCTGCCCTTCCGTCCAGAGAACTACAACAGTCTCTTACCGCTTGTGTGTTCACTGGACTAACACCTTTCATTTCCTTTAAGAACTTTCCTTCGCATTCACTCCTTGGCGGTTTGGCACAAGAGGCCTGGCTTTCCGCCTGGCCGGGCTCTCGACTTACTTTCCTCGCTAAGCTTGGTCACTTCTAGCTTTTGGTGGAAAGTGAGAGAGACAGGTGACTCTTCCTTTCCCTTGAACCCTTAGAGGCCACTGTAGGGTTAGTAACTGGCCTGATTTCAATACTTTTGTGTCTCGCAGAATAGGGAGGCCCGAGGGAGAAAGATGGGGCCGATGGCCGGTCCGTGGGGCAGGAAGAATGGACCCAGCCTGTGTCAGTTACTGCCTCTAGCCACCTCAGACATCACCACGAACAACAGAGTAATGAGAAAGTTTGCAGTACTGTAAGAAGTACCAAAATGGGACAGACTCGAAACGGATAAATACTTCGGGAAAACGGCGCCCACAGATGTGCTGGCCACAGGATTGCCACAGCCCTTCCGGCCCTCCCGTGTTTCACCACCACAGTGGCCATGAAGTACGACGTATGGAGCCAACCCGTGTTCAAGGCACCCAGGGTGGCTTTTCAACGTTTTGGAACAGAGATTTCTTGAATAAAACTGAACATGTAAAAGAGGCAAAAGTAAGCTGTGCTGGCGGCGGGGCGGAGGTCTTCACGCCTGACCTGTTGGGCCAGAAGTCCCCTGCGCACTCGCGCCTGGTCCCCAAGAACCGCCCTGAGCCCAGGCCCCGGCACAGCTCTGGGGCACTCTCTACGGCCCCCCTATTGAATGCCTTTACAAGGTAAACTGAGGCACGTTAACATCTTTCACGACCTGTGCAGGCATGTGGGGACACACATCCACTGCACTGGGGCAGCACCAGCAGCACGAGCGCAGGGAGAGATGTCGTGAGTGCAGACACGGAGTCCAAGTTCAGACCCCGTGTCACAGGCTGCTAGTGCAGCAGCTGGCTCAGGGGAAGCCCGCGGAGCACGGGGCATGCTGCTTCTTAAGTTTCCTCTTCTGGGATTCTAGCGCCCCGACTCTGGCTTTGGTTTCAGTTTGCTCTCACAGGCTGCCAAGGGATTAGGGCCACCTTGGGGAGTGACTTCACAAAGACTGTCCGCCAACATGTTCAACACCAGGCAGATGTGCCCTGCATTGGGGCAGAAACCGGAGCCCCCCGAGTGAGAGGGGAACTGGCTTGAGGTTCCCCCACACATCTACTTTCTGCGGCTCTCTCCCCTAGGCTCCTGACTTCTCTTCTTCCTCCTATGGTTGCTTCCTTCCCCGACCTAAGCACCACCCCCCAAGTTGGAGAGTAGTTATATCTTTTTGTAAATAACAGAGTTTTAAACTCATTTATTTCCCTGTTCTGTGGACTTCATCTTAAAAAGCCAAATTGAAATGACAGTCCCATCAGGACAGTCCCGTAGGGGATGTGGAGTTGGAGGGGCTCCTATCATCCAAGAATTAAAGGGTTAAACAAGCAAGCGGGGGAGCTCACTGCTGCACGGCATCTGTCCCACCCGTGCCCCTCCGGGGGCGATGCAACTGTCATTCCAGGGAGCTCACACGGTGCCACGGGCCCCATGCAGCTCCGTGCTGATGGGACGGCAACCCGTGCGCACTATCTCCCCGGCCTGGCGCTGACAGGGACAGCGACACAGAGCTGCGCCAGGCCCTGGTGTAAGACCTCGCTGATGGCAGTCACTGTGCACAGAGAGGCCCCCGGCCTCCCACAGGAGCGCTGTCCATGCGGGCATCACGGCTGGCAGCCCTGCCCTCAGGACGACCGTCACAGGTACAGGCTGGGGGCAGCCGTGCTATGGGAACTGAGGACTAGCCCAGCCCCTGATGGAGGACAGGACAGGCAGCCTGCCAGAGGGCGGAGCCAGGGCAGAACCAGCTATCAGAGAACTTTCCAGAGCTCACTGGCTCAGAGATGCCCGCCCCTGAGGTGCCACTTGCCATTGCCTATGGGTTCAGAGGACTGGGAGGTGGGCATTCACCACAGGAGTGACATGGAGATAGGACCCGAGGCTCTATCAGATTATTTGCACCCTCGGCGGGGGCGGGGGGGGTAGGGGGGCATGTCCTTACATGCACGACAGTCCTTACATCTCTGGCTGTTTCTCCTCCGTTCTCCCACAAAGGCTCCTTTTCTGGAGTCTTCCCGGTAGACCGTGCTTTTCCCCAGGGCACTTTCCTCCATAATCCTGTCCCCTTGTTCATGCCTACCACCGGTCTCTGTCATTTCCAGCCCAAGTGTTTGCAGAAACCCCGGCCCCGGGTTCTCGGTGACGCTGCACTGCCCCCCCCCCCCCCCCATGGCCTCCAGCGACTACAGGCACACACGGCCCAGCTGGAGCCTGGCCGCTCATCCCGTCCGCTCGACATTAGTCCCACGGCCCGCTCCTAAGCGGCCAGCTTGCCCCCACTTGGCCCGTGCCCCCCTCCTTCCGCTCTGGCTGACCTTGCCTCCCTCCCAACCCTGACCCCATTTCCCCAGCCACTTGGAGATCGTGCTCGCCTTCGTGTGTGGGATGCCTGCACTCCCCGTACAATGGTGGATTCTAAGCCTGGCACTCGGGGCCTTTCCTGACCTGGTCTCTCCCCTTCCCAAGCAGCGTCACTTCCGTCCTTCCTCACTAGACCCTTCAGTTCCAGCTGGGGCACACTGCTGGCTCGCGGGGGCACCCCCCTTTCCTGGGGGACTCTGAAACAGCAGAACTGAGGGCCAGACAAGCCACAGGGACAGGGCCTTTCAGCCATTTTCCTAGGACCAAGGGTCCGTCCGGGGATGAGCAGCTGCACGGACACATCCCCCTGACCCAGCTGCCCAACCTACCACCGAGTTTCCTTCTGGGACACTCGAGAAGCCCGTCTTTCAAGGTTCCCCATGTCCACGGAAAGCCTGACAGGGACCAGGGACGCTGTGCAGGCCACGCACCGGCCGTGTCCCAACCCCTCGGCTCTGCTGGGAGAGCACGCGGCAGCACACGGCACACCAACTCACGCGTGGGGCTGCTGGCCAACACACCTAGGGTGCCCAGAGGCGACTTTCACTTCGTTCCCGCATATAACCTTCCCCAGCAATCTAAGGATAGAAAACCATTCTCAGCTCGTGGGCCGCGCGGAGACAGATGACAGGCCGGATTTGGCCCAAGGGCTGGCGTTGGCTCTGAGCTGCCTGAGGACGAGAGCCTGTGTTGTCCTCTTTGCACACCCACGGCGACTAGCAAGATCCGCAGCCGGGTGCTTAGTAGAAAAAGCACTCGGTACTTCCAGAACGAATGGGACAGTTTCTCACAGTACACCGTCTTCAGGGCCACAATCCACATTCAAACCCCCACAAAGGCGAGGGGGCACAGAGACAATACACAAGTGACCTCCTTTCACAACTTTCTGCTCGGAAACCCTCGGGGCCCTTACGGCCTGTATATGCATAAGGGAAACGTTAGTACTCCAGCCAGGGATTTTCATTTACCATCAATAACAAGCTGGAAGGTTTCTTCACGCTGCCCCCCTCTAACCCGGTGGGACAGCATCTGTGTCGTGGCCTCGCCATCCATGCCCGCTGGTCTAGCCTTCACTGAATACAAAGACCCACCAGAGGCTCGGACTCACCATCCCGCTGATGCATCGGCCGCAGGCGGTGGTTTTGAACTCGCCGTGCAGCTCCTTGACTGCACTCGTGGTGTAGAAGCCTTCGGCCAGCAGGATGATCCCATACAAGAAGAAGAAGGAGGCGATCCCGTAGATGACATACTGCATCAGCTGTATCCTGGGGGGTGAAGAGCAGACGCTGTGGGCCTCTGGACGGAGGGCGTGATGAGGCTGTGCCACGTCCTGGGAGCCCTTCCCACCCCGCAGCTGGCAGCCCCCGCCACCCACCCGACAGCAACCTGGGCCAGACACCCCCGGGGCCAAACATTGCCTGACTTCTCAGCCCTTCCTCCTTCTGCCTTCTCCCCTGGGCTTTGGTTCTGCCTGCGTCCAAGTCAGCGTTAACCGGAAGCCTCCCTTTCGTGCTAGCAGGGCCGTCCCGGGGCAGTCGCCTGGCGGATGCCCTTCCCCCGGGGAAGCCAGTACTTACACCTCACTCAGCAGGGCGTGGTCACTGGTGTTGGTGGAGAAGTGCTGCTCAAGGATCGCCACGGTGCCCGCCAGGGCCACGTGCCCGCAGCCACAGAACAGGGCCACCCCAGAGAAGCAGAGGATGGTGGCCACCAGAGAGGCGTAGGGGACCCCTCCCAGACACTTGATGCAGCATTCAAAGCAGCCTGGACCCAAAGGAGAGAAAAGGCAGCTGTTACGGGCAAGACGTCTCGGTCTTCATCAACACCAGCCCTTCGCAGAGAGGGCTCGCCCTTGCCAGCTCCCCTCTCGTGCTCTGCGATTAAGCTCTCCATGCTGAGGGCCAGTAGCATGGCTGTCCTCGGTTCACATTCTGGTGGGGAGGATCCCGGGGCTCCAAGAGGCAAACGTGGCTTAATTTACTCAGGGTGAGTAGCAGAGCAACCACCCGACAGCGAGTTGGGGAGTAAGTCACAGTTCTAGGGCTTCCTCATTGACCTGGGGCTCGTGGGGATAGGGGTGCTGCTCGAGTGACAGGGAGGAGCGGTTATTCCGCTAACAAAGTCAACAGAGAGGACAGCAGTGAAGCTGGGTTCAGAAAAGAATATCAACATGGTCATTGTGGAAGGGTGATCGATTTCTTTGGTCCCTACAAGTACAGTCACCAACATCCACTCACGGGGTCCATTCAGGTTTCATTCATGTCAACATCAAATCGCCTCGTCTCTTGAATAAAAATGTCTGCCCGGCCCAGGCAACAGCAGCAGGTGCATTATCCCTCCTCCCTCTCCTCCCACCACACTTCCACCTGGCTCCTTCCCCAAAATGTGTTCAGAGTAAGAATCCCGAACTGGTGGGTGACATTTAAGTACTTGAAGGCAAAGGAACAGAAAAGAAAAACAAAACAAAAAAACAGATAAAGACAAAATGAGCATCCATGAAGTGAAATGAAGAAAGAGCCACAGTTAACAGTTCATCTTAAGATTTTTCTTCATTTTTAAAATGAACTTTTACTGATGAGGTCCATAATGCTCTCCCCAAGGGACAGAGCCAGGTGACATTTTCAGTATGGAGACATCTCTGTGGTGGCCTCAGGGTTAGGTATCCTGTTTGTATCGTCCAGGCCTTTATGTAAACGGCTTGTCAGGGAAATCGAATCTGAATGCATCATGATGTTTGATAGCAATCGAGAGCAGTTACTTGCTTCAAAGCCAGCACATTAACCCGGCTGCAACCCCCGCCCCGGAGTGGTCTTTCCAGTAGGCAGGGAAGGACTGGAGATGGGCTGTGCCTTTTTGAGGAGCATCCCATTCAAAAGTAGCATCTGTCTAAACCCACCACAAGAGAGGACTATAAGCCAGATTCCTCTTCAGTTATGGAAAATAAGGAAAGGTCAGGGCTTCATAAGAAAGTGTGCTTTCTTTCACTGCAAAAAAGACAGATGGCTGTCATCATGGAGACCAACCTCCATGAAATGGGTTTATGAAACCACGTACAACGGGAATCAGTGCGCGGAACAGTTGAAGTTCACCAGCAAGTCAAGAGCTTTGGATACTTGATATTTGGGAGCAAGGACGATGGCGTTCCGTCTTATTCTGTCATACGGCTCTCTAGGGAATGAGGGGAGGGGAGAAGTGGGCCACTGAAAGTACAAATTCTCTCCAGACTCCCAAAGCAAGAGCAACGACAGCCCTCAGCCTCGTGTCCCACTACGTAAAGAGAACGCAGAACCCCGTGTGGGGTGTCACTCACCCCTCCCCCTTTCTCAGTCTGTAAGACGGTGTGAAGATCAAGATGAACGCCTGCTTCCCCAGCTAACCAAGTCACAGCTGGTCCCCACTGGACCAAGAGACACGGGTGCCCTTGGGACCATGTTGTCCAACAGAGCGGCCGATAAAACAATTCCGCTCCTCAGTTGTCCTATTTCACATGCTCAACAGCCGCACATGCTACAGGCTACCATACTACACAGTAACTACGGAACATTCTATTCTCATAGAACTCTGCTTTGGAAGATACATTTTTGACTTGCTACCTCTGCTATTTTCTGAAAAGTGAGTTGGATTCTTGGGGGTTTTAGTTCAGATTTCATGAGTTCAGTACTCTTCGGTGGCTTCCACAGAAAGACCCAATGAGCAGGCCAAGCACACAGCAGACATGCCAGCACGGACACATCAGCTGGGCCGATGTTCAGTGTGTCCCACGGATGCATTCTGGGAAGACCAGGTCCTTCCTCATAGTGGCAAGTGGGGGTGCGGTAGGGCAGCGTGTTTGCCCTTGAACAACAACACTCAGCCTTCCAAGCCCACAGCTGCCACTTCAAAACAGTCTTTCATCCAAAGGGTTAGAGCATTCTGTTTCTTTCAAAGGAACGATCGCAGCTGCTCCCTGGCTCAGAAAAGACAAGTGGGGTTAGAAGAACGAAGCTATTCAGGCCCAGATTTACCAGCAGAGGAAGGCTCAAGTTTCTCTCGGAGTTCCTGCTCTCAAGGACTGCAGATACCCCATGCCGAGGGGCGAGTTTGGGAACAGCAGGGAAAACCAGGGACTGGAGGATCTGGGGGATCACGTCAATGAATGACTTTCTCAGCACTCGCCAGTGCTCCTACGTTTGCAGCAAGTGATTTTATTTGTGGATGTAGGTACTGGTTCCCACACACGACAACTTACCACATCGGTCACTTTGGTTCCACACACACAGACAAAGCTCTTTAAAAAAAAAAAAAATTCATTTATTTATTTGACATAGGGTGTGAGCACGCACGAGCGGGGGGGGGGGGGGGCGGGCGGGGAGGGGCAGATGGAGAGGGAAAAGCAGACTCCCCGCTGAGCAGGGAGCCTGATTTGGGGCTCAATCCCAGGGCCCTGAGGTCATGACCTGAGCCAAAGGCGAGGCTTCACCGACTGAATCCCCCGAGGTGCCCACAGACAAAACTCTTATGGATCCTGCCAGCCAATGTGAGTAAAAGCTTCTGGAACACAACACAGGAAGAATATATAGGAAATCACATAGCTGGATGTGGAGCATGGTCTACCTTGCTGGTCAGTGACCTGCGGGGCTGACATTACATGTGCGGTGGCCCCCTGACCTATGAATGGATCACCCCACTGGACTTTCTAGGTCAGTCTAGAAGTTCTCTCTAGCCAAGGGTATAAGGTATCTTTACACAAGGGCGGTCTGGGCCTATGCCACACACTTATCCCAGGGAAACCTAAATGCTCAGAATCAGCTTTCTGACTACGGATAGCAATACTGTTCATGCTCACGTTGACAGAACAGGCAGTGGGTGGCGGCAGAGGCCAGGACAGTGACGGGTGCTCAGGCCAGCCTCCCAGGCACCCGCCCTGCACTCTTACGGGGCCCCGTGCTCAGCTGAATGCGCTGCTATTGCCGTCCTGACGGTCGTCATCTTTGAACAGGGGTGTCGGAATCTTCCTTCTGCACCGGGCCTGCCACTTCCAGAGCCAATTCCGAGCGAGGCATGTGGGAGGAGGCAAGAGGCCTTCTTTTCCCTTGATAGGACCACAGGAGCATCCTGTTTCATTTCATAGTGTCCCCAGTACGGCCAAGAATGGCAGACGCTCCCTCGCTGGCCACGCCATCCTGAGCCCAGTGCCCCAGCTCTATAGATACCAGTCAGGGCCAGAACGAAGGACAAGGTGCAACCTCTCACTCTCACAACCATCACAGTCAAAGCTCCAAGTTCTCCTAAACCAGGAGTCAGCAAACAACATACAGCCCGTGTTTTTGTAAATACAGTTTTCCTGGAACACGGCTGTGCCTCTTCGTTTACACACCGCGGCCACCTGTGGCCTATAGTGGCAAGTACAGTAGCCAGAACCCACAGCACGGGGCTTGCAAAAGCTGGACTCGCTCCCTGTTCACGGAGAAGGGCGGCAGAGCCACCCTGGGCGGCCGTGGCACTCAGTGTGGTCCCAGGCCCAGTGGCACCTCTGCGCGTGCTCAACGTGCAGATTCTTGCCTTGCCACACCCGCCTCCGGGGGACAACTCAGCTCGGTGCTCACGCAGACGAGAGAGACTCCTGCCCATGACCCCACTCTGATCACCACCTCCGGGACTGGGGTCTCCTGAAGGCCTGGTGTCCCCGAAGCTGTCAGCTAAGCGGAATCACAGACATGGGGGTGGATGACAGCAGGTGGATGGGGGGGCGGGGGGCGCGACTGTCCATTCTTTCTGCTTCATTCCATCAGTGCACGGTCAGTGCTCACCAAGTGTCTCCGAGGTCCCAAGCACAGAGCCGGGTGCTGGGGACTCGGTGAGGGGCTAAGGTAGGCACAATACACAGTCTAATGGAGTTTAGTCTATGGGGCAAAGGGACATTGGCGCAATGGCTTTACTTCCCACGTGCTACAAGAGCCAAGAGTGGCGATTTTTGGAGGCTTGGGGTGGGGTGCAGGGATGGTTCCAGAACTTAAATAGGAAGGATGACGGGAGCCTGGAGTGGGGCAGAGGCAGCGGCCCGAGAGCCGTCTAGCACGTCAGATGGGCACAGCTCGGGGTGGATTTACCGATGAGGCTGCGGATGAGGACCAAGGAGGACACCCCAATGTCTGCGGCGGGTAAGCGGACGGGGGTCGCGCTGTTCCCCGAGCTCGGGCTGGCCGGAAGACAGCCAGGCTTGGGGAACCGAGACGATGAGTTCCGTTTTAGACATGCTAAGTTTGAGGACACGGCACGTCATCGCGAGGGAAGCTTTCCAGGGGGCGACTGATTTCCTGGGTCTGTAGGTCCGAAGAGCTGACGCTGGCCCCTGTGAGCTGCTGCTGGATGGCAACGAAGAGCTTTCAGAGACCAAGACATGAGCGGACCACTTCTCCCTCGGAAGTGACTCAGACCCTTTGCTTCGCAAAGTGTGGTCCTCGGCCGAGCCACAGCAACTCCGTGGGGGTGGGGTGGGGGGTGGCGAGAAAGGCAGATGCCTGGGCTCCGCCCCAGGTCAGCTGAATCAAAGCGGGCGTCCTCGAGAGCCCCGCAGTGACATGCGTGCCAGGGAGTCTGAGAGGCCCCTTACTAGCCAGCAGTCCCCTCTCCCCTCTTCCTGGTCCTGTGGCGCGCCCCCAACTCCATCCGAAGGGCCCGCTTTGGGGCTCAACCCCTGTTTGGGGTTTTCTCCCCTAAGAGGCAGCCCATTGGGCTTGGCCAGAATACTCCAGCCCCTGCCCATCAAATGCATGGCAAGTCCCAGGGTCTGCAGTGAGGAAGGACAGAATGTTCCAAGTTGTTCAGCTGTCTCGAAAGGAGTGCAGCTGGAGGGCTTTCTCTGAGCCAAGCGACTACTGCTCACCTCCGGGGTCCGGCAGGGCAAGGCCCGAGAAAGCCCCAGCGCGGTCCCCTCCCCTGGGCCACGAAGGGGACTGGACAAAGGGACCGGGTCAGGGACTGGGGCTGTCCCCAGGATGAGGAGTGGCAGGCAGCGTGGGGTTGGTGTCAAGGATCAGCAGAGCAGCCCCTGGGGGAAAGCTGAGGCTAGTGAGGGGACAGCAGCGCTTTTCTTGGACGCTCCTGTGGTCCACGGACCGCGTCCTTCCCGAGCGTCACTCCAGCAGCGACGCTGGGTAACGCGGAGCTGAGAAGGCCAAGCAAGCAGTTTTTGACGAACGTGATCTTCTCATGTAAGCAGACGGAGGAAAACGAAAAGTCAACGCTAGAGCTTCTAGCACGTTTTACCAGTAACTGTCAGCTCCTCTCAGCGAACCCCTAAAAGCTCTGCGAGGTTCAGAATGTCTTAAGCCTTTGTTGAGCTGGGCTCTGGCCAAAGAGATTTTTAGATTTTGATTCACACAAAAACCCCAGTGTGCATTAGCCTAAGACAGTTTAAATATAAACCACATAGTAGGGAGAAAAAACACGCATCAATGCCTCCAACTCTCAATGGCCATGTTGTCTCCAGCATCTCTAGAACCTTTTGTGCGGAACAACAGAATAAAACACGTCTTGTCCTCGGGCTGGCGGATGGCCGTTGCCATGGCTGAGTTCATAACAGCCCAGTGATTTGCCCCGAGCTGTCTGTGATCCTGGCTGCAGGAACAAGGGCTCAGATTCTTCCCCAGGGAAAGAGTGAGTGAAGAGAGAGAGAGAGAGAGAGAAGGAGAAACACACGCAGGCACTCTGGCCGGCTCTCATACACACCCTCACGCCCTCTAAACAGGGCCTTCCTTGCTACTTCGCTGATTTCCAAGGAGCCAAAAAATGAAGAAGGAAAGAAGAAACCAACGTTTGCGACTTTGAAACAACAGGCACCAGGGAAATAGAAGCAGACAGAAACCGACTTCAAAGATAGAAATGGCACCCAAGGCCTCCCTCCTGGATTCTGAAGGACACTAAGCAGCGGTTCCCCCCCTCCCCAGGGGGGGACTGTGCCCCCAGGGAACACTAGGCAACATCTGGAGAGATCTTCCATTGATAACACACTGTGGGGGGTTGCTAACATCTCTCGTGAGCAGAGGCCAGCGACGCCACTCAACGCCCTACAGCTCACGGGACAGCCACATCACGATCAGTAGTACCGAGGGAGAATAACCCAGACAGCGTAAGCACAGAAGGTTACATCCGGGGGATTGATGGCAGCGAGTGAAGGCAGCTTCCATCACTACAACGGGGAGTCCGCTACTGGCGTGTTGTAGGAAAAAGCCAGGGATGGCATTGGTCACCCTGCAGGGTACCGCGCCACCCTCGCACTGCACGCGGGGACACACGCACGCAAGGGATGTGGGGACACAAAACATCAAGAGGATCAGCTGTGAGAAGCCCCGCCCTCAGGTGACACGGGCCGCCCTGGTCTGTGTCACATTCTACAATTCAGACAAAAGAACGAACGCTTCCACTTCACTCCGTTTGAAGAACATGACAGCCCAGAACGTCTCCAGTCCCGCCGCACATTAGAATGACCCGAAGAGCATTTTCAAGCCCTGATGCCCAGATATCCCCACAGACCCAAGACATCAGGATTTCTGAGGCTGGGGCTCGAGAATCAGAGGCTCTGGCTTTTTTAAGGACAAAAGTCAGCTCCTGAAACCATCTCAATGAGCATCCAAAGTTGGAGAACAGCATGACAGAGGAGGGGGAAGCAACCTGTGACCCGTGGGCCACGCTCCGCTCGCTCTATGGCCTGCAGGAGTAATAGTCTTTCTTATTATTTTTGCATGATATGAGGCTAGGAGATTCAGCTCTCGGTGTCCATAAATAAAGTTTGACGGGCACGCAGCCATGCTCATTAGGTTACGTCCAGCGTGCGGCTGTTTTCAAGCTGCAAAGGCAGAGCTGGGTAGTTGCCACTGATAATCTGCCATCTGGCCCCTTAGGGGAAAAGTCTGCGGAGCCCTGTTAGGCAGCAGTCCTTCTCGAACTTTAAAGTGCCTAGAAATTCCCTGGGGAGCTTGTTAAATGCAGATTCTGTTTAGGCAGGTGGGGGGCTGGTGGTGAGAGAACGGGCTTCTGCACTTCTCACCCACCCCAGATTCTTCTATTCTGCGGGCCCCACAGGCCAGAAAAGGGAAATGGGGTTGTTGGGGGAGGAGCTGGGGCCTGGGCCGTCCTGGGAGACTGGGGGCTCTTTCACAAGGTCTGTGAGGTTAAACCTCTTTTTAGAAATACCACTAAGATATTACTGGTTTTTTGTGTTCTGGGTTGTTTTTTTTTTTTTAAGATTCATTTATTTTATTTTTGAGGGAGAGAGAGAGAGAGAGAGAGAGAGAACAAGCAAGCAGGGGTTGGGGCAGAAGGAGAGAGAGAATCCCAAGTAGACTCCATGCTGAGCACAGAGCGTGATGTGGGGCTTGATCTCACCACCCTGAGACCCTGACCAGAGCTGAAATCAAAAGTCAGATGCTTAACCGACTGAGCCATCCAGGCACATCCTAAGATGTTACTGTTTTTACTGTGCTGACATCTGCGCGGTGACCCTGGCGACAGAGTAGCTCCCATCAGGCAGTAGCAGTGAAATGTACTCAGCTGCCAGGCATTCTTCTCCAGCACGCATGCGCGGTTAAAACAAAACAGGTAGGAGGGCGCCTGGGTGGCTCAGTCGGTTGGGCTTCCAGCTCGATTACAGGTCATGATCTCGGGATTGTGAGCTGGAGCCCCGTGTCTGGTGCCATGTTCAGAGGGGGTCTGCGATTCTCTCTCCCTCTACCCCTTTCCCCGACTCACACTCTCTCTCAATAAATCTTTCTTAAAAAATTTAAAAATAGTTTTACTGAAAAAGGTCCGTGACACAGTAAAGGGATGAATTTTACCAAATCACAACCTCCCAAGGATACACCTCTCAAACAGTGATGAAGCCGGAGGGAGGCACAAAGCACATCTGTGGCACACCAAAGTGTGATGGTTGTCCTAATGGAAAGTTCTAGTGTGACTGAGTTGCAAGCCAAACAAGTACATTTTTTTGTTTTGGAACATCATTTTTTCTTGAATTAGTGACAAACTCTAGCCACAAAGACTTGGGTATCTGGCAGACATTTTCTCAAAAATGATCTAAGTGAGCTAGACAACCATTGGCAGTATTCTGGAAACCCTGTACCTGCCACAGTGACAGTCCCAGCTTTCCCAACACCTAAAACCCTTCTGGGTGAAACTGGTGGCGATATTAACAAATGGGACTTTTTTGATGTGGCATAATGAAATGTGTCAGTATTTGGAAGATCTGCGTGACTCGGAGAACCAGTATTTTCTGCATGACTGACGTGTAAGGTTACACAGAGCCAACCAAAGTTCAATGGAGAGCGACAGAGTACAAAACAAAACAAGGTCACAGATATGTCTCCAGAGTCCACATTACAAATAATCTTTAGGAAACTACCACTTGTTGAATTTTAGTGTATTATCAGGAGGAGTTTCACAAATACATGGAAAGGCCATTAAACTGTTTGCAAGTATGTCGAGAGGCGAAGTTTTCATCACATACCTCAACCAAAACCAGTTATCCGAGATGCCTGGGGATGAACGCAGAGGCAGGCGAACCCAGCTGTCTAGCAGTGAGTCAGGTCTCGAGGACATTTATAAAAATCTAAAACTGTACTCTTCTTCCCACTGAAGTTTTATTTTGTTCCGAAAAGTGGTTACCTTTTCTAAACATGATGTTAACGTGTAATAGATTTGTTATTGTTATTTGAAATAAGTTCATTATTTAATAATAAGTTGGTTATAATTTCTAATGCAGAAAACATTAACCCACATCAGCCAAAGGTTTTTGGGGGTCTTCAGGTATTTTTGAGAGTGTAAGGGGGACCTAACAGCCAAAAGCCTGTGAACCGCTGGCACAGGGCATGAAGAAGCTATCATGAAGTCAGTGGATGGGAAGCGTCCTGACAAAGCGCTAAATGAGAAGTCACTCGAATGACTTGCTTCTCCATTCTCTCCCGACCTTCACCGACCCAAAAGTTCAACGGTCTAATGGGAAAAACGCTGCAACTATTTTTAATGATGCAAAGGAAATGGCTTTTCAACAGATCTCTTTAAATTCTTGTCTTAAAATTTATTAAATAAGAAATTTTCAGGGGCTCATGGGTGGCTCAGTCATTAAGCGTCTGCCTTCGGCTCAGGTCATGATCCCAGGGTCTTAGGATCGAGCCCCGCGTCGGACTCCCTGCTCTGTGAAGGGCCTGCTTCTCCCTCTCCCACTCCCCGTGCTTCTGTTCCTTCTCTCACTGTGTCTCTCTGTCAAATAAATAAATAAATAAAATCTAAAAAAAAAAAAAAGAAAGAAAGAAAAGAAAAGAAATTTTCATATTTGTGGCATGTTGTGAAAATCTTAAAAATAGATTAGCCTCTAAAAAAAAAATAGATTAGCCTCTAACATTTGCAATATGGCTCGAGCAGTACAAGATAATTATGATCAAAGTAACGACGTCTTCACAAATTAAGAGTAAACAAATTCAAGAAACGGACACTTGTTGGTGTCTTCCTTTGCCTTTTGTGGGAACCGGCTCTGGTTTTCCTAGCGATCACCGATCACCGCGGGGGCTCGAGGCCTAGTCCGCCGGGGGCGTGGCGAGTCGGGGAGGCTGACAGAGAGCCGGCGAAGCCAGCTCTAGGTTCAGGTGACCGATGGGACAAGCAGAGAGCTCTGCAGGAGAGTCAAGAAACTTGAAAACCACGTGTAAGCTTTAGCAGCACTCGACCTCCCTGAGCATCTGGGCGACGGCATCTGCGCGCTCCTGGTGCACTTTGCTGTGTGTAAGGGCCCGTGCTGGGGGCGGGGCGCAGGGGCCCCACTTGACAGTGGGGTGAGGGACACAGACAGACAAGAAGCCATCTACGTACAAGAGAGAAGAGAAGTGACTCAGGGACAGGGGGAGTGAGGTAGGGACGGATCTCCCTACCCTGGCAGGTAGGACAGATGGACAAGCGTGCAGGGGGCGAGGAGAGGAGGCCCAGCAGGACGAGGGGCGTGTGGGCGAGGTCAGGACGCGGCCGACTTTACGGAGACCCTGGGGCAGCGTCACGGGAGAAGCCGGGGGTGCTTCCCTCGGCAGGCAGCGGGGACAGAGGCAGGTTCGTGAGCAGGCGAGTGACGTGGCCTGAGGGGCGCTGGTGAGAAATCCATGTGGCCCGGCTGTGTAGGCGGGACTGGAGTGGGCGCGAGCAGAACGGGCCTTTCAGAGCGTTAGTCAAAGGGCACAGGGTGTGCTCCACAGAGGCAGGAAGGATGAAAATCAGACAAGGGTTGGAGCCATGAAACAGCTGTTAATAGGAAAACCACAGGCCCAAAATGGCCGTCACTTAGGCCAAGTCCCCAAGCCAGGGGCTTAACACCTAATCTATTTGCTGTGTCAGCCTCTCCCAGAAATGCAGTCATAACCAGTCAGTCAGGAATTTTTTCAATCAGCCAGCGCCAAAGAGTCTGCCACAGGGGTCTTCTCCGTCCCCCAAGGAAAGATGAGGTCATCTGCATGAGATGTCAGGACCCCTTGCTTTTCCCCCTAAGGGAAGAAGGGCCTTGCCCTAGAACAATCCTTTCCTTCCGCTCTAACATTTCTTGCCCCACTCTCCTTCTCTGAAAACCCTCCATTTTGAACAAATACTCAGAGCCCCTCTACTTGCTCGATGGGATGCCGACAGAGTCATCCATCATGTAACAGAACCAATTGGATCTTTACAATTTACTCAGTGGGATTTTTGTTATTTAACACAGTCAGTGTCACACCACATTTTACAGGAATGGCTGGGTTCGAGAAACGGTAGGAAATCTATGTGAACAAATCATCAGAAGGGCCATTCCAGAAAATGGAAACTAACCCAGGGAAACAGAAAGCACATCGGCGGTTGGTCGGAGAGGGCAGGTGAGAGGGAAGGCCTACAGAGGGACTCGGGGACACCTGCCAATCGAAGGACCATCTGACCTGTGCTGCTGGTTTCGCAGGCACATTCGTATGTTCAACTTACCAAACGGGCCACTTTAAATGCAAGCTCCGTACACATGCCAATTATACCTTCCAAAAAAAAGAGAGACCTGGTTCTTAAGCTTGATGTTTACCAAAGACACTAGTAATTTTAAAAGGGTTGTGAATCTCTCTGGGGAACAAAGGATCGGCAGCAAAAGGCAGGAGCCACCCCCCACCTGGGTGGGATAGTCTGGGGGGACAGATTCTGTGGCTGCAGAACCCACAGGCTCCTCTACTTGGTGACAAGAAAGTGAAGGGGCCACTGTACTCAAGGAGAGAAAGGACGCACTTCTACCCGGAAACCTGTATACAGCTTGTGGCAGGCAGCCTCCTAAGATACTCCCGAAGGTCCTCGCGCCTCCTGATGGTCACACCCTTGTGTGATTCCCTCTCCCTGAGTGCGGCCTGGACCTAGGGACATGCTTCCCTGATGAGGTTTCCAAAGACCATGACTTCTGGCTTGCTGGAACTTTCCCTCTCATCTGCTCACTTGCTCTCTCTCATGAAGCCAGCTACCAAGTCATGAGGGATCTAGGGGAAAGCACATATGGCAAAGAATCCAGAGAAGTCTTGGGCCAACAGTCTGTGAGGGAGCAAGTCCTGCCAACAAGCACGCAGTGAGCCGGGAAGTGGATTCTTCCACGGTTGGGCCTTCTGATGAAACTGCGCCCTCAGCCGACACTTTTGTAGCGGCCTCACTGGGCATCCAGACACCGCTAAGCCAAGCCCAGACTCCCAAGCTGCAGAAATGGAGATAACAGATGTTGTGTCTAGCTGCTAAATTCAAAATTAACTTGCCACGCAACAGTAGATAATGAATAAACAGCCACATCTCTGGAGTTTGCCAGTGACTCTACAACAGGATCCCTACATTTTTTAATACAGAAAGACACAATGGCAATATAAGAACATCAAGAGGAGCAGTCATCGAATTCGGAAGTGCGGTCTGCTACAATGTGGTGATATAGTTTGGGGCATCTTGGTGCGTCAACAGGTATACAAGTTGTCTTTGAATTTCAATTTCAGAAAGGTATCTTGAACTGAAATGATACTTTGCCAGAGACAGTATAACGAGGATAGAGTTTGCTAACCAAGGTTACGACCCTCTGCACATACAGTCGTGGTGCTTAACAAAATTGAGTGGGTAGCATATGATAAATGGAATAAATATTTACTTATAAATCTCTATGATGAGACTTAAGTTATGGGGTTCTTCTTGAGCATCTATGTATTTTCTCAGGATATGATAGAATAACCTCTTTGTTCTGTTCTAATATCTGACATGATAGAAAACCTCATAGTTTTAGGTAGAAATTAAGGAAAGGAAGAGGTAGTTGTATCATTCTTAGAAAGGTTAAGTGGTTTGGACTTCAGAGCACATCTGAATTTCCTGGGGAACATATTAAAACATACCAAATTCCTGGGACCTGTCCCAAGGTGGGTGGGGCCCGGGAATCTGAATGCTTAACCAGCATCCTTGGTGATTCTGATTCAGGGCATCAGAGGCTCATACTCTGAAACACCACTTAGAGAAATGACCCCCAAGATTAAGAAGCGCACTTGTCCTGATGAGCACTGGGTGATTAAAATAAAAACTTAAAAAAAAAAAAAAAAGACCCGGGATGCCTGGGGGGTTGCAGTCAGTTGAGCAGATGGCTCTTGGTTTCTGCTCAGGTCATGACCTCAGGGTCATGAGCTCGAGCCCCGCTCAGGCTCCGTGCTCAGCATGAGTCTGCTTAACACACACGAACACACACACCCCCTCTCTCTATCTCTCTCCCTTCCCCCCACCCCTTTCCCACACACATTCTCACTCTTTCAAATACATAAAGCTTTTTTAAAAAATGACCCCCAATATTACACTGATTAAAAAGACACAGGCTTTATAGGTCACAGAAGAGAAAATCTGAAGGCTACTGGAGGGCACAGCTGATGAGAAGAACCCCCTGACATTATGTCACAGGACTTGGTTCATTACGGGGATGCTCAGAGAAGAACCTGAAAGAGACCAGAGGGGCTGAGCTTCTAGAAAGGGCCAAGGTGCCTGGAAGAAGGGCCAAGCCTTAGCCTAAAGCCTGTGAACAGTGGGTCCCCTCGGGGAGCAAGGATTCTGAAGCCTGGAGAGAAGAAAAGGAGGGATCCCAGATGATGATCTCAGGAAAGTGAGTGACTAGCCAAGTCTCTGGGTGTTGTCTTCCGTAAATAGATTAAATCTGCGATGTGGGCTAAGAATGCAAGTATTTCAAGTCAAGGGTTGGCAGCATTTTCTTCCCCTGTGAAGGGCCAGAGAGCAAATATTTCTGGCTCTTCAGAGCATGTGGTTTCAACCACTCGATTCTGTTGTGGCAGGAAAGCGGCCACAGACGAGCTGTACGTGAATGGGTGGGGTGTGTTCTGATAACATTTTATTTACAAAAAATGCGGTGGGTGGCATCACCAGCTCGGGCTAAGTCAAGTCCTCCCAGGAATGTCCATAAGCTCTGCTTATGACCACTGGGCAAGAGGACAGGAACGTAAACAGGGTTGTTTTAAGAGCACGAAAGGCTCATTTTGATCCCTTTACTTCCCCCTGCCTGACACTTTACCACTGCAATTATTCCTTGGAGGGAAGCACCATCCACAGAACTTTCCAGATAAAATGCAAGCATGACGGTCTTCAGAGAAAGACTCATCCCACCTACATGACTCTCTGACACGCAGAGCTTTCTGTTTAGCACAAAAGCCATTTTCTATAAGCTTTTGACAGACATGGAAACACGTGGGTGTGTGTGGCTTATTTGTGAGTGAACAGGAGGGGGTGCCCGAAAGGACACGGCCCAGGGAGGTGGGTGGACTCGAGCCTCCTGCTTCACAGCATCTCCAGTTAGCTCTTAAGGGTGCCAAAAAGGTCTCGAAGCACAATTCATTTTCATGAACTCGAACGGAAACACAGCACACGAGGGGGATCATGAAGGGAGTCCAGACCAGATGTCACTAATTCTAAGAGACGGGGGAGGGGAGATCGCTGCTTTGGATAATCCAGGTCGGTGGCCCTACACCCAGATGTTGTGTCTGAGAGAAAGCTCCAGATCTTCTATACAGATCGACGTGCTTTTCATCTCGGCGTTTCTCTGTCTGCCGACTCGGAGTTGAGGGGATCAGCCACGAGACCAAGAGGCAAAGGGAGTCCTGAACGTGGCAGCCGCTGTTACATAATCAAGCATAATCACACACCAACAAGACAGCTGATAAAAAACGAACATTCATAAACAAGAAATTATACCTATTTGGCTGACATAATAACAGCCTTTGGTAAATGAGCTCTAAAATCATGGCCCGCTGTCTATGGCACGTGTTTTGTGAGGACTGCAGGTGAGGTGAAAAATGGAAGAATGGACCCACAGCAGGAAACCAGTTGCAAAGAGCTCAAACCACCACCACCACCACCACCACCAGAAAACCCCCCAAACCCTCAAAATGTCATCGCGGGGGCCTGGGCTGTGATTCACTTGCCCTGCGTCCACGATGAACCCCGGTTTAAGCCAAAACGCATGAGGGGTACAGGCTGGAGATGTGAGGGGGCTCATCTTCCTGGGTCACACCAGGGCAGCTCCCCAGAACTCAGCCGTGACCATGGGTGAGAGGGCATCTGCGCGTGCGCTCCTTGGGTTTCTGGAATGATCTACGGCCCTCTCAAACTGAGCACCAGAACAATTCGGATTTGGGAAACAGGCAGAGAGGGGACTGGTGACTGGAGAAGGGGATGGTTTTGCTGCCGCTAAGTTCTCAGACTGGATGCTGAGCCACGGCGGGCCGGCGCGTGAAGGGTCTGCCTTGGGGCATTTGCTCCGAGCCTAGAGGAAGTACCAGCATCTGGCGAGTCACTGGGGTCGAGTAAGGAACGCCACGAGGGATATTTGAGAGTCTCTCCTAAGCTTGCACCAGCGGTCCCCTCGCCCTCTCCTGGCCACAAGGAGACAGACCTTTCCTGCTAGTGCAACCCCTCCCCCACCACCCTTCACCAAGACTTTAAACCAAGGTCCCCCAGGAGGCCTGGCCTCAGACAAGCAGAAGAGAGAATCCAAGGTCACTGTCCTTCAAACTAACCAGGACTCAGGGCCTCGATGACCGATGACCGGCCTCTCCACAGACAGACGGGGAGGAGTGAAGCCCCGGGGCCGTCCTCAGCCTTTGCAAAGAGAAAGAGACTTCTAGATCTTTAGAGGATAAAAAAATCGCTTCTTCAATTCCTTTCCAGTTCTTCCTTCTTACTACTTGGGCCTTCCTCTAAGCTAGTGCTTCTCAACTTTAACACATGTTGTTGGAAGCATCTGGAAATCCTGCTGAGACGCGAGCTGTGAGCCAGCAGGTTTGGGTTGGGGCCCAAGACTCTGCATTTGTCACAGGTTCCAGGTGAGGCTGGTCCGCAGATCGCACTCGGAGCAGAGGATCCCGCCTCCGGGGCCTCCACTCGGAAGCCTGGACCACACCGTCTACACCAGCCTCAAGCGGCCCCACTGGGAGAGCCAGTTGGGGCAGCAGGCAGAGGGGCTCGCTGCTGCCATGGCCGCATACAGGACGGGCACTTTCCTTTGGCAGAGATCAGCTCTGGAAAACTCTCCCCCACCCCGTGGAAAGAAACTGAGAACTCAGGAGTTGGGGGGGAGGGGGACACACACCAGAGCCATATGGAATTCTCTATTTTTTCCCTCACACCATCTGGTTTGGGATCTAAGTACAGAATGGCAACTGCGTTGATGTAAGAGCCAACAAACTCTCCAAGCGACTGGGAAGGCGCTCACTCGGTTGGGTCGGGTCCCCTCCCACCAGGGCCACGTGGCTGGGTCCAGCCACAAACTGTCCCCAGGGTGCGTGCCCAGGAGGCACGTGCGTTCCAGGGTCCGCAGTCAGTACAGACAAAAAGGTCAGACTATGTGCGCTTTGTAAAGGCCACTGCAGCATCTGGGAAGATGATTCTAGAAATCAGGTTTAGGGCTTTTGTTTTCTCGCCCTCAGACAAGAGCCTGCGTGCTTGTTCACAGAATTCTCACATGAAGTCTTACCAGAAACGGGATACTGTCAGACTTCTGTGTTTCTCTTCAGAGCGTTCCAGAATTCCAAAAGCTCTGAAAACGCAGGATGGGGGTTTTGGTGTGGCTCACCCGGCAGCAAAATCGGTTCAGATCTGAGATTACTTGGCGCTTTCTAGCAGTTTCTGGTAACTTGGAAGCCTTCCTGTCCTGGTACCAAATATCTCTCCCCCACTCCGGCAAACTGTGCATATCTAAAGGTCCTGGGGCCAGTGCGGGGGGCACTTTTTAAAAACAGCATGAGATACCCTTTACCTATACAATTCACCTGTGCCACGTGTGCAGTTCAATGGCTCTGAGTTGTGTGAACATCACCGCAATGCAGCTTTTAAACCTTCCCATCACTCCAAAAAGGATCCCTTGTAACCATTAGCAGTCACGACTCACACTCCCTTTCCTCCAGCCTTTGACAAACAGGAATCCATGTTCTGTCTCTGTGCATTTGTTAATTCTGGAAATATAATATAAATGGAATCAGACAATAGTTGGTCTTTTATGTCTGGCTTCTTTCACTTGGTGTAATGTTCTTGAGATTCACCCAAGTTATAAGACGCAGCAACATCTCTTTCTACTTTACTGCTAAATAGTATTGCACTATACGAATAGATCATGTCTAACAGCAGTTCTTCAATCAAGATTCCAGAACCCTCTCCATCCCTTCAAGGATCTGTGAGAACAGATGTCTATATCAATTCTCGCTCGCTGTTTCTAACTGGACCACACGCGCGCACGCACACACACTGCTGGTGCCTGACGGCCGTAGGTCAAAACACAAAATGCGTAATTCGAGATGTAGAAATCCGAAATCAGACTTCATGTTAATTAACCCGAAGCCACAATATGGGTTTTGAAGGAAAAAGTTGTATTAAACTGATGATAGGTGTTAGACTTTGGAACTCAATGCATGCCTTGCACTGTACCTCGGGGTTGCTCTTTCTTGAATTGTAGATTCTACACGATCATTTCTGACCGATTCCTGAAAAAGTATGCAGTGCACCCATTTGGGAGAAGGAACACTAAGGAACACTAAGGAACACCATCCCCTTCTATCCACATTTGAAATAACTTGAAGTCCTCTGACTTTTCGCTAACTGAGCCAGGTCCTAAGATAGGTGCAGACTTTGGCAAGTGGGAGAGTGAGCATTCTCCCCGCTTCTGGGCCCCCACGTCTCACTCCAACCTAGAATCATGTGGTCCTGGGAGCTCAGTGTTCCTTGCGAGCGAGAAACCTGGAAACCAGACCCACCAGACCTACCTGATGGGATCGAGTACAGTTATCCGATCCTCATGTCATGGGCTTGGATTTTTCCTTCTCAAAGACAATGATGTTCAAACAGAGTGCTGCAAAGCAGTGGGGCCGGGAGCCACCTGGGGACACTCCCGGTCCTCTTGGAGCCAAGGCTCCTGGAGCGCCCTGGCCCCGTTCTCGGTGTCGTGGAGGAGGACACACGTGACACCCCCCGCCCCCCCCCCCCCCGCTACTGGTTCAGACATTCGCAATTTCGGAGTTACCCCCAAGCTTTAAGTCATTGCACACTGCTCCCTTTGAGAAGAGGAGGTGAGGGCAAGGAAAGGGGAAGGAGGGAGAAGAAAGAGGCCAAAGATGGGGTGGAATGGAGAGGAGGAGAGAAAAACAAAAGATGATTAAAAAAATCGTCACGGGCCAATTCTACCCGCACCCCTGCGAACAAATTAATGCATCAAACAAAACATAAAATAGCACCACACTGAAAGAGCCATTACAAATAATATTAAAGGTAACAGTTGACTTGCTATTCGAACTTGGCCCGAGGCTGTATTTACCTGGACTGCTCAAGGGGCTAGCCCTGTCCCCCAGGGTCGGCACGGGACGGTACTGGTGGTTCTTTGAGCCTGGGTACATCCAGTGGTACCTGCCAATTTCCATTTCAGCTCTGCTGTTCACTGCCAATTTCAGGTGGCAAAGAGTCAGTGTCTCTATCTCCAGCAAAGGTTCTACATCAGCATTTACTCTCTTACCATACAGTTAAAGGAAACGACGAGTTTAAAAAACACGAGACTGAAATGCAACCTTTCCGTACCAGCTGATCACCGAGGCAGGAAGCATCGAGAACGCTGCAGTCTCCTCCGTTCTTGACGTTGACAAAACTCACCCAAACCGCCTTTTCCTTCCTTTTTGTCACCAGGATGTCCCCCCGCCTCCACCCCGCCCCTCAGAACACTCACTTTGGGCAGACGCTATTTAGGGTGGAAATCTGGCTTCTCCCAAGACTGCTGGTCTTTCTGGTTGTTTCCCTTTTGGACCAACAGAGCGTCATAATCACGGCCTCCGTGGTGGGGCCCGGCTGCAGCCTTGAAAACCTGGCCAGTGAGCCCATGACTTGCTGAATCTTGGACCAAACTCCTGTCCTCCCACTGACACCTGCAGGATTTTCTGTCAGCTCATCTTAAGCTCAGTACTTCGGAGTCCAGAATGTTCTGGATTAAATCCTGTTCCGATGACCTCCCAGTGTTTTAGAGAAAATGGGCTGCCGGTCTTGGGCTCCAACCCCTGCTTCCTCACACACATGGTGAAGGGTGGCCTTCTGGGAACTTGGGTCCCTGTGGCATAAGAGGACTCTCTTTCCCACTTCTTAAGGGACTGGAGAGAAAGCTACGGATCTGCCCGTGTCCCCGACCCAGAAAAGGCTGCTCATAACTATGAGTGCAGCCACAGTCTTAAAATCCCTAAAAGCTCAGAAGGTCAAGTATGGCCAGTTCACGTAAGCCAATCACACAGAACCTCACAAGGGGTTTGGGGGCACAAATATTTAAGGTGAAAAAAAGATTCTGATGTTGACAGCGACATCAGCAGGAGGTCAGAACGCTCCACAGGGCCCCAGAGCACCTCGCAAAGCCTTCACAGAACCCCCTTGGAAGTGTGTGCGGGCTCCGAAAGCTCTGGAGTTCTCTCCCACTGGCGAGTGGGGGCTTTTCTGGGTGCTATTTCAGGGAAAGCCTTGAATGGCTTCCACCAAAACTCTTAAAGGACATGCAAAGACGTTTAAAGATGTTCAAAAGGGGTTAAAAAATAAATAAATAGATAAATAAAAGGATGCTAGAGCAAGGTCAGACCTGCGCAAGGACCTGCTCACTGCTTTCTGGTGGTCAGCCCGCGTTTACGGAACGCTGGTGAGACGCCAGGCGCCACGCCAAGCACGCTGCACCTGTTCCCTCCATCATCCAAGGTCACGATGTCTGCCCCCACTGTCCTCTGACATCGGGGCTCTGAGGAGTCTACCTTTCCAGATGGAGGGAGCAAGGGCAAGAAGATCGCCCACCCCCTGATCATGCAGCTAGGGGAGGAGGAGCCCGGGGCCACGCCTGGGCCATGTGACAACAGAGGACAGGCCTCGAGACCACCAGGCCGGCCCCCTGTGGCGGGCACAGCTGCTCCAAGTCCCTGTTCTTTCGCAGAGGCAGCGGTCCGCCCGACAAGAGATTCTCTGAGGTCAGTGTGGAGGTGAGCTGTGCTTCTGTGCCTCCCCAAGAAAGGGCACAGGTCCCAAGCGCCTGGTGTTATCTCAGGGTTCTGGAAGGGACTTAACTCTCAAGTTGCCCTGGGTGTAGAGCTCCGCATCCCTGCCCAGGAGATGCTCTCTTGGATGTGGGTTGGGCTACGTTGTCTGAGAGCAATGACGCCCAGTCTTCACTTGAGCACTTTCGATCTGGAAATCTGTCATTGTCCTCTAAATACCATTTTTCTCGCCATGCCCAACGCACAGCAGGTGCCCCATCAAATGTCTGCTGGGGCAGTATCTGGTTGAAGGCCAGGCAGCACCCCGGGACCCTGTGGACCAAGACATGGACCTCCAGGTCCCCCACCACACTGACCTCACCCAGGCCAGGCCATGCGTCTCTGCACGGACACAGCCATTCACTGTTCTTCTCTCCTCATGCATGGGGAAGTCTCCAGACAGTCAGGCAATCAGGCACAGGCTGCTAGGCAAGGACAATAAAGAACCAGGGGCTGCCCAAAGCTTCTAGGTTTTCTGACCAAAACATGGTGGCCATGCCAGACATGCTTAGTTCCGCGTAAATAGTGCCTCTCCAGCAGATGTGGCAATGGGTCAGCAAGTGGGTGGCTGTTTTCCAGTCCTTCTGGGAAGGCTTTTCACAACAGTAAATTTTTCCCCGTGAAAGAAAAGAAAATCCTGTCTATTTCCCATTTTGGAACCAGATCTTGGGAGACGTTAAATATAAGACTAATTCTAAAATTTCAAAGAGCACGGTATACGTTTCGTTTAAAAAAGGCCAGGGTCCCAACGTTTATGAGGGAGTCACAGGATTGCAAGGAGAAGCCTTGGCTCGAATGGTCTGTTAAAAGTGTCGATGTGTCGATGCTGGGCAGCTGGCAAGAAATGGGAAAACGTCCGCACACAGCCAGGAAGGTCCCTGCTGAGGCCCTACCGAGGGAGGACGGCAAATATTCCCGCCAGGAGCGGAAGCCAGGAATGGGCAGGAGACCTCCCACCTCCCAAGTCGGTGACATCTGAGCTACTACGGACAGCTGGGGCTGAGGGGAGCCATGGTGGCTAATGGTGATGGTCACAACCAGCGGCGGTCATCACCAAAGGTGGGTATGAAGCAGACAATGGGGAACTGAGGAAAACAAAACGATGCCTTCTACCTTTTCTTTCCCCATTTACTTAGAGAGTGTGATGTATTTCTGTGACAAGGCTGGAATAACTGAACTGCGGGCCGGTCTACTTTCTGGCATCTACGAAATTATCACTGGAGCCAACATAGCGTCAAAGACTGAGCTTCCTTCGAGAGACCACACTCCCTAGGCAAGGTCTTCGAAAGCTGGACCTATCGTCCTTCATTCGTGGGTACTATTTCAAATATTAAAGGAAAGCCCTAACACCACCACGAGAAATGGCAGAGGTCAGCCAACGATGGCCACCTGTTTTTGTCAATAAAGTTTTATCGGCACTCGGCCACATTTATTGGTTCATATAGTATCCACGGCTGTATCACGCTACAGCTGTAGATCTGAGTAGTTACAACAGAGACTGTGTGGCCTACAAAGCCTAAAATACTTATTCCCTGGCCTTTCATGGATGAAGTGTGCTGACCCTGGCTATGGAACGTGGCTGGTAAGGCTTGGATATAGAAAGAAGTCAACGCCAGTCGGCCTCCAAGACAGGAAGTTAGTTGATTTTCTCTTTTTCACACGTGTCTGGAAGAGACAGGTCCCTGGGCAGGCTGAGGAGGAAAGTTCTCCCCTCTGCTACTGTCGTCCTGCTATGGAATCCGCCACTGAGATGGCAAAATTATGGTTAAAACCAAGATCCTACTATACGTAATGGTTCCTAAGATGAGTTAAGGGCCCCTGTACTCCTGTGCAGCATGCTGGGAAGAGAGAGGACGGGTGATGTTTCAAAGGAGAGTATTATTAAATGAACGAATGAATGAACAACCAGGCACATTTGTGCTGCTGACACTGGAGCCTCCCTTTCTTACAAGCGAGTGTGTGTCGCTACAGCCATCCCTATTCCTGGCCGGCCATCTCACAGGGCTGGACATTCGGTCCCAAGGAGAAAAAAGCAAGAACGTGTCTCTGGAACAATCTCATCCATCACCAAGTCCCAGTGAGGGGAAATTTACATCATGGGGACGCTCACTGGCTGTTTCACACGTTCTCTGATACATCAAGGCTCCCAAGTCATGCCATCAAGATGATTTACCCTAAATCTACTTGTAGTTTCAAGTCATAGAAAAACGCGATTCCTAACAGGACAATCGGAACTTGAGGTTTCCACCCAATTTCAAGCAAGGCAAATCTAAATTTCCAGAAAGGGGTTGGAATTCTTCATCTCCTGAAATAGCAAGGCCAAGCCTTACAAAATATGCTAATGGAAGCAACTGTATAAAAGTAGGAGATGCGCCAAATGGCTCATTGAGATCTTCACCACGCTTAACTTTCTAAAAAAATAAAGTACAATAAAATAAGGTAAAAGCAAGCTGTCTCATACCTACCACATACGTCCGGCACCATCTGGCCTGCTAGGCCTTTCTCTACAGCCTAGTCCCCAGACACCCTCTCTTCAAATGTCCTCCTTGGCAGATCCTTCGAGGGAAAAACTACATCTAAAACTTTCTATGTACAGAACTCACATAATCAAGTTAGAAATGGTCAATAAAAGATCTCAAAATCAAATCACGTCTACATCACCAGGAAGGGCATGACACATTAAATGTGTCCCTCGGGGTTTTTAGCTCACAGGCCATATATTCTAGAAGAGCTTTCTTCCTAAAAAAAAAGAAGACTGGGCCCAGAGTGCACACATTTAAACTGCAACAAACAAAACCCAACCTAAACACATAAGACATGACATTTGCTCCAAAAATTTAAATGAATGTGTCCGTTTCTCTACCCAAGTCAACAATCTGAATTCGTTTCTTACGCTGCTTACATCCAAGAGTTTATTTCCAATTACACATTATTTCCCATTTGCTACATTGTTCTTCCTTTTTGGTTTGATGCCTGGAACTCTCAAAATTTTATCAGTGGTAATTCCAGGCACTTTAACTACCTCGACTCTAATGGTTCCAGTAGATTCCAATTCCCTACATGTAATAAAAACAATTTGCATCACAGATTTTTTTTCCCGCACAGCACAGCAATTGAATCAATTGTTTTTCTACCCCTTGACTGAGCATTCCCAGCACTGCGAGATGCACTGGTTTTCACAAATGAATGGACATCAAGTAATCCTCCACAGAAATAAATAGAAATCTCTTGATTGGTGAGGCCCATGATCTGGTTCTTTGATTTTGTCCTATTCAGTCCTTCCACTAACCTCACTTCAGTGAAACTCTTTATTCAGTCCTCATGCTTCAATGGGATGTGTCCCATGTAAAAACCGTTATTTGTAATAACCTGGCATTTCTTACAGCCATCTGAGAAGACCAGCTTGCTTTCCCTAAACATTTCTGAATATCTCCTGAATACTTCTGGGGGAATTTTGACCATCTAAGTAGTGTTCTGTGACAAGAGCCATGAGGCAGTTTCAAACACACACACACACACACACACACAAACACACATACATTTTTAAAGGATTTGGATTATGTTCTTTATTGAAATAGGAACAAAGTCCTCCCAATTTAAAGAAATAGCTCTCTTTGTCCGGCTGAAGGAAGTGAGGCCAACTAACGAAGTTGAGGTCAATTTATAAAGTTAAGTTTAATTTCTATTCTTAATCATAATCCAAATAATCCTCCAAAGAAGTAATGATCCAAAGCTAGAATTCTCACTGGGTAATAAGACCCCAGTATTTAAGAGGCAGGTATAGCCCTTAGCACCAACTACTAAAAACAAATGCGAAAGGAGGAGCAGAGAGGGGGGAAAAATAGATGTGCGTGAAAAACTGTGTGGGAAGTGACAAAATGTACAGGATTAGATTTCGGAAATTAAATCCCTTGCTGAAAGGCTTAAAAGAAAAACACAAAAAACCCAGATCCACCGGCTCAAGAATTATATAATGCCTTCTCCAATTATGTCAAAATTTTCAATGTACATTTCAAAGAAACCAACATTTATCTTGTAGATTTCAAATGAAATCAGAGTGACAGGCAGGCAGAAACATTTGTGACTGTCACTTCATGCCTGTGTGTGTGCGTGCGTGTGTATGTGTGTGTGCCCAGAATGACAATGGGCGAGCAAACTGGGAAATGACAAAGATGATACTTGTCTGGGTTTTTGACTTGGGTGCAGCTGGCATGTGAACTTGTTCGTCTAAATTAAGATGAGCAGATAAGCCGTCCTCCAGATCGGCATAAGTGGTCCCGCAGTGACCACAGCCCCCGTGGTGGCAGCGGACACACACGCCCAGGCCCGTGTGCTTACTCACGCCTGAATTCTACATGTGACGGCAGCTTGTGCTCACCTGCCATTTCCAAATGACCTCCACAGCTAGTGTTTATCCATGTTGGCAATTTTTAAAGTTCCTCCAGGCATTGTCTCTTGCTTCTGATTTTGTCTCTGAAACCGTGGCTAACTAGCTAACGAGGTTTTGCCTATAGACGGTCGATGCCGGTAGTACAGCCTGTAGATATGGTGTTAAATAGTATTTAATTTCTGTAAAATAACAGCCGTCCGTAACTAAATGAGGATGAGCTATGCAGTTGTGCAGTAAGGATTTTATCCTGGTTTCATGCCCCTTGCTTGCTTTTGGAGAGGAAAACAAAAAAGGTATGGTTTTGCAGAGACCAAGATGGTTTTATTAATGGTTTTTCAATGGTTACTTTGATTTATTAATATGGCAAGTACCATATTAATAAAAAAGTGGGCACTACATGAAATCATCTGTTTTAGGAAAACATCGCTGTGAACCGTGAGAGGCTAGTACGTTATTAGGCCCTTGCAAAGTTCATCTCTCATCATCACGGAAATCAATCGTTACTTTTATCTCCATTCCTCAGCTTCATAAATACTCCCCAGAGCTTCTCTTATTGCTCTTTGGCCACTCATATAAATTAAAAATACATACATACGAGAAAAGGCCAAGTTTCTGTTTTGTTTCATTGTGGGGGGGAGGTAGGTTTCATGCAGGGATTGAATTTAACTGCCAATTTTAAAATTACAATACTTAATGGCACTGAAATACACACTTCAAAATGGTTACAATGGCAAACTTCATGCTATGCAGATGTCATCAGACTCTGAAATTTAATTAGTTGAAAAAATGAAATAATGAAATTGCGCTGCTTACAAAACGATGTTATTAAAGTACCATGTACGGGAGAAATTCTGCATAAACACAAGCAGCTTTCTACCCAAGCCTGCTGTTAGGCTCAAGCATATGAAATTGCCGTGTTTGTAGGTGTAAAATGGTTGGCTATTTCAGACAGCTGAACCAACATC
This sequence comes from Mustela lutreola, assembly GCF_030435805.1. Lineage (NCBI taxonomy): Eukaryota > Metazoa > Chordata > Mammalia > Carnivora > Mustelidae > Mustela > Mustela lutreola. Next base: position 9,978,590 of record NC_081308.1, read on the forward strand.
TTCCTAAGTCAAACTGAGTTGTGCTCCCGCCCTGCAAAATCACTATTGTTTTGTGCCTGTCGGTCGATCTCAGGGCCGTGGGAAATAACCTTGGCATGAAGGCTGGTGATATTAGAGCCATTGCAGGTGTAGTACGCATTCCTGCGCCTTAGGAGAGTCTGTAACTTTGCCTGCGGGAGACAGGTGAGAGGCATCTCACCGCATTGTAATTTAACGGTGGCTGAGCGCATTCTACGGGCTACCACGCTTGAGATCAGTTTTTATCTAGGAAAAAAACAGATGAATTTTAACTTCTACTTTCTGTCATTTTTTTTACTGCAAAACACTTACTTCTCTAAAAAGGCCATTCCCTATGTCAGCATTGTGATAAGATTCCCCTGTAGGGACAGGACCTTTACCAATTCTCCTCCTCCAAATCTCCAAGTCATAAACGGCAGGGGACCCCCCCCCCCCCTCCATCAGCACCAGGGCCACAGAGCTGATGTTCCCTCTCTGAAGCTCCCACTGTAAATGGTTATCACATGTCACAGTCAGGACCCGGTGCATGGAAAGAACTATCATACTCAATAAGAAAACTAGAAAATGTCCAAAATCACTACGGCATTAGCGGAACCAAAACCATTTAGTTTGCCCCCTTCCCCCCGCCCATTTCTTCCCCAGCATTAGCAGAAAACAACGCATTCCATGCCCCTGGAATATAACATGCAGAACGTGGGACCTAAGTTATAATTCATTATATTAATGGAAAAAAAAAAAAACACACCAAAAAGACCGTTTCCCCAGTTCAGCTACCCAAGGTGACAAACTGCGGACATCCTGGGAAATCCCACACTAGGTAAGAAGATCTGGAACAGGACTGGGCTGAAGGAAGGCTGCTCTATTAATTTAACATCAGCCGACAGGCAAAAACCACCCTGAAAGCAAGACCATGCCAGAGGGATTGTTTCAGAGCTATTTTCCAAGAGACACAAAACCGGGCTACCCCTTTGAAAGCACCCCAGTGAAAAGCTGGAAACAGGCTATTGTCAGAGCGCTGGGTACCTTTTCTCTCTTGGCTTTGTTCAGTATTTTCCTCGGCCGCAGTTTCCATGGCTGGCTTCATACCATCCACCAAAAATGCTTTTCCCCGCTCCCCCAACACACACTTTTCCCCTCCTCTTCCTTTTCTTTTGGGCTCCCCTCCGTCTCTTATTTACACCGCGTGATTGAGAGGTTCTGTTCTTCCCTACAGTAGATTACAGTCCCTTCCAAGATGCAAAAGGCTCGGCAGCGTCCGTTTCCCCTCTGCCTACTGGTCCACAAAGACGGCTGCCAAGGAGCCGGCAGCCGCACGTCAGCGAGGATCCCAGTTAGAACGCGGCCATCCTGCGCCCAGTGCCACTGCGGCTCCCCGGGGGACGGCCGCGCCCCCGCCCGCCTGCCCGCGCCGCCGCTCGCTCCCGGCCAACTGCACCCACTGAATGCTAATCAGCTCTCCCAGGGAGGAACAGATTTGTGACATCAGAGGACGGGATGTGGAGGAGAAGGGGAGGGAGGGGGGGAGAGAGCGCGTGCGAGCCCCCTCCCACCACGTGACTCAGCTGGTCGGCTGTTTCTTCTCGCTGCAGAATGCCCGGCTTCCATCCCTGCAAACTCCTTCCTCATTGGGGGACCCCCTCGTGGGGCATCACAGGCTGCTCAAGTTCATTGACCCCACCCCAGCAGAATACAGTCAGAGGACCAGCCCAGGGTCTCTGTTGCATTCGCTTTCTTTAGTATTTGTCTTTCACGCCATCTCTAGCTAGCTAGCTAGACTTAAAGTATATATATGATAATATTGGTATATAATTATATGTTAGATACATATCATAAGATACAGACTAAAGGGGCGCCTGGGAGGCTCAGTGGGTTAAAGCTCTGCCTTCAGCTCAGGTCATGATCCCCGGGGGTCCTGGGATCGAGCCCTACATCGGGCTTTCTGGACAGCCTGCTTCCCTTCCTCTCTTTCTGCCTGCCTCTCTGCCTACCTGTGATCTCTGTCTGTCAAATAAATAAAATCTTAAAAAAAAAAAAAAAAAGCATTTACCATTAAAAAAAAAAAAAGACATATATTAAGGAGGGGAGGAAAAAAAATACCTAAGAGGGAAGAAAACCCATAACATGGCCACAGCTGTATGCAATGTGGCATCAGGATTATAACCCGTTCCCTGTCTGCAACCAACATTTGTGCCAGAAAGAAACTTGAGCTCGAGCCCAATTCATAAAAAGGTATCCCTCCATATTTAAAAGTAAGCATGACACTGTCCAAGTCCGTCCAGCTGACATTTTGGTGACTTTTTGGAATGAAAATGAAAATAGAATGCTTTTCCTTCCTGGCCATGAGTAGTTCTATAGAGGGTTTTATTCATTAGAACCGCTCCCTCAAGGTCAAACAGGTGTTTTCATCAAGAGCGGTCTCAATGTTATTGCGCCGATGACGGCGACCTGCTGGTTTCACCAGCCTCCCTGTGCATGTATCCAGACACTTTGGGACCACAGTTCTCAATGCATCCAAGCACAGAAAATCCTTTCTCTTGGTCATGAGCCGTATGTTTCCAAGCATCGCTGGTTTCTGTGCCATGATTTAAGGATTTGGTTGACCCACTTCCCTTCACTGTCTCTATTAAAGATATTTATAGAAACTCAAGTCAACTACAGGGATGAATCCTGAAAACCACAGGGTGAAGGGTTCTCTGACCCTAGCAGCTGGCCAGCTGGGTGGGTTGAGCGCCCACCTTAGAAGCAAACATCAAGACAAGTTAGAGGCCACCCTACCCCCACCCCATAAAAAACTCTTCCAAGGTTTGATGCTTTGTTGCTCAACGCTTACAAAGGAAAAAAAAAAAAGCGTGAGATCCCAAATCAAAATCCTCCAACAACCTGATCTTTTAATGCCTTAGTGTGAGATAATCCCCCAAACCTTCTACATTCCATACCTCTGGCCCCTGGTAAGCCAGAAAAGATTTTGAGAACTCGTTTAGCCTGTTTCAACGTTTTCTTCTGATGTTACTTCTCATTTTTCACCTTAGCCATGCTCTGGGAAGTCCACACCCACAGTCAACTATTCCTTTAAATGATGGGTCCGGACAATTTGACGGTCTCCTGGCGAGAGAAGTGAGAAGCATGGCAGCCTCAAACTCCAGACAGAAAGAGATTCGTCTGTGATTTAACTACGTCCACGGGAAAACCTGATGATGCATCCACACAGGATGGCCTTATGCATTTTTGCAAAGACTACTTAAGTGCATTCGGAGCAAAAGATGACAATTGTGACTTTGCAGTGGGCTTCTCCCTCGGTAGTTTAGGGGAGAATGAAGACCAAAACAAAATGCAACTCAGCACCAAAAGGGGCGATCACAGCTAGCTATGCAATTGGTTTTCTTTTAAAAGCATCCAGCAAAACCACTCAATTATACAACGGATGGAACACTTTTGGCTCTTACTTAAGAATATTATTGTTAGATATTGTTAAAGGGGGAAGGCAGAATACAGAAAAGGGTATACATTAAATACAGAAGACATTTTCAATTTAAGGACAACTCTGGTTCTGTATCACAGTCTTAGAAATCAAAACCACTGGACAAAATATTCACAAATTCTGTAGGTGATAGCTTGATCTATGTTCCCCTTGAAGAACAACATGCAGACAAGCAAGTCACCGTTTCTGCCTTGCTCACAACTTCCCCATACTGTTTTCATTAGGCTGATAACAAAGGACCATTTGCTAAAAGTTACCTCTACCAACAGCCTCAAAATCTCACTGATGTTTATGAAAAACCAACCGAGCTGGAAAAAAGCACGATAGAAAAATTGTCAACAGCAAGAAAGAAGAGCATACAGTTATAACATTTCTGGGGTCTGCCCCCATTTTTGGCTGGAACGATTAGATACATATAATGAGTAGGATGGGAGAGGTCTTCATAAGGCTGGAAAATATTCTTTGAGCCCCCTGAGTTGGTCAGTCTGACTGAAGGACAGACTACTTCCGAAAGCCAAGACGGGAATAGCAAATACTGACACAAAATGGACCACACAAAACTGTGAACACGGACTAAGAACAGAAGCTTCACAAGTTTCAACACTTGCAAGTTGTCTGCAGAATTCTAGCCAGTTCCATAAGCATGCATGGACTCGCCTTCCAAGCGCTAACTTAACAAGACGATGCCGGTCTCCACGTCACCCACAGACTGATGGGCCCCAGAGAAGCCTCTGAAACCAGGGTGATCCTACTGGCTACAGGTCCTCTAGTATCACAACAAAGAAGATGAGAGGAGGGAAAAAGAGAACTTGGGGAAAGCTTTGCAGAGCAGACCTGAGCGGAGCTGGCTACTGCTGTATGGTTGGGAATGGCCAGGTAAGAGAGGGTAGGGAAGGGTGGAGAAGGGAAGGCAAGAGTAGAAAAGCCCGGGGCAGGGCAGGGTGGAGAAGGGAAGGCAAGAGTAGAAAAGCCCGGGGCAGGGCAGGGTGGATAAGAGCAGGGAAAGGTAGAGAAGGGAAAGGTAGAACAGGGAAGGGGAGAGCGTCCCTGGAAACATGGAAAAGCTCACAAACAGGAAAACGGTACTGTCGGCGTGTGGGGAGGTGATTTTTTCCGACAGAGGGTCTAAGAGCACATTGGGGGTCTGGAGCGCGTAGGAACTGGAGGGTGGCAGACCGGGAATCAGGTAGGTGGGCCACCTTGCTGATCCCAGAGGCTGATGGGGGAGAGAGGGAAGGCACGAGAACAGGTCTGACCTGCGCTTTACCAAGCTCATCGTGTTGCTCACGAAGTTGGCAAACAAGCCACCGTGGGGGCCGAGCTCTGGCGCCGGGAGACCCTGGTGACCTCACACTGGATACGTGTGCCTGGGAGCGGAAAAGGCACGAGAGGCAATCTGGAGTTTCCAGCGTGGATGGGTGAGGACATGGTCTTGGTCCCCCGGCACACTGGAGGTCCTCTGCAAATATATTTTAAATGACCGGTAAGAGACAAAGAGACAAAGATTAAAAACACAGAGATGAGAATTTAAGGAACACGGTCTTTTGACTATAAAGGAAAAGGGAAACCGTGAAAGGGAGGGTCAAAGAGGCTAAGGGTGGAAAATGCAAGAAGTAAGGGAATGAGGCCGAAGTGGAAGGAGAGGAATAGAAGACGGTCCGCGAAGGGCAGAGCGTCGATCTGGGGACAGTCCCGTGCGGGGAGTGTCCCGTGTGGTCCAATACCATAGAAGGAGCAGAGAGGATTAGGACTGACAAGCAGAAAGTATCTTTTTACCACTGCTCAGTCACTGGAACTTCCAGAAGAGTCTGGGTTGAGTGATGGCAGGGGAGGAACAAGACACCTAAGGCTTCTCCACCGGCCTTCCTCTCCAGTTAGGATGCTCCCCGGGGACACTGTCTTTCCATGACTACTTCCCAGGTTTGTTACGAACGGTTTGGGCCCATACTTCCCCCACATGCTTGCTCGTGTGCAGGGTGGGCGGGGGAACCACACCAGCAAGCAGCCTCACACCAGCGGGACGTCCTACAACTCAAGTCAATTCTGACACTCGCTACCCAGGGGCAGCATTGGGGTCCCACAGTTTAAGGGCTCGGTCCCATAAGACTACCGCCCCCCACCCCCCGTTCCCCATCGCCACACACCCCTGCAAATTCAGGTGCCAATTCCAAGTCTGGATGTCACTCAGCTACAGATCGGAAGCTCCAACGACCCCCTTCCTTCTCGGATTCAATTAATTTGCTAGAGCAGCTTCTGGAACTTAGAGGAGCATTTTACCTACTAGGTTAGGGGTTTATTATAGATGATACAAAAGAACACGAACCAAACGCTAAATGAAGAGATGCACAGGGACAAGGTATGGGGAAATGCACCAAGTTCCAGGCCCCCTCCCAGCACAGGACTGTCCCCAAATCTCCAGGTGTTCACCCAGTCCTTTTGGGTTTTCATGGAGGCTTCACTACAGAGGCACAATTGATTAAATCATTGGCCAGAGGTGGAGATTTGGGTTGGAGGTTGGGGGGGGTGGTGGCATGAGGCAGCCAGGACTGGGATGGAAAGTTCCATCACTCTAAACACATAGTTGGCTCTACCGGTAGCAGACTCCCAACCTCAGCTTTCTTTCAGAAGTCAGTCACCTCGTTAACATAAAAAAGACACCTGTGTGGCTCTCCCTTGCAGGAAATTCCAAGGCTTTCAGGAGCTCTGTGCCCCCAGTGAAAACCAAACCAGTGTATATATATTTTTTTTAATAATCAATCACAATTCCACATGGCTCCTAGTAAATTTGCCTTACGTATCTCATATGTCTGTGATCCAAACACGGATGGCAGTGTAGAACGTAACAAGACCACGGTGAGAGATGCTCAGGTGGGCCCCTATGGACGTCATCGTCGTCAGGTGACTGGTTCGTTCGTTTGTTCGTTCACATGTTCATTCATTCGTTCACTCATTCATTCAATCAAGGTTCATTAAGCACCCACTGCAGGCCAGAAAGTGAGTCACCATTCTATGTTACGTGACTGTGACTGTTCAGTCAACTGGGAATTGATCGAGAATGGGATAAGCGCATGAGACTCACAATACTCTACTTACATAGTCTTATCAAGGTCACGAGACTACCCATCAAGTTTGTCAATGCTTATTCCTTCTGATGTGGGAAACAGAGGCAAAAGAAAAAAATGAAATGTCCTTACTGCCCACAGGCCATTGACAAGTCCTTGCGACAGGCAGAGTGACCTCCCTCTAGAGACTCAGCTGCCTCGATGTTGACACTTTGCCAGGGGCAATCTTAGCCCACAACCTGGGATCCTTTAACATACAGAAATTCCTCTGGAAACTTCCTTGATCTCTACCACCTTGATCTCTACCACCCCCACATGTGTTACTGACCACCTCCCAAGCATACGGCCCACTGATACACCTCTGAAAAATCCCATGACTGAGTTTTTACAAGAAACAGTAATAAATGACCTTTTCCTAACAATAGCTAGCCCTGTCAAGGTCCTGGAAACCTTGTTTCCAAAATACCTTGGAGACTTACGCCATCCCTAACCCCTTCCCAACTTGAAAGTCTATAATCAGTCACCCATCACAACCCCAGTGCCGCTCTTTCTGCCCGCGGGTCCCGTCCCTGGGTGTTAATTACACCACCTTATTGCACCAAAAATGGTCAAGAAGTCTTTCTAGACCATTCCCTTCTGAACCCCAATAATTCCACATCATTTACACTTTCCTGAAATTATAGGTTTCTTCTGGCCTCAGAATGATTCCTCGGTGGGGAGTCATTCAGTCACCAAGAGGGATGTTCCCATATTTATTCAAACTACTAATTCCTCTGAAATCTGCACATTTCCACCAATGGTTTTCCCCCCAAAGCCCAGCCTCTTAGTATTCGAGATGCAGCCTCCTAGTGGCCCCACATCTCCAGGGGACAGACCTTTCTTCCTCTCCTTCCCACTCTTGTCACTGCTTTTTTTCCCTTTTCTTTTCCAAGATTTGAGAGAGAGCAAGCATAGGGTGATGATGGAGGGAGAGGGAGAGAGAATTTCAAGCAGACTCCCCACTGAGCATGGAGCCCGACATGGGGCTCAACTTTTCAACCCTGAGATCACGACCTGAGCCAGAACCAAGAGTTAGTCACTTAACCGACTGTGCCACCCAGGCGCCCCACTGACAGTTTTCTTTACAGAATCGTCTCTCTTCTCCCGGTGGATGGATGCTCCCTGCTTTCTAATGAGCCCACAAGTCCCCTTCTTCTCACCCCCCGAGTAAGGAGCTAAGACTGCATTTGTGGACATCATGATGACCAGCTCCAAACCAAGACATGCAACTCGCAGCCAGTGAGTTTCTTCAAGCCTCATTCTTTCCACACGGTTTCTGGGACCTTCTAGGAGGCCTTCTAGGCCTCCACATGCCTCATGTAATCTACAGGCCCAGGCATAAGCCTTCCTGTGCCCCCCAAAGGAAACTGGTCCCCAGAGACAGCCTCACTTCACATTCTAGTGTGTCTGAATGGATGCATTGTAAGTAAACTGTGTTTTCAAAGAAATTTTTGTGAAGTGACTCCTACTTCACATTACTTCCCATGATAAAATTTAAAGAGGTTAAACCAGCAGCAAGTATCTAAGCCTTGGAGGGAGAAGAATTACAAAGAGCACAAGAATTCTTAAAGCTTACCTTCAAAGCAGAAAAGATACTTTTAACATAAAGTAGCAATAATATTCACCATATGAATGCATCTGTGTTCTGTGCAAAATGTCGCATAAATTAAAACCCACCAGAACTAGAAACAGAGAGCCGGAAATGGGGAACAGGGTTGTTTAGAATTCAAAGCTTTATCGCTTTGGGCAAGACTTTGACCTCCCTTTATCAGAATGAACTTTCTGATTTCACATGCAGTGTGGATTTATAAGGCCTTTTGATTTCTTATGCTCTTTCCTGATTTCCTCAGTCCCTCCTCTATATTGTTGTACTTTCCTTCCTGGGAAAGGAAAGCCCTCTGAAGGTTCTAGGAGAGCGTCTTTCCCTGTCTCTGGTCACTTCTGGTGGCTCCCCCTAATCCCTGGGCTTGTAGATTCAACATTCTGACCTCGGCCTTCATCATCACGTGGCGTTCTCCACGTGTGTCCGTGTCTCGTCTCCTAAGGACGCAAGTCACACTGGACTAGGGCCCTCCCGAATCGAGGACAGCCTCGCCTTAATGGGACTGCATCCACAAAGACCCCATTTTCAAATAAGGGCATATTCACAGGTGTCAGAAGTTACGGCTTTGACAGTTTTTTCCTACGGGACACGACTGGGAGATGGTCCGGAGGGAAGAGCCTACGGGGGGGCCAACCACCTCAGGAAGTCGGAGGTGATCCCGGGCAGGGCCTGTCCCAGCGGGGGACGAAAGTCTGGAAAGGAAGAGGTGGTCCACGGTCAAGGCAGCCAGAACGCGTCGACTCGGCAAAGGCCACGGACATGGAAAATTCCAATTTCCTCACCAGGATCGACATCAAGATTAGAATGGAAACCAGCGGACTGAGGGGCTGGGGGCGAAGAGAAGCCAGGGCAGCCGGCTTTCTAAGGAAACTGGGTAGTGACAGCAAAGTGAGAGAAAAATGCAGGCGGATGAAGGGGGAACAGAGGAAGAGTCCCCGAGTGTTTCATGCTGAAAAGGCAGCGGCGGGGGAAGGAGACTTGAGGTGCCAGCGGATGTGGGTAAATGAGGACTCGAGATCCCGGGCGAGGCGGGGCCGCTGTGGGAGGACGGACGCTTCCCCTCGGAGGTGGGAGTGAGGAAGCAGGAAAGGGAGTGAAGAGAAAAAGACGGTCCAAGACGGTCCAAGCCGTAAGGAATTCCATCTTGGAAGAGGCGGCCAGGATGGGGATGGGGAGGTGAAAAGGGACGGGGGCGGAGCTGTGAAGGGGCTTTTGTTCCTGGAGCCATTCGGTGTCAGAGCCCGGAGAGGGAGGGCCCAACAGCCCCGGGTTAGGGGTGACCCAATGGGACGGGAGCCGTGGTCTCAGGCGAGTCCAGATCGCTCGGAGACTGGAGTGGGGCTGAGTCTTTAGGGGATCGGGGACCCCAGGGAACACCGGGGGTCAGAGAGCGGGCGGGGCGCGGGGCCGGGGTACGGGCCTAAGCAACACCCTTGCTGTGCGGCCCATCACACTGCAGGGAAGCGGGCCCCAGTGCCGCGGAGCCACACCGCGGAGCCACACCCGAAGCCCAAACAGCAACGAGGCCCCGATGGGAGGAGGTGGTTTTGATTAAAAAGGCAAAGTTTCTCCTCCTTCCTGAGCACACAAGGCACACATCCGGAGGCAGCTGATCTACTGAGAAGGAGCTTCCTGACTAATTATCACGTCCCTGGGGAGCCCCGATCCCTCGCCAGGAGCGCCGCAACCGTCCCTGAGCGCTCCGTGCCAGGGCTCCGGATGAACCCGGCCCCCGCGGGCAAGGACGGGGCTCCCGAGCTCCCGCGGCTCCTGGGGTCCCAGGCACGTCTCCAGGGCAGCTCCTGTCCGCCTTGCCAGAAACCACGCGGGCTGGAGCAGCCTCTCGCCCAGAGAGAGCTGGTGGCTCAACCTGCCTTTCCTCGCCCCCCGCCCCGCCCCGCCCCACGCAGGTGGGAGACAAAGACTCACGCCAACCCGCCCCCCCCCCAGCCCCGCACACTGTACCCCGCACACGGAAGGCAGGGCTCCAGGAAGCCAGACATTTTCAAATTCAAGGTGAACTCACAAGACACACGGGCTGTGAAAATCGTCACAACAGAGGCGGGAAAGTCATGGGATGGGCCTGGCAGCGGGGGAGAGAGCTGGTGGTACCCCTTTAAACTCTGGGGCGTCCCCGTGAGTTTAAGGAGGCCTCACTGTCGTCCAGACGCGGGACTCACCATCTCCTTGCCCTACCACGGAGTCAGTGTGCGGATTAGCGGGTTTCTAGCTGTTCGGCTGCTGAGTAAAGGCAGGAAGGCACACACCGCCCCCGCCCCCATGTACCTCTTGGGGGAATGGACCCCTCCAAACCCGTCCTCCCCGGTGCCCACTTCCTACCCATCCGAGCAAGGGGAAGCATGAAGCGCGCTGGGGGCCGCCTCTCTTTTCCCGGGGGGTGGGGGGCTTCACCCTCGCTCCTCCGCAGCGGTCTCCTAACCGCCCCCCTCTTGAATGGATGGAGAAACCGAGACCAAAGGCAGCCTGAGGGGTCACACGGCAGGTCAGAGGCTGAGCTGAACCTGGACCCAGGCCCCTGGAGGCCAAAGTCAACCACCCTCTGGTGAAACACAGGGCGGCATTCCTCCCCAGGGAGTGGGGGGCCCGCACCCGCAGCCGGACCTGCCAGCCCCTGCGGCCCAGCTCTACCACTGACCGACCGCCCGAAGCCACAGGACCTTCCTGGGCCTCAGCCCCGCCGCCCGTTCAACAGGCTCACAGAGAGCCTCCTTCACCTGGAGCCTACGACGGTGCATAAAGTCTCCACGACGCCCCTTATGTGGCACTTTGGAAGTGCTGTTATTTCTATCCTTCCAGATCTTTCCATGTCTCCCAGGGTGGTGGTGTGTGTGTGTGGGGGGGGTCATTTCAGAGCCCTTGTCTGGCTTGACTGGATTTTTAAGGGCACTCCTGACTCCCACGTCCCCCCACACCTCCCCGCGGAGGTTCAAGTCTGTGATTAAGCTCCAAATAAATAAACGGAGCTAAGGAGAATAAGGCAATGAGATTAAAAAAGATGTGTCTCCAAGGGCACTCTTTAACAAATTGTCAAAATTGGTTTCTGGAATCTGGAGGACGTTGCTAACACCTGGGTACTCAGAGCCAAATTAGATTTGCCTCTGATTTTTATTTAAAAAAAAAAAAAAAAAAAAAGGACACAGAGAGCCCTGCCCTCAAGAAGGGCCTCAAACTTTGTTTAATGCTCTGAGGTCACGGTCTTCAAATTCTGCATAATTTCATCTTTAACTCTGTATTTCGCAAGTGCAGCCAGATCGGCCAGTGGAGCTGGTGCCCGAGCAGAGGAGCCCCGAGCTCCTCGCCATCCTCCTGGCACGTGACATTCGCGATGGCCCACAGAATTCCAGCGGGCCCACAAGGTGGGGAAAGTTCTGTGAGATTCCAAGGTAGTACAAGGGAAGGGTGCCATGTTTCCTAAGCTAGCACCGGCTCTGCCGCTCGCCATCCTGAGGACTTGGGCTGTTCACACCTGAGCCTCTCTGCTTTCTCGCTGGTCAGAGACCGGACAAGATGCTTCGTGAAGCCTGTCCTGGTTCTAAGGTCCACAGGGCCTTAAGTGACCAACCAGTTCAGTAGGACGGTTGTAAGAAGTAAAAGAAGCTCGCGTAAGGACTCCGTAGCACCCCCATTCTCCGTCACTGTTCCTGTCCACCTAAGTCGTGGACAAATGACCTTTCACCTGCTCGAACGGACGTCTCGACACCCAGCATGGATTCCACTAGGCTCCTGGCATTCTCTGGGGCGAGATGCCAGCGACTGGTTCTTTGGAAGCTTGGGGGGACAGCTCAGCTGTTCTCAGCTCTGATGTCACTGACCCGTGCCCTTGAACCTCTCAAAAGTGGTCACATTATACTGATTTTCTTCATATGCTGAGAGCGCAAAGACAATGGAAACCAGTCAAACCATGACACCAAGACAGTTTCTGACAAAATTTAGACCCTTATCACTCAAAAATATATTTCACAAACAAAAGGGATAAAACTTAGTGCCCTTCCGTAGACTAGTATGAAAACTAAACTTGACCTTCTAATAGGCTTTGGTCTGTCCTTCCCCCCCGCGCGCAAACACGAATCTGGTAGACAGTTTCAGTGGAAAATTGGTAAACCAGTTAATGATTCATGGACCAGGGATCACATTTTGTTGTATCCTCGAAACAGTCTATTTATGTACTTTTTAACAATGAAAAAATAGGCTAGGAAGACTATGGTATTTGTTAGCCTTTGAACTGCTAGGAGGATTAAGGGGATCTGGGTGAGCACGTGGCTATCACCTTCCCCTCCTCTCCTCTGGACGTGACCTTCCTGAGCCTGCCTACTCAGATGGACGATGAACGACTCAGAGAAGCAGCCTCACCCCAAGCGATACTGAAGTCTGAAAAACCACTCATACACAGCAGAGTATGATTACCCATAATAGAGCTTGGCAACCTCTTTGAAATTTGCCAGGAGGTAGCCTGACAGAGTCTTTGAAATTGACTTTCGGGTATTAGAATGCCTGCTCTTGCTAATTCGGGGAAACACTCTGGACCTGGAGATATGTCATTCAAGAGCCCTCACATGGAAGTCCCCAGAAACCCAGTGCCTTGGTGGGTCAGCCACTGGCTGGGCTGGAGTTTGTAGAATATAGGACTTGCACAAAAACATGAGCTAGTTCATCGAGTCTACTGCTGATGAAAATCTATACTAAAGAAGATTCCCACCCCCCCACCACAGCCAGTCAAAATTAAGAAATAAAAAAATTTAAAAAACCTCCCAACCACATACTTTTAAACACACATTTTTTCAAATGCAATATTTTATTAAATCGCCTCTTCTGTTTATTTTCAGTGATGGAAATTAGAAGCAGGAGGAACTCAGATAGGTCCTTCACTCTACCACTATGGTGGGCTCTTGAAGTCGGAAACCACTGAGCCCGCTTGAAATAACCACCCATCCCTGCCTGGTCAGATGGAAGCCATCCCAGTGTGTAGAAAGGACCATCAATGGAGAGTCTAGGTGAGCAATCTCATTGAAAGCTACTAATACAGTATTTTACACTATTAAATCGCACGTTATGTCTTCCTACTGGGGAATATACAGATTCTGAACATCTCCAAGAAATGACTTCAGTATATTTCCGACCTCAGGAATGGACACGGGCCATGAAGCCCATCAGCTGCTGGGTCTCCACGGCTGTGGCTAGGACACAAATTGGCCACATCGTCGCTAAATGTGAAAGTTTACGATTTTGTCAAAAATGGAAAATCGTTCCTCTAGAACCCCAAAAGTGTACAGCAGGGTCCTGAGAGAACTCTTGGCCATGACCGCAAAACTGCTATGGGCAATCACCGTGAGGCCAGACAGATGCTGAGAAGGGACTCAGTGACCGTCCCACGATTTGAAGACAGAACAGAATTCTTCCACAATGACCCCACAAGCCACTGGATAAAACCCTTCCCCTGTCTGAGGGAGTAAGATAGTGTGTAATGTCGGCGATGCACAAGTATGCTTTAAAATGTGTTTATTCTAGGGGTCCCGGAGGGGTGCAGTCGGTTAAGCAACCTGACTCTTGGCTTCGGCTCAGGTCCCGATCTCAGGGTCATGACATTGGAGCCCTACGTTTGGCTCCACGCTGAGCACGAAGTCGGCCTGGGTTTCCCTCTCCCCCCGCCTCTAGCCCTCCAGCTCGTGCTGTGGCTCTCTCTCAAATAAATAAATCTTTTTTAAAAAAAAAATGTATGTTCATTCTATGTTCTCCATCAACAAACAGTTTGAGGTCACTTAATCATATACTCGAGTGGAATCAGAATGGGCTAATGGGATTTCAAAGTGGCCGCCAAATGAGGGGGTCAATTCAGAGAGGAAGGTGACCACGTGTCACTGGGCTTTGTTCTCCGTCTGCCACGGAGGTGGCAATGTCACCCAGGGCCCAAAAAGCACAAGTCGTTTACCTTCATTTTACCACCTGGGCATTTAAGATGAAGTCCCTGTAATCAACCTAGAATTTCTTCACAGACGCCCCATGAGAAGAGTTTTGTTCAGTTCTTCCCTGATTTTCCAGTCCAGCTTAAAATAAATGTCACGCACACACAGAATTCTAAAAGCAGGAGGAAAATTTTTAAACCGTCTAGCTCTTCTCTCCTTTTCTAGTCTGTAATTGGGAAAGACAGGAGTAAAGATTCAGGTCTCTTGACCCACAGCCAAACATGCTCTTGTTTTTGCCTGATGCATAATTATCAAAGTAAATATTCTGTTAGGATGAGGCCCAACCGCCAAATCGGCAATGCAAGCACTCGACAGAGATAATTCTTCCTAAAATACACATTACATCTTTGCAAAGAAACATATGCATGAATGTTACAAAATACCTTTTAAAAGTAAAATCGAACTGGGCCAAGACAGTGTAACGGAAAAGACAACATAAATCTTTGGAAATCAATGCTTGTTAACATCAATTTATCTCTTTAATGAAAAGCCACTGATAAAGCATGCCATTGGATTAAGTGAGCTAATGCATGCCACGGGCTTTGCACAAGAGCTGGGAACACTCAATAAAAAGTAGCTGTTATGATTAATAGGCAGGACCAGAGTGGGGTTGAAAATGCTTTTTTCACGAAGGCAATAAAGCTCCAGGATTGAACTTGTCAACCAGCCCCAGCCATGGCATAATGCATGGATATCGGTCACCTGCTCCACCCGCTCCCAGGGGAGAACTGAGGATTATGGGAAATTCCTAGCTCCCCAGCTGAGATCTCACTGATTCTTGCCCACTCAGAAAAGTAGATCAAAGTGCAAGAGAGGGAAGGCAGTGTATGGTAAGAACAGATGCATACACTTATCCCGATAAGAAGGAAATCTATGCACACCTCCATGCTTTCTTATTAGCAACAGATTGGAACCTCTCACCAAGAACTGCAGCGTGAGTGTGATCCGTCCCATGGCTCAGAATGGCTGCTTTGGGGGCTCCTGGGTGGCTCAGCGGGTTAAGCCTCTGCCTTCGGCTCAGGTCATGGTCCCAGGGTCCTGGGATCGAGCCCCGCATCGGGCTCTCTACTCAGCAGGGAGCCTGCTTCCTCCTCTCTCTCTGCCTGCCTCTCTGCCTACTTGTGATCTCTCTCTCTCTGTCAAATAAGTAAATAAAATCTTAAAAAAAAAAAAATAAAAAAAGAATGGCTGCTTTGGGGGAACATGAAATGCCAACCAGCACTTAGAATGTTTTAAAAGAATCCAAGCTGCTGTTGCTGTTGTTTTATCACCAAAGAAGAAAGCCTCCCCGATGTTTGTGATGACAGAGAAAACTAAGCAAATTCCTGATTGAGGCTGATTCCTCAAGTCCCAAAACTAAACATGAGTTTGTAGCCTTGTTTTCTTAAATGCCTGTTTCTGATGGTTGGCAGAGAAAGGATAAATGGAACACGGTATTGTGAAACTCACGTGTATTTAGAAAATCTAACATTTTAATTTTTTTCTTTTTTTAAAACTTGAGAGAGAGGTGCACACGGTGGGGGACGGGCTGGGCAGAGGAAGAGAGTGTGGAGCCCACACTGGGCTTGATCCCACCACCTCTGAGATCCACAACCTGACCGGAAACCAAGAGTCAGAGGCTTAACCGACTGAACCACCCAGGTGACCCATGGACATTTTTATTTCTAATTGGCCACCCTGATAATTAGCTTGTTTAAAATGTCAAAAATCCTATTCGCTGTGTAACCTTTTCTGCTGCTCACAGAACAGCTTCATGGGTGAAAGTGACAGGTAATTTGTCACATTCACTCCCAATAGCTGATCAGTCGATATGTTAATTTCCTGGTGTATTTATTCCTTTTTAAAAAGTTATTTCTTTTTCACTAATGACTGCTAATTTGGTAATATTAAAAAAGAAAGGAGATCTCAATTTCAAACCTGTTAACCCCAAACTTGTTTTAATACATTCCGTAGGGTAAAGACGGAAATTACTTCATAGTTTAAACTGTTATCGTGAATAAAAAGCAGTCAGTTCACATATCTGCTTTACTCCCTCTCACTTGGGCTGCCCTAATGGTTCTTGGTCTGAAACCTCTGCCTAAAATCTCACCTTCTGAACTTCTCAGCCGGAACATCTGTATTTCTTTCCCTTTCTTTCTCATTCAGGAAAAAAAAAAAAAATCCAGATACCTCATTATTTCTCAATTAAAATTATACTAAGGCTTACAGTTGAAAGGGCACAGAAGGTGATGAAGGCCAATTCTTTCCTTTTTAAAGACTTCTAATTTACTGCTAGCAACACCGAAAAGCAGTTCCAAACCTTTTAACTCTTCCTACCTCTTTGGTTTGCTTGACACCCATTTCTCAAGCTCCAGTCACGTGCCAGGGATTGTGCGGGGCCCTGTGAGGCTAAGAAGAGAGTGGGGGTGGTTTGCCGTCGGATCAGCTAAGGGGATCTTGGGAGCAGAAGGACACAGACATTCACTTCTGATGAGCAAATAGCCACCTACTCCATGGTGTGGGGGCACCGTCACCAGAATGGACAGTCCACGGGCACAGGTTTCACATCCAGTGCGTTCCCCAGCACGGGCCCAGCATCATGGGACAACCAGAGGGACCAGGTTCTCAGCTTCCCAGAACACACACACAACCCACTGCGGGAGGGCGGGAGGAACTGGGGGGTGGGTGGCTACGGGGCAGTGACGGAACAAAGCTCATCTCCCCGGAGAGGGCGGTTAAAGGCTGGGGGCAGGGCGCGAGCGCCAAGGAGGACATCTAGAGGAAAGGCGACCTGGGTGGGTACCTGCGGGATACGGAGCAGCGGGGATTTCACACTGTCTTCTTGAGCCCCAGACCCCACTGTACGAACTGGGAGTTCACCATTTTCCCCAAAGCCACCTGGGAAGCAAGTTCCTCAAAACCTCTAATTAGGACCCAGATCTTCACCTGCAGAGCCCGGTCATATTCAGTCCACACACCTTCAAGTGACATAAGAGAGTAAGTAAGAATGTAGCAAAGTGAGGCATTAACTGTAGGTCAGCGGAGAGAAAAGCGAGTCCCTTACGTGTGCCTTTCTCAAAGCCAGCATTATACAAGACTTCTTCCAAGCTGCCATCATTATCAGAGGCTGCCTGAACCCTTAACTCTACAAGGGGTTTGAGTATCTGAGTTTCAAAACGGAGGCAAGAAGTCTCGTTTGCAGGGGTTTGCTTAACTCCCAGTTTCATTCAACTTCTACAGTTTAAAAAAGATGTATTTATTTGTTTTACAGAAAGAACTCATGGGGGGGGGGGGTGGACAGAGAGGGAGGGAGAGGGAGAGAGAAAGAATCCCAGGCCAACTTCAGGCTCAATGTGGAGTCTGACGTGGGACCCAATCTCACAACCGCATCTGATCATGACAGAAGCCGAAACCAAGTCAGGTGCCCAACCGACTGAGCCATCCAGGGAACCCCTCAACTTTTGCATTTTTGTTGTGAAACGTGTGAGTGGATGATCACTGCTAGATGTACAAAAAAAAATGCTGAACACGGGACACCTGGGTGGCTCATTTGGTTGAGCAACTGACTCTTGGTTTCCCCTCAGGTTGTGATCTTGGCGTCGTGAGATCGAGCCCCACATGGGACTCTGCACTAAGCACAGTGTCCTTAAGACTCTGTCTGACCCTCCCCTCCCTCTCTAAAATAAACAGGATCTTAAAAAAAAAATTCTCAACAAGATTCTGTATCAACACACACACACGCACACGCACGCACACACACACACTACCAAGAACAAGGTGCTCTTGAATGCCGATCTTACGCCACGTGTCGAGGTTAAACAAATGAACAAACAAAACACGTGTTAAACCACTGCTTTCTGATGTGAGTTTGAATGAGACAAGTCCTGGGCTTGCCACCATCACCAGTTGGTACTTTAAGTCACTAAAATTAGGTGGCGGATCTGCTTCTTCACCGTGATTTCTTGACCCACTGATTTTAATCAGAAAAATAGATTAATGGTGGCTGCTGAGCGAGCGGCTGATTTTACTGCGAAACCGTGCTTACCATACCAATGCACAAAACCCAGACCTTAACTGGAAGAAACAAATCCACAGAGCTTGTCATTTAAAACCTGCTTGCATCCAGTCCGGGAGCTACTTCTCTTGGAGAGGTGAGCAAATGAGCTCTAACTGTGGTTTCTAGCCAATGAAGTTCCCTGGGTGTGAATAACATCCCCTTGTTTACAGTGCAAAAATTAAGCAGCTTTTCTGAATTTATGGTGAAGAGAAACAAAGATGCCACCGCAATGGAGACATCCTATAATTCTGTTCCGCACGGAAGGCGCGCCCCTATCAGTATCTACTAAGCACTCAGCGCAAACCTAGAATTCAATTAACATTCATTTTCTAGCATCAAACGGTGGTATAAGACTCACGATCACGTGCGGCACAGCCGCCACTACAAGTATACATGACAAATATACAAATTGCCTCCAATGAGTCATGTGAAATTTCAATTGGGAAGCACTTTTGTTGGTCTTAATGGCTATTTGGCAATGCATGCATTATTCCTCAGTTATAAAATTCGCACATTTAAAGAACTAACTGAGCTAAACCATGCCCACAGGAATTAAATCAGTGCACTTCCCCGCATAAAAATCAGCCATTCGGAGCAGGGAGGAAAACATTTTTTCCTATTGCTGAACGTGGGATTCCACATCCAATACTGTCTTCTCACTGTACGGGGATCCCGGCTAACTCTGCCACCTAAAAATCAAAGTTGAACACAGACAAATCTAAATACACATCCAAGGACAGCACCAAATGACTAAGCTGAAGACAAGACAAAACAACAAATTCAAGCGCGAGAAGGCTGCCTTGGCGAGCGCAGGGATCCTGGATAACCCTGCAGTCATGGCCTTGACTTAATCAAGTTTTTGCCATTTCAAACGGCCCATTTCTTTTTTTCTTGGCTCTGCCTTGTAAGTTCCCTACCCCGCCACCCTGAGTCCCTAGCACACAGTCTTCCTGCAAGGGGGGCGGCCCCAGTGCCCTGGAGAAGCGGGCTGTCTGGCAATAAGAGGCAACGCCTGGGTGGGGGGTTGGAGGACAGAGCAAAGCCATGAGAACCCACTCGGCTCCGGGCAGCCCGCGGCCTTGGGGGGCGTCACGGGTGAGCGGAGCTGCCGCCCTATTCATCCCTTTTGTCCCTGCACAATACGGACCGGAGCCTGCTCCATCATCATTCATATTGCAGCGATGACAGGCCCAGAGAAGACTCGGGAAGGGAAATGGGCCCCAAATTAGCATATTTCTCCCCTCCACACAAAGGAGGCTTTTAAGCTTCTGTTTTTTAAAACCAGCGGAGGGAGAGGAGGAGGGGAGAGGGCTGGGCTGCTCTTAGCAACAGTGTCTGAATGTAATGATTTGCCTGCCTCAAAGCGACTTGCGAGTTTTTCAATTTCCTCTCAAATGGCCTCGAAACTTAGCAGAAAATATTTATTGGGCCACTAGGTAATAAACGTCTTCCCTCTCATTATTAAGTTGCAATTAAACTCAGATTTCAAAAATTAATTATCAACCCTAAAACTTCCTTTTGTCCTGCTGTGGAGTAGGGCACCTCCCTTGCTCCTGGAGAAATTGACAAAAGGAAGAAATTCACTTACTGTAATACTTATTGCGGGGAGGGAGGCTCGGAGGGGACGCTCTTGCCAAGTTTATTTATATGCTTTTGATCTTCAGTAATAAAAAGGGCAGGGGGTGGGCTGAAAGGCACCAGGAACACCCTGATGACCTTGAGACAACAGACCATGGGCTGGGAGCAATGACTTCACCTTGCCTGGCAGGCTGTGTCCCTGTGTTTGCTGAAGACGTCACCTTCGTCTTTGCTAAAGGAGGGCCCTCAAGCCGCAACAGGCTCGGGCTGGCAGAGCAGACAGGAACGTCTGAAAGGTCATAAAAACCATATCAACCCAGTAAACCTCTAAGAGGCCAAAGAAATGATTTGTGTTTCACTCCACCAGATATTAATTCTCCAAAAGATGGAATCTCAATTCAAGGGGGGAGAAATGACTTCTCTGGCTCGGAATGAATGTTTTGAAAGGGCTCTGCCCCTTAACAATAACTCCAAACCATCAGAGGTAATTAAAATGACGCCCTACTCCACACAAGCTCTGGTTCCACCGTCATGGCTCAGGCTGATCCTCAAGGTCCCAGGGGAGGGAAGGCCGGGGAGGCTGGGCGCAGTTAGAGCTCCTTCCTGAGGACCAAGATGGAGCCAGGCACCCGCTCGGGCTAAGCTTGGCTCTGGAAGGCAGCCCATGCGCTCCTGCCTTCTCTCCCTTCTGGAAGGGAGAAGGAGGAGGCTGAAAACGATGGTGAGGCCATCTGCTTTGCCTCCCAACCATGTCCCCACGGAGCTGGCCTAGCATCCTGCCTTTAATAGATGCCTAGACACTGCCCCCTCCCCTAGGCCCATTTTCTCCAAGGGACCCCCAACCCCCTGGCTCCCACCTCCATCTCACTCTCTCCGGCAAGCACCCACATGCCCCCTCGTCTCTCTTTACTGCTGTCTCACTGGCCTACACCGCCCAGCAGCGTGGGCCTCCCCTAAATTCAGCTCTGCTAAGAATGAGAGCCCAATTTAAAAACTGATGTCTGTGAATCACTAGATGGTACACTTGAAACTAACACTGTATGTTAACTCACTGGGATTAAAATAAAAGCTGAAAAATTAGAAGGAAAAAAAATACAGTATTCAAAAAAACACCTGATGCTCAAAACCATAGCTTAATTCTTTCCAATCTGAAATCTGAGCTATAAGTCCAATGCAATCAAGTCAAAATCCTGACCAGCTTTCTGTAGCTACCAACAAGCTAACTCTCAAGCCCTTCTAGAAAGGGTAAAGGAACTAGAAGAGCCAAAATCATTCGGAAAAAGAACAAAGTCAGAGGACTCACATTACCCAATCTCAAGACTTACTCCAAAGCCACACCAATCAAGGCAGTGTGGTTTTGACAAAAGGACACACACGGATCAGCGGAACAGAAGAGAAAGCCCAGAAATAGACCCACATGAATACATTCACTTTTGAAGAAGGTAATTTTATGGGGAAAGAATATTCCTGTCAGCAAATGGTGCTGAAACATTTGGCCGTCCATATGCAAAATACAAAGTCAGACACATATGCGAAAAGGAACTCAAAACGGCTCAGAGCCCACGACATTAACCTATCAAACTCCCAGAGGAATATACAGGCGGAAATCTACCTGATCTTGGGCTTGGTGACAGGTGTTTCCATCCAACACTGGAAGCAAGATCGACAAACCAACATTCTGCCAAGGTATACTTTATCAGGATGCTAGCTTAGGGAGGTGCCTAGTAATTGGTGTAAACGCTTTTAATGCCCGGGCTTCACCCAGCGGATGAATTTGCGTGAAATACATCCTCCTGGACGCTGCCCCAGCAGGGTCGGGGCCCGGTGCTGCAGGACAAACAGCCATTACTGCCCCTACCCCGACTCAGAGCGGACGATCCTCCTCGGGGACCCCTGTAGCCGGACCCCCGCAGCCATACGAGCAGGCCCACTTTCTCAAGCCACGCGTGTCCTCTCCCTCACCACCAGTGGCCTGAGGACTTGGTGAGGGCTGGCTCCACATTGGAGACGTCTGGTGTCCCCGGAGCCCTCACTCAGTGCCTGGCGCACGGGCGTCCAGTCAGTATTTCAAACCAAACCACTAACCCAGCTACAGGCCTTGCTCAGGCTGCTGTGTCCATTCAAGCGTGGCCTAGCACGCTGGCCCACTCCAGAAGGAGTTCCTTCTCCTCGGTCTTCCTCCTCCTTGGCCACCCCCTATGCTCACCCATCTGTGAGCACGTAAGAGGCTCGGAGAATTAAGGGTCCAGCCTCTCTCAGGAAGTTACACCGCTTCTGATAGAGTAGGGTGGCTCCTCAAGACCCCTCAACACGAAATCGGGGGCGATTCCTTTGCGAAGCTCCCGTGGCTCGTTCACAACGCACACACATGTACATTTCAACAGAAGGATGACTATGTTTCGATGAGGTCGAGGAAAAGGAATTCTGCTTAGAATACTTTGAACTGTGACAGATGTAAAACATTCAAGTGAAACTGTGTGGATGGCGGTGCCTGGGTGGCTCAGTGGGTTAAGCGTCTGCCTTCGGCTCAGGTCATGATCTCAGGGTCCTGGGATCGAGTCCCACGTCAGGCTCTCTGCTCAGCGGGGAGTCTGCTTCTCCCTCTCCCACTCCTCCTGCTTTGTGCTCTCTCTCATAGTCTTTCAGATAAATAAAATCCGAAAAAAAAGGTATGTGGGCGTATATATGCCTGTGTGTACAGGTGCGTCATATCAGGATACACATATACACATATTTGCACGCACGTATATGTACATGCAGGCAAAAACCCCTCACAGACATACGCACTCACAGATGTGTGCGCGTGTGTGTACACATAAACACGTGCACGTGCAAGTGTACCCGTATACCCTCCTGCACGTGCACACACACGGGCGGGCACATATGCGCATAATCATATTCATATATACACGTACTTTCTGTGAAGCATTTCACATCCTTCTAAACTCAGAATGTGCTAAGTTGAATTCATCTTCTCCACCCCCACCTGATGCCTCCCTCATCCTTCCCGAAGCTCTCCCTTGCTGTCAAAAGCATCACCCTCATCTGAACAACTTACAGCTTTTAGGCATTCAGAATTCCAGAATTCCAGAATTCCATCTCCTCCGTTTACCAGGCATTTCACTTCTACCTCTCTGGCCATCCGTGCCCACATCTCTACAGTGGTCATAACAAGACCCCACGTCAACATGCTGCTTGGAAGAGTCCCTCGAATTCTACAAAACCTCTCTCTATATACCATATGCACTCTCTTTCTAAAATATATAGTCCTTGGCTCGGACTTCTGCACGCTGGGTGGGTACTGGCTTGTGTGGGTTTCAGTAGTTCAAATCCATCCTTGCCCCTTTATCCAACCTCTCCTGGCCTGAGGCTTGGATGAAGGCCAGGGCCGTGTAGCTGATTCCCAACCCCTACGATTTCCCCATCTCAAACCCCAAACCAAAGCTCATCTGTCCAAACCTAACCCTCTTGCTGAGTTGTTCGCTCCATCTCCAGTGGAACCCCTGCCTCCTAGGTCAAGTTCGCTCTCACAGACCCAGGGGGATCACCGTCCTTCAGGCCAGTCATCGGCGCTCCCCTGCAGTGCTTCCCTGCGTCGCCTGCGCGGCGCCTTTGCCCCTACTTCTTGTCTCCTCTTCCCTCCCTCCTTTCACTTGTCCTCATTCGATTCACTTTCGTGGCCCAACTCCAAGGCTACAGCTTGTGGGAAACCCTCCCAAGGATTCGGTTCTCAGACCATCTCGGGTCTATACCCCGCCGATGTACCGCATGACGACGTCCTAGCTTTTCCCCCAAAGCACCCTTGTGTTTAAGTCTTCCACTCCAAAATGACTCTGACCTCTGACACCACAGGGACCTTACAGGCCCTTCTCTGGTGCTATACCGAAAACACCGAGCCTAGGTTTAGAAACATGTGCTCACATTCCGTGAGAACTCATTGGGTGCTTCGGTCTAGCGGCTTCTAAAATTGAAGTATCATTTTTCTATCTTAAAAACAAAAATTGGGGCGCCTGGGTGGCTCAGTGGGTTAAAGCCTCTGCCTTTGGCTCGGGTCATGATCCCAGAGTCCTGGGATCGAGCCCCACATCGGGCTCTCTGCTCTGTGGGGAGCCTGCTTCCTCTCCTCTCTCTGCCTGCCTCTCTACTTGTGATCTCTGTCAAATAAATAAATAAAATATATATATATATATAAAAAAAAAAGGACCACATGGTACCATCTCTTTTAAGAAACTGGTAAATAAGCAGCACTCCATTTAGTGAAGAGGCGAAATCTGGCCAAGCGTATTACGGAACACAAACCTGCAATGCTGACTGTGTTACGTTGGGAGAGCACGATGTGTAGAAACACTAAGTGGTTTTAATTTTCCACCTAGAGTTTGTGAAGCCCAGGGGCCCCGAATGACCTCAATGTTGAACAGGAGGCACATCCATCTGCCAGCAGTAATTATTTTATTGACCTGATTAAAGAACAACTATTTTCCATGGTCACAAAGATCTATCCAAACACATCAGCCTTAGGCACACAATGGCAGTAATTAGAAATGCATATTTCCCTAATTAAAATAGGAGTCAATGGGCAGAACATAAAATAATGTTTTAACATTTACTCAGCATATTTCTATCCCTGGTTATGTTGTATGATTAAGCCAAAAACCATTTTTAAAAAGCTTTGAGCGATTATTGACACACCATATAATTCAGCCATTTAAAGTGTACGATTTAATAGTTTTTAGTTTTGGGGTTTTTTTCTTCCTTTCCACTTGTTCAGCTTCTGCGATTGACCCATCACCATAATCTGATTGTCAACATTTTGGGAGCCCCTAAAAGAAACTCTGATCCTATTGGCAGTCCTCGCAACCCCAGTTCTGCGCAACCACCGATCTACCGAGCACAATGTTTTCAGGGCTCAGCCATGTTGCAGCAAGTATCCAAACTTCCTTTTTTTAACTGATAAATAATATCCTATGGGACTATATACCACATTCAGCTTGTCCATTCTTCAGCGTGTGGGCTGTTCCCACTTTTTGGCTATCATGAATCACGCTGCTGTGAACATTCATGCACAAATTTGTGTGCGGATGTAAGTTTTCCTTTCTTGTGGGTCTATACACAGAGGTAGAATGGCCAGGTCACATGGTAACTGCATTTAACCACCTAAGGGACTGCCAGTGTTTGCCAAAGCAGCTGCACCATTTTCTCTTTCCACCTGCAGTGTGAGAGGGTTTCACGGTTTCCATTTCTTGACCAATTCTTGCTATCGTGTCTTTCTGATCCTAGCCGTCCTATCCAAGTGCCTGTGAAGGGGTAATCTCACCGTGGTTTTAATTTGCATTTCCCCAAAGACCAATGACATTGAACATCTCTTCATGTGCTGTCTATTTGCATATCTTTTTAAAAGAAATGAGTATTAAACCCTTTTCTGTTTTTCTTTTCAGGTTGTGTTTTTATTACAGAGTTCTAAGACTTTGAAAAAAAATATATATATATACACACACATATATGTGCATGTGTGTGTGTATATTTAGGATACTAGTTTCTTAGATGTATGATTTTCACATTTTTTCCAGTCTGCCAGGTGCTTTCTTCAGTCTTGATGGCGTCCTTTGCAGTACTAAACTTTGTATTTTCGATAAAGTCCAATGTATCTATCTTTTTCCTTTGTTGCTTATACTTTCTGTGTTACATCTCAGAAACCACAGTCTGTCCTGTCATCATGAAGATTTACTTCCTTGTTTTCTTCCAATGATTTTGGTTTTAGCTTTTACGTTTAGATCTGTGATCCATTAGGAGTTACTCGTGTGAATGGTGTGAGACGGGGTCCAACTTCACCTTTTTTTTTTTTTTGGCATGTGGCTATCCAGTTGTCCCAGTATCGTTTGTTGAGAAGAGTATTCTTACCCTGTTTTTAATTGTCTTGGTATCTGTCAGTCCATTAGGGCTGCTTTAGCAAGCTACTATAGACTGGTGGGGCTTAAACAACACACATTTATTTCTCGCAGCGCTGGATGACGGGAAGTCCAACATCCAGATGCCAGCAGATTCCCTACCTGGTGAGTTCCATTTCGTGGTTCACAGAGGGTCCTTCTCCCCGCATACTCATATGGCAGAAGAGGTGAGGGAGCTTTCTGGAGCCTCTTTCATAAGGGCACTAATCCCATTCATAAGGGCTCTACCCTAATGACCTAATCCCCTTCCAAAGGTCCACCTCCAAATACTGTCCCACTGGGAATTAGGTTTCAACACGTGAGCAGGGTGGTGGGGGGTTGGGGAGTGCGCATTTATCCTAGAGCAGTACCCTTGTTGAAAATCAACTGACCACAAATGTAAGGGGTATTCTGGGGATTTCCATTTTATTCTCTTGCTCTATCAGTCTATTTTTAGGCCAGTACCAAAATGCCTCGATTATGGTAGCTTTGTAGTCTGGGGGTCATTAGGCTGTTTGGGGAACCCCAAATTCCAATTTGGTAGAATCCTATTTTAACTCAAATGCTGGTTATATTAGAACTGGCTGGAAAAACCTAAATTCACATCTGACTGTCCATATTAGACGGCAAAACCTCTCAGTGCCTTCATCTTCTGACGGTGAAAAGTGACCCAGTCACGTACCTAGCCAATGAAAGTCAAGCATCCCATTTAACAATTCCCCCACTTCAGTATATTCAAAATTATTTGAACAATATCAAATTAATTTTTTCAGCTGGATACGATGAGATGATTGCCAGGCCTCAGACAGATAGACTCGGAGCCCAGGGAACTGAAGAATGCCATTCTACAGGTCAGTGTTGGGATCTAGAAGGATCCTGAGACTGCAGCAGGGCAAAATATTTCCTGGCGTTTGCCAGTGGCCTACTGCTACAGGCTGTTCCCCTCGAAACCTACCCGCGTATCTCCTAGTGCTGGAAAGTAAGAAAAGAGACAACTCGCTATCTTTAACGGGAGTGAGACCAAGAAAACTGGGAGACATCTTGCCTCACTTACCTGCGATCTTCTAACATTTGCCAGAATGCTTTTCTTTTCTACAGCAGAAATGCAAGCACCTGAAAGGCTTCCAGCTCTTTCCGTGTTTGCTTAGGATAGAATGCCATTTTCCATCTCACGGAATTTGTGTTCGCTTGTATGAAATGGCCTTCTTTCCAACCTATGCCGGCAACCATTCCCAAAACAAAAGGTTTCTTATTACAAAGAAGATGGGATCTGTTCTTCCCTGCAGGAGGAAGTTAAGAGCAGCAATTCTTTCTCCTCGAATACGTACTTCTGTGTTTCTGGTCAAGTAAAAGTTCTTTGGCTTTCAGCGCACCGGGAGTTATAGATTTATAAATCAGTTCGGGGGGTTTTGTTGAAACCTTGAGCATTCTACCATTTCAGGGGGATGCTTTAGCTGTCTGCAGGGACGGCCAGCGACTGTGGAGCGCAGGTGTAAAATTTTCAGGGCCACGTGCAACCTCCAAATCACGGACCCTCCCTCCATCATGCCTTTTCTCAGAAACTTCCCCTCTCCGTGCAGGGAGCGACATCCTTCTGAGGATTCTCCCCAATCCACGAAGAGGCACCGTGTCCCAGTTGGTGGGTTCTCGGAGTGGGGAGGAAGGAATGCCGAAAGTCCTGCTCTCCGCCCTCCGTTCCTTCTTCCCTTCCTCGTTTTCTGTCCGTCCTTTCCTGTGCCATTTGGCTGCCTTCCTGCAACATCTAAACCTCTGGTTTTTCCACCGGAGCTCTGTTCCTTTCCCATGCTTGCGTTTCCTCTATGGAATTCAGAATTTCCACACATGGAACTACTGTAGCTCCCCATCATCCCCAGAACCTCTACACTAGCTTGTCTGGTTCTTTTTTTTTTTTTTTTTTAAGATTTTATTTATTTATTTGACAGACAGAGATTACAAGTAGGCAGAGAGGCAGGCAGAGAGAGAGAGGAGGAAGCAGGCTCCCTGCTGAGCAGAGAGCCCGATGTGGGGCTCGATTCCAGGACCCTGAGATCATGACCTGAGCTGAAGGCAGAGGCTTTAACCCACTGAGCCACCCAGGCGCCCCAGTTTGTCTAGTTCTGCTCTGCATTCCTCAGCACTATTATCCATGTCCCCAGGCCCCCCCTGAAACAAAAACAAAAAAAAAGACTCAACACCCACTACTTACAAAAAGGCTGCCTTATACTCACTGGAGGTCGTATTTCTGTTTTCTTGTCCCGTATAGTCAAGGATAAAGACAGTGACATTCATCAGCTGGAGCAAATATGGATTTCTCTCTCCCCAACACGTTTTTTTTTTTTTTTTTTTTTTTGTACACTCACTTTTCTTCTTCTTTGACTAATCATTCCAAGAACTGACTCATACTTTTGCAGCAAACATCAGTACCCTAGTGGACCGCCAACACGTACAGCCGTTGCTCACTTTCTGGTCCCATCGGAGGCATGGACGGGAAGGGTGAGCACCTTTTCTCAACAACGCCAACAAGACAACTCCTACTGGACATGACAAGCAGATGGCTCGGATGGTCTTCATTATGTCTCTGTGTATTACGATCTATCCCCCAGCACTTGGCATGTTTCAGATTGCCAAAATTTTCAACAAGGTCCTAGAAATCCCAAATCCTTAAACCAGTAATAACATAAAGATGAGACCTGATGAAATGACTTAAGATAAGCACAAATATCATCTTGTGTGTCTGCAAACATCCTTACACACGAGTCGCCGCTGAAGTTCTGCGCAGCGAGCAGAAAAAATTTGGTAGAAAATCAGTGGAAAGAGCAGAAAGGCAATTTTTGCTAAAGTCCAAAAATTTTTAATGTAATTAGGTATTCCAAGACCCAATTTTAACATTTACCAAGAAGTTTTTCTCTCGGAGTCTACTTAAACACCTAAGGATTCCTATCCTTTACGGATTTCAGAATATGATTTCTAGACGCAATGCCTAAACATCCCAGCTAAACTCGAATGCAACACTAATCCCACCTATACATTTTGCATGGTTTGAATACATGAATTATGATTCTAGTCAGCCTGCTTTTTGCTGCTCTGGCCTTTGTGATACCCATTTCTTTATAGAAAATGGAATGGCTTGCTAATCCATTAGTCACTCAGCTCTAAGTGGATTAATGCTGGCTCCTATGGATCACATCAAATGAGTAATTTCAATTTTGGACTTTATAATCAAGCCCAAAGGACCCTCCAAACTACAGCTTTAACACTTGCTTCCTAGTAGGCTTCTTTTTCAAATGTTATGTACATTGTTATTTAAATATTAACTGATTTTTAAAAATACCATTCTTAAATTTTGTTTCAAGATATAAAATGTAAAGTACAGAGTAAACCCATACATTTTCTCTCTACAGTGTCAGCCTAGAACTACATGAATCTTCAACAACCATTACAAAGATATCAGGGGAGCTACCCACCAAAACAATAAACTAAAATCTTCAGTCATGTTTCCTGTTTACTCAGGCAACTGCCCCACATTACAAAGGCTCTTCACCTTGCAAAACTAAATGTGAGGATGAGATAGTACTTCACAAGAACTAGAGGGGCACCTGGGTGGCTCAGTGGGTTGGGCCTCTGCCTTCGGCTCAGGTCGTGATCTGGGGTCCTGGGATCGAGCCCCACATCGGGCTCTCTGCTCGGCAGGGATCCTGCTTCTCCGTCTCTCTCTCTGCCTGCCTCTCTGCCTACTTGTGATCTCTGTCAAATAAATAAAATCTTAAAAAAAAAAAAAAAAAGAACTAAAATGGCCATCACCAAAAAGATAGTAACAAGTGTTGGTGAGGATATGGAGACGCTAGACCCCTCGGACACTGCCTGCTGGCAAGAACCGAAAAAAGGGCAGTCGCTTTGGGAACCAACATCGAAGTGTCTCAGAAAGTTCAAGAGAGTTACCACACAGCAACTCCACTCCGAGGTATATACCCAAAGGAAATGAAAACACAGGTCCATATGAAAACTTAAACGTGAAAGTTGAGAGCAGCGTTAATCCCAATAGCCAAAAAGTACAAACAACCCAAGTGCCCATCAGCTGTTAAAATGGATAATAAACAAGACGTGGTCCATCCACAGAGTGGACTATTATCTGGCAATAAAAACAAAGTGCTGATACCTATGTCAACGTGTATGAACCTCTGAAATGTTACGTTCTGTGAAAACAGCCAGACGCAAAAGAATATACAGAAGTGCCTTCACATAAAATGTTCACAGGGAGTCTGGGGGGCTCAGTCAGTTAAGTGTCTGCCTTAGGCCTGGATCATGATCCCAGGGTCCTAGGATGGAGCCCCACATCAGGCTCCCTGTTCAGCCGGGAGTCTGCTTCTCCCTCTCCCTCCGCCCCTCCCCCCGCTTGTGCGCATGCTCTCTCAAATACATCTTTTAAAAATAAATAAATAGATAAATAAATTTTTAAAAAATATAAAATGTTCAGAAAAGGCAAACAGTGGACAGAAAGTGGATTCGTGGGTCCCCAGGCCACCTGGGACTGGGGATGGGAACAGGGCCGAGTGGTAAACTCACGCAAGGCATCTTACTGGGTGATGGAAATGTTCTAAACTGGGATTGTGCTGCCAGGAGCCGTACAACCTGGCAAATTTACTGAAAGTCATTTAATTCACTTTAATACCGGTGAATACTATGGGACGCAAGTCCTACCTCTATGTCAGAGAAGTCATCAGGAAGCAGGTACAGTCATTTGGATCAGAGATGGGGGTGGTCTGGGCCAGGGAGGAATGAAATTATAGTAAGGGGAACTCATTCAAGAGAAGCTCAGAAGACAGAACGGTTGGGATTTCCACAGTCTTTCCTTACCCGCTTTAGCATCGCGTGAACTCCCACGGCTCCAACACTCAGTCCCATTCATCTGGACACAATCACACCCTGCCTTCCATGATCGATCGATTGAGTTGTGCACATTGTCTTTGCCTAGAGGCCGGATGTGTCCGTAGGTGCACCACAAACACGCAAGAACACGTGAATGGTGGGCCAATGGGACAAAATCAGCTCCAGGCTGAATATCATGGAATATTCTGGATTATATTAACAGCCCTCATAATGTGAAGACAATAGAACTAGCAATTACCTTCACAGAAGAGTTTGCTAAAGTTGGCACCACAATAACAGTCAAAATCGATTTGTCAGAGAATAACCACCATAAATTGAGAGCAAAAAAGGGAAAAGACAACACAATCAGGGAGTCAGCCAAAAGCAACAGGTGCAATGTATGTATCTTGAAGGAAAAATTTAAATACAGGAATATTTTGAGGGACAGTTTTGTCTTCCTGAGAGTCTGTCCCTTTACTAAGTCAAGTCTTAAGCCCATGGAGAGCAGGAGAGAGAAGAGGGTCCAGAGGGTAAGAGTCTGGATCGTGGGTGAACCCAACTTACTTAGGTAAGTGTGAACGATAAATTTGCTTAAGTTCTGTTAACAGCTGGCTTCCTGGAAACCAGGTCCATGGAAGATATCAGTGAAATTATGTCCAGCTCTTAGGACAGGCAATGAACACAAGCATTACCGTTTTTATTGTGGGGGTGACATATTGCAGGGGTGACATTCAGCGGCCATCCAGCGTGATGGACCTTTCTGGAACCATGGCCACAACTTACCCAAAGCCTCGGTTGGCCACATTTGGGCACCATGCCAAGGTGGAGCTGCTCTCTCCGAGTCGGAGCTTGAAAAAAATAGCCAAGAGGGTCAGACTAGTAGCTTCCAACGGCTCACACTGAAGGAAGCTCTGCTGTATGGCGTGGTGGCCGGCGGTTGGATGGGTGGATGGGTTTGAGGTCGGCGAGATCAGAGGCCTGCATGCCATCACTGGCTGGGATGGCTCAAGACCGATCTTTGACATTAGTTTATATTTGGTTTCCTGTTTGAGTGTTCTTGGACCATGTGTGATTAGAGTGGTATTTGCAAAAAAAGAAGAAGAAGAAGAAGATAATGTATTGCCCCCCGCCAATGTCTTACTGCTTTTCTTGCAATTTTTATTTAAAACATTAGCACTGATCCAATTTACAAATGAACTGAAGCTATGGCATACTCACTTCTTGGACAAAACTTCAAGGTTTATTTGGGGAGAGTTCTACCGAGTAACTAATCTATGTCCCACGTCATTCCAGTACTGGGACCAGAAGAGAGATTTTGAGTCTGAGCTGGGTTCTCTCATTTCAGCTCTGCCACTTACAGGCTGCATGACCTCGGGAAGTAACTTAAACCCTCTCAGCCTCGATTTCCTCACCTGTAAAGAGAGGATGGTAACAGCCCCCTAAGGTCGATGGGAGGTTCAACAGATCTAGGACGCACAGAGAGCCCGGTATGTGCTGCCTGTGACACAGCAGGTCCTGGAGGACCAGGAGCCACCATCACTGTTAGTCACATAAAATCACCATCATTAAAGGACATGCCTTGCTTATGGCTCTACACCACCCTTTTGCTAACCACCACATGTCTCGAAGAATAATGCATTTTGTTCTGGAAGAAGGAATGGAGTCTTCCCAGACATGCAATTGACAGAGAGGGAAGATTATCCCATCTCAGACTTCAGTTCCCCTGGAGAAGCACAGTTTCCGCAATTTTTGATGACATGAAGCTTCAAAGACAACATCTAGCCAGGGTGCCAAGGCCAGGAAAGTGGCCTCTTCCTGGTCTCAGAGGCATACAGATTTTTAGAAAAGAGATCACTTGTAACTTTGCTTAAGATTTCTTGTGACTGGTGTCACCGATGGACTAATGCCTCTTTGTAGAGAAGAACTCCTCTCTACCTAACTCCCTCCCCCTACACGGTCACACACCCAACACAGCACACCCCAAATTCCAGGGAGATGTGTTCAAAAGTTTACCAAAAATTGTTTCTTTGAAATGACTGCCACTGGCTTTACCTATTACGAATGAATGACCACATCAAATAAAGGCACATCCAGAGATCTTTAGGGCAACAACTTCCATCAAGAGATGGAAGCCCCTTTTTTAAAGTTATCGTGAACCCAATCTATGATACGTTCAGTGAGAGTAAGAGAATTCCCTTTATCTAGCCTTTGTGTTTTGGTCTACAGAAAGAACATCTAGTTCCTTGGAAAGATAACGAAGTACCTTGAAAATTTCCTTTCTGTACTGTATTCATTGATAAAATACAGAAAGAGCAGGACCACTCTAAGTATTTCATATGTGGGCTTGAAGATAACAGAAAGACGGTTCATACGGAACCCATCTTAGTCGGAGGTCCTTCAGGAAGGAAAACTTGCTAGCAAGTGGCTCAGTTGGGAGTGGATCCCAGGAAATGTGGGTAGGGGAAGTGAGAGGAAAGAAGAGAAGGTAGGCAATAAAGATTCATTAACAAGCAAGTTATCACTAAGGGTGACTGGTCTTAGTCCCACTACAGAACTCTGAGAGATGGGAAAGAAGACATGCTTCAGTTATCCCACCATGGGGCAGGGGAGCTGGGGTATTTATACACCAATTGGAGGTGGCTACTCCTGGAGGGCATTCATTTTCTTGACACTTCTGACCTGCCAAAAGAGAAGCAAGAAAGAATCCGGCAGCTGAGACCCTCGGGCAAAGAAATGTGGGTGCTGGCATTCGGAAGTCGACCATTGTTCACTGCAGTGGTGAGGGGAGGGGACAGGGGCAGGACCCCATGACATCTGCTATAGATATGTTACTTAGGCTAGTAAAAGGAAATCCCAGAACAACATATGCCAACATTAAGGGCTAGAATGCCAATCCCTGTTCAAATGGAAAATGAATGGGAATCGAAATGGAAAATGAATAGAATGGAAAATGAACTGGATATGAACCCCAAGAGTAGTGATCAGATTTTTTATCTGGTCATCTAGTGCTTTTCATATAAATACAGTAACTTCTTATTTGCTTTTTATCAAGTATATTATGATCTAAGCCACAAGTAAACAACACGATGGGTTCAGGGTCATGAAACTTGTTTTGCAGAGGGCCAGAGAGTACGTATTCTAGGCTGTGTCAGCCATATTGGTCTCCATCCCACCTACACAGCCATAGACAACATGGAAGAGGACAAGCATGGCCGTGAGCCTAAATGTTATTTACAAAACAGGTGGCTAGGTTGTAGGCCATAGTTTTTTAAGGAAAGGGAAATGTGGGGGCGCCTGGGTGGCTCAGTGGATTAAAGCTTCTGCCTTCAGCTCAGGTCATGATCCCAAGGTCCTGGGCTTGAGCCCCTCATCAAGCTCTCTGCTCAGTGGGGGGCCTGCTTCCCCCCCCGCCCCCTTGCTCTCTGCCTGCTTGTGATCTCTGTCAAATAAATAAATAAAAACTTTAAAAAAAAAAGGGGGGGAAAAGTGAACTCAAAGATTATAAATTATGTACTCAAAGATTTTGGGAGGTACCTAGGTGGCTCAGTGGGTTATGTGTCCGACTCTTGCTTTCGGCTTGAGTCATGATCTCAAGGTTGTGAGATCGAGCCCCCGTGGCGCTCTGTGCTAGCATGGAGCCTACTTAAGATTCTCTCTCCCTCTCCCCCTGCCCCTTCATCCCCCCCTTCTCTAAAGAAAATACAAATACAGTTGTTCTTATTTTTGCTTGTAATAGCATGACTTTGATCTACCACATATGATAGTGACTCTTCTCAGCCCTTTTCATTTTTAATTAATTTTTAAAAATTTAATAGGTAATACAAGGACAGGATTAGCACATCAAAATGCAAGGAACTGTTCTTTGGAAATTCTCACTTCTCTGGCTTCTGTTCTGTCTCACTCGTCTCCAAAAGGTAACCACTTTTTAATAACGTACTCTCTCCACCCTTCCTATGTGGAGAAAAAAAAATAGTGCATTTACAATTTTCCACCTTTTCTTTTTTTTTAAAGATTTTATTTATTTACTTGACAGAGATCACAAGTAAGCAGAGAGGCAGGCGGGGGCAGGGGGAAGCAGGCTCTCGAGCCCGATGCGGGGCTCTATCCCAGGACCCTGGGATCATCATGTGAGCCGGAGGCAGAGGCTTTAACCCACTGAGCCACCCAGGCACCTCAACTTTTTTTATTTAATAGACATGGGAAATCTTTCTATATAGCAAAACACAACTTCTTCATCCATTTTTTTCCAGCTGCACAGGAATTCCTAGCACAAACGTACCCTCTGATGTGCCCGTGGAGACTAAGGGGACCCCTTCTATGGGCAGACACTGCTTTCTGGTCTCCGGAGACTGACAACCTGTCCACAACGAGGGTTGTCCACGTCCACGTGGCCACCAGCAGCACGCAAGAGTATCTCCTAACCTTACTTTTGTTGGAACAAAAGTGGAATAAAACCTGCTTTCAATACCTGCGTCCCCAAGACCCCACCTATGTGCAGAGATCCGCCAGAGGGGACCACTGGGACCCCGCACATGGCTATGCTCATGGCTAAGACTTACGACAGCTGTACAGACAACCCGCGAGGAAAGAAGCCCCACGTGGAGCCTGCAGGAATCCGCGTGCAGCTGTCCCATGCTCTCTCCATCCTGGGAAAGGTCACTCAGAGCACACCCTGCTCTCGGTAACAGAACCACAACCACGTTCGAGAAGTTTCTGCCTAAGGAAGCCGTCAAAAAGGTTCTGGCTGGTCACGGAGGGACAGATCTAAATCCCAGCCTCCAGGAGGGAGAGCAGGGGTTCCGACCCTACTGTTTGGACAGTCGAGCCCTGCCCCTCCCCAGCCCCGCCTCCGGCCCAGCCTTATCAGCAAGGGAATGTTCTGGATCTGTGTAGGGAACAGGCCCCATTAGGGAGAGCAGCCTTAGGCCTGCCCCAGAGACTCTCACCCGCATCTGTGCCCAGCAGGATAGAACTGTCTCCCAACACCATCACTAGTTATTTCAAGCTGCTGCTTTGGGAAAAAAAAGAAAAAATGACCCCATTCTTTCATTCTATAGAACTACAAAGAGCCAAAGAGGCATTGAAGGCCGGGCCCGGCTTCATAGATTTCCCTGCACGAACGGCTGTACTAGGCTCAGGGAAAAAGCCAACTACCGAACAGATGGCTCTTGGGTTACAACTGGGATTTAAATATCCACGTTCCAAAATTTCTGACCGGGAGACTTCTCTCTCCGGCATACATGTTTCAAGGCTTCTGTGAAAGAACCCATTTTCTCATGCAATCTACCTGTGTGCCTTTAAGATAAACCAGAACACTTAATTCTTCAGAGCGCGAGAGTAGGAAGGCTTGTGAGAAGGTCCCGCTGTCGATTTTTTTTTAAGATTTTTTTTTTTTAATTTGACAGACAGAGATCACAAGTAGGCAGAGAAGCAGGCAGAGAGAGAGAGGAGGAAGCAGGCTCCCTGCTGAGCAGAGAGCCCGATGCAGAGCTCGATCCCAGGACCCTGGGATCATGACCTGAGTAGAAGGCAGAGGCTTTAACCCATTGAGCCACCCAGGCGCCCCGTCAAGTTAATTTTTAACCGAAATACACATAAATGCATGAAGAAGCACACATCTCACTTCATTTTCACAAAATGGACATCCCCGTGTAAGCAGATCCCAGATTTTAAAAAGACAGGTCTCTGGCACCCAGGATCCCTTGTCCTCATGCCCCAGCACCCCCTCAAAGCAAGCCACTATTCTGACTTTTAACACCACTGATACACTTATTCAGTTTCGACTTTTATAGCAACAGATCATGTGGGCTGGTCTCCCTCGCGCTTGGCTTCTTTCGTTCAGCCACTTGCTCGCACGACTCGTCTACGTTGCCATGTGTGACACTGGTTGATTTATTCTCGCCACTGCATAGAAATCCGCTGTATGAACATGCCCTAGTTTCTTTATTTGGTCCACTGTGGAAGTACACTTGAACTGTTGCCGGTCCGGGGCTATCATGGAGAGTCTCCACGGTCATTTTCAAAATGCTAGTAAAACACCTTTTTAACTGATGAGCAGACAGACAGCCGAGGACACAAATCCAAAGCCTCCGAGTGTATATATTTCACACTCGCGGGCACACACCTGTGGAACCAAACCCCAGAGCAAGATACAGAACACGCCTGTCCCCGCAGAGACGGCCTCTGTCTTCTATCACTTCGAAGAGCAAAGCAACGGCCCATCTTTAAACCCGCAGCACAGCCTCCGCGGAGGGAGCAGGACGAATCTGGCCAAGCCATGAGTTCTACTCCGGACTCTGCCATCTGCTTGGAACCTCACAAAGGTCACGCTCGGCCCATTTCACCCCCTGGGAATGAGGAGGTGGGCGAGCTGGGTCCCAGGGCCCTTGGCAGGTGCCCAAAGACACACCTCAAAACCACAGTCTTCCCAATCCCCAGTTCTTTCTGCTATTTTACCCTGTGGTCGGCTCAGTAAAGACGAGGAGCAGGTAACCACCGCTTCCCACTCAGGAGCTCTTGAGTTTCTGATGTGTCATTATGAAATCATCCCCCAGCCGCCTTTTCCGCCAGTTGAGTAACTGCAGGTCTTTTTTGCTTCCCACATTGGCTCTGCTCCAAGTCTTCGTGGCTCACCACAGAACGTTCCCGAATTCTCTACATGCCTCTAGAAACTAAGCAGCCTCAACAGGATACAATATTTTTGCAAAGCTGACCAGAGGTGGTTGAGGAGACAGAAGCCCAGGCAAATGAATGCCGCCTCCAGAACCTTCCTGCTCAAAGTGGGAGTTGCTAGCAGGAACACCTGCGTCCCCTGACCTCCGGGGACAGCTACAGACCTCACGCTCCTCCCCAGAGCCCCCGAATCCGAGTCTGCATTTGCACAAGATACTCAGGTGATCCTATGTATGCTGAACTGGGGAAAGCATCACGTCTATAGGCAGAAGAATCTGTACCCGATGTTCAGAGCAGCAATAGCCACAGTCGCCAAACTGTGGGAAGAGCCAAGGTGCTCTTCAACAGACGAATGGATAAGGAAGATGTGGTCCATATACGCGATGGAGTAGGATGCCTCCATCAGAAAGGATGAATACCCAACTTTTGTAGCAACATGGACGGGACTGGGGGAGATTATGCTGAGTGAAATAAGTCAAGCAGAGAGCGTCAAGTATCATATGGTTTCACTTATATGCGGAGCGTAAGGAACAACATGGAGGACATTAGGAGAAGGAAAGGCAAAGTGATTGGGGTAAATCGGAGGGGGAGATGAACCATGAGAGACTGTGGACTCTGAGAAACAAACTGAGGGTTTTGGAGGGGAGGGGGCTAGGGGGACCGGTGAGCCTGGTGGTGGGTATTAAGGAGGGCACGGATTGCGTGGAACATATGGTGCATAAACAATGAATTCTGGAACGCTGAAAAAATAAATAAATAAAATGGGGGGGGGGGATCCAGAAAATTTCTAGACCACGAATCACTCTGTAGTGTAATGTGCAGCAATAAAGGACCCACGGCTTTAAGCCCACAAACTCTGAGCTTTCCTCCCTTCTTAGAATCCTATCATCTCAGACTCAGGAGAAATCATGACAGGGAAGGGCTTCAGTTTCCAGATCACAGAAAGAAACTGAGGTACAGAAACAAGCACGTGAGCCCATGTTTCACACAATTCAGTGTTCCCACTGTTTAATACTTAAGGCAGCCTGGGTTTGTTTTATTGAACAGAATGTAATTGATCTTTTGATAACTGCATGTTATCAAAAGACTGGAATCGACTAAATTTGCTTGTCATTTCAATGAGCATAGCAGCAGGTGCTAGGCTACACCAGGAAACAAAATTCCTGGCTGTTTTGGAGTTCACCCTGTTAGGTAAACACACAAGTCAGTGAGACTGGCACCGCGAGCAAACAATACGAGAAACACAGTGCTCACGATTAGGTTGTGACTGCCTTCACACCACTGCCAGGCTGCCCTCCCAGACTGCCAGTGGGCACACAGTGAATGGAGGACCAGGCCAGCCCCATAAGTGCTGATAATTCAGGTATCGCAGACATCTCAGAGAAGTTGCTGAGGCAAGAGGGAGCCCCGTTTACTGAAGGTCTGAAGATACCATATTTCACGCAAGACTTGCTAACTCCATCCGCCCTTGGGGGAAGGCGGGCTACTGTTCCAGTCCTTGTGCAAACAACCAAAATGATTCCGCTCCTCTTCCAGGATTCAACATCTGGGCCTCCTTGCCCTCCGTGACAGTTTTCTTTTTCTTTTGGCTCTCTCAACACCCCCCCCCCCTGCCCCAGGCACCGCTCGATCATTCTGTTTGCTCCCCTCTCTTTCAATTTCATACCTATTTCCAATCACTATCTGTGGTGTGCCGGTAAACCGCTAACAACTTGCTCTCCAAGGGGTGGGGGCCCCAGACCTACTGTGTTTGTCCTTTTTCATGTTGTAAATGTCAAGCCTCATGGTCCTCCACCCTCGGAGTCTTCCCAGCAGGCTCCAGGTGGTCCGTGTCACTGTGACCTCTATGCCACTGCTTGTGTGATGTCCAGGCTAAGCCAGTCAGCCCTTCCCAAGTCTTCTCTGTCAAGGCCGTTCCTCGGCCACTTCTATCCCCACTGAATCTCCTCCCTTCTTTCTGATCCATCCAGTGCTCAGCTGCACGGCACACCTGGAATTCTACTTGCTCACGGGATCTCTCGAAGGCTTAGTGTAAGTGAACGGTCTGCGCCGTCCCGACAACTTCTGTAAGAAGAAGAGACGAGTAGCATAGGTCCCTGCACATCTTTTGCAGCGGACAGGTGGACAGGGAGTGCTCAGTAGCACCTGCTTAATTTCTTCTTCGAAATAATCTAAATAGTCCCAAGACCTGTTCTAAAATACAACAATACCT
The DNA here is from genome assembly GCF_030435805.1 of Mustela lutreola. NCBI lineage: Eukaryota > Metazoa > Chordata > Mammalia > Carnivora > Mustelidae > Mustela > Mustela lutreola. Next base: position 10,018,059 of record NC_081308.1, read on the forward strand.
ATAATCATACAGCCTTACAACTTGCAGAAGGCTGCTTTTTTAGCTTTGAGGTAGAAGTTATAGGCATTGAACTTGGTCCATTTTTTTAAGATTTATTTTTAGAGAGAGAAAGACGGACAGAACCTGAGCACAGGGAGGGGCAAAGGGAGAGGGAGAAGCAGACTCCCCACTGAGCAGGGAGCGCGACGTGGGACTTGATCCCAGGACCCCGGGATCATGACCAGAGCCGAAGGCAGATGATTAACTGACTGAGCCACCCGGGGACCCTAAGCTTCCCTATTTTTAAGTGTACAGTGGGATGAAATTTAGCATCTATAAGCAGTTGTATAACCACCACAATCGAGACCCAGAACAGTTCCCATACTTGGCTGAGGCAACCACCTACCTATTTTTTGTTGCTGAAGTTTGGCTTTTCCAGGCTACCTATTGGTGAAGTCTTACGGCATATTTGCATGTACCCTTTTTCACTTAGCGTGATGTTACCGACTCTTCCAAGGTCCTGTGTGTATCCCTAGGTCTTCCTTTGCACTGCTGACCAGTGTTCCACAGCATGGAGAGACCCCAGTTTGTTAAAATCTGTTTTCAAATCAGTGGAAAGATGTTGGAGTTGTTTCCAGTTTGGGGCTCCCTATGAATAATGATGCTGTGAACATTTGCTTATAAGTCTTTGTGTACATGGATTTTATTTTTATTGCTGATTTTTTTTTACATCTTTAGTTTTTTTTTTTAATCAGGCAGTTATGGATGTATTATACTGACCATCTCCTTTAATGGTAACATCAACCCCAGGGGGGCACATGGGTGGCTGAGTGGGTTGGGCCTCTGCCTTGGGCTCGGGTCATGATCCCAGGGTCCTGGGATCGGGCTCTGTGCTCAGCAGGGAGCCTGCTGCCCCCCCCCCTCCATCAAATAAACAAAATCTTTTCTTAAAAAAATCAGCCTCAGGGATGGGGTACTTTTAAGTTCATCATTTAAAAAAAAAAAGTGAAGTTGCCCGTGTTTACACAGCTAGGAAGTGGAGGAGTCAGGTTGGAAACCCACTGTGCCATGTGCTTGTCGTGGAGATTAGAGTAGTTCCTGCACACCACTGTGCTTGGAACAAGAAGATTCAAGAGAGGTTAGCCTACCTAAGATTCCAGACTCCTACCACCCAAGGGGTATTCAGTCCTGTTTGAAACGAAGGCTCAACAGGGACGCCTGGGTGGCTCAGTCTGTTAAGCATCTGCCTTCAGTTCAGGTCATGATCCCAGGGTCCTGGGATCGAGACCGGTGTCGGGCTTAGCGGGGTGGGGGGTGGGGTTCTGCTTCTCCCTCTGCCCGCTGTTCCCCCTGCTTGTGCTCTCTGTCAAATAAATAAACAAAATTCCTTTTTAAAAAAATGAATGAATGAATGAAAAAAGAACGGCCAGACAGACAGCTACTGAAGTAGCTGAACGAGGCACCTCAAGTTTGCCTGTCGGCTGGGCTTGTGGCTCTCCCCGGCTCACCTGCCTCTTCTTCCCCAGCCTCCATGCCAGGCTCAGGCTGGAAAAGAAATCCGTGTCTCCTCACCTCGGCAAATGGTGTCACGTTACAGCAACGACCCAGACATCACTCCATCCAGCACACGTGCAAGACACACACTTCGGTGAGCTGAAAACAAACCTCTGTTAGGTGCCCACGTGGTTTGTACACAGGAAGGAACGTTAGAAGGCACGAGAACACTCACGAGGTTGACTTTCCATCAGCCTCTTTCCTCTGTCTAGTTATTTCCGTCTTAAGGACCGTGAGAACAAGGCCCCAAAATGCCACCTATACCTTGCTGGGCAGAGTAAACCGCGACTGCCGTTTAGCATATCCGCGCACTCTTACAACACTCCGGTGCAGGGAGAGGCTCGGTATCAAAGACGGCTCCCATGTGGAGCCCAACCCGTGCAAAGCCCTCACTGTGATTCCAGAAAGTGCTTCTTAAATAAAAAAGACAGTCACATAAGATAAGCTCTGGGGAAAACCCCGCAGCGCGGAGGGTGCGCAGCTCTGCTCCTGACGTCGTAATTATCCGCCCTCACCTTCTCGCTGCTTTCAAGTCGACATTTTGGCAACTGTAAGATTTTCCCCATGTGGATGAGACCATTAACACAGTCACAGTCAAGCCCTGAACATATTTCTATCAGCTTTTATTTATTTTTTTAAAAGATTTTATTTGACAGAGAGAGACATCACAAGTAGGCAGAGAGGCAGGCAGAGAGAGAGGAAGGGAAGCAGGCTCCCTGCGGAGCAGAGAGCCCGATGCGGGGCTCGATCCCAGGACCCTGGAATCATGACCCGAGCCGAAGGCAGAGGCTTTAAACCACTGAGCCACCCAGGCGCCCCTTTATCTGCTTTTAAATAAGGGATTTCTTTCGTCATCTTTGTTAAAAATAATGCAGGTCAGAATCCGACTGCCAATCATTTTCCTCTCATGAAATTTTGGCTCTCAACACTGGCTTTCTGGCAACCCCAAGGACACATTCTGGCACTGAAAAGGTTAATCACAAACACTCTGCTTTCAACTGCACTCTCAGCACTCGATATTGTACTTAATCAAATAAGAAAAATCCATTTTACGTTCTTGGTCTTCTAATTAATTTGGTAATTGAAAAAGTAACCGAAACAGATTCAATTAACAAAAGTAATATATGTAGATGGAAACAAAATGGAAATGAAGACCACATAGTAAAAGTTAGTCCCTCGGCATGGGCTCCGTGGAAGGTACAAAGCCCTATAGACCTGTAGGCAAAACCTACACACACTTGTATTGCCACCTTTCAGGGTAGGCAGTTTAGAAGTTTCCAACACATTCTTCAAGTGGTCTTTGACTCCAAAATGGTGAGAACCAGGAGTCTGATTCTCAGTATAGCTCAGTGGGTCAAGTTTTAGAGCAAAAGGGTATGGGGTGTGTGTGTGTGTGTGTGTGTGTGTGTGAGAGAGAGAGAGAGAGAGAGAGAGGGGCAGTCATGGATTAAGTTGTCAAGTCAGTAGATATGCCAAAAATGTCACCAAGTTAAAACCAGAGTCTGTCAGGGAGATCTTGGTCGTTGGAAGCTCAAACCAAAAGGAAACATTTGTCTGCCTTCAGCTGTGGCCTCCCCTTCCAGCGGGCAGAGGAGTCCAGATCCAAGTGGAAACAGGGAAAGACTGGGCAGGGGAGCCTGGGGAGCGGAGCCTGGGGTGGGGAGCTTGGCGGGTCTCGCTGTCCTGCCGAGGTCACATGCCTGAGCTCGTGAGTTAACCGTGCAACAGGGCGGGTAGGTACAACAGAGAGGATATAAAACAAGTGGTGATAAATAAAGGCACATTTTAGAGCTTTGGGAAAATACCCATGAGAAAAGTATTGTGAATGCTACCCCCCAAAGAGCTCTTCACTTCCAACCTCATTTGTAGAAAAACTGTTTAAAAACTGGCATAAACCACAGAAAGCCATATAACCTTAAAGTAAAGTAACACCCCGCACCCCATAGCAACCAGCACTGTTTCTCCTGGATAGGCAGCAAGCAGAATCTTCAGGAACGGTATCCTTCCCAGTTCTCCTTAGATAAGGGACTCTGCACATGTTTGCATATTATACAAATCATCTCAACTAAAGCATCCTCCACGGGCAATCTGAGACATGAACAGCTAAAGCTCTCATTTCGCCCAGTCTCAGTGCGGCTTATTTCTGGAGAGGAACGAATGCCCTCCCCACGTGCTGCGTCCATTCGAGACCGAAATTTCCTGAACCCTGTTTTGCTCATTTATGCCACAGTGACCGTTTCCTATGAAAATGGTGGATTACAATTTCACAATGCCCGGTGGTTTCAAAGAAGACAGACTCAGTGGAAATTGTGTTTGAAGGCCCCAGGGATTCAGCGTCAGAGAAAACCACAAAAGCTAAACCACCGCCCGCAAAAATAAGCTAGTAGAAGTTACTCAGCCGTCCAACTGCCAATTGTGCGACCTCTTTCCATGGTGGCCACTTCCCAGGGCTCATTATGGGAGAGGTTGTGCTTTCTCCCTCTCTCCCGAATGAATGCAGCTTTTCAACCCTTTTCTACTTGCATTTGCTCCCAGCGCTGCAGGATTATTTTAGCCATCATCTCCTAATGGGCAACTCACTCCCTCTCTTGCGAGAGAAACAATGGTCTTGTGAGAATTTTAGCCGTTTCAGAACTTCAGGATCTGTGGCAGTTTGAAAGGAAAGAGATGAAGTCTTTGGCCAAACAACACAGAGAGAATTTCCCCTTGCTCCCTTCCTTGCTTGTCCCTTTTCTTTGGTTTGTGGCGAGGCTGTGAAAGGCACCAGAAATGCGCCCGGCGCGCTTTCCGATTTGTATGGCGTGCGATCACCAAACTGGTATTTTTTTGTAAAGCAGCTTCTGATGGGATCTCGCTTTATTCTAGCCCGCACGGATGACAGGCGACAGCAGGATGTGGCCCATTTGCTTCTGGGAAGCATCAGGGGTCAGGGAAGGCAAGAGAAAAGGGTGCCGTACATTGTATCAATAAACTTATATTAAAAAGGTCATCTGTCGCCTGCTACCCCACCTTGTAGTACAAAGGGACATTGAGCATCAGCTGGGGACTCTTGACATGTCTGAAAGAAATCAATGCACACCCTTAACCTTCTACCCATCTCTCTGAGCACATGTGTGCTCACGTAAATAAATCACTGAAGCAAATCCGTGCAGCGCCTTATTCAGAGAAAAAAAAAAAAAAAAAAAAAAAAGGAGCTGATGAATTCTAAATCACCTGGTCTGGCCCTGCAGCCCGGTGCCTCCTACAAAACCAGCGAAGGAGGCCGCTCTCCTGGACCGAAAGCTGACCCTGGGTCCGAAGCCAGTGGAGGGAGCCCAGGGAGGAAGCAGCCTGGTCCTCCGCCCCCAGACACGGGCACAGTGCCGGGAGGGCTGCAGGCTTTGGGGTCTCCAGAGGTTCCAGAAATGGCAAACTTGAGTCCAGGGTCAGTGTTTTTAGAAGAGGGGCGCTTGGGGTGACCAGTCAGTGAAGTGTCTGCCTTCTGCCCAGGTCATGATTCCAGAGTCCTGGGATCAAGCCCCAGGTCGGGCTCCTGCTCGGCGTGGAGTCTGCTTCTCCCTCTGCCTCTGCCCCTCCACGCTACCCGTGCTCACTCCTGCTCCCTCTCCCTCTAATAAATAAATCTTAAAAAAAAAAAAAAAAAGACGATGACGATGACAACTGCTTTAGAGGACTGGGATGATCTCCAAAAGGCGACTCTGGCCATCATCAAGGAGCCCCAGAAGTGGTGAAGGGGAGGGAAGCTGGAAGGCTTTATAGGAATTGCCCTTCTCAGGTACCACATGTTAGAGACAGAGAAGGGCACGTGGTCAAGGACAAACAAGGATCCCAGAGGATAAAGGCAGAACCAGGAGCCCGCAGGGCGTGGCAGTGCATGTGTTAAATGCAGCAAAGGCTGTGTGGTGAGAAGGCTGGTGGGGCGCTGCTATGGGCTTGGTGCCATGAAGACTTGGGAGGGGACAAAAAAAAAAAAAATCACTCATGTCACTTACAAGTCACTTACCGTAAGTTCAACTCTGCTTCCTCATTTCTAAAATCGGGTAGTAAAGTCACTGGCTTACGGGGTGGCTGTAAAGATCACACGTACTTGAGAGCGCTTCGTCAACTCTAAAGCAGTTCGGGCCATCGTGGTCACCAACAGCCAGGAGGTCACGGACTAAATTCTAATAGGTGAAAAGAAACGCGTCTATCTCTTGGACGTCGTTTGGCTTCTGACACGCGGACAAGAACAAGGACCCTCAGCCAGGAAGGAGTAGGGAAAAAATACTCGGAATAGAGCACCGAGCCCCAAACTGATTAGAAGATGTTCTAAACGGACTTCTACATTACAGCAATGACCGATCACACCGGGTACTTGCAGAAGTGGAAGAGAAAAGAGTTCAGTCCTCCCCTGTGATACCAATGGAGTCTGGGGAATACATCTGCAATTTTCAAATGGGAAAAAGATCTCTGCCCCAGTGACTACGGAGTACTGAACTTGCTATACATCCTAGTCGAGGGTCTGTGAGAGATTATTGAAGAAGATCTTGTGAGCACCCAGGAGAGGATACAGTGATTACTGGATGTAAAATTAGCCTCTCCTGGTTTTCATCCAGCGAAGGTAATTCAGTTGTAAGGCTGGGGGAATTTTCCAGACAAAAACTTTCTGGATAAGGCAAGGCACCCAGAAACGTCTTTCAAGTGGCCTTTGTTTATAAGAGATTGTGGAAGAACCGGCCTTTAGTGATGTCAATCCCCACCAGATGTCCGGGCTGTGCCAGGGGTGGTGAGGAAGTTTGAAGCTGCCAGGCAGCCTCGGGCTGGCCCTTTCCCTACTGAACCATGGCCGTCAGTGGCTCACACAAAGGTACTGCCACCTCCCATCAGCAGGTGACACGAAACCAGGAAGCAAGGCCAACCCCCTTGATGACAAAAATCATCAGATGCCAAAAGGAGCTTGGTCCAATGAGGAAACTCTTTCTGGAAAGGTTAAATATCACAGGAACAAAGGTGAGATCCCAATTTAGCTGTTAGAAACCAAATGCCAGATTTCCAGAGGGGGTGTGAGAGAAGGCGGTAGGACAGGCTCATGAGTGACACACAGAACAAGGCTGAAGGCCCTAGTTGACAGGAACGCCAACTTGAGCCCAAAATAGGTGGGCCCCAAAAGGTCAATTCAAGTTTTACACTGACTGACCAAAAACATGGAACCAAGACATCTTCTGTTTGCTGTCTAGAAGCTGCACTTCCAGCATGACTAGGAATCCAGTTACTGGCTGAAAGGCCTGGTGGCAATATTAGAAATTATGCACTAGGTACCTCACACAGCCAGGTACGCTTAGATTTGGTGGGAGGTCTCCATTTCCTCTCTGTAGGACAGCTGAGTCCCGAGAAGATTCCAGTTGGGCAAAGGATTTTCCAGAAAGTGAAAAGCTCTTCACAGACATTAAAATAGAGTGTGTGGGGGCGCCTAGCTGGTTCAGTCAGAAGAACATGTGACTCTTGATCTCGGGATCCTGAATCTGAGCCCCACGTTGGGTGTAGAGATTATTTAAAAATAAAAACTTGTAAAAAATAAATAAAATAGGATGTGTGTGCTCACACACGCGTGTATAAAGGTCCTCCTAGAAAGGAGTCATTTAAAAGATGGAAAAATGCTTTGTATTAAAAATAACTTTCACAGAGCATTAACTGACAATCACTAGGTTTCAAAAAAAGGTCAACACCTCAGCAGAGTAAGTTGACAGCTTACTAGGTTTCTGCGTTTTGAAGGTAATCTTCACAGCTGAATGTAACTATAGGATTTTAAATTCATACCTAAAACCAGAGTCGGATTTTTCTTCCATTTCCTTATTTCCCATAACTTTTTGCTAATAGAACATGAATTAGATATGTAAATCAGCTCTCACTAAAAATGGAATACAGGATCTTAGTCATCTTTTCTTAGATAAAATTGTCTACTGTTGGTTATTAACCAGCCTACATAGGAAAGAATAACTTTTGAAATGAGATGGTTGCATAAGACTTTTCCTTTACCCCTTGGGTCAAACGAGGGGAAATTCCATGGCACAGGATAAAATGTATGCTGTTCCCACAGACCAGATTCTGTTTCCACCAAGTTTGGCAACAGTCTTCTTGGACAACAATATCTTTCCTTTCTCACACTTATTCAATAAAGTAATTCACTGGGCAGCTCCCTGAAGTGGTGATTATTGATTTGGACCTGAAACAATCCACGTTTTCCTGTCCCTCTCTGTGACCCTGGGGTCATTCCCTGCTTCAATTCTAAAGATGTTTCAAAGTGGCTGATCGTGTACGTAAGTAACGGGCACCGCATGGGACGCTTGGAGATGGTGGACACACGTTATCACAAGTCTATCTTCTGGAACAACACATGCATAGACCATGGGAGCCTGGGAGAGTATTCTACCTTTGGATGTGACCAAAAGCCATCAGAGTGATATCCAAAAGATACTGGGTGTCCATCAACTGAGGCAAGGATATGCTAGATGTGGAATGTATCCATACAACGGATTACTACTGGGCCCTAAAAAGGAAAGAAGTACTGACAAAAGCTACAACATGGACAGATCTCAAAAACACTAGGGCTACATGAAAGATCTCAGACCCAAAGAGATCACAGAGGAGTCCATTCAAAATACATGCCCAGAACAGGACATGCACAGAAGACGACCTAGACAGTCAGGAAGTAGATGAGCGGTTGCTTAGAGCCAGGGGAGGGAGTTGGGGAAAGGTCAAGTGACAGACATGGGGATGGGTGTTCTTTAGGAGGATAGAAATGTTCTAAAATTTGATGTTGGTGAGGGATTTTAAAAAATCCTTAGGGATTTGTGATGAAACTGTGGGGTCACCCAATCATCATCAGGTTGCCCAGTGTAGTTTCTTTGTTGAACCAACGGTCTCTTCTTGGGCCTCTTCTCCTTCCAGGATCGCCTGCTCAGCGACATTTCAACTCCTTCCCACTCCTTTAAATAGAATTTGGTTTTTTGGTTTTTTAAAGAAACTACATTTTTTAAAAAAGATTTTTACGTATTTGATAGAGAGATCACAAGTAGGCAGAGAGGCAGGCAGAGAGAGAGAGGGGGGAAGCAGGCTCCCCGCTGAGCAGAGAGCCCAACCCGGGGCTCGATCCCAAGACCCTGGGACCATGACCTGAGCTAAAGGCAGAGGCCTGACCCACTGAGCCACCCAGGCGTCCCTAGATTTTGTTTTTAACCATGCTTTGGGGAGAGAGGGATTGATAGAACTTCAGCTGATAACCCAAGTGTGCCAAAAATATTAGACAGTTTCTCTGTGTGTTTCTCGTAGCTTCTCCTTAGGTTAACATCTTACGTAACTACAGACCATTTATCAAAGTTAAACAACCAACCTCGATAACGGTGTTATTGACTAAAGCACAGAACTCCTTTGCATTTGGCTAGTTTTTCCGACGAACATTCATTTTCTAGCCCAGGATCCAATTCAAGACGTGACGGTGCGTTCCGGTGTCTCATCTCCTTAGGTTCCTTCCATCTGTGACAGCTCCTCAGTCCTGGGCTTTCATGACCTTCAGTCTTCCTGTCAAGTGTTTTGTAGAACAACCCTCAGTGCAAATTTGTCGGAGGAGTCCTCCCGATTCGCTTCGGGTTGTGTGTGATGGGGAAGGAAAGCAGAGAAGCGAGGCTGGGTCCCAGGCAATGCAACGTATGGGGTGGGGGGGACGGAGTTGAGATGTTACCCTCTATCTCCCTCGGCGAGGGTGGGCTCTGCCGAGACTCTCCACAGATTTAACATTTAAGCCTTATTTCCATACACTAAAAAAAAAATACGGGGGCGCCTGGGTGGCTCGGTGGGTTAAAGCCTCTGCCTTCGGCTCGGGTCATGATCCCAGGGTCCTGAGATCGAGTCCCGCATTGAGCTCTTTGCTCGGCGGGGAGCCTGCTTCCTTTCTCTCTCTGCCTGCTTCTCTGCCTACTTGTGATCTCTGTCTGTCAAATAAATAAATTAAAAAATATATATATGTGTGTTCACAGTTCGCCCAGTGCAGAGAGAACATGAGCCCCTATGGCAATGATGCTTATTCCTGTCTACAAGTCAAGGTGGTCTGCGAAGCCTTTTAAACACACATTCCTGCCTCAATGTCTGGGGATTCCAAGCCAGGAGGTCAGAGGGAGGCTTCCCAGGAGATTCTCACAGTGGCCCGGATGGAGTGGCAGAGAGGACAGTGGCCCCAGTCCCGAGGAGCGTCAGTCTAGAAGGAAGACAGGCACAGAGACGAGTCCCCAGTAATGATTACCTTTCTTACTTCTTCTTTTCTAAAAAAAGATTTTATTTGAGAGAGAGAGAGAGAGAGGGAGAGCACAGAGGTAGAGGGAGAGGGAGAAACAGACCCCCAGAAGAGCTGAGAGCCCGACGCGAGGCTCGATCCCAGGACTCCGAGATCATGACGGGAGCCGTAGACAGACACTTCACCCACTGGGCACCCCCCGCCCAGGCGCCCCAATGATAACCTTTCTAGCGAGGTACCAACTCAGGGCTGCTCCAGGGGGAGGCTGGCACCCCGGACCCGGGTTCGGGAAGCACCCAACTCCTCGACAGCCCGGCTCTCTGTACTTAAGTCCTTCAAACCGTCCGACGAATCTACATGTGCCTAGAAGAGTCCAGCAGAAAGGGGAAGCGAGGCCAAGTCAGCTCGGCAGCTTCAAAAGCTGTTTAAAGAAGTCAGAGCCTATTCCAGCCTCTAGCAGCGGCAGGAGATTTGGGGTGAAAGGCGGGGAGGGGTCCCCAACGGGGACTTCAGGCTGGAGAGGAGTGGGCCCCACACAAAAACCCCGGCAGCTGCCTGACTTGTCCTCACCAGCTCGTTCCCCATTTTGTTACCCTGATACCTTCAGCGAAGTCTTGTCTGGGCGCGTGTTACATTACTGTCACCAAAGGCCCTTGCAAAACATACGTGTGCCCAGACTATTCCCTGAGCTCCTGATTTACCTGTGTTGGGCCAAGGCCTGGGCACCTGGCAGGTTTTTCGACCTTCCCCAGTGTGGCGAACAGCTTGGCCTCGAGCCACGCTCCTCCAAGTGTGGTCTGCGGAGCAGCCCCATGGAGATCCCCTGAGAAACTGTTAGAAATGCAGGCTCTGGGGTCTTGGGACAGACCTCCGGAGGAGGACTCTGCCTTTTGTCAAGATTTCCACGTGAGCTGCGGTGCCCACTAGGGACACATGGTCATTTAAATTAAAACGTATAAGTCAATTCCTCAGTTGCCTGAGCCCCCTTTCAAGCACTCAACAGCCTCACGTGGGCAGTGGTTATCCTATTGGGCCACAGAGACCTAGAACATTTCCATCGGGGCTGAAAGTCCTATTAGCCCTGGACTCGTGTTAACAGAGCAGCAGCCCTTGAGGACGGAGATCAGGGAACAGAGGTGGAGGCTGCTGGATCAAGCTGTTCCTGCAGGCGAGGCAACCTCCCCTCAGCCTTGGAAAACAGGATTCCTTGTTATCAAAAGAGAGAGCGAGCCAAGATGGCACCACCTTTAGGCAAAACCATAGGGAACGGGATTTTCCGCTGTTGAATTTCATATGCCTGGGGACATTCTACTGAAGCAGAGGCTTTGGGGAGGAGGGTTTGCAGTAGCTGACCAGAGGCCGCTTTTAGGAGTGCCCAGAGGACTCTGCAGGGCAACCAGGATCTCTGGTCACCAGGGCAGACGGTGGAAGAGAGAACAGGGCTAGAACTGTGGGTCTGAGAGTCCTCAACACACAGACGGGAGAACGCGCAGTGAGTGGGACCACCAGCTGGGTGTACGGGGTGAGGGAAAAGGACAGTCACGCACAGCCTGTCACTGTCAGGGGCCGGCAGCCCGGGAGCAGCTGCAGAGAGGCGGGAAATCAATGATCAGAGACAAGAGGCAGAGTCGGAGGGGGAGGCTCCTCGAAGTCAGTGGAGGGAGGGAAGGACCAGTAGGAATGACTGAACGTGACCTTGGAGGAGGTACAGGGCAAGGGCAGGACCTGCTGGGGGAAGAGCACGACCCTGAGCCCACAAGACCCTCCTATCATATCGCACCCTGGGCATCTCTCCGGCTTTCCCCTCAGCGCGGCCCCAGTGAAGGCGCTGGAAGCTTCTGAGAGGAGCGCAGGAGTGCTGTGACCGAGAGATGTGGAGATGGAGGACCACTCAGGTCGTGGTCTCGGGGTCCTGGGATGGAGCCCCGCATCGGGCTCCCTGCTCCACAGAAAGCCTGCCCCTTTCTCTCCCACTCCCCCTGCTTGCGTTCCCTCTCTCTGTCTCTCTCTCTTTCTGTCAGATAAATAAAAAAAATCTTTTTTAAAAAGGGGGGGAATGGGGCGCCTGGGTGGCTCAGTGGTTAAGCCGCTGCCTTCGGCTCAGGTCATGATCTCAGGATCCTGGGATCGAGTCCCGCATCGGGCTCTCTGCTCGGCAGGGAGCCTGCTTCCTCCTCTCTCTCTCTGCCTGCCTCTCTACCTACTTGTGATTTCTGTCAAATAAATAAATAAAATCTTTAAAAAAAAAAAAAAAAGGGGGGGGGGAATGACTATGTGCTTCATGGGGTGGTCTTGAGATTAAATGGGTCAATCCATATTAAGCAATTAGAACAAAGTGGGAATCACAGGAAGCCCTCCCATCAAACCGATTATGATTGCGATGCAGGCCAGCTGCCTCATTCCTCGTAAGCACCAAGAAAATGTACTCAAGGGATCGAGACCATTCAAGTGTCTCCATTTCTGCCTAATGGATGATTTTAAAACAAGTATTTTTATTTAAATACATACTTCCTTTTAAAATGTATCTCAAGTATCCTGTCTTCCACATTTTCTATCATTGAAATGGCAAGTTCCCATTTCATTAAGCTGTACTGTGTCTTTTAAAAATTAAATAGAGCATTAAAAAAAAAAAAGAAAAACTGGGCTTCTTTAAATGACAAAAACCACTGTGTCATCTTTTCTTACCCTGAGCAACAACACAGGAGAATACTTAATAGTGCATATTGTGCAAAAAGACACATTTCAAATCAAGCTGCCAGCGATTTACAATGGATATATTAATACTATTTTTATCCAAAAAGAATGGGATTAAGGAAGACATTATGAGGCAGTCAAAGGCTTTGTTTCAATGGTTTGTAAACACATGCAAGTAAAGATGGAAACTCTTATCTGGGAATAAATCGGAACAATTTCATAAAGAAAAGCCTACAATTTTCCGAGGCTTAAGGAGAAAGATTAGCAAAAAGTATGTGGGGGAAAGTTAATGCCATCAATGGCATATTCCTCGGTCATCAAATTTGACAAATACGTCCTAAGGCGTACACTCGATGATTCCAACAGGGTGCCAGGGGAAACTCACGGGCTGGGGAGCAGCTCTGAAAGCTGGAGGTTCATCAGTAAGGCCTGTGATGCTGGTACACTTACACACTGTCGTAGACTGAATTGTGTCCCAACAAAAATTTGTGTTTGGATCGTAACCTCCAGGACCTACGAATGTGGCCCTATTTGGAAATAGGGTCTTCACAGATGAAATCCACTCAAGATGAGGTCCTATGTGGTTCGAGTGGATCCTAAGCCCATGACTGAGGTCTTTACAAGAAGAGGGAAATTCAGTCTACGGCCATACCACCCTGAACGCGCCCGATCCCGTCTGATCTCGGAAGCTAAGCAGGGTCGGGCCTGGTTAGTACTTGGATGGGAAAAGAGGGGAATTCAGACCTAGAGAAGAGACACAGGGGAAAGTATAAAGGTAGAGGCAGAAATTGGGGGCAGAAATGCTTCTGTGGGCCAAGAAATGCCAAGGACTGCCGACGACATGAGAAGCTAGGAGAGAGGCATGGAACAGATTCTCCCTCAGATCCTTCAGAATGAGCCACCCCTGCTGGGACCTTGTTTTGGACTTTTAGCCTCTGGAACTGTGAGAGAATAAATTTCTGCTGTCTAAGCCACGGCGTCATGGTACTTCATTAGGACAGCCCTGGGAAATGGATATACCTGCCATCTTGGCCATACCCTCTCCAAGGACCACAGTGGTTGAATAGAAAAAGGGGTCAAGGGCAAAGGCTGGGAAGTCGGTTTTGACCTTGCCACACAAGAAAGAGCTGTGTGGCCTTGAGTCAGGTGCTACATCTCCCTGTGCCTCAGTTTCCTTGTTGTTAAGTAGGAATAAAAGAATCCACCCCATATGGTTGTCATGAAGATTCAGTGAGACCAAAGTCAAGAAGGCAGCATTAATGCTATTATCATCATTCTGCCAACTTTTATTTCTGCTCTGTATGCATCCTAATCCCTCTCCTCAAACTCTGTTCCTCTCTCTGGCCTACTTTTCAACTCTCTGATATTTTAGCATTTCAAATATGGTAGAACCTATCTATGAGGCCGAAATTTCCACGAAAACCTGAGTTTTGGGAGCAACAGAATCAAAATCTGTTCTTGTGACCTCCAATTGTTACTAGAAGAGCCCCAAAACAGAAAGGCAAGAATAGTACCTAGTGCATTTGAGCACAAAGAACATCTATCCATCTCCATCCTGGACAAACAGGGCAGACACAGCTGAAGATGGGAGAAGGCCGAAGTGAAGTTACTCTAGGCAGAGCTGAAGGAGAGGCGCTCCTTCATAGGACAGTCAAGGACGGGCAGGTCATGGGAATGGACATTATGTGTAGAAGAGGGTTGGCAGGAGCAGAAGAACCACCTGTGGTTAAGTTCAACAACAAATTACCCTATGACCCAGCAATTTCACTCCTAGGGAGGTACCTATGCAGAAGAATTTAAAACAGGTGTGCAAACAATTTGTACTCACAAATCGATGATAGTATCCGTACCCTTCATCACCAATGTGTGGATAAACAGCATATGGTCCAGTTGTAGAACGGTATGGCACTGAGCCACCAAGAGCAATGAGGTACTGCCATGCTACAGCACAGCGCAATGTTGACAACGTGACGCTAAGTGAGAAGCGCCGGACACAGAAGACCACGCGTTCTAGGGTTTCTTTGGTATGAGATATCCATACTAGGCAAAATCACGGAGACAGAAGTCAGACGAGTGGTTGCTAGAGGCTGGGAGGAGGGGAAGATGAGGAACAGTTACGGGGCCTTGTTTTGGGGGTGACAAAAATATTCTAGAACCAGATGGTGGTGATGTGTGTACGACATTGTGGCTGCGCCAAATGCCACCAAATTGCAGGCTTTAAGATGGTTAGTTGGTCAACTTTCTATGTTTTCAACTATAAACTAAACTAAATGAAGGGCCTAGAAGCAAGGGAAAATTACACAAGCGCAGAAGCCACAGTGAGAGCGATGTGTTCTGTGGAAAGAAAGGAACTAATGGTAATTCAACTGTCACAGATTACTTGATATAGCACCTAAGGTGATCTTTCTTTTTTAATTAAAAAAAAAAAGCAAGAGCTATACCCAACAAACAATGGCCATCCGCAAGCCTCCACACAGCCTCAGACTACAAACTGCGTCCTTCGCTACCTGTGGGTCCCTCACAAGAATGTTCACCAGTCTTGGGGCGCCTGGGTGGCTCAGTGGGTTGAGCCGCTGCCTTCGGCTCAGGTCATGATCTCGGGGTCCTGGGATCGAGTCCCGCATCAGGCTCTCTGCTCAGCAGGGAGCCTGCTTCCCTCTCTCTCTCTCTCTCTGCCTGCCTCTCCATCTACTTGTGATTTCTCTCTGTCAAATAAATAAATAAAATCTTAAAAAAAAAAAAAAGAATGTTCACCGGTCTTTAGAAGGTCACTGAGAAACTGCTGATTGGGAATTTGGGAATCCATCAAGGGAAACGCACAGGGGGACACGCGAGACACCTCCATCTTCGTCTGCAAAATGTTTAAGTCTCACTTGTTAAAAATTTCTCCATGCCTGTGTTCTCTCATGAATGCCCACCAGTCCTGCGTGTTCCCAGCCTAAGTGGTCACCCTGGAGCGGTAAAACACAAGCCCCTTCTGAGCAGATAATGTCGCGCGGACCTTGAAGCTGTTCATGGGAGTACCAGGGAATAAGATGCCAGCACGCAGGGCAGATGGAGGCATGGAACCGGTCTGGTGGCCCGAGGTGGTCTGGGACAAGCCAGCGTTGTGAAGGTGGCCTGCAGCCGGCTCTGAAGGCACAGGGAACCTTCTGCAAGCCTGTGCAAACTCAGGCACAGCACAGCTACCTATAATCACTGCGGCCAGCAGACAAGACAGTGGCCGTTTCCCAGCAGGATGCGGCCTCCATAGGCGCAACTTCAGTGGGTCTGTTGTCTGACGTCTGAGATGACATCACGCACATACCATGATGCTGTGTCACCCCCTGTTAGTCCCTGGAATAATGGACAAGCCACTGGGGTAATTTGGGAGAACGACCTCGACTTCCAAGCTGGAGGGGTGGCAAGCCTGGGGTTCACAGGAGCCCACAGGCCAAGACTATTTTCTGGGTGACATAATTTCCAGCTGTGTTGCAGTGTCCCTGCAAGGCCTGGGTCATGAGGCAGGAGAGGACACTTTGCTGACCACACTGTCCCACAGAGCAGCTCCCTGCCACCCCCACACAGCTGAAGATCACCCAGCAGAGGCCTGCGGCGAGAACCACAGATGATGGTAGTGCCTTCCTCCCAGATACGGACCGCTCGCCTTCTGGAAGGGAGACGGGGCCATTGGACGTTGAGGAGGGGATTGTCATACGGGACAAAACAACGTAACAGGATCTCAACAGTCTCTGAACTGGGAAATCGTAACCCACCGAAGAGCACTGGGAGCGTGCAAACCGGACAGGGGTGCTGAGGTGGAGGGTTTCCTTAAAAACAAAAAGAAAACAAAAATTCTCAACACACAACAAGATGCTCGGCATCACTCCTGATCAGGGAAATGCAAACCACAACCATAATGAGGTGTCTCCCTTCACACCTGCCAGAACGGCTAAAGTCAACACAAGAAACAAGTGTTGGTGAAGATGTGAAGAAAAAGGAACCGTTGTGCCCTGGGGGAAGGCGGACTGCAGCAGGAGGTGTGGGGCAGTGTGCGACAGTCCTCAAGACGTTCAAAATGGTGGGGGGGTGCCTGGGTGGCTAGGTTTGTGCGCGCTCTCTCACTCGCTCTCAAGTAAATAAATCCAGGATTTCACAAGGGCCTCAACAGCAGACAGAGGCTTATTGGGAACACAGAGAAAGACAAATCAAAAATTCAACTTTATTTAATAAAGCAGATTTAAAAAAAAACAAATGAAGTACCCAAACTACTGCAGATTTTTTTTTCTCTTTTTTTTCCCCTATCTAGTGTTTAGAGGGAAATAGGAACAGATGGTCTGGGGCAAGAAGGCTGCTTCCCTCCGCCACCACGTGCCGATGCTCTGGCTCTGTCCACCTCCCCATCCGCCCCACGCAGAGACCGCCCACCAGTGGGGGTGCCAAGGCACACGGCAGAGAAGGGTAGGAATGAGAAGGAACCAATGTAGAGATGTGGGGGCACAAGTGTTGCCTGAGGGACAGACCTGTGCCACACACACACCTCACTACATGCTCAAAGAGCTCCTTCAAGACCACTCGCTGCCCCGCTATAAACAGCCGAGGAAACTGACAGACAGGAAGTTCAGGGACCTGCTGTGTGGGCAGAGGCACGGCCCCTCCCCCTCCAGAGATGTCCCCATCCTAATCCCTGAAACCTACCACTGCGTCACATTATACAGCAAAGGGGGGTTTGGGGGGCAGATGGAATTAAGGTGGCTCTTCAGCTGATCTTAAAATAGGGAGATCAGCCTGGAAGACCCAGTGGGCCCACTGTAGTCACGAGGTCCCTAAATGTGGAAGAGGCAGGCCGAAGAGGCAGAGTGTTGGCACGCCCGCCACGGTTGGCTTGGAAACTGGAGGCAGATGTCCACAAGCCAAGGAATGGGGGTGGCTTCTGCAGCCTCGAAGGGCAAGGAAAGGGTTTCTTCTCTACAGCCTGTAGAAAGGAATGTGGCCTTGTTAACATCTTGTTTCTAGCCCCGTGAGACCTTGGTTCGACTCTGACCCCCTTCTTCTGAATGTAAGTTCACGAATTTGTGTTTTCGGCAACTGTTTGTGACAATTTGTTGGAGCAGCCACCAGAAACTCATGGAGCAGGAAGAAAACCACATTTGCTTTCACAGTATTGTTTGCAATGTTTCTCTGCCATTCTCCCCTATCTGACACAGAGAGAGAGATCACAAGTAGGCAGAGAGGCAGGCAGAGAGAGAGGGGAAAGCAGGCTCCCCGCTGAGCAGAGAGCCCAATGCGGGACTCAATCCCAGGACCCTGGGATCATGACCTGAGCCAAAGGCAGAGGCTTAACCCACTGAGCCACACAGGTGCCCCTGTTGCTTGTCTTTTGTTAAGGGATTATTTGTATCTTCTGCTTTAAAGAAAAAGAAAAGAAATTGTTCTTTCTGTGTCAAATAAATAAAACCTTAAAAAAAAAAAAAAACATGTTTTCAGTTGCCCATGTGTGACGGTCTGCCCCATAGCTGCCCTCCTGTGAGTGTTTAATCCCTGGGTGGCTCAGGCCACCTGCCAACGTGTTGGTGGGGCTCTTCCTCACTTCTAAATGATCTGCTTGTCTGAGGTCTTTCGGGGGGCTATTACAAACCCCCACCGACTGGGAGGCTTACAGATCACAGAAAATGTATTTGTTCTGGTTCTGGAGCCTCAGAGGTCCTGGATCAGGGTGCCAGCAGGTGCCATGTCTAGGGAGAGGCCTCTTCCTGGTACCTAATTGGGTACCAAAAATATGGTTGTTTTTTTTTTTAAAGATTTTATTTATTTATTTGACAGAGAGAGATCACAAGTAGGCAGAGAGGCAGGCAGAGAGAGAGGAGGAAGCAGGCTCCCTGCTGAGCAGAGAGCCCGATGCGGAACTCGATCCCAGGACCCTGAGATCATGACCTGAGCTGAAGGCAGCGGCTTAACCCACTGAGCCACCCAGGCGCCCCCCGAAAATATGGTTTTTAAAGGCAGGTACACTGCGGTCAGTTGTTCTCAGGAAGAACTTTTATATTTTTTTATTTTATATTTATTTTTATTATTTTTAAAGCAGGAAATGGTCCTCTGGGTGGCTCAGTGGGTTAAGCCTCTGCCTTCGGCTCAGGTCATGATCTCAGGGATCGAGCCCCGCATCGGGCTCTCTGCTCAGCAGGGAGCCTGTTCCCCTGGCCCCCACCTGCCTCTCTGCCTACTTGTGATCTCTGTCTACTGAATAAATAAATAAAATATTTTTAAAAAACAATTAATTAATTTTAAAAAATTAAAGCAGGACAGCCAGCGGCTTCTTCCAGTTTAAACCACAAAATTCCAATTCCACATAGGAAGGTCCTAATTACTTCAGTTCTACAAGTCTGAAAATTCTGAGAAGCAATCAGCCCAGGAACCTTGTAAATATTATGCCATCCAGGAGCATCTAATAGGAAAAACCGAAATAAAGCATGAACAGCCTCAGTCACAAAGAGCTAGATGCAAACACTTAATTCCATGAGTTACCCAAGTGCTCAGCACCAAGTTGAACGTGCTACTCCCAGCAACCATCTCTAGCAGCAGAAGCCAGGGGGTCCCCAAATTCCACGGTTTGTTAAAAACAGTGTTGAGTCCACCCCCTGAGTTTCCGACTCCATAGGTCTGCAAAGCAGGGACCCAAGAATTCGCATTTCTAGCAAATTCCCACCTGATGCTGGTGTTACTTCTCACTTTTTGAGAGCCACCTGTATGAATCGGTTACTCTTACCTGAATACCAATTTCACGGCAGGGAGGAGGGGCATGGGGGTCAGAATGAGCTTTTCGCATATGAAGGACAGAGCCTGGCCTTGTGAATCGTTACAGACAACTTTTGGCTTCTGGGAGGATTTTTTCTCCTTCGCTTTGCAGAGAACACCCACCGATTGCTTACACACCCACCGACTGTCCTAGAAACGTGCAAGCACTTGCATGGTCAGGGCATCGTCTGAAATAGCAGACCACAGTAGGGGACAGGCCTCACTACACACCTGTATGAGCAGAAAATGAAGGCTCGTGGAACCCAGGGTAGGCGGGGCGGGGGGGGGGGCGTTGCCAGGAATGAGTCGTCGTGCCCCATCTCTTGTTCTTGTAGAAAACCGACAGTGGGGGACCCCTCCCACTCCCATAAAATGCAAGGAAGCCAGAGGGCCATTTCCAAAGGCAAAATGGATCCCGCCACTTCCCCACCCCGCATCTTTTTTCTTTTTCTTTTTCTTTTTTTTTTTTTTGCTCTTAGAATAAGGTTCCAAACTCTCTTCCAGGCTCTGCAAGGTCTTTGCGATCCAGTCCTCACCAGCTGCTTGACTACATCTCTAACCTAAACTTGGTCTACACCCCAAGCACATCAGTCGGCTTTCCATTCTTCAAATACCTCAGTTTCTACCCACGGCCTTTACCACTCACCATTCCCTGGGCCTGTTGTTCCTGCCCAGATCCACACCAGCCGCAGGGCTTAACTCAAAGAGTGCCTTGTCACCTCCACCAAGAGGTCTGCCTTGATTGCTTATCGACCCTCTACCCCAACTCTTCAGTCACACTAACCTGTTCTAGAGATGAGCTCATTTCCCCACATGCTTGTTCACTGCCCATTTCCCTTCACTAAATGTAAAATGTAAGACGTGACAGCAAGAATCTTGTTCATCTCAAGGGGTGCGTGGGTGGTGTAGTCAGTTGGGCGCCCAACTCTTGGTTTTGGCTCAGGGAATGATCTCAGGGTCATCGGATCAAGCCCCACTGCTTGAGATTCTCTCTCGTCTCCCTCTGCCCTCCCACTCCAGCTTGCTCTCTCTCTCTCTCTCTCTCTAAAATAAATGGATAAATCTTTAAAAAGAAAAAAAAAAGTGAGACATAAGGTAACTGACGGAATTTTCAATGAGAATAATGACCATTAAAGAACTAATGATATCATATAGCCACTCACTGCTCAGTGCTGATTTAAGTCCTTCGTGTCTATCCGCTCATTTAACGTGCACAGCCCAGGACACAGTTACTATTCCCTGCCGGCGCATGCGGGGGAAGAAACTTAGGCATGAAGATTAATCTGCCCAATACCACAAAGCTAGTTAGTAGTCGAGCAGGGACTGGAACCCAGGTACAGTAGCTACAAAAACTCCGTACTAGAGTGTAGTATACCTGCCTCCCAGCGTCACTGGGATCTGGTTTTTCACAAGCGCAGGCTGAAGAAGATGCCCTTCCAATTCACATGCAAACATTTTAGACAGGGAGCCTCTCATTGTGGTCCTTGGATGAAAACAAAGATTTTTAGATTTATTTATTTATTTGACAGAGAGAGACCACAAGTAGGCAGAGAGGCAGGCAGAGAGAGAGAGGAGGAAGCAGGCTCCCCGCTGAGCAGAGAGCCCGATGCGGGACTCGATCCCAGGACCCTGAGATCATGACCCGAGCCGAAGGCAGCGGGGTAACCCACTGAGCCACCCAGGCGCCCCGAAAACAAAGATTTTTATACGCAAAGTGGTTTAGTTCCTACTACCAACTGTTTGAGGTTTCTAGCATATTTTTTCTCAAAGAACTCCTTTTCTCAATGTTCACGTCAACTTTCTAAATCAGGGCAAGAGTCTTGATTAATTTCTCACCACCTGGGTTTAAAAGAATGAAGATCCAGCCCTTTGTTATCCAATAGGGCAGCCACCTGCCCCATATCACCACTGAGCACCCGACTGGGCCCGGGCCCAGGCCCACTGAGAAGGGTTTTAAAGGTCAAATTCACACTGGACTTAAAAAGATCTCATATAGGGGTGCTATTCCTACCGGGGAGTCTCTCTGAGACTCTCTTCCCTCCCTTCTGCCTCTCCTCACTCACATACAGACACACACTCTAAAAATAAATAAATCAATCTTGTCCCTCCCCCCCCCAAAAGAACTTACATGAAAAACAGTGTGAGGGGGGCGCCTGGGTGGCTCAGTGGGTTAAGCCGCTACCTTCAGCTCAGGTCATGATCCCAGGGTCCTGGGATCGAGCCCCGCATCGGGCTCTCTGCTCAGCGGGGAGCCTGCTTCCTCCTCTCTCTGCCTGCCTCTCTGCCTGCTTGTGATCTCTCTCTGTCAAATAAATAAATAAAATCTTTAAAAAAAAAAAATGGTGTGAAGGATGCCTGGGGTGACTCGGTTAAGTGTCTGCCTTTGGCTCAGTCATGATCCCAGGGTCCTGCCTTGGGCTCCTCCCTCAGCAGGGAGCCTGCTTCTCCCTCTGCCTGTGCTCACAGTCTCTCTCCCTCCCTCTCTCTGGCAAATAAATAAAATCGAGAAAGAAAGCAAGCTGAAATGTCCCAATTTTTTAGATTACATGTTGAAACACATTTTAGATGTATCGTTAAATAAGTTATATCACTAATTTTACCCATTTTTAATCTTTTAAATAATTTTAATAGCCTTTTAAAAATTACATATGTAGTTCACACTATATTTCTATTAGACAGCGTGGATCCTGGATATTCTAGAATTGTTTATATTGAATAAAATATCTGAAATAGTCTTCCATGCTGGCAATGCATATTTTCTTCTTCTTCTTCTTCTTCTTTTTTTTTTTTTTAAGTAGGCTCCACACCCAACACGGGCCTTGAATTCATGACCCTGAGATTAAGAGTCACGGGCTCTAATGACTGAGCTGGCAGGGTACTCCTCTTAATCAGGTTTTTAATCTGGAAACAAGTATCTGATTTGTCTAGAGTCTGGATGTCAAATAAATTCATCAAGCCTCCTTCAACTTAGCCAAATGCGCAGGGCTGACTCATGTTCTACACTTTATCTATTTCGGGAGTCGTGCAAGTAGTGGCCATACAGCAAATTCTACATTGTTCTGAAACCAAGAAAAAATGATTCTACGGACCTATCGACTGATAACGCCAACTCCCTAATCTACAGATTCTGCAGCTCTTACCTCATCTTTATTTACTTGCATCACAAGAGGCTGGGACCCTGGTGTAAGAAGTAACAAGCACTCTTCGTTTTCTTGCACATTTTTTTTCCCTTGAGAGCTACAAAATAATGCAGCATGTCATTAAGTGGGCTGAGCTTTCCCACAGACATTAGGATAATTGAGCCCGATTTCCTGACCAAGGACTCCAGATCAAAGAGACAAAAGATGTAAATAAAAGACAAAAGGAAATATACACTCTCCACCCCGGAAAACACGAGAGGATCCCTGGGGTGATGGGCCCAAAGGATGCGACCCCATAGAGTGTTTGGCCCACCCTGAAATTCAGAGTGGGGAGAGACCCAGAGGAAGGGACAGGAAACTAACATTTGTTGAACATCTACATATAGTTTGCGTATGTTGCCAGGGACCATGAGTCACCACAGA
The DNA here is from genome assembly GCF_030435805.1 of Mustela lutreola. Lineage (NCBI taxonomy): Eukaryota > Metazoa > Chordata > Mammalia > Carnivora > Mustelidae > Mustela > Mustela lutreola. Next base: position 10,040,889 of record NC_081308.1, read on the forward strand.
GCACTGGATTTGGCCTCCACACCCTCCTAAAGACACAAAGGGGCTTACAACCCAGAGAGCTTATAACCGTCCTCAAGGAGAAATGAAGTAACTTGTTCCCAGGAAAGGGTATCTTCTTTAACCATTCTGTTCCATTTTTTCTAACAAAGGCTTTATAAACTGTGCATAAGTAAGCTATAATTATACATAGAGAACTGGGTTATTATAAAGTATACAGACACTATGTAAAAAACGAAGTTTCTGCGACTTTATTTCATCCCAAACATATTAGCTAACACAAGCGACTCAATACTCCATTAATCATCTTGCTTCCTGCCGGAAAAGCGAGAACGCTTTGCTGTTCAGATACATGTCTGGGAAGTGTAAGCCCAATGCCCTTCTTTTTCCTCCAGTAAGTTACCCCTGGGATGAACAGATCAACCTCCCAAAACATCTGCTAGAGTTTTACAGTGGTTGAGGCACCAGGAAGGTTTGCTGGGGGGAGGGAGAAGGGCTATTTCTGCTTCCTCCTTCGCAAAATCTCCAGAGGCAGGGGGAGGGCAGGGCAGGGCCAGTGGTACTGGCAGTGGGGCGTGGTCACCCTCCTCAGGACACAAAGGTGCCCATGGCCCTTTGCATCCGAAAAGAAACTGCAGTGGGGAGGGGGGAAACACACAACCTCCCGTGCACGTCCCCCGCCACCCTGCGTCACTGCCACAGACTAGAGTGACGGAAGAGTGACAGAGTGAGGGAAGCGCAGTCAGACGTTCAACAGCAGGGGGTGAGCAGAGAAGGCGACTGTGCATGGCAGGGACACAAGGCTTGCCTTATATGGGAAAACCATACAGCAACTCTATAAAATGCTGATTTTGAGAAGTTTCGGTTTTTCACCCCCATCACTTCCAACTGTTATCATAATGGGCCCTTGTGAAAAACGGACACGGCTGGTTTTTGCATTTTTTTTTAAAGCTAAAACACACAGAGAAAGAACATCTGAAAAGCACAAAAGCTTACATTGCGCTCTTCCCGGGATATACTCGTAAGTGGTTAAATGAGCAACAGAAATGCGATGCTGACCTTGTTATCCCCTTCTCCTGATTCTACAACTCCCAGGCATAAAATGCTTATTGTTTTTCCCATTAAGTGCGGCCAAGATCAGTATTCTGCATAGGCATCAATGCAAATTTATTCAAATTCTAAATTAACGAATTAGAAAGCAAAATCTCATCCTGAATTTTCATATTTAATCAATGATTCATTTCACCCAATGCCTTTAGTAAGTCAACGGATCTCTTTGTAGGCTACCACGTTTTTCTCTGGCAAAATCTTGGAACACGCCCCACAAATACTGCATTCCTTCCTCTGTATGTTTACAGTACTGTATGTATGAGGATACAGCTCTTCACTTGAGCATGGGAAAAAATGCTTCCATTATACATCCACAGTATTTCTAAGTTCCCAGCACTGTTGACGTTACAGGGCCTGGAAGGGACAGAGCCCCTAGAGGAGCCAGCCTTCTGTACTCAAATTTCAAAACCTTTCCCCTCTCGGCCTTCATGAGGGAGGCCATCAAACCCTAAGCTCTCCTCCTGCTGCTGACATAGTCACTTCCCCAGCTCTCAACATGACTAACATTGAACTAAAGAGAATGACTTCTTCCAGGTCCCATTTCTCTTGACCGCAAGTCACTGCTGAATCAAAGATAATGACAGCGGAATATAGAAGCCCTTATCCCCGATGGTCGGCGCATGAATTGGGGTACTAGGCTGCAGATGTCCCCCCCTGAATAGTGGCCTTCGTCTTCTAACTCCATTAACTGCAGTCCGATCCATATTCAGTGTGTCTACTGATAAATGCCGAGTGTTTCCACTGCTGGTAACAGACAAGTAAGTCAAGCTCAAACAATGATGAGCAAAGTGCAAAGAACTAGTTCCGTTAATTACCTTGGGGTTCCAGGTTCGGGGAGGGCTCTAGAGCCACCTTGGGGGAAAACACAGGGAAGGCTGAGCAGCACAGACTTCCTCATACAGGCTTGACTACACCAGAAACAAGGGTAGCGAGAGGACAGCCCCACTCTGCGCAACGGAAGTCCTCCTGGGACCGCAAGGGTCCATTTCCATCGGAGCTGCCATCGCACGAGCCCGTGGGCTTACTCCTCTCCCGGTTGAAGCCAAGGGTGGAAAGAGCAACTTGCAATGCTGGGAGAGAAGGATGGTGCGGTGATGCAGTGACGCTTCATGCTGGCTGCGCCTGAGAATGGGGTGGGGGGGGGGCATCCACGGTCCCCTGCCAGGCAGCACCCCAGAACAATTAAATCCGAATCCCTGCCTGGGGGGTGTGGGAGGTGGGAACCAGAGAGCAGAAGCCTGTGAAGGCTCCTCAGCGGATTCTAACTGGACAGCAGAGTTTGAGAACCCGTGGTGTATGGGGCATATCAGAAGGAAGGATTTTTCGGTTTCAACGGGAGCACCCCTCTACCCTTGAAATTCACACATCATGGAGCCGATGTGCCTAACTACCGTGTTTTATATTCTATGGGTGGGTTGATTCCAGAAAAACACACGGAGAACCACTGAGTTAGAGAATCCCCAGGGCCCCCTGTTCAGCACTCAGGGTCCTTTTTCCTGGGATGCCAGGGGCGTCTCACAGGACATATATGGAACATAATAACTACAAATGGAAAATGTCACAATTTTAAAACCTTTCTGCAGGCAGCCATGGATTTCTGTGAAGTCCCCTCTCTTGCAGAAAGCCATTTGGTTATAAGCTCAGTACTGGGGGGAAAAAAAGAAAAGCTTTCAATCACGAGGGCTCCTCCAGTGCTCCCACAGAACTCTGGAAGGTGAAATTAATTACCTTCGATGGTCTTTCATGTGAAGCCGCAAAGGATATAGAGCAAGACACATTTCCTTCCCGCTCACCCCAGTAAATGCAATCAGGAGTTGCGACTGTCACATGGTTTCCAAGCAAGCCAATATTTGGCAGCTCAAACTCTGCCCTGTCAGCCGTATCTATATTCTTTGTTCAGCGGAGGCTGTAAGCTCTAGCTCTCAGCGAGGGCAAACAGGAAACACATTCTTTTCTCTGCAAGAGAAAGATGTAACTTTCTGCCTTCTTTTTTCCTTCTGCACAGGGCCAGATTATTTCATTTCATCCATACACGCCTTTCCCCACCCTGTTTTGCCTGCTGATGGTTTTAAGAAACCGAGAATAGAAATGAAGTTGAAAAAGAATGCTTTTTTTTTTTTTTTTTTTTGCCTTCTGTCTCCCAAGCCAATTATCTACAACAGAATCACAACTGATTCTATGGTAACAATACGTCTTTCTCTGTAAAATATATTCGCGTGGCAGACCGCTCTCCAACCGCCGGATACGTACAGCACTGTCCTTCATGTGGTGGTCAAGAGCTCTCCGGGCCAGCCAGAACGGGATATTAACCAGAAAGGAACGGACAGACTTCTCAGACCTGGAGAGGCATCAGGATCAACTGCTCCAGGGGATTCTAAGTGAAGGCAATTCCCACAACATCAGAAAAACAGTGCCTGGCCGCAAACTCTCCTCTCCATCTTATTAAATCTGAATGTGTGATTAACAACCAATTCCCTTTCCCAGCGAGGTTAACATGTATGGTAGTAGTAGGTCCATCTATCCCAATGAGTATCCCAGGCAATTCGGGCGCTTGGGTGGCTCAGTGGGTTAAGCCTCTGCCTTCAGCTCAGGTCATGATCCCAGGGTCTTGGGATCGAGCCCCGCATCGGGCTCTCTGCTCAGCAGGGAGCCTGCTTCCTCCTTTCTCTCTGCCTCTGTGCCTACTTGTGATCTCTGTCTGTCAAATAAATAAAATAAAATCTTAACAACAACAACAAAAAAATCCCAGGCAATCCATGCTACGCATTGGGGAGACCGTACGGTGCCCTACCCACATAAGGCTGATGGTTCAGTGCTCATCACACGAATCTGGAGGATTTTGAGCCACGGACAGGTGTTGGGAAGAAACACGAGTATAAGAACAATGGAGAACGGGGAGGTGGCTTCACGTTAGAACTGGGCAAACATATGGTTTTTATTGATCAACCAGTGATCACAGAATCACAGATTTTTGTTATTGTAGTAAGATATGTGCAACACAAGCTTTTTGATTCAGAGGTATTAGATATATCCACAGCATTAGAGATCCATCTCCACCATCCATTTCCAGAACTTTTCCATCACCAGAAACAGAAACTCTGTACCACGGTGGTCCACGGCGCAGCAGCAAGGGCATCGCCAGGAAGGTGGTCTCGGGTCCTGCTGCAGACTTACGGACTCCTATCTGCAGTGTTAACTAGATCCCCAGGCGATCCATACGCACATGCCAAGTGTGAGAAACACTGCTCTAGAATTAAGAAAAAAACAGTACCTTCTCCTATGAGCGGTCATGCTCATCTTGTCTTCCAGCCGCACAAAGCAATTCAGAAAAAACAAAAAAAAACCAACCTTACAAAGGGTCATTTTTTAAAAAATTTTTTCCTTTTTTTAAAGATTTTATTTATGTATTTGACAGAGAGAGAGAGAGCACAAGTAGGTAGGGTAGCAGGCAGGGGGAGAGGGAGCAGCAGGCTCCCCGCTGAGAACGGAACCTGATGCAGGAATCCGATCCCAGGATACTGGGATCATGACTTAAGCCAAAGGCAGACGCTTAACCTACTGACCCATCCAGGTGCTCAACAAAGGGTCGTTTTTAAGGGGCTGCTTCTCGAGTTCCCCCCCTCTAAGCCCAAGAGGCCATACTTTTGGGGGCGGGAACAGCAAGGGAGAAATGTGTCATGTTTGCAGTTGTGGACATTTGTCTGAGCTCGAGGTCCCCCAGAGGCGGCCAGGCACACTGCTGTGCGCTCCCTGGGAGCTTCATACATACTTGCTGGCTGCTTGACTAGCTCAGACGTGAGAATCAAGTGTGTTTCTCACAGCGCCTGGGTGGCTCAGAGGGTTAAGCCTCTGCCTTCTGCTCAGGTCATGATCTCAGGGTCCTGGGATCGAGCCCGCTGGGGCTCTCTGCTCAGCAGGGAGCCTGCTTCCCCCTCACTCTCTCTGTCTGCCTACTTGTGATCTCTGTCTGTCGAATAAATAAATAAAATCTTGAGGAAAAAAAAAAAAAAAAGGATGTTTCTCCCGGAGTCAGGGGCAATCCGTCCTCCTAACCGTTCCCTACGGTTTGAGGCAAGCAATGCCAAGTGTGCTGGTCCCTAGGTTGCGGAAGGCAGCGGGGCCAGGGGAAGACCCGAAGAGCCAGAGGCCAAAAGGAAGAGGCTGGGCCGAGCACAGAAGGCAGTACTGTACTCGCCGCCTGAAATACACAGGAGGAAAGCATGCGATCGCGGCATAATGAATTCGCTTCTGGCTGCCAGAGTAGGAGCCACGGAACAATGAACAATTTGAGCGGCTTCGGTTTCCACAATGCAGCCTTGTGAAGGTCCACAGGCAGAAAATTGTGCCGACCATGCACGGGGCATTTTTCTTTCTGGGCTGTGCTCTAGACCTAGGCAGCAAATTGTGTACCTAAGAAACAATTCGTTACCGGGCTAGGAAAATGAGCATTTGACCCTCCTTTGGACTTGTCCAGCCGAGTCCCTGGGTGGGAGACAGGATTTTTCTGGCCACCATCTGCATCAGTAAAAGCAAGCATTCACAGCGGCAGTGACTGTGGGTGGCTCGCTGAATTCTGGCCCAGGGAGAGGACTTCAGGACTCTCCTTGTCAAGGAAACCCTCTCCTAGGCATAGCTCGTGCAGAACCAGACGCCGCTGACTTCGAGTCCTCGGCCATTATTTGTCGACTAATTGGACAAGGCGTCGGCATCTTCCAGGAATGGGCTCTGACAAGCCGTAAACTAGATGGTGATTAAAGAGCCCACACTATCAGTTTCTATGCTCGATGCGGGAGCAGGTGGCCTGCCCAAATTGTCCCCCAAAGAGCCTGTTGAGAAGTTTCTTCGCACAAAGACTGGGGTCTCTATGAACGTAAGACGAATTTTCATTTTGTGCCTCCCCTGTGAAACTCCATCCCCAAAACAAAATCTTTCCTTCTCCAATGAGAGACTCACACATGCCTGAGTCAAAGACTGGCCATATTACTCCGCCTACCCTCAGTTCCGTTTTCCTCCTGTGAAGGTTGGGTTGCTGGAGGGTGACGAACGCGCCGTGATTTCTAGGGAGACAGGCTCAACAGACACCTGTGAGGCTCGACTGTGATGAGGGCAGTCCTTGGGGAAACATACAAAGGCAACACTTACAGACCCTCTGATATCTTTTCACTTCCCTGGTCAAATATAGAAGAGCTTTGGTCCATTCAATTTTCTTTCTTTTTTTTTTTTTTTAAATAAAGATTTTGCTTATTTATTTGACAGAGAGATAGCAAGAGAGGGAACACAAGCCAGGGGAGTGGGAGACGGAGAAGCAGGCTTCCCGCTGAGGAGGGAGCCCGATGCGGAATTCGATCCCAGGACCCTGGGATCATGACCTGAGCCGAAGGCAGACGCTCAACAACTGAGCCACCCAGGCGTCGCCCACCCTTTTTAAAAAATAAGATTTTATCTATTTATTTGAGAGAAAGAGGGCATAAGCAGGGGGAGAGGCAGACTCCCCACTGAGCAGGCACCCTCCATTCGGTTTTCTTGAAATCATCTATGGTAAACTGTCTCTCTCTCCCTCCCTCCGTTTGAGGCTCCAGCAAGGTCCATGGGGTACCACCTGGCTTCACAAAGAACTTGGGGTCTCTTTCCTGAGGCATCTGTCCAAAATAAATGGTCTTCTATGCAGCACACAAGGGTCAGAAAGTATATACTTTTGCCCCTTTTCCCAACAGTCTCCCCGATTTTTTGTAATTTTTAAAGTACTCTCTATTCCCAACATGGTGTTCAAACTCATGACCTCAAGATCAAGAGTCGTATACTCTACAGACTGAGCCGGCCAGGTGCCACCCGCCCCATTTTTTTTATTTCTATGCCTCTATTACTTGGGAATAAAAACTCATAAATTCCCAGTACCTGTAAATTGTATATCATACATTTAAAGTACCAGAAACATATATGTTAAATATAAATAAAGGTTAATTTCATTTTCAACAAAGAACAGAGGTGTCAGTGTGTCCTTCTTGTGCCCTAGGAACCACCTTGTGCATCCCATGTCGGTGACCATGGCTCTCATCTCCCACATTCTACTCAAGTGTGTCCCCCTGGGTAAAGATAATTTGCAGCAATGAAAGAGAAAAAAAAATACGAATCTGTGCTCTGATTTCTGTCATGAAAATTTAGTTTTAACCTTAAATGCATTTCGGGGCATTTCCTTTCCTTCACACAATGTTCTGGTGTAGAATTCCAATTCCCTTTTCCTTATAGCACTTGGCTGTGCAGTGCAGTAACTCATTAAGAGGGGAAGGGGGCGCCTGGGTGGCTCAGTGGGTTAAACGTCTGCTTTCAGCTCAGGTCATGGCCCTGGGGTCCTGGGATTGGGCCCTGCACTGGGCTCCCTGCTCAGCGGGAAGCTGGCTTTTCCCTCTGCCTTTGCCCCCCGGCCCCACTCATGCTCAATCTTTCTCTCTCTCTCTCTCTCTCTCTCTCTCTCTCAAATAAATAGATAAAATCTTAAAAAAAAAAAAAATTACCAAGTGGGGAAGATGTTCTCATTCTCACCACTCATCACCCCAAAGTCTGGTCCAATCACTAAAGCAGAAAGGTAAGGACAGGCTTAAGGATAAAACCCGGGAGCTCAGAAGGACGTACTAACGTTTCCTCTTCCAGAGACTGGAGTTCCAAGAACGAGCTTCTGCAAATACAAAAAGTGTTTTTTTTTTTGTTTTTTTTTTTTTTAAGATTTTATTTATTTATTTGACAGAGAGAAACACAAGCAAGAGAGGGAACACAAGCAGGGGGAGTGGGAGAGGGAGAAGCAGGTTTCCTGCAGAGCAGAGAGCTCTATGCGGGGCTCGATCCCAGGACTCCGGGATCATGACCCGAGCCGAAGGTAGATGCTTAATGACTGAGACACCCAGGCGCCCCACGAAACATGTTTAGTCTTCCATCCTAAGCACTGAACGAAACAACCAGCTAATTTAATGTACATGTAACCAATTGTCCCTCACATCTGGGTTAATTAAGCACCTCATCATGGGTCAGGCTTGGGGCCCCATTTAAAAAGTTGCAACCCCTGCCCTTAAAGTGCTTCCAGGCCCGTGAAGGAACTAGACAGGGACCCAAGTAATCGTAAAACTACATGACCTGACGGGTAAGAGAGGCCCCCCCTCAGCAGAACGCTGCCACAAAGGAGAATATGAAATTGCGTATGGGCGGGGTTGCGGGGGCGGTGACCGGGAGAGACTCTGAGAGCAGAAGAGAGTAGGGGGTAGTTAGGCCAGCAAGGTAAGGAAGGGAACGGGAACAGAATATGCAAAGGCGGAGTGTGGTGAAAGATGGGGGCAGGCTTGGGGAGACAGGAATGGTGAGAGGTAGGGCTGGAAATGCAGGGCTAAGCCAACCCAGACTTGTAAAAAAAAAAATAAAATAAAATGCATCTAGGTCCTTTTTTCAGTGATGACCAAATCGATTTTGGAGATCTTTAAACAAAACTCCCAGCATGACAAGGAGCAGGAAATCGTGCTCCCAGTCACCAGTTTAAGGTAGGCATAAGAGAAAAATGAAAGGCCTCGTGGGCCAAGGGAAGGATGAGGAGAGGCCTTTGCCCGTGGGTGGCCAGAAGTGAACTTCCATGGGAGTTTTCGCGTGGAGGTCCCCTGTTACTTCCCGGGCCCCTGACTCCTGACAGACACCTGCAGACAGAGCGGGCTCACAATGGTCCCGCCTTCACGCAGCCTTGTCCCGAGCAGGGGTTTTGGCAGACCTACCCTCGGGCAGGTACCCGCTCGCCACAAGCAACTGTGCCCACCGCGATTTCATTTGGAAGGTCATCTAACCAAACGTCATGCAGGCATAATCGGGATCGCTTAGGTCAGGGGTCCATGAACTCCTCTGGTGAACAGCCAGACCGTAAATACCCTGGGCTTTGCGGGCAGAAACAGCCGCAGATGATACGAAAATGCAGGGGCCCGGCTGTGTTGCAACGAAGCGTTAGCTAGTGAAATGTGCATTTCAACCACCCAGAAATATAAAAACCATTCTCAGCCTGGGAGTCGTTCAAAACCAGGTGGCGGGCCAGATTTGGTCCACGGGCCGGAGTTTGCCAACTGCTGGTCCAGATGGTCATTTTATAACCAGATTTGACCCCTAAATTACATACCTCAGTTGGCAGGTGTGTGTATCCTAACTTCTGCCGAGCCAAAGATTTCCACTCTAACTGTAGCACTTCAACATGGTCCCAAGGATCCTCGGGATCTCGTGCCTGAGCAATTCCATCTGAAAGGTTTATTTATCATTATCTGAGTCTCTCCAATAACCAGATTGCCTTCCTGGCTCAAATTGAGTCACCAGCTAGCGTAGGACTCCCACGCTGGCCACACGGACTCAATCTACAACAAAACAACACTTCGTCAAGTACTGGCTTCCCCCTTCTCTCGGACCTGCACATAAGTGGAGTTGATGATGATTTACAGAAGGTCCTAGCCTCGCTTCCCCTTCTATTCCCTGCTCTGTATCTGAGGGCCGATCCTAATGGCCAAAGAGGCAGGCAGAGAGAAGGAAATCCAGGATCACCAAGTGACCAAGATTTCAATTCTCTGCAAGTAAAGGCTCGGACCTCAGAAGCTACCCACTAGCTGGAGTCTTTACTTTCACCCACGAACTGGAATTCCCCAAGTCCGTGCGGGGCCACCATGCACAGAGCTGCCTTACTGCCCTTACACCTCTCCCCGGGGTCTTAGGCCTGCCTGGAGATCTAGAGTAACAGGCTGTGACCCTGCACATCACTCCCTCTCTCCAGTCCTCAGCGGAGAACTTGCTGGCGCGGGGCCTGGATCCTCCCCAGGGGTCAGCAAAGCAAGTTCTAAGACTACAAGTCACCGTCACTTGGGGAGAGGGTCTCACTCTGGGACATCTCAGGGGACACCACTGTCACAGCGCAGAACAGAGACAAAGCAGCAAAGCCTGCACACACTCTGATCCTTTCCAGGCGACCCCAAAACATCCCTGCCCACTAAGCCTTTAAGCAAGGCCACAGATTAAATGAGCATGCCTTACAGTCACCGTGTGAATGACACAGAACCCTTCCTCTCCAAAGTAATCCCCTACTCTGGCACCAAAAGACTTGGGTGTGGGGGGAGAAAACTACATTATGCTGTGGTACATTTAGACAAAATACTGTGAAATCTAGCGTATCAGACAAGCTAGACAGTGAAAGTTCATCATGCAGTTGCCACCCAAACTTGATCTGTGTGAGTCTGTAGAAGGCACTTCTTTTCATCCATGGGTCGGAAGCATCTATTTCATTTTGTCTTATGGTTAGAAATTAATGTCCCTAATTGAGCACACTCTTCCGAAATAGCTGACTCACAGACTGGGCTATGGTACTCTAACTTTCGACTACAAACTAAATCATAGCTTCATACATCCATCCGCCACCGATTATTTCCACCCAACAAGAATTCGCAAAACCTCATGAGAGTAAGTAACACAGCAGATCACCCAGTTGGTCAGAAAGAACAATGTTGGGTTCTTTCCTGGAAGGTGATTTGCTCTGGGACAATTTTACAGTTCATACCTTGCTTCTGCAGCAAAAGAAGTCTGCTGCTTTTAACCTATTGGAAGGAAATAACCTGCACATTTGCTCAAACGTGGTTTACATAAGCAGAGGGCCAAAGCAGGCGTTCTGGATATCCCCACCCTCCCCGGCCCCATCCTCTCCAACAACCTCTCGACCCTCAGAGACAGAAAGGAGAACAGTGAGCGAGTTGCAGTCTCTGCTTTTCCTGAAATGTTACAACATCATTTTGGTGAGCAAAGAGCTCATCGTTACTTGCCATGCAAATATTTTCTTTGGGGGATTTTTCTCGTAATGGGAGATCTTCATTTGAGAGTGTGTGCACTGGGGCATCTTGGCTGCTTTCTTTACAGCTTCTAAATAGACCCACATAATTCCAACAGCCCAGAGGGGCCAGTAAGCGCCTTAGCATCTCCCTGCTATGACCCTGCCCCACAGTAAAGGCATGGACAATGGCCACTATTGAACTTGCAAACCTCACTTCTGCAGAACCTCATATAATCTGGGTTGTTGGGTTTTTTTTTTTCATTTTTAGTTGTTTTAAGATTTCTAAACTTGTGTTGAAACATGCTGCTTTCATTTCCCTGGAGGGAAATAATATTCCTTTAGCAAAATTCTTAGGTCAAGCCCATGTGTATTTTGGAACAGAGCAAAAGCTGGGGGAAAAAACACAATCATCTAGAGGGACAAAATCGTAGCCAATTAGTAATAAACCTTTCTGGAAAGTGACTAGCATGGAACAGGATTTTCCGGGCTGTATATAAAGGGCTGCAAGTTCCAAGAGATACTGATAGGTATTTCACAGTTCATTATCTTCAAAAAAAATTATACGATTTCTATCCCTATCATGGAAATTAGTAATGGACTTTAGGAGATTAGCAGCAAACCAACTGTTTTTCCAAATCTCAGTGTTCCAGAAAGTTCTGTGACCTCAAAATCCCCATTATCCCTCCAGGAATAGCTGTCAATATCTTGAGATACTAGTCCAGTTGATGGAACAGAAAAGCTGAGATACGATAAGGGCTTTCTTTCTTTCTTTTTTTTTAATCTTAAATATAGGGCTTATGAACAAGAATTTAAAAACACATAGAGCGAGAAGATAAGGAGTCTGTCACTTTAAAAATTAAGAGAAATGAGACCTCCAGTTATTTCCAGGCCTGGAAAATAACAGAATGAAGCATGGTGACTCACGCATTGTGAAGTTTCAAGTGCCAGCCCTAAGCGAAAGGTGTTACTGGTATGAAACTGAGATGAAACACACAACAGGCAGAGTCAGCTCTTCAGAAAAACACACTTTATACCTACATATTACTTGCTCCCTGTGCTTCTATAAGCTATTTTTAACACAAGACTTAAAAGACATCACTAAATATTAGACTGAATAATACCGCGGGGATGTGCGACTGCTGATTCCGAATGCAGAAACGGTCACGCGCTGGCCATTTCCCATGGTTCAGTGTAACAGGGGAATTACACAGAGACAGGCAGACAATAGGGTAGTCTAGCATTTTAAAAATTAAACAAGAGAAATTGTGATGGTTCAGCTGATTAACTTGATGCTACGGGTGGGAACAAAAAATAAGGAACATTTATTCCAGATGACAAAGTCACCTGTTCAGCAGACTTGTCTTTACTTACAGGGAAAAGTCTGGATTTTCTTTAGTATGTACAAGACCGAGGCTTCACAATCCTTGCCCAACAGCTGAGCTCGGTCTATAAAATTCCACTGGCCTTAGGATTTGTACGAACTGTATTTTTCAGACACAATTCCCTTCTTTGGGGTTAACAAGTTGTAGAAACATCTTAAATGACCCAACAAACCTTGTCTCCCTCCTAGGAGAGGATCAGCATTATTCAGTTCACACGAGCTGACCAGCATGTCATCGTCCAAGAAAGACTCTAGTTAGAGCAAATTTACAAATATGTCACAGGAGCAAATTGCACAATATTAAAATTCTTTGAACCCCAATGGAAAATTACACCTAACAGAAAAGAACTTTCCAACAATCCATTCTCACATGAGCAGGTTTATGTCTCGCTGTTGTTGTTTGAAATGACTCACATACAAACTGATCATATCACTCTATTTAAAAATCCAGGGTACCATGGGGGTGGGCAGTCACTTAAGTGTCCAACTCTTTGTTTCGACTCTGGTCGTGGTCTCAGGGTCCTGATACCAAGCCCCATGTCAGGCTCAACACTCAGCGTGATTCTCTCTCCCTCACCCATTTGTGTGTGTTCTCTTTCTCTTTCAAATAAATAAATAAATCTTTTTATAAATAAATAAATAAATAGTCCAGGTGCTGCCCTATGGACGTCCCACACAGCCGTCGGTCTGTACTTGTCAATCTCTCAAGGGGAAAATCTTCCACAGTGAATTATGTCAACTGTTCAAGAGTCCTCAATTTGTGGATCGTAACACACCACTTTCCTACCCAGCTGCAAGTCATCTTCCAGAATCCAAAGGAATGTCCCAAGTCTCTCCGAAAAACATCCAGATGGGCTCCCTTGCCTCACACTCCAGTAAACAGTGGCAGCCAAGCGTGCACTGCTGGGTCGGGAGCCCACCACATTCACACTCCACAGATGAAGGGTCTCCTGCCACATGGACCTGGAGATCTCCCCTGAGAGCTCATGATTCCAAGTGTTCTCTTTTCATCTACTTAACTGCATTTCTTCAGATCACTGCTCATTTCCTTCCCCGTGTTAAACTTCTAGACGTATCTATTAATGCCAACCACAGAGCCCAACCACCACAGACTACTTGGGGCTACCACGCCACATCCATCTCACTCTGGTTGGAAAGGAGAGGGGGAGGTTTTTAGGCCACCGCGCTGCCTTACTGGAGGGGAGTGTGTAGTTTCCTTCAGGCAGGGGTTTCCTATGTAGGCACTGCTGTACCCCTGGAGCCGGATCATTCTCTGTGGTAGGGGAGAGGTCCTGCATGCTATAAGAGGCCAGCGGCTTCCCTAGACTCTACCCACTAGATGTCAGCACCACCCCTGAGATGGGACACTCCCAAATGGCCCCTGGGGAACAGATCACCCCCAGCCGAGAACCACAGATTTCAACTTTCTGGAAGCACAGACTACTTTGAGGACCCTTTGTAAACCGCCTTTGTGTTCTTTTGGGATATTGCTGCTCTAAGCGTGGCCCCACTCCCAGACCAGCAGCACCTGGGAGCCTCCAGAAATGCAGATTCCCAGGCCCCCCCAGCTCTGCCAATGCAGAATCCGTTATTTCAACAAGATCCACTGTGGAGGCTGATGTGTATTGAAGTTCTAGAGAGCACTCATCTCATACCCTCGCTTCGAATCTATTGTGCAGGTTCTTACCAGGAAGACGGTGCATGACTTAAGGTGCCAAATACAGCTAACACACCAGAGGCACTTATCACTCAATGGTTGATTTCTTCCCATTTGTTTTTGGCTAGGTGTGAAGGGACAGGGGGAGAGAGAGAGAGGGAGAAAGGGAGAAGGAGAGAGACGAAGGGAAGGAAAGAAACTGAGCAGGTGAGAATCACTCCCTGGCTTTTCGGCCTGCTCTCACATAGGGATTAGCTCGGTGTCACGGTTACTAACTGTATAAACTTCCCCACAAGTCTAACTCACAAGATACTGGGAAATACAACCCAACAATGGTTCTCATCCCCCACAAACTCAAGTATATTGCTCTAAGGTAGCCTGTTATTAATTTCAAAAGGAGATTTGTGGAAAATAATTGAAGATATGGAATGTGCGCTTTCAGCAGGGGCAAGATCACCATTACCTCCAGTGGGAGGAATATGGGTGGAGAGGCAAAATACCATCTCACTTTTTCTCTCGTTAATGTACAAATACACACACCATACTTAAACACACATACCGTGTACCCATGGTACAAAGATATCACGGGGAGGCAATCAGGAAAAGAAATCTAAAAAGTCTCCTTGCAGGGGGTTAGGGGTGGAGATAAATAAAAAGATTGAGAAACACTGATTAAAAAAATGATCTCGGGGCACCTGGGTGGCTCAGTGGGTTAAAGCCTCTGCCTTCGGCCCAGGTCATGATCTCAGGATCCTGGGATCGAGCCCCGCGTCGGGCTCTCTGCTCAGCAGTGAGCCTGCTTCCCCCTCTCTCTCTCTGCCTGCCTCTCTGCCTACTTGTGATCTCTGTCAAATAAATAAATAAATAATCTTCAAAAATAAAATAAATAAGTAAAATAAAAATTAAAAAATGATCTCTTAAAAGTCAAAGTTTTCAAGGCCCCATCTTGGGTAAACGGACTGTCAGAGAACACGCAGGAACTCACTAGTCTTTTCCGTGGCAGAGGCCGGGAAAGCACGAGACCCGGTGGGAAGCCTGAGGCTCAGGAACCAGGAACAGTGTGGGGACCTCATGGTTAGCCCTCAGCGGTCACTGCCAGGCTGTAGGGACCCTGGGCGGTCTCTCCACCTCTGAGCCTCCGTTCCTGACCACCTGAGCAGGTTGCCATGAGGATGACATGCAGCAAATGTCCAACACGACCGGGCACGAATAAACATTTTCCTGTTGAATCATCCTCTCCAGCTGTAAGATTTTTAAATGTTGTTAATTTGGGCGTTTTTGGCAAAGAAGTCTATCCCTTCTTATTTGGATTCCAAATAAATCAGAACTTTAGTACATAGTGTTATAAAGTATTTTCAGTTCCGAAACAACTTATTCAATAGGGTAAAGTCACATGGAAGGTTAAACACAAAAGGATCGTACATCCCTTGTGCTACGGTGCCACAGAGGCAGGACAGGAAAAAAAAAAAAAAAAAGAATCATCACTTTTTTCCAAAGACACAATAAAAAGCCCAGGGCTTATGGGGAAAATGCGGATAGGGGTACCACACTTGAAAACATCATCAGTGACACATATTAAAAAAAAGACAGAAATCCAATAAAAATGGTAGTATCAAAAAAATGGTAGTATCCTGTTACACACATTGAAGGATTAAGAAATACAATGGTAAGTGTGGGGCACTCGGGTGGCTCACTCAGTGACGTGGATGGCCCTTGATTTCAGCTCAGGTTGTGATCTCAGGATCATGAGATCGAGCCCCGCGTTGTAAGCCAAGGGAGTTCGCAGAAGGAGCTGCACACACGTGCATGTCTTGTGTTTTCCGACTCTGCTCGGGTCAGAAAGGTATGGTTTTCTGCTTTTACCTCGTGCTGCACCAGGAGGAAACAGAATATAAGCAAATATGCAATTCCGATTATTATTGTTCCCTAATAGATCAGTCTCACAGGAACACATTTGCGGTTTCCAACAAGAGAAAGAAGAACGGACCATATGTTGAGACTGCTTAACTTCTTAATCTTCGATGTGTGAAACTAAGGGATCCTTCTTCTGAAAGATATTTTAATTCAGTTCCACGAACTATAGTCAGAAGCCTCCAGAGAGGTCTAGCCCATTTTCGGTCTGACAAGGCTTCTAAGCAACAGTGTTTCATATCAAACTAGAGTTTCCAGAGTTTAAGAACTCACAAAAGTAACACTAGGTGTGGAACATGGAAGGCAGCTGTGAAGAGGGTTCTAGATTCACAGAGAGGAGTCTGTATACTAACCCTTCTGTGACCTGTAATGTCGCTTCACCGCTCTGGCCCCATTATCTTACACCTTGAAGCTAAGGTTGCTTTCAAGAGCAGATGAGATCAATAGATCTGGAAATTACCTAGGCCAGGGCTTGAAAAATATCAGTTGAATGTAGATCTGCTTACAGACTGACACGCAATCATGAAGGAAGCATAATCCTTATCCTTCCAAGAGTTAAGGAGCACCATATCGAAAACATCCTTTATTCTACGGACTTGGCATAATGGTTATTGAGATGGCTATAAAAATGCAGGGGAGAGCGCTTGGGTGGTTCAGTCGGTTAAGCATCTGACTCTTGGTTTTGGTTCTGGTTGTGATCTCAGGGTTACAGGATTGAGCCCCACATCAAGCTCCACGCTCAGCAGGGAGTCCGACTGTCCCTCTCCCTCCAGCCCCCCCCCCCCCGCTTGCACTCGCATGCTCTCTCTCAAATAAATAAATAAAATCTTTTTTTAAAAAAATACAGAGGAAACAGGGGCGCGTAGATGGCTCAGTGGGTTAAAGCCTCTGCCTTCGGCTCAGGCCATGATCCGAGGGTCCTGGGATCGAGCCCCGCATCAGGCTCTCTGCTCAGTGGGAAGCCTGCTTCCCACCCACCCCGCCCCCGCCTCTGCCTGCCTCTATGCCTACTTGTGATCTCTGTCAAATAAATAAATAAATAAAATCTTAAAAAAAGAAAGAATAGAGGAAACAGAAAGTAAACATCCCAAACACTAAGGTAGTTTACAGACACAGAAAGGCGTGGGGGAAGCATCAGCTTCTAATGAACTGTAGAGAATTGCATTTCCTCCCTCACGATTTTACTAGCGTTCATCTCTCCCTTGCTTCTTGGGTTACAGTCTAGAATGTCCCACTTCCTTGTCTAAAAAGAAGATGCAATCTCCTGAGTCTATAAAAATCCTTCTTGCTCAATCCATTCCCCCTGCCACAGTGTTTATGGCGTTTGAGGGAGTTCCAGAGCATCTGCCATGGTTTCACTCTTCCCTAGCCCTGCCAGGAATAAGGACCTCTTGTTCCCAAAGTCCAGCCAGACACACAGGGTCAGTGCTGCAAAATCCAAAGAATTTGCCTTGCTTGCTTTGGGGACTCCACATTCAGATCTGCCTCCGGAGCAGAGAACACGCACTTGGTCCTGAAGATGGACACAGACCACAAGACCTCGGCTGTGAACTCAACAAATTGTCCTTACGATTACCCTCCCCTCAACCAATGACTGACATTCAGACCCTAGAAAGCTTTCGCAACTAATAAAGAGATGCTTGGAAGGTCAAAGGCTGCTTACTGATTTTATTTCCCATTACAGATTCATTAAGCGACCTCTGATTTTAAGTTTTATCATTAAAAAAGCATTGCTAAGTGTCACACAGAAGCCAAAGGCGATGGAGCACAAACTTCTAGTATCAAGACTTATCCCTTGTTGGTCAGAGTTCACAGTTCCTCGACCGTCATTAAGTTATTAATGGAGGCAGAAAGCTAGCTGACTGTGTAACAGGAATCCAAGGCTGTGTTTTCCCTGATAGACTTGGTCCACCAACCCTGCAGCAGAATCTTCCGTAACACATCGCCTTCATGGTAAAAATAGGAATAGGAGCCTATTTCATAATTATTCCTTTCTGATGACTGGTACCTTCAAAAACCAAGTAGGAAATACGCCAGGCCTAAATACAGAAATGTTTCCCCTCAACTGATTGTTAAGGTGATTCCATAAATATGGACTTAATTTATTTTCCCGTTTACAATGACTGGCTCTCACTTGACCATTTCAGCCACTCTATGCTAGAGACAGGACGCATCACCTATTGTAATAAGAAGGCTTGCTCACAAAGTGACATCTAACCATTGCTTCACTCCCTCCGCAGGGAGGGTACGACCCCACTTTTGACGAGTTCTCTTACACACACCGGGGTTTGTGGCTTGCCCAAGATTACCAGATACTCAGGAGAAGTCCTGGGGCTCCCACCTAGGTCTCCCATCCTTAGTCCAGCACTCCTTCTCCTCGGCCCCAAGAGCTCCCACCTGAGCTGTCTGAAGCCTAGCAGAAAATCAGTAAGGAGGCCAGAAGAACCTCAGGCTTCCATCACCTACTCTAGTCGGGGCCCGTGACCCACCCTCACACCCAAATGCCAAGCCAATCACAGAGAAGCCAATCTAATTTATCCAGACAGCCTTGGGGATCCCAAAGACAGTTACTGGCGCCCCCTCCCCACCCCAGGGAAATGATCTGCAGAGTCACACAGTGATCTGCAGACAAAATACGAAGGATCAGGCTCCGTGGGACGGAAGGAGACTCAGCTGGGCATTACCGGGTATGCCCATAATTTGGCTCTACTGGCTGATGCTAGAACCATCCCAGGGTTCTCTAGGGCTGGACAGTAGTTCCCAGAAATGACCAGCAACCACATGCTATGGGCATCAGGGTGAGAGTTCACCAAAGGGGACCTCCCTGGGGAAAATCACAGGATGGGACAGACTTGCTCTCTTGTTGTCATGGCCATTCTGTCCAAGAGGTTCTCTTCTGGACCATCACCGCCCATGGTACTCTGCAAGGTGAAAGCCCCTTGAATCCAGGCCCCTGGTCCCTCCATCCCTGTATCTCCCACCTAGGGCTTCAAGGCATCTCTGCGATTCATAGGGCCAGACTAACTCCAATACCCAGCGACCAACCAGCCCAAGCAAACCCTACCTGCCGGTAACTGGGCATTTGCCAGGCGCCAGGCCTCCCGCCAGGCATTTTTCTGGGAGTCAGCTAAGTACAGTGCCCAATTACAATGAGGAAATTGGAGCTCAGTGAGAATAAATGGAAGTATTTGCCCAAAGCAGGCAGTTAGCACAACAGAAATGAGAGTGTTTTACCCCTAACGTGGACATGATCGATTTGCCACGCAGACGCTGGGGAAGAAACAAGGTCACCATCATTTAACTGCACGTTAGCCTGCATAGGCTTCTCCAAGGGCTGGAAGAAGTGATTCCTTCTCAAAAGTAATAATGGACACATTGGATGTCAGAGGTGACTGTCTCGCTAGGGCTAGGCCATAAAGAAAGGATTGCAATCCCACCGCGAGGCGGAGCCAGATGTGTGTCTGTGCCTGGGACTTAAGGTCACGCTGGCCACAGATGTGGGAAGAACGGAGCACATCAGGGCAGAGCAGGAGACGAGCGCTCCTCAGTGGCTGGGAGCAGAGGGACCGCATCACCCGAGAAGCGGGGTTCTTGTGAAACAAGCCAGAAGCAGGACGGAGCCTCTGCCCCCTTTGGCCATTGGCCCAACCCTCTGGATACCTTCTGAGAATAATGTGCTGACTGCATGGAATAAAACACAGAGGACTTAGAAGAAAATGAACTGACGTTCATCTATCAAAATTTAAACAGTCTGAAATGTATATAAAATATACCTGATCACATAACGTACTTGTATGTGCCTCCGTAGTAGGCATGTCCTTTATCAATGCTGGGGAGGGCGTAACGTACGATTTCAAAGGAGTGCTGGCTGGAACAGTATTTTGAGGTCTCTGCCACACTATAATGAAATATGAATAGATCTGTGGTTTCTATTAGTGACAAAGTCACAGGAACTGCTAAAGTCCCTGTGATTTGTTGCCCACTTCCCCAAGAACACAAACGCTAAGTTTTCACTGGAGGTTAGTGAAAATACGGATGTATTTTTTTCCTATCCCAATTCCCTCTGAGTTCTATCCCCAGGGGCCCCTTGGAGGCCTGTGGAGCCCTTAAGAAGCCCTTGATTTAGCCCAGGGGTCAGCAAGCTCCGGCACAGAGGCCACATCCCGCCTGCTGCCTGTTCTTGTAAATAAAGTTTTATTGGCACATGGTCACGCCCATTTGCGTCCAAATTGTCTAGTGCTGTTCCTGCACGACGACAGCACAGTTGAGCAGTTGCGACAGACACTGACTCTCCGGCTCTTTCCAGAAACAGCTAGCTGATCCCTGTGTTAGACTCAGTGAGCCGGGAAGTCTCTGTCTGGGACCTGCCGCCGCTCGGGCCTGAGACTCTGGGGGTGGCCGAGGGCACAGAGGATTCCAAGCAGATCCTTCGGGCTTGACCAGGCAAGCGCCTACCGCCTCATCCTGCCCCAAGGCCTCGGGATCTCTCTGCCCAAGAAGCTCGCTTCTGGGCCTGAGGGAGCCCGAGGCCAGAACCGGCTTCCTGCAGCCCCGGCTGGCTTCTGCCTTCAAGAGAGGTCCGACTATGTGTCGCAGCCAGGGGAGGCGCGGCCTTTAGAAGGCCCCATCAACCCGGACTCCAATGCGGCTCTGCCTGGAACCCGGGTGGGCTCTCTCGAGCTTTTCCGACTCCGCGCCTGCCATGAAACACTTCCCAAATACGAAGAGAAAACCGCCGGCCGGACTGGGCCACCTGGTCAAACACAGCACTCGCGCCCGGGGCCCAAGAAACGGGAGGACAGAAGCGGGGCCCACGCGCAGCCATCCGCGCCGCGGGGAAACGAGCCTGTGCAGGAAAGGGCTGTCTACGCCAGCGAGCCCCTCGGCCTCTTGCGTGTCAGGGAATTCGGATTTCGTCCCCTGAAGCACACGGAGGCTGCAGCCCGCAGCTGTGCCCGGCTCTGGGCCACGTGCGCGTGTCGCTCTGCTGTCCCCAGCTTCAGAGCCCCTAATACACCTCGGAGACGGGAAGACCCGGCCCAAGCCAGCTCTGTCCTCCCTTTGTGAGACGAGGGGGCAGGACAAGAGTCAGCAAAGCAAACCGGGCCTGCGAGGACGCCCGCACAACAGGTGGCAATTGCGAAGGCCAGCAGGGGCCGGGGGGGGGCTCCAGTCCCCCCGCTCGCGTGGGCTCCCTCATGCCTTCATCCACGGGCCTCGGGCACACCCCTCATTTCACACACCCCCCCCCCATAAAGAGCATCTATTCAAAAACTGGAGAGTGATCAAATGCAGGGCGAGGGCTTCCTCTTTTGATCATCAGAGCAGCTGCTGCCGCCGAACTGTTTTTCTTCCCCGCTTTCCCCGGGAGAGAAGGGTTTTCTCTCCCGCAGCTGCCTTTGTTTTTTGTCTGAGGGCCGCCTCCCACTTCCCCTCCCCTAACTGGTTACAAAGTTGGGGCCCTGGGCAGGGGGATGCTGAAACACAAAGCTGCGCTTGTTAAAAATTTGAGTAAATCTGGGCTAATAGCCAAATTTAATTCTAAAGACCCATTTTGGAGGCTCAAGCCGAAAATGGAACCTAGTAGAGGTCTGGCTGTTTCTAGGACACCATGTCCCTATCATGTTTTGAAGATTTGATGCATATTAAAAAGAGAGCTAAGCTACAAAGGTTTTTGGTTTGGAATAACTTTATGATTACCTGGAATTTTAAACTCAATGGCTGTACCACACCATCACAGGATTCTTGTATTTTCCAAACCACACCTAACCAGATCCCACCTTCCTAGAAACAGAGCAGATCCAGCATTTCTATGGGGTTTTTGTTCCCCTTTGAAGAAATGTGCAACCTACTGCTGTCCACATTGCTGTTCCCAAGAACAGAGCAGCGGCTGGGATAGAAAATCACCACCCAAGTTCATAAACCGTTTTCTATGATCACATTACTCCCCAAACTGATGCCACAGAACAATTTTAATAAGCTAATCTCAAAAGGTCCTCCTTTTATTAGTAAGTTATGTGGTGGTTCCGCAAAAGATGCTCTTTTGTGGTTTTGCAGTTATTCCCAGGAAGATTCTGGAACAATGGTCATAAGGGTAAGACTGCTAACTTGAAAATCATCTAACTGCACTTAAATTTGAGGGAATAAATGTACCGAAGAGTTTGAATTTGGTGGGGTTTTTTTTTTGGGGGGGGGGGTCTGTTTCTAGGTTTTTCCTGTTAGTTCTACAACCCATTTACAAATTCATTAGGACATAAAGCTAGTTGTTTACTGTTTTGTTTTTTAAGATTTTATTTATTTATTTGACAGAGAGAGAGAGCACAAGCTGGAGGAGTGGCAGAGGGAAAAGGAGAAGCAGGCCCCTGCTGAGCGGGGAGCCCAACATGGGGCTCAATCCCAGGACTCCGGGTTCATGACCGCAGCCGAAGACAGACACATGACTGACTGAGCCCCCCAGGTGCCCCTAGTTGTCTACCTTTGCATGTTCTGTGGCGACCGTGGCCTGATGAAGCTAAATAGCTTGTTAGTAAAGGGCAATACCAGGATTTAAATCCAGGTTTGCCGGACTTCAAAAAACGATGCCTGAGTGGCTCAGTGGGTTAAAGCCTCTGCCTTCGGCTCAGGTCATGATCTCAGGGTCCTGGGATCAAGCCCCGCATCAGGCTCTCTGCTCAGCGGGGAGCCTGCTTCCCCACCCCTCTGCCTGCCTCTCTGCCTCCCTGTGATCTCTGTCAAGTAAATAAATAAAAGTGTTTAAAATACATTAAAAATTCTTTTGAAAAATAAATAAAAAATAAAAATGACTCCTAGCCATGTAAAATTCGATTCAAATCCAGGTTTGTCTATCTTTAAAATGGATTATTAAACACCATACTTCCTTCTGAAAGTTAACAGGGGAAAAATGGGTTTGAAGAATACCTATTAACGTTCGTGTACTTCATTTTCAGGGGACCCTCTCAAGTCCCGATTTATACCCTATGCATTTTTACTTTATATACAATGTTAATAGCTTGATCATCTGCTTTAGCAACCACGATTAGTGGCAAAACTCTGAAAATGGGGAGAAGACATCCGTGAGAGTATAAATGAGATTAAAGAGAGAAAATTATGAAAATTATACTGAGAAAGCCCAGCTATCTGAAGCCACTTTCAGGCTCGGGCATAAGTCTTCCTGTCTCATTCTTCTATTGCAACATGGCACGTGAGTGTCCGTTTTCGAAGATACTTACAAAAGTCGATCAGAATCCACAGATGCCTCCGTTAGCCAAATGATGAAAGTTAGTATCAGCAGCAATGAGACATACTGATAGCACGTGTCCCCGGACCCAACACCCCGCAAAGGGCAATGACCTCAGACACCCCACGGTACTCTTCCCCAAGCGTGCAACCTCAAGCTAACTGGGACAAAAGATGGGACAAACCGGAGGTGAGAGGCAGGCTACCAGGTGTCTGACCGGTTTGCTTCAAAAGAGTACAGGTCTCGAGAGAAGAGGAGAAAGTGAGGAAGCGGCATCAATCAGAGGAGACTAAGGAGATGTCATAGCTCACGCCCGTGTGGAATCTGGAACCCGATCTGCAACAGAAAAATGGCATCAGCGGAGAAACCCATGGAACCCAAATGGATGCCGTGGTTTAAGTGAACTGCAACGTGCCCGTTTTCATTTCCTGGTTTTGATCATTGTCCCCGGGCTGTGTAGCCTACCGACGTAGGGGGAGGCTTGGGGAATGATATACAGGAACTCTGTTCCAGTTTTACAATGTTTCCCTAAAATTATTTCAAAATAAACAAAAATTTTCAATGGACCAAATTTGGTTCCCCATACATATGGAAAAGAGAGCTTGGAAATCTCTGCTCCCAAAATATTTAAAACAAAAACATCCTGGTTCTTGATGAAAGGGATAAGCTTCCCATTTACTGAGTACAGAGTTGGCACATAAATGTGTGTTGAAAAATAAATAAATCTCACTTCCATTTAACAAGGCAATACCACTGTGGCAATACCTTTTTTAAACCAACTTTTTATTTTAGGACAGTTTTAGATACAGAGAGTTATTGTGAAAATAGTACAGAGAGCTCCCATATACCCCACACCCAGTTTCCCCTAGTATTAATTGATGTCTCATACGACTATGGTATATTTGTCAAGATTAGTAACAAGCCTCACCCCAGATACTTATGTCCCTACAGTGGCTGACCCTGTTGGCTCTTTGGGCAGACTCGTTATGCGGATGACACCGAAGATCAATTTGGCGCTCATCATGTGTTTACTGAGCACTTACTATGAGCCAGGCGCTGTGCTTGCAGTCCGCATACATCATTACAGGTAATGGTCACAATAATGGAATTAGGTGCCTTTTATCTGTCCTTCAATATAGTGGAGACTGAAGCCCGGCGAAGCTACGGGACAAGTTCCAGATCACCCAGGAGGAAACTGGAGCAGGATTCAAACCCAGGAAATGTTTCTAAGTACGTGCTTCCAATCACTGCAGCTGTCAGCCAATGGAAATCTATCCCCAGCCATTAGTCTAAGCTTTCCATGCCCTGTATGTGTTCACTTGGCTTCATTTACAGTAATTGAAAGGCTTCACGTTTCTTCCTCTTTGACCTGCCCTTAGATGCACCCACCCTGCCCTCTAACTTGTCAGTAATGTCGCTGGCGCCTGTCACCTAACATTTCCCCTCTCCTTCCAGCCTAACTCTGTGGTCCACGGATCTGACCCAGATCACTGATAAAAATGAGGACCTAGGGGCGCCTGGGTGGCTCAGTGGATTAAGCCGCTGCCTTCGGCTCAGGTCATGATCTCAGGGTCCTGGGATCGAGTCCCGCATCGGGCTCTCTGCTCAGCAGGGAGCCTGCTTCCCTCTCTCTCTCTCTCTCTCTCTCTGGCTGCCTCTCTGTCTACTTGTGATTTCTCTCTGTCAAATAAATAAATCTTTAAAAAAAAAAAAAAATGAGGACCTAGAACAGGACCCGTGAAAATGCAACAGCGACCTCCCTCCGGGGTGGTGTGGTTCATGACCCAGGAACATTTGCGCCACACTTCACAAAACGTCCACTGCACCGCACCAGGTAGAGGC
Organism: Mustela lutreola; assembly: GCF_030435805.1. NCBI lineage: Eukaryota > Metazoa > Chordata > Mammalia > Carnivora > Mustelidae > Mustela > Mustela lutreola. The sequence continues at coordinate 10,065,847 of NC_081308.1, forward strand.
TGGCCTGGGGGTTCTCGGCCCTGGACGCTCATTAGAATCCTCGACGGAGCTCCAAAAAGCCCGTTACATCAGAATCTCCGGGGGGCAGAATGTAGGCATCCACATTTTTAAAGCTCGCCCGGTGGTTCCAGGGTGCAGCTGGGTTTGAGGACCGCTGGGCTGTACATTTCCCTTCACCCACAAGGAGACCAGGCATTCAACCCAGTGCGGGACTCGGAGTTCTGGATCATGACGTCACCCTTGTCACGCGGTCAGACTGCCCACTGACAAAGGATGCTAGCCACCTGTGGGGTACGAAAAAAAACTTTACGAACAGAATACTGGCCCCCGTGATTTACTTCGCGATCTCTGGAACTGGAGAGACATGAATGTAAATATCACCAAAAGAGAGGCCGCTCCTGGAATTTCTCAGTATTGACATCGAGCTCATGAATTTCTTTTACACTGCTAAAATATCAAAGACCCAAACTTGAGACTGCCACGCTAAGTAATTTATTCCCCAGATGGGCTTAATTTATGCAGGACAGAAGCACTGAGAAGTGACGATGTGGAATATTTATATTCAGGTGCAGCAATATGTTGCAAAGAGGTTAAAAAAACAGAGAAAATACCAGCAAACTGAAAACATCATTTGTAACAAAAAAAAGGTGATGGCACCTTATACTCTTTGCATATGAAGTAATAATACAGTTGATCCCTGAATGCAGTTTGAACTGCAGAAGTCCATGTATATGCAGACTTTTTTTTTTTTAAATACAGTACTATAAATGTATTCTCTTCCTTATTATCTTCCTAGTAACCTGTTCTTTTCTCTAGCTGACTTAAAGTATATAATACATATAACATATAACATACAAAATCGACTGTTACTGGTGATAATAATAATAACAGGGGAGCCTGGGTGGCTCAGTAGGTTAAGCATCTGCCTTTGGCTCAGGTCATGATCTCCAGGCCCTGGATCGAGCCCCACGTTGGGCTCCCTGCTCTGCAGGAGCCTACTTCTCCCTCTCCCTGTGCCCCTCCCCACAGCTTGTGCTCTCTCACTCTCTCAGATAAATAAAATCTTTAAAAAATAATAAAAGCTTAAACATTGAGTATTTTCTGTGGCCAACCACTGCTCTACACTCTCTCTCCCTCTCTCTCTATACACACACACACAACCATTTACCACTCAATCGTACAGAAATGTCATTGTCTCTGTGCTTCAGAGTAGAACATCAAGACCCAGAGACGTGCTCCGGTAGGTAACTGGCATGTAAATCCTGCAGTCGGACTCCAAAGTCCACCCTCTAAGCACAATACGACACTATGACATCAGATCGTGTGTTAGTGTCATAATCCACGTGAGCATACGGGGATACTGACGCCTGGAGTGGTCCAGAGACAACCTCACACAGCTTTGAAGGGCTCAGGTCAGAACAGAATCCTCTCTTGACTTCCGGTCCAAGCCTCCTCTTTGCTCTACCAGAATTAGTCTTCCTCGGGTACCTCTCCACAGACTAGCTCTGCCCAACAGACTTTTCTACAGTGACGAGAGCATACGAGACTTGTGTTGCCCAATGTAAGTAGCCTCTCGCCACGTGTGACCGCTGAGCATTTTCAATGTGGCTAATGTGTCTAAAGAAGTGAATTTAATTTAATTTAACCTAATTCAAATTGAAATCGCTAGGGACTGTCATATGAGAAACACTGTGAGAGAGGCCACGGAAGGTCTCTCATTTTCGCCTTTTACAATTACTTTGCAAACCAAATTCACTTCCAGGCTCTGCTTCCGAGCTCATTTAACAGCTCATCAGCCCGGCTCAAGCTCTATTGAAATAAAAGGCCACCGAGGGCTTTATACAAGCACGAGCTCTGTGATCTCACTGGGTATTTGTCTGGGAAAATCACCACAGCAGGCTCGGCCATAAACTGGAATGTGGGACTCACAAAATGGAGTAAAGGCAAGGAAAATATTTGCTGAAGAAAAGCCATTACCCGTTCCCTTGCATTCGGAAGACATAGCTTGTTTCCAAGAGCTGGAAAAGGTTTCAAGATAAGCAGAGTGTGAACTCGCTGACCAGGAGCCTGTCACCCAGCCTGGGCCTGCCTGGGACACTGCCCCGAAGTGTGAAATTGAAGGCATTATGGCCCCAGGCCCTTCCCCGGGGTGCTAACCGCATTGGGTCTTCATGACTTCTTTAGTTTTCCACCATCTTCCTTCCCGAGCTGCGAAGGTGCAGGCCAGAGACAAAGGTGAACAAACTTACCAGAAAGTCACATGCTTAATCCAATTTAAATCCGAGAATAAAATTCAAAATGTTGGCTTCCTGCTTCTAAGACCGAATTCTGGAATGCACTGCTTTCCATTAAGGAAAAGAGGCCAATTCCTCTGCAGTTTCTCTGTAGTTCAAAGAGCAAAGTAATGCTGAATCAACAGATTTCACTGTTGTCACTGTTGAAACCTGGTTTTACACAGAATGCCTTTTTAGCATCCAAAATCCAACTGCGGAGACCGATCGTAGCCCCCCAGATTGCCTGACCCCCATTACTCGTGTTCCTTATGATGGATGTTTATACAGAGTTTAGATGAGCAATTAAGTAAGATGCCTCCGAAGCAATCCCTTTGATAGACACAACTGGAAGGAGGTCACTACTCTTTCATACTTGAAAGAAAATTTAATTAGAACGATCATCTAAATGGGGAAGCCAATAATGTGAAAGCGAAAGAGAAGATTGAAGACAGATGATCAAAGGAAGAATTCTGCTTTAACAGTGGAATGAGGGAGCACTTTAAGACACGGTCACTAACCCTCACGTGTGCCCCTGACACAGCCATGGCTTTCGATGCTTGGTCCTGCTTGGGTTGTTTAAAAATGGCTCCCCACATGGTTACTGTAAGAGGATGACGGAAACTTCCTACTTTCATCTATTTATTTTGATTCTACATCTTGGCCTGAAGAAAACTCCATATGGGGTCGGCAAAATTACTGACTCCATCCATCCTATTCTGTTAGTGTGAGGGAAAATATACTATCTTAGTTCCTTTTTTTTTTTTTTTTAGATGAAAGATATTAAATATTTATAATCCAAAGTTGAAGCGCTAAAAGCTCTATGCTAATATGAGGGAGACGCTAAATATTCCCAGGACAGGCCAGTCCTTCTGTTCTCTCTAGACCACCACACCTGATCTTGAGGCAGCGTTGTCTCAATGTTGCATGAAACTTCAAAATGGCATAATTTTATGTTACAAAATGTGTTCTCTATCTCAATTTACACCAGCCAAAATGTGAAATGAAGGCGGAGGTAAGCCAACACTCTAATGTACTGCTCAAATGGTAACAAACATTTCAGTATCTTCTTGTTCTATCTTGTTTACAGTCTTAACACTGGAGCATTTCACAAAACAAGAAAATTTCTCTCCAAAATGTGTTAACCCTACCAAGCACTCAAAAAGCTCTTCCTTTTCTCTATCCTGGCTGTAATGGTGATAACATCAGCTACACAGATTTTTTTAAAATTTTATATTGATAATGTTAATATGAAACCTGGATTGCTAGTGTGTCATTATTCTGAAAGAAAAATCAAATTATTGCCACATTTGAGGTTTTTAAAAATCTGATAGTTTACAGGATATGTTCTTCACTAATTTTACTCCTCTTTTCAATATATATGGCAGATGCTACTTCCTGTTTCCCCAGTATCTATTGCCCTCCTCTTCTACAGTAACAGTATTTTTAGCTGGCTGCCCAGCAAAAGAATACCTTTCCCAGAATCACTTACAGTTAGGTGTGGTCATATGACCCAAGTTCCAGGCACTGAGATATGAACAGAAGGAACACATGCAACATCCACAAAATGGCCTTAGAAAGTCTGTCCCACCTTTTGTTCCTCCTATTAGCAGGAATCTGAAGGCAATGGCAGGAGCTGTGGCAGCCATCTTGGACCAAGAAAAGAAAGCTAAGTCTTAAGTAAGACAGAACAGACAGAGAGGGCCTGGACCTCTGAATGAATCCTTTTTGGAGGAGAGCCACCATACCAGCTGGCACTTTTACAACAGAAGGATGAAAACTGGCATGCAGAAGTTATTATTCACATTCGGGGGTGGGGGTGGTCATTATAGTAGATAAACCTATATCTTAGCTAATCACTATGATAACAAAGTAATGAAATTATGTTTTACTCTATTGAAAAAAATAATTATAGAAGTATACAAAGAACTGTTGTTCTACGTCTTCTGGCATCTGGTGGTGTTCTCCAAGAATCTTCAGAGAGGAGCAGAGATTTACAGTATTTTTATGGGGTCCCAAAAATGGCAGTCCTCTGAACAGTCACTCACCCTACCAACTGGAAATCGCCCAATAGACTGACCACTTTTCAAAACCTAACCCATCATCAAAAATGCGTCACCACTGAGATCACTAGAACAAATAAGCAACAGACTTCCCTATTCCCTCTCTTGCACTGGCAGAAGAAAATAAGTAGGAGAAATGGCATTCTCCATATCCACCCCCCACCCCACCCCACCCCACCCGAGGGTCCCCTGTGCCTATAAGCTCCAACAGCCACCAGACAAAATCCACCAAACCAGTAACTGACATCGACTGTGGCACCTGTGTCTCGCAGAGGTCAGGAAGACCGAGACGGAGCTAGAGAGCTTCAGTTCAAACGCTGGCCTTGCTACTTGCTGGATCTGGGACCTCAGGGGTGTGCTCTGTGAGACTGGCAAGGATTGCACCCGTTAATGGAGGTAAAGCACTTAGAATGGTGCCTCCATCCGGCAAGGAGTGAGTGAAGCTCTCCTACATGTGTAAGTTGTACAGGAGCCAAGTAGGAGCAAAGTCGGCCAACCCAACATGTGCCTCTTCGACATCCTGTCCCTCTTAGACATCCTGTCCCCGGCTGCTTATTTTCAACAAACTGTAAACCCTGGAGAGGCTCTGAAAAGCAAGAATTTGCCCTTTTGTAAGGGACATTTACATGTATTAGGGAAATCTCCATCTGTAAGAGTGTCTCCCTTGGCGTTGGGTTGGGGGGGGACCTCAATCTCTAGAGACTTAGGCTTGGCGAAGACCAGGACCGAAATCTGCATAACAACCCTACCGGTTTGTGGCGCTTCTCTTGGGGACCTCCCATGACCGGTGCCCCACCCACAAATCTTTTGCCTTGGGCCAAAGATGGTCTTTAAGGTAGTGGCCTCAGCCGTTCTGGCGAGTTACTCAGTTTTCCGGGGTCTCTCTTTTGTATACGGGAGATGTACAGGACATTAAACTTTTGTTTGATTTTCTCCTGTTGATCTGCTTCATGTCAAATTTAATTATTAAAGCGGCCGGAGGAACCTCAAAGGGTAGAGAATTTTACCTAGCCAAAAGTGTGTATGTGTATCATATAAGTGTTACGCATGTATGTATATATCACATACGGTTATATGTATACAACAGAAATGTAGGTTATACGTACAACAGATACGCGTGCATGTCTGTCCACACACATGTCCATTATATAAAACATACCCATTTATATATCTATAACGGGGATGTACGTATATATGTACTGGGGGGGGGTCTCCATTTCTCAACTATACATACATATATTCAGATTTCTGAGAAACCCAAGTTGATCCATAAAAATAAAGTGTCCCTCTGTCCCAAGTTCAAAACCTTGTAAAAGCTTATTCTCCTGCATTTGTAATAATATACCTCATGATTAAGTCCATCTGTCACTTACACGTCCCCTAAGGAGCTCTGAAAGGCCCAGCAGGATTTTCAGCTGCTCTGGCACAAACCCAAGGGGCGGATGTGACAAGCAGGGACAGAGCAGGAAGGGCACGACACCCAAGGCAGCAGTCTCTGGACCTGCGCGGGGCTTCTCACTGACCAAGGGAGTGTATTTGAGCCAGCTAAGAAGGATGGTAACCTAGAAATACACTCTGCTAATGAAAGATTTCCCAAAGAGCAGAAATGGATAAAAGAGCAGCTCGCACCACACCCCAGGTTCTTGGATTGGCTGTAAAAGAGGGGCAGCACTGTCACTGTCTTTGTCTCCAAAACGGGACATATTTCCATCACCAGTGTGGATACAGAATGCAATCTGTGCATGCACGGGCTACACAAATTGTTATTCCCCACTTATGCAGCATCTGAAATGTTCTGGAAGCCTCAATCATTTGCAAAATAGTCAAGCATAAAAAGACTGAGTGGCCAACAGATGCTCCAGAGCCCACTCCACAAAGAAGGAAACAAAGCCCTTGGGCACCCACTCCAGGCTACTACACAGAAAGGAAGGCCCAGTAGGGCACTGCTTCAATTTGTTTACAAAGAACATGTATTCATGTATTAGCTTGTGGAGAGGCAGAGGCGGGTATGTGTGTGCTTTAAGGGGGTTCCACCTTCAAAAATAAATAAATTCGGGGGCAGTCTGGCTATAATGGGACCTCCAGGAGAGCAGAGGGGAGATGGAAGGAGACTGAAATATTCAAGCCCAGTGTTGGGGGGAGGGAGGCTGCAAAGCCAAGCTACCCCATCTTGTGCTCAAGTACGACTTCTCCCCAGGTTTCTCGGGGATCTAGAAATGGTCCATTAAGGTTGTTTCACTCATTTAAATGTGGCAAGGACACAAACATGCTATGGGTAAGCATCCCCATTTAAAATGATAGACATTTAAAAGAATTTCCACGCTTCACAGTAAGAACCTCTGGCATTTCTCAAAACAACTATGTGATCAAGTCATATGCTGAAATGCCAGTTACATGAGTTGTGACTCACCGGACCTGAGAAAATTATGTGTAGGGATTTTTATGGCAACATAACTGTACTTCATTCTAAATCGCGTAAGCAACAGCCTGCCATTTTAAGTACAAAGTTACCATGGCAACAGTAACATACACCTTATCTCCTGCACCCTAAAGATAAGTATTCATAGGTAATACAATCGGGGAAATAATTAAGGTTTTCCACTGCAGACTCAGCTGGGAGAGAAACTAGAATTGCCAGGCGTTCAGGCAACATCTTCATGTTGGGGTTCCTACAATGGGGTCGCCAGGCTTCTAAGGAAAGAAGCACCCCATAATGAGGTCGTTACACTATGTTACAATAGCTACTGGCATCATCTGTGGCTTATTCTGTGACCTAACCTGGGGTCTGGATCAGTTTTATTACCAACCATGTCTATTTCCCTAATGACCTTGAATTATGAACAATAATTTGTAACATTCCGAAAATGTCCTTTTGCAAAGGGTCTGATCCTCCCCCGCTGGGCATGTTCCAGCACGATGTTCACTCACAAAAGTAACCACACTCAGCTATCTCTGAATCTGAAACTTGTTAATACCGTCCTTAAAATACCCAACAGCTGGGGCCAAGGAGAGAACCAGCACCTGCGAGGTCACGTAGGTCGTAGACATGCAGACCAGCATCGGTACTATTCGATCGCTAGAAGAAAAAGGCCTTTGTGAACACATTTCTGTTGTTCTGCTTTTCATCCCTGTCGGAATGTCGCTGCTCACAGGTGTCACTGACCCACCAGTCTGGGGGCTTTTCTTCAAGGCCAAGGATTCTCTCGAGCACCATCGTGTTCTCCTACACACAACTGCACTTGGGCAGGGAGTGCGCACCATGAAAACCCAGAAGCGGGCTGGGGAAGTGAGCCTCCGAGGAAATCAGCAAGGGCAGCAGATGATCCTTGGGGGGACAAAGCTTTCTCTTCTCCACTCCCTTTACTTACTTCCTTGGAGAAGCACCAACACGCTCTTCAGTCTCACGGAGGGGTCAAGAAGCCAAACCTTTTCATCACAGCGATTTCAAATACCAGTATGCCCAGGACAGGAGACACACAAACACACACACACACACCCCATGAGAATGGGCGCAAACAGGCCACAGGTGGGGGCGGTGGGCCACCAAGCGTTTTCTTGCCTGGCAATTAGCCAGCTCTAGGATTTCCATGTGGTAAGACTTTTGTGAAGAAACACCTGTTTTCAAATATAACGATAAGCACTGTAATACACAGCGTTCTGATTACTTGCTGTTTCCTAAGAGGATGAACTCTTGGTTCTAGGAAACCAAGATGGGTCTCACCATTCTTAATGTCATCCTCAAAGAGCAATTTATTCAGTTCAAGGAATGTTTGCGAATGCTTAGCAGCTTTATAGAAATAACACAAAAGAGTAAGACTTTCTAATAAGCTGTAAAAAGCCTCAGTATGTTGAAATTATATTGGCTTTTTCTCACAAAGATGTTAAAGATGAACCAACCGAACATTCATAAGAAGAGAGATATAAATATGTTTAGGAATAATGAAAGGGCATGGACATAAATACGTGATGCTTATCTAGAAAGGCCGTTTTTACCAAGTTCAACTAGAAATAAGGAGGAAAAACTTTTTTTTTTTCAAAGATTCTATTCATTCATTTGACAGACAGAGATCACAAGTAGGCAGAGAGGCAGGCAGAGAGAGGGGGAAGCAGGCCCCCCGCTGAGCAGAGAGCCCGATGATGATGATGATGATGATGATGATGATGATGCTGCTGCTGCTGCTGCTGCTGCTGCTGCTGCTGCTGCTGCTGCTGCTGCTGCAAGGCTCCATCCCAGGACTCTGGGATCATGACCTGAGCTGAAGGCAGAGGCTTAACCCACTGAGCCACCCAGGCGCCCTGGAAAAACTTTTCTTGCAAAGATTCACTATAGGTACTTTTAACTGCCAATATCAAGCCACTAAGAAGCACTTAATACATTTAAGCCAACAAACACAACGAATGAGACTGAGCACAGCTTCCCCCACGTCACTGGTACTTAACCACTGCGCACACAGGGGTACTGCACACCTGAAGAGAATGTAGCACCCACAAACCCACATTTCCCGAGCAGATGAATTGGAGCCGGTTTCTCTGCTTTAGCAAGGGAGAGGTCAAAGGGCAGTATTCTTTAGGTGTCTGTGAGGGAAACCCCAGGTTTGGGGACAGAGAAACCTAAAGCCAGATGCCTCTGAACACTGTTCAGAAGGAACCCAGAGCCACCATCTGCGATGCTTCAGGAAAAAAAAAGAAAAAGAAAGTAGGAAGGAAGCAAGCAAAGGAAGAAAGAGGAAAGGAAAGGAAGAAGGAAAAAGAAATGAATGCGGATTGCTTCTGTCTCCCTACACAACCAGGCAGGAAATGGCCCTTGGGAGGAAATATCCTTCTTAGAATAAAAAGGTTAACCTTGGGGCACCTGGGTGGCTCAGTGGGTTAAGCCTCTGCCTTGGACTCAGGTCATGGTCTCAGGGTCCTGGGATCGAGCCCCGCATCGGGCTCTCTACTCGATGGAGAGCCTGCTTCCCCTTCTCTCTCTCTGCCTGCCTCTCTGCCTACTTGTGATCTCTCACTCTCAAATAAATAAAAATCTTTAAAAAAAAAAAAAAAGTTAACCTTACTACTTAAAATTAAATGGAGAATGCAAAAATAATTGGTTCATGTCAATGTTCTGTGCTTTTTTGTTACAGGAGCACTGGAGAGTTTGTTAGAACGAGGCTGGTAATAAATAGGACTCCTCAGGTAAAAAGAATTTTCTGAATCTAATGAGGATCCATTTCTTATCAGACACGTAACCATTTGTCTCGTCATTGTGTCATATTGTCACCAAGAAAGCCTTGATTGTGGTATGAACTCAGTGGCCATCAGCGGAATTAAACTACCAGGTCCACAACAGCACCAATAATGAGTAACTTCTAGGACTAGGTGCGTCCAAGTCAGAGACGCTCGTCCTGAAGGCTCCCCTTCAGAAAGGTACCTTGTGAAGCCTGCAACTCCCACGCCTGGGCCCCTTTATTTGGGGTCTACAGTCCCTCGCTCTACCTCAGCCCCAAACCCAAACCCTGCCACAGCCTATTATTTTAAAGGTTTGCAGTGAATGTCTTTTTGGACTTCAAAAAGTTCAGTCTGCGCGTGGGCCCCAGGTAGAATGTCTAGCACCATCTCTGGCCTCCACCCCTGGGGGGTAGTAACCAAAAATGGCTCCGGACATCGCCAGCTGTTCCCTGGGGGTCGGGGGGCAAAACTGACCCCAGAGCAGAACTATTGGACTAAGTGACAAAGTCTTTGAACACAATAACTTGTTACTTCTTAAAGAATCTAAGGCCTCCACAGCTCACCAGTCCCTGAATGAGGGAGGATCTGACTTTCCAAATACTACCTCTGAGCACTGAAGAAAGAGTCTACCGAGGCAGCAAGTCAAACATCTTCAAGCCACCAGCCAAGCAGTGCTTTCTAATGGACAACCCACTCTACGTCATGGTTGCTTTGATCAGAAGTTTGAGTCTTCCTTTTCATGGTATCTCCTGTGTCATGTTAGGCTGAAGAAATCGAATGCACTCAAAAAGCAGGAATACCCCCATTTGTGTTCAAATCGCTAAAAGATCAAATAAGAGGACAAAAAAAACCTTAATCTCACATCCAAATTTAGATTTCAATTTTAAAATTCTAGTTTCTATATATTAAGAGACCAAAACAAAAACACATGACAGAAAGGTGAATTTTAAGAATGGACTCTCATGAGCAGACTTTTGCAAGATTACTCAAATCTTAAATGTATGGAGGTGGGGCACCTGGGTGGCTCAGTCGGTTAGGCGTCTGCCTTCAGCTTAGGTCATGATCTCAGGGTCCTGGGATCAAGCCCCACATCAGGCGCCCTGCTTGGCAGAGAGTCTGCTTCTGCCTCTCTCCCTCTCCTTCTGTGCGTGCTCTCTCATGCAAGTGCAAATTAATAAAATCTGTTTAAAAAATAGAAATAGGGGCACCGGGGTCGCTCAGTGGGTTAAAGCCTCTGCCTTCGGCTCGGGTCATGGTCCCGGGGTCCTGGGATCGAGCCCCACATCGGGCTCTCTGCTCAGCAGGGAGCCTGCTTCCCCCTTTTCTCTCTGTCTGCCTCTCTGCCCACTTGTCATCTCTGTCAAATAAATAAATAAAATCTTTTTTAAAAAAACAGAAATAAATGCATGGAGGTAGTTTTTTGCTCATTTTTTCTAAGTAGGCTCTACACTCAACATGCCACCTGGGTGGCTCAGTTGGTACAGTGTGCCACTCGATCTTGGGGTCATGAGTTCAAGCCCCCCGTTCAGTGTAGAGATTACTTAAAAAGAAATAAAAACTTTAAAAAATAAAAATAAATGTATGGAGGTATATGTGTGCACTGGCTGGTGGGGGAGGGAGCCCAGGGAGGGCAGTCAATGTGTAGAAACTGTCCCAACAGTCCAGTCTTGTTCTGGTCATCACCAACAGTAAGGGAGTTCACAACCGTCTATTAAAAACTATGTTCTCTAAAATATCTTAGAAGAATTCAAATTTGTGATTTCTGTTGCCTCCAAATAGATAAACAAACGTTTGAGGCCTTGTGGCGGAATATTTCTGTGAAGTGATGGGTAACAGCCGTGCACGTAATCTCATTTGATGGCTGAATAAATCACTTTTTGGAGTAAATCAAGTTTGCACTCCAACCCTGGGCTGGCCTCCTCTGCATAGGGTGAACAGCTATGTGAAAATATTCCAGGCAAACTTTTCCATTAAACTACTTAGGGGAACTGGGTAATCTTGAGTCGGCCATGAAAAAAGTTCCTTTTCTCGAATAACATCACCAAATGTGGAAGTAACCATCCACCAGAATAGCGATGTTTAAACCACTCTAGGATTACCTTAGCTGCATCACTCTAACAGATGAGTGGAAAATTGGCTTTTCGTCTCTTCCAACCAAGAATTTGCATGCTGAATATAAACTTGGTCTTTGTAATGGAGCCATATTTTTCTTTAAGAAGAAATCCCACATCTGGGCCCCTGCGTGGCTTAGCTGGGTTAGGCCTCTGCCTTCAGCTCAGGTCGTGGTCCCAGGGTCCTGGGATCGAGCCCTGCATCAGGCTCCCTGCTCAGCTGAGAGTCTGTTTCTCTCTCTCCCTCTGCCTCTCCCCCGGCTTATGTGGTCAATTGTGTGATCTCTCTATCTCTCTCTCTCTCTTGTTTTCTCTCTCGTTCACTCGCTCTCTCTCAAATAAATCAATGAAATCTTTTAAAAGAGAAGGAAGAAGAAGAAGAAATCCACATCTTCACATATCAAGGGTTTTCTTATCTAATGTCACTAAAGTATGTCAGGGGTCCGTTTTAGTACAAAGACCTCACTTCGCTTGTGTTCTTATGAGCAGGCAGGTACATGGTAATGGAGAATGCGCTTCCATCTACAGCCTCCGTGTTTGTGTGAAAAGTGTACCTTGTACTTCCAGAAGCCACAGGTCTGTGGAAAGAAACCGTATTACCCCATGGAATTAGATTTGACACCAACTGATTTACTGTTTCCCTTTCAAAAAAAGCCACAAAAACTAGAAGGGATCTATTAAAGAACAGATTTTTTTTTTTTAAAGATGCATGAAAACATTATTGAGGAATATAAAGGAGATCTAACTGTATGAAGAGCCACATCCCGTATACTAATGGAAGATTCGACATGGTAAATACACAGACTAGCATGGAAATTATCCTGTAAATTCCTCCTAAGCCCACCAGATCCTAATGGGGATGTTTGCGGAACATGAAAAGCAGATTCCAAAAGTACACCAAGAAGAAGAAAAAAAAAAAAAGAAGGACTACCTCGGGTACTTTTAAAGAACAGCAAGAGAAGAAAAATCCTCCTAGGAGATACCCAGGCTTATTATACATCTACAACAATCAGGACAGTGTACTCTGAGCACACAGATGGCAAACACAGAGCCAAGAAACAGAATAGAGTCCAGAGATGTCCACACACTATCAGTAGGGAAATTTAAAACACAAGAGAAGGCATTATATAAAAATCAGTGGGGAAAGCATGAACCATTAATTACAGAAAATATAAAATAAGAATAGATTTCTATTGCATACTTAAACCAAAAAACTAAAATCCCAACAGAATAAAGACTGAAAAATGAAAAGCATACTTAAAAAAAAAAAAACTTTACAAGAAAAGATAGAAGAACAGAAAAACATCTTCATGGCCTTGGAGATAAAGACAATTTTTTTTTTTTTGAAGATTTTACTTATTTATTTGACAGCACAAGTAGGCAGAGAGGGAGATAGGAGGAGGAGAAGCAAGCTCCCTGCTGAGCAGAGAGCCCGGTGTGGGGGCTGGATTCCAGGACCCTGAGACACCCAGGCTGCACCCCCCCTCCTTTTTTTAGGAAAAATTTTAAAATAAGGCAAAAATAAAGAGCACAAATCAGAAAAGAATAAAAGATCTGTTAGGGTTTATTATAACAACAAAAAACTAAGTACAACAAAAGATACATTCCTTGAAGTTAAAAGATAAACCACAGAGAGGAAGAGGAGGTTGAGGACACATTTAACCAAGGACTAATATATCCAGAATGTATAAAGAATCACTATAGGGGTGCCTGGGTGGTTCTCTGCCTTCGGCTCAGGTCATGATCTCAGGGTCCTGGGATCAAGCCCCACACGGGGCTCTCTGCTCCATGGGGAGCCTGCTTCCCCCTCTCTCTGCCTGCCTCTCTGCCTACTTGTGATCTCTCTCTCTCTCTCTCTCTCTCTCTCTCTCTCTCTGTTAAATAAATAAATAAATAAATAAATCTTAAAAAAAAAAGAAAGAAAGAAAGAAAGAAAAAATCACTATAGACCAGTAAGAAAAAACAAGGTTGGGGCACCTGGGTGGCTCAGTTAGTTAAGCATCTGCCTTCGACTCGGGTCATGATCCCAAAGTCTTGGGATGAAGTCCCACATCAGGTTCCCTGCTAGCCACGGAGCCTGCTTCTCCCTCTCCCCACTGCTTGGGCACACGTGCATGCTCTCTCTTTCTCTCTCTCAAATAAATAGAATCTTTAAAAAGAAAGAAAGAAAGAAAGAAAGAAAGAAAGAAAGAAAGAAAGAAAGAAAGAAGAAAGAAAAGAAAAGAAAAGAAAGAAAAGAAAAGAAAAGAAAAAACAAGGACATAGGAGCGTCTGGCTGGCTGGGTCAGGAGAACACACAACTCTTGATCTCAGGGTTGTGAGTTCAAGCCTCATGTTGGGCATGGAGCCTACTAAAAAAAAAAAGAAAAGAAAAGAAAAAACAAGGATATATATAGAAAGAGAAAACTCAAATAGCCAATAACCTACCAAAAAGTTTCAACCTCTCTAAGGAACTCCAACATAAAAAACAACAAAATACCGCTTCCTACCTATCAGATTTTTGGAAAAATAACACTGTTGACGATACCAAACACTGGTGACGGTACAGAGAAACACACGTTCGCACACGGTTGGCGTCAGTGTGACAGACACCACTACTCGGGGATCAGCGAAGACACTTCGCTCCACGTGACGACAAAGCATTCCTTCTGACGACGACATCATTACTGCGGTCAAAAAGAAGACAAAGCTCCTCACTGAATGAATGAAGGCAGATGATGACTCGTTTAGGTCCAAACAACACTAGAAGTTCATTCAAGCAAAAACACTTCTATATCTATTTCTAAAACTTGTCAGGATGAAAACCAGAAGTCATCCCAGGCCTTCTGTTCCCAGCATTGTGCTGGGAACAGCCAGCCACAGTTTACTAGCTACTATTAATTTAGACAATTTATTCTTAAAAGATTTTTTATGGAGAGAGAGTGAGAGTGTGAGTGAGACGGGGAGAAGGAAAGAGAATCTTAAGCAGACTCGACACTGAGTGCAGAGCCTGACGCAGAGCCCGACACGGGGCTCAATCTTACGATCCTGAGATCATGACCTGAGCCAAAACCAGGAATCCAATGCCAACCGACTATACTACCCAGGCGCCCCTAATTCAGAAAATTCTTAAAACACCATCTTCTTTCAGTAACTGACTGGGAAGGGGTCTCAACATCTGTTACATCCTTACAGCTCGAAGCCATAAAGTAGCTGTATCGATCAGATCCTGAAAAAAATACGCTAGTCTACAAACACCCCTTTATTTACAACCTCGCCATCGCCATCGTGTACTTTCCATTTCCCAGGGGGATAATGGGGCTGGGCTACCTTATCTCTGTAATCTCTTCAACCACGTGTATGTTTTTCCTGTACTAGTCTCACTGCTCATCAATTATTCTCAAAGTCCTTCTCACACCTGCTGTGTCAATGTTTTCCACTGAAAACAGAGGGTAGGAACCAGTGGTTTATGGACTCCCTAGAACACCTTTATGTATCAAGGCATTTTGTAAGTGCCTTTTTTTTTTTTAAGATTTTTTTTTTCTTTTTTAAGATTTTTTATTTATTTATTTGACAGAGAGAGATCACAAGTAGGCAGAGAGGCAGGCATAGAGAGATGTGGAGGCAGGCTCCTTGCTGAGTGGAGAGCCCGATGCGGGGCTCGATTCCAGGACCCCAGGACCATGACTGAGCCGAAGGCAGAGGCTTTAACCCACTGAGCCACCCAGGCGCCCCTAGTAAGTGCTTTTAACCACAGTGGTAGAAGCAGTTCTATTTTTCAGACAGAAAACATCACCAAGTTTTAAAATGTTACTAATGGTGATCAAAAGCTGCCAGACCTAAGGGTTTATCCTGTGTGGTTCCATTTATATAAAGTAGAAAAACAGGCAAAACTATGTTGGCAGAAATTAGGAGTGGTTACCCTTGGTCGGGTGCCTCAAAGGGAGCTTGTGGGGAATTTCTGCAGCGCTGGTAATGTTTCACTTCTTATTCTACATACTGGTTAATTCGGTAAAAACTTACCAAGCTGTCTGCTTACGGTTTGTCCACTTTCAATGTATATATTTTACTTCAGTAGCAAATTTTTAAATGATTTTTATAATACCCATGCCTCTTACAAAACACCTAAAAGTATTTGTGACGAGAGCATTTATGTAATAGAGCTCAGACCCGTTTTTGGTAATCCAGGACACTGGCTTTGTGAAACGGTAATAATTCATGGAATGGAAATTCATCTCTTTAATGTTCTGAATTCTGTTTCACTTACCATGGAAACTGTCAGAATATGCCACATGAGAGAACTAAATGGAAAATATAAAATAAAGTGCTGCATCAAATAAAGTTATCTTCAGGGTCTGAATTTCTTTGCTAATTGCATCTCCATTCTTTGCTCCTTGTGTGAAGAACAGATGCCTGAATTCAAGCTGCCGTTTTAAAACCCTCCGTTTAAACATTCTTTTCGGGGAGTTGTGAAACATCACATTCTTAAACCTAACAGAGGGACCCGATACACATATAGAACAGCCAGTTTCCTAGGCTCCTTCTAACCGGCACTTCCAACGTTCTTGTGCTTTTTACACCAGAACTAGTTTCCAAATGGCTCAAACCTCTCTGAACAGACCAAGTTAAGGTCTCGGGCGGGGCTGGGGGCGGGAGCAGAGCGGGGGGGGGGGGGGGGGGAGGGGGGGGGACACATGGACAGAGTGGGGCACGGAGGGGGCTGCAGGGAAATATACGGCTGTGGGAAAGAATTTCTGTGAGCAACAAGGGGGAAATCAGTCTTTTCTGTTACAATGCCTGCATCTCTCGAACACATGGAAAAATGTAATGAAGTCAGAACTACAGGCCCTAAGGACAGGACAGGACAGAACGGAACGTGCCGGAAGGTTGCCTTAAAGGCTTAATCTGGGTAGATTTGATTACAGCTAAGGAGATAAATTCTAAATATGGAAAAGCCATCAAGGTAATTACGGATATTAAAAAAATGGGACTAGATCCTTGATGTCTTTCTACCTAATGAAGAGCACAAAAGATGATGTAAGTGATTTTAGTAAGCAAGGCCAATTTCATATAGATTTCCGACCTTTCAGAGGTACGTGCGCTGAACAGCAGAACAGGTTACAAAGGAATGCAGGACACTCTCCATTCCCAGGGGGGTTTGGTCTCATTAATCAGATTGTTTAGTTACCATTTTACTCCAAAGAAAGAGTGAACGAGCTGGTCTGCAAGGGCCCCCATTCTATCTCGATTCTCTGATGATCTTGGAAAAAAGGTTTAAAAAAAAAAAGGCAACTTCCTTCAGCTAGAAAAATCAAGCATCCCTTTTGGAAGGCAAAAGCCCTTTTACAAACCAGAGGGCTTCCTGTTCAGCAAATGTGCTCAACTAAGTCCTCAGTGATGCTCCTGTGAGATTTTAGAATACCGGGGGAAGCACCAAAGGTTTTCAGTCCCTCTTATTCCACAGCCAGGGTTCTTGACATGGGAGGGTTTTGCCCCTCGAGGATTGTTATTTCGCCCCGTCTGGAGACATTTCTGGTTGTCACGACTAGGAGAGTGTTGCTAGCACAAAGTAACCAGGGATGCTAGTAAATATCCTACAATGCACAGACCAGCCCCTCATGACAAAGAATGGTCCAACCCAAAATGCCAATCACGTGGAGGCTACGATCGAGGGGGAAGGAGGGGTGTCTGGCTGGCTCTGTGGGTAGAGCACATGACTCCTGACGTCGGGGTGGTGAGTTCGAGCCCCACACTAGTTCTAGAGATTACTTAAAAATAAAATATTTAATTTAAAAAAAAGAAAGAAAGGAAAGGAGCCTTCTTTTATTTCAGTATCTGTCTCCAGCAGTCCGAGAAGAAAATAGAATCTAACAGTCCTATAGAAAACAAATAAACAGGCAACCAAATACTAAGCAGTAAGTCTAACTCAACATCCTCTACCATACATCTTGTCACAGCGAGTTCAAATATACTGCATTATACACAGCCATGAAGGATAAAATTCAAAAGATCAGGTTTAAATACATTTTCCTTTGGCAGATTTTGTTTTCTAACAAAGTAATAAGCAGTTTTTATTCCTAGACATTAAAATTCTATCTTCTAATTACTAGAAAATGTACTCCTTTTTTATTAAGTGATCAGTTCATCCAGCAGATGGAATAATCAGATGTAAGCATCAACCTATCGAGATAAATTTTAAAATAAATCCCCAAGATTGATTGAGAACAAGAGAATACAAATTGCCTACATCATGAGGAAGAAGTAGGGGACTATCACTACAGAAACTGAGGAGGACATCATTCAACAGTTTATACAAGAATATTAGGAAAACTTTATGTCCATAAACTTGATAACTTAGACAAAATCAAAGTCCTTAAAAACACAACCTGGCAGAATCAAACAAAGGGAAAGAGTAAATCTGAGTAGTACTATCTCAGGGAGCAGGTGGGGGGGCGTAGAACTTTAAACATTTCCACAAAGAAAACTCCAGACCCAGATCACTTCACTGGCGAACTGTTTCAAATATTTAAGGAAGAAAAGCGCCACTTTTAAGATCACTTATCAAATACACAAGTAGTCAAGACGGATTCTGTTTCAATGCCCACCCTTCTCATCCCAGAAAGGCTCGCACTTCTTTCCTTCTCTACTTTATCCTTCGAAAGGGAGGAGGCCATACACAATATTAAGAAACATTTTTGCAAGATCCCCGTCTACGTGCCCAGTTGTAATTAAAACGCGTCTGGCCCCTGTCTTATTTCCTACTGTTCCCCACCCCCATTCTCTGCTGGGGCCAAGCCAGTTTCTTCAGGATTCCACCTGTAACTCTTGCCTGCTCCTTCCTCTGTTCCACGGCACCCTAAGCCCTTCCGCTCTTCTCAAAACACCTCAAATCCGAGTCTCCACCAGAAGCTTCAGAGAAGCTACAAGATCTCACCCTTCTCACAACTCCTAGACTTCCATTTGGAATTGCACAATTAGACACTGACGATTCTCTAGCTCAGGGGTTTCTTTCCATCTCCGATTGGCAGTTCCACCCGTCCCTTCCCCGCTTGAAATGTCTTGGTAATTCTCCCCAGCTAAGAGGGTGACACGAAGTTCTTTGCTGCTCTTACCTGTGGCCCCGCCCCACCGCAGGTCTCAGCGCCCCCACACCCAGGCCACGCCCACCCCCAACCCCCCACCCCACCCCCAATCCAGCAGCCTCCCTGGACTGCCGGCTCCTGCATACCTGTACCCAGGGCCTAGGACAGCTTCTCCTGGCCACTGCCACCCTGTCCTCCTGCTCAACCTTCCAGTCTTCCCAGGGAACCCCATTCTGAAATACCAACACCAACCCCCCAGCCACACACACACCCCATTTTCCTCAGAAAGAGAAAACCATTCTACAGGAGCTATACCTACTTCTACTATGATTTGTCATCGGTCTCTCTGAGATGGCTGTGCTGCTTTGAGGACAGAATTCAGTTTAGGGGGGTTAATTTTTATTTTTTTTTATTTTTTTAAGTTATCGCTACACCTAAGGTGAGGTTCGAACTAGAACTCAAGACCCCAGAGTCGCAGGGCATCGCAGTGGCACGCGTTGAACCCAACTGCAGAGGAGACTGGAAACGCTCCGACCGACTGAGGAGT
The DNA here is from genome assembly GCF_030435805.1 of Mustela lutreola. Classification (NCBI taxonomy): domain Eukaryota; kingdom Metazoa; phylum Chordata; class Mammalia; order Carnivora; family Mustelidae; genus Mustela; species Mustela lutreola. The sequence goes on from NC_081308.1 coordinate 10,085,107, forward strand.
CACCTTTCCGTCCGGGCAACAATGATGAATTTCCCCGCAACGGTGTTTTCACTCCAAGCTGCCCTAAACTTCAGAAATCTCACGAGAGGGAAGTACTTTTCACCAAGGACAGGAAAATATTTTAAGACGCCAAAAGAAAGAAGAAGAAGAAGAAAAAGAAGCTGAAGGCAAAAAAAAAAAAAAAAAAAAAAAGTAATGACACAACATTCAAACCGCTCTGTAAATTGTTTTTGTGTCTGCCTGTGGCAATCAGATTACTTCTGAAGCGTCTTCAAGCTCTGAATTCCGTTATTGTGTGAAAATCTGTGCTGAAAGTACTCATGTTATTAAAGAACAGTACTTGAGGTCCTTCGCCCTCTTTCATTTAGTATGATTCATCACAGTTTTATAATACATCGATATAATTTTACATACCTTGTGATCTGAGTGTTGATAACACAGATGACCTTAACAGAGCATTTACCCCACAGACGCACCCAATTCCTCTATTATCCTCTACTCCTTTTATAAACCACACTGACCACTGTCCACAGACTTCAAGGCCTCAAGGCTATTCTGTAGTACATCTATAATATATAGAATATATTGATATATATTCTATATTATATATGTAATTATTATATAGAATATATAAACATCTATATTCTGTAGGACATCTGGTGGACACCAGCCACCAGCGGGACTGCGTACCTAAGAGTCACTTGTATTTGCTTCCCAACCTATTGATGTCCACTGTGTTTGTTACTGAAATTATGAAATTTAAATCCATGCTACACGGACTAATAAAACGTGTGCAAAAGAGCTTTTAGTTCTTCGGAACCGAAGCTCACTGCTTTGGCAAGTCTTACAACTGAGTCACTTGCCAAAATGGCAGCCTAAAACCACGGACAGGACGACTGTAGAGGTGTAAGGGGAGTGAGGTAGAGCACAGAAGAGAATTGGGCACAGAGACTGGCTCCCCAGGCCCCGAAGCGCTCACTGTACTCTGAAAGAATCTGAAACTGACAATCAGAAGCCAATGCAATTCGGGCTGCGACTTCAAGGAATCCCAACCAGGGCTCACACGGAAAGCCAAGGCCTCAGCTCTGCGACAAAATACTGGCAAATTAAGGTTAAATAGAATGTTTAAGGCACACGTGTGGCACTTTAGGTGAGTCACCGCTTCGGCATTTTCCATAAACCATCTAACCGCTTCACCCGGGGACCGGCTCTAAAATCCTCACAGGGGTCAAGTGGTTTAGGCCACAGCTTTCGCTGGAGCAAAAAATATACTAATTAATTATTTCCTGTTGGTCGCAGACATAGCTCAGGGCTACTGGGCTATGAGGGTTGTTTAAAATTTCAGTTTGCTGCCGGACTTCAAGGGAGCTCTCTCCAAGACCTGAGGTTGGGCTCAATGTCAGATCTTTGCAATCACAGGGAGGGAGACTAGAACAATCTGGAAATACTTCCAGCGCAGCTGTTCATCAGGAGACCCTTAGTGCGTCTGGATTTCTGAGCAAACTTCTAGAACCAGACCCTAAGGTGTGCCTGTCTGGCTCCTCAGGGGGCTTCCTTCTGAGTCTGGCCTCCGAAGGTGATGGGGGCCCCCGGGCGTGGGGAGGGGAAAGGTTCCTGGAGCCGCCAGCTCTAGGGAGAAGAGGGCAGAGGAAGCGAAAGCTGGAAGCACCACAGCTCGCTCCACCAGGCTCCCTGGAGGGGGGCCAATATTCCTGTTGGCGGCCACGACACGGTGCCAGCATTCAACCCGGCTCCAGTAAGTCCTGTGACGCCGCCTTCACGGACACAAATAGTGTTTAAACAATTAGGGAGCTGTTTTCTCCCTATTTTTCAAGCATAACATTACCCTCTCCTTTCTTTTTTCTAAATTACACCCCTTTAGATCTGTAAGAGCCCAGAGAAATAACTTCGTCACATCCTTTTATTCTGATGTAAAGGGAGATCGAGAAGCGGGAAAAGGATTTACCTAAGACCACAGAGCATGTTGCTGCGATTACTGGGGTCCACACGTGGCCTCCACCTGCCCTGGTTTTCCTCAGTTCCCCCACCCTGGGGACCTGCTGCACCAGCACCAGCAGCACCCCCGGGGAACTTGCTAGACCTGCAGAATCCCCGCTCCCCTCCAGGCTCACTGCAGGACAAACTGCTTTTTTAACAAAATCAAAGAGGGTTTGTCTGCATGTTAAGTGAAAAACTGCTCTCGGAACCAGTCGCTGGCGATGCTGTTTTGTGAAATGATTGTTTAAATTCACGACCCTCACAAGAACTTCCTTAACCACAAAGTGGATGAAAACCAGGAGTTATTTTGCTGTCTCTGATCATTTCATATAGAATTTGCATTTAAAACGACAACTAATGAAACAGAAGCAGTGTTTCTCTCTGGATACGTGAGCCGTGTCAGAGCAGGGTTGATATTCCCCAGATGCCTCTATCGGAAGTTATTACACTGAATCCGAGCAGTTGCTAAGGTCGTCAGGGCTGTGAATAAGGTAACAGTAAGGGTTCTGGGGGCGCCTGGCTGGCTCAGTCCCTAGAGCATGGAAGTCCTGAGCTCAGGGTCCTGGGTTTGAGCCCCACTTGCGCCCAGAGATTACTTAAAAAAAAAAAAAAAAAAAAAATCTGTTAAGCAACAGGAGTTCCCAGCAGAGAAAACCAAAGTAAAACTGGGAATGGCTGTGCGCATGTGCACAGGTGTGCGCTGGCCAAGTGCAGAACCCTGCAGCCAGGAGAGTAACTCTTGCCCCGTTCACTTAGGTCACGTACTGCGTACAAATGACACATCAACAGTTTCCCATTGGGCAAAAACCACCAAAGTTACTGAGTAGTCAAACACACTGCAAACATCAACTGGCTCGTTGCATTTACAAGAACTGTCCAGAAGAGGCAAATCCCTAGACACAGAAAGTAGATCAGAGGTTGGGGAGGAGGGATGGGGGGGTAGGACGGGGTGGAACTTGGAACAGGCACAGGGCTTCCTTTTAAGGGGGTGACACCCTTAGTGGTGGTGGCGGCACAACTTGAAACACACTCAAAATCACAGACTTTGTACACTTGAATGTGCAAATTGTGTGGTTTGTCAATTATATATCAACAAGGCCCTAAAAAGCCCACAACTCCTTCAACAAGACGGGTTTTCAGAGACACTGAAAGGTCAAAGTGCATGTACCACTCCTGCTCAGGAATTTTTCATCTTAAAGATGTTGAATACCTTAAAATTTGAGTCCAAAGGGGACTTTATTTCCATAAACCTCATCCTTTTTACCAGTAAGTGAACTAACACCAGGTTAAGGAAGTGACTTGCATAAGAACCAAAGTCCCAACTCAGTGCACCAATGGTGAGAATTTTCCCAACATTAAATCATTTCAATTAAAACATTCATAAGCGTTGGCTGGGTAATTAAATACATCTGGAAAAATAAAACCAGTTCGTGGCCTTGTGGTGTATTTACGAAGAATCTGCCAAGGGAAATCAGTGTTTCCTTTTGGCATGAAGGGCACTTTTTTTTTTTTTATGTAAAAACGAAAAACTAAAACCAAGGATACTGCCAGAACCAGTAAGGTATGCACAAATTAACATAAATTGGCAACTGAAGTGTAGAACCAACAATTGTCCCAGACACAAAGTACTTCCTTGAGAACAGGCCTCTGGTTGGGTATTTGCTTCATGAGAACCTGCACACCCTTCATCTCACCTCCACACCTATTTAAACACTAAAGCCTGCCCCCAGTGAGGTCCAGGTCCTGTGACAGCCATCCTCAAGAAGGTGCCCGTGTGGTAACTCGACGCTCCATTTTGAACTGGTACAAATCCTAATGCCTAGCATTAATGAACCAGAAATCACTTTATTTCAGGAAAACCAGTTAATGCTTTCCTGTGCATTATACTCCTCGAACTTCAACATCTTTGTGCCAAGTATTGCCAAAATCATTCCATGCTCAGTGGCAGTCATCTGATTTTTGTGTCTGAACCTCACTTAAAAGGGAGCATTAAAAACAGGGTGGGGGGTGGAGGGAAGCCTTGAGGGGTGCCTGGCTAGCTCAGCTGGTGGAGGGGGGGGTACGACTCAATCTCGGGGTTGTGAGTTCCAGACCCACCTTGGGTGTAGAGATTACTTAAAAATAAAATCTTAGGGACGCCTGGGTGGCTCAGTTGGTTAAGCAGCTGCCTTCGGCTCAGGTCATGATCCCAGCGTCCTGGGATCGAGTCCCACATCGGGCTCCTTGCTCCGCAGGGAGCCTGCTTCTCCCTCTGACTCTGCCTTCCACTCTGTCTGCCTGTGCTTGCTCTCACTCTCTCTCTCTCTTACAAATAAATAAATAAAATCTTTAAAAAAAAATAAAAAAAAAAAAATAAATAAATAAAATCTTAAAAAATAATGATAATAAAAGGGAGCATTGAGTGATGAGGTCATGCAATTCTGCCCCTTCTAGAAGGATTTTATCCTAGCTCTCCCCTAACTTTCTGGTAAGAAATTTTCTTTGCGGATTCAGGGGCCTTGTTTCTTTTCATATTTTGATCATCTAGTAAATTAAGAAAGAATTAACTATACAGGGGCGCCTGGGTGGCTCAGTGGGTTAAGCCACTGCCTTCGGCTCAGGTCATGATCTCAGGGTCCTGGGATCGAGCCCCAGGAGTTGGGCTCTCTGCTCAGCAGGGAGCCTGCTTCCTCCTCTCTCTCTGCCTGCTTCTCTGCCTACTTGTGATCTCTGTCAAATAAATAAATAAAATCTTAAAAAAAAAAAAGAATTAACTATACAATTCTTTGCTCTTCCCTTTAAATTCAACATAATAAGCTCTCCATGCTGTCCCTCACCAAAATGACAATACGCACAAAATTACACCCCCTCACTTACTTACTTACACACACACACACACTCTCTCTCTCAACAGCAAAGGGATGCAGACTGGGTAAGAGGCCAGGAGTGGGGATGGGGGACGGGCAGCGATTCCCAAGCCCTGACCACGAGCCCGCAATGGTTAAACCCACGGCGTTCCTCATTAGGCATGCTTCGGCGTGGCTCCTCAGTCTGTGGCTTTTGTGGCCGCAGCGTGGCTGCCACAGAGAAGGATTAACAAGCAGGGAGAGAACCCTCTCCCAATCACCGCTCTCAGACATTTCCAGGGGTGCGGCGCAACTGGGTTGTTAGCCAAGGCATTCCCGAGTTCCCATTCCGATGGGGTCCCAGTGTAACGACGTGTTGCTGACGGCAGCATTTCGGGGTGTTAGGAGGGGACGGAAAGAATCCCGCGGCCGCCTAACATTCGCCCGGGGCCAGGCTGGAGCTTTTCAGTCTCCAGAACTGGGCTTTCACCGTTGCTCGTCGGTCCCCCCAACCGCACTCGAATTCGCTTGGCAAACCGTCTCCACCTGCGCACGGGTCCGCATTTTGATAGTTGCAACGGGGGACAAAGAAAAGAGGCTGACCCTCTGACCCACGCTGTCCCTCTCCCCTCCCCCACTCCTGGTTTCAAGGGTCCTGGCTCCAGAAAGGGCTCTCGGAAGACCCCAGCCTTGGGGAACCCGGCGTTTGTTTCGTTGGGGGGGGCAAGGCAGGAAGCCCCCGGCAGGGTGGGACAGGACCGGACCGGGAGCTGAGAGCTCGGGCCACGGGGAGAGCGTCCCGGGAAATGAGCAAGAGACTCCTCTCTCCCCAGCCTTCAATAAAACCGCCCGGGACGCCCCGTCTGCTCGCTCCGCAGCCCCTCCCGGGAGACCGGCTCTCGCCCTTCCGCGAGCCGCACGCCGGGGGTTGCTGGGGTGGGGGGCGGCGGGGACCGGGACGCCCCCGCCGCGGAGCAGGGACGCGCACCTGGGCGTCCGCGACACCTGAGACGCGCCCCTCCCACCTCCGGCCTCCGGGCGCGGAGGTGGCCCGGGAGCCCCACCTGAGCGGGGGTGGGGCGGGGCGGGGCGGGGGCCGTGGTCGTGGCGCGGGGCCAGCGCGCTCGCTTACCCATGGCTGGAGACTGGCGGGAGGGGCGCGGGCTCTGGGCGCGCGGGCTCCCCGGGGACGGGCAGAGCCGGTGGCACAAGTTTGCAGGTCTGGCGGGCACGTGCGCGGGCCGGGCTCGGGCGGGCTGCTGCGCTGCTGGGCTGGCGGCTGGCTCCTGGCTCCTGGCTCCGGGGCCGGGGTGGGAGCGCCGCGCGGCTCCGCCTGCACTGGGGGCCGGCCGCGCCGAGAGGGGCCCTGACGTCAGCGCCGGGGGCTTTGTGCGCCCGCAGCGAGGGCCCGAACCCGGCAGCGGGCGCGCCAGGGTGACCGGCAGTGCTGGCGGCTTCCTCCGGGACCCCCCAAGCGGGCGGGCGCGGGAACGCGAGAAGCTGGGGTGGGGGTGGGATTCGGAGCGGGGGGAGTGATGGATCTGGGGGCGCGGACCCGCGTCCCAGAAACGAACTGTTTAACAGCTGCAAGGGGCTTTGCAATCCTAGTCTTCACCCATTGCGCAGATGAAGAAACTGAGGCCCGTGCACCGACCCCACGACGGTCAGTGATTGGCATTTGCCGGGTCCGTAGTCCCGGATCCTGTATGAGCTGCAGGTGATTACTGAACTCTGTTTGCACATTCCAACCAGCCGGGGAGCTTTGAAAACCTGGTTGCAGTTTTTCCAGGTGATTCCAGTGTGCATCCAACGTGGCCAGCACTGACTTAGGCTACTTGTGGGCAACAGTGATGTGGGAAGGCACGGGCGGCACCCTCCAGTCTGGGGTGGTGAGAGGTTTAGTGGCGTCCTTAATCGGCCATCTTGGTCCCTGGAAGGCCACCCCTGTCGGGCTCTGGGAGACTGCAGACTCGCCCCCGTCCCCGCTTCTCCCACCGCCCAGGCCTTGCATGGGAGCCTGGAAGTGAATTAATGGTTTTACAGTGGCCGGGGCTTCAATTCCCTCTGTCGCCTTAGCGAATAATTTTCCTGTCTCCAAAGGTGTTAGAAAAGCTCTGAGACCCTTAGCCATTTGTCCACAGCTGATACTTTTTGAGACATTTGTGAGCTCGAGATTCCCCGCCCCCAACACACATAGTTTCTGTTGTGTTTCGTCATTTTGAAGATACATCGTATTACTTGAACAGAGCGTCACGTAAACTGTAACAGTCCTAACAGTCCGTAGTTAACACCTAAGCAACATTTAACCCCAGAGAGAGAACCTTTAGGATCGAGAAGGGGCGGAGGGAGCAAACATCTCATCTATTGAAATTTATTGTATTAGGGAAGATTTCATCAAGGCAGAGCTCTAGAAAACCTAATAATTATTTTTGCATAAAGGGGGAGAGATTTGTGCCAAGGGGATCACTGGCTCATTTTCACAATCCCAGGGGAAGAGTTAGTCCTAACCAATCTTTACACATTAATAAAACAGGGAGCTCATAGGTTTAACTTTTTGTCCCGGGGTTACAGGAAAGTAGTCACAAGGATGCAGGAATCCCCCCGGCACCATGGATGGGGGGACGGCTTGCAAAGCCTGGACGGCTTGCAAAGCCTGGAGCCGAAGGTGGAAGTGAAAGAGAGCAAAAAGGAATTCTAAGTCCTGGGTTAGAGAAGAACCTTGGCTTTGGTTGGTTCCTGCATCTTGGGAGACACCTAGGAGATGGTGAAAGCAGCAGGAGACTCGGGCATGACATTCTGAAATCATTTTGGCAAGCTCTGACCTTAGTCTGCCACTCTGGGACCAAAACTTCTAAGGTTTTGTGCACCAAGATGAAAGTCAACCCTTTGGTCCACTTTCGGTCATTCCCTAGAAGTCTTGGATTTTTTTTTTTTTTTAACCAAAGAAAAGAAATAACAGCTGTCCAAATATTAGAGCCACAAGGACATGCTGTGATAAAAACCGAGTTACAGAAGTTGTGTACACAATGTCGAAGGAAAGCCACATTTTCATAGAAATTTTTACTCACTTTGGAAATGTCACGGACTTATTTCAACAAGTAATTGTCCCTAACACTCATAAGAAGAAGGAGAAAAAAGAAGAAAAACAACCCCAGCAGTTGGGAAATTAGCAAGACCACTACAAACAGGGTACAGAAGATGGCTAATAAGCATATTTGACTATTACTCAAAGAAATGCTAATTTAAAATAAAAATAACATTATAAAATAGTTGTATTGAATAATAAATAATAATTATAATAAAATATATATTTATAAAATAGAACTATTAAAAATAAATCATAAATAAATAAATACATTTTCTCAAGTAACAAAAACCTTTAAAAAATAAAGCAAGATTTGGGGCACGTGGCTGGCTCAGTGGCTAGAACACGTGACTCTTGATCTTGGGGATTTTTAAGTTCAAGCCCCCCATCGGGTGTAGAGATGACTTAAAGATAAGATATCTAAAAATATTATTTAAAAAGCAAGACTACTTTGCAGGTGGGCAAGTACATTGGTAGAGCTTTTCTGGAAAGTTATTTGGCAATACCTATCAAGAGACATAAAAATATTCATAACCTCTGACCTAATAAGCCGGCTTCTGGGACTTTGTCCTAAATAAATAATGACTGTTTCAGTCAAAATTACTGTAAAAAGATGTTTATCGCAGAGCAAGATGTGAGAGGAAACATAAACCAAGAAAGGAAGCAAGTCCTATTCAATAAAAGGGGGAGAAGTTACATAAATTATTGTTGCTCTAGTTTAGTGCCTCTGAGCCGTGGACGGTTTTCCCCTGGAGAGACATTTGGTAATCCCTGGAGACAGTTTTAGTTGTCCCGTCTGGGGAGGGGTTGCTACTGGTTCCTGGTTACTGGACATCAGGGATGCTGCTGAACATCATGCCGTAATTCACAGAACAGCCCCCACCACAACGAACAACCATCCAGCCCCAAGTGTCCATCATGCTGAGGTTGAGACACTCTGATCTGTATGCTAATACATTATGCAGCCTTGCTGGCAAAGAATTATGTGGGAAAAATGCTCGGATATTTTGTTGTCATTTTTTAAAGCAGAATAAAAAGCTACACGTACAATATCATCCTTGTCATGTGTGTGTGTACATATGTGTATTTTAGAAGACTGAGAGAAAATGGACTATTAGACGGGACGCCTGGGTGGCTCAATTGGTTGAGTGACCGGTGAGGTTTGAGCTCAGGTTGTGATCTGGCAGGTCAAGGGGTTGAGCCCTGTGTTTGGGCTCCAAGCCCAGTGGGGAGTCTGCTTGATGATTCTCTCCCTCTCTCTCTCTTTTTCTCTCTCTCTCTCAAAAATAAATAAAATAGGGGCACCTGGGTGGCTCAGTCGGTGAAGCATCTGCCTTTGGCTCAGGTCATGATCCCAGGGTGCCGGGATCGAGCCCCACATCCGGCTCCCTGATGGGCGGGGGGTCTGCTTCTTCCTCTCCCTCTGCCTGCTGCTCTTCCTGCTTGTGCTGTCTGTCAAATAAATAAATGAAACCTTTTAAAATAATTTTAAAAAATAAATCTTTTTTTAAAGATTTTTTATTCATTTGAGATAGAGAGTGAGTGAGCATAAGCTGGGCAGAGGGGCAAAGGGAGAAGGAGAAGCAGACTCCCCGCTGAGCAGAGAGCCCAGTGTGGGGCTCGATCCAAGGACCCCAGGAACATGACCTGAGCCGAAGGCAGACGCTTAACCGACTGACCCACCCAGGCACCCCAATAAATAAATCTTTTAAAAAAATAAGATAGAAAAGAAAACGCACTAGTAGAGACTATTACTTAATTTACCAAACATAAATTGGCTCTCTGCCCACATAGCTGGACTACATTTCCCAGACTTCTTAGCAGTTAGGAGAAGCTAAGTGATTGAGTTCTAGCCAATGAGGTCAGAAGTACTGTCCACCACTTCCAGGCCTTACCCATAAAATCTCCAACTTGAATGCTTATACTTGCTCAGAGGCTCACACCTCCCTGCTCCACTGATAGCAGGGAGCCGACCTGGGCACTCACAGGAGTCAAAAATAAACTGCTGTTATGTTTAAGCCATTATGTGTTTTGGGGCTTATTTGTTATAGCCGAGGTCCTACCCTTATTAATATATCAATATAGTAACACATATCAAAATATGAACAAGGTTTATCTCTGGGATTAGTGGAGTTTTTAGTTTTATTTTTATACCCTTTTGTGTTTTCCCAAACTTCTACAGCAAGCAAGAATTAATTTAAGACTTGGGACAAAATACATAGTTGTACCTTATTCCACAGTAGGGATGGTCTCCTAATTATTTAATTTTAAACTATAAGTGAAATCACATTTCCAACTGACAATTTGACTGGTTTTACTGATGCTCAATGCCTCGTCGAGGAGTCCAAGTTCATTGTAAAATGTAAGGACATAATTTGTCTGCTCCAGTCTTTTTAGGGTGTTTAATCAAGTGTGCCCCACACTCCTTTCTGTTTCAGAATTACTTATGAGTTTTGTCCATGGGGCAAAAATCTCCTTATGGGTGGAATCTTGGCTTGATGTTTGATTCTTAAAATCTCTCTGCTTCTTGCTTACTAGAGTTATTTTCCTGACACATCAGGCACGATTTCTAATTTTTTTCAAAGGATTTTTTTTGTTTGAGAGAGAGAGCATAAGTAGGGAGGACCCCAGGACCCTGGGATCACGACCTGAGCCAAAGGCAGATGCTTAACTGACTGAGCCACCCAGGTGCCCCCATCAAGCACAATTTCAACACTGTATGGCCTTCTCCCCTGTTCCTCAGAAAGATGGCTGCTTTCTTGAACCAATGGGAAGTCCATGAATTGGTCTTCAACTTTACAGTCACCTTATGGACAGAACAAAACACGGAGCTCTGTTTGCAGAACCAAATGAAAATGTTAGCAAACTCTGACATGTTTGAATATGCCAGTGAAAGCACAGACAACACAAAGGGGAACGGGAAAGAATATGAATGAAAAAGCAACACCAATCATGCTCCCAGCTGCTCGAGTGAGGGTCGAAAGATACTGTCAAAGTCTGATGGAAAAAGAAATAGAGCTTTGAGAGGAGGGATGATGTAAGGGACATAAGTCCTCATGTTTCATGTCAAGGAGCCAGTAGATATTATCAAAAGTTGGTGAAGACAGAATTAAGCGTATTACCAAGATGAGAGCCACTGTTACGACCTTATCAGATCTAATGTCATTTATCAACAAATATTTATGATGCCCCGTTGGCTCCCCCCAAATGAAATCCAAATTAAAGAACCAATCTCGGGCGCCTGGGTGGCTCAGTGGATTAAGCCGCTGCCTTCGGCTCAGGTCATGATCTCAGGGTCCTGGGATCGAGTCCCGCATCGGGCTCTCTGCTCAGCGGGGAGCCTGCTTCCCTCTCTCTCTCTGGCTGCCTCTCTGTCTACTTGTGATTTCTCTCTGTCAAATAAATAAATCTTTAAAAAAAAAAAAAAAAGAACCAATCAGTATAACCCCTAAGATGCCAGCCGATTGAAGTATGGCATTGGATTGGGCATTCGAATACCAACAGTGGCCTTGTCATCAGTGCCATGATATTCCAAAATGGTGAACAACTTGGTAAATTTCCAAGCAAAACAAAGTGCCGTCTTCCCTCAATTTCTCCAGTAATAATAAATAAATTCCTGAAAATAAATAAATAAATAAAAATCCGCGTTGCTTAAAACCACCGCAAAATATCCTGTGTAAATTTATATATAAGTTGGACTTATTTTTTACGGGGCAGACCCTAGAAGCAGATTTTTCATCTATGTAAATGTCCAGAGACATTAAAAAATTGGTCAGGAATTGGGGACATGTCTTCATTGTGCAAGACTCTCCTGTGCACTGCTGAAGGCCCATCACCCCGTCCTGGGCCCGCTAAATGCCACTGGTGTCCCGGTGAAAACCCAAACTGCCCATGTGAACATCCAAAATACCTCATCTGGATCGTGGAAGTACTTCCAGGGAAACTCCAGCAAGAGATAGTTCGAAGAGATTGCCCCCAGTTGGGAGAGGAGGGCTAGGAGACCTTTTCATCAAGCGCTACCATTCTATGTCCTTGTTTTCACATGTATGTGCTATGACAGCTGGATGTACTTAAATAAAGCACCCATGCACGTTGAGTGGTGAGCTCTATGCCTTCGGGGCTCCTGAGACCTTATTTCCAGACATATCCAATCCGTAAAATGGGTACAATCACAGTCCCCGCCTCACATAGTTGTTATAGGAAACTGGGTCCGGAGATGTGAGGTCACGTGACCCAGGTCACATCCTGAGCACATGGCAAAGCCTGATTTAGCTTTGAGCCCAAAGAATATAGCTTATCTGACAGTGGGTCTTGGGTTTTGCAGATGAGATTTAAAACTGAACCATGTGAGGAGCTCAAAATTATTTCATTAGCCCTTAATTTTCATTTGCTGACAATGATTTCTCTTACTCTTCCCACGCTTCCCACATGCCTGGTAACAGTGAATTTGGTAGCCTCTTAGAAAAAAATGGTGTGACTTTGGGCTAGAATTTTTCTCTCACCCCTCCCAAGTGATATTTGAAAATGTTTCACAGAAATCTCTGAGTTAAAGGGAATTTTATAATTTAGTCTGACTAATCCTCCACATTCAGGAATCTCTGGTGTACTATCTGTGGCTGTCAGCCATTCGGGTATATTTGACTGCCTCTCAGTATAGGAGGCTCACTACTGTAATTTCTCAACAAATGTGATTAAAATGTTTTCCATCCCAAAGCAGAAGACATGAATGGACATTTCTGCAAGGACAACATTGAAATGGCCAAGAGACACATGAAAAAATGCTCCACATCACTCAGCATCAGGGAAATATAAATCAAAACCACAGTGAGACACCACCTCACAGCAGTCAGAATGGCTAATAAAATTAACCAGTCAGGAAACAACAGATGTTGGTGAGGATGTGGAGAAAGGGGAACCTTCCTGCACTGTTGCTGGGAATGCAAGCTGGTGCAACCACTCTGGAAAACAGCATGGAGGTTCCTCAAAAAGTTGAAAATAAAACTACCCTACGACCCAGCAATCGCACTACTGGGTATTCACTCTAAAGATACAAACATAGTGATCCGAAGGCACACGTGCACCCGAATGTTAAGCAGCAATGTCCACAATAGCCAAACTATGGAAAGATCCTAGAAGTCCATCAACAGATGAATGGAGAAAGATGTGGTATATATCTAGACAATGGAATACTATGCAGCCATCAAAAGAAATGAAATCTTGCCATCTGCAATGACGTGGATGGAACTAGAAGATATAATACTAAGTGAAATAAGTCAATCAGAGAAAGACAATTATATGATCTCTCTGATATAAGGAATTTGAGAGGCAGGACAGGGGGTTGTCGGGGGTAGGGGGGAAAAATGAAACAAGACAAAACCAGAGAGAGAGAGAGAGGGATGGGGTCTCTGAGTGATGGACACTGGCGAGGGTATGTGCTATGGTGAGCGCTATGAATTGTGTAAGACTGATGACTCACAGACCTGTACCCTTGGGGGAAATAATGCATTATATGTTGATTTCCAAAAAAAAAAAAAAAAAAAAAAAAAAAAAGTTTTCCATCCCAAACTACTGTGTGCCTTCCAGCCTCCACTGTCCATCCCTGAGGGAGGCTCTTTTTATTCCAAGCTAGGTCAAGCTCCTTTAACTGTTCTTCCTTCCGAAAGTTGTCAAATTCTCCTGGCCTCCTGGTGGTTCTATCGCTGACGTTCGGTCATTTTGTGAGGTTCTTCTTCAAGTAGGGGGCTGTGATTAAGATGTAAATCTCCAGCTGGTTAGGTTGGAACTCTTTCTTCCATTGAGCTGGAAACACTTGAGGTAATAAGTATTCTTTGGTTTGTTTTCATTGAGGTAAAATATATACAACATACAATTAACCGTTTTAAAGTGTAGAATTCAATGACATTGAGTGCATTGGGGTGTGGGGCAAACATCAACCTTGTTTAGTTCCAAAACACTGTCACCAGCCCGTTCCTCCTCCCCCAGCCCCAGGCAAACACTCAGCTACTTTGTGTCTCTAGGGATTTGCCTATTCTGGATGTTTTCTTATAAATGGAATCATACAACAGATGACCTTTGTGTCTTGGCTTCTTTCGCTCAGCGTAATGTTGTAGTAGGTACCAGCATTTCGTTCCCTTTTCTAAGGCTGAATAACATTCCATTGTGTGGCTGGACTACCATCTGTTTATCCACTCACCCATGGGACATTTGAGTGGTTTCCTCCTTTTGGCTGCTGTGAATTATACTTCTACGAACATTGGTATAAAAGTAATCTGTTCTAGTCCTTGCTTTATATCCTCCTGGGTATATACACCTAGTGGAATTTGCTGGGTCATGAGGCAATTTTTTTTTTTAAGATTTCATTTATTTATTTGAGAGAGAGAGATCACAAGTAGGCAGAGAGGCAGGCGGGGGGTGTGGGGGAAGCAGGCTCCCCGCCGAGCAGAGAGCCTGATACGGGGCTTGATCCCAGGACCCTGAGACCATGACCTGAGCCAGAAGCAAAGGCATAACCTACTGAGCCACCCAGGCGCCCCATGAAGCAATTTTCCATTTAACTTTCTGAAGAGCCGAGAAAGTGGCTGCACCATTCCCTAGGTCAGTGGCTGAGGGTCCCAATTTCGCCGCATTCTTGCCAATACTTATTTTCCATATTTTCAAATCAGAGTTGTCCTAGTGGGTGTAGGATAATCCAGCACAGAGCCCATGGTGGAACTCGAACCCAAGAACCCGAGATCAGGACCTGAGCTGAGATCAAGAGTCAGACACTCATGGGGCACCTGGGTGGCTCAGTGGGTTAAAGCTTCTGCCTTCAGCTCGGGTCATGATCCCAGGGTCCTGGGATCGAGCCCCGCATGGGGGGGGGGGGCTCTCTGCTCAGCGGGGAGCCTGCTCCCCACCCCCTTACCTCTCTGCCTACTTGTGATCTCTGTCAAATAAATCAAATCTTAAAAAAAAAAAAAGTCAGACGTTCAACTGATTGAACCACCCAGGTGCCCCTGTAATCTATTTTTTTTTTAAGATTTTTTTATTTATTTGAGACAGGAAGAGTACAAGTGGGGACAAGGACAGAGGGAGTGGGAGAGGCAGATCCCATTGAGCCCGGATCGCCACGCAGGCTGGGGGGGATCATGACCTCAGAAGAAGTCAGACGCTTAACTGACTTAGTCACCCAGGTGCCCCCCCGGTTAATCTATTTTTTAAGACCCCTTGACATGGCCTCCTAGGCACTGCCTAGACCCACCTTAACCTCCCCCTGCCTGCCCCCCTTCTCTATGCTCTTGCCTTGCTCCTCTCACGGGCCCACCTGCCCAGTGCAGGACCTTTGCACATGCCCTTCTTGCTGCCTCTTTGCCCGGCTGGAGCCCACACATCATTTGGCCCAAAACCCGAGCATCATTTCCCCAGGGAATCCCTCTCTGGCTTCCCTACTAAGTCAGTGAGTGCCCCAGCTGACAGTCTCCTGGCACCAAACACCTCCCCTTCCTAGGATCCGCCACGGTTGGAATTTTACTTCTGATTATGTGAATAGATAATGTAGATTTTTCTCCTCCATTGAGCCATAACTATAGTGGGAATAAACTAAAATGCACTGACAAAGAAGGAGCTGATATTTGAGGAACCTTGTGAGATTCTGAACTTGTGCCTAACTAAAATCTGGATGTCTTCTGAACATCGAGTTTCTAAATTCCTTCCCCATCTCCTCCTTCCAGGACTCTAGTCCTATCATAATAGACTTCTGTCACTCCTGCATCATCATTCTGCTGAAACTGTTCTTCTCAAGGACACAAATGATCACCACGTGGTCGGATGGGACTCTTGCAGTGGGAGAAACGTGTTCTAGAAACATGTTCTTATCTCAGCTTCTATGAAGCCACACATTTCTGGCTTTGCTTTTACTTCACTGGATGCAGCTTCTCGGTCTCCTTTGCTACTACTTAAAATGATCTTGTTAATGACTATGTTTATTTCTCCTTATCAGGTTCAATCTCCAGGTGGACGGGAAGCTTGTTTGTCTTCACTGCTATAACCTCCATGCACAGAATGTATCAGATGCTCATGTTACTATTGAATAAATGAGTATCTTCATTTGAACTTATATAATTTCGAAACTAAGGCTCTGTAAAATTTCTTGTTTGTATAAAAAGCATCATGACATCTTAGAAGTATCATTCTGAGTTTTGATTCTTCTACCTAAAATACTAGCTACCCCTCCAACTTTTGGTGAACAGGCCTTCTGAATTTCCATCTATCTTGTGGATAAAAATATTGATTTTTGACAATCTTTTTTCCTTCTGGTTGACCTCAATGTATTGATCAGCATTCTTCGAGCATGACTTTTTTTCAGCCAACTCGGTAATCCACGTTTGTGTTGACACCCAGCACACATCTCTGTATGTTGTCCACAAGGAAATAACTTGTGTTGTGGAAAAAGACCATCGTCTGTTTAGCACACACAGAGTTCTGGGTGGATTCAGCTGTTCAGCTGGGACAGGCACCTGTTAACAGGGTGATTTCCAAAATGCACTGTGAGCAAAGGTCCATTTAAAACTCAGAAAGAGGAACAGATGCAAGAATTGCACAGCCCTTGCATATTTCCATGCCCAGAAACTGCCTCATGGAGAATGAACCTGTTCTCGTACCGGATTGAAACCAAGGTCAAGGAGCACTGGCAGTGCCCCAGTTTCTGCTGCTCTGATGAGGCCACGTGATATGGTTTCAGGACCCTCCTTCCCTCTGCTTTAACTGTTCTCCCATCTGGAAACTTTATCCAGCAAAGTAATGAAGTTGGGGGTGTATGTGGGGAGGGGAGGCAGGAGACTGCTGTACCTTAATATATGCTGTTCCCTCTGATCATCTCTTTCCTTTAAAAAAGCTTGGAGATCCTCCTTGTCACTCTACCATACATCTGTAGATGCACACTACATACACATACATATATCAGTGGGTTCATGAAACAGAGGTAGGTAGGATTTGCATTATCAAAATTTTGCCAAATCATTCAGACCAGGAGTGGTGTAGTACCTGAGCGTGGCTGTGAGACTTGTGGATGATCAGAACTAGAACTTGTTGACCGAGGCCACAATGACTCCTTGTCAATTTCCCTTCCCGCCTGCCAATATCAGCGCCCTGTTTAGAAGTGTGTTGCTGAGACTAGGCCACCTGCTGTTTTCTTTGGGACAAGTGGCCTAAGGCCTTTGAACTTGTTTCCTCCTGCTTGAGAGGCAGAGAAGGATGCTACTGGCCCGTGCTACCTCATAAGATTTTGAGGAGACTCTTGATATTTGAAAACACGTGGTTTAAGGTAAAGCCCTGCCTTCAGTCTTGCTATTTTTGTTATTGCCAAGATCTGCCGAACCGATGTCTCTTTCTCTCTCCTTCCCTTTATTTAAGATGGAGACTCCTGCTTCAATCCAGTTTCCTGGTGTATTGTGACATGATACGAAGGGTCTGTGATCATACCTGCAAAGCCGGAGCTCAAGTCCAAGGATGGAAACTGACAGGCTTGCAATCCTGGACTGACCTTAAAGGAGGAGTAAGAGGTGTTCATTCCCAGATTACCTGGAGACACGCCAAGGACCAGCTGGACTCTCCTCCCTGTGCTCCTCTGTGTCCTTAGTGACTCACAGATGTTTGTTGAGTGAATGAATGAATGAATGAATGAGTATCAAGAGCAGACAGACCTGGGATCAAACCTCAGCTTGAGCCCTTACTAACTGAGCCTCAGTTTCCCATGCCACAAACTGAAGACAATAGACTTACAGCGTTGGTAAGAGGATTTAAATAATAGCTACTCAGTATTTTTCTCTTTCCGCCATTCAATTTACCCTCAGTGCCCCTTTCATAACGGTTATCAGCTTTACCTTTGATTCCTTTCAATTTTTGCTCCTTTTTAAAGGCAGAGGCAGACTAGGAAGTGGCTAGTTCTGCCTTCTCTGTCATCCCACCTGCTCCAAACCTTACTTCTATCCAGTCTTTGTCCCTCTTTTGTCTAGTCATGAATTTAAAAATATCCTTTGTACTTTGTGGGTCACAAATAAAAAGCACAGAACACACAAGGATAAAATATTGCCAAATCAGCCCACCTACATAATGTCCTTTTTTCCCCCATAAGGCAATCAAAAACCGTAATTCTAATTCTAAGAAATGGCACTTTTCTTTTGATTTCTTAGAATGCAATTGAATTTGAGATAAAGAATCAAAATCCTTTAAGAGAATTACACTGAAGTCGCCTTCTATCTCCAAACAGGTCATGTTTTAGGAGCAATCTCCCAATATGTAAAATGAATAATGATTGCTTTAGAATAATCATAATTACATCCTGAAAAGGGAATTTTATCTCCGTTAATTTTTTTCTTTGTACTGCCGAATGACTGATTCTGAAGCAATTATTTTCCACCACTGACTAGCATGCCCATTACCCTTCACCAGGGAACCTGTTTCCCTGCCACGTAGGCATTTGAAAACAGTGTTTTCACGATTTTAACTTAATCAAGCAAAATGCCATTTCGGAAGCTGATCTGCCAATTGACCTTTGAGTGTGTGTCTTTGTATCACAGCGAAGGGCGGGGGAGATATGTGGGCGTCCGGCCTGAAGGTACAGTTAATCCTCTCCCGGTTTGGCTTCCACTTTCCTGCGGAGTTTTGCGTGGGTGGTGGGACCAGATTGGCCATCATGAAAAGCCAGGCTCCTTTTCTCTGCGGAACAGAGTCTCCCCTCACAGCAGCTGTGTGCAGGGGGAGAGCAGGGGTTCCTTTGCGTGCCCTGGGTATGACTTGGCATCTTGGGTCCACCTTCAGGGCTGGGTCCCATGGGGCTGTGCCTCCCCACCTCCTCCCCATGCCTGTTGCTTTGTGTCTTGCCTCTCCAGGGGTCCACTTGAGCCTGGCTCCCTCCTTAGAGAACTGTCACATCCTAGTAAGAAGGGCAAGTGGTGATGGGGTGCCAGTGGGGGTCACTCTGTCTGTCCCAACAAAGCACATGCCTTGGTGGGGAGGTATGACCCAGGGTTTCGCTCTAAGCATGGGCTTTGAAGTTAGAGGGGCTGGGCTCCCTCTGGCCCTGGCTTCATAGAAGCTGTGGGACCAGAATCTGTTTGAGCAGCCGTTCTCCTCTGCAGAATGGAAGAACCACACCTGTCTTATGGATTGATTTTTTAAGTCGGCCCCACACCCAACATGGGCCCTGAACTCAGACCCCGAGATCAAGAGTGGTGTGCTCTGTGGGCTTAGCCAGCCAGGCGCCCCTGGAATCATGCCTCTCTTGAATGAATTGCTCTGAAGACTCCATGAATTAATACACTTAAAGAACATGGTGCAAGGCCGCACTTTCTGAAAGGGCTTGGTCAATGGTTAGCACGCCGGCAGAACGGCCCTGGGAGGACCTTGTGCTTGGCTTCTTCGTAAGGCGCTGGTTAGTGACTCCTTTTAGTGTGTGTGTGTGACCCAGAAACACCTTCCAGCTAGAGGGTGACTTCCAAGTTCCAAGCTTCCACCGCGCAGAGCAGCTTGGTCCCGGTCTTCCGCCCCCGCCGCCGAGCATCCTTGGCGCGGCTGCTCTGCGCTTGTCTCCCTTGCCCCTCCTGCATCTTACTCATGATCACGGACTGTTCTCAATCTGGCTCTTCCTGATTTCCTTCTTCCTAGTCCTCCGCCTCCTCAGTATGGTTTTTGGGGAAGGCTTCCATTTCCTTTTCGGATTCCCAGCAGCCGCAGGCCGACAGCACATGTCATGTGGCAGGTTTGCCCCTCTTAGGCCATTCTCCATGCCCACCTGGCTGCCCAAATCGTTAGGACTTTTTCCAGGCCCAAGGCCAGGAGGGAGAATTTCTTCAGGTGCACTCTTCCCAGCCTTTCTGCTGCCTGGGGCTGAATGATGTCATGTGCCTCTTGGTCCTGAGGAGCAGGGGTCTGTGCTCTCTGCAAATGCCTTGTATGGGTCGCCAGTGGGCAAAGTCCTGGTGGTCAAACCACCTGTTTTGTGGTCGCTGGAGTTGACAGACTCCAGCCCAGTGAGTGAGCCCTCTGTGTGATGAGCTGATGAATGCCTTGGTGGAAGAGGGCCTCAGTATCTCTGCCAGTGGCCTGCCCAACAAGGAGCTCCCACTCAGGGGGCCTCTCAGGTTGTAGGTGTCTCTGAGTGTGACCGGAAGCCATCTGGTACAATCAGCTGGGGACGGTTATGCAAAGACCAGCTCTTGACCTCTTAAATCAGAAGGTATCTGTCAGTGAATATGGATTGTAACGAATTCTTTGGGCCACTGCTACTCAGAGAGTGGACCTGTACTCGCAGGATCAGTCTCACTTGGGAGTTTGTTAGAAATGGAAATCCATGGGGACGCCTGGGTGGCTCAGTGGGTTAAGCTGCTGCCTTTGGCTCAGGTCATGATCTCAGGGTCCTGAGATCAAGTCCTGCATCGGGCTCTCTGCTCAACGGGGAGCCTGCTTCCTCCTCTCTCTCTCTGCCTATTTGTGATCTCTCTCTGTCAAATAAATAAATAAAATCTTTAAAAAAAAAATGGAAATCCACGGCCTCATCCCGATCTCTTGAATCAGATGCTTCAGGGGACCACCACCAACCCCCCCACACACACTGCCCCAGGCTCTGGGTGATTCTGATGCCTGTTCCCATTGGACTGGGTTAATGCCGTATGTTCCTTTCTTCTTGCTGCTGTGACAAATTACCACCAGGTTAGTGGCTTAAGACAACACAACTGTCTTCTCCTACAGTTCTAGAGTCCCAAAGTCTGAAATCAGTTTCGGTGAGATGAAGTCAAGGAGTCGGCAGGGCTATGTTCCTTCTAGAGGCTCCAGGATAGGATCTGTTTCTTAGCCCATTTCAACTTTTTATGGCTACTTGTATATTCCTTGGCTCATTTCTCCATCTTCAAATCATGTCTCTCCTTCTGACATTGTGTCTCCTTCTCTGACTCTGCCTCTCCTGCCTCCCTCTTAGAAGGATGCTTGTGAGGACCCTGAGCCCACCAGGATGATTTCCCCTCTCAAGATCCTTGATCCAATCATATCTGCAGAGCCCTTTTTGCCATATAAGGTACCATTCACATGGTACCTGGGATTGGATATGGACATGTTTGGAAGGGAAACATTGTTCAGCCTTCCACGGGCAGTATCCAAGAGGGTCCTTGTCAATATATAACTGTGTTACCCAAAAGCCAGTGGACCAGTGTTTTACTGAGGCTCTGGACTGTGCTCATCCTTTAATGTCTGCAGTTCCAAAGCTAAGTGAGTGGAATTCCTGATATAGTCCCTCGGAATGAGTGCTTGGGTGCTTTAAGCACTTCGCAGAGATTGTCTTGATGATTTCTCAGGACAATCCTGTGAGCAGTAAGGGTGGTTAGATCATCCCCAGACCTGCTGACTCAGAACTCACATTTTAACAAGAACTACTATTTCAGACAACCAGGGAAGATGAACAGTGCTACACCGTCTTGATTCTTTTCTACAAGGAAAAAACACCATCTTAATTCTTATGATGATTAAAATGTGCTAAATTATTCTATCCTAAAAGTAATGACACTCAGGATGCCTGACTGTCTCCATTAGTTAAGTGTCTGCCTTCGGCTCAGGTCATGATCCCAGGGTCCTGGAGCTGAGTCCCGCATCGGGCTCTCTGCTCAGAGAGGAGCCTACTTCTCCCTCTGCCTGCTGCTCCCCCTGCTCATAATCTCTCTCTAACAAATAAATAAAATAGTTTTTTAAAAAGCAATAAAGCTCATTATAGAAAAATGCTGAAAAGAAAAATACCACCTGTTCTCCCAAGCCCCTAATGTAAGCACTATTTTTCTACATGTACACGAATCTGTGTAGTGTATCCACATCACGTGCTTCATTCTGTTAGAAGGCTTTTTCACCGAACCTGGTCGAAACAGAGTCGCACCGTCATTATGTCAGTAGCTTTGTGATAGTGGAATGGTTTATTTCACCATTCTCCAATTTTGGGCAATTTCCCCCTAATCTAAGCAATTTTGTGATAAACATCTTTGTGCACATAGCAGTTGGTGTACATTGAAGATCATGTCTTTAGAATGGATTTCCAAGAGTGGAATTATTGAGTCCTTGGTAATAGAAACTCAAAAAAGCACATTTTAGGATATCAGTGGTCCACTGTTTGCAAGTGTGTAAGTGTGTGTTTGTGTAAGCTGGGATCTTGTTTTGGGAGCACATAAATCTAACTTTTTCAGCTGGATTCCACGATAGAGTGATAATGTCTCACTCCTGCCTCTTGGACAACTGGGCCTGGGTTCAGTCTGTGACAGTGAGTCTAGCTCTAGGAGATGCCTAGTGACATTGCCGTGAGGATGCACCCATTCCCAACCTGGCATTTTTGTCCTTCCAAGGCAGTGACCTTGATCATCAGCATCATCCCTGACAAAGTGGGCCATGGCATGTGCTCACCCCTCTGGTCCTTTATGCCAACAGTGCTGGTTTATGGAAATAGATGGGTGCTGATTTTAGCTGTTTTGATGGGGCATGTTAGAAAGTAACAGTGACTGAGTCACTGTCATTTGACTTCTGTCCCTTCATTTTTCATACCAGTCAGAAAGCAAAAATGGGACAAAGATTTGGGTGGTTTTTCTGGTGCACCTTTTTAATTTTTTAAAAAAGATTTATTTATTTATTTTTAGAGAGAACGAGCAGGAGGGGCACAGGGAGCAAAAGGTTTTGTTTGTTTATTTTTTATTTTTTGTTTTTAAAAAGATTTTATTTATTTATCTGACAGAGAGATACAGAGAGAACACAAGTAGACAGAGCAGCAAACAGAGGGAGAGGGAGAAGCAGGCTGTCTGCTAAGCTGGAAGCCCCATGAAAGGCTTAATCTCAAGAACCTCAGATAATGACCTGAGCTGAAACCAAGAGTCAGAAGCCGAACCAACTAAACCACGAAGGCACACTTTTTGGGTAAATTTTATTTTAGTAATCTTTACCCCCAAGGTGAGACTCGAACTCATGACCCCAAGATCAAGAGTCACATGCCCTAGGGTCACCTGGATGGCTCACTCAGTTGGGCATTGGATTCTTGGTTTTGGCTTGGCTTGAGGCGGTGGCCTCAAGCCCCGAGTTGGGCACCATGCTGAGCACGGAGTCTGCTTGAGGATTCTCTCTCTCCCTCTCCCTCTGCTCTCTCCCTTCGCTTCTGCACATGTGTGCACACACTCTCTCTCTCTCAAATAAAATAATTAAATCTTAAAAAAAAAAAAAGAAAAGAAAAAGAGCTGCACCATCTTCCAACTGAAGCAGCCAGGCCCCCCGGTGCACTTTTTCCTAAGTGTACAATTTTAGTAGTTTTAAACAGCAACTATCACCACCATCGATTTTATAGCATTTTTATCACCTTAAAAAAAAAAAACCTTGGGACGCCTGGGTGGCTCAGTGGGTTAAGCCGCTGCCTTCAGCTCAGGTCGTGATCCCAGGGTCCTGGGATCGAGTCCCACATCGGGCTCCTTGCTCAGTGGGGAGCCTGCTTCTCTCTCTGCCTCTGCCTGCCTCTCTGCCTGCTTGTGTTCTCCCACTCTCTCTCTCTCTAACAAATAAATAAATAAAATCTTTAAAAAAAAAAAAAAAAAAACCTTGACTAAATAGCAGTCACTTCCAACTGTCCATAAACTTCTCCCTCTGCCCAGCCACCCAGATAATCACTAATCTAGAGATGAGTCTCTAGAGATTTGCCCATCCTGGACATTTTATAGAAATGTAATCATTCAGTATGTGACCTGCTGTGACCTGAACTCTCACTCAGCCTCGTGTCTTCAAGGCTCCTTTGTGCTGCAGCGTGCCCGTATTTCACTCTTTTATGGCAGAACAGTATTCCGTTGTGTGGATGTATGGCTAGACCATCTTTTGCTTACTCATTCATCTGTTGATGGATATTTGGGGTGTTTCCAGTTTTTGGTTATTACGAATAATTCCTACTATGAATATTCGTGTGCAAGTTTATGTGTGGAGACGTTGCATTTCTCAAGTACCTAGGAATATAGTTGCGGGTGGTATGGGAAGTCTGCTTTTCATTTTTTGAGGAACCGCCAGACCGTTTGCCAAAGATGCTGCCCCATTTTACATCCCCACCTGCAGTGTATGAAGATCCATTTTTTTCCACCTCTTCACCAACACTTGTCTGTCCTTCTTATTCTACCCATCCTAGTGGGGGTGGGGTGATGTCTCACTGTCATTTTGATTTGCATTTCCCTCACTGTTACGGGTGTTGAACATCTTTTGTTGTTTATTGGCCATCTGTGTATCTTCTTTGAAGAAATGTCTTAACTCAGATCCTTTGCCCACTTTTTTAATTGGTCTATTCATCCCCTTATTAGTGAGTTGTAAGAATTCTTTGCATATCCTGGTTGTAAGTCTCTTACCGGGTAAATGATTTACAGATATTTCCTCCTAGTTTGTGGGTTGTCTTCACCGGTCCCTCTTTTTCAGTCTCCACATAAAAGAAGCTGTAGCATTTGGAAATTTACTTTTGGTCTTTTTCCAGCCCTAGTTTTCTGTTGTGTGCGCGCGCAGGTGCACGCACACGCTTGTGTGTGCATGTGGACGCAGGTGCATGTGCCTTAAATCCAAACATTCCGCAGCATTATTTATTTATTTATTTGAGAGCGAGAGAGTGAGAGACCGAGTGATGGAGTGAGCGTGAGCATGAGTAGAGGGGAGGGCAGAGGGAAAGAGAGATGCAGACTCCCCACTGAGCACGGAGCCCGATGCAGGGCTTGATCCAGGACCCTGAGATCATGACCTGAGTCCAAGTCAGCCGGTTAACCGACTGAGCCACCCAGGTGTCCTTCAGCAGCATTTCATTTTATTTTTAAATTTGTTTTTTAAGAAAAGAAATCCCAATAACAAAAGTGGAGAGCCAGAGCCAAAGCAGACCATTTGTTTGCTGATCTGATTCTCACAGTCAGTGAAACTGAACCAACACCAAAAATGACAGTTTCTTTTCTCTCTCCTGTGCCCCCAGTCTTCCTACCTAAACAGAGATCTCCAGAGACGGAAGAATGCAAAGAAGCAGCAATGAATCAACTACATCTTGGCACACTCATCTCACAAATAACACGATCCCTCAGCTGGGAGGGTGAGTCTATCTGTTGAACCTGTGAAATCCACTGCAGAAATGTCTTAATGGAAAAAAATAATAGACATTTTCAGGAAATTAGCTCCACGTTGACAGGAAAGAAGACTATTCCATGTGTTGGGCAAATGGTCCTTTCTGAAGAAAAGTGCTGGTTCTTTCCCTAATGACACTTACACGCAGGTTGTCTTAAAGCCCTGTCTGTCTTCCAGAGGCCCCCGCCATGTAACGGAGTAGTATCAGGAGAAAGATGGATCTCGAAGGTCCGTCCCTTTCTTTCCTGGCTGCACACATGTCTACCACCCAACCCTCAAGTACAAGCAAGTCTCACTTCTCTCCAGCAGCCCGTGCTGGTCACCTTGTTCTCTGACTGCCCCTGGGGCCTTCTGTCCGCCCCCCCCCCGCCCCCCCCAACTCTGGACTTGCTTCTCTACTTCCTGAGACTGTTTTCTTTGTGAACATCTTGTCTCCCCCATCTTCCCTCAAGTTTCTAAGGCCGGAGGCTCTTGTTCCTTATATACGAAGAAGGGATTCTATAAATGTCTGTTGAAGCGAGGGATACTGTGACCTGTAAGGGTGGGAAACATTGCCGGGCCGGCTCCCACCGTCTCATATGGCTGTGCTTCCCCGTGGTTCCCAGGGTTACTGGCAGAAGAGGGGAACAGCAGGCCTGGGGGCCGCTGCTTCTGTCAAGGCACTATTTGGCTCTTCCTCTTTGCATCTTCCCCTCCTGTGTCTCTGCTGTTCGTGCCCTTTAAGTTGTTTTATTTTTTATTTTTTTGGAATTTCTGTCCTTCCCACCAAATGACAAGAAGAAAAATGACGGTCACGGAACAGTGATTTGTTTGGTTGGTTCTCGTCTTTCTTTTTTCTTTTCTTGTTTGCACTTTGTCCAACGTGATCACGTGAGAGTTGTGGATGGTGGAAGAAACTCGGGAGAGGTCATGCGGCTGCATAGATACCTTTACAATGAAGAAATGGAAGTTCAGTAAAGTGCCCCAAATAGCACAGCTAGTGAGTGGCAGGGTCAAGGTTAGCACCTGGGTCTCCGCACTCTTTGTCCAGTGCTTTTGCCCCTGTCCCTGGGGTGGGATTTTTATGCATATGATGTCTGGTTCATAAGGAAAGGATATTTGGTAAATATCATTATCATTACCGCAGTCAGCAATATCTTCAAACCTACATAGGTCTCCGTTAGATCTGGGCTGATTCAGAGGTCCAAAAATCTCGGACTCAAATTCAGCAATAGACAGAAAGAAAATAATGCATTGCTCTGACAGTTTTCCTAAAACTCATCAAGGCAGTTTCCTAAAACCCTACAGCCTTCCAGCCTGTAAAAGTGTTGGCTTATTCTGGCAGATGATTAAACTCCAAATCCAAGGCAGAACCAGAATTTAGGAGCTGAAAATTCAGAAATGCGCCTGGAGGTCAAGAGGCTTCTCCTAGCCTCAGCCTCTCCATGGCTCAGCCTTCCCACAAGCAGCTTTGAGTCAGGCTGTCCAGGGCAACTAAGTCACGTTATCTGTCGGGAGAGTTCCAGATTTAGCAAGAAATAATGCTGTAGGAAAAGGCTCCATGAAATGGATCCATGTCATGGGATTACATGAAATGTATCTGTGTGAGAATCAGCTGATTTTATGGAGGCGAAGAAGGGGAACATTGTGGTCTGGGAAATTCTTATCATCCTGCTTTGAGAACCTTCCAATGAAAACAGACACAGATAGGGCCACCTTCCAGCAGAAGCCCTAGGATTAGCTTCTTTTACTCTCATAGACAGTGGAAGCAGCATTCTCTGGGAACCCTTTCTTTTAGTATAAAAATCCTGCTTAAGGGATGCAGCAATGCTAGAAGAATTAACAGGAGAAAAAAAACGGAACCCAGACATGGAGATAAAAGGCGGAGCACAACGTTGTGGTTTGATGTGTTCTGAGAAGTACTGTGATCTGACTAGATTTTTACTTCTGTCATCCTCATGATGGCCGAGGCCGTTGACTGCAGTAAAGTCGGCTGGGGTGCCAGCTGAAGCCGCTCCCAGGACAGTGGAACCCAGAGCCGGAGAAGGAATGTTGTTCGGAATCATGCGACATGCTGGGTGTTGGGGAGGTGGCCAGTGTGGGGACCCTGGGAGCCTGCAGCCCAAAATCTTCTAGAACCTCCTAGCTCATCAGTACACTCCGGGGGGGGGGGGGCACGGCCCATCCCCAGAACGATGCGACACCCATTCAATCCTGTCTCCTGCGGTTCCTATCTTATAGCCCTGAGAGGGCCCATGGTGGAAACGTCAGGGCTTGTGTGTCTCTAGGGTAACCTTTTCTGATGTTGCAAAGAAGGAAATCATGGGGCTCCAGAGGCTCATTGAGATACTGAGGAGCTGGAGGCCATTTGTTCCCTAAATTCTCATGGAACATCTGTTGGACGACCGGCTCTGTGTGAGAGGCTGCTGGGGGGGCAGACGATGGGACCCCAGCCCTCCAGGAAATTCCTGCCCGCCACTGGGAGGGAGAGTTTACAAGGGTTGACAAATGTCAGTACGCCCGTGCTCGCTCTGGGCTTCTCCGGTCCCCTCCCATTAATAGGGCCACCCACAGAACACAAGCTGAGGTAGGAAAGGCAATCCGGTGGCTTTGTTTCGTCCATGGTTTGTACCATGGAAAGATCCTGGCTTGCCTCCGGTTGAACCGTGGGGATCTGTCTTCTTGCCTGATCGGCCAGAAAGCACCGAATGCATAGAAGGAGAGAGCGAGCAAGGGAACGAGGGAGCGAGAGCAGGCGCGAGAGCGTTTACACAGATGTCCAGACAGTCCAGTGTGCTTGGCCTTGAGGTTTAATTAGGGAGATCTGTCATCTCACCCCCAGACAGGCTGGAGCAGCGGTGTCAGCCCGGCTGCCCACGAGAAGCCCCGGGCAGCTCCTCAGACGTGCAGATGCCCAAGTCCCAACACAGAGGAATTAAATCTGAATCTTTGGGGGTGGTTCGCAGACATCAGGATTTATTAGCATTTCCCCTGCTGAACAGTCATCAGACGACTGAGGATTTCTGCCAGAGGATTCAGGAGGACCAGATTTGATTTGATTTGATTTTTTAAAGAAGATTTAATGGACAGGGGAGTGGGGGGTGGCGCAGAGCACAGCGACATCCCACGAGGCGATGTCGTATTGGGACGTCTGGGACAAGAGGATGGCTTTAGGGAAAGAGTGAGAAGAGATGACTTTCCCACAGCCTGGCAGCTCAAGGTGGGGATAGAATAGCAGGACGGGGGTAGGATAGGCTCAGAGGCAGGAAAGAAAGAAATTCCTATGTGGGCCTCCATCTTGCCATCATCCATCGTACGCCATTAAGAAACAAGACAAAACAGGGGGCTCTAGGCCTATTTCCTATTTCCTCCTAGGGCGGGGTTGGGGGAGGGTTTGGGACACTTCTTCCACAGGTGACTAAGATAGAAGCCTGGTCTTTTAGGAAATTGCGGTCTCAATGGGGGCTCAGAATGGCGCTCTGTTACCACCATGTTTTCCTTTTCAAAGGGCTTTTTCCTGAAGCAGATTGTTGAATCTTCGATAACCCGACACAAGACGAGCCCAGAGAGAGGAATGAAAGCATCTCACTCCACGTCAGCAGCCAGAGCAGCGCGCCTGAGGCCTCAAGCTGGCAAGAACACTCGACGGCTGTAGATCATTTTGCCATTTATTAGCGTCGATGGTCTTCATAAAAGCTTTGTGAGGTGGACGAGAGGAGACAGGCAATATGACTCCCACTTTTCTTGACTCCAAGGGTCAAGTGAGTGACCTGCAATGAGGAGGTAACGACTTGCTCTAGAACCCACATCTTCCTACTCCTACTTTCATCTTTCTCCATATTTCTTTCCTTCTGGCTGAACGCCACCTTGTCACAAATGTCTCCACGCCATACCATTTAGAGAGCAGAGAAAGCTAGTCCTGGAATAACTCAATTTGAGGAGAATGTCTTGGGCCCCGGTTTAGTCTCTTAGCAACCACATATATTTAGTGGTGACTACTTCTCTGCCCATAGAGCATAGCCAACATGGACTTGGTTTCATATGTATCCCTTGAGCTGGATCATAATTTAACTACAGCTTTGGTTTCAAAACTCTAATGATCCCTTCATACTCAGAATCTTCTTTTTCACCCTCTGTCCTCTGCCTATGATGGATGAAATCCTGACACTTTCTCATTTTAGAGAGAGACTTTCCTTAAGAGGATGATGCCAATGAAAGCTATTATTTCCCCTTGAAGGTGGTTTATGACTTCAGTAAACTTAAGGGAATTTATCTAGGTGCAACCTTTTGGGGGAGCAGTCTGCCAGGGAGACTCTACAAACCTAAAACACCTCCTCTGACTTGTCAGTTCCACTTCTGGACTCTGTCCTATGGGAAGCAAATCGAAAATGATTTTCGAAAATTGATGCGTACACATCGGCATCAATGCATTATTTAGCAGACTGGTTGAGTTCAATTTTATACAGTCAAAAAATAGAATATTATGCTTTCATTAGAATCAATCATTCTTTTCGTGGTGGAATACTAATTATATTAGTTAAGAAAGCAAGCAGAATACGTACATGTGGATTATGAACCCAGCTGCGTGAAACCACGGGGAGGAGAGAGAAACGCACCAAAGTGTCAACAATGGTTCTATCTGGGAGGCGCCATATTGGTAAATTTTCTCTCTTGTGCATATTTTTCTGTTTCTCTCAGGTTTCCAGCAGCAAGTGTGCGCTGTTCTTATGATCAGTAGAGGAAATGAGCTTTGAAAGGCTCTGCTTCTGTGTCAGTGGAGGGTTTTCACACGCGTCTGCTTTGGAGAGCTCTAAGAATGTGCTCCAGGGAACGAAGTGGGAATAGCGGAATCTTTCTGGCACTGGCCTCCCCGCTTCTCCCCTTGATTCCCTACAGCTCGTTCTCCGCACAGCAGCCAGAGGGATGCTCTTAAAATGTAAGAACAAAACAAATAAATAAATAAAATAAAATAAAATGTAAGAACAAATTTCACTCCTTCAGTCAATATTCTCTAGTGGTTTTCCATCTCATTAAGGTGGTGTCTGTACCAGCTGACAAAGCCCCATGGGATCCGCTGCCTCCTCCCCACCACCCGTGCTCCCCACCTCCACCTCCTCCAGCCACACTGCCTTCCTTGCTGTCTGTCCCTTCAAGAGGCCAGGAAAACTCCTGGAATGTTCCCTCTGCCTGCAAGGCTCTTCTCTCAAACACCAGCATAGCCGCCCCCCCCCCCCGCCCCCATCCGCACACCTTCCCTAAATGTCACCTTCTCAGTGAGCCTTCCCATCCACCCAGTTCAGATCCTAGATAGCCGTCCTACACTCCCGATCCCTCTTACCGGATTCATTTTTCTTTTGTCTGGAGGACACATCATCTTTTAATATACTACACAGCTCACTTAGTCATCACAGTCTTTAAGCTGTCATTGGCAAGGCAAGAGATAGAGCTCTCCCAGCTCACTGGCACTGTGATAATGTGCAAATCACCTTTTGTGCCTTTCTTTGCCTCTTCCAAAAAAAAAAAATTTTTTTTTGGCAGAGAAATGAGCACCCTGTTTAGTCTCCCATTTGTCTATTTGTGTACTACAACTGGACATGTAAAGCTACATCACATGGGCCATTGTATATGATTTAGGTCTCTTTGAGTCATTGTCAAGTACATTTCCAAAATGGCCCTAATATAAGGATATACTTAATTTCATTGAAATTTAGGGGCGCCTGGGTGGCCCGGTCATTAAGCATCTGCCTTAAGCTCAGGTCATGGTTCCAGGGTCCTGGGATCGAGCCCCGTGTTGGGATCCTGCTTGGTGGTAAGCCTGCTTCTCCTTCTCCTGCGCTCCCTGCTTGTGTTCCCTTTCTCACTGTCTCTCTATCAAATAAATAAATATATAAAATCTTAAAAAAAAAAAAAGAAGAAGAAATGTGTATGTATTTGGTTTTTTGAAGGGGTAGTGCGCATATCTGGCTCAATCATCCAAAGATGGAAAAAGGTAGATGGTGAAAAATTTCATTTATATCCCTGTCTCCTAGTTCTTCAGTGCCCCTCGCTAGTGATAATTATTGTTAGCCAGTTTCTTGTATATCCTTATAGAGATATTTTATCCCTACTAGAGTAAATTCATACCTAATATATAGCTCCCTTTACTGCCTGATAGCAGCCTACTGTATACACCATTCTCTACCTTGCTTTTATGCCTACTGTATCTAGAAGGTCTTTCTGTAGCAGTACATAAAGATTCTCCTTATTCTTTTGTAGTGGCCTGTTAGTCCATTGTGTGTAAGCACCAAAACATTTTGTAAAGAACTTATTTTTAAAGATTTTATTTTTAGGGGCAGCTGGGTGGCTCAGTGGGTTAAAGCCTCTGCCTTCAGCTCAGGTCATGATCTCAGGGTCCTGGGATCGATCCCCGCATCGGGCTCTCTGCTCAGCGGAGAGCTTGCTTTCCCCTTTCTCTCTCTGTCTGCCTGTCCACCTACTTGTGATCTCTATCTGTCAAATAAATAAATAAAATCTTTTAAAAAATACATAAAGATTTTCTTTTTAAATCCTCTCTATACTCAACCTGGGGCTCCAACTTACAACCCCGAGATCGAGAGTCCCATGCGGAGCCAGCCAGGCACCCCTGCATGTGTCCGAATTCACTTACCCGTCCCATGCTGGGAGATATCTGGATGCCTACATGGTACTTGCGTACAAGTCAGTTTGTACATATACCGCTTCATCTGTATCTAGGGGTAGATCAGTTTGTCGCTTTGTGCTTTTATAGTACTACTGCTTATTAGATGTATCTTATTAGATGTAGATATGAGGACACAGGGTTAACAAGGCATCGTTCTCTGGGTCACCTGGCTGGCTTGTTTGGTACAGCGTGCCGAACGCTGGGGTTGTGAGTTCGAGCTCCACTTTGGGTGTGGAAATTACTTTAAAAAAAAAAAAAGGTGCCATCTTCCATAAAGTAATGTGAGATTTCAATGTCCTTCGAATCAAAATACCTATAGGATCAAGTCCTGGAACTGTCACACCTTGACACACCTTATGACACACCTTGCTCAGAGAAACAGCCCAAATCTCACTTTGCCCACAAGGCCCTCTGTGATTCCTCCTGTTACTTCTCTGACCTCATTTCCTCCTTTCTCTCTCTCTCTCATTCACTTTGTCCTAGGCACACTGGCCTCCTACCTCAGGGCCTTTGCATGAGCTGATCCTGCTTGTTGGTGTGGTTTGTTTTCTCGCCTCCCCCGCCATGTTCTCAATGAGGCCTGTCTTGATCACCTGGTTTAGGACTCCCCCACCTCCTATCTTCCTTCCCTATTTTGTCTTCCTCCATCGCCTTTGACTGATCTGGACGCTGTGTGCATTTGCTTTTTCATGGAGTTAGAACATAAGTACCAGGTGAGCAGAGGTTTTCCCTGTTCTGTCCACGGTAGTCTCCCTAAGGCCTAGACCAGTAGTTGCCCAGTCAATATTTATTGATTTAAATAAGCATGTGAGGATAGTGAGAACTCTTGGCGGGGGGGGGGGGGGACAATTAATGGGTTGGGGTAGTTATTAGCTTTACTAAATAGTAAAATTTGTTATAAAGCAAAAAATAAAGGAATTTGGTTCCTGGACCAAGAATAAATTGAACAGAACAGAAGAGAGTATTCAAAAATAGACCCAAATCCATATGCGAATCGGAAATTTGAAGAAAGTCACATATGAAATCAAAACAAGAAAAGATGGATTATTCAATAAATGGGTTTGGAATGCCTCTCTAGTCACTTGGAGAAAATAGGATGAAAATTCTGTGTCTCCTTTCACACCAGAGGATCAAAGATACACATGGAAAAAATAAATCCCTCCAAAATCCAACACTAAAATTGGGGCAATTAATTTGTAATCAGAAGACCACTTTTCTACACAGGACACAAGATGAAGACGAGATGTAGGAAAAGATTTATAAATTTCACAAAACCTGAAAAAGCTTCGGCAGGGAAAATTACCATTACTAGTGTCAAAAGACAACACATACTAGTGAAAGCTTTTCAACATACCTGGCTGATGACTAATTTCCTAAAGTTGCAAAAAGCTCTTATAAACCAAATGAGAGAAAGATAAAGAACCTGACAGAAAAATGAATAAGCAGAACAAGAAATCCCAGGGTCAATCAATAGTGACAAAGGGCCGACTTTCATTTATACCTTTACAAAGGCAGATTAAAATATCAAGAAAATACATTTTTCCACATCGGATTGGCAATGACTCAACAATTTGTTAATAGCTCTACTAGCAAAGAAGAGAAATGGGCGTTCTCACCTGCTGCTGGGGGTGGGCAGTTTCCGGTCCTCTCTTGGCAGAGCACTTTGGCCAAGATCTCTCAAAATAAAAGCGGGGCAGTGCTCTCCGACCCAGCAAGTCCACATCTAGGAACCTGTACCACAGAGACAAGGAGAAAAGATCAAGGATGTACACCGAGACATTGTTTGCATGAGAAAGTAAAACCTGGGGGGCGTCTGGGTGGCTCAGTCAGTTGAGCTTCCAACTCTTGAGTTTAGCTCAAGTCATGATCTCAGGGTTGTGGGCTCTGGGCTGGGTATGAACCCTGCTTAGGGTTCTCTCTCTCTCTCTCCCTTTCCCCCTGCTGCCCCCCTGCACTGCATGTGCACTCTCTCTGTAAAAAATAAAATAAAATAAAAACAATTCAAAAATAAAAACAGGATTATCCAATAATAAGGAAAACCAATTAAATATGGAAATGTTTTATTTATTTTTTTTTAAAGATTTTATTTATTTATTTGACAGACAGATCACAAGTAGGCAGAGAGGCAGGTAGAGAGAGAGAGGGAAGCAGGCTCCGAGGTGAGCAGAGATCCTGATGTGGGGCTCGATCCCAGGACCCTGAGATCATGCCCCGAGCTGAAGGCAGAGGCTTAACGCACTGAGCCACCCAGGTGCCCCAGAAATGTTTTATTTTAGAGAGAGAGTGGGCATGCGCACGAGCAGGAGGCGGGCAGAGCGGAGGGAGAGAGAGACAATCTTAAGGGGCTGGATCTTATGACCCTGAGATCATGACCTCAGCCGCAATGGAATTAGGGGTTTAACTGACTGAGCTGCTCAGGGGCCCCCAAAACACCAGTTAAACAAACTGTTCCACATCCATACAGTGGAACACTCTATAGCCATTTAATAAATGACTTGGGATCTTACATGTGATTATGTGATACAAGATACAGTACATGCATACCACACGTGTAGTGTATTTCTATTTGTGACAGAATGGATACCCATGTATATTATTGTATCTGTATAAAAAGCATTCTGAATAGATCCATAATGTAGCAGATGGTGGGACTCAGGTCTGTGTTGGGGGAGAGAAAATTTTGCTTCTCATTTTGTAGCCCCTGTCCGGTCCTCATTTCTTGCAATGCGTCACATGTATTGTAACAAAATAAATAAATAAATAAGTTAAATTTTACTCTAAAAATTGGCCTCATTCTAAAGACTGAGGTTCAGCTATAGATTGAACTATGGGTTGAAGGCAGCTTACTCCGCATCCCTGTTATCTTTGTTATAGCCATGGCAAGAAGAGCTTTGGCGAGGCTGGAGGCTAAAATTAGACGAGAATCTGTGGAATTAAGATGTGACTAGGTTTGCGCTCCCCACCTAGGACTACAAGGTGACCCAGGAAGAGTTCGTGAATCCCTCTGCCCCAGTTACTAAGTGGTATATAAAGCAAATCCCAAACAACACTGGCTTCGAAGAGACAGGGCGGTCTGTTCTCTCCGACAAAAGGTAACTCGAGTTGTGCGCTCCGTGGAAACCATGAGATAATAAATTTGTGTTTAAGCTGCTAAATCAGTTTGTGGCAGCTGGTTAGTTACACAGCTCTTGGGAGCCAATACAGAGGATGGTAGAGCTGGATTCTTCTAGATCGGGGCTCAGCCAACTATGGCTTGGCTCACACGCCAATTCCAGCCCATGGCCGCACTTTGTAAGTGAAAGGTTTTATTGGCACATAGCCACACTGATCGCTTTCCATAGCATCTTTGTGCCTCTGTCTGCTTTTGTGCTGGAGAGCTGGAGTTGAGTAGTTGCTATGCCTAAAATATTCAGTCTGGTTCTTTATGGAAAAGGGGTGCTGACACCCTCTCCTCCACCCCACCCCTCCCCACAAGGAGATCTTGAGAAAACCACCTGAGATCCAGCGGTTTACTTGGGTGGTGACCCCTGGCAAGCACCAGGAAGTGGGGGAGGTGAGACCGGGCAGGAAGGCGAGCACTAAAGAGCGTGTTCTCCAGCCGGCTGGCCTGTGGGTGACGGAGGCTTCATCCCACCAAACAGCTCTGGGAAGGGACACAGAGCTCGCGCCTCGGTTATCCATGTGACAGGCAAGGGAGCTGGAGTGTTTACCAAGTCCATCCTTCGTTGGTTGCTGGCTGCCCCTCCTGTAGCTTGGGAGAAAACCCTTGGGCAAGAAGCTGTGAATACAGGCAGTTGGAAATCAGCCTTAAGTGGTTAAGTCCCAGCAGGTAGAGGCAGGGCAGAAACAGGGTCGGCTGCAAGAGGGAAAAGTGCCGGTGTAAGAGTCCAGCTTCTCTCCACGCCCCACCCCACTAATCCCCTCTCCCCGCAGAGGAAGGGGACCGGGAGGAAAGGTCCATGTCATTGGTGAACTTGGAAGAAGGAGGTAATAAGCGTGCTCGGCTCAGGCTTTCTTGAGTTGTTTCTTTTCCAGATTTGTCTGCCCACGGAGGGTCCATTCTGGTTTGCTCTCCACCGTGAGAGAAGCTTATGGGGTGGGCACTGCCCCAGAAGTAGCAGAGCCCACAGTTAAGTTCAAGTCGGCAAGAGTGTATGGAAAAGTTCATTGTCCCCTGGATTTAAGGGTCTAGTCTTTAATCATCTCATCAGGAACAAAGTTGAATGTTTCTACCTCCATTTGTGGGACTCGTGAATTTATTTCTCAGATGATCTTAAACTTGGGTGGAAGGAGGGTTGCAATTTGTTTTCAAAGATTTTATTGTTTTTAAGTAATTTCTGCACCCAACCTGGGGCTTGAACCAACAACCCTGAGATCAAGAGGCCCACACTCCTCCGAATGAGTCTTGGGGGGAAGGTTGCAGTGCCCAGTTTGTGGAATGGGTGTCTTGTGGCTATATTTACTCAGTGGGTTGGTTTCCTTATACGCAACAGGTCTAAGAAGAAGAGAGATAGAATGTTGTATCAGAAATCTGGTTTCTGAACTAACACACAAAACTATTTTGCTGGGAAGATGACAGCAAAGTGCTATGCACTGAAAATGCTCTTGATAGCTTCACACTCCTTTCCTCATAACTTGGGCAACAATGGACTTTTGTTACCTGAACAGGCACATTATATTCTACAACAGAAATGACAAATGTGCATGTCCACCATGGAGAGAGACTTGCCCAGGGACTGCCATTTACCCTAGAGAGAGTGGAAGGGGCCACAGACAAGAGAATACTAATGCCTTTTATGGATTCTTTTTAGAAACTTGATTCTTGCTTGGTTATAATGAGATTCTCTGCTCCTTGTGTTGTATCTGTGTGTAATAACTTCTATTTCCAGTATACCTTTTTTTTTTTTTTTTTTTTTTTTTTTTTTTTTTTTTTTTAAGGTAGAAACAGGGGTGCCTGGGTGGCTCAGAGGGTTAAGCCTCTGCCTTCAGCTCAGGTTATGGTCTCAGGGTCCTGGGATGGAGCCCCACATCGGGCTCTCTGCTCAGCGGGGAGTCTGCTTCCCCCTGTCTCTGCCTACTGTTCTGCTTACTTGTGATTTCTCCCTCTGTTGGATAAATAAATAAAATCTTTAAAAAAATAAAAAATAAAAATAAAGTAAAATAAAAAGGTAGAAACATCTCATGAAATGGGGCCCTAACAGGAAATAGAAAGAAAAATGATACATGCAGGGAAAGAGAAAAGTCAAAGTGAGTTATTATCAATGTGATTGACGCGGGGGGCAGAGGATGTGAGTCAATAATGGGAGGAAGTCACCGTGGCTGTCCTCCGTCTCGAATAGCCCAGATCCTGACCGTCCTGACGTGGGGCTTTCTCACAGTATGGCGGCTGGCTACGTGGATCAAACAGGATTAGGTAAGAAGACTCTAAATCACAGTAGTTCAAGAAGATAGAAATTTTCTTCTCTCATGTAAAAGGCAGGATAGGGTGGTCTGGAGCGGGTACAGCTGTTTTGTGCTTAATGAAGTCCTCAACGATTCAGGCTCCTTTCGTCTCACTGCCCCCCAGTCCCCAGGGTGTGACCTTCAATCTACGTATGAGATGAAGACCAGGACTCTAGCCACCACGTGAAAATTCTGGGCAGCAGGAAAGGAAAGACACGAAGAAACCTTCACCTGGGTATGTGCCAGCTGTCTTTTAAAGGAGGTGACTGTCAGCAGCCATGGAACCCTTTTGTTCATACCTCATTAGCGGGAACGTAGTCACAGCCGCACCTAACTGCAAGGGAGGCTGGGAAATGTAGTCTTTCTATATGTCCAGCTAAAAATCAGGGTTTCTACTACTGTGAGAGAAGGGACTTTGGATATTGGGGAACAGCTGACAGTCTCTGCCACAGTGAGCTAGAAACCAATCACTGGGATTGTCCTCCATGTGCTGGTGCTGGTCCCGAAGGCTGGTCCCTAGGACGGGTGCCAACCTCCAAAAAAGTACTCACTGGGCTCTGTTGAAATGTAAACAAATCTGTGCGATGTGGTTGATTTCTTATTAGTTATTTTTTAAGGGACTACCCATGGGAATGTCTGTGGAGCTCCCTAAGACCCTGTCCACTTCTGCCACCCTAGGACACAGAGGGAACATTCTTTTATGCCCACGTCTGGCTGCCTGAGACCCCTCTGCCTCCGACCATGGGCCGTATTTTTTCTAGAGTCTTGCTCCTGCCATGGGATTCCACCCAGGAGGTGAGACACAGTCTCCTCTAGGATCCTTAGGGGGGGGGTCTGCATTAATTAGAAAGCTTTTGGCTGCAAGGCAGATGGCCTAAAAGTATGGATTGAATCATCTCATATGACAAGAAGGTTGGACTTAGAGAGGCTACTTCCTTGCCATTCTCTTGGCTTCCTGCCCTTAGTCATAAAATACTTGCCATGGTGCTAAGAGTCACATTCTCTCATGACCCCCTCCAAAGCAGGAAGGAGTTTACTTTCTCTCAAGGAGGAAGAAATCTTTCTGGAACGCTCCTCCTCAGCAGCAACCTGGGGAGAACTGGGTCACGTGGCACCTCCTCGCCCACACACTGGCAAAGGGCAAGATAACCGTGGCTGATTTAGAACAATCATGATTCATTCCCTGGAGCTCAGCATGTTGTCATCCGATGGCTGATGTCAGGGTTCAGGACAACCTGTGGTGTCTGCCACAGCTTCTTTCTGTCCTCTCTTGCTTCAGGCTTTTCTGGAGGAGGGCTTATAAAACCCAGAAATGTATCTGCGTGGGGAACCGCCCATCTGACCACTGTTCCTCCCGGGGAATCATCACCTGGTGGGGAGGAATGGCCGAGAGAGTGTGACAACGCACTGTTGAAATTGACCTCCTGTTCTCCAGTCTCTACGCCATTTGCGTCTCTGAGTTCCACTTACTTCCCTGGAGTGTGAGGCGTCGGGGAACTCAGAAGTCCAAAGAGGACTCTTATTTTCCCTATTTCTGGATCTCATCTCTTCCCAGAGTTAATGAAAGACTGGCCAGAGTTAATGCATGACTGTTACAGGGGAGGGTACTTTCTGGTCCCTTTCACCTGTAACCCCAGGTAGACAGCAGCTCCGTGAGGCCAGAAGTTTGCTTTGGTACCCCAGCACCTGCCAGCACCTGCCAGTGAGTGCTCAAGTGGTCCTAATGGAAAGGAGAAAAGGCGTCTCCTTTGAGCAGGAAAGGAAGCTGTCGAGTAAGTCGGCAGGTTTGAATACGCACAAGTCAAGAGAGATGACATTTCAGCTCACCAAAGAGTATTATCTGAGTCACTACAGGGTTGATCAATCATGTCTACTTCACAGAAAGGGCGTGGAAAGAGGCTGTAATGGTGGGAAATGTTCAAGATGGGAGGGATTGTCCCCAGTGCTATGATGCCACCGGATACAGGGGAGAACTTGGTTCCAGAATCCTTTGAATTCATGCAAATTGGTCTGCTCCGAGGAAGAGCAGCTTGAGATTTAAAGCTCACCTACGGAAGAGCCTTCTTAACACAGGGGATTAGGAAGCTATTGTCTATATTCGGTAGAAACTTAGAAACACATTACATTAATTCAAAGCGTACAACATAGTGATTCAAAGACTCTATATGTTACCCCGTGCTCACCACAAGTGTCCCTACCATCTGTCACCAGGCAACGCTATTATAGTATCATTGACTACATTCTCTATGCTGTACCTTTCGTTCCCATGACTGATTCATTCTGTAACTGGGAGCCTGTGTCTCCCTCTCCCCTTCATCTGTTTCGTTCCTCCCCTCACCCCACTCCCCTCTGGCAACCAGTAGTTCATTCTCTGTATTTATGGGTCTGATTCTGCTTTTTGTCTGTTTATACATTTTTTAAAAAATTCTATTTACTTAGCAGAGAGAGAGCGACAGCGAGAGAGTGTGAGCGCAAGTGGGAAGGGCAGAGGGGGAAGCAGGCTCCTTGCTGAGCAGGAAGCCCGATGCCGGACTCGATCCCAGGACCCTGGGATTGTGACCTGAGCCGAAAGCAGAGGTTTAACCCACTGAGCCACCCAGGACCCGTGATAACAGCTTTATTGAGATATATTCCACATACTGAACAATTTACCCACTGAAAATGTACAATTTAATGACTTTCTGTATATTCACAGGGTTGCACCACCATCACCACGATCACTTTTTGAACATTTTCCTCATCCTGAAAGAAATCTCCTCCTCATTAACATTCCCTTTTCCTCAATCTCCTCAGCCCCTGGCAACCCCCAATCTACTTTCTGTCTCTATGGATTTACCTATTCTGGACATTTTATACAGATGGAATTATCTGATATTCAGAGACTGTATGTGGCTGTGAATTTCGTCACCCTCATAAGCAGTATCGCCACAGTGAAACAGACTAAAGAAACCCATATTGGGGACGCCTGGGTGGCTCAGTTGGTTGGACGACTGCCTTCGGCTCAGGTCATGATCCCGGAGTCCCGGGATCGAGTCCCGCATCAGGCTCCCAGCTGCATGGGGAGTCTGCTTCTCCCTCTGACCTTCTCCTCGCTCATGCTCTCTCTCACTGTCTCTCTCTCTCAAATAAATAAATAAAATCTTTAAAAAAAAAACAAACCCATATTGATCATGAAATGGGCATTTTCACATAAGCAGGCCATTGTCTGGTCATATACAAAAAAGATATGGAATGATCACTAATTCCCTTAAAATACCTGTGCTATTTGGAAATGAATACAAACATGGTAAGGCTATATTTTTGGCTTAGAGTGTTATGAGTGTCATTTTCACCAAAAATGTTGTTCCTAGTTTTTTTTTTTTTTAATATTTATTTATTTGACACACAGAGAGAAGCAGGCAGAGGGAGAAGCAGGCTCCCCACTGAGCAGGGAGCCTGATGTGGGACTCGATCCCAGGACCCTGGGACCATGATCTGAGCTGAAGGCAGATGCTTAACGACTGAGCCACCCAGGTGCCCCTGTTCCTGGTATTTCTTTTAATCTTTGACTTTCCTGCAAACTTACAAATTTGGGGCCTTCCGTTTTCTGTGTGCTCACTTCCAAGGGAAGAGCTGAAAGGCAGAAAGCAGAGCAATGAAGAACCTCTTCCTGACTTCTGCATTTCAAAAGCCCAGCCCCTGGGCCAGGTCTGTGCAGAGCTGTTAGGTGGGCTGTGTTCCGTGGCACTGTTGAGGCCCAGGGTGCATGGACAAGGGTCTGTGTCCCCCACCCCGGGGAAGAAGGGGTGCTTTGGTCTTAATGTGCGCCGAGATGCCCTATGGGCTGGCTGGCAGCAGCCCTCTCTTAAGCTAAGAACAGAAAGCGTCCAGATTTGGCCACAGATGGAGGAGAACACCCAAGTCAGAATCAGGCTTCACACACAGAACCTGCACACTGATGTGAGAGGGACTTGCAGAGGTGAGATCATATCCTTCCCCCTTTTAAAAACTTCTGCTTGGTTCTTGATGCTTCTGGTACAAATCTGTACTCATTTCCTCCAATGACCACGGCAAACCAAGACCGTCCGGGAGAACTGGGTGTGATGATGGAAATGTTCCGTGCAGCAGCCGCTGTGCTGGACAGCGCAGACACTGAACATCTCCTTCACTGAAGACAGTTCTTTTTTTTTTTTTTTTTAGATTATTTATTTATTTATTCGACAGACAGAAATCACAAGTAGGCAGAGAGGCAGGCAGAGAGAGAGAGAGAGAGAGAGAGAGGAGGAAGCAGGCTCCCTGCTGAGCAGAGAGCCCGATGTGGGGCTCGATCCCAGGACCCTGGGATCATGACCTGAGCCGAAGGCAGAGGCTTTAACCCACTGAGCCACCCAGGTGCCCCACTGAAGACATTTCTGTCAGAGAACATTGTTCCTTCAGAGACCAGCCCTGAGACAGGGTTTGGAATTTATTGGGAAGGGGCAGGGAGGGGGAAGATGAGGCAGGGAGGGCGGGCAGCCAGAAGAGAACACGTCTGCACTGGGAGCGCGGGCGGTCAGCGTAGAGCACACGGTGTTGATCTCAGAATCATCCAGGGTAACTGATCGATGTCTTTCCCCACGAGTCCCCATCAGTCATTGATTGAGAGGGGCTCTCGGGGGGGCTTCATTCTCGACCACTTACACCTGTCCGCAGCACGGTCCGAGAAGGCTCTGGGGCCAGAGGGAGACTTCAGGCCAAGTCACGGTGGGCAGTGGCCGGAGTGGCAGGTGGAACAGAGCACTTGGGGCATCAGCAGTGTGCCCCGCCCCCC
The DNA here is from genome assembly GCF_030435805.1 of Mustela lutreola. Taxonomy (NCBI): domain Eukaryota; kingdom Metazoa; phylum Chordata; class Mammalia; order Carnivora; family Mustelidae; genus Mustela; species Mustela lutreola. The sequence goes on from NC_081308.1 coordinate 10,127,022, forward strand.
TCCCTCCCCCAGACAGGATCACAATGTTTCCCACATATCCTTAGAGACAGCTTTGCATATACAAATAGGAATATACAGGATACCTGTAAATCTGTGTGTATTTCGTAGTTTTCTGTTCATACAAATGGGATGCGATCGCCCCATACTTACTCTGCCGCACTTCGCTTTTTGCACTGAATGGTATATCCTGGAGCTCTTTCGTAGGAGCTGTTGCTTTAATTTCCGGTGCTTGGCTGTCTTTATCATGAAAGAGTTCAGACTTAAAGAGAAAAAGAGCTGCAGTGGCTTGGCTCAAAGAATGCAAAGAGGTTTGTGTTCAGCTTATGGATTGAAAAGGCAAGCTGTTTGTTGAGACTGCAGAGTTTGGTTCAAGGCATTTCAGGATGGTGTGATTTTCCTGTTAAAAACAAATCGGAATTTGCTCGGTGCTCAACTCCAGAGGCCTGTGGGCTGAGTAGACAATAGAGCTTGCAATCAATAGACGAACCTTCTGGGTTGCTGCCGGGAGCCTAAAGTAGCTGTCTTCAGGGGTATTGTTGAGGCCCTGTTCTGTCCCCAGCCCTCCTGGTAACCTGCTGTGTCACTGTGGAGGCTTCTTGACCTCCAAGGGCCTCTGTTTTCTTGTCTATCCAGTGAGAACAGTAGCACGCACCTGACTCTCTCTGGATGGCTTTGAGGCATGGACTGGGGCACGGATTGCAAACCCAAATGCCTTCGGGGCTCACCAGCCCGCTGGGAAGTCCCTGAGGTTGCTGCCGGTCGGAAGGAGGAGTAGGACTACAGCTAAAAGGGGTCAAAATCATACACAGCCCATCTCCCGGGTTGAATGAATCTTTAAAGGAATCTAGATCTTGGCCCAACCGAGCCTAGGCATGGCCTGCTTGCCGCCCTTCGGCAAGAGTGTGCACCTGTACATGGGAGCTGTGGTCTCTGCCTGGAGGAGGTGGCACGAGTGTGACGTCCTCTCCCACGGCAAGGGGCCCTCGCCACACCAGTTGGGGCAAGCGAGGTCGGGCCATGGGAATGACTCTAAAATGGGAGCAGCTTTAAGCAGCGAAGGTTTACCTCTTGGTCACACGAGGTGTCGCTGGAGGCGTGACGCCGGCAGGCACAGGGCGGGAGGCTCCCCCCACATCCTCCCCTTGCAGTCCCAGGGGGCTGACCAGCCAGGGCTGCGCTGGAGCCACACGCCGGCGGGCCGGGCTGGGCAAAGGAACGGAAACTCATGCATGGGGCTCGTGAAGGCTGCTGGCCAGACGGGTCCTGCGGCGCGGGCACCCTCCAGGGCAGTCTTCTGCTGTCTGGAAGAACTGGAAAGATCTGGGCACAACCCTGATGAGGCACATGTCCCTCGGACAGCCAGCCGAATGTGTGCGTTCCTTTCTTCTGTTTCTACAGTTTATTGGAGAAGGCTATACCTCATCTGGCTCTGTTCTTTATTCTTGGTTTTGGAAACATCCAGAGTGACATTCATCGCGTCTCCGGGATGGTTCTTCTTCCTCGTTGCCATGACACTCGATGCCTGAGCTCGTGCCAGCCGGAGCTGCGCCAGAGTGTCAACACTGTCTCCACTCCAGCTCCTGCTAGAACTGTGGGTCCTTCCTTTGGGGTCCATTCTCTGGCAAGTTTTTCTCCCGACTTGATTTTTGTACAGTTGTTTTAGGTTTACATGAAAATGCAGAGAAAGTTACAGAGATTTCCCATATTCTGCCACCCCACGTGCACAGCACCCCCCACCCCCACCCCGCTCTCCACGCCACTCGCTCCGGCCATACCTACGTTATAGAGGACGAGCGATCACGGACACATCATCGTCGCCCAGAGTCTGCAGTTTACCTTAGGGCTCACTCTCTGTGGTGCACATTCTGTGGCTTGGGACCCATGGATAAGCCACATAACCATCATTAACGTGCCATGCAGAGTGTTTCATGCCCTTACAACCCGCTCTCCTCCATCAGTTCCTCTCCCCCGACCCCGATCGGCAGCCACTTATCTTGCCGTGGTCTCCACAGTTTTGTCTTTTCCAAAGTGTCAGTTGGAATCGTACAGGATGTACCTTTGGAGATTGGCTTCTTTCACTTAGTAATACGCATGTAAGGTTCCTCTGTGTCATTTCATGGCTTGAAAGCACTGTTTTTCTTCAGCACTGAGTAACGGTCCATTGTCTGGGCGGACCATGGTTTATCCACTCGCCTGCTGAAGGACACCCTGGTTGCTTCCAAGTTTTGAAAATTATGAGTAAAGCTCCTATAAACATCCATGTATAGATTTTTGTGTGGACGTAAGTTTTCAACTCCTTTGGGTAAATACCAAGAAGCATGATTATTGTATTATATGGTAAGAGTATGTTTAGCTTAGTGAGAAGCTGCCAAACTATGTTTCCAAGTGGCTGGACCACTCTGCATTCCCACGGGCAATGCATGCGAGTTCCCTGGGGCTTGTTGGTCTGGGTTTTGGCCATTGTCTAACAGACTCACAGACTCGCAGTGCTTGCTCACTATTGTTTTAATTTGCATTCCCTAATGGTAAGTGATGTGGTGCATCTTTTCATATGCTTATTTGCCATTTGTATATCTTCTTAGTTGGGGATTTTTGCATCTATGTTCATGCGGCATGTTGGTCTGTAGTTTCCTTGTACCGTCTTTGTCTCGTTTTGGTATAGGAGTAATGCTGGCTGAAAGACCCGCGGATCCCCTTACCCAAGAATCCAACACTGCCACAGGATGCAAACAGCAAGAGGTTCTTTATTGTTACGCAGGCGCCTGCGGGTGGTCAGCGCGCGCCTGCGGGTGGTCAGCAGCTCCTGCTAGCTGAGCACACCTGGCTGGGGTGGTGCCGGGTTTTTATAGACAGGTACATACAAGTCCCGGATGGGATGGGGCCGATTGGCTGACAATTTGAACATTTGAAAAAAAGGCATACTTGGTGTTAGTGGATTGGCCCTGGAAGACCCCCGCGCGCGAAGAGAAAGGGCAGGAAGGGGAAACAAAGAGGGGAAGTTTGACCTGATTACTCAGCAGAAAGACATCCTGCCTACCTGACTATGCAGCCCCCTGTCTACGTGACCTACATGACCATGCAGCCCCCTTGCCTACGTGACCATGCCCCGGCTATTAGGAGAGGGCATCTTGTTCAAACAGGAGTCAAGTGTCATGCCCTAAAAGCCAAGCGGTTACAGAAAGGCAAAAGAGCAGTTACATTGAATTCAACCCTGGGGGAAGGGTCTTTTCATTGCAAGGGGAGGAGGGGTACTCTTACACAACAAAAGAGCAGTTAATTAGTTAACGACGGGGGGGGGGGGTGTCTTTCACTGGCCTCATAGGATGAGTTATGAAATATTCACACTGCTTCTGTCCTTTTTTTTTTTTTATTAAAGATTTTATTTATTTATTTGACAGACAGAGATCACACGTAGGCAGAGAGGCAGGCAGAGAGAGAAGGGAAGCAGGCTCCCTGCTTGATCCCAGGACCCCGAGATCATGACCTGAGCCGAAGGCAGAGGCCTAACCCACTGAGCCACCCAGGTGCCCCGCTTCTGTCCTTTGAAAGAGATTGTAAACACTTGGTATGGTTTCTTCCTTAAATATTTGATAAAATACACCAATGAACCCATCTGGGCCTGCTGCTTTCTGTTTTGGAAGATTGTAATTATTGATTCAATTTCTTGAATTGATATAGGCCTATTCAGATAATCTATTTCTTCTTGGGTGAGTTTTGGAAGAGTGTGTCTTGTAAGGAATTGATCCACTGCATCTAGGTTATCAAAGTTGTAGGCACAGAGTTCTTCGAAGTATTCCTTTATTATCTTTTTAATTTCCATGGGATCTGTAGTGAATATCATTTCTGATATTAGTAATTTGTGCTACATTTTTTCTTTGTTGCATTTTAATCTACTCATTCTCTGCCTTTTGTATTTTTTTTTTAAGATTTATTTTTCTCGGGTGCCTGGGTGGCTCAGTGGGTTGGGCCACTGCCTTCGGCTCAGGTCATGATCTCGGAGTCCTGGGATCGAGTCCCGCATCGGGCTCCCTGCTCAGCGGGGAGCCTGCTTCCCTCTCTCTCTCTCTCTCTCTGCCTGCCTCTCCATCTGCTTGTGATTTCTCTCTGTCAGATAAATAGATGAAATCTTTAAAAAAAAAAAAAAAAAAAAAAAAGATTTATTTTTCTCTTTGCCAGAGAGAGAGAGACAGAGAGATCACAAGCAGGCAGAGAGGCAGGCAGAGGCAGAGAAAGAAGCAGGCTCCCGCTGAGAAAGGAGCGATCCCAGGACCCCGGGGATCATGACCCGAGCCGAAGGCAGCTGTTCAACCGACTGAGCCACCCAGGCGTCCCTCTGCCTTTTGTAGCTTTAACCAAGCATTTTATATGAGTCTATTTCCTCCCCTTTCTTTCTTTTTTTTTTTTTTAATATTTTATTTATTTCTTTGACAGAGAGAGATCACAAGTAGGCAGAGAGGCAGGCAGAGAGAGAGAGGGGAGGAAGCAGGCTGCCCGCTGAGCAGAGAGCCCGACTCGGGACTCGATCCTAGGACCCCGGGATCATGACCCGAGCCGAAGGCAGTGGGTTAACCCACTGAGCCACCCAGGCGCCCCTATTTCCTCCCCTTTCTTAGAATATCAGTTACACTTTTAAAAAAAAGTTTTTTAGTGGTTGTCGTAGAGTTTGCAATTATATATTTACAATGAATCCAAGTCCACTTTCAAATAACACTATACCACTTCACACGTAGCATACTTTAAAATAACAAAATAATCCTAATTCCTCTCTTTCATCTCTTCATTACTGTCATTCGTTTCACTTGCATATAAGCATACATAGGTGTGTACACTCCTAAGGTATATACACAGTATACATAATTGAATACATTGTTGCTATTATTTTGAGCAAACTGTTACCTGTTAGATGAAGAAAAAGAAATGAAAATAAAAAATATAAAAGTAAAAGAATCTGACACCATACATAAAAATCAACTGAAAGTGTATTAAAGGCTTGGATATACGACTTAAACCCACAAACTCCTCGAAGAAAACATAACGCGTAAGCTCCTCAATACAAGTCTTGGCATTGACTTTTTTGGATTTGACACCAAAACCAAAGGTAACAAGAGTAAAACCAAAAAATGTGACTACATAAAACTAAATAGTTTCTTACAGCAAAGGAAACTATCAATAAAATGAAAAGATAACCTATGGGATAAGAGAAAATATTTACAAGTCATGTATCTAATAAAGGATTAATATCCAAAATACACATAGAATTCATACGGCTCAAGAGAAAAAAGCCCAATCTGTTTAAAAATGGACAGAAGATATGAATAGACGTTCTTCCAAAGAAGGCATACAGTTGGCCAACAGGTGCATGAAAAAGTGTTCAACATCACTCATCATCAGGGAAATACAAAGCAAAGCCACAATGAGATATCTTTGTGAGATGTCATCTCACATCTTTTAGAATGGCTAGTATCAAAAACAAACAAACAAATAAATAACTAGCGTTGGTAAGGATGTGGAGAAAAGGGAACCCTAGTGCACTCTTGGGGTGGGAATGTAAATCGGCACATCCACTATGGAAAACCTCAAAAAATTAAAAATGGAACTATTCCAGAATCTAGCAATCCCACTTCTTGGGATATATCCAAAGGGAATGAAATTACTGTCTTGAAGAGAGATCTGCACACTAATGTTCCCTGCAGCATTATTCATGAAAGCCAGAACACAGAAACACCCTATGTGTCCACTGACGGATAAATATACAATGGAATATTATTTAGCCAAAAAAAGAAGGAAACCCCGCCATTTGCAACAACATGGATAAACCTTGAAGGCATTACGCTAAGTGACATAAGTCAGGCAGAGAAAGGCAAATACCACATGATCTCCCTTGTATGTGGACTGAAAGAAAACCCAAACAAACCCCAAATCCCTATAAACTCACAGATACAGAGAACAGATTGGTGGTTGCAAGAAGCAGGGAGGGGGTGAAATTGGTGAAGAGGGTCCAGGGTACAAACTTCCAGTGATCAGATGAATGGGTCTTGAGGATCTTATGTTAACAAGATGTATGAAAGTGGCCAAGAGAGTAAATCTTAAAAGTTCTCAGCCTAAGAAAAAAATTCTAACTATGTAGGCTGATGGATGTTAAAGTCAACTTACGGTGATCATTTTACTACATATACACACCAAATCATTATGTTGTATGCCTAAAACTAATACAGTATTATATGTCAACTACATTGGGGGGCCTGGGTGGCTTAGTGGGTTAAAGCCTCTGCCTTCAGCTCAGGTCATGATCCCAGGGTTCTGGGATTGAGCCTCAGGGTCCTGGCATCGAGCCCCACATCGGGCTCTCTGCTCAGCAGGGAGCCTGCTTCCCTTCCTCTTTCTCTCTGCCTCTGCCTGCTTGTGATCTCTGTCTGTCAAATAAATAAATAAAATCTTTTTTAAAAATGTCAACTATATCTCTTTTTTTGGTTAAAAAAAAAAGTAAAATTAAAAAGAAAAAGAAAGAGACCCCTGTTAGAATTTAGATTCCAAAAGAGGTAGCTGGATAGGTTAACTGTCATATACATACTGCTGAATCACTATATTGTATACTTGGAACTAATATGGCACTGTGTATTAAGTATACTGGAAATAAACTTAAAAGATATCTGCCAAATGATGGATTTTGTTTTCAAATGATCACATTTCAGATCGGTTTCTTAGCCCATGTCTCACACGTGACTCGTTAGCACACACCCACAGCCATTTTGGTGGGATGGACTGCCGCATTTCCCAAAGAACCTGACTTTTAACTTGGCAGAATGATCATACTCAGATATTCTGAATTTTTCCTTGGGGCAGACCAAGATTCTAAGTCTCTGTTGGACTAATATATCACAAATATTTTAAAGCAAGAGGGGGAATGTAAAGCATAACCTAATTCTCTTTCCTAGAGAGATTCTATTTTACTTAAACTCTATTTTTATACTGGTTAGAATCCTGGTCTTTGGCCAAGCACTTGCCTTGCACGTCTGCCCTTGCAGAGACTGGGGTGGATCGCAGCATGCTAATTAAGGGAGCTAGAAGTAGTTGGCAAAGCTTGCTCGCTCCTCACTTTCCCATGATCGCCTCCATCAAGCAGCCCTACCACCAGCTGAGGGAACAGAGATTTTCAATTCAGCTGGGATAAATGTTCTGAAAGGCTGTGCCCAGAGGAATGAGCAAATAGGCAGTGTTTCCCAACTACTTGAGTGTTTTTTAAAAAAAGAAATGTTCCAGAATAAAACAATCTTACCAAGATATGCAGAGAAAATATTTAAAAACAACAACAAACACATTGCTGGTCATGTTGGAATTTGACAAAATCATGTTAAAATAGCAGCTCTTAGTGTTTTGTTCAGGAGGGAAATGAACCACTTCACATATCCGCACTATCTTGAACAATGAAATTGCATTAAAACAACTAAACTTTACTTTAAAAAATTATTTAATTTTTTAAAATTAAAAATTTATTTAGGTAGATAGGTAGGTAGTTTGGGGTGCCCGGCTGGTTCGGTTGGTAGATCACGTGGCTCTTGACCTTGGGGTTGAGTTTGAGCCCCACAGTGGGAGTAGAGATTACTAAAAAAAAAATAATAATAAGCGGACTTTGAAATTTAAAAAAAATACAAAAAATGTTTATATTTTACCTTGACTGATTCCTTCTTTGATGCTCTTCCTTTCCCTGTGTGGATCCGAGTTTCCAACTGTACCATGTTCCTTTCTGAACTTCTGTTAGCATTTCCCGCGAGGCAGCAAATTTCAATTTTTGTTTGAGCAAGTCTTTATTTCTCCTCCACATTTGAAGTCCAGTTTCACCAGGTACAGAATTCTCAGTTGGTGGGATTTTTCTCTCAACACTTTAAATATTTCAGTCTACTTTCGTCTTGCTGGCAAGCTTTCCGAGAAGTTGGATATAACTCTCTAGGTAGGTGTTTTTTCCCTCTGACTTCTGGAGTTTTTCCTTTATCTTTGGTTTTCTGTAATTTGGAAATCATATGCCAAGGTGTAGTTTGGTTTTGCTTTTGGCATTTATCATGCTTGGTGTTCTCTGAGCTTTCTGAGTCTGAGGTTTGTTTGGTGTTTCCATTACTTTGAGGGAAATTCTCAGTCGTTACTGTTTTAAGTGTTTCTTCTGTTCCTTCTCCTTCTGGAATTCCCATCGTTGTGTACCTAACACCTTTTGTAGTTGTTCCACAGTCCTTGGATGTTATGTTCTGGTCCCTGCCCTCACCGCCCCCAGCCCGGCCCAGTCTTTGGTCTCTGCGTTTTGCTAGAGGATGGTCGATAGCTCAGAGATGGTTTTCCTCAGCTGTGTCCGGTCTACTAAGAAGCCCATTAAAGGCATTCTTCGCTTGTTCCAGGGTTGTTGAGCTCTAGCATTTCTTTTTGGTTCTTTGCAGGATTTCCATCCGTCCACGCTGTAGACTTTACCCCTGAGGGCCCTTAGCATATGAATCAGAGCTGGTTTTTAAGTTCCTGCTCTGATAATTCCCACATTCCTGCTCTGTCCGGTTTGGGTGGTTGCTCTGTGTCTTCGAATTGTGCCTTTGTCCTTTGTGATGCCTTGTAAGTTTTTCTGGCTCCCTGGACCTGAGGCACCAGCTGAAAGGAGCTGCTCTAATAGGCCTCTGGGCCAGTGGCGGGCGAGGTGCGCATTTGAGGAGCCTGCGCCAGTCCTGCGATCAGGTCCCTGTCTGGCAGTGGACCTGGGCCTCCGGGCCTTGAACAAGTGTTTCTCAGTGTTTGCTCTCCCCACGGAGGCGGGGAGGGACGGCTGGAGTGGGATATTTTCCATCCCCAGGTCAGTTAGGTTTTGATAATACCCCAGCAGGTGAGGCTGTGGGGAACGAGCTTCCCCTGAGGCATGCCCTCTTAAGAGACACACAGTGCTCTCCGGCTTATTTCAAAATGGGTCCTGTTCCTTGTCCCCTCCTGGAAACCGGAGGGGATTTTCCTCCAGTATTTATTTTTGCAATCTGGTCAAGCTCACAAAACTGTGGTGCCCGCCCCCAACCCCGGAGTTGTCCACACGAGGCCTCGGGCAGTTTGTCAACTAGACTTCATGTTCTTCCACCCCCGACCCCGGAGCCCAGACCCTTCCTTGGGCGCCGCAGTCCCTGCTGTGCTAAGCCACACCCCTCTCGGGCCCTGCAGGTTCGGTTCTCTGTTCGGTTCCTTCTCTTCCGGATCCCAGGAGACTTGCTGGGTTTTTGAGCTGTTCAGCTTTGTACTTGTTCTTAGGATAGAGGGGTGACTCCCAAGCTCCTGTGCGTGTTGAACCAGCCTCTGCCGGTTTTAAATCTCCACAAACAAGGGAATGAAAGGGATACATGCAAGTAATTTCAAAGTCAAATAATCCTGCAGCCCTTACTCAGAAAAGCAGCAGTCCCGGAGCCCGTCATCCCACACCTGATTCCGCTCCCTGGAGAACACCGTTGTCAGGTGGTTTTAAGTGCTAAGGAGGAGATAAGGGCCCTGGGGTGGGGGGGGGGGGGGGGGGGGGGGGGGGGGGGGGGTGTGTGTGTGTGTGTGTGTGTGTGTGTGTGTGTGTGTGTGTGTGTGTGTGTGTGTGTGTGTGTGTGTGTGTGTGTGTGTGTATATATAATATATATATATATATATATATATATATATGAGGGATGCAGTGATTTATGTGGGTGCTCAGAGGGTAAGCTGTTTGGCAAGGGGAATGAATACCAAATCCTGGGGGTAGGAGTGTGCCGGGCTGTTCTGGATCACTGCTTCCCACGACGATGTGTGGTGGAGTACTTGGGAGGGGGTGTTAAAATGCAGATTCCGGTTCTGCAGGTCTGGGGTGGAACCCGAGATAAGCGCACTTGGAGTAGCAGAGGACGTCAGAGCAAATAGAGAGGGGCCGGTAGGCGGAACCGATGTCACCAAGCCCATAGGGGACCAGATCTTGAGATGCTTTAAAGGCCACGGTAGGAAGCTGGGCTATTGTTGTGATTGAGATGGGAGCAAAGAGATGTCATCTGCCTTCTTCTTTAGAAGCAGCTCTGCAGGGGCTGTGCTGAGGCAGGAGGCAAAGGCGGGTCCTTCGGACCTGGAGGCAGCCGTGGGGATGGGGGAGAGGCGGCGGCCCTGGTCCGCCCGAGTGGCAGGAGCGTTGCTTGAACAGAGTGGCCATTCCCGCCCCATCCCTCACGGCCATCTTCCCTCCAGCTCCACTGCCGCCCCTCTAGTCGGGGCCCTTACTTCTCTTCACTGCGATTGTGCGTGAGTAGATACTGCAGACACCTTCTCAAGAAGTGCTCCGTTCGGCCCAGGCCTGTAACGACCTTGCCGTTGCTTCCAGATCCATGGCCTAGCAGGGAGAGCCTGCGGGAACCGGCCCTTTCCCACACTTCTGGGTCATCACTGCCGTTTGTGACCCCGTTACCGTAGCCCAGGGCTTCAGGACCCTCCCCCCAGCAAACGCCGTGGAGGAGAGAGAGCTGTGGGGTATTTGCAAAGCCTGACAGGGCTGCCCTAACACCGCCCCGTCGCCTCCCATTCCCACACTTTCATCCACTCGTGCTCTCCCCTGTTCCTCGACTGTTGTGTCGCATCGCTTCTCTCAGTGCTACTCAGTACGGAGTCCAGGCACTGGCAGCGTTAACACCTGGGAGCTTGATAGGAAGGCAAGTTCATGGTCTCCCAGCAGAATACGGATTTGGAATCAGACAGCAGACAGAGCCCAGGAGCTCCCCTGGGGATTCTTACACACGCTCGAGCTTGAAGAACCAGTGATTACCCCCGTACTTCAAGCTGAACATCAGTACGCCCCTACACCGTATTTGCAAAAGCTGATCTAGACCACTGGGCTCACCCCCGGCTGCACATCTGGTTCATTGGGGCGGTGGGGCCCCGGGGGGGGGGGGATCCACGCAATTCCAATGTGCAGCTGGTCTGAGAATCTTGGGAGTTTGGCAAATGGGCCTACCTTGTTTCCCACACACAGCTACCTCTTCTGCCTCTCGCTGGGCGCTCTACCTGGACTGTGTGTCTGTGCCACTTGCATATTGTCTTGACTATCTATTCTAGGGACAGATGGAACCCAGATAGTTTCTCCTCCAACTGGTCTCTGATCCTCTTCTTTGAATTTCCTGAAGCCCCGTGGGTGGCTTCTATGGCACTTGTCGCCAAGACTCCTACATTGTTCTTTGTTAAAATGTAGCCTCATCCAATGTACTAGTGTTTCTCGAACTGTGTCCTATGGAGTATTCGTGTCCTGTCATAGACAAACGCTCATTTTGTGGAACAACTGTTCTTTGGTCAAAACATAAAAATTGAGGGGTGCCTGAGGGGTGTGGCTGTCAGTTAAGCGGCCAACTCTTGACGTCAGCTCAGGTCTTGATCTCAGGGTTGTGAGTTCAAGCCCTATGTTGGGCTCCAGTACTTAAAAAAATAAAAATAAAAATCGAGAAATACTGCACACCACTTGATTTCTGTACATTGCGCTTTGGGTTTTTCTCCCATCCCTAGACAACCATTTCTTCTTGCTTTGTTACTACATCTTCATGGAGCTGAAACTCATAGACCACGAGAACAGCCATTTCGAAGTAAACAAGTTCCACGGCATTTAGTAAATTCACAGTGTTGTGCCACCATCTTGATCTATCCAGTTCCAGAACGAGATTTTCATCACCTAGAAAGGCAACCCCACACCCACTCTCAGGCACTCCCCATTTCTACCCCACCTCTAGGCATTAGGCATGTTCTTTCCTTTTTACTTTGGCTCTATTTGCTCATCAGAAAACTGGGGATCAGACTTCATCGGGTGGTTAGAAGAAATGAGGCAGGTAATTTGTGTACCAGGATCCAATCCAGGATCCCACATGGTAACGAGTTGTCATGTCTCCTCAGTTTCCTCTGTTGACGATTTCTGTCCTTGTTTTTCATAACTCTGAGGGTTTTGAGAAGAGCTAGGTAGGCATTTTGTAGAATGTCCCTCAATTTGGGTTTGTCTGCTGTGTTTCTCACGATGAGACTGGGCTTATGGGTTTTGAGACCTACCACAGAGGTGAAGGGCCCTTCTCGTCACATCAAATCACATCAGGTAGCACGAGGTATCCACAGAACTGATTACTGGTGATGTTAACCTGGAGCGCTAGGAGAAGGTGGTGGCTGTCAGGTTTGTCCACCGAAAGTTGTCATTTTCCCCTTTCTATCCTCCGTTCTTTGGAAGCCAGTCACCAGCGCAGCCCTGACTTGGTAGAGGAGGGAGAGTGAGGTCTGCCTGCGAGAAGGGGCAGCATCTACAGACATTTGAAATTCTTCTGTAAGGAAGACTTGTTTCTTCTCATTTATTATTCAATCATTTGTGTATTTCTTTTCTACTCTGGGTTACAATCCAGCACTAGGTCGTATATTTGTTGTTCAAATTGTTCCAGTTTGCCCACTGGGAGGGAGCTCTTTCCGACTGGCCCCGGGTATCCCCTTGCCACGCCTCAGTCCTTCCCTGCCCCCACCCCAGGATGTTAGCTTTTGATGTACAGTTTGGTTTTCTTCCCCACCTGTGCACTGAAATTGCTTTAAGGTCCTTTAGATTACAATGGCTTCTAGATTGTCAGGCCAGCATCTGATTTTCTTTTCCTAGTTTACCAGATCTTTCTGTGTCAATACAATTCATCTCTTTCTTCCAAATTGCATTTCATTTTCTACAAACTTATTATGGCGTTTTCAAACACAGACCAAGCTACATAAAGAGCATAACGAATCTCCATGTGTCCATCTCCCAGCTTCAGCACTTCTTAACATTTTGCTCATCTTGTTTCTCTGGTCACCGCTCACATGCTCTGTCACTGGAATGCTTTATTTTTACTTTTATTAGACGGGGGGAGAGGACAGAGGGAGAGAGTCTTTTTTTTTTTTTTTTTTTTAAAGATTTTATTTATTTATTTGACAGACAGAGATCACAAGTAGGCAGAGAGGCAGGCAGAGAGAGAGGAGGAAGCAGGCTCCCCACGGAGCAGAGAGCCCGATGTGGGGCTCGAGCCCAGGACCCTGGGATCATGACCTGAGCCGAAGGCAGAGGCTTCAAGCCACTGAGCCACCCAGGTGCCCCGAGGGAGAGAGTCTTAAGCAGTGTGGAGCCTGACGCTTGCCTCAGTCTCATGACGGTTTGAGATCATGACCGGAGCTAAAATCAAGAGTTGGATCTTAACTGACTGAGCCACCCAGGTGCTCTGCCACTAGAATACTCTAAAGGAAATCCTAGGCAGGGGTACCTGGGTGCCTTAGTTGGAGAAGTACGTGACTCTTGATCTTGGAGTCATGAGTTCGAGCCCCATGTTGGGTGTAGAGATTAAATAAAACTTTAAAAAAGGGGGGGGGGGGTGCGACTGAGTGGCTCAGTTGGATAAGCAACTGCCTTCAGCTCAGGTTATGATCCCAGGGTCTTGAGATTGAGTCCCGCATTGGGCTCCTTGCTCAGCAGGGGGAATCTGCTTCTCCCCTCCCCCTGCTCATGCTCTCTCACTCACTCTCTTTCAAATAAACTCTTAGCAAAAGAAAGAAGGAAATCCCAGAATCCTAGACATTCTAGAAGTTCAGCTGTAAAGAGTAGTATCTTTAATAGGTAAGAACTTTAAACAAACAAAACAAAACATAACCACCAAAATACTATTACACCTAACAAAATTAGTAATTCTTTGATATCCTCTAACACCCCATATTCAAATTTCCCCCCAGATTTTAATAATTAATTTGCTCAAATTAGGATCCCTACAAAGTCACACATTACATCTCGTAACAGTCTCCCCCTCTTGCCACCACCCCTTCTGCAACAAACTTCTTAAAAACCCAGTTGTTGAAGAAACTAGGTTTCTTTTGTCCTATCAAAATTCATATATTCTGGAATTGTTTCATAATGATTGTATCTTTGTCTCTTCATAGTGTCTTTTAACATGTTAGTCTGAACTTCCTGCAAACTGGTACTTGGTCTTGGATTCTGTACGCGTACATGTATGTATCTGCAATATACTTGAGATCCCTCTTTATAGCTGTGTCTCTGTGTCTTTGCAAAAAATACTACATCAGCGGTGAAGTCCACTTCCCAATGCATCACAGTAAAAGCCATATTGTCTGGTTGTCCCACTTGTAATTTTCCCTTTCGAGACACCCATAGCTCCCGGCTTTCCTCCTCTTCATTCTTGCCATTTCTTCTCTGTTCCCTTCACAGACTTTTATGTTTTCAAGTCATTGTTCTTCAGGGCCCCGCTGTCACTGGCCTATATATATATATATATATATATATATATATATATATATATATGGTCTATATGGTTCCCTTTCCCAGATTCCTAAGGCTGAGGACTCAAACGTCTGTATTTTTGATGCAGACCCTCTCTCCACTGAATTCCAAAGGCCAATGCCCAGTGACTGGCAGGAGGATGTCCCTGTATGTCGCGAGCTCTTCAAACCCTGTCCTGTACGGAATTTGTCCCAAACCTCTTTCTCATTGTCTTCTTTACCTCGATGACTAGAACCACCTTCCAAGACGGAAACCTGAGCCACCCTAGCCTTTTCCTCACCTGCCCAAATCGCTGAGCCACAGAACATCTAGATCCTTGATCTCGCAAGTGTCTCTTTCCTTCTAGCTGCTCTAGCCTCATTTCTACAGTTCAGACACGACGCAAGTGCGCTACCCAGGGTCACACATTCTCAAGCGGAGCTAGGACTCGTACGTAACCCCATGCTCCAGCACGGAATACACTGGAATCTTGCCGAGGGCTGTCATCGGCCTCGATTCTTTGCTATGCTTTGGGTATATTGTGCTACATACATCTTGTGAATATGGTTGTAGAAGTCGACTTCAGCGGGGCGAAGCAGCCCAGTGGGAAGTTAAGGAGTCAGAATATCTGGATTTCACCCACTTCCACCACCCAAAGTGCACTCGGTTAAGTTGGTTAACTTCTCTGTACTGTTTCCTCATCTGCAAAACAGGGATCACACCCCCATCACTTTTCTGAAATCCCCAAAGCTCTGGAAACTGGTGTGTGTGTGTGTGTTTAAAATAATTTGTTTGGCCGCCAGACCTGACTTGACGGTAAGGATTTGATGGCAAAACCTGACCTGAATGAAACGGAGGATATTTATGGTTTTCACTTATCCCAGTTAGAATATCCTTCCATTCTACTGCACAACTGTCTTTGATGACAGGCTGCCCGCCCAGCCTGCTGGGACAAGTTCCAGAACATGCTGTTGTACTTCTGAAAAGTACAACAATGTCTGTATTCCACAACACATCTGACCTCAGGGTTTTGAAAAACAGGTTTTATATCTGAAATAGCTGCTTTACAGGTTTGTCACATGGGCTGGTTGCTAAAGCAGTTCGTATTCGTAGAGCAGTTAGAGAAGTGTGTGGCCGTAGTTAAGCCCCACAGGAGCATTTAACGTTTCAGGTACCAGTTAACCCTATGAATGCAGTGAAAGATAAACTGTATCAGAATAGAGTCTGAGGGGCGCCTGGGTGGCTCAGTGGGTTAAGTGTCTGCCTTAGGCTCAGGTCATGATCTCAGGGTCCTGGGATCGAGCCCCACATCGGGCTCTCTGCTCAGCGGGGAGTCTGCATCTCCCTCTCTCTCTGCCTGCCTCTCTGCCTACTTGTGACCTATCTCTCTCACCCTTTCTGTTAAATAAATAAAATCTATAAAAAAAAGAGTTTGATGAATTTGGGGGCTTCCATCAAAGTGGGGTTCCTACCATAGCTTTTCTGTAGAAAGAGATGAGTATCAGAGAGACGGGAAAGGCCCTTCCGAATGGCCCTCCGACCCTCTCCCTGCTCAGAAGCAAGCACTATGCTGAAGCTGCATGGATCTTATCCGTGCAGGGTTCTTGACTTGCAGACATGTGTACGCATCCATAGTGTGTATTTTGGTTTAGAACAAAGAACGACCCCGCCCCGAGAGGCGGAGGAGCCCGGCCCTTCCCTCCTCGGCCCCACGGCTGCAGCTCGAGCGCAGGCTGCCTGCACACCCGTCGGCTCTCCTCCTAGCAGGCCCGTTCCCCGCGGGAAGGCACTAGGGCTTAGCTAGGCGGAACAGAAAGGACTCAGAAACTCGCTCAGTCCACAAACGAATCAGTCACGGCCCCCCCCCCCCCCCCGACCCCAAAAAGCCAAAGGCGCCATCTGAGGAGCGGACAGGGAAACATTTCTGTTATCGGGAAGAAGTTTCATGCCCAGGGCTGCTGCCGGCTCTCTGGCAATCTGTGAAGGCAGGGACGACAGGGCACCGTTTCCTCGGGCTTGCCCACGGGGCCAGCACTGTGTTTGCCAGGCGCGAATTCGCATGCGGTCTTCGCGAGGACCCCACTCGGGGGCATCAATACCCCCCGGGAGAGGAAGGCCAAGCGGCTCGGCTCGCCCGCCCGCTCCTGCGCTGCCTGCAGGCTGGTCTCTTCGGAGGAGGGAATACGAGTCCTTTGTCAAGAGGATGGTTCACTCTCCAATAGCTAAGAATCTGCTGCAATTACAGGCTTTGGTTTGTATTTGTGCCCGAGCCACACTTATTTTCTACTTTGCTGTAGGAGTTTCACAGAAAAAAAAGCGAGAGCTACTAAGGCTTTGAAATTTTAGTCATGTGTCACCTCAGGGGAAGTTAATTCTGATTTTTGTCGGCAATATCCAAGCACAAATCACAGCTCCAGGAATACAATGAGAGCTTGGGAAAGTAAGCACCTGGGGCTGGTGAAAGCAATGCATTTGTCTCAGGGCAGGGGCTGAAATGTGGCGCGCGAAGTGTTGTTCTTCGGGAGAAACACGTCAATACTCAATCTTTTCCCCAACCTTTGATGGATGTGCTAATCTTCTCGGGTCAACATGGGCTCACCCTGGCAACATACTGTAATAACTTATTTAAAAGGCAGCTGGCTTTTATAAATGGACTGATCCATCAATTTTTAGATTTTTATCCTCAGAAATGCATTCTCTTCTCAAAGCCACATCCGCTATACACAGTAAAAGCTCAATTATACTTTCTCTACGACAGAGGATACCGCGAAGGTGAGCAGATTTGGGAATTACTGCTCTTTGCTCTCAATTCCGTGCGACATTCAAGCTCTGTAGAGCTAATGAGATAACGGGAAACGGCAAGGCAGTTATTCTCATTCCGTTAGAGCAGCCGGTTCGCAAACTACTGCCCATAGGCGAAATCTGGCCCGAGGCCTGTTTTTACAAATAAAGTTTTGTCAGAACGCACCCATGCCCGTTTGTTTACTTACCATCCAGAGCTTCGTTCAGGCGGCAGGGGCAGAACAGAGTGGTTGCAACAAAGTGGTTGCAAAGCTGGACATACTCACTCTTTGCTCCTTTACAGGACACGCACGCTGACCTCTGCAGTGGAGAGAAGTGGGGTCTGTCTCACGAGGTCACTTTCAGCGGGGACTGAAGGAGTTTGAGTGGGAGAGGACATCTGACTCATTTAAGGCACATGTGCTTAAGTTCAGGTGGGTTAAAGACAGGACAGAAGAGGGCGCCTGGGTGGCTCAGTGGGTTAAGCCGCTGCCTTCGGCTCAGGTCATGATCTCAGGGTCCTGGGATCGAGTCCCGCATCGGGCTCTCTGCTCAGCAGGGAGCCTGCTTCCGTCTCTCTCTCTCTGCCTGCCTCTCCGACTACTTGTGATTTCTCTCTGTCAAATAAATAAATAAAATCTTTAAAAAAAAAAAAAAAAAAAAAAAAAAGACAGGACAGAAGAAAATAGAAAAAGGCCAAAAAAACTAGGCGGTGTCTCTAAGTGAGGACTTTAATGAACTGGAGAGTATCAGTGATATACATGAAAGCACGATATACATGAAATTATCGTTTTGGATCAACAGAAAATCTTTCATGTTGGCAACAGTACACATCTTGCTGACTTCAAGTGGCCAGCGTGTTACATCCAGCCCTGAGACGGGCCCCCTGGGACTTTGGTGACATGCTGATTTCTCAGTATAAGAGAAATTTCCCTGAGAAGATGCACAGGAGAGATTCAGCGAATCCAAAAGGAAGGGGGTGATGGCTGGGTACGCGGTGCCCCGGGCTCAGAACTTGAGCGGGATGACCGGCCAGTACTTGGGCTGCTTCCTGTCACAGTGCTTGTCGAAGCTCAGCTGCACGGCGGCCTCCATGGCCTGGATCTTCGCGGCGCTGTCCCCATACAAGCGCTTCATCTCGGCCTGGCGCCGCTCACCGGGCCTCTCGGACGGGGGGTGCACCGAGCGGTGGGTGCTGTAGTACAGGTCGTGGTCGGCGTTCACGTAGTCGTCCAGGCGCTGGGCATCCAGCTGCTGCTGCCGCCCTGAGAACGAATGGACACGGTGGTGAGCCCAGGCTGCGGCTGCCAGCTGCCTGGCCAGGTCGGGCCGGCGGCGCCTGCCCAGATACCCGCACACCACTGCCCGCATGCCTAGGAAATGCACCGTTTGCTCATCTGGGAGGCTACCCTGCCAGAAACACGTTACCCAGCACCGTCGAACCTGCGCACTGAGCCTCGAATACAGCTCTCCCTCTTCCATCTGCGCGGCCTGGCCGCCCACAAGCCGCGCCTCTGGAAGGGCTGCCGGAGCTCGCCTCGATTCACACACTGTGCCAGGCCAGCAGGGAAACGAAACGCTTCCTGCAAAGTCCAGGGTTGCAAGAAGTAGTAGTTCAGCCCACAAATGGGGTGCTGGGAGAAAAAGTCAGCCCTGCGTTCGAGGCACTGGTTTTAGGTGATCTGGAGCAGAGCAAACGCTGGTGCTAGGGGATCCCAGCGATGATCCCTGGTCCTACACGGAGGCACGGCGCACGACAGGAAACGGAGTCACAGAATCCGACACTTACCCAAGCAGACAGGGCCGAGCCAGGCTAATTCTGCCAATGGAAGGAAGAGCTTCACAGCTCAGCTTAGGCTAAATTTCAAGTGACAGAGCCATGTGATTTTAATTCTACTGATATAAATGGATTCTTGTAAAGCAAGGAATCCAGTGTATTCTCCCCCGTACACGTTTTCCTCAAACAAGTCCCAGGATCAAAACTTATATTCTTACGTATACAGAAACAACATATCAAAACTTATATTCTTACGTATACAGAAACAACATATCCCTGCATAAGGTAAAATTTAGCCAGCTGACAGATTTGTGTAGGCCACTGTTGGGACCAGAGAGACGGACTAGAATGCACACGATGTACCCATCTGTAGCTACTGCTGTTACCAAGGAAGGAGTGAAGATCATTACAGGGGATAAAACAATGACATAAACCACGCTTTCCTTGTGAACCCTAAAGCGAGAAGCAAGGTATGCCTGTGGCGAGGCAGTCACGCTCCTAAGTCTGTTATTCGCAAGTATCCCCTTGGAGTTGGAGGGAAGGAGCTTTGGACACCCGGGAACACGAAAAACGCGGACGGCCACTTCTCAGTGAGCACATCCGCAGCTTCTTTCTAACTGCAGGTCACCTAGGTAGGCCAAATGACTGCCAAGCAGGTAAGCACAAGGTAACTGCTCCCTTACCCACAAACGAGAGACGTGGCTGACTTGCTGTGAAATGCAGAACTGAACCAAAACACTGGCGGAATGTGCCAACGAATGGGAGGTCAGTAACCACTTGTTTCTCGGTTTTGGTCTTCTTGCCAGTCTGAAACTTTAGGATGTAAGCTGTTCCGTTCCCATGGGTGTTTACACTGTATATCCCCACCCTCCAAAGACCACTCCTCTGAAAGCCAGCCACCTATGGGAGCCCTGGGCTGTTACCAGCCCTCGGACCCGTTTCCTCCTGGGCCAGGAGGAAACAAGCCCATGGTGGAGGGCGGGGAGAGGCCTGCGGGGGGGCCCAGGGCCTGTGCATCTAGAGGGCAGAGGTTCCCAGACCGCAGTCCTTTTACTTTCACATTTGTCCCAAGACTATAATCAGCCTCACCGACAGATCTAGTGACACAGCAGATGTTCAACTTCCTGTGTGAGTCTGAGGCTTCACATTTCCAAGTCTGAATAAACACCGGATCCACACTATCTTACCAAGTGTTGCTCTCTGCCGCCAGGATACGTGAATTTAACCTTCTTCCTTTCGCATCTTTCTTTTTCTTTTCCTGCTCATTTACCATGGTTCTGCTACTCTTCTGACCAGAACTATCTTACAGGTAGGAAATCAGTGTAACAATTCTACATCGAGATGCTTTCTTACGGCTGACATCTGTCGATGAAGCACTGTTAAAAGGAGCCAAGTGCAGCCGCTAATCCACATAGCCAGTGCAGCTTTCCAGGTTCACACCCGGCACGTGCTCACGGGGTACCGTCACAGGGTTTCAGCTGATGAAGCTCATTCCGTGTAAGAATAACAGAATAAAAGACACAACCCTCTGTTCTCAGTTCTTTTCTTCTATCTCCTTCCTATTCGGGTCTCCTTATGAAAACTCAAGACTCAACCCTTGTTCTCTCCCGGCCTTGAAACAGGCTTGGGGCTTTCCTGGTTTCCAGCATGGTGGGTAGGTGCCCTAAAACACAGACCTAAAGGGCAGGGGGCCTGTCCCCTGCACTGACTGGCCAGTGCTAAAACCCGCCTGTGGAAGTCATGCATGGGAAAAGGGCACTGTCACCTTCACCAGCCCCCGCCGTCCCCAGGCCCAGGAGGACACAATGCCTGACACTAAGCAGGTGCTCAGGAAATGACTGTTGAGAGAAAGTCTGGACAGAGGCCATACATTATTTTTTGTAAATGGCTGTTTCTTCCAGATGCTGCTAAAGAAGAATGATGACAACTCAGGGAGAGAGAAACAGATGGTCAAATCTCAAAAGGTGCCAGGCAGAGCTCCCCTCCAGAGGGTTCCTCAGAAGCCTCCATGGCAGAGAGGCTGAGGGAGATGGGGGTGCCAGTGAGATGGGGTCCGATCTTGTTCCTTTACTTCTGAGTCACCGTGCCTCTACTTACTTAAACAATTATAAAAAAAAGTCCTATGGCTAGACTACAAATTTGAAAAGCGGTCAACTTAAAACCAAATGCGCTCAGACGGGGTGGACATGGGAAGCTGCCGCTAGCTTCTGGAAGTACTTCAGCTTATACCGACTTAGGGGACAAGCAAACTTCAGAACAGAATATCCTCGTTTGAAGGCATCACGTATTCTGTTTTCTATTTATTATTCCTTCCTCCCAATGAAGGAAAGGCTTCTCCATCACTAGCAGTTTTTCCTTCTGTCAAAACAAGGTGAGGACTCAACCAGATGGGAATCATCTGCCTGAAGCAGAGGAGAAGCTCACACTTCAGACAGAACAGGCGCCGCGTCATGGAGCCGCTGATCATTCTTTACTGAAAACAGCCGTGGGACTCAACGTTCCCCCAGTGCTTTTTCTCCTATAGGCTATTCTAATAAAAACTGGGATGTATTATTAGATTTCAGGTTGAACGCAGGGCTGGAGTGGGTTGAATAGTGTCCCCCCAACATTCAATTCACATCTACATGGAACCTCAGAATAGACCTTTTTTTTTTTTTTTTTTTTTTTTAAAGAAACAAGGTCTTTGTAGATGTCATTGAGGATCAAGATGGGATCATACTGGATGAGTGTGGACCTCAAACCCAATGAACATGTCCTTATGAGAGACAGAAAAGGACACACAGAGACACAGGGGGGAAAACCAGGTAACCAAGGAGGCAGGACTGGAACTATGTCGCCACAGACCAGAGAACACCAGGAGCCACCAGAGGCTGGGAAGAAGCACAGTCCCAGAACCTTTGGAGGGAATGGGTCCTGCTGACACCTTGATTTCAGACTTCTGGCTTCCAGAACAGAATAAAATTTCTGTTGTTTTGAGCCCATTTATGGTCATTTGATACTGCAGCCCTAGGAAACTAATATAAAGGTTAATATGCATATAGGGTTAAAACAAGAAAACAGAACATCCTATTAAGGACAAACGCGACTGGGTCCTGTCTGGGTTCAGGATATATAACCTTGCTATCTTCCCCCTCAATCTATCAATTTACATGATGCTACTACCAATGTGGACTTACAATTAACAAAGGAAAACAAAATCACGAGGAGTGACTTAGATTTTAGAGGATCTGACCTAGCGGGAAAACGTTCATTCAGCATTCCAGATAATCAGCCCAAAGGCAGAATATTCTGGAAGACAAAGCACTAAGACAAGTGAGTTTTAATGTTATTTTTCCTCATTTTTCTAGGATCAGCATGTCCTTCTGACTGTATTCTCTGCTATGTTGCCAGAATTAATGATTTTAGCACAACCGAGCACAAGCACAGGCTTGATTTATGTCACAAGAGACTCGCTTCTGGCGTGTCACTCCTCGCTTGTCAGCGACATACCCAGAACACAGGCGCTTGCCAGCAGACCTGGAGCCGTTTCTGCTGGGCCTTCGTCCTCACCTCCCGTCCCTCTCCCCTGACAGATGAAGTCAGTGGATAATTACTGTTTTCAGAATAAGAGCGCACTTCCATCCTGCCCGTCCACTTTTCTTCAGCCTTTTATATGCATCTTCTCTCCGACTGGTTTTCCATACCTCGAGCATCGGGACTGGATGGGACACGGGCGCGGTGGAACCGGGTTTGGTCAGGAGGACGGCACAGTGGCTCACTCAATACCGCGCCGTTCACTATATCCTCCATGTTTTCCCAGACGGTGGACTGAGGGCGAACTGGCTGGGGTTCCAGCGGATTGACGGAAGGTTTGGTAATGAAAACGGGTCTAAACCTTCCACCTCTCCCAGCTAATGTCTAAAAGCACTGCTGGGGGCGCCTAGGTGGCTCAGTGGGTTAAGCCTCTGCCTTCGGCTCAGGTCATGATCTCAGGGTCCTGGGATAGAGTCCTGCATCGGGCTCTCTGCTCAGCGGGGAGCCTGCTTCCTCCTCTCTCTCTGCCTGCCTCTCTGCCTACTTGTGATCTCTCTCTCTGTCAAATAAATAAATAAAATCTTTAAAAAATGAGAAAAATTAAAAAAAAAACAAAACACTGCTGGGCCCTGTGGTAAGAACAGCATGTTGAGTGCTAAGTGGGGAGTGGACTTACCCCTTTCTTTCTCTCTTGATCCCAACGGACCCCATCCCTCAAGCCTAGAGCATACTCCATTTTCCACCACTACACCGTGAAGTTTCTCTCATGGCTGAGTTCACAGACTCCACTCATCATTGCAAAGGTACACATGGACCAGGCCACAGATGGCTCTTCTAGCTATCAGGTTTTTTTTTTTTTTTAAGATTTTATTTATTTGATACAGAGAGAGCACAAGCGGGGGAGAATAGCAGAGGGAGAGGGAGAAGCAGACTTCCCACCAAGCAAGGAGCCCGATGCGGGGCTCGATCCCAGGACCATGGGATCATGACCTGAGCCGAAGGCAGAGGCTTAACCCACTGAGCCACTCAGGCGCCCCTAGGTATCAGTTTTAACTTGATTCTGTCTCCTCTTCCCAACTAGGTTTAAGCTCTTTGTGAATATGTCTCTGTTTTGACCCAACGGTTACTCCCAAAACGCAGAGGATAATATCTGATTGGCTCAAGCCTGAGACAAGGGTGGTGGTGTTTGCTCCAGAGGCTTTCTGCACTGGGAATGGTAACTTCCACTCATCTCCCTTCTAAGTATTAGGACCATATCCTTGCAGTCTCTACTGATGGTTATTTATGACTAAAACATGGTACTTTTCTTAACAATAAACATTTTTCCCAAGAAATAATTGAAAACATAGCTGACCTTTAAAACTCCACAACTGTCTACTTTCCCATAAGTAATGTTACCAGTGAAGTTTTGAATAACGGAAGTATCTCATTAGGAAATGACATAGAACATAATCAAAAGCATGTCTGTTCCCACCACACAGAAAGAGTTCTTTATTTTCTTACTTAGTTTTTTTTTGATCACTAAAATATGTTAGAGATTATCTGGAAGAGCAGTAATCATAAACAAGAACATGCTGTCCAGTATGAAGGATTTTATTCTAGGAAAATATTAAATAAGACTCCGATGATGATGAATTATGTAACATATAGACTCCTGTGGAAGTAATACTGAAAAACAGAATTAAATTTAGCTATGTTTTCCCCTGCTAGTGATACATTTCATAAAATTCTGTGTTCTCTAGATGATCTCTATTCAAAGCTGAATTTGCCTTTATTGAGTAAGTAGCTTCTAGTGGTTCAAAGAGCAAAACAAAGCAACTTTCAACTAAGTATTCACACTACTCAGGTCCCTAATCACTCCTAAAATATATCCCAACTGTGTATGTAGTGAAACGTCCACGAACACTTCTAGTGAAGGTAATGGGTCGGACGGAAAGCACCTCGGACATTCACAGCGCTTACATCTGAGTTCCATCCCTCAGCATTGCTCGAGGGAACAGCACGGGGCAGTATTCACCCTACATGCCACCAAAAGCGCTGGTGAAAAAAATAATGCCCATTGTTTTTTTTTTTTTTTTTTTAAAGATTTTTTCTTTATTTATCTGACAGAGATGACAAGTAGGCAGAGAGGCAGGCAGAGAGAGAGGAGGAAGCAGGCTACCTGCAGAGCAGAAAGCCCGACGCGGGGCCCGATCCCAGGACCCCGGGATCATGACCTGAGCCGAAGGCAGCGGCCTAACCCACTGAGCCACCCAGGTGCCCCAATGCCCATTGTTTTTGATGGTACAGGGTCAGGCCCCGGGAGCTTCTAAGTCTTTACTAGTCAGATAAGACTCCGACCCCGCAGCATGTTCTCGCCCTTGCCAGACCATCTCCTCTTCTCCCAAAGACCTGGTATTATCTCCAGGGCAGACCGCAGGACACAAAGGCATCGCGGAGACCCTAAGACAAGCAGTTTTCAATTACGCTACAACTGCACATTTACAAAGCACGAAGAAACAGAAGCTTGATGTGTTTGGTGCTGTTATTAGTAATATGGAAGTGGGTTCTCTTTTCCATGCATTTTCCTATATTGTTACATCAGGCAAGAATGTCCTTGAAATGGACTAAAAGTTGTGTTAATGACTACTTTGATGAAACTATGTTAATGACTAAATAGGATCGACACCAAAACTTTAATTCTTTTCCTTTTTAAAGATTCTAAGTCAATTTAGGAATTTAGAAAGTGCAGAGCAGAAATGACTTTGTTTTGAAGCCACAGAGCACCTTTACTAAAAATATGCAGACTCTCAGTCAAGCGCTAATTAACACAGCATCGGAGTAAAATCCGTATTTGGTTAATGACACACACTAAAGGATGAGTTATCAGCAACTAACCCTAACTACGATTTCTTGGGCACTGACTTCGTGCCAAGCATGGTTCTCTCACTTACCGTTTATTATCTCACTGAATCTTCATTATTACCACTCTACTGATTAGGGTCCCCTTTCACAGGTCAGGTGACTGAGGCACAGTCTGACCAGGATAGGTGACCCACAAGCTAAGTGCCTCTGGCTGATGAGTGGTGGGGGTGGGCGGGACTCTAACGTGAGAGCTTCCGCCACAGCTCGCTCAGTATAATGTTATTAATAATAATGTATACATGGAAGAATGAGGTTGAAAATGAAGGCTGTATGGGTTTTCACAACATTCCCTTTTTTATTGGTTTGCTGTCTACATCATGGTAAAACAAGTACGTAACAGTTTCTCCAAAGGGAAGGGAAGACCTGTGAGCTCACTTCATGTCCCCGCACAGACTGCACGTTGGGACAAAGAAAATTCTCACAGGGGGACTGCATTAGTTTCCTAGGGCTGCTGTAACAAAGCACCACAAACTGGGTGGCTTAGCATAACAGAAATTTCTCATCTCACAGGTGTGGAGGCCAGAAGTCTGAGGTCGAGGCATGGGCAGCAGGGCCGTGCCCCTTCTGAAGGCACTAGGGAAGATCTGGTCCAGGCCCCTCTGTTAGCTTCCAGCGGCAGAACTCCAGTCTTCCTGTGGCTTCTCCCTGGGTGCATGTCTACCTCTGCGTGCACATGTTTCCTTTTCGAAGGGCACTAGTCGTACCGGATCAGGGCCCACCCTAAAGATCTCATGTTAACTTGGTTACCTCCGTAGAGACTCTATGTCCACATGAGGTCACATCCTGAGGCTGGAGTGGGGGGAGGTTAAGACTCCAACAGATCTTTTTTTTAGGGAACAAAATTCAACCCACTGCAGTGATGACAACAGTGCAATCTGGAGCCTTGAGGTCAACTCAGCGGATATGGGAATAATATAAAACCAAATACGAAGTTCATCAAAGCCTAACTCACTTTGTAAAATGTCCCGCACAAGCACAGCAAGCTTAGCACTTTATGGGATACTTGACAACCCTGACTTAAGGCTCATAATTAATACCCAAATCATTCACTCATTCAAAAACAGTATTAAGTGTCAGGCACAACTTAGCAGGTAATTTTTATGACTTTTTTTTTTTTTAAATTTACCTAGAATTCTACCTGACCAAGGCAAGAGGAAGAACGGTTCTTAGCCGTATCTGTAACTGAACTGCTGACGTCGGAAGGACACATTTCGTTACTTTATTTTCATTATCATCACATCTATTTTTTATTGAATAACTATGTGTCAAGTTTATCTTAAATGAGCAGATAATTCAAAATGGCCTTTAGGATGACTGGGGTTTGCTTCCATCCCTAATTAGAACTGCTATCATGTACGTATCAATCTGTGGAGGGAAACACGTTATTTTACTGTCTGGTAAGGACAAAAGAAAGAAACCCCACTCCATCGTATTTTTTCCAAAGCTATAAAAAAACGGCATTCCAGCTGAACATGGACATGCTGGAACACCTCCTCTCCTTCATCACTGTATACTTTTCAGACACTAAAAGGCACGATACCTTATACAAAGCCCACCTCTCAGTTCCTGGCACCCTGCGGGGATCGATCAGCCCATCATCAGGAAAACACAGATCAATCAAAGATGGAACCCCACCCTTGGCCATCCCCAGACTTCCATGTTTCTGTTTATCTTGTTTCTTTCTATTTATTAAAAACATTCCAAGTAAAGTATCATATAATTAGAACTCAATGAAAACAATATTGAGACTAGATACTGGTTATAAGGAGAAAAGCATTTGTGTATCTGTTTGAGACACTTCAAATGTAAACAGTCTGGTGAATTTTCTTGGTTCTAGTTCTTTGTAGGAACTTGGTGAGAAATTATTTAAAAAAAAAAAAAAAAAGGGAAATCCCTGCTTTGCCATGGAAGAGGGAAAGGCATTATCATGTTTCTATAACCTTAACAGCAGACTGCTTTGATGCGGGGTCGGACCAGAAAGGTTTGAGTCCCAGACATTTTGTGGCTGTTCAGGTTCACACTGACCTCTGCTCTGATGCCGCTTAAAAACCAAGGCCTGGTAGCTCGCTAGCAAGGGAAGTCTCAGAGCTGTGTAGGCGTGAGGTGACAGCAGGATTTTAAAAAAACATAGCAGTCTCAGGGACAAAACCTAATCCCTAAGTTTGTGCTAGAGGAAGCAGCACAGGAACTGGGAGTCAGACAGACCTCGATTTAAACCCCAACAGCTCGTTACTAGCTGTGTACCATGGAGGAAGTCAATGGACCTTCTGAAAGGTCACCTGCCTCATTTGTGAAGTGGGTGGCACGGCCCTGAGGGGCGGGGGGAGATCAGGGAACACAGGCACACCGCCGTGCGCACCCCCCGATCTGCTTTTACTCAGTAGACGGCAGAGGGACCACCGGGACAAGCCTTGTTCTAGAGCTAAAAAAAAGTCCTGTCTGAAAATACCTCTGGAAGCTGACAGAGCTGAGGTGGGACTGGATGTGGCTTGTTGGGAAGTTACAAAATAACTCGAGGGAAGAAGGCCGTGCGAGAGGCAGGGCGAGGAAAGGAAGCGCGCAGGGGGCGCACACTTACGTCGCTCTTCCCGGTGCCTCTCGGTCTGGGCGAAGTACTGGCGCAGCTCCTCTGTGATCTCCATGTTGCTCAGGTCGCACTCCACACCCCCGTCTGACTCGGACTCCGCTGTCTCCTCCTCCTCCTCGGCAGGCCAAGCTCGGTGTTCTCTGGGGCGGGCTGCTGGATGCTGCCCGGACCTTCTAGAAGGTGAAGGAACGCAGTGCGAGTCCGTGGAGGCCGGGTGATGGTCACGAGAGGGCTGAGGCTTGGCCTTGTTCGTGGGAGGGCTCTGGGGAAGAGCCGCAGGAAGGCAGGCCCACGGGCGACTGCAGTAAGATTCCACCGCCTTCCTGTAGGCGCTGTGGTGGCTCCGCATCCAGGCCATGGCCTGGTGATAATGGCGCCAGTACCTTGCGTAGACCGGATGAAAAGACCAAGGCTCCTCGGCTTTCCAGGATGCCACCTACAGAATAAAGGGACGTGGAAGCCAGATGCGGCAAGGTCCTTCCTCAAGAGAACCCTCAAGTCCTGAAGTGGCTAAACAACACGTTTTCTACAGAGTATCTAGTAAATACCCACTCTCCGTCAGGACGCTACCACTGGGCCAAAGAGAACGTAGGACAGGTCCATGCCCACAACGGACACGACGTGCATGTGCATGAGCTACGCACAGGACTCGGTTTAACGTTATGGCCACAATAAAATAGAGACAGAGGCTAATGATTATCATTTTTAGGTAAGATGCACGGAGAGATATGGACATCAACCACCTTGGGCCTCTCTACCCACTGGAACCTAGCGCCTAGTTCCAAGAACCACATGGACTAATGTTCTCTGGTCCCTCCCTCACTACCCGCCTAAACATGTGCAGGTCTGGGCACTCTCAGTAGCTGGACCACAGCTGTCTAGCAACCTACCCAATGGTGCTTTTACTTTTCCCTTCTGGATGTATTTATTTCTTTGGTCTTCTCCGTCATGGGATGAGAATACTAATGGCTAAAATTTACCCTTTGCTCATGAGTTTAAACAAACAAACAAACAAACAAACAAACTTACCTTTGCTGTCATCTCTGGTTGTGGAAGTCCAAATGGGCGCTGAAACTAGGAAAGAACAAGCACAGTGCAAACGTCTGGTCAGTGCACGTGGGGGACACTTGTGGCTACTTCAGGGTTTACAGAGCAGCCCCTCAGAGGCTGGCTCTTCTGAACGCCATGCCTGGGCTTCACGCAACATACGCTCCAGGGCCCTGGCACCTGGGAGGGGTCCCCTTAGGTATGATTAAGTGGCTCAAAGGACACCGCATTTTTCAAATATTTGTTTACCTATTGAAAGTAAAGGCTGGAAAGAACCATACAGTTAGTGGCTAGTACCTGTATTAAAAATATTAATACAGAACAAGAACTAATAATATATGACTCTCCCTGCCTAGGCACTCTGCACCATTGCAGGAGAAAACTGTTCCCCGGAGACTCTCCACCGATCGCCTACACAGAACGCCTTTCTTTGCTCAGCAGCCCTGCTCGGCCAGGGCTTACTCCTTTCGCCCCTGCCTACCTGCTTGTGATGTACTGACATGGCAGAAGATACCTAAAGGTAAAGTTTAATCGGCAGCGATATCTTCTGTGAGCTACTTAAAACAATTTTTTCTCCTTTCTGCTCAGGAGTTCAGAGCTACTAAAATGCCACGGTATGTCAGGATATACTTAAAAAAAGAAAGTTAAACAAAATATCCTGGGGCATCTGGCTGGCTCGTTCTGTAGCGTATGCAACTCCTGATCTCAGGGTCACGCATTCAAACTCTACACTGAGTGCAGGGATAATTTAAAAAAGTTAAAATTTAAAAAAGCAGTATCCTAAAATGCACGAGAACTGAAGCATCCGTGAGATGAAGCTACAAACACAATGTGGTGCTGAGCCAACAGCTACTTGGATGTTGAAACTCTGGGAAATCAGATTCAGAAGGAGGCCCGTTTTTAACTCCTTCACTTCATGAGAGGGCAGAATTTAAAAACCTCTAAGCCTTAAAAAATAAACTTGACTTATTTTGTAATCTCTATCAGATGTTCTGCTATGGTTAATGTGGAAAACTGAGCTGTTAAATTGATCACATCTTTTAAGATTTAGCCTGAAGAGAACCATTCACTTTCTTCTGAAATACAATAGGCTTTCCAACAGGCTATTTCTAAGAGGGCTGACCTGATCTTCTGTAAATAGATCTTAAACACAGCCCACACTTATTCCCTGTTCTAAATTCAAGAATACACACACGCAGTGAGTGTGAACTGGAAAAAGCTAATCCACGCAGTGAAAATGTAAGTGTAAATTAAGTTCACAATACTTATAAAACTACAATTTAAAGGTTTACAATGTGAGCAATTATCTGAAAACCTGGCTAACTGCTTATGTGCTTTACAAGCTACTGAAGAAAAACAAAAGTCAATACAATTAAGGGGTTAACCACCCAGAGAAGTAACACTACATAAACGAAATTACGGTAGACATCAGTACATACTTGAGCGCTAAACTGTAAGGTGCGGTCTGTAAGTGGCTAATTCATTCCAGACCGGTTTCATATCTGTATCACTGAAATCTGAGCATTTTTCTAAGAGCCTGTAGCACATAATGCCATTAAAGTGAACTTTAATGTGTGTCTTAATCAAATTTGTTTTAGAGATTAACAAGTAGCACAGGAATTGAATTTGAAAAGTCTACAGGGCATCTGTGTGTCTTCTGGAAATTAAGAGTTCTGAATCCAGACTTCAATGTCTTATAAAATGTACTTAGAACCAGATCAATGTAAATATTAATTATCCCGAACTGGGAAGGTCTGGCTTCAGCCTCACAGATGCCATAAACTTTATCATCACCGAACACTACTGCAGACCTTGGGAAATCCTGCTTTTATTTATAGTTGGAAAAATCCAGCCTGGCTTTAAAAGTCTTTGTACCAGAATTCTGAAAACGTACAGGATGGCTTAGGAGAGGTTGCACTTTGCAGAGCTGGAAGTGTAGGCACGCGCCATCAAGTAGGTGACTGTTTAAAAGGCTCTGGTGTAATTCATCATGTTCACCAGGCTGCTCGAATGTCAATGGCTGTGATTAAAAGGAGGCACGGAAAGCTAATTTGAGGAGAGGCTACTTATTTATGCCTTTGATTTGACAAATAACTTGCTAGAAGGGCCACCATGTTACACGGTCTGAGAGATCACACAAGGCTGCGAGAAGGAAGCCAGTACAGTGGGCTGCAGAAAGCCGGTTCCAGGGATTGGAGCACAAGCAGCTCGGATTCAGCCTGGTGTGCCAGCGACCTATGAAGCAGACCAACTAGTCAGCTAAGGCACTGGACGTTTTCGAGAACCAGGCTGTTAAAGAAAGCTGAGTTTGTCTTAATGATGGAATACAGGCATCTCTGACATCGATTTTATTCTGAGAGTGCTTCCTGTTTTGGCCGCTGGGACACTTCTGAGCAAATCCGCCACCAGCCTCCGGCAAGTTAAGAGCAGAGAGCTAGGTGTCGCATGTGCTCATTTATCCCTGGCTCTATTATTCCCCCTCCCTAAATTCCAAAACCTATCATAGAGTTTTACATTGTAAGTATTTTAAGATTCCTAAAATCTTACAGATATTCAGTTGAAAGTAGTTCCTGAGAATGAATGACAAATTAAGCAAATTCTCAGAAAGGAAATGAAAGAAGGTCTAGAAAAATATGTCTAAAGGAGTAACGGCTTGCATGCAGCTTTATAATTATTGGTTTGCTTTTTCCAGCATTACTCCTGGTATTTTATACCAGGAAATTTTGTGTAAAAGGCCAAATAGTAAGTATTTGGGGCTTGTAGGCCACATATAGTCTCTGTCACACACTCTCCATATTCTTTTTTTTAAATTTAAAAACAACCCGGGATGCCTGGGTGGCCCACTCGGTTAAATGTCTGCCTTCAGCTCAGGTCATGATCTCAGGGTCCTGGGATCGAAACCCGCATCGGGCTCCCTGCTCTGTGGGAAGCCTGCTTCTCCCTCTCCCACTCCCCCTGCTTGTGTTCCCTCTCTCACTGTGTGTGTGTGTGTGTGTGTCTCTCTCTCTCTGTGTCAAATAAATAAATAAATAAAATCTTAAAAAAAAAAAAAAACAAAAAAAACTCCCCACCAAACTCCTGAAATCAACTGGGCTTATAAGGCACATGTAGTGCCATGATTTCTGATGGAGACCCTACTAGTTGCCATGGACAGCAACCCCACGAGGACAGGAAGCAGGAGAGAGCTCCCAGACTCTCTTCCCTGGTAGAAAGAATACATATCCCTTCCCGCTAGATGCATCAGTTAGCTCCTAAGGAAAGGCGATAACCTCCTCTAAGAATGGGTCCTGTTAACTTTTTCAAACCAGCTACTCTTTCTACATGGAGAACTTAAGGACCTTTAAAAAAAAAAAAAAAAAAAAAAGCCTGGGTTTCTGAAAAGCCAACATGAAACTAATTCTAGACATTAAAGCAACATTTTCAGCCACCAGTTCAAAGAGAAGCAAGCTTAGGGTCACAGCAGATTTAGATGCCTTTCAAAGGTCTTTAATTTTATCTTTCATTCGCCACCTCTTTGGGAGTGTCTCCTACTCCTGCGGCACAGTCTTCGCGGACTGAACAGCAGCTTTCCTCCTAACGGGACGGTGGAGCTGAAAGAAAAGAGAATGGCGATGTCAGGGCAGGCCGGGGTCCGCGGTACCACCGAACCGGCAGCCCGCCCCACGGAGCACAAAGGCATAATAGTCACTACCCAGCTGAGCCTGGGCGAGCACAGAGACCAAATTCATTGTCTGTCCTCAACCACCAGAGGAGGAAGGAAAAAAACAGCGCTGAGGTCATTCATGAAACACTGCCGAGGCTCGGGGCCCACTGGCAAGACAGTGCCCCGGGTCTTAAACCATGTATTTTCCCATATAGCCTTTTTAAAAAAACACGAGCATTCTTCAATGAACCTGCTTATCCTAGAGATGTATTTTTAAATGCATAAATATACATGAGGAGTAACAGACAAGAACTTTGTTGTTTTTAATGGAAAAAATCCAACTATTTCCATCAAGTTACTAAAAAATTCCACAAGTAAGTAATGTGGCTTTGTTGAAAGGTAGTGACAGTGTACATATTCTTTTTACTGTGTATTTCCATTCCTACAAATATAGGATCTAGAATGTGTCATTGCAACCAATAAATAAAATAAAAACAGAAATTCCCCTCAAATAATGATGTGCACTCTGCAACTGGATTTTCCTCTCTATCCTCCTTTTGCAGTAGAATTCTGAAAATTAAATACGTAAAAACTCACCTGCTTTTGTTTTTTGCATAGGAACACACTGAAAGTCAATCATTAAGTTATGCTGGCTAAAGTCCCTAAGGTCCAACCTTTCCAGGAAGGCTCCCAGTGATTTGGTTCTCTGAACCAAACATGTAATTTAGAGGATCTAATGTAGCCTTCGGTGTATGTTTCAGGGTAGAAGGGGGTCTGGGTCTGCTGGAAATTGCTCAAAATAAATGAAGGTACAATGAGAAATGGAAATTACATGAACTGAGTCATTTGTGGTTCTAAGGCATTTCTGTATTTGTAGTAATAACCCTATCAGAGAAGACGTCTTCTAAGAATGCATACACCAGTAGTAACTTCCTGAACTAAGATAATAAAAAGGTTTTCTGACAGCATTGCTTCCTGCCACCCCCAGTGGCCTGATGCCCTCAGGGACTCCCTCCTTCGGTTTAGAATGGTCCCTGCCCCCTGCCAGGTAATGTGGACAACAAAGATGGCTCAAGACTGAATGTCTTCCCCCACTCAGGAGTCCAGGCTCTGTCTTATGGCCAGACATGAGCCTCCCACAAGGGCACATAAATGAGCCTGCACCTCTCTGTCTATAACAACTACTGTTAAAACTGATGGGCGAGGGAGCAAAAAAAATTTTATTTCCTATTCATTCCTTCAACCCCAAACCCCAATTTACTCTCTTCCGGATGTTGCAGTTAGAAGTAATGTCAGAAAGGAAGGCCCAGCATGGGGAAGGAGAAAGACTGAAAGGATGTGGTTAAGTGTTCTTTAAAAGAAAAAAAAAAATACAAATAACCTTCCCCCCACAGAACGCTGTTGTTTAATTTGTCAGCAGCATGATGGATTTGTGAGCAGATCTATTTGCAAGTTCACCAAATCCCCAGGTGCCTAATGTCAAATCTTAAGTGAAATGTGAGGCCACTCAAAGACAAAGTGACCCTCTGATCATGAACACAACGGGCAATGGAAGAGGTGAAAAGTGGGATATGCAAGGGCATACTAGCAATACAACTCAAAAGAGGAAACAGGTAAGTTCACTTCACTCCAAGTGTATCCCTCACAAAGCAAAAGCTGGTGTGACTGTAAAGCACTAAGGGTTGAACAGGCAGGTCGTGCAAGTTCAGAGCCTATCAGCAAAAGCCATGATGAGTTTAAAGTGGTTAAGCCCACCAGCAGATTTCAGAAGTTTCATTTCAAGTTTACTTCTATAAACACATACATGGTAATTCCATTTGATCGCTGTGTTTCCTGAACTGATACAGCACTACGTCCCACTCATTTAATCAATTACTTGTAGGTGTTGATTCTGTAATCTATTTCTTTTAAATTTCCTATTTTCCTTAAAAACCACAGCTGTATTTTCTTGCCTTTGGATGCTGCTGAGATTGCCGTTTCCTGATAATAGTCTCTCCTCCTTCTACCCTCCCTAAGTAAACTAAGTAGCTAGTCACTCAAGTAACCCGTAAAGCCACAGAGCTTTTCAGGAAGCAGACGATTAAATACATTAGTATGTCTTCAAAACTATTTTCAATTCATCTGATCTTAGATCAACCACAGTTATGCTCTTTTTTTCACGTGTCCAACTGTTCTATGGGTGGATTTCCCATTGGAGAGAAGGGGTCCAAGAGTTCTGCACCCAATTTGTAATCTCTCCGGCTTCCACTTTGGCCTTAATTGTTCAATTTTCTCCCATCCTTTTCTTCTCACCCCATCTTTAAATGCTGGATCCTAAAAACCAAAATATTCCTTTACCATCTGTAAAAACACTTTTAGAATGAAAATTTCTCTCTGGACCTTTAGTTTATATACTTTCCCAGCAATGAACACAGAAGAGATCTGTACACCTTCTGTGAACCTGTCTTCAGTTACACCTATCCCAAGTCACTACCCAACGACCTTTAAAAATATAGGGCAGCTCTTGGCATTGTCATCCCAAAGGGGTCCGTTACAAACTATTTTTAAGTTGTATTTGTAAATGTTATCTCCACCCCACAATTCATGGAAACTCTGAGAGTAAACAACCCCAGAAGTGTTATTAATCTTTAGCCTAGAGTTTCTAGTAATGTCCTGACTTCTGGTACAAAACAGCCCAGTACAGAAGCTACCTAGCCTATGAAACAGCTTTAAAAATCACTCCTGATAAAGATAAAATTGTTCAGGATCTGTACTAAGGAACTCTCAGGATTTCATAGCTAAAAGGTACTTCGCTAGTTCAAGTCCACTTAATTAGTGAGGAAGAAAAGTGGGCCAAGACCTTCTCCACCACCACGGGTAAGGCGCATAAAAGACCACAGTGGCCATACGTTCCCTAGGTAACTTCCACCAAATTCTGACCTCCCACAGAGGTCGAAGTGTGTGTGTGGGGGAAGAAAACCCTAAGTTTTGAGTAGATGGGCCGATATTCCAGACATCCCTCCAAGGATGAGGCTGCCCTGGGCGACGTTCTGTGCAGATACCGGGCTGTATGGCCAGAGCCCGAATTCACTTTACAGACTTAGCTTAATACAGTGTTACTCAGCACCTCAGAATCACGTGGGGGGGGGGGGGTTCATCAAAATACCGATGCCTGGGTCCCACTTCTACAGATTCGAATTTAATTCGTCTGGGAGGGGCCCCCGAGCAACAAAAGCCATCCACCGAGTGCGAAGCACGGCGGCTGAGAGTCTCTGGAACCAGTCCCCTGTCACAATTAACCAGCAATAACTCAGGAATCTCACGGGCCCCGCGAGATGAGGCTAATTACGACAACGTGACAGGCAAGTCCTCGGCTCTCCCGGCATGTGAGGAAGCCAGGCTTCGGTGCCTCCATGCTCCTCCCTCACTCCCCAAAGGAAACCCAGCCGTCCCCGGAGTCACCTCGTCGGCTCGCAGCTCGCGGATCTCTGGCGGTGGGCGAGCAGGGACCTACTTCCTGTGAGGAGACAGAAGGGGCGCGAGAGGGAGGGGCTGTTGCCCGGGAGACCAAAAATGCACTTCCGGCGCGGATCACGTGACGCGAGCGCCGGAAGTCCGCGCACGGCGCCGCTGACGCCACGTCCGCTCCGCGTTCTGCGCCACGTGGGAGACAGTCCTGAGATGAGGCTCCGCCTTCTGGGGCGGAGCGGAGGGAAGGGCTGGAGGAAGGTGGTGGGCCAGGGGAGTGGGCGCGGCTCCGGGGTCGCGGCGCGGCTCTAGCGCCTGTGTCACCGCGGACGCGTGTGGCGCGCCGGGAAGACGACGGTTTTGTCCCTGGACAAGTTCCTTGACTGTCGATTTTTCGCCGTGTCTCAGCTCCCTTATCTTCTCCCTCTTGTCTTTAGTTAGCCTTCCCTTTGTTTTTTTTTTTTTTTTTAAAAACCTAGCAAGTCTTGAGGTCCTAGACCAGGAGGACACGCCCCGGCTTTGGAAGTAGCGTTTACTTTATTAACCTCGGGAGCCTCGGATTCTCGCCCAAAAGATGGGAATAGTCCCTAGGGCACAGTGCCCGGTGCGGTAGAACAGACCGAAGTTAGTACCTGTTAACGTTATCTGTATCACAGGCATCACAGGTTAGCATCACAGAGGATTCGTTAATAACCAAGAGAAATCCACCGAAGTCTAAGGGCCGTATCTCCTCTGGGGTAATTGGGCAAACTGTGGCAAGAGCCCTAAAAAGGGCATACTTTTGTCTGAGAAGTTTCACTTCTGGGAACTTATTCCAAGGAAAAACATGTTAAACCGGATGTGCACTGCAGAATTATTTTTAAAAGTGAAAACGAAAACACTTAAGTGCCTAATAAGAGCAAATGGCTAAGTCAGTCAGGCTCTACGCACGGCGCAAATATTACCATGTATTCCTATATTTCAGAAGAATCAAGCAGTATAGAAGATTAAAAAATAC
This sequence comes from Mustela lutreola, assembly GCF_030435805.1. Lineage (NCBI taxonomy): Eukaryota > Metazoa > Chordata > Mammalia > Carnivora > Mustelidae > Mustela > Mustela lutreola. The sequence continues at coordinate 10,163,975 of NC_081308.1, forward strand.
ATACTGGCTGTCTGCGATGCGACAAAGAATGTAAAATACCTCGTTTTACTAGTGATAATATGTTAGAGAAGGACTGTTTAGGCTAAATAAAATGAGGTTAAAATTACTTTCACCTTTCTCTTTTTACTTTCTTAATGTGATTGCTAGAACATTTGAAATGACGTATGTCCCATGAATCATTGTGTATTTCTATCGGACACTGGTATACTATTTACCAGATATACACTGGTGAACAAGACAATTTTTGTCCTCATAAAAGTAACATTTTTTTGAGTACAGCATGGACAATGACCAGGGAGATAATGTTATTGTATATCTTGGTTATATGTAGAACATAAAGCAAGGTAAGGCCAGAAAAGGTGTATGGTTTGAGGGCAGTTATTTTAAATATTTTTATTTACTTATTTGACAGAGAGAGACACACCGAGAGAGGGAACACAAGCAGGGGGTGGAGGAGAGGGAGAAGCAGGCTTCCCACTGAGCAGGGAGCCCCATGCGATGTGATGTGGCGGTTCCATCCCAGGACCCTGGGATCATGACCTCAGTCAAAGGCAGACGCTTAACAACCGAGCCACCAAGGCGCCCTGAGGGCCGTTATTTTAGATGACATCCTTCCTCCCCTTTTCAGAAAATAGATGTGGGAAGAATCAGATCTCTATGGATAGAATGGGAAGGGGATGGTAGGAGCGTGGGGTCTTCCTTGCAAAGTCAGCCATGGATTGAGGCTGATAAATTATTTGTGCCTCTTGGAATCTCTGCCTTATGGAAGAAACCATACCAGGAGAGGAAGGCAAGAGAGAAGAGCGGTATACCAGGGTGAACGAGTTCAAGGGGCCGCTTGGAAACACAGAACAAAGCAGGCTTGCTGGGGGTACATTTCAGGTAGAGAGGTTACTGGAGTAATACCAGTAGGTATGCTGTAGTACTGTGGGTGGCTGTTTAAGTATAAATAATGAGCATACTCCGGTATTAAATAGCATATTACTTTGCTGGCTGTCAAAGAAACTCAGAATGTTGGATTTTTCTCTTGTGTTGGAGCGCCATCTGGTGGAAATTCACGAATCCTACTGTTCTTCACCCTCTTTTGTGCTGTAGCGCCGCCTGGTGGAGACTTATAAATTCTACCGCTCTTCACCAGCTTGCTTGGAATGGGCTTTCGCTCTTGTTGGGTGTAAACCTCAAATTATAAATAACCCTTAAGTGGATTTTGGCCAAACTTGAAGGGTCCTCCTCTTTAAGACGAGGAACTCTTTAAAGTAGGGTTTTTCAGCTCCAGCACTATTGACGTTCGGGGCCAGATAATTCTTCACTGCGGGCGCCGTCCTGTTCACCAGAGGATGTCCAGGCCAGCAGTACCTCCCTCCCCCACCCCGCCCTCCCTACCCTCTCCGCTGGTGACAACCCCAAATTGCCACATCTCCCTTGGGGGCCACATCGCTCCCCGCTGAGGACTGTTCCTTTTTTCAGAGTACTTAAGAGTCCACAGTCTATTAAGGTGACCTGCCCCTCGGACTGGGCGGGGCACGTCCGGGAGAAACAGGAGGACAATACCGGGCGAAGTCTGCTCCTGCTTGTCCCAGCACCTGGAGATGAGACTGACTGAGCGCCCCAAGGCCCGGGAAGCGGATGTGAAATTTCTTTAAATCCCCCAGGGCAAGGGAATCTATAGAGGTCATTGCCTAAAGCATTAAGGCACACGGAATAGGCTCAGAATGTGGTACTGGGGGAGGGGCAAAGTCTGCTCAGGGGTGAACAGATGTGGATGATCGTGGTAGGTATGGGAAGCCATAGTTCATCTCCGGGGGGCTTTCTGGCTCTCCCCATGCCTGGTCCCTCTCTGCGGCCTGAGTGCTGTCAAGAAGCTGGTTAGGAGCCACTCCCCTTGCCTGGGTCAAGGGAGTGGAGCTAAAGGAGCAAAGGATCAAGAAAGAATTGTTGGCCAAAACCAAAAAAAGTTGTTTTACTCAAGTCCAGGGGCAGGACCCATGGGCAGAAAGCTGCAGGGAGACTGTGGGGAGTGCCTGATGACACACTCTCAAGCTGGGAGGGGGTTAGGAAGCGTGTAAGTCCGTAAGGAATTTGGGAGCAAGATTTTTAGGACCGTGAGGGGGCTGGGCTGCTGTTAAGATAAGGTCATTTAGGGGCGCCTGGGTGGCGCAGTGGGTTAGCCCACTGCCTTCAACTCAGGTCATGATCTCAGGGTCCTGGGATCGAGTCCCGCATCGGGCTCTCTGCTCAGCAGGGAGCCTGCTTCCCTCTCTCTCTCTGCCTGCCTCTCAGTCTACTTGTGATCTCTCTCTGTAAAATAAATAAATAAAATCTTAAAAAAAAAAAAAAAAAAGATAAGGTCATTTAGGACTGTCTAGTAAGACCTTAGTCACAAGACCCTTCAGATGCATATCAGCGGGCCACAGGTTCGGAGGATGATCACTAACACCTATCTTGGGGTACCAGGCTGGGCAGAGATAAAGGAAGTTTCCAAAGGGATTTCTACAGCCTGGAGGTCGGGCTAATGTCAAGCTTGCCTTTAACGTCAAGGTTGCCTTTCGCCTCTAGCAAGGTATTCACATCGGGGCAGTTGAGTTCCTGCAGGAAGTTCACTCTGCCTGTCTCAAGTACTTGTCAATGGGCTGCAAGCTGGAAGGACATTTAATTTTTTCTACATTTTTTTTGCCTTTGTTCTGCGCATCAAGTTTCCCAGGAGGCTTGCCTGGTGGCAGCTTCTGCCCCCTCCCCCAGGGCGTCTCCTGCACTTTCCCGCCTGCTCTCACCTTCTGGTCAGCTGTGCCCCACCTTCCTGTCCCTCTGTCTCCACAGAGGACCTCACTCCTGACAAAAATGAAACTGCCGCGGGATTTGATGCTCTTGGCCATATCCTCTTTATTATTATTTTTTTGCCATCACCACTTTCTCCCTCCCCAAACAGCGACGTAATATGTGCTCAGTGCACAGAACGAAACACAAGAAGTAAAACCACCAACCTTGGAAGACACATGTACCTAAGCACGAAGAAGAACAAGAAGAATCCCTCCCAGCACCATGACTTTAAAAGAACCATTTTTTATAATTAGTGTACATCCTCCCACTTTTGTTTTATGCTAATAATTTCAAACACACGCACTACTTTTTTTTTTTTTTTTTAATACATGCGCACATAAAGCCAAATGGCTTCCTGTGGTAGATCCCTATTGGGCAGCTCTTCCCCAGGAAGCTGGCTCTGTGACAGAGCTTAGGGTGGCTTGTGAAGAAATGATTATCAGTTCACGGCTTAGCATCCTCCCGCCAATGACAAACCTGAGAACCGGGGCCATGCCTTATCGGGTTCTGTGCTGCCCAGACCTAGCATGGCAATCAGTACTGGTTAAATGAAATACTGAAATGAAGTGGGACAGTAATTGTGGTTATGTGGATCTTTGCAAACTGGAAAACAATGATGAAAGGATTCATTATGCATTTGCTTGAAACGGGAAACTCTAGAAAGATTAACCCATATTTACTTTATGATATTTAATTACGTGTCCTTTTTTGGGAAAAATAACAAGAATCAGTATCAGCTGACAATAGTTCTGAGCTAATCTTTAACAGTGTTTTGAATCTTCGGTAGATGAGATTCTTTAACTGTAATTGATAAAGAGGATTAGGGGATTGGTATGGGATAGAACCAAGTATTTGTGAAATATTACTCAGAATTCAAGTGCTGAAAATTTGTGCTTAAAGAGGGGATTATAAAGCACTATGTTTATGTAGAGCTCCGCAAAGCAGTACCCTCTTCATCCAGCAGAGGGCGCAGGTGTATAGCGTTAGCAACGGAGAAAAAGTAATCGGGAAGTGCGTTCACAGCCATACACTTGAGTGACAGACGCCATGCCTTGTAAATCTAAAGTTCAACACGTACGTCTGAAGTTCAACAATGTGTTGTTTGCATACTGCATTCCCAACTCCATTCTTTCACATTTAAAAAAAAAGTTATATCATCCACCAGCTCAGGATTAGGCTAATGTCTAAATAATACTGTTCATTTCAACTGGCTAAAAGCATTTGAGCCCAACAACGTGTAAGGGTTTTGTTTTTTTTTTTCCCGAAGAGCATAATATCACGTATGGCATGTTTTCTCTTCTCACCGGGTACTTTAGGGGTCATGACACAGAAGTAAAACACACCTACCTACACTGTGCAGTATTGTCTCTATAGATTACGGGGGGGGGGGGCGCAATATCAGGTTCATTGCTCCGCACTCGCCGGTGTTTTCCGATTTTGCTTGGCGTGGATACTGGACACCAGGAGTTCATGTGGTGAAATGGACAGAAGTGCTCTAGGGGATGAAAGATCTGGCTTTGTCCCTTCCTAGTTGTGCGGCCTGGGTCAAGTGACGACTTCTCAGAGCCTATCTTCATCTGTCACTGGAGGAACAAGAATGCCCACTGGGCCCTCTTCACAGATGGACGCTGTGTGCGCACAGTGTCGGAGCCGAGGACAGGCGCTCTCGGCGCAAGCGGGGTGTCCTCTGTCCGGTAATACACGAGTAACTGACAGGAGCCGCTGTCAGCAAATGTCCACCAGATGGCGGCAAAAGGTTCTAGCTTTCTCTCTGCGAAGCCCTTGACCAAATCTCTGGGTGCTCCAGCCATTTAGAGCAGGATCCAAGCGGTCAGCGGGGGTGGGGGGAGTGTGTGGGGAGGTGTTAGGTTGAAGCTAATCGGGGAAGGAAGGCTTTAATTAGTATTAGGACCGTCTGTAAAGCAAGAAGTGCTTCAGATACCTTCATCGCTTTACATGGCTCGTTCCATTTTGGGGGCATTTATCCTTTGTTGGTAATGGAAAACTGTAAGAGAACATAATAGGTATATGTCTACACCTATATGGGTATAAATGTTTATTACAGTATAGTGTTGAAAAACAAAACTCAACTGAGTAAATTTAAAGATCCTGGGGCGCCTAGTTGGCTCATTCGGTAAAGAGTGCTCCTGTTGATCTTGACTTGTGAATTCAAGCCCCATCTTGGGCATAGAGTTTACATTAAAAAAGAAAAAAAATCTAATTGGCTCTATTAGGTGATTCGGGAAAGGAGCAGTACCCCAGCTAACAAGTACTTGTACAGAGATAACGGGAGGAGCTGTACGGAGCGGAAGGTTTTTACAAGAAGGAGAGCGGGGCATAAAGTTATTAGCAAAAGAAAAGAAAGAATTTTTACTTCCCGTTTTGGGGCGGAGGGGATAGAAGTGCTTTTATCAGCAAATGACCTCCCTAGTGCTAATCAGGACATTTTAGACTGACTTATGTTAAAAGATCTCATTCGTGGGAGAGGTTGAAATTAAGTCTTCATTTGCTTTTGGTGGGGGGTGGTGGTAAATGACCCCCCCCCCCCTTTTTAAAAGATTTTATTTGACAGAAATCACAAGTAGGCAGAGAGGCAGGCAGAGAGAAGGGGAAGCAGGCTCCCCGCTGAGCAGAGAGGCTGATGGGGGCTCGATCCCAGGACCCTGACATCATGACCCTGAGCCGAAGGCAGAGGCTTAACCCACTGAGCCACCCAGGCGCTCCATGACTCCCTTTTTTTTAAAAAAAATATTTTTCTTATTTATTTATTAGAGAGAGAGACAGCATGAGAGGAGAGAGGTCAGCGGGAGAAGCAGACTCCCTGCTGGGCCAAAAGCCCAATGTGGGATTCGATCCAGCGACTCCAAGATCATGACCTCAGCTGAGCCATCCAGGAGCCCAAATGACTTCCTTTTGAGCTTCTTTGTTTCTTTCTTTCTTCCTCCCTCTCTCCCTTCCTTCCTTCCTTCCTCTTTCTCTTTTAACAATTCTTTATGGATAATTAGTAAGAATGGAAGCAACTTAGGAACATGGAATGTTAGGCAGCCATCAAAGTAAAAATTAGGAATATTATCTAGGTGCATGGAAGTTAAGTCTGGTGAATACATAAAATAAAAGCAGAATGAATTATGTGTCATGTTAATAACTACGGCGACACTGAGAACATATGTGCCTGGGAAACAAAAGGCAAGAAAGACATCATAACCCCGACATGTCAGGGTTAGTGTCTTGCTCTTTCTGTCTCTGTGTGTCTCTCTCTCCTTTGGGAATCACATAATGGCTGTTATAGTGATATTTGCAGAACACGACACTTCTAAAGGGATTTTCATGCTTTGTTTGAAATACAGTAATGCCAAATGTATCCAGCATATTCTGAAAGAAGCGGCATATTTAAATGACTTCTGAATCTGATTTCTTTTTTTCTGTTACAAGTTTTTTTTTTTAAACTGAATAAAAGGTAAAAGATCTTTTTTGGGTGGGGGGAGGGTGCCTGAGTGACTCAGTTAAGCAGCTGGCTCTTGATTTTGGCTCAGGTCATGATCTCAGGGTCCTGGGAGGGAGCCCCAGTCTCTGAGCTCAGTGTGGAATCTTCTTGAGGCTTCTCTCTCCCTCTCCCTCTGCTCCTCGCTCTGCCTTCTACCACACGGGCTCTCTCCCCCTTTATAAAATAAATAAATCAATCTTAAAAAAAAGTTTCCCCCTCCCCCAATGTTTACTCATTTATTTAATTTTTTTTTAACATTTTTATTTATTTATCTCATGGAGGCGGGAGAAACAGGGAGAAACAGACTCCTTGCCATGCAGGGAACTGGATGCAGGCTCGATCCCAGGACCCTGGGAACATAACCTGAGCAGAAGGCAGACTCTTAATGACTGAGCCATCCAGGCGCCCCCTCCTTGATTCTTGCTTTCCCAGGTTTTCTTTTTTTGTTCTTTGGTCTTTTTTTCTCTTAAAGTCCATCAGGTGTCAGTTCCATGTTTGCCAGTGTCCCAGCCTTTGGCAACCTTCCCTTCCTAACCTCTACACAAACTTGCTGTTTTTAATGTGCTTTGCTAGAAAATCACGCAGAGTTTACTGGAACTCTGTGCAGAGAGCTCCAAAGGGCTTTCCTGTTTATGTAGTGTTTGGACAGTGGACACATTGTCATATCTTTTTTGGTTGCTCAGAGGTGTTTGGGCTTATTTCTTGACTCTTGGCTGTTTCCTGGCTACGCTGAGGTCTCTCGGAAATGACCTGTGCACCAGGGAGAGGCTGCTGCAGGGAAAAGAAAATACTGGCTCTCAGCAACAAAGCATCACAGGAGTAGGTCCAGTCAACACCAACGAATCGATGGAAACTGAAAGCAGAGCCAAGCAATCAACAGCCATCTCAGGGGTGCCTGGGTGGCTCAGTTGTTAAGCATCTGCCTTCAGCTCAGGTCATGATCCCAGGGTCCTGGGGTCGAGCCCTGCATGGGCCTCCCTGCTCAGGGGGAAACCTGCTTCCCCCTCTCTCACTCCTCCTGCTTCTGTTCTCTCTCTCACTGTGTCTCTCTCTGTCAAATAAATGAAGAAAATCTTAAAAAACAACATGAACCCCACACCTGCGTCTGTTCCCTACTTCTCCCATGTTTCTTCTCCCTGGACCATATTCATCTCCTTTAGAAAGGAGCAATAGAATGAGAAAAAGCAGAAGTTAGACAGAATAACAATTTATGTGATTCAAGGATCTTTTTCCTAGCCAACCAATAAAGAGCATACATTTTGAATATAAAAGGCATATTTTTAAAAAAGATTATAGTTATTTATTTGACATAGAGAGAGAGAGAGAGAGAGAGAGCGGGAGCACAGCAGGGGGAGGGGAGAGGGAGAGGGAGAAGCAAGCTCCCTGCTGAGCAGGGAGCCCAATATAGGGCTTGATCCTGGGACCCTGGGATCATGACTTGAGCTGAAGGCAGATGCCCAGCCAACTGAGCCAGTTGCCCCATAAAAGGCATATTTTTAACACATAAAGCAGGTTACCAGATGCCATGAAGACTAAAGGAAAAAAAAGTAGGCATTTATGCTCCCTGTGCTTTGTTGGTTTGCAAAGAGTTAACTAGGAGTTGACCATTAGTGAGATTAAAATGGAATTAAATGTCATTCAAATGATACATAAGTCTCTGGGAATATATGTGTTATATGAACTCACATATTTCTGCTTTCCAGGGTCAATGTTATTTTCTTTTGGTTCTGGAATCTAAAGACTCCAACTCAATGTTAGCCACAATGGATGTTTAGACACTCTTTTTTTTTTTTTTTTTAAAGATTATATTTATTTATTTGACAGAGATCACAAGTAGGCAGAGAGGCAGGCAGAGAGAGAGAGGAGGAAGCAGGCTCTCCGCTGAGCAGAGAGCCCGATGCGGGACTTGATCCCAGGACTCTGGGAACATGACCTGATCTGAAGGCAGAGGCTTCAACCCACTGAGCCACTCAGGCGCCCCCCTAGACACTCTTTTGAAGAGAGTTTTGACCACAATTTATTCAACTCCACCCTGTTCTTGAAAGTGTTCATGTACTTCTAGAGCCTGGAAAACCTCATGGCACTGCCAGGTCTTCTCTTTATTCCATTTAATTCCATTATTTATTTATTTTTATACCCAACAAAATTGGCAACATCCACGAAGCAAAATAAGCAAACCCATTCCCTGATCTTCGGAGTAGTCACTGAAAGATAACTTGTAACTGGACGTAATTTTTGGTTTCTTTTGCTTAATTCTGATGAAGCTTATGGATTCCATGGATCAGTGTGGTAAGGAGTGACCTACACTTAGATCCATGTACGAGAAGTGACCATCTTCTAAGAATCAATGCAAATTGCTGGGTATATTTTGGTTCGGTGTGATTAGAAATGATAATCAATACTAGAGAAATGATTAGAAGGTGCAGACTGTCCAGGGAGTGAAAGGGAGGATGCTTGGAGTGAATAGAGTGTTGTATCTCCACTAGACAAGATTTGCTGGTCATTGTGTTAGAAAGCAAATTGAAAAAATGGCCATCTTTTCCACAGTTTGAAAGTTATGTTATAAAAACCTACCATGTCCTGTTGTTATCTGATTAAATCCCATATTAGAAATGCATATTTTGCATTTGATGCATCTGTTTTTTTTAAAAGATTTTATTTATTTATTTGACAGACAGAGATCACAAGTAGGCAGAGAGAGAGAGAGGGGCGGTGGGGGAAGCAGGCTCCCTGCTGAGCAGAGAGCTGGATGCAGGGCTCGACCCCAGGACCCTGGGATCATGACCTGAGCCGAAGGCAGAGGCTTAACCCACTGAGCCACCCAGGCGCCCCTGATGCATCTACTGAATTCTGGATTGTTCTTGGTGGTAGGGACAAGGTGAACTTGTAGAAAAATCACCTAATCAGAAATATTGGAATAATCCAAAAGAAAGTGTTTAGAGCCATGAAACCATCCCAAACCACATTTTACCCAACAATTTAAAAAATTTCTTCCATAATAATTTTACAGTGTTTTGAACAACTATGAAAATAATATTGTTTCCACCTTTTTTGTTCATTTTCTACTAGAAATGATAATGGGAAACAAGAGGGCCAAAAATCTAGGAAGTAGAGAATACCTTCCCTTCCAGCTAGGGAACTCTATAAATGTCCACAATTTTGATGATCACTGAACGTTGATAATAATATATGTACTCAAATTATTAGGTAACCATTTGGTTTTCTATTAAGCTAAACAAATGCAATCAGTTTAATATACATAATTGATAAGACCCGTAGAAATAAAGTACTAGTTAAATAATTTATAGCAGTGGTTCTTAGCTTTGAATTCATTCTAGCAGCACTTGGAGAGCTTTTAAAAACCCTAAACCCAGGCCAGATCGCAGACCAATTAAATTAGAATCTCTTGGGGCTGGAACTCAGACGTCAGTATTTTTTAAGCTCACTAGGTGATTCTAATATGTAGTTTGGGAAACACTGGTTTATAGAATATCTCTTTACTCTTAGGTAAGCTTATGCACATTAGGGACTCTTTCTTTACCAATCTTTACCAGGCTATTAGCCTTTAGGGACTGTTTCTGTTTCTTTTGCCTTAAAGAAAGGTAAATCAGTCCAAAAGAATAAGTGTATTTGTTTTCATTTCCTCCTACTTTCTTTTCCTCTGCTCTTGGTTTTTCTGCCGAATTGATCAACAGAGCAAAATAGCATATGGTGCCGGGTCATCATAGGTTTGAATACAGGTTGGGCTGTTTACTAGTTACCATATTGGCAATCTATTTAATCTCTAAACTAGTCCCTGCCCCCAGCCCCCTACCATCTGTGGAAGTTTTTCTCAACGGGGAGTAATTTTAGCCCCCCAGGAGACATTTCTTAACATTGGAGACATTTTTGATTGTCACCATTAGGGGGATGCTTTTGACATCTACTGGGCAGAGGCCAGCAATGTTGTTGAACATTCTACAGTGCACACGACAGCCTTCGTGACACAGTTTTATTTGGCTCCAAATGTCTCTAGTGCTGTGGTGAAGGAACCCTCATCTGCCAAATGAGGCTCTGGTGTCCTACTGCCTGCATTCAAATTCTTTTTTTTTTTTTTTTTTAAGATTTCATTTATTTATTAGACACACAGAGAGAGATCACAAGTAGGCAGAGAGGCAGGCAGAGAGGGAGGGGGAAGCAGGCTCCCTGCTGAGCAGAGAGCCTGATGCGGGGCTCTATCCCAGGACCCTGAGAACCATGACCTGAGCTGAAGGCAGAGGCTTAACCCACTGAGCCACCCAGGCGCCCCTGTATTCACATTCTTGTTCCTCCACTTCCTAGTTGTGAAACCCTTGGTACCTTATTATTCCTGCCCGAATCTGTCTGAAAATGTGTAAATATCATCAGTACTCACTTTGGAGCTGACGTGAGGTTTCAGTGGGCTGATGCAGGTAGAGCATTAACATGGTGCCCACCCAGTAGCTAATTATTTCTGAAATATGTCTCTTTCTATGTTGGGGCATTCTTGCCTTCTTGTCAGGGCCCTTGAGATCATTTGCTTGACCCTACTCCGACAACCTCAGCATTAATATTTTGTACTTTGGTGGTAGGAAGGGAAAAGGGGTTGCAGTGTAGAGTGGCTTCAAACAGGAACCTGCTTTGGACTCCAAGTGGATATTCAGAGGCGACAAGCCCATAGAGAACTGTTACATTCCTTCTCCCCCTGACACGTTTCACATTCCTCTGCCACCTCACCACTAGCTTGACACTTGTGTTGGGGTGGAATGTCCGAATAAACAAGCTTGTATTGGGTAAAAAACAAACAACAACAACAAGAAAAAGAAACCAATGTCAAATGTATTGTTGCAAGTGCTGATTCTAAGAGAAGAGGGTTAATGGCAATGAACACAGTTCAGTAATAAATTTTATAGTTATTATTAAGAGGCAGATAGCTAGCTATAGGAGTCAAACTCAGCAAAGAGCACCACAAAGAGTGTAGTAAATAGACTGGAGAATCATTACTACAGAAGGAGTCAAAGTTATAGGTCATAATGAAACTGTGGGGGACAGTATAGGGAGGAGAGAGAAGGGGCTCAGGATATAACCCAAGAAGTATCTGCTCGACTAATATTTCTTGCGGACCTACTGTGTATCTACCAGTTGCCTTTCTTTTCTTTTTTTAAAAGATTTTTGTAAATGAGCTATTTCATCTTTATTTTTCCTTTTTAAAGGTTTTATTTATTTATTTGTCAGAGAGCACAAGCAGGAGAGAGGCAGGCAGAGGGAGAAGCAGGCTCCCCACTGAGCAGAGAGCCCAATGCAGGGCTTGATCCCAGGACCCTGGCATCATGACCTGAGCTGAAGGCAGATGCTTAACCAACTAAACCACTCAGGTGCCCATTTTAAAAAAGATTTCATTTATTTATTTGAGAGAGTGAGAGAGAATATGAGTGGGGGAAGCAGGAGAGGGAGAGGGAGGAGCAGACTCCCTACTGAGCAGGGAGAGCCAGATGTAGGCTCCGTCCCAGAACCCTGGAATCATGACCTGAGCTGAAGGCAGGCACTTAACCGACTGAGCCACCTAGGCACCCCTGTATGTTGTTCTTCAAAAATGTTATTTTGGGCGCCTGGTGGCTAAGTCATTAAGCGTGTGCCTTCGGCTCAGGTCATGATCCCAGGGTTGTGGGATCGAGTCCTGCATTGGGTTCCCTGCTCAGCGGGAGGCCTGCTTCTCCCTCTCCCACTCCCCCTCCTCATGTTCCCTCTCTCGTTGCCTCTCTCTCGATCAAATAAATAAATAAAAATCTTTAAAAAATATTTTAAAAAATAAAAATATTATTTGATATGCATTTTCCGGGACATCATCCGTCATAAACAACATTTAAGTTAGCTTCAAAATATTCTTTCAAATGGCTATATTGTAATTTACTGGACCATTCTTCTATCTGGGGACACTTAAGTTGTTTCCAGGTTTTTACCATTATAGACAGATTTCCCCCGCATACCGATTTTCTAATGTTTGGATTATTCTCTTAAGCTACTTACAAGATCTATTTTTGAAGTGTTTCTTTATCCGTGAAGAATGTATAAAAGAATATGCAACTGGAAAATCTTGTGTGATGGAGAAAAGATTCTATCACGGATTAATATTTATCATAAAAAGTTTAAACTGGTATAAAGCTCCCATGAAAGAAAAGGATTCCAACCACGAATGAACATGAGTTGAGCCCACCTACTCTCTCTTTGAACAGAGATGGAAAGGTCTTCTCTGATTTCCACTTGAATAAGAACAGAACTCCCAATGCTCACTATTTATTTATTATTGCCTAAAAGTAGATTTCTATTGCATAAAAAACAGGAAATAAAAGCAAAAAGAAGGCAGGAAAGTCCTCTTCCCTGGAAATAATCATCACCTCTTTCTCCGGGGCCCCTGGAGGAGCATCTTTGAATCCTCAGCAGTCTGGACCACCTCCAGTGGTTGGGCCTGAGGAAAACCACCTCCCGGCAGTTTCGACAAATGTTCTAGCCCCTGAGCTCTGAGACTGGGGGGCTTTCTTCAAGGATGTCCCCTCCTAGAGAAGTAACATTTGTTTCTCTTTTCTTTGGTCTTCTGGTTAGTTTATATGTATTTCAGAACAAACTTCAGACAAATAGGTAGAAGAAAGTTCTTCTACTTACTTCAGAAAATTGATTTAAAATTGGAGTGATGAGGGCACCTGGGTGACTCAGCAGGTTAAGCGTCTGCCTTTAGCTCAAGTCATGATCCCAGGGTCCCAGGATTGAATCCCACGTCAGGCTCCCTGCTGAGCGGGGAGTCTGCTTCTCCCTCTGCCCCTCCCCTTACTTATGCTTCCATGTGCACCCTCTCTCTCTGAAATAAATAAATGAAATCTCAAAAAAATAAATAAAATTGGAACGACGGGGTCCCCAGCTGGCTCAGTTCCGTAGAGCATGTGACTCTTGATCTTGGGATTGTGGGTTTGAGCACCATGTTGGCTGTAGAGATGACTTAAAAATAAAATCTTAAAAAGATAAAACTGGATTGGCACTAATTCCCAATGCATTAATTAGACAGCTTGCGAGGTCCATCTTCTGCTAATTTAAATAATTTCCCTAAGTTCTATTTTGTCACTTTTGTATGCAAAAATGTGCCACCTAACTAATTTGTCACAGAAGGGACTTCTTTGGACTCTAAAAAAACAAATCTTTTTAAAAAAAATCTTTGAATGTCAAATTTGGAATACAGGAATACTGACACACATTTATTATTCACATTCAAACACGTATTGAGCACCTACTGTGCGGAAGGCAAGATGCTGTGTCCATGGTCTCAATTATAAAATCGGGGTGCTAGGGAGAAAGACTCATCTCGAGACAGAAAAGCTGTATTATGAATGGAAAAGGGCCTGTTGCATGGGGATTCTCTGAGGATTTCCTAGATGCCAGCTTTATTTCGGTTTCCCTTTTTAGAAAGCAGAGGTAAAACCCAAACAGGATGGAGACAGCGAAGGGCCTGGGAGGGTGTGACCAACCGAGGAGCAGGTGTGGAGCTGTCTGCCTTTGCAGTGTTGGGAGAGCGTGAAGCCTGTCGTGGGCCCAGGAAGCGCAGGAGAGAAGCAGATTTATCTCACTGTGCACTTCTGCCCCGGTCCCTACCTGGGGGGCACATGCCCCCAGGGAAATGTGTGCAAAGCTGTCTTCCCTTGAAATCTCTTATGCTTCTTTAGAAGAATATGGACAGCTTGACCCCAAGCCTCAAGATTATGACTCGGTAGGTGAGGAGCCTGGCAATCTCTGTTTTTGCAAAACTTCCTGGGGCAATGCTCAGGAATGGCCAGTTTTGGGAACATGTACAACACACCCAACCCACATATGCCAGTGTTGCCTTATGACCAGGATGCACATCGGAATCATCCAGGGACAATTATAAGAGCGGATGCCCAGGCCCCATCCCTAGAGATTCTGATGTCATTGGTCTCTGGTGGGCCTGAGCGCTGGGATTTTTCCAAGTTCCCAGCTGACTGCGATGGGCAGCCAACTTGGGAACCACTGGCTTAAAGGCATTCAATTCCGATGAACCATCCCTCTTACTGTCAAAGCTCGAAGTGAAGAAATGGTGGCCGTTTGAACTGATTCAGAGAATTCAAGAGAACTAAGAGATCAGAAGAAAGGGTTCAGAGCAGACTGTTACAGAGGGAGCAGACAGGCACGTCCATATCAATGCGGCACCGTCCAGAGCATCTCCGCTCAGAGACAGTTGTCTCTTAACCTTCAGTGGGGGAGGGGGAGCAGGGAACACAAGCGCTCCTTAAAAGACCCGCTGCTTCTGTGATGTTCATAAAGTGGCCAGTGCCTTCGTTATGAAATGAGGCCTTTGTTTCCAGGGGACAAGCAGTCTCTACACTTCTCCAGGGCCAGTAGAAACGTTGAAACCGGCTGGTGATTTCCTCACCCAGAGACAGGACATCAGTCCTGAGAAAGAGGTAGCCTGTGCACAGGTCACAGAGAAACGAGGCTGATTGTTTCCATAGATTCCGTACTTGTAATGGCGCATTGCACTGGGTTTCTTTTCATTTACAGATGGCACAGCAGATGGCAGTCCGAGACAAAAAGAAGGAGATGGGTCTGTGACCATCTCCAACCCGGGGTGCCTAGGCAAGAGAGCAGATTCTGGGAGCTGCACAGCATCTGCCAAGCACTGTCTGATAGAATTTTCTGGGAGGATGGAACTGTTCTATATATGCACTGTCCAGCAGCATAGCCACCAGCCTCATGAGCTCTTGCCTATTCAGTATGGGCTGCCTTTGGCTGAAATATATTATTTGCACCTTAAAAAAAATCTTAGTTGTGTCACCTTGGCCCTTGTTGCTAAGTGAGTGCTTATCGATCATTCTTGTACATAGGTATCAAGCCTCTTCCTGAGAGCTTTAGAAGTGTTAACAAAACACAATTCCTGCCTCGCCTGCAATTCTACGACCTGACCTCTGGGTGGTGGTGTGTTCGGTCCAAGCCTCTTAGGGGCCCTTGTGGGCAACCGGAAGCGTGCTGATTGAAGTAAAGATCAACATGCCTTTTGTCCCTCAAAACAGGTTTCCTGTAAGACAGCTGAGTGTAAGTAGCATGGCGTAAGAGATCACATTTGTCACTTGAATTTTCAGCCAGCGTTTTCATCCAGGAGGTGGAGAACTGTGGGGATCCTTGCAGATTTTGGCAGGGAGCGTTTCATGATTTAAGGCCTGGGGAATCTCGTGTTTTCCAGTATGCTTAGATTTTTAATACTGGGGCTCAGGTGTCCTGAGTAAAGACAATTGCAGCTCCACTTGTGAAAACCCAATAGCAGAATGCTAATCCAGGAAAAGCTGTGTTCCACATTTTGCTATCTCAAGAGAAACCTCATTTTGTACTCATTTCATTTCTGCTGTTCACTCTCCATGCTGAATAATAAACACAGGCATAAACTAGAAAAAGATATTTTCTTTTCCAGGAGATGGAATTGCCTAGAAAACTCTGGAATTAAAAAAAAAAAAAACACCCTAAATATAAATCTTGTCAGACCTGATAGCTAAGGCTTGAAATTTTTATCTACTCTCAGTGGTGAGAGCTACCAAAGACTGTATTAAAAAAAACAAAACAAAACATCCCAGGGGCACCTGGGTGGCTCAGTGGGTTAAGCCTCTGCCTTCTGCTGAGGTCATGATCTCAGGGTCCTGGGATCGAGTCCCACATTGGGCTCTCTGCTCAGCAGGGAGCCTGCTTCCTCCTCTCTCTCTGCCTACTTGTGATCTCTCTGTCAAATAAATAAATAAAATCTTAAAAAATTTTTTAAAAAGTATCCCAGTTTGTCTCTGAAGAGATAGGGTGTTTATCAGTCAGTATTATATATGAAAACTTCCCCACAGACTTAACACAACCTGTCAAGCTCCCTTGTTTTACTGTGTTTGTAAATCAGAGCGTGTTTGAAATACAAAGTAATGGTGAGCTCTGATGTGTGGTAAAGGGTTTCCATTAGTGTCAACTTTTTTTCCCCAACACCTTTACCTAGAGCTCCCGTGAGGAAAATACTCGTGTGCTAAGGGAGCACATGCTAAGAAATGGTCGATATTAGAAAGGGGTATTGAATATTTATCATTATTATTTTTTTTGAGGGGCAAGTTCTTTTTAGGACCTGAGTCACAGTTTTTGAATATCCCTAAGGTTGGTAGATCAGGTGAGGAACAGCCAGAAGAGAAGCCACACAAGTTATTTGAGCTCTCAGTGGAATAGTCTGCGAAGTTCTGAATTTTCACAAAAGGTGCCGCGAAGCACCATCACTGTAATCTGACATGAAAACTAAAATGATGTATTTTAGCAGTTTCCACAATTCAGACGCAAATAGAGTGAGGTTTATTTTAAAAAATTGTGCTTGGGTTCTGAAAAATTATATTGTAGAAGAAAATGCTAATTATGAAGGAAAATATTCAAGCTAAATCGTTAGGTGGACAAAGCGAGTTGCCAAAGAGTAAGGGCAGAGGATTTCCAGGTTTAGCGATGGCAGAACAGCTTGGATTAGACTAAATCCCCTACATATATAAATTGTAAACCTCTGACAAAATATTAGCCAAGCAACTATTTGAAGGCACTAGAAAAAGACAAGAAGGCTGCAGAAACAGGATTTGACTGCTGAAAGGAGGGAATGGCACTGGGTAAGATCCAAGTTTCCGCCGCTCTTCCTTGGAAGGCATTCTACAGTCTACACTAAAACTCAGACAGAAAGCTGATGTCATATTGGCCAGAGGTGTCAGAAGATTGAATTGGGAGATGCAGGAGTGGCTGGAATTTGGGTGGTGAAACATCTAGAAACATCACAAAGATGGCTGCATACAGTCTCCCATCGAATCCTATCTATGCATCTCATATATGCATACGAATCTGGGCGTAATCTCCCCTTACATCTTAGGTTGATCCCGGCATTGAACTTGTACCAAGGAGCATCCAAAGATACAGTGGAAGGCAACAGCTAAAAGGCTGAAAATGTGTGGGCAGAGATTTAAGCTCCCGCCCATCACAGGGGAGACAGAGTTTGGAGTTTGAGTCCTGCCTAGTTATAGAGGTTTGGCAAGTACTTTCGGATTTCCACCAAAATTCCAGAATTCTAGGCCATGCCTAGGGAGCTAACTTTATCACAGGACTAAGAGATCAATTCTAAGACTAAGAACAAATCAAAATGGATCCTTCCCCCAACCCTCCTCGTCCCGACAAAGTGTAAAACCAAGCCTCCACAAACTTAAGGTTATCTGTCTGTAATTTAATAACCCAGTAAAACAAAAACCAACAAAGTTTTATAGGGAACAACTGAGTTCAGATTCTTTAAAACACATTTTCACAGTGTCTAATATACAATAAAAATGGCAAGGTATACAAAACACAGAAACTTGTGACCTAAGAGCACTGGAAATGAGAAATATTTGCACACATGCAAAAGACTCTTTCTGTAAGGCACCTGGGTGGCTAAGTCTGTAAAAACCATCTGCCTTCGGCTCAGGTCACGATCCTGGGGTCCTGGGATCGAGTCTCACATCGGGCTCCTTGCTTAGTGGGAGTCTGCTTCTCTCTCTCCCTCTGCACCCTCCACGTTCTCTCTCTGTTTCTCAAATAAATAAATAAATAAAATCTTAAAAAGACTCTTCTTGTGTTTAATCTTCATTTCCTTAAAATTCAATAGACTCTTTAAAGCAAAAACAATATTTTATTTTGGCATTAATAATGTGTAACAATGATAAGGGAGAGGGTAATAGAGTTATACTGTTACAAGGTTCTTACATGTTATCTGAAGTCGTATAATGTGAAGTCTACATAGGTTCTTTTTTAAAGATTTTACTTATTTGTTTATTTTAGAGATAGAGACAGTAGTGGTAGGGGGAGGAGCAGGGCTCGATCTCACAACCCATCAGATCATGACCTGAGCCAAAACCAAGAATCAGACACTTAACCAATGGAGCCACCCAGATGTCCCAAGTCTACATAATTTTTGATAAGTTTAGGATACACAGTGTGATGTTTAGTCTAACTACTAAAAGCAATACAAAAAGGTATAGATAAAAAGTCAATACAGGAATTAAAATGATGTAGCAGAACAATATTTGACTACATAGAAAGCAAGGGAATAGGAACAGAGTGACAATGACAGATAATGGGACAAATGAAAACAAACGGTATTTAAAAATTTACCTAGAAGAATCAAGAAATAGATAAAGACCAAGAAAACTTAAAAGAAGTGTTCTACCTGATATCAAAATGATAAAACTATCGTGCTTCAAATATCGTAATACTAGTGTAGCAAAAGATAGATCAGTAGAAATGGGCCCATGAGCATAGAAAGATTTGGTATTTAATAAAAACGGTATTTCAACTTGGTGGTGGCGGTGGGGACCCTACAGCTAACATACTCATGGGTGAAAGGCTTACCACTTCCCCCCAAGATTGGCAAGAAAGCAAGGTTATCTGCTCTCACAGCTTCTACTCTATGCTGTATTGTCTTTATCCGTAGGTGACATGATTATGTCAAGCTAGTTCAATCGGGGAAAGGGCAACCTTTCTAGCAAACGTTCCTGAGACAACGGGATATCCATATGGAAAAAAATGAAACTTAGCCCAAAACTTAGCCTCAGGTGAGTCAACCCTCTTCAGATGAGGGCCATCAGCCACCTGGCACTCGTGGCAGCTTCAGACCTTCAAGGAAATCTGATGGGTGCCTCAGAGCCTCTCCTACCATCCAACTTCCATGCCAGGTGGGTGCCCCTTGAATCTCATAGTAAGTTTTGGGAATAGATTCTCTACAAGTCTGCTTTTTCTCTTTTCCTTCATTGTCTGCAGCTCTTACTGAGGTCCCACCTGTTACTCTTGCCAGCTCTCTCCTCTAGCACCCATCTTACATTTTACTCAGCCTCAGCTATCCACAGGGGACAGAGAAAACACACCGTGGTAGAGCCGTGGGCTGGAATCCCACGTGCATATGGTGGAAAGCGGGAAGCAATACAAATGAGTTAACTGTGTCTACATGTAGCAATGTGAATGAATCTCAAGAACGTTTTGTTGTCTGAGTCCATTTTTATGAAGTTCAAGAACAGGCAATACTAATCGACACCAACAGAAGTCAGAAGAGTGTGTGCCTATGGAGGGTGGGGGTTGATGGAATCCCTCGGCGGGAGATGGAGGTATTGAACCTCTTTATTCAGGTGTGTTTTTCCCCAATGAACACATATTTTTTGAATAACTAGGATTTATTTTTAAGAAATAAATTGATTTATTCTTTGAGCTGGTGAGTTATTTTTCTTCTTTTTTGTAATTTGGCTATTACAAATTGATGTCTGCACAAGGTCACATTTTTCCCTGGATGTACTTAATGCTGTAACATTTGTATTAGCATGTTGTTTACAGAGGATTTCAAAATTCTAGCAAATCATAGATTTTGTATGGTTGGAAAGTAACCTGAAGAACCAGCTGGTCCAAAAGATTAATGTCCATAGCACTCAGGAGAGGTGGCGATTTAGGTTTTGTGTGTATGTATGCCTGCATTTTGTTCCTGGTGTATCTCTAGGTACAGAGATACTTCCTTAAGCCTCTTTCAGTGTTTTCTTATCTTGCTGGATAATTGCTTAGAAGATCCTTTTGAGGCAGGTAAAGCCAGAGAGAATACTGTTATATTGTAGACCAGTGAGATGATTGATTTCTAGAATGTTCTTCCTACTGCTCCATCATTGATATTTCTATAGTTGGACTTTTCTATTATCTATCATGAAATTAAAGAGCTGTTTATGTGTGAAACTCATTTTTCTTTCAGGACAACTTCCTTTTATCATCTAAGAAATTTTTAGCACGAAAGCTCTGTAACGGCGCTTCGTCTTTAGTTCAGAGTAAAGTCATTATATGCATCCATGCCTTCTTCTATCTAGTTGACTGCTCTCGACATACGAAGAGAGGAAATACTTTGTCAAGAAACTTGTATAAATATCTTAAATCTGTATGAGGACCAGGTGTTTACAAACAGAGAGTCCTTTCTTCTCTCACCTCCGAATCCCTCTTCTCTCACCTAATCTATCCCACAAGCCTACCATATGCTAGCCTCTGAGAGGTAACTCCAAAGGAAAGTTGGACATGTTCAGGAATACCAACTGGGACTCAGAATTTCTTATTATGTCAAATCAGAAGAGAATGAAAATATAGGTGGGAATCCTTCAGTGTGGACATCATAGGACCAAATGGTTTCTCTTCCCAAGCAGGACATTTCTGAGGGGGGAACAGGGCATTATCACTAACTTAGCTAGCACAACAGCCATAAATGGGACTGTCCCAGGCAATCTAGACTAGAACAAGTTCATCCAAGCTGCTTTTAGCTGACCTGTGAGGGATGGCTGTAACTGTGTGTGTATTTGTACATGGAGCAGAACGAGGGAATAGTCTCTCAAGACAGAGAGATGCCTGGCAAGGCAGGTTTTGTCTTTATGAGTTTAGGTAAAGAAGAAAAGTAATCTATTCCTGTTGAAGTCCACAGCTGTCATTAATAATGTTACAAATACAGATTTCATTACATTTTTGTGGTTTATGATGTTCTGAATGTTGGTGGGAGTACGGTGTGGTGGGAAGTTATTTTATTTTGGGGGTGGTCTGTCTTCCTACTGATTTTTTTGTGTGTGTGCATTGTGTGTCTGTTTATGAGGGACAATCTGTTCACCTGTTCCTAAGAAAACTTCCCTTTGATTCAGGTTTTGGCCTGCTCAGCCCTTCCATTACTGTTTTGCTTTACACTAATCAAAATTATAGCTATTGACCTACTCTGAAGCCATTATGAGTATTTTTGCCCACAAAGTGCCCCTTGCTTTTGCCTGTAATTGGTAGAGTGGCTGCAGGATGATTTTTACATTTAATCTGTTGTTCTTAGCTTTCTTTTGAGTAGTTTTTTTGTGTGCCAAACAGTTACTGCGTAGTCAGATGAGAATAGCGTCCATCAGCTGAAAAGCACAGTCACATTTCTGGGTCTGCGCTGAGAAGGAGGAAGTTTGTTAAGGAAAAACGTGTAGACCCTGCAGTGGACTCTCCATGTTCCGTCATGTCTGGGAACAAACAATACAAACATGATAACTTTCACTTAATTCAATCACTTGTTACTTTGATTCTATTTAATTTGATCAAAAACCCATGAAAGCAAATCATTTGTAATAAGGGCAACACAACTCCTCCTCTTTTATTTTGATAGATGTTAATTACTGCAGGCAGGAGCTATGGAGTCATTCAATTACTGGCTGTAATAATGTTGTCATTTAATTAATAATGCATGCCTCATATCTGAGTGAGAGAGAAGAGCGTGAAGCTTTTGGAGAATGACTGCAACAACAGAAAAAATGTAATTCAGATACACACGATGAAAAGTCCAAGAACTATTTTTTTTAAAGGTCTATTTATTTATTTATCTGACAGAGAGAGAGAGCACAGCAGGGGGAGTAGCAGAGGGAGAAGCAGGATCCCTGCTGAGCAGGGGGCTCGATTCCAGAACCCCAGATCATGACTTGAGCCAAAGGCATACGCTTAATCAACTGAGCCACTGAGGGGCCCCATTTAAGAACTATTGCTGGGGGGCACCTGGGTGGCTCAGTGCGTTAAGCCTCTGCCTTCCGCTCAGGTCATGATCTCGGGGTCCTGGGATCGAGCCCCACATCGGGGCTCTCTGCTCAGCAGGGAGCCTGCTTCCTCCTCTCTCTCTGCCTGCCTCTCTGCCTACTTGTGATGTCTCTCTCTCTGTCAAATAAATAAACAAAATTTTACTTTTTTAAAAGAACTATTGCTGGGAGTAAAGGCCTGCTATAGCCTATAGGGAATGGAAACAATAGACCATGTCCAAATGCTTGGTGAATAAACTCTTTGTCTGTGAAAGAAGGTAGGAGACATTTTGCAACAATTGTTAATAGCGAGGCTACCAACCATTAAAAATGGAGATGTAGTAACAAATAATAATAATAGAACTGATGACAGCAAAGGCATATACTGCTCATTCTAAGTCTGGCGATGACTTAACACAAGGAGCATTTAAACATAAGTAGTCTATTTGGGAGGTCGGGGAAACTCTAGTAATGAGTGTGGAAGTGAGACAGGAATGGAAAGGCAGGCCATAAGGGATTAACAAGTATGTACCACTAATGGCAACTGGTGAAATTTTGGGAGCCAATGTGAAACTGTATCTGATTTATCTCAACTAAAGGGCAAAGGAAGAGGGGTAATTTTTTTTTAAAAAGCTTTTATTTCTTTATTTATTGGAGAGAGAGAGCAGGTGAGTGGATAGAGGGGCAGAGGGAGAGGAACAAGCAGACTCTGCAATGAACATGGAGCCTGTCTCAGGGCTTGATCTCATGACCCCAAAATCAGTGACTTGAGCTGAAAGCAAGACTTGGCTACTTAACTGACTCAGCCACTCAGGTGCCCCCAAACTGGGGTATTTTTATATGCCAGCTCCCATCGGTCATTTGTTGAATGCCTCCCAGGTAGGACTTCTAGCCTTACAATAGGTGGTCAAGGCAACTACAATGCCAGAGAGAGCCTTGAGGCCAGGCCAGGAGATGTGTGGGGGGTGACCGTAGGAAGTTGGGCTGCAGGCACTGAAGTGGTAAAGGCTAGAGACCCTAACAGCATTTATTACAGTCCTTCATGATGTCTACAGTTTTAAAGGCAGGGTATGAAACAAGGTGTATAGGATGACTTCATTTTTGCAATCCCACTCCGCACATGTGAACACACACAAATATGTCAACCCTACCACTGGCTTGCTGTGGTTCTCTTCCCTCCAACCCTCTGGGCTCTGGATCCCATCCTCTTATCGTTTTGAGCACTTCACACCTTTAGCCAGTCTGGTTGCTTCCCCCCCCCACCAACTTCCCTGTTGAAGACCTTTGTCTATTGTAATATTTGCATCTGCTATGCATATACTCTACTAGTGCTCATGAGATGTCTGTCCTGACCAGAGACTGAAAACACACAGCTCAGCCTGGATTTCAACAGTTTACCTAACATATGCCTAAGTGTGGTTTTCTTTGTATTTATTTTGCTTTGGTTTCATTGAGCTTCTGGAATCTGTGGGTTAGTATCTCTGGCTGCTTTCCTCAGTATTGGAGACATTCTTCACCATTTTTGCTTTGCCTTGAACATCGGTTCTGTATCATTCTTTTTATCTCCTTTCTTTCTAGGAGTCCTTTTATGCTTGAATTAGGCCTATTCTCCATGTCTTATATGGCCACTATGCTCTTTTTTAATATTTTCTATTATCTTTACACTCTCTGCGTCCATTTGCATGCATCTACGCATTCGTCTTTCTCTGTTCAATTGTCTCTAATATTAAATCCATTTATTGAATTCCTTTTTAAAAAAAAAAAGATTTTATTTTTAAGAGATCTCTCTCTCTGTCAAGTAAATAAACAAAAAGAATTTTTTTTTTTTTTGAAAAAAGAACTATCGCGGGGAGTAAAGGCCTACAGGGAGTAAATAGCCTACAGGGAATGGAAACAATAGACCATGTCCAAAGAGATCTCTATACCCAGTGTGGGGTTCAAACTTACAAACTTACAACTCAAAGCATGCTCCCCAAAATGAACCAGCCAGGTGCCCCACATGCCCCACAATTTATTGATTCTTAAATGCAGATATTTTCTTTTTCAGAGGGAGTTCTAGAACTTGTTTGCTTTTCATTATGGATTCCAGGTATCTGCTGAAAATTTTCATCTTTTCCTATATTAATCATTTTAAGAGTCTGTCAGTGTTAACTATTTTATCATTTTAATATCATGAATCACTTGCCATTCCACTTAGGTGGCTTCTTTTATTTCTCTTGGTTTTTGGTCAGTTATTCCTGCTTTTAATTTTTAGCATGACCTATACTTTTTTAGTGGACTCTAGATATTGTGGGCAAAAATTGTAGAAGTTCTGAATGATATTATCCCCATCCAAGGAGTGTTAGGTTTTCTTCTGGCAGTCAAATAAAGTGCCAGTGGCTCACCTTGGTCCTCTTGAGCCTTGGCTTTTAGGTTTTGTGAGGGATGATCTATGTCTTGGCACATGACACAGGAGTGTTGACCAAGCCTTCAGTGTTTATCAAGACCCTTCTACCTTGGTAGAGTTGGAGCTACCATGGACTTCTTAGCACCATGTGGCTGCTGTGACCTCTTCCTGGTTTATTAGCCCTGGGGACTTACCCTGTGCATAGACAGCTTAGAAGGCAGCTGATTTCTTGAGGGGAAATTTTATGCAGATTTTGGGGCTCAAAGTCTCTCTGGGACTTTGTCCTTCAAGTTCCAGCCATTTTGGCAGCTCCAAACTGTGCCTTCCATCTGTGCCTTCCAACCGTGCAGTAACATGATGCTTCCTGCTTGCGCCATGAGTGTGAACAACTCTGAGAGAAAATCTAGGGTGTAGGTGGAGCTTACTTCTTGTATGCTTGGAAGGTTCTCTGAAAGTTTCCAGCCCTGCTTGGTTTGCCCGCACTGATGTTCCATGGTGTCTTCGAGTGGTTGCTTTCTTTATCTTGTTCAGCATTTATAATTCTTTTCAGGACAAGTATTAGTCTAACATTAACTGGTCATCCTTTGGGCGATGCTGAAATGTCATTTCCTCAGAGAGGTGTTCTCAAGCTACCCATACCCAAGTGTCCTCTCTCTATCTCTTTATCTCTTCTTTATTTATTTCTTAGTTTTTTTTTTTTAAATTAAAACAATTTTTTAAGTAAACTCTATGCCCAACGTGGGGCTTGAACTCACAATCCTGAGATCAAGAGTCACACGCTCCACTTACTGGGCCAGCCAGGAGTCCCTGTTTCTTAGTTTTTAATCACAATATGTACTCTTATTTATTTATTTATTTATTTATTTTTGTGGTTGTTAACCCCTTGAATGAATGTGCTGGAAAAATTCTATCCATTTACTCATGGGCTATCTCTTAAGTTAGTGGGTTGTGGAGAATGGAGGGCAGCAAAGAACTCCCTACTTTGCCAGGGGTAAGCTTGGTGGGAAGGGTTGCTAGGACCTCCAGGGAGTGAGCTGTAAGGTGCTGGTGTGGGTGTCTATGAGCTGATAAACCAGGTCCTGAGGCTGTTTCCTAATATGAAGATACAATTCATCTGTATTCTTCCTAGGGACATGGAGGTAGACATCATCATCCCCACTGCCCAAGGGGCACACAGAGAAACAAGATTTGAATCCAACCCAAAGCTGTTTGACTTCAGAGCCAATGCTCTTTCCCCCACATCTTCAGATCACACATTTTAGTGTGTATGTGTTTCTGATTCTAGGTCTAAGCTATCTATTTTTGGTGATTTGGATATTAGTTGCCCAGTGGACATCATCGGGAATCTGTTATGGCAGTGAATTAAATTCAAGGTCCAAAGACCTTATTTATTAATGGCCTCTAATTAAAAGAGACCATTATTGGGGTGCCTGGGTGGCTCAGTCAGTTAAGCATCCAACTCTTGATCTCAGCTCAGCTCTTGATCTTAGGGTCATAAGTTCAAGCCCAGTGTTGGGCTCCACACTGGGCATGGAGCCCACTTAAAAAAATAGACCATTATCATTAAATGAAAAAAAGCAAGAGGCATTCCAGTGTGTACAACAGAGATATAAAGAGGGAAGGAAAAAAGGGATTGGCACTAGCTTGGGTGTGCAGAGGAAACTTTTATTTTTTATTTATTTATTTATTTTTTAAATTTTATTTATTTATTTGTCATAGAGAGAGAAGCGAGAGCAAACACAGGCAGACAGAGTGGCAGGCAGAGGCAGAGGGAGAAGCAGGCTCCCCGCCAAGCAAGGAGCCCGATGTGGGACTCGATCCCAGGACGCTGGGATCATGACCTGAGCCGAAGGCAGCCGCTTAACCAACTGAGCCACCCAGGCGTCCCCAGAGGAAACTTTTAGATGATACACAGAAACCAGTATCATGGGAGGGGGAATGATTAGAGAGGAACGTGGTGAGAAGAGATCTTTTTGCTGTATGCCCTTTTGCCACTTTAATTTTGTATATTGAAAATTTAATATGTATTCAAAAAATTAAATAAAAAATATCCATGTAATACCCGTGCTGATATAAGTGATTAATATTCTTTGCCTTGGACTATTTGTCTCCTGCACCCCTTATAAACCTTCTGTTTAAGGCTCCTTCTGCCAAGAAGCCAGTTTTGGACATGTCATGTGGACATTCTGGACAAAATTTCCCATAGGAATACATGGAAATTAGAATTATAATTACATAATTATATTATATTAACTACCCAGTTGATTGAATAAGGTTCCCGATTATCTTGATCTTACATCATACTTTTTCTATGGGATTACACATTCCAAGGTTCCTAAAATATAGATATACCTTAAACAAACACAACACAACTTTCATAGGTTGTCATCACTTAGGTAAAATATACCCATGACTAATTAAAAAAAAAAAAACGTTTTGTTCAGCATTTTCATGCTCCTCTGGGTAGAGCTGCTAACTTTCGGTGTTGAAAAGGGAAAAGTCAGGCTTTCATTTTAAAAGAGAAAACTCACTTTCTGGATGATGACAGGAATGAAGGGTGTTAGGACATAATTCTGTAATTCAAGCAGACTCTTAGGAATCAAAGAAATTCTTTGATGATCCAATTGCCTACTTAAAAGAGAGGATTTTTTCCCCCTCTTCTGTTCTCTCTAGGATAACTGGTATTATTCATCTGAATAAAATGTGGCCTATAAGAGAAAGAAAGCATGCTCTATGCCTTTGCACTTGGTGTGTTTTTCTCCAGTGGACTTTCTTTCACTTACTTCATTAGAGAAAAATAAATGATTCTGCTCCTTAGTGTCACATATGGTCATGTCTAAGTGAGGCTTTATGTGTATCTTAAGACTCTTTTGGCTTAAAGGCAGCAAATGAAGTCTTCAGCTTCTTAAATCCTAGGGAGCACCATCTGAGTGCCTGAAACATGCTGGAAACAGCATACTGATGACTGGGCCATTCTAGGTCTCAAGAGCCTTTTGCTAATTGAAGTCGTGTCACCCCACCCCCTTGGTTTCAGCACTCTGCTTTGCAGACGGTGACTGCCCTTTTCCATTTGTGCTTTTCCTTCCAAGCGAATCATGCCTGGTTTCTCTGCTCCATGTCAAGGAAGACAAAAAGACTGCTCAGTGGGATGAAGCACCTAGCATGTGCCTGGTATGTGGCAATGAGTCCTCAATACATGGGATTATGATCTAAAAGGCAGTAAAAGGGGGATTTGTTTGAGTTCTGGTCCCCCAGGAGCAGACTGTGACAGGAGTACTGGAGAACAAGGGATTTTCCAAAGGAGTGCAAGGGTGCTCCCCAGAGGAAGGGAAGGGCTCCAGAGAGGAGGGAAGGAGAGAGGGTGCAAGACAGCAAACTCTCAACCTCAGCCTAATCCCTGGGAGCTCTGGAGGGTGAATAAGCCTCAGCGACCAGATTGCCTACTGGCCTCCAGGCCTTAAAGAAAGGGAGCTGGGTCTTTCATATTGCCACACTCCTGGGAAGGAAGTGAAATCCTAGACACGTCTGCTCTCAGTACAGGAGGGAGAAGTGGTTACAGAGGCTGGAGACAGCTCTGAGGAAAGTTGTAGGGCCAAGCTTCAGAAGCAAAGCCCATAGAAGCTAGGTGAAGGACACACAGAACCTACAAAAAGAAATCTGAGGTGGTTGGGGCGAGGCACCAAGCATGTCTGCTGCAAGGTCAAAGTAGGGCCTGCTTCATGGGCACATGACCAGTGCAATTGCACAGGGTCCTACCCTCAGAGGGGTTCAGCACTTGGGATTCAGTGCTCTATAGTCATCATTTTGAAATTCTAATTTCGTCTTCATGTTTTGTAAGTGAAGTGTGAATGGAGAGTGGCACATGTGCATCCCCTCCTCCCACTGCCCGACGTCCCCCTGGAATGGGTTCTTAGCCACTAGTGTAGCTGGTCTGACCCTGGTGCTTGGTGCCCACCTGGCCTTCCCCATTCCTCGTTGCCCAGCAACAGTTGATGACCTGTGCTTGGACAGCCACTGTTGTGAGGGTATGGGTGTGGTGGGGGGAGGCCAGGATTCCACAGCTCCAGAGGGACATGTCTCCTGAGGTAAGGGAAATAAAAGCAAAAATAAACTATTGGGAATATGTTAAAAGCCAAATCTTAATTTTAATAATCTATTTTATTTAACCCAATATAGTCAAGATAATACCATTTCTAACTGTAAGCATTGTAAAAATTACGAGTGAGAACTCCTATATGTTTTTCACACAAAACCCTCCAAATCTAGTGTGCATTTCACACTGAAGACCCAACTTCATTTGGATATTCAATTTTTATTTGGCATACTTAGTTCATGTTTAGATTTTATAAAAGTTAGAGTTGAAGACAGATTCACCTATGCAAGATCTTTTTGCATATTCTTAATTTAATTTTTTCAGTGTTCCAAGATTCATTGTTTATGCACCACACCCAGTATGCAAGATATTCTAAGCATACTTAAAAGCTTGCCAGTAACTGCATCAAGCATTTATTTTTCTATTTAAATGTAAAATTAATTAAAGGAATAGAACATAAAAAATTCATTTCCCCCAGTGCTCTAGGCATCTTTCAAGTGCTCAAGAGCTAAACATAGACAGTTATCAGTGCACTGGACAGCACAGCTCCAACATACGGAGACAGAGGCAGCTGTGGGAAGCTTTCCGGCAAGGGTCTTGAGATGAACTGGGAAAGAGTCAAAGGATCAGAAGCGAGGCAAGAGGAAGGGCTACAGGAGGCAACACCAGCATCTTCTCAGGTGCGGAGCCAAAGCATGTTACTGTCTTTCTAGTAAAGAGTTATTGGGCGCCAACTATGCCTTAGGCCCTGTTTTGAGTGTTGTTTGTGGTATATGTGGCCAGGGTCTAGGTGGAAGATAGATTGTAAACTTATCTATTAGATTGCTGTGGCTGTTAAAACAAAGCACCACCAACTGGATGGCTTAGAACAACAGAAATCCAACTTCTCCCAGCTCTAGAGGCTCTATGTCTTAAATCTGTAGGGGCGGCGGTAAGCCCATGGTCCCTCTAAAGGGCTCCAGGGGAGAACCCTTCCCTGCCCCTTCCTAGTTTCTCAGCCTCAGATGTTCATTGCCTTTTGGCAGCATAACTCCAATCTCTGCCTCTGACTTCACATGGCTGATATCTGTCTCTGTGTTTGGGTCTATGTCCAAATTTCCCTCTTCTTATAAGGACACCTGTCATATTGAACTATGGGTCCACTGTACTCCAGTACCATGTACAGGTATCTGAGGCAAGGACTTCAAATGTATCTTTTGTGGGGGGATACAGTTCAACCGATAACAACATGTAATGCTGTAAAAATAAGGTCAATAATTTCAGAAAGTGCTTCAGTGAAAATAAGACGGGACAATAGGATGAAGAATGATGGGTAGAAACTGGACTGGAGCTAAATCTCATGGGAGGAAGCATAATCTGAAGAAATAAAGGAGAGATACACCCACAGTCTGCCATCTGGGCCAGATGTGCCCAAGGACTGACAGTCAATTCACTTTCTCCTCCTTGATCCTCCTAGTTTTGCAAGGGGATTCCAGCCAATGGCCAAAGGGAGTTGGAAGCTCTGGGGAGTTTGGTGTTCCCTGTGGTGTGTGAGTACCCTCCACTCTTACTCTATTGCTCTTTCTTCAGCTCCTTGTTAAGCTTGTGAATTAAGAATCCCCACAAACAAGGATGAACTTGTCAGCCAGCACTTTATCCCCACTACATGCACAGTAATGCAAGAACAGTTATGAAGCTGGGCAAGACAACTTGGTCTCAAACCCATCTCTCTGAGACTCTGTCAAGTGGGCATGGACCCGGATTGCCAATAAGTGTTATCATGGTGTCCCCACTCAGGTATTTTCCCTTCCTTTTCTTTGACGTAAGCTACATTTTATTCACATCTAAGCTGTACACTCTGGTTCAAGTCCCCATTAGACCAAGTCTGGGATCATAAGAGATGTCCATGGAAAGGAAACAGGGCATAACACCAGGCTCTGAACATTACTTTTGAGTTAATTCTGTTGTGAATCTGCAGTTAAATTATTCTCTATGGCAACATATGCACAAAGATAATTGAAAAAGTTAGAATAAAAACAAAAAACCTCACTCCTTCAAAAACAAAACCAAATTTAAAACCCCAACCAACCAACCAACCAACCAATCAAACAAAACACAAATGCTGCCATCCCCTTCACCATAACAAACACCAATTCCAGGTGGACTAAGATTTAAACAGGAAAAGTAAAACTTTCCTAGAAAAACAAGTAAAGAGGGGCACCTGGGTGGCTCAGTCATTAAGTGGCTGCCTTCAGCTTGGGTCATGGTCCCGGAGTCCTGGGATTGAGCCCTGCGTGGGGCTCCCTGCTTGGCGGAGAACCTGCTTCTCCCTCTCCCACTCCCCGTGCTTGTGTTCCCTCCTCTCTCACTGTATCTCTCTCTGTCAATAAATAAATAAAATCTTTACGAAAAAAAAAAGAAAAGCAGGTAAAGAGTTCTAATACCCAATTTCAATGTGTGTGTGTGTGTGTGTGTGTGATTTTTCCCGCACCACCAAGCAATTCTTGGACACCAGCTAGTGTCCTACAATTCTACTCAATTCTGACACTATCTACCCAGAGATAACATCAGATTGCACAAGTTAAGGGTTCAGTCCCACAAGACTGCGCCCTACCTCAGATGCCAGCTGCAAGCGCCAGGGGTCACCTGTACTGTGACTGCCAGGATACAGATTTGAGGTTCCAACAGCCTCCACCTTGGATTTGATTAATTTGCTAGAGTGGCTCACAACCCAGGGACCCATTTTATTTACTAGGTCACCAGTTTATTGTGAAAGGATATGATTCAGGAACAGCCAGATGGAAGAGAGGCAGAGGGCAAGGTATGGGGAAGAAGTGTGGCGCTTCCAGGGCCCCTCCAGGTGCGCCAGTCTGCCCCACACTTCGGTGTGTTCACCAACCTGGAAGCTCTCTGAACTTTACCCTTTTTGGTTTTTATCATCATGATTGATTAAATCACTGGCCACTGGTGGTTGTACACAGTCTCCAGCCCCTTGCCAGTCTCCCATCGTTGGAGGTCAGGGGGTGGGACTGAAAGTTCCAACTTAATCACATGGTTGGTCCTCCTGGCAATCAACCCCCATTTGTAGGTTCTTTCCAAAAGTCACCTCACTAACATAAACAAAGGACATCTTTGTTGCTCTCGTCATTGAGGAAATTCCTAGGGCTTTAGGCGCTTTATGACAGAAATGGGGAGGAAGACCACAAATGTATTTCTTATTATAAATCACAGGATCTTAATAGGAAAATATTTTTCTAATCTTTTAAAAAAGATTTTATTTATTCATTTGAGAGAGAGAGGGAGACAGAGAGAGCACAAGCAGGGGGAGAGGCAGAGAGAGAGGGAGAAGCAGACTCCACACTGAACTGGGAGCCTGATGTGGGGACCTTGATCTCAGGACCTGGAGATCACGACCTGAGCCAAAGGCAGATGTTTTACCATCTGAAGCACCCAGGTGCCCCAATATTTTCTTAATCTTGACATGAAGTCTCCTTAAAGAATGGCAATGAAGTCAGAAACATTAAAATATTGAGAGATTTGACTTCACCAAAAACACTAAAACACCTTTCAGGTGGCCAAAAATACCATAAATTAAAAGACAGATACTAACTCATGGAAAAATATGCAACATACATGACAGGAAAAAAAATGTGGGGTATTAGCTACCATATAACAGTCTCCAAATCAATAAAACAAACAGCTCAATATAAAAAATGGGCAAAAGATGGATATAAGCAATCAGTTCTTTCTTTTTAAAGATTTATTTATTTATTTGAGAGAGAGAGAGAGAGAGAGCATACGAGTCAGGGGAGGGGAAGAGGGAGAGAATCTTCAAGCAGACTCTGCACTGAGCATGGAGCCCGACCTGGGGCTCTATCCCATGACTAATGAGATCACGACCTGAGTCGAAACTAAGAGTTGGACACTTAACCAACTGAGGCACCGAGACACCCCAACAATCACTCAATCAATTTATTTATTTAAGATTTTATTTTATTTTTTAAAAATATTTTATTTATTTATTTGACAGACAGAGAACACAAGTAAGCAGAGAGGCAGGCAGAGAGAGAGAGAGAGGAGGAAGCAGGCTCCCCGCTGAGCAGAGAGTCCGATGAGAGTTTCGCTCCCAGGACCCTGGGATCATGACCTGAGCCGAAGGCAGAGGCTTAATGCACTCAGCCACCCAGGTACCCCTAAGATTTTATTTATTTATTTGTTAGAGAGAGAGAGACTGAGCATGCAGGGGGAGGGGCAGGCAGAGAGAGAAGCGGACTCCCATGTTGAACAGGGAGCCTAAGGCTGGACTTGATCCCAGGACCCCAGGATCATGACCTGACCTAAAGGCAGATGCCTAACCAAATGAACCACCCAGGAGCCCCCAACAATCAGTTCTTAAAAGCAGTTCAAATGGTCAATGCCTAAATAAACATAGCTCGACTTTGTTAATAATGCAAGAATGCAAATTTAAATAAGAACATACAAATTTTGACTTATTGGTTGCTAAAGACCAAAAAGATTGGCAATGCCCAGGATTATGATGATATAAGTAAAGGGGCCCTCACACATTACTGGTAGAAATCTAAATTCATACAAATTCACACTTCAGCAACATTCATCTTAGTGACTAATGGGCACATCTTTTGCCCAAGAAATTCTGCTTCCAGAAATGTATCCTGACAATGTAACCAAGCAAATGAGCAAAGATACTGGGAGTCTTATCACAACACGGTAATAATGAAAAAAAGGAAACCACTCAAGAGCCCAACACTAGGGGACTGGATTACTACATGATGCTCCATCTGTGTAATGGCGGCTCCCACTGCCATTCGTAAGAGTGAAATAAGCGTAGAGACATGAGAATATGCTCATGATGTATTTGATTTTATTTTTTTATTTTATTTTTTTTTTTTTTAAAGATTTATTTATTTATTTATTTGACAGAGAGAAATCACAAGTAGGCAGAGAGGCAGGCAGAGAGAGAGAGAGGAGGAAGCAGGCTCCCTGCTGAGCAGAGAGCCCGATGCGGGACTCGATCCCAGGACCCTGAGATCATGACCTGAGCCGAAGGCAGCGGCCTAACCACTGAGCCACCCAGGCGCCCTTGATTTTAAAACTGAGTTCTGGAATACTGAGTACAGTAGGATCCTCATTTGGCTTCAAAAGAAGATCTGAGAATGTTTTGTTAAGAGCAGTTTCCTCTAGAGAGTGAATTAGGGACGATACTATTATTTCTTTCAAGGCAATGGCAGGTAGGGTTTCAGAGCCAGATTTCTGGGGTTGGACCGTGGGGTTCCAATTCTGGCATTGCTATTTACTAGCTTTCTATCACTAGGCTTGTTTCTTAATCTCTTTCAGCTTCTGTTGCTTCATCTTTTAAACTGGGCCCAGACATAGTGTCTAGGTCCCAGCGTTCTTGTTAAGATTCAGAACCCTATGTGTTGGTTCATTTCAGCACAGTGTTGGCAAATGCCCAGGGTTCAGTACATGTTAGCTATCATTATGACCTCTTTCTGTATGCCTTGCATTTTACAACAAACATCTATTGCTTTAATTGTGAAAAAACAACACATATATGAGGTGGCCAAAAAGTGGAAACATAGACATATGTGCATATAAAATGGCTTATTGGTGTTATATCACAATATAACAAACCAGCATCCCTGAGTCCTGACTTTATGACCCACCCTGCCTATTTACTCCTTTTTCTCTAGTTTTTTAAAAAATTGAGGTGAAACTCACATAATATAAAATTAACCATTTTAAAAGTGAACAATTCAGTGGCATTTAGTACATCCACAATATTATACAGCCACTACTTGTACTCAGATCCAAGGTATTTCTTTCTTTCTTTCTTTCTTTTTCTTTTTTTTTTTTTTTTTTAAAGATTTTACTTATTTGACAGAGAGAGAGAGAGAGAGCGCGCAAGAGAGGGTGCACAAGCAGGGGAAGCAGCAAGCAGAGGGAGGAGCAGACTCCCTGCTGAGCTGGGAGCCTGATTCGAGACTCAATCCTGGCACCGCAGTATCATGACCTGAGCTGAAGGCAGCCGCTAAACCCACTGAGCCACCCAGGAGCTCCCCAAATATTTCCATCACCCCAGAGGGAAAGTCCTTATGTATTAAGCAGTCACCCCTCAATCCCTTCTCCTCCCCTGCCCTTGGAAAACCGTCTGCTTTTTTGTCTTTATGGATTTACTTATTCTAGATATATATTTTTAAAGATTTCATTTATTTATTTGAGAGAGAGAGAAAGAATGAGAGAGAGCAAGCATGAGAGGAGGAATGTCAGAGGGAAAATAGACCCCCTGCTGAGCAGGGAGCCCGATGTGGGACTCAATCCAGGGACTCTGGGATCATGACCTGAGCCGAAGGCAGTCACTCAACCAACTGAGCCACCCAGGTGCCCTATTCTGGATATTTTAAATAAATTGAATCATACAATATGTGTTTGGCTTCTTCCATTCAGAATCATGTTTTTGAGGTCCACCCACGCTGGAGCAGGTGTCAGACCATTATTCCTTTTGATGGCTGCATCTTTGTAGGGCTATAGTATATATTTGTTTATCCATGTATTTGTTGATGGACATTTGGGATCTTTCCACCTTTTGGCTATTGTGAACTGTGCTTCCATGAACAAGCACGTGCAAGTTCCTGCTTGAATGTATCTTTCAATTCTTTTGAATAGATATCTACTAATGGTGTTTTTCGGTCAAACGGTAATTCTAGGTTTAACTTTTTGAGGAAATGCCACTGTTTCCCACAGCAGCCAAACCATTTTATGTTCCTATCAGCAACACATAAGAGTTCCAATCTCTCCACCTTCTTTCCAACACTTGTTCTTTTTCATTTTTGGGGGTTCTAGCCATCCTAGTGGGTGAGAAGTAGCATCTCTCATTGTGGTTTGGATTTGCATTTCTCTAATGCAGATGAAGTTGAGCATCTTTTCAGGTGTTCCATGGCTCTTTGTATATCTCATTAGGAGAAATGTCTGTTTAAGCCCTTTACCCATTTTTTTTTTTCAGTTGGGTTGCCTTTTTGTTGTTGAATTATAAGAGTTCTTTATATATTCTGGATGTGTATTTGCTTTTGAAAACAGAGTATGACATATCCTTTGAGGACTTAACTCAGATCCTCCAAGAAGCCGAACTTCCCCAACTAGAATTTTATTTCTCTCAATCAGAGAACACGCAACGAAGACTGTATGTGGCCCACAAATCCTAAACTAGTTGCCATCTTGCTCTTTATGGAAGATGTCTGCTGACACGTGGACTGCGGATCCATGTCCGCAGGGTATCCCTCTTAGCAGAGCCTTAAATGCTTCAAATGATGGCCTGTGGTTACTGAAAAATCTGGGGTTTTGCCTTTAATGTAAAATGAAGGAATACATTTTGGAAAAAATTCTTTCCCAAACGATTATGACCAAAAGAATTCTGACCTTCACATTTATTTATTTGAACCCTTTACTTGTCTGCAATATCTGAACACCTTATGATCCGGTAAAGCAGAAGAGACAAAGTGTTCCTATAATTTTGTTCACCAAATATTGCAGCTGAGCTCTTAGGAAATGATTTGAAAAACCATGTACGTGCTTGGAAGCCCTGACGTCTGAAACACAGCATTAAGACCAAAAACACCATTATCATTTGGTCTGTGGCTGTTCTCATTTGTGGCCGTGGAAACACCAGGGTTATAGGCACAAAGTGCCACTCGGTTTATGGCTCGGGAACTAGAGCCAGCAATTACCTGGAGGATAGCAGAGGCCTGCAAATGTCTCGGCTCTTACCTGAAAAGGTTTCAGACTGATGGAGGAAATGTGCTTAAAAATAATGCATCTGTTTCAGAGTTCCCCAAATGGGGACATCTCCACATCTCGATTTGCCCCTTCAGCTCGGCTTTTCCCTATGGCAGAAGGCACCTTGCCCTTTGCTTAGCTGTTTTACCTTGATTTTGTCAGTCCTGGCTTGAGCATCTCTCAGGCCTTGACCATCAGATGGACGTGAGGAGCTGACTGCTGCCAGTGGAGACTGTGTTAGCCTCCAGTCTTCTGTGGGAATGGCTGAGGTCTGGATTTGATTCTAATTAAAAGCAGACAGGGATCATGGAGGTGAAATCAGCAGAGAAATAGGAGTCTGTCTGTATGGTCGCTGGTCCGGCATATTTGTGGGGGCGGGGCCGTGGGGTGGTGGAATGTACCAGCAGGAAGCGGGGAAGCAGATATCCTTGATGCCATCAGCAAACCTTTTCAATAAAGGGCCAGGTAAGTAAATATTTCCACTTTTGCAGGCCTGCCAGTCTCTGTTGGAACT
This sequence comes from Mustela lutreola, assembly GCF_030435805.1. Taxonomy (NCBI): domain Eukaryota; kingdom Metazoa; phylum Chordata; class Mammalia; order Carnivora; family Mustelidae; genus Mustela; species Mustela lutreola. Next base: position 10,200,650 of record NC_081308.1, read on the forward strand.
GTTTAACTCTACCACTGCCTAGATCGGAGAAATAGCGGGGCTCAGCTTCAATAAAACTTTATGCACACAAAGGTCTGTGGGCTAGATTTGGCCAATGCACGTCTACACGGTCTGTCTGAAGTCTGGCTGCTGTGTTTCTTCCTCCTGCTCCCACCCTTTCGAGCATTTCTGTGTTTACAACCCACCTAAGGAAGGTGACCGGGGGAAGGAAGAGAGATGCTGTTCACGCCGCGGAGCCCATTTTCTGTTATGATTCTGCTAATGCATTCATCCGGGGACAAGGCTAAAGTCATGGCTAATGTGGGATTGATGATCCATGGAGATCTGGACACATTTTTGGAGCAGATTTAACTGGAAGAATCAAGAACTGCCATTTATAGGCCCAAAGTAAATGGGGAGGAAATTTTTCTCAAGACTGTGTGTCCGCCACTTTTTCTTTGATAATGATTTTGGTTCCTATCTTGTTTGTTTTCTCTTAGTAAACGCTATGTTAATGATCTGGGCATGGTTTCCGTGTAGATCATTCAGTCGTATGCTGGGTTTTCCTTTCCTAACATGAGTACACCCAAGATGGCCTTTAATAACTTCTCAGAAGACCCTGGAGTAGTAGCATGGAATGGTCTGTTGTCATGCATTTTAACACTAACAGAGGGGCATATGCATGTTGAGATGACAGTAGTTGGAACAGTTTTGAGCTAGTATAAGAAAGAACAGGCAGACAAATAGGATGGCTTGGAAATACCCTCCATCTTTACCCTCATTATAGGTCCCATTTTTGACCTTATTTATTTATCTTTTTTTTTTTTTTTTTGCTTTTTTTGGGCCCTTATTTAGAGACCAGTGTTCACAAAAGAGAAAAGAATATTCACAAATCAGTGGTGGAAAGGGAGGATTATGCAATAAATGATGATGGAAAAATTGAATTCAGAAGAACAATTTGAAAAGAAAACAGTTTCGGACTTTGCCTCATACCATACACTGAATAAATTCCACACGCTATGAAGGGTTAAATGTAAGATATGCAGTGTAATAGAATCCAGGAGAAAATATGGTGGACTCTTCAAACGATCTCTCTGTAGGAACCACCTTTCTATGCATAAAGCAAAGGGAGGTACCGAAATGGAAATGCTGTTAGATTTCCACATTTATGACAATCTCTAATCTGCAATCAATTTATAAAATTTAAAATCATCTCTACAATTGAAAATATAAAAAATAAAATTAAAAGATCAATAAACAAGGAAAATATTGGCCAAGAAGAAGACTTAATATGCCCACTACTTAAGAAACCACGTGACTTTAAAAAACAAACAATATTCAGTAACGAATCAGAAGAGGGCACATGACAGAAATGGAAACCGTCAGTGAACATACAAAGTTGTCCAACTTCACTAGTAGTTCAAGAAACACAGAGTAAAACATGATACTAATTTTCATCCATCCAATCATTACAGGTAAAAAGTGATAACAGAATTGGCAAAGGTACAGTGAGATGGACACTTTCGGACACAGGTGTGGGGCACTATATGACTTTCTATAAAGTAACTTAGCAGTGTGTATTCAGTTTGATATTCATATTCTCTGGCCTAGGTGGTCAGGGCTAGGTATTTATTAGGAATCTATCCAAAGGAAATGATCAGAAATTTGACAAAGATTTTCTGCAGATGCCTGATACAATATTTTTTTAAAACTGGGGAGAAAAACATGGGTTAGCAAACTACGGCCTATGGGTCCACCACCTGATGCAGCCTGTAAGCTAAGAGTGCTTTTTTGGGAAGATTTTTATTTATTTATTAAAGAGAGAGAGAGAGAGTAAGAGAGAGAGAGAAAGAGTGAGCAGGGGGAGGGGTAGAATGAGAAACAGACTCCCCACTGAGTATGGAGCCCCATGCAGGGACTTGATGTGGGGCTTGATCCTAGGACCCTGAGATCACAACCTGAGCTGAAATCAAGAGTCAGACTCTTAACTGACTGAGCCACCCAGGTGCCCCAAGAATGGTTTAAATGTTTGAAAAAAAATTCAAAGGAAGAATACTATTTCATGACATGTAATAATTACAAGAAAGTTCTACTGGAACCCAACCATACCCAACCATATTGACACAGTGTCTATGACTGCTGTGTACTTTAGCAGGGGACCTGAGTCATTGGGCAGAGGCTGAAGGGTGTGCAAAGCCTCAAATACTTGCTATTTGGTGCTTTTTGGAAATACTTGCCTCTGGCTTTTTGCCAAGTGCTGGTATGATAAATAATAGAATGCTCACATGGTATAATATTTGTAGCCATTAAAATGCTATTTGCAGTTAGTTTTTAGTAACCCAGAAAATACTCATAACATCTTGTTGAGTGAAAAAATCTAGAATAGAGCTATTTATACTAGAGTTTCATAAGGAGTATTCTGTTGGCTAATAATAGAATTCATATATTGGGAAATCTGACTTTAAAAACTTATGCAGGACCTCTCCTGGATTTTATTATGCTGCTTTTCAGGGTGAATCTCTATGAGGGAGAATATGGTATGCTATATTCCCCAATTTTTTATTCATGGATTGCAATGTTTCATGGAACATAATCTTGGAAATGTTGATTTATATATAATAGTTTCCATTATTCTAAAGTATATTGTATATTCACATGTGCATGAGTCAAAGCGTTGACTGTTTGTTTCTTGGTGATAGGATTATAGATAATTTTGGGGGGTTGTATTTTTATGTATTTTGTAGAACAAGCATGAATTAATTAACAGAATATGGACTGGTGTCTGTTAAAGGAAGAAGATTCTGGAATCAAAGTAGAACCCTTGAGTCAGTAAGGAATATGTAGAATACTGTAATGTATACTGAAATGTAGCAAAATTTCAAGGTATTCTCATTTATCCAGTCTGTTTTCTCACCTGGTCCTTTTCTTTTCTATGTATTTATGTATGTGCATATTTAGGTAGATACCATTTAAAATAAGTGACTAGATTACTTAGGACAGGTTTCATATTTTTTTTTTAATCAAAAGAAAGTTTATTTTTATAGCACTCTTAATCCAATCCTTAGGTACATTTTCTTCTTTCTACTCTTTTTAAAAAAGATTTTATTTATTTATTTGACACAAAGGGAGGGCAAGCACAAGCAGGGGGAGTGGCAGGCAGAGGGAGAAGAAAGCTCTCCACAGAGCAGGGAATCTGATGTGGGTCTTGATCTCAGGACCCCAGGATCATGACCTGAGCCAAAGGCCCAACCAACTGAGCCACTCAGGTGCCCTCTCTACTCTTTTTTTTGTTTTTGTTTTGTTTTGTTTTTGTTTTTAAATTAATTATATATATATATATATATATATATATATATATATATATATATTTTTTTTTTTTTTATAAACATGTATTTTTATCCCCAGGGGTACAGGTCTGTGAATCGCCAGGTTTACACACTTCACAGCACTCACCAAAGCACATACCCTCCCCAATGTCCATAACCCCACCCCCCCTTCTCCCAACCCCCCTCCCTCCAGCAACCCTCAGTTTGTTTTGTAAGATTAAGAGTCACTTATGGTTTGTCTCCCTCCCGATCCCATCTTGTTTCATTGATTCTTCTCCTACCCACTTAAGCCCCCATGTTGCATCACTACTTCCTCATATCAGGGAGATCATATGATAGTTGTCTTTCTCTGCTTGACTTATTTCGCTAAGCATGATACGCTCTAGTTCCATCCATGTTGTCGCAAATGGCAAGATTTCATTTCTTTTGATGGCTGCATAGTATTCCATTGTGTATATATACCACATCTTCTTGATCCATTCATCTGTTGATGGACATCTAGGTTCTTTCCATAGTTTGGCTATTGTGGACATTGCTGCTATAAACATTCGGGTGCACGTGCCCCTTTGGACCACTACGTTTGTATCTTTAGGGTAAATACCCAGTAGTGCAATTGCTGGGTCATAGGGCAGTTCTATTTTCAACATTTTGAGGAACCTCCATGCTGTTTTCCAGAGTGGCTGCACCAGCTTGCATTCCCACCAACAGTGTAGGAGGGTTCCCCTTTCTCCGCATCCTCGCCAGCATCTGTCATTTCCTGACTTGTTGATTTTAGCCATTCTGACTGGTGTGAGGTGATATCTCATTGTGGTTTTGATTTGTATTTCCCTGATGCCGAGTGATATGGAACACTTTTTCATGTGTCTGTTGGCCATCTGGATAGGACAGGTTTCATATTTTAATAGAGAAGCTAATCTTGTTTTTTGCTTCCAGGTAAGTAAGAAGCATCATTTCATCCCAGTCAAAATGGACCAGTTTGTTCCTTCCTTCCTTCCTTCCTTTCTTTTTTTAAAAAGATTTTATTTATTTATTTGACAGACAGAGATCACAAGTAGGCAGAGAGGCAGGTGGGGGCGGGGAGTGCGCAGGCTCCCTGCTGAGCAGAGAGCCCGATACAGGGCTCCATCCCAGGACCCTGAGATCATGACCTGAGCTGAAGGCAGAGGCTTAACCCACTGAGCCACCCAGGCGCCCCTGGACAAGTTTCTTTTTCCTCCCTTCCTTCCTTCCTTCCTTCCTTCCTTCTCCTTCTTCTTTCCTCTCCCCTTCCTACTCCTCTCCTCCCCCTCCCCCTCTTTCTTCTTCTTCTTCTTCTTCTTTTATTTAAAAAATTAAGCTCCAGAGGCACGTGGGTGGATCAGTGGGTTAAAGCTTCTGCCTTCGGCTCAGGTCATGATCTCAGAGTCCTGGGATTGAGCCCCACATCAGGCTCTCTGCTCAGCAGGGGAGCCTGCTTCCTCCTCTCTCTCTCTCTGCCTACTTGTGATCTCTGTCTGTCAAATAAATAAATAAAATCTTTAAAGAAAAAATAAAAAGTAAACTCTACTCCTACCGTGGGGCTGGAACTCATGACTCCAAGATCAAGAGTCATATGTTTCAGCTCCATTGGCTGAGCCAGCCAGATGCCCCCTCTTTTTTCTTAAGTAGAAGACTAGTTTTTCATTTTTATTTCTTTTAGAGAGGGAGAGAGGGGCAGAGGGAGAGGGAGAGAATCTTAAGCAGATTCCCCTCTTAACATGGAGCCCTACCTGAGGCTCACCACCCTGGGATCATGACCCAGGCCAAAACTGAGAGTCCGACGCTTAACTGACTGATCTCCTTTTTCTGTTCCAGGATGCAATCCAGGGTACCACACTGCATTTAGTAAACTGGTTTCTTTTAATTCACTAAAAACTTTAAAGAGTGAGCTCCAAGTCAGTTATGTCATTTATCAGGCCTAAGTATGGTTAAAGTATCTGGCTGTCCCTTGTTAAATTCCTTTAGGTGGGCAGGAGGTGTCCAGGAGACCCCTGCTTGGGTTTCCAGACTTTACATGGCATGTGCTCTGGAGAAAGAGCTTTCAAATTTACAAGGAATTTTTACAAATATCTCAATCTGTCATCGCAGTCATCCCATGGAGGAGGCAAGGCTCATGTCAGTGTTCTTTCCCACTTTATGGGCTGAAGAACGAGACCTAGAGACAGGTACACCTGTATACTTGCCCAGGCTCTCATGCTCAGAAGGACCCTGTGTTGGTTTAAGGCTCTGGGTGCAAGCTTTTTGAAATACTTTCACATCTATGAACAAGAAGCCCTGCTTTTTCATTGTGCAAGGGTCCCTGCAAATTATGAAGCAGGTCTTGCCCAGAAGAGCTTGCCTGGCTCACCCGAGGGCACACGGAATTGGAGCAGTTGAGTAAATGATTGTGTTCTCTGACTTAGAGTTTATGCTTCCTTCTTCTACCCTATGAGTTGCGTCCATCTTGGGACCTATGATCTTGCACCCAGCCTTATCGTCCATCCCCCAAATTCCCCAAAACTTTACTTTTCTGGCTCTGTATCAAAATGCCTCAGTATTTTTGCCTGTGATTTTTGCCTTGGCAACTTCGACTTCTGTTTGAAAAACAAATCAATCTGAAAACTTGCTTACCTGTGGTTTAGACAAACTGCTCTGCTAATTTCTGTTCATAATAATTTCTTAGTGGTGGCCGTGGCCTCAGCAGCTCTGCATATCATATTTATTAAACAGGCTTAAAATAAAATAAAAATGGATCTATTTTGTTTCCAAGTGTTGGTTAATTAGCTCATGCTGTTGTCATACCTGAACTGTGAATTACAACTCTTTTCCTGAGGGGAGATATTAATTTTTCTACAGACATGGAAACATGTGGCTGAGCAGTTTTATTTTATTTTTAAAAAGATTTTATTTATTTATTTGACAGAGAGAGAGAGATCACAAGTAGGCAGAGAGGCAGGCAGAGAGAGAGGAGGAAGCAGGCTCCCTGCTGAGCTGAGAGCTTGATGTGCGGCTGGATTCCAGGACCTGAGAACATGACCTGAACTGAAGGCAGCGGCTTAACCCACTGAGCCACCCAGGCGCCTGAGCAGTTTGATTTTAAAATCAGGGAGCAGTGCTTGGTTGCCAGAGAGTCAGGGTAATACTTAGTGGTCTGGAAGGCAGATTCATATTACCTGTGTGGGCCCCGAAAGCACTTGATAATATCATTCCATGTTTTTTAAAAATTTATAGATGTATGTATTTTTTTAAAAGATTTTATTTATTTATTTGTCAGAGAGAGAGAGAGCATACAAGCAGGCAGAGTGGTAGGGAGAGGCAGAGAGAGAAGCAGGCTCCCCGCTGAGCGAGGAGCCTGATGTGGGACTTGATCCCAGGACCTTAGGATCATGACCTGAGCTGAAGGCAGCAGCTTAACCCACTGGACCACCCAGGCACCCCAGATGTGTGTATTTTTTTCCCAGTTCCTTTTTTAAAAAATTTCTTTTCAGCGTAACAGAATTCATTGTTTATGCACCACACCCAGTACTTCATGCAATACGTGCCCTCCATAATACCCACCACCTGGTTCCCCCAACCTCCCACCCCCCGCCCCTTCGAAACCCTCAGATTGTTTTTCAGAGTCCATAGTCTCTCATGGTTCACCTCCCCTTCCAATTTCCCTCAACTCCCTTCTCCTCTCCATCTCCCTATGTCCTCCATGTTATTTGTTATGCTCCACAAATAAGTGAAACCATATGATAATTGACTCTCTCTGCTTGACTTATTTCACTCAGCATAATCTCTTCCAGTCCGGTCTATGTTGCTACAAAAGTTGGGTATTCATCCTTTCTGATGGAAGCATTATATTCCATAGTGTATATGGACCACATCTTCCTTATCCATTCGTCCAATGAAGGGCATCTTGGTTCTTTCCACAGTTTGGCGACCATGGCCATTGCTGCTATAAACATTGGGGTACAGGTGGCCCTTCTCTTCACTACATTTGTATCTTTGGGGTAAATACCCAGTAGTGCAATTGCAGGGTCATAGGGAAGCTCTCTTTTTAATTTCTTGAGGAATCTCCACACCGTTCTCCAAAGAGGCTGCACCAACTTGCATTCCTACCAACAGTGGAAGAGGGCTCCCCTTTCTCCACATCCTCTCCAACACACGTTGTTTCCTGTCTTGCTAATTTTGGCCATTCTAACTGGTGTAAGGTGGTATCTCAATGTGGTTTTAATTTAAATCTCCCTGATGGCTAGTGATGATGAACGTTTTTTCATGTGTCTGTTAGCCATTTGTATGTTTTCTTTGGAGAAGTGTCTTGTTCACGTCTTCTGCCCTTTTTTGGACATGATTATCTGTTTTGTGTGTGTTGAGTTTGAGGAGTTCTTTATAGATCCTGGATATCAACCTTTTGTCTGTACTGTCATTTGCAAATATCTTCTCCCATTCCGTTGGTTGCCTCTTTATTTTGTTGACTGTTTCCTTTGCTGTGCAGAAGCTTTTGATCTTGACGAAGTCCTAAAAATTCATTTTCACTTTTGTTTCCTTTGCCTTTGGAAACATCTAGAAAGAAGTTGCTGTGGCTGATATCAAAGAGGTTACTGCCTATGTTCTCTTCTATGATTCTGATGGATTCCTGTCTCACGTTGAGGACTTTTATCCATTTCGAGTTTATCTTTGTGTACGGTGTAAGAGTATGGTTGAGTTTCATTCTTCTACACATAGCTGTCCAATTTTCCCAGCACCATGTATTGAAGAGACTGTCTTTTTTCCATTGTATATTTTTTTCCTGCTTTGTCGAAGATTATTTGACCATAGAGTTGAGGGTCCATATCTGGGCTCCCTACTCTGTTCCACTGGTCTGTGTGTCTGTTTTTATGCCAATACCATGCCAATACCAGCTTTGTAGTAAAGCTTGAAATCAGGGAACGTGATGCCCCCAGTTTTGTTTTTCTTTTTCAACATTTCCTTAGGAATTTGGGGTCTCTTCTGATTCCGTACAAATTTTAGGATTATTTGCTCCAGCTCTTTGAAAAATACCTGTAGAATTTTTATTGGAATGGCATTAAAAATATAGGTTGCTCTAGGCAGTATAGATATTTTAACAATGTTTATTCTTCCAATCCAATAATTTTTAAAATTATGTTATATTAGTCTCCATACAGTAAAGCATTCGTTTTTGATGTAGTGCTGCACAGAGCACTGGGTGTTATATGCAAACAATGAATCATGGAACCTTCCATGGCTCTCGAGAGAGGTGAGGGCTTCCTCCTGGCTTTGTTTCCTAGACAGAAATAGTGGTTTTTTTCTGGGATCAAAGGTCTGGATCGATCCATTCTGCCTTAATTTTAGTCCTATAAAGGTTCGGTTTTATGGGTGCTGGTTGTCCAACAGAGTCGTCCCACAGTCATGCTCACGTTTAATTTACCGAAGCAACCACAAGAATTTAGGAAAGAAAGGAAGAGAGGGAGGAGAGATTGTGCAAGTTTAAAAATACTTCTGGATGGAAAAATGTATGATTAAAAATGCAACGGACAAGATAGAGTCAAATAGGCACAGTATATATGACAGGCAGAAACTTATTACCTCCAATTTTCAAAGAACTCTCACAAACTGATTGGAAAAATGACACAATAGAAAAGAACCTTTGTATTTATAGTTCTAGAAACTCAAATGCAAGTGATTAGTAAACTAATGAAAGGAGGCTTAACCTTGTCAGGGTTCAAAGAAATGTGGATTTGAAGAACAATTTTCACTTGTCCAGTTGCAAAAAAGTAAAAGATTGATAACATTCAGTACTGGTGACAATCTGAGAAAACAGACATTTGTGTATTGCTGTGGGAAAGCAGATGTAGCACCTTTATGGAAAGCTATCTTTTTATGTTTGTAAAAATGAGAAAACGGATATGCTTTCGGCCCAGCAATGCCAGTTATGGTGATCTATCCTACAGATTAAACAGACCATAATGGAAGGCATAGCTATAGGCAGCCTTTTCTTGTAGTGATAAAATAGGAAACAACACGAATGTTCCTCAGAAGAAAAATGGCTAAAATTAATTGTGCAACATCTTACTTGGAATGATTACTAGAAAAATGAATTATAGCTATATATATTGACTTAGATGCAGGGATATATTATGAAGTAAGGGGGAAAAATCTAGGAAAAATAGCATATGATGCAAGTTTGGAAAAAAACCTGCCTGTGTTTGTATTCTAGCATAGTAAGAAATGTAGCAGAATATACCTTGAATTATTATTATTGGATATCTTGGGGGTTTGATTGAACTGGGGGATAGAAAATGTGTGATAAGGACTTAGCCCTATATCTATTATAGTCAACATTTTAAGTAAATAGAGTATGGGGGCACTTGGGTGGCTCAGCTGGTTAAGTGTCTGGCTTTTGATTTTAGCTCAGGTCATGATCTCAGGGCTGTGAGATTGAGCCCCGCATCAGGCTCTGTGCTGAGCATGGAGCCTGCTTAAGATTCTCTTTCTCCTTTTCCTTCTGCCCCTCCACCCAATGAATGAATGAATGAATGAATGGAGTATGTCACTGTGTTTCAATTACAAATGTACAAATGCTTTTTGTTATAAAGCAATGCAAAATAACATTACATTTTTCTAAAAAAATAAAAAAGGACTGTCAATTTTTGAATGCCTACCTGTGTCCTATTTTTGTGTGTGTGTGTGTGTGTGTGTGTGTGTGTCCTTATATGTATCTCTCTCTACACTATGTATTGGCATAAAAAAATACATATAGCTTAGGATCTTGCTTTAGTCACTCTTTTTAAGGGGGGGCAGGGGCAGAGGGAGGGAGAGAGAATCTTAAGTAGGCTCCACGCCCAGTGCAGAGACCAACATGGGGCTTGATCTCATGACCCTGAGATCAGGACCTGAGCCAAAATCAAGAGTCAGTCACTCAACTTGACTGAGCCCTCTAAATGCTCCAGAATCTTGCTTTAGTCACTTAATTGCATTTCCCGTGGCATTTTAAGATCCTCCGTAATATATACATTTTTTAGTATTATAATTTTTAATGTCTGAATGGTATTTAAGTGAAATATCATGATTTTCTTAACCGTTCCCCTAATGTTAAGCATATGTTATTTGTAGTTTTTGCTATTATGGTTCTTGCTGCATGAATGCCTCTATGCTTATTATTTTAATTCTGTTGACTCATTTAAAAATATGTTCTCTAATATATGATTATTATTCAAACTATATAGGACTATTCATTGATCTTGTTACACACTGCCTTTGCTATGAGATTTTACACAGATATTTGAGTTGAGCTTCACTGTAATCCCTTTCTGTCTGTGGGCAAACCTTCTAAAGGCAGATCTGAAAATAATTTGCAAAGTGTTGGAAAGTGTTGCTTTCCTCCGTGTTTTACTGATATCCCAACCTAAGGGATATCAGTAAATGCCACTTGTTCATTATAGGTGGAAATTTTAAATGTAACAAAATGCTTATAATAGCTGAAAGGATCTCTTAAGCAGAATTTGACAGCACTATTGAAAATAATAACAGTAATTTGCATTTATCTGATATTCCACTGCGTGACTCCACTTTCTGTTTTAGAATAATGCATTGGCATAGAATTTCTTATGCTGCTTTGCTGCCAGCTCTGTACACATTGTTTAAGGAACCCTTTTCACTTGCTTGAGTTACAATAGTTTATTGGTGGATACTGGAAAGAACTATGATGTTTCCATACATCAACATTTCCTGTTTTTCTGACATATCCCTTTATCGTAGGTTCTCTTCCATGTTTAGGAGGGGATTTCGCAAACACCAGTAGGATTTGAGAAACCAACCCCTGACACCCCCTCCCTGCCGCTCTTCTCTATTGACACCCCGGGGGTTGAGGATTTAGGTCTCTCACTCTGATCTTTTTGTCTCTTATAAATGACTCAACTATATGCATGAGTCAACGGATGTGCATGGCTGGACTGTTTTCTATTACCTTTGGGGCTTGCCAAGTAGGGTTGGACCTTGTCCTTCTTTCTCTCAAAACAGAATTCCCACTGTGGACATCTAAAAATACTAGAGATATTTTCATGTCCTCTTTCTAAGCATTCTCGGCCAGCCCAGGCAAGGCAGTTTGTATCTATAAGCTTCGTTGGTCATGAACTAGGAGCTCTCACTGATCATTTTCATTTAATTAGGTCTTGTTCTTGGGATAAAGGGCTCACAGGGCTTCATGTTTTATTAGTTCTTAAGCAACATCAAGATATGGTTCATGTATTACCTGCCACACTCCCTTCTCCTGTTCTGCTAGAGAACATAATATACTTGTGTTGGTAAAGACGTCTGTTTTAAACTCAAGTGACAGATGGTACCATTTGAACTCAACAGAAGTAGAGAAGAAATGGGATGAATGCGAACTGCTTACGCTGTTAGAAAGTAACCGATGGTCTGCACGCTTGGATGGTACAGATTGCTTCATACATGATATACCTTAAATGGAAACGTTCTAAGATATTCGCCACTCACTTCCTGCTAATTTCTTTTTCTGCACTCAGAGCAAGTTTCCATTATTTAACCATGAGCCGTCCTCTGCCCTCTTCCTCCTCATCAAACAACCTCACTAGCAATTGGCAGTGGGATTGGTATTATGGTAAGCAAGGTAAACAGATGTAGTTCCTATCTCTATGACTTATAGTTTAAATATAGCACTTCACAGGGCTACCGCAGTTGAAGAAAAATAAAAAAACACCCGGAACAATGTCATAACAAAATGTTACACCAGCTGTTCCTCCTACCCCTCTGTGTTCTTTGTGTGTGTGAGGAGTATAACGACAAACAGTAAAATATTCTAGTCTGTAGTGTACAGTTCATTGAGTTTTGACAATATGTACACCTATCGAACCAACACTCCAACCAAGATAGAGAATCTTCCATCACTTCGGGAAGGTTCCTTTGGACCCCTTCTCTGCTCATTCTCCTTTCCATCAGGCAGCTTCTGTTATGATTTCTATCTCAGGAGATTAATGTTGCCTGTGTTACAACTTTCTATACATGGAATCACAGGGTATACACTCTTTGGCCTCTGGTTTCTTTCACTCAACTTAATGTTTATGGATTCATTCACATTCATACATGCATTTGTAGTTCGTTCTTCTTATTGTTGAGTTGTGTTTCATAGTATAGCTAGACCATGATTTTTTTTTTTTTTTCGTTCTCGCGTTGATGGGTACCTGGTCTGTTTGAAGTTTTGGGCTATTATGAGTAAAGCTGCAATGAGCATTCTTTTTTTTTTTTTTTAAGATTTCTTTGTTTATTTATTTATTTGACAGGGGAGGGCAGAGGGAGAGACTCTTTCAAGCAGACTCCCTGCTGAATACAGAGCCAGGTGTGGGGCTCAATCCCACCACCCAGGAGATCATGACATGGGTAGAAACCAAGAGTCAGACGTTCCACCGACTGAGCCAACCAGGCACCACTGAACATTATTTTTTGTTTTTAGAGATTTAATTAATTTAGTTATTTGACAGAGAAAGTGAAAGAGCACAAGCAGAGGGAGCAGCAGAGGGAGAGGGAGAAGTAGGCTCCCCACTGAGCAGAGAGCCTGTTGCAGGACTCCATCCTGGGGCCTTGGCGTCATAACCCAAGCTGAAGGCAGATACTTAACCAACTGAGCTACAGTTGCCCTGCCCTGCCCCTGAACAATCTTGACAGAGTGCTGTTTTTGAGGACATACGCTTTTATTTTTCTTTGTTTAGTCCCTGGGAATGGAACAGCTGGATGTGAGGTAGTTTTATGTTTGACTTTATTAAGAAACTGTCATATGGATATGTTGTTTATATTTCCACTAGCAATGTATGAGAGTTCCCTTTGCTCTGAATTTTTGCCAACATGAGTTTGGTATTATTAGTGTTTAATTTTTCAATTTAGAGCTTTTATTTAAATTTAAAATCATAGTCATTTTAATGAATATGCGGTGGCCTCTCATGTGGTTCTCATTTGCATTTATGTGGTAAAGAACAGTGCTGGGCATCCTTTCATGCTTTCATTGGCCATTCATATATCTTCTTTTTTGACATGTCCAAATATTTTGCTCAGTTTTTATTCAATTGTTTATCTTTTTGGAATTAATTTATAGGAGTTTTTTATACATTCTGGATACAAATTAGATAAATAGGTGGATAGATAACTTCTTCTCCAAGCCTGTGGCTTGAATTTTCCTTTTCTTAATGGGGTGTGTGTGTGTGTTTTAATAGAAGTGCCTTTCTTTTTTTTTTTTTTTTAAATAGTATTTTATTTATTTATTTGGCAGAGATCACAAGTAGGCAGAGAGGCAGAGAGAAAGGAGGAAGCAGGCTCCCTGAGGAGCAGAGAACACGATGTGGGGCTCGATCCCAGGACCCTGGGATCATGACCTGAGCCGAAGGCAGAGACTTAACCCACTGAGCCACCCAGGCGCCCTAGAAGTGCCTTTCGATAAGTAAAAATTTTTAAATTTGTATGAAGTTCCATTTATCAATCTAAAAAAAATTTTCAAGGATGAAGATTGTTGCATTCTAAGAACCTCTGCTTATTTTTCTAGTAGGTTGATTGCTAAACTTTCATATTCAGTCCAGCAATGATCTTGAGATATGGTGTGAGGTATGGGTCAAGGTTCATCTTTTAAAATATGGATATCCACTTGTTCTTGTGTCAGCTGTTGAAATAATTTCCTTCCCCAACTTGACTGTTGTGGAATCCACCATAGGCATGTCAGTTTTTCTTCTCTCTATGGAATTTTGTTGATATATTATTGCTGGATCACATACCAAGACCAGGTGTATTGATTGCTATAACTTTAGAATAAGTCTTGAAGTCAGGAATGTAATTCTCTATTTGTGTTTTTTTATTTGTTTGTTTGTTTGTTATTAGGAATCGTGGTCCTCTGTATGTCTATGTAAAATTTAGAATTAGCATTCAATTTCTAAATTGAAATTCAGCATTCAATTTCTAAAACCCCAAAACCTGCCTGGGCTTTTTTCCTGTTTTCATATTAATCTTTGACAATTCACCTAAAACTTTGTTCCATTATACTATGAAGTTTCCATTACATTAAATAGTCTTGGTTTCTGAGAAATAAATACTTTAGAAAACTCAGGTCTTATTCTGTGAACATGTCTTTCAAGCACAAATTATTACTGCAAAATCAACTTTTGCCTTTCTGCCTCGTTTGAGAATTCAGGAAGACTTCAAAGGCAGATGTGGGCTGATTGCTGTCATTTGAACATTAGGAAATGTCAACCCAGAGGAAGTCAGACATGCTTATCAACACGCTGTGAAGTTAAATGCTGTCACTCTGTGAAATTGTTGGAAGGCCAAAGTGATTGTAAAAAACAAAAAGATATAGCTGAAAAGTAAGACAGTGTCTCCTGTAAAGAAGACATACTGAGGATCTAGAATGTGGCATATTAAAACTTTATTTTTGAAAGGGATTTATTTATTTGAGAGAGAGAGAGAGAGCCCATGCACGAGTGGGGGTGGGTGCAGAGGGAGAGAGTAAGAACATGGAGCCAGATGCAAGGCTCAATCTCATGCCCCTGAGATCATGATCAAGAGTTGCTGGCTTCTCTGACTGAGCCACCCAAGTACCCCATATTAAAACTTCAGATGATTATTTGATGGAAAATACAACATTAAAAAAGAATTCACAGACTTTGCAGACCCTTAATAATATGTCAACGGCGGTCCTAAGATGTCACTGTGAGAACAACAGACACAATGATTTTAGCCAACTAGTTTTCTGCTTGCTACCCAGTAGGTGTGCACCAATTAATACTGCTAGAGTAATTTTTCTTTAACATTTTATGAATGACTACTTATGTTCAGTAATGGAAGGGGGTTACAGAATATTCAGGGAGACACACTGGCCATCGAATAATGTTGGTCCAATAAAACACAAGAGGAAAGAATTCTATTCAAGTACTCATGTACCTAGCGTATATTAGAAACTGTGCTAAGTGCTGGGTGTAAGGCAATGAACAAAACAGAGTTTCTCTTTTATGAAGCTTGCAGTGTTTTGGGGAGGGGCATATAATAATCATGCAAATAAACATAAAAAAACGATTATGGACTGTGATACATATGCAAGGAAGGAAATGATCAGAATGTGGTGATAGAGAAAACCACTTAGATGGGGATTAGGGAGAACCTCTGTGGGACAATTTTGCAAATGAAAGGCAGCCCTCAGCCCTCAGAGTCAGAGAACCCCACAGTCTTGATCACAGGAAGTGGGGTTAAGGTGGGAAGCTCTGGGGGTGTTCATTTCCAAACTAGACTTTGGCCTCTCAGAGGTGGTTTTGCAGAGGGTAGTGGGAGAGAAGAAAGAGGTGTATAGATCAATAAGTTAGGAATATGCAGCTAAAAGGCAAGGAGAGATGACTGGCATCCAAGTTTCAGGGAACAGGCAGAAGATGGAGACGGCTTATATGGCAAAGTTTCATGATTCAGGATCACATAGTCCTTGGTGCATACAAGGTTCATTCAGATGGACGGAAACATTTCCAAGCCAATGAAAAGGTGTAATAACAGTGCACCTTTTTTTTTTTCTTAGCCTTATCTCTCTGAAAACTTCATTGTTAGCAATGCTTTTCAAAAAAAAAAAAAAAATCCAGGGGCGCCTGGGTGGCTCAGTGGGTTAAGCCGCTGCCTTCGGCTCAGGTCATGATCTCAGGGTCCTGGGATCGAGCCCCGCATCGGGTCTCTGCTCAGCAGGGAGCCTGCTTCCCTCTCTCTCTCTCTCTCTCTGCCTGCCTCTCCATCTACTTGTGATCTCTCTCTGTCAAATAAATAAATAAAATCTAAAAAAAAAAAATCCACTCAAGTTCCACTCAAATATATTGATGCTATGGGTCCTGGGGGAACTATTTATGGCTGAGATATTCTTTTACAATGTCATTTTTTGAACATCAGTGTGGAAATAAATTCCTTTGGGTGGAGACCAAGATATGTCCCACGGGATGTCAACTTTTTCTGAATATGTCATAGCAATGGTCCCGTTTTCAAGTGGTAGTCATATTTTCTATGCATGTTATTTTCACTCGGGGCTACTACTTTGTGGGTCATATGTTTCATCTGTGAAATTGAGAATAATTATACATAGCAATTAAAATATGCTGACCTCTTGAAAATATCACCTTGAGTATTTATAATCCTGCTCATACCATAAACATCATTCATTTATTAATTCAGCCATGAAACTAAATGTAATTGAAAGAGTGAAATAGCCTATGGGTCTTGTAAAATTGGTTTTAAAAGCTGGTTATCTTAGGGACGAATGTAATGACCCAATAAACTCAATGTCTAGGATTTTCTCGAGGTGCGTACATCATTTGCATAGTTTCCTATTTCAGGTTCTCCCACTCATCTGTCTAGCTGCTTCTGCATAAAGAGAGTACATCGGAGCATCTGGAGTCCTGACAGACATCTGAGAGCATCTGACAGACACCAGGAGAATAAGCTTTTATTCAAGAGCAGGCACCTGGGTGGCTCAGTGGGTTAAGCCTCTGCCTTCGGTTCAGGTCATGATCCCAGGGTTCTGGGGTCGAGCCCCGCATAGTGCTCTCTGCTCAGTGGGCAGCCTGCTTCTCCCTCTCTGTCTGCCTGCCTCTCTGCCTACTTCTGCCTACTTGTGATTTCTCTCTCTGTCAAATAAATAAATAAAAAATCTTTTTAAAAAAGTTTTTATTCAAGAGTATTTTGCTGCTCCCATGGGTCTGATCTATTTTCCCTTCTGATGTAGTTAATATTCTTACAAACTGTAGCCCTATGCTGTGGGATATGAATCGCTGATATTTTGAACTGAGCTCAGGATGATCGAAAAGAGATGAATATGAATCGAAATAGTGAATCAATCACAGTGGAAATGAAGTTCTTTAGCAGTGAAAAACCACAACATGGACAGCTCAAATATCAACAAGATACGTGCTGGACTTGGAAGCCTTCAGGAGACCACAGGACTTTCTGATTCTGGGCATGCCCACAGCCAAAGCTAACATGCCTTAGCCGACGGGGTGGTGCAGGTAGGGATAGATGCGTTGGCTGAATGACACCCCTTGGCTCCCTTGTGAACTCTAGGTTAGCTTCATGTTAACTTTGCCAAAGCTTGTCTTCAACTCAGTTACTTTTACTTGAAAATGAGACAAGGAAAGACAGAAAAAGAAATGTGACCTAAAAATTGGGTGTGGTTTCAATGAATGTCTAAAGTGCTACCTATTTCTCAAATTTTCAGCTCTTATCAAATATATTAGATTAGTAGCTCCTATTTCTCTCTCTCCTTTTAAAGATTTTATTTATTTATTTGTCAGAGAGAGAGAGAGAAAGAAAGAGAGCACAAGCAGGGAGAGCAGCAGGCAGAGGGAGAAGCAGGCTCCCTGCTGAGCAAGGGGCCTGATGTGGGAGTTGATCCTAGGGCCCTGGGATCATGACCTGAGCCGAGGGCAGACGCCTAACCAACTGAGCCACCCAGGCATCCCAATAGCTCCTCCTATTTCTAAAAATTTTACAGTTGTCCCCTTTGTTTCCTTTTCCATCTGAGTGAAGTGTTACATTCTGTTTTTCCAAAGGGGTGGAGGAAGCTGGAAATGAAGGCAGCATATCCCACACTTTGGCTACTTAACTATAAAAGCCTTCCTTCCAATGGAGTCCTCACGGGGGCCACGATTTTCTTGCTGGCCCCCAAGTACAGGTTTGAATGGGGCCATTATCACTGGATGTTTTCTCATTCTTAAAAAGATGACTCTTCCTAAGACTTCTGGATGACCATATTTATCACAAAGAGAGTTTACTTGATAAAAGGCTCAGCCTAGCTTCCGAGAGCTTGCCTGCACTTTGGTAGGTGGAAAACGAGCTTCCTTGAGATACCTGCCTGGCTTTCTTTACCTCATTGTCTAAACTATTTTTAGATTTTTGTTCTCCAAGTTCTTACTTCACCTCCATTTTTGCGTTTCAAACCATAGAACTCGCTCTTAAGGCACACTTACACTGTGCATGAAACCACTCAATAAAAATGCAAACGTCAATCTTCTCTTTCTTTTTTTTAAATGTAATTTTAGAAGCTCTGGGTAACTTGGTGTAATTGAACCATAGGGGGCAGGAAAGGATGAGACAGCGGTGAGGCTTCCTGCTGTGTGTTTTGGCCAAGGCAGCCTTTTCTTGATGAAGGAAAGATTTTATTCAAGCCTCTGCAATGGGATGACATTTGTAGTGGAATGTGGGAGACACTGATAGGGCAAAATGCTTTTTAAATAATGTCATAGATCCTTCCAGATGACACAAAGTCTAGAAAATACCCCTTTTCTCAGCTAAAGTCACTAATATCACTGCTTCCCCTCCAGTCTGAACAGCGCAGAACAGAAGGAATCCATGAGTCCTCTGAGTCCGCAGCAAGGAAGGGATTGTTCCTTCTCCCCTTTAGGCATTGCCCAGCATTTGCCCTGTGAGAGCAGCTCCATGGCTGAGGAATTGTAAATTACCGCAGGAAGGGGCCTTGACCTGAAAACACAGAGGAGAGCAGAATGTGGAAGTCACCTCTCCACTTCTTAGGACACAGGGAACAGTGGTCTTCGCCCTTTGGGTAATCTGGTTGGGGAGCCTCGCAGTCCATATGGAGCTGATGCCTTGCCTCGATTCTGGGCGTGATCACGGGGCCCAGGAAAGAAGCCTTCTTCTCCACTGGTCTCACTCAAGGAGCAGAGGGAAGACCCGGAGCAGCCAGCGGCCACTTTTGCCACCCCATCAGGAAAGGCCTCTTGAAAGAACGCAGAGCCCAGTGAGAACGACCGTCCAATATCTGGGCCCCTGAACAAGCAGCATCGCCTGAGAAGCATGCAGGAAAGACAAATCAAGAAAAGAAGAG
Organism: Mustela lutreola; assembly: GCF_030435805.1. NCBI lineage: Eukaryota > Metazoa > Chordata > Mammalia > Carnivora > Mustelidae > Mustela > Mustela lutreola. The sequence continues at coordinate 10,219,796 of NC_081308.1, forward strand.
AAAAGGGAAGGAAAGGGCAGAAGAGACTTGCTATTGGCTGGGAGGCCCCTGGGGAGTTTCTCTGGGGAATAATACTACCCACTGGGCAGCCCGTTTTGAGGGTCAGAGCAAACGTGAAGGTCACAGAGGAGGAACTCACCCACCTATTTTAATTGGATAGGCAGCCACCAGAAGATCTGAGGAGATGGAAGTTATTTAAGGTTTCACATCAGCTTCAGAAACACCCCATTCTGCTAACCTTGATTTTCCTCTGCTGGAACACAAGAGGCTCGCCCTTGATCACCCCTAAGGTGTCGTTCAGTTCTGATCTTGGCAGAAGGCTCTTCCCTTAGTCCACTCCAGCATCCGCAGGAATGACTCAGGCGCAGTGATTGCAGGGGCCCGCCAGAGATCACTGTAGGATACGGCTCCATCCTTGCCTGCTCCATCTTAGAATTGCAAGCAGATACTGCAAAAGATAGCGGAGAAGCCCCCACCACCACTGCCACCGTCACTGCCACCGCCACTGCTACTGGTGTTTGCCCTTGGGTGGGTCACGTGTGACACTATCACTTTTTCTCTGGCCTATGACGTTAATGTAATCTCGGGATTCTTTGCTGGTCGGTCATCACCATGTAAAATAGATCAGTTTTTATTCACTGTAGAATCCTCCTTCCAAGGCTATAGTTCAGCAAGGCATTTCCCATCTCTGAAGAACAGTACTGTGTTTTGTTACTGGAAACTAAAAATCTTGTGCCTCTGCTGAAAAGGTGAGCTGGAACACAGCCTTTCAGTTGGAACTGGGTTGGTTTCTCTCCCCTTCTCTCTTCTACGTGCTGTCATTTCAAAGCCACTGCTGCCTAGAAGATGCCCCACCTTGCTGAGGACCTTATGGTTCTGCTCAAAGACTATTCTAGAAGCACCAGTTATTCCCCCACAACTGGGAATTTCACTGACCGTGTGAGCTCCAGCTGTAGGCACGAGGGTCTAGGGAAGATGGTGAATATATGAGTCTGAGGATGAGGACATCCACATTGTTCCTCTCCCCATTGAACACCGATTCTACTCTTACCTAAACAGTTTATTTTGTTTTATGGGTATGGAAGAGATGGTAATATGCACTAACTCACCACATTCACTCCTCAAAGTCCCATACTCTCTTGAAGCTAGATTTAACACGTCCTTAGTCCTGGCCGATGAACTCTGATTGGAAGTGACATGTGTCTCTCCTGAACAAAGCAATTAAGAATTTGTGTGTCATATCCATCTATTTCATCCCAAGCTACATTAACCTTTTAAGCCTTGTGTTCCAGCTGCAGAGCCACAGAATGGAGGAAGATGGACTGAATATGACTAAGCAATAAACATTTCTGTATGAAGTTGCTGGGATTCCAGGGCTGATTTGTTACTGCAGCAGGGCCTATCCTAGCCTGACTAACAGCCTGGGGCTGCGACCACAAATAGGAGAAATACATGGGCTCTATTCCAAAGCTAACCACAGTCCCTGGCATTTTAATTCTTAATTACTCTTAATTTTTACTATTGATAAATTTGCAAGCAGTGATGAAAGCAGCACTCCTGTAGGCCACGTGCTGTCGGGGCAAGTGCCAATATTTGGAAAGTCTAGTTTTGGGTTCTAGTAGAACTGAGAAATTGTGTGGACATTCTGATGCACCAGAAATAAGATACATTTGAGTAACACGTGTGCACGCATCTGGAACCAATGGTTCTATGGAGAAATATCCCTGAAAGTTCACAAAGGATGCAGCTCTTTTGTGAAAGAAGCCTGACTGCTCCTGAAAGAAGCCTGACCCCCTCCTTCATGGAGGGGTCATGACTTTCTGCCTCAGTATCTTTCTAAAAACACAGAGACTCTTATTCTCTCTACCCAGGCCAAAACTGCATACTCTCCTAGTTTTAAGATGAAAAGAACTTCAAATAATCTTTTTTCCCAAGCAGATTTATTTTTGCTGTCTTTTGATCCCAAATTCTAAACCAAAGGAAATAACTTTTAGTTTGGTTGTTATGACTGTAATGGAATCTGCCCCTCCTCCCTACCTCAAGAGACTGATAAGGAAATACTTAATAAAAGATTCTTTTCTTACCATGACATTTCCATTGCATATCATTAGAGTTCACTGATGATTAAGGATTTTGATGGTTAGTCACAGGAAAAAGAATTTACTTTCGGCACGATATAGCTTGGGGCAGCTTTATTTACTGATAGGTTCAGTTTTAACGTTGTTTCCTCCTCTTCTATGTTTATTTCCACCATTTTTATTAACTCAGATGCTAGAATATTCCTCAGTAGCCTGCGTCTTCCCACAGGACCTCAGGCTTGTCTGTCTGCCTTAGGGTTCAGTTTGAAAGTGAATTATCTCTTCAAGGTCTCTCCTTCTCTCCAATAAGTAGAAGATTCTTCAAGGATGCACAGCTGCTATCATGTCAAGCTATTACAACCTTTCTTAGAATCCAGACATTCGGCTCTAGGCTTCCCAAGTGACAATGCTTGGTAAATTGAGAGGGGTACAATTCTACCAAGTCCCTTGGAAACCTTCCTCTCAGGTGTCACAGATTTATTATCTCTGCCTTGAGGGACCCGCAGGCATTTTTTCTAGATGGTAGTCTTCTCCAACACATTATATAGTATAGAACAAATGCAAGAGTCTATCCTCGTTTGCTTAAATTTTAATACTTTAAGTTAGGCTCTTATGGTTTAACTACTAAAAATAAATGTTAAAAGCCATTGAAAAGATTTTAAACTTTTGTAAGACTTATTTCATTTGAACTTATCTGGGCCCATGGTACCCTGGACTTTACCTAGGTTAACAGATTACAATGAACTGCAGTGAGCACATGAAGGAGCCCAGCTGTTATCTCTATGTTCGCAATAGGCTTGCCACTTCCCCCAAATTGTCCAGAAGCTTCTCTCTATCTTCTGAAGTGATATTAACTGCCATCTCATTATCTTTTTCCTTCAGGGTACTAGGGAGAGTTTACAAGGCCCCCCAAACCTTAGCATGTTGGTGATATAGGGTATGCTCTGACCTAGGCTGCATTAGTTACCTATTATTGCATAACAAATCACCCTGAAATTTAGAAGCTGATGTCAGCAAACATCTGTTATCTCACACAGATCCCGAAGGCTAAGAATCCAGCTGTAGCTTGGCTGGGTAGCTCTGACTTAGGGTCTCTCATGAAATTCAAGTTTAGCTCTTGACCAGGGCTGCATTCATCTCAAGGTGTGATTAGGGCTACAGAATATGCATGTAGGCTCACCCAAGGTCATTGGCAGGCCTTAGTTCCTTATGGACGGTTGGGCACACATGCCTCTTCACAGGGCTGCTCAAAACGTGGCAGCCAACTTCTCTCAAAGTGAGTGATCCAAGGGAGAGGAAAGCAATGATGTATCCAAGACAGAAGCCATAGTTTTTACAACTTAATCTTAGAAGTGCCACGCCATCACTTCTGTTGTGTACAACTGGTCACACACACTGACTCTGGTATAATGTGGGAGAGAACTACACGCGAGTGTGAATACCAAGAGGCAGGGGCCACTGGGGGCCATCTTGGAGACTGGCTACCACATGGGCTCTTTCTTCTCTGGTCAACCCTCTTATCTAGGGCTCCAGGACCTCTGGACCGACCTCTCCCCATCTCCCTCCATCTCTATCTCTCTTTCACTCTTTTTAAAAGATTGATTTATTTAGTTTAGAGGGAGAGAGAGAGAGAGAGAGATTGAGTATGAGCAGGAGGGACAGAGGGTGAGAACCTCAAGCAGACTCCCCACGGAGCGCAGAGCCTGACATGGGGATCTATCTCATGACCCTGAGATCATGACCTGAGCAGAAACCAAGGGTCAGATGCTTAACTGACTGTGCCACCCAGATGCCCCAGGACCTCTGACCTTTCTGTTCCTCCAGTGTGCCATGCTCACTGAACCTGCAGTGCCTTTATACATGCAATGCTTTCTTCTTACAAAATTCCACTTCCCCTTCACCTGGCTAATTCCTGCAAAAACTCAGCTCAACCATTTATTTTCCAGAGAAGACCCCTCTGCTGTTAACATTGTTGTAATTTTACAATGGGTGCTTATTTAATTAGTCTCTTTCTCTACCTACCCTCTGAACTGTAAACTCCAAGTTTATATTAGTTTTTGCTCATAAATGTATCCTTGGTTCAGTGGCTATTGCTAGGTAGATGTGTTGAATAGATAAATTGATAAATGAAGAAGGTCAAGGTCAGTACATGGGGAAAGTATTGAGAGGAAGTTCAGGTGTGTGAGGATAATAGATGTGTGAACTGAAATGACATGAGGTGAAGGATTAGAGGTTTCTCTTTCCTCTGACATTCTCTATTCATCTTCTTTTATCCATATCTTCTCCCTTTCCTTCCTTTCCTTCTTTCCCCTCTCCTCTTCACCTACATCTCATTCTTTTCCTTGTCTATTCCACTTTACCATGACTGTGACATCTTCTTATTGATAGTGACCGTAACAACAGAATCACAGGTTGGAACAGGAAGATGAGAAGTGAAGTGAGCTGTGCAATAGAAGTAAAGGTCTCGTGACGGTCCCGAGTAGAGTACAGGAAGTTGAGGCAAAACTTTTCTAGACCAGGAAGCATTCTGCTGCCTTGTCACAGAAGTAATTGGGGCATATATATTCAATCATATTTTGAATAAGATTGAATAAAATACACTCAATCATACATTCATATATGATTTTATTCATATATTGAATAAAATATTTTCAATTGTATATTCATTTAACCAACATTTAGAAGATGACTTCACCTATCTGAGAATGGGCTAAGTGTTAGAGATACTCAGTGAAGGAGACAGGATACCTGATATCAAAGAACCCACTGTCTAGCATCATGATACTCAAAGTGTTTTCCATGTTAGGGAACTAAATGTGAGACCTGAAACCATAAAACTCCTAAAAGAAAGCATAGGTAATAATATCTTGGATATAAGCCTTAGCAACATTTTTCTAGGTATGTCTCCTCAGGCAAAGGAAACAGAAGGAATAAACAAACTATTGGGGCTACACTAAAATAAAAAGCTCTTGCAGAGCAAAGGAAATCAACAACAAAACATCTACTGGATGGAGGAAGATATTTGCAAATGATATATCCGATAAAGGAATAATATTCAAATATCCAATATTTATTACAAACTTACAACTTACAACTCGATGCCATAAAATCCCACCCAAACTAAATAATCTGATTAAAAATAGAGGACCCGAACAGACATTTTTCCAAAGACATATGGATGGCCAACAGATACATGAAAAGATGCTAAACACCACAGATCATCAGAGAAATGCAAATCAAAACAATAATGAGACACCACCTTACCCTGTCAGAATGACTAGTATCAAAAAGATAGGAGATAACAAGTGTTGGTGAGGATGTGGAGAAACCGGAATCCTTGGGCACTAATGATTGAAATGTCAATTGGTGCAGCCACCATGGAAAACAGTATGGATGTTCCTCAAAAAATTACAACTAGAATTACTACATGATCCAATAATTTTACTACTGGGTATTTACCCAAAGAAAACAAAAACACTAATTAAAAAAAGATAGATGCACCTTTATGTTTATTGCAGCATTATTTACAACAGTTACAATATGAAAGCAACCCAAGTATCCATCGACAGATGAATGGATAAAGATGTGTATATACACCACGGAATCTGACTCAGCCGTAAAAACGAATGACATCCTGCCATTTGTATTCTTCTATGTGAGGTAAGTCAGACAGAGGGAGGCAAATACTATATGGTTTCACTACATATAGAATTTAAAAAACAACAAAAAAAATGAATGAACAAACAAAAAACTAGAAATGGAATAAAAAATACAGAGAACAAACGTGGTGGTGGCAGAAGGGAGAGGGTTGGGAGGACAGAAGAAGAAATAAAGAGCATCAAGATATACATAATCCTAGTTATAAGATAAGTAAGTCATGAGGAAGAAGAGGACAGCATGGGAATATAGCAAGAATACTGTGATAATGGGGTATGGTGACAGAGGGTAACTACACTTACGGTGAGCACAGCATAATGTACAGAACTGTCAAATCACTATGTTATATACCTGAAATGTATAGAACATTGTATGCCAACTACACTTTGGTGAAAAACAACTGTGGTTCGTGAACTGGTAGCATCAACTTCCCCCCGGGGAGTCTGTCGGAACTGTAGACTCCTAGGCCCCACCCAGATGTCCTGAATCCACATTTTCACTTCCAGGACGTGGCCAGGTCATCTGTGGGTCTCTGGAAGTTTAGGAAGCACCTGGCTAGAAAGCAGAGACAAGGGAAAAGCCGAGGACAACAGGGGAAGTGTCAGAAGGGATGTAAGCACGGGGCTGTGGGATTGCATCGAATGCCATCTGGTTCTGGTCGGCTGCCAAGCAGGGGAGGTGGGCAGGGAGCCTGGGAGATGGCAGGTGAATGGGAGTTTGAAATGGGGAGGGCTCCACAGGGCGTAGCACGTAGAGGAAGGAGGATATACAAAGGCCTGCTGGTGCTCAGAAGCGGGGCCCCTCCTAACAAGGATTGGCATTGGAGGGTCATTGATTATTCTAGTCTGACTGGGAAGTCATTCTGTGGGGGACAGGCGCTTAAAATGCCTTGTTTCACTTAACGTTTCCAACAAGCCTGTGGGGAAGGTGCTATGAAAACTTCTCTAGGTACAGGGGATGGATCCCATGCCCTTGAGTCAGGAAGGGGGCAGGGAGAAGGTTCCCTTGGCGAACCCTCCAGAAAGGGGCAGAATTAAGTTACTTGTGTGCTTGGAGCTTGAGGGTTCGTGTTATACCATCTCAGCGGTGAGAGGTTCTGGAGAAGAAGGGATGAGAGCCAGCATTTCCCTTGTCCTTTGTTTACTGCTTTCTGTTCAAATTTTGTTTTGTTTGAGGAATGATCTCTTCTGCCTCCTGACACGGGTTATGCACCGTCAGCCAGTTGAAAGCAGAGACCCTGGGCAATTGTAGGTGCTCTGTGGGTTACCCGTGAAGCGAATTCCCTGAATAAACAGTTTGGTCAAAGAACACCAGGTGCTCCATCTCACAACCCATAAAGTCAAACCTGACTTTGGCCTCCTGCGGAGAACCATTTTTGCCAGGGTTGACAGTAGCCAGAATTCGGAGGCAAGATACATTTCTCCTAGGGCTCCCCCCGTCCCCTCTTTCTGGAAAACTGTTAGACTTGGTTGGATTTCTATGTCTCATCAAAACACACTTGGCTTGTATCCATTTCCTTGGGGTCCTATCCTTCCCCACGAAAATGTGTCATGATGTATCAATCAGTTAGATGTTAATCCTTCGTGATGTGTTGGCCCATCAGTCCAACTCTTTGTTCAGGTTCAGGTTCAGGATCTCAGGATTATGAGATCAAGCCCTGAGTTGGGCTCTGCACTCAGTGCGGAGTCTGTTTGAGATTCTTTCTCCTTCTCTCTCTGCCCCTCCTGGCTGTTCTCGCCCTCTCTCAAGTAAAGAAATCAATCTTAAAAAAAAAATAATAGTAATATTATATCCCCCAGATAACAGATGCCTCGTATTTAGAATGATGCTAATGTGGAGTATGGTAAACAAGAATAGAGAAGGTGGTGTGCTTTGGGATGCCTTCTCTCCCTTTCCCATGACATCTCCCTGATCTGTTACATGAGTGAAGCTGGAGAAGGAAAGAGAAAAATATCTCTTTGCTTAACTGGTCTCAGTTGTTCCTTCTGCTGGTTCTGCTGTTTTTCTGGCCAACACTAACTCACCTTCTAGACTGTGTGTGAGACATGCATGCCAGGGGTTTGGCTTTCTCCATGGGGCATCAATGTTTTCTCTGGAAGGTTCTATAGACGGTTACTTCACAACACATTTCCTTGATGTGTCCACCTGACCCAAGCCCTTTTTCTTCCATTTCCCTTTAAGTTATTGCCATGGGCGGCACATTCCACAGCCACTTGCTGCTGGCTCCCTCCTTGCAGAAGGTAGTCTTCTGGGTTTGGGTGCCATTACTCAAAGAGGTTAAAAAAAAAAATGAAATAACCTTAAAATGCATTTGGGTTTAACAAATAACAGAGATCAAACCAAAATAGTGCATCGTATGGCCAAAGGTTAAGAAATAGATACTTTTGTACATTATGGATAGATGTATAAGTTGATACAACCCTTTTAGAGAACAGTCTGGCAATAAATATAAAAATCTTTAAAAGGTTTCATATTTTTTTAGAATCTGCAGTTCTAGTTTTAGGATAAAAGATGAGGCAAATAAATTTGAATCTACACAAAGAAATAGCTACAAGGATGTTCACTGTTGTACCTGCTTTGTGAAAACTAAGAATCTACTAAAAGACCCAACAAAAGGGGATTGGTGAAATAAATGATAAAATACTGTAACTACTGTACATAACTCTGTACAAAAATGATTCATAGCATGTGAAAGTGTTAAAAATGGCTTATGAAACAGTACTCTGACATGATTTTATTTTGTGCAAGAACTCTACAGGTAAGTATTATTAAAAAAAAAAAAGAAGGAAACCATTTGCTTCAAAATGTTAACTGAAGGATGGAGGCATAAAGAGCGAAGGAAAAAAGAAGGGAGATGATAATTTTTCTTTTTCATTTTCTAGATTTTCTATAATTTCTCCAATGCATGTATATTCCATTTGTGTCAAGAAAGTAAACAGGAAGAATCATAGAAATATGGCAGAGAATTAAAGGTATAAAAGTGATATGAAAATAAAAATAAATTTAATACACCAAAGGCATACCACCAGATTCAGCACACTAAGAGAAATAGGCCTTGTGTTTTAAAAAGCACTGTTCTCTCAAGAGAAAGAGAAGACAAGCCACAGACTGGAGGAAATATTTGCAAAAGACATCTCTGATTATGGTACCACTACACACTGCTAGAACAGCTAAAATCTGAAGCACCGACAATATTAAATGCTGGTGAAGATGTGCTACAGGAGCTCTTATGCATTGCTGGTGAAGAAAAATGGTACAGCCATATTAGAAGAGAGTTTGGCAGACTTTTTTTTTTTTCTCTCAAAAGTAAACATATTCTTATTACACATGATCCAACAATCATGCAGCTTGACATTTACCCAAATGAGTTGACAATTTGTGTCCACCCAAAGACCTGCGCATAAATGTTTATAGCAGTTCTATTCTTGACTGCCAAAACTTGGAAGCAACCAAGATGTTCTTCAGTAGGTGGATGGACAAGCAAACGGTGGTCCTTCCAGACAATGGAGTATTATGCAGCACTAAAAAGAAACGTGCTATCAAGCCATGAAAAGACAAGGAGGAAACTTAAATGTATATTGCTAAGAGAAAGAAGACAACCCAAAAAGCCTAATGCTGTATGATTCCAATTACAGGACACTGTGGAAAAGGCAAAACTACAGAGATAGTAAAAAGATCAGTGGGTACCAGGGGTTAGTGCGGACACGGATGAACAGGCCGAGCACAGTGGATGTTCAGGGCGGTAAAGCTACTCTGATATGAGCCACTTTGTATCAACACCCTTTGTATTCCCTCATGGCCTAACACCAAACTCGGTTCAGTAAATCCAAGACTGGATTTACTGAAGCCACAGTAACATGGGTAAAGAGCACGATTCTCTGATGCTCTGGTTTTCACAAGAGGAACATTTATGTACATGCAGGTGAATAGAGTAGACAGCAGAGTGTGCTGGCCATGATCTATAAATATTATTTCTTCAAATGTAGCTTTTGTTAAGGGAGTGGTTCTCCTCTTTGGTGAGAAGTCGGCGCTCAGAGACTCCCATGTTATCGAGGCGGTTGGACGCAGACATTTTGAAATCAGCAGAGACAGCCAGAAGGTTGCCTGTTGTGGAGCTTGAGTATTCGCCCAGAAAGAAATGCATTCAGATCCTCCTGGCGGAAGGGAGACCCGCCTAGGTTCCCCCATGGGCCTGTGAGGCTCTCCTCAGAAAATTCTTCTGACTTGGCATCCAACACATGGTTGGTCTGGGACAGCTTGGATGTTTTCTCTTTTCTCAAAGTCCAACTTGTCTCTTTTCCTTCCCCTGTTCATCTCCCGCCACCTCATCACCACTTCCTTTCCTTGTTTCTCTCTTCCCCCTTCTGGCCTGCCCCTTTCTCCTCCTCCTCTCCCCCAGCCTCGGAGCTCGCTCCTCCATCGGCATGTGATGCTCCTCGCCTTTCACACAGAAGGGAGGTTACATGATGGAAGAAAACAAAAGCAGATCGAGCAAAGATCAGCTGCCTAAGCAGTGCAGATCAAGCAAACTCATTATAAAGATGAGAAGGTTTCCTTTTGTTTCCTGTTATGAGCCTCAGAATGGCTCACTGTGAAGTGACCAGCATCTGATCCAGCCGAAAACCACTGCTTTTCTGCCCACGGGCAATGACTTCTGAGGTTCTCTGTTCCTTTTCTCTTGCAGCTTTCTCTTGTGCGAGCTTGGAGGACACGTCCAGGACTTACACTGTTCTTAAGGTTGCCTGATGTTTTTCTTCTGGCATTTTCCATGGTCCAGCCACACTCACCTGGCAAGGAGCTTTTCCGTGACTCCGCAGCTCGGAACACCCTCGAAGGAAGAGGCTCAGTGTTCTGTCCCCCTTAACTGCCACCAGTTGAGCTACACCCTGAGGAGACCAAAGTCCTTCCATGTATCTTTTAGAGTTCTAGGGGGATAAGCGAACTACCTGAAACTTTTAAAAAAATGTGTAACACAGCCAAGGAGATGTTAAAATAAAGGGAAAGTCATACCATGCTCTGATTCTTTGTTGGTTATCCTGTGTTGGGATTTAGAAAAGAAAACAGGCAATGAATGACACATAGTTAATTGCTTCAAAAAGATCAGATGTGTCAGTGTGGTTGGGGAACAGAGCGGGCTGAGGTTACGGATATCAAATCACGAGCATGCATTTCCCTTTCTGTATGTGAACTGATAAAGAACTCTCCAGAACTCTTTTGTGTTTCACAGTAGAGCTTTGGCCACCTCTGTTCAGCCTGAGGAGAAGAAGTATATTTAAGAAAAAGGTAAATGTAAATAAGGAAACACAGTGCCAGATTTTTTTGTGCTCAGTTATCTCATTCCTTGGTAGGTTCTCGGGTGCTTGTCCTGGTGATCCTGAGAGGAATAGATCATAAATAAAGTATGAGGAGGAATTTGAAAAAAAAAAAAAAAAAACCACACACACAAAAGACAAGAGGTGGTTTGCTTTACGTGAGGAGAATTGTTTGTGGCCAGTGAACAAGCTCATACTGTTTAAAGCTGGATGCTAACTGGGTTTTTTGTTTTTTTTTTTTTTAAAGATTTTATTTATTTCTTTGAGGGAGTGAGAGCAAGAGAGAGAGAGAGAGAGCAAGCAAGCGAGCACAAGCAGGGGGAGGGGTAGAGGGAGAGGGGGAAGCAGGCTCCCCACTGAGCAGGGAACCCAATATGGGGCTCGATCCCAGGACCCTGGGACCATGACCTGCAGAAGGCAGACGCTTCACTGACTGAACCCCCGAGACACTCCCTCTAACTGGTTTTTGTTTTTAACAGCTTTCTTGAGGTAGAGTTTACATACCATGAACATTTATCCATCTTAAGTGTACAATTGGCTGATTTTTAGTACATTCCAAGAGTTGAGTAACCATCACCACAGTCCAGTTTCAGCACACTGGCATCCTCAGCAAACTAGGGTCTGATTTTATAAACCAGATTTTCTTGGAGCACAGCCATGCCCTCGTTCACACAGAATCCAGGGCTGCTTTCCCTTTACAACGAAGCTGGGTTCCGTAGTGGCAACAGAATGCTTCTGGCCTGCAAAGCCTAAAATATTTACTAACTGGTCTTTTGCTGGAAAGGTTTGCAGACTTGGGCTTTAAAGGGAAACAGGAAAACCTGAAAACACTGAAAATTTCCCAGTGTGGTGAAACGTGCTTTCCTTAGATAAACCCTGTTTTAGTTTTAGCCTTTCATTCCAAGATTTGCTGGACCCGCTTTCACATGCTATACCTCTCTTAGCCTCAGTTTTCTTCATCTGTAAAATAGGGATGCTCTCCATCTCGTGCGGCTCTTCTGCATATGAAGTTGAGATGCCCCATGCAAAAGGGATTTAGCATAGAATGGGGTACATGATAAGGATTCAGTAAATGACTCCTTGCAACCGCAGACGTCTGTGTTCATTTTGTGGCTCAGCCGGGGAGAGAAAGTTGAATCATTTTGTAAAACTGACTTTGAGGAAAGTGTGGACATTTCAGGGGAAGCTGCAAGCTTCTGAAATACTTTGGGAAGGTATTCTAATCTTTTTTTTCCAGGCCTTTGCTGAGGAGGGTCGGGTGGGGACTGTTGCACCAGCGTGTGCCTAGAAATCCTCGCTGCTCTGTGTCTAGGACTGGGGTCCTCGTTCTCCTCCACTGGGGAAGCTCCACATGTGGGCCCAGGTGGGCCAGCTGGGGGTTCTCCAGTTGTCCAGGGTCTGGTTTCTGTAGAATGACATTGGGGCTTGTGATCAGAGGGTCAGACAAAACCAAGAATGTGATCTGGAGGCCATCTGGCCGGACTTTTAATTTCTGCAAAAATCATGTGGTCCTAGGAGGGAAGAACTACATGAAAAGGACAACGGTCAAAGATTTTTGGAGTCGGAGGGAAATAAAGGTACATATCTGATGAGCCAAAGAGATGCAAAATTAAATCAAGTGAGCCAATCGCGCTGGTGGGGGTGACAGAGGCTAATCTGAGCCATCTCATTTGAAAGTTTTGAAGCTGCTGTTATAAAGAATAAGTCCGACCCCGGGAATTTCCATCGGGTGTCATGGTCAAACATTCAGTCACATTCTGGCCAATCCCCAATATTTAATGGGAAGCCAACACCCAAATTGTGTGGGATGCCATAAGGGGTTCGCAGCCATTAACTCCGAGAAAACTTAGAATTAAGAATAGATGTGTTTCAGATAATCAGGATATGTAATTGAGTCATTAATTTAGATTTGGCTAAGTTGAAATTTTACTAAATTTATAAACTGAATTAGAATGTTTAAAGTACTTAACTATTGTATTTATAAGCTTACTACATTTATAAACATTACTTAAGAACTTGAAAGTTTTGTTTGTGAAGTCAGACAACTGTAGCTTTTTAAATAGTTCTTTTAAAAAGAAAATGAAATGTATTAAATTTGTAAATTTAGTTCAATGTGCTTAAAGCATTTAATTAAATTTGAAATGGGACTAACATTATTTAAGGGCCTTTTAAAGGTTATTCCTAAATATTGGTAGCCTTATCCATAGAACAAGGTTTTAAGCTTTTAAAAACTTAAGGCATTTGGGGCGCCTAGGTGGCTTAGTCATTAAGCGTCTGTCTTCGGCTCGGGTTATAATTCCAGGGTCCTGGGATCAAGCCCCACATCGAGCCGCACATCGAGCCCCGCGTCAGACTCACTGCTTGGCGGGAAGCCTGCTTCTCCTTCTCCAACTCCCCCTGATTGTGTTCCTCTCTCACTATCTTTCTCTGTGTCAAATAAAATCTTTAAAATAAAAACTTAAGAAATTAGGTTTTTGAATTTCCACTTTAACAAACTGAATATTGATATTTACAACACAGACACAAAACCCTCAACTATTCTCTGTACAAAAACCACCCTTAAGGATGGACAGACAGACATACACGCGTGTGCGTGCATTCGCACACACAAAGCCCACAGCAACAGGAGGCTGGATGAAAGCAGAGAATATTGTTGGCAGAAAGAGTAAGTTCTCTTCTGCACTGCACTGCGGTGGTGGGAAGATGGGGAAAATGTCCTCCCCGTGTCCCCAATCAAAGAGAGAAATCAAAGACGGTTGCTCATTCTTTGAAATTCTTTTCAAGAGGCGGGGTTTGTGTCTCTTTCTTTGAATCTGGGTGGCACTTTAACAGCTTGACCACGTTTAGTAAGGCTGAATATGCTTCCGCTCAAGCCCCAGCAACACCCCCACGCTTGGGTGTACATCCCAGTGAAACTCCCTTATGTATGAACGGGGAGACGTACTCATGGACGCCCACAGGTATGGAACCAAATGACCAACTGACACTGCTCTCCACAGAAGAACAGCTAAATACACTCATGCATCAGAACTGTCTACACAGTGGAAAGGATTCAGCTATCAGCCCAGTCACAATTTCCAGACCTAAAACTAAGGGGAAATAACCCAATGTGGAACAGGGTTTCTCAAATTTTTTTACTTTACTGCCTCCCCAAAGAACCTTTTTAGACATTTATTTCTGTTGCTCTCCCATGAAACTGTGATACGTCAGATACACTGTGTATCTGCTTATGAATTGTAAGTATGTATATCTGTGCTTTATCCATCAGAAGAAGTTTTTTTGGCTTCTCTAAGAACCAAGTATCATTCCAATTGAGAATGCGCGGCGAAGAGGAAAGCATGAAGCATGGTACTCTTTAGGCAGCATTTGAAAGCACACACAGCAGTAATGGTTTGCTAATGGCTACATACATACATGGTAGGGACATAAAGGAATGCTCTGGAATGGTAAATACCAATTTTGAGAGAAGTGTAACTCTGTGGGGACAGGGGCGGGGGGGAAATGAAACTGGAGACGGGTACACAGGGTACTTCGGGTGTGTTGACAGGGACTTGGTCTTACTGATGTAGCGGGGGGCCGGGGGCAACTCCGAGGGGGAGAAGGCCCAGCCTCCATACTTCCTACATATTTGTTTCAACCAGCTTTCCTCTACCTGAAAATCTCTCCAGAGCTTCCATTGAAAACCTCTTGAAAGAAAATACATTTCATGGGCTGCAGTCACCACATTACGTGATAAATGCAATCAGTAGTCACTACTGTATTTTTTAAAATGTGACTAGGTATGGCATAATATTAAGTCCCATGAAGTTGTAGGTCCCAAACAGAAACTACTCGCCCTCCTACAAAAACCCAAAGGATGTGTGTGAGCTGTTGGGATCACAGATGTATGTGGGGGAGGGGCAGGAATCAGTTGGCATGGGTCATCTTAATAGAAACTTGGGGAAGATAGCAATGTCCATCAGAACAAAGCAAATCCCACAGGTCTGGGGCATGGAACACACACCATAGAGTTTGTAATTTCTTAATTAGGCTTACGAAGTAGCTTTCATGGAATATGCATCTGTATGTTTAATTTTTCCTTTACTCAGAACATTGAATATATCACACACGTTGGCTGCTCCCTGACTCTCTTGGCCTGAATATCCCTTACCTCTTAATTATATTATGATTTCATCTGAAGGAGAGCCCCTTGAGGTTCATAAAACCCCAATGTTTCATCTCACTTTGTTACATTAGGTATTTTAGGTTTTCGTTCATTAAAGTATTTTCTCCACACACATGTGTACTTATACATCTTTATGTATATGTAATAGAAATAGAAATCTATGAACACCCATTTCTACAGCATTTGTCTTCATAATAAGACCCAAGAGGCATAAACAGTTTAGGTTTGTGCACACCAAGTATATCAAATTTTACATATTTTATTCTACTGTGCAATAAAGAAATGCATTATAACAGAGCAGTGTAATTTCTTTCATAAGTGATGCAGTACTTTAATATGTAACCACATAAGAGGCTGCCTTTCCCATGCTACTACTGAATGAATGGCCATGACAATTCTTATGAAAGAGAGGAAGTCTGGCTACATGGAGCAATTGTAACTTATTTCCAGACGAGTTATATAGTTCCTGTAATTCTACAAAGGATAAGAGAGAGAGCTAGGGCAGTTTCTAAAGGAAATCTTTTTTCTTTTTTTCTGGAAGTATAATTAACATGTAGTGTGATATAATGCTCAGGTGTACAATATAATGATTCAAAAATTCTATATATTATGCAGTGCTCATCATGATAAGTATACTCTTGATCCCCTAATAAAGGGAACATTTACAGGTAGTGTCCCAAGGAAAGGTGGCCCCTTCTTTGGGCTAGGGATTAAGGTGAGTGTTGCACTCACTCTTCTTCCTTCCCAAGTTTCTGGGTGATGGAGAACATAAAGTACCAAAAGCCAAATGATGTCAGCATTATTAATGGTAGGATGAAAATCTCTTAACCCAGAAATATAGAGTCCTCTGGAATGAAATATGCTTTAGGGAGATGTCCAGTGTGGAGCTTCCTGCTTCCTCTTTGAACTCAGACCCCTCTATTCGCCTGTCACAAAAGTGCGGTCTGAAGGGCAGTCTTTATGTCCACTTCTCCACATTAACTCAGGGGGTACAAGCCTGCCTCGCTCACAGGGTGGAGAAAGCCTGCCTCGCTCACAGAGAGAGAAAGAATAGAAAGTTTCCTTTTCACAGGGAAGCTCTGCCCAGGAGACCCCATCCCATGAAAGTGACACATAAAGATGGAGGACTTTCTCCTGAAAGTCCACCTAAAGTGGAAAGTGCTACCTAAGCACATGAAAGGAAAAGAGGGAACATGCCTGACTAGACTGTGACCTTTATTTTTTTTTTAAAGATTTTATTTATTTATTTGACAGACAGAGATCACAAGTAGGCAGAGAGGCAGACAGAGAGAGAAGGAGGAAGCAGGCTCCCTGCTGAGCAGAGAGCCCGATGCGGGGCTCGATCTCAGGACCCTGAGATCATGACCTGAGCCGAAGGCAGAGACTTAACCCACTGAGCCACCCAGGTGCCCCAGACTGTGACCTTTAAATATGCATGTTACAGATTCCATTTAATTGTCAGAGAAAAATAGCACCCTATGAATACCCTAGACTCCAACCATTGGGCTTTCATGCCTTCTGTTGAGAGGAGATTTTGGAGAGATGGAGATTGTAGGAGTTCCTGCCAACTTGGCCATCAGGCAGAAAGGCATGGAAGTTCCTTCTTGTATGGAAACTTAAGGGGGTGTGTTGATGTGGAGGGTTGGTGCCAGCAGTCCTCTTTCATCCAATATGGATTCACTAGCCCCAACCAGGAGGTCATCCATTGGACTGGGGCCTCTGAAGTACGCTGTTCAAGTCAATATGGCAGCAGAGGATAGAAGGTGGCATTTATTGAGGGTCTACTATGTTCCAGTAATTCTATACACTTACCTAATTCCACTGTCATATGATGTAATGCTCATGGTAATCAGGTGGAGTTACATCTCCCACTGGGGGCAGGCTCGAAAGTTAGCTAGGAAGGCTCTATGGTCCAAATTAGCCTGAAGATCCCTTAGGAAAACTGTCACACTGGCAAGAGATTTACCATCTCTTAGTAAGGCCAATATGGCCACTTTTCTCACCAGCTTTGGAACAGAATTCTGATTTTTGCTTTTGAACATGAGGTAAATAAAACAGTTGTCTGTTTAGGGAATACATTGTATATAAAACATGTGTCTTTTGAAACTACAGCTATATTTAGCTAGGGAGATGCTTATACTATATAAGAGGCAGTAAAACTGGGGGAGCAAATGAGGGTGCAGCCATCCACGGATTATTCCTATCTCACGCTCGTGCTCGATTATGCACTTTTTGAGTGAAAAGGGGGAGCAGAATGGTATTTCCCTCTTTTTTTGCAATTTTTTTGAGTATATTTGACACACACAATGTCACATTAGTCTCAAGTGTACGACATACCGATTTGATGACTCTATACATTACACCAAGCTCACTACAAGTGTCCCTACCATGTCACCAGGCAACGCTATTACAGTACCATTGACTACATTCCCTACGCTGTACCTTTTGTTCCCGTGACTTCTTCATTCTATAGCTGGAAGCCTGTATCTCCCACTCCCCTTCATCCATTTTGCCCAACACCCAACCTCACCCCTGGCAACCAACAGTTTATTTTCTGTATTTATACGTTTTATCCTGCTCTTTGTTTATTCATTTTTTTTCTACATATGAGTGAAATCATGTGGTATTTGTCTTTCTCAATCTGATTTACTTCACTTAGCAAAATACCCTTTAGGTTCATTCATCTTGTCTCAAATGGCACAATGTCATCCTTTTTATGACTGTGTCATATTTCATTCTGTACAACCCCCACCCCATGTACAAAGCATATCTTCCTTAGCATTTGTCTATGGATGGAAACTTAGTTTTCTTTCACATCTTGACTACTGTAAATACTGCTGCAATAAACATAAAGGTGCATATATCTTTTTGAATTAGTGTTTTTGTTTTCTTTGGGTAAATATCCAATAGTGGAATTACTGGATCAGATGCTCTATTTTTAATTTTTTGAGGAACCTCCATATTGTGGCTGTACTAATTTATATTCCCACCAACAGTAAATAAGGGTTTCTTTTTCTCTACATCCTCACCAACACTTGCTATTTCTTGCCATTTGATTTTAGCCGTTCTAATAGCTGTGAGGTGATGTCTCATTGTGGTTTTGATGTGCATTTCCCTGATGCTTAGTGACACCGAGCATCTTTTCGTGTGTTAGTTGGCCATCTGGACATCTTCTTTGGAAAACTGTCTATTCAGATCTTTTACCCACTTAAAAAAAAAATTTTTTTTTTAAAGATTTTATTTATTTATTTGACAGACAGAGATCACAAGTAGGCAGAGAGGCAGGCAGAGAGAGAGGAGGAAGCAGGCTCCCTGCTGAGCAGAGAGCCCAATGTGGGGTTTGACCCCAGGACCCTGGGATCATGACCTGAGCCGAAGGCAGAGGCTTACCTCACTGAGCCACCCAGGTGCCCCTTTTACCCACTTTTAAATCATACTTTTTTTTTTTTTTTTTTTTGGTATTGAGTTGTATAAGTTCTTTATATATTTTGGATATTAATTCTTCATTGAATATATTATTTGTATATATCTTCTGTCATTCAGTAGTTGCCCTTTTTTTCTTTCTTTCTTTCTTTCTTTTTTTTTTTTTTTTGATTGTGTCCTTTGCTGTGCAGAAGCTTTTTATTTTAATGTAGTCCTAATAGTTTATTTTTGCTTTTGTTTCTCTTGCCTCAGGAGACTATCGGGAAAATATTGCTAAGGCTGATGTCAGAGAAATTAGTACCTATGCTCTCTTATAGCATTTTTACGGTTTCAGGTCTTACATTTAGGTCTTTAATCATTTTGGGTTTATTTTTGTGGTTGGTGTTAAAAAAAAAAAAAAGCAGTCCAGTTTCATTCTTTTGCATGAAGCTGTCGAGTTTTCCCAGCTTATTGAAGAGACTATCTTTTCCCCATGTATATTCTTGTCTCCTTTGTCATAGGTTAATTAACCATATAATCGTGGCTTCATTTCTGGGCTCTATTCTGGTTCCATTCATATATGTGTCTGATTTTGTACCAGAACCATATCATTTAGATCACTACAGCTTTGTAGCATATCTTAAAATTTGGAATTGTCATACTCCCAGCTTTGTTTCTCTTTCTCAAGATTGTTTTGGCTATTTGGGGTCTTTTGTGATTCCACACAAATTTTAGGATTATTTGTTCTAGTTCTGTGAAACATGCTGTTGGTATTTTGACAGAGATTGCCTTGAACCTATAGATTGCTTTGGGTAAGGTGAATGTTTTAACAATATTAATTTTTAAAACCCATTCTTACTCTCTTAACTGAGTTTATTTTTTCAAACATTATATAATTAAATTTCTCCGGTTGTACATACGATGTGACTGCATTATGCGGTGTATTAGTCAGGGTAGGCTAGGCCATGCTGCGGTAACAAGCTGATCCTGAAGTCTTAGTGGTTGAGCCCAACAAAGGCATATTTCCCACTCATGCAAAGTCTAATAGGAGACTGGGACTCCTCAAGGCAGCCATCTTCCTTTTGAGGACTCAGCAACCGAGGCTGTTCCCATCCTGTGTCTTTGCCATCTCATCTTGTAGCCTCTGCAGTCAAGTCTCTAGAGAAGAGAGCTGAAAGGTCATATACTGGTTCTTAAATGCTTTGGCCCAGAAGTGACACATATCCCATGTTCACAGTTCACTGGACAGAATTAGGTACATAGTCATATTCAACCTTAAAGGGCCTGGGAGATCTGGGGGTGCACATGGATATGCAGAGAGCAGTAAATGTCTCTTACAGATTGTGAATTTAACAAGGAGTAATTCTGTGCACGGCTTTGTTCTAAGTACTTGATGTGCATGGTTTAATTTAATCTATGAGACAAGTAGTATTTTTATCTGTATTTGAAGTTGTGAAACAGAAGGCCAGAGTCACTAAATGACTAGTCTAAATGTTCCCAGTTAATAAACAACAGAGCCAGGATCTGAACCCACTTTTATGTATATCAGGGCCACTAATCCAGGTACTTGTCATTGAGTCCTGATAAGCCCTCTTATCAGAATTTAGAACAGTCTGTTGGGCCTGTAACTGAATATGTGTTGTGGTTTATCCTAAACCAAAGGATTTGTGTTATGATTGAGGCCTGCTATCTGGTCTTGAGAGGTTTTACCCCAAGTATTTCTTTTGGATGTATATTTAACATACATTCTGCCCTCTTTCTTTAAAAAAATGTATCTTCTTCTATTATTTCCTCCTTTCTCCCCTGAAATGTCTTCTTTGCGCCTCTCACACTGAATTGACAACTTTATACTTATATAGGCATTAAAAACCTGCCCACATTTACTAGAAAGCTGACAAATATTCCTATGGGCCAGGCCCGGAAAGTGGTGCATATCACTTCTACCTGAAATCTATTGGCCAGAACTAAGGCATCTGGCCACACCTGGCTGCAAGGAAGGCTGGGAATTGTAGTCTAGCTGTGTGTTCAAGAAGAAGAAGACTAAAAAAAAAAAAAAAAAAAAAAGAAGAAGAAGAAGACTGGTTTGGTGGACACCTTGATAATCTCTGCCACAACAAATATGAACAGAAAGCTAGCATCTTCATAGAGGGCTCAGTTTATGTCCCTGATTGGGAGCAGGGAATTGGGACTACACCTCAGGGGCCAGGAGAACCATAATACTGCAGGGCTGCCTCATGTAGGACATGGTCTGAGGCAGGGAACACTAAGACCTTGATACACACAGACTGTTATTTCTTGGTGTTAATCCAGTGGCCTTCTGGGCAGAGAGGGGGTCCTAGAACTATGAGGCAGTGAACAGATGAAATGATCTAGAACTTTGGGAAACTTGATATAGTTTTTGAGACCTTATATGAGACTTGGCTACATTTTAAAAAATTATGCTACAGACATCATCTTGCTATAATGTTAACTGATCATATAATAATGAATAGGCATCAGACATGTAATATAATGTAACCACAGAAAGGATGATAGCCTGGAGACTCACATGTTCAGTTCCCCACAAGGACCAGAGACTAAGTATCACAGATGTTACCAAGGTCTAACACACCCATTAAGAATGGTGAAGCAGAAGATAAAAGCTCAGATTTCTGATAACTCTGCTGAGCCCCCTTAACATGCCTGGACTGTTCAAGTCAGGTTTACTTTATGCAAGTGTAGTTTTCAGGCTGCACTAACTGCTGTAACAAACAACACCCACTCTCAGTGGCTTAGCACAATGAAGGTTCATTTTCTTGGGTTGAACAACTCTCCTGGCAGATCCTTTCAAAGTGGCAATGAGGGATTTGGTTTTCTATCTGTGACTCCCCTATTTTCTAGCTCCTAGAGCCCACTCCATTCAGATGGGGAGTGGAGGATCCCTTGCGGGAGGGTTTCATCACCATGCCTGGAAGTGGTACATATCATTTCTGCTCATTGCTCATTGGTGAAACTCAGTCACAGGGGTGTGGTCAACTCTAAGGATTCTGGTAAGTGTAGTTTAACTGTGTATTCCCAGGAGTAAAGGGAATATGGTTTGGAAAACAACAAGCTAGTTTCTGCCACGGTGAGAGAGAAATGATCTAGTTTGTTTAAGTCATTGCTATTTCTAGCCTCTGCCCCCCAAATTGAAGTTACATCAATTTTAATATTGAACTGATATGACTTACGTACCAGTATAATAAGATTGCCAAGAAATACATAAATAAAGCTAAGTTATATAAACAAAGATACCTAATCTATATAAAATTCAACATACTACATGTTTTATGTATACAGATGGGTCTGTAAAAGGGAAAGTAATAGTCCAAGAGGACACATATCCAATTTTTAAATGTGGCTACTTGTAGGAAATGGTTTGAGATGGACTTTTATTTTTAACCCATGTGCTTCTATACTGATTTTTGTAAACAAAAAGGAATGGATTTGTGTCTGTACTAAATAAATTTGCAACAAAAATGAGCTCGTATACAATCTTGGTTAAGGCCTCTCTTAAATAACCCATGTAATTCTGAACTCCAAAGCTCATGAAGTCGAAGAACATTACAGAGTTCCCACACAGTGCAGAAAATGCCTTGATGTAGAAAAATATGAATGGCAGCGACACCGAGGGACTCAGAGGAGAGAAAGGGGAATAAGAAAGTGGACATTAGACAAATGAATTCTGTATATTGGGAGAAGATGGCTCAAAGGGAAACATGGTTTAAAGTGCAAGATAAAGGATTTGGGGTTAGTCATTGGCAAGATCTCTTTTCAAGATCTTGCCTGCTAAAAACTGGGCTGGGTTATAATGGGGGTGTGTGTGTGTGTGGAATTTCATTTCCCACGGGCTGGTGTGACAACAGAAGGGCCTTGATTGTTCTATTCCTCAAGTTGGATAGAACTTCATCACCTTTGACTTCCATGGGCATGGCTACTCCGGTAAAGCACACTGAAAGACTGTTGATGTCTCCTCCTTATCTTGTATCTTTTGTCTTTGCTGGCGTCAGTCAGAAGAGAGAGGACTAGCTATTGAGGGTTTCAGGAGAACCAGAGCAAAGGCAGTTTGGGGGAGCACTGTGCCCAGGACGAAGCATTGGGCTGAGGCAACACAAAGCTCTCATCCCATTAAGCAGGGTTAAGATGGAGATTTTCACTCCTGATCACACCTTGGTCTGCCTTCTTTTATGTTCTTATTTTTTTTCTCGCTTCTTAACTTCTTTTCCGCTTTCTTAGGAGAAATATTTTGCTTATTAAGGATAGTATGAATAAATGTTTAATCATCATCCCCTTATTATACTGTACATAATGCTGGTCTAGCATTTTCTAACTTGATAAATGTATTACATTTACTTGTAAATTAAGGATATTCGTATTACAGATGGGTGTGCCATGAAAGGAATAAAATTTATGCTTAATACCATAAAGTCTTACAGGATATGCATGGCGACCCTTCCACCCCCCCCACCCCCCCCACTTTTTGAGGTAGTCTCAATTTCCAGATTTAGTGTTCACCATTTTGTAGCACTGAAGGGCAAAAATAGATCAGGATAAATGAGCAACTGATGTTAACTCATTTGCTGGTGGCTGCTCAATCTTTTTCTTCTTCCAACACCTTGAGATACCCTCCCCCCCGCTGGGGGATAAGGGGGAATCAGCCTGAGGAATCCAAAGGCAATAGGAATTTTCAGATTCCTTAATAACACCCCAGTTCTTGTCAGGAGGTCTTCCATTTGGACACAATTTAGGAGAAAAGTTGGGAATTCAATAATTTTCAGTTTATGGGCTCTCCAGTTTCGGTTTTATCTCTGATCTCCTTAAGCAGTACACTCCTCCAACAATTTATCTCCTTTTAAGGCCATGAATTCAGAGAGCTGACAGTGAATCTGGACAAGTTCTAATATGCCCTGTGCCAACTGTAATTTAGCTGGTCCTTTGAGAGCACAAGTTTTTATTACCATAAATCTTCTGCTTCCAGGCGTCTCCCTGCTGACAACGGTGTCCAATTTTGAATCCCGACATCTTCATTTCAAAAGCCCGCAAATGAAACCACAAAGGTCAGGTTTCACTGTAATTGTGGGCGACCGTGAAAAAAAAGGACCCCAGTCCTCAGGACGGAGCTGCCACCCACGACTTGCTTTGGTGAGCATGGGGCTTTGGCAGAATGTCACCGTGCAATTCAGGTGAATGATTACACCTGGCACTTGGATCATCAGGAAATATTTGGTCATATTTCAGTGTCTGACTTTGTCACTACACAAGGAGAGACAGATTTTAAATCAGAGGACTCTGATTTAGCATACATGAACACTGCGTACTTCCTACTTTTGGAATGTCCTTTATTCCTCCTTTATGTAACTGATGGCTCCCCACTTTCAGATCTTATCTCAGGCAACACAAGCAACTGTACATGGCTGGCCTTTTGGTACCCTGCGTCTACCTGCAAAAACAGGAAGAATAATGACGGCTTCTACATCGAAGAGTCATTGGCAAGATTAACTGACTTAGTGTGTGCCACGTACTTAAAAGGGGCGCCTGGCTCAAAGTAAATGCTCAACCATGGTGAGCTATTAGTATGACCTCTATCACTGTGATGGCCAAAGCTGTCTGAGCAAGACAGTCTATGTGATTCATTTGTATTTTCCTGCAGTAGCCCTATGAGTTCGGCACAACTGTTATTTCTCTTCTACAGTGGAGGAAACTGAAGTTAGAACGGTAACTCGTTCAAGGTCACAGACTAAGTCAATGATGCACCCAGAATTTGCATCCAAGGGCTCAGACTCCAGAGTCCAGACCCATCGACAAAGCCATGGTGACAGAGCTAGGAAGTGGATACTGTCAGGGCCTGGCCCTTGTTCCGTCTCTTATTACTTATAGCACACTGGCCCGACATCAAACTCTCAGCGTCTACATTTTGTTGCTTGAGGACTCTGTGGCCTCCAGATCCTACTTTACCCCTCAGGTGGAAGACAGATGTCAGGGAATTGGCATCCCTGGAGCAGCTGTCAATGATTGCTGTGGGTCTGTGGATAAATGCCCCAGCTTCCTCGTCCCTGCGTGGGATAACAGCATCCTTCTGCTCCCTGACTCACTTCTTCTTCTACTTCTTCTTTTTTTTAAAAGATTTATTTATTTATTTCAGAGAAAGAGAAGAGCAGAGGGAGAGGGAGTGAGAAACTCAAGCAGACTTCATGCTGAGCATGGAGCCCAACAGGGGACTCGATCCCACGACCCTGAAATCATGACTTAGGCCGAAGCCAAGAGTCGGGTGCTTAACCGACTGTGCTACCCACGTGCCTCCCTGACTCATTTCTTCATTTCCTATTTTTGTTTCTTCCACATCTTTTCTTCCATAACTTACACTTGACCCTTGTCCCAGAGTCTGCTTTCGGAGGAAAGCCAACTAAGATAATTTGTTACGACACTAGGATTCCGGGATTCTAAAGATGCTGAAAGTGGAAAAGAGCAAGGGAGCAGCTAGACTCAGACAAAAGGAAAAGGGTGTACCACAAAGCACTGTGTCCTGTGAGTACACAGTAAGGTTTCTTATGCTTGGCACTATTGATGTTCGGGGCCAGATATATTTTAGGGGGCTGTCCTGTGCATTGTAGGAAGTTGGGCAGCACCTCTAGCCTCTACCCAATAGAAGTCAGTAGGATCACTCATTATGACAACCCAAAATGTCTCCAGATGTTGCAAATGTCCCCTTTAGCAGGGCTGAAAAGTCAATCCCAGTTGAGTCAATCCCTGAGTTAGAGAAATGAGACTCATTTTTTGGAGCTTGATTGACATACTGACTCAGCAGGTATGAACTAATTCAAGAGGATTATGATGATATTAACATTACTGAGTGCCCACGTGTGAGACATTCTACTTGTTGCTCTATATATGTGCCTCCTTTGATTCTCACAGCTTTTTACTGTTTATTTTTAAAAAGATTTCATTTATTTGAGTGAGTGAGCGAGAGAGTGAGTGAGCTCATGCACAGGGTTTGGGGAGAGATAGAGAAATACACTCCCCATTAGCAGGGAGCCTCATGTGGGGCTCGATCCCAGGACCCTGAGATCATGACCTGAGCCAAAGGTGGATGCTTAACCCACTGAGCCACCCAGGTGTCCCCATCACAGCATTTTATTGCGTCCATAATGATATGGAGGATAAGGAAAACGGGGCTGAAGGAGAGTGAGTGATTTGCTCAGTGTCATAAAACCAAAGAAGGACCCAGGGTTCAAATCCAGGTCTGTCAGCCTGCAAGTTTATGCCCCTTCAACTAAAATGCATTTGTTTATTCATGAATGTATCAGCGTACGAACTATTTATTGAGAATCGGCTGGGCATCTGGGATGGGCATTAACAGCAACTGCTATAACCCTAATGTTTCGCTTGGTATTTGGCACAGAGTTGTGGTTCAAGATTTATTTCTTACACCACAATAAGCAAAATCAAACTGCATGAAATTTTAGAGGTTACTATGAAAAATTAATTACTTTTCAGGATACCCTTTTGCTGGCAAATATTTCTATATTTCAAAAAACCTTACAAATTGACTCTTGCAATACAAGCTATTCAAAATCTGAACATTACATATTTTGGAAAGTTCTTTTTTCCCCTTATCTCTTCGATTTGAAAAATAAAGACTTCACTTTGTAAACCCAATGTGATTATGATTTTAGTGGCTGTAATGATTTTTTGTGGGGACTCATGGGAACATGAATTCTCATGTTTTCAGAACACTATTTCCTTTCTGCTTGATTTAGACAATTAGCAAGAAGACCTTAGCTGCTTATCAGATCATAGTTTCACATGACTAGAAATTAGAAAGCAGTTTCCAAGGTAACAGAAAACCAAGATGTTTTGCCCTCCAGTGTATCAGAAGTATAAAATCGGATTCTACCTGTTTTAGTTTTTGCTAAGGTCTCAAAGGCTTATAATATAAAATAAAAAATGTTATGTACTCTCACATTTCAGTGTTCCAGCGTGAGATGCTGGATTAATGCACACACATACACACACACACAGAGAATTTTGCACCCTTAGCTCAGTGTCAGGTTTGTGAGAGGACTGATGCTTGAGAGGCCAGGCAAGAGAGAGAGAGAGAGAGAGAGAGAGATAGAGTTCTCTTGAACTCTGTGACATTTCCTCTTTCTTGATCCCATGATGGGGATATTCACCCCTTATAAGATAGATGATTTGCAAATGCTTTCTCCCATTAGGTTGTCTTTTCATTTTGTTGACTCTTTGCTGTGCAGAAGCTTTTTAGTTTGATATAGTTCCACTTGCTCAACTTTTTTTTTTTTTTTTTTGCCTGTGCTTCAGCTGTTATATCTGAAAGAATCATGGCTAAGACCAATGTTAAGGAGCTTCTTTCTCATGCTTTTTTTCCCCCTAGGAGTTTTATGGTGTCAGGACTTATATTCAAGTTTTTAATCCATTTTGAGTCAGTATTTTTGAGTGGTGTAAGACAGGGATCTAATTTCATTCTATTGCATGTGAATATCCAGTTTCTCCAACACCATTTATCCTTTCCTTGTGTATTCTCGGCCTCCATGTCAAATATTAGTTAACCCATATATGCTTGGGTTTTCTTCTGGGCCCTTGATTCTGTTCCATTGGTCTATGTGTCTGTTTTTAATGCCAATACTATACTTTTTTTTTTTTTTTTACTATAACTTTGTAATACACTATGAAATCAGAAAGTGTGATGCCTCCAAGCTTTGTTCTTCTTTCTCAGGATTGCTTGGGCCATTTAAAGTCTTTTATGGTTCCATACAAATTTTAGGATCACTTTTTCTATTTTTGTGAAAAATGCCATTGGAATTTTGACGGGGATTACATTGAATCTATACATGGCTTTGGGTAGTGTGGACATTTTAACAACATAAAGTCTTCTGATCCATGAACATGAAATATCTTTCCACTGATTTATGTTTTCTTCAATGTCTTATAATATTCACTGTAGTGATCTTTCACCCCCTTAGTTATATTTACTCCTAAGTATTCTATTCTTTCCGGTGCTGTTGTAAATGAGACTGTTTCATTTCTTTTCCAGATAGTTCATTGTTAGTGTATAGATACACACTGATTTTTGTGTGTTGATTTTGCAACCTGCAACTTTACTAAATTTATTTATTAGTTGTAACAGGTTTTCCAGTGGCATCTTTGGGGTTTTATGCATAGAAGGATCATATCATTTGCAGAGACCATTTTGCTTTTTCTTTTCTGATCTGGAGCTCCTCCCCTTGTTTTTTGGTCTTGTCGAGGTGCTCTGCCTAAGACTTCTGGCACAATGTTGAGCAAGAGTAGTGACAGTGGGCATTCCCGCCTTGCTCCTGATCTTAGGGCAAAAGCTTTCAACCTTTCCTCCATGAGTATGATGCTAGCTGTGGGTCCGTCATATATGGCCTTTATTATGTTGAGGTACATCCCTTCTATACCCAATTTGTCGAGTTTTCATCATGAAAGGATGTTGAGTTTTGTCAAATGCTTTTTCTGCATCTATCAAGACCAGCATCTATAATCTGCTTTTCTAGTTTCATTGAGATACCACTGACACATAATACTGTGTGTGAGGCACACAACATGATTTTATGCATGTATAGATTGCAAAATGATTACCACATTCAGGTTAGTTAACACACTCATCATCTCTCATGGTTACAATTTGTGTGTGTGTGTGTGTGTGTGTGTGTGTGGTGAAAACTTTAAGAAATCTACTCTCTTAGCAACTTTCAAATATACAATATAGTATTGTTGACTGTAGGCCCCATGCCTTACTTATTATGGAATATATTAATCTCATTAAGTGGAAGTTTGTGCCCTTTGACTACCTTCACCCACTTCTCCCAAGCCCCATTTCCCACTCCTGGCAACCACTGATCGGTTCTGTTTCTCTGAGTTCGAGTTTTCTTACAGACCACATTGAAGCGAGACCACGTTGTCACAAAGGGGCATCTACTTTTTTTTTTTTAAGATTTTATTTATTTATTTATTTGACAGACAGAGATCACAAGTAGGTAGAGAGGCAGGCAGAGAGAGAGGAAGGGAAGCAGGCTCCCTGCCGAGCAGAGAGCCCGATGCGGGACTTGATCCCAGGACCCTGAGATCATAACCTGAGCAGAGCAGCGGCTTAACCCACTGAGCCACCCAGGCGCCCCAGGGCATCTATTTTTTTAACAGGTTCCCACGTGATGGCAATGCTCCTGGTGTGGGTGGGGACCACACTTAAAGTCATAAATTTCGAGCTACCAAATATTGTGAACGTGCACAGTTTTTTAGAGGAGGCGATTCACAGTTGCCATCAGGCTCAAGCAGTCTGTGACATGAAAAACATCAAGAACCACTGCCTTAAAGAAATCAAGCTATAAGCAGCTGAGTTAAGAAGCCTTCATGAGATTTGAAAATACAAATTTGAAAAGAGACTAATACAGACACTCATGATGGAAACCAAAGGGAGGCTCTTAATTTGAGGGAAGGAAAAAGGCTGTTCTCTGTAATGTTCCCTTTCTCTTGAGGTTGTGTAGAGAGGGGTGGGGAGTGGTTTTCTTTATTTCTCTGGCCCGTTTTAAGCTCAGTGCCTCTGTGCTGTTGATTGGGCCCTCTGGAATTTTCTGGTTCTTCTGCTGCTCCCCCACCATTTTCAGAGAGCAAGATAAGGAGATGGAAATGAAATAAAACACAAAACCTTCTGGGACAGAATGACCACCAGGGGTTGCTTTAAAACACAGATTCCCCAGGCCCCAAGCTAGAGCCTAGGAATCAGCATATGTAAAAAAACACCTCACGGGTCTTTGATGTGGCCCTCCCCAACCAGGTTGTGAGAAACCCTGGCCTATTATTTTCCAAGTGTTATTCTGCTTGAAGAAAACAAATTAAATCTCTAGGTGCATCACAAATCTAATTTCTCAGCTACCTGTGGTTATGAAAGCTAGGCATCTCTCTTTTCTTATTACACTTCCAGCTAGGGTCATTTCCTCCTAAGATTCGAACTCCCCTGTGCCCTGAGGTTAAGTCGGAGCATTTCTCCTTATTTGGCTTCCTAATTGCAGGGAAGAGCTACTCGTCTGTGTTTTGCAATCTCTCCGTACCCTGGAGGTGCGCCATCTCAGTGGTGGACCTAGTACTTTCTCTTTGCAACATGTTTTGTAGCGTCAGTAAACTTTATAAAGTGCTTCAGGAGCTCGTTGGACCGGAGGCATTGCATAAAGAGATTATGCAAACAGAATGGCATCCACATTGCAGGCAGGTGGCGAGACATTTTCTCTCCTGCCCTCCTACCTGCCCCAGCCCCGGGAAGAATTTGAGCACAGATCTGCTGGGAAGCCTTTGCAGAGAAAGGCTGAGCTGTCCGAAGGGTAAAGTTGATAGCATGAGCTGGTAACAGCTGCAGGCTGGAGGAAGCCTCGTGGGATGAGCTAGCTTGAGATGCTGGATGCTAAGCTTTGAGCAGGAAAATCTATGGACTGAGGATGTAATAATATCACCATTTACTGAACATCTACTATAGGTCAGGCGCTAAACTAGGAATCTGCCTATATACCTTTTCTTATTCCATACTCATTGCAATGCTGTGAGGAAAGTCATTTTTAATCTCCATACCACAAAAAGGGAAACTGATGCTCAAGGCAATGTGGTGAATTCGCTCCCTATAATACAACTGCTAAGTGGAAAATCTCGGATTCAAAACTGTGTTCGTTCCACCACAAATGGCTTCTCGCCACCACTCAGTTCTGCCTCCATTCGTATCTGGGGTAAATGGACAGAGGAAGATGATAGAAGATGTGTAAGGCTGATGCTTCATCCCCCCCCCCCCCACAAACCCCTTTCTGGCTCATTTTTATGGTGAGGGTACAGAAGGCAAGCTGAGGACAAAGCAGAAGCTGACACCTTGCAAACCCTCCCCCCACCCAGGGGATATATGTGACATTCCTCAGGCATTCCGGGCTGCCCTCAAGGAAGAACAAATATCGAACTTGTAGAGATCACAATCTTGCAAGACCTGAGTCTCCCTCAGTTTACAAATGTCCTAGTGATTTACAAGGAAGAAGCTTTCTTATCAACAGCCTAACTTCCAGAGACCCATAACTCAGTTCCTGAAGCCCTAACATCATCCGCCCCTCCATAAAATTGAGGGAGGCTGAGGCAGAGGGAAATGTCAATAAAGCTGAATTTCCTCTATACCTAAAGCTCATTGACAAGGACGTGTGATAGCAGGAGTGTGATATTCCTCCGGGAAGCTCCCAACCATCTTACTGTTAATGCCTTACTCAAAGGAAAAACAATCTTAACTTGACAAATAGCAAAGCCTCAGGTATCCTGTGTGTCTTCTTTAATTCATGAGAGTTCTTTCAAAACCATGACCATCGTATATAATCAGGCCCCTCCCCAACCCCGGGTAGCAGCTCTTTCTGCCCACGGGTCCTTGTTCCTGTGCTTTAATAAACCACCACTGTGCACCAGAGATGTCTCAGGAATTCTTTCCTGGCCATTGGCTCTGGACTCCACCCCACCGAACCTCACCTATATTCCCAAACCACATCATTTATGCCAAGTTTCGGGATATTGCTGCTGTGACAAACGCACTACCTCTTTTAGGTCGCACAGGAAAAATATTTCCATTTCTGCCGAAGCAAAAATCTAATTTGGTAGTAAATAGATGAGGACACTATTTTGAAAATCACAACTCAAGATATTTTTTTTATTTCTTTGTCGATGTTTCTCCCCTCCCACTATCTTATGAGTCATAAGGTTTAGGGCTGGGGAAAGAATGGGAGGAATCAAAGACTGTCCATAAGAAAGGGGGAAATGAACAAAAGGGGCTTCTATTCCACTGGGACAGGAAGTTTTTTGGCTTCGGGAAAAAGATCCAAGGAAAGAGAAAGACATTTAAGAGATCAGATACCAGCGTCCTTACTTCTTCCCATGTTAATGGCTGAATCCCAAGAGGAGAAGATGCACCAGTAAAACACTCCCCAAGGTTTGATGGGTGATGCCCAAAAGAGGGGGGCTCATGTCCTATCCTCCTCTCTAAGACTCTGGGAAGAAAGCTCACAAGGCACTCCGCAGGCGTACAATACTCACTGGAACTCAATGTTCCAGAAGATGACCTAGGTTTTATTGAGTTCATCTCTTTGAAATGTGCCATAGGCTTCTGATCTAATCACTTTCGACAGCTTTTAATTTAGTTTTGTCAGTACAAAGAGTCCTCTTTACCAACCAGATTTGGGAAACACATCCATGATTTCTTCTCTTACTCTTTTTGTTTGAGTAGCCTAACCCAAGGAGTCGAATTTCAAAAAAGGCCAGAAGAACAAGACCTCTACTGTGGATGCTGAAACCTGTGAGCCCTTACATGCCGAAGGGTAGAAGTGGTCCCTCACTGCCTGCTCTATTCCTGACAATACCGCATGGATATGAGCCATGGCATTAACACTATGTGTTCCTAGTAATGACACCCAAAGAGAGGGCAGGCTGAGATGGCAGTGTCTCTTAGGGAGTAAGTACTTCTTTATTTGAATTCATGCATGCACATGGGATGACCTTATCTTAAGGAAATGGCGTCAAATATTGCAGTTGTTGCATGTACTGAAAGTACACGATGACCCAAGCATGTTTGGAGCTGCCTGATTTTATTATGGTGGTTCCTTGATATCATCACTATGTCCGTCCTGGCTATCAGCTTTAACATTTGTTGAGGTGATTGCAAGGGAACTTCAATTTGTTCATGGTTTCTAGTGTCCATGTCCTTCAGTAGCACCCTGCCCCATCTGGGCTTAACTTTTTGTCTTGTCTTGGCCAATGGGAAAGCAGCGTATGTGACACGGAGCAAAGACGTGGAAAGTACTTGTATATTGGGGCTTGTCTTCTTGGTGCTCTTGGAATCTTACCACCAAGCCCAGGCTAGCCTACTGGAGGATGAGATACCATGTGGAAAAAAACTGGTAGTGAGCCAGCCCCAGGCAGCTGGGTAGCTGGTTATAGCTACATGTGTGAGTCCCAACCAAGGTCAACCAGGGTAGCTCAAATCAGAACCACCTAGTTAAGTCCAATCTAAATTGATGATACCCAGATTCATGAGATCAATAAACAGTTGTACCCTTAAGCCACTATATGTTTAGGTGGTTTGTTATGCAACTGAATCAATACAGGTATCAAGCACATGATTTGGTCAGTCTACTCAAAATGGTTTGGGGTTGGGGGATGACCTCATGAAGGGCAGATGAATTAAACAATGCAAATTTATTAATATATTAAGAAGCAAGACTGATAGGTAGACAGGATGATTATCAGTGCATTTTCTCCTTTAGGAGAATTGCAGCCTTGATTGCAAAAATATCAGCCTTAGGGAGACAACTGCTTGATTTGAGAGCTAGCTTACTGCGTCCACGTCTACTCTCATTGTATAGTACATTTACAAAAGGGAGAGGGAGAGAGATCTACCATGTTCAGGTGCGATGAGCCTCATCTTCCCTGGAGAGGTTGGAGTTATATATATGCAGATTTTCCCACTTTGGGGTCCCCTTCCCTAGAATCCATGAGAACGGCACTGAATATGTCTCTCTGAAGTCACAGGTTACTTGACTTATACTTGGAAATTATGGTATTTTACAAATCAGCTTTTATTATAGTTTATTTCCATGGCCTTTCATGTTTAAGGTCTTTAATCCTATATATTTTAATGTTATGGGAGGAATGGATTGGGTTGAGATGGACAGTTGATGGACAGGCTACTGTACTGGTCCAGACAAGGGAAATGATTATTAAGATTAAGCTGTTGGCTGTGCAGATGGAGAGAAGTAGATGGATTTGAGTTTGGAGGTTGGGCAGTCAGGACTGGATGAAGTTGGGGGAAAAGGGAGGGATCAAGGGTGGTACCTAGTTTTAGGATGGAGCAGTTTGGTGATGCCATTTGCCATATGAGATAAATACCTTTTATCTTTGTTGTTGTTGTTGTCCTATGGAAAAACACGGACACAGAGGCATTAATCAGGATGATTTGGGCACAGTTTTGGCACCACCAAACCCTTAATAAGTGTCAGGATTTTATTTTCATTGCCTAGTCATGGAGCTAGTCTGACTCCAAAGTCTATACTCCAAGCCAGTGCTGCTCAAAGTTTACTGTGCTTATGAATCACCTGCATACCTTGTTAACATGCAGATTCTGATTTGGCCTACAGTAGGCCTTTCAATTCTTTATTTCTCATAAGGTTCCAAGTGGTGTCAGCACTGCTAGTCCACAAACCATTCTTTGAGGGACAGGGAATGGGAACATTTACGTGAACAAGGGATTGCTATACACTTTAATGATAGTAACGATAACTCTTTGTCAGCCATAAGAGCTGAACACTTACAGAGTGTGGGTAAAGTCTGATCCACAGCTACTCGAGCTTGTCTTTGAGGTTTCAGTTCTAAACTGTTCATGCAAGCAGTTGGGTTGGTTCCTGGAAGAGAAGAGGAAGAAGTCTCATGCAAAGAGACTAGAACACCCAAATGGGTGCTGATTAATTTGTTTTGATTTTGTGTATCCAAAGCTAGGGCTTGTAGCCTTTTCGGTGAAACTGAAATGTTCAGACAAGAATTAACCTTAATCTTCTAAGAAGAAACAGAATAGTTTTCTTTGGAGCAAAGTATAGCACAACTTCCCTGGGCATTCCAATGGAGACCTAGGGCAGCCTTGTAGAGAATGTCCTTGAAATGCAAGTGACTGAATGACATTTGATATTCTTTAATGCATAAAGACTC
This sequence comes from Mustela lutreola, assembly GCF_030435805.1. Taxonomy (NCBI): domain Eukaryota; kingdom Metazoa; phylum Chordata; class Mammalia; order Carnivora; family Mustelidae; genus Mustela; species Mustela lutreola. Next base: position 10,254,166 of record NC_081308.1, read on the forward strand.
ACCCCTCTTTAAGAAGCTATCTCCAGTAGTTGACAGAAGATAAAGAGCTACAGAAGCTACCGCAGGCTGTCAGAAAATATCCAACTACATTAGTACAGGATCAGTCGGCTTGCGCAACAATTTAACCCAGGATGCTGTTGACAGATTTCTTAAGCAGCTCCATCAAACTGCATGCAACCTGACAGCATTTTTAAGTACTGAGCCCACATTTTTTGTCAAAGAAAAACATTTTAAGCTGATTTCTCTCGGGCGGGGGGTGTCAAGGTGTAAAATAGCTTTCATGGGCTGTCAGAGGAATCATGGTGAGTTAGCATCAGAAGTGATTTTGATCACCAAACTTCAGGGCTGGAAAAAATGGAGAATCCATAGAAGTCACAAAATCTCAGAGCTGGGAGGAACTGAACAATGGAGAAAGGTGGGACTCAAAGAGGCGAAACGACTCAGAGTAAGTCACACAACTAGTGAATGACCATCCTGAGTATTGCTTCCTGACACAACTGATCGACTTAACACTAATCATTTTGTTAAACCCTACGAACTGGAATTTTGCAGAGCCCACATTGTCCATGGCGGGATTTTTATTTATTTTTTATTTTTAAAAAGATTTTATTTATTTATTTGAGAGAGACCACAAGTAGGCAGAGAGGCAGGCAGAGGGGGAGGGGGAAGCAGGCCCCCTACTGAGCAGGAAGCTGGTCTCCATCTCCAGACCTTGAGATCACAGTCTGAGCCAAAGGCAGATGCTTGACCCACTGATCCACCCAGGCGACCCTCCATGGAGGGATTTATTAAAGCACTAGGGGGATAAGGTAAGAAGCGATCCTCCACGTACAGACAGAAGGCTTTGGCCATCTTCTGTCTTCGAAAAAAAAGCTTTAGAAGCATTCCATATTCCACAAATAGGAGACTCCTGACATTATCTCCCCTCTTCCCAGGAGAGTTTAAATCAGATGAAGAAATTTCTTTCTTCTGAAGGTTAACATGAGCTAAAAGGTGCTCATGAGAAAGAAGGAAAGATGGTCCTTGCTTCATGAGGGTTCCTACCTAAAGAGTTTTTTTTTAAGGGATGACAAAGGTATGTTGCATACAATAATCATATAAGAAAATTATTTAATTTGTATGCCTTTGATCTTCTCTGATTTTAGTTGTTTTTCTGAAGTTCTATAGTAAAATTCCTATAGAAAAATACTGAGTCCTCTTTTACATTACCTAAGGAAAGAAGGGTATTGGCTCCTACGTAGGCGACAATAGCCAGGACCCTCCCTTGCAGGACTCGGGCACAACACCCAGCATGGCACTCAAGGCCACTAATGATCTGGCTCCTGCCCCCCTGACACACACCTACTATTTAGCCATGGGAAACCCTATTTCTTTTCAAAATGCATCTTCCTTTTCCCTACCTCTGTTTCTTTGCACTTGCCCTTCAATCTGCCTGGAACAGCCAAGACCCCCTCCCTTCTACACTAACGTTTGCTCATCTGGTTAGAACAGGTCAGGGTCTCCTCCTCTGTGAAGGCACTTGCAGGGTCTGTGGTCAGAAGCAGTGGCTCTGTCTTCTTGCTATTTAGAGCACTCTGATCTTACTTGAGCCAGAGGGTCCTGTAATGACTCATTTCCATGTGTGTCTCTCCACAATGATGGGCAGGCCCAGGCTGCTTGTGAGTCGCCAGGAGAGCTCCAGAAAAACTACTGCTCTCCTGGCCTACACCCCTAGAGATTCTGATTTGAAAGGCATAGGGTGGGCTGAGGGTCACTAGGACCCCTTTATGCAGCAGCTCCCCTAGGTGATTCTTTTTTAAATTTTTTATTTTTTATAAACATAATATTTTTATCCCCAGGGGTACAGGTCTATGAATCGCCAGGTTTACACACTTCACAGCACTCACCAAAGCACATACCCTCCCCAGTGTCCATAACCCCACCCCCCTTCTCCCAAACCCCCTCCCCCCAGCAACCCTCAGTTTGTTTTGTGAGATTAAGAGTCACTTATGGTTTGTCTCCCTCCCAATCCCATCTTGTTTCATTTATTCTTCTCACCCCTAGGTGATTCTAATGTGCAGCCAGCAATGAGGAATACTGTGATTAGAAGGTCAGCTCTTTTTTTTTTTTTTTTTTTTTTTAAAAGATTTTATTTATTTGCCAGAGACAGAGGGAGAGAGAGCGAGCGAGCACAGGCAGACAAAGAGGCAGGCAGAGGCAGAGGGAGAAGCAGGCTCCCTGCCGAGCAAGGAGCCCGATGTGGGACTCGATCCCAGGACGCTGGGATCATGTGAAGGTCAGCTCTTTGCAGACCTTAGGCTTATTTGTTTTTTTCGTTATCCCCCCCAAGTGCTCAGACAGTGCCTCCAATGAACTTAGGTGAACTCAGAAAGTGAAGCCAGTCAAAATTGGCCCCTCTCAACACACAATTGCTTACTTCATTGAATGATCCATGTTTCAAAGGGGATTTAAGTCCAAGGAATAGGGGGAGACACGTACGCAAACTTCATAGAGGAAAATGGGGCCAACGTTTATATCTTCCCGCGATATGACTGCTGGCATCCAAATACACTATTTAAAAAGTAAACCTACAAGGAAGCTGCCTAGAGAGTCATTGGTTTGCCACTAAGGACGGCAGAAGTGTGAGGCGGTATGTTTAGTGAAACGCCAATAGAGTATTACCCCCACCTTAAGCATCCTTGTTAATGAGATTTAGGTTTAGAAGAAATTTAACTTTATTTACTTTTCCTTCAACCTCCGCCTCCTTCGGTTTTTCATGGAGGGGAGGGTGACATTAGGGCTATTGATAAGGTAACTTCTTTGTTGTAATCTCAAGGACATTTGCAAACCAAGGGAGACTCCTACCTTGCAGGACTGTGATCTCTGCAAGTTAACTATTTATCGTTTTATGGCAGTCAGGGGTGCCTGAGGAATGCTACACTTATGGAGGGGAGCGGGTGAAGGGGGGGTGCAAGGCGCCAGCTTTTGCTTTGTCCTCAGCCAGCCTCCTGCTCCTTCATTTAGTTTTTTGAATCCCTCATGAAACCCATTCCTGGAAGAGCTGCGTCCCACTCCCAGCAATGTCACTTACTAGTTCTGTGATTTGCTCAAGGTACTTCACCTGTCTGTCCTCATTTTTCCCATCTGCAAAGTGGGATGCTGATGTCATTACTGGTAACTGGCTTCCGAGGATTATCGTGATGATTCAGTAAATTAACATACATAAAGCATCTAAAACAATATTTGGTATATAATAAACTCCCAGTGGAATGTTAGCTCCTTTTATTATTGTTATTATTATTGTTGTTGTTGTTGATGTTATTTCTAGGGGAGGTAGAGGCTTTGCTGAAGCTGACGAGTGAAGCCAGTTACCCAGCAGAGAAATAGATAAATGCAGTCTTACTGTTGTCCTCGACTCTCTGTTATCTAGTATCCTTGATCTAACATGTTAGAAGGAGTGATGCCTTTTATCTTTAAAGTATAAATGAAAAAGAGTTTGGGAGATGCCTTGGGGCACCTTGTCCATTCAACTAGAGAATGACCAATGATGGCGTTCAGCTTTTCAAAGGGAAGCCTCAAGTGCATCGTTTAAGCACAACTGGCTTGGGGGCTTCGGCCCAGAATATCCTTGCTTCCCTACAGTCCCGCTGGGGGCAATTTCAGGTTTAAAGTCATATATATATATGTATATATATATATATATATATATATATATATATATCTCCTTCTCTATCAGTTGTTTTTCTTAGGCAATGCTGGGAACCTAGCACATATTTCCGTTAAAGTCATTTCCTTCAGAAATGCTATTGATTCACAGAAAATATATTTTATGACATCTTCTCTGAACTTCTTACATGACTTTGGAGAAGTAACCCTTTGCCACTACGTGGTTCTATCTAATGGAGAATACAGAGAATATGGCATGTCAGACAGAAATCACAGCACCTCTGGGTTCAATCTCAGCATGAAAACCACATTTTTGTTTTCTTTTTCTTTTTAAGATTTTATTTATTTATTTGAATAAGAGTGAGAGCTAGAAATAGAGAGAGAGAGAGAGCACACAGAGGGAGAGGGAAAGAGAGAAACACACTTCCCTCTGGGCAGGGGGCCTCGACACGGGCTTGATCTCAGGACTCTGGGATCATGATCTGAGCTGATGGCAGATGCTTAACCAACTGAGCCCCACAGGCCCTGAAAACCACATTTTCAATCGATAGGCCTAATTTAATTCATTAAGAAAATAAAGATATTTTATAGATTTAATATTTTGGCATAGGAATCCCTCAGAATGTGGCTGTACTTGGAGACAGGGCCTTTAAAGAGGTAAATGAAAGCGAGGCCATTGGGGTGGGTGCTAAGCCAGGCTGACAGGTGTTTTTAAAAGAAAAGTAGATTAGGACGCACAGAGAGACATCAGCAGGAACACCTCTGGATAATCACGTGAAGAGGTAGCAAGAGGTTGCCACCCACAAGCCAAGGAGAGAGCCCTCAGAAGAAACCAACTCTGCCAGCACCTTGGATTTCCAGCCTTCAGAAGTGTGAGGAATGGAAATTTCTAGCCGGATTTTGTTACGACAACCTTAGTGAATCCTCCCCTTGTCCCAGTTCTGATCCCAAGGTATTGGATCAGCACTATTCTGGTCTGTTCTTTTGCTTTCTGGATGGATATTGCCGGCAACGGGCGCAAGGGTGATCACTCTTTGGTCCACCCAGCCCCAGGTGTGCAAAGCATCATTTACGCAAGCATGTCATATCCAGAGTAGTCTCAGCCTCCCACAGGGCTGAGCCCTTGTGTAATGTTGCGGCCTCTTCTGACCCAGCGCCCTTGTCCCCTCCTCCAGAGCAGGGCAAGGTCTCTGCCATGACTATTAAATCAGATCAAGAGTTTATTTCTCATTGGTTCACTCTGTAAAATTCATTTGAGAGACCTCGGCTCTAACTACTGCAGCTTTACTGCTTGTCTTACTTAAGACGACAAATTTTAGCCATGCTGGCAAGTAAATCATTTTTGTGGCCACATTATGCTGACTAATACAACATAATCTCAAATTAATTTATTCAAAAAAGAGTACATTCCCAGCCCAAGCATATTCAGCATGTTCACAGATTTCCTGTTTCCAATGGGAGATCATCAAAGCATCTATTAGGACTTTTCCATAAGTCCTACAACTATATATGCGACTTCTTCTTTTTTTAATTAAAAAAATAAAAAAATAAAGACTTTATTTATTTATTTGACAGACAGAGTCACAAGTAGGCAGAGAGGCAGACAGAGAGAGAGGAGGAAGCAGGCTCCGTGCTGAGCAGAGAGCCTGACGCGGGGCTCGATCCCAAGACCCTGAGATCATGACCTGAGCTGAAGGCAGAGGCTTTAACCCACTGAGCCACCCAGGCGCCCCAAATTTTTAAAAAAATTTTTTAAAAATTTTACTTATTTATTTGCGAGAGAGAATGAGAGGGAGAGAGAGAGCATGAGATGGGGGAGGGTCAGAGGGAGAAGCAGACTCCCTGCTGAGCCGGGAGCCCAATGTGGGACTTGATCCCGGGACTCTAGGATCATGACCTGAACCAAAGGCAGTCATGTAACCAACTGAGCCACCCAGGCGCCCTATGCAACTTACTCTTGAGAAGATTCCCTATAAATTAGCTGATGCTTGTTTTCCTTTCCTCAACTTCCATGGACAAATAATTAAAACCAGTTAACAATTACAATAACAACACTTAGAATGATATATAACAAACACTGAACATTTCCTTGGGTGAGACATTGTGGTACACAGTTACTCCTGTATTGCTCATTCATTACTTAAAAAAAATCTTTATGCATTAGTTGCTGTCAATATCTTCATTCTGCAAATGAGGAAACAGAAATGTACAGAGGTTGCCAAAACTTGCTATAGGACTTTATGGAATAAAAGACAAAGTTCACACAGCGTTTTTATCTCTTGTCTATGTTACCATCAGATTTTTTTTGTTTGTTTTGAGAGAGAGAGAGAAAGAGAGGGAGACTGAATGGAGGGAAAGGGCAAAGGGAGAGGGAGAGGAAGAATCTCATGCAGGACGCAGGCTCCACACCCAGTGCAAAGCCCAGCGGGGCGCTTAATCTCACAACCCTGAGCTCATGACCTGAGCCGAAATCAAGAGTTGGACGCTTAACTGACTGAGCTACCCAGGCGGCCCCATCGGTATTTAATATATTTTATTTTTAATAACAAAAAGTGTTTATAAAATCTGCACATATCTGGGGAACAGTGTGATGCAATGAGGGGAAAAACATACTCTTTAGAACCAGACATGGTTGGCTTAAAATCTTGGCTCGGCTCTTGACTAATTCTATGACCTTGGAAAAATTACTGCACTTAGCTAAGCAACAGTAGATTCAACTATCAGTGTGGTTCTTATGATACCTCTCATAGTAGGGACATATATTTTGGCTGCTTTGGGGTAGATCTTAGGAGCTGAATTACTGGGAGGGAGGTATGTTAAAAATTTATATTTATCTTTTTAAGATACTACCATCCCATTTTCCAAAATGGCAGTGTTATTTTAAATTCCCATCAGCAGTGTATGAGTTCCTGTTTCTTGACATTTGTTATGGTCTGCTGTATTGATTACAGCTGTTCTAGCCATTGTAGTGGGTATGCAGTGGTGTCTCATGGTGATGTGAATTGAATTTGCTTTCCCTTAATGACCAATAGTGATGAGCATCTTTTCATGTTCTTAATATTCATTTGTGTATTTCCTTTGCTAAAATGTCTATTCAGATCTTTTGCCAATGTTTTAATTGGATTGTTTGTCTTATTGATTTGTAAGAGTTCTTTGTAGCTTCTGGATAAAAGTCTGCTGGAATCCTTTTGCATTAGTTCTGAATTTTCCAACATCAAGTGCACCACACTATGCAGAATATCTAACAAGTATTTGACAAGAATGACTCTGACAATGCTATTCGATTCAGTTTAGTTGAACAGATTGTTATTGAGTTGTGACTATGTGGTAAGCATATTCTAGGCACTGGAGATTCAGTAGAGAACATAACAGACAAAATCTCTGCTCTCCGAGAAATGAGGGGTCGTCATTAATGGTTGCATGGCTGTAGGGTACAAAAGACTGGAATTTGTGCTGGACAGTCCCCTTTGAGGCTCAGGCTCTCGGCTCCTACTCTCTACAGCCTGGGCACAAGTGTAGTGAAACATGCTGAACTTCTGTTCAAGTATCTCATTCCTAACATGGCTCAAATTGCTTTGATCACATTTGGCATCATGGAAATCCTCAATTCCAGGAGTTCTCCATATTTCAAAGTGAAAACTGGCATGGAGTACAACTATACTTAGTTAGGTTAATCCTATAGAAGATACTGTTTTTTACATGCCATATATATACAACCCTGAATTTTCCTTAAAAGGCTTAACCTCTGCCAGAAACTTACAAGCTGGGTCATAGTTCTCTCTTTCTCTAACACAACACTCTCCTTTTCTATTTTTCCATATTGTTGGCCTAAAACCCCTTCCTCAGAAGTGCTGGGGACCAATCTCACCAGATCTATAGGTAGGGAATTCGATTCCGTATCTTTAGGAAGTAGGCTACTGAAAGATCAATGGAGTCAGTTGCCTTGATGTCAAAGGAGTTTCTCTGCGATGGCAGAGAGGCGGGGAACCCTTTGATTACAATGCGTCCCCAGCCTGCCCTTCCATTAGCAGTGGTCCCAGCAGGCATTTCTGGTGATGGCGGCTCCCCGCCATCTCAGCTCACAGCAGCATCCGGGAACAGCTCCTCCTCGTGGATGCAGCTTTCTCAATGGCGGCTCCCAGCTGCTTCTGCTGCCTGCTCTCTGGAGTTCTACCCTCCAGGACCACTTCTGGCAACTCTCTCCACAAAAGTTCACTGTTGAGCCTCTTCTGCTCTTTCAAAATGTGCTTTACACAGAGCTGTTTTTAGGAGGAGAGCTGGCTGTTACATCCCAGGTGGCCACGAATGGAGCTGCTCCCTCTGGCTGTGCTGTGACCTTTCTGCTTTTTTCCTGCTCCCGGCCTCCCGGGAGGCCATGGACTAGGTGGAGAGGCAGCATCCTCATGGAGCTGGAGGCACAGAATTTGGTAGCGGGCGGACCTATGGCCTGAGGCAGGCTTTGCCTCTTCTTAACCACATGACCTTAGGCAAGTGACTTAATCTTCATAGTCCTCAGTTTCCTTTTCTATAAAATGGGGGTGGGGATACATCTTCCTATCTCCTGGGTTACTTTGAGGAGTCAAGGAAAAGCAAATAATAATATCATAGTAGCTAATATTTACTGAGTTCTGAAAATGGGCCAGCTACTATGATATTTGACGCCGAATAAATACTGCTTGAATAACCAAACAATGGAAGGGACTCACAAACAGCCCTAAGTTCTTCACATGCGGTTTAAGGCCATCCTAGAAAATTGGCAGAAGCAACAACTGCTTGCTCTTTCCAGAACACTGCCATGTCTTTACTCCCACCTTTCCCATTTGGATAGCTGGAGTGCTCTTCTTCCCTCCTTCACGGGGGGACCACTCAGCTTTCAGATCTACCTTAAATGTCATATATCATGTACGACATATGTCCCCAGCCTTCCCCATGTGCATTTATCTAATATTTCCCCCCCTGTATTGCATTATAATATTTGCTTGTCTTCTTTACCAGACTTAGAATTCTTGAGACAGAAATTTTGCCTTATCTATCTAAACACTTTCCTGCCAGCATGTACTCAGTGTAGAAAGTTATTTGAGATATTTTGGGTTTTTTTTTTTTTTTTGGTATATGTATTATATGTTCAAAATCTTGTGTTTTATATTTACAGCACATCTCAGTTTGGATTAGCCACATTTCAAGGGCTTGGTAGACACATGTAGCGAATAGATACTGGATTGGACAGCTCCATCTCCCATATTCTCCTGGCCTTTGTGCACATCAATTATAGCACTTAAAACAGATTATATTGGAAAACAGCATGGAGGTTCCTCAAAATGTTGAAAATAGAACTTCCCTATGACCCAGCAATTGCACTACTGGGTATTTACCCTAAAGATACAAACGTAGTGATCCAAAGGGGCACGTGCACCCGAATGTTTATAGCAGCAATGTCCACAATAGCCAAACTATGGAAAGAACCTAGATGTCCATTAACAGATGAATGGATCAAGAAGATGTGGTATATATACACAATGGAGTACTATGCAGCCATCAAAAGAAATGAAATCTTGCCATTTGCGACAACATGGATGGAATTAGAGCGTGTCATGCTTAGCGAAATAAGTCAAGCGGAGAAAAACAACTATCATATGATCTCCCTGATATGAGGAAGTGGTGATGCAACATGGGGGCTTAAGTGGGTAGGAGAAGAATCAATGAAACAAGATGGGATTGGGAGGGAGACAAACCATAAGTGACTCTTAATCTCACAAAACAAATTGAGGGTTGCTGGGGGGAGGGGGTGGGGAAAAGGGGGGGTGGGGTTATGGACATTGGGGAGGGTATGTGCTTTGGTGAGTGCTGTGAAGTGTGTAAACCTGGCGATTCACAGACCTATACCCCTGGGGATAAAAATATATGTTTATAAAAAATAAAAAATTAAAAAAAATTTAGAAAACAAAGAAATATATGTTTTATATTATCATGTAAAATATGTGATTTTCCAGGATTTTGTGATGTTTATGGTACTTACCAGATCATCAAAGTTTGTAACTTGTGATTGCTTTTAAAGAAATAAAGGCTGTTTTGTTTTCTTTTCCTTAAAAAAAAAAAAACAGATTATATTACAAATTAACTGTTCCTGTGTCTGTTTCCTATGAGCACTTCTAGGATGAGGATTTTGCTTCGCTTGCCTTTACATCCCCATTCCCTGATGTAGTGCTCACCCTATTGCAATTTCTCAAGAAATAATTATCAAATGAAGATTACAGATATCATTTATTGGGTGACTACTAAGTGCCTGGGACTTTGTACCTGATATTTCATTTCATCATTACAAAAGCTTGCTTGGTCATCCCCAGTTTGTCAATAATGCAATGGTGACTCAGAGAGTTTTTTTTTTTTTTTTTTTTTTTTGAAGATTTTATTTATTTGACAGAGAGACAGAGATCACAAGTAGGCAGAGAGGCAGACAGGGAGAGGAAGGGAAGCATGTGGGGCTCGATCCCAGGACTCTGGGATCATGACCTGAGCTGAAGGCAGAGGCTTTAACCCACTGAGCCACCCAGGCGCCCCGCAACTCAGAAAGTTTAAGAGACTTCCTAAAAGTTATGAAGTTTAAAGAAGCAAACCTGGGATTTTAAGAAGAAAACTTTTGAGCAAAATTTTCTGGCTCGAAAACTGGAACACAGCTGGGGTGCTTGGGTGGCTTAGTGGGTTAGGCATCTGACTCTTGATTTTGGCTCAGGTCATGATCTGAGGGTCATGGGATCGATCTCCCCTGTTGGGCTCCATGCTGGGCATGGAGCTTGCTGGAGACTCTCTCTCTCCCTCTCCCCCTGCCCCAAATAAATAAATAAATATTTGAAAAACTAAATTTGGAACACGGCTCTCATCAGTGCATGCGGGTTCCATCCAGCTTCATTTCTAATTGGATGATCTTTGGCGTAACATTGAACCCCTTGAGCCTCAGGTTCCTTTTTGTAAAATGAATGAACTGAAATAGCTAATGTCTAGGGTCTCTTTTAGTTTTGCTCGCTGCAATTATAACTTCTTACATATAATTGAGTCAATTTTTCTCCATATCTAAGTAGTTTCCCAGGGAATAAACTATCTCCCAAATTAGGCATACTTATGTCACTTGGTTACCTCCAAAGAGTGACTATATATTCACCTGATTTTATTGTAGGAACTGTGAATAAAAATTAAATTTTTATGAATAGAATTCTTTTTCTTTTCCATAGTGCATGAAAAAGTAAAGGCTGTTTTATTGTCATTCTTACTTGATTCTAATGCTTTAACACTGGTTTCCCCATTTAATTAATTTAAAGAACTCTAACGAACCTTGTGAGCCTATGCCTAATTTTAACAAGGACAGCATTTGTTTTCCCCTGAATATTCTCTCCCCAGTTCTCACAATCTTCCCTTCACTAGCTTACATTTAAAAACAAAGCTCAGGGGCACTATAAAAAAACCCTTACATTGAAATGAAATTAGGTGGGAAAGTCTCCCAGAGTCCCTTCCAGCCTTAACTTCATTTCCTACAAATTGTGTAATGGTGGCATTACATATTCAGGGGATTCTGGAAGTGGAACTCATAAGCAGTTGATGGTGGTGGAATGAGTCGCGCTCTACATGGTTCTAGAGCAGGGGCTGGCAAACAGCCTGAGGGCAAAATCCAGTTTGCAGCTGGTGTTGGTAAATAGTTTTATGGCACACAGCTACGCTTAGTTGTTTATGGACTGTCTACTGTTGGGGGCTATATAGAAAAATATTTATTATCTAGGCCTTGACAGGAAACGTTGGTTGACCTCTGTTTATAGAGTACATTGCTTTGGTTTGCTAAGTATCTGTGGGAACAGCCTCTGCCATGAGGTATATCAAGATTCTGAAGTGGCCTAATTCTTCAGGGGAGTTCACAAAGAGCCCAGCTGGAACCCAGGTTTGGCAAAAAAAAAAAAGTTTGAGAAGAAGAAATAGACTCTGGATTTACACTGCTGGATGAAAAAGTTACTTCACGTTGGTTGAGATACAAACGGGAAACAACGTGCTTGCAGTTTAGGAGGAGTTTAATTCTAGAATTTTCTTTCTTTCTTTTTTTTAAAGATTTATTTATTTTTAGAGAGTGAGAGTGCATGTGTGAGCAGGGGGAGGGGCAGAGGGAGAGAATCTTTTAAGCAGATTCCCTGCTGAACAAGGAGTCTGACACACATGGGGCTCCATCCCACAACCCACAAGATCACAACCTGAGCCGCTGAAACCAAGAGTTGGACACTTAACCAACCAAGTCACCCAAGTGCCCCAATTCTAGAATTTTCTACTTAACATTTTTTGTGACCTTACTAGGTAAGGAAAGTAATTTTTACCAGCCTCCTTGTCTTTAGTTCCAATATATGACTGAAAGTATATACCTCCTAGGGCTGTATGAGTCTTAAATGAATTAATATACACAAAGGACTTAGAGCCTGGCACTCAAAGAACACTAGCCATTATTAGGTAACTATTTCTAAGGAAGAAAAGCATAGCGAGAAAATAATTTTCCCCTGAAGTTACTCTAGATTTCAGTTTAGAGGATGAACTTAATCAGTTTCTACAAAGACTACATTTCTTTTCCTTGTCATGTAGAATCCTGTGGTGACATCACACCAGAAAAAAAATTTATATGAGAGAAAATTAATTACATTTGGCGAGGACTCTTATTTGTTTATTATCAAAACATGTTCTGATGATGTTCTGATGATAGCCAGAGGGAAGTTATATACAAACCAAAGCAAACCAGCAAATTTGAACATTATTTTCTGAATATGATATATATTAGGGAACGTATGCTGTTTGACAGATACCAAGTCTTTGGGGGCTCCAAGAGAGGCATCCATCATCCCACAGAACAAAATGAAGCTATCAAATGGGGGAAAACATGGCTATCTATTCTAAGCGTCGTCAGTGCTAGTCGTTGTTTTGGCTTGAGGGAATCACAGCTGCTTAGTGCCCCGTGCACATTCCCTTAGCACTGATGCACGTGTGTGACAGCTTGGCTTTCAACTGCCAGCCCCTGAGATCTTGCAAAGATCTCTCTGGCCACCAAATCCCTCTGTCTATCCACATACAATAGGCCTGGCATGCCAGATCCTCAGCACCCCCCAGGTGCAGTCCTCAACCACTATCTAGTGGGAAATGGTGGACAGATAACCTAGCCCTTTCGCTCCTCGGATGTGAGGTTTCTGAGGAGGGTGCTTTATCCTGGCTCCCAGAACTTTCCGGTGGGATTAAGCTCCAGCTTTCCAAAGTAGTAACATGCTTCACCACAAGCCCTTTCTTGGCTTTCTTCCCCGCCCCATCTCACTTCCCTACGCGTCTCAAATGTTCCCTGGGATTACCTCCAAAATACATTTCCTGTATTTGAATTCCTATTTCAGAGTCAGCTTCTGGAGACATGGATGTGAAGATATGTTTTTAACTGTACCTTAGTGGTTTATTTCCCTTTATTATCCATAGAAGAACTCATAAACACATAATTAAATAGGTTAGCTATAGAATGACCAACCATTTTTACCAAAAAATCCCCCCAGCTGATTTCCATACAAGAATCAGTTGGCTTGATTTTCACATTTGTGAAGGCAAAGTATGGTGGATATAAAGTCTAGACTCACTTAGCAAAAGACTCTGAAATATCTTAAACCTTTTCCTAAGTTCAGGAAGTGAGTCATAAACTTGTTTGGTGTGCAGGGAAATATATTTGTTCCAGTATCCAAAACAATTTACTTTCTATAAAATTCATCCAAACTTTCTATGTTGGCTATTATCAGTTTGTTTCCATTTTTGGAAACAAAAGAGAACAACCACATATTTATAGCTGTAGAAAAGATATTGAGCAGGGGGTCTTAATTCTCAGTCTGTTGATAGCAATGATTCAACAAGTTGGGTTTTTGGGGAATCAGTGAAATCTCTGGAATTTTCTACAAAATGGGACCCATGTGCATTTTTTTAAGAAGAAAATTCCCTGAACTTGCATCAGATTCTTAACGGTGTCTATGAACCAAAATATATGGGAGAGGCCAACCACATTAAAGATACCAGAATTGATTAGCAAAGGCCTTTAAATGCATCCTCAAGGAAATCTTTGACAATATTAAAGAATAAAAGTTTTAAGACTCTGGTTCTGATCACAGGAGAATTATGACTCTCAGATTTACCTTTCTGTCATAAACAACAATCAAACTGGACAAAATATATGAAGCAACTGCTTTAAGATAGTAGACAAAACATGGTTTTGATCTTTGAGAGGAGATACATGAGGTAAGCTATATATTTACTCTGCTTTCTACTTTGGTGAACTTTCTAGATTGCAGCATGGAGTGTAGCTCCAATAGTGAATAACAGTCTTGTTCTGCTTAGGAAACAGAGATCAGATTTCTGGACTATTCAGCTGGCTGGAATATACTGGAGAGAGGGACCTGAGCACAACAGGAGTTTCAGAAACCTGCATAGGTGACCCCTTGAATTTTTGGTCAAATACAAGCTGTATACGCATAGTGGAAAACTCTATGGGGTCTAGCAGAGAATAGCTACTGGGAATATGGGTGATGAAAGAGACATGGTTGGTTCAATTGGCAAAAATGAAGAGATTTTGATCAGCGCTCTGGTCATTCAGTTGAGACCCTAGAAGGACCATGCCTGGGGATAGAGTATTCTAGTCCTAGAGGAAGGGCTACTATAGACTCACCCTAGCAAATCTGAAGCCAAGCTTCAACACATTCAAGCTGATCTACCAAAATTTATTTACTAGCCAAAATAAAATCCAACACTTTTTCTAGGAAGACAACCAAATCTGGACTTTAAAAAACCACAGCATTCATGATGCCAAGTGTACATGTAAAAAAAGTTACAGTATGTGTGAATAAACAGAGAAATCTGAGACATAAGCAGGAGACATATTCAGAGATCACATAGCTACTGGAATCAGTGGGTAAGGGCTATAAAATACCTATTACAAATACAAATATTAAGAAAAATGAAAAAAAAAAAATCAATGCTTTTTTAAACATGAAAAAACAAACTATCCAAACTGAAGCACCAAGAAAAAAAACAAGACCAAAAAGTAAAACATCTGTTGGATCCATACCAGGAGGTATAACAGTAAATATTTTGATTAAAAAAAAAAGAAGAGAAGGGCATCTGGGTGGCTCAGTCAGTTAGGCAACTGACTTCAGCTCAAGTCATGATCCCAGGGTCCTGGGATCGAGGCCCAAGGAAGGCTTCCCCCTCAGTGGGGAGCCCGCTTCTCCCTCTCCCCCTGTGTGTGCGCTCTCTTTCTCAAATAAATAAATAAAATCTCAAAAAAAAAAAATCCTAGCAGTTTTCTATATAAGAATTACCAAGCTGACTCTAAAATATGTCTGTGAATATAAAAAGATCTGGGTTGGTCAAAGGATCTTTAAAAAGAACAACAAATTTAGAGGATTCACATTCCCTGATTTTAAGAATTACTATAACTCAATAGTAATCAAGAGAGTATGGTATTGGCATAAAAACAGACAAATAAATCAATGGATCAGAACACAGTGTTCATGAACAGATGCACACATTATGGTCAAGTGACTTTTGGCAAAGGCGCTAGGTATTTTGAAGGGGGAAAGATTGGTCTTTTCAACAAATGGTTCTAGAACAACTCTGCCACAACTTGTCACAATATCCATGTGAGAAGAAGTAAAATTTAATGACCTGATCATACCACAAACTGCATCATATCACACATCACTATAGCATATAACATAAAGTTAATTCAAGATAGATCACAGACTCAAACATAAAAGTTAAAGCAGTAGAGCTTCTAGAATAAAACAGCAGAAGAATATCTTTGTGATGTGGGGATAGGCAAATATTTCTCAGGACACAGAAAGTACAAACCATAAAAGAAAAAAAAATGGGTAAGTTGGACTTATCAAAGTTACAAACCAAGTTACAAAGTTACAAACTTTGGGTTATCCAAAAACAATGTTTAGAAAATGAATAGACAAGCCAAGATGGCAGAAACATATCTTACCAGCATATACTGGATAAAAAGCCAACATCCAAGATGTATAAAGAGCTCTTATAACACCAAAATAAAAAGACAAACAATGAAATAAAAATGGGCTAAAGATTTAAACAGATAATTCATAAAAAGAAGATATTCAACTGGCCAATAAACACATGAAACCTTGATCCACATTTTTAGTTATCAGGAAAATACAAATTGCATCCATGCTGAGATATTACGACACACTCATTAATATTTGAAGCAAGCACTGGGCAATTGGAACTTGCATATAGTTTTTGTGGGACTGTAAAATGATATGGCTACTTTACAAAACTGGCTGGTGGTTTTTTATAAAGCAAAATGTGTGCCTACCCAAAGACCCAGCAATCCCACACTCAGGTATCTACTCAGAAGAAATGAAAATGTGTTCACAAAATGAACACAAAATGAATCCTTGTTTGAGGATGTTCATGGCAGCTTTATTCATTCTAGCCTTTGCTGGAAACAGCCAAATGTTCATCAACAAGAGGATGGATAAAACAAATTGTATTTTCTTTGCACAACAGACTACTGATCATGGATGTCAAAAGAAAACATGCTCTGTTGTTCCACTCATATCGTAAAGTTCCAGAATAAGTCTAAATAATCTATGACCATATTACTCACAATACAGCTTGCTTCTGGGGGCCTGTGGTTACTGATTGGAAGGGGCATGAGGGGATACTGGGTGGGGAGGGGAACTTCAGGTTATGCATCTATCAATTTTCATCAAACTAGAGTCCTAAAATTGGTGCATCTCACTGTATGTAAATCATACCTCACTTGAAAAATAAGAAAAAGCTAAACACATTTCTAGTTTAATTTTATACTTCTCCAACAGATCATCATTTGTTTCTGTAACAAAGGGATTGAATGGGTAACGCCTTGACTCTGCTCTGTGCAGCTCGGTGCTGCAAGTGTAGACAGACGATGGAGATGAGTGAGACATAGTCTTTGTCCTCAAATTGCTTATATGCTTGTAACCTGGGGGGAGGAGAGCTGAGCAGAGATAATGGAAGGAAAGGACAAATAATGCAGCAATATTTCCCTGACAGCTGTGAGCTTAGGCACTGCTGTGGCCAGAACTCTGCTTGGCCATAGAGAATATTCATTAGGTTTAGCTTTTCACCAGCTTAGCACTGAAAGGGCCATGGTGATTAACGGGACTAATTAGGGCAGCCCCAAGGGCAATATCTGCATGTAAATATAATAGGATTATTCTTTATGCCTCTCTAGCATGTCACCTTATATTACTATTGTGAAATGTTTGGGGGCTTTTAACCTAATCACTTGTCTAGACCGGTCTTCAAGATAGACAGGCTTTTCAGATTTTACGGTTATTCTTACCCCAAACAGAAAAATCAGATTCAGTCCAGGTAGAGGCAAAAGAAGAAATGTTCCCACAATTTGGTCTCAGAAGAACCCAGGGAACATGTCATATGTATCACTGTTATGAATCCGAAGCCTGTCAGGAAAGTTCACTAAGCAATGCCTTTCACTTCCCACTATTCTGAACCCTTCTACCATGTTTTTAAAATCTCTATTACACCAAGCCCCTTTATTTTTTAATGGCAATGGTCTATAATGAACTTTTAGATCTCATAAATAAACATCATCAACACTCCATGTAGAATAAGTGATGCAGTTTACCCTAAGGTTTCAATTGCTCTGTTATCTGGAAGTTGAGAACGACTTCCCATGGGTGGTATGGACCGCAATAGTGATGTACGTGTAGGGGTAAGAGGGGGTCGGGGAGGAGAAAGGTAATGAAACTGTGACAAAGTTGGTAGTCATAGGAGTATACACACTACTTTTAAAGTCTTTTCATTGTGAAATGAAATACATACATGGAAAGACACACAAAAACAAATGCGCACCTTAGTGGGTTGTGATAAGGTAAACACAATTGTAACTACTAACTGAGTCAAGAATTAGAAGTTTACCAGTCATCCCTTGAAACTCCCCTTCAACACTCTTCACCTTCAAAAGTAATCACTATCCTTACTTCTCACAGTAATTAATCCTTCCTTGCAAATATTTGTGGTTTTATTATCCAACTGGGCATGCCTGGAAACTATAGCTTCGTCTTGCCCATTAAACAAGATATGTGTTTAAAGTCTCTTTTATTACACAGGTGTCCCCTCAATTTCCCTCTTTTGACACATACAATTTCACACATTCTTGATTTTGCTGGGATGGCACCCACTTGTGGTTTAGGTCAATTTGTTTGTCTGTCCATTATATTTCCTACCAACTGGCAGGTGGATTCCGAAGTTTGATGAGATTCAGCTTGAACCTTTGACAAAACCAGAGAGGACTGTGTGTTCTTTCTTTTGGAGACACATGGTTTTCTGTGTTGTTATGATGCTAACAGCTGTTGTTTCTCACTGGCTGGATATATTAATTTCAATGAAGTTACAAAACAGTGCTATGCTGTTGTTTCTTTTTCATCTATTAATTGGAATACTTTTACAAAGAGCCCATATATACAATGGAATATTATGCCTCCATCAGAAAGGATGAATACCCAGCTTTTGTATCAACATGGACGGAACTGGAGGAGATTATGAGATTATGATGGGTGAAGAAAATCAAGCAGGATAGGAGATTATGATGAGTGAAATAAGTCAAACAGAGAAATGATCATATGGTTTCACTTATTTGTGGAACATAAGGAATAACATGGAGGGCATTAGGAGAAGGAAAGGAAAAGTGAATTGGGGGAAATCAGAAGGGGAGATGAACCATGAGAGACTGTGGACTCTGAGAAACAAACTGAGGGTTTTGGAAGGGAGGGGGATGTGAGGATGGGTGAGCCTGGTGGTGGGTATTATGGAGGGCACGGATTGCATGCAGCACTGGGTGTGGTGCATAAACAATGAATCCTGGAACACTGATAAAATAAAATTAAATTAAAAAAATATTCCTGGGGCACCTGGGTGGCTCAGTGGGTTAAGCCTCTGTCTTCAGCTCAGGTCATGATCTCGGGATCCTGGGATCAAGCCCCACATCAGGCTCTCTGCTCAGCAGGGAGCCTGCTTCCTCCTCTCTCTTTCTACCTGCTTTTCTGCCTACTTGTGATCTCTGTCAAATAAATAAATAAAATCTTAAAAAAAATTCCTTTGCCTGCCACTCTGCCTGCTTGTGCTCTCTCTCTCCCTGACAAATAAATAAATAAATAAAAATTTAAAAAATAAAAACAATAAAAGTAAGTAAAAAGATAAAATTCACCCCATAGAATTTCCTAAAATACAAAAACAGAAAACAAAGAGATACTTATTATCTATGCTTTGGTTACCCAGTGGTACAGCTCGTTTTGGAAAGGTAGGATAAATACTTGATTCTTTCCCTTCACTTACACAATTTCATGGCAATGAATTGTCTCATTGTTATCCTGATCATACAAAGGTGACAGATTACATTTTTAAAAATATTATTATATGGTCATAGATTTATAGGTATTCGATGGGTTTCAATTAGTTGCAATTACTACTCTTTGAGACTCAAACTGTCCCATCTTTGGCAGTGGGAGCTTCCTCTAGTTGGCTCCTGAATCCTTTTGATTTGACCCTTGTAGTCTTTGATAGCTGTCTCTCAGGTATACAAGATAGTGATTCAAGACTTCCATACAACACCTGGTGGTCATTACAAGTGCATTTCTTAATCCCTATCATCTATTTAACTCCCCCACCCACCTCCCTTCTGGTAACCAGTAGTTTGTTCTCTATAGTTAGGAGTCTATTTCTTGGTTTGCCTCTCCTTTTTCCCTCTTTGTTCATTTGTTTTGTTTCTTAAATTCCACAGATGAGTGAAATTTTAATGGTATTTTTCTTGTTCTGACTGATTTAGTTCACTGAGCATAATACTCTCTAGCTCCATCCATGTCAATGCAAATGGCAGGATTTCACTCTTTTTAACGGCTGAGTAATATTCCATTGTATGTATATTCCACATCTTCTTTACCCATTCATCAGTTGATGGGCGCTTGGGCTGTTCTCATAATTAAGCTGGTAAAGATACTGCTGCTATAAACATTGGAGTGCAGGCATCCCTTTGAGTTAGCATTTTTGTATTCTTTGGGTAAGTGCCTAGTAGTGTAATTGCTGGGTTTTGGGTAGTTCTCTTTTTAATTTTTTGAGGAAACTTCATACTATTTTCCAGAATGGCTGCACCAGCTTACATTCCTACCAAAAGCATTTTTTCACAGAGCTAGAACAAAGAATCCTAAATTTATATGGAACCACCAAAAAACCCAAGTAGCCAAAGCAACCTTGAAAAACAAAAACAAAGCTGGAGACATCAAAATTCCAGACTTGAAGCTATATTATAAAGCTTCAGTAATCAAGGTAGTATGGTATTGTCACAAATATAGACATATAGACGTATAGAACGTAATAGAAAACCCAGCAATGAGCCCACAGTTAGATGGTCAATTCATCTTTGAAAAAGCAAGAAAGAATGTCCAATGGGAAAAAGACATTCTCATCAACAAATGGTGTTGGGAAACCTGGACACCAACATACAAAGGAATGAAACTAGACCACTTTCTTACATCACACACAAAAATAAATTCAAAATGTATGAAAGACCTAAATGTGAGACCTGAAACCATAAAAATCCTAGAGAAGAACATAAGCAGTAACCTTTTAGACATTGGCCATAATACTTCTTTCTAGCTATGTCTCCTGAGGCAAAGGAAACAAAAGCATAAATTAAACTATTTGGAATTCTTCAAATAAAAACTTCTCCACAGCAAAGGAAACAATAAACAAAGTTAAAAGGCAACCTATGGAATGGCAGAAGATATCTGCAAATGACGTATCTGATAAAGGGTTCGTATCCAAAATGTACAAAGAACTTAAAAACTCATCACCCCCAAAATGAGTAATCCAATTAGAAAATGGGCAGAGGACATGAACAGACATTTTTTCCAAAGAATACATCTAGATGGCCAACAGACACATGAGAAGATGCTCCACATCACTCATCATCAGGGACATGCAAATCAAAAGTACAAGGAAGTATCTCCTCACACCTGCCAGAATGGCTAAAATCAACACACAAAGCAAGAAGTGCTAGTGAGGATGTGGAGAAAGGGGGACCTTTAAGTTTTTTAAAAGATAAATATACTTGATCTGATCTTACTGATGTTTTCATTTCAAATTCAGAAATATAGTCTTTTTCCCCCCTAACTTATTCCATACTGTATCTTGTCTCCTTTCTTCTACCCAGAGAATCTTGGACACAGGCAATTATAGAATAGAATGTCCCATAATTTCTTTATCCCACATTTCACACACAAAAGTCTCAAAATAACAATACTAACACTCAACCACCAACATAATTGCCAAAAACTTTTTAACAGTTTTTACCTATGTTTTCCCTTTTGCTCCCTTTTCCCTTTTGTTCTCCTCCTCTGTAAGAGTTGAACTGTGTGCATATTATCTGAGCATATGAATGTTATACACAATACTGTCTTCCTTCTAAACTTCATTTAGTCTTCAATGTACCAGGAACCATGTACCAAATTCTCATTTGCAGTCCTTACGTCAGTATTTTTCCAGTTATTTTGATTATCTGAAGTTTAGTAGATTTCTCAGGCAGGCTCCTGGGGACAATATTCTCTGTTCTTGTTTGTTGATAACAGTTTCTGTCTTTTATAATGGAAAGTCAATTTTGCTTGATATAAAATTCTTGCCTCACATCTTTCCTTGAGAATATTAAATATATCACACTATTTTCTTCTGGCTGAAAGCATTGATATTGAATATATGATAACAAGTTAATTTTTTAATTATAATTCACAGGCTGTTTTTGCTTACACAACCAAAAGTGTTTAACATTTTTCTTTAAATTCTAGTAATGTATGGGGCACTGGGGGCCCAGTAGGTTAAGCAGTTGCTTTTGGCTCAGGTCATGATCCTGGGGTCCTGGGGTGGAGCTCCACATCGGGTTTCCTGCTGCGTGGGGAACATGTTTCTCCCTCTCTCTCTGCAGCCCCCCCCCCCCCACAACTTGTGGTCGCTCACTCTCTTTCTCTCTCTCATGCAAAAATAAATAAATAAAATCTTTAAAAAAATGTCTTGGTGTTGCTCAACTCTCCTGGATCAATATTCTTAGATAAGTAGTGTGCTCTTATAGTATGTAGTTTCAAAAACTTTAATACAATATCACTGAAGTAAAATTTTCTTAAGTAATATTTGCATCTTTTACCCTTTTTGTTTGTTTGGTTTTTTTCTTCAGGAGTTCCTACAACCTGTTAGTGTTAAATGTTCTTTGTCTATCTTCAATATCTGACAATTTCTCTCAAATCCTTTTTATCTCTTTATTCATTTATTAAAAGATTTTATTTATTTGACAGAGAGAGATCACAGTAGACAGAGAGGCAGGCAGAGAGAGAGAGGGAAGCAGGCTCCCTGCTGAGCAGAGAGCCCAATGCAGGACTCCCAGGACCCTGGGATCATGGCCTGAGCCCAAGGCAGCGGCTTAACCCACTGAGCCACCCAGGCGCCCTCTTTATTCATTTTTGCAAACAAATTTTTCTTCCTATTCACTTTCGTTTTGCCTGCATTGTTGTATGATACATAGTGAATGAATAAGAGTCTGGATTTCTTTCTGATTTAGACTTTATATTTGAAACATTATTTTATTTTAAATTCTTCATAGAATTATAACTTTATATTTTTCTGATTCTAATCTTTTCATGTGCTTTATCTTTTTCTCAGAGCCTTTATGTTATTTTGAATTAGAAGGTTTTGACCTGTTCTGTGTGTATGTGTTTCTGGGGTCATTACATTTTCTATAATAGTCATTCCATTCCTTGTTCTCTTTTCATCTTAATTTTTTTTAAAGATTTTATTTATTTGAGAGAGAGAGAGAGAGTGAGATAGCATGAGCATGAGTGGCAGGAGGGGCAGAGGGTGAGGGTTAGGGTGAGGGAGAAACAGACTCCCCATTGAACAGAGAGCCCAATGTGGGGCTCAATCCCAGGACCCTGGGTCATGATATGGACCCAAGGCAGATGCTGAACCGACAGAGCCACCCAGGCACCCCTCTTAAATGTTTAATAGCATTTCTTAGTTTTGATGGCATTTGGCTTTGATAGCTCCTGGTTACTTATCTTTATGTGAAATTAATGGTCTTGAACAAAAAGGTCAGAACGAGGTGGGGTTCCATACAGCTTCTCCCGCTTCACCAAACTCCCTGTGTTTTGGTCCTACAGAGTGTTCAAGAACATGGTTGTTGCTCTTCATAATTTCCTGGTTCTGTTCCTCTCCCCACTTTTATCTGAACCCTGTCTTTCTCGAATCTCTGTTGCCCCCCTCCTGTTCACTGCTGCTTTCATTCCTAGCAGTTCTTCAAGATTGCAGGACCTCATTATGGAAAAGAACCCTGGCACATCACTTCTGACAGTCCACATGGTCTTAGCTGCTTTGGGCCCTTGGGTGCTCCTCCCAGTGGTCCTTGCCCTCATTTGCTATTGGAGTGGGCAAACACCTGCAGTTCCAGCTGATGTCCTCACATCCATCTGTCCTGTTTGCAGGGAACGCCTTGGCTAGCTTGGCATTCTTTGGTCCTTCAGAGAGCAATGCTTCTTTTTGCTTTCTCCCGTAAGTTGATACCAAGCTGGTCTCAGAGTTACTGGTGATCTTTTCCCCCACCTGCTTGTATTTTCAGATTCTTGAGGATAGCTTATCAGCTAGTTTGTTTGAAAATGCTATCTATGGGTTTTCTATAGAGAAAACACTTATTCTGTCATTTTTCAGGTTTCTTTGAAAAGATTTTTTTTCATTTTTTAAATGTTTTATTTTTTTAATTTAAATTTAATTAGCCAACATTATTCTGTCATTTTTTAATGTGAGAAGCTGAAAAGATGCAGAAGTGATGTCACGGCCATGACTGCCAACTTCCTAGATTTTTCTACTCTTTTATAGAATCATTTAAAAATTTTTTTTCTTGAAGAGAGAAAATGCTTTTTCTTTTTAATACTACCAGCAAACATTTTCCTGGTGTCAGATAAGGCAATTTTACTTCTAGACCAATACTTATGTCTCAAGTTGATTATATAGTTGAATTTCTGTCATATTATCCAACCCACCTTATGTGGGAAAGTGCAAGCTTCATAAAAGGGACTTATGGGATGGCTGGATACCAATTACAAACTCACTAAGTCTATGATTTAACAGTAAGACCCAAGCGATGTCTTCTAGTGGAGTCTTTAGGCGTTAAGCTCAGTGGGTGAGTGGTGGTCATCGTGAGGGAGTTGGGGCCGTGTAGCTTAAGAGAATACTGTATGTTTGAATACTATGAATGTTGTCACTGAAATGGATTCCATCTAGAAAATGTGGATGAAAATTTACTGAAGCCTTAGGAAGGGGACTTCAACAGTTTATTGGCATTCAGTCATGGCTCTCAGGGTTTAAAAGTTGTCTCTTAGGCAATACTCTCTCTCTGCAGGGAGAAATATCACTGAATTTACAGAAAAAGTGCTTCCTCAGGCTCCCCTAAGTGAACGAAGCCGATTGCTACTCTGCCTTTGCCCCTGGGTCTGGGTGATTACACTAATATATTGTATTCATTTCTGCTGCTTTTAAAATTTAAACAAGACATGAGTTTATTCATTTGTTGAGAAAATAAGTACAGGGAGGTATTAAGAGGTAACTCATTTCCCTTTTATTTCTTGTTTATTCTGAAGGTGTGCTAAAAGGGCCTTAGTTGCTTGCCAAATGGCTGAGCCAATTTACAAAATCCCATGCAGAATGATTTTTTGAAGACCTAAAAATATGAACATGCAGACTTTTAGGTTTTGCCCTTGCATTTATAATTTCTACCAGAAGACAAAACTAAAAACCTGACTTTGGCTTTCGGTAAGTTAGTTGATGTCTCTGGGCTTCTTTTTCTTTGTCAATTGGTAAGATGGGTTTAGATATTTTCAAAGTTCCCTCTTTTCTACTTGCAATCACTAATGATCTTCTTAAAATCTCTTAAGAAGAAACAATCTGATTACCATTAATTTCTCATGAAGGCTTCAGCTCCTATGCCATTTGGAAGTACTGAGCAAGTGTTCAAGTTTGGGGTATAGATAGAGCTTGGATAGTCATCACAGAGAGATCATTCTGGTTTAAGATGTTTGAACTACCAGATGTAGTTACACTCATGTTTTCCTTAGAGTTAAAGTTAAAGCCTGTGCTCACATTTCCCCTTCTCAAATTTCTTTGTGGTGTTCTTTGTTGAGCAGAACTTTAAAATTTTGACATAATTCAACTAATCGAAGTTTTGTGTTTATACTTCATGTTGTTGTTTTGTTTGAGAAGTTCTTCCCCTCACTAACCTCACAAAGATAGTCTCCTACATTACCTTCTATTATTTCATAGTTGTAATATTTTACACACTTTCATTAAGCTCGAGCTCCCACTTGTATATGATGCAGAGAAATACACAGCGTTGTATTTCTCTGTATAATAAGCCAATTTTCCCTGAGGCCACACAAAGCGCAGTCCTTCCTTCCTCCATTAATCTGTGGTTCACTTTCAGATACTGAGGTTTCATATGTTTGTGGGTCTGTCTCTAGAGTTTCCATTTGGTTCTGCTGGTCTGTCTGCTTGGTTTTTTTGGCCAATGCCTTGCTGTATTTATTACTGTAAGAGGATGGATATTTTAGATCTTAGCTAGGCTAAGCCCTCTTCTTGGCTTTTCTTTTTCAAAGTTAAATAGTTTTTTGTGTATATATATTTTTAAGATTTTTATCCATTTATTTGACAGACAGAGAGACAGCAAGAGAGGGAACACAAGCAGGGGGAGTGGGAGAGGGAGAAGCAGGCTTCTCTACAGAGCAGAGATCCCGATGCGGGGCTTGATCCCAGGACCCCGGCATCATGACCTGAGCAGGAGGCAGACGCTTAATGACTGAGCCACCCAGGCACCCCTACTTTTTGTGCGTTTTATTCTTTCATATAATTTTCAAAATAATTTTATCAAGTTCCTTAAAAAACCCAGCTGTAATTTAGGTAGAGACTACACTGAATTTATAGATTAATTTGGGAAGAAATGACTTCTTCACAATATAAAGTTGATCTAGCCCAGAAAATGAAATATCTTTGTATAAAGTCAGATATTTCATGTCATGTAATATAGTTCAATGATCTCTCCACTGATGTCTTATGTATTCAATTTATATATTTTATTGCCATTTTGAATGACATATTATTTTTATTATTATAAAAAGAATATTATCCTGTTTTCTAGTGAATTATCGTTGTTATAGGAAACTATTTTTGATTTTTCTAAGTTGATCTTTAATTAGTGGTCTTGCTGAGATCTCATTTTTCTCCAGCTTTATTCAAGTATTATTAAAAAGTAAAAACTGTATACATTTAAGATGTACAGTGTGGTGTCTTGATGTACTTAAACCTTGTGCTATGATGACCACAATCAGGCTAATTTTCATATATCACGTCACATACTTAACAATTTTTGTGTGGGTGGTGAGTACACTTAAGATCCACTCTCTGAGCCCATTTCAAGTATGCATTAACTATAGTTACAACGCTGTACATTAGACATCTAGAACTTATTCATCTTATAACAGAAGGCTTGTGCTTTGATTAACATCTCCCCACCATCTCCATCCCATAACCCCTGACAACCACATGAGTTTTGTCATGAAATTTGTGTTCCGTGTCTGACTTATTTCACTTCGAATTAGTCCTTCATTTTCATCCATTTAATAGCAGGATTTCCTTCTTCTTCTTCTTCTTTTTTTTTAAAGATTTTATTTATTTATTTGACAGAGAGAAATCACAAGTAGATGGAGAGGCAGACAGAGAGAGAGGGAAGCAGGCTCTCCGCTGAGCAGAGAGCCCGATGCGGGACTCGATCCCAGGACTCTGAGATCACGACCTGAGCCGAAGGCAGCGGCTTAGCCCACTGAGCCACCCAGGCGCCCCAGGATTTCCTTCTTTTTAAAGGCTGAATAACACATCACAATTTTTCTATCCCTTCATCCATTGACAGATACTTAGGTTTTTTCCATATCTTGCCTTGTGAATAGTGTTGCAAGGAACAAACACAGGAGCATAGATATCTCTTCAGAATACTGATGTCACTTTCTTTGGATAAGTACCCAGGAATGAGATTATTACATCATTTGGTAGTTCCATTTTTAATTTTTGAGAAACGTCCATACTATTCTCCACAGTGGCTATATGACGAGGGAGCAGGAGGCTGGCTGAAGACAAAGCAAAAGCTGGCGCCTTGCACCCCTCTCCACCCACTCCCCTCTGTAATATGTGTAGCGTTCCTCAGGCACCCCTGACTGCCAGAAAAAAAACAAAAAAACAAACGAGAAACAAATAGTTAACTTGCAGAGATCACAATCCTGCCAGACAGGAGTCTCCTTTGGTTTACAAATGTCCTAGAGATCTACAAACAAAGAAGTTACCTTATCAATAGCACAATTTCCAGAGGCAAATAACTCAGTTCCTCAAGCCCTAAAGTCTCCCTCCCCACCATAAACAAAACCCACCGAGGCTGAGCTAGAAGGAAATGTAAATATAGTTAAATCTCTTCTAAACCTAAATCTCACTAACAAAGACGATTGATAGCAGGATTGTGACGTCCCATCAAGAATCTCCCAACTATCTTGATGTTAATGGCTGGCCTAAAAACAACATTGATCAAGCCTCAGGTAGGCCTCCAATATCCTGGCACCTTGTAGGCCCTCTTTAGCATATGAAAACTCCGCTGAAACCTCCCTTTCCCTCACCTTCCCCCAACTGCAGGGTACAGAACCTGCCATCCCTCACAACCCGGGGCAGCAGCTCTTCCTGCCCACGGGTCCTGTCCCCGTGCTTTAATAAACCACCATTTTGCACCAAAGATGTCTTAAGAATTCTTTCTTGGTCATCGGCTCCGGAACTCAGCCCACTGAACCTCACCTAGGTTCCAGAACTTCATCAGCTGCACTAATTTACATTCCCATCAACAGTGAAGAAAGTTTCTCTTTCTCTACATCCTTGTGGACACTTGCCATCTCTTGTCTTTTTGATGGCATCTATTCTAATGGGTGTGAAGTGATATTTCGTTGTGGTTTGGATTGGTGTTTCTCTGATGAAGAGTGATGCTGAGCATCTTTTCATATAACTGGTTGGCCACTGGTGTATCTTCTTTGGAGAAATTTCCCCGGGCTTTTAACTTTAGGAGGGTTGATTTATTTCTGATTATCTTTACTACTGAGTGTGGCTCTTTGTTGTCACAACTATAAAACTTGTAGTGTTTATCAGCATCTCCCCTTTGGCAGTCCATGATTCCAATTTTTGTCTACCTGATACCCAAGGGTCTTCTAAAATCTCTGCTTACTGCCATAGCTTTTCAGCTACCACATTTGAATTGAATATTGGCCTGAGTACAAATGAGGCTTTAAATGCCAAGTTCATTTCTCTTGAGGTTTTCTTTTCTCTTGACTCTTGGACTTGCCATTCTTCACTTCTTTTGTAGCTCTCCAGTGACTCAAAGGAGACATTTCACTACTTGTTCAGTATTTTAGTTGTCCTCAGTGGGAGGACAACCTAGTTTATTATTGCTAGCAATAGAACTTGAGAAGCCACTTTTGCTGAGCCCCATATGCTGCTACTCCACCAGCTGACCTCTTTTGCTGAGAATTCAACAGTAAGTACTTACAAAGAAGCAGCACCAGACTGAGGCAATCTCCTCCAGCCCTGGGCGTTTGTAGGGCCTGGAGGCTGAAGAGTGACTATTAAGGATAGCAGAGTGACCTATCCCTGTTTCACTTTAAAAAAATTTTTTTTTAAATAGGAAATAATTCCAGATTTACAGAAAAGCTGCAAAGAGAGCACATTATGTTTAGATCCACCTCTCTTTCATCCAGTTTCCCCTGATGTTACCCTCTAACCTAATCATGGTACATTTGTCAAATCCAAGAAATTAACATTGGTTCAATGCTGTTATCTAAACTACATATTTTGTTCATGTTCAACTAGTTTATCCACTCATTTTTTTTTCTGTTGTACTATCCAATCCTGGGTGCCACATGACATTCTTTTTCATAGCCTCTGATCTGTGAGAGCCTTCAGACTTTGTTTTTTATGACCGACAGTTTTGAAGATTACTGGTCAGATACTTAGTACAATGTCCCCCACTTTGAGTGTGCCTTAAGTTTTTTTTTTTTTTTTTTAAAGATTTTATTTATTCATTTGACAGACAGAGATCACAAGTTGGCAGAGAGGCAGGCAGGGGGAGGGGAAGCTGACTCCCCGCTGAGCAGAGAGCCCAATGATGCCAGGTTCGAGCCCAGGACCCTGGGATCATGACCTGAGGTGAAGGCAGAAGCTTAACCCACGGAGCCACCCAGGCACCCCGCCCTTTTTTTTTTTTTTTTTTTAAATAAAATGGGGTTATGCGTTTTGGGGAAAAAAAATACCACGGAGATGAATTTCCATGCTCATAGTGTCATGTCATAGATACATGGTATAATTATGATGTATTATTGACGACATGAAACTTGATCGCTCAGCTAAGGATGGATTACTAGGTCTCTCCACTGTAGAGTTACTATTTTTCCCTTTGCAACCCACACCTGTTTTCATTAGTTGTTTACCCCAGAAGGACTTCTTCCGGTATCTGGTTATAGCCCTCACAGACCTGCAGCAGCCTGGACTTCTCCAGGGGTGGGACAAGCAATCGGGGCCTCAAGGGAATGTGAAGAAATAAAAACAGCAGAACTGTAAAGCTGTCCTTCAGCCTGCCTTCCGCCCTGGGAAGCTGCCTTCTCATTTCCCTACTCATTTATGACAGACTTGCCCTCAGCCCCCTAGGGCATCTTAAGGTCTTCTGAACCTTTTTCCTTTAGTTCACAGGTTCTTCTTGCTTTTGCAGGATGGGGTTTTTCAACCTATCAGAAAGCAGAAGCCACCCTTTGGTAATTTCCACAACCTTATGGAATTCCGTAGTCCCCATGGCCCAATTTCACAGCCAAAGAAACTGAGGCTAATAGAAGAGGCTAAGGAGTCTGCTCCGTGTCACAGAGCTACTTATTGCAGAGTTCAAGTTCACAGCCATAGCCCTGGATTCTAATGATTGTGATGTACTACCTATCAGTACAGACACCAACTTGAGCAGCACATATTCCAAATGGTGCCCTCTCTTTTCATAGAGAACCACTGACCTCGGGTGCAACTTGAGCACCAACTCAGCTTTGCTTCCTTGGGATGAGATACTTGATAGGAGACATTGTTCTCTTCTGTGAAGAGCCCTAGTAAGTCAACCCTCCAGACATCTGCTGCCTTATCCAAACCTGCTAGATGGCGGGGTCTGGTTTTATGGCTGGGTCTCTCACACCAGAACCCCAAGACACTTGTTTCAACTCATGCCGCATCTGTACTGCTGAGTGTCTCTCTAGAGCAGTGTGCCAAGGTCCTCTTCAGACAAGTAGTTCTCCAGCAGTAGTTCAAGATAGCCCAAGATGAAATTTACCCTGCAAATATTTATTGGATGCCTACTGGTAAAGGGCCTGGTTAGGTGCTGGCTGAGAAGGAGTGTGATTTTGAGAGAAATAAAGATGTCTAAGACACAACCTCTCAACCTCACGGAATTTAAACTAATGGGCATTGTGGTGAAAAAGTATATTTCTCTATCTCTATCTCTATCTCCACATCTATCTCTGTATCTAGGTCTAATTACACACACACACACACACACACACACACACACCCCTGGTTGCAAGTATTTTCCATTGCTTTAGAAGTCAGAGAAATATTTTCTGCACCTGGATATAGAAAAAAAACGACTAACAAATGTAATTCTGTGGACAAACCACATGCCTTGTCATCCTTACAGAAGTTTCCTGGGTTAGAAAGCTACAGAGTTTCATTTTCTTAAAAACTTAATTCTTTTTCTACCCATACACTTGATGGCAGATCTTGTTTCACTGTCCTTATGTCTTTGATGATAACAATTTCCTCTTAGAAATATGTTTAGTTTTTCCCATTCCATATGTCATCCCGATGCAAAATCGTCTTTTTGACTCATTCTGATATGATATGGATGGGAAACCCAGTGACTTCTTTTTGGTTTCCAGAGCATAATTAGAAGAAAATTCCTTTGAACCTCTTCCATAAAAGAACATAACATTTGCTTAAAAAATGGACATATCATCTCTTTTTAATTGCCATTACAGTGGGTCTTCCAGATGCATGCATTTTAATTTAGATTTTTTTTTTTTTTACCATCTAAGGAAAAATAACTATTTTCTTCTTCACCTAGGTAGAATCAATGCTAGGGGCAATGTAAAAACAGACTGTGGCTTTTGTGACATTTACTGGCAATTTTTGGCCATAATGACTGTTCTTCTGTACCAGATTCTCACAAAGGATGAAATGTTGCTAGAGAAATGTTTTCTCCTCCCTTTATATAGTCTTAACAATTCATTTGACTTCTGTTCCACAAATACATTGCAATTTTTAAAAAACTGGAATGCATGACTTCAGGGCTTGAAAAGTCCTTGAATCCTGGTGAACTGAAGCTCAATTTTAATAGTTTCTTTGGTTTTCATTCCAAGAAACTGGCAGGTTTAAAGATGTGTTATGTGGCACTTCCTGAGTCATTTCATATTCAAGTTTTAAAAAATGACTTCTTAGGTTAATTAGGACTTTCTCCAGAGATAGAAATCAGATCAGTGGGTGGAGAAATGGTTGTTGAATGGTGACAAAATGCTAGGTGTGGCATTTATTTTTCTAGGTATTTCATTTATGTATGTATATATTTTATATATGTCTAATATATACCTGTGTGTATATATACAATTTAGTATAAAAAGTTGGGAAATTGGGGGCACCTGGGCAGCTCAGTCAGGTGAATGACTCTTGAATTTGGCTCAGGTCATTATCTCCGGGTCATGGGATTGAGCCCCGCATCAGGCTCCGTGATCAGTGAGAAGTCTGCTTGGGATTCTCTTACTCTCCCTCTCTGCTCCCCCAATGCACACACACATTCTCTCAAATAAATAAGTAAATCTTTAAAAAAAAAGTTAGGAAATTTAAAAAACTTCATTAAAAAATTACGCTTATCCTATTTTTATGTCAAACTACAGGTATGAATAAGATCCCAATATCAGATATATGTAGTAAAATATGTGCTAGAATCAGAATGGTGTGGTTTAACCCCCAAGATCTACATTCACAATGTTTTCTGGCTCTAATTGAGGTAAGCTTACATGTTAGTTTTATTTCAACGTAACTGAATATAAATTACTATTTTAAAGGTATGGGACCATTTCTATACCCTTAGGTGTAGAAACCCTAATGGAATGATTATTTGCCCAGATCAGCCAGATTAATCCAACAATCTGCCAATTAAACGGAACAGGCTCCATTGAGGCCTCTATTCTATTCTATTCTACTCTACCAGATGAAGTCAGGAGACTTTGCTTCTAATCCCCAGTCTGTCACCAACAACATGAACATCTACACATGTATCTTCTTGCTAATATTAAAGCACTTGTACACATATTGTATCATTTGAGATAAATACCTAGGGAAGCAGATATTCTTATCACTTCTTTCTTTTTAAAGCATTTTGACTTTGCTTACGTAGATACTGAAACTCTTGAGTTCAAAGGTCCTTGGCCAAGGTGATTTAGTTTGGCATTTGAATCTAAGCCTCTGGGTTTTAGGATTCTCAACTGCCGAATGAAAACCAGATGCTCTCTAAGGCTCCTTCAGTTAAAAAAAGATGGCTCTACAGAAGTTATGTTTCTTAGAGGGTAAAAGTATATTAACAAACTGGACTTAACAGGACATAACCAGAAAACACGCTGGTTGTTGTCTCCCAATCACTTTACAGTTTATTCAGTGGGGGAAATGCCATCTCTGATCCTGGACAAAAACTCGGGCAGTCTTGGGACTTTTCTGTCCACTGTTAGGGGAAAAAGGCCAATAGTCTTTTTAAGTTACCAGCACAGTCCCAGTTCAGAATTTAGAATGCCATAGCATTGTTATATTAAACGGTCCTAACTTACAATTAAAACCTCTTCTCCCCAGTATGGGGGCCTTCTATAGGAAGAAAGCCAGGGAAGCAAGGCATGGTTCCTTCCCTCCTTCCCCACCTCCCTAGCCATAATTTTGACAAGCCCAGGCCCTAAAGAATGGACGGGCATCCAGAGGTATTGAGAGTGTGACAAGCTGCCTGTATCCAATTCTGGACCTGAGTCCTTCAGGGGCCATGAAGAGGAACATCTGATGGTATTTCTTGTGATGTGGAGAGGGCATGTCTCTGACTGGCTTCTTCCCCTCAGCTGCTGACCCTTCAGTGGTCCACTTGACAAGGATTTCCTCTGCTGAGGTCACAGCTCCCCTCCCACTACTCTCGGGTGGGACTTAAAATGGCACCGGGTCTCCCAGCTGGTCTATAGGAAACACTTATCCATTTTCTGCCTTACTAGACCAGTCCCAACCCAACCATCTGTCCTTTGCTCCAGCCTTCAGAGCCCATTTCTGTTTTCATGTTTTGTAGGTGGGGAGTCAGAGATCTGGCCAATGTGTCCCCCTTAACAAGAGTGAACAATGTCAAACTTCTTGGCTAGAAATGAAGGACAGGCATGCCACACACTCCTTGGGATGACAGGGTTCACAATCCAGCTATTCAAATAATTTTTCCTCAAACATTCTCTCTAAATCTCATCTTTATTGATACTCTGTATCTTTAATAAAGATGGTCATCTGTTTCTCAAGCAGTAATTTTGACATTTTTGTTCTCTTTGGAATGCAGTATTTATTATTTTCATATGTCAGCCAAAAGCCAAAATGGAGACACAAAGTATTCTATTGTTAATATTCCCCCATGAACATATAGACAGGAAATAAAAGTTTACATCTGAGTACAGCTAGTACACACTGGTTGTAACACAACCAACCTAATCATTTTGGCCATGATGTTAATGCTCAAACCAAATGAATGAAAGGCTTGATTTTCTGTTGACCAAGTTGACTGTTGTCACAGTTTTGTAAGCAGGAAAAAATATTCTTAAATTTCTCCCCTGGTCAAAGGAATGAAAGGACAAAGAGGCGAAGAAGTATTTCATTTAGGTTTTTTTTCCAGCTATATTGAGATATAATTGACATATACAATTTTAAGGTGTACAGATGAATGATCTGATCCACATATATATTGTAAAATGACTACCACAATAAGGTGAGTTAACATATCTACCACTTCATATAACTACCCTTCTCTGTGTGTGTGTTGAGAACATTTATAATCTACTCTCTTAGCAACTTTCAGATATATAATAGAATGTCGTTAACTATAGTCATGATGTTGTACATTAGATCCTTGGAACTTACTCTAAAACAGAATTTTGTGCCCTTTGGCCAACATCTCACTATCTATGTCCCCCTGCCCCTGGGAAACACCACTGTGCTCCCTGTTTCTATGATTCAGGATTTTTAAAGATTTCACATATATGTGGAGTAACTTTCAGTTATAAGATGACTATGTTCTGGGGATTTGATATACAGCACAGTGACTATAGCTAAGAATACTGAATTATATCATTGAAAGTTGCTAAGAAAGATCTTAAATGTTCTCACCATTAAAAAAAAGCTGGGGTGTTTATGTAAACAATGAATCTTGGAACACTACATCAAAAACTAATGATGTACTGTATGATAACTAACGTAACATAATTTTAAAAAAAGGTGGTAATTATGTAAGGTGATGGAGATGTTAACTAACCTTACTATGGTAGAGGTTGCACAATATATACACGTGCTAAATCAGTACTTGGTACACTTTGAACTTGCATATGCTATATGTCAATTATATCTTAATAAAGCGGGGGGGGGGGGGAGAAGTACCTTTACTTCCTAGCCTTCTTATCTCTAACCCATTGAACACTCAGAGCAGGCAGCATTAGCTGGTCTAAGACTTTGAAGATGGATCTGTCTGCTGCTGGGGCTTCAATTCTAAGCTTGTGAAAAGTTTCTGTCATGGAGGGCTTTTTAGTAGCCTTTGTGGTATGTTAGGGGCTATATAAATGCAAATTTCATTTCATTTAGAAAGGAAATGAGCCACACTAAATGGACATGGATACAACTCTGGAATTAAAAGGAACGTGGATTCCTTCTGTCAGCAGGGCCAAAACAATTCTCCATACCAAATGCATCTTTTTTGGAAGTCTTAGCAGTTAAAAGGAACATGAGAGCTTGGATGAAAACACAAACAGGGTGAATTCTCTGTTCCAATTCTTTGCTTTATTGCTCAGCACCTATAAGGCAGAACTTACCATATTGGTTTTGTCTGGTGACTCCTGATTCTGTACGACCAGTCGGCTCAAATGAGCTTCTTTTGACCTAATTCTAATAATTAATTCTAATGGAAGGCAAATTGCTACACCATTGTTGGCTACGGCCTTTCTATTGCTTAGCAGAGAACAAATAACTTGGAGCAATGTTTCCTAGATAGAAGAGAGAGATCAGGCAAATCGTATGCCTGTGTTGCCTCAGAACACATGTACAAGTGTTGTATCTCTCTTCTCTGTGGCAGAAATTCCTCACTGGCATAGTAGAAAAATCTATGATTTATGAAATGTATGAAAAATAATAACTGTGGGTTGGCTTTGTTTAACAAACACATCTTAGTTTGCTAAGCATTGGAGTACACAAAAGAAATATGGTGTTCTAGCAAGAAAGCTGACAAGACCATGCTCACCCTAAAAGCTCAAAAATGAGGACTACATCAAAATGGAAAAAAAAGTATTCACTTGAGTTTGAAAGGAAAAATGAGATTAATTTTCAGTTGCCAAACCAAAAAAGGAATGCAAATTTATAGTGGAAGTTTATGAGAGGATGATCAGAAGGGTTTGAGGGAAAGGGACCAGATATAGGACCCAGTGAAAGAGAATTAGAAGTAGATTAAAGACCGCCACACATTCTTTGCCCACTTTCCATCAAGAAATAGAACTTCCATTTGTACTGACACTGACCTATTACTTGCTTTGACCCAAAAAAAAAGAGAGAGAAATAATGCTGTGTGATATTCAAGGCCATGGCTTAAGTGATCTACAGCTTTCACCCTTCTCCTCCTAGATGGCTCCCTCTTGAAATCCAGCTGCTTTGCTGGGTGAACCTCAAGCCAGCCTCACTGAGTGGCACCAATATGTCCTATCCAAAAGCCCTAGAAGAGCCCCCATTCAACAACTGGCATCAACTTCCAGAAATCTCAGTAAGCCATTGTGAATGTTTCATCTCCAGTAAATCCTCCAAATGACTTCAGCCCAGCTAATACTTATCTGGAGTAGAAAAAGTGCCTAGCTGACCTCAGTCAACCTGTAGACTCATGAAAGACAGTGAGAGGTTGTTTTTGTTTTAAGCCAATCGGTTTCAGAGTAGTTTGTTACACAGCAATAGATAAACCAGGGCTTGAGATTTTAATGTCCACATAGTAACTGAATGTATGGCCATCAGCCTATATAATGCAGAAGGAAGGTGCTAGAACAAAGACCTGTGCATAACTCCAGGACACGGAAGTGTTGCTCCCTTGGTAAAAGAGGAACTAGAAACCCTCTGTCCACCATCGCATATATGCACAAAGAAGCTTGCCTCTCTTGTTTTATTAGGAGGTAGGTGAAAAAACATTCTTGCATGAAAATTAAAGCCTCCGGCCAATATGATGCCTGGGTGTGGAAGCTAAATTTACACCACTCACTTTGTGCAGGATTCCTCCAAGCTGTAAAATTAACATAAAAATTGATCAAGAATGGATGAGGCTCCTTGAGTACTTCAATAGAAACAATTTAAAACTGTTCTGTTGCCAACACTGCTACAATTTAAGGCAGCTATGACACTTATCAGAGTGGGGGAATCCTGATGAAGATGATCACACAGTAAAAGTTTATAAGCTACAACAAGAAGAAAAAAAACAACCTACCCGAAGAAATGATTTACTTTGAGAAAGAGTCAAAAGACACAAACCACTTGGGGTGCCTGGGTGGCTCAGTGGGTTAAGCCGCTGCCTTTGGCTCGGGTCATAATCCCAGGGTCCTGGGATCGAGCCCCACGTCGGGCTCTCTGCTCAGCAGGAAGCCTGCTTTCCTCTCTCTCTCTCTCTGCCTGCCTCTCTGTCTACTTGTGGTCCAACTGAAGAATGTTTTTTTTTTTTTTTTTAAAGATTTTTTTCTTTATTTATCTGACAGAGATCACAAGTAGGCAGAGAGGCAGGCAGAGAGCAGAAGGGAAGCAGGCTCCTTGCAGAGCAGAGAGCCCGATGTGGGGCTCGATCCCAGGAACCTGGGATCATGACCTGAGCCGAAGGCAGAGGCTTAACCCACTGAGCCACCCAGGTGCCCCTGAAGAATGTTTTTAAAAAGTGTTTTTAAAAATAATTCAGAGGGAAAAGGAAGAATAAAAACTAAACTTAAAGAATAAACAAGATATATTAAAAATAGGGGCGCCTGGGTTGCTCAGTGGGTTGCCTCTGCCTTCAGGCCAGGTCATGATCTCCCTGGGATCGAGCCCCGCATCCAGCTCTTTGTTCAGCAGGGAGCCTGCTTACCCCCTCTCTCACTCCTGCCTCTCTGCCTATTTGTGATCCCCCTCTCTCTCTGTTAAATTAAAAAAAAAAAAAAAAGATATTTTAAAAATAGCACATGCCCTTGAAAAAGGCCCTTCTCTTCTTAAGACAAACACTTGCTTGTGTACAGGTGAACACATTTTTGATTCACATCCATTTCAGACTAAATAAAAACTTTTTAACCAGCCTCCTTATATCATGATTGTATGTTTTAGGGAAAGTGACATTTCCTATGTATGACTGGAAGCATAGCATTATAAATATAACTAGCGCTTAGGCTATAAGGAATGAATATCTTACTTCTGCCTCATTCTGTATTTCCCAAAACTGTCAGAGAAGACTCCAGTAAGGGTAAGCAAGAAAAGTGGTAGATTGGGTCCAGCTTTCTTTCTTTCCATTTTACAAGATAAAGATGAACGTATGAGAAAGCAAGTTCCAGGGAATAAGTGAAGCATAAAGATGAGAACTTTCTAACCCTCAAAAGAAATGTTTATCGTTGGTACCAATCTCAGCCTTCACAGAACTCCTGGGGGAACAGAGGTCTGCTAAAAATTTCTTACATTTTGTAATAACCAGGAGGCAGGTTATACGCCAAGCTCAATTTTCCCTTGAGCTGGAGAGGACAACAATGATGTGAAGATGATACAGGGGAGGCCAGTCCCCTTCTATCTCAGTGGGGGCCCTCGTACACCGATATATGATAGTGCCTGAAGCTTAAATATCTACATCCTACATTACCCTCTGACCTTAACTAGTAGTCTTCCTCTTACCCCTGAGAGAGTAAGTTCTATGATCCTTGTTCCAAAACAGGAAGGACCCTTTCCGATTTTCATTCTGAGAACTTCCCACTCTGCTGATTCTCTATCTTCTCTTCTTTTCTGTCAACATATTTTTTCCTCCTGTCAAGTTCTCTTTCTTCATCTACCCCTTCCACTTCTCAGATTTTCTGTACTCAACTAGAGCTTTGGCTTTCCCCACATGGAAGTTCACTCACCAGTTACTTGGCTGTTTTGTATTTCCATTTTGTATTTCAACTGAAATATTTTTCCGAGGGTCTTTCCTCACAGAGTAGTTTTTCTAGGTGACCCTTTCAAGGTACTATCTCAGTGGGATGTAAGATCGGATAATGAGAATGGGACCAGGTTCTAGAGAACTCTGTGTACATGGACATGAGCTGAACTTCCCTATGGTGTCAACCGTGGAGTCAGAGGTGAATGAGCAGGGGCATGTCCAGGTGTTTGTGGGACACAAAAAATGGGATGTTAGCAAGCAGAGTAGAGAGAGACAGGGAAATCAGTCAGGGATTATTGCAATAGACACCTAAGACTATAGCGGACTTTGGAATCTAGCAAAGTGCTTTTGCTTGCTAATACAATTGATTATCACATAGAAAATCACTTATTGTATAGGTTCTTACTCAGGTAACTGGAAGCATAACAAGATACCCAGGGCACCTGGGTGGCTCAGTGGGTTAAGCCTCTGTCTTCAGCTCGGGTCATGATCCCAGAGTTCTGGGATCAAGCCCTGCATCAGGCTCTCTGCTCCACGGGGAGCCTGCTTTCTCCTCTCTCTCTACCTGCCTGCCTCTCTGCCTACTTGTGATTTCAGTCTGTCAAATAAATAAATAAAATCTTAAAAAAAAAAAAAAAAGACCCCCTAAGATAGTATGGAGGGAGCAACTGCAGGAACTAGCAGGGTCATGTGACAATCTTGGTTGTAAAGAGGAGGAGATGGAGAGCCAGAGAGCTTATCCAAGAAATGATATAATTTAATAACAGTGTTCTAATCTGACAACTGAAGTACCTTGCCATGACTATAAATAAGTAAATAACTAAGTAAAAGCAAGCTTCCCTCCTTTTGCCTCTGAGCAGAGGAAGTATGTTTGGCTAAGTAAGGAGAATGGTGGCAGGCGGGCAAGGTGGATGCCTTACTCCCAAGGGTGTGGATCTGGTTACTGATGAAGAGCTTTTGTTGATCCAGAGATGCCCGTGGCCCCTGCTGAAGAGAAAGGAATCTGAGCAGAAGCCAGGGGCCTGTGCCATCCAGCTCTTACTCTGCGGGTTCAGAGCCACAGCAACTGTAACATGTATCCTTCTCTGGGATTCACATGGGCTGAGGTAGTTCACTCGTGAACTACCGCAGTGAACATGATTGGGCAGTGCCCAATCATGAGTATCACGCCTGTGTGCATTTAGGTCCATCCCTCTTCCAAGGTCAGAGGATGACTATGTGGTAAATCTGAGGGTTTTTTTTTTTTTTAAAAGATATTTATTTATTTATTTATTTGAGAGAGACAGAGAGAGCATGCAAGCGAGGGGGAGGAACAGACGGATAAGGACGAGCAGACTCCATGCTGAGTGTGGAGCCCTATGCAGGGTTCAGTCTCAGGACCCCGAGATCATGACCTGAGCCAAAACCAAGAGTCATGTTCAACTGCTGAGCCACTCAGGTGCCCCAGGAAATCCGAGTTTGAACTCAGGTCTCAGAATGCCAAGTAGTTTGCTCCTTCTACACTAAACAGTTAATCAAGCCTTGGGAAAAGTCAGATATACAATGGTCTGAATATGGAAGTTCAGGACGAGGCTCAGACTAGAAGCTGTGGCCCAAAATAGGGAAGAGAGGAAAGTGCCAGGAGTATAAAATCATACCAATGGACGTTTGTTGAGTGTTTTTTGTATTCTGGGCATCCTACTAAACATTTTACACATATTCTCTCATTTAATCCTTTCAACAGCCTCATGAGGCACATTCTATTATTATGATTGCTATTTTCCAGATGAGAAAGACTCAGATAGATTAAAAAGTCTTGTTTAAGGTCTAGAGCTGGTAAGTAATGGAACTGGGCTTCAGATCTGGTAAACTCTGTGTTCATTAATACATGTTACTTTTCTTTTCTTTTCTTTTTTTTTTTTTTAAAGATTTTATTTATTTATTTGACAGACAGAGATCACAAGTAGGCAGAGAGGCAGGCAGAGAGGGTGGGGGAGCAGGCTCCCCGCCGAGCAGAGAGCCCGACACGGGGCTCGATCCCAGAACCCTGGGATCATGACCCGAGCCGAAGGCAGAGGCCTTAACCCACTGAGCCACCCAGGCGTCCCTACATGTTACTTTTCATCCTGAGTTACCTCTGGAGTACCCTCTTCTACCAGAGCCCAACCCAGAGAAAATACCTGGGACATTAGCCCACCTGCCTTCCTGCTAGGTCTCTTGAGCTCATTTTAAAGGCTAATGAAATGTCAGCCATAACATCATATTGACGTCCAATTGGAATTTGTACCTTAAGTAATAAATTGTGGAGCTAAAAATCTTCTACCTTACAGGTTATATACCTGGAGAATGCTGGGGAACAAAATTTCCAAAGAAAGAGGTTTTAGCTATAAGATTTATTAAGCTGGATCTTTCACGGTCCAGTGGAAGCTTTATCTGTTGCTTGGCAACTGGTTTTTGAGACGGTGAAACTTGATCCAGCTGACAAGCAAAAAAAAAAAAAAAAAGCCCCCAAAATAAAAAAATCCAAACAAAACAAAAAAGGCCAAAGCAACTTGTTTATCATATGAACTCATTCTTCTCTAATAGCTGAATCTAGATTCTGGATCATTTGTCTTCCAGTGACTTCGGTATCTATCTACTAAAATTACTAATTCCCTAGGTAATATCTATGCCTGTGGTTTGAAGCAAAATGCTAGCATAACATCTGTGAAGTTCTTTTTGCAAATAAATGTCGTGAACTTTTTCAAAGCTTTGGGTAAGTGTGGTTTCTCTTCAGGAAATATCAATCTTAAATTTCTACTCTGAGCAATAGAAGAAGAGGTTCACATGCAATGGAGGGGGCGGGGAGAAGTAGACAGGGGACATTCGGATTCGTAGTGACCTTCCATCCATGACCACCTTGAATCAGATACAAGTTCAGTTGGTTTTTCTAGGCCCTGCCACATCTGAAAACAGTAAGAACAAATTTCTCTTTCCTCCTCACCATGCACCTCTCATACCTTCCCACTGAGTAGACCTAGGTGAAGTCTAGGTATGCCACCAAAGCTGGCCAGCAGTGCAAAGGTTTGATTTACAAGGAGCTCTGGGGCTAACAGATTTGAGGCATGGTTAAGTCAGATCTGAGAGTCACAAACTTCTAAGAATATCTTTGACTTTTACATCTTCTTCTACCTAAGATTTAAGAGCTTTTAAGTGGTAGTGCCAAGGTTTGAAACCAGATTCATGAACTTGGGATCATAGTTTCCACTTTATAATGACAGAACCTATTCTTCCAGAACTGTCAAGGACATTAGTGTCATCATCATTACGTTTTTTGTTTGAAACAAGAGAAATTTAGTTTCTCAGAGTTCTGGAGGCTAGAAGTCTGAATCAAGAGGTCAGGAGGGTCATCCTTTCTTTGAAACCTGGGGGGAAGAGGTCTTTGTCTTTCCCTAGCTTCTTGTGATTTGCCTCCAATCCAAGGACGCTACTGTCATTTATTTATTTATTTATTTGAGAGAGAGAAAGAGAGCATGCATGAGTGGGGTTGGGGCAGAGGGAGAGGGAAAGAAATCCTCAAGCAGACTCCTTGCTGAGCAGGGGGTCTGAGGTGGGGCTTGATCCCAGGACCCTGAGGTCATGACTTGAGCCAAAACAAAGAGTTGGCTGCTTAGCCGACTGAGCCACCCAGGCACCATTCTTTTTTGTTTGTTTCTGTTTTATTTTTTTGTTTTTGTTATTAATTAATTCATTTATTTACTTGATATTACTGTCATTTTGATGAAGTTTTATGCCCTGTGATTACCTCTGCCATCATATGGGAAATTACAGTAAAATATCCAAGTGCTGGCTCCATCCAATGGTCCAACAAATGTTACTATAAAGCAAATGGTTGGACCCCACTAATTAAGGCAGTTGATGCCATCACACCAACCTTCAGCTTTATGAATGCTAAAGGAAGAAGAACATTCAGTGACTGCCTATATT
Source organism: Mustela lutreola (assembly GCF_030435805.1). Lineage (NCBI taxonomy): Eukaryota > Metazoa > Chordata > Mammalia > Carnivora > Mustelidae > Mustela > Mustela lutreola. The sequence continues at coordinate 10,296,389 of NC_081308.1, forward strand.
CACTAACATTTTAGTGTTGTGTGTGTGTTCATTATCATGGCGTATGTGCATGCGTATTTATGTAATTGTGGAATTAGCAAATACAGTTATGAGTTGTATTATGAACCATGAACATAAGGATAATGGAATTATCTCAGTTCTTTTGTGTGTGTGTCATCTTATAAAACGGTAATATATATAATACATTAGATAAGTTTGGAGTTGGTTTATGTATTTATTTAGGGTGTTTAAAATCCCTTTTTAATTTTTTGGTATTAATTAATGTATTATTTATTTAATTCCAGTATAGTTAACATACAGTGTTATATTAACTTCAATTGTACAATACAGTGATTCAATGTACAATGTACAATACAGTGATTCAATTCAATTCTACACATTATTCACTGCTCATCATAAGTGTACTCTTCATTCCCATCACCTATTTCACCCATCCCCCTCCCACCTCCCCTCTAGCAACCATCAGATTGTTCTCTATGGTTATAAGTCTGTTTTTTTGGCTCCTTTATTCTTTGCTCATTTGTTTTGTTTCTAAAGGGTCAGTATCCAAAATATTTAAGGAACTTATACAACTCAATACCAAAAAACTCAAATAATCCAATCAAAAAATGAGCAGAAGATATGAATAGAAATTTCTCCAAAGAAGACATCCAGATGGCCAACAGACACATGAAAAGATGTTCAATGTCACTAATCATCGGGAAAATGCAAATCATTTCACAATGAGATATTACTCCACACATGCCAAAATGGCTAGAATAAAAACACAAGAAACAAGTGTTGGTGAGGATGTTGAGAAAAACGAACTCTCGTGTACTCTTGGTGGGAGTGCAAACTGGTGTAGCTACTGTAGAAAACAGTAGGAAGCTTCCTTAAAAAAATTAAAAATAGAATTACCATACAATCTAGTCACTCCACTACTAGGTATTTACCCAGAGAATATGAAAACAGTAATTTGAAAAGATACATGCACCCCTATGTTCATAGCAGCATTATTTACAATAGCCAAATTATGGAAGCAGCTCAAGTGTCCACTGATAGATGAAAGTGGTATAAAGAAGATGTGGTATCTATGTATATATACAAGAAATATTATTCAGCCATGAAAAGATTGAAATCTTGCCATCTGCAACAACGTGGATGGATTTAGAGAGCATAATGCTAAGTGAAATAAGTCAGAGAATAACAAATACCGTATAGTTTCATTTATACGTGGAATTTAAGAAACAAAAAAAGAAAAAGAGAGACAAAGAAAAAACCAGATTCTTAAATGTAGAGAACGAACTGATGGTTACCAGAGAGGAGGTGGGTGGGAGGTTGGATAGGTAGAAGCGGGTGAAGGAGATTAAGAGAACAATTATGGAGAATGGGGAAAAAACCCAGATAGTACTGCTATCAAGAAAGAACAAAAACAAGAAAAATAGAAAAGTACACTCCTGGTGATGAGCACTGAGTAACATATAGAATTCTTGACTCACTATATTGCATACCTGAAACTAACAGATCACTGTATGTTAATTATAATGGAGTTTAAAAAAAATTGAAAACAAATTGAAACAAATTTAATTATATATCAGGGCAATGTCATAGATCTGTAGAAAGAGAACTAACTTCAGATGACTTTAAAACACAGTATACTATTTTTATGTCTCTAATGGGATATCCACGAGGACAGAAAAAACCACAAAGAAATCTTAAATTGTACTATAACCTTATTGCTGGTAGTAAAATTAATATTGGTGTTCATATTAATTAAAAACACCAGTATCACCATTGGTATTTTTGTAATTATTATGGGTATATTTTACCTGAAGCAAATAAGTAATGATGTTACTCTGTTTAGATATCAAGATTTTCAGTATTTGGCGTGAAGGAAAGGGAACTCCTGTGCCCTGCTGGTGGGAATGTCAGTTAGTACAGCCACTATGGAAAAATGGTATGAAGGTTTTTGTTTTTGCTTTTGTTTTTTGTTATTTCTTTTTTTTTTAAGCATTTAAAAATTTTTTTTAAAAATTTCTTTTCAGTGTAACAGTATTCATTGTTTTTGCACCACACCCAGTGCTCCATGCAATCCGAGCCCTCCCTAATATGGAGGTTTTTAAAAAAATTTCGAATAGAACTACTCTATGGTCCAGCCATCCCATGTCTAGGTCCCTTGCACGATGACTGGATAAAGAAAATGTGACTATTTATTTATTTACACAACGGATATTACTCTGCCATAAAAAGAAGGAAATCCTGCCATTTGTGATAACATGGACAAACCTGGAAGACATAAAGCTAAGTGAACTAAGCAAGACACAGAAGAAATGTTACACGATCTCTCTTAGATGTGGAATCTAAAATAGTCAGCCCCTAGTGGCAGAGAGCAGAGTGGTGGTTGCAGGCAATGGGGGGAGAGGGAAATGGAGTGAAGTTGGTCAAAGGATGCAAACTTTCAGTTGTATAATTTGAATATATTCTAGAGATCTAATGTGCAGGATGGTGACAGGAGTTGACGCTGTGCTGTATATTTACATTTGCCAGGAAGATACAGCTCAAAGTAAATCTTCTTACTGCATATATGAATGGTAATTATGTAGAGATGATGGATATGTTAATTAGTTTGATCATGATGATCTTTACACAATGTATACCTATATCAAAACATCAATTCATCTGTTGATGGACATCTAGGTTCTTTCCATAGTTTGGCTATTGTGGACATTGCTGCTATAAACATTTGGGTGCACGTGCCCCTTTGGATCACTACGTCTGTATCTTTAGGGTAAATACCCAGTAGTGCAATTCCTGGGTCATAGGGCAGTTCTATTTTCAACATTTTGAGGAACCTCCATGCTGTTTTCCAGAGTGGCTGCACCAGCCTGCATTCCCACCAACAGTGTAGGAGGGTTCCCCTTTCTCCGCATCCTCGCCAGCATCTGTCATTTCCTGACTTGTTGATTTATATACACAATGGAATACTACGCAGCCATCAAAAGAAATGAAATCTTGCCATTTGCGACAACATGGATGGAACTAGAGCGTATCATGCTTAGCGAAATAAGTCAAGCAGAGAAAGACAACTATCATATGATCTCCCTGATATGAGGAAGTGGTGATGCAACATGGGGGCTTAAGTGGGTAGGAGAAGAATCAATGAAACAAGATGGGATTGGGAGGGAGACAAACCATAAGTGACTCTTAATCTTACAAAACAAACTGAGGGTTGCTGGGGGGAGGGGGGTTGGGAGAAGGGGGGGTGGGTTTATGGACATTGGGGAGGGTATGTGCTTTGGTGAGTGCTGTGAAGTGTGTAAACCTGGCGATTCACAGACCTGTACCCCTGGGGATAAAAATACATGTTTATAAAGAAATAAAAAATTAAAAAACAAAAACAAAAACATCAAGTTGTACCCCTTAAATATGTACACTTTTTGTCAAAGACATCTCAATAAAGCTGTTAAAAATAAAGAAATCAAGATTTTCAGTGTGAAAAAATATACAAGTGTAAAATCAAAGTAAAAACCTTTAGTCTTAGATGTGAATAGGAAAATATAATATGAACTTACTGTTTCTAATCGTCATAGAAGGCTTCCCCCAAATTTGCTCACCAAAATGGTCTTAAGTTAATGATAGTCAAGTAGCAGTAAACCCTTTTATAGCCCAGTCTATGATGTAAAAAATACAATTTCTTGATAAAAAGAACCAAGGCTCCATAGAGAAATGACAGATTCTACGTCTGGAGCAAGCTTGGGAGAAATGAAGCTGAAACTCGTTTTGTATGAGAAGGCAGGGGATGCTATTGGAGACTACGCTGACTGTGTCAAAAGGATAATGAGAGACAGAAAATTAGGATCTCTGTAGGTTGCATATTTTGCTGAAAATGGATAAATAAACAGTCAAGCTTTCATTTTGATTTTCCTGCATGAATGGTACATGAAGGTGAACAGTAGTTTATGAAGGGAGGCTCCTTTTCATAAAACAACTCTGGGTTGGAAATATAGAACAGAATTAGAAAATCATTATTTTTGCAACCGTTAAAGAAATAATGAATGTTGCCAATGACCATGAGTAAGTACCGAACTATTGGGTGAAAGCTTGCTAATTTTACAACGTTGGATAGGGCCAAGAGCCCATGAACCCAGTAATCATTCTCACATCACTGAAAATGGAACAGAGACTGGGTGCCTAATTACAACATACCCAAGGGTGTTCACAGCACTACCTTTGAGTTATTCTCAATGTAAACAGCTGAACCTGAATTGAATGGAGCCTCAAGGTCTGTCTGTCAGTTTATGGAAAATATTGAGAAAGAGAGAAACAAGTTAAATGATACCATGAGGAAGTAATCAAAATACCAACCATGCTATACTCTTCAAGACAAATAACTCAGTTTATCCAAAAACTTATATCAGGAGAACTTAAGAATAAATAAGTATAGATGGTCCCCAACTTACAATGGTTTGATTTATGATTTTTGACTTTATGGTATGAAAGTGATACGCACTCAACGGAAACTGTACTTAAAATTTTGAATGTGGATCTTTCCTGAGCTAGTAATATGAAATAATACCTTCTCTCACAACACCCGACAGGGTAGCGAGCTGCAGGTCCAAGTCAGCCACACAATTGCAAAGGTCAACAACTGATATACTGACAACTGTTTGATACCCAGACAACCATGCTGTTTTTCACTTTCAGTACAGTATTCAACGAATTATATGTGATAGTCAAAACTCTATTATAAAATAGCTTTTTTGTTAGATAATTTTACCCAACTGTAGGTGAATATGAGTGTTCTGAACACATTTAAGGTGTGCTAAGCTATGATGTTCACTAGGGTAGGTGTAATAAATGGATTTTTTGACTTCTGATTTTTCAACTTACAAGGCATTTATTGGAATATAACCCCATCGTAAATTAAAGGAAATTCTGTTATAGAATTTATAGAAAAAATAGAGCCATAATAAAATGCAATGGGTGGACCTAGTGAATCCTGATGCAAAAAAATTAACCAAAAAATGAAACTTTGAGATCATTGGAGAAATCTGTAATAGACTGTGAGACGATATTAACGAATTGTTAATTTTGTTCGGTAGGTTAATGGCATAATGGTTAGGTTACGAGTAATACCCTTATCAGAGTGACAAACTAAAATATTTACAATGAATGACATGATATCTATCATTTGGTTTAAGATGCTCCAGCCAAAAAAAAAAAGTGTGTGTGTGTGTGTGTGTGTGTGTGTGTGAATAAATGAAACAAAGATGGCAAAATGTTGATTCTTTGTTGACTCAGAGTGATAAGCACATGAGAGTTTATTATATATATTTTTTCTTCCTCTGGATATTTGAAGGTACCAATTATCAAAAGTTTTCAAAAACTGCCCCAAACTCAGATCAATTATTTTGTAGCATTTTTCAATGATGCAAACACTTTTATATGGGTAAAGGCACTGTGATCTCATAACAACATGAAAGTTCATGTTTACATATATGTGTAAAACAAAAAAAGCAGATGTGATGCTTCAGCTAATTTGAAGTTGCCATCACTTTATTTATTGCCATAAAAATCCTAGCCTAAGTTTTCCTTCGTTTTTGCAACAGAAAATGACTGGATTGACAGCCTCTGATTTTATTTTAGTCAAACAGAAGATAAGAGGTGAGATATGAACAAGGATCCTCTTAATGTTCTGCAATTCTTGGCCTCCTTCTATTTAAATGAAATATGGGTTGCTTGTCAGTTTAAACTTTTATCAAAAGTCAGATTACAGTTTATAATATGTAAATTCTAGAAAGGTGTGGGTAATAGAACTTGCATTTGAGGGCAAATACAGCTGTTAAAAATAATTATCAGAAAGCAAAATTTTTCTCTGGTGTTGATATTATTCCATTATTTTTATATTCTGCTTTTAGGTAACTAGCTTGCTTTGTTTTTATATATTCCATTTACCATGTAAATGGTAACTGGAATTACCTTATCTTCCTCCTTTTCCTGATGAACTATTTGCTCACATCTTAAGGCCCATTGGAAATGTTACTTTTTCTCTGACCTCTCTGATTAATAATAATGATACTGTACATTTTGTGCTAATAGGACCATGTGTGTTATAATGGCTTTATGCATAAAAACTCATCCAGTCCTCACTACAGCCTTATGATATAGGCACTGTCTTGTACCTACTTGTAAGATAAAGCCCAGAAACATGAAGAGACATTTCTCCAAAGAAGACATCCAGATGGCCAACAGACACATGGAAAGATTCTCAGCATCACTCATCATCAAGGAAATGCAAATTGAAACTACAATGAGGTATCACCCCATACCAGTCAGAATGGCTAAAATCAACAACACAAGAAACAACAACTGTTGGTGAGGATATGGAAAAAAAGGAACCCTCATGTGCTGTTGGTAGGAATGCAAACGGGTGCAACCACTATTAAAAAAAAAAACAACAGTATGGTGGTTCCTCAAAAGGTTAAAAATAGAAATACCTTACCATTCAGCAATTACACTACTGGGTATTTATCCAAAGAATACAAGAACACTAATTCAAAGCGGTATGGGCACCCCTATGATTATAGCAGCATTATTTACAATAGCCAAGATACAGAAGCAGCCCAAGTATCCATGGATTGATGAAAGGGTAAAGAAGATGTGGCTATACTCATCCCCCCCCACACACACACATTGAGATATTATTCAGCCATAAAGAGAATGAAATCTTAAAAAAAAAAAGAGAGAGAATGAAATCTTGCCATTTGCAATCTCATGGATGGAGCTAGAGAGTATAGTACTAAGTGAAACAAGTCAGAGAAAGACTAATACAATGATTATACTCACATGTGGAATTTAAAAAACCAAACAAGTGAAGGGAAAAAAAATAAGAGAGAGGGAGAAGGAGAGAAACCAAGAAAGAGACTCTTAACTCTAAAGAACAAAGTGATGGTTACCAGAGGGAAGGTTAGTGAGGGGTTGGGTAAAATACATGATTAACGAGTATACTTAGCGTGATGAGCACTGAGTAATGTATAGAATCACTGAATCACTATACTGTATATCTGAAACTAATATTACACTGTCTGTTAGCTATCTGTAATTAAAATAAAAACTTTAAAATAAAGAATAAAGAATAAATGTAGTTAGGTCTTTAGAAAAGAACAGGCTTTGATTTAAATGCATACTTATATAAAAGTACCCTAACTGACCTACCTGCATTTCCTTCTCTTTCAAAAAGCCACCCTCAGAGTAGGGAGTGAGGTGTGGAGAAGGGAAGTAATTACTCCATTCAGTGTGAAATAAATTCTCCTTGCCTGCAAGTGATGACAGTTATCCCTGAGCAAAACACTGTCATTAACTTCCTTCGTCGTGAGCCTTCTCCAAAAAGTATCTTCTAGTTTCTGAGAACAGGCTACTTCATTTTGCATTCTATATCTTTACAAGAATTCTGCAACTTATTTCAGAATTTAAAGATAGGATAATTCAGTTTTTCAGCAGACTGTATAATATGGTTAAATCACTCCAGTGACCAAGGGCTTACCCCTTTATTTCTTTTCTTTTTTTAAAAAAATGATTTTATTTATTTGACAGAGAGAATGAGAAGGAGAGAGCAAGCAGAAGCAGGGGGAAGGGCAGAGGGACAGGGAGAAGCAGGCTCTCCACTGAGCAGGGAGCTGGACACAGGGGTTGAGCGCAGGACCTTGGGATCATGACCTGGAGCCAAAGGCAGATGCTTAACTGACTGAGCCACTCATCCCCTACCCCTTCATTTCTTAAAACCAATTAGCAAGTGTAATCAAACTATAGGAGAAATTGTGTGCCTGACACCATTTAACATCTCTTCCTGAAAGGATGCCATTAATTGTCCAAATCTTTAATCCGTCTGAGTCCTATTTATTATAGGGATGGTCTCAGGGTGAACCCTGAGAACTGTTTTCCTAGAACACGAGGAAGATTTAAAATCTTCGGTTGTCAGTGTGTCGTAAACCACTCCATGATTTGGCCACTTAGGACAACACATGTCAGCTCCCTGACCCCAGGAGTTAGCTCGAGTATCAGAATGAGCACCTGAGTAGTTCCATCAACCTTTGAGGTGCTGTTTTTGAGAATGGAGCCAACTTCATGAATGACTGTTGTTATAAGATGGAGGTAGAGTGGAATTTCTTTACCCTACATGTCCACAGCTTGTCCACTGGTCAGAGGCAGAATGTCAGCCTTGCGTCTGCTGACATTTGTAATTTATGCTACACAATGTTAAAACATCATTATAATTTTATTATGTATTTACAAAATATTTTCACTTATAAAATATGGACAAGTCAAAGGAAGATTTTAGGATGCCTGGGTGGCTCAGTAGGTTGGGCCTCTGCCTTCAGCTCAGGTCCATGGTCTCAGGGTCCTGGGATCGAGGCCCGCATCCAGCTCTCTGCTCAGCAGGGAGCCTGCTTCCTCCCCCCCCCCCCTGCCTACTTGCGATCTTTCTCTCTCTGTCAAATAAATAAATAAAATCTTTAAAAAAAAAAAAAAAAGGAAGATTTTAAATCAGCCATAACCCCATCCTCTAGTTGGCATTTTACTAGTAATCATTCTTTTTTTTATAACTTGGAGACAAATTTACTTTTATGAAAATAAGACATATTTCAATAAATAGTTCAAAAATTTAGAATAAATAAAACAGAATCCAACACAGTACATAACTTGCTTCAGAAGTGTTTCTATAGTAAGAACTTCTTCTCATGCTGCTAAATATTTAAACTATAGTCTTGTTTTTAACAATGACATAGAATTTTGTTGTATGATATAACAATTTATATAATCCAATTTACTATTTTTGGAAATTAGATTTACTATTTTTGGAAATTAGTTTTTCTACCCCTTTCTTTAAGTACGGCAGGATGAACTTTTTGTAGCCAAGTATTTGCACATATCCGTAACTGTTTCAGTAAACAAATTTCTTAGAAGTGGAATTTCTGAAATCAAAGTCACTAGATATTTTTTAACCCAAAAAAGTCCATCTGTTTGGCCTAATTTTGTTTCCAAGTCAGCTAAAAATATCTAAACATTAGGCCTCACTGTTTTGTTAACAGATTCCTTTTATTTATCACCCAACTTCAACACATGCCAATGAATCCTGTTGTTGGCTTAGTGAGTTACAACAGGGATGACTGAAACTTTTATTGCTCCCAGCAATTTCTCAGTCTTTTCTTTTTGTTTTATATGCATGTTACAGGGACCATGACCATGTATCCTGGTTTGCCTCAGACAGGTATAGTTTATATGTACTGTTCCAGCATAATTATTCATATCTCCCCATTTCACTCTCAAAATTGTTCCAATTTAGATGGTCATGATGTGAATGTTAGAGGATGCGTTTGGAATTTTAGAAATGAGCATGAGGGACGCCTGGGTGGCTCAGTTGGTTGGGCAGCTGCCTTCGGCTCAGGTCATGATCCCAGCACCCTGGGATCGAGTCCCACATCGGGCTCCTTGCTCAGCAGGGAGCCTGCTTCTCCCTCTGCCTCTGCCTGCCTCTCTGTCTGCCTGTGCTCACTCGCTCTCTCTCTCTCTATCTCTGACAAGTAAATAAATAAAATCTTTAAAAAAAAAAAAAAAGAAATGAGCATGAAAAGTACTTAGACCTCATGAGGTAGAAGATGAATAAAGAGCAATAAAATCATCAGAATCCACCAAAGGAAAATCAAGAAATGATTGAAGCAGGTGATTCATAACAGTGGGAGTTACCACCATTGGTACTAGAAGATGGATTTATCAAAGAGTTGAGAATTCTTTGACTTGGAGGGTACCTTGGGTCTCTGACTGATGGAAATTCATAGATTGTCCCTAGAGGAGGCACCGTTGTTGGTAGTCAGGTCATGGTTTTCCAAGAAGCGTACTCCTAAAGGAACTGGGAACCTCTGGTAGGATGAGTTTGCTTGAGAAATTGGAAAGAGAAGGAAGTGGTTCTGGGCTCTACTGTTTACTTACAGATTTTCCTAAAGTCCACACTGTTATTTATTTCATAACCTGTGGCATTACTTCCTGAATGATGTTTATATTCTTGTGAGTTTCCAAGGGCATAATTTTGGGCACATTCCTTACCAAATGTGATGTGTTACAAATAAAGGGGTTAATGAACACTGTAGTAGAATGCATGAGACATGACATCTGGCATCCAAATATTTCATTTCAGGCTTCCTCTCATTAACTTTATTATATTTTTCAGAGCTAATTATTAACTGCCTTCTATATCCATTTCTTCTTCTAAAGAACATTTTGAGCAGAGTTTGAAGGAAAACGTTGCTGAAGCCCTGGAATTTCTAGAAAGGTCCAATTACTCTCACAGTGCTTTGCGGTTACAATGTCTCTTTTATTGGGAGAAGTATCTTTTCATGAAGAAGCAGGTGGCAAGCAGAATTCTCTCCATCTTTACTGATGAGAAAGACATTTGTACACAGTTATGGTAGATAACTCAGCAGTGAAATCTCTCTAGTTAACTACCCAACCCTCTGCCATTAACTTGTTACATCTTAGGAGCAGAGGCTTGGTATTTTCTTTAATGCAATTCTTATTCTGGCTATGTCCAAATAATGAGGTAGAACAATGATCAACCTAGTGATTTTTTTTAGAGATTTTATTAATTTATCTGGCAGAGAGAAAGAGAGAGAAATCACAAGTAGGCAGAGCGGCAGGCAGAGAGAGAGAGGAAGGCAGGCTCCCCACTGAGCAGAGAGCCCGATGCAGGGCTCAATCCCAGGACCCTGAGATCATGACCCAAGCCAAAGGCAAAGGCTTAACCCACTGAGCCACCCAGGCACCCCTAACCTAGTGATTTTGGTTATCATGACACTTAAATCATATTTGTAGTACAACTCAATTGATTATATAGCCACTAATCAAAGAATAAATGAAAAAACCCCTTTGAAAGTTTGTACTGAGGGGCGCCTGGCTTGCTCAGTTGGTAGAAGATGTGACTTTTTATTTTTTATTTTTATTTATTTTTATTGTATTATGTTAGTCACCATGCAGTACATCATTAGTCTTTGATGTAATGTTCCATGATTCATTGTTTACATACAACACCCAGTGCTCCATGCAATCCATACCCTCCTTAACACCCATCACCAGGCTCACTCATCTCCCCACAACCCCTCCCTTCTAAAACCCTCAGTTTGTTTCCCAGAGTCCATAGTTTCTCGTGGTTCCTCTCCCCCTCTGATTAATCCCCCTTCATTTTTCCCTTCCATCTCCTAATGTCCTCCATGATATTCCCTATGTGCCATGAATAAATGAGACCATACGATAGTTGACTTTCCCTGCTTGACTTATTTCGCTTAGCATAATCTCCTCCAGTCCCGTTCCTGCTGATGCCAAAGTTGGGTATTCCTCCTTTCTGATGGCTGAGTAATACTCCATTGTGTATATGGAATACCTTTCTTTATCCACTCACCTGGTGAAAGGCACCTTGCCTCTTTCCATAGTTTGACTATTGTGGACATTGCCACTATGAGCATTGGGGTGCACATGACCCTTCTTTTCACTACATCTGTATCTTTGGGGTAAATATCCAGTAGTGCAATTGCTGGGTCATAGGGAAGCTCTATTTTTAATTTTTTGAGGAACCTCCACACAGTTTTCCAAAGTGGCTGCACCAGCTTGCAATCCCACTAACAGTGTAAGAGAGCTCCCCTTTCTCTACAACCTCTCCAACACTTGTTATTTCTTGCCTTGCCAATTTTCTACCATTCTAACTGGTGTAAGGTGGCTTTGATTTGAATTTCCCTGATGGCTAATGATGATGAACATTTTTTTATGCGTCTGTTAGCCATTTGTAAGTCTTTATTGGAGAAGTGTCTGTTCATGTCTTCAGCCCATTTTTTGACTTGATTATTTGTTTTTTTGGGTGTTGAGTTTGAGAAGTTCTTTATAGACCTTGGATATCAGCCCTTTGTCTGCAGTGTAATTTGCAAATATCTTCTCCCATTCCTTGGGTTGCCTCTTGTTTTGTTGTTGCTGTGCAGAAGTTTTTGATCTTGATGAAGTATCAAAGGTTCATTTTTGCTTTTGTTTCCCTTGCCTTTGGAGACATGTCTTGAAAGAAGTTGCTGTGGCTGATGTCAGATAGGTTACTACCTATGTGCTTCTCTAGGATTTTGATGGATTCCTGTCTCATGTTGAGGTCTTTCATCCATTCTGAGTTTATCGTTGTGAATGGTATATGGGAATGATCGAGTTTCATTTTTCTGTATATAGCTGTCCAATTTTCCCAGCACCATTTATTGAATAGACTGTCTTTTTTTCCACTCGGTATTTTTTCATGCTTTATCAATGATTATTTGACCATAGAGTTGGGGATCCATATCTGGGCTCTCTATTCAATGCACAGAAATCAGTTGCTTTCTTATACACTAACAATGTAACCCTAGAAAGAAATTAGAGAATCAATTCCATTTATAATAGCACCAAAACCCATAAGATGCCTTGGAGTAAACCTAACCAAAGAGGTAAAGGATCTATATTCTAGGAACTACAGAACACTCATGAAGAAATTGAAGAAGACACAAAAAGATGGAAAAACTTTCCGTGCTCATGGATCAGAAGAATAAACATTGTTAAAATGTGTTGCGCAGAGCAATCCATACTTTCAATGCTATCCTGATCAAAATACCAACAGCATTTTTCAAAGTGCTGGGACAAAGAATCCTAAAATTTGTACAGAACCAGAAAAGACTAGGAATCACCAAGGAAATGTTGAAAATGAAAAAAAAAAAAAAATCTGGAGGCATCACGTTGCCTGATTTCAAGCTGTATTATGAAGCTGTGGTCACCAAGACAACATGCTACTGGCACAAAAACAGACACATAGACCAATAGAAAAGACATGACTTTTTAAAAAAATTTTATTTGAAAGAGAGAGAGAAAGCACAAGTGGTGGGGGGAGGGGAGGAGCAGAGGGAGAGGGAGAAGGAGGCTCCCCACTAAGCAGGGAACTTGACATAGTGCTCAGTCCCAGGAACCCAGAATCATGACCTGAGCCAAAGGCAGATGCTTGACCAACTGAGCCATCCAGGCACCCCAGAACATGTGACTCTTGATCTCAGGGTTGTGGGTTCAAGCCCCACATCGGGCATAAAGCTTACTCAATAAAATAAAAATGAAATCTTTTTCTAAAAAACAAAGTTCATACTTAATAGTTTGGCAGTTTTGAATTACAGTTCCTCATACCTTGCCTTTTTTGAAAATATAAATGTTCTTTTTTTTTTATGTGAAATTTTAGTCTGGAATAAAATATAATGGGTAATCAAGATATCAACAAAAATTTGCTGGGCAAAAATCTCACCCTTCTCTAAGTGAGCAAACATCTGTGGTTCATGTCTGCTGAGACTGTAAATCTATTCTTATGTGACTGAGTCGGCAACCTAATGATGTCCTCTGGACCTCGTCTTTAATTAACTGTAGCCCTAAGTTTAGATGGTTTCTTGAAAACATTAAAATAAGTCTTAGAAAAATACAGGGAGTATTCCTGTTATCAAATGCTTTAACAATGGATTTTAACTATTTAATTAAATTTCTCATAGATCTCAATTGGGTATGCACAAAAAACAACTTCATTCTGTTTTCCATTTGTTCAGGGGACTGTTTTCCTTTGAAGGGAAATCTCAGAGCCGGTTCTATGATGTTTCCAGGTAATCTCATATAATAACAGCCCTCCAGTCATAAGAATAGTATTATTTTGATCACTGATATTTCTATTCTAAACTCTAATTTTTCTCTGGCCTACTTTAGATCTAAATGTTGTGGGTTGGGCTGGGCTGGGAGAGGTAGAGATATGGCTTGGGAGGTTTCAGGATTCAACCTCGACTAGCTCCATTTCCTCCTCTTTCCTTCTCAGTTGGCTGGCCTTAGTTTTGGAACCCTCTAGCAGAAGGAATCGAACTAGGGGGCAGAAAAGGTCTTAAGTGACGGTATCACTATGATTTCCTGTTCAGACTCACCAGTCTTGGCAAGCAGTTAGAGCTGACTTGGTGCACTTCAGAGTTTTTCAGAGATTTCCCAGTGAGAACATCTGATGCTATTGAATGCTGTATCCCCTCCGACTGGCTGCTGAGGAATATTCTCTGCAACTTCTTTATCCAAAAAAACATTGCCAGCCTCTTTAGGCTCAGATCACTTTGATCCGTATCAGGAAGACTTTTTAGGCAATTTTCCTCTTAAAATAAAACCGATTTACCTCCCATTTTCAGAGCCCATATCTTGTCCAAAGGACGGGCAGAGTGACTCTGTCCTACAGCAGGTAGAGGGGCATGGCCCTCAGTGCTGCCCTGTACTCTGATGCCATGGGTTGCTTCCATCAGCCTCTTTCCTGGCCTGAGCCACCGTGTCTTTGATCGTCCAATGATATGGTGGTGGGGTCACCATCTACACAGGCTGGGATGTGAATAGCTTCCGAGCCTTCTGTGCAGCCCTCTTAGTCGGTCTCACTAGGCTTGAAGTGAGCTAGGAAACATCCCTCTCCCTTCCCCTAGTGTGGGAGGAGAGGGGAGGGAACACCGTAGGACTCCACTAATAATATTCTCCAAGGATAATTTCCCTCTGCTTCTTTAAGCCCAACCAAGCCTTTTATATCATCTTGGTATGTCGAGATGTTCTCACATCCCAGCCTGGAATTTCTTTTTTGCACTTTTAATAGAGGAATGAGGATAAACCAATTATAGTCTATTCTTACAATGACAATTTTTCAGCAACAAAACACAACACACACAAAACAACCCCCTCCCCACAATGGATATATACAAAAACATAGATGACTCTTAAAAATATTATTTGGATTCATAGAAGCCAGGCAAGAAGTTTATAAATTATATGAAGCCAGGTATATAATATTCTATGTCAGGCAAAATTAAGCTTTTGTGTTAGAAATCAGAACAGTGGTTGCCCCTGACTGGGAGGGAGGATTGACTGGGAATGGGCATCACTGAGGCAATGGAAGGTTCTATGCCTGGATTTGGCTGATGGTCACCTGGATGTATACATTTGTCAAGACATATCCAATCTGGTGTGTGCTGACATTGTATACAAATTATACCACAATGTAAGAGAACTTAGAATTTACCAGACAGATTTGGTAGAATATTGGCATAGGGAACATTGAAGCCAATTATACAAAGAACACCCTGTATTCTCCTTCAGTCTCAAAAAATTATTTTGTGCATTTAGCTCAGCATCTCGGCACATCAAGGTGGAAACCGTGTTCTCTCTTTGCTTTTTGCTCTCTGCCTACATCGTTTTGTCCTCGTGGTCTTCATCTGTATTATGAGGATAAATGATGAAAATCTACCCCCTACCAACTCCCTCCAAGTTGAGAGCGGGTTGTTCTAGCAAATGCTTGCAAGTTGTGCTCCTTAATAAGCTATGCCCTCGCTTGAGCTTATTAGCCCATAATGAGTAAGTCATGTGCAGGAAGGTCACAAAGCACTTCATCAAAATACATTATGGACTTCAACATGCACCCTATTTCCATGCTTCCTCTGATTGACTGAATGGTCAATGTTTTGAAGATGTATTTTCTTTCTTAAACTAAACTAAAATATATAAAATTGAGCCAACATCTTTTTTTAAAAAAACCATTTCTGCTATTTTCAATGTCACGGTTCCTTTTATGTGCCTTATCTTTTTCATTGCATTTTTTTTTAATATTTACAAGGATATACTAAAGAGAACACTTGAAAGGCTGTAGCCCCTTGCCCTTTACAGATGATATTAGATAACATGAAAAATGCCTCAAAGCTTCCAGCAATATGGCAGGCTGAGCTGATAAGGAAAAGCAAATAGGCAGAGATGCCGGACAAAAAAGCAGCAGTCTTTTTCAACACAGCTAGACTGGAAAGAAAAGAAAGAAACTCCCCTGATACTAGCAATGAGGAGAAACCACCCCCAGAGCACAAGGCCGAAGCTGATGCATGCAGAGGCTCATGGGAGGATCAGGTCCAGGGACTTAGAGGTGGGGTTTGGTGCCCACACAGGGACAGAAGATGTGGGCTTCAAGCTTCACATGTAAGGAAGTTACAAATGAACTCCAGAAAGAAAGTTCAGAAGCTTAAGAGGCTGTTTCAATAATGCAAAGTGAGTCATTTCTTGTCCTTGAGGAAGATACAAAGAATGCTACTATCTGCTGGGGGATGTGGTAAAGGTAAGAGTTGTCTGTGAGAATAGGAACCTTATGAAGATCCTACCCAGAGCCATCTACAGAGTCAAGGCCATCCCTTTCAAAACTGCAATGACATTTTTCATAAAAATAGATAAAGCGATCTTAACATTTATATGGAACCACAAAAGACCCAGAACAGCTGAGGTGATCTTGAGCATGAAGAACAAAGTTGGATGCGTTACACTTCCTGGTTTCCAACTTTATTATCAAGGTATTGATATCAAAACAATATGGTACGGGTATAAAAAAGACACATGAACCAATGGAGCAGAATCAAGAGCACAGAAATAAACCCATACATATCTGGTCAACTAATATTAGACAAGGGAACCAGGAATATACAATGTGAAAAAGATAGGCTCTTCGATGGTGTTGGGAAACTAAATATTCACATGCAAAAAAATAGAAGTAGACCCCTATCTTACACAACTCACAAAAATAACCTAAAATGGGATTAAAGACTTAAACATGAGGTCAGTGTCATAAAACCCCTAGAAGAAAACATAGGGAAGAAGCTCCTTGGCACTTGGAAGTGATTTTTGGAAATATGACAGCGAAAGCAGAAAAAACAAAAGCAAAAGTAAGTAAGTGGGACTATATCACACTAAAAAGCTTCTGTACAGCAAAAGTAATGATCAATAAAATGAAAACGTAATCTATGGAGTGTGAGAAAATATTTGCAAGCCATATAGTAGATAAGGAGTTAATATACAAAACATGTAAAGAACCCATAGGACTCAATAAGAAAAAAACCCAAACAATCCAGTTAAAAAATGGGCTAAATGAAATAAGTCAAGCAGAGAAAGACAATTATCATGTGGTTTCACTTATTTGTGGAACATAAGGAATAGCATGGAGGACATTAGGAGAAGGGAAGGTGAAAATGAAGGGGGGGGAATCAGAGGGGGAGATGAACCATGAGAGACTGTGGACTCGGGGAAACAGATTGAGGGTTTCAGAGGGGAAGGGGGTGGGGGGATGGGGCAGCCGGTGATGGGTATTAAGGGGGGCACGGATTGCACGGAGCACTGGGTGTTATCCGCAGACAGTGAATCATGGAACACTACATCAAAACTAATGATGTACTGTATGGTGACTAACATAACATAATTTTAAAAAATGGGCCCATGATCTGAATTCTGTCATTTTTTTTCAAAGAAGATATCCAAAAAGCCAACAGGTACATGAACATATGGCAAACACCACTAATCATCAGGGAAACGCAAACCAAACCACAATGAAGTATCACCTCACACCTGTTAGAATGAACTATCCTCAAGAAGACAAGAGATAACGAGCACTGGCGAGGATGCGGAGAAAAGGGAACCCTTGTGCATTGTTGGTGAGAATGCAAATTGGTTCAGCTACTGCAGAAAACAGTACGGAGGCTCCTTGAAAAATTAAAACTAGAACTACCTTTTAATGCAGCAATTCTACTTCTGGGTATATATCCAAAGGAAATGCAAACAGGTTATTGACAAGATATCTGTGCTCCCCTGTTTATTGTGGCATTACTCACTGTAGTCAAGATAGGGAAACAACCTAAGTGTTTATTAATGGATGAATTGTTAAAGAAGAATGGTGTGTGTGTACACACACACCCACACCCCTCACACACACACACAATGGAACATTATTCAGCCACGAGAAAGAAGGAAGTCCTGCCATTTGCAAAAACATGGATGGACTTTGAGAGAATTATGCTAAGTGAGGTAAGTCAGACAGAGGAAGACAATTATCGCATGGTATTGCTTATGTATGGAATCTAAAAATGCCAGACTCATAAAAAAAGAAAGCAGGCTGGTGGAGGAATTGGGGAGATGTTTTTCAACGGTACACAATTATAACCAGTAGATAAAAAAAAGTCCTGGAGGTTGAATGCACCATACAGTGATTGTGGACAATAACATGTATTATAAATTTCAATGTAGCTAAAAGACTAGATTTTAACTGTTCCTACCACGAAAAAAGAACTGATAATTATGTGAATGGGCGGGCCTGAATCTTAGCTAACACTGTGGTGGTAATTGGTAGATGTATCAAATGAACATGTTGTATACCTTAAATTTACACAACATGCCAATTATATCTCAGTGAAAAAAATCACAAAGAATGGGTTCTGAATGGATATTATCTTCATGGTACAGAAACCTCAAGCTGAGCAGTTAAAATAGCAAGATTTAAATGAAATGAGTAAAACCATTATTTAAGTGGGGGGAAAAGTTTGTCCAAAATCCACAGCACTACAGGATTCCCCCTCCCTACAACTCCATGGCTTCCCCAAAACAGATGAACTCACAAGAGAAAGTACACACAATTATGGTTCTAGCAACACAATGATCTTGATAAAGGGAAAACTCTCCTGCTATGAAATGTTGGACAGACTATCACAAACTTTAAGTGCACAGTATACCTCCCCCCTCCCAACTCCACATACACATAGAGGGAAATCTGCAGAGGGAAAAATAGGTGACTATTAACAAGAAATCAAATTGTGATCTGAAGTTAACAATTCCTTAGGATGAGTGGAATGAATGTTGCTAATCTTAGTATCATCAAGGATTGTTTTTTTTTTTTTTTTAAGATTTTATTTATTTATTTGACAGACAGAGATCACAAGTAGGCAGAAGGGCAGGAAGGGGTTTGAGCAGGGAGCCCGACGCAGGGATCGATCCCAGGACCATGAGATCATGACCTGAGCCGAAACGAAGGCAGAGGCTTAACTCACTGAGCCACCCAGGCAACCAAGGATTGGGTTTTAATACATGGAAACAGGCAATGAACTTTGGTTTCAAATTAGAAGGAATCTCGAACCATGTCTTCGGAATAAACCCACGAATTTAAAATTATATCCTTCACTTACTGGAGTGCCGTTGGCTTGAATCACCTTCCTAAATTCCTACTCTCTACCCAAACTCCAGCAGCTAGATGCCTGAGAACAACATTCCTGAGAATTCCTTATAAAAAGTATTCTGGCTTAGATCTGGCCAATGATACCGAATTATGAAAGAGTTGAGGATGGAGGAGAAGGCGATGTTGCTGTTCTTCTGCTGGTGGTCGTGAACAGGTGTGTGAGATGCAGACGAAGATTCCCGGGACGTTGAAAACAAGTACAAAGAAGTTCTATGTGCCCTTTGTCCACCTTCTTAGAACGGTAACCTCTTCTCTGCCGTACAGTGTAATATGAAAACCATGAGACTGGCATGAATATAATCTACAGACATTATTCAGATTTTGCCAGTTTCAGTGTGCACTCATTTGCATGCACACATGGGTACGTGTGTGCACATGTAGTTCTATGCTCACTTAGAGGCATCCCCATCCCCATCCGTGCCTCTCACCCCCGGCAACCATGGATCTATTTCCTGTCTATATCGTCTTTAATGCATAACCTTCAGGCTTGTGTAAGAAAAAAAAGTTTTACTCTCTTACAGAGACAAAGCAGATTAACAGGCAGTTTTTCAATGTCGATAGGACTTTCAGACTTGGTTCTAAATAAATTCACTGACACTTTTGATACAGTAAAGTGTTTCTAAGAGTGTCCTTTATATGGGTACAAACAATCCTACTTCAAGGGAAGGTACAGGTTCATTTCAAAACTGTGCTTTAAATATTTATGAAACCGATAATGCCCTGCTTTACCAGGCTGGGATGCAAAACAGGAGTATTTCCTTTCCTTTTTTTTTTTTTTTTTAAAAAATCAAAGATTTATTTATTTATTTATTTATTTGAGAGAGAGAAAGAGAAGAGAGAGCATGCATGCGTGTGTGTTGGGGAGGAGGGACAGAGGGAGAGAATGTCTTAAGCAGACTCATGCTGAGCGTAGACCCCAGACTTGGGGCTCGATTTCATGACCCTGAGATCACAACCTGAGCCCAGACCAAGAGTCAGATGCTTAACCAACTGCGCCACCCAGATGACCCAAAACAAGAGTATTTCTGATGATTTTTAAATTTGTACTAATTGGCTCCTAGCCCTGATACCTCCGCTTTGCAAGAATGTATGTCTTCTATTCATATAAGCCCAACTTCATGATAATTCTAAGAGCTTTAGTATTGGTTTTTTGGTCCAAGGTCCGCAGTTCTATTACCTTGAACAAAGAACAATTGAGACCTTTTGTTATTATTGTTGCTTTGGCCCAAGCGGCCAGGCTCTTCCTCTGGGCTGTTTTTGTTTCATGGTGTTGCTGAGAGTCAAGCAGTTGGATGTAGACCCCCTCTGCTTTGAAGAGAAGACCAAGCACACACTGCCGCTGCTATACCAGAAGCTTCTTTGCGCGCAGTTGGGAAGGAGGAAGTCTCCACATACCCAAAGAATTACCTGCAGCTGAAGGCGTTTCGGCATCTGCCATACCTTGGGAATGGGAATCAGTCTTCCTTTTAACTTTCAAGAATGACAGCTTATCTGTGTTCCAAAAGTGCCCTTCCTGGCTTTCATGCTGCTTCCTGGGGGAGCTCAATTCTACACTTGTGCCACCCCACCAGCAAAGTGAAGTGGGAGGAAGAGAAGGGACATGTCACCAAAGTGGTATTTACTGTAGCTTCGCTCCACAAGGCCAGGGAATCTCCCCATAATCCCATATCCCGCCACCTCCAGTCTTTTTGACCATCAACGTTCTTGTCCCTAACCTTAACCTACCCCAACAAGTTTTGCCCATCCCTGCTGAGATAACTGGGCATTTTAATCCAGTATGTGTAGTAGACACTCACAGCCTTAAAAAATATTTTCTAAGAACTGGATTTTTCTCATCTTATCCAGAATCACTTTGTTATATTGAAAAGTAAGTTTTACTTTGTTTTTTTAAAAGATTTTTTTTTTTATTTGAAAGAGAGAGAGAGAGAATGTGAAGAGAGGGAGAGGGCAGAGGGAGAGGGAGAATCTCAAGCAGACTCCCTACTGAACGTGGGGCCTGATGCAGGGCTCCATCCCAGGACCCCAAGATCACAGCCTCAGCCAAAGTCAAGACTTGGCTGCTTAACTGTCTGAGTCAGCCAGGTGCCCCAGTAAACAAGCTTTAGAACAACCATCTCTAAAACTGATTCTAGGACTTTGGTCATGTAGTTCTACTACTGCTAGGCATAATTTCAACAGCTAGCTATAATAAATGAAAATTTATTCCAATAGATGCATTCCAGGAAAAATCCATCTGAGCGGAGGCTGAGTTCTGATGCACCAGTCACAGAGCCTAGTGAAGCATGCTATGCACCTCCTCTCTCTCTCTCTCTCTCCAACTGCCTGTAGAGTTCCTGGCACCAGTTGAGAGCGAGACAGAAGTGGAGATCACATTCTAAAATGACGGGACTGGCAATGTGACACACAGTAAGAACGAAGGGAAAAGAGGGGGAGTCACAGCCTTGGGTGACCAAAGGTGAGCATATCCTTGGTAGGAAAACCAGGGAAGACTCAGAAAGCAGCCATGAAACATTCTGAGAAAGAGTCTATACTTCATTCGGCCAGGGGTCTCCAGATGTTTAGTTCATACCAACTAGAACAGTGCTTGACACACCTAAGATAGATTTGTGAACTGAATTAATGAGGATTTGGGGCAGAGGGGACAGCCAGTACAAAGGCCCTGAGACAGAAAGGTGAGTGTAGCCAGGAAAGAGTGCATGAAGAGGGTCAAAGGAGAGGACTCAGGAGGGGCACATGGTAGGGAGGGTCAGCTTTTGCCCATTGGCTCCTAGTCTATTTGTAACGTGCTGACATGACTTGCTATGGGAGAGAGAGACGGGAACCTGTGACTCAGGAGGGCTCCCCCGATGCCTGGGATCAGCCTGGCCAGACACGGAATTCTTCACATTGTCAGCAGTCCAGGGTCACTCTGCCCTCCCTAGAACTGATGGAATCCATTGGAGGATGCCTGGATCATGAGAAGCCCAGGAGCAGGACTAAGGCGTGATGTGGGCGTGACACCCCCAGGAGTGGATGCAGTGAAAAGCTCTGAAAATCAGGAACAGGGAGGGACTGAGAAAAGCATTGCCAGATGATCGCTTGCAAGGAGAGCTAAAATGACTGATTGCAGTCATGGGCATGGGGTTGGCGTGACCTTCCTCATTTCAGTCAAAGAATCAAAATTGGCTTTCAGATAGATGCACATGCTGTCTGTTTCTGAACTTGCCTTGATCTCCTTCGGAAAAAAAACATCTGGGCTCATTGTTCCAAATGAGTATATTTCGGGAGAAAATTAATATAATCTCAAAAAGTTTGTTACATAACTTTCAAAGTTCCCTTTCAGAAATGAATACATATGCTCGCCGAAAGCAGCTCTGCTGTGAACTAAGAAGACAAACTGATCAAAACAGGACTTGAAAAATACAGCTTGGTAAAAGTGTTTGGATTTTCATTATTTTTCCAAATAGCTATATTTATACTGCTGCTAGTATCTTATTTTGCTCCCCCCCCCGAAGTCCAGGATTTGCCTAGGCAGATTCTCTTCTTTTTGAATTCGTGGATATGTAGGAAATGCTACCTTTACCAATGGTCAAGACCCAGCTGGGAAGCCATGGAATTGTGGTGACAGTTAAGCAGAAAACATGGTCCCTTTCACAAAGGTGGCCGAATAAACAAAGATGATTTGGTTGTGTTATTCTCATTTACTTTGTATTTTCCTTAGCTCTGATAGGTTCATGTAATCACCTTCCTGTTCACCCCAGAATTAAAATAAATCCTATTTAACGGATAATCATGGTAGCTCCGTACCCTAGCGCACAGCTTCAGTTTAGAGATCTGCGAGCACAGGATGGCGGGAGTTGGTTTTTAGCACCACTGTTGGCTTACTGGGAGGAGTGGTGTGGGGGTAGGGATGCGAGATGGGGTAAGAGGCGGAGATGGCTGGATTTCTTCTTCCTGGATGCGGGCTCTTTGCATGAGTGGCCATGGGCTCATTCTGAGCAGAGGCCTTGAGGGGCCTGGAGTGTTCATGCCTGCCCCCTGTGGTCTCCGCATCACGGTGGCCTGTGCCAGGCAGAATAATGGCGGCCCAAAGACGTTGACTCTAATGCCTGGAACCTGTGAAAATGTGACTTTACACGATCGAGGAGACTTGGTAGATACGATTATATTAGGGATCTTGAGATGTAGAGGTTATTCCGCATGATCTGGGTTGGCCCAGTTTAATCCCTTGAAGCCTTAAAAGGTCTTTCCTGGTCAGTCAGTGGGAAATGGGGCTCTGGCAGAATTTTCAGAGAGACGCTGACTTTGAAGGAGGAAAGGGGGCATGGACCAAAGGATCGGGGTGGCCTCTTGAATCCAGAAAAGGCAAGGAAATGGATTCTCTCCTGGAGCCTCCAGAAAGGAATGCAGCCCAGCTGCCACCTTGATTTTGGCCTGCTGAGACCTGTGTCAGACTTGTGACTTCCAGAACAGTAAGATGATAAATTTGCACTGTTTAAGCCATTGCTTCTTGATGGTCTATCGCAGCAGCAAGACAATTACGCATGGCCATAGGTAACGGATAGGAAAAGCTAATGGATTTTCTCTCTCCTCTGGTTTAAATAATCTGTTCTGTAGGATTCAGTTCATAATATGGGAGGTTCAGTCAATTCAATTTCAGCTCCCCGTGAAGGCCGTCTTCCTGCTTCCCTTCTTCCCCAGTTGTGGTTAGATGGGGAAGCATGCAGCTCTTCTAACTCAGGGAGTCATGGTGGGAAGGGGGTGGTTTCCTTGGTCGGGGTGGTCTACTTCCTGGATGGGGGGCTGTGGTATCGTCTGTGATGCGCTTCCTGTTCTTCCAGCCCGGGCTTCCCTTTGACACCCACTGCTCAAGTGCATGGCTTACAGATTTTGTGGTCTATCTTCTTCTTACGTCAGCCATTGCTCCTCCCTCCTGAGCACCACCTTGACTCTCTCTGGCTTTCCGCACCCTTCAAGGTTTGGCTCACTCCTCTGTTCAGGCATTCCCTGTGTGGCCTTCCCTGTAGCACTCAGATGCTAGGCTACCTCCCCCTCCACAGGTACCTTCCATGGCAAGATCCCCTGTAGACTCTCAGCTTCATTCTGGTCCTTCCCTGGGACGCGTGGCAACTTCCAGATTTAGTCCACACATGGGAAGTTGGGAGTAACGCAGGAGGGTCCCATCAGGACTGTTCTGTAAAGGATCCTTCCTCCTGGCATGCCTGCCATCTCAGGAGTTCCCAGTTAGTAGTGCACCCCCTAAACCACTCATGTTCAACTTCACAGACCACGTAACACACTTCCCCACTGCAGGGAGGCCAAGGCACACGTTCTCAGGCTTCCCTTCCTCTTCTCCTTTTTCTTCCACACCTCCTCCCAGGGGAAAGGAGTGAACTCCTTCTTTCTATCCAAGAGGGATTCCCAATGCATCCCAGTCTCTGCCTAAAGAACGTAGTATTTGCCTGCCCTAGTCCCTGAGTTTGTAACTGCAAATGAGATGCAGGGAGAAAAGCAGTGTTGCTAATATGGCAAGATCAAAAAATACATTTCCTGTTACATGCCAGGCATGAGGCTAGGTACTTCAATGTGAAGTACAGTATTCACCAAGAGACTTCTGTTCAGAGAAGAATGTGTGCGTGCGTGTGTGTGTGTGTGCATCTGCATATGGTTGTGAGAGAAAATGTAGACAGTTCTTTCTGGTGTAGCAAAAAGAAAACGATTTATACAATGTTTTTGAGTCGATTAAAGAATGGAGGAGACATTTTTTAGGATGGCATAAAAAACTAGGTGACAGGTCAACTGAATTTGCAAAAAATTGTTTTACTAATAGATAACTGTGGTCAAGCTTCTGAACTATTACAGTAGTGCATTTGGTTCTGAAGCGTAAGACACATCATTTGTACTAAAGCCAGGAATGAGATATGAATGGAGAAGTCTTTGCTAAGTTGTGATTCTTACTAAAGTAGTCCTTTTTGCATCCAATAACACCAGATTTCAGGCTTGAATTTGATATACTGATTCACAACTTCGGACTTGATCAAATATCGCCCTCGCCCCGCAAGGACAACAAGACGCCCTGGTTCGGATGCATCTTCTCTCTCTTCTCTCTCTTTATTTCCGCAAGTCTACACACTTATATACGCTTACATGACCAATCAGCGAGCAGGGTACAGGAGGGAGCGAATCAGGCTGTGCACCTAAGCGAACAACTTCGCTAGCAACCAATGCTGTTTACTTCCTCTTTGGGCGTTCCGCTTAGTCTCACGAGGCAATCCTAACCTGGCAACTAGCCAGGCGCCATCTTTTAATGGCGAGGCCGCCCTGGCCAGGGGCCTGCCTCCGACAATCAAAATGGAGAGTAAATGCTTTGACTTGTTGGACAAACTCCCAAGTCCGATTCTCAACTCTATCCTGGTAATTGTTTTTACAAATTATCCATTAAAAATCTGATGAGGGGGCTCAGTTGGTTAAACATCTGAATTCGGCTCAGGTCATGATCTGGGGGTCCTGGGATCGAGTCCCACGTCCAGCTCCTTACTTAGCGGGG
Source organism: Mustela lutreola (assembly GCF_030435805.1). NCBI lineage: Eukaryota > Metazoa > Chordata > Mammalia > Carnivora > Mustelidae > Mustela > Mustela lutreola. The sequence continues at coordinate 10,322,014 of NC_081308.1, forward strand.
AGTCTGCTTCTCCCTCTCCCTCTGCCCCCCAACTCATGCTCTCTCTCAAATAAATACACAAAATCTTAAAAAAAAAATCTGATGTGGCCCGGTGGTGGGTATTAAGGAGGGACACGTATTGCATGGAGCACTGGGTGTTATGTGTAAACAATGAATCATGGAACACTGCATCAAAAACTAATGATGTACTGTATGGTGACTAACATAAAAAAAAAAAAATAATAATAAATTGGTTGTGGAAGAGAGGACCATAAAAGCCCACAAAGAGTAAGAGCCAAGGTGGCCCGTCTAAGAACACTTTGCAAATGGCAGCATATGCTGTTCTGGGCTGGGTTCTTTGGAAAAGACCCCGAGGCAAAGATTCTTGTACACATGGTAAATTAAGGACATGCTCCTAAGGAAAACTGGTCAGGGAGCAGGAGAAGCAGGGCAGGGAAGAAAGGATGCCAACAAAAGCTTGCACTCTTAGGCAAATTTCCCCAAAAGTTAGCTTCAGTCTGACGCTGCAGAGGAGATCCGGGGTATAAGTTATGCTCCAGATTTTGTCTCATCTTGGAGGAAAAAAGCTAAGTGTTCATCCTCTGGCATCTATCGGTCATTTGTTCAGGGCTCCTGGGAAAAGAGGGAGCAGGGTGTGTGGAGAGCATTAACCTTGGGGACTCCACAGCATAGAATACATCTCCAGTTGCCTGGGGGGTGACCTCCAAAGAGATTCACAGGTGCAGGTATTAGGAACAAAGGTCACAGTAACTGGAGGAGGTGGCATGGGCACCGTAAAAGGGGTCACCAGGGATGTAGTTGGAGCACTGCGGGTGTTCGCTGCATGCGTCAGCTAAACTAACGTGAGGTCATACGGTGAAAATAGACCAAGCCCCCCAACATATTCTTCCTGTCCTGAGAATCTTGTGACGATCAGTAGTGACAGCTGATACCCAACTGTGAGGCTGCTTGAACTGCAAGTTACTGTCCCATCTTCCCCCATTCCAAGAGAAGAGATTTGCTAGGGCCAGAGCCAAGCTTCCGTTAGCAAGCTCAAATACTTTTCAATTCAGGAATCTCAGTTTCCCAAAGATGGCACCATCTGTCCTCTTGCCAGAAGACCAAGGACATTCCTTTCACTGACCTGCCAATGGCATGGGGATACCAGCTTACGCTCCTCTGCCTGGCTTCTGAGACCCTCTATAATCTGACCCACTTTTTCTCATCCAATGCCCCACGTCGTACTTTCCAGCCTTCCTACCTATCTCATGCCAGGTTGACTCTCAACTGTCTGCATCAACACGACATCCTCACATCTGCTTTGTTCCTTCTTTGTGGGACTAGGGCTACTGCCTGGATTCCTCTTTTCTTTTCTTTCATTGGTGCGTTTTCGACTCACTGCTCCGGGTTTAGCCCAAGTCACTTCTCCCTGACCATCCCTTTCCGGACCACTCCAAGCCCCACTGCTGTCCCCCTTCTTTCAATGTTCATGAGTCCTGAAGTTGTCGCTGGCACATTCTACATGCCTTTCTACTGGGCTTTCTCTGTTCACTATGAAAGTGTTCTGTGAATTATGCTTAACTGATTTTTGAAGACCCTTGAGTGATACTAACATACAGCCAGAGTTGAGAATTTGCTTGGAGATACAATGAATAGAATCACGACGGTAAGTACTCAATTCCAGAAAACACATTCATATATTGTGGCGATGCGAAATACCCACCACCAGAAAGGGCTTCCCATGAGCATATCCTATCACTTACGGTCCCAAGTGTCCCCATTCGGGATGACTAAATTGTACTCAGGGTTCACATGGTACCCAGGTCTGCTAAACCCACGCAGAGAACAGCAGTCAGTTGGAGCCATTCTGCTAACATCCTACGTAAGTCCCACACCATCCTTAGCTAAACATATGACAGAAAATAAGGAGGGAATGCCCAGCTATCTCTAGAGCTTCAGATCCATGCGTTTGGCTTTTGAAGTCTCATTTTTGCTAACAACTCAGAGTGACACGGTAGATATGCTTCCCATCCTGTTCCCTAGAAGAAAACTCCTTAGGAATTTCAAGCAGAAAGGAATTTCCTACAGGGAATCGGTTGCTTAGAACTACTGGAAGGGTGAGAGGGATCCGAATCGGGAGGCTCTCTCTAGGCTGACTTTAAGGTCATACACCAACATGTTTGCGATGCAGCCAGGAAACTACCACAGCAACTATGAAATTCAGCAGCATCGTACCTGCTGAGCCTGATTTTTATGCCCAGAGAACACGCAAAAGAATGGCCTGTATCTCGTTCCCCCTTTCCAGATCTCCCATGAGTATACACAGTTGGCAGAACCCGTATCACATTTAGAAGACTAGTGTCAAAGGAGTCTGGTAAATGTAAGTTTTAGATTTCCAGGCTTTTAGATACTGTGGGTGGCTACGGATGCCGAATGCCAGAAGACAGTATCTTGCATACGCTGCTGAGCAAACCCATGGGTCAACAACTCTATACCTCTTGCTGAAAAATAACAGCATTTTATATCAATAGTATCGCCTCCTATCTGCGTTACAAAGATGAAAAGGCCCCAGATCTTGAGATGGTAAGTTTCTTCCAAGGAATTCTTACATCTTAGGCTCCATCTGTGGCCACAGCTCCTTGGAAGGTTTACCTTGTTATGTCAATCATTCCCGAAGCCTTTCTTAAATTAGGTGAACTCATGTCAGTTGCGTGTGCCTGGGCTCATCGCTTGATCTCCCTGGGTAAGATCGGGGCATGAAAAATTGGCATTCTGGACGGCAGCAGCTACGGGCTGCCTTTCCAAAGACAACTCAAAGTTTAGGAGAAATTGTAAACACAGAAATGGTTCACGGTGAGGAGCTTTGCAAGTTTTCCTTTTGTCGTACATATGGAACACTTAGTTAAATGTTTTTATTTTTTATTGTTTAGACAGAAACAGAACAACTAGATGACAGCTTGAAATGTCAGTGCTAAAATATAATAATACACTCTGAGAAGTTACGTTTGGCCTTTCTCTGCTTGTCTTATGTTTATTTCTATTCAAACTGAGATTTAAGCATCAGTGGAAATATTCCAAATAGGGGAGCTGTAATATTTGGGACAAATTAAGAACTTCTGTGAACCCTGACCTCGACAAGTGTAAAGTAGGGAATATCACACATTTGTTAGAAGTGAATAAAGGAAATACTTCTCAAAATTTCTCCACTGAGCTTCCCCTAATGGCAGAGAGAGTGTAAGGGACCCATAGAAAATTTAAAGCTTCCTCCCGCCCCCCCCCAGAAGGGAGGGGAGGGGCAGAGGGAGAAAGAGAGAAAGAATCTTTTTTTTCCCCAGAGTCAGGAGAGAAGGAGGGGGTGGGGTGGGGAGAGGGGTAGAGAGGGAGGGAGAGAGAGAGAGAGAGAGAAAATCCCAAACAGTCCCTATGCCCAGCATGGATCCGGATATAGGAATCGATCTCACAACTCTGAGATCATGACCTGAGCAGAGATCAAGTGTCTGATATGTAACCAACCATGTCACTCAGATGCCCCTCAAAGCTCTTTTGAAATCTTTTGTTTTACCATAAAATTTCAAGTGAATTCTACACATGAATCCACATTATATGCATTATATTTTTAAAGGTTTTATTTATTTGTCAAACACAGACAGCGAGCACAAGCAGGAGGAGCAGCAGGCAGAGGGAGAAGCAGACTCCCCACTGAGCAGGGAGCCTGATGCAGGACCCTGGGATCATGACCTGAGCCGAAGACAGATGCTTAACAACTGAGCCACCTGGGCGTCCCTATTCATTATCATTTTTTAATAGAAATATCTTAGATATTTTTCATCAAGTTAAATTAACTGTTTAGGAGGATGTAGTTTTAGCCCATGGCTTCCAGTAGATTCTAGCATGCTCTCTTGAGAACCAAGGTTACAACAAGAAGTGTTTCACCAGCGTTTGCATGTAGAAAGCCCCTGATCACTCTTAGTTGAATTCTGAAGATGTTTTCAGATATAGGGAATTTAGGATATTAACATACTGAAGAGTAGGTAGCAATTCCTAAATTTTGAAGCTTCCTGTTTTTGTCTTATTTTTACAACTTTGCCAGAGAACTGCCATTCTTCCGGATATGCTGAGGTGTGCCTGAGCTTGTTTTTCTCTATCCCATTCAGTTACAGATAGTAGACATTTTTACACAGTGAGGTCTTGTCGGTCTAGCCGCAAATCCTTCCAGACCAAGACTGCTTCTATGTCTTTACGTCAGGAGTCCTATCCTCACCCGCTGGTGGTGTGTGGGGATGGTCCGACATCTAAGCTCAGAAGTGTCACATATGTGGAGTGTAACCCAGGAGCTTAAATACTACAAAGGCATACTGGGCACCTGGGTGGCTCAGTGGGTTAAGTGTCTGACTTTGGCTGAGGTCATGATCCCAGGGTCCTGGGATGGAGCTTCCTGCTTGGTGGGGAGCCTGCTTCTCCCTCTTCCTCTGCCCCTCCCCCTCCTTGTGTGCTCTCTCCTTCTCTCTCTCTCTCTCTGAGTAAATAAAATCTTAAAAAAAATAAATATTACAAAACCATGCAGACTATTTCCTCCACCACATTGCCAGTCAATGCTAGGATTGAACTTACTCTGTTTCCCTGAATGATTTCCAGGTCCCCCACTGCAGCAGAAGAATTTTCCTGATTAACAGACTGTTCTACTGCGGTGCACCATGGGAGCACGAAACCCAACGTACTTCAGCTTGCAAACAGGCCCCTCCTGCTCTGCTCTTCCTGTGCTGACTAGCCAGACTCCGGGGTCCTGTATACTTCTCTATCTTGGAGAAACCAACTCAGAATTTCTCAGTTTTTGCTTACTGGGCTTCACACCTTTATTACTCTGCTTGTGAGGTTTCCCTTGACATGACCGAGTTCATTTTCCCCTTGTCCTTGGAAAAATTCTGCTTTTCATGTAGGACAAAATTCAAATAACAAGTGTTTTACATTCCCTTTTCCTTGATGCCTGCTGCTTCATCTGCCAGCCACTTTCCATTTCCCAGGATCTGATATCTAAGTCTAGTCTAGCATTTGTCACATCATATTGGCGGCTGTTACGTGTTGTTCCTCTCTGATGCTAGCTAGCCTGCGAGCTTCACAAGGGAGAGAGACCCACCTTAGCTACTCTAATGTTCACGATGCCCGCAAACTGTGGGTGACCGGTTGTCAAAGGAACAAACAAGGTAGGGAGGAAGGGAGGGAAGGAGGAAGAACAGCAGTCTAGATCATAAACAAAAGCACAATCCAAATGATGGAAATGCATCGGCACCACTGAGTGTGCTTTCCTTCTTTGGGAAATATTTGTGAAACTGACACGAAGAACTGACAAGGCCTAGGGGAAGGTACCTCATTTGCAAATGAAACATAGAGAAGACATTGCCTTAATACCTCAAATCTGCTCTAGCAGGAGAGTTATTTCTGAATAAAACACATTAGAAAGATGGCCATGCTCCCTGCCGGACCTCTCTCCCATTTCTGTTATAAATTGTGAAGAAAGTCGAGTCTGCCTATCCTAAAGGTACCACCGTACAGCTTGAGTTTGTGAACTGACATTGTACCTATGCTGTCACTTGGTTATTTTGAAGTGAGTGGATTAATTAATAGTTAACTACTAAGTGAGAATGACATACCAGTCGCTTTGCCCAATATTAAATTTAATACTTAATAACTATTTCACAGATTATTTATATGAGTAGAAGACAGTCTCATGGAACATCCTTTCTCAAGGAAAATGTAAAAAAAAAAACTTCCATTTTTAATTTAGCACTAAGATTGCTGTTTCTTTGTCATAGTAATTATGGGCCTTCCTGCCAGGACCCCATTTTGGCTTCTCCTTTATAACATGGCCACGCTTGAATAGCTTTCATCAGGCACCAATTAGTCCCAAATCTATAACTCATTTAAGTCCGGGTCTTTGGTGCTTGTGCTTTCTCCTTTCAAACTGGGAGGGAAATGTTAGAAAAGTTTGAGCAAATGATCTCAATCCCTGATGAATAGTTTGTAGAGAGATATTTCTGTAACCTGCCCAATAAACTGGTTATCATATTAAACTCATTTTTAGCAGCTTATATTCACTTAAGCCTTGCTCCAGATGGTGGCTGTCAAAATGTTTTTTATAATTAGCATCAGTAAACTTCTCCTGGGCCTTTAAAATTCATCGCAAATCACATGTTGTCTATAATCATAATAAGATTGGAAATGTTATTAATATCCTGCTCAGTATTCTGCTACACCAGTTTCTGTAAAACTACTCAGATCGACAGAGCCAACTCTTCTCTACTGTGCTGTCTCAAAGGCTGTTAAGTGGTAGATGTGACTATACCTCGATGCTGTTAAAATTAAATATAAAATGGAGACCGGACTTGAGAATTCCCTGAGCACACAAAACCATTTAAGCCACATAAGCAAAACCAAATCTAGCTTATTTCATGAACACAAACGAAACTTCACTTAGGTTATTTCTTGTATATGCCTGTGACAATCATAAAATAAAGTCATCTTCCTACAAATGCTATGAGAAAATCACTTTTAACCAATCCCCTGCCATCTGGAAACCCCGCCGTAATAACCACTCATTGTAGAGATTAAATAACTTCCTCATTTTCACTTTATAAGCCATCGTATAACTTCATGCCCCTGAGCTTCATACAAGTTCTTATTTTTGGAGGCTCCCAGTCCGTGAACTGTCCTTCTGTGTGCCATAAACTCTTACTAAACACTATTTATTGATTTAGTGGTTTTAATTTTGCTCTGGACTTGAGACAATTTACAAATCGATCTGATCATTTTCACTAAGTCGACTAATCAACTCTGAAATGTAAAGAGCTGCCGAACCATTTGTTTAGTCAAGCACATAAACGGTTCTGTTCATCTTAACATAGTCTATAAAACCACATGGGGGGATCACACCATATCCTGGGTGTCTCGCCTGTCGAGCTAATCAGGTCCACTCTGGTTGCAAGTCCCAGCACCCCTACCCGAGCCAGTTTATGAAGAGGAAATGGGGCTGGAAAGGTACCAGGCGTTTCGGAGCCACACTTCGGAGGTCAACGGAACAGTCCCAGGCATGACTGGGGCCAGCGACTCACCTGAACACCGTCTTCATTTCCGTGTCCTGTGCTCTCCGGAGAAGCCAGGAAGGGAGTGGGAGAAGCAGGACAGGAGGTTGTAGAAGCCAAACAAGGACGCTACTCCAGACCTGGTGCCGACTTCAACTTCATTCCGCAGGGTCGCTCCGATGTAGCAGTTGTAAATCCGACTTTGCTACAACCGGAAACAAGGGAGCTTGATGTTCAGACGCCCACACCAGTCGGCCTTTGATGTTTAAAAGCTCCATCCCCCACCCTGGGGAAACATAACCCCAGGCACCGTTGGCTCCGAGGGTAGGGATAAGAAGCCCCACTAGCCAAAAGGAAGGCGGCTCCGAAACAGTCACAGGTGTGGAACGTGAGCAGCAAGGCACAGAGAAGCTCTAGGAATCCCAAGGCCGCTCCCTGAAGGTCACAGGTGGAGACCATTAGAAGCAGAAGCCCACGGAAGCTGCAGGAGGACCGCACAGAAACCGGTAAACGGAGTCTCAGAGGGATACGTGGAGGATGCTGATAACCTCCACTAATCTGGAACTCATTTTTTTTTGTCTTTTACCGAGTCTCCTTGGCTTTCCCTTTCCCCCCATATACAAGCTTCCTTCTCGAGTCAGGGAACACGGGCGCCGACTGCCCTGAAGTCTCACCTCTAGGAGCTCTCGCTGCCAAGCTGGGATCAACTCTCTAGCCTTGGGGACAGGGTGGGGTAAAAACGCGGTGGCCCTGGAAGAGCTCCGGAGAGAAAAGAAACCACTGGATTGGAGGACGGGGTTGTTGTGGCCAGTGTAGTGTGTTTACTCTACACTTATCGAAGGACTTAACCAAAGATCGAAGATTCTTAAGATCGAAGGAGTTAACGATGCTCTCCAAAGACATCCAATTTAAGATGATATCATTACCAGGGCTGGGGGTGGCAAGTGGCAGCCTCCGGCACAAAACTAAACATGAAAGCAGAGATTGTAGACTGTTTTGAAAAAGCTCTCAAAAGGGCACCGTACTGGGACAGATCTAAACATGAATTTCTATTAATATAAAATAGATGCTACATGAACATAAATTCAGCGTTCAGTCATTTAATCTATCGGGTCCTTAAGCACGGACTTCCCTGTTACATACAACAGGGATTTCGAATGTCGGAAATACACAGCTGGAAGGGAACTGGACCATTTAGACCATCTAAATTTATCCCTCCGCCTGATTTTTGTTTGTGAGATTACAGATGCTTAATAACCATTTAATCTGAATAGAGCTCCACCACTGGTGTCTCAGAGGTGAGATACCTACTTTTATTTCTGCCGTTTAAAAGATGCCATCTTTGCTCATTTAACGTCCTTTTCAACCGATATCCCCGCTTCTGTTTATCAAGCATTTTCAGTGTAAGTAACATGCTTGGATGTGAGCACAGCCTTGTGTGACTTCTACAGTGTGCCGAGGAACAGCCTTGTTATCAAGCATCAGCAGCTGCTGTTTATTGGTGATAAATGAGTTTTTTCCATCGAGAGCAATTTCTCTGGCTTTTAGTCCATTATCTAGGTAGAAATGAAGGCTATAATACATCCTTAAAGTGGTATTCACGCAGTCATCCAGTTAATGAAGTATTGAGAAGAGGGGTAGTGGAGAGAGTCCCGGAGAGGGAGGGAGAGAGGGGGCAAGGAGACACACAGAAACAGAGAGGCAGAGAGAGACAGAGGCAGAGACACACACAGGTACAGACAGAAGTGCAGAGAGAGAGGGAGAGCACAACAGAGGCAGAATCTGAAAATACTGTGGAGCCCCACTGTGCATCTATGTTAGGGGTTTTGCTGGTGCCGTATCTTGTAAAGAAATATTACTCGTTGGGGCAAGGTAGCAAATCATTAGTGTTTACGATTAATAAGTTTCTAGCATTGTATTTCATAGTAAGATGGGTGTTTCTGCTGCTTTTTGTTATGAGTCTCCTGAGCATTGACAGCAGAGGCTTAGTTCAGTGAGTAAATCTGAGTAAACTCATAGCTATATGTTGGCAGAGGCAGCACCCTGTTTACCTCTGTCGAAAATCGAATCGAGACAATTAAGTGGAAAAGGCTTGTCAGCGTGGCCATTTGGACACACTGTGTGCAGGGCAGAAAGGCTTAACCTGTGGAAGGAATGAGTTGAGGGCAGATGGAGTAGTGTGAAAGCTGGCTGCTAGGAGTTGTCCCAGGATTTTAGGTCTTATTTAGAGAAGGGGACTAATTCGGATCAATTCTACAATGTTTCTTGAATATGTCCTATACACCAGAGCCCATGCTACAAGCTAGGAAGTCCAAGGTAAGTCATAGTTCCTGTTTTCGGCAATGTCAATTGATTATTTCAAATCATTGTGGCGCATCTTCTGGTAGAGCTGAACTCACAATGTCATGAAAATACAAAAGAGGGTTTCCTCACAACTTCTGGGTGTGGAATGTAGGCAAGGAACATTTGTGGTTCAAAACATAGCAAACATGGGGAGGTTGACCGGTCAGCATAAGCTACTTGGAGACCACAAACCCAAGATCTGAGTTGTCCGGCCTGAAGGATCGGTCCTGTATGGTTATCCTTAATTGTTATCCTTAATGCTGGTCAAAAGAATCCTTATTCTTGGTGGTTTTCATTAATGTGGGTTCATATGGTTATCCTAATGCTGGTTAACATAATGCTTATCCCGAAAACACTGGCCAATGGTACTTAACTTTAATACTGGTCAACATAATGCTTATCCTTTTTGTTATTCTAAAAGTTGGCCAAAAATTGTTATCCTCCGTGGCGGTGCACATGGTTATCATGAATACTGGTCAACAACAGTTATCCTTAATGGCGATTCTTAATGATTATATTTAATGCTGGTCACCAATCATTGATGGCTTCTTCTACTATCTGGGCATACGATAGGTATGCCTTTCCCGGCCGCCTTATAGATGGGTGGTCTCATGTGACTAGTTCTGGCCAGGGTATTATGACTAGAGGTGATGTGTGCCACTTTCAGACCCGAGGAGCATTTAATCTCTGGAGCAAGAGCCTTCCCTCTTGGACAGCAAGCAGCAGCATCTGGGGTGGGAATCTCTCCATTACGGTGAATAGGCTGAGCAGAGTAGACCTTCAGTCTTGCAATCCATATGTAACATGAAGCAGAAATAAACACATTTACTTTCAAGCCACTGAGATTTGAATGCTATTTGTTTCTGAAGCAGAATGTCTCCTAACTTGACTGATCACGGCACAGTGGCTCTCAGCCCCAGTTACCCACTGGACTCACCAAGGGAGCCTTGAGCAGATGTGAATATCTATGCTTCACTGCAACTCAGCTGGGATAGAATCCATAGGTCTGAGTCCTGGACATCATTATTTTTTAAGTTGAGTTTTAATGATTGAAAGATTTAAAAAAAAAAAAAACCCTCAAATAATGGGAGACTAGAACGTGAACTTCACAAGGGCAAAGGCATTGTTTTGGTGGCTACTCTACACCCAGTGCTTGGAAGTGCACATGGCAGACATGCAGTAAATAGTCATTACATGAATTAGTAAGTGAAGAAATGAATAAATACCATCATGCCTAGTTTATTTAATTTTCTTACACCAGGGTCTGCTTCTTGCTTCCTATGCCATCTACTCAAACCAAAGCCATTACCCAGGGTTCTCGTCAGGATGCTTTGCCTTGGTTGCTTCACCTGCCTTCTACCTGGATTTCTACATATGTGTCATCCCCCACTGTTCTGAATCTTATTTATCCTGAGGGCCAAATTCTTAAAAAAAAATCACTCTCTTTTATCCCATTGTTACCTCTCCTGTCATTTACTCATCCTGACTGCTAGTATGTTTCTGATCACAGGCGTGAAAAAGGAAAAGAAAATGATACTTATGACAATCTTCAACACCTGGTTGAGCTTCCGCTTCCACCAAACCTTTCCCGGGGCTTCCCATATCACAGCAAACTTTAAATTTTCTGAATTCCCAAATAGCCTTTTGTGACTGGAACTAATTATTTTGGCACTGGGGTTGTGTTTGATTGTGTGTTTGGATGTGTGGGTAAGTTCACTGAAAAGTTAAAGAGTTCCCTAGCCATTCCTGTATATCCTCCATAGTGCTTAGCAGTAAAGGAGAGTTGATATTCAATACTATATTTTTACTCAATAACTACTTGAATGAGTACATATTATTACGTTAAAGTATATGTTGTATTAAATATATTATATTTGATGACAGATTGAATAAGAAAATAAATTATATGTATTTATATATGTATATATATGTACATATGCCCTTATTACATTCATCAATTGGAAATTTATGGTTTATATAAAGAGCATAATTACAGTGAAATGATTCTAAATCTTGAAGCTCATGTTAGAGTATTTAATCACTTATAAAAATTAAGAGTCTCCAAATTCACACATCCATCATATTCTGTAGCATCTCACCATTACTGCTGGTTATGAATTTTAAGCAATGTTCCTAGCAAGACTAATGCCTGAAGTGTCAGACGTAATCAAGTATTGCCTAGTTGCATACCTCTACTAAACACTTACAGGAAAGAGTTGCAGGTGCAGTGCTATTAGAGAATGGTTAGTGTTCATGAATTTTCCACCAGAAATATAAGTGCATAAATCTGGCCCACAGCCAATCACTTCTTTCATGCCACTAAAGGATATTGGGCTCGAATCCTAGTGAGAGAATCTGTCTAAGACCATTGGTTTGAAGATCTTTCTTAAAATTTATTTTTACCATTTAACATAGCAGTTGTATTAAGATGTTTTTAATTTTAAAAAATAATCTCTTTCTGAATAAACTGTAAACTTCTTGAGAGAAAAAATAGTCAATTTCTTGAGAGCTAGGATAAAATTGTCTTGGTCATGTAGAACTGTACCTGAAGAATTATGTTCATTAATTCTTTGTTGATCTGATCATTTATTAAATTGAATGAAATAAATAAGGTTAAGTGTGCATGCAGCATTGATTATACAGTGTCTATTATAAAATAGAGTTTCATTAAATCAGACTGGTTTTTATAGTATCATGGACTTCTTGAACAGTCTAGTGAAATCCCCTTCTCAGAATCAATGTTTTCAAATGCATAAGAGAAAATGCATAGAATTTGATGGTATTAAATTTATGGGTGCCTTAAATTCGTCCATGGATTCTTTAGTTGATGGACTTCGAGTTATGAATCCCTGCACTGGGGGCATGAAACTCCAATAAAATGTATGGATCATAATCAATAAATAACTGATGACCATGTGTATACATTCTATGGAAAATTCCATGTAATTTACTTGTGATAAAATCTTAGAGTGGAGTCAGCTTTTCTAAAAGTGTCAATAATATTAAATAACTTTATTATGAAATGTACATGTTTTGGCACAAGTAAATGAGAGTATGACCAATGAATAAATGATTTGCATCCATTTTTATGGGAAAAGGAAAACACCACAGATATTCCTCCCTGAAGACACATTCAGTCTTTTTATGTGTCACACACAAAATAAACAGAAAAGATAAAGATGTATTGATCTTTATTTATCAAAAGATGTATTTGTAATTACTGATGCCTAATTGCTATTTTCATTATATGGGGTCTATGTGTCTGATTGCCTGGTAACGCAATGGATATATTGGTAAGACTCACACTAAAAACTGCTAACCGGTTATAATTCATGACTGCTAGCTTAACTTAGCCATTGTTTATAGAAATCATCCATTAACAGTATAGGGCATGATATTCGTATGGCTATATACGGGTGTGCGTGTGCACACGCGCGCACACACACACACACACACACATGCACAAGTCCACAAGCACTGGATGGAATGTTGCACAATGGAATGAATCTGGGCTTGAAATCAGATGGATGTGGCTTTAAATTCTGTCTCTTCCACTTAGTACTTTTGTGACCTTCAGGGCCTCCCTTTCTCATTTCTCCTCTTTTCGCTTCATTCAGAAATATTCAGAGCTAGTAACTGGGTACACCACGAGTAAACAAACTTCGGTGAAACCTGTCTCTCTTGGCCCCAATCTGTTCGTATTCAAAAGAGGGAGCATCTATTTTATAAGATTGAGAGGAGAAATATAATGAGAGTACAAACTGAAAAACATCTTAAGAATTTTGGACACATAACAGTCTCTCCAAGGAAAACCTTTACGGAAAAGAGTCATTAAAAGAAAACTGGGAGGGTGGCATTGGAGGAAGGTGGAGGTCAAAAGGCACAAACGTCCAGTTATAAGATAAATAAATGCTGGGGATGTAATATATGGCATGATGACCACAGCTAACACTGCTTTATGATATACAAGAAAGTTATTAAGAGAGTAAATCCTAAGAGTTCTCATTACAAGGAGAAAATGTTCCCCCTTTTCCCTTCTTCCTTTTTTTCCTTTTTATTGTAGCTATATGAGAAGCTGAGGGTTAGCTAAAGCTCTTGTGGTAGTCATTTCACAATATATGTAAATCAAACCCTCATGTTCTATGCCTTAAACATACACAGTGAGGTACATCAGTTGTTTCTCATTAGAATTTTTGGGAAAAATTTAAATGTAATAATGTATTTTTAAAAAGACACTGGATGCAATATGAAATGGCTTTCCCATAAGGTCATAGTGTCTTTTGATTGCATTGCTCTAGCAGAAGAGCTCAATGCCTACTCACCCAATACTTGCATCCTTGCTCTAGCCAGTAGAGCTTGCTGGAACTAAGAAGATGTGACTAACACCGATTTAAAACAATAAAGGCTAACATAAATAATACATATACAAATGTAAGTCTTGACCAAGTGTTCCCAGACTTAAGCATGAATCACCACATGATCACTGGGCCACATTCCCAGAGCTTTGACTTTTGCCCAGAAATTTGTATTTCTAACAAGTCCTAGGTAGTGCTGATCTGCTTTTCCATACACTGAGGACCACGCTTTGAGGTCCAGACTTGGCCTTGCTGCAAATAGCAGTGTCACAGAAATTCTACTGGAGTTCAGAGTCTTGAGGTTGGCCAAGGGGCCACAGAACATCACTTGAGAGCCCCCATTTTAAAAGGAATGAAGAAGAAAGCAAGTATGGTAGACAGAAGGATGGCCCCCAAAGAGGTCCCTGTCCTAATCTCTGGAGCCTATAAGTCCCATGCTATCTTATGAGACAAAAGGGACTTTGTAGATGTGATTAATTTAAGAGCCTTGAGTTGGGAAGATTATCATGGATTATCTGCATGGACCCAATGGAATCCTAACAGTTCTGAGAAGGGAATGAGAGAGATATTGGAGTCAGAGATAGGGAAAGAGATGTGATTACAGAAGCAGAGAAGGAGAAAGAAATTTAACAATGAAGAAGAGTGCAGTAATGTGAGGAATGGGCCATTATCTAAGGAATACAAGTAACCCGCAGGTACTGGAAAAAGCACAGAAAACACACATTCCCCTAACACCTCCAAAAGAAATGTAGCCCTATCGACCCCTTATTTTAACCCGCTGGGTTTTCTGAACCCCCAAACCGTGAGATAATAAATTTGTGTTCTTTTAAGCAACTACATTTGTGGTGATTTGTTAGAGTATCAGTAGGAAACAAATACAGCCAGTAAGAAACAACCTAACTCCATACTCAGTGTGCCCACGCAAGAAATTCTTATCAATGCTTCAGAGGGCAATGACTTATTCTTTCCTTTTTGGAAGCTTGAAAAAACCAGTTTAAGCATGAAGTTTCTAGAAAGGGGTCTATAGATATGGTCCCAGCCACCAATCCATTCAGCATCATCTCTTTACTTCATCTTTATTTCTGTAAAGTATCACTTCCTCATCATCTTCGTCTACTTCGGTGCCAAGTCAGCTGACTTGTAGGCTTTTGACTCAAGTGTCTGAAGGTACAGTCAGGTCTGGTCTAATCCACCAAGAGGAACTTTGTGTGTGTTGGTCTTATTACTCCCAAACTACTAAGATAAATGAAACCCAAAAGTCTTGTGTCTAGTCAGCCAAAGAAATGGAATGAAGTGTTCTTGGTTAAGTTTATAGAGACTTCCCTACCTATTCTCACATGTAGACTGTGCAGATTGTGGTGTAAACAAAGAAAAAACAAAGGTACATATATTCTTCTAACATCATTTGATTCACTGTAATGTGTCTAGAATCTGGATCAGTGAAGTGCAGGTTTTCAAAATTTTTGTATGGTACCCACAAACCTTAATATTTATAAGCATTAGTAGGTATGCCCTTCTCTTAGAAAATGCAAATTCTTTTTTTAAAAGATTTTATTTATCCATTTGACAGAGAGAGAGAGAGAGACAGTACAAGCAGCAGAAGTGGCAGAGGGAGAGGGAGAAGCAGACTCCCCACTGAACAGGGAGCCCAACATGCGGCTCAATCCCAGGACCCTGAGATCATGCCCTGAGCTGAAGGCAGACACTTAATCGACTGAGCCACCTATGTGCCCTGCAAATGCAAATTCTTACAGTTCTTATTTATAAGACAGATGAAGTAGGACATTGCCTTAATACTAAGGCATATGCCCCCCACTAACATTTTATGGTTTTGAAAAATTATATACAATCAATATGATAGTCTATTTTTCTCCCTAAAAGCAATTATTGACCCAATGGTAACTTTTAAAATTCATAGTGTCCTAGATGAACCGAAATACTGAAGTGTTACCATTATTTCTGTGCTTGGCAAAAAGATTTATAATACATTTTAAACATGCATTTAGAAACTCCTGTGAACTTTTAGAACAAAACTAAACCAATAAAATATATATACAGATTTTTAATTTCATAGTGAAGATAACACTACAAATATTCAAAAGCTTTCCTGAGTCACTGAATTGTTGAAGATGGTCTGGAGGTCTTGACTTCAAGGGCCATTGCTGATCTGGAATGACAAAGGTGACCACAGTCAAGAGTGTAGACTGGAATCTGGTGAATTCCTCATGGAGACAAGATTTTTCTTTTGGGGCTGAGAATGTGGGTTGTAAAGTATGAAAAAAAATATGCAATTTTTAATTTACTGTATATTGAGAACAAATGACTTTGTTAAGTTTTTTGGGTCTGCAGTCTTCATGTGGGGCATAGTCACACCAACAGTTGAGAACAGATTAGAATTATCTAAATTCCTCAGACTAAACTTTGGTGGGAATAAAGAGTGGGGTTCATTGCTTTCAATATTACGATACTGAGGCCATGACTTTGGTTGGGTTTTTGCATTTTGGGATGTAGTGTGGTATAATGTTTTCTAACTTGTCATTTGACACCAGCTGCCATGTGTCTATTCTAAGAATTAGGGTAAATGAGTATTATATATTCATTTTATCAGGACTTGTTCAAGCATGGATGATATTCTATGAAAATTGATTTAATATTCCCTATTTTGAATCCTTTTCTAGTATAGCAGAGAGAAGTGCTCTCATTTGGTATTGTAAAAAAGAGAAAAAGAAATTTCACTAAAATTTATAGGTAAGTTGATGATACCCTTAATTTAGGGATAATACCGACTTCCCCATTACTCTAACTTGCCACTTATTTCTATAGAAATAGTAATTTAGGCCAAGACATGATTTACATTAAATGAATGTTTGTTGACAGGATGATTCCTATGAAAACATATTTGATAGAATTGTTCCTCATTGGAGATTTTTCCATACACATATGTTCTTTATGGATATGCATTTGGTCTGAGAGGCTCATGAAGGCAGGACTACGCATGTGAATTTGGATTTTGAAAAATTTTATTTTGCTTCCCATTATCTGCCTTTGAATGGCTTTAGGATAATTTTCTCCTATTTCATAAATGATACTTTAAAATTTTAAAGCTTCATTCCTTATCCCTTTGTGTTGACATTCATGCCTCCTTTCATGAGACCTATATTTTTCTTCTATGTACAAATTTTCTGTCTTTATTGGTAAGCCTATTACAGATCCATTCCAACACAAAGATCTTTTCATTTTCCACTGTAATGTCAGCATCAACGCCTAACAGTTAATGTCCCTTGGTTGTCAGATTTTTTGAGAACCATAATTAACTAGATGCATGCATCATTGATGTTTACATGCAACAGATGGCTTAGCTGGGAGAGGTAGATAAATTTAGCTTCTGTTGGGCATGTATGAGTAATATACTGGAAGGAAAAATGTGTAGAAAAAGTGACTCGAATTTTCCTATATTTCTAGAGTTTTGTACATTCAGTTTTGGAAAACCGTCTCTTTTTATAAAGTCAAAGTTTTTTGAAGGTAGAGGTCTGGTGAATGTCTTGTTTAGGAGGTCATGAACAAAGGAAGTTCATGGCTATAGATTCTGGAGCAGGATGCTCAGCTAATCATGGACTCTCGAGGAAGAGTTAAGAAGCTGATCCGAGGGGCGCCTGTGTGGCTCAGTGGGTTAAGCTGCTCCCTTCGGCTCGGGTCATGAACTCAGGGTCCTAGGATCGAGTCCCACATTGGGCTCTCTGCTCAGTGGGGAGCCTGCTTCCTTCTCTCTCTCTGCCTGCCTCTCAGTGTACTTGTAATTTCTCTCTGTCAAATAAATAAATAAAATCTTTAGATTTAAAAAAAAAAAAAAAAGCTGATCCGAAAGGACAAAAGCTATTTATTATTGATGGTAGTTAGAGTAGGTACTGGGTTCTCAATACATGATTGCTGGCAGATAAATAAATAAGTGAATGAGTGAGTGAATGAATGATGCTAAGGATAATTAGCAAGAGCTAGTAAAGTCACAGTTTACAAAACCCTTTCATACACATTTTGTTTGAACTTCATGACAAATCCATGTGGTAGATATTACTGTCTCCATTTTCTAGCTAAGAAAGCTAAGTCAGAAAAGCACAGTGACTTATCTGAAGTTCTTAACTGATAAATGGTAAAGGCAGAACTTAACCAGATTTTCTGGCTCCAAATTCCCTACTCCTTTGGTAACACCCTGCCAGGTCCTGTTATCTGTGTTCCATCTAAACTTGGGTGTCTCGGAGTATAACACAAGGATTTCTGGTGGGATATTTGTGGGGTTGCAAATTTTCTTGAGGGTCTAAACTGGGTCTCCCCTTACTTATAGTTTATGAGAGTGGAGACCCAATGATCCCTGACCTTGGAGAAATACACCTGATCCCTCTGAAGGCAGCAAGCTTCCAACACAGAAACCAGAAACTACCTAGCTGGGGAATTTAAGAAAGCAAAGGGAGAGAGAGAGAGAGAGAAAGAGAGAGAGAGAGAGAGAGAGAGAGAGAGAGAAACCAAGAAATAGACTTTGAACTTTAGAGAACAAACTGCTGCTTACTAGAGGGGAGGTGGATGGGGGATGAGTGAAACAGGTGTTGGGGTTGAAGGAGGGCTCCTGTTGTGATGAGCGCTGGGTGATTATGGAAGTGCTGAATCACCATATTGTACACCTGAAACTAATACAACACTGTATGTTAACTAACTGGAATTTATTTATTTATAAGATTTTATTTCTTTATTTGTCAGAGAAAGAGAAAGGTTGAGAGACAGAGAGCACAAGCGGGGGGAGCTGCAGGCAGAGGGAGGAGCAGGCTCCCTGTTGAGTAAGGAACCCAATGTGGGGCTCGATCCCAGGACGCCGGGATCGTGACTTGAGCTGAAGGCAGATGCTTAACCAATTGAGCCACCCAGGCACCTCTCAACTGGAATTTAAATAAAAACTTTTTAAAAAACCATAGTAATTCCTCAATAAAAATACTTAGCCCTCACTTTTTGACTTTAAATTACACCTGAAAACCTGACTGTGAAGTGAGAAGTCATTAAATAATAAAACACTCCATGACTTTTTCCTCAGTGTTTAACACAATTTCTGGGAAAGATAATCCTGCATCCTCTCCCAACCCAATTTTACAGGTGAAAAATATTCAACTGAACAATGAAAATATGCTTTTATGAATAAGAAACAACAACCTGAAAATAAAAGAATACTCTTTGACATGAAATATAAGAAAAGCTAATTACCCTTGACAAAGGCAGAAGAAAAGTCTTGAGAGGGGCTACGGCTGGTGGAGAAGAGGTATCAGGGAATCACTCTTTATGACAAGTGTTTTTCTTTCAGCCTTATTTTATCCCCTGATTTTTCAACCTTTTGGGAGATTATGATTATTTTGCACTTACACTGGCCTTTTAAATATTATAGCATAGAGGGGCGCCTGGGTGGCTCAGTGAGTTAAGCCGCTGCCTTCGGCTCAGGTCATGATCTCAGGGTTCTGGGATCGAGTCCCACATCGGACTCTCTGCTCAGCAGGGAGCCTGCTTCCTCCTCTCTCTCTCTCTCTCTGCCTGCCTCTCTGCCTGCTTGTGGTCTCTCTCTGTCAAATAAATAAATAAAATCTTTAAATATTATAGCATAGAAAACCATTTATAGGTCAAAATAAAGGTTCATTTATTTTTATTTTTTTTAAAGTTTTTTTATTTATTTATTGGACACAGAAAGAGAGAGACCGCAAGTAGGCAGAGAGGCAGGCAGAGAGAGAGGGGGAAGCAGGCTCCCCGCTGAGCAGAGAGCCCGATGCGGGGCTCGATCTCAGGACCCTGAGATCATGACCTGAGCCGAAGACAGAGGCTTAACCCCCTGAGCCACCCAGGTGTCCCTAAATGTTCATTTATAAGAGGGGTTTGAAACATGTGGAAATATTTCATGTCCCCAAAAGCTTGAAGATCTATGAACAATTTCTGTTGCTGGCTGTATGAACTCAAAGCAAAGCATTTGGGTTTATTCCAATAAGTCACACAGTTCAAATACGTTCCATGTGATTTTCCCTGAATAGGAAATTATCGTTTCAAGTAAATTGTGGAACATGTCTTTTTCTGAAATGGTAATGTTGGTGTATTATTTCTTTAGTGTACTTCTTTAGTGCTTTTTGAGGCGAAAACAAAAAAGGAATCATTTCAAAAGTGGAATAACTTTCTAAGAACTCCTAGGAAAACAACTATTAACTGACAGTCACCGGGTAAAGTTAAGTCTGTATTTAATGATTGATCAGTGGATTTAATCTGGATTCTGAGCTAACTAGAAGGTCTCCATTGACTTGGATGGTGCTGATCTCTGTTGAACATGCATAGTTCTGTCAAAAACTTCCTAACTTGGCTTTTGTTGGAACAAAGCCCAAAACCAGTTGATCTGCTGCTTAAAGAGGGAAATGAGGGCATGGCTGGGAGAAGGGTTGGCTCCAAAGACCCCCGCAGCCTAGTCTTTCCCCCCTCAGGTCCCATCTGTCTACCCAGATGCCTTTCTCCTTACTTCCTTGCACCCCTGTGATTCATAGCATTTTCAGTTTTCAAAGTCTCAAAAGCAGTTTGAAAAGGCAACTTGAATTTTAAATCTTAGTTTAGAGGTATTTAAAAAACCCGTCTAATGTTGATAAAAAAACGCACTCAAGTCTAATTGAAATTCGAATTTAAAGGTAGATAGATAATCCTGTAGGACTTTTAGTCCATCTCCATTTTTACTCTATGCGATAATTACTACTTTAAGTGCCTTTTCTCCCAGAGTACATGCAACTCCCCAGGGGAGAGACCTTATTCTTTTCCACTACATTATCACCAATGCTTCACGTATATAGGGCACTCGTGTCTCTTGAAAATATGAATGCAAGAGATGCCACACTGAGAGACGGAGAGAAGGCCACTTTAAAGATCTCCCACATGTCTGCTCAAGAAGTCATGCATTTATATGCTTGTTGATCTTCCAAAGAAGAATCCAAGTATTTGGCCATTATCCTAGATTATCTGGTTGATGTGCATTCTAAAAGTAATGTTAGGTTTTTAGTTTTAAAGATAGCCCTACTGTCCAAAGTATCAGGACTCTACAATTTGGTCCATAGTCATGGTTATCTATATTCTATCTAATGCAGTGATTTCACAATCTCTGCGTTCATTTTTGTACATATGTACTTTCGAAACTCTCCTTGGAATTTCATGTAGATATATTAGTTCTTAGGATCCCCTACCTTTGCTTTGGGTGGTTACAGCTCATCCTGGGATTCTGGGACATTTGTCATATGGGACTATTCTGGAAGGTAGCATATGATAAATTGACCTTCAGTTTTCAATTTTTTGTGGCATTGAAATTGACCCAGTTATATTCCTTGCTTCAACTCTTACCTATTGTTTGGTTTCCATCCTGTAATATAGGAACTGGACAGTCAACATAGTAACATAAAAATTCTTAGGAATCTGAAATTAGCAAAATGCTAACCTCAAGATATGCATTCTTAAATGTGACCTCATTGTTTGGGAGTTGTAGAACATGTTCAACATTCACAACATTTAGTTTGTTTTTTTAATAATAAGACATTGGTTTTATTACACACATGATAATGGATGATATGAACAAACAATGGAGAATCTGAATGTACAAGTCTTCAAGTAACAGAAGGATATACTGAAATCTAAGTAAAAATGAAACATCCTTTGGTATTTGGAAAGGAAGATAGAATTCTAGAGACTGTTTTCCTCATCAAATGAGAGCTAATAAGAACTGATGACTGAGATAGGTGGTAGAATTAACTAGGCCAACCATCCAATCATACAAGCTGACACAAATCACTTGAACGTACTTTTCAGGCTGAAAACATGGGCTCTGAAACCCATCAAAATAAATTTTACAGATGGTTTGACAAAATGTCATCACGTAGGATGCAAATCATTTTCTGTACTCTTAATACATATCTGTTTTTTGTCTTTTTTTAAAGGTTCCATCCTCAAGGTTTCTTGTAGTTCATAACTCTACTAACAGGAGTTAAAAAAATGAATCTATCTTATGCATTCCAGGATGGTCCCTGAAAAACATACATATAAACAAGCCCATGCTTCTTCCCTTGTTAGAGTGTATATTTATGAAATTGTATCTTAAAATGTTTTTGATATGATAGTGTTTTAATGATGTTTTAAGGATGCTCTCTCCTGGGGTGAGGAGGAAAATGAGAGAGTGTTGGCTATGCTTTAACATTGCTGATCTAATCTAGGCCATTGTCCTTCTCTACAGTCGGGGTATGACACCATTCCTGACTGGTCTCATATGTTACCAGGGAGAAGGTTAAGTACTGACCTTACAAGGATCAAATATCCACCAAATCACATAGTAGTTACAACCAAAATGGACTTGGACTGCATTAGGCACATCTTGGTCAACTGTCCCACCTGGACACAGTTGGGCAAGCCAGTTCCCTAGATAGGAGAAGGAGATGGGTTCCCATGCAACTATGTGAGTAGGGTTTTCAATGCACAGCATCTTGGGAGAAGGGTATTGATAAACTCTCTCATAGGGACTCAAGAGACATACTGTGTCTTGTTCAGGGGTTGATTACTCTATCAGCAAGGAATGGAACTGGGACTCCATCCTAGTGCCTTAACTCATTATATTTGCTTTTATGACACTACACATACCTCATGGCACTGGTGTACTGTTAGGTTTTGAAAAATTGGGTCTCCAAGGGAAAATGAAAAAGGTCTGATTTGTAGTAAATTCTCTCTTAATGGCCTATTTAAAGCTACCAATATGATGCCATTGTATGCAGAATAGGGGAGTGAGGCACACATAGCACACCATTATATAGTATTTTCACCATGCAGATGTATTAGACATAAAGGACTTCAAGCATATAGATAATAGTAAAATAATTGGCAAGTGATGATGTTGAGTATTACCTTTGTTTTTGATAATTTCATTGCAAATTTGTATAACTTAATTTTTAATAGCTAATATTTGGTTACTGGATTGTGAAATTTCTAAATATTTAATAATTGGCTCTCACGAGCCAGTACACATTGGCTTCAGAACACCATTGCCTGTTATTTGCATGAAGCCTAGGGATAATGAATATCAGCATTTTTTTTTTTAAAGATTTCATGTTAAGTCTACAACTTACTGTTTGTTACTTCTTGTTTATTTCTGTACTATAATAGCAATACTTGGATGACAAAAAGAAAAAAAGGGAGAATGTCAACTTCTTTTTGAAACTCTATGAAGGAGAAAAATCTGGAAAATTGAGCCAGACTTTGAAGCCAGGGCTGGAGAGAAGAACTAGGCAGGAACTGGGAGCTACCCCAAAATTAGGAAAGAAGTTTAGAGCCTGAAGCAACAAGCAAGAAGGCCTTGTGGTCCTGGACTGATTCCCAGAATAATTTTTCTCATTGCCAATCACCAATGTGTTTTTCCTAGACAACTCACAGAAATATATAGTGTTTTTATTTTAGTGCTATAAATTTCTACAGGCCTATTAAGACTTTACTTCCTCTTTTCCCACTTCCCTAGATGACTCAGAATTTTTAATTTCCACCATGTAAGATCATTTGAGCTTCATTCTGGATCACACCCAACTCTTCTCTCTAGCATACAACTCTTCTTCCCTGATACAAATTCTGAATCCTCAGCTGCCTATAAGAACAAGCTCTGCCAGGGTGGCCCTAAACCTCAGTTTGGCCACAACAACCTTTTCATCCTTTTCCCAAGCAAGCTGAGCCTGCCTGACTTTCTGGCTTGTGTTGGTGGCCCACTGTTCACCTAGTCATTCACACTTCAAACTTCTGAGTCCATACTTGACTTTTCTCCTTTCCCTCAGTGGCCAAGTCCAGTCCATTCTATCATTAAAAGGCCTTCCTCGTATGTCTCTTTCTAAGGAACTTTTTCTTTTATTTAAAAATTTTTCCAGCTTTTATTGAGATGTAATTGACATATAACCTTGTATAAGGTTAAGGTATACAGTGTGTGGATTTGATACACTTACATACCGGTGATTGCCACCATAGCCTTACCTAATACCTCCCATCAAATCATAGAATTTGTTGTGTGGTGAAAATATTTAAGATCTACTCTCTTAGCAACTTTCAAGTATAAAATGCAGTATTATTAACTATAATCACCATGCTGTGCATTAGAACCCCAGAACACATTGATGTTATAATTGGTAGTTTGTATCCTTTGACCAACATCTCTCCATCCCCCTGGCCCCTGGCCCTCAGCCCCCAGTAACTACCATTCTATTCTCTGTTTCTATGCTTTTGGCCTTTTTAGATTGCACATAGATGATATCATACAGTATATATCTTTCTCTCTCTGACTTATGTCACAATGTCCTCTCTGGAACTCTTTTTCTATGCAAAGGTCCCAAACCAACCACACAACAAGGCTTTTGTGTCCTATAATAACACACTGCAATAATTTCCCCTCTTTCCTCTTCACTCCTGATTCCTCCACTCTGCTCAGTTTTGGGGGTTTATTTTCCTCCATTGTCTACCTAAAAGCTGTCATTGCTTCCTGACTCTAACCCAGATGACTTCTCCTGGCTCCACAGTCTTACGTTCCTGCTGTCAGTCCCATGACTCCAATCTTTACCCTACACTAGTCGAAGCCATTGTTGTTTGTTTTTGTTTTTTTTTTTTTTTTAAGATTTATTTATTTATTTTAGAGAGAGCAAGCAGGGAGATGGAGGGGAAGGGGCAGAGCAAGCTAATCGTCAAGCAGACTCCCTGCTGAGCGTGGAGCCCAATGTGGGGCTGATCTCATGACCCATGAGATCAGGACCTGAGCCCAAACCAAAGTGGGCGCTTTAAATGACTGAGCCACCCAGGTGCCCCAAAGTAACTGTTTTCTGAGTATGCCTTTCCCTTTTCCAACTCCCAGTTTGACCCATTCTACTGTTTCTGCTTGGAATTACTTTTCACCAATTACATCACTTTTTCCCTGGCCTCAGCTTTCCATCCAGATTCCATCTTTCCTCTTTTCAAACCTCCATGGAATCATTTGTTCATCTGCCTTCTGCCTTTTATAAGTCATTGGGGTAGTTATTTTAAACTTCTTCCTAGAAAAGGAAGACCACATCTTACATCTATTTTGCATTTTTGCAGTGCTCAGAATAGAGACATTTGCTGACTTGTTAAGATGAGCAGCCAGCCATGTTTTTGAGGGTTTCTTCCAGATTAACTTTGTTAGGGCCATGAGGGGAAAAAGAAAGTGCTTTGGAATGTCGATTGCCATGGTGGGAAAAATCAACAATAACAATAAGGTCATAATATGAATAGTTATCATTTATAAGTGTCTGCTCTGTTGTCAGATCCTTGCTAAGTGATCTCTGTATCTCCTGATGCTTATTACCCACCAAGGGATGCATTATATATGAGTAAACAGCTCTTCAAAGAAGCAAAATGATCTTTGCTGGAATTTCAACTCAGGACTCCTTTCAACCGAAGCTCCTATATGTCTAGTCTCCATTTGGAAAGGATGTCACCACCAGCACATAAAAGTCTGGGAATGGGAGGATGACCCCAGCACTCTCTTTGTGGTCTCTGCCAACCCACTGCCAATTCTTCTGCACAAACATTTAAAATTTGCACTGCCATTTTGTGCCACATGTCACTTGATCTCAAGGATGGCATACTTTTGACCTCCTACTATGCAAGGCTGAAAACCCACCAGGCATGCCTAAGGCTGGTTCTTCTGGCTTGAGCCTTTTCACATCCTCTATCTTATGTACATGGTATGGGTATCACCTCAGAGAAAGTTCTTTATACTCAGAAGTGTGATAAAAGATAAAGGTTAAAGGCCAAGAGATATGTAAATATCAAATATAATAAAATCAATTCACCCTACATGTGTAAACTTCTATTGGGGTGAAGAACATGGATTAAGTATCTATAAATAAAATTCCAAAGTGCGACACCCGAAGTTGTCTTTCAGGGGATGTTTTACTAAATTTTAGACCACTGGCTAACCAGCTTCTGAGCTAGAAGCAGATGTTTCGGCTCAAGTGAGAGAACTTCCAGTGTTCACTACAGAGCAGCATGACTTTGTGCTCAAGGAGGTTTGTGATCCTATGGAAGTTGGAAGCTCTAAATTTTCCACTTATTTATGTACTTTTTAAACTTTATGAACAGTATGATATGGGAGAAAAGGGGCTTTGGGAATAGGCAGTATTTGATTCCTGGTTCCACCCCCAGTCACCTAGTCTCTCTGAACCTGAGTTTCCTCATGAGTAATGACGGTCTAAGTTTAGTTGAGTGGTTCTGTTGACTCTGTTCGGGCTTCGCTGGTCTAGGATGGTCTCGCTCACTTGTCTAGTGGCTGGCTGGCTGTTGGCTGGGATGAGAGAGTTGACCCAGCCACATGCTTCTCATCTCTCAGCATGCTAGCTTGAGCCTGTTTACATGGAGACTGAGTAGGGCTCCTAGAGAGCCAGCCAGAGAAAGTCACAAGGCCAGCCCAAATTCAAAGACGGGGAAGACAGACTCCATCTCTTGATGGGAGGAGCTACAAAGTCACATCATAAAGGGATACGGATATGGGATATGGAATGGAAATTGTGACCATTTTTGCAGTCGATCATATGATCACCTCAAGAAGATGTCAGTATTTTTAAAAACTGAGCACGTGCATTCCTTTCAGCCCTGAGACAGCATTCCTAGATATATACCTAAAGGATGTAATCATATGAGCTCAAAATATGTGTACCAGAATGTTCATAGCACCCCCATCCATAATGGCCTCAAACTGCAAACTACCCAAATACCCATTAGATTGCCTATTTAGAACAGATAAATCCGCTGTAGTATCTTCACACATGGAACACTTTGTGCGATGAAAATGAACAAACTACCACCACGTGCAATGATACGGATGAGGCTCACCCGCATAGCGTTGAAGGAAAAAGACAGACACAGACAAGTACAGATTTTCTGGTTCTATTTACATAAACTTCAAAACACAGTCAAAATCTATGTATTCTCTTAGAAATCATGACAGTGGTTACCTTTGGGATAAAAGGATTAAAAATGGTCCCAAGGCAGAGGGGGAACCTGAAGGGTTCTAGTCATCTTTTCTCCTTCCTCCCTCCCCCCTTCTTTCCTTCCTTCCCTCCCTCCCTTCTTTCTTTCTTACTCTTCCTTCCTTCCTTCCTTCCTTCAACTCTAGGTCCAACATGGGGCTTAAACTCACAACCCTGAGATCGAGAGTCATATGCTCTACTGACTGAGCCAGCCAAGTGCCCGGGCCATGTTCTGTTTCTTGATCTGGCTGCTGATTAAAGAGATGTATTCAGTTTACAAGAATTCATTGTGTTGTACTCTCATGAATTAAGCACTGTTTTGTATGCATATTTTACATCAGTTAAAAAGTTTATAAAAGGTGATATATTTGGGGCGCCTGGGTGGCTCAGTGGGTTAAGCCACTGCCTTCGGCTCAGGTCAGGGTCTCAGGGTCCTGGGATCGAGTCCCGCGTCGGGCTCTCTGCTCAGCAGGGAGCCTGCTTCCCTCTCTCTCTCTCTCTCTCTGCCTGCCTCTATGCCTACTTGTGATCTCTGTCTGTCAAATAAATAAATAAAAAATAAAATCTTTAAAAAAAAAAAAGGTGACATATTTGAAAACACCTATTCATATCAGGCTCCCAAATATTTATCTTTCCTCTTCATATTCCAAAAAGAGACTATTTGCATGGTAACAATTTCCATTGTCATATGTTTAGCATGGAACAGTCAATCCTTTATGTAAATGTAAATAAGACACCCAAAGATAATTGAAACAAGGGGCACATTAAAATATTATGCTTTTAAAGTACCCCTACTGTCTGAGATATGATCTTGGCTTTCAAAGTGCTGAATCTGTTATAACGGCTGGCTTGTAGTCTGTCTGGACAGAGTGTCTCAGCTGTGTTCAACCTTTTTTTCCATATGTTCAGATCAGTGAACTCAGGGTTATATCCAATTATAAGGTCAGTAGCCTTATCTCCCTTCCTTTTTCCCCCACTCAGAAGCTCATATTGGAATGTAAGAAACCAAGCATGACTTCATTACAGAGATAACTGTGCATTCTCTCTAATTTATAGCGGAGGAGAAAACCATTCCAAACTCTGGAGATACAATGGGGAGCTACACAGATTATATCCTTGTGCTAAAAGGCCTTTACATCACTCATAGTGATAAAATACTTGTAAGATATCCACAGTTAATTAGGATAATCAGTGTATTATGACAGGAAACTGACAACTACTAAACCAAAATCCGAGCTTGGTACTAATAGAGTGTTAGCTTGGAAAGAATTGGGTTTTGCTGTGGCAAAAATTCTCTCCCAAAATCAGAGGAATAAAACAATGAAGGTTTGTTTCTTGCTTTTGCTGCATGTTCACTAACAGCTGGGAATTTTGCTTTGATTCATTGTCAACCTGGGACCGATGTCAATCTGGAATGTCGAATGTTATTGTGGTATATTGGGATAGAAAACATAATAAAGCACACACTCTAGAAAAAGTTACATATGTCATTGTTGCTCACATTCACTGGCCAAAGCTAATCGTGAGGCCGCACCTAACTTCGGGTGGGGAGTGAATTTAAAACTACCACGTACTCAGAAGAAGAGAGAGTTAGAACTATTGAGGAACAATCTTAATGATTATCATACATCATGAATTTGCAGGTCTTAAGATAGCTTTCTTTCATTCTTGGTCACAGAATATACCTTGCTTCCTACCCTTACTACCCCTAATATATCTTGATAATCACAGGAAGGATTGACTGAGAACTCGAAAGTGAGTTAGCATAAATCTACCCTAGTATTATTCATAAGATGAATAAGGTGGAGGAGACCTTCCATAGCATCCAGTTCAATCCCCTTATATTAATGTTGGAGAAACTGTAACTCAGAGGTGACCTGCTTCAAATCGAAGAGCTATTTATGATAAAACTGGAACTCAGACTGAATTTAATGCTTTAATTCAAAGTGTCAGCCTTGTACGTAAAGGAAATAAACTGCATATTGCAATAATATTTCAAACGTTTATGATTTTGGCCAATTTCAGCCTTTGTTCATTCAATAACTATTTATTCAGCACTTATAGGCAACGAACTAGATACCGTAGGAAATAAAAGATGAATTAGCACGGAGTCTGCACGTGAAGTGGCAGAGTCTGAGAGAATCAACCAAGTAATGGGATATGTATGGTAAGAGTTGCAAAAGGAATAGCAAAGGTCACGTTTGCTCTCTACAAGATTAACTGTTAATGATAGCTGGTCAAGAGTTGAAACGCAGCGGGGCACCTGAGTGCCTCAGTCAGTTGAGCGTCTGCCTTCTGCTCAGATCATCATCCTGGGGTCCTGGGATTGACCTCCATGAAGGGTACCTTGCTCAGTGGGGAGTCTGCTTCTCCCTCTGCCTCTACCCTCCCCCTCTGCTGTGCTCTCACTCACTGTCTCTCTCAAATGAATACATAAAAACATCTTAAAAAAGCAAATAAAAAAATAAAATCAAAAGAATTGATATGCAACAGTCACCTGATCTTTGACAAGAGTGTCAAGAATGCACAACGGTGAAAGGACAGCCTTTTCAGTGAATGATGTTGGGAAAACTGGATATCACACATGCAAAAGAATATAATTGGACCCTTATGTTACACCATACGCAGCAATCAACTCAAAATGGTTTGAAGACTTGGACATAAGATCTGAAATGTAAAACTCCTAGAAGAAAACAGTGGGGAAAACCTTCATAACATTGGCCTTGGCAATAATTTCATGGATATGACACCAAAAGCATGGGCAACAAAAATAAAACAAAAACAGTGGGACTACATATAATTAAAAAGCTTCTGCACAGTGAAGGAAACAATCAACAGAATGAAGAGTCAGCCCAGAAGATGGGAGAAAATATTTGCAAACTATATATCTGATAAGGGGTTAATTCTCAAAATACAAAGAAATCCCACAACTCAATATTTAAAAAATACACAATGAATTGTTGAACATCATATAAAAAACTAATGATATACTATACATTGGATAACTGAATTTAAATAAAAATAAAAAAACCCTAGTAATTCAGTTAAAAAAACGAGCTAAGGATTTGGATAGACATTTTTTCCAAAGAAGACATACAAATGGCCAAATAGGTATATTAAAAAATGTTCAACCTTACTAATCATCATAGAAATGCAAATCAAGACCTCAATGAGATACCATCTCACACCTGTTAGGATGGCTATTAAAAAAAAAAAGGCAACAAGAGTTGGCAAAGATGTAGAGAGATGGAGTTCTCGCACACTGTTGGTGGGAATGCAAAATGATACAGCTGCTATGGAAAATAGTGTGAAGGTTCCTCAAAAAATTAGAAATAGTACTACCATATGATCTAGCAATCCTACTTCTGGGTATTCATCCAAAAGGACTGAAATCAGGATCTCAAATATATATTTACATTCCTATGTTCCCTGCAGCACTATTCATGGTAGCTAAAATGTAGAAATGAACCAGATGTGCATTGACAGAGGAGTGGATAAAGAAAATGTGGTTTATACATATAATGAAATACTATGCAGCCTTCAAAAAGAAGGAAATTCTGCAATATGCAACAACATGGATAAACATTGAGGACATTTTCCTAAGTGAAATAAGCCAGACACAGAAAAACAAATACTGCATGATTATACTCATACAAGGTGTTTAAGATGGTCAGATTCATAGAATCAGATCAGTAGAATGGTGGTTTCTAGGAGCTGGGGGGGAGAGGAGTTACTATAAATGGGCATAAAGTTTTATTTAAGCAAGATGAGTAAACTCTAGAGATCTGCTGTACAACGTTGTACCTATAGCTAGCCACTACGTATTGTACACTTAAAAATTTGTTAAGAGAGGATAAATTTCATGTTAAACATTCTTACCACAATAATACAATTTTAAAAAGAACTGATAAGCAATAAAATCTAGAAATACTAGTTATTACTTGTTGATTCTTTTCTGTGCACTACATACTCTTTTGAGGACTTTCATTTTTCAGACTGATTTAGGAATAATTGGTTTATATATTATATTAATCTTGTCATTTTTTCGGGTCCTTTATGCCATTCTATGACATTTCATAAACTCAACCAAAAGGGACTTGCACATGCATTGCTAAGTGTATTCCTAAGCATCTTTCAGTATTTTGTTGTTATTGATTGAAACATTTATATGCATTCTAATTGGACATGGCTAATGTGTAGGAGGTCGGTTGATTTTGGTGTGGTGATCTTGAACCAGCAATCTTGCTGAATTCTTTTACCAGTTCTCATAATGGTTTGTTGGTTATTCTGGATTTTTCAAGATGGTTATATAATCTACAAATTAGGTTCAGTTATCTCTTTGTTTCTCATTCTCATACCTCCTTTATTCTCTTTTGCTAGTAATTTTTCATTGGGTAGCCCCCCCCATTAAATATTCAGTGATAGTAAGGGGAACAGCGTAGCTAGTCTTTTCCTTGACTTTACTGGGTAACTCTTAAGATTTTACCAATAAATATGATGTAATATAGACTTTTTAAAGATATGTAATATAGGCTTTTTTTTTCTTTTTTAAGATTTTTTATTTATTTACTTGACAGACGAGATCACAAGTAGGCAGAGGCAGGCAGAGAGAAAGAAGGGAAGCAGGCTCCCCGCTGAGCAGAGAGCCCGATGTGGGGCTCGATCCCAGGACATTGGGATCATGACCTGAGCTGAAGGCAGAGGCTCTAACCCACTGAGCCACCCAGGCGCCCCTGTAATATAGGCTTTTTTATTATTATTATTATTTTTTAAATTTCTTTCTTTCTTTCTTTTCTTTTCTTTTTTTTTTTTTTTTTAAGATTTTTATTTATTTACTTGACAGACAGAGATCACAAGTAGGCAGAGAGGCAGGCAGAGAGAGAGAGAGAGGAGGAAGCAGGCTCCCTGCTTGAGCAGAGTCCGATTTGGGGCTTGATCCCAGGACTCTGAGATCATGACCTGAGCCGAAGGCAGAGGCTTTAACCCACTGAGCCACCCAGGCACCCAGTAATATAGGCTTTTTAAGAAGATGTTGATTTTGGTGTAAATGAAGGTCTTCTTTCTTTCAAGTTTTCTAAGAATTTTATGTTGAATGGATGTTGAAGTGTTTTCTTTTTGTTTCCACTGAGATAGCCAAATAAGTTTTCTCATGTAGCTTTTTTATGTAGTAGATTGTAGTTTTACATCTTACCAATTTTGCATTCTGAGTGTAAACAAATGCTACTAAATTTGATGTATTAATTTTAAAAACCACTATTGGATTTTATTTGCTAATATTTTATTTAGAATTCTTTTAAAAAAACATGTGCATCTCTAATTGCTTTTTCTTATACTCGTTTTGGCTGGTTTTGACATTAAATTCATACTAATTTTATAAAATGAGTTTGATACTTTCCTCTTCCCCCAGGTATCTGAAACAGTATAAATGTGTGTGTGTATATATATATACACACACACACACACACATATATATATATATATATATATAGAGAGAGAGAGAGAGAGAGAAAGAACATCGAGTATAAAGATATATATATATATATGTAACATATATACCATGTGTACATAACATATACATGTAACACATAGAACTATAATACATATATATGCACTGTTTGGGAAATTTTTATGGGCCAATCCATTGACCAGAACTCAAACTCAGTGACTATCCACATGTAATCACAAGCGAACCTGGGAAATAGTCTACCTGTGTACCCAGTAAGAAAGAAGAACACATATTAACACTAGTAGTCTGCTATAGTAGCTTAATACTGTTCTAGAAAATTTCCATTGCATCTACATTTTTGTATTTATTGGCATGAAGGTATTCATTGAATTCTTTATGATTTTTATAAATTTCTATTATATCTTTAGTTATGTGGCTATAATAGTATTTATTAGTGTAACCTCTCTTTATTTATTTATCAGTCTTGCTAGGAGCTTATTTGTTATTAATTTCTTTATTAAAGCTAGGTTTTTGTTTTGTTGAATCTTTTTATTGTTACTATTTTCTGAATTTCTGTGCTATCATTGTCAGGTTTTTCCTTTTGTTTTCTTGTGTCTAGTCTATCATTTATTTTCTAGTTTCTTGAGTTCTTTTATTGATTTTCCATCCTTGATGTTTCAAAAAGTTCTCTCTCTTTTTTTTCTTCATAAATCCCACCATACTCTTCCCCATTTGTATCACCAGTGGTGCTAAAGAAAGCTCCCGACCTGTCATACCAGGCATTTATCCTTGCCTAATACAAGGCAGACATACTAGGGGTAAGCTGTGGTAGCAATAATAGTAAGAAGCCTGTGGTTCCTAGACAAACTTACTGTACCCTAATCGTAGAACCTTATCAGTATAGATAGCTAAACAGCAAAACTAAATCAGAAATGAAAAGTAACCCAAAGTACACAATCCTCTCCCATCACACAGTTCCTTTTACTATACTAAGCAGGAATATTACCCAAATCACTCGGTTCCTAACCATGATTTCTTCCCGTTCTACAGTAACACAATCACATACCTGCATCTCAATTATACTTTAGTTCCTTTGTTTCCAACTAGGTTGTGCGTATAGTGTACCCACATCCACAGATACTCAGAAGAAGGCTTTAAACTGTTTTGCCAAAGCACAAGATACAAAAACAACACATTCAAGAACAACTCTAGCTGTAGAAATATACAATGATTGTGCCGAATCATTACCTATAGAAAAAGGTAGGACAGTTGAAAGATGTTGCACAATATGGAATTAGTCTTGTAGGGATCCATGGGGGAGAGTCGCTGGGAGATAAGAATGTGTATGTTGGCCAAGAGTATGTGGGAATGAATTCTTAGTTTGGAGTTGGGGGTGATTTGTGAGATCCTTGGTGGTAGAGGACATGGTCTTATGCACATCCGCATTTATCCATCCTGGTCTTGGCTCTTGGAAGATTCTCTGGGTATTTTTTTTTGTGGTTGGTTAACAATCAGAATTGAGGAAAGGGGAATGTCAGTGTGGTCAATTCTGCAATAGCTTGGAAGGTTAATATACACGGTCAGAATTTTGCAATTATAGAATTGGAAGGAGTTATACATGTTAGGCTGGAAGAGGATCTAGGAATAGGGGGCTCGAGCCCCTTATTTCACAAGTGAGGAAACTACAGCTCAGAAATATAAATCATGGCTCTCATAGAGGAATATAACTGATTAAAATGAATAATTATAGGGAAATTCAGGCCTGTAGGGCCATTTTGTGGTTATAGGAACTTTGGATACATCCAAATTTGAAGTATTTTTGGAAACCTCACTCTAGGTCTGGAGTTGGCAAATGATGGCCTGTGGGCCAAGTCCAACTGGACACTTATTTTTGTAAATAAAGTTTTTTTTTTTTAAAGACTTTATTTATTTATTTGTTTATTTGACAGAATGAGAGAGAGAGAGAGAGAGAGAGAGAGAGAGAGATATCACAAGTAGGCAGAGAGGCAGGCAGAGAGAGAGAGGGAAGCAGACTCCCCTCCCTGCCGAGCAGAGAGCCTGATGTGGGGCCTGATCCCAGGACCCTGGGATCACGACCTGAGCCGAAGGCAGAGGCTTAACCCACTTAGCCACCCAGGCGCCCTTGCAAATAAAGTTTTATTAGAACACAGCCGTGACCATACAATACAATATTGTACCGCTGCTTTTATACAGCAATGGCCGAGTTGACTAGTTGAATAGTGGCATACACCATATGGCCCACAAAGACGAAAATATTTACTATGTGGTCCTTTACCAAAAGGGTTTGTGGACCCCTGCCCCAGGTAGTCGTCTTCTCGAAGCTGTCTTTTATTACACAGCTAATCTAGGGTGCCTGCCTTGATTGCTTTTCTGAAACGAAAATTAATTTGACAATTGTTTATAATTTAAAGAGCGACCCAACAGGCTATTTTGGGGACACAAAGGTATTGATGTAAAACTTAAGAGCCTCCAAAGTAACTGTTTGCAAGAAACCAACCTTTCACAGATTGGGGCTTGCGGGTTTTCCTGCGGATGAGGGAGATGGATGTTGGGAAATAAGCCAAACCAGGAAAAGTCATCACAAAAGTAATTTCCAGTGATCCTATAACATTAGAGTTCATTGCCTCAAGAGCGGCATTGCCTGGATGCATCTTCAGACACTGCTCATTCAGCCAGATTGCCCTTTTGAAAGGCACTGGAATTTGCCCTTTTGAACACAACACCCCTCCGCAGCTGGGGAAGTGGAGCTCGTTATGGGTGAGGGCTTGCTGGAAGGTTCGTATGTAATCCACTGGCAGGGATGGTGCTCGGAGGAAAGAGGACAGGGAGCTCAAGTCCACAGCCAGTTTCGAACGCTGCCTCATTAGTGGCAATTAGCACTCAGTCATGCCCGGGAGATTGTCTCCATAAAGCAGGTCAAATCAATTACTGCCTGCCTCGTAGACCAAGGAGGAGGCTCTCGCGGACGGCTCCAGCTCCTTCTGGGTTTTCGCGTCTGAGACCAGGAATGCTTTTGATGACACTGTCACACCTTCTCTCCAGAGAAGGGCTTCCCTCTTTCCTTATGCTCTGTGTGCACAAAGAAATATCGCAGCCGTCAAAAAAGGCCCATCAGCATCTTCGAGGTTTTGGTTGCCGGAGAACTAGGGCCAACTTCAAGGATGCTGGAAACTTTGTGACTTTGTGAATGGATGCAGGGACCCGGAGGGGTTTGCTCACGGTGAGAGGGACCGAAAGTGGATGAGTTCTGCACGTGACATGGATGCTAATTCCTCTCCCTGGCACATAGATAAACGGGCTTGAAAGAAAATCAAAGAATTGATCATGCCCTTGCTCGTGGCTAAACGGGTGACAGCGCTTTTGTCTTTTTAGGTGATGGCGAGGGTCAGCCAAGGTGCCTCATGAGCTTCTGGGAAAAAAAGATGATGCAAGTGCCGGACGGGGTCCTGGTGTGGCTTCTTCACAGCTGGCGAATGTGGCCAGAGGTGCTTTCTGTCCTGTTTCACAGCCCGAGCCCTGAGAAGAGCAAAGCAGACTCCTTGGGAAAGAGCTGGAGACTTCTGCTTTTGACGTATCATCTTATGTCAATAGCACTTTGGGTAATTTTCAGTGGGTGTTTGCAGTAAGGCTCTCTCTGACTATCACTTGGCATTTATCTAGTTCCTTTGCTCTGATGCTGAATACGCTTTACAAGTGCCAGGGGCTGGTCTTCTTTAGAGTGGCCATGTGCTGGAGGAGGATAGAAAGCTTCTCTTCACCTGCCCTGGGTCATCGATGAAGAAAACTCCCTAGGCCACCTGCCACCCCTCCCAGAACACCTCTCTGAGGCCTCACTGGTGGTCAGCAGAGGGGTGGGGGGCAGCGCGGTGGCAAGCTCAAGGGCAGAGACACCCTGAGGCGTGGCTGGGGTTCTGCGTTTGCCTCCTTGGTCTCAGCTCACCAAACGTCCTCCAAAAAATATACCACCCAGGGGGAAACAACAACAGCAAAAACCCAGTGTCTTTGTGCTATGCTGAGTTTATGGCACCTCCTTTCTTCTGGACCAGACTGCCGCCCTTAAGTCCCTTCGGTACTGAAATTCACCAGCACAAAGCTTTGGTGGTATTTCTCCAAATATCTGAGACTACCCTCATGACAGTCACCGAGAGGGCTTGTTGAAAGTCAGATGGCCAGGTGCTTCCAAAACCTACTGAATCTGAATCTGAGGGTAGGGCATTCCCACAATTCTCACAGCCACTGAAGTCTGAGAAGTGCTTGTTTGGTTTCCTAAAGGCACGACGTTTCGCTTATGGTCAGGAATCCTGAGAATATGGGACTTTCATCTATGCTGTGGGTGATGCTCTCATTCAGGGTTTTCCAAATCTGTACTCTTTAGCGGGAACCATTCTCTGATTCAGCCTTTTCTCTGGCCAGTGTTCCCAGGACAGAGGAGTTGCTAGGCTAGGTCAGGACTCGGGGCGGCCACAAAACCAGACCACAAGGAGCTCTTGAGGCTCTGGGTTCCCAGTAAATTATGGAGGTTTCCATGGAAAGGAGGACAGAATTTGGGACAAGCAAGGTAGAGATGGAGGGGTGGGCTAGGAGCTGTGGTCAGGAATCCAGTCAGCTAAGCCAAGACACCAGCATCCAGAATGCTGTGACATGAAAATGAGTCTGAGTGTTTCAACAAGGCTCCCTAAATGAAGGCTTCCCAACATGGATGGGGTTGGGCCCACTTCATCAGACCCACTTGCACGTGGCCCTGTGCTTGCTCCCACCAAGGTCCTGTCAACTCACCTGACAGCTTTAACATCTGCGTTGTTAGCTGCTTACCCATAGTCTGATGGCCCCACTGTGTTCCAGGCACAAGCTCTGAGCCAAGGACTCTAAGATGAGGAGACAGGGTTCCTGCCCTTGAAGGACATCGGAAGAGACTAGATGGGTGAACGAGTTGCACATTTCCTTGGGTAGCCAAGGAAATGTGCAAACTTCTCCTCTCAGCACCTTCACTTGCCTTCTATTACAGTCATTTCCAAGTGTATTTCCCATCTGAATCTCACCATCAATCAGAACTGTCCATGTGAGGCCACAGCTCACCTCACCTTGGGGCCTGATGTCTTTATCAGCCCTACCTCTAACTCTCTCTCACCTATTCCCCAATGTCATGCTGGCATTTGTTCTCTCCCCTTTCTTAATTTTTCCTGACTGGTCTGGAATTTGCTTGTCCTTTACTACTTTTCACTCTGGGTGCACCTTTTTTTCCCAGATATGGACCCTCAACTCTATGGTCAAATAATTTTCGACAAAACAGGAAAAAATATACAGTGTAAAAAAGACAATCTCTTCAATAAATGGTGCTGGGAAAACTGGACAGCTATATGTAAAAGAATGAAACTAACCATTCTCTTACACCGTACACAAAGATAAACTCAAAATGGATAAAAGACCTCAACATGAGACAGGAATCTATCAGAATCCTAGAGGAGAACATAGGCAGTAACCTCTTCGATATCAGCCACAGCAACTTCTTTCAGGATATGTCTCTAAAGGCAAAGGAAACAAAAGCAAAGATGAACTTTTGGGATTTCATCAAGATCAAAAGCTTCTGGGGGCACCTGGGTGGCTCAGTGGGTTAAAGCCTCTGCCTTCGGCTCAGGTCATGGTCCCGGGGTCCTGGGATTGAGCCCCACATCAGGCTCTCTGCTCGGCAGGGAGTCTGCTTCCTCCTCTCTCTCTGCCTGCCTCTCTGCTTACTTGTGATCTCTGTCTGTCAAATAAATAAATAAAATCTTTAAAAAAAAAAGCTTCTGCACAGCAAAGGAAACAGTCAACAAAACAAAGAGGCAACCCACGGAATGGGAGAAGATATTTGCAAATGACAGTACAGACAAAACATTGATATCCAGGATCTATAAAGAACTCCTCAAACTCAACACACTCAAAACAGACAATCATATAAAAAATGGGCAGAAGATATGAACAGACACTTCTCCAATGAAGACATACAAATGGCTAACAGACACATGAAAAAATATTCATCATCACTAGCCATCAGGAAGATTCAAATTAAAACCACATTGAGATACCAACTTACACCAGTTAGAATGGCCAAAATTAGCAAGACAGGAAACAACATGTATTGGAGAGGATGTGGAGAAAGGGGAACCCTCTTACACTATTGGTGGAAATGCAAGTTGGTGCAGCCACTTTGGAAAACAGTGTGGAGATTCCTCAAGAAATTAAAAATAGAACTTCCCTATGACCCTGCAATTGCACTCCTGGGTATTTACCCCAAAGATACAGATGTAGTGAAGAGAAGGGCCATCTGTACCCCAATGTTTATAGCAGCAATGGCCACGGTCGCCAAACTATGGAAAGAACCAAGATGCCCTTCATTGGACGAATGGATAAGGAAGATGTGGTCCATATACACTATGGAGTATTATGCCTCCATCAGAAAGGATGAATACCCAACTTTTGTAGCAGCATGGACAGGACTGGAAGAGATTATGCTGAGTGAAATAAGTCAAGAAGAGAGAGTCCATTATCATATGGTTTCACTTATTTGTGGAGCATAACAAATAGCATGGAGGACATGGGGAGTTAGAGAGGAGAAGGGAGTTGGGGGAAATTGGAAGGGGAGGTGAACCATGAGAGACTATGGACTCTGAAAAACAATCTGAGGGTTTTGAAGGGGCGGGGGGTGGGAGGTTGGGGTACCAGGTGGTGGGTATTAGAGAGGGCACAGGTTGCATGGAGCACTGGGTGTGGTGCAAAAACAATGAATACTGTTATGCTGAAAAGAAAAAAAAAAAAAAAGATTTATTTATTTATTTATTTATTTGCCAGACAGAGATCACAAGTAGGCAGAGAGAGAAGAGGAAGTAGGCTCCCTGCTGAGCAGAGATTCGATCCCAGGACCCTGGGATCATGACCTGAGCCGAAGGCAGAGGCTTTAGCCCACTGAGCCACCCAGCCGCCCCTGAGTGCACCCTTTTGATACTCCGTTCTTGATTTCTAGAATTTCTTTTCCCCATGAACTTATATGGACTAAGTCAGGTCACTTCAAGTGCCTGGGTTCCATTTGTATTTGCTTTTTCCACTCGCGTGCAGTGATCATTGGTGTAGAGAAGGTCTTGGAAATGTATTGGCTGAGACCGCTTTGAATCTATCTTCTGTGGCCTTGGCCTGACCCTTGCAATGGCTCGGCTATTCTCTTATTTGTGTTTCCTTTCTTGCTTTTGCAGACATCTTCTCCACCTTTCAAAGCCTCAGTATCACTTCTGTCTCCCTCACTCTGAGTAGATGAACTTGTCTCTTTTGTTCTGCAGAATATATAGAAGATTCAGGCAAACTTGCTAATTCCCCTTCTTCTAGGTCATGGTGTCTTCACTGGCTCCAAATTTGTATTTCTAGTTCAGTCACCTCTTTTGTCTCAAAAATCATCTCATCCTTTCAAGGCTAACTCTTGCATGTACGTTTGATGAGAGAAAACTTCATAATCAGATATTTTTTGGAAGGCCAGTATATTATACTTCCTCCTTTAGGGATTTGCATGGCACATTAGCATACTTTAAGCTTTGAGAAATTGTTCAGTAATAAAAAAAATGTTTAACTTTGTTTAAACCAATGTTTGTCATTAACTATAGAACACTTTTTTTTTTTTTTTGGCAATACATATTAATACTCTGGGCAACTCATTTTGGAAAACATTACTGAAACATGTAGAAGCTTGAGAACTTATTTTAACAATCTTTTCATCCTATCTTCCAGTATAAACCCCTTTCCTTATGACCTGGTGTCTTTTTGCAAATAATTGATCTTCAGTAAATGTTTGCTGAATGAGCAAATGAATGAGTCTATCTGCTCAATAGTATTTGGGATGCCTAGATGGCTCAGTCAGTTAAGCATCTGACTCTTGGTTTTGGCTCATGTCATGATCTAAGGGTCATAAGATTGAGCCCTGTGATGGGCTCCTTGCTGTACGTGGAGCCTGCTTAAGATTCTCTCTCTCTTTCTCCCTCCCTCTGCCCCTCCCCCATGCTTGCATATTTTTCTCTCTCTCTTAAAAAACAATGAGTATTTATTGAGTTATTAGCTGTATTCTAGACACTGGAGATACAGTAATGAATAAGACACAAAACCTCCTGTCCCCAAAGAGCTTCCTTTTGAGGGGAGGAAGCCAATTATGGATAGATGAATAGATAGAAGAATAATGTAAAGTGATGACAGGACTCAGATAGCAGTTTTGATGGAAGAGGGGTATCAAGAAGGACCTCTGTAGGGGCGCCTGGGTGGCTCAGTGGGTTAGGCCACTGCCTTTGGCTCAGGTCATGATCTCAGCGTCCTGGGATCGAGTCCCGCATCGGGCTCTCTGCTCAGCAGGGAGCCTGCTTCCCTCTCTCTCTCTCTGCCTGCCTCTCCGACTACTTGTGATTTCTCTCTGTCAAATAAATAAATAAATAAATAAATAAATAAATAAATAGAAGGACCTCTGTATAGAGGTAACATTTGAGCCGAGGCCAAAATCAAGTGGAGGAGTGAGATACTGAAATATTTATAGAAGGAGGATGGCAGACAGAGGGAAAAGCGAGGTGTGTTGGTCTTAACGTATGTCTACAAATTCTTTGGTAATCTCTCTTCCAGAGAGGGAACTTTACTACCCATCCCCCTGAGTATGGGCTAACCTAGTGACCTCTTTCTTACAAAGAGTACACGGCAGAAGTGACGCATGCTTTCTGAGACTAGGTCATAAATGGCATTGCCGCTTCCTCCCTGACTTTTCTCTTGGGTCACATGCTCTGGAGAAAGCCAACTGCCATGCTGTAAGGACACTCAGACCTCCCCTCTTCC
The DNA here is from genome assembly GCF_030435805.1 of Mustela lutreola. Taxonomy (NCBI): domain Eukaryota; kingdom Metazoa; phylum Chordata; class Mammalia; order Carnivora; family Mustelidae; genus Mustela; species Mustela lutreola. The sequence continues at coordinate 10,363,112 of NC_081308.1, forward strand.
ATGCTCCTCCGGCTTGATGTACATCTAATCTTGAGCCGACCAAAATTGTTCAGCCCTTCCAAACTCCACTTGGTTGGCACAATCTCTTGTGTTGAGCCTACTTCAGCCTGTGAAATAGAAATCAACCCGAATCCAACGTCCTTTCAAAGCTGAAAAGATTAATCTCTGTGGTGTTGGCAGGATCTGAATTGAAGGGTAAGCAAACAGCAGCAAGGGATTATAAATCCCTGCTTGCTCCAACTATAAACCAATCTGTCCACAGCAAGAAAGCATTTAATAAAGGCTTTCATTGTACTGGAGGAAATGGAAAATTATACTCCATGAGCGAATGGTCTGCCAGCAACAGCCCGGAATCAGCAGCATGGACGCCTTTTAATAGTTTTAAAAAATCGATAACTTTAGTTTTTTTAATTAAATTGCTATAAGTGGGAAGAACACTTAATTACAGCTTCTATTCCTCCATCAAATGTTCTCCATGAAGAACTAGTATAATCATATTTGGATTCTTCCCAGACAACATACTTATGTATTTTTCATCACATTAGTGGGCTGAATTCTGGTTTTGGTGGCCTAGAAACAAAAATGAGAACAAATGGGAAAAAAATAACAAAACGGAAGCCTACCTAGACAGCATCTGTGATGTCATAAATCCCAACTTGGGCACTAAGGTAAGGATGGGGGTAAAAAAAAAAGAAAAAGAAAAAAACCCCCACAAGATTTCAAACAGCAGCCACAGCACATCCTGTTCCTATTCTAAGCAGGAGCAGGCAAGAATTGGCCAATGTCCAATCTTGAGAAAGCACCTCGAGATTTTTAATATGTTGGTGAGAGCAGTGGGTGTTCTCAGGGTTGAAATGCTAGCGTGGTGCTTCTAAAAATATCCGAATGCAACGCAAGTCCCCTCTTCAGTTACTCTACTTTAATTAGAGTCTCTCTTCTGTGTATTTCTTATTTGTGCCACTTTCTTCTCATTTTTCGCATCCTCTCGCTGTCCTGGGGACTCTCCTGCGTGAATGCCGGTGGTGATGCTCAGCGGTACTGACAGGCTGCCACGCGGGGCACCGCCACTCTGCCCTGGAGCCTAGCTTACACCAGCACCTTGCTCCGATTCATGATCTAAAAAATTCCCCCTGCTCAGGTATGACAGATTTGACCCTGCGCAGATGCTTGCCGCAGCTTAAAGAGCCCCCACCTTCCTTACTCGTCATGACTCATTTTCTGAAGCGACAGACCCTGAATGCCAAGTAAATAAAACCCTCCAACTTAAAAAACAAAACAAAACAAAACAAAAAGGTCTTTATCTCACATTCGAGCAAGATCAACATAAGTCACCTTGCCAGGTTATGGATGATGACCTTCGTGCACATGGCGGGAAGCCATCCCTTTCTTGACGGCTACACAGAGATGTGACTCTGTCACCTGGGTTGCGAGAAGCCCAGGAAGCTAATGCAGGTTCAGCATGTTTAGTAAGTTAAGTTTAGACCCACCCTAGCAGTTTTCTTTAAAATCATAGTGTGTCGTGGAGGAAGTGAGGCACATGGGTTGAGAAGCTGTGACGTCATCCACCAGAAATAGCACATGGGGCGTGGCAGGTAACCCTTTGCCGCTACCTCAGTGCTGTTCCTTCTGGAAGACACGCTTCATCTCACAAAAGGCAGGGCCAATTCTCTTTTGTTTATTTTTCTGTTTTAGACCCAGTCTTCCCAGCCTAAAAGCCCCTCCCTAGGCTCACAGGAAAGGCACCAAGATGAACAGATCACAAAGTGAGTCCTAGAACTCATACTCACAGAAGTGAAAACTACAGCAGGGAAAAGAGCAACCTTATAACAATATAGGAAAGCTTCTTTCTCTCACCCCACGTGTACAAAAGGAAAGCTGTTTGTATGGTCACGAAGAATGGGTTCATGCAGCAGAGACCTCCTCTGAGTGTGTCTACACTTGGCAGCAGGACAAGTGCCCCGTTTGCCAGCAAAGGCCACCTCTTGGCAGATGGTTGGAAGAAGTCTGGGCTGGCCTGACACTTCCTTCTGTCCTCACCCCTCTGCAGCACCCACAGTTTTGCCTGTTGAGGTTGGGTTGGGACCAGTCTCTTGCTTTTGTATGTCCTTGGGAAGAATGATTGTTTATAGCATTAACAAGGAATATTTTTTTGTGATGACATTCGTCATTTGTTTACCAGCACTTCTCTGTCAGTCTTCCCTCGGAAATCCCCGAAGAGGGAGACCATGCCTCCCTTATTCAGTGTCTCTCCCAAAGAGTGATCTGGGTGAGAGGTCACCATCTCAGCCAATGGCCCATGAAGCATGTCAAAATTTGGATGAGACAGACTCGGAGAGGAGTGATATGGTGGATTCTTCTCTGTATTGGCAGCTGTCAATTACCATTGACACAATGGAAAGGAAAAGGCTCACTTTCCCAAAACACAGATTAATGAAAGGGAATCCAATTGCTGTGGGAGATTTTTTTTTTTTAATTAAGGGAAGAAAGCATACATTCAGGAACAGGATCATACTTGCAAAAGTCAGAGGAAAAAGGAAATATGAAAAGTATTGCCTCTTCCAAGAAATTGTACATGATAAAATTCAGAACATGCCATCTGACACAAATCTATTTTAGATACCTTCTGTGATTCTGTGGTAGGTAACTGGCTCTGTTAGCCAACCTTGCCATTGCTAAAATGCACGGGCTGCTCCCTTTCCTTCACGCCCCCATCAAACCACCCCCCCCCCGGAAAAACCCCAGGGGTAGGACCTGGGTGATTCCAATGTGCAGTCATGGTTGAGGACCAGAAGCTGAGAACTTGTGCTAACTTTCTGTGCCGAAGCCAGAGCCTCCAAAGGTAAAATGACACAGATCTATTTATCTTTCATATCTCCTTTGTGAAAAATGGTGCCTGCGTTTTAGCTAGGTTAAACGTATCAGAAGCCTTGCCTTAGTCCCTGAGATTGAAGTCCATTTCGTATGACAAAGCCATCCCTTGAAGGAACGCTGATTATAAAAGTGGGTAGTTCTCTAATAGTGAGCAAAATGTGTACAGAACTTTGGGATGCCGCCTTCCCATCCTGGTCTCATGGTCTTCTAGCTCACTGAGCTGCGAGACTAGAAGGAACTATTCGGAGCTTCTCATTTTAAGTATCTGTCACCATTTGTGGGTGTCTTTAGCGGCTTGCTGCCTTTTCCCATCTTTGGGACTGTCACCAGTATGTCTCTTGGGCCAGTTCATCATCTTTGGGCTTCGTCACCTATACTTACTCTGAAAAATCTCCAGAAGGAGATAATGTTATCATTTTTCTCTAATGCACTCATTAGCTTTCCTGGCTTTTAATGATGACCTGGCTCTCATAGGAATAAAGGTAATCTGGAAAACTCACTCATCACGAAGGGCTAAGATCCTTGTGGGTTGACATCGCCACGCCATTTGCGCACAGAGAGCAGTGCTTTCCATTCACTTAATACAATAAGCAGTTGAGTCTTTTCGTGCCAGGCTCCATGCCATTGACTGCAAATACACTGGTGAACGAGGCATTGCACGGTGCCTGACTTCAAAGAAGTGACCTCCTGATGGACTTCTCATGACAAAAAGGGACTAGATTATTAATTTCGGAATTTCAGGCATTTAGAGAGAAATTTTGGAGTCATCTTGGATTTCCTTATATCATTGTATACAGGATACCAAACACTACTGTCAGTAAGCTTGGCCCCATAGCTCCCTTTTGCACATCTGAGAGATGTTTATATAAATGTAACTGTGTGCACACACACAACCGGTTTGGAATATTATTTGAATTGCTGGCTAAATACAAGTTTTAAGACAAAGAACATCTTATTTAAAAAATGACTACCAGTACCTTCAGCTCCCCTTCTCTCATTCTTCTGTCACTCTGGTATTTAGTTGAGCCTGTAGAAAAAAGAATTGTCAAGGCCCCTGCCTTGATTTGCTCTCACAAGAGCCTTAAGGCTTCGAACGTCTGGCAATCAGTTCACTCCAGGCAGTTGGACTCAAGAGATGGTTGATAAGCTTTTGAAGAAAACAAATCTTAGCAGGTTACGGAAGGGAAAAAATGAAAGACAACATGCAAAGCATCACTGGAGTGGCATGGTGCCGGGGCTGCTGGGGTCGCAGGGCTAAGCACTCGGACGAATCATTCTTGTTTATCATTTAGTAAGGTCATTGCTTGACATTTCGAGACTCTACTGCCTAAATTGTATTTTTTCCTTCTTTCCCCTGTGTTGTTTGTTTTCCTGAATCTCTGAGAAAATGAAGTTTTACTAAGTCCATTTTTTAAATGTTGTGCTTGATTTTAACTCTCAGCATGAAAACCGTCTAGAATCATAGCACTTAAGATATATTATACTGTGTTACTAAGGAGAAAATTTTAATAAAACAAGAATCATTTGGGAGAATGAAAGCAGTCTTTTGGCAGTTTTAGCACCTTAATAATTTCATCTATTTTTATTTATCTATTATCATCTATCAGTCATTTTATTTCCCTTAGCATATATACCTTTATGCTTAATATAACCAGGAGTTACGTAGGGGTATGATGGTTACAAAGATGAATGGCCTTCTTTACTAGTGTTCATTTTTGTATAGTCCAGTGTTTTACCTAAAAATGACCAAACCTGTGTTGGGGATGGTGACGTAAAGTCTGTTTCTGACACAGAGGATGCACACAGTAGCAGGGGATGACAGCTAAAGGGCTCTTTTCTAAAGCCAGCAAGAGCATGGGTGCCTGGGACAGCTCTTGTCGGTACCTCTGGATAGTGGTGATCAATGAAGATATCATTATTAATTAGCTGCTCTGGGCAAGGCCCTCATGTAGTACATTTTCAGGGATGGATGGATCATAGTCCTTTCCTTCCCATTTCTAAAAGAGCCTAGGATCCAGGTGGAGACAAATGGACAGTAGAGGAGATAGTGCTGACCCCAACCACACTTAGCCAGGGGAGTCTGAAGGACACAGAGGAAGGAACACAGGATCAGAAGCTGAGTAGGGGGTAATAGATAGGTGCTGAGGAGCTATAGGGCATTCTAATGAGGTCACATGGCTGCCAGGGAAAGCTTGAGAACCAGAATGTTCCTTGGGCCCAGTGGCTGATGACCTAATGGGCACCATGCCATGCTGTAATGACTAACACCTGCTCCTCTTCTCCATCGAGGTCAGCAAACTTCTTCTGTAAGAGGCCAGGGAGCCAAGATTTTTGGTTTTGTGGAGCATGCAGCCATTCAATTCTGCTATGTTAGTGAAAGCAGCAATAGACATTATGTAAATGAATGGGTGTGGCTGTGCTCCAATAAACTTTATTTATTTTTAATTTAGATTCCATTAGCCAACATATAGTAGACTGTCAGTTTCAGAGGTAGCGTTCAATAATTGTTCAGTTGTGTATAACACCCAGTGCTCATCACATCACATGGCCAATAAAGTTTTATTTACATAAACAGGTAGCAAGCCAGATTTGGGCTGTGGGCTTTCATTTGCTGTACTCTTTTCTATTCTACAAATCTCGTATTTAGTTGTCCCCTTTTTTTTCTTTGTAGCCAGTGGTAGTGAAGCAGCTATTTTCTAAAAGGAAACTTAACTAAGAAATGAAAACAAACTAGCCCATGTAAGTCAGCTTAGAAGATTAGTGTTAGAGCAGCACCTAGATGGCACAATGGGTTAAGCATCTGACTCTGGGTTTTGGCTCAGGTCCTGCTCTCAGGGTCATGAGACTGAGCCCTGCACCAGGTTCTATGCTCAGAGGGGAGTCTCATTGTCCTCCAGACTCTCTTTCATTCTGCCCCTCCCCCTATGAACAGGTATGCATGTGGGTTCTCTCTCAAATAAATAAACAAATCTTTAAAAAAAAAAAAAAAAAGGGAAGATGAATGTTAGAGAAAAAATCATGGACCAAACAGAATCCCTAGATGAGGTTGTCTCTAGTTTACCTGGCCCTTTTTTGGCTCTAACTCCATCTTAACAAACTCCAGTTTTCAGCTTACTTCCAAGGATGAAATGACCTGTTATATCCTGGGCTCAGTGAATGGATAGAAGTTATCTGATTTACCCATGCTCTGTCTGAGCCTCATCTTTTGGGCATGACCGAGGTAGGGTGGAATGTCCCCTAGAGTCACCAAATCACATCTTCACAGTGTATATTATTGTAAACATGCAGTGAATTCTTATTCGTTAATTCCCAGCAAGAGTAGAGGAAGCATTTCCTCAGAAGTCATGATCCATATTATGTACAGTGACAAAGCTCATTCTTTTAATGTAGTGCATAAATAAGACATTATTAATGATATGTAGGTAGATTATATTAGAGAGTGCATAATATCTTCAAATTTAGCATTCTATTTCCCACACAACAGTATGAATCCATCAATCTTTATGGAATATAGGGTACAACGATAATTTATGATTCCTAAGTCCTTAATAGACAATAGCTCTTTCTCATACAGGAGATGGAAACAGCACCAGTAGTATTAACAGAGAGAATTTCATATAAATAATATTCCCAGGCATTGGAAAACTAAAAAGGCAAAAAGGAAACACATATCGTGGAGGTAGCAACAGTGGGAAGTACAACCTCTATGACTCAGCAAAAAAGGGAAGGAAGTGGAAGCGGAGAAAGGAGGTGGAAGACGGGGACAAGAAGAAGGAGGAAGAGAAGAGGTTGACATTACCCAAACTTAGATGCTTGAAGGAGGGGGCCCCCAGAAGTGGGACTCAGGCCTTTGGGGAGATTGCAATACCTGGCTGGTGTTGCTGTCTCTGAGCTCCAAGAAGGGGCAAATGGAGCTGGGACCTAGACCTCTAGGAAAAGTACTTCTACAGTGAGTGTTAGCTCCCAGAGTGCACGATGGGGCTGGTTCTGAGAGTGTCAGGAAAACTTCAAGGCAGAACCAACAGGTGCTACTGGGATGAACAGCCACCGCCAGGATAAAGAAGCATTGCTGGGATGATGCGGACAGAAAGGAAAGCAAACAGGAAGGAGGGATTCCCTGCTTCCTCTTCCAAACTCGAAATGCTCCTCTAGTGGCCCCTGTTGGCAGAGCCTAACAAAGTGTCTGGGAAGCAACCATATCCTTGGCAGAGGCCCAGGCTGGCACCACAGAGCTAAAAAGGGGAGGGTGGCTTTGAAGCTGGTGTGCCCTGGAAGAGCGTGCTGCTGATAAGTTACATGTGAATCAAATTTTATTCAATAGAATAACTTCCTTTCACCAACTTTCAGAATGATTTCAATAGCTGCTTTATCTATATTCAGAAGAGGGGAGTAGGAAAGCTGCAGTTACTTGGTTGCTGGACATTTTGCGTTTTCCATGTCTCTCCATTTTTTTTTTTAAAGATTTTATTTATTTTTTGACAGAGAGAGAGACAGCAAAAGAGGGAACATAAGCAGGGGGAGTGGGAGAGGGAGAAGCAGGATCCCCACTGAGCAGGGAGCCTGCTCAGGACCCTGGGATCATGACTTGAGCTGAAGGCAGACGCTTAACGAATGCCTCCACCCAGGCGCCCCTATATGTCTCTCCTTTCTTCAGCCCAGGGGACCACAAGCTTTTTCTGTAAGGAGCCATCTCAGATAGTAAACATTTTCAGCAATGTGGGCTCATCACACTACTCAACTCTGCCTTTGTTGTGTGAAATCAGATGGAGACATACATGGAAATGGCTGTGTTTTGATAAAACTTTATTAACAGAAACAAGTGGCCAGTAGGATTTGGCCTTCTCTTGCTCCAGTGCAGTGATTCTCCACTCTGAATGCACATTTAAATTAATCCTGGTAAGCTTTAAAAATACAGATGCTCGGGGCGCCTGGGTGGCTCAGTGGGTTAATGCCTCTGCCTTCAGCTCAGGTCATGATCCTAAGGTCCCGGGATCGAGCCCTGCATCAGGTTCTCTGCACAGCAGGGAGCCTGCATCCCTTCCTCTCTCTCTGCCTGCCTCTCTGCCTACTTGTGATCGCTATCTGTCAAATAAACAAATAAAATCTTAAAAAAATATATATAGATGCTCAATTCCAACTTTCCAGAGATTGTTATTCAATTGGTTTGAAATGGGACCTCGGCATTAGGATGTTTTAAAAGCTTCCTAAGTGATTCGAATGTGCAACCAGAGTTGAGAACTGCTGCTTTAGACTCCTTGTAATCCCTTAATCAAGTGATCAATCAACAACAGTTCTTAAATGCCGTAAGGGATTCACCATTTGAAAGAACTGGGAGGTGCATTATTTCACAAAATTTTTTGGAAGCCAGAAACATCATATCCTCATTTATCTTTCATAAGTTCAGATTTCCATACATTAATTTTTAAAAAGTAGGAAGCAAGTGTATATATACAAATAGGGCTCTTATGCATTTGTTGGTTTTGAAGTAACGGGATCTATCACAAGACACTGGTGTCTTGTTCATCTTTGTGTGTCTGGCATGCAGTGACGGTTGAAAAATATTTGTTGATTGAATTCATCAACACGTGAATGAAGAAAGAAAGGAAGCAGTTACCATAGAAATCTTAATCATCATTCAATTGAGATTGTGCCCAGGCTTAAGAGACAACTACTATATGGCCACCATTGAAAATTTGTCATGGATAGAATAGCCTTGACTTCTGTACATAGATTAATTTCTTTCAGGATACCAGTGAAAGCGAGTGACAGGACACCCGTATGACAGTGCAAGACCCAAGAGCCATTTCATTTCCTGAGGCCACATTTGTAAAATTCTCACTATTTTTATTTACAGTCTCACATGTAGAGCCCACAAAAACCCAAGAGTGTTTTGGACCGTGTTGTACTTTCCTGGCAAAGTGTTTGTGGTAACCGTCGTGGCATTAGCAAGGGAAAGGAGGAGATGGAAACATTAAGAGGATACTACTGTTTCTCCTTGTCTTCTTGGGCTGTTGCAGGCGCTAAGACTGATGCCTTGGGTAAAATGGGGAATAGTGGCTGTGACTGCAGTGGGGATGATGCCTGGATGTCATTATTAAGAAATGAGCGCGGCTGAAGCGTCATAGTTCCAGGCTTACACTGAGTGCCTCAATTACCAACGAGATCCCCTCTTTTAGAAACCCTTCGCTATCTAGCCCCCCTTTTGAATAACAAGATCTTCAAGTATTTTCGGTAGTTGAGATATTTTAAAATTCAAGTCAAAAGTGGAAAGAAACCATTATAACTTCCTAATGTATTTTCCCCCATTAAAATGATTCTGTAGGCATTATCAGACCATAGAACAGCTGCCAAATAAGATTCCAGTTTCTGTGAATATTGTCTGTTTTACATACATGTGTATTTGCCCAGCTAAGTAAGCAGTCCAAGAGACATTTTTTATTCTGTGGATTTCCAGACCTCTGGTCTCTCTCTCTTTCTTTCTCTCTCTTTTTTTTTTTTAAAAAAAAAGATTTTATTTATTTATTTGGCAGAGAGAGAGAGATCACAAGTAGGCAGAGCAGCAGGCAGAGACAGAGGGGAAGCAGGCTCCCTGCTGAGCAGAAAGCCCGATGCGATGCGGGGCTGGATCCCAGGACCCTGAGATCATGACCAGAGCCGAAGGCAGAGCCTTTAACCCACTGAGCCACCCAGGTGCCCCAGACCTCTGGTCTCTTAACCAGTCTTGACATGAGCTACAAAGTTTCAGATGTATAACTTCCCACCTGCTGCTCATTTGTTCCCAGCCTCCATTTAACAATGGAAACACCTGGGGAGCTAGAACAATCTCTGGTGATGGACAAGGTCCCAACCACCCAGGACTGACTTAACTGGTCCAGGGGGTCTGCTGGTAAGTTTCCTAGATAATTTTAATGTGTAGCCAATGCTGAGAACTTTTAAGTTATGTCTTGTGGCGATAACCTATTTTTCTAATTCAAACCATTTTGTTTCCCCTTCCCCTCACCTTATTTCAAAGGTCTTCCTGGGACTGGGACCTTGCCTTTTCTGGAGACCAGAGAACTATCTTTGAGTGGTCTTATAGCTGGGCTGTTGGCTTGCTTGTTGACCTTTGTTCTATCTGCTTATAATCTGAGCTTGGGCTGTTTGTGGAATCTTCGCTAGCCTTCCCGTTAAAATGCACTCCATGCTGGACTGCTAAGTGCCTCATGCTTGGCTGGGTGCCATTTATTTATTTTGCCCATTATCAGCACACACAGGCTTTCACACTCTGCCTCTCAGCCCCTGCCTACCTTCCCAGCACCTTTTGTGCCCCAGATGACAGATCTCATTTATTCTGAGCGTCTGCCTTTCTCAGCCTATCTCATTACGTTGCAGTTTCCTGGGCTGTATCTGATTGTGTCCAAAGATACGAAAGAAAAACCATAAATAATTTACATAAGCCAATATATTTCATATAAAAATACTTCTGCTCAAGGAACTCAGGTGTGTGTAAATGATGTCAGAATTCTTAAGTCTCTTCAAGTCACACGGTTGGAAAAGAAAGTAAAAGTTTTCCTCAAGTTCTCAAAAAGAGGAAAGGGAATTCAGTAGAAAGAAAGAAACAAGACTCAGTTCTAAACCAAAGCAATTAGAAATCTTATAAAGAAACTTATTTTATCGATGTCTTTCTTTTCCTTACTCTCCATTCCTGTAGCAGAGACAAGGCTATCTATCTGTTCAACAAACTGTTGTATTTTCCTCTTCCTGGGCAGACAGAAAGACTCATTTCCCTGGCTTCCTCAAAGCTGAGACCTCAAAACTGGGTTCTGTCCACTGGCTTGTTGGTGGAAGGTATCTAAGCCCTTCCCAAATCATGTCCTTAAAGGCAACCACTCAATTGTTTAGTCTTCTCTTCTCCGGCTTCTGTACCCTTGGAGGCCAGATGCAACTACAAGATGGTGGGCTCTCACCCATGATGTGTCCCTAAGTGAGATGACAAGACCCTCTTTGGCCAACCATGTTGGATTTTTAATGAGAGAGAAATATACCTTGGTTAAGCCACTGAGTGTTTTAGTTACCATATAATAGCCTGTGTATCCAATTAATACATTTCATTTCTATTTTTCCTTATATTTTGCTTCAAGATATAATTGAGAGAACAACACAAAGTTTGTTGTAGAACCACCTGTTGAAGACAAATGATCAAAATCTTTTACCATGGCAGAGCGATAATAATAATCTATGAAATAGCCCAATTACCATAGTAATTTATTTTACTTTTTTATAGTATCTCTATAGGAAATGAGTAATTGACCTATTTTATGCAATATATACACCTAGCAAAGTCTTTTTTCCACTACAAAAGCTATTTTTATTAAAGAAACATAATTTAAAAAGCTAATTCAAAATAAATTACAACACACACACACACACATACTTATACAACATATATATGCACAAACAGATTTTCTTAGACATGTATCTGGGAAAAACAAAATACCTCAGAACAAATGGTATGTACAACTAAGAGATAGTTAGTTGGCCACTTAAATAAATTAATGACTCTAAGAAGATTTCTAGCAAATTATATTAAATATATTTAATAATATAAGTTTAGTAGAGTTTTGCTTGTGGCTTTTTTTAAATTTAAATTTTTTATTTTTTTAAAATAAACATATAATGTATTATTAGCCCCAAGGTACAGGTCTTTGAATCGCCAGGTTTACACACTTCACAGCATTCGCCATAGCACATACCCTCCCCAAGGTCCATAACCCCATCACCCTCTCCTGACTCCCCTCCCCGCCGCAACCCTCAGTTTGTTTAGTGAGATTAAGAGTCTCTTATGGTTTGTCTCCCTCCTGATCCCATCTTGTTTCATTTATTCTTTTTCTACCCCCAAGCCCCCGCACCCACGTTGCATCTCTACTTCCTCATATCAGGGAAAGCATATGTCTTTCTCTGATTGACTTATTTCGCTAAGCACAATACCCTCTAGTTCCATCCACGGCGTCGCAAATACACATAGCAAAGTCTTAACAAATACAAATTTACACAGAACAGAGATCTAACTACTTGTTGTATGTTTCCATACATCCAAAGTATTGTGAGGCCCCAGATGGAAGTTGCCAGAAGGTTAATCACACCTTTCTCCTTGAAGCTTTCTTTTACTTTGTTTCTAGGACAACCACATACTTCTGATTTTCCTCCAATCTCAACATCCACTCATTGTCTCTTTTACTGGTTTCTTCTTGTCTCCTTGACCGCTGAATATTTTGCTTCCCCAGATCTCGGTCCTTGGATTTGTTCTTTTTCTACATAAAATCCTCACTTAATCTCCTAGATTATTTCCATGGCTATAAATATTATACATACAACTATGTATAATATTTGCATGATTTCTGTAATCATGTATATGATATTATGTATATTATATTATGTTTCTATAGTATTTCATGATTTCTCCTGGAAACCTACTCCTCCTCAAGTTTTTCTTGTTTCAGTAATAGAGAATTCATTTTTCCAGGTGCTCAGACTAAAATTTGGGAAGTCATCTTTGACTTACTTCTTTCTCATCTCACAAATTTCCAGACTGACTGTAGAGAGAGGAGCTTCCCTGACCATTGATGGCAGAACCAGTTGCCCTCTGTCAACAAATACAAAGTCCCACTACTTATTTCACCATTGTTCTCACTATATTCTCTGTTCAGATTGTTGCCTTCCTGCTGTAGTACCATAATATATTCTCAACACAGAAGCTAGAGTCGTCTTGTTAAAATATAAGTCAAGTCATGTTATTCCCTCATTAGAATCCTTCCACTGGTGTCCTACAACTCTCATAATAAAAGCCTAAGTCTTGGGACGCCTGGATGGCTCAGCTGGTTGGACGACTGCCTTCGGCTCAGGTCATGATCCCAGAGTCCTGGGATCGAGTCCCGCATCGGGCTCCCAGCTCCATGGGGAGTCTGCTTCTCCCTCTGACCTTCTCTTCGCTCATGCTCTCTCTCACTGTCTCTCTCTCAAATAAATAAATAAAATCTTAAAAAGAAAAAAGCCTAAGTCTTTGTGATGGCATACAAAATGTTTTAGGTTGAATCTTACATTGCCTCTCTGACAGTGTCTACTATAGCTCTCCCCCTGAAATCAACTCAGCCAGGTTGGTCTCCTTCCCATTCCTTAAACAAACCAGGCATCTTCCCAACTCAAGGCCTTGAAAGGGAAGCCTTGCTATTGTTCTGCCTGGAACCCGCCCCCCCCCCCCAAGATAATCCCCTGCCTTCTCCCTCATCTCCTTTGGGAGCTCACTATTCACCATCAGACACTTATATTTGTACTGACTTGTTTATTTCCACTAAAATATAAACTCTATGATGAAGAGTTTTGTATATATTACATTCTACTATCTCACCAGCACCTAGACTAGTGCCTGACTTGACTTAAGTGATAAATAATTGCCAAATGAATAAATAAATAAGGGAAGGAAGAAATGAAGAAATGGATTTTCCTCCAGGGTTTAAGTAACACTGGCCTTAAACCATTTCAGAAAGATGCTTAAAATATCATCACAGGGTCATCACTCCTCCAGTGAATTCCAATTAAATCCCATTACTAACAGGAAATGTATGCTGATGTTACAGCTCTCATTGTGTGCGAGTTATTTATATCTGCTGGGCTGAGGTTTTAAGAGATTTCTAGTGCTTGCTCAAAGAAGATGGATAAACTGATTATAATGCTTCATATGTTTCTATTATCCAGGGTCTAGTAAAAAAAAATCCAGAAATCATACTAGGTACTTCGACTGAAGAAATTTAATGTAGGGAACTGGTCACACAGTACTGGAGGTTAGAAAAGATGAAAGGGCACACGGAGCTCATCTAGTGATTGTAACTGAAGGGGCAGATGCTAACTCCTGGGGTTGTGAGGATACAATAAAGAGATAGAGATCATCAGAATTAAGAAGTTTGGAAGATATCATATGACCCAGAAATTCCACTTTGAGATATATACCCAAGAGAAATGGAGGCATAGGTCTACACAAAACTTGTACATAAATGTTCACAGTATAAGTCTTCACAAAAGCAAAAAAGTGGAAGCAACCCAAATGTCTACTGATTGATGAACAGCTGTACAAAAATACTATTCCGCCCTAAGGAATGAAGTACAGGCTACAGCATGAATGAACTCTAAAAAAAATTACTCTAAGTGAAGGAAATCAGTTACAAAAGGCTGTAAATTGTATGAATTCATTTACATGAAATGCCCCAAATAGGCAAATCCATAGACACGGTAAGTAGATTAATGGTTGCTTTGGGCTGGAGAGGGGTGGCAAGTGACTCCCAATAGATACTGGGTTTCTTCTTGGGATGGTGAAAATGTTCTAAAATCGGATTGTGTTGATGGAGGCCCAACTCTGTGAATACACTAAAAAACACTGAAACGCATATTTTAAATGGGCACATCGAATGGTACGTGAATGGTATCCCCATAAAGCTGTTAAAGAAAAAGCCTGGGAGAGAGGCTCTGTGGGTCTCAGGCTGCAACCCTTGATGAAGGGCCCAGCTAGCCCACTTCTGGTACCTCTGAGGTAACATGATAAAGCTGGTTTGGGTACAGAAATGAAAGTTGGAGGCTGGAACCAACTGAATTGCTGTGATAAAGGTCTGTTGTTATTGACATGACACAGAAAGAGCGAGGAGAAGGTAGTCTTTTTTTTTTTTTCCCCTCTTCTAGCCTTTTAATCTCAGTCTAGCTCCCCCTACACTCTGAACTTCACAGGAAACTGGCGGGCAAAAGAGAAACATAGTTTGCTGAGGTCTGGTCCCAAAGCAGTGTACAGGAGGACGCACTGGAGCTATCAATGGCTCAATAACTGAGAGAATCCAGATCTGTGGTATCACAGGATTTATACATGCTCTTGCATGTATATTCTAAATTCTATTAAACTAAAGTTACAAATTTATTATTGGCCTAACAATATATTACTATCCTTTGCATAAACAAAGATGCTCTCATAGTCTCTTCAAAAAGGGGAAAGACTAAGTCCCAATTATCACGAGAGTCTTCTGGGGTTGACAGTCAGTATTCCTCTTTCTGGATAATTTTATCCCTCTTTGAGTTTAGTCACAATCACACTTGAGTATTCTGGAAGCTAAAGGCTAAAGTATGACAATTTCTGCAATTTCTGAGTCTAAAATTACTTCAAAGTAAAAGAAAGACAAAATTTTGACGTTAACTATCATGAACGATACACAAAATACGGAGGGAAAAGGAGAAAAGAGGACAAAAGGAATTGGTGTTATATAGACACAAATATGTGCATACGCACATGCAAACACACACACAGTCAGGGTCAAGGAAGAAAATATAAATGAAGACTTCATTTCTATTACCAAAGACCTATAACTGCTTGCAAGGTCATCACTGATATCTGTAACTGCTGTCTTACAATTGCCAGCCATTCCACGTTCCTTTTTTCCTGAGCCAGCCAGTTGGTTTTCCATTCTTTTACCAGGTTGGGTGGTTCTGCCTTCCCCTCTCCCCCCCCACCCTCCCCCCAGGGGCCAAGATAGGAAGGTTGTTGTTACCATTAGCTTTTATTTTTGGACATAGAAAGTACCAGAAGGATTCACAGAGACTCCCTTGGATTCCAGACCTAATCTACTCTAACTCCACTGAGTAGGAGCAACTCAGTCCCCTCCTTGGTAATCCAGATCAACTGTCTCAACCAGGACAGGTCTTTACCCTTGTTTGCCTTTGGATTCAGGGGTTCCAGGAGTACAAAATAGCCAGTGTTAGTCTCAATCGCCATTTTAATGAAATCAGGGTCGTGTCCCCTACTCGGAACTAAATCCTCCAACCCAGCATAAACCGAGTAAAGGGCTTTAAATCAAACATTCCGTGAGTAGGATATTAGGTGTAATGGTTAGAGGAGTCACTCCCACTTCCATCCCTTGATTCTCAGGCTGTGATTTCAAGCCTGTGGGAGCTAAACATCGATATGTTGTTGCTGATTCAAAGCATATGTTACCTCCTGTGAGATAGCTCCCAATCTTTTTTGTTTTACTTCTCTCCCAACTGGTCATAACTAAAACTTTAGTCAGGCTTTCCTTTCTTCCATTAGAACAGCTGCTTCTGGGTGATGAAGTATGTGGTTAGAGCAGTGAATTCCATGGGCATGCAGTCATTGCCACACTTTTTTCTCTGTGCCCTGAGCTTTTGGTAGAAGCAATGATTTGTGGGCCATCATGATGGCGAATAAAGCATTCCATGTGTGCACAGATGGTGGTGCTGGCAGAAGTATCGGCAAGGAAGGCAAATCGATATCTAGAAAACATGCTGCTCAAGCGAAGAGAGCACACTACTCTATGGGTGACAGAAGGGATCCAGTGTAATTAACCTGCCACCAGGTGGCTGGTGTGTCCCCTGGGAGAATGTTGCCATACTGGAGACTTAGCATTGGTTTCTGCTATTAGTAACAGAATTTAGGTTTTAGTTTTACATTTAGAATTTAGTTTAGGCACTCAGCAGTGGCAGTTGCTGGATTGGCTGGATCAGGAAAGCTAGCTTTTTTCTTTTTTCTTTTCCTTAAATTTAAACTCAATTAGCCAACATATAGTACATCGTTGGTCTCAGATGTAGCGTTCAATAATTTATCAATTGCATCTAACACCCAGTGCTCATCACATCACATGCCCTCCTTAATGCCCATCACCCAATTACCCGATTCCACCCCCCTCCCAACCTCTCCTCGCGCAATCCTCAGGTTGTTTCCCAGAGTTAAGAGTCTCCCATGGTTGGGAAACTGTGCTCCATACGTAGGGCCACTATGATTATTATCTGCTCAAGCCACTTTCTCAGATGGAAAGCCCAACAGGAAGTCACTGCAAAAGTGGCTGAGTTAACTGACTCTTGCCACACTGCCTTGATTTAGCTCCAAGCCTTGCTCCCAGATGGGTTCAAAAATGGCGCTTTCAGATTATATTGCAATGGAATAGCCCAAGAGTGCTTACAGAAGATAAACGGCTGCCAAACTGGCCAGAGACGGGCCATCTTCCTTTCTAAATTTATAGCACTCTGATCTTTTGCCTCACGGAGCAGGGGATGAGCCAACCCCATAGTCTCTTCCCCGGTTAAACAACAGTGACAGCTAGGACAACTGCAGCAGCAGCAAGAAGACCTAAAATGCATGGTGTGTTCACTGTGTACCAGCTGCTATGCTAGGTATTTTCCATGCATTATCTTGTCTTGCTTTTCTTCCGGGGTTCAACTTTGTGGTTCTTCTTTCATATTCAGTCATCCTATGGGAGCAGATCCTTTAAATGGTACTGCAGGGATGTTCACACAATAGAGGCATTCATTACCCAAATGCTAAGTTCCCCTGTGGGTGGGCATGCAAACGGGTGCAGCCACTGTGGAGAATAGTACAAAAAAATAGTACAAAAAGTTAAAATTAGAACTACCCTATGATCCAGGAATTGTGCTACGGAGTATTTACCCCCCCAAAACAAAAACACCCCATATGTTTATAGCACCATTATTTACAATGGCCAAATTATGGAAGCAATTCAAGTGTCCCTCTATAGATGATAGGATAAAGAAGATGTGGGGTATACCTACAATGGACAATGATTCCATTCCATTCCATTCCATAAAAAAGAATGAAATCTTGGGACGCCTGTGTGGCTCAGTTGATTAAGTGTCTGCTCTTAGCTCAGGTCATGATCTCGGGGTCCTGGGATCGAGCCCCACATTGGGCTTTCTGCTCGGCAAAGAGCCTGCTTCCCCACCTCTCTCTGCCAATTAGTGATTTCTCTCTCTGTGTGTCAAATGCATAAAATCTTAAAAAAAAAACAAAAACAAAATCTTGACATTTACGAACACGTGGATGGAGCTACAGAGTATAATGCTAAGTGATATCAGTCTTCCTAAGTGGAACTTAAGAAACAAAACAAATGGGGCACCTGGGTGGCTCAGTGGGTTAAGCCTCTGCCTTCACTCGGGTCATGATCTCAGGGTCCTGGGATCGAGCCCCACGTCGGGCTCTCTGCTCAGTGGGGAGCCTGCTTCCTCCTCTCTCTCTGCCTGCCTCTCTGCCTACTTGTGGTCTCTGTCAGTCAAATAAATAAATAAATAATTAGAATCTTCAAAAAAATTAGTTTAGAGTAAAAGAACATAGATCCAATAATTTGTTGGCGTTAAATAAATACATGTATGACGTGTGTTAATTGTTTTATATTAGTTCCCCCAAATTGTGAAGAAGTTTTTTTTTTTTTTTTTAAGATTTTTGTGTTTATTTGGCAGAGAGAGAGAGAGCAAGCAAGCAAGCACAAGCAGGGGGAGGGGCAAAGGGAGAGGGAGAAGCAGGCTCCTCGCTGAGTGGGGAGCTCAAAGCAGGGTGGGGCTTGATCCCAGGACCCCAGGATCACCACCAGAGCCCAAGGCAGTTGGCCAACTAACTGAGCCCCCCAGGCGTCCTGTGAAGAAGTTTCAAAAACAAGCTTTCTTCTCCAAGGACTAAATGCATGTTCTCTTTCACACCCTTGCGTACACATATATACAAACACACATATGTTTGCAGGACAATTTGGAAACACATTTCAAAACCTTTAAAATATGCATACATTCTGACTCTGCTATCCCACATCTAGAAATTCATCCCAAGGAGATCATACTATTCTTTTATAATAGGTGCTCAAAAAATATTAGTTAAATAATTGAATGGATTGAAATATATAAATGAAGATGTCTTTCACAGGGTTGTCTATCACAATAGAAAGAAGGAACAGTTTCAATCTATGTCAAGAAGGAATTGATTAAATAATGGTAGCCTCCATACAATGGAATAGCTTTTAATTGTTAGAGATGTTGATGCAGAGATTTACTGATATGGGAAGATGCTTAGAATGCATCACTAATTGAAAAAAATTGAGGTTACAAAATACTCTCCGTTTTGTTAAGAAAAATATGCTTTATATATAGAAAAACATATGTATCCAAGTGTTTTCAGTGATTGTCTCTGGGTGATGGCTTTCTGCATGTGTAACTGGGTTAAGATGAAAGTTTCAGGCCAGACGAGAAATTCGCAACAGAAATTATAATAGATATGAAAGTGCCAAAGAAGGCAGCGCAAGCATCACAAATGTGATTTTAAAGGAAATGAGTCCATCTTGTTCTAGGACTTGTTCTAGGACTCCTGGACCCCCTCAGCCATGTCAAGGCTTTTATAAAAAGGCATCAGAGAGAGGACTCTTAGTAAAGGAGATTGCAGAAGAAATTTCTCTGTAGAGGGCCACCGCCGAGAACTATGGGGCATCACCGCCTTTAGAGGTGGGCTGGCAGGGAGCCATGCACCTTGGAAGTCTGAATTGTGTGGCCTGCTGTTGGGAGGTCCAGGGACTGGAGTCTGACTCTTGGTGAGAAACCTTCAGAAGCCTGAGGACTGAAGTCCAACTGCTGCTCAAGAAATGAAAAGGACGGGGTTCCTGGATGGCTCCGTGGGTTAAGCATTGGCTCGGGTCATGGTCCCTGGGTCCTGTGATTGAGCCCCCTGTCAGTCTCCCTGCTCAGCAGGGAGTCTGCTTCTCCCTCTCTCTGTTGCTCCCCCTGCTTGTGTTCTCTCTGTGTCAAATAAATAAATGTTAAAAAAAAAAAATGAAAAGGAGGGTTAAGGAAGGGCCAAGGATCACCCTCGTTTCCAGAGCCAAGAGGGAGCGTCTGTATTTCGATGGCCCAGATTTCCAGTTTGTGGATGTCATGCATGTAAATAGGAGTATTCCCTGGGCGGGGGCGGGGGGCAGAGTTTCGGGAGGGACAGCAACAGAGGTGTAAAGGAAACATCCAAGGTCTAAGGGAGAAATCAGAGGTATCCCGTAGTCAAGGAAACTCAGTACAGTGGAGACCAGCAGGGAAACACTGCAGAGAATCTCACATGTCCCAGGAGACAGCTGTGAACATCTTTGAGATCAAGAGCACAACGAATGACAGCTTCAGGTGTTATAAGATCACATACGAGCATCTTTCCCCTGTGCTCCTCTCTCCTCACATCCAGCTGGTCTAAAGGAGTCAGTGTAACCCGTGGGGATTATCATATGCATTTATCCAAAGAGTGACAACAGGCCAAAGCTCAAATTGAATATCAGAATTTCCTGAAAGATCAAATATAATTTGAGGTCCCAGTCAGGAGCTTGGGTATTCAAATGTTTGTCGGTCCTTTTCTTGTCAATTACTTCAGGTTATGTTAGTACTAAGGGTAGTGTGACACAAGACGATCTGTTCCTTTGGGAAAGAAGAGGCATAGCATCTCTCCAGGAGCAGTTAAGTTTTGGCAAGAATCCATGGTGTGTACAGAAATGGAGGCTAACAGCTACTTGCACTTTATTTTCATGAGACTAGAGCAAACAAGGATTAATTACAGAGGGAGTTCCTATCCTATTGGAGAGATCTACAAAGATAAATAGCAATAATTCAAATCTACGAATTAGTTTTTCACCAATACTGTGCTCGCTCATGGGGGAAGATAAAAGCATCAGAATTTCATTGCTGAAGAGATGACACGTTTATTTGGGAAACGCGGCGATCGTTTTGTTGGGACTACCCTTCTCTTCCTTCTCCCCTAATTCCCATTTAGCGGTCTCCACTATGTTTTGACTATGTTTTCATGATGACTGTGCTCTCATCCACCCGATGGTCCTTCAACAGCTGTACTAACATCCATCTATACAAAACTCACTCCACTGCTGTTCCAAGCAGCACACTCCCTGCGTGTCCTGGAGGCTTCCCCCTCCCCCAGGGTTCAGTAGGTCCCTCCCAGGAGGTGGGTGGACTTATTTGAACCAAGGAAGGAAATAGCAACCATATTTCTTTCGAGGCGTGCTCTCACGTTCAACAGTGGAAATGCAATTGCACTAACTTCTTCCAATACAAAGATGGAAAATCCTTGTACTACTTCTTCCCGTCACCGCCCCACCCCCAATCCAGCTCCAGCACTGGAAGAGCATGGTCAGAAAGCAGGATTCTCCACTCCATTAACTGCTGGATTAATGTTAATGCACACTCCCTTCCTTCTACAAAGGTGGTGACTAATGCCCACTGCCCAGGGAATTACTTGCACGTGGAAGGCTGCTGTCATTTACACTGCTCTCCACACACACTCACACATGCTTGTTCCTGTCATTAAGTTCGATGATTATCAAGTGTTCATTGCATGTGCTCTTACACCTGTTTGTGCCACTTCCCTTTGTCATAGCAATTACACAATTTAATAAGGAAGAAATTGCGGTTTTAAAGACTGGGTGCTTTGGCAAAATGCTTATAAGGCAAGTTTCTCAAACGTTGCTGTCAAAAAATTGTGTGTGAGGGGGTCATGACTCCAAAAGATCCAGGAGTTTTGTTAAAACTGGATGCATTCTGTACCTTGAATGAATTTGTAAGTGGCTTCAAATTCTCATTCCTCTTGGGACTAAACTGAACTAGAATCTTCAAAGTGCTAAGGAAGGCCATCTGAAATCTAACTGGTAGACTCCTGCTAAAATAATATAGAACCCATGGTTCTATATGGGAAGACCTGATAAGTGCATATATATTGATCTGTTATTATCTCTTGATTTATTTATACTTTTTTAGAGGAGGAGGGGCAGAGAGAGAGAGCATTCCAAGCAGGCTCCATGCTCAATGTGGAGCCTGACCTAGGGCTCGATCCCATGACCCTGAGATCATGACCTGAGCCAAAATCAAGAGTTGGACACTTAAATGAATGAGCCATCCAGGTGCTCCTGACATGTTATTATTTTAAGCTGTTTACTAAAAATAGGTATTATTATTTTTATGATTCTTTCCTTTAACTGACTTTTTCAATTTAACCACTAACTTCCAGTACTGAATGAATTGGAGAAACGCTACCCTGACTTAGAGCAGGGATTGGCAAACCACAGCCTGCGGGCCAAATCCAGCCCACTGCCTGTTTTCAGGGGACCCATGCGCTAGGAATATTTTCACATTCCTAAATGGGCAAGAAATACTAAAAGGAAAATTTTTTGAGATGGGGAAATTTATACAAAATTCAAATTTCTGTGTCTGTTAATAAGGTTTTCATGAACTGGACATAGCCATTATTTTTTTTTTTTCTTTTAAAGATTTTATTTATTTACTTGATGGAGAGATTGAGAGCACAAGCAGGCAGAGTGGCAGACAGAGGTCTCAGCTTCTCAGCAGGCAGAGGGAGAAGCAGATTCTCCACTGAGCAGGAAGCCCCACACGGGGCTCTCTCCTGGGATTCTGGAATCATGACCAGAGCTGGAGGCAGGCCCTTAACCGACGGAGCCACCCCGGCACCCGATGACTTGGCCTTTCTTTCAAGTATTGTATATGGCTGATTTCAAGCTACAAGGGCAGAACAGAGTAGTTGCAACAGGGACAGTATATGGTTCATAAACTGAAAATATTTACGATCTGTTGTTTTCAGAAAAAGTTTGCTGACCTCCGTCCTGGGGCATTATTCAGCGCTTCTTTCTTCGGCCCCGCCCCTCGGTTTTCCTGTGGTGTGGTGGGAGGCCCTTAAGGCTGCTTTCGCCCCTCAAGGCTGTCTGGATTAATGCTGCCTTTCTCTGCGCTAGGATTCACACGAGGACAAAATGTGCTTCTTGGCAATCAGACATTTTTCTGTGTTGGAGCTGAGTGAAAAGAATCCAGAGTGACCTTTTAATGAACATTATTTACTCACAGGAACGCTTTATTTAAGTACAGACAACTCTGAGTTCATCTCTTCTCTTCTGCTTCCTTTGGGCCAGGTTGTCTGAAAGAACAAAGCAATTCTTTTGCTTTGTTTCTATTCTGAAGGAATGATGTAGGTGAATGACCTGGAGAAAATTGATTTTTTTTTTTCCTGCTTGTGCATCTTGGTTTGATTCTCCTTTCGGAGTTGACAGGTAATCCTCTTTTCCGATTTACTGGAAAATACTGGTATTCGGAGTTAGGTATTGGACAGCCAAATATCTGATTTAAAAGGGAAGAAATAAATTAAAAACCCTATGGATTTACCACCCCCCCCCCCCAGCTTTTTGGCAGGAAGCAGAGACAAAAGCGAAAATAGGGAGGATCTAGGATTGCACGTTTTTTGTTTTTTGTTTTGTTTTTTGTTTTTTTTTAGGCAAGGCAATTCCTAATTCGCTATTAAAAATCGTTCCGGGGGACTTCATCACTGTTCTGGTGGAGGAGGGCTAGGATAATACTGGGTAATCAGCTTCTGGTGTAACTGGAAGTTTTGACTGAGGAACCAAGGTACAACATAGCTGTGTTAGACTGCATTCCCTAGACACAGAGCCCAGGCCGGGCAGTTTTATGTAAAAGAACCTCGAGAGGGCGCCTGGGAGGCTCAGTCTGTTAAGCGTCTTGCCTTCCGCCCAGGTCAAGTTCTCGGGGTCCTGGAATCAAGCCCCATATCGGGGTCCCTGCTCCGCAAGGGAGCCTGCTTCTCCCTCTCCCTCTGCTGCTCCCCCTGCTTGTGCCCTCTCTCTCTCTCTCTAATTAATAAGTAAAATCTTAAAAAAAAAAAAAAAGCTGAGAGAGGACAAATCTGTAAAGGAGTGGAGAAAGCAGGAAAAGAAAAGGGAAGGATTAAGCGAGAAAGTGGTTTCAGGTGAAGCCTGGCCTTGGCTTGAACTTTAGGGGAGCTCTGGGGCATGCGTGGGAGCTCAGGGTCTGTTTCGCTGAGGCAGGGAAATCTGTCCCTGTCATCAAACAGTCCTGAGGCATCTCCAGCACCTCCAGCAAGGCCACGCCTATAGGCCAAGGGCGGTCTTCCTCAGAGGGATTCAAAGCAGCTGGTCAAGGAAACCCAGGGACCCGGTGCCAGAGGCTATGGGATTAGACTCTGAATGCTGGGGTGAGGGCCACCATCACGCCGCAGCTCGCAGCTCGTGCAAAGAGTAAACAATACCCAAGTTCTCAGCCTCACCAGGGCTTAAAGGTCTTTACCTGCAAGATAGAGCCCGCAAGGTACTTTTTTTTTTTTTTTTTTTAGGTTTTGAAAAACTTATTTTTAAAAAGTTAACATGTGCATAAAAGGAAATTGAAAAACACAAGAAGCAAAGAACAAAGTCATCTATAATCACAAGCAGTTTACAGATTGACTTCTAGGTCCCATGTGTGTATCTACAAAAGTAAGCATTTTAACGTAATTAAGATCGTAGTTATGTATCATGCTTTTTTACACACCATGAATATTTACCATTTCAAAGTCCTCAAACTATGAGTATTTCGATAACCAAGAATACACTACACCAACTCCATCTGAAAGAAAAAAGTGTAATCCTACCTTTCTAGGCGACAAAGATTTCAGAAAAGACAAAAATGGCAACAGTCCTCTAGATAAAGATCCTGGCAGGGTTACCATTAAAATTCTGCATTCCCTTAATGTTCAATTAAAACAGACATAAGAGTACACAGTGTATAATGCTTCTAAAAGAATTCATTATCCAATCTATACCATTCAAATATTAGCAACGGGGTATGTTTCCATTGAATCACTTAATGTATTCCTATAGTACAGCCAAAGAGATGTACACACATCAACAGTTATTACAATGTAAGTAATAATAAGCTGAGACAGCGTAACAATTCCATGTCCAAGCTGCTTCTCTCCTATCAATGATAGCAAAAAGAAACTTATAAATTGGTTGATTCACTAGCTGCACATTTTATCATACACTGTCACCTCAGGACATCCAAAAAGCTTAGATGTTACAACATAAAGACATTTGTCCACAATAAACACAGGTACTTCATCAAAATGCACATCCAGACCTATGGTTATAACCTAAAATGGTCTTCCGTATGTGGAGAGAACTAGCAAAAAGACCTTCTCTTCACCCCTCCTCTGCTCCCTCCACCATCTTAACGGCCAAGCATAGGACTACATCTGGCTCTAAGAGGTGACTGACAGACACTCCCAGAACAGTCCATCCTAAAAACTAACAGCAGGGCATTCATAAAGGGAGTATTTGACTACCTCTACTTTTAATATACTTCGGGTATTAGGACTTGTTTATCCTTTGATACACAGCAACATTAACTAAAATGCACATACAGAACTTTAAAGAACTTTAAAGACTCACAGAACCCTTTGCTCCCTACTTCCTTCCCTGCCCCAGTCCCCATCCCCTAGTGAACCCAGGGAACAGTGAGCATACTCTCCAAGACATCAAGTTTAACAAATCCATTCCCAAAATATAAACATTCCGGTAAATTAACAATAAAGGGTGTTGCTACTCTACTCCTAACATGAAGAGGAAGGGTTCTAAGCCAGAATATTCTTTCAGTGCTACTATGTCTGTAGTGGGCAAATTTTAAATAAATCCGCAAGGTACTTTTATTTTCTTACACAATGGATCAGACCCAGGAGGGAACAAGAACCTTTAAATGAAGATTGAAGGGTTCATTATTATATGGGATTGAACACTGATTGCAGACTGTGTTCTGAGATTCAAAGTGACCACAGACTTTGTATTACCGACGGATAAATAGGCAAGTAATTGCATTTCGCTGTTTGAATCCTGGGACAAGCGAAGAGAGAACCCCACCTGGGGGAATTTAAAGAGGGCAATGGGAAACCAAGAAGCGCACTTGCCTCATTGAGAGCATCCTGCAAGTCTCCGGGACACAGGGTTATCACTTGATGTAGAAGACTTTCAGATTAGCTACTTAAAACGTGTGGCCGAGAATTGTATCTGAAATCGTTATCTGGAATTGAATGAAACGGTCTAATCTGAGGAAAATGTTTTTCATGTATTTCTTGCAAGTTTGCATCTTGGCATCCTCTTTTGATTTTAAAACATCAAATTTAGAGATACACAGGTAGAGGGGGCAGAAGGAAGAAGTGCTGCTGGCAGTTTTCCAGGCCCTAATTTTGACAGTCAGTTGGCTCCAAGAAGTACCACGGGTAGGTATGGGTCTAAGAAATTTACGCTTAGCGGTCTTGAATGGTCTGTAACTTAACAACTTGTAACTTACAACGTCTGTAACCACATCTTGTTACATGGGAGGGTCTTAGAAGCAGTGATCTAGTTCTCTGTGGGCTGGATGAAAGAACTGAGAATACTTCAAGCATCTAGCCGGAAGCTTTGTTTTCAGGGTAATCACAATTGTTTTTAGTCTGTCTTTATCTGTGGTGGCTTTGGGGGAGCGTTGGTTAATGGAAATCATGGAAATCCTCAGGGGGGACTTCCCAAGCCACTTGGGATGTTGCCACTGTAGGATGAGGTATCATTTACTGTCTTTTCACAGATGAGGAATAGGAGACTGAGAAGTTTAAAGCAGTGGCCAAAGATCACACAGTGACCAAGTGGCAAAGCCTGGGAGCCTAGCTCATTGGCTGCCAAAGACCTTGCTCCTTTAATCTGTCCCAGTACAGTGGAAAAAGACCTAGCTTTGGGGAGACGTCGCTTTGAATGTGTCTGCTGTGTGCATCATGGAAGGAAGCTTTTGTTTGGGAAGATCTGAAAGGCTTCGGAGGAAGGTTATTTGTTTCTGCTCATGTAATGCAATTAGCCTGTTGAATGTGAGATGAGAATAAAATGTTTTTCTCTGCTCAGTCTATCCATTTTAAAAGAGAACCAAATCTACCGATGCTGACACTAATGTGCGCGGGGAAGCTCACCAGAAATGAAAACACTAATTTATCTCAGTCTAGTTATTACTTTGGCTCTTTCCTTCTCTCGGAGTGTAAATTGCTAAGAACGTGAGACTGTGTCCTGAATGGAGGTTTGGTATCATTTTGCTTAATTAAATAATGTTCTCCAAGGCATGGAGTTGTAATTATTTTCTCCCTTTTCTTATGCCCATTATTTGAAATTCTCACATTTATTTATAAAACATGGTAGGTTTTTCTTCCTCTCACTGCTACTGCTAGCATGGTAGATATTTCTTGTTCTTTTGATTTTCACCATATTGGAGCAGATTTTCATTAAACTTTATGGCAATTACTTGTACAACATCTACAGGAATCATCTTTTCTCTGTAAATGGCAAGATTCTCATCTTGGGCAATTTTCTCTAGAAGAGATTTTGATTATGCAACTTAAAAATTCTATAAAATAAAAAGAGAGAAAATTATTATAAAGCCTTAAAAAAAAAAAAGCCAAGCAGCTGGTTTCATTATCATTTTTCCTCCTGCGTGTCTGTTGATGTAAATAGTAAGCTTTTGCATTCAAGCAAGTAATAGTTTTATATACAAGGTTCGTCAGAGAAACTAAAGACAATAGTGTCACTGTCATGGGTATATTCACCTGTAAGTCCCCAAAGGGGTAGGAGCTCCTAATCAACCCTCCACAGATATTTTATTCCACTTGAGATAAACTCCTTTGAACAAATTCAACATCACAATTTTGGGCCATGAGATCCCTTCTATTAAGTTTCTTACAAAGCATCAAAGTTATTTTTTCAGGTAGAAAATACAAAAATAATACCTAATAATGGTAGTAGACACTGATGTCTGAGCCTCTGCCAAGTGTTTCATGTGCACGATTCAACTGCTTACTTATGGTTTTAAAACCCCCTAACTGAGGTACAATTGACACGTGAAGAGGTGTATTTAATGTACGCAACTCGATGAGTCTGGGGATAAGTACACACCCAGAAAGCCATCATCACCATCAAGGACAGAAATGTAGCCATCACTTTCCAAAGTTTCTCTCTCTCTCTCTCTCTCTCTCTCTCTCTCTCTCACACACACACACACACACACACACCCTCCCCTTGCAAGGCAAGACCACTGGAGTATTTTCAGCGGTAGCAATTCCTTTCAAAGAAATCACATTTACGTTTCTCTGAGAAAATGCCCACGAAAGTCTTTTTCTCTGCTCCATAATGCAATTTTAAGATGCCCCGTTGCTCTAGGAATCCATGCTAGCCTGCACACCAAATGACCAAAGTGGGGAGGGAGGGGCAATAGAGAAGAGAAATGGTCTTCTTATCAGGAAAGACTGCTCACTGTGAAAGGACTGGCTCTTCCAAAGCCAAGAGTAATTTCTTTCACTCTCAGAATGGCTCTCAGCCAACACCACTGATTATACCTTAATGCACAATATAGACTAGCTAATAAAGACATCTGGGAAGTAACGAGGTTATAGGAAGGTGTTAAGAGCTTGTAAGTAAAGGAAACCCAAGAGCTTTGGGGCAGAAGGTGTAAGATAGATGGGAGAGAGGTTCGAAGGGGATCATCTTGCAAACCAGACTTCCAAATGACCCGAAATAGAAAGCAGGGAGACTAGTGAAAATAGAGCGCCACCTACAGGAAGTACCTGCAAAATCGAAATCTGAGGTTACCTGCAACACGTCTGTCGAAGCCCTTCGCTTAGAACGGGGGCGGACAAGCTATAGCCTAGGGGCCGAATTTGGTTTGCCATCAGTATGCGCCACAAGCCAAGAATGGCTTTATATTTGTAAGTGGTTAAAAAAACCAAAGAAGGGTAATATTTTGTAACACGTGGAAATTATATGAAACTCACGTTTTGGCGTCCATTAGTAAAGTCTTGTTGGAACAAGCCACACTCATCTGTTTTCGCGTGGTCCAGGGCTATTTTTGCGCGGCGCTGGTAGAGCGGAGTATCTGAGCCAGAGACCGTAAGGACGATGGCGGCTGAAAGACTGTCCCTTACAGAGAATCTTTGTCTGCTCCTGACTTAGAACTTCAGTTTACTTTGCTATGTTTTTGTATTAGAGCTGCAGCGGGGTTTCTTTCCTACAGATACATGTGCTTAATAAAATAAATCTTATAACAATATATTTATTATATTCTAACAATCGCTCTTACACTTTTCCCGATTTTGCTGCAACACATCCTTATTATTAAATGGGTCTTGTCTTGTAAGCAGCTCATCATCTGAGAGCCATCTATCTGGCAATGAGTAATCGGCACTGTTCATTAATTTAAGTAAGATTCCAATCTTGTTGAATTTCCCTTCAAATCGTTTTCAATTTAATAAAACCAAACTGCACCTAACAGGGAATTAAATGTCTATATTTGACTCACATGTCGAAGCTGACTTTCTTATCCAGACTCTTATTAGGATGTGCTGGAGTTGTTTTTCTTAAGCCAGCAAGGGGATATATGTAATGAGACTCCTCCGAATGGATCACTGGCTCATTGGTGGGGGGTCAGGAAAACCGGGAAACCCTGGGCTCCGTTCTGAGGATGCAGCAATCAAAAGAGCTTAGCCTTGTTTGTGGCCATCACTGCACTTGAATGTTTTCATCTCTCCCAGCTTGTGGGGACAAAGATACTTTGATTAATATTAACAACAAATACGGATCTATGAATATTAAGCCCCCCAGGGCTTCCGGTTTCCATCTGCTTATATGGAAGTGCCTGCGCCTTGCGAATGTCTCCTACCGGGGTGTTCTGGGGATCCTGGGGGCTGCCTTGCAGGTGTCTATTTCTCAGACTCTGGCCTCGCTTGATGTGGCTGCTGGCCAAATGGGGGCTCTGAGGGTGCGGGTCCGAATCTGCTAGAGGCTGTGCAGTGGTGTCATTACTCTGGCAAGAGCGTCCTCTGCGCCTCGGTGTAGCTGAGCTGAACACGTGCTGTCTCTGAGGAGCGTCCCCCCCCCCCCCCCAACGCTGACGCAGACCTGCGTCACCACTGCTCCCAGGGGACAGAGGTGCAGCTGCTGCTTCTGAGACTCATTCCTTGGATCGTTTGATGTCAGCACTCAAACGGCCCCCTTCCAAGTGAAAAGGAGACTCGGTTTGGGGCTGTCCCAAAGCAGGGCTGCTTGAGAACAAAAGTGTCACAGGGTTTAGGGAACCCGTGGGTCCCATTCACACTCACGGCTTCTCTGCCTTCCTGGGGTCATCATCTCAGGAGGATGAGGAGTTTCCGGAAAAGCTAAAATGACTATCCCCTGCCACCCTCGCGCCACACTTCCAAGTTCGGCTGGTTGTTCCA
The DNA here is from genome assembly GCF_030435805.1 of Mustela lutreola. Lineage (NCBI taxonomy): Eukaryota > Metazoa > Chordata > Mammalia > Carnivora > Mustelidae > Mustela > Mustela lutreola. The sequence goes on from NC_081308.1 coordinate 10,392,897, forward strand.
AGTTTATCTCCATCATCATCAATTTCCTCCTAGGGCACTTGTCAGCCCTCACCGCAATCCAGCCTTTGGGGCCGCACCAGTGTGTCGAACTTATTTATACATATCTGACCTCAAGTTACAGTCAGGCTGAAGTGTACTTCGCCCCCAATCCCCAGTGTCCAAGTAGATATGCAGAAGCAAGCAAATAAATGTGTGTGTGTGTGTGTGTGTGGTCTATCCAACTTTGAAATCTGACCCAGCCAGGGATCCCTTTTACAGACTATTGAAAGATTCTATTGCGAATGGAAGGTTTGATTATGGTCTAGTGTGAGAGAAATTATATATCACTTTTATATAAGTCCTTTACTTTGAGAAAGTTATGTGGATAATAGATGCTTTTATGATGATTTTAACAGATGCTTTTGAATGGATGAAAAATGCTATATTTAATTCAGTATATTTAAAACCTTTGGTCCATTCACTTAAAAATATTTGTTGTGCATGTACTATGTGCCAGGCACTGGGAGCACCGTGGAGACACAGGAGGTCTCTGCCCTGGCTGGTGGATTGCCTATTCTAGTGGGAGAGTATTCAACAAGTGAAGAAATAGGTACATAATTTTCAAGTCATTACAATTTTCATAAAGGCAAATGAAGGCAGGGTAAGGGGGTAGAGAGTGACAGTGGGGGAATGCTAGAGGAGAGAGATAGCATGGAGAGAAAAGGTCTCTAGGAGGAGAGCACTCTGAAGCCAAGACCCGAAGGAAGAGAGAGAATGAGCTTTGCGCCATCTTTGGGAAGGTGAAGGGAAGAAGTCATGTGCAAAGGCACTAGGTAAGACAGAGAATGGGCGAAGCAAGGCTAGCACAGATGGGCACTCCTTTAGCACAACCTTCAACTGTAACACGCTCTCCTCCCTCTCTCCCTTTGGGAAAGTTTAAGCATGCTGCCTGAAACTAATGCAAAGGACACCCCCCCTCCCCAAAAACAAACAAACAAATCACCATTTCTGAAGATCTGTTATGTTCCACAAGCCACTGACAACATCTGAAATGACCCTGGGTGGCAGGCAATTTTATCCTCATTTCAGATTAACCATGTGACCTGCCCAAGACCGTACGACTAGTAAGTGGTCGAACCCAAGTCTGTCGAGCTACAAGGCCGGGGCTACTTCCGGCATTTATAAAGCTCCCAGTCTTCTCCAACCCCTGCCTCTGTCTTCATATTAACTCTCCTGCGCTAGATGGGTTCTGAGGCTCAAAGGAAGACCCATTTGGCAGGAATAAGGCGAGTGAAAAAGGAAGGCGGCTGGGGCAGGGAGCTGGGCAGGTCTCAGCTGATCGTATCGTTTCCACTAACATCTGGGGGCTTCTTCCTGGGCTCTGACAGTGAGCACACCGACGAAGTCTCACCAGAAGTAGGGGAAGCTCATCAGCTTCACTGGTCTGTTGGTATCACGGAGTTAAGGGCCTGACAGTAAGCATCTCATGGCCTACAAAGATGATTTCCCTGGAGTGGGCAAGTTATGGTAGAGGAGGGCCCATACACTTACAGATCCTACAGGCTTTCTGCCTCTATAGATCAGGTTCTCCATGTCATCTACCCCATCACCCTCACTTGGAGTATTTGCGGTAACCAATAACCGAGAACAATCCATTGTGGCGAGTCCACCAGCAACGTCACCAGCTCACTGTCCTGACCTTGGACCCGAAGCTCTGCAGGCAGAGGGGTGGCTCTCCCACAGAGGACCCTAGACACAGCTGGGGGATGGAACTTTTTCTTCCAGAATCTCTGCAGCAAGATTTTCTGGTTGTGCAGGTCTGGACTCCTCAGGGATCATTGTTGGACAGAATCCAATATTCTCTTTTGTCAATCCAGCTTTGACGGGTGGGGAGGCTTTCCCTAGTGCCTGCCTGAGGACAGGAGTCTGTTCTGTGTTTGTGAAATACCAGTCATGCTTCTGATATCTCAAGTCCTCTGGCTCCAAATGGGAACCCTAATTAGTTATGGACTCATTATTCAATGAATATAATTGTTCACAAATCCAAACATCTATTCATTACTCCTTTCATTCCTTTGCCCTCTGGGCCACCTCATTCAATTATCTAATCCAGAGAATGTAATGTAATAGTTCTCATCATCTGCACATGGCCACACATGGCACTATTAAAAGAAAAAAAAAATCACTTCACATGTGTGAAGATGAGTCCAAGGCCTGAGTAACTGCTGTGACAAACCCTCCCCAAATTTTATCAGGTTGATGGAGTCAAAATGAAGGAGTCACTTACATCAGAGAGCATCACATGTCTTCTCACTCCAGTGGCTTCCCTGGGAGCCTGCTGTGCAGCTGCTCACTCAGGAACCCAGGCTCCTGCCTTGTTGTGGCTCTGTCTTCCTCTCTGTCCTTGGAGTCCTCTCTCTTCAACCAGCTAATAGAGAAAGAAAAGGAAAGGCCATATACATGAGGATTGTGGAGGGTCAGGACGGGGGCTTCTATCGCTTTGTGTCACATTCTTTTGGTCCAGACTCAATCATTTGGCCATGTCACAGGCTGCAAAATGTAGCCCAGCTAGCTATCTTAGAGAAAAGAGAAGTGGGCTGGTGAACAGCTGGCCATCCACTGGGAATCCATGGTCACTAAAATCAACTAGGATGCTGTCTGCCCAGCATCCCATGTCACCCCTGCCAGCTCTTTCTCTTATATCAGTTATTTCAAAACTTAGTGTTTCCCAAATCTCTGACTCTTCCATATTTCCCATTATTCTTTTATTATTATTATTATATTGAGTTAGCCAACATATAGTACACCATCAGTTTTGATGTAGTGTTCAACGATTCATTAGTTGCCCATTATTCTTTTCTAAAAAAATATATTTTTTATATTCTTAAGTAATCTCTTCACCCAACATGAGGCTTTAACTTACAACCCTGAGATCAAGAGTCACATGATCTACCTACTGAGCCAGCCAGGCACCCTGCTCATTATTCTCTTTTTAAATAAAATATTTCAGCCATATGGAAAGGTAACAAGAACAAAGTTTACCTGTATATCCGTCACCCACATAGGAGATAAAATATTGCAAAGATAGTTGAAGCTGTCTATGTATCCCTGATTCTTTCTCAGGAGGCAATCTTATTTTTTACTTAACAAAGAAAATTTTAACTCCCTCCATGTCATGCCATCATTAATACAAACATCCCTGCTTTCATCAGCATTTCTTCCTGTTTTCTCTTGCCACGCAAGAGAACAAGGTCTCCCCTCTCCCTACTCTACTCCTTCGGCTTGCTCTCTCTCTCTCTCTCCCCTCCATTGTCGAGACTTTATTCTCTTATCCCATCTCTTTGTGTGTTCAGTTTCTTCCTTCTCATCAGTCTTTAATTATCTTTAACTCTCTTCCAATTTACTTACAAATACAAAAAAGAAACCACACAGCTCTATTTGACGTTGTGACTCCCTCTAGGCTCCCTCTCCTCTTCATGAACATTCTCTGTGAAATGACTGTCCGCTCACGCTTTAATTCCCTGTAATCTGATTCCATCCCACTGCTCCAGGGGACCAATTCTATTGTAGGCCATCATGACCATTCATTCAAGCCAATGGACATTTCTCAGGGTTTATCTTCTTTGACCTCTCGGCACACCTGACTCCCTGGGTCCAGCTCCCTTTCCTTCTTGAAACATTCCCTTTCCTTGGCTTCCTTAGAACTATCTTCTGTTCTATCTCTTTTCATTGTCCAGATCTTAGTACATTTGTCCTCTGTATTCCCTTATATGACAATATTTCTTACATGTGTTCTTCCTAGACCATCTTCTCTTTTCCTTTTATATATTTTTCTTAAGTGATCTCATTGGCTTTGGATTCTTCCTTTTTTCTCCCATGTGTCATTTTCTGCCAGATTATTCTCAGTCCCAAGCCCAAATATCTCTCGCTGAAACCAACCAACCAATCAATCAACCAACCAACCAAAAAACGAGCAACAGCGTCAACAACAAGAACCTGTCTATAAAGCCCTACTCTGCCATCCACCTACTTTGCTCTCCCTTCTTAGCCACAATTCTTGATAATTATCTAAAAAACCCCTTCATTTACTCACCTCCCACTTTTACTCAGCTCATTCCAACATACTGGCTTCTTCTCTCATCACTTCCCCATGATGGCTCTTGAGAAGGTTGTTGGTAACTTTCATATTGCTAAACCCAGTGGATATTTTTAGTCATCTTTTCCCTGACCTCTCAGTGGCCTCAAGCCTACAGATGCGTGCTTATTAAATAAACAGATTTATTTATTGGCTTGGGTTCTGACACCACACTTTCCCTCCTACCTCTTTGAGTACCCCATCTAGACTACTCTGTTTGGCTCATCTCAAAATGTCTGTCTTTTAAATACCGAGTTTTTCAAGGTTTGGTCCTAGGAATTTTTTTCCCCTCAAATTTTCCCTGCCCCTGACTTCAGTTACTATTTATATCCTGATGATCCACAGTGTATAAAATGTCAGGTCAGATCTTCCTTCTGAGATCCAAACCTGCATATCCAATGTTCTCTTCCACCTTGCTACAATGGATATTTTAAAGGCTTCTCCAATTCAATACTTGCAAAACCAGTGTCTTTTTTTCCTCTCTAAATCTTTTTTAAAAAGAGTTTATTTATTTATTTGAGGGAGTAAGAGTGAGGACAAGTGGTGGGGAGGGACAGAGAGTGAGAGAGAAACAGACTCCCCACTGAGCATGGAGCTGGAAGTGGGGCTCAACCCCAGGACCCTGAGGTCATGAGCCAAGCAGAAGGCAGGATACTTAACTGACTGAGCCACCCAGGTGCCCCTCTCTAAGTCTTGATCTAGCTCTCCAGTGTTTCCTGTTTTATTGAATGGCATCATCACCTATTTGGATACATAAACAATTCCCACCAAATTATTCTCAATAATTTCTCCTCCACCTCTCTCTCCCTGTAATTCAACTTGTTGTCCTGGCAGTTTTGCCTCTCAAATATTTTATTTTTCCCCCTTTTAAAAAAAAATAAATATTTGACTTATTTATTTTTCAGAGAGAGGATAAAGAGAGAGCGTACAAGCATGGGGAGCAGCAGGCAGAGGGAGAAGCAGACTCCCCTGCTGAGCAAGGAGCCTGATGTGGGACTCGATCCCAGGACCTTGAGATTATGACCTGAGCTGAAGGCAGAAACTTAACCAAGTGAGCCACCCAGGCATCCCTCAAATATTTTCCAAATTTATTTCTATCCATATCTACCATACCTTATTTCTGTATATCTTGTACCAGTTTTCCTTCTTTCCCTGTGATCCTACCACACTGACTCTTAAAACTGGACTCACTGCTTCTGTCCCCCTTTTTGGAACATTCTCTTTTTCTACTCTATCTCTCCCTAAACACCTTGGAAACTCCTCTCTTAATTTTAATCTGAGCTTAAGCATCCTTTTTTCTTTTTTTTTCCCCCAGGGAACTATTCCGTGATTCTTCGGATTACATCAAGTTTCCTTGGTATATACTTTTATGGTTTACTGTGTCTTTCACAGTACTTAAGACAGTATGTTTATATTTGTGTGATTATTGGACCAAGGTTGAATCTTCTTCACTAGATTATGTTGCCTAGTCCATAGTGCTAACCTCATGTTCTTGGCATATAGTACAGCACATGACACATATTTTAGGTGCTCAGTAAATGTTTAAGTGGTTTTAAGTATTGACTACAGGTTAACAATCCCCCAAACTGTTTCCAACCCAGTTGCTTTCCTGAGATTCAGATCTGTATAATGAACTCTTTACTGGGTATCTCTGGGAATCCCACTGGCATCACAAACTTAACAAATCCCAAACTATGCTTTTATTTCCCCCACGCCCATCCAAACCTTACTCTCCCTGAATGTGTGTCTCAGAGAATGCTTCCCCCCAACCTTTCATCTGCCCAAACTGAACAGCAGGCATCAGGTCTGGACATTGGTCTTCCTCATCTTTCACTTTGGATGAAGCACTAAGTCCTACTCATTTTATCTATCAGTTATGCTTCCAATCTGTTCATTTCTACCCAGGCTTTTGGTCTCCATTCTAATTCAGAATATTATCAACTCTAGTCTAGATCACTACAAATGGCACTTTACTGGCCTCCCCCCTTCTAGTTTGTATTCCTCCTAGTTATTAACCTTTATCCACCATAACGTCTAAAATGAAAATCTGATCATACCTCTGCTTTAGACCCCTAGATAGTTCCCCATCACTCAGAAAGGCTTATAAAACTCTGAAGCATCCAGTTCTTTCTTGGCTCTCTATCCTCGCCTTTCATTCCTCTCTCTTCTTACTTCATTTTCCATCTATGCTTGATCACTTCTAGTTTATTGAATGGGTCCTACTCTCTTACACCTTACAGATTTTCTGTAATACCAGGTTACTTCTGGTTAACAAATTATTTTAAAGCTTAGTGTTTTATAACAATATTCATTTATTACTTACCATGGCCTATAGGTCAGCTGAGTAATCCCTCTGATTTGGGCCAGATTTATCTATCTCCATTGGACTAGCTCATTTGTCTTTGCTCATTGAGCAGGCCAGTTGCGGGTAGGTAGCTGGTCTAGAATGATCTAGCAAGGCCTCATGTGTCTCTCTTCCACATGGTATCTCATCCTCCAGTAGGAATGTCCTGGTTTATTCTCATGATAGTAACAGAGTTGAAAGAAGGAAAGAAAGAAAGAAAGAGGAAGGAAGGAAGGGGAGAGGAAGGAAGGAAGAGAGGGAAGGAAAAGAAAGGAAAGGAAAGAAGAAAGAAAGAAAGAAAGAAGAAAAGGAAGAAAGAAAGAAAAGAAAAAAGAAAAGAAAAGGAAGAAAAGAAATGCAAGGAGGTTAGGAGGAAGGGAGAGAGGGAGGAAGGAAGGAAGGAAGGAAGACAGGCAGGCAGGCAGGAAGAGAACAAGCATGTGAGGCCTCCTGATGCCTAGGCATGAAACTGACATACAGTCAATTCTGTTGCGTTCTATTAGCCAAAGGAAGTCCAGAGATCATTCCATATTCAACAGGTCGGAAATAGATTCCATCACTTGGAGGAGTTGCAAACCTACAACACAGAGGGCTGAATGCATAACTGGGTGGAGAATCTGGGCTATTTTTGCCATCAGTCTAGCAGATCTTTTACATTCCTTCTGCAGAGAACACCTGTACCTCAGCCCTTCTCTTTAATAACTCATAATTATCTCTCTAGTCTCAATTTAGATGTCACTCCTGGGAAGCTTTCTTAGATTGCTTTAGATGTCTCTCCTTTGGACCCCATCATGATAACACGTGCATTAAATACCTGACTATTGATCTGATTAGAACATAAGTTCTTGAAGACAGAGACTGCATCTTATTTGGTCACCTCTTAAAACAGCAGGGGCTATTATAGGTAAATTTAAATTTAAAATACACAATAAAAATCAGTCAGGTAAGAGCTCAATAAGTAAATTTAAATGTAAAATGCACAATAAAATCAGTCAGTATTCACATGTGCTTCCTTGCCACTTGGGCGTCTGATTGAGAATAACGTATTAGCAAATATTGGCACCAACTCACCTTCCTCCCTTTATTTTCCTTTCTTTTTTCTTCTTCAGTAAAAGCAAGGGAGCAGGACTGGAACTTTACTGTGTGATTCTGCTCATGCAGAGTGGCCCCAAAACACTATATATACATAAGAATAATGAGCATGAATCTACCTTGTTTTTTGTTTTTTTTTTTTTTTAAAACATTTTATTTATTTATTTGACAGACAGAAATCACAAGTAGGCAGAGAGGCAGGCAGAGAGAGAGAGAGGAGGAAGCAGGCTCCCTGCCAGAGCAGAGAGCCCGATGCGGGGCTTGAACCCAGGACTCTGAGATCCTGACCTGAGCCAAAGGCAGAGGCTTAACCCACTGAGCCACCCAGGCGCCCCTACCTTGTTTTTTTCATGAGACAGAAGTATGTCTTTCAAGCCATCCCTCCCCTCCCTTTTTAACTGCACTGGTCTCTACTCATCGCCTGTCTGGCAAGAAACATTGCACTGCTTTATCTATAAATTACTTTTTCTCAGGGCTCAGTAATTCTCATCACTAGTCTCGTGTCTTCTGCAAACCATCTATGTCTTGCAACAGAGCTAAATCTGGTGTTCACAGGGCAGTAGCAAGAGCAGCGAGGCACAAGACGACTCCAACTTCCTTCTCTCAGCTGGCTTCCTTTTTGCCATCTTATCACATTCATTTCCAAGTTGTTATTGCCTTTTCTTAATTGCCTCTTTCGCTTTTTGATTTACTTTCTTCTTGCTGAAGCTGCTTCTTTACCCACACCTTGCCCCCGCCCCCTGCCGCCCTGCCCCCATGTAGAGATTCTTATATCTTGAGGGAATGGGAACTGACCAATTCTAGTCACATTTCTTTTGCTTTCCCACCCACAGAATTTTGTTCTCTTGCCAACTATCATTGTTTTAAGTATCTGATCCGACAGGAAATGCTAATCCCCCATCTCTATATGATTCATTTTTAATAGCAAGTTGTGATGACATGGGCTATTCTCTATTTCACATCTTTAAACCCATCAAGGTCAATATCATCCTGTGTCAATATGGACCCACTCCTCTGGTTCCCATCATTGCCATTGTAACACATTTTCTTGACCTTTCAAAAACTGCCCCTGAAGTTAGCTACCATTTATCACAAAAGAGAAGATAAGGAATAAATAATGCAAAAAGTATTCCTCAGAAGTGTGTCCGTGGCTCTGATTCAGTAAGATAAGACTTAGGTTCTTAAAGTGACAGGACAAACTCTAAGTGAGCCACCATTCCCAGCCACTGGGAGGTTCAGTATTTGTAAGTCATGCCAAAGTAACACCATTTAGCTTTTTGACAAGTTTGTAAGACTAGGACTTTAGTAAAATGTTTGACAAAGTTTCCTTGGTAGTCTTGAGAACTGTGAGGAAGAATATAGGTAGGATGATACAATGGCTGGATGATTATGTGGATGACTGATCAGTCCTACCTAGAGAAAGTCGATTAATGGGGCTGGCATTTTTTTTTTTTTAAATAAAGGCCAGGAAGTAATTATGTTAGGTTTTGTAGGCTGACTCAAGTCTGCTGCTATAGCCCAAGAGCAGCCCTAGATACCATACAAAAAATGGGCATGGCTGTTTTCCAATAAAACCATATTTATAAAAGAGACATGGGCTGGATTTGGCCCACGGCCACAGCTTGTTGCCCCCTGTCTTTGGGTCTAAGCTACCAACAGGCAGGACTACTTCATGCAAGTTTTTGTGACCTATATAGCAGAAGGATTTGAAACCTTCAATCTGCAACTGGACTGTTGTCTTTAATGACTAGACCCCATTGTCTTAGTTAGTTAGCTCTCACACCTGCTGACACACCCATGTTCATGCACAGATGCTCAGTCACCATAGAAAGATTTTCCTTTATTCTAATTAATATCAGCTCTCCTTAGAAAGAAAAGAAACACTGAGTCCTATTACTACAGAAATCAGTGCAGATTAAGAATTAATCTACACACAGATGAGCTCATAAAAACGTAAGAATACATTAGCAGCTGATTAGAAATTAATGCTAAAATGCTAAATGAAGTTCTTAGATTGAAGCAACGACATCACACTTGAATTGTTAATATGGCAATTAGCTCAGCCACCTATGAAGTGCTTGTTAATACTTCATAAAAACTTCTGTTAAATGAGAGCACACAGCAGGTTTATGAAATGTAAGTTTACATGGTCTTGAAAAATGTATTCAATATGCTTTTTTAAAAAAAGTCCAGTCGTGGTGACTTCTTGAAAGAAATCATGCTGTAGCCAAATTTCAAATATTTTGTCCTTTCTGAAACTAAGGCCCAATCATCTACAAAATGGTTCTCAAAGTGTAGTCTGAAACTAGCAGCATCGAAATCACCAGGAAACATGTTTGAAATATCAGGTCTCAGTCTTCGCCTTAAACTTACTGAATCAGACACTCTGGGGTGGGCGCCGGAAGTCTGGGTTTTAACCAGACTTTCCAATGATTCTGATGCGGTTCAAGCTTAAGCACTAGTGCTTTGCAACACTGAGGATTAATCCCAAGTAAGGCTGAGCTGTGTGACCTACTGTGTGCATGGGGTGGTGGGTCCTACTGCGTGTTTGCATTCGAATCCCCTGGGGTACTTCATAAATACTGAGTCCTACCTGTGTCCCACCCAGAGATTAAGATATAATGGGTCAGGAGTATGGCCTTGAAATGTTTAAAAAAGTCCCAGGCGACTCTTCACCGGTAGACATGTTTAGTAAACACTATAGTAGAAGAAGCCATACATACACCAATCCAAACATGGTAGAAAAAACTATCTTGATGGTATGGGTTGATGGTATGCTTCTTAGTTGCCTTCAGGTTAGATTTAGCTCCATTTTGGTTGAGAAAATGGTTTGTTTGCTCTATTTGTCTTTAGGAAAATCCTAGGGTCTTAGCACCATCAGCTTTCACATGATCTTTATGATGTTGAGAAGAGTGGTATATAATTATATGTATACACGTATTCTTGTTTTGCAGTAAAATGTAGTTTCTTGTGCTCCATCCATAATCATCAGGGGACTGCAAATCAAAACCACAATGAGATATCACTTTTTACTTGTCAGAGTGGCAAAACCAAAAACATAAGAAATAAGAAGTTTTGGTGAGGATGTGGAGAAAAAGGAATGCTCGTGCACTGCTGGTGGGAATGCAAACTGGTGCAGCCGCTGTGGAAAATAGTATGGAGGTTCCTCAAAATATTAAAAATAGAAATGCCACATTGGGTAGCTACCTAAAGAATATGAGGACACTAATTCAAAAAGATATATGCACCTCTGTTTGTTGAAACATTATTTGCAATTGCCAAGAAATACATAGAAGCAGCCCAAGTGTCCCTCAGTAGATGAATGGATAAAGAAGATGTGGTGTGTGTGTGTGTGTGTGTGTGTGTGTGTGTGTGTGTATTTATATATACATGTATATACATAGACTATTACTCAGCCATAAAAAAGAATGAAATCTTGCCATTTGCAACAACATGGATGGACCTAGAGGATATGCTTAGTGAAATAAGTCAGTTAGAGAAAGACAAATACTATATGGTTTTACTCATATTTTATACTCACAAAAAAACCAGACTCTAACATACAGAGAATGAACTGGTTGCCAGAAAGGAGATGGGTGAGGGGAGGGGTGAAACAGGAGACTGAGATCAAGAGTACCTTTATCTCAATGAACACTGAGAAATGTATAAAATTGTTGAATCATTATATTGTATGCCTGAAACTAATACAACACTGTATATTAATTATACTTAAATAAAAAACAAAAATGATAGTTTCTTCTACCCTTATTCACTCACACACACACACACACACACACACACACACACACACACACAGTCTCTCTCTCTCTCTCTCATCTGTTAAGCCAAAAGTCCATGGTGGCAAGTACACCATGCCCTTTGCATTAGTAGATGAAATCCTATAAATGTGGAGATGGTCTAGTTCTAAAGATCATGGGTGTGAACTTAAATTAAAAATAAAGAACAAAACTAGAAACAAAAACCTCAAGAACTTAAGGATTTAAAACTACTATGCCAAAACAACTAAACAGTAAAATCAATGTGCAGAACATCTGAAAATAATGATAATGTTGGTTAGTCATATAGGATATGACCAATATGGCTTCCAGACTACAAGTCATTTAGTAGACAAGAAAAATAAAATAAATGAATTTAGCGGTCAATTCCGGAAGCAAATAGTAAGAAATATAAACCCAAGGAAAGCAGAAGAAATTCATTAATAAATATACAAAGATATTAATAAATGAAAATACTGAAAAAATGGCATGTTTTCTTTACAAATGAGAAAAAATAGATGAACTATAACTAGTCTAATGAAGAAAAAAAAGATGAAATTCAGCAAACATAATTAGGAATAGGAGCATCACATACAAGAGGAAATAGAAAGGAATTATACAAATACTGTACCTAGTTCCAAGCTAATACTTTTTAAGGTTTGGATAAAATGGAAAAATGTCTAGGACTACATCGTTTTTAAGAAAATTACCTGAAGGAAGTAAAATACTTAAATAGATCAATAACTATATAAAAAAAGCAGTTTTTCAAATCCCACGTTTCAGATATCCCTCAACCATTGAGACAGTTGCAGGGAATAGAAAGAAAAAGGACCGTTTCATCTTTTTACAAAACCAGAAACTAGAGTAATGTCCAGAAGCATATCCGACATTCAAAAAGATTTTTGCAGACTGGAGAGCACGAGAGGAAGGTGGAGAGAGGGAGACGTTGGCGATTTCGCAAGGACTTCATGAAACTGCTCTAATAAAAACTAAATTTTATTCATTGGCTCAAGTGTGAGGCCACGAAAAGGCCTTGAGCATTCTGGAGTTTTTCACTGTTCAAGGATGAATGGCCTGAGGGAATTATTTCTTTGATTCTAAATTTCTATTGACTGTAAAACCATCATTTAATTATAGACATTTTAAGGATAAAACAAACTGTATTTTTTTTTATTTTTAAAGCTTTTCATTTATTTATTTGACAGACAGAGAGCACAAACGGGGTGGGGAAGTAGCAGGCAGAGGGAGAGAGAGAAGCAGGCTCCATGCTGAGCAGAGAGCCTGATGTGGGGTTTGATCCCAGGACCCTGAGATCATGACCTGAGACAAAGGCAGACGCTTAACTGAATGAGCCACTCAGATACCCACAAGGATAAAACAAACTGTATTTAATGTACCTAAAACAAGAAAATGTGCATTCGTGTATTTATATACCATTTTCTCTTCACTATCACAAGGTTGCATCTAAACTTTATTCACACTGCAGAGGCTAAAAATTCCTGGGGCTCATTTTCAGCACATGGTGATGGGCTGCTTTTCAAAATCTCAGCTACTGGGCTTAACCTCTCCACCAGCTTTAGGATGACATGACAGTCTGGTGGACCAAGCACACCAAGACTGTGCCTGCATTTCTTACTTGGTTAGACACTGGATCTATTTTTTTTTTTTTTTCTTTAAGTCAAACCACGCATCTGCTTAAAGAGATTTGGCTTTCTTTGAAAGTCAGCCAGAAGTTTTAGACTAGAACTGTTTGGTGCCCGGGTGATTGTTCTTTGTCACATGTATATGAGCCACAGCAACCACTCCTGGGTTTTAGAATCCTGTGGCCTTTTCAAAGATTTCTTATTTCCAATGCCTTTGGTGGCATGTCCTGGTATTCACCAGGAAATCTTATATTTGTACAATGACATCTCTACCTAGTGCAACACAGGAGTGGGACATTTTAAAAAGCCAGTTTGAAAGACAATTAAGGTCCCCACTGCCCAAATCTTGGGCATTCTACAAAAAAACCATAGTCCAATAAAAAGAACCAGGGCTCTTTGGACAAAGAGTTGACTCTAGAGCTGGGGGCAGGAAATACACAAGACAAGTCTGGAATATCTTGTAGTGGCAGAAATAAAGTGCTGAAAAGACCGTCCACGATGATGAGGGTATGCCAAAGGGTGCAAGACTCGACTGAAAAAGTTCCCAATGGATAAAGCTGGAAGAGTTTGAGTGACAAAATGAAGTTGTGTAGGATTATAATTCAAGGTATAGAATAAATATCCATGAGTCCATATTGATATAAATAAATAAATGAATAACCAGAGGAAAAGCAAAAAATCTCCCATGCAGAAGCATCTCAAATAATTTAGGTAGATGCTCTGCCCTCAGTGAGGTGGAGCATTACCCTCCACTTATGGGTAGTCTGTGCACAGTGACTTCCTTCCCAAAAGTACAATATGGAAAGGGAGAAAAAAGAGTAAGTTTATGGTGGAGACACTGAACGAACACTACCTTGATCAATTGATCAAGGTTAACCTCATCACGTTAAGTCATTTTGAGACTGTGAAATTTAATAAAGGGAAACCTCACTAAGGTGGTCTCAGAATGGCTCAGTGGCTTAAAGCCTCTGCCTTCGGCTCAGGTCATGATCTCAGTGTCCTGGGATCAAGTCCCGCATCGGGCGCTCTGCTTGGCAGGGAGCCTGCTTCCCTTCCTCTCTCTCTGCCTGCCTCTCTGCCTCCTTGTGATCTCTGTCTCTGTCAAATAAATAAATAAAATCTTAAAAAATAAAAGAATGCTAGAACGGTAGGTTGGTATGTACCACTCACTGTCAATTACAGGAAGAATTGTCAATTACAGACGTAACAGAAGAATCTTAACAGGTAGGAATCATCCATTTTAGCCCCCAAAAGGGAAAGATGTACACTGTATCTCCTATCAGAAACCGACTTCTCCTGCAACTCAGCTAATGAGAAACTGTCATTGCCCTCAACTCTCATTTTTCTTCAGTAGACACTTGTATGAACCAGAAACGGCCCGCCCCAACCTCCCTTTGTGTATTGGAGTTATTTATGGTTTTGCTGTAGCTTCCTTCTCTTGAAAGGCAATTCTCTGCTATTCCCAAATAAACCCATTTTTGCTGGTAAAATAATCGGCAGTTTTATTTTTAAAGTTCACAATAGCATGTATGATGTGATTAGAAGGATACTTTATTTACCTCTGTGACCTTCCTCCTCAAAACTCATAACCCTCATCTACAAATGAGACAGACATCAGACAAAATCCAATTGAGGGACAGCAAAAGAGCTGACAAATTCTCCTCAATATTGTCAAGATCAAGAGCAAGGAAATTCTGAGAAATAGTCACAGCAGAGAAGAGTCTAAGGATACATGACAAATAAATATAATGCGGTATCCTGGATGAATTTCTGGAAAAGAAAAAGGACATTAGAGAAAAACAAAGGAAATCTGATATGGACTTTAGTTAGTAATAAATGTATCAATATCGATCCATTAATTGTGATGAATGTATTAAACCAATGTAAGAGGCAAATAAAAGGGGGAAACTCGGGTATATGGAACTCTCTGGATTATATTCCAACTTTACTTTAAATGCAAAACTACTCTAAAGGAAAAAGTTTATTTATAAGACAAAGATGCAAATAGAAGTTAAAATTCAACTATGTGTAGCACTTCCAAAGCAAATATCTCTTTCTCTCTCTCTCTCTCTCTCTTTTTTTTTTTTTTTTGCTTTAATAAAAGTCTTTATGAACAAGGGTCAGAGAGCTTCTTGGGCAACAAATGACTTTTATAGAACAACATCGCGGTGAGTTGAGTGTAAATGGCTTAGAAACACGCAGATTAAATTTCCCTGAATCTCTCTTTTTTAAATTAGTTTCAAAGCAAATATCTCAATGGAAGGGGCAATCGGATTAATAGAGTCCTTTAATACTTGTCCAAATTCAAATATTCAGGCAGTAACAATGCAGTCAGCATTTTATGTCTCTTCTAACATTATTTTTGAAAATGTATATTGATCTCACAGATACTAAAATCTGAAAAAATTCATTTAGTATTAGGGATAATTAATTTATTTTTGTACTCATTAAGTGTAATTGTAATTGATAACAGAAAATATGTTTATTTTCGTTGTCTCCAATGCTGTGAGCGCCTGGGTCCCATTCATCTCTGTCTCCTCTGCACCCCACAACACAGGCACTCAACTGTATTTGAAATATGCTAGGCTGGATGCTTAATGGCATCAGTTTGTTGATTGATGAATAAGAGTGCCCGGTAATTACAATTACAAAAATGGAGAGGCAATAGTGAAGGGCGCACATTCACACACTCACACATACTCTTTTCTTAGGGCCCTTTATTCATGGAATGAGTTGCAGGTGTGTTCTTTTAGATGCAACACGCTGATGTCAAATTGATTTTCTTAGGATTGTCCTTTTGAATTATTTTTATGCTCGACAAAATAATATTTGAGAACTATTTCACCAAAGGCTTTTGCACTGTATGTTTAAATAAAATACGGTGGGCAAGGAGTGACTGGGTGGCTCAGTTGGTTGAACATCCGACTCTTGATTTTGACTCAGGTCAGATCTCAGGGTTGGGGAATTAAGCCCTATGTTGGGGGCTCTGCGCTCAGGGGCCAGTTCACTTGAAGATTTCTCTTCTGTCTCTTTCTGTCCCTTTGCCCCTCCCCCCCCACTCCTGTGCACAATGCGCATGCTCTCTCTAAAATAAATAAATAAATAAATAAATAAATAAATAAATCGTTTACAAACCCGATAATGGGCAAAATAATAAATGCAGAAACCTTACATTTTCTTGAAGACTTGTTCAGAGAACAGTCACCACATAGCTGCTAATGTATGTTGGGGGGAACTGCAGTTTCTGGGCACAATGATTCTAAACAATAGGTAAGTCAAAGATGACCTTAAAGTCTCGTGGCAGATTTGAGTGCCGTTAAATTATCAAAGACGACCTTAATCTTTTCCTGCACATTTTCTCCTTCAGTAATCCCGTATCCAGATATCCACCTTAATCCTAACCTGTTAACCCTTCCAAAAGTCCATGATCCACCGGGACACTTACTTCCCTACATTCAATGACAAATTAATCACACTGGCTTGCATATTCTGAGCCTAAAGTGTGCCTGGAATTTGCCCTCTTCTCTTTTTTCTCCCTTTGTCTGAGCTACCACTCTTCTCTAATGGATTTCCTTTCTTTGACTCTTATTCCTTCTGATCCATTGCTGGCCCAGGAACCAAAGGGATTGTTAGCAAATGCAAATTTGATGATGTCATCCTGAATGACTTCCCGTTGTTCTTGGCATAATGCTGAGAAATCTTTCTATGGCTTCTCTGTAGTGAACCCTGCAGCATGGTGTATATGATTAGAAGGATACTTTATTTACCTGGGCCCTCTCAGCTCAGGATCTAGGCATTGCCCCCGTTGGCAGCTAAGGGCTCAGAGCTGTCTCTCCTGGGCACTCACCCTCAACTAGGGGCGATTATCCTTTGATGACAGGTCAGTGGTGGGATCTCCAAAGGTCTGGCCCCTTGCCTCAATTTCAGACAACACGGAGGGGCCATCCCAGCTCCCCATGTTGTCCTCTACTGGAACTATACTGAGGTTCAGTCTCTCTCTGCTCAACCCTGTTTCACCCCACCTCCTTTAGAGATGCTCTTTTCTAGTTCACACCCTACCAACCTCCCTGTACTCAAATCTGAGAGGCTGTTTTTCAGAAACCCAGCTGAAGACACCACACCACCTCTCTTGTCTCTCTTCTCTCTCTCCATGGAATGGATCGCTGCCCCATCGCTGTGGCGATCTGGAGTTCAGTCCTCCATCTGAAACTGACAGAACCAAGGCTCCTCATTTGACAGGTTTATTCTTCCATAAAAGGAGAAGGCCTGGGATGCCTGCATGGCTCAGTTGGTTGAGTGTCCGCTCAGGACGCGATCTTGGAGTCCTGGGATCTAGCCCTGCTCAGTGGGAGTCTGCTTCTCCCTCTCCCTCTGTGCTCTCTCTCTTCGTCACTCTCTCTCAAGTAAATAAATAAAACGTTTAAAAGCTGGAGAAGGCAGTTTTATTTATTTTTTATTTTTACTTAAAAAATGTATTTATTTATTTGAGAGAGAAAGAGAACATGAGCAGGGAGAGGGGAAGAGGGAGAAGGAGAGGGAAAATCTCAAGCTGACTCCCCACTGAGCACAGAGCCTGACTTAGGGCTCTATCCGAGGACCCCGAGATCACAACCTGAGCCTAAGTCAGACACTAAATCGACTGAGCCACCCAGGTGCCCCAAGAAGGCATTTTTAGATCAGAAATTCTCAAAACATGTTGATTTTGCTAAAATGTCTGTTTGGGTTTTTTAACATTCTGCATTTCTAATATCAGCTCCCAGGTGATCCCAGATGCAGTCTGTGGGCCATGCTTCAGTGTTAAGCTTCCAGAAATTCTCTTAGATTCCTTGCATCTGTGCTAGTTTGATGGCAGCATAGAATTTGGGATCAAAGATTCTAAAGTTGTACAGATCTGGCTTCAAGTCCCCACTCTGCTCTTCCCAGCTGTGTGGCCTTGATCAAGGTGTCCTGTCCAGGTCTCGATTCTCTCATTTATAGAACGGGCGGAAATAGTGCCAACTCCTGGGTGTGAGTGTGGAGACTGAATGGTATAACACAGGCAGAGCACTTAGCCCAAGGGCTGGCACATAGCCCTCAAAAATTGTCAGCTTCGTATTATGACTGCAGATCAGCATTCCATGTGGGAACATGAAGAGCATTATTATGCGTCTCTTGAGCCACAGCGAGATACTCAGATGGGTGGTTCTAGAAGCAACCACTGTGAAGTCTCAGGGGCACGGAGCTGCAGAGAGGGAGGCAGACCAGAACTGTCTGTTCGGGTACTGAGAGATGAAGAGAGACTTAATCAAACAGAAGAGCAAAAGCTAGGAAGGGAGATGGCATTCCTTCTGGAATTTTCCATGTAATTTCACAGGTAAAGGAAGGCACTGAAGTCTCAGCTGCTGGCTGTTCAGTGGCCCCTGGGTTGGGTGACCTGGGAAGGGGGGATTGGAATCCTCACAGAAGCAGAAGAGAACCCATCATGTTATTCCTCTTCTCTGCTTTTTGTGCTCAGTAACCCTTCCTAGAATACACTTGTTAAGATTCATGCTGGATTTAATGCTAGTAAGTATATGTATGATCAAAAAAACCCCAAAGCCCCCAGAGACAGCATTAGAAAGAATTCCACAGCCTTAACATGTTACCTTTGATTCAGAGCAAAAGAGTTATATCAACAGGAAATACCGTTGTCTTCTCTCAGTAGGGATAGCTGAAAACAGCAGCTGTTGTATGAACCAGCATGCTGACAAAGGGACAAAGGGACACATCTTGGAGCTGTGTGAGACAAGCAGGCAAACAGCAAATGTCATTAATTCCATTTCAGCCCAGAGCACATTCAGATGGACTGGAGAGGCAAGGCCACATGCAGGGCAGGAGAGTTGGGGGTTGGGGCCTGGGGGGTGGGAAGGGTTGGAAGCCACCCAGCAAAAATGCTGCACCTGTAAGTCCTTTGTGGTCCCCAATAGGAACAAACACACTGTCAGAGGAGGGGCAAAGCTAAGGCAGGACTGAGTAAAATCATCCTGTTTTTAACTGGTGAAAGGAACTTGACATAGAGAAGACACATTTTCAAAAGACCTACAACATGTCTCAAAGCACAAAGGGAAAAGGGAACATGAAATTTAATTTTTTTTTTCTATTAAATTTGCTAATTTTTATAGTAATAACAATCTAGAATTCTATAAACATATATTTTTATCCCCAGGGGTACAGGTCTGTGAATCACCAGGTTTACACACTTCACAGCACTCACCAAAGCACATACCCTCCCCAATGTCCATAATCCCACCCCCTTCTCCCAAACCCCCTCCCCCCGGCAACCCTCAGTTTGTTTTGTGAGATTAAGAGTCACTTATGGTTTGTCTCCCTCCCAATCCCATCTTGTTTCATTTATTCTTCTTCTACCCACTTAAGCCTCCATGTTGCATCACCACTTCCTCATATCAGGGAGATCATATGATAGTTGTCTTTCTCTGCTTGACTTATTTCGCTAAGCATGATACGCTCTAGTTCCATCCACGTTGTTGCAAATGGCAAGATTTCATTTCTTTTGATGGCTGCATAGTATTCCATTGTGTATATATACCACATCTTCTTGATCCATTCATCTGTTGATGGACATCTAGGTTCTTTCCATAGTTTGGCTATTGTGGACATTGCTGCTATAAACATTCGGGTGCATGTGTCCCTTTGGATCACTACATTTGTATCTTTAGGGTAAATACCCAATAGTGCAATTGCTGGGTCATAGGGCAGTTCTATTTTCAACATTTTGAGGAACCTCCATGCTGTTTTCCAGAGTGGCTGCACCAGCTTGCATTCCCACCAACAGTGTAGGAGGGTTCCCCTTTCTCCGCATCCTTGCCAGCATCTGTCAATGAAATTTAATTTATCTGGTTATAACTCAGTCCTGTTTGCTTGTTAACAAATTCTGTTGCTATTAATGTTTTAGTCATCTACTAAGAGCAAAGTGTGCAGAGTTCTAAACGAATGAAGTTTTCCTATACTCACAACTCATTCATCCATTCATTCAACTTCATTTCTAGCTTCCTTTGCTGTTACATGTGGCCAAAGGATGGGATTCTCACCAACAAAATGATGTACTCCAACCCTGGCCCATAAACCCTCTTTCTCACAGTCCTTGCTCTTTTTCTTCATTTGACTGCTGAGCAGAGAGGATTTATAGAATCTTCTGGAAGACTGAGCCACAAGACAGGAGAGTGAGGCCTTGAATGATTGAATGAGTAGAGTACAGATGCTCAACTGATTCCACAGCCCCATTATACATGTGAGAAATCAACATTTACTGTACTAAGTCATTTACATTTTAGGACTGTATGTTCCCATAGTTAATCTACCCAGACTAACAGGTGTGCGTAACACAATGAGGGTAATAGAGAATGAATTATCTTAGTCCCAGGGAATCTGGGAAGGCATTGCAGGTGTGAAAACACTCAGTGGAGTGGAAGGAGGACTAGAAGTTTGCTGAACAAGCAATGGAGAAGAGAAGGGAATTCCAGCGGCAGGCAGGAACAAATGCAAGGGAAGACATCACTAAATAGCTAGGTTGTTTGGGAGACTATGCTTTAGTGTGCTTGGAGTGAAAGATGGCAGGTGAGACTTGGGAAGCCCCAGGCAAGTGAAGGGCAGGGATGGATAAGCAATGGCTCATGGGCCAAATCCAGCCTGTCCTTTGTTTTTATATAGCCTGTGAACCAACGATGGTTTTGATGTTTTTTTAAAATCAAAAGAATCCAAAAAAGAATAATAAGAAAAAGCCAAAAGAAGAATTTGTTTTGTGACACAATAAAAAGTATAGGAAATTCAAATTTCAGTAGTGATAAATTAAGTTTTATTGGAATACAGCCAAGCTCATTCATGTATATATTGTCTATGGCTGTTTTTACACTCAAATGGCAAATGGCAGAGATGAATATTTGTGACAGAGACCATATGGCCCACCGAGCCTAAAATATTCACCATCTATCTCTTTACAGAGAAACTTTGCCAATCTCTGCTTTAGAGTCTGGACTTCATCACGTGTGATAGACTACATCATGAGTCCCATATTTTGCTTCTTCTTGAATTCATACTCTGTTCAAGTGACTTTAAATTCCACACCACTGGATGGACTATATTTTCCTGCTTTGTTGATGTGGGCTTGTCCATGTGACTTGCTTTGGTCAATGGAACATGGGAGAAAGCAATAGTGTACCTGTTCTAAGCCCTGGCCATAATAGAAATCATGTTTTTGTATTTCCTTCTCGTATTTTTCTCATTGTCACCAGAAGGACACATCCCTCAGAGCCCAAGAATGAAAGGACTGTGGATCCCAGCTACTGCAACTAAAGCACAGACTCAAATCTGAAGCAGAGCCATTTGAACCAGTCTTCAGACCTGTTCATTCTCAGAGTGTTAATACGTGTTTAGAGTTGTATGCCAGTGAACTTTGGAATTGTTTGTTAAGCAGCAATAGCTGACTGATACATCATGTAGCCACTGTGGAGAGGAAGTTACTAGGTGCAAACCTCAACATGCTTCCTTATAACTAAAAGTTAAAGAAGATTAGCAAGTTAAGGTTGCTGAAACTTAATGCTAAAGGAATGTTATGTTAATCATATAGAAGTTAATCATACAGAAGTATGAAAGCAAAATTATTGTGAATTTAGGCAGAGAATCCTTGGTTCCTTTTCCTTTTCTTGAGATCTGAATTAGGTCCCTGACATCCCTTCCCCAGAGTTAAGTGGCCCTATGTTTTCATATAAATTTTCCTTTTCTCCTTTTTATGGCTGCTTATATTTGTTTTGGACTACCTCTGCTATGTCATCAACGGCTCTCTAATAGGGAGAGGGCCCTCCCCACAGTCTGACCTATATAATTTTAGAGCTTGAAAAATCTCAAATTCATCTATCCCAGGAAATTCTGGAATATGAATCATACTATGAAATGCCTAAGAAAAGAGATGGGGTAAAACACCAAAAGTGTCTCTTCTAGGTTTCTTGGCTAATGCCTGTTGGGTTGTCATGGAGACTGGAAGGAGATGGAGAACAGAGAAAAATTGGGGAAGATATTATCATATTGGGACAAATAGAAACTTTGTGGACATTTGCTTCTTGGAAATTAACTTAGGGAATTGTATCATTCACTAAGTTGGTTTCCTGATTATCACAAGGTCAATGAAATCCCCTCAAGAATCTATAAATTGGAATTTCTTCTTTCTCTTATTTCAGAGTCCAAGGTGCCATGGCTAGGAGAAGAGGCATCCTGGACATGGTAACATTGAAATTTAAACTTTGGAAATTTGAATATCTATTTGTTATATTGAAGTCTCTCACTTTCTCCTTCCAGTTGCCATCTGCCCTCTCATCGCCAAAATTACGCAAATAAGACAGATACACAAACCCCCAGTCATACCCAAAACAATTAAATCACAATCTCTGGGGGATGAGACACAGGCACCAATATTGTTTGAAACTCTTGGGTGATTCCACAGTGCAGATAAGTTTTGAGAACCAGTGCTCTAAACGTTGTGCTTAGTAATGCAGTGTGCTACTCATCACAGGGGCACAAAGAGGCAGGCAATCACGTCATTGTAACAGTTGGGGGCATTTAGTCCAGATCAACACATGTATCAGATATTTTCAGTTTTAGAGTAACAGAAATCCTGACTCAAAGCAGTTCACCTAAGACCACTAATAATGGCATGCAAGCGGAAAGTTCAATGGCAGGATTCTTTCTGTTTCTCTATGCTGCCATCCATGGTGTCATCACTGGTGGTTCTATGGTTCTAAGAAGCACCTGAGGCTATATGATTTCTCTTCAGGTTCAGCCCAAGAGATAAAGCTTTCTTTCTCTCAACTATCAGGCAGTGTCCTGCCGTTGCCTTGGTTGGATTAACTTCGGTATATGCCATCCACCATGTACATATTAGATAATTGCTAGATGTTTTAGCCTGGGATGCTATAACAAAATACCACAGATTGGGGTGGGGCTGAAAACAACAGACATTTAACTCTTATAGTTCTGAAGGCTGGAACATTCAAGATTAAGGTTCCAAAAGATTTCGTGTCTGGTGAGAGTCCATTTCCTAGGTTGCAGATGACCACCTTTTCACTGTGTGCTCACATGACCTTTCTTTGGTGTGTATGTGTAGAAAAAGAGAGCTCTCATATCTCTTCCTCTACTTATAAAGGTACTAATCCCACCATGAGGGCATCACCTTCTTGACCTACTCTAAACCTAATTCCCTCACAAAGGCTCCTACATCCACTTTGGGAGTTGGGCTTTAACATACGGATTTTTTGGGAGAGGTGGGAGACGCAGACATTCAGCCCATAACAGTAGCTAACTGGCCAGGAAACCCTCTTGTACTGATTGGCTTAGAGCGAGGTTACAACTTATCCCCGAACCAGTTACTAGGGCAAGTGTTTTGTTTAGGCCAATTAGGACCCACTATTAGAAGGGGGAGGAATGGAGAATAATTCCACCTAGAAAACATGGCTGCCCCATAATAGGATATGATAGGAAGAAGTATGGAATAGGTGCAGTTTAGATGATAAACAGATTGTTCACTGAAGAGTAGAGACAAAGTAGAAGATCTTTTAGGTTATTTCTTGGTTCCTCCATGGTAGGAGACTAGAACTGAATTTCTTCGAAGAAGAGGAAGCCCTTCCACACTTTTTTTTTTTTTTTTTCCAATTCATGAGCCATGCAGAGAGATGATAAGCATCATCAAAGTCTGGTCATTCCTAAAGTTTTGGATTTCTTTCATCATCTTAACTATTCTAGGAAGAGGGGAGCAACATGGGTGTTTTCCACCCAGCCAGCCATAATGTACCAAGGAATCAGGAACTCCTCATTCATAAGCCCAACAGAGCAGACTCTACTCTCTTATTTTAAAAGCAATAGCTACTCTTTAAACCCCATTGGGAAGATATCAAGTTGCCCTTTGAATGTCCTCAACAATCCCCCAACCTCAGTAGAAGATGGCAGCTTCTCTTCTTGTGTGATTGGAGTAGATCCCTGAGGAGTATGAAATCCAAAACCACTAGAGATTAGTCTCTTGGCCGAGGTAATCTCCAGCCAAAATGCAAATACTCTTTATATTTATCAAGGAATCATTAACATCTTTAAATCCTCCAGTGTTAACTGGTGGATCATAGAAAATCAACGCAAGTGTCCCTTAAGAGAATCAAAGAGGAGGACAAGTGGTCTGGTTTTCAACCTTAGCTGCACATTGGAATTTCTACCAGATTAATTAAACCAGAATCTCTGAGGATGAAACTCTGGTATCAATCTTTTCAAACTTTAACAGGATTCCAATGTTCAGCTTAGACAGAGATCTGGTCTTGATGAGGGCTTTTGGGAGACCTTCTCCTGGTGAAGTAGCTGGAAGGCTTTGGAAGCTGGAAGGTAGAGTAGGTGGAGGTGAAATTGGGATAGAACCAAAGGGAGGGATAGTGCTGGAAGAGGAGTTTGGTAGGTACCAAAAGCAATCTGTACCAAAAGAACAAAAATCTCCATCTTCACAAGTCAGCCTTGGTCTATACACAGTCTGTAGTTGATGAAATGATATGTCCAATCCTCTGGTATACTCTTCTCAAACTTTAATGTTCTACAAATCCCTGGGAACCTTATAAAAAATGCAGATTCTGATCCAGTGGGTCAAGGATCAGTCCCAAGACTCCACATTTCTACAAACAACTGAGGTTACGTTGCAGCTGATCTGCGGATGAAATTTGAGTAGCAATCATGCAGTATATTATAGGATACTACCATTTTTTTCCTGCTATAGGGGTATCAGCCTAATTTCCCCCTACTAACTTATAAATCAAATAGGATACTAAAATTCAATAAATTCCCTGTTTATTAAAGATAGAACATGACAAGGTGACACATTTTCTTCATAGGGGAGAAAAACTGTCTTTCCTCTACCCATCTTTGGTTCTCAGTTGGGTGTCTGTAACAAAAGCCAGATTAACAAGAGAAAAGCATACACATTTATTTCATATAATCTTTACGTGACATAGGAGCCTTCATAAGGCAATGAAAATCTGAAGAAAGAGTTAAACCTAAGTGTTTTTATCCTAGGTCTGATGAAGAATGGAAAGTCATGGGAAAAAATATTATGGAAAATATGGTCATGAGCTAAGGGGGAACCTAGGAAGGCTTCTTTGTTGAAATTCCCCTTAGCAGGGATCAGGATGTTCCTTTCTTCCAGGTATAGGGAAAGTACCTCAACCTCTCAGGAAGATGTTATGGCCTGCTTCAGGGGGAAAGTCAGAGTCCTTCCAGCACCTTCCATTTCTCAAACTACTTCAGGTTAAAGCATTCCATCTGCCGAGGTGCCCTATTTTGAGGGAGCATGTCCTGAACTATTACCTCCTGTCCTGCTATCGAGCCAGACACGAGCACCTCACCTACAGGAACCTTTAGAGTTCCACTGGTACCATCTAAGCTACACTTCACTGTTAATCCAGCCTTTCTAATTTAGTAACGTGGAGTTCCTGAATATTCATATACACTGAGATCGAAGGCCCGAAGTTGAAAAAGAACAGCCAGAGAGACAATAAAATAAAGAAACTCTTTTAGAAGGTTGTCACATGTCCCCTTGGCACAAATGACTCATGTGATAAAAAGAAATGGGGCGCGGGGAGCATAGATTGAGGTCAAGTACCTTAAAGGTTCCAATAAAAGGAAAATACATTTGTAGAAAGCTGAATTAACCCAAAAGTGAACAGCAGGACTTCTAGTTTGCTTAGCAAAATGGACATCCTGAATTAAACATTAACAGCAAATTGATCCAGGGCTGGTGACGTAATGCTGAAGTAAATGAGTTTTACATAAATCATATTCTTCTTCAGAATGTTGGCTTCCTACTGCCGTGGGCATTTTAGTCCAACTGTCCTCTGTCTGGATCAAAAGGAACATTCTCCTATTTTTTTTTAAAGTAGCACAAAAGAAGCTTTAGATTTCTCCAAGGGCCATTTATAACAATAAGCACAGGTTAGCACTGCCTTCTCATTCAGAGACCATAATCTGAATTTGAATTGGATTTCAATAAAGTAGCATTTGGAGAGCAAATAGGAAAGTAATTAAGGTAACAAAAAAGGATGTAAAAGTATATGGTTCTCGGAATGCATCCTAAAAGCTCTTTGGTTTGAAGAGCACCCCTAGGTGGGATCCATAGAGAAGAAGTTGTGCTGAAGCAGAAGCAAGAAAGGGACTAGTTTTTAAAGATATATTTTAGTCCTTTAATTTTCTTTCAACTCAGCATGCGGTAATACACACATCTGTGCCATTAGAAGAAAGGATAAAAGCAATGCCCACATGCTTATCCCGGGGAGGCCTTTCCTGTGGGAATTAGCTCTCTTGATCAGTAAGCACAGAATGTGGTAACACAGTAAGAGCTGTGGGAGAGCTGATAACGGGTTTGGCTCCCACACTCTTGAAACACCTAAAGAGGTAATCTATTCTCTTACTCGTCACAACTGTTCATTCCCTCACTTCTTTGTAAGAGGACCCTTCTGCCCCACAGATTCGGAACTTGGCCACATAACTTAGCTTGGCCAGTGAAGTAGGAGGAACTGTCATGGTGACAAAGTTCAGACAAAAGCCTTCAATGTGGTTGTGTGGTTTGGCTGAACCTCTTGCCCTTCCTCACTACTAAAAGTCAGGCAGATCTTAGCTTAAGGGTCCCTGAAGTCTGTGCCAGAACAGGAAGGCAAAGCAAAGCCCATCAGAGCTGAGCAAAGCCACAGTCCATGCACCTGAGCCGCAGTTAACTTCTTACTTCCAACATGTAACATGAGTGAGAAAGAAATGTTTACGATTGTAAGCCATTAAGTTTGGGGGGATTATTTGTAACTGCAAGCAAAATGGACTAATATAGAAATTGGTATATGGAAATGGCATGCTGCCAAAACACTCTCTTCCTCTGTAAGGACCTATTTTAGCCAGAACACTTCCATCTTGGTTAAACAATAAACCTTGTTGTTTAACTCTTAAACTGTCCCTGCCCCCCTTCCCCCAGGGGACTTACTCAAAAACAAGTCCGGGAAACCAGCCCCAGGTAACAAAGCCCAAATACAGGGGTGGGTCAGGCCAGGAGGAGACATTTGATCAGTAGGGGGATGCATATTATCTCCCTAGCTACCAAGGAGTATGGGCCCCACCCTTTGGGAGCCTTTTGGGTGCCAGTTCTGACCAAGGTGATAGGCTAATTCAAATATTTACTAGGGTAAATTGTAATTCAATTAGTCACCTAGCATGACTGTGCAGCTTTCTCTGTGTGTTACAATTTCATTGGCCACCTGTGCATGGCCAGGCCCAACCGTATGGCCTTTGCCCTTAAAAGCTAGTCTGTAAAGCAGAGGGGGGTTGCCCTCTCCGTAAGGAGTGGCCCTGACTGGTCTGTTTGGCGGTCAGTTCGATTCTTGATGCTTGGCGCGAAATAAAGCTTTGCTTGACCTTGGCTTTGTATCAGTCTTGCTCCTTTAACCACGGACCCATTATTGGGGGACCTAACACCTCCTCTCCATAATCTCTCTATTTGTACACACACACACATACACACACACACACACACACACACCCCAGATACTTGCATACATATAAATGAGTTGTTTTAATTTTATTGGTTTTATTACCTTGTTCATATGCAATTTTAAAATGTTTCCTTATTATCTCTAAGAAATAAACATTTATGAGGAGAATGCTGGTTAAGGCCTTGGATTGACAATGATCATGACTGTTTGAAAACTGGCTCCTATAAAATAGAGAAGTCAACAAACAAACCACACAGGGCCAAAATGGAGTCACTGACGCTAGTCCATGTCACCCGACTAGTGCTCAGTACCTAACCTAATTGGAGTTTCAACTTTTCTCGGGAATGTAGTTTCAACTGGTCCGTCAGGAATTTTCTGGTCAGCACTAATGTGGTAATCTGTCACAAGGACCCTCTCCATCCTCCAAAGTAAGATGAAGTAATCAGCCTAATAAGACTCCCTGCCCTTTTTTCCCTAAGGGAAGGTGACCTTGCCTGGAACAATACTTTCTGTTCTTTTGCTAATAACTTCCTTGCCAGGCCCTCCTTCCCAGGAAAATCTTCCATTTCATACAACCCTTGAGCTCCCCTCTACCAGCTAGATGCCATGCTGCCCAATTCATAAATCACTTAATAAAGCCAATTAAATCTTAGATTGACACAGTTGGATTTTTGTTCTTTAACGGGATAATAGTTTTTACATTATAAGATTTTTGTGCGTATAAAACAAGCTTAGTCACTGAAGGCCCTGCAAGAAATCCTGGCTGTTACAGAACACTCAGCAAGAACTATTCATATCTTATGTTCATGCATATTTGTAACATAATGATAAAAATAATGTGTATGGGTTCAGATTGAGTAGCCCCCAAATGTGCCACTTTGATATGCAGATTATTTCGAGCTGAAACAAGATCCAAAAATACTGAGGAAAAAGCCTTGACATTCCCCCTAATGTGTAGAAGAATTTTGCTACAACACCTGCTCCAGGAAGAGAGCCACCACCACTGATAACTACAATATGATATGAACTAGGTACAGGAGACAGGGAGGAACCTAGCAAGTCCTGTTTCATGAAATTCCTAAGTTCCTTTGTTTACTCAACATTCCCTCCTTCCATTCTTCCTGTGCATTGCCTTCCTTCCTTTTGAAACCCCAGATGCCTGAGCCCATTTCTGGTTCAGGCTGACATAGGCACCTCATTCAGCCTGTCTTTGGAATCTCAGGTTTATGTAAATTCCCCATAGCTAGGTAATTAAATTTGATTTTCACCTGCTAATCTGTCTCATGTCAATGTGATTCTTAGACCAGCCAGAAGAATTTTGAAGGGTAGAGAAAAACTTTTTCTTCCCAATGAATGTAAGTTAAAACTGGAAGTCTGTAAGGGTATTTTTCCTTCTGTAAAAGTTACATATCTCTGCAGCTAAAAATGAAACTTTTAAGCTTGTCCTCAGCAGCTGACTGAGTTTAGCTTGTGGCTTAAGGTGAAGAGAGATGAGTTTAGGAACTGATAGAAAACAGTGCTGCAGAACCATGTGTTTGTGTGTGTATGAAAGATAAAGAAGTCATAATTGTGTGCCCATTGAGCATATGTGACTGGCTGGTCAGATGTCATTAATGCAAAAGCTAAGGCAAGAGACGAACTATATAATGCTAGCAGGAATGTAGAAGAGAGAAGTCAGAAACAAGAACAGTGCCTGGCATAAAATGGAACTCCATAATGCAAGACCTCTCTTTTTTTAAGTTTTTATTGAAATTAGAGTAAGATAACTTATAGTTTAATATAAGTTTCGGGTGTACAATTTACTGATTAAATGCTTCCATGCAACACGTGGTGCTCATCACAAGTGCCCTCCTTATCCCATCACCTATTCAACCCATCCCCGTCCCCACCTCCCCTCTGGTAGCCATCAGCTTGTTCTCTAGATTTCAGAGTCTGTTTCTTGGTTTACCTCTCTCTTTTTCTCCCCTATGATCATTTGTTTTGCTTCTTAAATTCCATATATGAATGAAATCATATAGTATTTGTCTTTCTCTGACTGATTTATTTCATGTAACATAATACTCTCTAGCTCCATCCATATCATTGTATCTATCTATCTATATCACATCTTTTTTTTTTTTTAAGTGGGCATGGAGACCAACTTGGGGCTTGAACTCATGATCCTGAGATTAAAACCTGAACTGAGATCAAGAGTTGGATGCTCAACTGATTGAGCCTCCCAATTGGTGCCCCTAGACCAAGTCTTTTTTTTAATCCATTCATCAGTCGATGGACACTTGGACTGTTTCCATAATTTGGCCATTGTAGATAATGCTGCTATAAACACTGGGGAGCATGTATCCCTTAGAATTAGTATCTTTGTATTCTTCAGGTAAATGCCTAGTAGTACAATTGCTAGATTATAAGGTAGTTCTATTTTTAATTTTTTGAGGACTCTCCATGCTATTTTCCAGAGTGGCTGTGCTAGTTTGCATTCCCACCAACAGCATAAGAGCGTTCCCCTTTCTCCACTTCCTTGTCAACACTTACTGTTTCTTGGGTTGATTTTAGCCATTCTGACAGGTGTGAGGTGGTATCTCATGGTAGTTTTGATTTGTATTTCCCTGATGATGAGAGATGTTGAACATCTTTTCATGTCTGTTGGCTATCTGTATGTCTTCTTGGAAAAAATGTCTACTCATGGCAAGACATCTTTTCTACGCCACTTAACCATCTATCTTCTCCAACTAAACTCATCACCCCTAGTCAACTGAACATGACCTGCCTCTGGGTTTGCTCTCAACAGCCAGATAACTCATGCTCATGTGATTTAAACTGCAAATCTATTTATCCCCCTTTACATTGTGATGTCAGGGTTATGTGATATAACTTGCCCCAACACCAGAATTCATATTATTCTTCTGGAAATCATTCATAAGGATGTAATAAATGATCAATATTCTGATTTATTTATAATAACATTAATAGCAGCCTTACCTATAGTAGCAGAACAAAGGAAACACTCTAA
Source organism: Mustela lutreola (assembly GCF_030435805.1). Lineage (NCBI taxonomy): Eukaryota > Metazoa > Chordata > Mammalia > Carnivora > Mustelidae > Mustela > Mustela lutreola. The sequence continues at coordinate 10,423,398 of NC_081308.1, forward strand.
CAGCAGAGAAAGGGTTAACTAAGTTATGGAGCACTCGTATTCTGAGATATTATGCAGCCATTTAAATTCCTGTTTTCAAAGTCCATTAAATGACAATGAAATATATGAATATAATATATGTTAGGTTTTGTTTTAAGATTAAAGGATGACTTGCACAATATAATCCTGATTTTATTAAAATTCATATATATGCATTGACACAGAGGTGAAAACTGAAAGGAGAAATATCAAAAAAATAAATATTAATTATATCTAGGTATTGGATTTATGGGTCACTTGCATTATCTTCTTACTTCTTTCATAGATTTCACATGATCTTTAATAAGCACATCTTGCCTTAATAAACAGAACAAGCACATTGTAGCTAAAACAATCTTATTAAAAAAATTTTAAAGCCATTTTAATTTTTGTTGAAAATTCATGTCAAAAACTGTTAAGTTAGGAAGTTGTGCCTTGGGATATTTTACAGAGTGAGTTTCAGGATACAGTTTCAAAAGATGCAGAGCTGATTGGAGCGACAGCAGTCCCAGCCCACTCACAGCTAATGACTTGTAAAGTGAGCAAGGTGAAAATGTTCCTATAAACCACTGTAAGTGAGGGGATGTTTGTTACTGCAAGAAAGTTATGTCAGATGATAATACATGAAAGTTTCATGACCTTGTTAGTTCTTCTCTTTACTTCTCCTTATAAGATTCATATAATGTTAGACTAAAACATTTTGGGGACCATCTTTTGCCTTCTTATTTTTCAGATATGTAAACTGAGACTCAAACACACAAAGTAACAAACCTAAAGACACAGTGATTTAATTATAAAACCAGGATGGAATTTTTTTTTTTTTTCTCTAGGGCTCCTTCATTGTTTTTCCAGGGGATGGGATAACTGAGAGTTTATTGGGAAGATCTTGTATGTTGGTACCCTAACCATTATCCACCTAGGTGCTCCCCCAACCCCCACCTTTTTTTTGCAAGTCAGTGTACTCCTGAACAGCACAATTTCTGGCCTCCCTGATGTAGATTACAGGTCTGAACATAAAAGCTGTACAAAATCTACATATGTAAAATTTTAGGAACTCATTAAAAGTTATTAAAGGATACCCACACAAATATTTATGGTTAGAAAAGACAAAAATGAAAATCAAAACAATATAAATACACCACTTCTCTACAAATTGGTCTGTAGAATCAAGGTGACTTCAGCGAAAATCCCAACAGATTTATTTTTTAGAATTCAAAAGTTTATGTGGAAAAGACTCAAACTTGTCTATATATTCATGAAGAAAAACAGGATAGGCTTATTTACTCTGGGGGAATATCATTATTTAATAAAGCCAAAAGTAAGATAATTAGGATAGTGAGGAATTTATACTGGAATAGAACAAATAAAGCAACAAAATAGAAATTTCCAGAAACAGATACGAAGATAGCATTACAAATCAGTGGAGAATAGATGAGCTTCTCAACAAATCGTGGTATGACAGTTAATCAATAAAGAAAAAAATTTGGATCCTAATCACAGATCATCCACACAATCAGATCTAGGTAATTTAGAAACTTAAGGGAGGAAAGCAAAACTTGAAAAAGTCTAGAAGAAAAATAGTAAGACTATCTTTACAAGTTGGGGGTAGAAAACAATTTTATAAACTACATATAAAAGTATGTACTACCAATGAAACAATTGATAAATGTGACTACACTCAAAAAATTAACAACTTCTGGTAATCAAAATATGCTATAACGAAATTGAAAAAGTAAGCCACAAACTTGGAGAAAATATTTCCAAATTATATGACCAACAGAGAATTAGTATCCAGTATACACTAAGAAATTATAAAAGTCCACATAAAGATATAAAAATCCATGTAAGTCCATATAAAGATAAGCAAACCAAGGGAAAATGATCAAGAGACTTTTACAGACGGAAAAAAGCTCAATGACCAATAAATTTATAAAAATATGCTTGATCTCATTACATTTCAGAAAAATTTAAAGGAAAACTACCACAAAATGTCTTTGGATTACAACAGTGCTATGGACTGAACTGTGTAGCTGCTCCCCCCCCCCCCCGACCAAGTTATATGTTGAAGTCATCCAGTGTGACAATATTTGGAGTAAGGAAGTAACTAAGGTTAAATGTGATCATAAATAAGACCCTAATCTGATGAAATTAGTGTCCTTATAAGAAGATGCACAGAGAACTTTCTCTTTCCCTCTCACTCTCTCTCTCCCTTTCTCCTCACCCCCAGCCCACCATGTGAGGACACAGTGAGAAGGTAGCCATCTGCAAGCCAGGAAGAGAGCCCTCACTAGAACCCAACTGTGCAGGTACCCTGATCTTACACTTCCAGTCCCCAGAACCATGAGAAAATAAAGTTTCATTGTTTAATCCACCCAGTCTGTGGTATTTTGTTATGGTTAACTCAAGCTGAGGCAACCAGATAGGCAAAACATTTTAAAGTCTGACAATACCAAGTAGTGTGCACATACATGAGTGAGGGGAAATCTTATAGATTCCTAGTGGAATCAGTACTTTGGAAAACATTTGGCGCTACTCAGTAATTTTAAAGATAATCTAACCCATAACTCAGATATTCTACTTCTTGCTATTATCCTAGAGAATCTCTTCTATGGGCACACAGGAAACATAAAACCTTCTTAGCCACATTTTTGCAACAGAAGGAAACAAAACAAAACCAATAACAGCAACAACAATAGTAAAAATAATATAAATACCTGTTATAGGATAATGGTTAAGAACATTCTGGAATAATAAATAGAACACTAGGGGCGCCTGGGTGATGCAGTCAGTTAAGCGTCTGCTTTCGACTCAGGTCATGATCCCAGGGCCCTGGGATGGAGCCCCGAATCAGTCTCCCTGCTAGGCGGGGTCTGCTTCTCCCTCTGCCCCTCCCACTCTCTCTCTCTCTCTCTGTCAAATAAAAAAATAAAATAAAATCTTTTAAAAAATATATAGCACACTACATAGCAGTGAAAATTAACAACCTAGCACTAATTCATCAGCATGTGTTAATCATAGAAACATAACATGGAATAAAAAAGCAAGTTGGGAGTGCCTGGGTGGCTCAGTTGTTAAGCATCTGCCTTCTGCTCAGGTCATGATCCCAGGGTCCTGGGATTGAGCCCCACACTGGGCTTCCTGCTCAGCGGGAAGCCTGCTTCTCCTTCTCCCACTCCCCCTGCTTGTGTTCCCTCTCTCACTGTGTCTCTCTCTGTCAAATAAATAAATAAAATCTTTTTTAAAAAGCAAGTTGCAGAAGAACACCATTTATAAGAATTTTTACAAAACAATTCAACTAAACCATTTGCATTTAATTTTTTTTTTATAAGTAGGCTCCATGCCCGGCATGGGGCCCAACACAGGCCTTGGACTCATGACCCTGAAATCAAGACCTGAGCTGAGATCAAGAGTCAGATGCTCAACCAAATGAGCCCCCCAGGTGCGCATAAGCCATGTGAATTTTAGGAATGTACATCTATGTCCATATTGGCCACAAAAGTATTAAAGACAAACAACATAATAATACAAACACTGAAATTAGATAACGACTACCTTGGAGGAATAAGGGAGAAGGACTCAAAAAAGGACAAAGAGAGGCATTCAAATTTTGGCAATGTTAAATTTCTTAGCTTGGTAATTGGTACACGGGAGTTTCTTTGATTAATAATTTATATGCTGCACATGTTGATTTATATTTGCCAAATATTTTATAATAAATGACAAGATTAAAATTATTGGCAAGTGTATTTGGCAATTATATGTGATTTTCTTAATTAATGGGTACATGTTCTTAAGTACTTCTAGACCACACTGGAAGAATGTAACTAAAGGAACAAGGTATGTGACTCACAACAGAATTTGAATCTGACTAATTGGAACTAATTGCTGAGAGGTACCCTGCGAATTGCTCAATTTTATCATTAAGTACAGGGAATGAGAAGCTACCATGAAAAATCAATGAAACAATATCTCAAAATGTACCTTCTTGATTATTCAATGATTATGTTTAGCTTCAAATAATTATGAAAATTGAGTAGTTCTTATTATACTGGTAGCACTAACGCATTACCTAAATTTGCTAACAGAAAAAATTAGCTGGTGACCTGAATAGGGAACACCTTTCTTGTGATATGTTAGCACTTGTAAAAATGATTAATATGTCTCTTTTGAAGAAAAAGATGTGTAGACTCCTTTTGTAAGACATTTTCTTGTTAAGTGATTATTGCATACCAGCTAATATTATACAATAATAAATATTGTGTAATATAAAAACATCAACCCTGGAGGGAAAAAAAAGTAGTGATAGATTTGTTTCAAAATCCTGTACTGAGCAGAGTCTTCCCCTCCTTAATAAAACTCTGAGAAATGATTGGAAAGATAGAAGATAAATTGAAAAATGCATAATTAATCACAAAAACAAAAAGAGGACCCTGTGTAAATCAGAAACTCTGAGAGAGTTCCGAAAGATAGAAAACCAAGGGGATGTTATTGCGAAAGGAAACAATAGGCCCAAATGCTCGGAATTGAGACTTCTATCAAAAGGAGAGAACACCACCAACCTTTCTTCATTCCTGGATGTCCTTGATACAAGCCACAGAAAGGGTGGGCTCCAGTGTGCTGGCTAGTGAGATGCAGCAGCAAGACTAGTTGGGGATATTCCTGCATGAGAGGAGCCACTCATTAGCAAAGGGGAACATCTGTCAGTCTCTTGTGGGACGGATGAGCAAGGGAGCTTAAGTCCAAGAATAAAGTAGCACTCCCAAGAAGAATGGGGGAAACCAATCCTAGAAGAAACTGTGGAGGGTCAGGGCTCAGTTGCTCATCTCTCCAGCCTCTAGTTTGACTTCAAATGCATTGAAGATATAATTTGGTGTGCAATGTTGGGGGGGTCCTAGAGTGGACCGTCAAGAAAGAATTCTTGAGATGTCTTTAATGCAAAAAACGTGGTTTTATTAAAACACCAGGACAGGAGCTGTGGGCACAAAGAGCTGCACTAGGGTTGTAAGAAGTGACTGATTATATACTTTTAAGTTGGGGAGGGAGTGGTTAGGGATAGTGGAAGTCTGTAAGGAATTTGGGAGGAAGGTTTTCAGGACTTTGACAGACTGGGTTGCTATTAAGATAAGGTCGTTTACAACTGTCTAGTAAGACCTTAGTCATGAGACCCTTCAGATGTATATCAGTGGACCACACGTTCAGAGGATGATTGCTAACACACAATCTCGGGTGGGGGGTTGGGTAGAGATAAAGAAAGTTTCCAAAGGGATTTTTATAGGATCCTGGAGGCCAGTCTAATGTCAAGCTAAGGTTGCCTTTTGCATTTAGCAAAATATTAACATTGACACCATTCAGTTCCTGGAGCAAGGTCACTCTGCCTGTCTCAAGTACTTGTCAATGGGCTGCAAGTTCTAAGGACATTTAACTTTTTTTCTACATTTCTTTTGCTTTTGTTCTGCATACCACAATTCACTGCAGCATCTCGTGTCTATCTTGAGATCTTGATGACAAAGTTGAGTATACAAGTCTAAATTTCTATACATTTAATGAAAGCCAGTTCTGAAAGGGAGACAACAAACCCAGCAAATAATTTACATCCAAGGAAATAGAATAAGAAGAGCGGATGGGATGGGGTTTTAAAATAAGCTTAATTGGTATCCACAGAGAGTGAAAAGGCTTTGTACCTATGCAGAGCAACAGAAAGTTAACAAAAAGTACTAAATTGCAATCTTAGATATTAAAAATAATAATTACAAAATAAAAACATCAACAGAACAACTATGTAGCAGATCCAGAAATTTCAATATCCTTAAATATTTTTGGAAAGGGACAACAGAGATAATGGAAGTATGATTCAATATGTGAGGATTTTACAGTGGTAAGTAAAGAATAGTCTAGAGACTAAATGGCACAACCAATTGCTGAGCAAAACAAATCAAACAATACTCTCCCTACTGCAAACACACACACACACACACACACACACACACACACACACACTATGTCTATACATGTGCATGTATACATTTAGACATGTCATAATGAATTTTCAGGCCATCAGCATTGAAGAGAAAATCCTAGAAGCTTGAGTGGATTAAAAAATACACAAAAGTATACAAATTATACTGATATGAGGATAAGCATTAGAAATTATGGGTTCATATGGTAATTGAGCAATATTGTCCAAGTGCAGAGCAAAAAAGTCACTGTGACATTAGAAATTTTCATCAAGTTAAAATAACAGTGACATGTGACAGCGAAAGTAATATTGTGACTCCAAAGTGCTGTACCAGAAACTAATCCATTTGGAAGCAATAAAAAATGTATTTGAGCAGGAAGTAAAATGAATACAGGGGAAGATAGTAGGGTTCAAGAGACCGGGCTAAGCAGAGAAATTAGTAAGACTTCTTGTTAAGTCAAAATAAGCATTAATGATACATTTCAAAAGCATACTCCATAATACATCTCCACATCAAGGGGATGATGGAGAGAGAAGATAAATCTGAGCAGGATAATTCTTTTGGTTTATTCAGGGAAGGATATTTATACCAATTTACTGTAGTTCAGAGTAGGGCCAGTAAAACTTAAACCATCAAAGAGCTGGAAGAAAAAAAAAAAAAAGAAAGAGTAGCAAAAAAAGAAGCTATAGTAAAAAGAAAAGAGGAAAAAAGAAAAAGATGGCCACAATATATGATAGATCTAAATAATATTAATACTAAAAACAAATGTGTCTATAAACTATGATCCAGATAAGTACACACTTGAATGAAATGTATCAGACACAATGCCACAAAAATGAAAGGACCCAAAAAACTAAGGTAAGTCACTTACCTCCAACTGAGTCCCAAAGATAACAATTAAAAACTGGAAATATGTATTTTAAGGAAAACCATTTTGGAAGGGTGGTGAAAGAAAAAAGCAGGAAGCAACCAGATAGAAGTCGACCCTTGAAAGAAAAGTGTACTGGGTTAAATTTGCATCTATATGACTTTTAAAAAAAAAGATTTTATTTATTTATTTGACAGACAGATCACAAGTAGGCAGAGAGGCAGGCAGAGAGAGAGAGGAAAGAAGGCTTCCTGCTGAGCAGAGATCCTGATGTGGGGCTCAATCCTAGGGCCCTGAGACAATGCCCTGAGCTGAAGGCAGAGGCTTAACGCACTGAGCCACCCAGGTGTCCCACATTTTTACGACTTTTTAATCACAGGGACTTTGGGCAGGCCCATGCCAGGGTTGCTAGCCCTCAAGCCCAGAGCTTGAGGACTGGGAAAGAAGGGGTCCTTGGTCTGAAGGAGGGAGACGCAGAAGGGGGAGACCCAAAGTCTGCATATTAACTCTACTCACATCGGGTAGACTGTGCATGTGTGAGTGAGATTCCAAGATTCCTAGGAAAAGCCAAGATCTAGAAGGCCCAAGAAGCTGCTGCTTACTGCCAAAAAGAGTTTTGAATTTGAGTCCAGCCAAATTAATTGCCTACTAGAATAAAAATCACCCCTTTTCCAGGGAAGGTGATAAAATCTACAACCTCTACAATATTTTTTCTAAATTTGGTGAAATGTTTTAACTCATGTAACTAAGGAGCTCCCTGAACCCGAGATAGAATGAATTAAAAAAAAAAAAACCACATGCAGGCACATCATGTTCAAGGTGCTGAACACCAAAGGTAAAGAGAAAATCTTGAAGGCAGCCAAAGAGAAACAAGACATTTAACACATTGCAATGATTCAAATAATGATTAATCTCTCATCAGAAAAAATAGAGGCTAGAAGATGTAAAATTGAAATCTTGAAAATGATGAAAGAAAGAAAAATCAATGCAGAATTCTATCTAAACATCCATTTAAAATGAAACTTATTTTCCCTTCTTTCCTTGCTTCACAGCTGCCTTCCTTAATAATTTAGTCCAAAAACAATGCAAGGTAGTTGTTTGCAAGGGTCACATTGGAACCTACAGGGGTGAGAAGGACCCCTGTGGAGGGGTAGTGTCAGCCTAGACGGTGATGTCCGTCCTTGAGTAAGTTAAGAAATGTGTCTGGGTGAGAGCAGAGGTTTTGATGGGAAGGTTGGTTACATACCAGGGAATTGACCCTATAAGTAAATATATTGAAATAATTGGGGTCAATTTTCTCAGTGTTGGATAAAGGAGGTATTAATATTCAGGGAGAAATTTAGGCTGTACTTTATTGTATTGTATTGGAATTGGAGGTACCAGTGTGAATTCAAATATACATCATCAGTAGAAATAAGCATGTATAGTATCTACCTCTTGGTTTTAAAATACAGTTTTCCAATAAAATGAACCAGGACTCCTTAGAGAAAAGGCTAGATCAAGGTCAGGACAGGAAAATACAAGATTAGCTTGAAATACCTCATTGACACAGAAGTAACAAGTGCTCAAAACACTTATGGGATATTCCAAAAGGATACAAGTAGCAGTTTGAGGACACTTACTAGTCAAATCAAGAATAATTTGAGCACCGCAATAAACAAAGAGATTAATGGATGACTTATTGAATAAGAGTCCATAAGCCTATACTAATGAAAGAACATGAATGGATAAATAAATAAATGGTGGAAGCAAAAAACTCTTCCTTACAGAAAAATGCCAACCAATAAATACAAAATGATGGGGTTAGAAAATCATCAGTGAAAGTTTAAACTAATAGGTAAACATCTGGTGAAAAGAAGTATCTACCCCAAATGGTTCATGAATATAAAGGGGATAAATAACTTCACAGTGGAGAGCTGGAAGACTCCACCTTAATCAAGTGATCAAAGTTAATGCCATGTATACTGGGGCAAACTCTGCCTTCTGTCATCATATACTGAGAAGGACACACCACTCAGATGGTATTCCTGCCAGTAAGGAATAACCTTACTCACGAGGAAACATCACAAAGAGCATTCTCCAAGATTATTGGCTGTTATCTTCAACAACATCAGGAATAAAAAGGGACAAAGAGGCTTGGGGATACAGAAAGTTGGAAAGAATGTCCCTACCATGCTTTTGGACAAGGACAAAAAGCTGGGGACACTGCAAATTCACGAGTTTCCAGAGCCATTGGAAAGCTGGTTTTCGAGCAACCATTGACCCAAGAGCCACGAAGAGGCAGGCCCTGTTAGGGCCAATAAGAAGCAAGCACTGATTTAAATGGGGTAGAACCAACCACACACCAGTAAGAAGAGTTCAAATAGGATAGTTTGCAAATTTACTGAGGTTTTGTGTACACTGATGATGGAGTATGAAGTCTCTAGGGACTGCATAATTTGGTGAGTCAGAATCCCCTTCGCAATTTTTCTCCATGCCCTACCTCCAGGTGCACATAAAATCGATTAAAGAGAGTATGAAGAAGATGTTCTTTGTGGAGCAGGTGGGATGGAACAGCAAGCAGCTGAGGAAGGGGCACAGACCCTTCTCCTCTCTGCTCCCCATTGAATGAGATCCTGTCTTAGAAGTTATAGAACTGCCATAGAAATTCACTGAGTCGGGGCGCCTGGGTGGCTCAGTGGGTTAAAGCCTCTGCCTTCGGCTCAGGTCATGATCCCAGGGTCCTGAGATCGAGCCCGGCATTGGGCTCTCTGCTCAGCAGGGGCCTGCTTCCTCCTCTCTCTCGGCCTGCCTTTCTGCCTACTTGTGATCTCTGTCTGTCAAATAAATAAATAAAATCTTAAAAAAAAAAAAAGAAAGAAATTCACTGAGTACTTTCAAAGTGAAACTTGTATTGAAATCAAATAGCATAGAGGCTAAGTGGGGGGTGGAGCCCTTGCAGGTACAGTGTGGTCTTAGGTCCTGTGGGGTCACAGAAGGATCGAGGGTGTCTGAGTGTAGCAGAGCTTGCAGGTATCAGAGCAGGGAAGCCAAGCCAACTACAGAGATGGAGCCAAGGAGTGAACTCTTAGCTTGGGGTTACCTTAAACTGTGATCCATGGCACAGTTGGACCACTGCTCTTTGAGCAGGGACCCCACAAGTGGCAGATCTGGGGAGACTCACCTTCCTTCTCTGGAGGCAGGAATCTGCTGGGTTTTGAAACTCCAAATGGGACTGTGTACCAGAGACAGAAACGCTTGGTCATAGACTTGGTGAGCTCAGAGCACAGCTGGAAACCAGGGAGACAGGAGTGATTGACTGCTTTTCTCCAAGGGCGTACTGAGGAGTTGGGGTCCTGAGTTCTTGGCTCTTCTGGGTTGGAGGCTGGGAGGCCGCCATTTTTATTCCTATCCTCCAGAGCTCTTCAGGGAAGAGCTCGGAAAGCGTTCAGGGAACAAAAGCTCCTGATATGGAACCCAAGCAGATTACTTAGCCCTGCCCCTGGCAAGGGAGGTGCAAATCCACCTGGAGCAAAGACACATGAGAATCACTACAACAGAGCCCTCCCCCAGAAGATCAGCAAGAAATCCAGCCAAGACCAAGCTCACTGATCAAGGAGAACAGCGGAATTCCAGAGGAGGGGAAAGCAAAGCTTGGAATTCATGGCTTTCTCCCCATGATTTTTAGTCTTGCAAAGTTAATTAAAATTTTTAAATTTTTTTTCTTATTCTAATTTTTTAAACTTTTCCTCTTTTAAAATTTTAAACTAGTTTATCTTAACAGTATCTTAACAATACCTTTATAAAAAATCATTTTAAACCTTCATTATTATAGACATATTTTATCCTTCATTGTATCTACCTTTATTTCTTGTATACATATAGGGTTTTTTTTCTAAAAAATTTTGGGATACAATTTCTTCTAATAGATAAAAATATACCCTAAATCTAGCACAGGGCTTTTTTCTGGTCTCCAGCCTGAGGAATTCTCTCCACTTTCTTTTCTTTCTTTTTCCAACCAACTTATCTTATTAATTACTTTTTAAGAATTTAAAAAAAAATTTTCATCCTTACAGTCATATTCCACCCCTTCATCATGTTTACCCTTATTTTTGTATATCTTTTTCTTTCTTTATAAAATTTGGGAGGGAGTGTCTTCTAAAAGACCAAATACACCCAAAATCAAGTGGGTGGCTCTGTTCTATTCACCAGCCTAATATATATATATATATATATATATATATATATATATATATATATATAAAATATATGTATATATACATATATAATATATACATTTATATATATAATATATTTTTTAAAAAATTTAAAAAATATATATGCATATATATTTTTTTTAATTAAAAAATTTTTTTAAAACTTCTTTTTACCCCCTTTATTCCCCCCCCCCCCCAATTTGGGGTCTCTTCTGATTTGGTTAGTATACATTTTTCTGGGGTCTTTGCCACCCTTTTAGTATTTTATTCTCCCATTCATATATTCTTATCTGGATAAAATGACAAGGCAGATAAACTCAACACACAAAAAAGAACAAGAGGCAGTACCAGAGGCTAGGGACCTAATCTATATAGACATTGGTAATAGGTCAGATCTAGAGTTCAGAATGACAATTTTCAAGGTGCTAGCTGGGCTTGAAAAAGGCATGGAAGATATTAGAGAAACCCTGTCTGGAGAAATAAAAGCCCTTTCTGGAGAAATAAAAGAACTAAAAATCTAACCAAGCTGAAACCAAAAAAGCTATTAATGAGGTGCAATAAAAAAATGGAGGCTCTTACTGCTAGGATAAATGAGGCAGAAGAGAGAATTAGTGATATAGAAGACTAATAACAGAGAATAAGGAAGCTGAGCAAAAGAGAGACAAACAACTACTGGACCACGAGGGGAGAATTCGAGAGATAAGTGATACCATAAGACAAAACAATATTAGAATAACTGGGATTCCAGAGAGGAAGAAAGAGAGTGAGGGGCAGAAGGTATATTGGAACACATTATTGTAGAGAATTTCCCTAATATGGCAAAGGGAACAAGCATCAAAATCCAGGAGGCACAGAGAGCCCTCCTCAAAATCAATAAAAGTAGGTCTATACCCCATCATCTAAGAGTGAAACTTACAAGTCTTGGTGACAAAGAGAAAATCCTGAAAGCAGCTTGGGACAAGAAGTCTGTAACATACAATGGTAAAAATATTAGATTGACAGCAGACTTATCCTATGAGACCTGGCAGGCCAGAAAGAACTGGCATGATATATTCAGAGCACTAACCGAGAAAAACATGCAGCCAAGAATATTATATCCAGCTAGGCCATCATTGAGAATAGAAGGAGAGATTAAAAAAAAAAAAAAAAAACTTCCAGGACAAACAAAAACAAAAAGAATTTGTAAACACCAAACCAGTCCTACAGGAAATATTGAAAGAGGTCCTCTAAGCAAAGAGTGAGCCTAAAAGTAGTAGACCAGAAAGGAACAGAGACAATATACAGTAACAGTCACCTTACAGGCAATACAATGTCACTAAATTCATATCTCTCAATAGTTACCCTGAATGTAAATGGGCTAAATGCCCCAATCGAAAGACACAGGGTGGGACGCCTGGGTGGCTCAGTTGGTTGGACGACGGCCTTCAGCTCTGGTCCTGATCCCGGAGTCCCGGGATCGAGTCCCACATCAGTCTCCCAGCTCCACGGGGAGTCTGCTTCTCTCTCTGACCTTCTCCTCACTCATGTTCTCTCTCACTGTCTCTCTCTCAAATAAATAAATAAAATCTTAAAAAAAAAAAGACACAGGGTATCAGAATGGATAAAAAAACAAAACCCATCAATATGATGTCTATAAGAAACTCATTTTAGACCCAAAGACACCTCCATATTTAAAGTGAGGGGGTGGAAAAAAATTTACCATGCTAATGGACATCAAAAGAAAGCTGGGGTGGCAATCCTTATATCAGATAAATTAGATTTTAAGCCAAAGACTATAATGAGAGATGAGGAAGGACACTATATCATATTCAAAGGGTCTGTCCAACAAGAAGATCTAACAATTTTAAATATCTATGCCCCTAACATGGGAGCAGCCAACTATATAAACCAATTAATAACGAAATCAAAGAAAAACATTGACAATAATACAATAATAGTAGGGGACTTTAACACCCCCCTCACTGAAATGGACAGATCATCTAAGCAAAAGATCAAAAAGGAAATAAAGGCCTTAAATGACAGACTGGACCAGAGGGACATCACAGATGTATTCAGAATATTCCATCACAAAGCAACAGAATACACATTCTTCTCTAGTGCACATGGAACATTCTCCAGAATAGATCACATCCTGGGTCACAAATCAGGTCTCAACCAGTACCAAAAGGTTGGGGTCATTCCCTACATATTTTCAGACCACAATGCTCTGAAGCTAGAACTCAATCACAAAAGGAAAGTTGGAAAGAACTCAAATACATGGAGGCTAAAGAGCATCCTACTAAAGAATGAATGGGTAAACCAGGAAATTAAAGAAGAATTGAAAAGATTCATGGAAACAAATGATAATGAAAACAAAACTGTTCAAAATCTATGGGACACAGCAAAGGCAGTCCTGAGAGGAAAATATATAGTGATACAAGCCTTTCTCAAGAAATAAGAAAGGTCTCAAGTACAAAACCTAACCCTATGCCTAAAGGAGCCAGAGAATGAAAAAGGAAGAAAGCCTAAACTCAGCAGAAGAGAAATAATAAAGATCAGAGCAGAAATCAATGAAATAGAAATCAAAAAAAGAGTAGAACAAATCAACAAAACTAAAAGCTGGTTCTCTGAAAGAATTAATAAGATTGACAACCCCCTGGCCAGACTTATCAAAAAGTAAAGAGAAAGGACCCAAATAAATAAAATCATGAATGAAAGAGGAGAGCTCACAACCAACACCAAAGAAATACAAAAAATTATAAGAACATAATATGAGCAGCTATACACCAGCAAATTTGACAATTTGGAAGAAATGGATGCATTCCTGGAGACATATAAACTACCAAAACTGAACAAGGAAGAAAAAAAAAAAAAAAACACCTGAACAGACCCATAACCAGTAATGAGATTGAAACAGTTATCAAAAATCTCCCAACAAACAGGATCCCAGGGCCAGATGGCTTTCCAGGGGAATTTTGACAAACATTTAAAGAAGAATTAATACCTATACTCCTGAAACTGTTCCAGAAAATAGAAATGGAAGGAAAACTTTCCAACTCATTTTATGAGGTCAGCATTCCCTTCATCCCAAAACCAGACAAAGATCCTGTCAAAAAAGAGAATTACAGACCAATATCCTTGATGAACACAGATATGAATATTCTCACCAAATTACTAGCCAATAGGATCCAACAGTACATTAAAAAGATTATTCACCATGACCAAGTGGGATTTATTCCAGGGTTGCAAGTTTGGTTCAACATCTGCAAATCAATCAGTGTGATACAATACATTAATAAAAGAAAGAACAAGAATCATATGATAATCTCAATAGATGCTGAAAAAGCATTTGACAAAGTACAGCATCCTTTCTTGATCAAAACTCTTCACAGTGTAGGCATAGAGGTTACATACTTCAATATCATCAAAGCCATCTATTGAAAACCCACAGCAATATCATTTTCAATGGAGAAAAACTGAGAGCTTTTCCACTATGGTCAGGAACACAGCAGGGATATCCATTATCACCATGCTAATCAACATAGTGCTAGAAGTCCTAGCCTCAGCAATCAGACAACAAAAAGAAATGAAAGTCATCCAAATCGGCAAAGAAGAAGTCAAACTATCACTTTTGGCAGATAACATGATACTTTATGTGGAAAACCCAAAAGACACCACTCCAAATCTGCTAGAACTCATACAGGAATTCATTAAAGTGTCAGGATATAAAATCAATGCACAGAAATCAGTTGCATTTCTATACACTGACAGCAAGACAGAAGAAAGAGAAATTAAGAAGTCAATTCCACCCAAAGCCATAAGATACCTAGGAATAAACCTAACCAAAGAGGCAAAGAATCTATACTCAAAAAATTATAAAATCCTCATGAAAGAAATTCAGGAAGACACAAAGAAATGGAAAAATGTTCCATGCTCACAGATTCGAAGAACAAATATTGTGAAAATGTCTATGCTACCTAAAGGAATCTACATGTTTAATGCAATCCTTATCAAAATACCATCAAATTTTTTCAAAGAAATGGAACAAATAATTCTAAAATTTATATGGAACCAGAAAAGACCTCGAATAGCTAGAGGAGTGCTGAAAAAGAAAGCCAAAGTTGGTGGCATCACAATTCCAGACTTCAAGCTCTATTACAAAGCTGTCATCATCAAGACAGCATGGTACTGGCACAAAAATAGACACATAGATCAATGGAACAGAACAGAGAGCCCAGAAATAGACCCTCATCTCTATGGTTAACTAATCTTCGACAAAGCAGGAATGAATGTCCAATGGAAAAAACACAGTCTCTTCAACAAATGGTGTTGGGAAAATTGGACAGCCACAAGCAGAAGAATGAAACTGGGCCAGTTCCTTACACCACACACAAAAATAGACTCAAAATGGATGAAAGACCTCAACGTGAGAAAGGAATCCATCAAAATCCTTGAGGAGAACACAGGCAGCAACCTCTTCAACCTCAGTCACAGCAACTTCTTCCTAGAAACCTCGCCAAAGCCAAGGGAAGCAAGGGCAAACATGAACTATTGGGATTTCATCAAGATCAAAAGCTTTTGCACAGCAAAGGAAACAGTCAACAAAACCAAAAGACAACTGACAGAATGGGAGAAGATATTTGCAAATGACATATCAGATAAAGGGCTAGTATCCAAAATCTATAAAGAACTTATAAAACTCAACACCCAAAGAACAAATAGTCCAATCAAGAAATGGGCAGAGGACATGAACAGACATTTCTGCAAAGAAGACATCCAGATGGCCAACAGACACATGAAAAAGCGCTCAACATCACTCGGCATCAGGGAAATACAAATCAAAACCTCAGTGAGACACCACCTCACACCAGTCAGAATGGATAAAATTAACAAGTCAGGGAACAGCAGATGCTGGCAAGGATGGGGAGAAAGGGGAACCCTCCTACACTGTTGGTGGGAATGCAAGCTGGTGCAGCCACTCTGGAAAACAGCATGGAGTTGAAAACAAAAACTTTTCAACAAAAAGTTGAAAACAGAGCTATCCTATGACTCAGCGATCACACTACTGGGTATTTATCCTATCACTACAAATGTAATGATCTGAAGGGGTATGTGCACCCCAATGTTTATAGCAGCACTGTCCACAATAGCCAAACAATGGAAAGATTGGTTTCCATTTCTTTCTTGAAACAATTAAAAGGTTAAATCATTATATGAATTTTTCCTTTGAAAGGGAAGTATTTGAGATTATCTGAATTTATAATGATATTTATATATGACATTTTTATGTATGATAATTACTGGAAAACATATGGGCACACTCAATAGTGACTCAAATGATCATTTATTCATAGAGCTCCCAAGGAGCTTGTTGGTATTATAAAGTTTCAAATTCTTTCTATTCTCAATTAAATATCATTTAATTTAATGTAATTTAATAATGGTCTGATGGGTAGGGCAGGACTTAAAGAGTACACTGATGTCGAAATACTGGTTAATGAGGAGCCCAGAAAGGATCACAGCTCTATGAGTGAGCCTGAAGACAGCCTCCATTGGAGCCATGAGTTATATCCATGTGGTCCAAATTCTCAATTTGCGCATCAAGATTACTCTAGGACTCCCAAAGACAGTGTGAAAAATTAAGGGGTGAAAATTACATAACTGTGACTTTCCGTTCATTGAAAATGAAGACCATCCACACCTGTCAGGTGTTGTTTGCACACTTGCAAAGAGCAGTGGCCACTTCTCCTTGCTGTCACTTAGCAACAAGCCTCCAAATTACACAGATAAGCACGACAGGTGTTGAAAAGCAAAAATGCGAGAATTCTGAATCTCAGGCTGTCCAAATGTTTCTTACCTATTTTAAATACCATAATGTGGGGCGCCTGGGTGGCTTAGTGTGTTAAAGTCTCTACCTTCAGCTCAGGTCATGATCTCAGGGTCTTGGGATCCAGCCCCACACTGGGCTCTCTGCTCAGCAGGGAGCCTGCTTCCCCCACTCTCTCTGCCTGCCTCTCTGCCTATTTGTGATCTCTGTCTGTCAAATAAATAAATAAAATCTTAAAAAAAATAAATACCATAATGTGTTGTTCAATATTAATCTCTGGTTTGTCTATTCAATCACCCAATCAAATATTTATGTAACTTTTGGATTTAATGTGTTAATAAATTATACATTTTTCTTTAAAAATTCATTCAAAATAAATCACATGCCTGTACCACACATAAACTGTGAAAAGTAAAATGTATCTTTATGAATTATGATTATTACTATATTTTAATTAAACTTTATATTAAATTATTTGACAACGTAACAATCTTAAATGAAGCATACGTGCACATTTTTCCTTAAAAAAATTCCTTTACCTCTTACCAGACAAAAAGGTCTAAGTGATTTAAAAAGTGTCCTAAAGAGGTTTACAGGATTATTGTGTATTTTTATGACAGAGGACTAGAAGTCAAGTAACGTTTGTAAACAGTGTTTCAAGAAACCATTATTATCTTTTTGAATATATTTCTAGAGTTGAAAATTCCATTAAATCCTTTGTTATATAATATTGATCGCTCCTAACAATTACAAAGCCATTTGCTGATAAACAAATCACTTTTACATATGTTCTCATTTCACTGATCTCTATGAAGGGACTTGCCTAAATTTAGCAGTCTATTGGATCCACGATGAACCTTCTATAAACTATTCATTCCAATAAACTAGGGTTGGGAATATCCCCAAAAGTATTAATGAGGATGTAAATCATATAAGAAAAATTAAAGAAGCCAAACATGTTTGGTCTAAAAAGAAATGAAGGAAAAAAAAAGACTAGGGATTACAGGATGTAAGATGATTACTATAAAATCTTCTAGGACTTTAAGGGGTAAATGAAGATTATTTTTATAAATCCTTTCTCACGTAGAGGAAAATAATCACAACTTCCATTTATTGAACACCTTATAAATGCCAGGAGTCACAAACAGATTAGCTCATTTCCATTTTGCAAAACTTGTCAAATTGGGGTTTATCATCTCTATTTGAAAGCTAGATAGATTGTGCTGTGTGAGAGAGAGAGAGAGATTGTATGAGAGACAGAGAGAGAGCGAGAGCGCGGAAACAGCCAGTTAATGCAAGAGTCAGAGCAAAATTATTCTGTATCTTTCTACCCAAAACCCTCACTTAGCCACTGTGACCTATTGGGCACATGAAAATCACATAAATTGCAACAAGACACTAAGAAGATTAAGGGTTTTGGTGTTGCTTTTGTTGTTCTTGTTTTATTTTGTTGGTTTGTTTTGAAATTTCTGAGCTTCCAGACAAAAATCTCTGATTTGGGTGTGCTCTGACTAAGGCAGGCTTGGAATTTTTATTTGTAGCCTTGTTTATGTGGGAAGACTCAACCATGTCACAGAACATTTTGAGATCACGTGCCTTGGTATTTTGCATTTCACATATCCCTGGAGACCCAGTTTCCTCCAGCCTGGGCTTGGTCATCCCTTTACTGAGCTGACACCAAACTAGGAAATAAGTCTTTCTGAGAACGCAGAACTTGTCCTTCAGACAACATCACTATTTGAAACCAAAGCATGGGGAACAATTTTCTTCTCTGCTTCGAGCATTAGAAATGCTATTACTTTATCAATCCCCTAGCAATGTAAACGTGTACACTGGCCTTCTAAAGACCCCCCATATAGATTAGTATCCAGTCTGCATATTTTCCACACATATATATTTTACTTTATTATGAATATATCTGCAGACTCACCACACAGGATTCCCCAGTCTGCAAATGCTATAGTCCTGGTCCTCTAAAAGAGTGGCTGGCTACTAACCAATCTGAAGTTGCAAAGTACTAAGTTAATTTCATTTGATGACATTCTTTCCCCCTGAAAATGTCGTATGATTTTGTATATTAAAGCTAACATTACTTTCTGGATTTCTTGTTTCTCAAGATAATTGAAGGTGTCCCATGGTACTACAAAGCCTGGCTGGCAAGGACAGAGGAAGTTGCAAAAATTAAATTCTAGGATGTACTCAGTAGGCGGGGCATAAAGTTGAACATCAGGTTTGTCTTACCCCCTGGAGGTGATGGGGGAGGGCAGTAACTAACTCTCCCCAGAGGAGGCCCTTTTGATGGAGAAAACTAGAAACCTGAAGGTCCAGAGCAAAACTGAGTTGGAAAGCGATGAACATGACCAGGTATCAGAGCAAAGAACAGGGGGGTTGGACAGGGTGGCTGCCCAGGGTGGCTCAGCGGAGTCCACGAAATGGTTTGCCTGCCATCTTGGCTGGCCCTTAATAAACCAGCCTGGCAGCAGTCCATGTGGCATTTCTCTGGGGCTTCTTAAAAATCCCATGTGGTCCCGACACAGAAACTATAAGTTAATGATGGTCTGCAGTGAACTTGAACTATCTCTAGTACCAGGAAGAGCTGTTCCTGACCATGACATAAATAAAGCAGATTGGTGAGAACAGATTTAAAAAGCAGAAAGGAGGGCGGCCTTTCTGCTGGGTGGCTCAGTCACTTAAGCAGCTGCTTTCGGCTCAGGTCACGATCCCAGGGTCCCAGGATGGAGCCCTGTGTAGTCGGGCTCCCTTCTCAATGGGAGCCTGCTTCTTCCTCTCCCTCTGCCTCTTTCCCCACTTGTGCTTGCTCTCTCAAATAAATAAAGAAAATCTTAAAAAACAAAACAAAACCAGAAAGGAAGGGACTGAGGAAAGGGAAGTGGGGGAGATTTGAGGTAGTGTCCTGGGTGCCGAATTGGAAGAGAAGGGGCCAGGGAGGGGATGGTTGACACGGGAACACAGGTTGAGCCACGAAGGATCCGTATATGGTGGCTTTTCCTCCAGACCCTCCTCAGAACAAGGTCCTGATGAACGAGGGAGTATTCTTTGGAAAAAGGTGAGCAGAGCATATTGAAGAAGGCCGAGATAATAATACTGTCTTTCAAAGTCGTAGTCTCCCTGCCACCCCCCAACCCCCCCCCCACCCCCTTGGTACTGGTAGAATCTCTTTCATTTACTGGCTGTGCTGTTTGGGGAAATCACTTAATCCCCTTAAGCCTTAGCTTCTTTGTCTGTAAAATTGGAAAGACAGTAATACTTGCTTTATGTATTTCATGGATACTCAAGTAAATACCATATGGCAAAAGCACTTGGCTAATTGTCAAGTTCTTGAAAATGAGTTATTAGGTAACTATTGTAAGGTATTCCTTGGGGGCATGAGTAAAATTCTCCGCAAGAGCTTGGAAAGAATGTGTTTCAGTGAGCATTAATCTAGTAACACAGACACACAGACACACACACACACACACACACACACACACACACAAAGAGAGAACATGCAGTGCTCAAGCTACAGGTAAACCTACATCTGAAATGTCAGATCTTATAGTCGGATGCACAACTTCAATCACAGGGACCTGACTGTACACAGAGGCTGAGTTTGGGAAAGTAAGTGCAATTTAGGGAGCAGAAACCCAATCCATTGTAATTCAACCTCTTTGGAAAAAGGTTGTGGACATACGATTGTCTTGTTTGATCCTAGTGCTTCTCAAATATTTTTAAATGGCTTATATTTTAAAATTGAAATAGAACAGGGTAAAATACAAAATATCTGAGGGCATCATGTGTTGCAAGGGTGAGAACTATTTTTAGTTGGGGTAGTTGGTGTGTGTGTGTGTACCCCCGAACTCCAGCACTTTTCTCTGCTTAGGCATACTCTGTCATGGACCACAAAGTTCAGCCTTCTTCTGGTTCCCTGCTCACCTGACAAATTTCTGTCAACTATTTGTTTTTGCATGAAGCTTCCCTATGAGGAGAGAATGCCCTGATCTGCCATAGCCAGACTTCTAACGGTATTTGGTATTCGGCTTGATGTGTAAATTAATTACTGCTGTACTTGGTTTTTTGTGTCAGTTTCAATGAACACAAATGATGTGAGCCTTCCCTTAAGGTGGATCCAGTTTTCGTGTGGGGAATAAAAACCAAGTTTCTAAGCTGGGACGGGTAAATTCATCAGCTTAAACGACACCATGGGAAACATTTTAGTGACACATGAACTTCTCTGGTAACGTCCAACCTTCACCAGCTCCTAGGGTAACCAGCCCTCTCTGGAATGCCTGGGACTGAGAGTGGCTTCCAGGATACAGGGTACCCAACATTAAAACTGAGACAGTGGCGCCTTGGTGGCTCAGTCAGTTAAGTGTCTGGCTTTGGCTCAGGTCATGATCTCAGGGTCCTGGGATCCAGTCCTGTATTGGGCTCCCTGCTCAGATGGGAGCCTGATTTTCCCTCTGCCTGCTGCTCCCCTTGTTTGTGCTCTCTCTATATATAAAATAAATAAAATCTTAAAAAACCAAACCAAACCAAACCTGAGACTACCCTCGGGTGGTGACACCTGAGTAGGCAGAGCAGGGGACCCAGCAGCTGCCCAAGCCAATGGCTTGCATGGCCTTTAGTCCCCCCTCAAGGTCACTCGATTGAGGTTACATCTCTTCAGGTTCCCTGTGAAGTTTCCCTTTCTCATTCCCCCAGGTGTCTGGGAGCCTCCGACCACATCACCCGTGTGCCCAGGCCTTGGCGCAAACAGCTGGCGGCAGGACCAACATACTGAAGCTGAGGCAAGTCAGGATCTAGTGAAGGTCGGTTTCATGCACACACGGCCCTCTTAGCAGTCCCAGACTTCAGACCCACTGAAAGCCTACTTCTTCGCTCCTTACCTATGGTCTCGTATTTATATTGTCCCACCCTATCATGCAATTCCAGGGCTTTACCATCCTTTTACTCAGAGTCTTCCACCTGCAGAATGTAGGTCACAGACTGATGCCATTTTTGAGACCCCTCATCCCAGCCCTGGAGCAGACATTCCACTAAGAGTCACTCTGTCTACACCCGGGACCCCAATCTGACTCAAGTTCTTTTTTTTTTTTTTTTGAAG
The DNA here is from genome assembly GCF_030435805.1 of Mustela lutreola. Lineage (NCBI taxonomy): Eukaryota > Metazoa > Chordata > Mammalia > Carnivora > Mustelidae > Mustela > Mustela lutreola. The sequence goes on from NC_081308.1 coordinate 10,445,347, forward strand.
GGTGATGATGGATGCAGACATGATGTTCTTTGGTCTTAAGAAGGCAAGTCAGAGGAAAACATCTTTCCATAAAAGGTTTATGAAAATATCTTTTTCATAAAAGGTCCAAAGGTCAGAGTGAAAATTGTGCCGCACGTATTTTTCCCAGAACGGCAGCTTCTTTCACTGAGATAAAATTTGTGCCCAATAAATGCTCAGCTACCAAGTATACAGTTAGATAGGACTGACAAACCTATACAACCTTGTTGGCTATCGCTTAATGAAGATAGAGGAAAACATTTTCATGAATGATTCTAAGGGTCCCAGTCAGATTTGTCTTGAGAGGTGCTTTTTAAATTTTTTTAAATTTTGAAATGATTGCATATTTACATGAAGTTTTAAGAAATAAGGCAGAGGGAAAAAAAAGAAATAATGCAGAGAGATCCTGTATAACCTTTTATATACCCTTTACTCACTTTCTCCCGCTAGTAACATCATGCGGAACTACAGCGCAATATGGCAACCAAGATACTGACATCTATGTAGTCAAAATATGAACATTTCCATCAGCACAAGGATTTCTCCTATTGTACTTTTATAGTGAAGCCTACTTACCTCCCTCAATCCTTGACAACCACTAATCTAGTCTTCATTTCTATAACCTTATCATTTTAAGAAAGTTGTAGAAATAACATCATCTGGTGTGCAACCCTTGGGGATTGGCTTCTCCCACTTGGCATAATTCCCTGGAGTTCCATCCACCTTGTTGCAGGTGCCAATAGTTCCTTTTTTGTTACTGCTCAGTAGCATTCCATCTAAGCAGCTCCTATATCTTAGGCAAGTCACCCTACTTCTCTTGACTCGACTTTGCCATCTAAAGTGACAGACTTTTCTTTCAATTGTGCAATTTTTATTTTATGTGTTCTCATCTCCCCTTAGATATCCTTTTGTGATTATAGAACACAGCTCACTCTCCTCTCTCATACAATCTGCTTTCTAGGCTAAAGGCAGGAATAACAAGCCCTGTAGGAGAGGTGGTTAGGGCAGGAAGTGGGAGCACTGAGCTGATCACCTCTGATGATGATTTCTCCTGAATTTTCTATCTCATGAGTGACTATTGGGGTAACCATGGGTTTGACTTGTGCCCCCCCTCTCCTTTCTCCAAGCATCAAGATGAGCTTCCTTACCAGACTAATGTTATTTGATTTTTGGCCTAGACAGAAAATCTGCTGGGCCAAGTACAAGGTTGAGGTCGTAGCTAAAGGAAACCCTCAAAACAATCTAAATTGTTGAAGTTTTTGACATTTGCCAGAAGCCATCACAATAAAAGTCTACAGTTTTGCAAATCGTGTTCCAGGTTAGCAGTTATTCATTCTGTATGGGGTTGGAGCTGGTGCAGTGGTGGAGGCATGGGGAGTGAAATAGAAGCCCTGATAGACTGCCATGAATAATGGAGACCCACATCTACATTTGAGATGAAGCAAAGCAGCACTAGGTTGATAATAACCATCCTTCCATCATTTGTACTGGAAAATTGGGGGCCTTCCCTACTGTGCCTCCCTAGCACTCATATATTCAAGGCAAGGTAACTGCATAATACCTCTTAGATCCTGTCTCCATGTGTTCTTTCTGGAAAAAGTTCACCCCATATATAATTCTGAGACCTGAACTTCCATCTTAACTTGTGCAGCTGCTCATCAGAACTGGGTCGATAATTCTGCATCATTAATTATCTGCACTTTCACTCAGCTTCTCAATAGAGAACTTCCCCCCGCCCATATGTCATTTATTTTTCTTGTGTCAATTTTCTCAGTTTTCAGATGAAAATATCTCAGCTAAGTGACTCCCGACTCTGGCTCTGCCACTGCCCAGGACGTCTCCAATTATCTCAAGAGGTGTCACAACGTTCTTCCCAAACAAATTCTAATTAATTCCTTAATGAAAAAATAGGAATTTTGGAGACAGTAGGAGAGGAGGTAGGACTCTGAGTTGTCACAAAATCTAGCAATGGCAGAGTGTTCTATTCCCAGAAGGTTGGGACTTGCTGGGAATGACAGTCATGGTAAGCTGCAAAGCAATACTGAAAAAGACCAGACAAATGGAGATTTGAACTGTACTGCCTAGTTAGAACTGATTTAGTTTTTAAAATCCAGGCAAGGCTGTATTTTCAAGCAAGGTAGGCATTGCTTAGAATTATCCATAGAAACAGTGTCACAAATAATGATTGGTTTCTTGGGAGACCAAGGATGCCCAGAGCTGAACTAATGGTATTAGTATAAATTCTGGAAAGCTGGATGGGACGGTAGGAGCCATGGCATGCAGAGGGGAAGTCCAAGAGAGGGATTTACAAAATTTTTCTTTCAGAGAAATAGTCCACATGGTTGGGGCTTGGCTTTGATGCTCTTCCATCTTCACTTCCTTGCTTTTTTTCTCTAGGTCTCTGTGTCCTACTGAAACTTTCAGTGCATCTTCAGCAGCCTATTCAAGATGGTCATACCCAGTCCCCAAATGCTCGTGTTCTTTCACTTTGATAGTATGCAAGACAAAACCCTTCCTCAGGGAGTTTTGGCCACCCTGCAAGTCTGTAAGATTGCCCATCATTTTACAGAGGCCTTGTTTGCATTCTCAGCTTTCTGCTCCTAATTCCCACTCAAATATCTGACATCTCAAACTCCACATGTACAGAACTGGGCTTCTGATCTCTTCCCTAGTAATAACACCTTACCACATCTCAGATAATAGTAACTTAATGCAATTAGCTTCTCAGGCCAATAGTCTTGGTGTTACTGTTGATTCTTCTTTCTCTCCCACCTCACGTCCCATAGTGCAGCAAATCTAACCACTTTGACTTGTGGACCACTACTTTGGTAGAACCACCACCATTTCCTACCAGATTCTTGTAATTCCCTAACATATTCTAACTGATGTCCCTTTTTCTACCCTTGCCTTTATATAGTCATTTCCTAATAGAACTGCCATAGCAGTCCTGCAAAATGTAAACAAGTTCACATCATCGTGTTGCTCAAAATTCTCCAAGGTTTTGCCATCTCGCACAGAGTAAAATTGGAAGTCTTTATAGTATATTGCAAGACTCCATGATCTCCCCCCACCATTCCCTGACTGAACTGTTCTCTTACTTTTCTCCCCAATGCCTCCTCCACCCCCCACCTTTCTGTGAATCTCTGGTGTTCCCTCAACACATCAGGCCAGCTCCTATCTCGTTCCCTCTGCCTTGTCTCAGAATTCTCAAGGCTTGCTCTCTACCAACTCTCAGGTCTTCTTGACAAGCCTATTCTAAACACTGTTCATCTATACATAAATGAATAAAGAAGTGGGATCTATCTATCTATCATCCATCATGGAATATTGCTCAGCCATGAAAAAGAATGAGATCTTGTCGTTTATGACAACATGGATGGACCTAGAGAACATTATGTTAAGTGAAATAAGTCAGCCCGAGAAAGACAAATACCCTATGATTTCACTTATATGTGGAGTCTAAAAAACAAGTGAATGAACAAACAAGCAAGAAATAGAAACAAGACTCATATATACAGAGAACAAACTGGTGGTTGCTCAAGAGAAAGTAAGTGGGGAATGAGGGAAAAACACAAAGAGAATTAAGAGATATAAACTTTGAGTTATAAAATAAATAAGTCATGGAGATGAAAAATACAGCATAGGGAATAAAGTCAATAATATTGTAATAATGTTGTATGGTGACAGATGGTGACTCCACTTATAGTGATGAGCACTGAGTAATATACACAATCATTGTATCATATGTTGTCCACCTGATACTAATATAACATTGTATTCCAACTATACTTCAATTAAAAAAATAACATGCAATGTCAGTGTTCAACCCTGACCTTGTAATAATATTTTTCGATATCCTTATAAAATCCCCATTGGCATACACAAAACCATGAGAGGAGATTTCACACCTTCATTAATAGATGCTGCATTTATATTCTAAAAATATAGCCGTGTTTACCAATTAATTTTAATGAACCAGGTTACAGGTAAGCATTTACTATGCAATATGTTGCTGATTAAAACCAGAACATTATTAGCATACGGGGAAGTAAATCATCCTGTAGACATTCATGGGAAAGAGCATATTTTAAGTCTTAATTTTTTACATTTGACATCAATCATTTTTAGAAGTTTGCTTCCCTTGGCTGGCATGGTTAAGCACAAATTTACCTACAATGTGTTTGGTCCCAAATATTCTCCACTTACAGATCTCTCCCATTGCCAGGCTCATACCTCTTGTTTTATTCTATAGAAGGAGCACCAGAATGGGCTAGTCACAGCTTTGCTTCTCAATGGCTGTGTGACTTCAGACAAACGGTGTTCTTTCTGTATCAATTGCCTCAATTGTAACAGGAGAACTACAATGATTCTCTCATTTCCTCCATAATCTATCCTTCATCACAGACACACACAAACTCTCCTTTCTCTACCCCTTCCCTCCCTCCCTCTCTGTCTCTATCCTTCCTACTCTAGCTCTCCGTGTCTCCCTCTCTCACACACACATACACAATTATTGAAAACTTTTTTTAGATTCTACATTTACATAGGGGTTGCAAGATAGTACAAAGTTTCCTGAATACCCTTCACCAAGAGTCCTCTAATATTAACACCTTCCACAGCCATGGTACACACATCAAAACTCAGAAATGTTTGTCTCATTTGAAATCACTTTGCGTTCTTCCACTTCTAAAATTTTATTCATCTCATTTCTGCTTCATGGGATATCTCTTCACTGTGTGCAGTGGTCTTCACACTGGAAGTTCTTACAGATCATTCCAAGGCTTCCTCCACAGCAGTCTACCAGACGTCCACCTCAGGTGGTAGCTCATATACTTATTTGACATTATTTCTTCTTATCCTTCATCTTTCCCATGACACGAGAACCTCCTATCAAGAAAGGATTAATTATATCTAGGGTCCCATAGCAATGGAATGGAACAGAGCCTTCCCATGTACCTCCTATTTCCCCTTGCCCTTGTTGACCATCTTGGACTAGTCCATAAACAAATACCAAACTGTTACTGTGTTAAACCTCTGAGATTTTGAGTTCATTATTCCATTGTGATTACTGTTTTGTTAGAGTCAATGTGCTTATATATTTGCATCAATGTCTTTGGCATCACCATTAATTTTTGTATCTCACTCCTTTCTTCTGTGTTCAATATCCTTCTTACAGAAACACACCTTTTACAAATTTCTTTGTTTGAGTAAATGCCTGAGTAAAATTGTCTTCTAAGTTGGCAGTTTTCTTTCAATGGTATAGCTTTCGTTGGTACTAGTGGAACTCTGCTGACAGATTAACTAATTTATTGCTTTTTATTTCATAGGTCTTACTTCTGATCGATTATAAGATGTTCCAAATGGCTTTGATTTTCTGCAGTTTCTCAACGATTTGTCTGGGTGAAAAATAATTTCATTTATGCTGCTTGGAACCAGGAGGGACAGGGCTCTTGAATTTGAGTGATCATGAATTTCACCAAAGAGTCGATATAATTTTCTCTTTGAATATTTTCTGTCCTTCATTCTCTGTGTATCATTTCAAAAATTCCTACTGAATATGATGTTCTTGCCTATTCTGTTTTCTATTTTTCTCAACTTTTCCTTTGTATTATTCATTTCTTTAGCTTTGTATTATTCATTTCTTTAGCTGCATTCTGGATAATTTTCTCAGACCCAAATTCTAGTCAATTGATTGATGGAGACAGAAAGTAGAGTGGTTGGGTTATGGAAACATTTCTTCAGATCAATTTTGTGTTTGGCTTCCTGGGTGTTCTTGGTTCAAGTTAGTACTACAAATACAAACCCCAGATGTGTGTTAGGTGAGGCCCAGGAGCTAAAACTCTCAGATGAAAGTGTTCTTACTCAAGAAAGATGAAGAATCTCAGGACAAATTTGTTTGTTTTTTAATTAACATATAATGTATTATTTGTTTCAGGGGTACAGGTCTGATTCATCAGTCTTATATAATACCTAGTGCTATCCAATGTCCATCACCCAGCCACGACAGCAACTCTCAGTTTGTTTCCTAAGGTTAAGAGTCTCTTATGGCTTGTCATCCTCTCTGGTTTCTTCTTGTTTCGTTTTTTCCTTTCTTTCCTTATGATCCTGTCTTGTTTCTCAAATTTCACATATCAGTGAGGTCATATGATAATTACCTTTCTCTGATTGACTTATTTTGCTTAGCATAATATGCTCTAGTTCTAGCCACGTTGTTGCAAATGGCAAGATTTCCTTTTTTGATGATTGCATAATATTCCATTGTGTGGCTTCTTTATCCATTCATCTGTCGATGGACATCTAGGTTCTTTCCATAGTTTGGCTATTGTGGACATTGCTGCTATGAACACTGGGGTGCATGTACCCCCACGGATCATGACACCTATATCTTTGGGGTAAATACCCAGTAGTGCAGTTGCTGGTTTGTAGGGTAGCTCTATTTTCAACTTTTTGAGGAACCTCCATACTGTTTTCCAGAGTGGCTGCACCAGTTTGCATTCCCACCAACAGTGTAGGAGGGTTCCCCTGTCTCTGCATCCCTGCCAACATCTTAGTTTCCTGACTTGTTAATTTTAGCCATTCTGACTGGTGTGAAGTGGTATCTTATTGTGAGTTTGGTATGGATTTTCAGGATAACAGTTTTGTCCTTACGTGGGCATTAAAACCCAAGCCTGCAAATGGCCAATTCATAGCAACTACCCCAGGCAGCCACAGCAATGGCCCACTTGCTGGCTTCTCTGTGATTTTAGATCCTTCATTTCTGTCATCCGTATTTCTTATGACCACACATACTTACTTAAACTATTTTTTCTTTTGAGAATATCCAGATATTTTTAGCAAGATTTTTTTCCTGTTCTCTTAGGCTACCATGTTGTTGTAACCAGAGGTTTGCAAGAACTTCATAAAGGGATGCCTTGCCTTCAATCTCACCATTCTCAAATCTACTTTTACACTTACAGCCAGAGATGATTCTGAAATGCAAATGTTACTCGCTGACTTAAAAAATGTGTCATGACCCTAAAGAAAAAGATCAACTCTTTGGGATGACTACAAGGTTCCCCAGAATATGAATCATACCTATCACTAAAATCTCATCCATGAGGTGCCTGGGTGGCTCAGTTAGTTAAGCACCCAACTCTTTGTTTTGGCTCAGGTTATGATCTCAGGGTCCTGAGATAGAGCCCCATGTCAGGTTCCACGTTGGGTGTGAAGCCTGCTTAAGATTCTCTCTCTCCCTCTGCCCCTCACCCCAGCTTGTGAATGTTCTCTGTCTCAAAAAAAATTTTTTTTAATGATAAAAATCTTACCTGTAGCATTCCTGACCTCATTTTCTATCTGTTGGTGACAAAGCACTATTTTTCTGCAAATGGGTCATGTTCTCTTCTACTTTAGAACATTCATATAAGCCGTTCTTTCTGCATAACCCCTCCCCACTTTTAGCATCTCTAATTCTTATTGTTCCTCCTGGTTTCTGCTTAAATGCCACATCTTCCAAAAGGCCTTCACTATGTACATCCTGATAGCATGTGCACTTGCCACTTTATAACATCCTTAATCTTGTAATTATTGTTTAAGATCTGTCTTTCTGTCTTGGTGCTAAGCTTCCAAGAAGTAAGACTGTCTATCTCGTTCACTCCTTTTGGTCTAGCAATTAATCTAGTGACTGACATATAGTAAGGCCCTAATAAATCTTTGGGACAAACAAATGAACCGATTAAGCACTCTATTTGTGAATGGAGTTCCCTGACTAAAGCTTTGCTTAACATCAGATTACTGCCATCAGTTTTAAGAACAAAACAACTCTTTAAGGAAGTTTCTCTTTAAAAAAAAAATACACACACACATACATACACATACATATATGTATATTGGGAGAATTATGATTCTTGAGAAACGAAGACAAAAGTGAGGTAGAAACTTAAACTCCTCTTTCAACTCACGCAAATAAGGCTCTGAGCCGAACAGTCCAGAAGGGAGAAAGACAGGCATGGCTTAGAAAAATTCAACACTGGCATAGTAATGAGAATCAATCAATGAGAATGCTTGGATGAGACAAAGGAATCTTTAAAAGGTGAGCAAAAATAATTTTCTATTTCTTCTGGATCAGTGACCTCCAGAGGGACTTAGAAAAGTCTTAGGATACATGTCGCCATGTTGTCAAAGAGCAGGTCATCTTGTCATCAAATATAGAGTAAGCATGGAGTCACTGGACTATAAATCAATAATACAATTTGGATTTCATCACCATCATGTCAAGATACTCCTTACATTGCCATTTCCAAAACCATTTATTTTAAGAATCAGGCATTCATTGAGTAGAACACTAGAATTTGTAACTGTGTGTGTCCAATACATTCTTAAATAATTTTTTAAAAGATTTTATTTATTTATTTGATGGAGATCACAAGCAGGCAGAGAGGCAGACAGAGACAGAGAGACGGGGAAGCAGGCTCCCCGCTGAGCAGAGAGCCTGATGCGGGGCTCGATCCCAGGACCCTGGGATCATGACCCAAGCTGAAGGCAGAGGCTTTAACTCACTGAGCCAACCAGTGACCCCTCCAATACATTCTTATGACCATGTGAACCTTGATTTTATTTTCTAGCAAGAAAGGAAGTTTAATCATTCACAGCTTTTGCAGATAATATCCTTCCATGCTAATATTCATTTTTATTGCAGGACACAGAGGCAAGCCTCTTTATAAAGCTTTCCTTCTATGTCAAGATATAGGACAAACATGACTTCCAATATGTGGGTTGTCTTTGCTTCTTTTCTTTCATCCTCCTCTTCCCCTTTATTTTTTATTTATTGGCAGAGGCAGAATGCGGGAGGGCTTAAAGAATGAGTTGTTTTCTTTTGAGAGTCTACTAAGTATCCTTTCCCATTGATTCTATCAGGAAAATAAAAACAAAGTAAAAAAAAATAATTTTAAAAGATAAAAATAAACAAAACACAAACATTTCACAAGTGATTATTCTTATTTCCTGAAAGAAGTCCTGACGCAGCCATCTATGATATAAAAGTATGACCATTTAAAAAGCTCTCTGTAGATATATCCATTACTGCCATGGGAAGTGGATGTTGTTAGAAAAATTTAAAAGTCCTTATTAGTGGGACAGAATAGATTATGAAAGGCAATTCCCAAGGCAGTGATGATATCGAAATTGTCTCCCTTCATTCCCAATAGCTCATCAAATAATGACTAAATTTTCTACTTACTTAATGTGCCTGAAATTCTGATACTGAAGATTCAAGTAGCTTATCAAAGCTACATTTTAAGAATGCAAATTCCTTTAGAAGGATTAAGGAATCATTTTCATGTTAGTGTAAGTTAGTTCAACCAGACTGCTTTCATATTATCACAATTTCACTGAACAACTCAGAGATTCAGAGTTTTGATGGGGAAGGGCTGGAGGATTGGGGACTGCATGAAGATACCAATATCCTTAAGAAAGGGGCAAAAAAGGCAATATAAGACTCATAAAGAGAGATAGGAAAGTACTAAAGTAAAAGGGAATTTTCTTCTTCTTCCCAACACCTGAATTAATTCAGTATTCAGGCATTGTATGTAATAGATAATAGTATAGTTAATATATATAGTATACATATGATCTATAAATATATATATATAGTTAGTAAAAATAATATAACAGTATAATTAATACTATTACTATTAGGGTCTGGCTAAATCACAGTTTATACAGTCTTTTGGCACTATCTATATTACCCAGTTGCCATTTAAATATACTTATTGGAAAATATATTCTGAGGTCGGAAAGATACCTTGAGATTGAAATCTTGATGTATAATCATACTTTTGATATTATAGATTGTTCCTAAGTTGCTATGTGCATCATATCACATCACTTTGGAATATGAATTTTTAGGCCAGATACAGTAAGAGCCCAGATGCTTAATTATTAGTTATTCTTTCTTTGGATTCATAAAGAAAAAAAAAGTCTTAACATATCCACTCCCTGGCTGGCTGGGAAAGAAAAACGTCTCTCCAGTACTTTTCCAGACAAATACTTATTTTTGGAGAGTAAGCTGTTAGAGTCTACTGACATTTATAAGGAAGAAAAAGAAAAATCCTCATTTTTTTTTTTTTTAGTTCTCAAGTTGTCACCTATCAGGAACATAGCCAAGAACAGAAAGTAAGTAATAAAAATATCTCTGAGTGACCCCAAGTACCAGTATACCCTGCTCTTTACTCGGGAAAACTACTCAGACTAATCTCAACCCTTCTTCACTCTTACTTTACATACGCTTGCAGTAAGTTGCATTGCCTGGTTTCCAAGTCCAAAATAGTCTGGAGGCAGTAACTAAGGGGTGGTATGGGAAGAGGGCCTTATGTAACCTCATGGAATAAGGGACATGTTACTTTTAAGAGAACTTCTCTTTATTTTTCTTAAAACATTTTCTTTTGAAGCTTACCTTTCTTGAGTAAATACTCTTTCCCAACTTTAGGGCTGAGCTCTTGAGACATGACTTAATTAAATCTCGCTCAATTTGATGAGGTAGGAATTGCTATCAGCATGTATTGTTTTCTACTTCTTCTCACTTTACTCTCACAGAACTAAGTGGTTAGGTAGGGATATTATATTTGTTGAATTCATATTAAATTCATATTATAGGTTATGTAATATTTGAAGGATAGCACGAAGGACAATGTTGTAGGAAAATCTGCTATCATGATTGCTGTTAAGAGAATATATATATTCATATATCCTGCCTCTCATTAGAGAAGGGTCCAGGAAGGACATGAGCAGGTTCCCTGCTTATCCCACACCAGCAACCAATCACCACTTTTGCTTACACAGTTTGTTCTACCCTTAAATTTAGGCAGCACTTAGGCAAGCCTGCAAGCATATGCACGTATACACAGAAGATGTTCTCGAATTTACTAGTAATCAAGGAAATGCAAATTAAAATCTGTTCATATTACTTATAATAAGAATACATTGATGCTATGAGTAGAAATTTGTAGAACAATTCAGAGATTGACTTGGCAATACCTACCAATGTTATATCTATCCTATTACCCAGAAATTCTACTCATAGATCTATGTGCTAGGATTAACTCTCACGCATGCACATACAGACAGAAATATAATACTACTACCGGAAGCAATTTTATGGTAGAAAAATCAGGAAGAAAAAAAAAAAAAGAAAAATCAGGAAGAATCCAAATGTCCTTCATTAAGACAATGTTCCCATTATTGCTTATCTACCCAATAGGATAATATAGAGCAATGAAAAATCCACTGGCCCAGAGAGCTACATATATCCACATGGATGAAAATCCAAGTTTAATAATGAATGAGGAAAGCAAGTTTCAGAAAAATACAAAACAGTATACCCTTTATATAAAATTTAAAACCCTAAATATTACTCAAGCAAACATACATACAAAAAAACCTCCAAAGAAATCCTCCAAATCCTAGGCCATAATTACCTTTGCAAAGTGTAAATTTTTATCAAAGAGGCATCGACAAGGGGCATTAATTCTTTTTGTAATATGTCATTTTTTTAAGTTGAGCAAGACATATATATGTATCTGTTTTATTATTTCAATACTTTTTTTATGATTTAAATATTTCAATATAAATTAAAAATATGTAAAATTAAGGCTGCCTGGCTGGTTCATTCAGTAGAGCCTGTGACTCTTGACTTTGGGGCTGTGAGTTCAAGCCTCACAATGAGAGTAGAGATTATTTTATATATATATGTATATTTTATATATATATATATATATATATGCAATACATATATATACATATGATGTACATATAAGATACTGGTTACTACTAAGTCACAAAAACTGACACACCAAAGCCAAAACTCTCTTAAATGAATATCATCAAGATGACAATGGAATTAAATGTGAGACAGGAAACCAACAAAATCCTAGAGGAAAATATAAGCAGCAACCTCTTTGACCTCAGCTATAACAACTTCTTACTAGATATGGTAAGGGAAACAAAAGGAAAAATGGAGGTGAGGGAAACAAAAGCAAAAATGAACTACTGAGACTTCATCAAGATAAAAATCTTCTGCACAATATCACAAATCAACAAAACTATGGAATGGGAGAAGATATTTGCAAATGGCATATCTGATAAAGGGTTGGTATCCAAAATCCATATAGAACTTAACAATCTCAACACCCATAAAACGAATAATCCAGTTAAGAAATGGGAAGGCATGAATACACATTTTCCAAAAAGACAACCATATGGCTAACAGACACATGAAAAGATGGTCAACATCACTCATCATCAGGGAAATACAAATCAAAACCATGATGGGATATCATCTCACACCTGTCAAAATGGCCAAAATCAACAACCCAAGAAACAACATTTGTTGGCACAGATGCAGAGAAAGGGGAGCCCTCTTGCACTGTGGTTGTCTGGCACTGGTGCAGCTACTCTGGAAAACAGTATGGAGTTTCCTCAAAAAGTTAAAAATAGAAGTCCCCTATGACCCAGTAATTGCACTACTAGGTATTTACCCAAAGGATACAAAAATACAGATTCAAAACTGGTACATGCACCCCAATGTTTATAGCATTATCAACAATAACCAAAACATGGAAAGAGTCCAGATGTCCATTGACTGATGAATAGATAAAGAAGATGTGGTACACACACACACACACACACACACACACACACTGGAATATCACTCAGCCATAAAAGGAATAAAATCTTGCTATTGGCAATGACATGGACAGAGCTAGAACGCATCATGCTAAGCAAAATAAGTCTGTAAGAGAAAGACACATATATGATTTCACTCATATGTGGAATCTAAGAAACATAACAGATGAACATAGGTGAAGGGGGAAAAGAGAGAGGAAGAGAGACGGAAACAAACCATAAGACACTTCTAACACTAGAGAACAACCTGAGGGTTGCTGGAGGGGAGGTTGGTAGAGGATGGGCTGAATGGGGGATGGGCATTAAGGAGGGCACTTGCTGTGATGAGCACTGGGTGTTGTGTGTAAGTGATGAATCACTGAATTCTACTCCTGAAACCGATACTGCACTGCATATTCACTAACTAGAATCCACATAAAAATTTGAAGAAAAAAAAAGATGACAGTGGAGTTGTATTTCCCCAAAATTCAATTACTTGCTAACCTCCACTAATAGAAAAAAAGCTGAATTTCAGGAATGGAAAGATGCAAATATTCAGACACAAATGGGTACACACACCACACACACCTGCACACACACATAGACACACATACTCATCTGCACACGCATTAATAACTAGGGTAAAAAAATTCATGCATGAAAGGCATGTATACTATACTTTGAAAAACACAGTGAGTAGGCATTTTTTTTTTAAAGATTTTATTTATTTATTTGACAGAGAGAAATCACAAGCAGGCAGAGAGAGAGAGGAGGAAGCAGGCTCCCTGCTGAGCAGAGAGCCCGATGCGGGACTCGATCCCAGGACCCTGAGATCATGACCTGAGCCGAAGGCAGCGGCCTAACCCACTGAGTTAAGTCAGTTAAGCAGCCCACTCTTGATTTTGGCTCAGGTCACAATCTCAGTTTTGTGGGATCCAGCCCTGAGATAGCCTCTGTGCTCAGCATTACCCAGAAACAAAATTCAAAAGCTCAGGAGAGTGGAGTGTTTTAATGTAGGACCAAATGTTTATGATCATAACATATATTATTATTATTATAGTCACTGCTTTTATTGTCAGTAAATCCGTCAATTTTTCTGTCCATCCTTTTATTCCCTTAATAGTACACTTTAACCAATCAAGCAATGTTACACTCTTTACTTACTTTTAGAAGCTCAACCATCAATAACATGCCCCTCTTACTCATGCGGGGGCATCGATTATTCCTAAGTGGGCTAATAAACAGGGCTACAGAGGGAATTTCACTCTTTGAGCAGTATTTTTCATTCCAGGTCCCTGCTGCCTATATGAAAGAGGAGAAATGGCTAAAAAGCAAAGCCCACTGTTTTGTATTGGCCTCACCGTATCATGGATCTATAGGAGCAGTTTCTATAGCTGGAAATGAAGGTCTTTGCATTGGCTTTTATTTTCAGAGAGAAATAGTGTTTAGGGAACTAAAATAATTCTTTTTGCTCAGGATCACTGAGATGCCCTATTGTAGAATTCCTTAGTCATTTGCACCACTGATGTTATGCATCTTCTTGCTCACATGTAAACTCCTGGATTCAAACCACTAAGCTTAGGCAAATAACTAGGTAAGGTTCATTTAGAGTAAAGTTGTAGTTTTATTTTTTACTCCTGAAGGAGATGGTTCTAATTTTTAGCAGAAATGTTCCCTAGGCTAGTGGGTTTGGTATTAAACTCATATCTTGTTCATCATCAATTGTTACCTTTTTGGTTGATATAATGAGTAAAGCTTAGCGGTGAAGTCCACCCAGACAGGATCTTTTTCAAGAAAGGCATGCTGTGTAGACCTTTGTTTCAAGAAAGGTAGCACCTAGCCACAGTGCTGGCTGAAGCCTTCCACTGAGATCTCCACTTTACTATGTACCACAGACAAAACAGGGGATTGTGAGTTTTTATTTGTGTGCTTGAACTTGATAAATAGCCCTCAAGAATGCCATACTAGTTAAATCATTTCATTAGCTAAAAGCTAAATATCGAAGGGAAAATCCCTGAAGAGAGGTGGATGAGAGAGTAGTACGGTTTTGAATTTTAATGAAAACAGCCAATAGAATGTCAGTTGATTTTATCCATTACTACTCAAAAAAGAAAACCCCCAAGGTGTAGATGTAAATTTTTAAACCATCTTCACAGTGTTTGGAAAGACCATTCATTCATTTGCGGAGTAAGGAATTTGACTCGCACAGATTGGACAGTCATTGTTGGAGAAGGAGGTGAGTGTCCCCCTAGTTTTGTGTCTGAGGCTCAGCCAGAAGCTGTCCATTTTTTATAAGAAGGTGACCCATGTAGAGACTAAGTGATGTGCTAGAGAAGACCATCTTCCCTGTGATGCTGCTGAACGAGGTATTGCCTGGCTGATGGACTGGTTATCACCAACCTGTGGTAGGCTTGGGCAGATATTGGACTTCTATAAATGTAATGTGTACTCCACTCTGGAGCTGTCTTTCTGACACTCCAGAAATTTCTACCTGGCCATCTATTTATTAATAGACCCAAACTACAACAAGACCCTGCAAAAATGTGCATTATAAGCAATGTAATTCAAGGACCTGCTTTAGGAAAATTAGTAAGTGTATGGAACCAAGGCTTCCCTGCAATTATCTATTGACATGAGCATCACTGGTAAACACAAGATAGTGAGGATCCCTGATGTCCGTGCACAGTCTGTCAAATGCATCAGGGAACTCAATTAAAAGAAGGCTAAGCCTGATGATATCTAGACAGAGAGCCACTATCTCCTTTGGAAATAGGATATACAAATTCCAAGTCATGACAGCGTAGGTAAGATAGTTTCCTATTAAAAGTTGGGGGGGGGGTTGGAAATTGAAGATTGCAGGGCCAAGAAAGCACTCTCAAAGTTTTTTTCCTTGACATCTGGCCTTCCATTCTTTGCCCCTCTCATAGCTCTCTTCTCAAGACCATCCCCCCATTGTCTCCCTTACATTTTTCTAACACTGGTGAGTATGATCTAATAAAATAATTGAAAACAAGTGCTTTGGTGAGTGACTTTGGCCATAAATTTCAAGATATTATTTTATTTGCAGGCTGACATTTTTAAGAGATTTATCACCATCCCAGAGAAGAAACACACCTACTACATTTATTGTACATGAATCTACAATATGGTGCTCGTGAGTTGATGGTAATCTACAATTCATGCTGGAGTGGGATTTATCAAAAATGAAGAGATTCCCCTTTCTTCCACAAATCATGTAACGTGCTATTGGCCATATAAAGATACAAGATAAAACTGTGTTAATGAAAGTTGAGTTTTTAGAATATCTATAGTGTTCACTTCAAAGAGTAAAATTTTCCCAGTTTTTATTTGTCATTAATCTTACTGTTCCATTTTTACTGAGACTTCTACTTCATAATCAACTCCTCAGGCTTTAGGCCAACTTGGTATGAAAAGTCTTCTCATGTGGTGGCCTAAGGGGAAGGTGAGTGCAGGGTATGCGGAAACTCTCTGTACTATCTTTGTGACTCCTCCATAAATCAAAAATTATTTCAAGACAAAGTGTTTTCTTTTCTGTTGTTTTATTTTTAAAGCCTTCGGAGGTGAATTTGTTCATTTGTCGGTGTGTTGATATTGGATTGAATTTTCTATCCGAACTTTATTATTATTTTTTCTTTCTTCTTTTCCGAGACAGCAGGTATGCACCAAAGATTATGGTCAGATAGGTGCCCCTTTTATTTTTTTCAGAGAGGTTTTTTTTTTTTTTCCATTAAGAAGGGGAAAATGGCCATTTCTTCTAAACACTGAGAGCACAAGACAGTGTGTACACTCTAGTAGAAATCCAGCTGCTTCTTGAGGTCGGTGTGTAAACTGTTTCTCATCTTCACATTGACAAACAAGCTCAAACTTCAGAATACATCATCCACTAGAAATTGTTTTATTAAAAGTTTCTCTAGTATGGGTGTGCCTTTGTGGCTCAGTGGGCTAAGCCTCTGCCTTCAGCTTAGGTCATGATCTCAGGATCCTGGGATCGAGTCCCGCATCAGGCTCTCTTCTCAGCGGGGAGCCTGCTTCCTCCTCTCTCTGTGCCTACTTGTGATCTCTGTCTGTCAAATAAATAAATAAAATCTTTAAAAAAAAGTTTCTCTAGTATTGATTTCTTCAAATCCTTTTATTTTTATCAGGAAAAAATTTTAAGCAGAAAAAGTACTCAATTTAGGCAGAAGTGCAAATTAATTTCAGCATGTGCTTTTCAATCATGTTTCCATTTTGTAAATAGAATTACAAAGAGCAAAACTTAGCATACATGATGAATTTCAGGTTTTCTTGGGTGGATATCTAGAAGTGGATCAATGGAGTGCTTTCTTCAGCAGCACATCTACTAAAACTGGGACAATAAATAGAAGATTAACATGGTCCCTGCATAAGGACAACATGAAAGTTTGGGAAGCATTCCATATTTTTATGCCCTTTAAAATTATGTTCAGTTCTTTGCTTTAATAATAAATAAATAATAAATAAAGTTACTCTCATATAAAAAAAACTGAAAGCAGATAATATGGATACAGATCTTCCTAGACCTTTGATATGTACAATATCAGTTAGTACTTGGGAAAAAAAAGACTTATACCAAAACACACCTGGAAATGACCTTTCTTTCCTTCTCTTTTCCCCCGCATAGTCATGTTGCTAGCCATATGCACCACGCATTCAGGAAAAGGGCCATTTCAGTATGGCTGCTGAATGTTACATAATGTGCTTCTAGGAAGCATAATTCTATATAGAATCCTCTTTTACAAAGCTGCACTTCACACTGGGAATTGGAAGGCAATTTATTTTCAGAGTCATTCTTTCTCTCTTTGGCTGGAAGTCTCAGCCAGTCCTTCCTAGGTAGTCTCCTCTTGGGTAATCTTCCTAGCAACATCTCAGCAAGCAGACAGACAATTTCTTTTTCCCTTGGACAAGCTCCAGTTCACTTGGTGAACTTGGTGTTTCCTCAAAGCTGATCCTCTATCTGCTGCGTTTTGAAACCTAGTCTTACAGTGACCCAAGAGAGCCCACCAAACAGGCGGTAATAGGTGTCGTTTTCCTCTGTAGTGTTGAACTTTACTACCAGAAGAACTAGGCAAAAATTCCTGGGCTGAGAATCACAGAATTCAAACTGAATCACAGATATTCTCTGTTCACTCAAGCCTATAGTCCAAACTAAGTGCAAAAATGATGTCAGTTTGTTTATGCATAAGCACATTCTCTATTATGGATTGTTTAGTCTGCCATGCTATTCTATCCAACCCATTATCCTGTTTCTTTCATTGCTCCTTACTCTAATTCTATTGACCTTTCAAACTTTAGCTTAAAATGCATCTACTCCACCAAACCTCTGTAGATCACTCATGTCAGCCTGAAATTATGTATTTCTTCTTTGAATTGCTGTTGGTATGCTCATGCATTAGCATGTGATTATCATCAGCCTCTCAAAGAGCCATTTAAAAATTTCATTGTTATTTAATGAGAAACATGTCTCAGGTTTATTTTCTCAAAAGAGATGGTGAGCCCTTTGAGAGAATACATTATACCTTTTTGGTGTCTGCCATAATGCCTACAACAAATATCTTAGTGACTGTGATATTTTCATTTGCATAATGGTTTCTTCAAATACCTGCAAACCATCAACTCTCAAAGATTTCAGCTACTGGAGAAGGTCAAGTGGATATGAATAATCCAACATTTGAATTATTCAAAAATCATTTATATTGAGTTTTGGAAGATATTAGTGGCAAGCTACATTCTTTCCCTAATAAATGATTTATAAAAAAAAAATAATAGTAACACCAACACTCACTAGACCTTTATGCTTTTCAGAGCTCTGCTCGAACTAATGATTCATCCATATTCTCTGAGCACCTATAACAGAAGGTGATAAGAGAAGGCCCAGTCAAGGACTGGTTATAAGAAAAGCCTAGAGATTCCAGTTTCCTTGGTACTCCACAGGATACCCACGAGCACCTTGTTCTACACCTATGCATTTGCCACATTTCACTTGTGTTTCTCACTGATAATAGTTGATAAGTGATTGACAGAAGCACACAGCCTACATTCATATTCTGGTTCTCCCATTTCCTAACTGTGTGATCATAGATAACTTACTTAACCTCTCTGTATTTGAGGATACTCCTGAACAAAATCAGAATTATAAAACAGTGCATATTTCATAGGTTTTTGGTATGGGGCTTAAAATGACTTATGTGAGATGCTTAGCACAATGTCTCAAATATTAAAGAGAGGATAAGCAAGTACAAGAATGCAAGAGAGGAAGAGAGTCACTAGAAGTTTTATTTTCTTCCTTTATTCTCCTAGAATCCAAAGTGAAAGAGGAAAAGTTGCTAGTAAAGATAACCCAAGCCATGTTCTTCTCTTGGGAGAGAATGATAGGAAAGAAAAGCAGTATAAAACCAATACAAGAGCAACTCATAAATGGGTACAGAATTTCTGTGAGTGGGGCGCCTGGGTGGCTCAGTGGGTTAAAGCCTCTGCCTTCAGCTCAGGTCATGATCCCAGGGTCCTGGGATCGAGCCCCACATCGGGCTCTCTTCTCAGCAGGGAGCCTGCTTTCTCCTCTCTCTCTCTCTCTGCCTGCCTCTCTGCCTACTTGTGATCTCTGTCTGTCAAATAAATAAATAAAATCTTTAAAAAAAAAAGAATTTCTGTGAGTGAGCCATTGGAAAGGAGGTCTTAGCTATTGGAGGCTACATGTAAACAGCATGGAGCTTCAACCGATAACAAATGTTTTACTTCCAGAAGCTTCCAGAGGATAGAATTTATGCCTAACACAAATTATAGGCCAACTGATGATACCATTGAATTCCTGCTATGATGTTGGGGCTGGTGACCCAAAGAACCTTTAAGGGCTCAAGGTTTTGGAGGGAGGTAGGACACAGGAGCAAACATAGTTACAGCTTGGAGCAGGAGGACTGTGAATAAAAAAGGAAGCAAGTGTTCAAGCTAGCACATAAAAAGTGCCAACTCAGGGCTTCAGAAAGAAGACCTCACAAGGGTCACTGAGAGAGAACTACCTAGAAGGGGTGATTTCAGCCAGACATTGAAAGTTGAGTAGGAGGTTAATTTAAGCATGCCACAACCATGTGTTATGATAAAAAGAACACTCACTCTTGCCTCAGATAGGCCTGAGGTTAGAAGCCAGTTTCCATTCCTCATGAGTCGCAATTACTAAATAATACATATCTTCAAGACTATTGTGGGAAATAATTGTTAAGTATTTAGTACAGGATCTGGTATATAGTATAGCCTCAAATATAATAGCTACTATTGGTAACCATTGAGTCTTGGAGTATTTTTTTTTTTTTTTTTTTGGATGATGATGATGTTGCCTTAAGCGGTGGTAAGCACAGCTGTTTCACATTTCCTCTCCATGAGCCTGACTGGCAGTGGTAAGCATCTGCAGGGGTTTCTGGGCTCATCTCCCTGGAAATATCACAGGGAAGGGACAGCCCAGATTCAGCGTATCCATGACAGAAGCAAAGGAACAAGCTCCAGCCAGTCGTGACAGCAAACTTCAAGGACAGTCTAGGTCTTGGGAAAGGGCTGATCTATACTGGACAATAAATCCGGAGCTCTTTCCCTTTATCTTTCCTTCCTTCTCCTTCTTCACTCCTTTTCTTCCCTCCTTTGCTTCAAGGTGCTTTGCTCTTCTGATCGACGGATAAAGTCAGCAGCCCAATCAAACTCCTAACCACTAAGAGTTAAGGGATTTATTAAGTAATTCTCCCCACAGACATTGGTGTTTCAAATACTTCAAGGGATGGTAAATGTTTAATTTAGTCATGCATGCCTGATAATAGGAGTTTGGGTATTAGCAGTCAGTCAACAATGTGGTTGAGAATGGGATGGCTATGACCAGAACTACTGAATTCATTTGAAAAAATTTATATGGAGAAAAGCATGGTGGAGGGAGAAGGTGCTTGCATTTAGAATTAGGGGAGCTACCTTAAAATCCCAACTCTGGAACTTTTTAGGTATTGATCCTTGTCAAGTAATTTTACTCTCCTGTTCTTATTTTCTCCAGTAAGTAATAAGAATGATAATCCTTAACTTATACAGGATGTTGTGAGTGTTAGACAAGCCACTTCTCCAACTGAATGTATACACAAACTACTTGGGCATCTTGTTAAAATACAGATTCTGACTCAGGAATTCTGGAATGGGGCCCAACGTTCTGCATTTCAAACGAGTTCTCAGATGGTGCCAATGCTCCTGATCCAAGGACCCCATTTTGAAGAGCAAGAGGCTGTTAGATAATGTAATTAATGATAAAGTGGGCTTTCTTCCCAGATAATTGGTTGGAAAGGGATCATTTCTCACCCTGGCTTGCTACCAGTTATAAAAATAAAGTCAAGTCGAGGCTGGACAAATGTTGAGAAGAAAATATTGCTGTCACAGTTTGGGGAGGGAGCTACTGCTTCATCAGAAAGACTGAAAACTGTATTGTTTGATCTTGGAAGGAGCTGCTCAGCAATGGCCTGGCCAGGGCTGCTTGAGGGGAGGCCAAAGGTATTGTGAGTTTCCCTCATCTAAGCACCAAGCGATAGCGGCCCGTGATTCCTAGTGAGGGCTGTCTAGTTCCTGTGCGGCCTTTACTTGCTGTTCATTTGCCTCTTTTTCACTCCGTTGTGAAGAGGACTGATGTTTATTTTAAGGAAAATAGTCTCTTAGTTTCAGTGTTCTCACCTGTCACTTTCTTTATACAAATGTGAGTGAGCTGGAGTTGTTAAAGTTTGCTTCAGAAATAATCTCCTCTCAGAATGATTCCTGCCCTACACATCATCCTGTCTCTCTCACTCTCCTGGTCTTCTTCGCCGGCTCATGACCGTAAACTCAACAACCCCGGGGGAACTTAGTCCAGTATCAAAGCAGCCACATCATTAACATTGTCTTATTTACAGACTCAATTATCCTATAGTGGAAAAACACTGTGTTTCTATACACAGGATTAAAACCGTCCTCTTGACCTATAGTTAAGTCATTTGAATCAGCCAGGAAATGTCACCATGCCATGGAGGGCAATATGACCTCCTGTGTCTACGTACACACACATTGCTGATGAACACTTGTAAGGCCCCATGTCAGGTACTAGTCATGCATAAGACATTCTAGAAAAGACAATGAGAGTAACCAACAAGGAAAGCCAAATTCTCTGCTAGCACGATGGAGAAGACAACGTGAAGGAGGTAAAGGGATGGAGCGGGGAGAAGTTGGC
Source organism: Mustela lutreola (assembly GCF_030435805.1). Taxonomy (NCBI): domain Eukaryota; kingdom Metazoa; phylum Chordata; class Mammalia; order Carnivora; family Mustelidae; genus Mustela; species Mustela lutreola. Next base: position 10,467,254 of record NC_081308.1, read on the forward strand.
TCCGTCGTCGTTTGCCTAGGCGGGCACGCAAATGGTGTCTCACATATCAAGTGAAGGTTGGGTTAGTGAGTCTGTAAAATTAACTTCCCTATGACCCTGCAATGGCACTCCTGGGTATTTACCCCAAAGATACAGATGTAGTGAAAAGAAGGGCCATCTGTACCCCAATGTTCATAGCAGCAATGGCCATGGTCGCCAAACTATGGAAAGAACCAAGATGCCCTTCAACGGACAAATGAATAAGGAAAATGTGGTCCATATACACATGGAGTATGATGCCTCCATCAGAAAGGACGAATCCCCAACTTTTGTAGCAACATGGATGGGACTGGAAGAGATTATGCTGAGTGAAATAAGTTAAGCAGAGAGAGTCAATTATCATATGGTTTCACTTATTTGTGGAGCATAACAAATAGATAGCATGGAGGACATGGGGAGTTAGAGAGAAGGGAGTTGGGGGAAATTGGAAGGGGAGGTGAATCATGAGAGATTATGGACTCTGAAAAACAATCTGAGGGGTTTGAATTGGCGTGGGGGTGGGAGGTTGGGGGAACCAGGTGGTGGGTATTCTAGAGGGCACGGATTGCATGGAGCACTGGGTGTGGTGCAAAAATAATGAATACTGTTATGCTAAAAATAAATAAATCTAATTTTAAAAAAGGAATTAAAAATTGTGTTAGAAGAGCTTTTGGTAGTTTGAAAAGTGAATCCTTGACAACATGTTTAAAAAATTAAGGGGTTTTTATTTTATTTTTTAAAGATTTTATTTATTTATTTATTTTTTTTTAAAAATTTTTTATTTTTTATAAACATATATTTTTTATAAACATATATTTTTATCCCCAGGTCTGTGAATCACCAGGTTTACACACTTCACAGCACTCACCAAATCACATACCCTCCCCAATGTCCATAATCCCACCCCCTTCTCCCCAACCCCCTCCCCCCGGCAACCCTCAGTTTGTTTTGTGAGATTAAGAGTCACTTATGGTTTGTCTCCCTCCCAATCCCATCTTGTTTCATTTATTCTTCTACCCATTTAAGCCTCCATGTTGCATCACCACTTCCTCATATCAGGGAGATCATATGATAGTTGTCTTTCTCTGCTTGACTTATTTCGCTAAGCATGATACGCTCTAGTTCCATCCACGTTGTTGCAAATGGCAAGATTTCATTTCTTTTGATGGCTGCATAGTATTCCATTGTGTATATATACCACATCTTCTTGATCCATTCATCTGTTGATGGACATCTAGGTTCTTTCCATAGTTTGGCTATTGTGGACATTGCTGCTATAAACATTCGGGTGCATGTGTCCCTTTGGATCACTACATTTGTATCTTTAGGGTAAATACCCAATAGTGCAATTGCTGGGTCATAGGGCAGTTCTATTTTCAACATTTTGAGGAACCTCCATGCCCATCAAAATCCTTGAGGAGAACACGGGCAGCAACCTCTTCGACCTCTGCCGCAGCAACATCTTCCTAGGAACAACGCAAAAGGCAAGGGAAGCAAGGGAAAAAATGAACTACTGGGATTTCATCAAGATCAAAAGCTTTTGCACAGCAAAGGAAACAGTTAACAAAATCAAAAAACAACTGACAGAATGGGAGAAGATATTTGCAAACGACATATCAGATAAAGGACTAGTGTCCAGAATCTATAAAGAACTTAGCAAACTCAACACCCAAAGAACAAATAATCCAATCAAGAAATGGGCAGAAGACATGAACAGACATTTCTGCAAAGAAGACATCCAGATGGCGAACAGACACATGAAAAAGTGCTCCATATCACTCGGCATCAAGGAAATACAAATCAAAACCACAATGAGATATCACCTCACACCAGTCAGAATGGCTAAAATCAACAAGTCAGGAAATGACAGATGCTGGCGAGGATGCGGAGAAAGGGGAACCCTCCTACACTGTTGGTGGGAATGCAAGCTGGTGCAGCCACTCTGGAAAACAGCATGGAGGTTCCTCAAGATTTTATTTATTTATTTGACAGTGAGAAAGGGAACACAAGCAGGGGGAATGGGAGAAGGAGAAGCAGGCTTCCCGCTGAGCAGGGAGCCTGATGAGGGGCTTGATCCCAGAACCCTGGGATCATGACCTGAGTTGAAGGCATATGTCTAATGACTGAGCCACTCAGGCACCCCCCAAAATTAAGGGGTATTTTAAAAACTCATGCATTGAGGTAAAATTGACATATAATAAATATCATGTATTTAAGAAGTACAGTTTAACCATATATATATATAGAAAATCAGTGAAATCATTACCACTATTGAAATAATGAAAATACCTATCACATCTGTTTCCATGTGGCCCTTTTGTAATCCCACTTCCTGGCTTTGCCATCACATCTCCCATCCCTGGGAAATAATGGATCTGCTTTCTGCATTTTTACATCTGATCTGTTTTTTGCATTTTGTAGAGTTTTATATCAATAGAGTCCAATAGTACATACATTTTTTGATTGACTTCTCTCACTCTGCATAATTATTTTGTGATTCATCCATGTTTCTGTGTGTTCATTCCTTTTATTGCTGAATAATATTCCATTATATGGGTCTATCATAGTTTGTTTATATATTAACCTGTTGATAGATATATGGGTTGATTCCAATTTTTTGCTCTTACAAATAAAGTTTTGATGGTAGTCTTCGTATAGGCCTATGCTTTCTTTTTTTTTTTTTTTTAAATCTGATAAATACCTAGGAGTAGAATGGTCAAATCATATGGCAGGTGTTTAACTTCTTAAGAAATTGCCATGAACTCTTCTCCAAAATGGTTGTATATTCCCACCAGTGGGGTATGAAAATTCCTGTTTCTCCATATCCTTGCAAACACTCAGTATGTTCAGATCATTGAATGAGTGCAGTAGTATGTCATTGTGGTTTTAATTTTCATTTCCCTAATGACAAATGATATTGAGCATATTTGTATTGCTTATTTGTCATCTGCACGATGTACTTTCTTTAATGAAGTGTCTGTTCAATCCTTTTCCCATTTTTTATTGGGATATTTGTTTACTTTTTATTAAGTTTGGGAGTTCTAAGATATATTGTGGGTACAAGTCTCTTATCACAGAAATGGTTTGCAAATATAGAGCTAGCACTTCAGTGGATTCAGAGGTGAATTAGAGCTAGACCCTGTTTGTAGGAGCTCACAACTCAACAAAAGGATCAGGACAATAAAAAATAATCGCTGATAACAATGGAAGCTATAATCAAGACCCTTGTTGTGGGAGTGTAGAAGAGAGTACAATAAATTTCACCCAGGAGAGGGTGGAGAGAGTTCCCCAAGGAGGGGAACTTAAAGATTCATTTTGAAATGTGAAGAGTTGTAAGTTTTGAACATCTGCAAAAGAACATTCTGGGAAGAGAATCAGTGCAAAGGCAGGAAGGTAGGTTTGGGAATCTTGAGTTCTGGATGACCAGAGGGAACAGGGAAGGGTGCAAATGGTAAGACAAGGAAGGCTAAGACTAGCTTGTCAGATTGTGGAAAGTTTTGTAGATTAGGTTTAAGAATCTGAGTTTCATCTTCAAAGCAATAGGAAGTCTGGTAAAGGTTTTAAGCTCCAGAGTCAAACAGTCAGATTTGCATTTTAAGAAAACGTCCTTCAGTGATAGTGAAGGATTAGAGGATAATGAATTCAGAAAGATTGACAAAGACCTAAACAAAGCAGTAATCGCAGAGATAAGGGAGGAGCTGAATGGCTTCTCAAGATATTTAAGAGGAGTGGTACTGTTGGTAATTGTTTAGATGTTACGGGTGTGGGAGATGGCAGGATATAGGCTGGCTCCCAGATTCTAGTTGAAATAATGGGATGAGTTGGTGCACATTCATTACATCCAGGAATATATGAATTGGAACAGGAGAGATGGGGAGTTCCATATGCTAGGAACTGGAAATCTGATGGAGATCAAAGTAGATACTGTGATAGCCTTCAGAGTAAAAAGTCTAGCACAGAAGAGTGAAAATGAAATAATCCCACAAATGTGTAATTTAAAACACTGGCTCTGAATTGCCTAAAGGAAACCAAGACGGTTTTGGGATAGTGCATGCAGGTAGATCTCAGTCTCAAGAAACACTACGTTGAAGAAGTAAAATTTAAGAGGAAGTCTGAAGGAGGCAGGCTGAGGAAGATCAAAGAATAATGTTTCAAGTAGAAGGAACAAGGTAGGTTAAATACTATAGGTCATCCAGGTGGAGGTTTCCAGTAAGTAGATAGAAACATGTACCCAGAAACAAGGCCTCAGATAGAGAAGTTATCAGTCCACGGGGGCAGGTAAAACCATGGCAGAGAATGAGAACTTTGAGAAAGGGCTTGCAGGGTGAGGAAAGAATAAGACTGATACTCAACCTGTAGTATATCAATATTTAAAGTGCAAGCAGAGTAGGAGAGAAAGTGAGCTAAAAAAAAAAAAATGAAGAACCGTCAAACATCTAAGACAGATGAAGCCAAGAGAGAAGATATTTATGGCCATCAATACCCAATGAGTGGAAATGACTACTCTAGTTTATGTAATTCTCCTTCCCTCATCCTGTATAGAGCCCTTTGCCTGGTATTAACTGATTTTTTTAAATTGAAATATATTTTTAAACTATTTTCTTTATTTTAGAGAGAGAGGGAGTTGGTGGGAAGGGGCAGAGGAGGAGGGAGAAAGAATCTAAAGCAGATTCTACACTGAGAATGGAGCCTGACATGGGGGCCCAATCTCACAACCTTGAGATCATGACTTGAGCTGAAACCAAGAGATGGATGCCCAATGATTGAACCACCCAGGTGCCCATGGTATTCACTGATCTTTTGGATTGCCTTTTGCCAGGCTGAACCAGGTCCCTGCCTCTTTATTTTCAAGGAAAGCATGCACATAAAGAAAAATATTTTTTATATTGGTTCTAATATTCTCAAGGGACCTTGTTTTGGCATTTTCCCCTTTGCCTGTTAATCTGAAGAGTGATTGATAATTTTGGATCCATCAAGTCACTTTCCAGCATATTTTAAATGTAGTTACATTTCAAATTGTGTGTTTTGTGAAATATGTCAGAATTTTGTGGCCATTTCTTCTCTTCTGGGAAGAAAAATCAAGACCCCAAAAGAAGGTCTTCTCACACTGTAATAATGGCATGCATTTGCACATGCATAAGAATGTTTGTTAGGCAGGGTTGCTGCAAGGCTCAAACTAACCTCTCAAAGAAAAATTATTACCCTTCTCTTTGCTTCCTTGCTTCTATGAGTTGGTCCTTCAAATTCTAACTCATCGTCTTCTGCATAAAGTTAACTTTATTATAGTTATAGTCCCCAACTCATTCCCTTCTATTTAACAATCATTTCCTAAGAACCTGATATGTACTGTGCACTATGCTAAGCATTATTGAACAATACATTGCCTTGCTTAACTTCAAGCAATTTTGTGAGGTAGGTTTAAGACACTCATATTATAGAGGAGGAGGCTGGATCTAAGAGATGCTATATGATTTGCCAGATCTGTTGAACTCTAACATCTTAAGCAAATAAAGGTCATTTTATCACTCAGGATATGTGCAGTTATGTTGCAGTAACAAACAAATCCCATGTCTTGAAAACAAATGTTTGTTTCTCACTCACATGCTATGTGCATCCTGGGTCAGTTCTGTTGAATGTCCCCTTGCCACATGACCCAACCCTTCAATGATGTCTCAATCTTGAAATTTGTTGATTGTCAAGGTAGAGGGAAAGAACCCTGGATGGTTTTGTACCAACAATTCAATACTTTGGCATAGAAGTGATGGGCACTGCTTCAATTCACAACTCACTGGCCAGGGGTAGTCACTTGGCCCCACCTAACTACAAGCCATTCAGAAAATGCAAACTGACTCAGGACTTAGAAGGCAGAAGAGTATGGAGCTGCACAAGGGACCCCACAAAGTTAGAGAAGTTCCAAGTATTCGATTTCTGCATCCACTTCAGTGCTTGCATTCTAGGTGGTAGCAGATAAAGATGTCAAAATTGTATTGCAAAATCAAAACCAAAATGAGATATCACTTTTAAACCTAGTAGGAGGGCTTTAATTAAAAAAAAAAAAAGGCAGAAAGTAGTGTTGATGAGGATGCAGAGAAATTGGAGCCCTCATACATTGCTGGTGAGAACATAAAATGGTATAGCCACTTTGGAGAGCAGTCAGGCAGTTCCTGCAAGTGCTACACGTGGAGTTACCATATCACTTAGCAATTCTACTCTGTGTATATATACACAAGAGAAATGAAAATATATGTCCATGCAAAAGCGTCTATACTAATGTTTATAGCAGGATTATTCATCATTGCGAAAAGTGGAAATAATCCAGGAGTCCATCATCACCCAAAGAATGAATAAGCAAAGTGGTATATCTATATGATAGAATATTACTTAAAAAAATAAAGTACAAAACAAGGCAGGACTGATATATGCTACTACTTGCACGAACCTTGCCAACATTATGCTAAATGAAAGAATCCAGTCACGAAAGATCACATATTGCATGAATCCATTTATATGAAATGTCAACAATAGGCAAGTCCATAGATATAGAAAGATAAGTGGTTGCCTAGGACTGAAGGAAGGAAATGCGGAGTTGTAGCAGGTATCAGTACTCAGTGTCTGGCTATTAAGGACAATTGACAGTAAAATCCTAATACTGTTCCTAGCTAGACTAGATCCATTAAGAATGGTAACATTGGGCATGAGGAACTTATCTCCTAAGCAAGCATCCTGTGGACCCATGAAAGACTTTTATCAGGCAAAACTGGGTTTAAATGTGAGAGGGGAAGAAGGGAGCTGAGATGTGTTTATTGTCATTGACCCAAAGAGGCAGATCTTGAAGGCAAAAAATGACATTGAAAATCTTGCTATTACTTCAAGCTATGATGAATTTATCATGTGTAGAAACTAATCTGTATTTTGGATTTTTAAAACTCCCCTTCTGAAAAAACTGTTATGAACTTGGACCTATGTGATTTGAGCACCCCAATTTTTTTAATGGCATACAGAAGTTTGGGTCTCAGAAATAATCTTCTGTGTGACTCACACACATTCCAAAGTGGACATAAAAGTATTTAATCGAGACATGAAACTGCCAATGACAAAAATGAACAAAAACGATTACTTTTCGAAACTTCTGTTCAAGTGATATGCATGTAACCTGGTTAAATACAGCACTAAGGGGTGCCTGGGTGGCTCAGTGGGTTAAAGCCTCTGTCTTCAGCTCAGGTCATGATCCCAGGATCCTGGGATCGAGACCCACATCAGGCTCTCTGCTCAGCAGCGATCCTGCTTCCTCCTCTCTCTCTGACTGCTTCTCTGCCTACTTGTGATCTCCGTCTGTCAAATAAATAAATAAAATCTTAAAAAAAAAAAAAGGAAAAACAATACAGCACTAAGAATGTCTGAGAAGCTGCGAGCTATATTCATAATTCTGTCCAGGGTGAGACATGTTCCCTAAGTATACTTACCAATTTGAAATGGTCTTAAGACAATGCAACCAAAGTGTTAAATAACTGATATTTGCAGACAAAATTTTGTTTAAGAAAAGATGACCTTCTGGGGACAGAACCAACTGAGATAAAGAAGGAGACCCTGGCACAAAGCCCAGATCTCAAATCGTGGAGAAAAAAAAAAATCAACTACACTTCCCTGTCTGGAACATTTAGAATTTTAACTTGAAACTGTAAAGAAGGTTCACTGGGGTGGGGGCCCATGGGTAAGGGCTTCCATCTCCACCCCCACCTTTTCAATGAAGGGCGATTCAAAATTGGGGGTAGTTCCCCAAGAGAACTTTGGCTAAATGAAATCTGATTTTAAAATACTTGGAAAGAAAAATTCTCTAACTTCCTTCAACAAATTAAAAAGGATCTTGAGAAAGGCAAGGGCAAACAGGAAATACAACTCAAGCTAGAAATTTTTGAGGACAATGGATCCCCCGAAGGGAAGTGGGATTAAGTCCTTCTGTAAAACAGATCATAGATAGAACCCCACTCCAACCTTCAACAGACAGGCAGCCATTAACAGAAGCGATAACCTCAGGAGGCCTGTAGGTGAAACCACGAGGCTCTTGGGTATGGGCCTACTTGAATCCAGATGCTAATTAAACATAGAGTATGAAAATCTCTTGCCATATCCCAAGCAAGCATCTAAGACATTTAAATTATTGCAAATCCTAAATTCTGAAACACATAGACTACCAGACTATTAAAAATAAATTACTTTCTTCTGGCTCCTTCTAGATCCAAGTAGGAATCTCAACATGTGACAGGACTGTTTAGATTTGGGCAAAGTTATATCTCGTATTTGGAGATCTTATTATGCCCTATTCACCAGTTCTCTAGAAGAGAGTGACTGATTATTCTTTGTCTGTAATTAGAAGGGTTAAAATCCCTGCAAAATTTTGCACAATTGCATCAAAATATTCTATAGCTATAATTTGCTAAATCGTCATATTTGTTTTATATGTGGATTAACATTTTTGGAATACGTCCAAAAAATGTTGGGGGACTTGATTGAACAGGGATTTGGGGACATTTAAATGTAATATGATTACAGAATTACAAATGAAATGTGCTGTAATCCAAATGCACTAGTGTTTTCTGAGTCAGCTCTTGTAAAATTTAGACAACTCATAGAAATTATTCTACCTGAACTCTTGGGATTTTTGTAAGTGTCTCAAATTTCCCAGTATCAATTTGGTTGTATTCTCTAACATATTTAGTTGGTTTTTGAAAAGGTAGACTGGTACAACACTGAGATAAATAATTTCAGTATATTTTATATCAGTTATCTATTGCCATAATAATGCTACATGACAAACAAAAAATACCTCAGTAGCTTAAAGCATTAAGTGCTTATTGTTTATGCATCTGGAGTGGTTGGTAAAAGTGGATCTCCCATTCTTGGCTAGGCTTACTCACATGTGTGGATATCGCTCACTGTTGGTTGATCTTGGCTAGTTGTGGCTTGGGTAAATGGGGCAGCTCAGATATGCTACATGTATCTTTCATTCTCCTTGTTATGTTTTTTATGGCAGATGCAGAGATAAGGGAGAGAGCTGAAACATAGAAGGCTTTTGGAGAACTAGGCTCAAAACTGGTATGCTATTACCTTCACCACATCCTACTGGCTAAAGCATGTCACAAGACCAACTCAGATACAAAAGATGAAACAATACCTTCTGCCTCTTTAGTGAGAGAAATTGCAAAGTCATGTGGTAAAGGGTGTGGACACAGGAGGGGAATGCAGGTGAAAAACTGGGACTCCTGACAGAATCATTCTGCTAAATATATATAAACACAAAGGCCTTTACAACTCATGAATCATTGAACACCTCATCAAAAACTAATGGTGTACTATATGTTGGCTAACTGAAGGTAATAAAAAATAAAAAAATAAAAAGTTGTATTTAATATTCAGGTCCCCATGATAAATAATAAATCATGGCACTATGACCCAAAACAACGAAAAGCCAAAGAGCTTTGGGAAAAACCTTAAAGGTTTGTAATTATCTGTATTGACACATTCTATGCTATTGCTGGCAAATTGGTAGTAATCTAGTTGAATTACTGGGTAGCCTGTGTCTCTGTATTCTTTGGCATTCTCTTGGAGGGATATTGGGATTTCTTTTTCTTTTTAGATAATTGGTGATGACAAGTATAGACAAGGGAGATCATTCAGACCAAGGGATGGTGAAGATTTTCTTTAAAGGGCCAGACAGTAAACATTTCATGTTTTGTGAGTCAGGTAGTCTCCATCACAACTATTGAACTCTGCCCTTTTAGTGCAAAAGCAGCCAGAGACCACATGTAAGCAGATGGGCTTGCCTGCATTCCAGTAAAGTTTTATTTTTAAAAAATCAGGCCATGAGCCAGATTTGGCTGATGGGCTGTAGTTTGCTGAGCCCTGATCTAGACTTTCATACTTCAGTGCCACTTCCATGATGCTTAAGCAAAAGAGAAAGAGAGAAAATAAAGACTTCTAAATTTGGAGCAACAACATAAGTCAAGAACATTGTCTGTGGTTGTAAACCATGGCAGGGTATATCAGAAGTTACTGAAAGGAATAAAAAGTGGGATGAATACATTCTTATGCTAGAGAAAGGTAAAAAGGATGCCTGAATACTTGTATTTTGGAGAAAAAGTGCTCCTTCTGCCTTATGTCTGTGGTTTGAAGCTTCTGTGTCTTGTTGCTCTGCTTTGAGTTTCCTTGTGAAATAATACAATGTCATCTCTCTGGTCCCCAGGTGTCCATCTCTTTGGGCCAAGAGAACTGAGCATGAACCTGGAATATCTTGTTAAGGATATACTTTTTAAATATCTGGAGATGATGACCCTTCCAAGGGTCCCTCTAGGCATGCTATGACAAATTGAACACCAACAAGGAAGCAATGATTATGCTAAATTGGGATCAACTGAGACTGTGGATGGCCTTAGGTCCAGACCGACACTCACAAAAGGCAAACAATAAATACACACTCAAGAGAATATCCCTAGTGCCTACAAATTTGAGGTAATTATTTGTATCCAACTGTCAAAACAGGAAGAGGGTGGAGGACAAGTAATTCACGGGACAAAGTAATATGGACCACTTCTGTTTGTTATATGGATATAATACTTTCCTTTCTTCGGGTAGCTGGAAATCTTTTTATGCCTCTCATGTGAGCTACAAATTAGCATATTCCCATTAGTCATGTCATCTCTCCATGGAGGTCTCAAACATAAATCCAAAACTGAGTCATCAAATTCTCTCTCTCACACACATACATAAATATTTCTCTTTCAGAGTTTCAAATCTCTGTAAATGAGCCACCATCCACCCAACTGGGCTTGCCAAACTCCACGTTTGATTGATTGGAGTCTTGTGTACTTTTCCACTTATGTGTCTCTCAACTTTATCTTCTCCCCATATATATCACCAACCTAGTCAAGCCATGATTTTTTTTTTTTGTGACCCAGACCACTGTCATGGCTTCCTAACTGGTCCCCTCCATGAAAATTTGCTTTCTCCATTTTATAACTACATAAGCATAAATATGGTCACATTGGCATTGTTTAAAACCTTTTGATGCTTCCTCAATCCTTTATAACAAAGACCAGATGCCTAAACTTGGCTCATGAAGCCTCCCATGATGTAGCTGCAAGCCTGCCTGTTCTGCCTTGTCCCACTCTGTCCCTCCTTGCCCACTCTGTTCAGCCTTTTTGAGCTTCTGGAATACACCAATGCTTCTGTACTTTCACACTTACTGTTCTCTCTCCACACCCATGTCTCCACATTCCTCTCTTCAACCTCCAACCCATTCCCCTGCTTCCCTCTTGTACTCTCCTTCCCTTTAGAGGGTCTTTTCTCTCTCACCAATTTATATTACAGGACTCAAGAAGGTAGAGGCTGCTCCTCATTCACACACTGTTGTGTTTCTAGCACCCAGTGCCATATTTGGCACATAATAGATATTCAGTAAATAATTGCTGAATGGGCAAATTAATACTTTAATTATGTTGCTATGTGTGACTTTGGTAGGAGTTATCAAACTTCTTTCAGAGAGAAAAGATGCTCAACATCACTGATCTTCAGGGAAATACAAATCAAAATGACAATGAAATATCACCTCACACCTGTCAGAATGGCTAAAATCAACAACACAAGAAGCAAAAGGTGTTGGCAAGGATGTGGAGAAAGGGGGACCCTTGTGCCCTGTTGGTGGGAATGCAAACTAGTGCAACCACTTTGGAGAGCAGTATGGAGGTTCCTCAAAAAGTTAAAAATAGAAGCACCTTACAATCTAGCAATTGCACCACTAGAATACAAATAATACAAAAATACCAAATCAAAGGGATACACGCACCCCAATGTTTAGAGCAGCATTATCTATAGTGGCCAAATTATGGAAACAGCCCAAGTGTCCATCAGCAGATAAAGACGATGTGCTATATATACACAACTCCATATGATTTCACTCATATATGGAATTTAAGAAACAAAACAAAAGGAAAAAACAGAGGGGAGAAAATCAAGAAACAAGAGTCATAACTACAGAGAACAAACTGATGATCAGAGGGGTGGGGGTCGTGAGGATGGGTGAAACAGGGGGTGGGGAACAAAACAGTGCATTTGTTGTGATGAGCACTAGGTGATGTATGGAAGTGCTGAATCACTATATTGTATACCTGAAACAAATATTACACTCGGGGGCGCCTGGGTGGCTCAGTGGGTTAAGCCGCTGCCTTCGGCTCAGGTCATGATCTCAGGGTCCTGGGATCGAGTCCCGCATCGGGCTCTCTGCTCAGCAGGGAGCCTGCTTCCCTCTCTCTCTCTCTGCCTGCCTCTCCGTCTACTTGTGATTTCTCTCTGTCAAATAAATAAATAAAAATCTTTAAAAAAAAATATTACACTCGGTTAACAAACTGGAATTTAAATAAAAACTTTAAAAATTCCTTCAGAGAGATGTACAGAATGTGTAATTTGGGGAAAACTATAACTTTGGCTAGAGTTGTAATGTTACTAATGTCAGAATCAACAAGTCTCTGAATTAACTTTAGATCTCCATAAAGTCTCACATGAGGCCATGTGATAAATGGATGAATGAATGGTTTATTATTACAAATTCTGAAGTTTCTTAGTTCCAAATAAGCAATGATTCCATTTTTCTTTTTCTTTCTCTTTTTCTGACTAACTTTCTAACTCTAGAAGGTTGTATATATTTCATTTTTTTTAAAGATTTATTTTTTATTTGGAAAGAGAGAGAGAGAGAGAGAGAGAGAGGGAGAGGGAGAATGAGAGGGGAAGGGGCTGAGGCAGAGGGAGAGGAAAAGAACCTCAAGCAGATGTCACTCTGATACAGGAGTCTGATGCGGGGCTTGATCCCATGACCTGAAGATCATGACCTGAGCCAAATCAAGAGTCAGATGCTCAAACAACTGAGCCACCCAGACGCCCCAAGAAAGTTGTATATATTTCTCCTGATTTGGGACTATAAACAGTTATTTGCCCTAGGTTAAAAACTATATATTTTTTTCATTTAGAGTCTGATAGGATTTATGAAGATAGAGATTTTTTTTTTAACTTCTTTGTGTCTTGTCAGAAATCACAGACTTGGGGGAGGAGTCAAGATGGCGGAGAAGTAGCAAGCTGAGACTGCTTCAGCTAGCCGGAGATCAGCTAGATAGCTTATCTAAAGATTGCAAACACCTGAAAATCCATCGGCAGATCGAAGAGAAGAAGAACAGCAATTCTGGAAACAGAAAAACAACCACTTTCTGAAAGGTAGGACCGGCGGAGAAGTGAATCCAAAGCGACGGGAAGATAGACCCCGGGGGGAGGGGCCGGCTCCCGGCAAGCAGCGGAGCAACCGTGCACAAAATCAGGACTTTTAAAAGTCTGTTCCGCTGAGAGACATCGCTCCAGAGGCTAAACCGGGGCGAAACCCACGCGGGGTCAGCGTGGCCTCAGGTCCCGCAGGGTCACAGAAGGATCGGGGGTGTCTGAGTGTCGCAGAGCTTGCGGGTATTGGAACGGGAAAGCCGGCTACAGAGACAGAGCCGATAGTAAGCTCGCAGCTCGGTGTTACCTTGAACCGGTCGCAGGCTCGGTGAGCTCGGAGCGCGGCCGGAGGTCAGGCAGACGGGAGTAACTGGGCGCTGTTCTCTGAGGGCGCACTGAGGAGTGGGGCCCTGGGCTCTCGGCTCCTCCGGGCCGGAGACCAGGAGGCCGCCATTTGTATTCCCGTCCTCCGGATCTCTACGGAAAGCGCTCAGGTAACAAAAGCTCCTGAAAGCAAACCCGAGCGGATTACTCACCCCGGCCCCGGGTAAGGGCGGTGTAATTCCGCCTGGGGCAAAGACACTTGAGAATCACTACACCAGGCCCCTCCCCCAGAAGATCAACAAGAAATCCAGCCGAGACCAAGTTCACCTACCAAGGAGTGCGGTTTCAATACCAAGGAGAGCAGCAGAATTCCAGAGGAGGAGAAAGCCAAACACGGAACTCATGGCTTTTTTCCTGGGATTTTTTTTAGTCTTGCAGTTAATTTGATTTTTTCTTTTTCATTTTTTTTTTTCTCGCCTTCGGGTAAAATTTTTTTTTTTTTAACTGTTACCTTTTTCTTTTTTAACGATTTTTTACTAGTTTATCTAATATATATATTTTTTCTTTTTTACATTTTTCTTAGGTGTTTTCTTTTTTTAAAAATTCTTTTCTTTTCTTTTCTTTTTTTTTTTTCTTTTCTTTTTGTTTTTTTTTTTTTTTCTTTCTTCCTTTTTGAACCTCTTTTTATCCCCTTTCTCCCCACTCACGATTTTGGATCTCTTCTAATTTGGTTAAAGCATATTTTCCTGGGGTTGTTGCCACCCTTTTAGTATTTTACTTGCCCCTTCATTTACTCTTATCTGGACAAAATGACAAGACATAAAAATTCAACGCAAAAAAAAGAACAAGAGGCAGTACCGAAGGCTAGGGACCTAATCAATACAGACATCGGTAATATGTCAGATCTAGAGTTCAGAATGACAATTCTCAAGGTTCTAGCCGGGCTCGAAAAAGGCATGGAAGATATTAGAGAAACCCTCTCAAGAGATATAAAAGCCCTTTCTGGAGAAATAAAAGAACTAAAATCTAACCAAGGTGAAATCAAAAAAGCTATTAATGAGGTGCAATCCAAAATGGAGGCTCTAACTGCTAGGATAAATGAGGCAGAAGAAAGAATTAGTGATATAGAAGACCAAATGACAGAGAATAAAGAAGGTGAGCAAAAGAGGGACAAACAGCTACTGGACCACGAGGGGAGAATTCGAGAGATAAGTGACACCATAAGACGAAACAACATTAGAATAATTGGGATTCCAGAAGAAGAAGAAAGTGAGAGGGGAGCAGAAGGTATACTGGAGAGAATTATTGGGGAGAATTTCCCCAATATGGCAAAGGGAACGAGCATCAAAATTCAGGAGGTTCAGAGAACGCCCCTCAAAATCAATAAGAATAGGCCCACACCCCGTCACCTAATAGTAAAATTTACAAGTCTCAATGACAAAGAGAAAATCCTGAAAGCAGCCCGGGAAAAGAAGTCTGTAACATACAATGGTAAAAATATTAGATTGGCAGCTGACTTATCCACAGAGACCTGGCAGGCCAGAAAGAGCTGGCATGATATTTTCAGAGCACTAAACGAGAAAAACATGCAGCCAAGAATACTATATCCAGCTAGGCTATCATTGAAAATAGAAGGAGAGATTAAAAGCTTCCAGGACAAACAACAACTGAAAGAATTTGCAAATACCAAACCAGCTCTACAGGAAATATTGAAAGGGGTCCTCTAAGCAAAGAGAGAGCCTACAAGTGGTAGATCAGAAAGGAACAGAGACCATATACAGTAACAGTCACCTTACAGGCAATACAATGGCACTAAATTCATATCTCTCAATAGTTACCCTGAATGTGAATGGGCTAAATTCCCCTGTCAAAAGACACAGGGTATCAGAATGGATAAAAAAACAAAGCCCATCTATATGTTGCCTCCAAGAAACACATTTTAAGCCCGAAGACACCTCCAGATTTAAAGTGAGGGGGTGGAAAAGAATTTACCATGCTAATGGACATCAGAAGAAAGCAGGAGTGGCAATCCTTATATCAGATCAATTAGATTTTAAGCCAAAGACTATAATAAGAGATGAGGAAGGACACTATATCATACTCAAAGGGTCTGTCCAACAAGAAGATTTAACAATTTTAAATATCTATGCCCCCAATGTGGGAGCAGCCAACTATATAAACCAATTAATAACAAAATCAAAGAAACACATCAACAATAATACAATAATAGTAGGGGACTTTAACACTCCCCTCACTGAAATGGACAGGTCATCCAAGCAAAAGATCAGCAAGGAAATAAAGGCCTTAAACGACACACTGGACCAGATGGACATCACAGATATATTCAGAACATTTCATCCCAAAGCAACAGAATACACATTCTTCTCTAGTGCACATGGAACATTCTCCAGAATAGATCACATCCTCGGCCCTAAATCAGGACTCAACCGGTATCAAAAGATTGGGATCATTCCCTGCATATTTTCAGACCACAATGCTCTAAAGCTAGAACTCAACCACAAAAGGAAGTTTGGAAAGAACCCAAATACATGGAGACTAAACAGTATCCTTCTAAAGAATGAATGGGTCAACCGGGAAATTAAAGAAGAATTGAAAAAAATCATGGAAACAAATGATAATGAAAATACAACGGTTCAAAATCTGTGGGACACAACAAAGGCAGTCCTGAGAGGAAAATATATAGCGGTACAAGCCTTTCTCAAGAAACAAGAAAGGTCTCAGGTACACAACCTAACCCTACACCTAAAGGAGCTGGAGAAAGAACAAGAAAGAAACCCTAAGCCCAGCAGGAGAAGAGAAATCATAAAGATCAGAGCAGAAATCAATGAAATAGAAACCAAAAAAACAATAGAACAAATCAACGAAACTAGGAGCTGGTTCTTTGAAAGAATTAATAAAATTGATAAACCCCTGGCCCGACTTATCAAAAAGAAAAGAGAAAGGACCCAAATAAATAAAATCATGAATGAAAGAGGAGAGATCACAACTAACACCAAAGAAATACAAACTATTATAAGAACATACTATGAGCAACTCTACGGCAATAAATTTGACAATCTGGAAGAAATGGATGCATTCCTAGAAACATATAAACTACCACAACTGAGCCAGGAAGAAATAGAAAGCATGAACAGACCCATAACCAGTAAGGAGATTGAAACAGTCATTAAAAATCTCCAAACAAACAAAAGCCCAGGGCCAGACGGCTTCCCGGGGGAATTCTACCAAACATTTAAAGAAGAACTAATTCCTATTCTCCTGAAACTGTTCCAAAAAATAGAAATGGAAGGAAAACTTCCAAACTCATTTTATGAGGCCAGCATCACCTTGATCCCAAAACCAGACAAGGATCCCACCAAAAAAGAGAGCTATAGACCGATATCCTTGATGAACACAGATGCGAAAATACTCAACAAAATACTAGCCAATAGGATTCAACAGTACATTAAAAGGATTATTCACCACGACCAAGTGGGATTTATTCCAGGGCTGCAAGGTTGGTTCAACATCCGCAAATCAGTCAATGTGATACAACACATCAATAAAAGAAAGAACAAGAACCATATGATACTCTCAATAGATGCTGAAAAAGCATTTGACAAAGTACAACATCCCTTCCTGATCAAAACTCTTCAAAGTGTAGGGATAGAGGGCGCATATCTCAATATCATCAAAGCCATCTATGAAAAACCCACCGCAAATATCATTCTCAATGGAGAAAAACTGAAAGCTTTTCCGCTAAGGTCAGGAACACGGCAGGGATGTCCATTATCACCACTGCTATTCAACATCGTACTAGAGGTCCTAGCCTCAGCAATCAGACAACAAAAGGAAATTAAAGGCATCCAAATCGGCAAAGAAGAAGTCAAATTATCACTCTTCGCAGATGATATGATACTATATGTGGAAAACCCAAAAGACTCCACTCCAAAACTGCTAGAACTTATACAGGAATTCAGTAAAGTGTCAGGATATAAAATCAATGCACAGAAATCAGTTGCATTTCTCTACACCAACAGCAAGACAGAAGAAAGAGATATTAAGGAGTCAATCCCATTTACAATTGCATCCAAAACCATAAGATACCTAGGAATAAACCTAACCAAAGAGACACAGAATCTATACTCAGAAAACTATAAAGTACTCATGAAAGAAATTGAGGAAGACACAAAGAAATGGAAAAATGTGCCATGCTCCTGGATTGGAAGAATAAATATTGTGAAAATGTCTATGCTACCTAAAGCAATTTACACATTTAATGCAATTCCTATCAAAGTACCATCCATCTTTTTCAAAGAAATGGAACAAATAATGCTAAAATTTATATGGAACCAGAAAAGACCTCGAATAGCCAAAGGGATATTGAAAAAGAAAGCCAACGTTGGTGGCATCACAATTCCGGACTTCAGGCTCTATTACAAAGCTGTCATCATCAAGACAGCATGGTACTGGCACAAAAACAGACACATAGATCAATGGAACAGAATAGAGAGCCCAGAAATAGACCCTCAAATCTATGGTCAACTAATCTTCGACAAAGCAGGAAAGAATGTCCAATGGAAAAAAGACAGCCTTTTCAATAAATGGTGCTGGGAAAATTGGACAGCCACATGCAGAAAAATGAAATTGGACCATTTCCTTACACCACACACAAAAATAGACTCAAAATGGATGAAGGACCTCAATGTACGAAAGGAATCCATCAAAATCCTTGAGGAGAACACGGGCAGCAACCTCTTCGACCTCTGCCGCAGCAACATCTTCCTAGGAACAACGCAAAAGGCAAGGGAAGCAAGGGAAAAAATGAACTATTGGGATTTCATCAAGATCAAAAGCTTTTGCACAGCAAAGGAAACAGTTAACAAAATCAAAAGACAACTGACAGAATGGGAGAAGATATTTGCAAACGACATATCAGATAAAGGACTAGTGTCCAGAATCTATAAAGAACTTAGCAAACTCAACACCCAAAGAACAAATAATCCAATCAAGAAATGGGCAGAGGACATGAACAGACATTTCTGCAAAGAAGACATCCAGATGGCGAACAGACACATGAAAAAGTGCTCCATATCACTCGGCATCAGGGAAATACAAATCAAAACCACAATGAGATATCACCTCACACCAGTCAGAATGGCTAAAATCAACAAGTCAGGAAATGACAGATGCTGGCGAGGATGCGGAGAAAGGGGAACCCTCCTACACTGTTGGTGGGAATGCAAGCTGGTGCAGCCACTCTGGAAAACAGCATGGAGGTTCCTCAAAATGTTGAAAATAGAACTGCCCTATGACCCAGCAATTGCACTATTGGGTATTTACCCTAAAGATACAAATGTAGTGATCCAAAGGGGCACATGCACCCGAATGTTTATAGCAGCAATGTCCACAATAGCCAAACTATGGAAAGAACCTAGATGCCCATCAACAGATGAATGGATCAAGAAGATGTGGTATATATACACAATGGAATACTATGCAGCCATCAAAAGAAATGAAATCTTGCCATTTGCAACAACATGGATGGAACTAGAGCGTATCATGCTTAGCGAAATAAGTCAAGCAGAGAAAGACAACTATCATATGATCTCCCTGATATGAGGAAGTGGTGATGCAACATGGAGGCTTAAGTGGGTAGAAGAAGAATAAATGAAACAAGATGGGATTGGGAGGGAGAGAAACCATAAGTGACTCTTAATCTCACAAAACAAACTGAGGGTTGCCGAGGGGAGGGGGTTTGGGAGAAGGGGTTGGGATTATGGACATTGGGGAGGGCATGTGATTTGGTGAGTGCTGTGAAGTGTGTAAACCTGGTGATTCACAGACCTGTACCCCTGGGGATAAAAATATATGTTTATAAAAAATAAAAAAATTATAAAAAAAAAAAAAAAAAAAAAAAAGAAATCACAGACTTTCTTTCATTATGTAAGTTGGCCTACCAGCATGTGGAAAATCAACTCTATATTAGCTACACACTGAAGTGGAATAATAAAGAAGAAAACACACACAACTAGTTTTCAGGAAGGCCACATTCGAGTCCTGTCGCTGGCACCTATACAGCGTATGTAGCAACATGGCAAACTTATGGAGCCAGGATCTCTAAAATGTAAATCTCATGAGAACAAAGATTTTGTCTCTTTATCTACATAGAACTGAGCACCTAGGAGAGCACATTGCACGGCAGATAGTTACTGCCCAATAACTATTTGTTTAAGGAATGAAAAATCAAGCTTTGGGTCACATACCTCTTTTTAGTTTTAAGTTGTTAAAAATTAAGGTGATATTAACAATGCTGGCAATTTCAGGAAATTATTGGGACAGGCCGAAATGTATCTTTGTAAAGATTTTAAATCTAGAGATAAGTGCACAAGTTTAAAATGTTGTTATCAACGCTGTATGGCTTCCCTCTAATGCCTATAATCTGAATATCTAATTTTTCTGGATTATTTGCTTCATCACATATGGGGGTTTATGCTCTATCATTGCAGTGAGTGATTAGTGTTCTTTCATTCTAAGTGCATTATATGTTTGAAATAAAATATGAGATTACAGAGATTACAGGCAGGAACACTCAATTTGAAAACAGCTTGTGTTTAGGAAAAAAAAAATAATTTCGATTTAGTGGCAAATTCCAGGGAGCCTGATTTCACATGGAAAATTTCAAAGACAACAAAGACACAAGTATACAAAACTTTGCTATTTTAAAATATTCCATATCCATTATCTTATTTAATTTTTGCAGTAGCCCTCTTGTTCATAGATGGTATTATTTCTATTTCACAGATGAAGACAATGAGGCATAGAGAGAGTAAATAAATTGTCCAAATTCACACTCTGGTAAGTGATGGACCCTGCCCTTGAACCTGAATTCTTCTGCCCCCAAATGCTTTACCAATTACATTATATCACCGTGAAGAGTTTAGGTCAAAATCTGAAGTTGGAGGGTACATTCTCCAAGACTGCTTTCATTTCTGACACCAATTGTAAGTTTCAAGGGTTTTGCCAAAGAATCCTCAGTTTCAATAATTCACTAGAACTCACTGAAAGCTATTATACTCAGGGTTATAGTTTATTATAGGGAGAGGATATAGAGTAAAACTAGTCAAAGGAAGAAGTGTATACAGCAGACTCCAGGAAGGTTCCAAAACAAAACTTCCATTGTTGTCTCACTGTGGAGTTAGGCTATGTTACCTTCCAGGTATCAATACATATGGAGTATTACCAACCAGCAATGCTAACTTGAGCCTCAGGTTTTTACCAAAGGTCCATTATGTAAGCATGACCCATCATTTGATTGTCCACACAGTTGATCTTAGTCTCTAGGCCAGCTGTCACCACATGACCCAAAGCCCACACCCTGTGTCACAATGTCAGTCTTTCAGGTATGGCCACTCCCCACCTCAAGACTATATGGGTGGCCGGTCCCCCACCCCAAATCACTTGTTAGACTATACAGTAGGACTCCAGGCACCCAGGCAAACAATGACATTCCTATCAGGCACAACATTACAAGAGCCTGGAGATTACCTCCCAGAAACAGGGCAAAGGGCAGACCTTCTCTTTGGGCAAGACCAAATTCTTTGCCTTACAACCATGTTGGGAAAGGAGTGTGACTAGAATATAAAGATGTATAAAATGAAGACAGCTGGCAAATGCATGTGTGTATACAAGCACATGTCGATGTGGCTTGTTAGAGTCAAAATTTGAATCTTGATTTGGTTTTGTGCTTACATTCTCCTCTGACCAGATCAGATGAATTGGGAAATGTGAGAAGTACTAGAGGAAAATGATTATATCATTGCCATGGTTCAGACAGAGCCTTCGGAGCTTAGAAGAAGAGGTACAACTGTGGGAAGTGATGAGAGCATAAAGCCCATTGTCTGAGAAGGAAAGTCTGCTTGGTTTATGGGTTTTTCTTTTTAGGAGCTCTTAGTTGTTTTCAGTTTTAAAAAATTGATATCCATTATGAGACCAGCAACAGTCAACTCCTGGGGCTTTTTGCTAAAATTAGTTTTGATACCTTAAAGAATATTGATGACATTTTAGAGTAGAACAGCCTAACAGATCCAAAATAAAAGCTTTCTAAAAAAGACTTTATCCGTTAGCTTTATCAAGAGGCCAAAAAAGAAATAAAAATGAGTTCTGCTATTAGACCTAAAGGCTCCAGTCATTTCTATTTATATAACTGCTCAGCTTTATCTAGCATAAAATAAAATAGAAGGAAGAAGTACTATATATCTGAGTGAGCTGGGTGGTGCATACTAATTCCTTTTGGCTTATAATTTACTTTTCTTTGGTGTAATTTTTAACCATTGAGGTAGATGATGATTATCACTGGTGTCTGGAAGCCCCAAGCTATTCATTCTAATGCCCTCTTCCTAATCCTCGCCCTTTAGAAACCCCCTTTTTAGCTCCCTAAAAATCTAAGATCTGTTTCTCGGATTTCTCTGGGAAGGAGACAAGTCTGTGATTACCAGAGTGAATTAGTTCAAATGTTACTCTTCTTCCCAAGGGCATTTGCCGTTAAGAGAATATCATGGGGTTGAAGTTTTCTAATTGTGTTTCCTATACTGAGTTCCTTAGCTAGGATAGGCAAAGTTCTGCTGTAGAAACAAACCTTCAAATTTCAGTGCGTTGACACAGTAAAGGTAGGTACCTCATTTAGGGCATAGATTCCTGTGAGTTGGGGGCTTCTCTTGCCTGTCTTCCAAATGCTGACTCAGGGACTAGTGGCTTTTATTTTGCAACTCTGACATCTTGGAGTCCTTTGCTTCTAGCTGTATGGACCAAAGAGTGAGAAAGGAGGGAACAGGTAACCTGCTCTTAGTTTCCTGGGACTGGATGTGAAACAACACTTCTCTTCAAGCTGCACTGGTCAGGATTAGTCACAGAGAAGCAGGACAGCAGGAATACATAGAAAGCAAAATGAATATGGGGGATAAAGGGAATTTCAGGAACCTACAAATCGTACTAACAGAGAGTTACCCACTCTACAAATAGATGAGCTCAAGTTTACATCAAGAGCTCAGCAGGGATGCCTGGGTGGCTCAGTCAGTTAAGCAACAGATGCTTGGTTTTTGGCTCAGGTCATGATCTTAGAGTCGTGAAATCGAGCCCTGCGTGGGGCTCTGCACTCAGTGCAGGGTCTGCTTCAGATGCTCTCTCCTTCCTCACTCCTACTCCCCACTACCTGCTGTGCGCTTGCTCTTTCTGAAATAAATATACAAATAAGTCTTAAGAAAAAAAAAGTTAAAAAAAAAGTTCAGCAAAACTTTATTGTGACTCTAACGTGAGCCAAGAATTGTGCTAGGTTGTGGGCGTGCACGTGCGTGCGCACACACACACGCGTGCACACACGCAATGCAGTTATTACCTTCAAGAACATCGCAGTTGAGTGAGGGAGGCTGACAGGTAAACCCCTAACTACAGTGTGGTATGACATTTTCAGTAACAGACACGTGTACCAGGAACATTTGTACAACGTGTAACTCTTCAAGATTGCAGCGTGAAGGTGAAAATTAAGGAGGGCTTTCCAGAGGAAGTAACCTTTGGGAAAGTGTTGAAGGAATTTTGCAGGCAGAGAAAGAGGAATAATAGACCTCAGAGGAAGAGCTAAGAATGGCAAAATAAGCAAGAGCAACTGAGAATGTGGAGAGTTGAAGAAGCTAGGGGGGAATGCAGCAGGTTAATTCCCAGGTTTGTTGCGGGGGGCAGTAGGAGAGGAGGCTAGAGAGCTGAGCTGGGTCACGCTGACATGCTTAGAGTCCTGTGGGTAAAGGAAAGCACAGTAGTGTTCTTGGCAGGGAGACAATTTGTTTCTAAGCTACTCCCGAAAGCTTAAAACATTCCTAATCTTTATTGAGCTTTCACTGTGAGCTACACACAGAGTGGAGCATTTTGTGGACATGACCTCATTTCATCCTCTCAGAAGCTTTATGAGGTCTAATTATCATCCCCATTTACAGACGAGGCAACTTGGGGAACAGAACAGGCCAATAGTTTGCCCAGGGTCATACAGCTAGTAGATGATGAAACCAGGAATAAAACCCAGGCGATATGAGGCTGGAGTCAGATCCTTTTATCTAGACCATAGTTGTCCAACAGAAATGGATTCTGAATTATATTTATGTTATATTATACGTAAATATATGGACTGTAGATTAAGAAAATTTATATTTTCTAGCAGCCACATGAAAAAAGCAAAAAAAAAAGGTGAAATTAATTTTAAGAATTTTTCATTTAACCCAATAGAGCCAAAATATTATTATTTCAACCTGTTGTCGATATAAAACATTGCTCATTCATTATCTCATGTCCCTTTTTCATACAAGGTCTCTGAAATCTGGAATTTGACACTTGCAGCATATCTCCATTCAGACTAACTATATTCCTAAATACACGTCCCATGTGGCAATTGGCGGCTGTATTGGATGCTGTTCACCTTGAAGGATTATTTCTGTGGTTTTATTCTCTGAAGTATTTATTTAACTTTGAGGCACAACAATTTAGCTACAGGGTACTAAGGAGTCATACAACGAAATGTCTGTGGTTTGCTTGTAATCACACACATATTTTACACAAACACACACAACACAGCTCACTTTCAGATGATTTTCTCCTCTCCTAACTCCTTCTAAAGTCCTCCTTTCTTCCTCATGGCAGGACTCGGTAATTCCACGTCAAACCTTACAAGAGCACATCTGGCACTGAGAGGCGTCACAGTTCACTGTCCGGACTATAAATGACAGACGGACTATTCACATGCCACATGCACGGTCTGTCCAGTATCTAGGAAATTTTCTCTTCCAAGTTTGATTTCCTCAGAGTGATGGTAGGTGTTCTATATGCCCAACATGTTTTGAATGCCAATGCGGACATTCTAGCAATTCCAGTTAGGGTCAGCTGGTTGCACTCGTGGGAGGAACATCAAACATGGATAATTGAGCTTCCCAAAGAGGGGATGACCTCACTGTTTGCCCTTCACAAATACACATGCTCTCTTAGTCTGTTTAACTAAACTCCTGCCTAAATATGTCTTGTGGGAAGGAAGAGTTTATATAGAGCCGTCGAGTAGTCTCTCTCAAGGCCGCTAGCTGCGGAAGACCTCTTTGTGCCCATTATATACCTTTACTGAAACCTATCCATCTGCCACCCTCACGCTAATCAAGATAACTCAGCCTGGATTTTGAATTGTACAACACACATGATAACTCTGTGTGTGGGGAAATAGGTCGTGGGGGTTTATATTAATGCCAATGGAGTAAATTTTATCCCTTTCAAAACCTACAATTTAATAAACTTTTTGGAGTTTCTATGACTAAAGGATTATCCGGGATATTGGGAGATGATGATCTACAGTAAGCCTCAGTTTCTAAATCTATAAAATGGAGGTAATGATAGAACCTGCCTTTTAGAGTTGTTGGCAGAATTAAAGTGTGAAATATAGAAAGCACTTAGTTCAGCAGCTGGCAAAAAAAAAAAAAAAAAGCGGTTGAAAATATTATCTCTCATTGTCTTTTTTTTTTTTTTCTTTCTATGGTTATCATCTTCTTGTGGGAAGGCAGACACATAAATACACATAATGAAAACCACAGGGCAGCCAATGTTGGTTGTGGTGTAAATCAATACTGGGAGGGTAAAAGAACGATTCATTCTGATTAGGGTTAGATGTTTTAGTGGCGGTGGTAGCATCTGCCCAGAGATTTGAAGCATGAGAAGGGAGAGAGAGAAAAGAAGGAAAATTTGGCAAAACTACAGACAGTGGAAGTGTAGCCCATAGCTCAGGAATATGAACAGAAGAACCAGAGTATCAGGCTGTTGGATTTGGCTGGGAGAATAATCTGATTCTTAGTAAGGGCCTTGAATAAAGGACTGAGAAATTTGAGACCTTTTCAATAAATGCACAGCCATTCCTCATTTGTGAGATGGGCAATCACAATACAATGTGTGTTTTCTAGAAAGATAACACTGAAAGCATTGTAGAAAACAAAATTAAGATGGAGACCATCTGGGCGGCATCAAGACATGGCTGATATTTAAGATGGGTCTTGAAAAGTTAAACTTCTTATTTTTAAAGATTGTATTTATTTATTTGACAGAGAGAGAGAGACAGAGACACACAGAGAGAACAGCAGGGGGAACAGCAGAGGGAGAAGGAGAAGCAGGCTCCCCACTGAGCAGGGAGCCTGAAGTGGGGCTCGATCCCAGGACCCTGGGATCATGACCCAAGCCGAATGCAGATGCTTAACCGACTGAGCCACCCAGGTGCCCCTTCTTCCCGGTTTTATAAGTGAGAAAACTGACACTCAGGGATTTTAAGTGAACAGGTCATACAACAGTCTGTGATAGAGTCAAAATCAGAATCCACATATTCTAACTCTAATACAATTGGTTAAAAAATCCTTCATCCTGAGGTGCCTGGGTGACTTAGCTGCTTAAGCGACTGAGCTTTTTTTTT
This sequence comes from Mustela lutreola, assembly GCF_030435805.1. Classification (NCBI taxonomy): domain Eukaryota; kingdom Metazoa; phylum Chordata; class Mammalia; order Carnivora; family Mustelidae; genus Mustela; species Mustela lutreola. Next base: position 10,493,328 of record NC_081308.1, read on the forward strand.
TTTTTTTAGAGAGAGAGACAGAACAAAAGCTGGGGAAGGGTCAGAGAGAGAGGGAGAAGCAGACACTTTGCTGAGCAGGGAGCCTGATGTGGGGCTCAATCCCAGGACCCTGGGATCACGACCTGAGCTGAAGGCAGACACTCAATTGACTGAGCCACCCAGAGGCCCCAAAAGGTTAAACTTGCTGAGTTGACTTTCAGGCCTCACTCACTATTAGTACAAAGACATTCTCAATAATCAGAAACTCTGTGAGTGATTTTTTTTTTTTTTCTTACCCTGTATACTCTCAAGGCTTGAAAGATTATAAAATAGATTTGGAGAGTCCTTCCAGTCCTAGTTAAAACAATAAACAAATTGAAGATCTCTCATTTTTGGTACCTAGTATAATCATAAACATGCTGCCTTAATCATAAGAAAAAAGCATGGGAAACTTAAACACTACCTATGTCCCAGCCAAGTACAATTATATCAGAATCTCTGGGTATAAAACCCACTGATTTCTCTCAGGTGCTTGATACAAATGTGGATATTCAATAACCAATGACTTATGACTTATGATAATCTATACATAGTATTGCACACAGATTATAATTGGTTCAAATCTTCCCTTCCCTAAAAGCAATTGTAGATAAGTAACTTATCAAGAAAAAGCTCACAATTCCAATGTCTCTCCACATGGACTTCTTTCTCTTCCATGATGATAATGAGAGATCACCAAAAGCAAAGGAATATCAGCCTAGTGTACTGCTTCTAAAATATTCTACCAAAGTACCCATTGTGGCAAAAAAAAAAAAAACAAACCCCACAAACAAACCCCCCAAAACTTCCCTCCAAAACAAAACAAAACAAAAACAAAAATAACAAAAAAACTACTCGCAGAGGACTAGCAGGCTTCTTATTTTTTTGAACTAAGCCTTTGGTGAATATTACATTTGCACAATATATTTACATAAACACATACATATTAAATGGTATCTGGGAGTCCTTTCATACTAAAAACATACAACATGGACATTTTTTTAAGATTTTATTTATTTATTTGACAGAGAGAGATCACAAGTAGGCAGAGGCAGGCAGAGATCAGGGGGAGGAAGGCTCCCTGCTGAACAGAGAGCCCGATGCGGGGCTCGATCCCAGGACCCTGGGATCATGACCTGAGCTGAAGGCAGAGGCTTTAACCCACTGAGCCACCCAGGTGCCCCACAATATGGACATTTTGTATGATCTTATAAAAGACTGGAAATCGGAGAGTTGATTAAAGAGTTGAAACAGGACAACCCTGGACACCTGGGTGGCTAATTGAGTTAAGCCTCTGCCTTCAGCTCAGGTCATGATCCCAGGGTCCTGGGATCGAGCCCCGCATCAGGCTCTCTGCTCAGCAGGGAGCCTGCTTCCCCCGCTTCTCTCTGCCTGCCTCTCTGCCTACTTGTGACCTCTGTCTGTCAAATAAATAAACAAAATCTTTGGAAAAAAAAAAAAAGAAACAGGACAACCCATGAATGAGAGGTGTGTGTGTGTGTGCATATTGTTTTGTTTATTAATTCTTTGGGAATCCATTATATAGAGATGTAAATTTATTCAAAGTTTGGATATCTTACTTCTCGTAGATCACCTTTAAAGCTTACATCTTTTTTTTTTTTTAAGCATAGTTGACACATGATGCTATGTTAGCTTCAGGTATACACCATAGCACCTCTATATGTTAACACATGTGTTATGTATAACACAACACCTCTATATGTTATGCTGTTCTCACCACAAAAATCTTACATTTTTATTTATTTACTGATTAGTTGCTTTTTCAAAGATGTAGTGAACAATTTCCCTACATTGTGTTTGGATCATGTATTTCTGCATGCAAGCTATTCTCAAATACAGTGGCTCAGAACAGCAATGATGTATTACTTCTCACAAATCCGTAGGTTGACAATGTGCAGTTGCCCTTGCCCTAATGAGAGACCATGGCTGGTGGCTGTGCTTGGATGGCTGGGCCTCTCTCTTCACATGGTCTTTCATGTCAGCTTCTCCAAGATGGTCCCAGGGTTCTGGGAGGGCAAAACCCAATGCACATGCATGGCCTCTACTTGAATTGCATTTGTTGATGTTCTACTGACCAAAGCAAGGCCCATGGCCAAGTCCAGAGTCCAGTTGGGAGAGGATCACCCAGGGCAAGACTTTTGGGAGGCGTGATTCATTATTTAATAATTAAGCACAATTCCTTCTCCATTTGACAAAAGTGGGAGACAACCCTGATTTAAGGAATGCTATGAAGACATTCTCTCTAAAAAAAAATATCCCTTTAAGATGTTTGCAAATGACATATCAGATAAAGGGCTAGTATCCAAAATCTATAAAGAAGTTATCAAACTCAACACCCAAAGAACAAATAATTCAATCAAGAAATGGGCAGAGGACATGAACAGACATTTCTCCAAAGAAGACATCCAAATGGCCAACAGACACATGAAAAAGTGCTCAACATCACTCAGCATCAGGGAAATACAAATCAAAACCCCAGTGAGACACCACCTCACACCAGTCAGAATGGCTAAAATGAACAAGTCAGGAAATGACGGATGTTGGTGAGGATGGGGAGAAAGGGGAACCCTCTTACACTCTTGGTGGGAATGCAAGCTGGTGTAGCCACTCTGGAAAACAGCATGGAAGTCCCTCAAAAAGTTGAGAATAGAGCTACCCTATGACTCAGCAATCACACTACCGGGTATTTACCCTGAATTTACAAATGTGGTGATCCAAGGGAACATACGAACTCCAATGTTTACAGCAGCAATGTCAACAATAGCCAAACTATGGAAAGAGCCTAGATTTTCATCAACAGGTGAATAGATAAAGAAGATGTGGTTTATATATACAATGGAATACTATGCAGCCATGAAAAGAAATGAAATCTTGCCATTTGCAATGACATGGATGGAACTAGAGGGTATTATACTGAACGAAATAAGTCAATCAGAGAAAGACAATTATCATATGATCTCTCTGATATGAGGAATTTGAGGCAGGCCGGGGGGGGGGTCATGGGGGTAGGGAGGGAAAAAATGAAACAAGATGGGATTGGGAGGGAGGCAAACCATAAGAGACTCTTAATCTCACAAAACGAACTGAGGGCTCCTGGGGGGAGGGGCGGTATGGAGACGGGGGTGGGGTTATGGACGTTGGGGAGGGTATGTGCTGTGGTGAGTGTTGTGAAGTGTGTAAGCCTGATGATTCACAGACCTGTACCCCTGAAACAAATAATACATTATTTGTTAATAAGAAAATATCTCCCTTTAGATACATGCACCCTGATGTTTATAGCACCATTATCAACAATAACCAAATTATGAAAAGAAACCAAATGTCCACTGACTGATAAATGGATAAAGAAGATGTGGTGTATGTATGTCTGTATGTACACACTCACACACAGGAATATTACTCAGTCATAAAAAAGAATGAAATCTTGTCATTTGCAGTAACGTGGAGCTAGAGAGTATAATGCTGAGCGAAATAAGTCAGAAAAAGACAACTATCATATTATTTCACTCCTATGTGGAATTTAAGAAACAAAACAAATGAACATGGGGGAAGAAAAAGGGAGGCAAACCAAGAAACAGACTCTTAAGTACAGAGAACAAACTGCTGGTGACCGGAGGGGAGGGGTAGGGCGTGAGACAGGTGATGGGGATTAAGCATGGCGCTTGCTGTGATGAGTGCAGGGTGTTGTGTGCAAGTGTTGAATCACTACATTGTACACCTGAAACTAATAGGACACTGCACGTTAACTAACTGGAATTTAAATAAAAACTTAAAAAAAAAAAAAAGCCTCCCTTTATTGTGTTACCAGAGAAACCATCGTCAGAGTGTCATCGCATTTGGATTCAGGCAGGGGTTCTCTACCAGGGCTCATTTCAGAACAACTGTGGCATTTTCTCAAAAGACAGGTACCCGGCTCCCCACCACGGCAACCAGGATCAAATCACTCCATGGTCGATTTTGATGTACCCACGTCCTGGTTAAGGCTGAGTGAGTTATGAATCCCGTTTTCAGTAACGACCAATTAACTCACGGGAGACCAAAGCAAAAGGGAAAGGCCAGTTCCTGTGGGGCAAGGCCAGCTCCTCGGGGTGGGGGCTGCATGGGGGAGGTGACTCACCGAGGTGACAGATGCTCCCTTCTCGGGTCCTGCAGAAGGAGGGGAGATCCCTGCTGTGGGATGTGGGAATCGTTGTCAACGCTAGTTTTGTTCTCCAGTCTCTCAGTCCAAACAGAGAGTTTCATTTTAATATTTTGTCACCAAAAAATGGAAATGACTAATCCTTAGGAAGTTAGAAATCCCTTTAGACTGTCTTTTAGGTAAGTAGCTCCAGGTGAACAAAAACTGTTACTTGCTGATGGGCTTCGGGCTCACTCTTGTTGAAGATAGCTATGATCCTAGACTGGCACATAATTTATTAATTCATTTAAAGGCTATAAAGAAGGGAGTCAAACATACTGATGAGATACTCGGTGGTGGTTAGGAAAAAGTAAGAACACAGTTAACACCAAACTTAATTATGATCTTAATTTATGCCGGTTGGTCTTTGAAAGTTGAATAAAGCAATTAATTATGAGTCTTCTTCTAGGGTTTCTCTTGTCAACCCAGACCTCTGAGGTTCTGGAGCGGCCCGTGGGTCTGCTGGTCTCCCTCGGCCAGCGGTGCATTCAGTACATACACTCGGGCCGCGCAGGGGAGAGAACTAGCTGGCTCTTCAAACCACCTTATGTCCTCTTCTGCAGCTGGCAAAGGCCAGGAGAAAAAGAGCAGGCCTTCTTGTGACTTTCCAGGTCTCAAGTTGAGAAAGTAATTTACGCAAGCCACCTCCTCTTTTCTTCCAAGAAGCTGACACTGGCATGCATAATTGTTATAAACGCTGACTTCAATCACATGCCTAAGATCATCCATTAACCATTCAAACAGGCACCTGGCCCCTTTTGAAACCCGGTCTATTTTTAAAGGGCTACACCCCCTTTTTATTTTTGGACACTGCTTTTGAAACTCATTTAAAAATAACTGTTTCCAGAGGAGCAGGTAAAGGCATTGTTGAATGCACTGGGTGATGCAATTGGAGAGAGGAAAAGCCCAGGGCTTTTTACACTTGTACAACTCAGTCATCACGGAGATCACGTCGATGCCTGTTGAGCAGAAAAACAGCACTAATTTGACTCAGAAGACTGGACCTATCATTCTGGCTCTATCAGCAATTATATGTCATTTCACCATGGGAGGGGGATTTGTGTTTGTGTGGGAAAAATCAAGTGGTGGCCTCCTAGTTCATTCTGCAAGTGATTACCGGGGCTAATAGTTGACCGTTATGAGTACAGTGTAGTTGTGTTGACACTGATTTGATTCAGGGTCCTGTTTGAGGTCACCCAGCTTTTGATAACCTTCTCATCAGTGTTTGGGATCTAAATTTATTTTAAGAAAATGCTACACAGGGGCGCCTGGGTGGCTCAGTGGGTTAAGCCTCTGCCTTTGGCTCAGGTCATGGTCTTGGCGTCCTGGGATCGAGCCCCGCATCGGGCTCTCTGCTCAGCAGGGAGCCTGCTTCCCTCTCTCTGTCTGCCTGCCTCTCTGCCTACTTGTGATCTCTGTCTGTCAAATAAATAAATAAAATCTTAAAAAGGAAAAGAAAATGCTACACAAATGTTTAAAAAAATGAGATTGAGGACTGTTCTTATGTAGCAGGAATTTTGTACTCGATGCATTAGTAATTTGTGGACTTTTGTTCTTGAAACTAATCTGTGAACCTCTGTGGGATTATATATTCTCCAGAGGCTTTCTTATAAATTAACATGATTTGGACAGTTGGGAACCTACACATTGATTCATGACCAGACCTGGTAAGTTAGCGAATTTTTTATAGCTATATTCTCTGAGGGAACTACAACCCTTTTACTATCCACCAAAGCATTCTACACGCAGGAGTTTGGAACAGACACTGAAAAGACGCCATTTGAAAACTGTTCTGAGACTGGGCACCTCAAACTTTAACATGCACAAACCACCTGGGAATCTTGTTAAAATGCAACTTCTGAGTCAGTAGGTCTGCGATGGGGCCCGAGATCGTGCATTTATAGCAAGTTCCCAGCTGAAGCCAATGCTGCTGGTCCACAGACAGCCCTCTGAGCCGCGAGGCACTGAGGAAGGGACTGAGTAAAATGTGTGTGGATTTCGTGTCAGCTGTGTGAGTTTGCCCATTACCGAGACAGATAGGCTGTACACCACTTCCAGAACACACTACCTGAGCTAACAGGAGAAGGGTCTCTTTCCAAATGGCACATCAATAGAACGGCATGTTTCAACTTTAAATATTCATGACTTGTCTTCCTCTTGTTTCTTTCAAGCATTTTGACATTTACTTAAGTAATTACTGTCAGTTTCAAATGGCGGCCCATATTTTTGTCCTTTGTAAATCCTCCTATGTTATTATTCATGCCTTTGTTCCGTTTCCACTCTTGGAAGCTGCCTTTATCGGGTTTGCCAGGTGGATTCTGTTCATATCCGGAATTAATCTCCATGGCCCACCAGAGTGTAGCCAACTTCATTTAATCAAGGGAAGAACCAGGGAGGGAGACAGTGACTGGGAGGAGAGATTGGAAACCTGATGACCACGGTCGCTTCTCCTGATCAGACAAAATGTAAAAGCCACTTTCTGCTCATGTCTTCTTAGAATCAGCAATGCCAGAATCTTAATGTGTTTTGCTAAATCCGTTGCAAAGAGTTATCTTCCAGACATACAGTTTGACATGTTAGCTTCATGCGGTCTTTGTTTCCTGAGATTATCTATATCACAAAATATTTCAGAACCGACAAACTGTCTTCCTTTCTATGAGTCCATTTGAGAACTGAGTGGTGGGAGACACTTAGACGGAAAGGGAGGTGATATGTGCTACTAATTGTGCTAAAATCTCTAAATGTATTATTAATCCTCTAAGCCTATTTAGTGTATTTAGCACATAGCCAGTTATGCATGAATCTCATATGAATGGCTGATTTTTTTTATTAAAGGAAAAAGTCATTTTCTGATTAAGAGGCGCTTCCTCTTTTAATGAAAAGACTTTTGGTTCTGCTATACAGAAATAAATCATCAAAGCTCCCTCAGTAATGGCCGTAAATATTTTGTACTTGTGCACTTTTAAAATAAAAGTTGAAGTCATTTTAAAGTCGATCAATTAGTCTTTGCCAAGGTTAAGTACATTTGGGTATTAGCATGCTATTGCATAATACAGTGAGCTGGCAGAACAGAAAGTAATCAGCCAAGTTTTAAAATGTTCACAGATCCTTTCTTTTCTGGCGACCTTGAGGCAGGCAATTAACAAATGCTTTACATTTTAATTTTGCAGGTAAAGAAATCCAGAAGGGGTTAACTAAATCCAAGACCTGAGTGAGTCTGACGGTTAGTGGAGAAGCTACTGTTTTATGGTCCCCGCAGCAGCTGAATTTTGGGGAAAATTACAGTGGAAAAAATGACCTCTTGATCATTCTTCTTCACCACGGATGATATACATTGCTTTTGCTTCTGGCAGGCATTATGCCTCCTTCTTTTCCCCAAGAGACAAAAGAGCAAGCCTCATAGGCAGCTTTTATGTAACTCACTACTGTGGAGTCTAAGTACCACATGCAGTAAACTGTAAAGTGCCTTCCACTACATTGTCAGTGGCAGAATCTCTCTCTCTCTCTCTCTCTCTCTCTCTCTCACACACACACACACACACACACACACACACCCTCTGCAATCAGAACTTTCCTTTGCAATCGTCAAGGTTGTGTGTGCATGACGTCCGTGAGTGTGCCGGTTTGGGAGAGAGGGTTCTCTGTGGGGTGTGCTGACGTCTTGCTCTGAAATTTCTTCAGCGTTGATGCCCCGACTCCTCCCTCTGGGACCGTGAATCCATCCTGGCACACATCTGCAGGGGCAAAAGCCGGCTCCCAATTTCGTTGACTTGGGTGCAGCCACTTTTGGCAGCCTGTGGGCCACCGGAGGTGAGGTCTGCCACCTGCGTGTTTGTGAACATCACCGAGCAGGGACAGAACACAGGGCTACGGCTCAAGCTGCCCTTGGCTGGGCTCATTTCCATGCTGCTTTGACAGTTCATCTTTTGAGTCCTCCTTTCCATGTAACCTCTCAGGTCTTGCCATGGCTGAAACTGAATATGTTTACCTTATTTAATGTGATGGATGCTATTAACAGTTGCTTCTATATGGTTCATCTTCTTTCCCCTTAACTCAGATGCCAAGGTGAGATGTTTTATTTTCATTTGCTAGTGATCTAACCCTTGAGATTTGGCACTGCCAGTTGGTCAAGTGATCAATGATCTGTAAAGCATAACAATTTACTAAGTAAGCTTGCTATTTACATGGCCTTTAATGCACTACTGCCAAGGATCGGAGGTGTGGAGCAAGGAGGTATTAGATTAGCTCTTTGCTCTGTGATGCCTCTTTGTGGTGAGCATACTATTACTGGAGAAAATCATATTGGAAAAAAAATGATCTCTTTAAAATTATTCCCTAATATTGATTCAGATGCCAGTGAATGATATCTGATATTAGGAAGAAAACTCATGGGGCGCCTGGGTGGCTCAGTCAGATAAGCATCTGACTCTTGATCTCAGCTCAGGTCTTGATCTCAGGATCCTGAGATCAAGCCCTGTGTTGGGCTTCACACTGGGCATGGAGTCTACTTTAAAAAAGAAAAAAGAAAACTCATTAATTCTATGATCTTTTCCATCAGAGACTGGGAGTTTTATAAAATGAGGCCTGACATGGGAATAATAAACTGAAATGTCTGTTCCATAAATGGAATAATGCCTTGTGGTCCATAGGACACCCATGAAGTGACACTGGTGGTGTCACTTCAAAATCAGATGATTCAAATTACAATCAAAATTGTCATTTATTTTCTTATGAACTTTCCCCCTACTTATAAGGCATGAAAATAGTGTCCAAAGTTTTCTTCATTGCTCTACGTTTATATTTTTATCTACACTCCATCTAAGTTAATTTTTGTGTATGGTGTGGGGTAGTGGGCAAGATTAATTGCTTTTTCCATTTGAATATCTAAATAATCTAGGCCCATTTATTAAAAAGATCCTTTCCCCTGTTGTACCAAAGAATCAGTTTTGTCATAAGTCATGTGACTCTATATCGGTGGGTCTGTTTCTGGACTCATTCTCTTCTGTGTTTTTTTTTTTTTTTAATTTTTTATTAACGTATAATTAGCCCCAGGGTACTACATACATAACTACATTAGCCCAGAGGTACAGGTCTATGAATCGCCAGGTTTACACATTTCACAGCACTCACCACAGCATATACTTTCCCCAGTTGGACTCTCTCCTTTGTCGCAGTGGCTCATTTGTGTCTCCTTGCACCAGGACCACATGGACTTAATTGCTTTAGCTTTATATACACCTTGATATCTAGTAACATCCTCTAGCTCTGTGCTTGAAGATTGGCATGGATAAATAAACTGGACATCTTAGAAGCAATGGCTAAAATCCTAGAAACATACAATCTTTCAAAACTGGACCAAGAAAAAATGACAAATCTGAACAGACTGATTGCAAGTAAAGAAATCGAATCAGTAATTTAAAAAAGAACTACCATTTGTCTGTACTGTCATTTGCAAATATCTTCTCCCATTCCGTGGGTTGCCCCTTTGTTTTCTTGACTGTTTCCTTTGCTGTGCAGAAGCTTTTGATTTTGATGAAGTCCCAAAAGTTTATTTTCGCTTTTGTTGCCTTTGCCTTTGGAGACATATCTTGAAAGAAGTTGCTGTGGCTGATATTGAAGAGATTACTGCCTATGTTCTCCTCTAGGATTCTGATGGATTCCTGTCTCACGTTGAGGTCTTTTATCCATTTCAAGTTTATCTTTGTGTACAGTGTAAGAGAATGGTCGAGTTTCATTCTTCTACATATAGCTGCCCAGTTTTCCCAGCACCATTTATTGAAGAGACTGCCTTTTTTCCACCGTATATTTTTTCCTGTTTTGCCAAAGATTAATTGACCATAAAGTTGAGGGTCCATATCTGGGCTCTCTACTCTGTTCCACTGGTCTGTGTGTCTGTTTTTATGCCAGTGCCATGCTGTCTTGGTGATCATAGCTTTGTAGTAAAGCTTGAAATCAGGTAACGTGATGCCCCCAGTTTTATTTTTGTTTTTCAACATTTCCTTAGCAATTCGGGGTCTCTTCTGATTCCATACAAATTTTAGGATTATTTGCTCCAGCTCTTTGAAGAATACCGGTGGAATTTTGATCGGAATGGCATTAAAAGTATAGATTGCTCTAGGCAGTATAGACATTTTAACAATGTTTATTCTTCTGATCCAAGAGCATGGAATGGTCTTCCATATTTTTGTGTCTTCTTCAAATTCTTTCATGAGTGTTCTGTAGTTCCTCAAGTACAGATCCTTTACCTCTTTGGTTAGGTTTATTCCCAGGTATCTTATGATTCTTGGTGTAAATAGAGCTTATATATGAGATCTTACTAACTTAGAGTAAATGGAATAGATTCTCTAATATCCCTTTCTGTATTTTCATTGTTAGTGTATAAGAAAGCCACTGATTTCTGTACATTGACTTTGTATCCTGCCACGTTACTGAATTGCTGTATGAGTTCTAGTAGTTTGGAGGGGGGGAGTCTTTTGGGTTTTCCATATAAAGAATCATTTTAGCAACATGGACAGGACTGGAAGAGATTATGCTGAGTGAAATAAGTCAAGCAGAGAGAGTCAATTATCATATGGTTTCACTTATTTGTGGAGCATAACAAATAGCATGGAGAACATGGGGAGTTAGAGAGGAGAAGGGAGTTGGGGGAAATTGGAAGGGGAGGTGAACCATGAGAGACTATGGACTCTGAAAAATAATCTGAGGGGTTTAAGTGGCGGGGGGGGGTTGGGAGGTTGGAGGAACCAGGTGGTGGGTATTAGAGAGGGCACAGATTGCATAGAGCACTGGGTGTGGTGCAAAAAAAATGAAAATAAATTAAAAATAAATAATAAATAAATAAATAACAACTGCCAGAAAACAAAAGTCTAAGACCAGATGGATTCCCAGGTGAATTCTACAGACATTTAAAGACAAGTTAACACCCATTCTTCTTAAACTATTCCAAATAACAGAAGAAGAAAGCTTCTAAATACATCCTATGAAGCCAGCATTACCCTGATACCAAAACCAGACAAAGACACCACAACAAACAAAAACTACAGGCCAATATCCCTGATGAACACAGATGTAAAAATTCTCAACAAAATAGTAGCAAACTGCATGCAACAATATATAAAAAGAGTATTCACCTCAGTCAGGTGGGATTTATTCTGGGGTTGCAAGGATGGATCAATATTCACAAATCAATCAATGTCATATAGCACATCAATAAGACAAAGGATAAAAATTGTAGAATTATCTCAACAGATGCAGAAAAAGCATTTGACAAGATTCAACATCCATTCATGATAAGGACTTCCAACAAAGTGGGGTTAGAGGGAACATACCTCAATATAATAAAGGCCATATGTTAAAAACCCATAGCTAACATCATCCTCAATGGTAAAGAACTGAGTGCTTTTACTCTAACGTTAGAAACACGGCAAGGATGCCTACTTTTACTACATTTATTGGAGATAGCAATGGAAATCCTAGCCACAGCTAGATAAGAAAAGAAAAAGAAATAAGGGGTATCCATTTTGGTAAAGAAGAAGTTAAACTGTCACTATTTGCAGACAACATGATACTATACATTGAAAATCCTAATGACACCACCAAAAACCTATCAGAAGTAATAAAATAAATTCAGTAAAGTGGCTGGATACAATATTAATACCAAAAAATCAGTAGTGTTTCTATACACTAATAATGAAGTACCAGAAAGAGAAATAAACAATACCATTTACAACCACACCAAAAAGAATAAAATACCTAAGAAAAAACTTAACCAAGAAGATCAAAGACCTGTTCTCCAAAAACTATGAAAAACTGATGAAAGAAATAGAAGATGACACAAATGGAAGATGACTCCATGCTCATGGAGTGCAAGAATTAATATTGTTAAAATGTCCATATTACCCAAAACAATCTACAGATTCAATGCAATCAAAATGCCAAGAGCATTTCTCACAAAACTAGAATAATACTAAAATTTGCATAGAAGATCCCAAATAGCTAAAGCAATCCTGAGAAAGAAGAACAAAGCTAAAGGTATCACAATATCAGATTCAAATTATACTACAGAGCTATAGTAATCAAAACAGTAGGGTACTGGCAAAATAGACACATAGGTGAATGGAAGAGTTTAGAGACCCCAGAAATAAACCCACACTTATGCAGTCGATTAATTTATGTCAAAGGAGGCAAAAATATACAATGGGAAAAATACATTTTTTATAAATAATGCTGAGAAAACTAGATGGCTACATGTAAAAGACGACACTGGAACACTTTTTAACACCATACACATAAGTAAACACAAAGTGGATTAAAGACCTAAATGTGAGACCTGAAATCATAAAAATCCTAGAAGAGAACATAAACAATAATTTCTCGACGTCAACTGGGAACATTTCTCTACATATGCCTGCTGAGGCAAGGGAAAACAAAGCAAAAATAAACTATTGCGAGTATGTCAAAATAAAAAGTTTTTTTTTTAATTTACTTATTTATTCATGAGAGACAGAAAGAGAGAGAGAGAGAGAGGCAGAGAGAGAAGCAGGCTTCCTGCTAGGGAAGGTTAAAGGGGGGGTCATTCTATTTTTGAATTTGATCTTAATTAATTAAAAAAACTACATATTGTAAACAAACAAACAGAAGATTGGCATGGACATTCCTTGCCTTTGCATTTCTATATAAATTTTACACCCAATTTGTGCATTTTCACACTGATTGAGATTATGTCAAATCTATACCTCAGTTTGAAAAGAAATATCTTTACAATGTCGAGTCTTCTAATCCACAAATAGAGTAAAATATAGTATATCTAGAGTGAAAGGACTAAAGATTTAAAAGATCTGGGATAAATTCTGCTTCCTCCTAAATCAAGCATTTAGTTGAGCCAAATATGTCCTAAAGGATATATGTGAAGAAGGTGAATATTAGCTTCAGTCCCGCTTCTCCATTCTTTCTGTCTTCTTCTCTCCCTTTCCTATCACGGAAAACCCTGGAATTTCAGGAATTCTTTTGGGGTCTGGGCATTCGTCTCAATTAAAACTCCCCATTACTTCTCTCCAATCAAAAGCCACATAGCACACAGTTACATAATACAGAATAGTGGTGAACCACTCACTTAAGAAATGTTAGTTATATTGGGGAATTGTAGGCACTGTATCAGGAAGTATTTTTATTTTGTGTATTCATAACTATGATGATACAAGTGCAGGAAAACAACCAACCACAGACTCTCAGGGGCAGAGAGCACTAAGCTCACACGTTTGAAGATCAGCTGGGGGATCGCTCCTCTAGGAGGGACTGGGCTGGGGAAGCTTGGCTCTCTGGGCCTCTCCTTTTCCTCCCAGAAACAGAGAGATAAAGCAAGTTCTTCTCATGGTGATAGCAGAGGTACAAGTGAAAAAGCCCAATCTCTAAAGTTCTTTTCAAGGCCTTGTGTCTCCTGGGGTGCCTGGGTGGCTCAGTGGGTTAAGCCGCTGCCTTTGGCTCAGGTCATGGTCTCAGGGTCCTGGGATCGAGCCCTGCATCGGGCTCTCTGCTCAGCAGGGAGCCTGCTTCTCCCTCTCTCTCTGCCTGCCTCTCTGCCTACTTGTGATCTCTCTCTGTGTGTCAAATAAATAAATAAAATATTAAAAAAAAGACTTGTGTCTCCTGAAATATATATATATATATATATATATATATATATATATATCTCCTGAAATATAAGTCAATGGACATTAAGGAAGACATGTGTTGTGATGAGCATTGGGCATTACACGCAACTAATGAATCATTGAACACTACATCAAAAACTAATGATGTACTATATGGTGGCTAACTGAATTTAAATTAAAAAAAAAAAAAAAGTTTGTGCACAAACCTAGAATTCAGGGATGGGCAAGTAGATTCCATCCACAAAAAAGAAGGAAGGGTGAGTGAATAATTTTTAATAATAACTTAATATACCATAGTTAGGGAATCTTAAAAGTTCTTAAACTATCTGAGCTTATGATCTGTGAATGTATAATCAAATTTTGTTTCAGAGAAGTAACAGAAATTAACAGGTATGTTTATATTGCTCTAAGACTTTCTTTGTTTCATAGGTAACCAGTTCACATTTCATCAGTGACATGATCTCTTAGAATGTGTGACTCTGAAATTCATTTTATTAATCCTGTCCTCTCTTATGATACCAGTTCACTACAACTTCAGCCTAACCAAACTGGCTCCCTCTTCACTCTTCCCAGTCTCTGAGAATGGTCCATTCAAATCTGTAAGCAGAAGTCTGGGAATCATTCTTGATTATTTCCTTCTTTTGGTCACTCCTTAAATTCATCCTGTCCCCCAATGCTATGAATTATCTTTCATAAATTTCTCTCAAATAAGGCCACTTCTTTTCATAGTCCAAACCACTCTCTTTTTTCTGCTCATCTACTGTATCAGCCTCCTAACTGGTCTCTACACTCCCTTACTTGATGCTCTCTAACCCAAATTCCAGGGCTTTATGTAAGAAATTTTTCAAAAAACATAAATACAGTAATACCATTTCTCTTGCTTTCCAGCCAGATCCCACAATCCAACCCACCTACCAAATGGGTTATTGTGCCAGAAACCACCAATGGCTCCCTTAGCCATTCTTCATTTTGAATTTTAGTTAACTGTGTCCTTGAGCTGTTGCTGTCCATATGACTGAAAAGATAAAGACTGTATTTTCTGCCTCTCTTGCAGTCATATTACTAGGTACTGGCCAAAATGATGTGAGCAGACGTGATGAGTGAAATACCTGGCTTATTTGATTTGAGGGAAAGGAACATACCTTCCACACTCCTGCTCCTGGAATATAGACATGATACTGGGAGTTGGAGTGACCACTCAGATCACTCAGACCATGAAAGCCATGGTTTGGAGAACCAAACCACAGAACAATACTATGAAAGGGCCTGGGTATCCCACACTGAGCTCAGTGGGGAGTCTGTCTGTCTCCCTCTCCCTCTGCTCCTCCTCCTGCTTACTCATGCTCTTTCTCTCTCTAAAATAAATAAACATTTTTTTCAAAAAAGAAAGAAGCAACACAATTGAATCAGCATTTGTTAAATTATGTTTTTGTTCTATATAGATATTTTATGTATGCCTCAACTGAACTCTAGTTGGAAAGCTTCCTCTTTTATTCAGGTAAAAGAAATGGAAAAAATTTCAGAAAGGAAAATGTCTTAAATGTGAAGTATTATTTTGATTTAAAATAAAAATTAGTTGCCTAGTAAAATCTCAGGTTTTGCTTGACTCAGGAAAAAACTAAGTGTTTCTACACCTATTATATTAACATCTCTACAACTTCAGTTTTTTTGAGATTGCCTATTGAAACTAATTTAAAAAAGGAAAAACTTTGCCTCTGAACAGAAAATATGTTAATGTTTTAGCTGCCTTTGAGGACTTACCTAAGTAGCACTCACACATATGTGCCTTCCCCAACTGGCCTTTGTCTTTATGTAAGTGCCCATCTTCTCTCCTGCCTCCTTTTAAGGCCACTTCCTTCCACTTCCCTAGCCCAAAGACATCTGATTCATTCATTGGCAAAAATCAAGTCCCAGTGCCAGAAGACAGCAGGACCTAGCATTGTTACCAGCCAGTGACCTCTGAAGCCCCTTAACTTTCTGTTGTCTTAAAGTGATGCCTAATCTGCTGGGCCAAAGGCAGAACTGGAGATGCTTAGTTATATATATTTCCTTTTTGTCTACTGAAAACCTTAAGATTTGGTTTAAGAATCACTTTAATGTACATTTTCAGTTAACTGATCCCTTTGTATATATCTATTTATTTATTTTTAAAAAGATTTTATTTATTTATTTGAGAGAGAGAGACAGTGAGAGAGAGCATGAGCGAGGAGAAGGTCAGAGGGAGAAGCAGACTCCCCATGGAGCTGGGAGCCCGATGTGGGACTCGATCCCGGGACTCCGGGATCACGACCCGAGCCGAAGGCAGTCGCCCAACCAACTGAGCCACCCAGGCGTCCCAACTGATTCCTTTTTAAAAAAATAGTTTAATGTTTTCTACACAGCATATGGTCATTACAGAAAACATGGGCACTAGTTAAATAAAACTAATAAAATTTAAATTATTCCTAATTTCAGTAATATATACTCATTATGGAAAATATAGGCCACATAGTTATATAAAAATAATAATATTTCTAGAGAGAACCACTATGAATATTTCTCTATATACACACATATGTATACACTGTACATATACACATTTTAAAACAAAAACATAAAAGGGGGCGCCTGGGTGGCTCAGTGGGTTAAAGCCTCTGCCTTCGGCTCAGGTCATGATCTCAGGGTCCTGGGATCGAGCCCCGCATCGGGCTCTCTGCTCATTGGGGAGCCTGCTTCCTCCTTTCTCTCTGCCTGCCTCTCTGCCTACATGTGATCTCTGTCTGTCAAATAAATAAATAAAATCTTTAAAAAAAAAACCATAAAAATATTATACATGTTGTTTCTTAACTTACTTTTCACTTTTTAATATATAATGAACATTAATATTTCCCTAATTCTTAATTGCTCTTCCACAATATTATTTTAATGACTAGATTATATTCCATTGCATGATTATATAATAATAAATTTACTCAGTACCCACTTGGTGTCTATTGAGGCTGTTTCCAATTTCTTCCCTCAGGAACATAATTTTAGCAAATACCTATATAGCCATAGATTTTTTTTAAAGCCCTGTGATTCCCCCCCTCAGGATAAATTCCTAGAAATAGATTTGCTAGATCAAAAGATATGCAAAATACAAATTAAGTCTTTCCATATACATGACCAAACTGCCTTTTCTGGATTTACTTTAATCCTTATATATTGCTTTTCATTTATAAGCAATGTGCCTCCTGAGCTTGTCCTGTCCTTTGTTCACTTCCTATGATCTCTGGAAACCCTGAGGGACATAGGATGTAAAGAGGTGTGGTTGTGCTACCTGCTGACTAAGCAAGCAGAGCTGAGTCCATGTCACTCACACGCTGGTGTCTGCCTTCCTGAGTTCCATCTCTACAGAGAGGCCCCGAAAACCACCCTTTAAGCCCTCCTTGTGGCCCTTTGGGAAATAACCAGCTGAAGTTTCAAATGTCAAGTCAGCTTCCATGTCAGCCATAGATGAAAGGGCCCCTTGTAGATGTTTCTTTTCCCAAGGCTGGTCGAAGTACGTATCAATGGCAGACTTCTTGTCTATTCCTAAGAATCAGCTTTTTTTACTGACTGTATCTCACACATGGTAACGTTCTCACGATCTGTGCTACATAGACATTGCTAAGGAAAATCACTGTGGGGGGCACATATAATGATTACTACAGATTTAAAAACAAATATGAATACATTATGATCATGGCCATCTTCTCTTTATTGTTCTAGCATAGTGCACTTCTCAGAGTAGGCAGTCAGTAAATATCTGTTAAAAATTGCATCAATGAGTGAATGAATGTTGTCTTGTAAAAGAGTTTATGTATGGTTGTAGTACTTTAGACTCTAGCCATGACTGGGGCATAGCCACATTCTTCTTGAGTCTCACCTAAATCTGCAAGAAGATATGAATAGAGCTAGAACTTTGAGTCAGAAAGAATATGACTCACTCTTATTACAAATATCACAGTTTTGTCAATTAGTTATGAATAAGATGAGTTATGAATATGAATAATTAGTTATGAACAAGATGGCCCAGTTAAGGCTGGGAAGTTTAAATAATAATGATAATAACAATAATCTTAGTTAATCCCAAAACTTTTGGTGTTTACTTAGGGGATCAGATTGGCAACAAATCTTGTATGACAGGAAATAAGACTATGCCCATTGAGGGGAATCAAAAATCTCTTTGGAACCCTGCCTGATCTCAGTCTCTCTTTCTCCCTCTCTCTCTTACACACACACACACACACACACACACACACACACACACACACTTCTTTGATGCTATGCAGAATGAGAATGTTAATTGTCATTTTTAGAAAAGAATCTGTATTCATTATCTATTACTGCATAACATATTACCCCAAAATTTAGTGACTTGAAACAGTACGTATTTATTATCTCACAGTTTCTGTGGGTCAGGAATTCACATATGGCTTAACTGGGTCCACTGTCCTAGGGTGTCTCAAAAGGCCACTGTCACCTTAAGGCTTAACTTAGAAGGATTTGCCTCCTAGCTCGTTGATGGGGTTGTTGGATCCACGTTGGACTGATGGCTTCAGTTCCTCATTGCCCGTTGGTCAGAGGCCTCCCTCAATTTCTTACCAATTGGCCTCTCCACAGGGCATCTCCAAATATTATATCAGGCTTCATTATAGTGAGCACAGGAAAAGGCAAGAGAAAGAGGGCAAGAGAGAAGGAAGTCACAGTGATTTGGAAGTCTTGTTATTTCTAATTGGAGAAGTAATATCCCATCACTTTTGCTGTACTCAAGTTTTAGAACAACTTGCTATAAGGGGTCCAGGCCACACTGAAAGCGAGTGAGTACACATGGGCTTGCATACTGGGAGGTGGGGATCCTCGGGTCCATCTTAGATGTTTGCCTGCCATAGAACCCATGGGGGGGAGTGGGTCTATCCTTTTATCTACCCATCTCTTCATATCTATCTATGTATCTATGTATCTATCTATCTATGTATCTATCTATCTATCTATCTATCTACTTACCTACCTACCTATCTACCTATGCATTTCTATCAAGACACCACTAGTTCAATAGCTCCTGGGCAACATCTGCAGCCTGGATTAGCTTTATAGATCTTCATCTCCTCAAAACCGACTATTCATCCCACTATTTCCTCATCCTTTTTCCTCCATAGGCAATACCTTGTTAAGCATCAGATTGAGAATGATGTTATGGCATCACTATCAGCAGCAACAAGACCAACAGACCTTTATTGGACAACTACTCTATGTAAGGACCACCCAAGGACTGCAAGGATGTTAAGTTATCCACTCATTTTTCAAAATTTAATGAGAATTAATTGAGTGTTCTTCACCTACTCTATGCAAAGCACTTCAGAGATACAAACATGAATGTATCATTAAATGTTTGTCTAGTTAAAGTCGTTAAAACAGGTTCAGAGTCCATGTTCACGGGGTGATTTTAGACTTGTCTCATGAAAGAGGTGGTGCTGCCCAGTTTGGTCCCCCGACACAAGCCCTTCCCCCAACAGCTCTCCACTGTAATGCAGCTGGACTGTCCTCCACAGGCTGCATTAGAACCTTGAGGGTAAACCCATGCTATCAACACAGCCAGCTAGAACAGTGATTCTCAAAGTGTGGTGCTGGACCACCAGCAGCAGCATCATCTGGGAACCTGTTAAAGATGCATTTTCTCAGGCTCTACCCCTGATGACAAATTAACATTTCTAAGGGTGTTGCCCAACAATCTGTGTTTTAAGAAGCTTTCAGGGGATTCAGATCGACAGCTCTTGATTGACCCAGAATATCTCCTGCTCTTCTTACTTTATAGTAAATAGATTCCGCCCCCCCCCCCCCCCAGTCCTAGAGATAACTTGGATCCAAATTTTAAGGTGGGCTTAGACCCAGAGCCCCCTAAAAATTCTGATTTGGAAACCATCCCTTCTTCCATTGCTTCTCAGCTGCCTGCTCCGTCTCTATCTTTCCCCCTTCTTCCTTCTATGCACCCTATTGTATTCCTGTACAGGCACACTTGTTCTGGTCTTTAAGTCACTGCTAAATAAAATTCAAGAAGATAGCCATCTCACTATGGAGATAGATGCACACAAAATCAAAGCATGGTCAGAATGATGTCAGTCTTAGTAACGATCAAGGTGGAGATAAATGTTGGCCGAAACCAGGGGAAAGATTATTTTGTTCCAGCTGGGAGGACTGGAGAATGTGGTATAGAAGAGATAGGGCTTGATCTGAGCTTTGGAGGATGAGAAGCATTTTAATATACTGAGAAATGGGGGAATTAGTGTTTTGACATATACCTGAAGTGATGTGCAGAGTTGTGGGCTTAGGGGTAAAGCTGCAGGCACAGCCACTGGAATTACAGCTTTTCCCAACTTGTAGCATTATCTGTTTTAACCTGGATTCATTCCGATCTGTCTCAGCCTCCTTTTGTCCAGACTTTTCTCTCCTCATCTCGTAAAGGCTTTGAATTTTCTCCTTCATGGGATTAGTGCCTTATAAACAAGTTTGAGCAAGCGCATTTGTAGCTAATGGAGACAATTTGAGAGTTAATAGCCTGGGCAAGCCTAAATAGTCAAGATCATATGGAAGCAATTTCACTTTGGTCTTAGTCCAGTAAGTCATCATCATGGGTTTAAAGTCTGTGGGTCCGGGTGATGAGTGGAGGAGTTTGATTGGAAAGAGAGGAGAGTGGGTGGTGAAGAAAAGGTTTTCATTTCCACAAAAGGGGGGAAAGAACCCAGAGAAGATACACAAGCATTACTGATGTTGTTTTACTCGGATTTAGAGTGCCATCATGGATTACAGTGATTCTCTAGAAGGGAAGATTTTGCCCCCAAGATTTAGCAATATCTGAAGATGTTTTTGGTTGTCACAGTGGAGTGGGGGGAACTCCTGGCATCTAGTAGGTAGAGGTCAGGGATGCAGCTAAACATCCTTCAATGTAAAGGACAGCTCTCCCCACAACACGAAGAATTCTCCAATGCAAATTGTCAATAGTGCTGAGGTTGAGGAGCCCTGGATGAAAAGCACATTCAACACCAATCAGATTGGCTAAAATAAAACACAGTGACACAGTAAGGGCCGGCAAGCATGTGCACGCACTCCTGGTAAAACTGTGAAATGGGGTAGCCACTCAGGAAGCCAGTTTGGTAGTTTCTCATAAAGCCAAACCCGCAATCACCACACAACCCAGTATTGCACTCCTGGCCATTTAATCAAGAGAAATGGAAATTTATGTTCCCACAAAAACTAGTGCAGAAATATTCAAAGCAGCTCGATTCATAATAACCCCAAACTGGGAACAACACAGATGTCCTTCAGTGAGTGAAGGGTAAACAATCCGTGCTGCACCCATAGCACGGAATATTACTTCACAGTAGAAGGAACAGACTACTGATACATAGCACGACTTGGATGAATCTCCTGAGAATTATGCTGATTGGAAAAAGCAAATCCTAAAAGGTTACATACTGTATGATTCCCTTTACATAACATTCTTAACAAGGAGAAATTACAGAAATGGAGAACAGATTAGTGGTTCCCAGGGGTTACGAACAGGGGAGTTGGGGAGTAGGTAGGGGAGTAGATGTGCTTTTAAAAAGGCAATGCAGGGCGCCTGGGTGGCTCAGTGGGTTAAAGCCTCTGCCTTCGGCTTAGGTCACGATCCCAGGGTCCTGGGAGCGAGTCCCGCCTCGGGCTCTCTGCTCAGCGGGGAGCTTGCTTCTCCGTCTCTCTGCCTGCCTCTCTGCCTACCTGTGATCTCTGTCAAATAAATAAAATCTTTAATAAATAAATAAATAAATAAATAAATAAATAAAAAGGCAATACAGGGGTCCCTGGGGGGCTCAGCCACTTAAGCGTCTGCCTTCGGCTCAGGTCTTGATCCCAGGGTCCTGGGATTGAGCCCTGCCTCAGGCTTCTTGCTCAGTGGGGAGCCTGCTTCTCCCTCTCCCGATGCCCCTCCCCCTGCTCATGCTCTCTCACTCTTTCTTTAAATAAAATCTTTAAAGGCAATGCAGAGGATTCTTGTGTTGAACTGTTCAGGATCTTGGCTGTAGTGGTGGAGAGACAAACCTGTCTACGTGATGAACTCTCTTTCTCACACACACACACACACACACACACACACACAACACAGACAAGTGAAACTAGGGAAATGTAAACAAGCTGGGTGGGCTGTATCAATATCAACATCCTGATTGTGATATTGTACTACCATTTTGCAAGATGTTGTTAATGAGTGGAATCGAGTAAAACGTACCGAGACTATCTCTGTATTATTTCCTGAAAGTACATGTGAATCTATAATTATCTCAAAATAAAAAGATAAAAAAGAGCTAACTCAGATCCACATACTTGGAGAACATTAATGGTTTGTTTTGCACAGTTGTTCCATAGATTATAACTTTTCTTTTTTGTGCTCAAGTCTATTATGATTTTTGTCTTTTTTCCTCAAATTAAGTATGAGGCTTCAAGGTACAACTGTCTATTCACCCTTACTGATACTTTCTCAATGTCACTAGATCTGAAAATTATAGTGATTCCCATTCACCTAACTATTTGTTAACAAATGCCACTGTCCGTCCAAACTACATATGGTTCCCTAGGCGAAGAAACATAGCCTGTTGGCATCAGTACAAATTCAGCCCCTGAAATAAGGCCATCCTTGGCAAACTGCAACTCATCTCCAATATACGATGATTCACGGAACTAAGATGAGGAATTTAAAACATAAGCTCATCAGAGATTATAAATATGAGTGACATTTAAAGAAAACTGAAGTTTTCAAAATAACTCTTTCATTACAAGTTTTATTTAATCAACATTATTAATTAATGTTTCTAATTAGACCTCCATCGATATTACCCATGTAAATGTTGAGTCTAACATGTTTGTTCTTCTGTTAACTTGTCACTGCTAAGAATATGTTTTTATTCCTTCTGTGAAGGACGAACAGTGATTTGCCAAACCAGTTCCATGTTGCAGTGACGCCAGTAGCTTTGCTTCTAAACCAGAGCCACTATAGTAACCTCTAGTACTAATGAGAATTCAGAGTAAGGGATCAAAGACATACAACCTGCTTTGTAAAGTGAAGGATATGGCTATTTCTGAAACTATGGAAGGTAGAAAGCAAGAGGAGGGGGTGAGGCCAGGTCTTTCAACTCTCTTCTGTTTGATTTATTTGACAAATAGAAGACAATCACAGTCTACTTCTCAGGACAAGACAGAACCATATTGGCAGCATGATTTTAAAGAAATATCGGGAAAATCACGTAGGACAATGATATTGTGTGCCTATAAAAGGTGAAAGAGAGTTTCTGTTTACTTAATGAGCAATATGGTAATTTAAGAAATTATCTGGCAAAATTTTTTGAGGATAAAACTGGAATACTTAGGGCCTCCTGGGTGGCTCTGTCAGTTGGGCGTCTGCCTTTGGCTCAGGTCATGATGCCGGAGTCCAGGGATGGAGCCCCACATTGGACTCCCTGCTCAGCGGAGAGTCTCCTTCTCCCTCTCCCTTGGCCCCTCCCCCCACTCGTGTGCTCGCGCTCTCTCTGTCAAATAAATAAATAAAATCTTTAAAAAAACTGGAATACTTAACTCTCAATAATCCACTTGCTTGGCTAAAAGTGATGTCCGTTTTCACCACTGGTTTTGATAAATGAATGTTTCTTATTGCCAGGAAGATGTTGAAAAATTGTTTAATGGTAGGAATCATTGTCCTGGTTCTGTTTTTAATGAAAATGTCTCTATTTTACTATTTAGTAAGATGTTTGCCCTTGGCCCTTGATAAATATGTTTGCTCAAGTTAAAGACAGACTTCTTGTCATTATTTACTAATAGTTTTATTCATGAATTTCTGTTTAATTTTAACACATAAACCTATTAAGGCATCATATGGCCTTTTCCTCTTTAATTATGTAAATTATTTCCTGATGTTGAATTATCCTTTTATTTCTCCTGTGTGATATATTATTCTTTAAAAATCCACTTAGTATTCAATTGCTAATATTTGCAGTATATTTATAAATGAGATTGGTCAATAGTTTTCTTATTTGAATGGCATGTCAGAGTCAGCTGAGTCTCTCAGAAATAAAATTTGGGATTTTTATATTTTCCTTACCTTTGGGATAGTTTAAATAGGATACATATTACCTTTTCCTTAAAGATACCATAGTGTGACTCCATAGAACTATATGGTCATAATGGCTTTTGTGGGGGGAAGGGAGAATTTTGACAATTTTTTAAAACTCCCTTTACGGTCCATTCAGTCTTTTTTAAACTCTATTTGGGTAAGATTTGATAATTTTTACTGTCTTTGAAAAATATCCCAATCATGTATATTTTTGAAATAGTTGGAATATAACCATAATTCTCTTGCATGATTTTGAATGTCTTAGGCAAAGCATAATTTTGAAAATTCTTCACTGTACCAGTTATTGTATAAAAAAATCTGGATTTAGAGAGACTGATATCCTATCCGAGGAATGGGAAAAATTAAGTCTGTCTCTCAAGGATCCTCTACTTTTCAATAAGGCTTGCTTTAAACGTAGTCAGAATTAGCAGTTGCCTGGATGACGTGTATAAGGGAGAACCCAAACCCTCTATGTCCCAAGTACTTCACTACTTCTTGATCACAATAACAAGGAATCCCACCAATCAATCACTTCTTTAAATTAAAACTTTGGACGTCCGAGGTGAAGTAAAAATATGCTTTATGGAAGGAATGTCTCATTCTCCATTGTACTTTGCCATAATTTTGTTCAGCCCTAACAGATCCCTGGACATCCCAGCTGGAATGTATACCGCTAGGGTTCAGATTCAAGTAGAAATGGGCTCAAGGGCTTTCCTCTGCAAAAATATATCGATGCTTATTGTTTT
This sequence comes from Mustela lutreola, assembly GCF_030435805.1. NCBI lineage: Eukaryota > Metazoa > Chordata > Mammalia > Carnivora > Mustelidae > Mustela > Mustela lutreola. Next base: position 10,518,078 of record NC_081308.1, read on the forward strand.
ATTCCAGACTTTATATTCTAGTCTTCACTCCATGCCAGGCAACTGGCACCTAATTTCTGCCTCAAATTTGCTTGCCTGTTTGATTTTGAGTGTTTAATCCTGGATTGTGACCTTTAACTTAACTAAGGCATAATCCCTCAGAAGGACAAACCAGAATCCCCACATCAGATGCAGACTTGAGGGCACGCAGATGTCCACTGACCACAGATGAGCAAATCAAAAAGTTAATTAACAAATAACAGCCAAATAACAGGGCCATCAACATGCATTGAACCACCAGCCTGGAAACTTAGGTATTCATTACCCTTGAAATTTGCATTGACTAAGATGCACCTTCATGGCTTCTTGGCACCCATCTACTTACTTATTATAAACTGAGAGAATGGTTAGGACTCCCTAATAGTAAACCTAATGAAACTAAGAAGTTAGTTTTCTTTACTTCTAAAAATGGAGACTGGGGATACCATTACGTAGGGTATAGAGCTAAGAGTTAGTAGTCTGAAATTCAACTCACCATGTTTAGCTCTCTCCACGCATTGTCTCCATCGGCTCAAAGATGGAGCATAATCATTATTGATCCCTTTACCTCACAAGGATTTTTTTTTCCACAGTGTAATGAGCTGCTTGTGCAAAGCCCCTTAGAGAAAGCTGCTGCTAAGATACAGCACTTCAAAATGCATGGAAAAAGAAATCGATCATGGCCTTATCAAATAAAATTAGTATACAGTCCCACACACTACCTCTTAGTATCTTGAGGAACATCACACATTTTGTTTTGTTTTGTTTTGATTAAATCAAGGAAGCGTTAAAGACTTGATTCCCTTTTCCGCATTAGTCCCAAGAAGATAGCTGCAGGGAAACCCCAGAGTGGAAATGCCCGGATAGAACAAGACCAGGGACTGATTACATTTCTGCGGTGCACGCTAATGCCCCACCCGGGATGGTTCTAGACGGGGAAAGGTGAGGGTTGCCTTTATCCCATCCACACCCCCCTAGAGCTCTGACTGATGCTGAGCTGTGCTGCCCAACGTCGGCTGTCAGTTCCTAGAGGCAAAGAAGGCTGCCTGTTAGCTTCCTTTATATCAAAGTCAAATGGACTAAAATAGCCATGTGGGCTATATTCTGCTGTTCCCTTCTAAATGCTTCAGAAAGTTTCCAGCGTTGTTTCTATTTCACAACATTAAAAGCTCACATACCAAATATATTGGCTTTGGTGTATGTTTCAGAACAACAACAAAAAAGAATGCTCAAACTCAGAGGGCGTTGGCAAATAAACGTAATTCTTTGCAGCTTCTGCCTCACCAATTAAATCCTTCCTTTGTAACATACCTCAGTCCAGTGTTTTCTCTTTAACTTTAGAGGGTGCCCAACCTTGGGGCAAGATCGCAGCGTGCTGGGACGGAGCCCTGCTTTGGGTTCCCTGCTCAGAGGGGGAGTCTTGTTTTCTCCCTTTCCCTGTGTCTCCGCTTCCCCCACTACCCCCCTGCCCCCCGCTCTCGTGCAGGCCCGTGCATGCTGTCTCTCTCTCTCTCAAATAAATAAAATCTATACAAAAAAATAAAGCGTGCACAGTCTCATGAGGATGATGTTACAATGCAGAGTATGACTCAGTAGATGGGGGGCAGGTGTGGCAGGGCTGAGATTCTGCATCTCTAAACAACTCCCAAAGCCATTGGCCAAGCGGCTAGTCCACAGACCACAGTATGAGGAGTGGAGTCACGCTGTCACACGAAGGCGCCAACAATGTTTTAGAATATAACAGAAGAAGAAGAAATAAAGGACAAAGAGAAAGTAACCAGGTAATGAAGGAACTAGGAGGAGGCCTGGGTTTTCAGACAGTAAGTGAACAGCCAGTAACATACCACACCAGGCAAGAGCCTTCGAATTGGACATGAGGGGACGTGAGGGGCCTGTGGGCGGCAGCATCCAAGGTGCACACAACAAAAACAAGAGGACTCACACACAGATACAAGCAGTCACTGTTCTGAACATGAATTCCGTTTCAGTTCCCAGATGGATAGAGATTTTCACTCTCTCATGATTCCTCAGGTAATGAGAAAAAAACCCCTGAAGTGTGACATAAGTGGCCATCAAGAGGCATTAGTGTTTAAAGACAAAAAAAATCCTTGACTTCAAGGTGATTGTGGGGGTGGGGGAGAAGCATTTCAAATGAGCAGGTATGGGAATAGCAAATGGTGAGGCAGAATTTTCCTTCTTAAGTGGGTCAGTTGATGAACTATTCAAGTCTGTTTATAATCATCCAAATGTTCTAAGGCATGAGGGTGTAGCACAGTGTTAGGTGGACTTTAATCTTGGAAGAAAATGTCAGAAGGAATCTTCCCTGCTCTGCTTCCTTAGGCTGAGGAAAGGACTGGTGGATGGACTCTGGGAGGAGAAGTGAGCGCCTCTTCATCCTTTAGTAAAGGTGTGGAACGCTTGGGTATAATGAAAATAAGCACTAGGCAGAGAGTCCAAGTGAGTTCCAGTGCCAATCTTCCTATTAACTAGCTGTTGGACCTTGGGCAACAGCTCTCTGAATGAGTTTCCTTCTTGAGAGGATTAATCTAGGATAGCATTTTCCAAAGTGTGGCAGAATGTTAACTGAAGTTATGTGGAAAACTACTGTGTGTGATCAAATGAGGTAGACAGATATTGGGTTATATACACCTAAATATCTTTCATTAGAGGCAAACTTCTTGAGTTCTTTATATGGAGCCTCTAAATATGGAGAGCAGTATTTCCCAAACTTACTTCATTATGGAACACTTTTTGCAAGGACCATCTCAAAAGATTAATGCTCCATGAAACTTACTCTTGGAAATGGGATGCTTTTTAAATTTTTTTAAAGATTTTATTTATTTACTTGACAGATAGAGATCACAAGTAGGCAGAGAGAGAGGAGGAAGCAGGCTCCCTGCCAAGCAAAGAACCCGATGTGGGGCTCGATCCCAGACCCTGGGATCATGACCCGAGCCGAAGGCAGAGGCTTCAACCCACTGAGCCACCCAGGCACCCCGGGATGCTTTTTAAAAAAAGATGTTATTTATTTATTTGTCAGAGAGAGAAAGAGAACAAGTAGGGCGAGTGGCAGATAGAGGGAGAGGGAGGAGCAGGCTCCCCGCTGAGCAAGGAGCCTGATGTGGGACTCAATCCCAGGACCCTGGGATCATGACTTGAGCTGAAGGCAGATGCTTAACTGACTGAGCCACCCAGGTGCCCCAATGTAGATGATTTTTAAGGCTATTCTAGTTTTAATGCAGTATCATCCAAATACCAAAGTTAAATCAGAAATATCCAGAAATCTACCTACATAAAAAAAAAAAACTTAAAGAAAATAAGGTCAATATTGTTTTTAATTGGTTGCTGTTTTAACTTGATAAAGTCTGTTTTTCAAAATAACCTCTTGATCTAATTTCAAAGTTGATGTAATTTTATTATAGAATTTGATTTAAAAAAATAGAAAAGAGCACAAAATTTATAATTTTTAAGAGAGTTAGAACTGTTAATATTTTCATGGAGATCCTTCTAGAATTCAAAGTATTTCCTAAATTAACTTATTTTTTAAAAAAGATTTATTTATTTATTTGAGAAAGAGAGAGAGCATGCTTGCATGTGTGCATAGGGTGGGGAGAGGCAGAGGGAGAGGAAGAGTGAATCCCAAGCAGACTCTCCTTTGAGTCCAGGGCCCTACATGGGACTTGATCCCAAAACCTTGAGATCATGACCTGAGCCAAAATCAAGAGTCAGATGTTTAACCAACTGAGCCACCCAGTGCCCCAAATTAGCTATTATTTTTATGGCTAAGCAAATTCTTAATTTCCCATTTAGCAGGTCTCCTATTCTAGTTTGCATATGGCCCAATTTTTATAAGGACCTTCAAATATAAAATTTTTCTGATATAAGATGGAATACCGAAGCTTAAAAATATTGTAAAATGAAAGATAGCAATAAACTGCAAAGCAGAAAATTAGCTTCATCTTTACAGTCAGATACATTTTTCTTATTACAATATTCTAAGGCTGAATTCTTGTTATATCTGAACATTCCCCAAAAGTGGCATCTAATTTATTTGTATGTTTGCACCCTACCTTGTTACCAACATAATTTCTGATGACTAAGTGTCTTTAAATTGACTCCAAGAATTAAAATTCATTGGCTTAAAGATATTGAGAACCCATAGCATCTTAAATATCTCTGAGGGTAGGAAATGATCACCTTCGTTTTATAAAGTTCATCAAAATGGCAGGTTTAATCATAACACCCAAATAATAGTTTTTATATTAGGTGCTTTTATTGAAAAGGCTAGAAAAAAATTCTAGGTTTTTGTTTATAACCCTGCCTAGAAAAAATGAGGGATACACAAAATGACCTTTGGGTGGCCTTCCAACTTGTTATGAATCCTTGCATTAGAAAAACAAGTTTTTCAAGAAAGAAATAATGGTGATTCCCCCCCGCTTAAATTGTGTTTTTTGCCCTTAAAATTGTGCGGTCAGTATTCTCTGGGAAGCCTCACTTACAAAGTCACATATTGATATTTAAGGGACAAATCACAGGTTTTCTTGCCCGGAGAGGAGTTTTACTGACTTTCTATAGTTAAGAGATAACAGGAAGATTGTGTAATGCCAGTCTTCCTCTGTCAGCTGTGGGTATTTTGACTGTAAATATCAACACTTATTTTCCCTTAGTACTCTTAAAAACATAACGGTGGAATCTAAGAATTAGAGATAGTAATAGTTCAGTTGGTTTGCCATCCGCTGAGACCCCTAGAGGGCTTAAGGATGAATGATCAGGCTCTCATCGTAAGAACATCTATTTTTAATAATTGATGACGAGTATGTATTGCTGCCACTGCTCCCCACTTAATTACTTTTCTTTTTGATCAAGTACATTAATGAAAAGAGACCTAATAAATCATGTACAAAAACAGTAAAGCACTTAATTAACATGTGTTTTCCTGATTGATGGTGATAGAAAACCACAGTAGTGCTGAGTAGGCTCACAAGGGCACCTTCAACCGACATGGTACCTTGAACAAACATACGGCTGAGAGCAGACTACATGAACTCTATTCTCGTTTAAGAACTGCATGACAACTGCAGATCACAATGTTATTACAATCTTCCTTCTTCTCTCTGATTGAGAGGCTCTATGTTCTTGGCTCGGGGCATGTAAACAATACATGGGAAACAGAAACCAACAAATGCTGGGGTGGACTATTTCTAACACCAACAGCCAGCCTTTCGTGAATACTTACTGTGTTTCAGGTTCTCTGCTCTGTGTTTTAAAAACTGACTTATTTAACTCTTTGGCAATGCACTTAGCTAGTGATCATTACTATCTTCATTTTATAAGGAGAAAACCTGATATGTATAGACAGTAAGTCATGGTCCAAGTTGCTCAGCTAATAAGTAAGGTAGGCTGGTCAGCCTTAACTCCATAGCCCCATATGATTGGCTGGAAGATGTGTCATGTGCTTTCAGCTAATTTGAAATTCTGTGAGAGAATCACAAAGAACTAGAGATATCCCCAGAATGAGATCACCTGAGAACAAACAAGGGTTGAGATAACTGGGTTTTATATGCACACAATGAGACAGTGGATTATGTTGCAGGGTTAAAACACAGGAACATCTTAATTTTGGTTTTGTAAGAATGGTAGATTAGGGGGTGGAAGTCGGGGTTCTTTTTTCTTCCTCATCCTGCATTCTGTGTGTGTGTGTGTGTGTGTATGTAATATGGTTTTGCTGATTTAAAAATGAAAAACAGTGGAAGCCAATAAATAAAGCCTTCTTCTCCCTACCTCCCTCAAGAATGGACAGGTCCTATGTCACCTTAATCTGATGTTTTTCCAGAATTGGTGAAAAAAATCAGCTTCACTGTTTAAATAGGTAACTTATGTTCCCAAATCATCTTTTAGCTCTGCAGTTGAATTTGCTGATGGCTGAAAAACACTTCCCACCCTCTACCGAGGATCCCTGGCTGGCCAATCTGTTGAAAGATGTTTATGAAGACCTTCATCATTCTCCTGCTTCCAGCCAGCTACAGAGACAGAGCCAAGGAGTGAGCTCTCAGCTTGAAGTTACCTTAAACTGAGATCCAAGGCACAGTGGGGCCACTGCTCTTTCAGCGGGGACCCCACAATTGGCAGATCAGGGGAGGATCACTTTCCTCCTTCAGGAGGAGTGGCAAGGGAGAACGCGGCAGGAATCTGGTGGGTTTGGAGACTCCAAAAGGGGCCGTGCGCCAGAGACAGAAATGCTCGGTCACAGGCTGGGTGAGCACAGAGCAAGGCCAAAGACCAGTGAGACGGGAGGGATTGACTGCTTTTCCCTGAGGGCACACTGAGGAGTGGGGCTGGAGCTCTTGGCTCCTCCAGGCTGGAGATTGTGAGGCCGCCATTTTCATTCCCATCCTCCAGAGCTCTACGGAAAGAATTCAGGGAACAAAAGCTCTGAGAGTGAACCTGAGCAGATTTCTTAGCCTGGTTCATGGCAAGGTCAGTGCAGTTCGGCCTTGGGCGAAGACATTTGAGAATCATGGCAACAGGCCCTGCCCCAGAAGATCAGCAAGAACATCCAACCTAGATCAAGATCAAGATCAAGATCAAGATCAAGTTCATCGAACAATGAAAACTGCGGAACTCCAGAGCTAGGGGAAAGCAACACATAGAATTCATGGCTTTCCCCCTGTGATCCTTTAGTCTTTCAAAATTAATTTTTTTAATTTTATTTTTTCTTAGTCTAGTTAAAAAAATTTTTTTCCTCTTTCTTATTTTAACATTGTTAACTATTTTATCTTATCAATACCTTTCTAAAAATATTTCAAAATTTTCATTGTTATAGTCATATTTTATCCCTTCATTGTATTTAACCTTATTTTTTGTATACATATAGGTATTTTTCTTTAAAATTTTGGGATATAATTTCTTCTAATATATCAAAATGTACCCTAAATCTAGCTCATGGCCTTATTCTAGTCACCAGCCTGATCACATTCTTTCCTTTTTATTCTTTCCTTTTTTCTTATCTTATCAATTCCTTTTTTAGAATCTTTTAAAATTTTCATCTTTATAGTCATATTCCACCTCTTCCTCATGTTTACCCTTATTTTTTTATATATATAAGTTTTTCTTTCTTTAAAATTTTGGGAGATAGTTTCTTCTAACAGACCAAAATACACCCAAAATCAAGTGTGTGGTTCTGTTCTATTCACTGGTCTGATATAGATATATGCATATTTACATATACATATACATATGTATGTATTGGTTTATATAAGTGTATATATGTATACATATATACATACGTATATATACTTTTTCCCTTTTTCCCATTTTATTCTCCCCCTGGTTTTGGGTCTCTTCTGATTTGGTTAGTGTATATTTTTCTGGGATTGTTGCTAACCTTGTACTATTTTGTTCTCTCATTCATCTATTCTTATCTGGATAAAATGACAACGTAGAAAAACTCACCACAAAAAAAGAAAAAAGAGGCAGTATTAATGGCTAAGGACCTAATCAATACGGACATTAGTAATATGTCAGAACTAGAGTTCAGATTGATGATTATCAACATGCTAGCGGGGCTCAAAAAAAGCATGGAAGATATTAGAGAGTCCCTTTCTGGAGAAATAAAAGAACTAAAATCTAACCAAGTTGAAATTTTTAAAAAAAGCTATTAATGAGGTACAATAAAAAATGGAGGCTCTTACTGCATATATAGGATAAATGAGGCAGAAGAGAGAATTAGTGATATAGAAGACCAAATGATAGACAATAAAGAAGCCGAACAAAAGATAGACAAAGAACTACTAGACCATGAGGGGAGAATTGGAGAGATAAGTGATACCAGAAGATGAAACAATATTAGAATAATTGGGATCCCAGAAGAAAAAGAAGGGGGGGGGAGATGGTATATTGGAGCAAATTACAGCAGAGAATTTCCTTAATTTGGTGAGGGGAACAAGCATCAAAATCCAGGAGGCACAGAGAACCCCCCTCAAAACCAATAAAAATAGGTCCATACTCCATCATCTAATAGTAAAATTACAAGTCTCAGTGACAAAGAGAAAATCCTGAAAGCAGCTTGGGACAAGAGGTCTTGTAACCTACAATGGCAGAAATATTAGATTGGCAGCAGACCTATCCACAGAGACCTGGCAGGCCAGAAAGGACTGGCACGATTTATTCAGAGCACTAAATGAAAAAAATATGAGCCAAGAAAACTATATCCAGCTAGGCTGTCATTGAAAATAGAAGGAGAGATTAAAAAAAATTCCAGGAAAAACAAAAACTAACAGAATTTGTAAACACTAAACCAGTCCTACAGGAAATATTGAAAGGGGTCCTCTAAACAAAGATGGAGCCTAAAAGTAGTAGACCAGAAAGGAACAGAGACAATATACAGTAACAGTCACCTTATAGGCAATACAATGGTACTAAATTCATATCTCTCAATAGTTACCCTGAATGTAAATGGGCTAAATGCCCCAATCAAAAGACACATGATGTCAAAATGGATAAAAAATATAAGACCCATTGATATGCTGTCTACAAGAAACTCATTTTAGACCCAAAGACACCTCCAGATTTAAAGTGTGTGTGGGGGGGTAGAAAACAACTTACCATGCTAATGGACATTAAAAAAAAAAAAAAAAAAAACAACCTGGGGTGGCAATCCTTATAACAGATAAATTAGATTTTAAGCCAGACTATAATAAGAGATGAGGAAGGACACTATCCTACTCAAAGGGTCTGTCCAACAAGAAGATCTAACAATTTTAAATATCTATGCCCCTAACATCGGAGCAGCCAATTATATAAACTGATTGATAACAAAATCAAAGAAACACATCAACAATAATACGGTAACAGTAGGGGACTTTAACACCCCAATTCACTGAAATACAGATCATCCAAGCAAAAGACCAACAAGGAAACAAAGGCCTTAAATGACACAGATGACATCACAGATATATTCAGAACATTCCATCCCCAAACAACAGAATATACATTCTTCTCTAGTGCACATGGAACATTCTCCAGAATAGATCACATCCTGGGTCACAAATCAGGTCTCAACCAGTACCAAAAGATTGGGATCATTCCCTGCATATTTTAAGACCACAGTGCTTTGAAACTAGAACCCAGTCACAAGAGGAAAATTGGAAAGAACTCAAATACATAGAGGCTAAAGAGTATCTTACTAAAGAATGAATGGGTCAACCAGGAAATTAAAGAATAACTTAAAAAAATTCATGGAAATAAATGAAAATGAAAACACAACTGTTCAAAATCTTTGGGACACAGCAAAGGTGGTCCTGAGAGAAAAGTATATAGCAATACAAGCCTTTCTCAAGAAACAAGAAAGGTCTCAAGTACACAACCTAACCCTACACCTAAAGGATCTGGAGAAAGAAGAGCAAAGAAAGCCTAAACCCAGCAGGTGAAGAGAAATAATAAAGACCAGAGAAGAAACCAATGAAAAAGAAACCCAAAGAAGAGTAGAACAAATCTATGAAACTAGGAGGTGGTTCTTTGAAAGATTTAATAAGACTGATAAACCCATGGCCAGATTTATCAAAAAGAAAAGGGAAAGGACCCAAATAAATAAAATCATGAATGAAAAGGAGAGACCACAACCAATGACAAAGAAATATAAACAATCATAAGAACACATTATGAGCAACTATATGTCAGCAAATTTGACAATCTGGAAGAAATGGATGCATTCCTAGAGATGTATAGCCTACAAAAACTGAACCAGGAAGAAACAGAAAACCTGAACAGACCCATAACCAGTAAGGAGATTGAAACAGTCATCAAAAATCACCCAAGAAACAAGAGCCCAGGGCCAGATGCCTTCCCAGGGGAATTCTACCAAACATTTAAAGAAGAATTAATTCCTATTCTCCTGAAACTGTTCCACAAAATAGAAATGGAAGGAAAACTTCCAAACTCGTTTTATGAGGCCAACATTACCTAGATCCCAAAGCCAGACAAAGACCTCATCAAAAAGGAGAATTACAGACCAATATCCTTGATGAACATGGATGCAAAATTTCTCACCAAATTACTAGCCAATAGGATCCAATAGTACATTAAAAGGATTATTTACTACAACCAAGTGGGATTCATTCCTGAGCTGCAAGGTTGGTTCAACATCTGCAAATTAATCAATGTGATACATTAATAAAAGAAAGAACAAGAATCATATGATAATCTCTATAGATGCTGAAAAAGCATTTGACAAAAAGTGCAGCATTCTTTCTTGATCAAAACTCTTCACAGTGTAGGCATAGTGGGTACATACCTTAGTATCATCAAAGCCATCTATTAAAAGCCCACAGTGAATATCATTCTCAATGGGGAAAGACTGAGAGCTTTTCCCCTAAGGTCAGGAACATGGCAGGGCTGTCCACTATCACAACTGCTACTCAACATAGTACTAGAAGTCCTAGCCTCAGCAATCGGGACAACAAAAAAGGCATTTAAATCAGCAAAGAAGAAGTCAAACTTTCACTCTTTGCAGATGACATGTTACTTTATGTGGAAAACCCGAAAGACTCCATTCCAAATCTGTGAGAACTCATACAGGAATTCAATAAAGTGTCAGGATATAAAAATCAATGCACAGAAATCAGTTGCATTTCTATACACCAACAGCAAGACAGAAGAAAGAGAAATTAAGGAGTCAATGCCATTTACAATTGCACCCAATACCATTAAATACCTAGGAATAAACCTAACCAAAGAGGCAAAGAATCTGTACTCAGAAAACTATAAAGTACTCATGAAAGAAATTGAGGAAGACACAAAGAAATGGAAAAACGTTCCATCCTCATGGATTGGAAGAACAAACATTGTGAAAATGTCTATGCTACCTGAAGCAATCTACACATTTAATGTAATACCTATCAAAATACCATCAATTTAAAAAAAAAAGAGAATAAACAGTCCTAAAATTCATATGGAACCAGAAAAGACCCCGAATAACCAGAGCAATGTTGAAAAAGAAAACCAACGTTGGCAGCATCACAATTCCAGACTTCAAGTTCTATTACAAAGCTGTAATCATCGAGACAGTGTGGTACTGGCACAAAAACAGACACATAGATCATTAAAACAGAATAGGGATCCCAGAAATGGACCCTCGTCTTTATGGTCAACTAATCTTTGACAAAGCAGGAATGAATGTCCAATGGGAAAAAGACAGTCTCTTCAACAAATGGTGTTTGTTTCTTCATGCAGAAGAATGAAACTAGACCATTTCCTTACATCACACACAAAAGTCGATTTAAAATGGATGAAAGACCTCAGACCTCAGTGTAAGACAAGAATCCATCAAAATCCTTGAGGAGAACACAGGCAGCAACCTCTTTCACCTCAACTGCAGCAACTTCTTCCTAGAAACATTGCCAAAGCCAAGGGAAGCAAGGGCAAAAATGAACTACTGGGACTTCATCAATATCAAAAGCACAGCAAAGGAAACAGTCAACAAAACCAAAAGATAGCTGACAGAATGGTAGAAGGTATTTGCAAATGACATCAGATAAAGGGCTAGAATCCCAAATCTATAAAGAACTTATCAAACTCAACACCCAAAGAACAAATAATCCAATCAAGAAATGGGCAGAAGACATGAACAGACATTTCTCCAAAGAAGACATCCAATTGGCCAACAGACACATGAAAAAGTGCTCAACATCACTGGGCATCAGGGAAATACAAATCAAAACCACAGTGAGACACCACCTCACACCAGTCAGAATAGCTAAAATTAACAAGTCAGGAAACGACAGATGTTGGTGAGGATGGGGAGAAAGGAGAACCCTCCTACACTGTTGGTGGGAATGCAAGCTGGTGCAGCAACTCTGGAAAACAGTATGGTGGTTCCTCAAAAAGTTGAAAACAGAGCTACCCTATGACCCAGCAATCGCACTAGGGTATTTACCCTATAGATACAAATGGGCACAGCAATGTCCACAATAGCCAAACTATGGAAAGAGCCTAGATTTTAATCAACAGATGAATAGATAAAGAAGTGGCATATATATATATATATATTTTTTCTATATATATATATTTTTTTTCTATATATAATGGAACATTATGTAGCCATCAAAAGAAATGAAATCTTGCCATTTGCAATGACGTGGATGGAACTAGAGGGTATTACACTGAGCAAAATTAGTCAATCAGAGAAAGACAATTTATCATATGATCTCTCTGATATGAGGAATTTGAGGCAGGGTGCAGGGTCATGGGGGGTTGGGGGGGAAAATGAAACAAGATGGGATCAAGAGGGAGACAAACCATAAGAGACTCTTAATCTCACGAAACAAACTGAGGATTGCTGGGGGTTAGAGGATAGGGAGAGGGTGGCTGGGATATGGACATTGGGGAGGGAATGTGCTATGATGAGTGCTGTGAAATGTGTAAGCCTGATGATTCATAGACCTACACCCCTGGGGCAAATAATACATTATATATTAATATAAGAAATAAAATAAAGAAAGAAAGAAGTAGAGAGTGGGGGTAATTTGTTATTGGAGCTTGTCTGGCTGTTTCCTGCCACTCTGTTAGGTAGGAACACATTTTAAGAATGGTTTTGCACAAGATCCAGATTGGTAGTGAAAAACAAAAATAATTCTATCTCCTAAATATTTATGCTTTTCTTAATAAAAATGGACCAAAGCAATGCTTCGCCCTAAGAGGCTGTGTGTGAACAATGACTACCATAATTACAACAGTCAATCGGGAACTGTTGTGAGCTGTACAATCCATCATGTGTTCATGTTTTGACTGAGTATGATGTTATCATTAAATCATCCAATTTCCCAACTCACCAGGCTCTTCTCAAGTTATTTCTGTCTCTCATGTATGGCCAATCAAATCCAACCAGTCTACAATGCTGAGATATGCTGGTGGTTGCCCTGCAGTCTATACAGTTTAATCTGGCTTGAGATACTTTGCACCCCAGGATGCCATATGTAATGGTGCCTCTTATACCCTCCACAGATTGTTGGGCTCAGGGGCCTTGAGTAAGGACTGAATTCCAATCAGAGTTTATTAAGTGTCTCATTAGCCTTCATTACATGTCCACATACCTCAAACCTTATGGCTGAAAACAATAAACATTTTTTTTCTGCTTATGGTTATTATAGGTTGGGTCTCTGGACTGAGGCTCAGTTGGGTGGTCCTTCTGTTTGACTGAGCTTGGCTAGCTGGATTTTTCATGTATTGTCAGCTGATCGTGGGCTGGAGCTGGCTGGTTTGGGATAGCCTCAGCTGTGATGCCTGAGACCACTGAGACCCCTCCCCTAACAGACTCCCATCATCTGTCTGGCTCCTCTGGGCTTGTTTGTATTGTAAGAAAGGTTCCTGGGGAGCAGGAGGACAAATCCCAAAGTATAAGCCTTTTTCGAGGCTCTGCTTGCATCATGTTTGCTGATATCTCATTGACCAAATTAAGTCTTAACGACAGTCCAGAAGCAGTGTGGGGGTACAGTACCAAAGACTATGGATGAGAGATAATAACTTTTGGTTTTTGTTTCCTCGTTATAATCTACACCACAGAGCTGTGGCACTGGTCTGAGCCTACATTAGTGTGGAGGAAGGGGCAACTTTTTCTAGATGTGTCTTTAGGTGTGTCTTTTCTTAATTCATTTGCCCAGAGTGGGTACCTCTTTTTACAACTCACAGTGGTACCATATGGGCCAGCTGAGACTCTAGATTGGTGCAATATCTGTCCTATCTTACCAACTAGATGTACATGGCAAATAATATCCTCAGGGATATTTTATTCTTTTTCCTTTTTTGTAGACTCTCCAAACCAGGCAGGACCAACAATAAAGACCATTTCTTAAAATTTTTTTTATATCTTTAAGGGAAGGATCCATGTCCAATTCAAATTTGTAAACTCCATAGTCTTTAGCTTAGCATTAATTTGGGCTCAAGAATATTTGATCCAAATTGAACATTTTTATCATTCATATCAGTTACAATCTGTACCCTAGATACATGGTATTCAAAGTGGATCTGCAGACCACCTACCTGAATCAGAATCAATTGGAGTCCTTGTTAGAATGCAGATTCCTGAGGTCTGACCTCAGGTCTAATGTCTCCAAATCTCTGTTTGCGGCCAGGAAATTTAACACACCTGGGTACTGCTCATGTACATTAAAATTTAAGAATCACTGTCTTAGAGAAGTGGATTTTGCAGTGGATTGACCTCCATACAAGGTAATAAATAATTTTTACATTCTAATCACACACTCACATCCATGCAGATACACAGAGACAGATGACTAAAAAAAAAGGATTTTTGAGGTGAAAATACCCTAAGTACAATAGATCTTTTCTAATCTATTTAAGTTTCCTAAATGTTGATCAGGGACTCAGATATATTTCATGACCCAATAGTATGTGATGACTTGGCTTTTGAAAAACACAGCTTTGGGGGAAGATGCTCATAGGACCTTTATTTGAACTTTTTTTCCTTCTCCCATATATACATAGCAAATAGAAAATGCTACTTTTTCTATGCTTATAAATTCCTTTTAATAACAGTTTCCCCATGCCATTGGTTCCCAAATTCTGGCATGCATCAGAATCACCCAGAATATTTGTTAAATCACAACTTTCTGAGTCTCACCCCAAGAGTTTCTGATTCTGCAAGACTGGGGAGAGGCCAAAAGTGTGCATTTGTAACAAGTCTTCAGACTGATCCTTCTCCTTAAGGGACCAACTTTGAGAACCACTGCCCTATATACTCCAGTCTCTTTTATTTGTTCCACAAACCATAAGAAATCCCCAAGTTTCCTGGCTTATTTTTATTACCATTTGCTAACCACATTTGCACCAGTTCTTGATTTTTTTTGTTGTTGTTTTGTTTTAATTACTGCTTCCCAGTTACATTTGCTTTAGCTGGTTTCCACTCACTCAGACTTAGCTTGCATTGTGTAATGAACATATTGGATTCAGCTGGCATTTCCCTAAAGCCTGCCAAATGCACTCCAACCATTGTCTTCCTGGCATCTTTCCTACTCTGATTCTAAAACTGTGCTTTTCGTTCCTCTGTTTCTTCAGAAAGCACTAAGGTGGCCCAAGTCCCAGTCTAGTGGTGCTGTTTGTTCTGTAAAGTTAGATACTGTTGTCTCAGAGATGGCATATCAGCCCCTCAAGGATGTCATTCTGATGCAATTAATCATTTTTTCCTCCAAGGGCCTGCTGGGTCTCAGCCTGAGTCTACTGGCCTGTGTTCATTATGGTGCATCATGTTATTGGGAACATACTACCACAAGCAGAGAGCGAACCATTTTTGGAAATTTCATAGGTTTGGCGGGAATTGGACAAAATAGCAAGCTATTGGAGTGCCTTCTCTTCTCCCAATGCATAAATGTGGTTTTTGTTCTAGCCATTGTATCCAGTTTGGGCTGTGAAAAAAGAGGAAGGGGGACACAGATAAGTCTAGCTCTCCCACCACCCCTCAGTTCTGTATTATCCATGGCAAGAATGGACCAGCTCTGAATGTTTTAATATGGGGATAGGGGACTCATTCCTGTCTGAGAACCCTGCATTCTAGTCCCACCATAGCCCACTGTCCTCCCTGGTCATGATAAGCTGATTAACACCTATGTCATGAGTGCTCCAATGGAAAGATATTTGGGAATCTGATGTCATCATATGATTTCTCTCCCTCACTTGTCACCCAGATAGTCCCCAGGTCCAGAATGGTGCTATGTACGGTACTTATGGCATTGATCCTAATACTTCCCTGTAAAATGTCCAAGGTAAAAATTCTCTCTTTTATATCCTGCGATCTGTTTATCTGGGGAGCGGATGCGATCTCTGAGTTCTCATGCAAGGCTTGTGGCAGATTTTAGGTTCTTTTCTGAGAAAACTTGGATTCTGTCCAAGTCCATCTGAGGCCTATTTCCATTAAATGTAGGTTGACTTTTTATCTACATCAAAATACAAATCATGTTCTTTGATTAAAAAAAAAAAAAAAGATGTTTAAAGTGGGGTGCCTGGGCGGCTCAGTCGGTGGAGTGGCTGGCTGTTGTTTGTAGCTCAGGTCGTGATCAGGGTTGTGAGGTCAAGGCCCAAGCCAGGCTCTGTGCTTGGCGTGGAGTCTGCTTGTGGATTCTCTCTTTCTCTCTGCCCCTCCCTTCACTCATGCTCCCTCTCTCTCAGAATTAAAAACAGAAAAAAGATGTTTCCACTTTCCACACAGTCAAAGGCAAAGACCCTGGAAAAGCTTATTTTTAAACCAATTTGTAGCTTTGGCCAAAATCATGGTTGGGAAGGGTTATACTTGCAAGAGATGTTCTAGATTACCCACCACTAATAGGATCTCTTATTTCTAGCCTTGTGTTAAGTGCTAGATCCCCTAATAGCAATGCATTTGATAACACCTTGACTGCAATAGAATCTTCCTCAGGACCTCACTCCACTCCCACCTAAAAGGTAAGAGCAGTCCTTCTGGCAACCATTTTCTGTGATATGGCCTTGGCTTCCTATACCTACTCGGTTGGTCCAGACTTGTATGTGTGAGCTAGACTCTATGAAATAGAGAAACTTTTCCAGAAAATTTGGAATTAGGATTGAAATTCCAGTTTCCATCAGGACTGCTTATTTAAAAGGAGGCAATATAAATCCACGAGTGGTGGTATAATCCTGTTTTTCACCATGTGGATTGGAGAGCAGAGAATCCCAGGAGGAGGAGAGAGACACAGAAATTTTGAGAAGACAAAGAAATGATGACACAGAGATGAGAAACAGAAAAACTGCAGTTGATGTTCCAAGCCCCTCATTCTAATATATTCCCAAGGCCTTTGGGATCCATGTTATTATATCTTAGTAATAAGTGGTGGCATTTTTGCTTATATGAGTTTAGGTCCACTTGAGTCCATTTCTTTTATATGCAAAGGAGTTGTAAATAGGACTATTGCTTTCTCTGAACTACTATCTAATGTTATATCTTAATCTAAATCAGAATTTTTGCAGAAAAGAGGTCTGCATTTTGTATGGAGACATGGTTGAAGTAGCCCCCTTTGTACTACTAGTGGGGTGAAAAACAGTTACACAGACTTACATCTTTGTGTGAGTGTATTTCTGAGTGCATATAATGTCACATTTTCTTCATGAAAATGCTTAACTTCTTGTAAGTCATCTGACAAATGTTTATTGAGCACCTACTATGTGTCTGACATTATTTAAGACTTGGTTTTTTTAAAAAAATGTCATTTTTTCTATTAGGTGGTGACAGTTTTATAATTGATAATGTTTCCTTAATTATCCTGACTTTCAGAGCGCTCCCAGCTAAATATATATGCCAGTTATGGTGACAATTTTGTTTCATTATTTTATTACTGTTATGCTTTGTAGTCTTTAATTATTTCTTTATATGATTCCTAATCAATTTAACAATTTAAATTCCCTTTTGCTGGGGTGCCTGAGTGGTTCAGTAAGTTGAGCATCATACTCTCAGTTTCAGCTCAGGTCATGATCTCACAGGTTGTGAGATTGAGCCCCACATCAGGCTCCCTGCTCAGCAGGGAGTCTGTTTGAGATTCTCTCTGCACTTCCCCACTCCTTCCCACTTGAACATGTTCTCAAATAAATAAATAGATCCTTAAAAAATTCTTTTTTACTAGCCTGGATTCACATGTCTATGCATTTTTATTTTAAGTTGACTCCAAGACTTTTATGAGATTTGGGGCACAGATTATTTGGAAATCATACTAATGAAATTTGGTTCTTTTGGGGTTGGTCCTTGGAATAAAGAGGATATTAACTCAGGCATAAAGTCATGATATGGCCATGTCTCTTGCCACATAAAAGAGGTTGGAAAGACTATCAGTCAAGACAGAAAAAAGAGATCAAGAGTTAGAGATGATACAAGTAGGCATGTGGGAAAACAAAGAGGCAAAGTGGAGAATGTAGCACTAAAGTCAGCTTTCAACATTCACAGTTATTCTTTCATTTCTCCTCCAGAGATGTATTGGGTGCTTAGAAGGAGCTATGCTATGAAGGCTCCTCAAAAAGTTGAAAACAGAGCTATGCTACAATCCAGCAATTGCACTACTGGGTATTTACCCCAAAGATACAAATGTACTGATCCAAAGGGGCACGTGTACCCCAATGTTTATAGCAGCAATGTCCATAATAGCCAAACCGTGGAAAGAATAGATGTCTATCAACAGATGAATGGTTAAAGATGTGGTATATATACACAATGGAATACTATGCAGCCATCAAAAAAGGAAATCTTGCCATTTGCAATGACATGGATGGAACTAGAGGGTATTATGCTGAGTGAAATAAGTCAGTCAGATAAAGACAATATTCTATGATCTCTCTGATATGAGGAATTTGAGAAACAAGATGGAGGATCATAGAGGAAGGGAGGGAAAAATGAAACAGGATGAAACCAGAGAGGGAGGCAAACCATGAGAGACTCTTATCTCAGGAAACAAACTGAGGGCTGCTGGAGGGGAGGGGCATGAGAGGGATGGGGGTGCTGGGTGATAGACATTGGAGAGGGTGTGTGCTATGGTGACTGCTGTGAATTGTGTAAACCTGATGAATCACAGACCTGTACCCCTAAAACAAATAATACATTATAATGTTGATTTTAAAATAAATAAACAAATAAATACAAAAAAAAAAAGAAGAAGAAGGGAGTGTGCTAAGTGCTGAATATCAGAGAGAGAGTTCCCTCTTAGGGTTTATTCCATTACTGAGGGATCATCATTTAAAACCCTCTTTAACTGAATCAGGTTTAATATTGCTGATCCAGGATGTCTTTTTTCTTCCAGACTAGTTTTTGGGCTTTATTTCTGATCTATGTTGTGGGATTCTACTTTTCACCCACAAGCCTAATTAATGGCCCCGGTGGCCTCTCTCAGTCTTCACTAAGCCCTGGGTATTTACTGCATACCCCAAAGTCGGGGATAAGTCAGTATCAGGCCTCCTCCTGATGGTTTATCTCACTGAGGTCAATGATGAGTCATGAGATGGAGATGAGCACTTGATCTTGGCAGCTGGCACTGCATGTAAGCTAGCAATTTAGAGTGAAAATCCAGCTGCCCGTCCCTTGAGCTCCTTCACATTGTAACAGTGGCTGTTTACTGACAGGGGATGCAAGGCCTGTGCAGAAAGAAAGAATGGAAGATAGAAAATCACCCAATCTACATTACGAAAATTAGAGCTTTGTTACTTCTCTTCACTACATATTCTAATATGTTGATCTGGAGAGATTTTCCTTCGCTGGGTGACTGTAAATGAATTACAACAGATCCACAAAATACACTTACACCCTTTCAGAGCTCGAAGAGTGATTACAATGTACGGCAAAACAACAACAACACACACATACCCACATGCGCATCCCCTTAGCGGTGAAATTTTCTTCCAATTCAATGAAATTTGGTCCTATTTAGAAGTCATATTTTAACCCACTCTCCCATCTAAGGATGCAACATAAATATTGCTTTGGAAAGCTGAAAGGGAAGACAATCAACTAAATGCTTCTATTTTATAGAACTGAATACAATTAAAATGCTTATATATACACACAATAGCAAGCAGGACTAACCATTTGGTTTAATTACACATTCTAGATTTTTAAAAAATGTGCTTTAACTCCCAATTGGCATTCTAAAACCTGAAAGTAAACTTCCTGTGATAGTGAATGGGAGGGATTCCAGAATTCGAAGAAGCCTTTCTTGAGGGCTCATCAGTGATCACAAAGAATGCATATGCTCAGTGAACATAATTATACATTAATTTAGATGAAGACTGTCCAAAGAATGATTTCCTGAAATTCAGTGTGCCTGGCTACAGTGGGCTTGATGTTCAAAGTAGATGTATGTATAGTTTGTATAATGAATTAGGTGAGAGAGTCTATATACAGGCAACATCATTGCACTTTTTTTGTCTTTGGGAATGCTCTAATCCATGAACAAGAATGTTCCGAAGCACATTCTACAAATTCTAATGCTCAAGCCATGCAGGGTGGAGGCATAGAGTGAGCCATAGAGGGGCTTTCATCTAAGCAAAAATCTTCTCATCAAATTTTGTTCATATCAACTCTGGTTACAGGGCAATTGGTAAATCTTCTTTCAAATGTTCTCCTCATGTCTCAGAGAGATGGCAAAGATGAAGCATATAAAAGCCGGGAAGACCACAGAAGAGCTCATCAGTAAGTGGATGGTTCTAATTATCAAGATGATATTCATAAGTCAAAAACACAGACCATCTCAGCAAGCATCCTAAAATTTGAAGTTCTAAAAAGAGGGGTTTTTTGGATCATCTCTACTACTCTCCCCACCATCATCATCACTATCATCATTCTCATGCAGTCTTTTTTTTTATATGCCAGGCAACAAGTTCAGCATTTTACTCTAATAGGTAATTTAATCCTCACACATACCCTCTAAGGGAGATATTATTATTATTCTGCTTTAACAGGGGAACAAATGAAGCCTTAAAGCAGCTAACTCTATACCACTGAGGTCCAAATTCTGCCACCGTCCAGTTACTTGCCACTATAGAGACAGCAATCCTAAGTGTTCTTGATTTGGCATTCTTTTTAAGAGAGTACATTTCAAGTTCGAAGCATGCAGTCCACATTTGCTAGATGGAAGGGCAACCCTCTTCCAACGTGGAGCATGAAAGAAATATCTGGATGTGATTTAAAGATCTTTTTGCTGTTCCTGCCTAGTGAAGAAGCAGCTATTTTTATCTTATCATGACTCCTGCTTTCCAAATTTGTAAAGTGGTGCACAGACACACCAGGACACAAAATAAAAAGCTCTCTCTTTTCACCCACCCTCTGTTAACTACAGTAAAGGGTAGAGCCGATTTTCCCAGCTAGACATCAGAACAGCAGAACAACACAGAGGTTGTGACACAGATTCCGGAGCAGGACTGCCTGGATTCTTCCAGATCCTGGCTGTACCAGTTGCTACGTGTGTGATTCAAGGCAGTCACTTAATGTGACTATACATCAATTTCATTGTCTGCAGGATGGTGATAAAAATATCCTACTTCATAGGGTGGTAGCGAAGACTAAATGATATGCTACATGTAACACACTTAGAACTATGTGATAAATGTTAACTTGTATTATTATCTGACTATGACATTCATCACTGACTCACTACTAAACTGTCTCCAGGAGGTCATCGCTGGGCTTTCGCTGGCTTTAAAAGGATTGGCTTCTAACTCTGTCCCCCCATGATAATAAACGCCTTAATGGTGGGGGCCATTTATTATCTCTTTATATTTCCTGGTGCCTGGCACAATTGCCTTTTTATGGATAAGAACTCCATACTGTATCACTGCATTAAAAAAAGTGTGGGTGACAGAAAAGACCTTTTATTTTGTGCCTTGGTCTATCTTTACACTAGTTTTACAAATTTCAAAAGCTGGAGTCATGACAATATAAACATAGTTGCTGTACTTGACTAATGAAGCAGATGAAAAGGATCTTCAAGTCACATTAAAGCATCTCTTACATACTTTGCATTACCTGGAAGGAAGAGTTTTGCTTTAACCCAGTTAATGCTTGCTGCTGGTTAGTGCCTCGTATTTTCTCTTTTGTCTTTTTCTTCTCCTTCTTCTCCTTCTCCTCATTCTCTTTCCTCTTCTCCTCCCCCCCCTCCTCCAACTTCACCTCCTCCTCCTCCTCCTCCTCCTTTTTCTTCTTCTTCTTCTTCTTCCTCCTCCTCCTCCTCGTCGTCCTCCTCTTCTTCTTTTAGAGAACGGGAGGGAAAGGGGAAGGAAGGAGCAGAGGGAGAGAAAGAATCTTAAGAACACCAGGTCAAGAACACTAAATGCTAGTGACCTTACACTAGCAATGAGTCCAACTGCATGGATAGCAGACTTTGGGTATAACTGTGAGTCCTCGGGGATACGACTTAAGTTAGGTAAGAAGGTTGAGTGGCAGAGGGATGCAGTTCTTGGCCAAATCTTTTGATCGAACATCTATTATAAACCCAAGAAAGGACAAAATATAATTTCTGTAGCAACCACACAAATTAATTTGGTGTTCAGAATGTTAACCTGAATAACAAGTGCCTGGTACAAGCTTTGCAGACTGAGGTGTGTGGGGAGACAGTGTCACGCTGGCGATGGGGTCTGTCATCTCTGAAAGTCACATGATCAATAAGGTCATATCAAGCCATCCATCTAGAGGGATTGATGGAATTAAAACAGTGTTTGGAAAGGATTTCACTGGTCAGCAGCAGCAGAAAATAATAGTCATCTTGGTAAGTACCAAAGCTTTCTTCCAAGGGGCTCGAAGGTTCTATTTATACCTGGATAACATAGAAATCTCAAAGCTCTCTACTGTAAACATTCACCCTTAGGCTCATGCTAAAATAGCACTTGGTCTTTAAAAAAAATTGTGCTCTTGGAAGTCACTTCATTACAGCTACTCTTGTTTATTCTGATTATTTCCCAAGAGGGACATCATTGTTGGTGCCTATCAGTTACCTAAGAATCAAGCCTTATAGACATCACTCTTTCATCTCCGCTCTATTATCGGGCAAGCATCACCCAAGGTCACCACTTGAGCATGAGGGTATCTCTAACTTTAAGGAACTATAGGATATTAAAATCTGAACTTTATATATAAGTGCCATGAAGGGGAGAGGGGGCAATTTATTGAAGACATATACATGCCAGATTGCAGACTGCGCACTAGGTAGGTATGGGTACCTTACATACATGTCATAAAGGTTGTAGGTACATTACATCTGCATTGTGTACTACGTCAACCATCCTTACAGTTCCACAGTCAAAACTCTCAATGCGTCACTGTTGATACCTCTACTCTTCTTTTGATGCCTCTCTTCCTTTGCACCTCACAACAGATTCACCAACAAATACGATCAGCCTGACCTTCGTAATATCACTGCAATTGGACCACATGTCGGTACCTTGGTTGCCACCACTCTGGTCCCATCTGCCGTTGTCTCTCACCCAGATTGTTGCGCTGGTTTTATAACTGGTCTCCCTGCTTCCGCTCCTGCCTCACAGAAGCCTATTCTCAGTTAAGTTCCAGGGTGATCCTTTGATGTCATAGGGTAGGTCATGGCCCTCCTTGGCTGAAAACTTTCCAATGGCTTCCATCCCACTCCATGATCTGTCCCACCTAGAACCTCTTCGGCTTCATCTCCTACTCTTCTGCATGGCTCATTCTGTTTTGTGCTTTATGTAAATAGAAGCACAGATTAGTTATTTTGTGTGTGTGTGGCTCCTTTCTTTCAATATTACAGTACTTAAGAGATAGTGGTATTATCTCAGGGTTAGACAAACAGACTAATAGCACAAAAGAGAAGGGCTGGAATTGTGCCCACGTATACATGAAAGAGATGAAAAGATACATGAAAAGATGAAAAGAGATGAAAGATACATGAAAAGAGAGGGTCTAGAAATGGCTTGCATAAACAAGAGTTGGCATGGGAGATCAGTGAGTAAATAACCCATCTCTTCAATAACTAACACTGGAACAAATAGCTATCCCTATGGAAAAAATGAATTTGTATCTCCATTTTCTATCATAAACAAAATTACATGTGGATATGAGACTCAAAGGCAAACAGAAAATTAAAACTTAAAGACAAAATATAAGAGGAAAGCATTACAACTTCTGGGTGGGGAGGATTTCTTTAAAAAGATGACAAATACTCAAGCAAAGGAAATACATACTAAATTTAAGTGCATTACAATTAAGAATTCCTATTCAATAAAGAGACCATCAAAGGTAAAAGATAAGGCACAAATAGGGAGAAGATATTTGCAACACATATGACTGGCAAGGGATTAATATCCAGAATATAAAGAAAGCCCCACAAATCAATGGAAAAAAAAAAAAAGGAAAAACATGCAGGCACTTCAGAAGAAAAGATATATGAATGAAAAATATCCATAATCGGGGCACCTGGGTGGCTCAGTGGGTTAAGCCTCTGCTTTTGGCTCAGGTCATGATCTCAGAGTCCTGAGGGCTCTCTGCTCAGCAGGGATCCTGCTTCCCCCTCTCTCTCTGCCTGCCTCTCTGCCTACCTGTGATCTTTCTCTCTGTCAAATAAATAAGTAAAATCTTTAAAAAAAGAGAAAAAGAAAACATCTGTAATCCCATTAATAATCTGGGGATGTTAATTAAGGGTACAATGACATGGCATTTTAAGCCTACCAGGTGAACAAAAATTAAGATGTCTGACAAAGATGATTATTGTCAGGATATGGAGAACCAAACACTTCTTGAGCTATTAGTAGATATAAAAATTGGTTCCATCATGGGGCGCCTGGGTGGCTCAGTGGGTTAAGCCTCTGCCTTCAGCTCAGGTCATGGTCTCAGGGTCCTGGGATCGAGCCCCGCATCAGGCTCTCTGCTCAGCATGGA
Source organism: Mustela lutreola (assembly GCF_030435805.1). Lineage (NCBI taxonomy): Eukaryota > Metazoa > Chordata > Mammalia > Carnivora > Mustelidae > Mustela > Mustela lutreola. The sequence goes on from NC_081308.1 coordinate 10,542,493, forward strand.
GCCTGCTTCCCCTTCTCTCTTTGCCTGCCTCTCTGCCTACTTGTGATCTCTCTCTCTGTCAAATAAATAAATAAACTCTTTAAAAAAAATGGTTCCATCACTTTGGAAAAGAACGTGGCATCACCTCGTAAAGAAAAATATGTGTATTCTTATCACCCAACAGTTTGGCCCCCAGGCCTGTACCCTAGACTCTTTCCTATCTGACCCTAGGAACACATGAAAAATATTCTAGGTAGAACATCTGTAATAGCAAGAGAATTGAAACACTACTACTAATATTGACTGGAGGATGGAGGAAAAAACTATAATATACTAATAAACTGGAGCAGGGCACAACAGAATGCCTTATCTCTGCTTCCATTTAAATAAAATGCATTAGCATATTAAGAAGAGCAGGCAAAATGAAATACAGTTATATGCATCAATAATGGGTAACTGTTAAATTAACATTGACTAAAAAAGCAAGTCACCGAAGAGTGCATGCAATGTAATTCTGTTCATAAAATGTCCCAAGGCATGTGAAGTAAAATAAAATTTTGTTTAGAAATGCATAAAAATTCTGGTGAAAACATCCAACAAAGGAAAGGAAGGATGAACACAAAATTCAGAATAGTAGTTACCTGGTGGGGGGCAGTGGGTGGGATACAAAAGTGTTCAGGCAGGGGCAGCTGGGGAACGTCAGACGCTTGGGTAGTACTCTCTTTCTTATGAATGGTTGAAGGGTACATGGATTAATTGATTGTTATTTAAACCTTATATACTCTATACTCTTTCATGCCTATGATGTATTAATATAAATATTGCACCCATGAGTTCTACTACTGTGCTTTCCAGTATGGTAGTCCCTAGACATGCATGCCTATTTGAAATCAAATTATTTAAAATTAAATAAGATTAAACATTCAATTCCTCAGTCATACTGCCATGGTTCAAATGCTCAGCAGCCCTATGTGGCTGCTGGCTACCATATTGGACATTGCAGATCATTGGGCAACACTGTTTTAGAACATTTTTACCTCCTTAGCATGAGATACTGTTTTTATCCACTTTTTATAAAATCAGACAATTCAATGACTCTCTGAAAAAAAAAAGTCTCCATAATTCTGTCAATAACAGCAGTAGGAGATGAAGCAAAGATTTACTTCCTATGGATTTTGTTGATCCTCTTGGTTAAAGAATATTCCATTAACAAATTTGTCAGACTTCATATTCCAGTTCACTTAACTCATCAAATGCCAGCATGAGCCTGATTACTATTCCGCTTCAGGAAGTCAAAGACAGTTTCCATGCAGCTTCTTGTACCAACAAGGTCGTGAGCAGAATTTCATCTGCCAAAAAATTTCATTGTGTGAAGATTTCCAAAGCTATATATCCTCCAAGGTAGAATTTGGAAGTGGAAAATGGCCTTCTAGAATGAGAAGGTACCATAGAGAAAAGAGAAGGTCTCTGCCCTCCTCCCCCCTTTTTTCCAGAGCCTTCCCAAGGCAGGTGTTGCTATCTGAGAGTTTCAGTTTCTAGTACTCCAAGTGCGTGTTTTATTCTGTGTGTTAGAGGATCAAATACATGGGTGTATTTCTCTGTTTCCCTTGTCTTCACTGAGCAGAATCTGGCCTTGGGCTCTGGCGTCCTTTCTTTCTTTTCTATCTCACACACACTTGGATGTTCTAAACCCTGGCCTCATATTCCTAATACAGTTTCTGTAAGGGTGGTACAAATTTGAAAGTGGGGTTAGGAATTAGGGGAAAGATAAGCTCTCCCTGTGTACTTGGATCTAAGCCATGGACTCTTATCCAGTTGTCTAGAAAGCTCTGCATTGGAGTTTTAGGCACAAACTCACTCAAAGAAAGAAAAAAAAAGATGTCTTTTTTGTCTTGTCATTGTCCCTTGGGGGAATGGTGACTTTGGGGGCTTCAAGGAGAAGAGAGGAACTGAACAAAACTCAGATTCAGGTGATGCTTTCTCCTTTGCTCAAAAGTCCATTTAATGGCACTTAAAGCCCCAACATAACCCCTGGAGAACCTAGCTGAGGATTCATGATTCAGAGTTGAACAGGGAGTTGGAAAAGTAGTAGTCTGCAACAGCAGCCTGCTGTTAGCTGTAGTCCAGCTCTGCTGGGAGCCAACATTCCTCCTTAAATGAGTGTTTCCCTCACCTTATGGGTGGTCATCTCCCCATCAATGCCACATGCAACAAGTTACCTTCTGTCCTCGCTCAGGGCACTCAGGACATGCCTGTCCATCTTGGCAATGTTACATCTGAAAGCCATGAACGTTTGCCTGGTCTGTAGTCCTGAATCCTTGAAGAGAAAAGTCATCTCTAAAGACCCCATTTTAATAGTTACAGTGTACTTCTAAAGAAGACTTATTTCATCTGATTGCTCTAACACAGATGGTTGACCCCAGCGTAATGAGTGCCCCTAAATTCATCACAGATATTCATAGAAGTTACAAGAATTATCATAAAATAATCTCCCATTTACCAATCAAAGTAATCTTAATTCCAGACTCAGCAAAGAGGTCTACTTCCTTCTCTTTTACTAGTAAGTCTAGGTTTGTTTCTCTTCTCCTAATTATTCATTTTGTATTTATTCATTCATTCTTTTATTTGATAACATTCATTGTAAAAGTCACTGATTTCAAATCTGTGGCTTGTGGGCACTCAGGAATTCTAGGTACTATGCAAAAGGATCCTTTAATCCTTCTGTTCAGCAAGTACAGGCTGCCTAATGAATAAAAATAAGTCTTCCTATATATGGGCCTCGGGCTTCCTATATATGGAGTGCTATTTTTAAATGTCTGCAGGTGTTGTGATTAATAAGATACAATGAATTCTGGAACACTGAAAAGAAATTAAAAATAAATAAATTAATTAATATGCCACAGATTATCAAATCAGAAGAACTGGCATTGAGAAAGCTTTTCTCTTACTTAAGCATAGTCATAGCCGCTGAACTGAAGCACTCTCACCCTTGGTTTGAAATTAGTCTGCCTAATAAATTACTAGGGGGGAAGGATGGAGCCTGGACTTGTGAAGCCTGCGTGGAGTTCTAAGAGACTTGTATCGAATAGTGGAAGGGGACATAGATTCCTGATTGGACATTTGAGCAGAGACAGATGAGCATGCTTCCTTGCTAAGGTGGTGGGAATGGGGTTTGTTGGCATTTGGAAAAGAATTTATCCTCCTAAGAACTGGAAATAAAGAAGATCCCCAACCAGCAAAGTTGTAGAAGCTCTACAAGTGTCTCAATAAAAGTCATTTTGAAAGAAAAAAAAATCACTTAAAACTGTGTTTGAGGGGCGCCTGGGTGGCTCAGTGGGTTAAGCTGCTGCCTTCGGCTCAGGTCATGATCTCAGGGTTCTGGGATCGAGTCCCGCATCGGGCTCTCTGCTCAGCAGGGAGCCTGCTTCCTCCTCTCTCTCTCTCTCTGCCTGCCTCTCTGCCTACTTGTGATTTCTCTCTGTCAAATAAATAAATAAAATCCTTAAAAAAAAAACTGTGTTTGAAACTAAAGTCCTTTTGCCCTTGTGTAAAATATTATCTCAACCAACTAACACCAGAAACGTAGATAAAATTATAGGATGATTTGGAGATTTTTCTGATGGAATAAAAAGGTCTTCAAACTCATAGTGTTAGGAAACTCTAGTCTAAGTCACTCAGAGTTGGGTCCTCTCACTGTGAGTTAATGTCTGCCAACAGATTTTCCAAATCCTTGAGCAATAGGACCCACTGCTGATCAGTGACTACATTGAATACTGCTGGAAAAGAAGGTGAGACAGATATCTGGGCTGTTAACAAAGGCAAATGAACAAAACCCTCTCACAAGCAAAGAAAAAAAAATGCTTTTGCTTATCCAGAGTGATTTGTTCCCTTCCTCTTTTTGAAAAACCCCATAATGCCATAATTTCTTTCCAAACATAAGAAAATAATAGCACCTAGAGGGAACATGGAGGAGAAGTCAGGAGATCCCAGATCACCCAAGCATTCCTCTGTCCTGCTTTTGTCTTCCCAGGTGTTCCTCGATGGAGACAGTGACCAGCATCCTCACCTTTCAAACAATCGTCTGCTGCTTCTCATGTTCCTCATCTGCCTGGGATTCAAGCTGTTGGAGGACGGGTGGCCAGCTAGGAGTCCTGCTAGGTCTGCACGTGCATCGTGCCGGTCTCTCCGCAGTTCGCTTAAATAGCCAACATCATCTCTACTTCAGTCAGCCGCAACCCAAGTCCAGGGCTCAGCGTGGGGATGAAAACTGGGGATGCACCTGGGCTCCAGTCCCAAGGTCAACAGATGAGATGTGATGTGATGACTAATTCACTTCTGGTGATTTTTTTTTTTTTTTTTTTTTTTTACAAATTCACTGGAAAAACAGTCAAAAGTATCTTTTGCTTCAACTTTGAACAGCAGGGACACATAATTCTCCAAAAATAAATCCTTCTGTATAACAAGCTCCTTTAGGTCAATTACACGTCCACACTCTGTACTTTAGATTTTGGTTCATTAGCTTGCAAAATGCATGTTCTTGGTAACAACCGGGGCGGCGAGGGTGAATCAGAGTATCTTCATGGCTGGATGAAACAAAGGAACAATGAAAATCCTGTGCCCCTGATGCGAAATCAGCAGTATCAGCTTGCTGTGGGAAAAAACACACCTTGGTATAAGGGGGTGGGGAGAAGGTAGAGAAGTGGAAGGAAAGTATGGGGGAAAGAATCAAACCTTATTACCTTCTATTGCCTATAGTGGCTTTGGTGGGCATTTTAGAAGGCTAGTTTATTATACTACCAAATTGGCATAATGATGGCCAGCTTCAGCACAGAGCACACACTCTGCACATAATAAGTACCCAATAAATATTTATTAATGCCATCTGACCAATTGGAGACCAATTTAGAAGTCTGCTTCTGTCTTCGTTGCCAGTTTGCCTCTTCCGGATTCCAGCTCTCAGAATTCCTTTAACTAGGCTCAAGACCAAGATTATAGCTGGAATTACTATAAAACTTGCTCGTTTTGCCCGAGTATTATGCTTGGAAAATACTATCTTTCCTGGGGGAAATACACCACAAATAGCTTTGCTCATTTCCCCCTCATGTTTTATTTTTTAAAATATTAATTATAAGGAATATAAAAAAACTGTCTTCATTTAAACATTACTTTATTGTGTGTGTGAGAGAGAGCGAGAGAGGGAGAGAGAGCATAAGCAGGGAAGAAAGGGAGAAGCAGGTTCCCCACTGAGCTGAGCAAGGAGCCCAAAGTGGGGCTCGATCCCAGGATCCTTGGATCATGACCTGAGCCAAGGGCAGATGCTTAATCGATTGAGTCTCTCAGGCGTCCCTTACCTACGCTTCATAATGATATTTTACCACCTACGGTCATAAAAGGAGGGTCACACATTCTCCTGGAACTTGGCAGTCTTATTCACTGCTATTACCGGAGCCATTTTAGTTCTTCCTTGTTTAGGTTTAGGGAAGTCTGGTCCTAAAAGACTAATAAATCAACTCTCAGTACACATCTAAAAATATTGAAATTCAGCTTTGTGATAATTGTAAATTGCTAATTGGCCGTTCCTACACTTTCGAGTGCATCTGAATCCTTTGGAAAAGCTTGTTAAGATACAGATTCCGGTGCCTGCCCCCCCGAGATCTGACTTAGGAGGGGTTGCCTGAGCATGGGGATTTCTAACAAGCTCTCCCGGTGATGCTGAAGCTGCTGTTCCGCAGGCCACACTTTGAGGAGTGCTATTCTAATGACCCGGATGAGTTAATGAAGCCATTTAAAATGCCCGACATCCTCCTGGAGGATTAGGTATGGGTGCAAGTAATCCTGCCTAATAAGTGAAGATGGATGGCCATACTTGGGCATCTGAAGACTTCTGCTCTGGTTATACCAGAAATAGTACATTTTGAGGCCAGCCCCAGTATGACAAATGTGTTGTCATTTTGCTGATCACCATGACTCATGCCTACCGATTCTGGGGTTAAGGCCAGCCTGAGAAGTATATGTGCGTCAGGGGGAAATCCTGTCTCTCTACTTTGGGAAATACCAGGTCAAATGACATTTGAGGTCATTCCAGTAAAACGATGGAAAAGGGAGAAATCACCCAAGCAGATCCTGTTCCCATCTATGATAGCAGTTTAAAATACCACGGTCCGAGGGGCATGAGTGAATTTGTCTCCTTGGGAAGCAAAAGGGGTTGACAGAAAACAGGAATGGATGCATTTTCAGTTAATTCACGCCAGCTCTTCTGCACACTTGAATCCTGTAGGAGCTTATTGTACAGAAGAGCAGGTTCTCACCAAATCGGGAGGCATTCAAAGGGGAAGAGGTGTCCTTGAGTGTCATCGAGATGCGTTCCCATCCTCTGCAGTCCTCATGCTCTTAATGCTCCATTTATTTGCTGTGCTGTTTATGGGACCAACAGAAAGCATATTCCCTAAGGAAAATACTAAAATTCAATTCAAGGTATGGAGTCTTCCTCTGCTGGGCTTATCTCACATAGCATAACACCCGAGGTGCATTCAAGTTATCACAAATGGTAAGATTTAACTCTTTTTATGACTGAGTAGTAGTCCATTATATATGTAGACTACATCTTCCTTATCCAGTCTGCTGTCGATGTATGCTCAGGTTGTTTCCCTATCTCGGCTATTGTAAATAATGCCACCACAAACATAGAGGTGCCTAGGTCTTTCCATATCACTGTTTCTATTACCTTTGGGTAACTGCCCAGCAGTGGAACAGCTGGATCTGATGGTATTCCTAGTTTTAGTTTTTTGAGGAACCTCCATACTGTTTTCCGTTCTGACAGGTGTGAGGTGATCTTTCATTTGCATTTCCCTCGTGATGAGTGACGTTGGGCATCTTTTCATACTGTATGATTTCATTTACATATGGAATTCAAAAAAAAAAACCCCAACCAAAACAAATGAACAAACAAACCACACAACAACAAAAAAGAAGGGAACAGGCTCATAAATACAGAGAACAAACTGGTAGTTGCCAAAGGGGAGGCGAGGTGGGAAGATGGGGGAGATGGGGGAGGGGTTAAGAGGTACAAACTCCCAGTTATAAAAATAAATAAATACCGCATAGGGACTATAGCCAGTCATATTGTAATACACCAATTGTACTGAACATTCTGTCATGCACGGAATGTTGAATCACTGTGTTGTACGCCTGAAACTAATTTAATATTATACGTCAACTATACTTCAATTAAATTGGGGGGAAAAATTTATCCTGTCCTCCCACTAATCACAACTAAAAACCCTAGATGCAATACAGAAAGGAACTATCTGAGGATGGCAAATAAACACTTGGAAGTATGTTCAACATCATTAGTCACGAAGAAAATGTAAATTAAAACTGCAATATGATATGACTTCACAGCTATCAGAATGGTTTATCTAATCACCTGATAATAGCAGGTGCTGGTGAGAACACAGAGCTCTCCTACATTCCCGACGGCATCAGGAACAGTCATTCGAGGAAACAGCTTCACAGTTTCAGGTAAACAAACTACCAGATAAACTAACATTCCTACGTGATTATCCAAAAGAAATGAAAGCCTACATTTGCACGCAAAGCCGTACATGAATTTTTATAAAAAACTTAAAGCAAAAAAAATATTTTTCAACAGACGAATGAATGAACAACACATTGTGATCCTGGGGCACCTGGGTGGCTCAGTCAGTGAAGCATCTGCCTTCCGCTCAGGTCAGGATCTCACGGTCCTGCGATGGAGCCCCACTTTGGGCTCCATGCTCAGTGGGGAGGCTGCTTCTCCCTCTGCATCTACCCCTCCCCTTGCTCGTGTTCTCTTGCCCCCTCACTCACTCTCTCTCCGGCTCTCAAATAAATACATAAATAAAAACACAAAATCTGAAAAAAATGAATTGTGATCCATACAATGGAGTGGTACTCAGTAATAGAAAGGAATAAACTAAGTACATATGAACAACCTAGACGAATCTCAAATCCATTGTGGCAAATGAGAGAAACCGGTCTAAGAATCTGCGTACTGCATAATGCCATTTATGAGACATTCTGAAAAAATAAAACTGTGGAGTGATTAGAGGCTTGTCAGGGAAACAGGTGGGTAAGGGGTTGACTATAAACGAAGAGCACGAGGGAATTTGGGGGAGTTTTTGTGCTTTAATCCAGAGTGTGGTAGTGGTTACACGATTCCATGCATTTGTCAAAGGTCCTAGAACTTGACACCGAAACAAAAGTGAATTTTACTGTATCAGCTAAAGCTGAGCATACATATAATGTAGGCCTCAGCCATTCTAGTCTTGGTTTATATCCCAAAGAAGTGCACACGTCGGTTCACTAAAACACATGCATGAAAATGTAGTGATACTCTTCTCAACAGTCCCAAACCAAAAAATACCAAAATGTCCATCAAAACAGAATAGATAAAGTGTGCTCTGTCAGTACGATGGAATCTACATGGGAATTAATAAACTGCAACTACACAATAATATGGTCTACTCTCACAAACAAGGTAGAATTATTAAGAAGCCAAATGTAAAAGTGTACATACTAGATGATTTCATTTATATGAAATTCAAAAGCAGGCAAAAGCTAATTAAGGTATTGTAAGTCAGGGTAGCATTTACTCTTGGTGGCCTAATAACTGAAAGTGAAAAAAGACACCCCGTTGGGGTGCTGGTAATGTTCTATTTTTGATCTGGGTGCTGTTGATCTGGGTGCATTCTGTTTGGGAAAATTTATCAGACCGTAACCTTATGTAACTTCAGGATGCTTTATGTATATTTCAATATAATGTGAATGTGGGTAGATTTGTCTAGGGAGAGTTTCCACAGCTTTCAGCAGTTTTGCAAAGGAGTTCCTGCCTCAAAACTAATCACAACCATTGAATCAGAACACAGAGAGCAGATCTCAAATGGCATGAGGATGGTGGCTTGACCAGTAAACGTTATTCTGGATTTGTACATTGAACTGGTCAGTCTTGCTCTACTTAAAGAAATGGGTGGTCATATGACACTCCCCGCCCCTGGCTACCTGTAAGAAAGCTGTTCTGTGTTTTCCCAGGACTGTAGGCTTTCCCAGGACGAGGCACGTTCACTGCTAAAGCTGGCAAAGTCCTGGACAGACTCAAATAGAAGTGGAAGGGACCCCTGTTCTGCTTCTTTTCAGAAAAGGACAAATCTTCAAAGTCACGTGTCATTGGAGTTGTTGGCCTTTGGGAATCACCTGCTCCCACAGAAGCACCCAGATGTGTTTCACGGGAAAACTGAATGGAATTCCCAACAGTTCCTGTATTTGAAGAAAACAAATCTGCATCAGGGCAGCATTAAGAAATTCTCGGGGTTCTGAGGGTGAGGACCATCATAGCAGCTGGCTTTTAACCGACCCACTCTATGATGCCTCCTTGCCCCTTCCATGCAAGGTGCAGGGACCTGGTTTCCTGTGGCTCCCCTGTGGGCTGCAGGATCTGTAGCACTTTCAGGACAAGTGATTAGATGAGTGTCTTTCAGAGTCCTTGCTGGTGGACCAGATTTAACCAAGACGATCATGTGTTTCCGTACAATGAGTTCCAGAATACCCAGGGAGAAGGCCCAAATGGCCTAGGAGCCTTTGAGAGTTTTCAGTGTAAGATGGTTTCTCTCTCTAAGGTTGTGTGGCAATTGATGTTTTCATTTTTATATTTGGTGAACACCACTTAAAAATATTCAGTATGATATAATCGAAACTTGTCCACCCCCTTTTCATAGGTGGTAGCTTTGCCTTAGGTAATTGTCAAGCTTTTTGCACTTGTGCTTAACAAATAGCCTCAGCATGGAGTAGAGGAACAGATGAAGTGTCTCGATTCTCCAGACATTGCAGAAACTCAATGTAGGCTAGTGGACAAGATGTCTTACTTTCTAACATGGTTTTAAATTCGCTCCAGAGGAATGCATCTATACATTCATTTTGGTTAGGCGATACAGGGTTCTACTCTAGCTTCTAGAAAAGCCACTGTGATTGGTATGAGAGCTAGAAAAGGGGAAGGGAGAGAGACAGGGCGGGGTGGGGGGGAGAGAAGAGAGAACAAGAGAGAGAGGGAGAGAAAGAAAGAAAGAAAGGAAATGCTCTTGATAACAAGTTTATTAAATGTAGAGGACTTATGAAATTTCTTATATATTCTATATATAGGGAGATGTAGATATATGACATTTATGTCTATCTGTATCTATATCTACACTATCATTACACATGTATACATGATGATATTTATATGTGCACATTATATCCTTATTTAATGCTCTCAACAAACTTTGAGTGTATTATCTGTTTCATAGAAAGAATCTGAGATTGAGAGAGGAGTAATTTGCCTTAAGCATGCACAGAAAACAGAAGAGAAAGGATTTGAACCCTGTTCTTCTTGAAGCCTAGTGATACCTCAGGGGCTTTGTGACCACTCTGGGCCTGGGAAATAAAGCAGTCAATTTTTATGAAGGAGAACTTGAGCAGTCTCAGGATAATTTTGTTTCAGGTCATCCAAGAGAACTATTAAAAAAATCCCACATTTTAAAGGCAGAAGTTCGTGAGCCTTTAGGTTCACAGCAGTGAAGAATGCCATGTATTTGAGGGAAGAAGAAATAACCCAGCATGAGGGAAATGGAAGGTCTCTACAGGGCAGTCGTCAGGGGGAAATGGATGCTCAGATTGTCGGGGATGAGAGAAGTTCTTGAACCCTAGATGAGGCATGTTGGCTCAGGTGACCCCGAATTCTACCTCAGCATCAAGGGAGGTGACAGAAACCTAAATGAAGCCATTTTTATCATCTGTTCATGGCACAATACACCTGGTGTCCTGAGTTTCAAGTCCTTGAAATGACAGGCTTCTCCGAGATCAGCCAGATGAGTGCTGAGTAAATCCCACTTATGAGGACTGACCTCAGACGAAACAGCTCAGGTCATTTCGGAACACCCTGATGCATTTCTCCTCTATTTTCAATGCATTTGTCATTACTTTCCGTCCTTGGGGTGATTGTGTAAACACAGTTATCTCAGCTCTAAGGCAAGTGGACGGACCGATAGACGGGCATTTGCCTCCTAATCTTAGAAGTTGGTCGTTTAGCTGGTCCGACGTTCCAACATTATCTTTGTGCTTGCACCAAATTATCATCAATCCAGCGTATTTCCCAGGAAATTCAAACTGCTTTCTGGATTCTTGATGAATCCTCACGATATGTGCCTGTGGGACCCACTGTCACATGTCAGGCCCATTTTACATATGGAGGATTTGAGCAGCTTGATCAAAGACAGTCACATCATCACAGGAATGAGAGTCCAGCCCAACCGTGACCCTGAACCTGCTGGTTCTGGCTATCCCTCTCCTCTGGACAGAAGGTGGCTCCTCTAAGTTTCTACTCCGGTGCTGGTCTTCGGCTGGTTACTAGGCAACTTGAGCTATCAGCTTGGGCGCAAAACCCCAGAACATCAAAGTCCTAGAAGAACGAGGCAAATCTTCTCATCGTATGCATGTGAAATTGAAGCTAGCATCACGCCATGTCAGGCGGCCCTGGCTGGGAAAAAAATGACAAGCTTCCAAGGGCAACCAAACACTGCATTTTGATGGATCGGGTTCATCTGAGACTGCTAATCATTCCAGGTGTCCTAGAGCACAGAAGAGGAAAACCGAAGACAGCTGCTCTCCCGACAGAGTCTGAGCTTCAGCAAATAAATACTTGCTCCCCAGGAAAAGATGTAAGGAAGATGCTGAGGGGTCAGGATGGAAGAGGGAAGTCATCCGATAACCGGGGCGACTTAATCTTAGCTCTTCTGAGCGGGCATGGTGATTTCAAAACAGGAGAGCAAAAAGGGAAAGGTGAAGAGAGAAAATTACCCCAGCTACTTATTTGCAAAGCATGAAAAAGAATTCCTCCTAAGTGCGAGAGGCTGTGTAGTCATCTAGCATTCTCCCGGCGTGGGTCCTTGTGGGCCTGGGCATGTGAAGCGGGTTTTGTTCCAGAGGACAGAGAAGGGTGTGAGATGGGCTCCTGGGCTTTGCAAACCATAGCAGAGCCGCACGCCTCCCACACAGTCCCGAGACGGGGCGAGGGGAGCGGCGGATTGAGGATCCAGCTGCCAAGCAGAAGATCTGTCTCTGGGTAACGGGGGACATTTTGACCGGAGCTGAAAGGCAAGAAGTTCACATTGTTTTCGTTTTTAAAAAGGTCGCAGCTGTTAGCAAAAATGGTGTGGGTTGCTCGGTCCTCGAGAAGTACTTTGCGCCCTGCCCCGCATGCTCCTTGACCCACGCCTGCCACCAGCCTCCCAGCGAGACCGGGCTCTGTCAGACTGTGTCCCTTCAAAACCTTCTGAATCCACGCAGGATCTGCTCAGGGAGGTGCTCTGTCCCAGCAGCGGCCTCCCATGGGACAGACAGCAGGGGGGATCGCACAGGAAGCAAAACTCCCAGGTAAACACTAGTCAACAGCTCGTGCTCTCTCAGGGAAGAGATGTCACTGTTTTCCTTCCTAGCTAATGCAAAACACTTTAAAAAGAAAAGAATTTACGTGAATCGTGGAAGAAAGTCACATGATAGGAAGGCTTCTTAGAAAACCTAATTGGTGCAATTAAAAAAGTAAATTATTGGATTACAAGGAGAATAATTGAATAATGTACAAGTTACCAGGAAAAATATTTTAAAAACAATTCATTTACTAGTAGAAACCAGATGAAAATGGAAATGGTGGGGGATCACACAAACATCCTGTTAACAATGGAGCCAAAGCTACAGAATAGATAGGAACAAATTTAACAAAGAAAGTGTAAGATCTATTTGAGAGCTATAAATGTCATTGAGGTTCATAAAACAAGACCCCCCAAAATGTAGAGATATATCATGCTCCTAGATAGAAAGTCTTAATAGAGTAAATATATTAATCCTTTTCAAATAATACATAAATTTCATGTAATTTCCATCAGAAACACAATGGACTTTTTTTTTTTTTAATTTTTGGACTTTGTTTTTAAATGGAAAATGATGACTTACAAAAATACAAGAAAACAAAGTATGCAAAATTGCCAAGAATGTTTTTGAAAAGGTAGAAAACAAGGAGGGGTTTATCCTCTCTTATTAAAATTAAAAACTACTGTGTTCCAGAATCTTTGTCATAGCGTCTGCTTCTGGGGAGCCCAACATGACACAGTTATGATCAGTCTGTCACTCAACTATATATTAATGGGGATGTCAGAATTCAACTGCAACAGTGAGGTTTTTATCCAGATAAAAGAGCATACAAAGGAAGCGGGTTTAAGGTTTCTAAAGCTTCACGTTGCAGCCAGTCGGGTCTCAGGTGGGCTATGGATCCAGAAAGCTGTCCTGGTGATCCGTTTCCCATTGTCTTATGTCTTTGGGCTTTGCTTTTTAAACATTCGCCTTTGTGACCTGGTCCTCTTTCTTGGCGGGATCATTTGGCTTGTTTCTCATCCGGCACAATTCCTTCCTGTTTTGCTTGTGATTCTGTTGCTTGGCGCCCCTCCCAGTGCTTTGTTCTGGCTTGGCCACCTTTATGCTCCACTTGGCTTGGGCCCAAGATCCAGCCCTTTTTCTCCCTTGCTCCATCCTTGCAGGTGGTCCCAGAATTCCAGATTTAGTCATAGCCTCATTTGCAATTATACTATCCCCTCCCCGGAGAACACTCCCTCCAGTGGATTATGACAAGTGGCTAGGCTCTGAATGATCTGGAGTCTGCGGCCATGTCTCATTTATCTGCTAGGCATTGAGACTGTGCTTGTATTAGTTTGTTAGGGCTGCTGCAACAAAGTGCCATAGTCTAAGGGGCTTAAACCACAAAAGTGTATTTCCCTGCTGTTCTGAAACCCAGAAGTCCAAGATCAAGGTGTCAGCAGGGCGGGTTTGTGCTGAGGGCCTCTGTCCTTGGCTTGTAGACGGTCATCTTCTCCCTGTGTCTTCACATTGTCTTTCCTTTGTGCATGTCCGTGCCCTAATCTCCTCTTCTTACAAGAACACCAGTCCTTCTGGACGACGGCCAACCCCAATGATCTCACTCAACCCGAATTCCTTAATTACGTCTTTAAAAACCTCGTTTCCAATACAGTCACATTCTGAGATACTAGGGAGCAGGACTTCACCATATGAATTTTCTGGGGACACAATTCTGCTCCTAACAATAGTCAAGCAATCTGGGTTCAAATAGGCATTCACCTCCTCCTGGCTGAGGGATTTTTGAGTAAGTTCTTTTATTTCTTTGGGCCTCAGTTACCCTCTCCATAAAATGGAGAAAGTAAGTATCTGTCTCATAGGACTATGTGAGGATTAAATTAAATAATATATGTAAAGTGTCTGATTCACAGTAAACACTCAGTAAAGGTTAGGTCTTTTTTGTATCTTTGGGGCCCCCTCACCAACACCAAATTCACTATGAATACACGTAAGATTTTGTATACATAAAAATATGCAAATGTGAGATTTTTTATTCAGTTGTTCATTTGCCCAACAAGTATTTATTGAGCACATGTCATATATAGTAGATTCTCATTATTTGCAGCAATGATGTTCTATAAAGTCACCATGAATACTGACTTAGCAAATACTGAAACATCGCTCCTAGGAAAATACAGGGTTAGGTTCCTGAGAGTCTCTGACCATAACATTTTTGTTAACTGACCAATACATAACTTTGTCTTGTGTATATTTCTGTTTCAGTATATATTGTTGGTTCGCTCATATTGAACTCAATATGGCCAGTATCACTATAACTCATGCCTGAACAAAGCTTATCAAACACCGGTATCTTCTCCATAAAGCACACCAGAGCCTTCTTGCATTTGGCAACACGAGACAATACCCCATCATTATACTTGGAAGCCATTTTAAACAGGGAAATCACCCACAAAAAGCACAACAATTTTAAGGACGTGGCACTAAGTTGGCTGGGAAACATACACTTGTTTACAATGTGAGAGCTAAAAACCAAGTAGGTGAAATTTTGTCTTATTTAACCCCACCTGGAAGCGCACATGTGCTTTGGGAGACTATGGAACCTGCAAATAATGAGTATGAACTGTAGGTCAGGCACTGTGTTAGGTTTTAGGGCACTACTGTGTAGCAGAGGACAGAAAGTTAGGGCGGCCAAAGAGGGGTTAACAAATGACCTGCTGACTTAAGGAGTTTGTAGGAATGTTCGGATTCTCTGAATCCTCCGGGAAGGAAGAAGATTCCAAGCATCGGCCTCCCGAAGAAGCTTTACCATCACTCCATTTGCTGAATGATAAGGATCTTTTTCCAGAGGGTTCCACAATCAGGGTAAGACTTTACGGTAGTCCAAGTTGAGTTACATAATGTGTCAACCTTCCCCTGTGGGTCCTGTGTATCCTGGGAAATGGTGTACTTGACTAACATAGGACTTGCATTCTTCCTCTTATTCAAACAGTTCCTGGCTATAAGGCTTTCCTTCTCCAGTGTGGCTGTGGCTCACCTCCTCTCAGTGCTCTTTGCAGTGCCAACAGCCCACATTCTGCAAGGAGGCAATGGAGGGTGGGGGGGGCACCTCTCTGATCTTGACTTTACATGGCATTTTTCTACTCTCCCTCTGCCACTGAGCTTTAAAACAAGGATTCTAAACTTCGGCTATTGTATGAGCCAATTGGGTGGGGGAGCTTTTCAAAAAACATCCATGCCAGGCTCCTGACCAATCAAATGGGCTCTGGAGGTGGGGCACAGACAGCCCTATTTTCTAAAGCTCCCAGATAGATTTCATGTGCAGCCAGGGTGGTGAACCACCACTTCGATCTCCCGGAGTCTCACTTTCCTCATATGTAGCAAAAGATGTTGGTGTCCGATGAATCCCAAGATAATATGCTCTGAACTACAATCCTAAATTCTATTTCAGAACTACCAGGGTGCTTCCCCATCCACTCCTTTTTTCCACTAATGTAGCTACTTTAGGAAATATGTTGATTAACCTATTTTCCTTCCCATAGCATGTTTATAGCATCATTGATGTCTGTCTCCCTATCTATAAGTTTGGAAGGAAGAAAAGGGATTTTTCCCCTCCATACAAACAAAAAAATGAAAGAGACATTATTAACTCAATGTTTACTGAATGGAAAGAAAAGCACCATAATCTTTCACATGCTAGCTGAACTTGAATGTTCTATGGCATGAATTTCAATGCCATCTCATGTCTCTAATAAAATCCCTCGAGCTCTTGGGTCCAAGTGCCATTGCTGCAGCTGGAATAAGCAGGACAGACACAGAGTTCAGCCAAACCATTTCCCCCCCTGTTTGTTTTTGAAAAAGAACATGTTTGGAACTCTGAAAAATAGTTCAGATCAGAATCTACGAAGTAAGCCTAGAATAGATTTGAGTGGGCAGATGAGCAGAGCAGAGGCCACAAGGCTCTCCCCACAGGCCAAATGCTGAGTGGAGTAACAGGAACACTTTGGCAGAGTTCTCCTCAAATGAGACACTAAAATTCCACGCTTGAGTTACTTAACAAAACCCTCATTGGATGATATGTAGCAAGTCTTTTGCAGGTAAAACTGAGTGGTAAGAATAATTTAGATATACAGATTAACAATGATCTAAAGAGACTCTTTCTAGCTGTTTGATAAATGGAGTTTTTAAAAAAGTTATCCTCGGCTAATACGATAGGTCTGGGCACTCAGTTCATATATCACATGGAGGATAAGATATGTACTTGACCTCCACCAGCCAAAATATGATGTTTTTCAAAACTGTCAGCAGTGAAGAGAAAAGATGATAGAAGGAAACTCTGATCAAAGTCTGAATTTGGGGTCTAGGAACTTCCAGAATGTACCAAAAGCTTGGCAGGACTGAAGTGGAAAGTAGCCAGCAGTTATTAAAATTCACATGGAGGGCAAGTGACACTTGGTGCCATCAACAACTACACGTGATCAGATCTCAGGGTGGAGAGAAAGGCAGGCCAGATAGAGGGCGCTGTCCATGGTGGAAAGAAGCAAACAGATGGAATGCTTCTACCCAGATTATGAATCAGAAATCATGGTGTCAGGAAGCAGAAATGAGGAAGCCAGACTCAAAGATTAGTCTCCAGAGGTTGAAGCACTCTGAGAATCTAAAGTGAGACAGGAAGTTACTCAGGATCCCAGCCACAAAAAGAGAGTGGTTAGTAAGGAAAGATCAGGGGATCAGGGCTTCTGGTCACTCATATAGTGACCAACTGTCCTGGTTGGTCTGGGACTCTTGGTTTCAGCACTCAAAATCCTGTACCCAGGGCAAACGCTCAGACTTGGAAAAGCATAGACAGCAGATTACCCTATGGCTGTATAATCCTGAGCCAAGACCAGACATTTTCTGAATAAGAGGAGGCCTATTCTAAAGAAGATTACAAAAGGAAACAACTTATTTGAGGGAGAATGTCAGGGAAGGGGTAGGGAATCAAGAATGCTCCTTGTAACCACCATACCTAGCCATGGGATCTTCTAAATGTCCTTTCATCTTTGGAGACTCCAGTTTCTTTATGAGCAAAATGATTTGGCATTAAAGCAATGACTTTCAATCATTTTTATTTTCCTCTTGTGAAAGCAGCAGACTCCTTTCTTCAAATGAAATCTTACCCAGAAAGGAACATATACACGAGAGAAAGCAAAGCTGATGGGTTGAAGGCAGGTTGGGAGACCTGTAACCCAGACCACTTTGTTGTGCGCTCAGACCTCCCCCGCTCCATGCCCAGCTAGCCTCTAAGGCATCTGCACCAAACCCACACAGTTCTGAAGAACAAACTTTTAAAACCACCAACTGGATGATCTTCAAGTTCTCTCTGGGGTCAGAAATCCCATGATGCCGCCTTACCCATCTACAACATTATCACTATTTGTCAGAACTGGATTAGCTGCCCCTGTTTTCAGAGTCCTGACCTCAACATCTCTCCCTCGCTCCAACACGCACACTACTCAGAACACGGTCAGGGAACCAGTGTGGTTGTGATCTGCTTACTCTCAAAGTCAAAGAATGCATAGGAAACTTAATGAAATGATCAGCTCTGGGTTGTGGGAATGCAGGTGACTGATTCCGCGTAGTGTGTGTGTGTTTCTGTGTTTTCTACAATTTGGATATAATACTTATTTGATTTGGGCCAAACTCTGGGGCTTGGACATGCTTTGGCCTCATCCAATCCAACTGACCCACTACCTTCTTCTGCTCAGAGACTCTTTTTTCTTGACTCCTTCCCTTTTGCCCTACATCCCTACTTTGACAGCGCACTCCCCCCACCCCCACTTCCTCCTATATCATTTTCCACCTCACATTTCTTCCTCTTACTTTAGCTTCCAAAGTGAATTTCTTTTATTAGCTTTAATGTCCACTGCTCCCAGGGGGAGGATCCAACACTAAGATGTCACACTGTTTCCTGTGCATCTCCGTAGGAGCTAATTCCCTGGTGAAGTCTTCTTTCCCTGCAAATAGCTTAGTGATCATCCCAGCCTTAGGGGGTGATCTACTCCTCCCCAGTTCTGTTAACCTTGCAGGATGTACTGCCCTTTGAAAAGGACGTTCTGATAAAGGAGACAAGTCCTTGAATTTGATGACCCTGGATTGTTACATACTCATTTGGTCTCTCTCAAAGTAAAGACCTTCCTATTGAGCCTGAAACTATGTCAAAGGATGTGTTTCTCCCTTTGCCATGTACAGTAAAGTTTATGGATGAATACTGATGACTCTGTCACCTTAAAAGGATTAGGACCCCTGAGTTATTGTGGGACACAGACAGTACATTTGAAGGTAGTAGAAGAATTAGGTCTCAGCTGTTAATAAAAATATATTTGATTGCTTTAGAAAAAAATGCTTTACCAAAGCAAAATCTCTTACTCCAGTTTTTTTTTAATTGGGGTAGCTGCTTACAAGGAACACTCCTTAGTCCAGCAACCAACACAATTTCAATCATTCCTATCTTCAATTACCTAGTACCTGACTCGTGCCTGACCTGGTTCTCCTGGTCTTTTGCTTTCAGCATTAATTTATGACCTTGCACTATCAGATCTGATTCTTTCTGATGTCATTTTCCTGTCAATAACCCTTCGTATTACAAACTATTCAACCTTGCTACTTCCTCAAGAAAAGATGGTGGAGGATAAATCTGAATCAGAAAGAAACATTCCACCACTGACTGATTTTTGTGACTTTTGGCTTATTACCTGAACTCTCCAAACCTTCTTTTTTTCATCTGTAAAACAGACAGTAAGAATTGCCTCATAGGATTGTTGTGAAGACTAAATTACAACGTTTATGAAGTAGTTGGCATAATATCTGCCCCCTAAAATGTGGTGACCATTACTTATATGGAACAGGGCTACTCAAGGTATGTTTCATGGACCAGTGCTAATTATTCATTACTGGTCTGTGATGGGGGAAAAAAAGGTACAGAAATTGAGAGTTAGCATTTAGAAAATTTTAGAGTGGTGATTTTCTTAAAAAAGAAAAACGAGACCTTTTTCAAAGATACTTGGAGAAGCGCTGCTATAAATGGAATGGACCCTGGCTGGGAAATGTCTGATGTACAGCTTAGCATCTATCACCTGGAAAGACATTCTGAAGAAATATTACATGAGCTCTCCCTTTTCTGCTGGTCAATTACCTTCATGGTTTGGTTAATCCTTGAAAGTTTTCCCATCGCATCATCTCATTCATGAAGGACCTCTTTCCCTTTTCTGCTCATCTGTTGGTGTCTGTTAAGGAAACACAAATTAACGTTAACATTTGTTCAAAACATAACTCAGAAAATCTGTTTCAAAAGCACGCAGGATGCATTCCAAAGCCAACTGGCATTTCTGATTTGTTACTCGTGCCATTTCCCAAAGCTGTCAGGGGATAATTAAAAGTCAGAGGGGAAATTTAATCTTTTCATGTTAAGGTATGGTGGCTATAGGAGAAAGAAAGCATTAACATTTTCAGGGGAGGAGGGGAGAAGTGCTTGATTAAATCCAAAGAAAACAATCAATTCTCGGCGTATGCTGTGGTCACTTTATCCATTAGCTTCAGGACAAGAGCGGCATTTGGAGCAGTCTTTTCAAGGCATTGGCATCAGGCCATTCCTGAAGCACACAGTCATTATGGGGACATTTAATTAGTGCATTTTGCATGATTGCCTATGGACACAGGAGGGGCAATGTGCCATCTAGCCCGTTTAGGGTCAATTGATGGTTGGAGAGGAGGCCAGCCTGCAAAGTTATGATAAATTCTATGAGCTTAGGAACTTCATATTACTTCAATTTTTAATATTTCCCATGTCCAGAATGGGGCCTGCAACATAGTAGAGATCAAAAGAATGCTTATTGAATGAATAAATGATTTTGAAGTCACCAAAACTAGCATCCCTCTAGAAACATTGTTCCATTGCTGGTTCTGTCCAGCATGCCTGGTCCTAGTAAAGGATAGAACCAGGATTCAAACACAGAACTGTCCAACTCCAGAGTTCAGTGCTCATTCTATTACAGCAAATTGCAAAGATGACACCAGAAATAAATGTCATGCCCTGCATAACTAGGGTGGCTCCAGAAGGCCTGATCTGAGCTACCCCCACCCCAGACTCCAAGGGGCTGAATTACCCCTCACTTCTCTCACTCTTCTCTAAAGAGGGATACAACTGGTGTCTCTTAAGCTTATTACCAGGACAATTAAATTGGACCCTTCTACTGTGGGCAAAGAAGTCCTCCCTCCCTCTATCATCATCTCTGGGGTGTGTTCTGGCCATGTCTTATAGAACCCAAGCTGGCCCTTTGGGTTATAAAAGGAGACATTTTTGTAATAGATTGAAGCATAAAGTCTAAGTGGAATCTGGCTCTAAACATTCATTCCAGTATCACCTTTATTTATCCTCCCTGGACCAACAGCCTTGGGTACTATATGACCACTGAGCATCCTTCACTTGATTTTTTTTTAACACAACAAAAAAAATAACAATAGTGTTTAGTTTAAGTAAAAGTGATAGTACTTTGCATGTAAACTGACCTCCTTTCCTTGACCAGCCAAAATAATTTTAAGATGAGCTTTGTATTATGCCCTGAAGGGTGCAAAATTCACACTGTTATATTCAGAGAGCAAAGGACTTTCAGACTAATAAAGTCTGAGTTCTTTGATTTGTCGTTAACAATCTAATTCAGTATTTTTAAAGGGGAGTTTGGAATTTAAAGGGTTATAAGAATTGGATCCAGGAGGAAAATAGGAATGAACACATGGGTTAAGATTGAAAGTAAATAAGAAAGGCTCAAAAGGAGAAGTAAATCAAGAAACAATGAATTAAAATTTCAAATCCAGCTCCCTGGTAGTGCCTCTTCCTGGACTGGAAGCTATGAGAAGTATGAAGAATGGAATTTATGTCATCTTTAGGTGTAATATGTCTTACCCTTAACTAAATAATTATATATGAATTTAAAACAAAGTGCAAAGTCATGATAGAGCATAGAGAACATGTGCTACACGTGATATGGGAAGAGAAGATAATGTTGAATCTCAGCTTGCAAAACAGGAAGGTGAAAGAGAATAGAAAAGAGGGTTAAAGGTCAGAGAGAAGAGTTTGGAGGTGATCTCATGGGCAATGATAGCTTGTATGGGAAGTGGTCCTAGCTTTGTATGGGAAGAGAGAGCATATTTGAATGCGTTAAATGGAGAGGTCTCCTAAAAGGACTACTTACAAAGATCTGTCTTCAGGATTAAAGAAAGCCAACTAGGAATGGTAAAACACTCAGGAGCCAACAACAGTAGGGAGCTGTTCAAGAGTAGAGCCATTACAGAAAGTTCTGGAATATAGCCATTTTAGGCTTGAAGTTCAAGAGTAGAGCCATTACTGGAAACTGGATAGAGCTGTAGCTTAAGAGAGCACTACCTTCCAGTAACTGTGATCTTTCTTTCTATTTGTTTTAATTGATATAAAGGATATATTTTTCTGGGTTTGTATTTCTGGGTTATAGTTTCAAGTTTTTAGTGTTTCTTTCCCGTTTTCTTTATCCATATTTTCTTTGTTTTGTGCTACAAAAGTTTAATTTGAAACATCTATCCATTTTTTTAAATTGAAGTATAAATGACATATAACATTATATTAGTTTCAGATGTTCAGCATGATTTAGTATTTCTACATTGAGGAATGATCACAATAAGTCTAGTTAACATCTGTCACCATACACAGTTATAAAGAATTTTTCTTGTGATAAGAACTCTCAAGGTCTACTCTCCTAGCAACTTTCAAATATTCAGTATAGTATTATTAACTATAGTCATCATGTTGTACACTTTATCCCCATGAATTATTTATTTTATAAGTGGCAGTTTGTATCTTTTGACTCTCTTCAACCCATTTTACTCACTCCCTACCTCTTGCCTCTGGCAACCATCTATCTGTTCTCTGTATCTATGAGGTATTTTTAAATTTAATTTATTCATTTGATAGAGAGGGGGTGAGTGAGAGAGAGAGAGAGCATAAGTGGGAGCAGGGGGAGTGGCAGAGGGAGAAACAGGCTCCCCACTGAGCAGGGAGCCTGCCATGGGGCTCAATTCCAGGATGCTGGGATCATGACCTGAGCACAAGGCAGATGCCCAACTGACTGAGCCACACAGGCTCCCCTATCTAATGAGCTTTTTAAAAAATTCCACATATAAGTGAGATCATACAATATTTGTCCTTCTCTGTCTGACTTACTTCATGTAGTATAATGCCCTTAAGTTAGATCCATGCTCTCACAGATGGTAAAATGTCATTTTTTATGGCTGAATAATAGTCCACTGTATAGTTTCTTTTCTTTTTTTTTTTTTTTTTGGAGAGAGAAAGAGAGAGAGAGAGCAAGTAGGGCGTTGGGGAGGGGCAAAGGAAGAGGGAGAGAAAGAATCTCAAGCAGGCTCCATGTCCAGCATGAAGTCTGATGTGGGCCTCAATCTCATGACCCTGAGCTCATGACCAGAGCCCAAATCAGGAGCTGATTAACTAACTGAGTTAATTAACTAACTGATTAACTAACTGAGCCAATAGGTGCCCCCCTGCAACTATTTTTAGGCAGACAGTGAGCTTGGAGGAGGGAGGGCAGAGAAAGAGGGAAAGAGAGTATCTTCAGCAGGCTCCACTCCCAAGCACGGAGCCTGGCTCAGGCCTCAATCTTACAACCCTGAGAACATGACCTGAGCCAAATTCAAGAGTCAGACACTTAACCGACTGAGTCAGCCAGGCACTCCCTATATTTTATATCCATTTAAAAATTGAGATATAATTCTCATATCATAAAATTCACCCTTTTAATATGCACAATTAAATGGTCTTAGTATATTTGTCAAGTGTTGGAGCCACCATCATTTACCTCAAGAATGTTTTTACTACCCACCAAAACCCCATACCCATTAGCAATCACTCCCCATTTTCCTCTCCCTCGAGTTGCTAAAAACCAGCAGTCTGTGTTCTCTCTGAATATGACTTTCAACAGAGGAACAAAACCACTACCAAATTTCTGCTCAGCTGGGAGGGGCTGATGAAATAAATATTCCAACTTCTCTTTTCCTCCCTACTCTGATCTCCTGCTGGTACCTCCTATTGGCTGAAATAAACTGGAAGTCAGATGTCAATAAGGCCTCATTTGTGCAGCCCATTGATGCAGCATCCAGAGGCATAGAGCAGGATGAAGGGTGGAGAGGGAATCTGGAGGGACACAGAGGGAAAACACAGTGCCTAAAGGTCCTATAAATTCTTGATGAGAAGATGCTGGGAAGAGGTTGTACTGAGAGATAGAACTGGAAAGTAAGGAGTGTGCAATCCTGGTACAAGGAACTGGGACTCCATGGTGAAAAAAAGAAACCCCTGGGGATAATGGGTCTATTTAACATAACAGAATCCAGGGGTCTGAAGTTCACAGTAAGACTGTTTTCAATGTCCTTATGTAACAAAAGATTAATCATGTATCCTTTCATTTTAATTTTTAAGTGGCTTCTGGAGACCCAAGAAAATGATTCATCATCCATTATTCATATTTCATTTTCATTCTTATCTGTATCAGTGTGAGTTTGTATACATGACATTGAGGATTGCATTTATTCTTTCTTTATGGTACCCTATAAATAAATATAAAAGCTTACTTTCTAACTATATGATGGGAGCCTATACAAATAGATTTGTCTTGTATTTACTTAAAAACTGATTTAGTTTTGCAGTATAATTTGGCCTTATCTTCAAGGCCACTACAATCTATAACAAAAATAGTTTTTCTTAAAAGGAGAAAGATGAATGTTACTCGAATGTTTCAGTCTCTTGAGTTGATTACATTTCTTGTTGTGCTGGTCTAAAGCAAACACAACTCAATATTTTCCAGAGTCAATCTTATGGTTACATTAAATTATCCTTAGGTCCCTTTGAAAATTCTATTCTGACAAGAAGACCTTTCCTTTGTGTCAATTGAATTCTCCCCCCATTCATATTTAGCAATTTATCTAAGTCATTTGGCATAACTATTAAATGTGTTTTATTATTAAAGTTAGTAACTTAAAACTTGAATAAGGTTTTCTTTCCAGAAGCACACATAATAAATGCCCATCTGAAAAATAATAGGATGTTGTTTTCTTCATCCACATATATTTTGTATATACTATTCATCATCATTGAAAAATATGTTTTTCTTTCTTTTCCTTTCCTAAATCAATGTGAAATGTTGAATACAAATTATAATCCTCTCCTTAGAATGATTAAGGAGGCTATTATATAAATAGCTTCATGTGATTGTGATAATGAAAGCATTTATTCAAGAATAACAACTTAAATCTATTGGAGTCCTTGAAGTTTATATAGCCCTGTAACCCATGTCATTGGATTCTTGCTACAACTAGGGGCGGTAGACAGGGAAGGTGAAATTGTTTCCCATTTTGCTGAAGGGGAAACTGGAGCTCAGAGAATTAATAATTTGTCTGATTGTAGAGCTAATAAGCAGGGGTGCTAGAACTTGGATGCATATCTTCTAAATTTTCAAATAATATCATGTGCTATAGATGCATAAACTTGGAGGGACGCAAGTGGGTTTATGACAGATGAACATGTTTTTTTAAAAAATCTCTGTTGATGGAGATTCCACCCATTTTATCTCTGCCTAGTGCAACAGCTAGCCATTTGGCAAAAATGCCCATCATTCATATATCCTAGACCCAGGGCCCCTATATGGTTGTCCTGGAAGGAAATAAAGATATGATGGCTTGTCATATTTTAGAAAATGAACTTTATTTTCTTGAAGGCAACAGTTAAATTGTCCTTTAACGTTCTCATATGAAGTGAACTAATCTCAGCATCTTGGTCTCCAAGAACCTGGAATTGGGAGCGGGGAGAGGGAGATGGAGAGGAAACACCTTTGATTCTCCAGTTGAAAATGGTCATTCAACTTTTTTTTTAAAGCATTTAAAAACTTGTTAGGATCACCTCCTGGCCTTCTACTCTCTCTATTATTCTTTCTGCTCATCTTCATCTTCCTTGATTTTTCTTTTTGTTTTGTACTAATGTGGTATCATACTATAGCTTTAATCAGATTGATTTGAGTACTATCATCCTGGCTCTCTCTAGTAAGATTTTCTTTTGCCTTACAACCTACTTTTGCCTGAAACTAATATATACTATTATTATTTGTTCATATTTACCTATTTCTATAGCAATTTCTATGTTTACTACTTTTTCTTGTATCTTATACCTTCCTTCTGGAGTCATTTTCCTTTTTCCTGAAATAGTCTTTCACTCTAAGTTTTATTTTTCTAGATGTTTCATTCTTTATTCCTTTCTGGATATTTCATTGTTAGTAAACATTCTCAGTTTTGTTTGTCTAGAAATACATTTATTTCACTCTTGTTTTTTTATTTTTAAGAACTTGCAGATACATACTTCTAGGTTGACAGTTATATTCCCTCAGTATACTGAACAATTCATTTGTCTTCTCTTCCTTTTATTATTGCTAAGAATTCAGCTGTCCATCTAATTGTTGTCACTTAATAATTTTTTAAATTGATTTCCGACTGATCTCAAGGTCTTTTCCTTATTCTTTAGTGTCTTTAGTTTCACTTTAAGTACAATTTATTTATGTGTAGTAATTTTTCATTTATTCTTGGATTTCACCATGGTTTCTGATTCTGATGATTCAAGTTTTTCATCAATTCTGAAAAATTTTAGCCATTGCTTTTCAAAAATCACTGCTCCTGAAATCTTTCTTTGAAACTCCCACTTGACATGTGTTAGATCCCCTCTCTATATCTTCCATGTTTCTTCCCTTTCATGTTTTCAAATTCTTGGTTTTTATCTGCTGTTTTCTAGAAAACACTTTTGGTTTATCTTCCAGTTTATTAGTTATCTCATAAGTTATACCTAATATAACATTTAAAGAGCTCATTGACTTTCAAGTGTGAATTATTATACTTCTCATTTCATGATATTCTATTTGGTTCTTTCAAGTTACTTATTTCTTACTATTTGTTTCTATAATTCTTAAGCATAATTAATACATCTGTTCTAAGTCTGACAATCCTAATGTCTGAAATATCTGACTGTCTTATTCTATTACTCATTGCTACTTCCAGCTCTTACTTAAGCATACCTTGTTTTGTCATATACTCTGTGATTTGTGTTTGCAAATCATTATATCCATTATAACTTTAGCTAAAGGAAGACTTTGAGGTGTGTGTTGATCTTCTTTTCTTCCAAGCAGATTAGCATTTCTTCCATGAGAGATACTTGAAGTCACGAACTTAGAACAACTTTAAATAAATTCCTGGCCTGAGGTGTTTGGATTATGAAGTTAGGATTACAAGCCTATATGATGTTTTCCTGTGGTTACAAATTCTCAAATAGTGTTTTAACTCCATTAAAAGTCAAGTTTTGGATAGGCACTGCTTCTGTGCTATCTCTCCTTTTGTATGGCTTACACAGAGGGTCTCCACATAGAACATTTACCTTGCCTGGGTTCTAGGCTTCTATCTTATTCTCTCTGTCCTCAGCCCCAGTCCATGGTGCCATTAAAACTGAAGCCATTAGTCTTGGGGATCATAAGATACTTTAGAGTAGCTCTTGTCTTTAGCATTTGAATTTTACTCTGGATTCATGTGCTCTTGTTTTGGGTCTCAAAAATTTCTCTCAGTTCATGGCCTGTTCAACTTTACCTTTATAAACACATTTCATCCACAAATCCTAGGTGTTTTATATTGAGAGGTTTTTCAGTCTATCTAATCTTATTTATTGCTTGAAATAGCACTCTGCAAATATTAATACTGGTAATCCTTTGACATGGCTCTTGAAGTTAATCTTCAAAGACAACTGCCCAATGAACCATGCTTTCTAGTATTCACACCCTAAAGAAGTCTCCTTCAACACTGAAACTGAACTTGCCGTGTGTAACCAGTAAAATGCAGCAGAAGTGATACAATATGACTTCTAAACCTATGTCATAAGTATGCTTGCAGCAGCATCTCCCTTGTTATCTTGGAATGCTCACTGTTGGGACATAGGTTTTCATAACCGAGGCACCAAAGTGGAAGAAGCCCAAGCCTCAGGGAAAGGCGCCATGTGTGGATCCTTTAGTTGGTCATTCCAGCTGAGTTCCCATCCAGTACCCCATAACCAATATCAAATATGAATCATGTAAGTAAGCAATCTTGGAAGTATGACCCAACTGAGTTCTCAGATAACTCAACCTCAGCTTCCATATAACACATTTGAGAGATCTCAAACAAGAATGTCCAGATGAACCCACTCAACCTGTGAAAACTTGAGAGATAGTAATAAATTGAATTGTTGGTTTAAACAATAAAAGTTTTTGGATTGTTTATTACAGTCATACATTACCTAACAATGGTCAAATCTTTTTGGATTAAGATCCATTTTATCTCTTTTTTTAAAAAAATAAAGATTTATTTGAGAGAGACAGAGAGAATGCATAAGAAGAGAGAAGAAAAAGAAGACTCCTTGCTGAGCAGGGAGCCTGACTTGGGGCTCCATTCCAGGACCCTGAGATTATGACCTGAGCTGAAGGCAGACACTTAACCAACTGAGCCACCCAGGCACCCCCATTTTATCTCTTTGAAGTGGCTTTGCAAATCTATGCTCTAATATGCTATATTGATATTATAGGATACTTTAATTTCCAAATTTTTAGAAGGGGAGCACCTAATTTTTGTTTCCATATATGATCTACACACATCATTTTATAACTATATGTATATGACAGTCACATAGATAATTAAAATAGAGAAGATTTATTCAAGCTATTAATTATTTAAATGTGAATGACATTTAAAAACCTTAGAAGATAATATAGGAACACATCTTCATAATATCAATATTGATACTTTTTATATTACAAGACAAAGATTGCAAAAATTATAAGGGAAAAATGAATTTTTATTACATTGATAATATCAAGAAAATGAAAGCTATCAATTGGAAAAGATATTTGTAAAACATACAATGAGCAAATCAAGGTTATAAGAAAGATTTTACACAGAGGCACGTGGGTGGCTTAGTTGATCTGATTCTTGATTTCAGCTCAGGTCATGCTCTTGGGATTGTAGGATTGAACCCCATGAGTGTGGAGTCTGCTTGAGAGTCTCTGCCTCTGTCCCCTCTTCTCTCTCTCTCTCAAATAAATAAATAAGTAAAATCTTTAAAAAAAATTTTATACATAAATAAGGAAAAGGAAACCACCTAATGGAATAGTTTTCAAAAGAAATGTATTTTATAGGTAAAACACAAATGGTCAGTAAACACATTGAAATGGCACTCAAGGTCATTAGTAAATGCAAACTAAAACCACAGTGAGATGCTAGTTAATAGTCTCTGAATTGGCTAGAATTAAAAAATCTGACAACATCAACTATGAGTGAGGATAAAAAGAAATTATAACTTTCTTATGCTACAGAAAGAGTGCAAATTGTTATAACATGGTAGGAAACAATTTGGCATCATCTAATAAAATTGAAGCTGTGCATACCTTAGGACTCAATAAATTTTCTTCCTCTAAATATGCATATGTACAGTAGAAGAAATGTGCAATAATACTATGCAGCATTATTTATCATAGCAAAAAATCTGGAATTAACCCAAAAGTCTATCAGCAGTAGAATGGATGGGTAAATTATGGAATGCTCACAGAATGAAGCAGTGTAGTGTGAAAATAAATGAATTCTTGCTATGTGTAATAACATAATATTGATCAAACAAAGCAAGTCACAGAAGAATACCATCTCATTCAACTGAGGTACAGTTTAAAGATTTTTTATTTATTTATTTGACAGATGGAGATCACAAGTAGGCAGAGAGGCAGGCAGAGAGAGGAAGGGAAGCAGGCTCCCTGCTGAGCAGAGAGCCCGATGCGGGGCTCAATCCCAGGACCCTGGGACCATGGCCTGAGCCGAAGGCAGAGGCTTTAACCCACTGAGCTACCCAGGCGCCCTGAAGTACAGTTTAAAACATGAGAAATTAAACAATATGCGTGTATGTTTGTGTCTGTGTATGTTAGAATAATAAATCAAAGCAAGAAAATGGTGACATAATATTCAGGATAGAAGTTAATCTAAGAGATGGAATATTCCACATATATATTTTTATAAGCATATAATGTTTTATATTATACCATTTTCAAAAACCAATGGCTATGTCAATTAGCAGTGGAGTTGATTAGAAAGGGAGAAAAAAAGAAGTCTGAGACATCAAATTGCAATCTAAGAAATGAGTAATGAGAACAGATAATATAAATATCGTTTCACAAATGGGCATTATGAAGTTGGAGATGGCTCTATCAGTCTATTTGAGATAGGTTCTACTCACCGTTTTCACATCTCAATCATTCAGTCAGATCCTATTAGTCTAACGTCGTATTTATCATGAAACCTTCCCAGGCAATGTGCACCCAGGATGCTTAAATGCTGCTTAGCCAAATGGGTTTACTTGGCAGCTCGATAGCTGTATTTTCATTCTGGTTTGTATGTCAGGCTCTTGGGTATTATAGAGTTAATATGTCACATTCCTAATTAGTAACATATTTGGGACACTGATGAGATTAATTTTGTGGACGTGCCCATATCAGAACCAGAGTTTACACTGTGCAGAATAGATAGGTGAATGCTACATTTTGAAGCTCTTGAGTGTTAGTAAGCTGATTTCCTCAGATGATACCCTGGCTACGAGGCCCACTTCTATAGTACTTATTTTTCTTATCTTCACATATGGATCATAAGTCCCTAGAGGGTAGAAGTAATATCTTAAATTACTTTATCTCATATTTATAGATGTATACAGTACTTTGTATATAGTAAATGCTTAATTATTATTTGCTGACTGGATGATTGGCGGGACTGTTGATTGGGTATGCACTACTCTGTTGGCTTTTATGCTGTGCTTTACAGCAATAGTAAAAATGTCATCATTGAGGAGCACCTGGGTGGTGCTTCTGGGTGGTTCAGTCAGTTAAGTGTCTGTCTTTGGCTCAGATCATGAACCTGGGATTCTGGGATCGAGTCCCACGTCAGGCTCCCTGCTCAGGGGGAGTCTATTTCTCCACTCCCTCTGTGTGTGCTCTCTTTCTCTCTCTAGCTCTCTCTCACTCTCAAATAAACAAATAAAATCTTGAAAAAATGTCATCGTTCAATATAATGAATGGAACTACACTTCAACTACCAAATGATAATTACCTACAGATGTAAAATTATTGCTATTGTTCAAGTTAAAATAATTCACTCCTTCAAAATCAGCTTCTTTTCAGTCTTCTGTGAACCAAAGAGGCATTTTGTGGGGAGGGGAGATAAACATTAATAAAACCAATTACAAAACTTTAAAATTTGAGAACTCTTTGAAGGACATGTTCAGCAAGGGTATCATGATAATGAAGGTGGGGTTGAGACAGTTTTCATGTCAGTGGTAGAACCTAGAAGATTCTAAGACAAGTGATACTGTAACAACCTTATTATTATTATTTTCATTTTTAGAACTGTAGCAAAGGAGGAACCTTTCTAATGCATTCAAGTGAGATTACGTTTGATTTATCCTTCAAATTATTGTTTGCCTACTTGATGTTTATGAAAAGAAATGCTGCATTTCTCACCTTAGCCAACAGAGAAGCAATCACTTGTATGAATCATCGCTGGAAATAGAAATTGTTTCAAGTGCTGGACACATTTGTGGTCTGTGAACACTGAACACTAATAAGCAGGAGTGTTCCAATCCCAAAATGATTTTTCTGACTTTTAAGTAATTTAATCCAGAAATGCTCTGGATAGACATCCAATTGCCTGCATGAAACCTGGAAGAAAAGCGATTTCATATTAAGACTTCACGGCCTTGAAGCTTGCCTTTCTGCATGCTGAGCATCTTTATCCATTCCAAAAGATAAAGGAGAGAGAGGCAAACTGGATTTCTAAAAATGAAAGAGAATAAATGCAGGGCGAATCAGCTCTTTGGCATCCTTGCTCTGTGGATAATGCTGGCCATTGAAAACTGCTATAAATTCATCAGGACTAGTGCTTCTGGCAGCCTGCACAAATCAACATGAACTATGCTTCGGTTTTCACCTTACATTTTAAATGCCCATCCTCCTAGCAACTTATTTAATCCAACAAAGTGGGCTCTAGAGTGTTCCTTTCATTTCTAACACAAGCATTGCGAGGGGATAAAGAACATATGGGCCAGTGAGTGGCCGTGAAAGTTGAGAGCAATTTGTTGACCCTGCAGTGGTAGGTTAGAGATCTCGGACTCAAGAGGTAGACTCGCTACCTGACTCCTGAGATATTATATATAGTCAAACAGTGGCAGTCCCTAATCACTCATCTTACAAGCCACATGATTTAACAAATATCATAAAGACCACACACCCCCATATCAGAGGATTTTCTCATCCAGAAATCCATCCTGATCCAGGGCCCTATAGTAAGAAAGGGTGTGTTTGAGGCAAGAGAATCTCTCTTAAAATTCTGAAGGTGCATTTTATCAAGATGAAATTGACTTCATTGTTCTCTGTGAGGAAGCATCCTCAAGAAACTAAAGATATTGTAAAACAACTTTTTGCCCTCTCTGATTTGCCACAAACCTCTGCTTCTTGGGGGTCGTCAATTGGAGATTAACAAAGTCTTTCTTAATTCTATTTCTTTTAAAATGGAGGAAAAAAATGTGCATACTTGAGGGCGATCATCTTTCTGCAGGAAGACCCATAAGAGTTCACAAGGAAACCTGACACAGGATATTGATATATTCGAGATCTTTGAACTCCTTCACTAATGAAATCAACTTTGAGACTCTTAATATTGGGCTTTTCATTTGTTATTTCTGGGTAACTGGATCTCAATATAAGGGAGACCAAAATGCCTTCAAGAAAGGGCACTAGCCTGGTGGTGAGTATTAAGGAGGGCATGTATTGCATGGAGCACTGGGTGTGGTGCATAAACAATGAATCTTGGAACACTGAAAAAAATAAAATTTAAAAAAAGAAAAGGGCACTTATTACAATGGAATAATAAACATAGCAATTGAAAATAGCTTAAAAATAGGTATATAGTAGGTTTTCAGTGATTCAGAAATAAGATCAGTCATACATATGATGAGAAATAAGTCTGTTTACTTGGGTAGTAAATATAGAAAGTATGACTTTGTCACTTAATAATCGTGTGAATGTGGGACAATTGATCAATGTACATGAACTTTAGATTCCTCATTGGGAAAAAAATGGTGACCAATCATTGTTCTGCCTGCCACATAGTATGAGTATTTTAAAAACTGTAAAGCATTTTATATGTTAGAAGTTTGTCAGTGTTAGTAAATGATACTGATTTTTCAAACAATGCTGCTGTTCATAAGACATTTGTTTATATCTATTTAAAAATTTTTAATACGTAGCATCATAAAGACCAAATATTGTATGTTGATCTTTATGACATTATAGGATGGGTCAGAATCTTTTCATTGCTCTGATAAGAAGAGTACAAAATGAGGGTGCCACATGCCTCAACAAATTGTAATTTGCTGATTTAGAAGCATAGGTGCTTTCCACTTCAGGATTCCACTGCATTGCAAATAAGACCTTTTCTAAGCTCCCAAGAGTTACTGTGTTTGAAAGTGGAACTGTCCAGGGATAAAGTCAAAACATGAATTTTAGCAGTCAATAGATGCTAAGAACTTAGCTATGATTTCATATGACTTTCAAGAGCATTTCATATAGTATTTTACATAGCAATGTTATCATCTATAATTTACATATGATGAAAATGAGGCTCAGAGGGATTAAATGGCTTATCCAAGGTCACATAATTGATCAGTGTTAGAGTTGGAACTGGAATCAAGGATATCAGATTCCTAGTCTCTTATCTGTACTTTCATCTCATGCTATAGACTCATGAGCCACTCAGCTTGGTTTCTTGTCAAATAATCATAGTTCTTCATTTGTTAATTTCATGTAACAATTAATTTTTGACAAAACTATACTTATTTAGTATACTGTTCTGTTTAAGCAGACTTCTGGATGCATTTTAAAAATTGTATCCTAATCATCATCAAAACCATTGTGATTATTGTCATTATCAATGAACGTAGGAGGGTACAATGATGGTCTAATATAGATGCTGTCCCTGTCCATTACAAAGTTCATCATTTAAACAATTAATGATACATATGCATACATGCAATGGTGACAAGCTCTTTGACTCAGAGTTGCCGAGTACTAAGGAAGACTATCATAGGGAGAGTTGACAGGTCAGGGAAGACCTTCTTGAGGAAATAACATTTGGGCAAAGATTTGAAAAATAAGTTGATATTAACAAGACAAAATGAGAGGCATAAGCATTCCTTGGGATTAAGCAATAAGGTAAGCATGAGGGACTAAAAAGACACCAATATAGCTATAGGGGAAGAAATGAGATGAGTAGGGGATGAGGTGAAGGACAGTAGAGGCATGCCAGACCATGTGAAACTTTCAGGTCACATTAGGGAGGTTTGTTTGTTTGTTTTTGTTTTACCCAAAGATCAGCTGAAAGCCACAGTATTAATCAGGCATATGATATAATCAGATTTTTGACTTTTAAACAACTACTCTGGCTAGAGTGTATAGAATGAGGTGGAGGAGGATCAGCTATTGGATCAGGTAGACTTGTCAGGCAACTATTATATTGTATTGCTACAATACAGAGAAGAGATAAGGAATGCTCAGCTGGGGTTGTGGAGGGTGAGATGGAGAGAAATGGGCAGATTTTGGAAACATATGAGGGATGAAGTCAATAGGGCTTGGTGAAGAACTAAAT
This sequence comes from Mustela lutreola, assembly GCF_030435805.1. Lineage (NCBI taxonomy): Eukaryota > Metazoa > Chordata > Mammalia > Carnivora > Mustelidae > Mustela > Mustela lutreola. The sequence continues at coordinate 10,576,714 of NC_081308.1, forward strand.
ATGGTGGGTGCTGGAGAAGGAGTCTTAGAGATGATGCCTTGGCTTTTGGTTGGCAACAATGAAAGAGCCACAGTAGAATAGGAATGGATTTGGAGGAAGTATTAAAAGTTGATTTTGACATGGGGAATTTGAGGAGCATTTGAGACATTCAGCAGGAATTGTTTAGGAAGCAATTCGATATACAGGTCTGGATAGAATATATATATATATTTGTGTGACATCTGTGTAGGAGCATAACAGAAGGCATATACATGCAAAATATTGTCTAAGAGAGTATAGTATGAGAAGAAGAGAAAACCTAGAATGTAGCCTTTAGGAAATCTAACTTTTATAAGCCAGGTAGAGTAGGATATGCCAGCCAAGAAGACAGAATAGAAGGCAAGCTAGGAGTACGCTGCATCATGAAATCAAAGAAAGAATGTACTTCAAGAGAGCAGGATGGTGGTTGCTAGGGACAAAGAAGAGGAGGGAAATGTGGGAGTTGTTATTCGATGGGTATAAAGTTTCAGTGATGCAAGATGAGTAAGTCCTAGAGATCCACTATACAATATTGTGCCTATAGTTAACAATATTGTATTGCACACTGAAAATCTGTTAAGAGAATAGATCTCATCTTAAATCTTGTTACCACAATAAAATAAAAATAATTTTTAGAAAAGAAGGGATAAGAGACCAATAATGTTCAGGGCCAAGGAAATATTAAGCATGATGACAACAGAAAAATATCCTTTGGCCTTAGTTACAAGGGATTCATTGTAAGACTTAGTGGGAGCTGTTTCTGTGGATTGATAGAGCTGGAATTCAAGTTGAAAAGAGCTGAAAAAGTAAAACAAGGAGGCTGAGACACCTGGCTGGCTCAGTTAGTTAAGCGTCTGCCTTCAGCTCCTTCATGATCCTTCATGATCCTGGAGTCCTGGGATCTGATCTAGTCCTGCATCGCATCAGGCTCCCTGCTCAGCCAGGAGACTGCTTCTCTCTCTGCCCTTCAATGTGTTTGCATGCTCTCTCTTAAATAATAAGAAAATAATATAACAAAAAATCTTTAAAAAAATGAGGCAGCTGGCGCACCTGGGTAGCTCAGTAGGTTAAAGCCTGATCTCAGGGTCCTGGGATTGAGCCCCCCATTGGGTTCTCTGCTCAGCCTGCTTCCCTACCCCTCTCTGCCTACTTGTGATCTCTCTCTCTGCCTGCCTCTTTGCCTATTTGTGATCTCTGTCTGTCAAATAAATTAAAAAAAAAATGAGGAGCCGAGACTAGATCCCCTTTAAAGTGCCTTCCAACTTTAAAATAGTAAATGCTGTAATTTCATGCTGCTGGCCAGAGTTTCTCTTTGTTACAGGTTTCCCTACTCACCCTACTCCTGGCTAATAAGAAGACTCTACCATTGAATGAAATAATTTGCAAAGACCGTATTACTTTAAGTACCATTACAACCTCAAACAAACTTGGGACAAATCATTCTCTTATACGTTTACATATGTATTTTTTCTTTTAAAAATTTCATTTATTTGACAGACCAAGATCACAAGTAGGCAGGGAGGCGGGCAGAGAAAGGGGGAAGCCGGCTCCCTGCTGAGCAGAGAGCCCCATGCTTGGCTCTATCCCAGGACCCTGAGATCATGACCTGAGCCGAAGGCAGAGGCTTAACCCACTGAGCCACCCAGGCGCCCTATTTTTTTTTTTCTTTTGAAAAGAATCTTGAACACAAAAACTTCTTACATGATTTTCCCCATAGCACCAGTTGAAGAAACATATTTCCAAGAATTGGTTTTATTTTTTGGGTCAGGACTGCCGGGATAAAATCAGGTCTAGAGTTTCCATGTGGATGAATTTGAAAGTGAACAGATTCGAAGCTGCAATCCAGGGTTGTCTCACACTACACTATACTATTTTCCTTTTAAATTGAATCACCTTTTCTGGGCTTTGAGAACTAAGAGAACACATCCAAAGAATTGATTTTGTATGTAAGCAGAATGCTTGGGCATTTGCTGCTTTTCATCTAAAGAGAGATTCCTATATTCTCATTCTTTTGGTAGGAAAGAAATCTAATAAAAGGTCATATAGACCATTGCTACTCAGAGTGAGATCAGTGGACCAGCAGCATCAACTTCAGCTAGGAATTTGTTAGAAATGCAGAATTTAAGGCACCACCTCAGATCTACTAGATCAGAATATGCATTTTAACAGGATCTTCGGGTGATTTATATTAACATTAAGAAGTGAAAAGAACTTGTGATTTTTTTCTCAGAAACTATTTTTTAAAAATATAGAATCCTTTGTTACTCTGCTATGATATTTAATTAATCCAAGGACAGATTAGTCATTTATGGACTAAAAACTAATTATTTTGTTTTAAGATTAAGACCTGCAGCAGAGTGCCAAGGTGATTAAAGAGATATATTTTACAGGCAAATAGCTCATCAGCTCAGGGTAGAACACATATTTTTCATTTCTCCTTACCAGAAGCCGCTAATTACTTGCATTGGACTATTTACTTTTCCTCTTTTAGTAATAATAGTATTTGTAAATTTACTTTGAAATAGCAAGATTACCTGTCATGATTTTGTATAGGTTTTATAAACTTTCACTATTTTCTGTCTCCTTAGCCAGTTTAGGAGAACATCTACACTTTATTGCATGGCCCTCCTTGGTGATTAACATCTGGAATGGACAGCTGAAAACTGTTCAACCCTCAGTCTCACCCTTCTTTTCTGTTTCTTACGTGAAACCCTACTCTAACCTTTAATCAGGGCAAAAAAAGATTGCTATTGCCCCCTGCTGGCCCGTTTTATTTTTCCTCCTCTACAGATTGAATAGGATGCCCAAGGATTTTGAGCCGCGGAAGAAAGCTCAGCGGAAGGGACTTTCCTTAGTAGAGAGGTAGAGATCCTTTGGGAACAGGCGGCTAAAATCAAACGAAAACACTCAATGGGCGAAGAAGGCATAAAGGGCTTCTAAATTAAATTATTGATCTTCAAGAGTCTTTTTCTGCACACGGACTTGTCTATACCAAGGGAATGTCCCCTTCTCTGCAACACAGGACTCCTCTTTTGCCTTTAGATTCCACTGACAAGGAGTGAACTACCCACTCCCCTATTATAATTTCAGTACTCTGGATTCTGTTTTCTGCTTCCCCCAATTCCCCTTTCCCACTTCTTGACCGTATTCCCTCTTCTGCTTCAAACTCCCGTCCCGCCCACCTACCAACAGACTCTCATTTCTAGGGGTCAGACCCTAATCTTCTTCACCCTCCCTGTCTACCTGTCTGTTCTCTCCTGATTGTCATCGCATCCCCCTTTAGCACCCTTCCCCTGAAGAGAAAGCCACTCTTTGCCTTTGAACATCAGGCTTGTCCCCTCTTGAATGCCTCTCCCCGACCCCCGCCCCAAGCGACTGAAAAAGGAAACATGCGCACTTCAGAGCTAGGAGCTGTCCGAGTGCTGAAATTTATAGGCTGGGTAAAATCACGTCTCCCGTCTTTCTGTAGCTCTCATTCCAGCACAGGATCTCAGCAATTTTGCCCTCTTCCCCTGTGCCCACTCTAGCGCGCAGAGTCCTTTCTTCTATCTCATTTACAACTTCTTTTAAAAAGAGAACATTTTCTAGAGAAAAGGGATTTGCTAAACAGAAAGGACATAAAACAAAAGCCACAGCAACCCGACTTCCAGCATGGCATTGTCACCAGCCCCCTTTGCATGGTGATGCGATTAAGGTAGCGGCATTTTTATTATTCAGGAAAAGCAGCTGGGGAATCCATCAGTTCTAAGGCTTTGTCTTTCCTCGGTTAACTGATGGTCCTGAGCCCCGGTTTGACCTGACCATGATGCCTAGGACTGGCACTTTTTGTTTTTTCTCAGCAAACTGTACAAACCCAAATCTCTTTTTGATTTTCAAGGAAACTAGATTCCTGCCAGATTTCGAATCTGGACAATAAATAGATACTTTGTCCTAGCTTCTTTCTGGAATCATTTCGGAGATATTTTCCACAAGCATCACAGAAACAGGAATGAACCGGCAGCTAGTGAACATTTTGACAGCCTTGTTTGCATTTTTCTTAGAGACAAACCACTTCAGGTAGGTGAAACGACTTTGCATGCTGATATTTTCCCCCATGAAAACTGTTTGAAAGAGAATGTGTCATACATTTTAATCTATTTTTCTATGCCCTGGACCATATTATTTTAATTTTAAAGAGGAGAGTTATATTTCTTTTGTTCTTTTAAAAGGCGTAATTATGGTGGGAGGGTGGTAAATTTTCAAAGGCAAGTTTTACGATCCATAACCCCACTCTATGCATTTCAACACATTTTCACAGGCAATGTGATATTAAGGAAGTCTAATGAGTTGCATGCTCTTTACATTTCTATATAATGATGATTTTTTTTTTTTTGCTTTCAAATTTCTCTGAAAGTCATTTAAAATGGTTATTGGATGCAATGCTTCTCATATGGTGGAAGTGATTGGATTAATTTACAAGGAGCATGCTCATTTTATATAAAATATAAAAGAACCCCAATTCTTAGTCAACTTGAAACTTCTATTGTATTTCGGCAACTAGATGCATACTATGAGCATTACAATTCAGGAAATTTCTTGAAACATCAAAAATATTTAAAATCTCATTTTACCACTATGTTCCATTGCTCAGTATATTTGGAAACTGAATGCCTACCAAAATTTAATTAATATGACATGTTTGTATTTATCTTTGCATGAGAAATGGACTGTGCATAATTAAAATAAGTGGCAAATCATTATTTGCATGTGTGTATTTTCTACCTAGTTTATAAGTTGTCAAATCAGTTTATACTTCAAATTATCAGATGATTACCAGTAAGTGAAATAGCCATCCTAATGGCAGAGGTTCTAAGATAGCATAGAGATAGGAGATGTTCATACCACAAAGTGTAGGACTCTTCATTTAATTTTCACTAGATTTCATGGTATTTTTTTTTACAGAACCAAGAGAAATGGAACATATAGCTAATGTTACGAGTACTGGGAAAACCCACTATGTTCCTTTCAGGCTCACACCTACTATGATTAAGAAAAACCATAGGCTGGGTTTCATTAGAAGCATCATCACCATCATCATCATCATCATCACCTTCATTACCACCACCACCACCACCACCACCACCACCACCATCATAATTAAATAATACTTGATTAATCAGATGAATCTGCATATGGGAATGTGAGTATTTTTAGATGACTGTATCAATTTTTAACTCCTACCAAATGTTTAAATCCTCTGCACTTAATACTTTGCATTTAATACTACTTTGAAAAACTGGCAAAAATGTGGTGTTTTCTCAGTGACAGAATTAACAAGATTATTTGTTAAACTATTAAAAATAAAGCTTGTCAAATATTATGCCTTAGGGAAGAAATAGACATTCAGTCAACCACTATGTACTGTGAAAGTATTCATTTCACTACAAACCAAATAAGCTCTTTTTATAAGCCCTTTAAGGAAAATGAAAATATGAGAAATTTTCCAATCACATTTAGTGTTTGTGATAATGCAGAAGAGAAAATGATTTAGAAGTTCTTTTTCATGACTATTTTACTGGAGAGTGAACAGTTTAAATGCTAATATATAAATAACATCTGATAAAATAATAGAAGTACAGACACACTTATTGTTGACCTATTTTAGAATGAAGTTAAATTTCCAAGTGAAGCCTTTCTTTTAGACAATGCATTGAAAATTATTAATAGTTGATAGCTGGAATAGAATCTAGCAGGTGAGAAAATAAGCAATGGAATAATTAGTTCACTGTTCACTTTGTTCTGCCCATCTTATTATATATTTCCAGTAAAAGGTAGAGGATTTATATTAAGGGCTAAAATGCTGGAAGAATTGTTTGAGAGTCATGGGGGAATGATTTTAAGACAATCACATTTTAGAAATTATCATCTTCATTTCTCTGATGAGTCTAGAAAGAAACAGCTTTAACTATATGTCCATAAAATCTACAAAATAAGCTATGCGTGTAGTATCATCTTAAACATCTTTATGGCTATAGTTTGGACATCTGGGAGATATGACTCAGGATTTCTAACTCTCATCATTTAAAGTTAACTTTAGAGAATGTACAAATTCTGAAGTTGACCAAAGAGTTTTTAATTTTCTTTTTCTTCTTACTAACATAACACATATATTAACAAAACATGATGTCAAACATTCTGTGAGCCTTAGCTCTCGGGCATCGAGAATGAAATTGTTGCTAAAAAAAGTTGATGATGTGTTTAGGACGGCTTTCTGCAAAGACCATGACTCCAGGTCTGGAAAACAACCTTCGCAGACCCTATCACCTTCAGATTTCTTGGACAAATTAATGGGAAGGACATCAGGATACGATGCAAGAATCAGGCCAAATTTTAAAGGTAGGCTCCAATTAAATTTATGTTAAGCCTATGGGAAATCTAGGTGTTTGAATAAACTGAAATAACTTTTAAGGGCTTTTTATCATAAAATAATGTAGTATTCATTTCATTTGGCATTATTTTGAGATAGCCAATTTAATAGTTTAAATTTTATATATTGTTTGCCTCTTTTGAAAACTTTTCTCATTAGTATTCTATTCCACAAAGAAAACTAATGTCAGAGATTATTGCTACATTCCCTTTTTTGATCCTAAGTGGGAGTATGACTGGAAATGACTCCAAGAGTAAATGATGGATTTGACTTATATGTGTGTCTACCAGGAATCATTCAAGATTCAATAATTATTCAAAATCTTTGGTTTCCGTTTTGAATACCTACTCCCAAAGTGATGCTTGAATCTCAATATGAAACATGCCATTTTACACACTTTCAGGCCTCTCTCATTTCTCAACATTGTGGCAAGAGGCTCTAATTGAATACATCAGAAATTTTTGGTTTTCTTTTGTTTAAACATTTTAATAGTTTATTTGAAATTGTTTATCTAAAATTAACAAATACAGAATTGTAAAGTACACATGTCAAAGATGGTAGATACTGTCTTTGTTCAATTGGAAGCAAACCAAAAAGTTTGATATTTTTGTTTATTTAATGTTATAAAAATGTAACTAATCACCTGTAAAAATTATTTTTTATCTTTGATTTATTTTTATACTAAATAAGAACCAATTATTAATGAATGAATTATTTTTGATGTTTTAATTTCTAAATACATATTTTAAACAATTGCGTTTTATCTTGTAATTTAACATAATGCATTGTGGAGTGCTTATAATATTTTACAAAAGAAGAATCTTATAATATTCTAGATATTATGTTGTAATTCCATTGCTTTGGTTTTGCTTATTAGCGACTTAATTGGATTGCTTTCTTTGAGTTTTGATTAATTTTTACTATTGGCAAATATGAGCATGAAAATTAAATTCTAGATTCATTTCAGCTTTAAATGCTACAACTCTGAATATACCCAGCTAAGGGCACATTTTATAAAGAGTTATGTCATAATTTTGACAAAACAAGTATTTATGATTTATAGAGTATTTCCAAAAGAAACAGAACTAAATTCAAAGCTTGATATTCCTGAAAACAATTTTCATGCTTATCCCATTTCATACTAATTTTGTAGTCATTGCTTTGGAAGTCAATATTTGAAATAAAATCCTATGAGCAACATATTGAGAATGAGCTTTCAATGGGACCACTCATTCTTACATCTATTCACTTAGTCATTCAACAACTTCTGAGTCTGAACTATATGGGAAGTCAACTACTGCATGCATTGAAAAGTTGAGAGATGAAACAGGTTTGGGTGCTACCGTCAAAAATTTTAGTGGGGAGGGTGGATGTTACATGAATATTTATAAAGTAATATATATTATGACACAGAAATAGTTAAGTAGTTAATAGTTAAGTAACATGAAAAAGTACAGATAAAATGCTACAGGATTCCAACAAATGAAGAGATGATTTCCTGTTAAGCTATTCATGGAAGGTTTCATAGAGAAGGCCCAGAGATGGAAAATCATTTCAAATTTATGTGGATCTTGTTTAATAGCAGCTATTATTCATTATTTTCTAGAAGTCACTTTCAAAAGTGGAGAAAAATGCAGAGTTATAAACAAACACCCATGTTGTCATTTGCTACTTTAAATGACCACACAGAATGAGCAATCAGTTTCACAGAGCTTTTTTTCTCATTCTTCTGGGGATGTCACCCTTTGGAAACAACACTTCTCATGATTCTAAAGGATAAATAAATGGAGAGATTATCAAGTATAGGAAAGCATGGCCATGTTTTTGAGATTTTTTCCACTGCTTAAAGACCCGAGCACAGGATGTTTTAAAGACTTATAAAAGGGAAATGGGGTAGATATCCTTTAAGATTCGAACATGAATGGATTTCACTGAGTTTTGTCTCCCACTCCCTTTAACTCTCCACCTCAATGAACGCTGATCCTCTTTCATAAATTTTGTTTACATGAACCAGTTATAGAAGATTAATTACATAACAGCTCCCACAATTCTCTCTATTCAGGGAATCTTGGCTCTTGCTGGATATAAAACATTCCCCATTATTTTAGAGTAAAATAATTCTCACTTCTTGGTATTCCCATTAAAACTTCATATGTCTAATATGGTTCTTTTGCATATTTATGTTTTATCAACCCACCCAACACTGCATCTGAGAGGGGAGGGTTGTGTACAGAGTTATATATAGAGAGAGTTATATATATGCACACACAGACAAACACAAATATGCACACATACATAATATAGGTAAAAGAAGTCATCTTTTCTCTGGAATGAGGATATAAGGACCAAGAAAGAGAGGAAAATGTAGATCACTTATGAAGATTAGTGCGACCAATTAGTTGTAGTAGACGTTGAGGGTGGGAACTTTTGAGGAACCAACCAGTGGTCACAGTGACTAGCAAAGATGATCTTAGTTGAGCTGAGGAGAAAGAAATAAAAGAGATCATAAGGAACTTGTAACAGTGAGGAGGCTAGGAAGAACACTATAGACTTATTGTAACTTACTATGGTTGATTAGCAATGTACCAATGAGAAATCTTATATAGTAGATAGAAATGAAGGATGATTAGGAAATGTGACTGTATCTAGACAGTGACAGGCATGCTGTAAATGCTAAAAACCAAATGGCTATGAAAACAATAAACATGATGATGATGATGATTTTGAAAACAACAATAATAGTAATTAATAGGAGGACAGAAGGGCAAGATTCGACCACAAAAATAAAAGCAAGAGTGAAATATGGGTGGCTGAGGTACAAGGAATGGCTTTTCTAGATGTCTTATTAAATATTAGTTCTTCTCTATTTTCCTTGCTGCTGGCAAGGGAAAAGGAAATGCATACGCATAATTTTTCTTATTGGAAGGGATCTTTCCTGTATACTTTCAAGTCAGTAAAATATTTCATGTCTATTTCATATCCCTGATGGCCTCTGAAAGATGTCATAATGGGCATATACACAAGAAGGAAAATGGATGTAAGCTAGAAAAGGGGACCAGAAATGAATCAGACTTAGGCTCTGTAATTGAGAGCCATTCTTAGAAACTACAGGGAAAAAATAGCTTTTCTGATGTGCTGAAGCACAAGTGTATAAACAAAGTCATGAGTCAGATTTGCCAGTTGCATTCCATCTATAAGATCCATAGAGACCTGGGTCAGATCTTGTCAAAACACAAATTTTCAAAATCTTCAGTTCAGATGAAAACACAAGCTAAGTCCATTCACAATTACCTGGTTCTGAAACCATGGTAAATATCAATTCTATGTCAACAGAGGGGCCACTTTCCCCACTTGGGTGATTTGTCTCATTGTCAGTTGATTTATCATGGTGTTACTCCATCATCGTATCAGATACTCCTTTGTCAGTGTTATTGCATCTTGAGAATGCCACTTTAAACATTAAGCTTTTAAGGAGGCCAAATGAAATGCTCAAACCTGGGCAAAATACATTAGTTCTGATTCTGTCTCCTTGAAACAAAGCCTTTATCTATTTTAATGAAATTTTCTTTGAAAATAAAATTAGAGTTATATCCTAAATTTCATCCCAATGTGAATAAATACGTTCCACTATAGCATTCATTTTGGAATAGGATCTGGAATGGATGATGCCAGGAGATAATTATTCACTCCACTTCTTTGTGCATGCCATGCACACTAATTTTTTTCTATGTCTGGAGACCTAAATTTGAAAGTGTGATGTGTGACATTAAAACCTACATTTGCATGCAATATGGTTTCCTTCATTTTCTAAGGAGTTATCAGCTCAAGAGGTGTTTCAGATACAAGTAGAAATAGGCCCACTTTCAAAAAACTAGAGGTTCAGGTTTCTTCCCTTGGAAATTCTATTTATTGTCTATAGCCAAGTGGAGCTCAAGCTCAAATGTTGTGCTTGCCAATCCCTATAGGGGGTGGCTTGAGCACAAATGTCCAGCAGGGACATTTGGAAAGGGTGATTCTCTCAGTTAGGGATAATGCAGCCCCAGCATGGTCATTTCTTTGATCACCCTGGTAGATGTGGGCATCAGATGTTACGATGTTTTCTGAGAAAAAGAATAGAATGCTCACAAGTATCAGAAATATTTGACTTGAGTGCAGGAAGTTGCAGAAAGAGTGCAGCCATTTTAGAATAAGACAATAGGAGATAAAAAGGAGAAAAGTATTATTGAAATGAAAGACTGAAGGTAACAAAGGGAAATTTACATATGACAGTTTTGTTCAGAAATGACGTTAATGAAGATTTTTGAACATCTGAAATCCATTGGCTGTGTCACAGTCTAGCTTTTCTCTGATGTATGGACACCAACCAACACATTTGTATATACTAGGCTTCTACTATTGGCCTACAAGGTGCTTGTAGTATGAAGTGACATCAGGAAGGAGACGTCTATATTCTAATAGGCTCTGGCAAAGTAAATGTTTTCCAGTCCGTGGTAACAGAGTAATATAGTGGAAAGGGTCCTAGACTTGGATTCAGAAAACCCAAGTTCATGTCCATTTTGAGAAAAGATATCTTCACCTTTCCATGCCTTATTTTTTCTTCTACCTTTGCATTTGAGTTGTTCTGAGCATCATATGAGATCATGCATCTGAATGATTTGTTTATAACTATTAAGTTTATTGCAAATAATCTGAATTATCAGACCCTATTACTAGCCCCTCATTTCTATTTTGTAACCAGCACTGATGATATATTGTCAAAGCTAACCCTTTATGGTGGTTGGGGTCTTATAATTGCTTGATTGTTTTTATGGTATAAAAACAAGTCAGAAAAGTTCAGTACCTTAGAATCCTATTGCAGTAATCAGAACATAGACGTCATGTGTCTCAGCTGGTTCTCCTTTTATTTGATTGGTGGGAAGATTTCCAAACTGAAAGAGCTATTTCATATTCTTAAATATGAAACAAAGAGGGAGCCATTTGTGAGAAGGAATTATCTTTATCCATTCAAATCCCACCCCTGATTATTTTCTTGGACTCATTTTTAAATGAACCAAGGAAAAGAAAGAACGAATTTTACTTAGTCCTAGAAAGAAGGACCCTAAACTTAACTGAAGATGTATGACTGTCATTTCTTATATAATTTCTTGTCCAGTTATTGCACTTACAAGGGTCACTGCACAAGCATGCAGAATTGATTTTTTATTTTAGAGTATTTTGAAGAGAGCATTTGGTCTCTACAACATGGCAGTTATGAGCAATAGAAATGGAAGCTCATAATTTAGTTTTTGAGAATGTATTGTTTTGCTTCTTGGTTGATTCTGGGTAACTTTATATCCTTAATTTCATTAATGAAAGAGCTTAAACATTTTATCCTAATCTCTATAGTGCTTGCTTGTCCACCTTGAAGGACAATTCTGTCCATTTTACTGATAATCAGAGACTTCATTAAAAAAAAGATAACAGCATTGATACTGGGATATCTTGGTACTTAATGAGTGGACATTATAATGTGTCCTCTTAGGGTTATCAGCTTTAGAGTGTGAAAAAAAATCATTTGTTTGTTCTTGGTAGTGTTGAATTTTTTTTTTTTTTTGGCATGTTGGATATACATGTTTGGAATAGGGTCTTAAAAATGGAAATATAGTTGGATCAAGCCTCATAACAACAAGGTCTTTGGAAGCATTCTGGATTCTCTTTGGAGTTAACATCCGTGAGGCTGTCCTGACTGTGGCACACAGCATTTTCTCACTGACTTCTTTCTTGAGAGGGCTACTCTGGACACTTGTGACTGATTGCAGACATTTTTCGCCATGTGAAATGCACTAAAGGAAGGACCTTCACAAAAGGAATAGGTCTCTAAGTGATATTCTTAAGTGAGCAGGACATTTAAAAATAAAGTCACTGGTGGGCGCCTGGGTGGCTCAGTGGGTTAAGCCGCTGCCTTCGGCTCAGGTCATGATCTCAGGGTCCTGGGATCGAGTCCCACATCGGGCTCTCTGCTCGGCAGGGAGCCTGTTTCCTCCTCCTCTCTCTCTCTGCCTGCCTTTCTACCTACTTGTGATCTCTCTCTGTCAAATAAATAAATAAAATCTTAAAAAAAAAAATAAAGTCACTGGTTACCCTCTTAGAGTCTAGTCTGGCTAGCCAATCAAATGTGGTCATGGAGCAAGTACAAGAGAAAAGCTGGACACTGCCTTGGACTCATGCCCTGGCTTGTGTACCCACCATATCCTTATGAATGCGAGTATATCAAATGGTGTCTCTATTTTCTTAACACATTTATCCAAGAGGCCAAAATCCTGGATCAAGTCAAAATATGGAAAGACAATGGGCAATTACCACGAATGTGACTGCCTAAGTTTTCTTTTCTTTTTTTAAAAAGATTTTATTTATTTATTAGAGAGAGAGAAAGAGAGAGAGCACAAACAGGGGGAACAGGAAAGGGAGAAGCAGGTTTCCCACTGAGCAGGGAGTCCAATGCGGGACTCAATCCCAGAACCCTGGGATCATCACCTGAGCTGAAGGCAGACACCAACCGACTGAGCCACCCAGGTACCCTCTAAGTTTGTTTTTGATTTCTTCTTTTTCTCTGATGGTAGGGGGGGCATATTTTCTTGAGGAAAAATAAGCTACGTCTGCCCATGCATTTTCAAATCAACAGAATAAATCTGTGGCAAGGGAGCATCTATATGGGCACAAAAAAATTACACATAATGGTTTACATCTTTATATTGCAGTCTAAACACAATTCATTTGTTTGTTCCTCTTAAATAGTGAGTAATTACTATGTGCCAGGTGCCATGTTACTTGCTAAGTATACAGTGGTAAACAAAAATTCAAGCTTTTAAATGTCTGTTTTTACTTCACTAAAAACTGGAATATAATTTGTAAATTGAATTCTGTATCATCCAGGACCTCTGCAGGAAAGAAATGGCACACTTTAATGGGGTATGAGAGGGTTTGGAAAACCAATCCCCCAAAAGAGAGTTTAGTACTTCAGGCCTGAAGAGGCAAGGGAGGGAATGGTCACCAGAAAGTAGAGAATGTGGCTATATAGACAGACCACCTAATGAGATCTGTGGAGCAATGTAGTTAATCAGTGTTGTCCTAGCAGGGAGAAAGCTAGAGAATAAATATTTAGACCTCACTTTACTCCTGTATTTCATTTTCTTGTGGGAGTATCATTGGCCAAATCCAATTAGAAGTCAGAGAGCAAGGGAGCTCAAAGGTGCAGACTCAAAACATCAGCTTCCCAAGGTGCAGAGAAGAACAGGAAAGAGAAGAGCGTGTCTCTGGACAGGAACTGGAAGATAACAACACAAAACCAACATAAGAGCAAAGACCTCCCTCAGTCTTCAGGTGGTGGACCAGACATCTCCAAAAATGATAATCAGTTTAGTTAGTCTTCCTTTATCAGTCTTGGGAAAGAAGGGAAGTGAGAGAGGGGTATTGTTGGGATAAATTATCCCAATATTTACTGATACCTTCAAAGGCAGGGAAGAGAGACGAAGATAATGTAAGGTGATAGTTCCTTCTCCTAAACAGACATCTGAAAGAGGTGCAATCAATGGAATGGTATGTATTCATGTGTGTGTGTGTGTGTGTGTGTGTGTGTGTGTGAGAGAGAGAGAGAGAGAGAGAGCTTTCTGCAGAGTATATGAAAATAATTAATGTAGTTTCCTGTCTATCTAATATTTGTCTACATTTGCCAATACTGTATTGTTGTACTAGCCCCATGGCAATCCTCTCCAGGCTCCTTCTGCTGGGTGTGTTGTGGGCTTAGATTTGAGCTCAAGACTTAATACCAAGTCTCTTTGGGGCAGCATTTCTGAGACACGTGCTTTCCCTCTGTGCTCTTCTGTTCTACACAGAGCAGTAGAGAGTCAGAGGAAGAAAAGATTAGGTGGAGGTAGAGAAGTGGCAAAGCTGAAGGAACAGTTGCTTGTTTTGCACTCCTTGGTGGTTTGATTACTACACCTAAAATACAGCTACTTATCATGGCAAGTCTGCCACTTTAGGAAGATCTCAGAACCACTTTGCCATGTAATTTTTCTTTTATTTTTCAAACCCAAGTGTATATAGAAGATAATATAATCTATCATTTTCTGATTTATTTACATTTAAATACTTCGAGATGCTGATTTCTAAGAACCACTTCATGTTTAAGAATGCAGTTGAGATTTCTTTTGCCAGGTTTTCTCTTAGTAAAAGCATTTTTTGGCCTCCTAAATATATTCAGGAAACAAGGGGTCAATGTATTTAGCTTTGAACCTCAAAGTCTCTGAAAAGTGAATGATACACACATGTGGCAAACCACACTGTAACAACTCATTAAATGTACTTAATAAATACAGTGTGAAATACTCACAGTGGAATTCTTATATTCTAACTTTTTCCTTTGCGTTAACTCTGGTTTTAGTACTTCAGTGTTGTATAGACTATGTGATGTCTTCCTCAAACAATGCTTTTCAGAGCACCTGTTCCAGAGCCACCTGAGTCCTGTTTAAAAAGCACATACCTGGGCCCCACACTGCCCCAGCTCTACCTCTCCAGAATTGCTGAATGATGGGATCTTAAAATATTCACTTGGACAAATTCATAACTCCTCACACCTTCAGCACTTTAAGACCAGAATGAGAAAATTTTGCCCTTGTGTTTGAAGGATAATATCTTTCTTATAGTATTTTCCCCAAGATACTCTATGCCAGGGATTGCTTTACTAAATAAAGGGGGGTAAAATACCACAGGTGGAAAAAAAAAAAAAGTAAACTGAGATTCATGAGGACTGGTTGTAATTCTAGTTTTGTCAGCTGTAACCTGGAGCACACCACCTAACCTTTCTAGGATTCATTTTTGTCACCTCCAAAAATAAAGGACTTGGGGCAAGATGTCTTTGTCACTTCCAACATTGATAGTCCCTGGTCTTTACATTCTAAATTAAAATTCTGTGGTATGTGCTTTTATAAATTATTAATTCACCCCCAGAAGAGCTTGGATACATCCAATTTTCCTAGGGAATTGGTCTTTCCTCTGAGAAATATTAATTCTGTCCAGATTTTTTTTTCCAGTTGCTCATTTCTTATTTCATTTCCCAATATTTCAAGGATGATCATTATTCTATGGAAAGACTCTGGAAACTTACAAGGGGATTACTGAAGAAATAAGCCATTTACATTTTTGTCTTGCATTTAGTTTGGTGGTAGCAAATTCACGTACAGAGGCTGCTTCTGGGAAAAGCAGCTGCCATGTTTCTTTAGTTCAGCATCTGGCCAAAAATGTTTCTCAAAACATTAGTCCCACAAAATGTTCTCAGATAAAAGGTTTAAAATGGAAAAATGGATATTTTTAATAAATAAGAATGTGAAATTTTGCAAAGCATCCTCTGAGAGAGTCCCAATATCCACTAACATATTAAAAGTTTAGAGAAAACTTGCAGTAAAAATACACAAATATTTTTAAAACTTTTTTTTACATAGGTGCTTATCCTATACTTTTTATTTGATCATGGATTTCTTAAATGAGTAACATTCTGGGGAACTGGGGTTTCATGGAATACCTTTTGGAAAATGTGGTCTTGGTAAAATCCATAAATCTAAATGATTTTTTTTTTGCTCTGAAAATTGTTGATGATGATGGGAAACCTATTATGCTCTGCTGGAAAGATAATATCCATAAGAGTGAGAAGGCCTCTACATTCAGTAAATGTGGCTTTCATTTTGATACATGGTCAACATTAGCATTCTGCTGCCACAAGAGAATTACTCTACTGTTAAAATATTATTGCAGGCTATTTATCTCCTGCTTCATTTACATGAATAAATGAGCAAACAGAGGCATTTTGAAAATAACAAACATCGAAGACAAAAGAAACTACATTAGTCAATACAGCAAAATACTTTGATCTGATAATCATCTGTTTTAGTCTTTATGATTCTTGAATGCTGAATGACCAATGCACATTTAAACAAGTGACTTTTAACCTTGTGGCGGGGGGGGTGGGGGTGGGAGGTTGGCGTACCAGGTGGTGGGTATTATAGAGGGCACGGATTGCATGGAGCACTGGGTGTGGTGAAAAAATAATGAATACCGTTTTTCTGAAAATAAAGAAATTAATTTAATTAAAAAAATAATAACCTTGAACTAAAGACATTTCTTCAGCAGGCTATGACAAAGTTTTATGCCTGTATGAGGGATTTCCTTTTGGATTGCCATCTTCTCTTTCAGGCAGTTTTCCAAGATAGATAAATCTTATGGTTATATAATTTCCATCCAACTGTTTATTTAGAAGTTTTTCCCATCACCTCCTTGAAATGAAATTTTTCAAATTTGAATCCATACTAAAAAAAACTCACATTTAAAAAATTGAAATTATGCAAGATTTATCTTAAATAACTTGTGTAGATTTATAATCAAGGTCTTCATTTTTTAGCAGTAAAATATATTCTATATTAGTCTTCTCAAAATTAATCATGTTTCATACTTACATATGTGAATTCCCAGGAAAAACTATTGAAAATGGTTTTCAATAAAGATGATGCGAAAGAAATGTCTGAAATAATCACTAAATGTCTTGAAAAATTATATATATTTATATATTATATTATTATATATAAAGGTATATATATATTTATTTTAAATATATATTTTTATATATTGTATATATTACATATATATGTATATATGTAGTATATGTATTTATATATTATATATGTAATATGTAATATACATATTACATATATACAATATATACACATATATCTTTATTACTAGTTCTTCCCCCATGCTTTCTCTGAGAGTTTGTCAAATGCCCAAGTATGACTTTTTTCTTCTTGTTTCTTACTCCAAGATCTTAGGAGGATATAGAGAAAAAAGTAGGGGTTGGGAAGTATTAAAGCTACCTTAGATTTAACCAATGGCTCCTGATCCATGTCCTTTATTTCATACAGTAGATGAAGATACATTGATGATGGAGCCACTACACATTCTGTATGAGATTAGTACTTCATTTGAAACACTGCTTCAATGTATCCACAGTGAGGGCACTGGCACTGCTGACATTCCACTGTACAACCCACAGATAATGCCATACCAATTTTTAAGCTTTTCTGGTGAGTGAGGGTTGGCAGTCTTAGATATACAACACCTTGGAGACTAACTGAGTGAAGATTAATGAAGTTCTTCAGCCTACACAGTTTGCTTACTCTTAAATTTGGTTTCATATAGCCTGGGTGCCTGACTCAGATTCCTTGATTCCTTATTATCATTTGCTCCTGATGTCACTGCTGCTTCTCCATTTCCAGGAGGCAGACAGTTGCATTAGATATTATGAGACTGAGGAGAAGGCTTTGGTGAATCCTTAGTTACAGAAGTCAGGAAATACGAAGAAGAAGATAACATTTTCTCCAGTATTCTGAGATTTGCTTTCAAAATGAAGTATATAGTATCTTCCCCAAATAAAAAAATTTAAGAAGAGATCATGCCTCTTTGAAAGGAAATGTCACATAGGCCCAATGCCATTTCTTAGGAAAACTGGCACCAAAATGTCCATTTTTTTTTTTTCAGGAGGATTTTTGATAGATAAAATGCCACTCTGCTTCTTTTAAAATTTGAGATCATAGCTTGTTAGCAACAAAGCTGCTATACTATTCAGTATTTATTTTCTCTGGAATATTCCTATTTTGTTATCTAGAGTTAGTGACCACTCTGTGACCAGCGGCATACTCAACCTAATCCTTACCAAATTAATCCTATATTAGCAAGCCTATTTTTTCCAGCTCTCCAAAGATAGGAGGAATTACCCAAGTTTGGAATACATGTTCCTTTTATTTCCCCCCAAGTACCACCTACATTTCTAATATTCACATTTGTTTATTAGGCACATATGACTCATTTAAGCTCATCCTTTATTCAAATCTTCTGAACAGATATTCCCACTTAAAACCCAACAGGTGGCTTCCTGTTCCATAGATCTCCTGATGCCAACCAAGTTTAAAAATTCTGGGCTTTCAGGAAAGTGTATGAATTTGTGACTTGGGGCAAATATCCTAAAGCCCATTTTAAAAAGGATTTCCTCAGCAAGAGAACACAGTTATTGCAAGGAAGAAATTCCACATTTCTACTTGTGAGACAGACTCAGCGAACAGCATAATTACACGCACATTTTTTATTTCCTGCCTACCAGGTTTGCATAGGGCCCCTGGGTGAAGCATCTTCCATAGCACCCACTCACCCCAACTGAGTTCATTTAAGAGGTGTCAATGTACAGTTAACAGAAAAACAGCTTGGGTGAAGGAATCTTCGCGGAGCTTGGCGGAAGTGGATTGACACGTGAAGCTTCCATGATTGAGTTATGATTCCTCCGCCATGGGACCTTTCTCATTCCTCTATACATTAAAAGAACATCATTATATAAGAATCTGGCCCCAGGTGCTAACACTATGGGCCATAATAAACTGTGTATATGTAAAGTCTCAAATGAGTGGGTATCCCTCAGTGTCTAACTTTTTGTATAAATGTCAGAATAAATTATCTGCTTCAGCGAGAGCAACACAGTTGAGGGCACTAACAAAAAGTGCCCATCAGTGACATCGTGAAATATACCATATAAATTGCAAAATGACACCTTTGAAAAAAGTTATTTACTGCTGTGGCAGGTGCAAAGAAGGCAAAGAAATAGAGAATGGATAATAAATAGATTCTAAAGGCAAGCTAAGATCAGAAATAAACTCCTATACTTTTTTTAGAAAATTCATAGTGCAGCTGCTCTGGGGTGCCTGATTGGCTATATCTTTATCTGAATGCACAGGAAAAGCAAGCTGAGCTGTCATCCAAGAGAGTGCAGAGCTCAAAATACTAGTATCCTCTATGTTCCAGGCCTCTCACAACTCTTGAAATTCTCCTGGGACTTATCACTTCCTTACACACCTGCACATGGCTTATAAAGATCTTCATGGTTAGATTTTTGACTACAACTATCTGAGGTTAGATTTCTGAGAAGCAGGCCTTCTGTGCAAGTAATTTATTAAGTGAGCAGGAGAGACAGAAAAGAGAGTGATAAAGTCAGAAAAGAATGGGGGGAACCCCATACGGATGTGATCTCAGGCAAAGTCCAACAGAAGGCGGGGTCAACCTGATCCCCAGAGTTTCCGGGGAAACTCTTCAGTATAAGCTGCATCCCAGGGTTTTCCTGACCAGAGGCAAAAGACCTGGCTTTTCATATTCCCCTCTGTTAGTTAATGAGTAAAGACTGCCCTCAGGGTGCATGTAGGTGGGTGGGGAGAGTAAATGTCCCAAATGCTTCTATCTCTTTTCATGTGGGCAAAGTGACCCCCAGTAGCCCTAGGACAGTCCTCTATGAAAGGCCACATGTTCTCAGTGTGCAAAAGCACACTGAGGTAAGAGGCACAAAATGATAAATGGAAACAAAGGAATCTGGGTGGAGAATCAATATTGTCCATTTCAACATGACCATTCCACATTTCCAGCCCTGCCCTCCCACTCTGTTCCAGCCTCAGTGCTGTTGCTTGTTCCTCCAACCTTTTATCTGTGGTGCTCTGGACTTTCATTTACCTTCTCTGTGCCTGCCTTTCCAGCAGCCTAATGCCCATGCATCCTACAACCTCAGCATCCATACCATTTCTTCTAGAAAGCCTCTTTTCAACTACCTAACTCCAACCTGTCCTTCATGCTCAGTCTATAATCTTTATTGTGATTGGCGGCTTCCCGGTCTCTTTCCCTCCTAGACTGGTTCAAGGAGGCCAGAGATTGGGCTTATCTCATTCTCCACTGTACCTGCAATATCTGACAGTAGGTCAGGCCAATAAACATTTATCGAATGAAGAGAAAAACTTATAATACCAATCTTTATTCATAGAATCTGTAATAAAACAAAGTTGGGTGTGAACCATTGAACTAAAATAATAAATTATTATCTGGTAAGAGTTGTGATTTTTTAAATGCATGAACTTTCCCCCCATACATTATCTCATCTGACTCCTTATGCATTTCTCAGAATGGAAGATGGCTGGAATTTTGTTTACCATTTTTCTTATTTAGGGGGAAGGACAAAGTTATTTTGCTGCCAGACGCGACGTAGACCAACACTACCTTTCCAGATAGAGAAAACCTAAGATGGAGTAGAATGTAGGTCATCATTTAAAGAATGAAGATAAAGACACTCAATCTGGAATACGTTGTTGAATGTATTTTTAAAGATTTATTATTTATTTGACTGGGGGAGGACAGAAAGAGAGAGAGAAAGTGCGCTCACATTGAATTTATTTTTAATGTAACTGCTCCCCTTTCTGTTTCAGGGTAAGTCTAATTTATCTTTGAAGTCTCAGGTTTTTATGCATTTCCTGTCTTTACAGGAGCTTAATAAATGTTTAATGTTGAGTTAGTGGATTCACTCACATATAGATACATATCAAGCATTCTTTGTGCATTTGTCACTGTGCTAGGCACCGAATAGAGGAGAATTAAAAGGAGAATTTTTAATTTACCAGCATCTAGCCTCCAACCTTTCTAGCCCACCTCCTTCTATTTTACCACTATTCCAGGGTCAATATCCCATGTATAAAAAGCTTTATTTTCCATGCCCAGTTCTGAACAGGAATGTATGGTGGCATCAAACATACCGAAATAACATCCACCGGCCTGAGACAACTTTATACTCAATGTCTGCAGTGTTTAGTAAATAAAATCAATGTACCCAAATGATACTCACTGTGAACATTGGACACACCTGAATTACCAGTAAGTTCCAATTGGTAAAGTACTATCAGATTCCCTTCAAGGTTATAGCCCATAACTCCTTCCAACCACCGAGTTTGTTGTTGATTTTCCTCTAAAATTCTCTTTTGAGCCTCATCTTCCAGCTTCATCAAAAATCTAAGAAAGGCTTTTAAGGCATAGGATTCTCCCAGATTATGAGGCAATGGACAAAAAAATTTTCACAAAGCCTAGGAAGCCCAACTAAGGCACCTACTACTAATGATAATCTTCATATTTCTTTGGAGAGTCCTTTATATGTGAGAGGTCAGTCTACAGAGGAGAAAAAAAAGTAGCTCTAGGCTTCCTAAAAGAGGTGATGTTTGAGGAATTAGGTATTGAAAGATGAGTAGATATTCAATGAATTAAAAAGCAAATTTCAGATAGGGAACTCTCGATGTCCAGAAAGAAAATGGCTAGATTGGGGGATAGCAAAAGATGAGTATACCTAGAGGAAGTAAAAAGGGGGGGGGGTTCATAGAAGATGGGGTTAGAGAATGAAGTTAGGGCCAGAGTATTAAGGAGAATATTACAGCATTTAAGTCCAACCATAGGTAACAGGAAGGCTACAAGGTTTTTAAACAGAGAAGGTACATAATTAAATGTGGTTTCTAAGAAGACAACTCAAGATACATTTCAAATGATTTACTAGAAAAAGGGGAAACCAAGGTCCCATGACAATCACCCACAAGAGAGAAACAGTGAAGGTTTAGGCTTAGGCAGTGACAATGGGATTAGAAAGCAGAAACCAGATTAACAAAATAAATTTAAAGCCAATTTTGCATTAGAAAAAAAAATATAGAGGGTACAAGAGAAAGCACAGTGTTTGACTCAAGTTTCCAGGTTAGGCAGCTGATCAGATCGTGATTTTGTTTACCCAAAGAGGAGATATAAAGGAAAGAAGATGCAGAGGGAGGAAGATCATAAGAGTTCAGCTTTGGGCACGTTTTTGAGAGGACTGCTACAAATCCACACAGAGCTATCTAACCTGTAGTTAAAAATGTTAATTTGAAGCCAAGAAGAGATGCTGGGCTAGAAATGTAAGAATGAGAGTCATGAGAATGTAATAGAATCGACTAAGATCGCTCAGTGCCAAAGTGCAGAAAGCATAGAGAAGAGTCATAGGATGAAGCTTGCATGCACACGGACACTGAGGGAGTGGGGGAAGAGAAGGACTCAGTCAGGAGCACTGAGAAGCAGTCATCAGCAAGTCTGGAAAAGAACCAGGGAAAGGTGTAGTCACTAAGGTTAAAGGAAAAGAGAGTTTTGTGAATTAGGAAATCAACCATGCCAAGTGCAGCAGGAATGTTGTATAGAAAGAGGTGAGGAAATAGACCATTGGATTTTGTCACTGGGACATTTTTTACCTTAGCAAGGGCAAAATTTCTCTAGAATAGGGAGACAAAAGCTTAGACTGTATCTGGTTGTTGAGTGAATGAGATTTCAGAAAGTGGAGAAAAGAGTATGTAGACTTTTCATTTAAAAGACCTGGGTGCCGCGATTAAGCTTCTGCCTTCAGCTCAGGTCATGATCCCAGGGTCCCCCATGAGCCCCGCATGAGCTCTCTGCTCAGCAGGAAGCCTGCTTCTCCCTCTCTCTCTGCCTGCCTTCCTCTCTGCCTATTTGTGATCTCTGTCTGTCAAATAAATAAATAAAATCTTAAAAAAAAAAAAAAAAGTCTAATGCCAGGAGGAAAAGGGAGATCAGATATTGTCTTACAGAGTTTGAGAGAAGGGAGTATTTTGTTTTGTCCTGTTTTTTATATTAAGATGAGAAGAATGCCGTTTGTGAAATAAGGGAAAGGTGGATTGACAGTGCAAGAAATATAGACGATAGTTGATGAAGCAGCGTTCTGGAAAGGACAGAAGGGAGCAATGTCATGAGGACAGATGGAGCAATTGCTCATGCACTCAAGGAGAATTATCACTTCCTTACTTCATTAGTAAGTTTCACAGGTGGAGAGGAAGGAAGTCAGGGTAGGTTCATATCTAATGGCGTCTATTTTCTTGGGCTCCATCATCTCCCACAGAGGAGTCCCTGCCCCTAGCATGGGCTGGCCCTGTGTATAGTCACCATGAAGCTGGAAAAGAGCAGCAGATACTTGGTTTTGTCTTCTTCTTTTTAGAGAGAGAGAGAGAGAGAGAGAGAGAGAGAGAATGGAACATAGGGGCAGAGAATCTGAAGACACAGGGTTTGATCTCACAACCCTAAGATCATGACCTGAGCTGAAATCAAAGGTCAGATGCTTAAGTGACTGAGCCACCCAAGCATCCCATGATGATTTGTCTTGATGGTTCTCTTTACTATCAGGAAAGTCCACCTAGACATTCAGAAAGATTTTTAAAATTTAAATGCATCATAAAAACAGTGTTTTCTACTAAAAATACACTTATCAATAGGCTTACTGGGTAGAGAGATTTTTAAAAAAACATTTTAAATCTAAGACCCAGAAGATGAAGCCCAAAGGGATTATTTGTCCCTCAGAAAAAACGATGAGGGAAGTAAAGGTGCTCAGTGTCTAAGATACCCATCATTTGCCTTCTTGGCCAACCCTTTATTCCTTGCTGCATCTATCCATATATTTCACACCATTTTTCACTGTAGGGGCCCAGAAAGAGTTAATAATAATAATATTAATTTACATTACTTGAGTCCTTACCATGTGTCAAGCATTCTTCTAAACACTTTGCATATTCGTTCACTGAATCCTTCTAATACCTTATACATTTTATTATTATCCCTATTTTACAGAAGAGGAAACTGAGAAAAGAGAACACAGTGGTCTTTCATAGTCCTATGAGCCCATCCTTTCACCACTAGTAAGACAGTAACGGCCTAGAAGTCTTGTTGTACACCAAGTTCATGAGTCAGACCTGCATCCATTTCTTTTTTTTTTTTAAAGATTTTATTTATTTATTTGACAGATAGAGATCACAAGTAGGCAGGCAGGCAGGCAGAGAGAGAGAGGGAGAAGTAGGCTCCCCGCTGAGCAGAGAGCCCGACGTGGGGCTCGATCCCAGGACCCTGGGATCATGACCTGAGCTGAAGGCAGAGGCCTTACCCCCCTGGGCCACCCAGGCACCCCCTGCATCCATTTCTTAATTACACAGCCACGCTGGGGGCTGTGAGTCTGGAGGCTTGCGGGAGGCTTTGAAGCATTTTCCTCAGAATCTGTTTATTATTCAACTTTATATCTTCCAATTCGAGCACATTATTAATCCTTCATAAATATTTGATGAATGATTAAATGAATGAGCAAAGCTGATTTTCCAGTCACCCAAAGGCTTTCTGCTTGGAATATACTGGAACTAGCTTATGGATCATGGGGGTGGGGAGACAGCTAGTGGCTGAGGAAAGAAGAAGAGATACAGTGACTGGTTCTTCACAGGTTACACATTCTGTGATTTTTGTCTCTGACTAATGGCATTTTGTAGTCATTTTTTACATCTTCTTTCAGTACAAATTCGTGATGTATTTAAATATATCCCAGAAAAATGCTGACGATGACATACCAAAAGCATCTGGCAGTTTCTCCAGTCTGATGGCCTCCTTCCTAGTGCAGTTTACTATCTGAGCTCCAGGAATGTTTTCCTTTAATAATCTCAATCATTTGGACACAGTGGGAACAAATGCTAAGTCTGGGACCTGAAGTCTGCCATTCGATTCCCTTTATGATAACTTCCAACATACATGAAGAGCCCAAGCTTGCAAAGATAACAGGGGAGGGAAGATTTATGTGCTGCTTCCTGGAATAGTGTTCTTTAAGAACAAAGGACACCATTCTCTGAAACAACATATGTGGTCTTTTCCTAAGCAGAAGAAGCAGGAGCTGCTTACGTACAAAGTCAAGTTTACTTTGTAGCAAGGTAAAAATTAATCACAAAGTATTTGGAAGAAAGACTTAGGATGGGCCTAACTTCTAGGTTCTTTGGAAACTTACTGAAAGCAATAACAGGACAGTCACTCTCCTTTCAAAATGGGCCATCTTGATGAACAAGTGAAATAAGACACATAAAGCAAGCCTGGGCAACACAAGTCAATTCTTTGCTATATAAACATGCAGCTGTGCATGGAATTCCGTCATGGACACTAGGAGTTCTGAGTAAGGGAGGTGATGATGGCTGAAGTGTAAGGAAG
Source organism: Mustela lutreola (assembly GCF_030435805.1). NCBI lineage: Eukaryota > Metazoa > Chordata > Mammalia > Carnivora > Mustelidae > Mustela > Mustela lutreola. The sequence continues at coordinate 10,602,044 of NC_081308.1, forward strand.
AGGTAGAACTTTAACTACAGGTGGGGTTTACAGTGCCAAGTCCCTCATGATGTGCCAGGCCACATGTTCAGTGTGTTGTGTGCAGGATCTCATTTATTCCCTACAAAATTGACAAATACTAAGTCACCAATTCCCTATTGGATCTGGATCCAGAAGCTGATGGTCAGGATCCTTCCAGCTGGCACAGCTGGGGGAGGCAGGGCAGCCGGTCAGATTCAGGCTCTCTCGTGCTGGAGCCCGCATCCTTACCCACTGCACTGTTCCTGACAGTAGCCAAGGCAGACTACCAGTGTCTGTGTCTGCAGATGAACAGTGCATCTGACCTGAAGGGAACTTTTGAGGAGGAATGCACGAACTCAGGGTAATCCCCAGAGAGAAGACTCTCATAGTGAGATTCTTGCCTTTTCACTTGAGGGACCTTCTACCTCCATTACCTGAGAGTTTAGGAATGGGGCCATTTCTCATCAAAGGATTCTTTTGTACAACACCGCTCTATTGTGTTTGGCACAACACACAAAATTAGAACCTATTAGAAGCTTCAACAAATCTTGTCTCTAGAGTGAAAGATTAGGAGTACAAACCCTACTGTATTTCTTTAGCAAAGCATCAAGATTCTCATGTCTTCGAATTATAACCCTGCCAAGTGATGTTCCTGCTTTTTGTCATGAGCTCACAGGAAGTGATGATGTCTAATGGGAGAATAACCCCCTCCACTTTAAGCGGGAACTCAACTGTGGTAAACGAGAGGAGGCCACTTAGTTTCTTCATTCTTAGAGGGACAGCTGTACTCAGCTTGGGGTCAGAGATCCTATCACAGTGAGAAGGAGGTGGAAATATAGGATACTTCCACACGTGGGACAGTTTCGCCACAACTTTAAAAAATCTCAAACAATGCAAAATTTGGAGGTCTTTCAATGTTAGGGAGATAATAAAAAGAGCAATAATGCAGGTCCAACCTTCGATTGCTGATTATGCTTTGGCTAATAATATGTATTTTTTATGAAATAGAGCCATATCTTGCCCGTCCTCTGTATATAAAGACATACATCAACTTTTCTACAAAAAAAATCCTTCTTCTTTTCCTTTCTCCTGTCACATGCATGATTCTGCTATATTCCCTTAAAATGTTAGTCTTATTATCACATTATATTATAGTTAGTCTAATTTATGTCTTTTTGCCATGACAGACTGTGAGTTTATTGAATGCAAAGATTGAGTACATTTTGGTATTCCCCGGTGCCTTATAGGTACCACTGTAAGCACCCAGACCATATCTTAAATTCCTTATCACTTCAATGCACCATCTGACTTCCAAATGCCAACACATGCATTTCTTTGCTTAAGTGCTTCTTCTGACCTAAGCCACTTTGCCCACCCCTGTGGCAGACCAGACGCGAAGATGAATTAATGCCCCCTGAGAATTCTTTCATTCAATGACGGATGGGAGTTGACGCAAGATACCCCAGCTTCTTCCTCCCCTGGGTAGCATAGTTCAGAAAACTGTGCCTGCCAGAGTTGCTCGTGGGATAAAGCTTCATTTTTCCTCAAAGAATAATGGACTTGCTAAACAACCTTTCCTTAGCTTCCTTCCCTACCCTGTCTCTCTTCCCCACTTCCCAAATGGTGTATCATTCACCTCTTTAATAAACTACTTTCAACCGAGTTCTTGACTTCAGGGTAATCCAAACTAAGTAAACACCCAATATAAGAAGTCTGATAAATGGCCTGCTAATTAAACTGAATTACAAAAAAACATAGTGTAGCACGAGGTAAGAGACCCGGAAGCACTATACTACATAAGTGCTAGGGGCCTATTAGTCAAATGTGAGCACACGTAAACACCACAAACATCATGATTTCAGGGTTTCCCTCTGCAGTAGTGAAGCGGCTGGCCTAGTTGTTAGTAGAGAGGAGTGCATGTCAGGAACTCTGGCTTCTATTTTTAGATCCCTTGCTGACATAGAAAACCTCTGTTTCCTAACAGTACAATGGTGACCTTCCTACCCTCAGAGAAATGGTGCAGAATGCCTAATGAGAAAACAGTCCCTTATTTGTGGAAGCCACAGAGGAGCAGTGGAGGGAAATGAGAACTTAGGTATTATAGATTGGCAGACATGGTGCTCTAAGATCTCTTTTGGCAGCAAAACAGCAAGAGCTGGGCTGCCCAGCAGTGCAGTGGCCTTGAACAGAATTTAGGTCTCTAAGCTTCCAAAGCCTGGTTCTGAGTCTAACGCTTCTAAAGGGTAATCATTTTTTTTTTTCTTCCAAAAAAAAAAAAAAAAACCCACCTTTGCATTAACAGATAATTTTTTTATAAATTTAAGTCACAACTCTCATGCAGATACAAAATGAATACATGTTAAAGATTTTATTTAACTCATTAATCAATGAGGGAACCAGAGAGATGGCATAGCCAGTTCAAAAGAAAATCCAAAGAACAGACACATTTATAGATCAAGAATATTGAAATGAATGTGCCAAAGGAGGCAAAACTAGTCTCTTTCCACAGTGGGGGAGGGCAGTCACTGGAACTTCTACAGGACAGAACAGGACAGAATTTACACATCTCTAAGCAAAAGATACATTGCTATTAGTTATAAAATTTACGGAATTGTAAAATAGCTCCCATAGAATCAGAATCAGATAGCATGGAAGGGTGTACTATTGACAATGCATACTTTCCATTGAAACACATCCACCCCCCTACATTCATGATTCTCCAACAAAGAGGAGATTATATATATATATATATATATATATATATATATATATATATTTTTTTTTTTTTTTTCCTAGAGCCTATTTATACTGTTAAAATCCAGGACTTTTTCTCTTTTCTCCACACTGTGGGTAGGGATGAGCATATAAAATGTAGGGCAGAGATATGGTGCTTGAGAAAAGTACATCTGGTTGTTAAACAAAGGAAAAAAATCTCAAGGTTTAAGACGCATCCTTTCTTGATAGGGGAAGGAGATGGTAGGAAAAGAGTTATCAGTGGCATTTCATACACACAATCACATTCAGTCCCTCCAATGGACCTGAGAGTTCGGTGAAGATATTTCTATCGTAGATGAGGAGCCCAGAGTGATTCAACAGCTTACAGAGGGTCCCACAAATAGTACATAGCAGAGCCAGGATTTAAATCCAGTTCTTCTAGCTCTGGAGCTTATGATCCGCTCCCCCCCACCCCCAACTGTTATTTCATGCTGCACTGGTGAGAGAGAACGTTAGGAGGGAGTAAAACAGTCAAGCAGTTTCCCTACCCCCACCTCAAACAAGGCAGTTCAGTAGTATTTCCGGAGGGCCATGTTGTAATGCTACTCATGGGTGACTGTCATGTTGTCGTAATTTTCTCATTCTGCTGAGTGCTCTGGGAGGACAGCAAACAGAACTCACCTTCGATTTCGCGAGAGTGAGATGAGACAATTGATTTAAATGAACAACCATTTGAATGAACTACTTTTTGAAGCTGAAGGGATGGAGGCCAACTGATTTAGATGTTAAAATGCTGCATATTGAAAGTTGCTCTGAAATGACATGGAAATGCATGGATTTCTTGGAATGTCACTGGCATTTCCTATACAAAAATGCTTATATTTTGATAAGTAATATTCATTGAGCATTTACTGAATGTCTACTATGTGCATAGTCCTATACTAAATGCTTTGGAAAACATTACAGTGAATCAGATCTGAACCATAACCCTTCTAGAGTATATTCGAAATGATTAGACACAAATGAAAACTTGACCATAACATGATAAGAGTTGTGGGGATATGGAAAGATGATATTCAAGTGGGGAGAATCTTGGAAAAACTCACTGAGTAGGTATCATTTGAACTAGACTTTGAAGCATGACATGATCTGAACATGGAAACACATGTGTGTATGTGGGTAGAGTGCACCTACCCATTCCATTATTATAAACCTAAATTCAGTGTAGTTTCTTCTCCAAAAATTATTAATGCAAAACAAATCTATTTTCAATGTGTCAGGACCTAACAAGTTGTTGAACTTGCTATTCATTTTGCAAAGTAGTAAAGGATCCAATTAACATGAGAGGAAGTTGTCTTTAATTTTATTTTTGTTACTTCCTAAAATCAATGGAAATATCATTTGGGTTCATGAGAAATTCTCAGGTCTCTTCATTTCAAAACTAATTCCAAATGGCATTTAAAATTGTCTTCTTCTAAGACTAAATAGGTCTTTATTTATTATCGATCCTAATCCCAAGATAGCAAGAATGTCATGTGTTTTTTTTAAGCAATTCTCCTTCTGATGACATTTTATGATAGCATAAACATACGTAGATTACATTTACAAATTACTCCCAACATGAGGGTCTATATCTAGTCTCTGAGATCTTTTTTTAGAAGATTCTATTTATTTATTTGACAGAGAGAGAGATAGCCAGAGAGGGAACACAAGCAGGGGGAGTGGGTGAGGGAGAAGCAGGCTTCCCGCTAAGCAGGGAGCCCAACGCAGGGCTGGATCTCAAGACACTGGGATCATGCCCTAAGCAGGAGGCAGATGCTTAACAACTGAGCCACTCAGGCGCCCCTAGTCTCTGAGATCTTTAAAATAGTAAATGAACTTTGTTATTGGCTAAATCTCCCAGAACAAATCTGTTCACTTTAAGGTCACTGTTATCTTACGATGAACAAAAAAGCAGCAGTTCACTTTTATTAGAAAGAGGCTTAATAAAATGCCCTATGTGTGATGCTTGGATAGGCACACACTTTTTGTTCCATCTGACATTTTTTGCAGGATGACCCAAGGGCTTTTCAGCAAATTATTTCTGACTTGTCTGTAATGCCTGATTTTCTTATATTTAGTCCCACAACTCACCAACTAACAGTAAATGACAATTAGTAGAAGGCCAAACATATACCCAGCACATAATGGGTACTCAATAAATGTTGATTTAATGAATGACTGAAGACTTACAATATGGTAATGCCCAGAGTTCAGTAAATGCCTACAAAGAATCACCAAATTTAATTTCTTAAACCCAAAAAAGGGGTATATGTTTCATGAGAGTTCCTATGAGAAAGTCACAGGACCAAAAATATTTTAATATGACCCTAACATATATTTGGCTAAGCAGAATAACCCGAGGCTCATCTCATTATTATATAACATGTAATCCTTGTTGAAAAACCTTTCCATTTATCCTCCCATTTTTATCTTCTTCTTATAATCCAGTGATTCTCAACCAGGGGTGATTTTTTTTTCTCCCAGGGGACATTTGGCAATGTCTAGACACATTTTTGGTTATTACAATAGGGACCATGAAAGTTGCGGGGGCTACTGGCATCTAATGAGTAGAAACCAAGGCTGCTGTTTGACATCCCACAATGCAGAGGACAAGCTCCCACAACACCGAATGATCTGGCTAAAATGCTAATAATCCCAAGGTTGAGAAACCTTATTTTAATAAAGAAGCTATAAAAGAAAAAAGAAAGAAAAAAAAATAAAGAAGCTAGCAGCAATGATCTTAAACCTATAGTGCTATGTGGTTGTCCAAATAAAAAGAATGTTTATGCAAAACTTCTGGAAGAAAGAAATTTTAAAAAGTGTAGGGTCCTGCTAAAAAGTTCCATAGAGCTGAGAGAAAAACAGAGTTTACAGAGAGAAGAGAAAGAAAATTGGATGAGATGGGCATTATTTCAGTCAAGATTAGCACAGAAAATGTTGGGAGATCTAAGTTGTAGTCTCAACATTTCAGTTTATTTTATATTAAAATGGGTTTAATGACACACCTCCTGCATAGGCATATTTTGACAAGCCAGTGAACCGGTAATAATGATACTGATACTACTAGTATTACTATGAATGAACTACAATTTATTGAGCAACTATTATGTGCCTTCCATATATTACTATTAATTTGTAACATCGAGGCAAGCATCATTATTCCCATTCTATAGATGACATAACAGACTCAGAGAGTTTTTGTCCTGTTTAAAGTTCACAGGTGGAAATGAGCAGAACTAGTGGCAAAAACAAGACAGACCATAGTCACCATAGTTCAAAATTATCTGAGTGTATGACCCAAAGTACAGGTTTTCTCAGGACATTCCTGATTTATGCCTGGTGTTTCTGCATAATTGTCAAGAGCACCCACTTTCTTTCTTAAAAGTAATCATCCTATATGAGGTAATGGTCCCTGTCTTATCCCTTGTCTTTAAATCATAGAGAAATCCACAGCATGGCAAAAAAAATAGAAACTTGCTGACATTCTCAAAGCCCTCTGACATGGATCTGAGCTATTTGGATGGATATCTGTCCTTTCACTCATCCTTGTGTGAGAGCATTTAACAACTGGTAGACATTAGGCAGAAGGACTCAGAGAAGCTGCCATTTGGTTCTCTATACTTAAGCTATATTAGGTGCTAATTAATTGCTTTATCAGGTAATTTCATCATTTTATCAACATGGCTGGCCCAAAGCAAATGGTTTGCTGGACTATCTCATAAGCTGTGAGAATCAGTAGGTGGCCAACTTCTTTACTTCCATAAATATTTTGCCCTTTGCACAGACCTGGATGCCAGCAACCAAACTAAATGAAGTAGAACTGGTAAAACCATTTTGACCATGTGTTGAACAGAAGGACCAATGGTATATAATTCACTCATGATGAATTATCAAGGAGATTAAAATAATGTAATGGGTTCCTTAGTTTATGTGGTCATTTATAATTACAATAATGATATTTTAAAAAACCTCCTTTCTCTCCCATTAAATACCCGAAATCACCCCTCACAAAGGGACTACCACCATGAAAAGCCATTCCTGCCCCTTGCAATCCTCCCATCCTCCAAGCCTCTCTCTTTCATGGGCATCAAAGCGCCATGCAACACAGGAAGCCATCATAAGAAACACTACTTCTCCCTGTTCAAACAGCAAGGCTCTAACCCTTAACTATGTATCTTTTTGCTTCCTCTGTGTGCTTTATTTTCCCCTTTTATCTCTTGAGCCAATGGCAAGAATCTTCGCGCTAGACAAAAACTTCTTATTCCAAAGGAAACTTAATTTCTGTATAAATCAAGCACATATATTTAATATTGCATTCCTGTCCAAGGGTCTTACACTAAAGCAACCATGGTACTTAATGACACATTAAATTATTTATTAGTAATAAAACACAAAAGGAAAATGCCATTCTTGCCTATTTGTGACAACAGGAAAAAAATAATATTTTCATCTTGGAACTCAAAGAATGCCCTCTGCTCTTAAATCTTTCTCCTTAAAATGATGTTGGAAAATAACATTCCTGAGGCAAAACTAATGAATAATGATTACTTGTTCTGGGGTTACCCAAGATCTCCTATTCTTTCCCAATGTTTATTTTTTAAATCTTTGCTACAGACCTTGTTTAATTTTTTCCAACTTTATTGATATATAATCAACATATAACATTGTGTAGGTTTAAGGTATACAATGTGTTGATTTATACATGCATATATTACAAAGTGATTACCACTATAGAATTAATATTGCAAGATGATTACCATGTAGTGCTAGCTAACACCTCCATCACATCACATAACTACAATTTCTTTTTCGTGGTGAGAACATTTAAGAGCTACTCACATAGCAGCTTCCAAATATCTAACATAGTATTATTAACTATAGTCACCATGCTGCACATTATATGCCAAGAACTTATTCATCTTATAACTGGAAGTTTGTATGTTTTGCAACATCTCCCCATTTATCTCACCTACGGCCCCATCACTCTGCTCTGTTTCTTTGAGTTTGTTTTTGCTTTTTTTTAGTTTCTACAAATAAGTGAAATCATACAATATTTGTCTCTGCTGCTTATTTTTAAATAGAATCCATTGTGAAGCTTTTTAAAAAATAATATTTAGTCTTAACTTAGAAAGCTATGGTCAAAAAAGATATATATATATATATATATATATATATATATATGAATTTATATTAATATAGTCACTATGAATAATAGATAAAATTTCATTATCATGGTAGAAGTTATAAAAGTTAGTTTCAGGTTTTAAAGGTGCAAGATAGTGAACATATTAAATATAATGACTGAGTCAAATATACTAAGTGTTTGTTGTTCACATTATCTGGCCTAGCCCCATTTTTCTTCCATACTGCCTCCTAGCTCTTGTAATAACATAACAGTGTAACTCAAATTCAGTGGTTTTCACCCACAATGGTGTAGCTGGCTAAAAGGACATCATTTTTCATCCACCCTTGCTGCCAAAGTAGGTTTTTCTTATGTCCCAAATCACAGTATCAAACTGATTATAGATAATCCTAGAGACAGTCCCTGCTCCTCCATGTTCATGGCCAGTCCTCACTCACAGGTGTGGAAAAACCATAGAATTCCACAACAATTTCTATTGTTCACCAACCTCCTACTTTGAGCCCAGAGTAGGGCCCAGAAAACTTGGCCCATGGGCCAAATCTAATCCACCTGTTCTGTAAAGTTTTGCTGGAACACAGCCACACATATTTGTTTACATACTCTCTATAGCTACTTTCACTACAAAGACAGAATTGAGTAGGTGTGACAGAGACTTTGTGGCTCACAAAGCTTAAAATATCAACTCTCTGCCCCTTTACAAAAAAACTGTTGCCAACACATCATCCAGAGCACTGAGTTTTAAGCGAACTCATCCAGGAATTAATACATTTATCAAATCTGATTACAGGCAGAGTTTTTCACTTGCACCCCTGAGTTATGTCTCTAGACCACAGGATCATTACATAAATTCAGTCTTAGACAACTAACTGAGAAAGATTAAGCTGATCTCTACTGATTCTTTGTTCTTCCTCCATTACCTCTCCATCCCAGGCACTGACTCTGCAGCCCCCAATAAAACATCCCCTCATTGGCAGGAGCATAGAGTTTTATTATAACCCTATGATTGCTTTTAGTCATAGTCTTATTATTATCATAACAATAAATAATATTGTTCAACAAGAATTTGTTAACTGAATTAATAAAAGAAAAATGTGGATCAGCATTTTCCAAAGCACACAATGCTTGCCATCTTTGAAATGTGCTTCATTAAAGGGATGATCTATTTAAAAAACAAAAAAAAATCTCCTATGGTCAAATAAATCTGGAGAACAACAATACACCCTATGTTCTCCTTCAGGAGCACCATAATTCACAAGAACATATTAAAGTTTTGGGGAGGAGGAGGTTGATGTTAACAGAATGGCAGAGTAGGCAGCTCCAAGCTCTTGTTCCCTCACAGAAATATCAAAAAAGTAAATAGAAACTGTTAGAACTAACTTTGTCAGAGTTAACTCTAGAAAACAGTCAAAAGTTTGCTGTAACCAAGGCACTGCTGAATTAGGAAAAAGCCAACTTCCAATGGTAGGAAAGTTTTGTGGTGTTTTTTTCACTCACTCTTGCCTCATTCCTTCCCCAAGAGTGGTTTGGGTTTTGAATTAGTGGCAACCTGCATTCTCAGTGTGGAACACTGGTCCTTGGTTCTGGAGGGAGCGGAATAAAAAATATTCACAAATTATTTTGTTTGCCTATTCTAACCAATGTGTGCTACCAGAAGGACTAATGCAAGGTACTTGTATTAGTTTGCTAGGGCTGTCACAACAAAATATCACAGACTGGGTGGCTAAAACAACAGAAATTTACTTTCTCTCAGTTCTGGAGGCTGTAAGTCTAAGATCCAGGTGTCAGCAGGATTGGTGTCTCCTGAGGTCTATATCCCTGGCTTGCTAATAGCCACCTTCTCTCTCTGTCCTCACATGGTCTTTCCTCTGTTCAAACACATCCCTAGCATCTCTTTTCTCCTCTTTTCATAAGGACACCATTTGTATCAGATTAGGGTCTACCCTGATTACCTCATTCAACCTTAATTACCTCTTTGAAGGTCTTCTTTCCAAATACAGTTACATTCTGAGGTACTGGGGTTAATATTTCAACATATGAATGTGGGGGGTGGGCAACACAATTCAACCCAAAGTAGTGCATATCTCTGTTCCACCTAAGTTGGAACTAAGGATGGAAAAACAGCTGCAGAAAACACTAAAAACTTTCAGATACCTGGGGGAAAAGATTACAGTAGAAATATACAATAGGCCATCTAAGGCCTGAGAGCCAAAGCTGAGGAAATTTTCTCAGGGAAATTAGGAAATTCAAATCAGCCGTGTATGCAGGGGAATGTTGAAAGCCACGTGCATTTTCAGGGCAAGATGCATCCTCAGAAAAGACCTGAGCAGATCCTAAGATTTCACATTGGGCTGATCTGTAGGTTCACTTCAAGATTGGCTAGGTATTGAAGGAATACCCAGCACGGAGACAATCTGCATACTGGGGGAGGTATGTTTCATTTTTTTGTTTGGTTGGTTGGCTGATTTGTTAACTCTTGGTATTCATGGAAATCTCTGTCAAAACCTCACTTAACACAAGCGAAGGAACAGAGATTACAATGGCCACAAGTGAGAAGGTATATAGTCTTTGCAAAAAGAGCTTGGGAAACAGATGGGCTACTGTATCGTTCAACAATCAAATCATCCAGCAAACTCTGGGGAAGGGAGAGAATCTGATTTCCAGAGTTACCACATTATAAGATTCAAATGTTTAATTACCAACAAAAATTACAAAGCATACAAAGTAACAGGAAAGTATGGTTGATTCAAAGGAACAAAATAAATTAACAGAAATGATCACTGAGGAGGTCCAGGTATTACTAAACCAAGCCTTTAAAATAACTGTCTTAAATATGCTTAAAGGTCTAAAGGAAAACAAAAACAAAGAATGAAAGGAAATCATAAAAGTGATGCATGAGTACTATCAATAAAGAGATAGAAAATATAAAGAAGAACCACACAGAAATTCTGGAGCTGAAAATTATTGTAACAGGAATGAAGAATTCACTAGAGGGGGTTCAATAATAGATTTAAGCAGGAAAAAGAAAGAATCAGTAAGCTGGAAGATGGGGCAATTGAATTACTGAGTCTGAGGGGCATAAAGGAAAAAGAATGAAGAAAACTAAACAGATGTTCTGCCCAACAATAAAATACACATTTGACTCAAGTTTACCAATGGGATTCTACCAAATGGACCATTGTATACATTCTGTGAGTTCAAGAAGAAGAAGAGAGAAAGGAAGAGGTGGGAAGAATATTTGAATATTTGAATCGTGTATTTAAATAAATAATGGCTCCCAAACTTGATGAAAATGTGAATCTACCAATCCAAAAACCTCAATGAACTCCAAGTAGGAAAACCCAAAGAGACCCAACCTTCTGAGAACATTTATAATCAAACTGTTGAAAGTCAAAGACAATGAGAGGAATTTTAAAACAGCAATAGAAAAATAACTCATTATTTACATGAGATTCCTCAATAAGATATTAGCTTATTTTTCAGTGAAACCTTGGAGGCCAGAAGGCAATGGAATGATATATTTTAAGTACCAAAAGAAAAAAAAAGTTAACTGGGAGCTTGGGAACTGATATCCAGCAAAACTGCCTTTCACAAATAAAGAAGAAATAAAGACATTTTCAGATGAAGAAAAGCTGCACAAGTTCATTACATCCAGACCGACCCTTACAAGAAATGATAAAAGGAGTCCTTCAGGTTGAAATGAAAGGGCACCAGACAGTAACCCAAAACCTAGTGAAAAAATAAAAATTTCTGGTAAAGGTAAATACATGGGCAAATATAAAACAGTATTATGGTAGTTTTGGTTTGTAACCCCACTTTTTAATCTCCTCCAGGATTTAAGAGATAAATGGATTTAAAAGTTGTTAATCTATGCTACTGGACACACAAAGAATAAAGATGTAATTTGTGACAACAGCACACAAAGGGAGGAGGACACATCTGTATAGTTGTGGAGTTTCTGTATGTTACTGAAGTTAAGTTGGTATCAATTCATACTAAATTATTATAAATTTAGGGTGTTAAATATCATCCCCATGATAACCACAAAGAAAATACATAAGTATACAAAAAAGAAATAAAAGAGAATTAAAATGATTCACTGCAAAAAATTCAACTAAACACAAAGGAGGGTAGTAATAGAAGAAATGAGGGACAAAAAAGCTGTAGATATGTATGGATCAAATACCAAGGGGCAGATGTAAGTCACTCCTTACCTGTAATTACTTTTACTGTAAATGGACTAAACTCCTCAATCAAAAGACATAGACTCTAAGACTGGATAAAACAAAATATGACACAACTATATGCTATCTACAAGAGACTCACTTTAGATCCAAAGACACAAGTAGACTGACAGTGAAAAGATGGAAAAAGATATTCCATGCAAATAGTAACCAAAAGAGAACTGAGATGGTTAAACTAACATCAGACAAAATATGCTATAAGGAAAAATCTCTTAAAAGAGACAAAGACTGACATTATATATTGATAAAAGTGTCAAATAATCAGGATGATATAACAATTCCAAAAGTAAATGCACCAAATAATGGAGCCCCCAAAATACATGAAGAAAACCTTGACAGAAATGATAGGAGAAATAATACTTCTGCAATAATAATTGGAGACTTTAATACACCATTTTCAATAATGGATAGAGTATCTATACAGAGATCAGTAAGGAAATAAAGGATGTGAACAACAGTATAAATCAACTAGACCTAACAAACATATATAGAGTGTTCCACCTAGCAACAGTAGAGTTCTTCCTCCCTTCCTTTCCTTTGTTCCTTCCCTCCTCCCTCTTTTCCTTCTTCCCTTCCTTTCTTTTCTTTCTCTTTCTTTCTTTCTTCCTCTCTCTTTCTTTGTCTTCCTTCCTTCCTCTCAACTTCAGTTAGCCAACACATAATACATCATTAGTTTCAGATGTAATGTTCAACAATTCATCAGTTGTGTAAAACACCCAATGCTCATTGCATCTCATGGCCTCCATAATGTCCATCACCCAGGTACCCTATCCCCCAGCCATCTCCCCTTCAGCAGCCTTCAGTTTGTTTCCCATAGTTAAAAGTCTCCAACGGTTTATCTCCCTCTCTGATTTCTTCCCATCAGTTTTCCCTCCCTTCCCTTACAGTCATCGGCACTTTTCCTTATGTTCTACATGAGTGAAACCACATGAAAATTCATTCTTCTCAAGCACACATGGAACATTCTCCAATATAGACCTTATATTGAACCACAAAATAAATCTTAGTGAATTCTAAAAGATTAAAATCATAAAAATTGTCTCTTCCAACCATAGTGCAATGAAGCTAAAAAAGAAAAACAATAATAAAAGGAAAACCAGAAAATTCACAAATATTTCAAAATTAACACACTCTTAAACAACCAATGGTTCAAAGAAGAAATCACAAAGGAAATTAGAAATGAATGAAGGGGCGCCTGGGTGGCTCAGTGGGTTAAGCCGCTGCCTTCGGCTCAGGTCATGATCTCAGAGTCCTGGGATCGAGTCCCGCATCGGGCTCTCTGCTCAGCGGGGAGCCTGCTTCCCTCTCTCTCTCTCTGCCTGCCTCTCCATCTACTTGTGATTTCTCTCTGTCAAATAAATAAATAAAATCTTAAAAAAAAAGAGAAATGAATGAAAACAAAACCACAACATACCAAAACTTATGGGATGCAGTGAATACAGAGCTCAGAAGGAAATTTATAATGTAAATGCCTGCTTTAAAAAAGAAGAAAGATCTTAAATCAATAACCTAATCCTGTATCTTGAGGAACTAGAAAAAGAAGAGCAAGATAAACCCAAATCTCCAACAAAGTAAATTATAAAGTGGAGAAAAAAATAGGGAAGTAATTAGAGAACCAAGAAGACAAAAAGTTGTTTCTTTTAAAAGATCAACAAAAATCACAGATCTTAAAAAGACTGACAAAGAAAAAAGAGAGAAGAGTCCAATAGCTAAAAACAGAATTAAAAGTGCGGGGCATTACTACTGACCTTGCAGAAATAAAAAAGACTTATCAGAGAAGATTATAAACAAATTAGATAACCTAGATAAAATGGACAAATACCTAGAAACACAAAAATTACCCAAACTGACTTAAGATGAAATAGAAAATCTCAACAGACTATAACAAGTAAAGAGACCAAATGAGTAATCAAAGTAATCAAAAATTTCCTTTTGAATTGAGAATATATTTGCAAATGGTATGTCCAATAAGGGATTAATATCTAAAATATATTTTAGATACTTTATACAACTCAACACCATAAAAACAAACAACCCAATTAAAAATTGGGTAGAGGACCTGCATAGACATTCTTCCAAAGAAGACATCCAGATGGCCAACAGATACATGAAAAGGTGCTCAATACCACTCATCATCAGGGAAATTGAAATCAAAACTACAACGAAATACTACCTTACACCTGTGAGAATGGCTAAAATAAAAAATATAAGAAATAATAAGTGTTGGTGAAGATGGAGGTGGAGTGACCCTCATACACTGTTGGTGGGAATTACAAACTGGTACAGCCACTTTGAAAACAATATGGGGATTCCCCCACAAACTTAAAAATAGAATTCCCATAAGATCCAATAATTCCACTACTGGGTATTTATGCAAAGAAAATGAAAACATTATGTTTTTTAAATTTCTTTTCAGCGTAACAGTATTCATTGTTTTTGCACCACTCCCAGTGCTCCATGCAATCCTTGCCTTCCCTAATACCCACAACCTGGTTCCCCCAACCTCCCACCCCCCGCCCCTTCAAAACCCTCAGGTTCTTTTTCAGAGTCCATAGTCTCTCATGGTTCACTTCCCCTTCCAATTTCCCTCAACTCCCTTCTCCTCTCCATCTCCCCTTGTCCTCCATGTTATTTGTTATGCTCCACAAATAAGTGAAACCATATGATAATTGACTCTCTCTGCTTGACTTATTTAACTCAGCATAATCTCTTTCAGTCCCGTCCATGTTGCTACAAAAGTTGCTTATTCATCCTTTCTGATGGAGGCATAATACTCCATAGTGTATATGGACCACATCTTCCTTATCCATTCCTTCTGTTGAAGGGAATCTTGGTTCTTTCCACAGTTTGGCGACTGTGGCCATTGCTGGTATGAACATTGGGGTACAGATGGCCCTTCTTTTCACTACATCTGTATCTTTGGGGTAAATACCCAGTAGTGCAATTGCAGGGTCATAGGGAAGTTCTATTTTTAATTTACTGCCTATGTTCTCCTCTAGGATTCTAATGGATTCCTGTCTCACGTTGAGGTCTTTTATCCATTTTGAGTTTATTTTTGTGTACGGTGTAAGAGAATGGTCGAGTTTCATTCTTCTACATACAGCTGTCCAATTTTCCCAGCACCATTTATTGAAGAGACTGTCTTTTTTCCACGGTATATTTTTTCCTGCTTTGTCGAAGATTATTTGACCATAGAATTGAGGGTCTGTATCTGGGCTCTCTACTCTGTTCCACTGGTCTATGTGTCTGTTTTTATGCCAGTACCATGCTGTCTTGGTGATCACAGCTTTGTAGTAAAACTTGAAATCAGGTAACGTGATGCTGCCAGTTTTATTTCTGTTTTTCAACATTTCCTTAGCAATTTGAGGTCTCTTCTGATTCCATACAAATTTTAGGATTATTTGCTCCAGCTCTTTGAAAAATACCAGTGGAATTTTGATCAGAATGGCATTAAAAGTATAGATTGCTCTAGGCAGTATAGACATTTTAACAATGTTTATTCTTCTGATCCAAGAGCATGGAATGGTCTTCCATCTTTTTGTGTCTTCTTCAAATTCTTTCATGAGTGTTCTGTAGTTCCTCAAGTACAGATCCTTTACCTCTTTGGTTAGGTTTATTCCCAGGTATCTTATGATTCTTGGTGTAAATAGAGCTTATATATAAGATCTTACTAACTTAGAGTAAATGGAATAGATTCTCCAATATCCCTTTCTGTATTTTCACTGTTAGTGTATAAGAAAGCCACTGATTTCTGTACATTGACTTTGTATCCTGCCATGTTACTGAATTGCTGTATGAGTTCTAGTAGTTTGGGGGTGGAGTCTTTTGGGTTTTCCATATAAAGAATCATGTCATCTGCGAAGAGAGAGAGTTTGATGTCTGCATTGCCAATTTGGATGTCTTTTATTTCTCTTTGTTGTCTGATTGCTGTTTCTAGGACGTCTAATACTATGTTGAACAAGAGTGGTGAGAGTGGGCATCCTTATCGTGTTCCTGATCTCAACGGGAAGGCTATGAGCTTTGAAAACATTAATTTGAAAAGATATATGCACCTCTATGTTTATGCCAGAATTATTTACAATAGCCAAGGTATAGCAGCAATGTTAGAGTCCATCAATAAAGAAACAGATAAGGAAGATGTGGTACATACACACACATGCACACAACAAAAATATCATGCAGTTATTAAAAAAGGATGAGACTGTGCAATCTGCGACAACATGGATGGCCCTAGAGGATATTATATTAAGTGAAATAAGTCAGACTGAAAAAGACAAATCCTACATGATTTCACTCATATGTGGAATCTAAAAAAAAAAAAAAATCAATAAACAAACAAAAAGCAGAATCAGCCCTGTAAACATAGAGAACAAACTAATAGTTGCCAAATGGTGTGGGAGATAGGCAAAATGGGTGAAGGATGGGAAAGATACAGATTTCCAGTTATGAAATTAATAAATCACAGAAATAAAAAGTACAGTATAATGTATATCTTCAATGATATTATAAATAACAATGTATGTGGATAGATAGTAGCTATACTTGTGGTGAGCACAGTATAGTGTTTAAACTTGTCAAATCACTATTGTGTGTTCCTGCAACAAAAAGGACATCGTGTGTCACCTACACTTGAATAATGAAAGAGAATAAGGCAAAAAATAAAGGAAGAGAGAGCGAGTGATAAAGAAAGGGAAAGAGAGGGGCACCTGGGTGGCTCAGTGGGTTAAGCCTCTGCCTTCGGCTCAGGTCATGATCCCAGGGTCCCCCATGAGCCCCGCATCAGCTCTCTGCTCAGCAGGAAGCCTGCTTCTCCCTCTCTCTCTGCCTGCCTCTCTGCCTACTTGTGACCTCTGTCTGTCAAATAAATAAATAAAATCTTAAAAGAAAAAAGAAAAGGAAAGTGGAGGGTGAGAGGGAAAATGGGAGAGAGGAGACAAGGTTTGGAAAAGAAGGAAGGGGATAAACAGTGATGTGAGAGGTTAGATGTTTATAAAATGCTTTTTCCTATCCAGTTCTCATCCAATTCACTTTGGAATATCATAACTTTGCTGATAAAATGAATTACATGAGGTTAACTAGTGTTAACTATTTCTACAGTTTATAGAACACATTCATTCACTGATGATCACGACTAAGAATGTGTCCTTGTTAATTAGAACACCTTAGCAGATTACTGGGCTAAGCTACATGTCTCAAATGAATAAATAAAATCTTAAAAAAATACAGATGAAAGGTGTGCTGGCACCTATCAGGATAACAAAAGGGTAAAGAGTTCTAACATTTAACTTGAAGAACTTGCAGGCCAAGTCCTAGTTGGTTCTCTCATGAAGATAATTCCATTGGCCTTAGACATTTCACCCTTGCAGTTAAGAAAAGTGTCCCAAAAGTTAGGCAATTTCTGCCTCTTACAACCTCTGTGACCTTGGGAAAATTAATTACTACTTTTGTGTCTTAGCTTCCTCACCTATACAGTGGGGGACATGGTAGCATCTAATTACTGAAGAATGGATAAGACACTCACTGGCACACAGTAAGGTTTTAATATGTGTCAGTTCTTAATATATGCATGAGCTAATCCCGCATCAAAAAACTGCCTTTTCTTCTTTCCAAGATTTTACATCCAAATGCAAATGAAACTTGAGACAATGCCCAAGATTGAAGAGGTCAGATATAAAGGATCAAATTATCCTAGAAATATACAAGCCAGGGGAAAGCACCACAGTTGGCAGGTCAGGAGGGAGAGAGGCTATCTTGTAATGAATACAGAGCATGGTTGAAAGTTTAGGTTTTTTGGAATCCAAATGATGAGGCATGGAGTGTCAACTTTTTTAATTACTGTGGCAAGACTTTAAGCAAGTTACTTAACCTGTCTCACCATTAGTTTCCTCATCTGAAACATGTACTGATGCAGTAAAACTATTCTTCTTTTGTGAGGGCTAAACTAGATATTTTTGAAAATGTGCCTAATACAGTGTGTCAGTAGGTGGTGGGTTAAAAAATATCTTGAGTTCCAGCGATATACTCACACTTCCATTTACTGGGTGGGATAAAAATAAATATACCATGATATGATGCAGCCCCCTAAATGTTTGCAAGCCAGTTGGGGAGGCCAGACAAATGGATAATGTGCAGTAGAAGACAATTTATGTTTGAATTTTCAAATTCCTCTTGTTAAGATGACATTTCTCTTTTTCCTGTTTCTTTATCTAATCATCATTCATTGTCTTACCTATCTCACATATAAAAATTCATGAAACTTTTCCATCCTGAGTTAGGCTATTTAAAATGAAATATTTTATTGCAAAGAAAAAAAGCAAACATACACAATTTCTCATGGCTTGCTTCTACCTTGTCTAAATTTATTTCTTATTAGCAGGAAAATACATTTGTCATGGAATTTTATGGCCAGGGAAGAGACTCATTTTTGTTTTGTTTTGAGTATCTGAAAGAGAAAAACAAATCAAACAGAGTAGGAAGTGACCCTGGAGAGGAGGTCATCTTGGCAGATGCTGAAATAAGAGGGGAAGGGAGGAACTAGAAGGTTTGGAATATCTCAAAGACGTAGGCTGAAAAATGTTTTGGTAATGGGATGGGGTGTGACTCTATACCTATAAACATTAAAAAAAATAAACACAACTGTTTTTCTCATTAAAAAAAAAAAAACAGAAACGTTAGTTATGTTAAAGAAAAAAGCTTAACATATCCCTTTTACCGAACGTTCTTGCTTGGAGACTTAAATTAGCTGTTCAGCCTCTGTTTCCTTTCCTCAAAGGCAAAGGCTGGAGAACCCAGCAACTTGTAGGGTTTAAAAACATGGTGCTCAAGTGCCACCACTGCTGTGTTTTACTACCAGCCCTAGGGAGAGACCTCAACCTAAACTCCTCCTCACTTACATCCTAGTGGCTTGTTGGGTACAGAGCTAACTGGAGTGTAGACTGCACTAGGTTGCTGAGACTGTGTTGAGTGAAGAGAAACAATTTTCCACTGGGGAAAACAGCAAGTGAATAGATGGTTCTTGGCAATGTGTTCTTATCCCAGAAAGCATGAGGGGGTAACTACATGAAGGCAAAAAATATACTCCCCAGAACAACATGGAACTAGAAATCATTAGACAACAATATCTATCATCGAAGGGCAAAGGTTCTGCGGCCATACCCCCCTGAACATACCTGTTGTCATTTAAATGCAGACACTAAGCAGAAAAGAGCCTGATTAGTGCTTGGGTGGGAGACCAAGAGCAAGAGAAAAAGAATTAGCCCCTGAGTCTCTGGAGAAAAAAAGTGTGTTCTCTATTGAAAGCACATTGAGAATTAATAACGCTTGCTTTACAATATGGGCATTAAGTGACATTTCTGAGTTTCTTTCTCAAAGTCAGCTCATTTTCTTTGGTTCTGTATTTTGGAACACCATTTTTCATTGGGGGTCAGAGGATATAATGAATGGGGTAAATTCAAAGGTACCAAGAGAATCAATGAGACCCACAGATTTAAAGGGTGTCATGCAAAAAGAAGTAGATATTTCTGGCTCACCCACAGTGCAAAATGCAGTTCCATTTGAACTCATGACCTGAGCTGTTTCATCACCGTGGGGCACCCACTGTTGATGTCTACAATGTTGATGAGCTTCAGGTGGAAGAAAGCCACCCACCCAAAAGGCTATTTTGATAGCAACTACTGAGAGTGAATTCAGTTTAATAGTCTCTAGCTTATATTTTCTAAACCCCAAACTCAGCTGCTAAGTTATCATATTTGAAATACTAGTGGGAATGTTATCACTCTGAACCTCTGGGTAAAACGTTTTTGCTCTTTGTTTTGTTTTGTTTTTGTTTTTGTTTTTGTTTTGCAACCTCACCATCATTTTCATTTAGTTTACATTTCTAGTCATTTGCACAGATGTTGATGGAGCTGTATTTTTGCTTCAATGTCTATTGCAACATTCTTATTGCATTCCGCAGGTCCTCCAGTAAACGTTACTTGCAATATTTTTATCAACAGTTTTGGATCGGTCACAGAAACCACCATGGTAAGTGCTACGATGCCACTGGCAAGAGAAAAACATGACTTGATTATGCTATGAACACAACCTGTCAAATTTTCTATTTATTGTTCAACTTGCAGGGCCTCCTGTAAATGTTACCTGCAACATATTTATCAACAGCTTTGGGTCAATAGCAGAAACTACAATGGTGAGTGGGACTGAGCATTGAAGCCCTCGTGTGAACGAATGGGATATGGGATTGAAGAAGCACTGTTTTATATTGTGGGACACTTACTGAATGCCAATTTCCAAGTTCATTGACCTCTAGAAAGTGATTATTTATACACTTTCACTTTGGAAAGTCATTAGTCAAATGTTCATTACTTCAAAGTCAATAATATCTTATCCCCATGCCAGGGAAATTTTGAAAACACTTGCTGTGTGGTTGGATTTAGGTAGAATTATCAGTAATAAGCATAGTGTAATATTAAGGATATTTTGATATTTATATCTCTAATGTTTCAGAAATATATATTTCATAGTTTGGGAGATATATTTTATAGCCAGTCTTTTTCATATAATGGAAGTTTTAACACAGTCAAGCCTTAGATATGATACACTTAAGATATATGCTGAAGGTGCTGACCTTGTAATAAACACACACACACACACACACACACACACACACACAATCTTGTTGGCAAAAGATAGTGGTCCCCAATCCATAGCAATTACATCACATGCATGGCTCCCTCCACCAAAAAAAACCCAGTAAACATAAAATTAATTAGAAGCTCATCATAATGTATGTGCAAACATGTTTCATGTAAATGAAATGGATTTTAGATACTATAAAATCCACCAATATTCCTTAAAAATGTCTTGGTGATGGTGTTGCTTGTGACACAGCCTATTAGTTCAATAGCCTTATAGTGCTAGGCAATAGTGTGGAGACTGAATTTGGATGAAATTTCTTCTTGCTCCTCATAAGATTTATTTTAAGTCCTAAATCAATTTGCTGGTTCTAATATTCATGACTATGTAAGGTATACAGCCATATTATTGAATGAAGTCAAAGTAAAATATAGTTGAGCTTGACTAAGTACTATGGTGGCTGATGTCCTAGAAACACTCAAGTGAAATAATGAGCATAATACCATTGAGAAGTAAAAAATAGTGTTCCCTTGTCTTTATAAATTTTCTCTTTTAGGCTATTAGGATTGTGTTTAAAAAATTACTGTACTTTTGGTGTCCTCGATGCTAGAAAAAGTAATTTACCTTTTACCATTCCTTTTCACTGGCAAAATTAGACATAATGGAACTCTACTACCCATTTTAATATTACTGACACAGCATTGTCCAGAAATGAGACTTCTGGTGCTCTAACAGGATGTAGTGCTTTAAGAATTTTACTCAAATAAGATAGTCCTGATAGGGTTATTAAGTGACTCACAAGAAAAAGTAAACAGAAAAAGACTAATCCAACTCTGGACTTGGCATTCAGTCTCTGTCTCTCCCCTCTTGGTTTTATCCTGAGAACAGAGGGGCAAATCTTCCAGTAGCCCAAATCACTGTCACCAGCTTTACACGATGGCATTCAATGACGATATTTGCACGACCTAATGCTGATTGCATTAATTAGAATCCTAAGTTGCTTTGATCAAATCTCCTCATTGCATTTACCCTCAATCAAAAATGTAAATGTGCACCTTTTCAATGTTTATTAATGTGAGAAAAAGCTAAACATTCACGGAGATGAAAACGGAAACTCTGGATGTCCTTGTTTTCCTGTGTCTTTAATAGCTACTGATGGTGTTTAATAAATGGGCTGCTTAGGGGCTTCCTGGCCACTTATTAAAGCGTCCTTTGTTATGTTTCCTACGAGAAAACTTGGAAATCATTGCTCAAGTGTAAAATGAACAAGCTGCCTATCTTGCTGTATGAGATAGACAGCATCGCATGGTCAGAAGAGTGATGCTTATTGTGCTTCTTTTATTTCTTAGCTTTTGATGGAATGACAAACTTCAACTGGCTTTTAAAAAGGATCTTTTCTTCAATTAAAGCTTTCATGTGAAACTAAAATAGATGCTTTTTGAAACTCTATCAGGCTTAATAAATACTCATGCCATGTTGGGTAGGGACTGGCCAATATTTTTTCTGTAAAAGGCCAGACAGTAAATACCTAAGACTTTGAGGGTCCCAGAGTCTCCGAGTCACCGCTGCTCAATGCTGCCCTTTGGGCAGAAAAGCAACCATAAACGATAGTAAGCAAATGGGTGTGGCTGTACTCCAAAAAACAGGCTGTGGCCAAATTTGGCCCGCAGGCCCTAGATTACCAATCCTGGACCTGAGGCATTAGTATTTAAACAGATGTCAATCGGATGCTCACAAGAATATGAGAGTTGAGTTATTCTACTTTGAAAGAATCTATCTTGCTAGACCCATGGGGCCCTGCCTGGGAATCCCCCCTCTGCACCAGAGAATATCATCGTAGCCCAAGCTTCCCTTGCCCAAACCTTGAGATTCCCCCACCCGTGAATTGACCCACACTTTCACGAATTCTGACTGAAAGAAAATTGGTCAAAAAAAGTTAAACAGAACCAGATTTTTCTCTGAACTGTCTTTAATTGAAGTCAGAACATCAGACCCTTAGTTTTTCTGCATAGTAATGTATATGGTCACTGAGGACATGTCCCAGTGCTATTGGAGAGCAATAATAATTTTGCTTTCTCTCTGTTTTCAAAGGAATTTTTCCAAGAATGCCTCAGAATTCTGAGTTTCTAAATATATCATTTTTTTCCCTTTTCCCCCATTCTCACTCTATAATCCTGATAGCTTTATTGAAGGATCCAGCTTGGGTATTTGTTTGTTTCTAAATAAGAGACAATGACTATCCATTTTAAGAACTCAGGATGACTTTCTTCTGGTGCTATTGAGTTTGCCCCTCTTATGTTTGATGTTATCTCACTAAATTACTATTGGTATTACCTGCCCACAAAGTATAGGCTTACTTAGAGACCCAATACTGCCTCTCACTCCTCTGATATGTTAGTGCAGAAGATATGTGATTGGAAGACGATGTATTTGTCTAAGGAAAACTTTCATGAGTCATTATGATGATATACATTATTCCAAAATACACGTCTTTTTTTTTTTTTTTTTTTTTTTTTTTTTTTTTTTTTTTTTTTTTTTTTAAAGTAGGCTCCATGCCCCACGTGGAGCCCAGCCTGGGGTTTGAACTCATGACCCTGGGATTAAGACCTGAGCTGAGATCAAGAGTCGGATGGGTAATGGACTGAACCACCCAAGTGCCCTTAAAATACACACTTTTCTTCATTAAGAGTCACAGGGATCTGTTGATGGTCATTGCTAGTTGACCCTATATTAAGAGATTTCTGTAGAACAAGATTTTTGTGGTTCCAAATGACACTTAGGAGACTAGTAAGGAATGTAAGATGAAACAGGTTATATTTTGTTTTGAGAACATCAATTTACCATATTCCCCCCCCCCCCCCGCTCCTTGATGGCAAGTGAATTTAGAGGATGGGGTTGCAACTCCCACTTTCCTGATATAAAGACATACTTTGGGGATATTATAATGTCAGTAAAGATCAAGAGTATTTGTATACCATCTGCATGCAGCTCTCCCCTAGCCTGGGCCATCAGAAAATGAAGAGGAGAGAGTCTCAAACATCTGGGTGGCTAGAATGTGACTCGGACCAGTGAGTGCTGGAACACTCCCCATGCCACAGTAGCAGATCCCGACTCCCTCCTTGTTTAACAGATTTGAGGTGGGGGAGAAAGAGCTAAAAATGCATGAAATGTGTTCCCTCAGAGAGAATCTCCATAATATAATTCCAGCTCCCCCAAACTTGTCCACACAAGATAAGTTCCATATGCTCTGCTGGTTACTGCAGCAGAGCGAAGCGGTCTTTCATCTCGGATCTGAAATCACGTTCTGAGGAAGTGGATAAGAGGTAGACAGCCCTTAGGAGGACGCCTGCTGGGCTGGGACTGCTGAACTGACATGATGGGCTCCCTTTCATTCTATAGCTGCATCAGCAAGTCATGAGGAGATACTAACTTTGCAGGAAGAGCAGGTAGCTACATTTCTTATTTCTGACTTCTTAAGGAAGAACCAAGAATCTACCCCAAGCCTGGCATTTTGTTCAACTGAGATAGAAGGTGACTTTGGTCTCTAAATTAACAGTGCAAAGTTAAAGCCTAAATTCATCATGAAACAAGTGCACCCTCCCCAAAATTTCAAATTCAAGGCTAACTTCCCATATCAAAGTGAGCACAGACTCAGGAGGATGAAAACTTTACTGCAGTGTAGCCAGAGGTTAAAACCAAAGGGCCAAACTGGCACTGTGGGGAATCAACAAAGCAAATCCTTTTGGTTGGTAACTTCATAACATAATTGGATGGAGAAATGTATAGATATAAAAATAATAAGAGAGTAACAGTAAGGTTATTGCAAGTATGTATGAAACAGAGTGGCCGTCTCTGTGCATAAATGCTGAACCAAATACAGTAGTACCAAAATAATTCAACTTAAGGAAACCATCCGTGGCATGGGCATAGGATTAGAGGGTATTTGGAAAAGTGAAACTTAAGAAATAATAAACTTGATGTGAAATCATAGTATGGAATGTAGGTACTTGTAGTACCTGTGTTAAGAATATAATAAAGATTATATGACTTAGAAAAAATACATATGTATTTGCACATATAGACATATTTTTCATTCAAATGTTTCCAGGACCTAATCTAATACTAAGAGTGTCAATCATAGGAAAACAGATTGTAATATGAGGAATATGACATTTATTTGAAGTAGAATGTCTTTGTAGAGAGAAGGCAGTATAAGGGAAAATTCAGTCTACATTTAAGCATGTCTCTCAATATTTACTCCACCTTTAATATTTTATTAAACCTAGAAGCAAACACAAAGACAAAGCAAAACTACAGAAGAATATAACTATCTCCTGTGGTTTGGAATATCATGAGGAAATAAACTTAACTCTAAATAAACAGAGATGATTCAGAGAAAAATCACATGTGTCAAATTTTTACACTACAGTGAAAATCACAGTGAACTGAGTTACAAAGGTCCAGTCCCAGAAAAATCTTTTCCTTGGATGTTTATGTCTGTAGTTCCTTGGATGTCTTTTTCTAAAAGGTTTTAAGGGTTGCTGTTTATTTTAGAATAGCATATATCATCATAAACAAAAGTATGGAAAATTTTAATTCTTATATATTTATATAAAGAACAAATACCCCCAAAAGATATAATAAAAATTGTATTCCATATAATTCTTGTCATTGTGGCACAAACTACATTTTTCCTCTAAGTTTTCTACTTATGCTTGCTTATAAATAGGATTAATTTATTTTAAATTGACTTTTGGACAATTAATGGTTTTATTGTGATATGACAGACAGTATTCTTTTTCAAGTTCTAATATTGAGACAATCTATTTTATCATTTTCTATATATAAAATTCAAAGTAGAAAACCAGGAAACACTGGAGAAAAATACTCATGGGAAAGACTTTTTAAAAAGATGAACATTAGCTGTGAAAATTTATATTAAGATTTTTTAAAAGGTCAATGTTCTCATATTGTATGTCATCATGTAATATTTTCTAGGGTCTCTCAATATACAGTTTTAAATCATTCTCAGGCTCAAGGGAGGGTTGCAATGATGTTCTCTTGGTGATTTTGCTGCCCAGTACTGCCTATCTGGCTTCTCTGGTCTTTCCTATCCTATAAGTGCTTCCTGGGCAGGGCTGGGGCCTCCTTGGCTTCCCAAAGGCCTAAGATATTTAACCCATTCACCTCTATTCTAGCTGTCATTACTTCTCATACTTAGAGTTTCTTACCTCCAGAATTGTCTAAGGGACGAGATTCTGAGATTCTCTTCTCTCCTACTTCCTACTGAAACAAGCTCATAGACCACCCCCAATCCCTTCACAACCCCTCCCACACACAACATTTTGTTAAGGAAAACTGGTTCCTACCCTAAAGAGTAGATGTCAAACACTGGAGAAGCCGCATTTTTTTCTCCCTCAGAAAACCTTAAGGAAAGCTCATAGTTGATGTATCTAGTTCATACTTAGATGTAAGTTGGATTATTATATTTCTAATAGTCCCCCTTTTTGATTTTTTTTTTTTTTTACATATCACACAATCTCACTCTTTATTCACACAATTCCAAAGCTTGCAGTAACTCCTGTTGCCAATGAAACACCGAACTGATCATCTCTTTCCAGTTACAATCCTCTGGTCCCTTTGAATAATTCCAAAACTATATGATGGGAACATCTTTGAGATTCTGCTGTTCCCTTAATTCACTCGCTTGAGGAGTGAGTGAGCGAACAGGATGGGATAGAAGCCTGACTAGGCCCACAATAGTGCCCTCTTAGATTTGAAAATTTGCCATGCATGCCTGGTAAAATCCCAAATAAAAGTCAGCTGATAAAATTTTCCAAGTCAGAAAGTTCTTATGTTGTACAACAGAGAACCTTAAGGTTATTTCTTTTAATATTTCAGCCTTTCCAAATGAGCTGGGTTTTGAGGACTTGACTTTCAGAAGTTAGTAATTATTTGGTTATTAGTATTCTTTAAACCTACATTGGGCACTATTTCCAACACCTGTCACCTCCAAAATACTCTATCAGCCTGATAAATTAGGATGGCTGTATTTGAAAAAATGTCATAGGAGTTTAGATAGCTTAGTGATAAATAGGTAGAAGGAATTTGATTGAAGCTCTTTTCTACATACCCTAATCTTTACAACTTATTTTTTTCTTTTGGCCCTGAGGGAATGAACCCCAACTGGCCATCCTGAGGTGGTCTCTACTGTACCTAATAGAGTAATCAACCATCCTAGTTTTGCCCAGAATTGGATGGGTCCCTTGAATATGTGACTTTGGGGGTTAAAAGTGGGAGGTTCTCAGGCAAACCTGGACAAGGTGGTCACCATTACGGTAAAATAAACAATGACCAAAAATCCAGGTGCCAAAGATGTGGAGATGGAGCAAACAGTGAAAAATGAAAAGGAAAGAGAGTAAGAAGGTATGAGTATATATTACCCTAAATGACCATAAGTATCAGGAGTGAACAACCCTTAGCTCTGAACTATAGTACTGCTTGAGTAGAGAATACTGTTAAAAGCCTCTTTTGGGGTCCACTCCACCAAGCAAAGCAACAGTTTTCACAAACCTAAAGAAAGACCTTTGAGTAGATATTCCCAGAAAAGAAGTCACTGACTCGGGATGATTTACTGACAAAGAAGTAAATTTCCAGATCAAGTGGGAATGACACTTCCATAAGGAAGAACACCTTCATCATAAGGTGCAGATCAGGAAAACATGAAAAATATCTCTGTATTGATGAAGTATCAAGTCAACTACTATAGATACAACCCATTCAGAGAAATGATAAAATATTTAAGAATTTTTAAAGTAAGTAATGTGAGAGAATTATCTTGTCAACATGAAGCATCTTAATATTTATGGAGACGAATTTTAAAAATATTGTCCCATCATGTCAGAGTTTTATAATAAGATTTCTACTACCAAAATTACAGAGTGGGTTTCCTTTTGCCCAGAGCATCTGAGCAGAATGAGAATAGAGATATGTCATTTCTGATGTGGAAAATGAATCAGTTTTGACAATCTACCATCACAGTGTGACTTCTGTACTCATGGTTACCTTTTTCTATGGAAAAACCAGCTTGAGCTAGTATTATTTCCTCCCAGGATGAGTGATTTCAATTTAAGCATAAAAAAATTCAACCAATTCAACGTGTTCCGTTAGTGTTCTGGTTTGGTTGAGCCTTCTCTCTTTCTCCCCTCTGTTCCCACTCCTAATAGCACTGAGTGTTTCATTTTGGCCAGGATATACATAGCCTGGTTTGTATAGACATGGATATTGCACCAAATCAGGGAGAAGAGAGGGGAAATGTAGATGGACCTCTTATGCCAGACTGCATGATAAGTAACTCTTGTGCATGGGGTTTCCATAGGACTACCGAGTGAACATTTTTCTGAGACAACAGTGGAATGATTCACGGCTGGCATATAGCGAGTACCCTGATGATTCCCTGGACTTGGACCCATCCATGCTTGACTCCATTTGGAAACCAGATTTATTCTTTGCCAATGAGAAGGGTGCCAACTTCCATGATGTCACCACTGACAACAAATTGCTTCGAATTTCAAAAAATGGCAAAGTACTCTACAGTATCAGGTAAGCTTCTGTTGGCTGTACCTGTTTACTTCTCCATTTCTCTCCTGGCCTAGTGCTGCCTGATTCTAGGGGCTAAGTTGTATATAAATATTTGGGTTTTGTGGTCTCTTGGTTATCATTTGAATCTTAAAATTGGTGAGAATGCCAGAAGTTCCCATGGCCTCAGAAGTATGATTCTCAACAACAACAAAATACATATACTTTTTATTTATATATAAAATTTACATATATATAATTTGCATATATAAATTTATTATATATATATATATGAAGACAGTGAGTGGATATCATGTAAATACCTGCATACATGTATTTTTGATTGCTTCAATAAAAGAAGTACAGGCCTTTAGTTCAATTAATCATTGAGCATAATGTACAAATTCTCCATTTCAAATAATTTTGCCATTCTGTAACGTGTAACCACACAGACAAAAACATTCAATGGCTCAGCATGGTCATTGACAGTATACTTTGGTCTGGGTGAGTGAAAAACTAGTTCTCATCTCAGATCTGCTTCTAACCAAACATGTAACCTTGATCTCTCAACTTTTCCTGGGCTTGAGCTTGGGAGTGACATATCTCGAGATCCATTTTTGCTTTTACATTCAAATATGATCTTCTACAGAACTGTTATCACCCTAACCTCAAAATCCTATCTTTCTTTTCTGAACTCTAGTTCCTCTGTGATTCTATAAGACTCTTATTTCTTCTTACCTCATATTTTGGCTATTTTTGTATATGAATTTAGCATAAGAACATGGATCTTTTGGAGTCACACAATCTCGAATTGAATCCAAATTTTGCCACTAAGTTACATAACCTATGACTTTCAGTTACCTAATTGTAAAATAAGGAGCACTATATTTATCTCTAAGTATTCTTGTGAGAATGAATGATATAAATTAGAGAATAGAGGTCAGCAAATATTTTCTGTAAAGGTCTAGACAGTAAGTACCATAGCAGTGTAGGCCAGACTGTCTCAACTCTGTCACAACTACTCAACGCTACCATTGTAGCACAAAAGCAAGCCATAGACAATATTCAAACAACCGAGTGTTCTGTGCTTCAATAAAATGTTATTTATAAAACTAGAGAGTGGACTAGATTTGGCCCTTTGGTCATAATTTGCCAATCTCTGATACAGCGCATATAGAAATACTTGTCATAGTACTTGACACAGAGTATGTGCTCAGTAAATGAAATAATGGCTCTCTGTATTTTAAAGTTAACATTTTTTTCTAATAGTAAGCTCTTTAAAGCCAAGACATTTGGATTTCACACCTTCTGTAACTCCTTTGGAAGGTCCAAGAAGATGTACTGTATATGAGAGATATTTATTAAATAAATATTGACATTTTAAAGATGTTTTATAGAATATTCCCTTTCTCTCCAATATTATCACAAAAGAAAATGGACAGACAGCTTGTATCCTTGCAAATAATCTTCAAAAGTCTGTAGAGCCATCACCATCAAACCTCATTTCACAACTCTATAATTTAGGTCTGTGCCGCATATTCCATTCTTAACCTGGTAATTTCAGTTTGCTGATGGCTGACAGACAGGATGTCTTGTGGAATGAAAGAGGCTGCTCACTTGTAAAAATTGGCAAAGTTACTGCTTACGCAAAAACCAGGAAACTTCCTCCACTTGATTTTTAAGGAACTTTACTTTTATTTTTATTTTTATAAACATTTTAAGGAAACCGAATATTTCATGTGTTTGAGGTAAGATGCAGTATTGGGCACAACCTAAGTTGATGTGACCTGATGAAACGGGACATATGTGGAGCGTGGTGCTAGGGAGGAGAGTTATAAAAAGCAGCACAGGGTATCAGCTGCTTCAGCTAACCCCCTGGGCCTTGGGTGGCATTTGCTCTAGTAAATACCTGGCATCGTGCACTGCTGAAATAAAACCAAGTTTTTTCCCTTCTGTTCTATGAAGGTCTTTCCAATCTAGAACCATGAAGAATATAATGTTCCCCAGACCTAGATCTGGCAATTCTTCCATCTCTCATTTGCACTGTAGCATATTATAAGCTCTGAAACACCCTGACAATTGTTTTGGATTGGGAAGATTTTGTCCCGGCACAGGCTGCTTTAGATTTTTCCTTCATTTTGGGTGCTCTATGAAATCAGAGAAAAGATCCTTGGTGTAGGAGAACTGGGCATGCCATTTTAGAGAAACAGAGCTCTTGGGAGAATTGAACGACAGCAATCTAATTATTTGCCTGGAAGGATTTTCAATGAGCCAGACACTGTGCTAGGCCTAGAGATCCAGAGCTGAGTAAGATACAGTCTCTGCCCTGGAAGGGCTCCAGTCTAACAAGGCAGGCAGACAAAAGATAAATTAAGTAATAGGAATAAATGAGGAACAAGGAAAAGAAGAGTGGCTCTAACTTTGCAAATGAAGGTGTGACTCAAATCTTGTTAGAATTTAGGGCCTGGCACCTACTTGTCTGTTTACTTGAGTCACTGGACTCAATTTAACTAGAAGACAAGGAGTAATTAGTGATAATATATGCCCAGCTGCAGGTCCGATTCAAGTTTAAGGCCAAGCAGATGACAGTTTCTGATGTCTTAAAGGTGCTGGAAAGATTCCTGCTGATGTTGCATTAGGAAAGATTTTCTCTCTACTCTCAGGTTTACAATGTAAATATTCATAGAAGAGGGAATCCATTGACTTAAATTCATACTAAGCTGTAAAGAGCTGATACGAAATTTTCATTCTAAAAGTACATTTGATGCCTATGAAGATGAGAAATCAGGATGAAGATGGTTAATAAAGATAGAAGGAAGGGATACATCTGAAGTACCAAAGATAAATTCATGAATTGCCTCTACCTTATATATTTAAATAACTACTTAAACATTGGTCCACATTAAAAATATAATGTTCTCTGGTGATGTTTTAAATTTGCATTTTCTGAAACCTAAAACAAATGGAAGATAGCATTTCATCCATGAACATTCCATGCTTCCTTGGCTTTGTAGGAGCAGAAGTAAAATTAACTCCGCATGGAAACCAAAGCCTAAGGCTTTGACGCCCAAACAGAACACAAAGAGAACTACGCAGTCCATTGATTTCATAACAAGCAAGATCGCATTTTCCAGGAAGCTTCCTAAAAGACAGCAGTTTAAAAAAGAGGGGACAGTAGACTAAAACTCCACAAGTATCCTGCAGATTCCAACACTTGGTGTACTTAAGTAAAATTCAAACAAATCTTTTAAATAGGAGCTAAAAATGTTAGATCATTGTTAGAAAATTTCTATCCAGTTCGGCAGGACACAGTCTTTGCTGATGAGAAGTTGTCAAATCTATTTTTGTCCACTTCTCTTCTGATTTCTTCTTTGATATTCACTTCCCTAATACATTGGATCTTACTCTTTGTTTGCTTTTTAAGTTTTTGTTGACCTGCTACATTAAGTATTGATCATCCATGACCAAAGTATAAGCAAGGACACACACATCTTGCTTTCTACGTTCCCTTTAGAGACAGTCAAATTCTAAATTCATGTTACTTTTTTTTTTTTAAAGATTTTACTTATTTATTTGACAGAGAGAGATCACAAGTAGGCAGAGAGGCAGGCAGAGAGAGAAGGGGAAGCAGGCTCCCTGCTGAGCAGAGGGCCCAATGCGGGGCTTGATCTCAGACCCGAGATCATGACCTGAGCCGAAGGCAGCGCTTTAACCCACTGAGCCACCCAGGCGGCCCCTAAATTCATGTTACATAAAAAGGCCTAAATCCATAGTGGAATAGTGAGGTGAGCCTTGAGTATTGTATATATTATTACTCAAATAGTATTTATTGGATTGAATATAATGGATTGCAGTAAAAGTCAGGGCACCATGGCATATGGTGTGCAATAAGAAAGAAAAAAGGAGAAGGTATTTTTGGAGAGGAGCAGCTTGTCTCACTTGTCCACAACGTCTTTGCTAATATTTGTTTCCTTCCTTTACTTTCTATTGCTTCTGAGAATTTTCTGCCAGCATTCTGACTTTTATAGAACCTCAGGATTCTTTTTTTAATTTGAAGGTATTATGTTGCAAAGTATCTAATCCAATACCCTTGTTTTACCAATGAGGAAGTTACTTCTTTCACCAAGTTAGGTGAGATTAAATAATGGAGCCCATAAATAGGAAAGCTAGGCCAAGAATCAAAGCTCTTGACTTCTGTTTCAATGCTATCATCTCCTACCGCACAGTAATTCTTCATTTGCTCCAACTCAAGTCCAAAGATAGGAACAAATACAATTCCAAAGGCAGGTCATTTTGGAACCAACCTTTTTGGGACTCATTTTTCAAAGAACTATTGGAGGAAGAAGGTAAGATTTAAGATGAAAACATAAAGTTTCTTCAAATTTTGCAAATGTCTGAAAAGACTTTAAATTCAGGGTGCAACAATTGACTTTCAGTTCAAGGTGCAACAATTTGATGCAATTTGATGGTTTTAAACAGCATATGTCACCAACATAATGTAACTACTTTCTGAAAAATTTTACTATCCCAGGGATGAAAGGGCTGAAGAGAACCATTCAAGTCATTAAGTCAACTTTCCTACCTTCAGGCAACCAGTTGAGAACTCATTTTCATCTTAAGGACCCTCAGAGAAGGAAACTTTATATTCTCTCTTTGGATCCTATAATAAGTTACTCTAACATTATGCAGAAATTCTTCCTTATATAACTTACATCACAGTTGCTACAACTTAAATCAGTAGCTTTTTCCTACATTTGTTAACATGATAAACAAATGGCTACCATTTTTGGAAGAATGGAGGGAATTACCTCACTGTTTTTACTTCCATACATTTTTGTCCCACTAGATTTAGTAGACATATGCTTGGTCATCAACACTGTGTTGCTAATTTATTTTACAGCGTGTTTCACTTCATCACAAACATGTTCTTCATCTCCCAGTTTTCACTTTGATGTACACTTTGGGGCTCCTACTCTGAAACTTATGATGCTGAATGCTACCCTGGTTATTTCTGATACTACAGTAGACAAGGATTTTAGAGTAAAATGCTCTCGGGCTTGAGTTTCTGGCCTCAGAATTTGCTGAATGACCTAGGGAAATGTCTTACACTCTGAATTTCTATTTCTTCATCTTTAAAAAGAGATGATTTGGTTAAGACCATTAGTAGAATGCAACATATGTTATAAGGATACAGATCAAAAGTGGAATTGCCACATACTCTAGGGCCCTCATATTTTCTTGTAATTTAATTATTGTGCTTTCTGTTCCAGGCTCTAAAACAAAGAGTAAGTTGCTCAAGACAGATCCCTACAAATTCCAGACATTAAGGATAGGACAGACCCAACAGACCCACTCCTTGAGTGTGACCCTATAGAGTAGGTGTTCTTAACCTGAGGGTTCAGTGAAAACTCTAGTAGGTCCTTGAATCTCCCTAAAGTGTATTTCTTGTACGGGGGTATTCAGCACTTCTCTTCAGAATTAAACAATTCTGCTTTAATATTTATTGCATACCTACAGAATGGGTATACCTGAAGCAAAGTTGGTAAGGAAATACTGTTTGCCTTCAGTGTCTTCTTATTTGACTGACCAAGTACCAAGGGGTCTTATGCTACCCTCCAACTACACAGAGTCCTCCAAGCCATAAAAAATTATGGGATTGCTCCTCCACAGTAGTACCCCTTATCACCACGCTATCTCCTCCCCCTCATCATCAAACATTATCTGACCTGAAACTTATTCTT
This sequence comes from Mustela lutreola, assembly GCF_030435805.1. Taxonomy (NCBI): domain Eukaryota; kingdom Metazoa; phylum Chordata; class Mammalia; order Carnivora; family Mustelidae; genus Mustela; species Mustela lutreola. The sequence continues at coordinate 10,636,135 of NC_081308.1, forward strand.
TTATGGTGTTGGAGGTGATTTTCTTATTAACCTCTTTTGATTCAATTCATGATTCTAGGTGTAGATGATTCAGTGTTCTACCTTCCCAGTAGTACTTGAGTTGTAATAGAGAACTCTTGGGGATTGACATGCCTCTCCCTCTGATAATAGATTAAGGCACCACTGAGAGTAGGTGGAGTGTAGATTTCTAGACAGACATCCAATGGAGCTCCCCAAATAATCCCGTCTAATGACCGACTCTACCCACACACATAAAAGGCCAACTTTTCTCACATAACCTCCTATCTTTGACTCATCCGGAGCTTGATGCAAGAACTTCAAAAGATTCTAACTTTAGTTATGGAATGATTTTTATGGCATAGGAAAAAAGAAAATTCTCTATTTAGATGTCAGAGCTGAAAATATAATGCACAGTGAATTTAGACCTGCCTAAATGTTACCAATGGCGATAGTTGGATTATCTTACTCTCAATTTTGAGGAGACACGTAAGCCCATATTTTCTGTTAGAAGGCAGCTATAAGAGCTGTGATTTCTTGTCTCTGTGCCTATTTGAACCATGTTTATCTTTCTATCCTATAATCCCGGCAAAATTACATTCTCATTTTCCAATTATGTGTCCAAATCCTCATTAGTTCTGTGACTTGACTTAATGCAGTAATTAATGACTGTAGCATAAGCGCCCACATCAGAATTAAGCAGTGAGTCTTCAGAGAAGTGCTGGGAAATGCCATGGAAACCCCAAGGATTCCATTCTTTCTAGAGTCAAGCAAGGTTGGGAGGGTAGGAAGCAGTGGTTCTCAAAAAAGACACCACTGAGGGTACAAGTATTAGAGTTTAGAAAGTGTGCCCTATATACGACAGATTCTTAAAGTGCTGGAAAGCTCTGTCAAGCTTCTGATTGGGTTCAGAAATTCACATATACTCATGGGCATAATACTGGTTCAGATACAACAGCATTAGGATTTTACCCTTGTTTTGAGGAAAAGAGGGAATTGTGCAATGAAATATGTGGCAGCTGGCATGAACACTTGTCCTTGACTGTTTACCTGATTGGACTAGCAATAGCAACCAGTAGATTTTCCTCCTTTTGGAGGTAACTTTCCACTGCATTAACATTCATCAGGGTTTGCTCTGAAGGTGATGGTGTGAAGAACAGAATGCTGAGAAGGTAGCTCAGAGCATCAGGAACTCCACACTTGTTTGCATCATTTACTGTATCCCCCAGGCTCTTAGAACTGCTTTTCGAACCCCATCAGTCATTCTGAGTCTTAGTTTCCTCATCCATAACATGAGATTGAACTAGAAAAGATTAGATAAAATCTGAGGCTCCTTATAGCTCTATCATACATTTATAACTCAAAATGACCTCCTTTCCAAGCGCCTGGGTGGCTCAGTTGGTTGAGTGACTGCTTTCGGCTCAGGTTATGATCCTGGAGTCCCAGAATTGAGTCCTGCATTGGGCTCCCTGCTTGGCAGGGAGTCTGCTTCTCCCTCTGACCTCTTCCCTTTCATGCTCTCTTTCTCTCTCATTCTCTCTCTCTCTCTCTCAAATAAATAAAAATCTTAAAAAAAAAAAAAAAAAAAGATCTCCTTTCCACCCACAAAATTCCCTCTGAATGAGGAAGTAAGAGTGAGTTCTCTGTGTCCCTTAGGGTTTGGGAGTAAGCAAGAGAGGATTCTGAAGTTTAAGATGCCTATCTCAAACTACTTTTGGATTTTTTTTTTTTTTTTTTTTTTTTTTTTTTTTTTACTTTTGGATCTCTGAGTCTTTCTCTCACAAGTTAAATATCCATTTCTTGAGAAGAGGATCCTCATTTTGGAATGGGGTAGCAAATATTGGAGTACCTGTAGTTTAAGAGGCAGCCTTGTGTTCAAAATATAGTTTTCACCATGACAAATACTCAATACTAAACTCTCTATTGAGAAAGTTCCCAATTGCAAATTAGATCATTTATACCCTCTGATTCACTCAGCAGGAGTATCCATGAGATATTATTTTAGAATGTATTCATGAATTATGGGTTTATATACTTTTAGACAATTACACAAAGATGGTTGGCTGGGACAATTACTAACTAGGTATGTAGGTTAAAGGAAATTACATGGTATATTTGAGCCAGCAGAGTCAAAGGGCTAGTCTGCTATTACTCATTATCTGCGTTTTCTTGTGGCTGGAAGCCAAAGGAAATTCAGAAGTCCTAGCGAGCCTGTTTAACTCATGTTGACATGGGCTCCTACCTGGTCCATACTGCTGTCCTTGAATCTCCCTGGATGGTATTAATCCCAAAATAAATGGGTATAATATCGCCATGGTCCTTATGAGACACATGAATTGCTTTAGTGCATTCTCAAAGCACATAATCCAAAAGAAAGGCAATCCATTTTAAAATGGGAAAAAATTTTACATCCTCAAAGTTCAGCAGTCTCTCCAACAAGTGTATCCTTGCTTGTGGCATTTAAAGTTACAAACCAACATCTTTACTGAAGAGAACACACTTATCACTGGACAGTCATTGAAAGACAGTTAAAGACATATATAATTACGTAAAGTTCTACACATGACACACACTCAGAGCAAGGCCATCCCATAGCTGATTGATCATTCCTTTCAAAGGACAATAAAACAAATGCTTTATTTGATATTTCACTTTAGTAGGGATATTTTGCTAAATTTTAGCAGTTAAATAAAGGATAGAAAACAGTAAATGAGGTGGGGATTACAGACAGAATGCTGTGGGGTTGGGGAAGATGTCAGTTCTGAGATCAGTTCTCAGATTTAGGAAGACTAGGAGTCAAATCCAATCTTACTAAGTGACTGTGAGAAGTCATTTAACCTTTCATTGATCTGCAGTTTTTCTCAATTCCAGATTCATACTAAATGTTCAATGAATGTCATAATAACCCCGAGGTGGCTGTAGGATGAAAGGGAGGAAAGGGGGGAGACAGCTCTCCCTATTCCCCCTAACCCAGACCCATAAACCTCTCCTTATTCAGTACGTGTTAACACTGAGGCTCCTCTCAGCTTCCATACCTAGCTTCCAGCAGATGGATATCCTCCTTGCCTTGGGTTTCCTCCTTGTGAGAGGCATTTAGCTTAAAACAGAAGTGACAGATGCATTTTCTTTCAGATAATGGCTTAGATCTCCTCTCTAGCTTCTTGTTAAGAGTGAACTGAGGAACTGTGCTGGATTTCAGCGTTACCTAGTCAAGGATGGAGCATCCTACCATCTGACCAGGGCTCCATTTTATCTCCAGGCTTTGCCACCAGAAACAGTGGCCAGCACTCTCCAACAGTTATCACAATAGAAGTCTTAATGAAGTAAAATACTCACAAAGTAGCAGTTTTTCTCACTGCTGTTAGCAGATACAAAGTTACTTTGGTTATCTTAAAACCCTATTTGCAGTTCCCAAGCATGTGTTCCCTTTCTCTTTTGCCAAAAGTAAAATAATCCCAAACAAAATGTTGAGAAAATTATCATACAATACTTTTAGATACCGAATGGCTAAGAAAATTGCTATGCAGCGCTCTTAGACATAAAGTGACCAAGGACAAGTCAGTTCTCATTATTCTAATGTGCAGACTTCATAACATTTTATCTTGATGAATATCTGGGTGTACAAATAAATACTTTGATATTGAAATGACATTGAAATGCTTCTGAAATGTGAAATGCAACCAACACGTGAACAGTATTAGTTGAGTCTTCGGTGCTTTGAGCTCCTCTTTCTGGTGGTGTCCAATTGAGTCCTCTCCTATTCAACACTTTCAAAACATTTTTCTTCAGGAAATATCAAAGCATTTGGAAAAATTTTAACCACAGATTTATCAGTTACTCTCCAAGTTGAATGCAGTCCATATTTGGACTTAATTAACATGGGCCAACCATATGTGTGCACATTTTTCTAAAAGGACCAGGCACAGACGGGAACAGATACTTTATTTTTGTCCCTCCCTGCTAGTGCTGCTCAATGCATATGGGTATTTTCTGTGATGCCTTTATAATGTTTGGTAAACACGGACCTTCCTAGTCAGCCACTGGCATTTAGTCAAGGGAGAGGAGTAGAACAGCCAATGAACCAACAGTGATATAAGGCACCACTTCCAAATCCTAAGGTCAACGGTGAAAAACTGGTCTTATATTTCTTTGAAATTAAGAGGATAGAGTCTAACCATACAGCTTAGATCCAGTGGAGGGTTTAGGTTCAGCCCTAGACAACACTGAAAAAACTATTTCTCTCTGGTGCCCTAGCCACACTGTTCTAAACCATGTTTTCCATCCAGCTTCATCCTTCCATTTAATACTCTCAGGATCAAAGTCTGCTCTTGGGGATATTGGTAGGGAATTTGAGGATCCATCAACTCATATACACAAAGGAGGAAATGACTAACAGTATTTAGAACACTATTATTTCCCTATATTTGCATCTTAATAGTCATGGGAGTCTTTAGCTAAATGTCTGTTAGTTAATTATATGTAGCAGCAAAGAGTTGGAAGGTGTTTGAGCAAGGATATGTAATGGGATCTTTCTGGAACTTCTAATAATTTACACACCATGGATTTTCAATCTTTACTTATATGGAAAGCCTTTCTAGGTGCAGCCAAGCACAGCCAAGCACAGCCAAGCAAGCTGTGCTTGCCCATAGATTAGGTGACTAGCTCAGGGCTAGAGTGAGCAGGACCCTAGTCTATGCTTTCTATGATGAGTGAGTTCAAAGCAGACATTTAATTACAAAGCTTTCAGAAGATAAGTTTAAAAATTTCATCTCTTGCCTGCCTTGCCAAAGTTGGACCAATTATTTTTGCTCTTCATAGATCAAGATCCTTTTGTGGGTACCTTGGGCTTTTATTTAGGAGCATCAAATGATTATTACAAGCCCTACTTCCCTGATACACTCAAAGAGCCCTCTCAGGATCTAGGTCTATAAGGGTATCTGTTCTACCCAACCAGTGTGAGCACTGATCTAGGCCACAAGAGAGTAATTAGAAGCTTTTTACTTAATTAATTCAGTTCAGTTGTGTCTGATTGACATAATCTGGAAATATTTTTTAAATGGGGATTTGGGAACTATTTTAAGAAGTTGAAGAATGAATTCTTGCAATAGATTCCACTGAAAGAATCTATATATAATTAATATATATTACCATATAATATATAAATAATAATAATATTAAACTATGATCTCCTTCAAAAGAGAAACTATAATTTCAAGTGTCTGGTATGCACAGTGCCCAATAAACACTTGTCAAAAATTGCTGAATGGATGTGCTAGACTACAACCCAGGTGGACTTCTGTTTAACACTAATATCTTTTCACTGAGGACCTAGAGCTGTATCTCCTCTGTGCTCTGTGTGCCTTCCTGCCCAGTACCATGAGCTTTGTAAAATTTGTAGCTGAGGCTCATCCAATGCATACAACTTTCTTTGAAATTTCTCAGTGGCTGATTTTCGAGTCCAGAGACCAGGGACAGTGCCCTGATACACTGCCATTGCCCTGACTTGAGTTCCATTGTCTACCTTTGCAAATATGTGTGTTTTAATAGACATGGATTTGGTTTCTTCTCTGCTGTACCTGGAAACTGTCCTCCTACCCTTCTTAGCAAGTACTCCAGTTTCCTGACCACATCTACTATATTCTTTAAAAAAAAAATATTTATTTATTTACAAGAGGAGACAGATTGAGAGAGAGAGAGAGAGCAAGAGAACGCACATGCAAGCAGGGGGAAGGGCAGAGGGAAAGGGAGGAGAGCGAGAATCTCAAGCAGACTCCCCGCAGAGCACAGCCTGATGTGGGGCTCCATTCCATGACCCTACGATTACGACCTGAACCAAAATCAAAAGTCGGAGATTAACCAACTGAGCCACTCAGATGTCCCCACACCCACCATATCCTTGGTTGTCAGTGGACTAACCTTGGTTTCACAGCCATGACTTTACCAGCATGACTCTCTATTGTGACTGAGGATCATGATTAACACGTCCTGTCTCACAACCCTGGTACAATCACTTAGAACCCCACGTGGGCCTAACTGTCCTGCTCTGGTTTCAAGTAGAAGGTAATATTTCCCAAAGAAAGTGCTAACATCACTGAAAAATTGCAGACCACTTTCTCAGTCTTCCTATTTCCCTTTTAAAATTTTCTCCTTTTAATCTTTGCTGTTGACAGTAATTAAAGACATCCATAGAGACATGTGGAAGTAATGCTTCTCAAGATGTGCTCCAGGACACTAACATCAGTATTACCTGGGCTGCTTATCAAAAAGACCTGAGAACCTGGATTCAGATGCCCTTCAGATGACACTTATGCCCACCAAAGCTTAAATCCACTATGATAAAGGGTACCTTGATCAGACAACTGGCCTGGCAGTGTCTTTTAATCCACTGACTCCCTAACATTTCCTGATCCTTTCCCCCATCTGTAGGTTGTATTAATGATGTACTTTTAACTTGACTTCTAACTTGCCCCCAGGTTACTTTCGCTTAAGGTCTAGGTGGCTTCAGAGGGTACTCTTGTTTGATACTAAATGCATTCTATCAAATCTCCCTGGCATTAGAATGTCACATCGTTCAGAAATTTCAAAGTACAACTGAGAGGAGAGATTCAACAAACCTACATTTTACCATAAGGCTGTCTTTATGTTCTTGGGGATTTTGTTCTAGGATATTGGATGACTGGATTGTGTTCTAGGATATTGGATGACAAAGCCCAGTGGGGGCAATTAATGTGTCACTGATATACCCAGGTAGCCAGAAAGTTCCTATTTTAAGAAGCATTATTACTGGCATTTAAAGTTTTTTTTTTTTTATTATATTCAAGAATGCAAATTCACCTATAAGAAGAAATACTTTAATCTGGTCATCTTCACTTATAGTTTAGAATCATAAAAATTTTGAACAGGATAGGCTTATGGGTGGCCAGAGATTTAGTTAAGGTCAAATAGCTCTTTATGGGTAAGCTGGGTCTACCACCTAGATCCCTGGATCCCTAGTCAATGACACTCCTACTCTGTGAGGCTACCAGGAGATGCTAGAAGAGTTTTTAAAAGAATAGATCATGAGAAGTCTGGATTCCTAAAGAAAAATGAAAAGGGTATCCCTGACCAGGTACAGGGCAACTAAGGTATCTACAACTCACTCTGTTGACTTTGCAAACAAAAGAGGATGATAAACGACTAAGTTCTTTTTCCCCCACAAGGAGAAAATGTAGTAGAGTGGAAAAAAATAAATGGATCTGACATCAATTAAGTTGGGTTCAAACCTAACTTTGGTAACTTAATGGTTTTGTAGCTTTGGGAAAATGGCTTAACCTCTGAGCTTCAATTTGCTTATCTTAAAAACAAAGAGAACACCGCATTATGTGATGGTATCCCATGACTGTAAAATAATAAGAGTACTTGACCTATAGCAAGTGCTCACAGAATTATGATTATGAATACTATCATTGTCATCACTTAAATTTTTATTTTTCCTTATTAAGCATTGTAATGCTAAAAACAAAAAGCAAAAAACCCTCACCATAAGTCCTGTCCCTTCTGTGGGGTTTTGTGGTGTGCTACACAGAGTGTGCTAAACATGGTCCCTAACAGAGGAACAATAGGAATATACCAGGGACCCTTTTGCTTCTCCTGAAAAACACAAAAGTATCCTTTTGTCCTTCCTCTACAAGCAAGGCAGATTCCTGTACCATTAGAATCAACTCTCCCAAAATAGTACACTAGGAATCTTTGCTTCAAGCAAGACCACTCATTAAAATTTGTATTTCTACCTGAAAATTCGTTTTTTCTTCAAATGGCTTTTTTCTCCCCTTAAGAATCTTCCACTGAGAATGAATTCCCATTTCTAACACTGAGTTCCTTATGAACCGGTAGTTGTTTCAAGAGTCAGGAGCTTTCTGTCCACTCTAACAATGGGAAGTTAAATGATAAATCAGCATCTGTCTAGCTATGTGACAATAGTCCTGGCCATGGACCCAGCTTTCTGTCCAAGGCTCAAGGACAGGTGGACTGAGCTTCCTAACTTTCCTTCAGCTTGATTTGCCGCACTTCTAATAAGAACCACTTAGCAACTTACAGAAGGGGCAAGCAAGCTTTGCTGGCTTCCCTTGCCTGCCTTGTAATTTCGCAATAGCCCTGGGCTCTGGTGACCAGGTTCCTCTCTTCTAAATCCACAGTCCTCTCCCATTTCCACAGCCTTAGGATGCTGATTCATTCATTTGTTCCACAAATATTGACTGAATACTCTGTGCCTAGCACTGTTTAAGATGGTTAAAAAAAAAAAAAAAGAGTCCCCAGCTTTATGGATCTTGCATTGTTATAGGGGAGAGATACATGCAAGGGTAACTGAAACAGTTTATAATGTCTGCTTCTATCAGTCATTTAAACTTGGAGTAAGGCTTAAACCTGAGAGCGGTTTGATGGGCAGGGTGAACTGAGCAGGAGAGGAAGAATACGAAAGGGACATGAGATTTTGCAAGACTGACTTCCTGTGCTTCATTTTATTTATTTATTTATTTACTTTTGCTTTTAGTACAGAAATGGGTATGCAGCTTTCTTACTCTCAGTGAAGTAAAAGGGCCCCCGTAAGGAAACTTTATTCTTTACCTTGTGTAAACAGGAGCAGGGGTCCCCCCGAAATGCATGCGTGTCAACCGCAGTGACAGTAGGGGAATGTGTAATAAAGCTTCAGGAAATGAGTTCTTTAACAAAAAACGAATGGAAAATGGGTGGCTTCAGCTCAGTGCCTTCAGGGGCAGTGGCCTTAATATTTTAGATCACGGGGAAGACGAGAGCGTATCTGACACACTGTAGGCAATATCTGGCAGCAAAAAGCCCGAGTTTCAATTAAACTATTTAATTCTGTAAGACCCACCGAAATAGATGGAGAGCCAGAGTAAAAGAGATAAAAAATGTTTTCATGTTTTAGTATGATTTTGTGTCAGTCTTATTTGGTACTATTTCTACATCTCAATAGAGATGTCCTTTTGGGAAAATAATATCAGTCTAATTCCCCCCTCCCCAAAATTCACATTTTTAAAATAAAAAATAGCTTAAAAACAAAAGAAGTACAGTGGTAGTTACTTTTGGAAAGTTCTGTCCAGGCAAGAGAGTGCAGGGGAAGTTCTGGGGTAATGGGTGTATTTTAAATCTGCATCTGGATGCTTGTTAGATAGATGGGTAAAGATGTAATATGTCATTATGCTGTAACATAAGATTGGTATGTTTTTACTGGGTTTAATGTATACTCCAATGAAAAAGGAAAAAAATAAGTAGAGGGCGAGTCTGAACTTGAGACCTGCAGATATGTGGTAAACAAGACCTCATAAATTATGGGCTCTGTGACCCATGAAGGGATTGATTAGGTCTCTACAATCTCTTCTCATTTGCTCAGCTAATGACCTGATTTAGCAAACTACGAGCCATTAACTCTTTCTCTTTGTATTGGTGTCCATTGGGTCCCAATACAAAACCTATCAAGAAAGGAAATTAGAAAAACAAATGAGGGGGCGCCTGGGTGGCTCAGTTGTTTGGGCTGCTGCCTTCCGCTCGGGTCATGATCTCAGGGTCCTGGGATCAAGTCCCGCATCGGGCTCTCTGCTCCGCAGGAAGCCTGCTTCCCTCTCTCTCTCTCTCTCTCTGCCTGCCTCTCTGCCTACTTGTGATCTCTATCTGTCAAATAAATAAATAAAATCTTAAAAAAAAAAAGAAAGAAAAACAAATGAGGAAGAAGGAAAATATTGGCTGAGTTCTCAGCTGAGACAGAATTCAGATAGTTTCATGCTTGTTGGGAACTTCTTTCAGTGGAGTTTTCCATACTTTTCATAGTTTTGACCCAAAGAATTCTGGGTCCCTGTAGGATTGTGAGATCTTCCACAAAGGCAGAAATAATGGTATGTGAGACCTTGTCTCCCTAAATCAATGTGATTTTTTAGTTCACTTCACAAAAAAAATAACATTAGCAAGCCATGATTAAGAATATTACATCTGAGGGTTGCCGGGGGAAGGGGGTTGGGGAGAAGGGGGTGGGATTATGGACATTGGGGAGGGTATGTGATTTGGTGAGTGCTGTGAAGTGTGTAAACCTGGTGATTCACAGACCTGGGGATAAAAATATATGTTTATAAAAAAATATATGTTTATAAAAAAAAAAAATTAAAAAAAAAATTAAAAAAAAAAAAGAATATTACATTTGGGTTGTTTCTAATAGCAAATGGAATACCGTTGAATTACGTGTTGCATGCTTTTTAAAGTTGTATTCATATTCATTTCCACTATTACTATTTTCTAACTTCTCAAAAGTATGATGATGAAATTTCCAGTTTCTGGTTTTGATTCACTTAAATTATGCACATGCCCCCGATTGTTTTTGTCTGATGAACATATTTTTTATTTGATGAAAATATTTCCATTTTAAAAAAATAGGAGAGAAAAAATAGATTCTCATTGTTTTAATAACAAAAGCCTATCCATAGATCCTGCTGAGCTCTCTTCCCCCTTAATAAAGTGCCGGGTTTTAAAAAGTTTTTTTTTTCCTTTTTTTAAATTATTATGTTAGCGATTACTAGAAAGTTTCATTTTGATTCTTTTACTTTAAAAAAATTTTTTTAAAGATTTTATTTATTTATTTGACAGAGCAAGATCACAAGTAGGCAGAGAGGCTGGCAGAGAGTGAGAGAGGAGGAAGCAGGCTCCCCACTGAGCAGAGAGCCTGATGTGGGGTTCGATCCCAGAACCCTGGGATCATGACCTGAGCCGAAGGCAGAGGCTTTAACCCACTGAGCCACCCAATTCTTTTACTTTTACCTTAAAGTGTTCATGCCATTAATTTCAACAATATTGTGTTTTCTAAAAAAAAAAAAAACAATAAAGTCTTTGTGATGGGAAAAAAATCTAAATATCAATATCTCCATTTATATCTTCCTCTAAAAGAACTCCATGACTGACAAAAATTATATTTCCTGTCTAAAATGTTATTTAAAAGTCAATTGTTTGAACTCAAAGCTATTTTCTTTCCTTTAGAAGCATGGTATTTGTGTTCTCAAGAACAGCCCACAGAAGCTACGTAGTTTGTTTATCAAAGAAGGCAAAATACTGTATGTTTATGGCACAATTTTAATAATAATAAAAAAGGATTACTGAATAAGGTGGAATTTTATAATTTTACCTTTCAGCTATTTTTTGAAGATAGGCATGTTTAATTATGTGAAGATGGACACCTTCAAATAAATTATACTTGTCAACAGAGATAATGCCAGATAAGGAGTAAAAACGAAATATGAATCATCCCACCAAACCGAAGTACTTACTTTTAACAGAGTGTTGTTTATTTCCAAGACTGAAAGCTTGTTTTTACATAATTGGGATTACAATGCACTGCTTTGTATCTTGCTTTTCCCAGTCATTCTTGTATTTTTAACAAAATTTTGAAGACTGTCAGCATAGATTCTTCACCCAATCTCACTTCAACTCCCAAGCATTTTTTCCTTTAACATAAGTGTGCCCCTACTTCTTGTTTTGCCTTGGCTTGCATGGAATGTATGAAATAAAGCTGTGAAAGGAAAAGACAAGCGAACCGGGAGAGGAGAGCAAGAAAGAGCTTGACAGGAAGGAGAATTTAGGTACCTGTTCAAGCATCAGAGGGTTCTATACATATAAAAGATGTCGGAGAGAAAATGAACAAAATTTGGAGCAGTGAACTTTAGAGTAACGGGGATGCTAAAGTTGGAGCTAAATGGGAATAGCATCATTTTGTTCTATCCCATCCTTTGAAAAGGAGATGAATGTTTATTGGGTTTAAGGTCTTTCTTAGTGGACAGAGAGTGTTTGAGGTGATACTGGGAAGGGAACCTAGATCTGGTGATTCTCACTTTCCTTCCTTACATTTCTGAGGTCTAGAAAAATTGAATAGGAAGAGGTGTGCATCATCTCCTTGAGGAATAAACAAGGAAATGGTGGGAAAGAGATAGCAGCTCAGCCAGTATCCTGACACAAGGCATGGTCAGAGCTGGCTGGAGCTCTGAAAAGTTAAGGCAAAAGGAAAGGAAGAACATAGCAGTCTTTCTTTGGTGTGGAGAGGTGAAGACTATATATAAGCTACCATCCTCAAATGTCTTTTTCAACTCAAGCATCACTTGCTCCAGATTTGTCAAAATTCTAGAATAAGTGCTATAATATATTGTGAACCTGTCCATGTGGATTAGCAAATGAAGAGTTAAGCATTTGCCCAGTTCATGGAAGGAGACTCAATGCCCATCACAATCACTTATGTTTATCACAGCATTTACTGTTCTTGAAGCAAAGTCCACCTCTCCCAAAGTATAATTCTAAAACAGTATAAACTTCACGTGTTTTGGACATCAGTGTGGGCAAGAACGCATTGTTGTCATATGATACTATTTCTCAGTGCTCCTGTTGATTCTAGAATAGACTTGAGATCACTGAGGTGAGAGTCAGAGACTGGAAGTTGGGAAATAGAGAGTAAGAGGTTATAACAAAATGCTATAATATTTTTAAAATTTACAATGACTACTTGTTCACTTGAAAAATAGAGAGCAAGGGGTTATAACAAAATTCTGTAATATTCTTAAAATTTACCAATGACTACTTGTTCACTTGAAAAATAGAGAACATTGCACTGCATGGAGCTTAGAGTTCATTATTTGAATCAGTGTCTCTTTGCTTAATGCCAAATGTACTGTTGATTTGTTTCTCAAGAATCAGACCTCGCAGGTCTAAAACTTGTTTTTAATTTTTTTTCTAAGACTCACCTTGACCTTATCCTGTCCCATGGACTTGAAGAATTTCCCAATGGATGTCCAGACTTGTACAATGCAGCTGGAGAGCTGTAAGTCCCCACTGTTGAAATGACTGCCTGCTTGTTTTAACTGATGACTTGGTTCTTTAAGCTTGTGATTAAGAAGAAAGGATTCATAAGACTCATTCTCTACATATTACCAACTCCCAAGGCCCTAATGGAAGGACAAGCAAGTGTGCCTGTCTCATACACAGAAAATCTTTCAAGTAAAATGCCAAATATCTCATCCTCTCTCACAAAAACAAACCTGATTTAGTAGCTTTTATTTGAAATGAAAACATCTCTTGGGAAAATGAAAATTACTTGTCATTCAATCTCTAAAATGAATCACTCTCTCATCAGAAAATTGTACTTGTTTCTATCTTATGTTCATATAGACCATTACCCCAAAGGCATTTTGGCAGGAAGGGATAACTGATTTGAGAACAAGATACAGGGTCCTTAGCCAGAGGAGGACGTAAGAACAGGGGGGCCAGAGATGATATGGAAGAATAGGCATTTCCCTTCGATGGGTAGGGGATCCACAAAGGCATGGGGAAGGAAATAGAGAAATGCTGTCTACTTTGTCCCCTTTATGTCCTAGCCCTGATGTCACTGAAATCTTTGACACGTGCCATACGCTGCTGATGCCTCCAAGGTAATAGGATTTTTAGGCAAGAGACATGAAAAATTTTTTGGCTTGTTCTGTCACTTTCTCTGTTTGTAAAGTGCAGAGAATAATAAGCAATACTGACCTACAGGGATGTTAGGAGATTTAATGAGGCAAGGGCAAGCAAATACTTTGAACTTCTTTGTTTAGATGAATTATAAAGATAAAAAGACACAACAACTATTATTAAAAAAGAAGCAGTGACAGGGTTTTCTTGTGATCACTTGAAATCACTGTAGATTTCTCTTGAAACTCCCTACAGAAGTAGACAAAATAATGAAATGTCTTTGTTTAAAGAAGTTGTCAGGGACAAAATGAGAATTTCTGATTTACAATAGGTTTTATGTATTTTTTTTTTCCCCTATTGCCTCTTCTCTTGAGAAGAAAGTTGAGAAAAACATTTCCTTATATAATGGTTCCTTCTTTGTGTCTCCTTTACTGGTCCAAACTCTCTCTTGCCTCAACCCAACACTTATTTTCTCTGTAAAACAGCAAGCATAGCTGTCATCTGAGGCTCCTCCAAGATTTAAAATACTCCAGTTAGTAAATACGTTTGGTCCTTGCACGCCATAGAAGTAACGAAACCACAAAGTGTTCACCACTAACTTCAAATAGGAAGGATGGGAATTATTCCTTCCTTTTTGACCCTCATCTTACTTACTTCCTCCTTCCTCATCTGTCTTTCCCTCAACTGTCTGTCCCAGTCTGGGGCTTCAGGATGGCTGGCAACAACTATTATTGTGGTGACCAGTAAGAAGGTGATTGGATACGAATATGGGATTACACGAATATGGGGCTATAATCTTCTCACATTGGTTGGAGACACCCAACGAGTACTCATATAGTGTTGCAGTGCAAGAGACAGGGTTGGCCATTCTCTTTGTGGAACATCAATGTTTGTACAGGCTCCTCTTTGTAATCCCTTGCTTTCCATATTTTGGTTTTGGCTTTGAATAGAAAAGGTGGCTCAAAGAAAGAGGAAAGTAGATTCCAGTTAACTGTGTCATTCATTTCTGGGTAGCTTTGGTGAGTCACTATCTTACAGTAAACAAGAATCTATAAACTCAATAAATATGCTCAAGTTATTGGCTCACCAAGACCTCACATAATATCCCTTGTCCTCCTCACTTTCATGTTAGAGTTCAAATACCACAAAGAGGGAAGGGAGAGAAATGATACCTGAAGGAATAGCAGCCTTCGTCCTGGGTTGCAAAAAGATTCAGAAACACTTAGCACATAATGACCTAGTTAGTGGGAACTTGGAAACTAAGAGCTAACTCTGGTTTACTAAACCGATAACATTCTTGCTTTGTATGGTTCAGGAGTCATATAACAATACAACCTTACATGATGGAGAATCTGTTTTACGTCATATTAGTCATTGCAATGAGTGGGTCCAGTTAGCAAGATGCTAGCACAAATGAACATTCCCGATTTGCATTATTCCACAACTTCCTTTTAGGTTGTCTGCCTATGCCTCCCCACTTGGCAAAATAACAGAGGACTGACCACAAGAACTTTAACCGAAGCTTTCTTTTTTTAAAATTTAAATTTAATTAGCCAACAGATTGGCTAATTAATTGGCTAACAATAATACAGCATTACTTTTTGATGTAGTGTTCAATGATTGATTAGTTGTGTATAATACCCAGTGCTTATCGCATCATGTACCCTCCTTAATGTCCCTCACCCAGTCACCCCATCCCCCCAACCATCTCCCCTCCAGCAACCCTCAGTTTGTTTCCCGGACACGGAGTCCCTCATGGTTTGTCTCCCTCTCTGATCTCTTCCCTTTCGGTTCTCCCTTCCTTTCCCTATGATCCTAACATAAGCTTTCTGAAAACAAATCTAATATCCCTAGAAGAGGGGCCAAGTTTGCAATGGAAGTATTTTAGGCAGGACTGTGATGAATTCAGTCTCATTTAATAAAAAAGAAGAAGAATTCTTTTCATTTGAAATACTAAGACTAGTGCCATGAATTGGATTATCTTACCGGATTGTCACAGACACAGCTCTTTCAAGTAAAGACAACCTTCGAAGGATTTTTATATCCATTTAGTTGTTTGTTCTTCAGAAAGATTTAGTAAACCAAGAGGGCAAAAGAAAATGGACTTTATAGATTCCATTCTCCCATTACACAGAAAAAAATCATTCAGAAATAGATTTCTCTCTTCAATTTCTTTGGCTTCAATGACATGTAGCTGACATGATGATTGTAGCTCCCTTACTAAAAATGATTTTGAATTGATTGAGCATGTGTCTGCTTTAGATGGTTTTCTTGTTTGTTCTTTACATGGCTAGACTTTCAAACTTTCTTGGAAAGATGCATTTAATTTTTCGCTATGATTTGTTTACTCCAGTTGGGTACACGATGAATGACCTGATATTTGAGTGGTTAAGCGATGGTCCAGTTCAAGTTGCTGAAGGACTGACCCTGCCTCAGTTTATTTTGAAAGAAGAAAAGGAACTTGGCTATTGCACAAAGCACTATAACACTGGTAAGTTTACTTTCAGCTGCTAAGCCCAAGTGGGCTCTAGTCTGCAACATGGCCTACATACCACACCCCCTTAATTGCTATATCTTTATGAAGAAAATGAAGCTACAAGACACAGACCTTGGCTCAAAACCCCCTTTACAGATAAGATGCTTGGGCCCTCTGGCATAAATCAGTGAGCCCAATAGATAATTTTTTCAAAATGGAGTTAAAGGAAAAAGATTTGGGATTCTTCTGTTGTTCCCTTGCTGACCATGTGCTGTCAAATGAGTCTGAGGAAATGTGTACAAGACTTTGTATATAGTGCAGGAAACGTATAAATTCTGGTCCATTCTTGACATCCACTCTTGCCATTGGATCCTCAGATCAGTTTGTATTCTCTGACTTAGTGGAAGAGAGGAATAACCACATAGGTCTTTGTAAACCCAGAAATACAGTTACTATGCACTCCACTCCTTGGTGGTGATGGTGATAAGAATTTGGATGAAAACCAGCTGATGGGAATTCAGCTGGCTCTGATGCCATGCACTGTCAGTAGTGCTGATAGACACATGGGTCAGAGGGAGAATATGAGTTGGTAGTAACAAGTGGGCATATGTTGTTACCTGGAAAATCGTGCCTGTCTAGTAAAGTTGATGGCTTTTCCTATGAATGTCCCGGTGTTTGATACCACATAAGCTGATCATGGAGAGGAAAGCTAGACAGGATGGTTTATTCAGTGACTGCTCCAGGTCACTTGCTAAATAGAATGTTCATGAATACGTATTCCAATAGTCAATAGTGCTTCTTATGAAGTGGCCAAAACCTTATTCCAAGGTGTTTTTCCTGACCAAGAGGAATCCGACCTTATCTCTCATAATTTGTGTCGACTAAGCCAAATTACCTTCCAGGGTTCTGTCTCCAAACCAATTAAAGAGGAAGAAAAATGGCAAGGGGCAGGAACATCTGTCTCTTTATAGTATGTTAAAAGTTGTAATATCTTTGTATGTATTCTTTTTTGTAAGTACTGTAACACTGTAAATAGATTCTAGGAATATTCTAAATGTCCTCAAGCAATTACCCAGAAAGCTAGAAAATTGCTACAATGACTAGATTGTATGCAGGGCATACACAAATGTACATTTTTCTCTTATTATGAATATCACAAAGATAGACAATTTTCCAAATACTTTGAGAGCCCCCCGTGAACTTTACTATTTTCAACTGTTACACATTATGCATTATATATTATATGCTATACATATATACCACAGGTTATATATTATATGTTATATATTACATATTATAACTTCACAAAATGTGACTATTTCTACTGGTCAGTTTCTGACAGGCTTGCAAATTCTGAAGCTTTGTCTAAATAATCAAGCTACAAGCACAGATTTAGAAAAATGATTTGGTCTAGTGTCTCTCTTTTTTTTTTTTTTTTTAAGTAGGTTCATGCAGGGTTTGAATTCACAGCCCTTTTCACAACCCTGAGATCAAGACCTGAGCTGAGATTAAGAGTCAGATTCTCAACCTACTGAGCCACCCAGGTGCCCTTAGTCCTGTGACTCTTTAGATCACTCATTCTCACAACTGTTAATTGAATTACTGGTAGAGTTAAAAAAGAGTTGAATTGGTTATGTAGGGTGAGCATTTTGTGCCATCTTCCAAATCCACCTGTAATTAAAAACTAAACAATGGGAGGCAAGAATGGGAAAGATAAATTCGAATTGGATTTTATATCATTATTTCCTGCTTTCAGGAAAGTTTACCTGCATCGAGGTTAAGTTTCACCTGGAACGCCAGATGGGATACTATTTGATCCAGATGTATATCCCCAGTCTGTTGATAGTCATTTTGTCCTGGGTCTCCTTTTGGATAAACATGGATGCAGCCCCTGCTAGGGTTGCACTGGGCATCACCACCGTCTTAACAATGACCACCCAGAGTTCGGGTTCCAGGGCATCTCTGCCAAAGGTAAGAAGTCTCCTTAGTTGACAACAAGTGATGGGGATCGGGGGGCGGGCGCGGGTTGTCAAAGGTCTTGTGACCTGGAGAATGCTGTGAAGACAGAAATGTTTGGCATCCTGTGGTACTGTTGGAGGTGCAATGTAAGAAGAGAATGAAGAGCTGAGTTTGAGAGAATTAGAGCTCTGAGGACATGGGAGATTCCTAATCAGATCAATTAGGGCAGAGGGGAATCAGGGTTGAGAGAGGAGAGGAAGGAGTGGAGGCAGAAACATGGCTCAGGAATTATGTCTAAGAAGTCCTTGACTGCTTTTGACCTCATGCTGTTCATGAGCCACGAAGCTTGTAGGAATTAGAGTAAGATTGATGCAACTTATGCTATATTGCCAAGTGTTTATTGGTGAGCCTATTGTGATTCATACACTCAGTGAAGTCATTTACAGTAAAAAAAAAAAAAAGTTTGAATAAGCTCCTGGAAATTTATACAGAAAAGCTACATCATTGAGTATATATGAGATATAACTATAAAAATTAGAGTGCAGCAAAGCAGATGCATGAATCTTTGCCATTCCTTAATTTACCTTAATGGCTGACACACTATTATTTTCAAGTGACATGGTTACCTAGAGAAAGAACAGTGGAGTCTTCCAAGATGGTGAAAATTCTGACAACCATGGCAGGTGGATAAAGAAGCGTGAGATGGATAATAGGTACACATAGACATTTTGTAGCATTTCAAATAGTAATCCATAATGGCTGTATAATTTATTTTTATGTGAGGGCAGGCCCTCTATAGTTGTAAGTATTGCCTAAACAAACAATGATAACTGTCCTGTTCATGAAATGTCCCAGCACCCCGAGAGAGTGCCTATGGGTATTTCCTTTTCACTGGAAATGTACATTGAGTCGCTGGCTTCAGTTTTCCAGGAATGTGAGTTCAATTTAGTATTCACTGTACACTGTCTCATACTGGTTGAGCAGTCTCTCCAAAACCTAGTTCCAGCAAATAATTGAGGTATAATCCCCTATCTTTGCTGGCTTGAGCTTATGTTCAATTGTGCTGCATTTGACATGAGATATGTTAGATCATGTTCCACATTATCTGCTGTGCTGGAAGATAAGATGACATATGGAGGAGGTCTGTGGCTGTCCTGGAGATGGACTGAATGCTGGGGGAACTGTCATACAAACTTTCCAACTTTTATGCCTCCAAAGATAAATATTAGATCTGTATGCTAATAGAGAAAGGGATAAATCTATTTCTGATATTTTTTAATTTTCTCGGATAACATACTGTACAAAATACTTGTGTTGCATTCCTATTGAAATACAGATAGCAGAAATACTAACAGCTTTCTTTTCAGCTACATGATCACAAATCAATTTTACCTACTAAAAATTTTAATCCACTGTGTGCCTCAACCCAAACAGGTTCATTTACTTATGGCTTGTAAGTCATTAGTTCTAGCCATCACTGCATGCTATGCCATTAAACCCCATGCACAAAACATGTAGTTTACAATTTAATAGATAGCTAAAGAATTGATTACAAGTTGTAAACAGATAATGTCAAAAAGGAAGACATTTATAGCCTCCAAATTCCCATTGCTATTTAAAAAAGTAGTCATTTCATCTCAAAATGGGAGCTTCTGTTTTTATAAATTTGCTATTCATTCTTATTAGCTATTATGATTCTACATCAATGGTCAAAACTATTGTTGAATCAATGGTCACTGATCAGTGATCTTTGTCTGTAGAGGCAATCAGGAACTCCGATAAACTAAGAGATAAGTATAATCAAAATTCATTTTATACTTGGCTCCAAACTCATAGTGGTTATCATTTTGCCATCAGCAGGTTTATCATCCTACGTATGTT
This sequence comes from Mustela lutreola, assembly GCF_030435805.1. Lineage (NCBI taxonomy): Eukaryota > Metazoa > Chordata > Mammalia > Carnivora > Mustelidae > Mustela > Mustela lutreola. The sequence goes on from NC_081308.1 coordinate 10,655,918, forward strand.
TTTCTGAGGCTATTATTAAACATGGTTGGCTCTCAACTGACTGTGGGGAGATGTGACTCATCTGGATAACAGTGAGAAAGGAAAATGGGATAAAAAGTGAGTCATGAAAAATAAAAAAATTGACCATACGTTTACACACACACATACACACACACATACTCATTTTAATTTATAAACACTGTAGTCCCCAAGCAGAAGCACCACTATGCTGATTGTACAGTTGTCTCAGAGTTGGTAGCTCTTTACAGACTAGGCATGCACCTTGCACTTTAAAAGTAAGACCTGCTTGTTAGAGAAAAAGTAGAAGATATAGAAAATACCATTAACATTAACTATCCACTAAGTAACTGTTGTTAAGACTTTGGTATATTTTCTTCCAGCCTTTCTTTGATGCACATTTGGAGGCAAACCCACACACATGCATACCAAGAAAATAGGATCAAAACTGTCTACAAAGACAGTTATATACTATCTTCCATTTCCATAGCATTAAAAATCTATCATGAACATAATTTTCAATGACATAATAGTCTATCTGGTATATTAATCACCATTTATCTCACTATCTTGGATATTTAGGATTTTATTGTTTGCTTTTCTAAGTGTTATCGTTATATATTTGTATATGAGGGCTTGTGTCTCATTGTGTTCTAGAAGACGTGTGTGTGTATTTATTCATTTATGTATTTATTATATTATGTTATGTTAGTCACCATACAGTACATCATTAGTTTTTGATGTAGTGTTCCATGATTCATTGTTTGCATATAACATCCAGTGCTCCATGCAATCTGTGCCCCCCTTAATACCTATCACTGGGCTAACCCATTCCCCACCTCACTTCCCTCTAAAACCCTCAGTTTATTTCTCAGAGTCCATAGTCTCTCATGGTTAATCTTGCCCTGATATATTTTTTAAATCTTATTTTACAATTGGAAAAACAAAGAAGAAATTGAGGATGATTAGAGCAAATGAGGGACAAACTGTAGGGAGATGCCCAATATCTTCCTATTCAGGCAAAAATTTTGTCTTGTTCATCAGGTTAACTTCAGCATTTAGTACAGTCTGTTACTTATGCTAGATGATCAATAAATCCTCATTGAGTGGATAAAGAAGTTAATGAACAACCACGTTTCCCCATGGGAGACCATGTGGAAGATAGACTTAACACAGAATCTATAAATGTTTTACAGAAAATATTGGAGTTCTAATATATGGAGAATCTCATAATAATATCACATACACGACAGAAGAATGGAATTTCTCTAAAGGACTATGTCTTTCTTTTCAGAAGTCCTCAAGTAGACTTTGGGAAGTTAAGAATATATCCGCAAATACATATTCTAAATTACAGGCAGGCCTCACCGATCTAGATCTTAAAGACTTCTTTACACTCAACCTCTCCAAGCCTGTTTCCTCATTTCTAAAATGAGAATGACCTTATCTGCTCCTTGTAAAAATTGAACTAGGATGAGATGAGGTATTACATATATAAATCATTTTGCCCAGTTTTAGTACATGGTAGCACTCAATTCATTCTGGTTATTTTTATTGTTATTTGTTCCCAGTCCATAATATGATAGAAAAGGCTGCTCCATGGGATGGGAAGTAATATTAGAAGACTCCTAAAGGGCCTTATGAGTAGAAGATACCATGTTCTTTGGATGGCCCATTATTTGTTTATAATCATAATGCAAATGAGGCGAGCTAAAGTTTGTTATATGCATGTGTGTGTGTATAAACCCACATACATGTCTTTCATAGGTAGGCAATCTATTGAATGGGTTAAGCTCTAGAGCATCTGAATAAGCAATGGCTCTATTTTTCTCCAGTCACTTCCATTAAACATCCTCCGTTGGTTTTATTTCCCCTGTACCCGGAGGACACTTCAGAAGGATTCCATAGATTCTCAGTTACTATATGCCATGCCATTAGACTCAGAATGAACCAAAGGTGTTTTACAATTTAATAGACTGCTAAAGTATTGGTGATAAGTACTGTAGCACAGTCCATTATCAGATTTTTTAAAAAAATCAGATAGCTTGAAATAAAACTTTATTCTAACAACCAACTCAACGCTCTTTTCCTTCCTTGCCCCGAGCCCAGGCCTAATCTTTGGCTTGAAGATGTCCAGAGAGGTGGACATTTGTCTGTTCTTACCCTTGCTTTTCACAGTTGTTACCCTTGCTTTTCCAATTCTCTTCCCCACTCCTGTTGCTTGCTTCTCTACTGTTAAGGGCTGAGAGTGAAAGAGTGGATGGAAGAAAGTTGTACAATACTGACACTATTGTATTTGAACTTTTGCCTTCTCTAATGGGAAGCCTCCAAATACTGCATTCTTGATGGTTGAACTTGAGTTCCTTGATAATTCCTGGGGATCCTGCACATGACACCATTCATGGATGAATAACGCAATCTCTGGCTGGTATCATATCTCCTCTTATCTATCACCTCCTACCAGCATATCTCATACAACTTCTTACTCCCAGGCTCTCCTTACTCAAGTAGATAGCCCTCCTGGTTGACATGTTTTGAAGATGGTTCACATCTACCTTCCACACCATTTATTTGGTACACCAAGAATGTGTGTTCATTGCCTTGCTAAATAGTGGAAATGCAACTTAACTGTTAACATATTTGCTTTCACCCTACCATCTTAGGTATTCTAGCTAGCTTACTCCCTTCAGAACTTATTCAGGTGAGAAACAAGTACTGCTGTTCATTTTTTAAATAAAAACCCAAACTTCTGAGGATACATGACAAGTTCTCCTAATAACACCTTTACTCTCTGATCCAGGAGCAATATGTTGAAATTTCAGCAGCTCAACAGATACATGACATGTGCAGGAGATGCCAGTCTTTTCTCTTACCAGCGTGGGGGTAAACCTCTTCTCCCCATCTTTAGGACAATAGGGAAAAGGCCACAGCACTGTTGTTATCCATGAATCCCATTACTTCAAGTAATTCTTTTCAAATGTCTAGTTTTCTGTAATGTTACAGGGTATGGAGTGCAACTGTCTCTAGATGACATTTGCTTTGTTCTAGCAAGTCCTGTATCCTTCATGCATACGTGTAGAGTCTCCCTTCAGAGTGAGGCTTAAGTCGACATTCTGAGAAAAGAATATCCCATTCCCATACTGTTACACTCATGAATAAACATACTTAATTTTAGAGCTTTATCCCTATGAGGGCAAGGGCTCCATTGATATCATCCATGTTTACATACCTACTGCTTAACACAACACCTGACTCATAGTAGGTGCTCAGTAAAGAGTGGGTTAATAAATGAATATACAGTATTAAAAAGACTTATGGTTAAGTGGTATGCCAGGTGTAATTTAATTGTTGATTCATTCATCCATTCATTTATTCAACTAATATTTATTGAACGTTTTCTCTGTGCCACCCATTGTGTTAGAGGTTAAGGAAATCAGAGATAAATAAAACATAGACCCAGCCCTCAGGAACTTGTCTTCTAGTATGCCAGAGGCAGATACTTGGAAGGGTAATTGTTACACAATGCAGAATACAAGGATACCCAGAAGGATGCCTAACCTATTAAATGAAGTAGGGAGAAATGGAGGGGGAGGAAAGGAGCTGGAAGAAGAGAGCCAGAGAAGGAGGGAGAGAAGTAGTGTTAGGAAAATGGCTTGGAGGGATCCTGAGCTGAATCTATGAAGCAGATTAAATAGGTAAGGTAGGAGGTGGCAAAGGTCACCCCAGGCAACAAGGACTTCCTACTCATAATATTTGGGCTACACTCAAAACAAGCTTTTCTAGAAGACATTCTGGGCAGGTTTCCAACGTGCTTCACAAATTTTAAACACATTTCAAGTAAGAAACTTGTGTTTATTGATTCCAAGTTAATTTCCTGCTTTCCTGCCAACCAAAGCTTTTTGTGGTTTTTGTTTTGTTTGGTTTGGTTTCGTTTAGTTTGATTTGGTTTCCAGAAGTTCCATCTCCTCCCTAAATACAGGAAAATGAAATGCCAGCATGGTATCTATTCTATAGGTGACTTCCCATTTGAAGCCGTAAATTTGGTTTTTTAAATATACATCTCTGCCAACCTCCAAGAAGCTGATCTGCTGGTAATTTTCTATTTGGAGCACAAAACCCCTACTAGTAGACTAAAAGCTGGGTGTATTATTGTCTTTTTGACCCACAGGAAAAAAACCAGGATGAATTGAATAGAAGGCTGTGAGACATCAGGCAGGCTTTGAATGTGGCCAAACAGAGTTAAACAATTATTTTCCTTTACTCTGTATTTGCTATTATTGCTGAATGGTTTGAAGCTACTCCTAGGTGAGTCTTGAGTCCTCCTCTGTAGCAGCAGCCCAGAGACTGTAGAGGTGAGAGCCAGTGTTGGTAGGGGACAGTTGGGTTGATGTGGTATGCTGGTGACTGACAGATCCTTAACCATCTCCTTAAAGCATGGATCCAGAGGTATTATCTTTGGCCATTATTAACTGAAATGCCCTATGTCCTATATAAGGAAATTTCCCCTTACTTTTCAGCCATCTGGTCAACTAAGACCAGCTGGACCATTTCAAGCAGCTGCCAAACCCAGGACAGTTTGAAATTTAAAACAAAAGAGGCCATAGTCTTACCATGTTTGGTCTTGCTTTATTCCCCATGAGAATGTTTCTAGCTATAGACTGTAGTAGGAGAAACTATGAAAGCAGTAAGGCTGATACAGAAGTTTTGACGTAAGAATTTGTCTGGATGTCTGTTTTAACTCTAAAAAAGTAAAAATGATTGCTCCTTGAATCAAGTACATCCCCACCTAATTTGAATGAATCTCCTAGGTCAGATTGGTATTTCTGGAAAAAGATGAAAATAATTCTGTCTTGTAAATCAAGATTTTAATTAGTTCTCAGATAAAAGGTTGAAAAGTAAGAAAGCCAAGCTTTGGCAAATTGATCTGCAGGCCTGCTTGCTTTAGCCAGATGTCTGCATATATGGGAAACTACATAAACTTTCCCTCCAGTATTTCCTGAGACACAGCAAATTAAAGAGTTGTTGATATAATGAGTATATGATAAAAATATGCAAAGAGATGAAGTGCACGAATTCTCTTGGGACAGAGCTGGAGCACCAGTGGCACTTTAGATCAAGAATACTGTTGTTAACTATGGAGTATTATGCCTCCATCAGAAAGGATGAATCCCCAAATTTTGTAGCAACATGGAGGGGACTGGAAGAGATTATGCTGAGCGAAATCAGCAGAGAGAGTCAATTATCATATGGTTTCACTTATTTGTGGAGCATAACAAATAGCATGGGGGACAAGGGGAGATGGAGAGAAGGGAGGTGGGGGAAATTGGAAGGGGAGGTGAACCATGAGAGACTGTGGACTCTGAAAAACAGCCGGAGGGTTTTGAAGGGGCGGGGGGGTGGGAGGTTGGGGGATCCAGGTGGTGGGTATTAGGGAGGGCACGGATTGCATGGAGCACTGGGAGTGGTGCAAAAACAATGAATACTGTTGCGCTGAAAAGAAATTAAAAAAAAAAAAAAGAATACTGTTGGCAGCCTTTACAGTGAAGCTGACAGTGGGAGAAGCTACCCAAGCTGTGCTTCTGCTCAAGTCCTCATGAAGTTCATATATCTTTTTGGCATAGCTTCTAAGGTTCAGGATTATTATTTTTTATTTTAATTCCAGTACAGTTAACATACAGTGTTATATTAGTCTCCAGCATACAATATAGTGATTCAACACTTGAGCGCATCATCCATTGTTCATCACAAGTGCCCTCCTTCACCCCCATCACCTATTTCAGCCAGCCCCCTGCCCACCTCCCCTCTAACAACCATCAGTTTGTTCTCTCTAATGAAGAGTCTGTTTCTTGCTTTGTCTCTTTTTTCCCTTTGCTCCCTCGTTCTGTTTCTTAAATTCTACATGAGTGAAATCATATGGTATTTGTCGTTCTCTGACTAATTTCACTCAGCATTATACTCTCTAGCTCCATCCATGTCACTGCAAATGGTTAAGATTTCATTCTTCTTTATGGCTGAATAATATTCTGGTACACACACACACACACACACACACCTTCTTTATCCATTCATCTATTAATGGACTCTTGGGCAACTTCTACTTCTATGATTTGGCTACTGTAAATAATGCTTCAATAAATACAGGGGTGCAGGTATCCCTTTGAATTAGTGTTTTTCTATTTTGGGGGCAAATACCCAGTAGAGTGATTACTGGATCATAGGATAGCTCTATTTTTAACTTTTTGAGGTTTCTCAAAAAGTTAAAAACAGGATTATTTTGAACTCTCTCTTTCCATTTCACTAAAATGGGTAACTCTATCTAGGTCATACAGCCTAAAAGTCTTTGGTTCTTATAAATGCCACACAGTGAGGGGAAAATCAACTATTATGGAACATGTACTACATAAAGAAACAGAACTTCTTAAGAAGACTGACATATACATAAAATATATTATAATTCAGTAGAGTATGGGCAGTGGGGTAGATTTTTTACAAAAATGGCTATAATGATTCTCCTCTCTGTATCCATACCCTTTGGGTAATAGCCCTTCCTACACTGACTGTCAGTTTGACTATGTGACTTGTCTTGGCATGTGGGACAATGGCAAATGTGACATAAGCAGAGACTTCAAAAATACTTGCATACTGTAGCTAGCTTTCTCTTGCTACTCTTGCGATCCTATACACACTACCATGTGAATTCTGCCAGGCTAGCATTTGAACGATGAGAGACATGTAGCCCAATTATCTCATGTAGCCCAATTATCTCAGTTACCAGGATGACAGCCAGATAACCACCACTTCCTTATTCTTGTTCTAGGCACAGTGGCCTCCTTGGGGTTTCGTGAATATGCCACGCACATGCTCTCATTCCCAAGCCTTTGCAATGACTATTCTCTGTGTCTGGAACACTCTGTCCCCAGATATTTACATGATAAATGTTTCCACCCTTTCCAAGTCTTTATTCAAATCCTGCCTCTCCAATAAAGCCTTTTCTAGCATTTATCACCACACCCATGCCCTCATCAATACCCTGACCCACTTCTCACTTTTTTTTTTGTTTTCCCACTGTACTTTATTACCTTATAGCAACACTATGATTTGTATAAAACTCCATTATGGATTATGTTTCCTGTATATTGCTTGTTTCCCCTAGCTTGACTATGAATGCCATGAGGGCAAAGATCTTTATCTAGTTTGCTCCCTAAAACAACACCTAGTCTATAGTGTCTGCTTAGTAAATGTTTGTGGATAGAATGAATGAATGAATGAATGAATGAATATACACATCTCTAAAGTCTAGTCATTGTGAAAAATCCATCTAAACTTTCTTAAGGATACAGAACAAATAAAAGGAACCCACATAGCCAGGGGCCCATCTTTCCTTAACTGGCTGGCTATTCATTACTACAGAGAACCCTGACTGCCTATGTTATAGTACTAGAACATAATTACATTATTTTAAAGTTTTCCTTCTCTGGCTGTATCAAATAGTGTCATGGACATTTTTTGATAGCTGTTTCTTATATAGAGAGCAATCTAGCCAAAGAAATAATAATAAATGGTTTAGATGATGAGAAAGTGTGCATACAGGCTATTTTTTTTTTTATTTGTCAGAGAGAGAGAGAGAGCAAGAGCGAGCACAGGCAGAGTGGCAGGCAGAGTCAGAGGGAGAAGCAGGCTCCCTGCGGAGCAAGGAGCCCGATGTGGGACTCGATCCCAGGACGCTGGGATCATGACCTGAGCCGAAGGCAGCTGCTTAACCAACTGAGCCACCCAGGCGTCCCGCATACAGGCTATTTTTATCTAAATTTTGCTTCCTGGGCACTGTCACAACTAATTTGGAAGTTTCTCAGTGTGCCATTGCAAGTGTCCATTTCCCCTTCTTGCTGCTCCAGTTTGTTTGCTTGTAAGTGGAGCCTCTGAATTCTAATGAAGGCATCCAGGACTCTCCTCATCTGAGCTCTCGACAGCCCCTCTGGGCCACAGGTGCCACACTGTACTCTTTCCTAGAGGCCCAGACATCAGAAAATACTCTCCTTTCTTTACCTAACAAAAACCAAGTGGATTTTTGTTTTCTTCTGATTTTAGTTATCAAAGACTGTGCATTTAAACTTAAGGATTGCTTTGGGCTACATCTAGGACTTGAGAGGCCATGAGCTCCGATCTGAAGCCAACTGTGTATACCTAAAGCAAATCATTTTCCATCCCTCCCAATAATGGGGAAGGGGGTACAACTTCATTTGCTTTCCAAAACTGACTGTGCCTTGATGAAACTGGAGTATCAAAATATTTTCCAAACTACATATGAACTGAGCTTATAAAATCTTAAACTTGTGTGTTATGAGAAGAACCTCTGCAATCCTACTAGGGATGTGAAAACTGATGACATGAAGGTCAATTCACTTCTCATTTTTTAAAATCTGCTAAAGTGGGGGTACCTGGGTGGCTCAATCCATTAAACATCTAGCTTTGGCTCAGGTTATGATCCCAGGGTTCTGGGATCCAGCCTGGTGTCGGGCTCCCGGTTCACCGGGGAATCTGCTTCTCCTTCTGCCCCTCTACTTGCTTGTGCTCGTTCTCTCTCTCTCAAATAAATAAAATCTTAAAAAAAAATCAGGTTGAAGTGGATGCTACTTCTTACATGAAGCCCACATGGATCTCCATAAAATGTAAATGACCTATTTTCCTCGCCTCCACGGTACTTCGTGCTTTGTATCAATCATTGCATTTTGGACTCCTGGCTCAGTGATCAGGGCCCATGTGTCCTTTATTGTAAACTTTATTGTAAACCCCTTGTGGAGAGGACCTAGTATCATTCAACTCTGCATAGCCCCTGTGACATACACAGAAGCAGTCCTCAGTAGTTATTGCTGAACTAATGTAAGAAGACCATGTTCAACAGCTCCTAATGTTTGGTGATCAGAGTAGGAATTACTGCCAGAGCTTAATCGGTCTGAATAGAAAGTGTCACTAAAGTAGAGGGTCTCAGACTTTGTTGCATGTTAGAATCACCTGAGGAAATTTTCAAGCCTTCTCAGACTTCACCACAGAGAAATGAAATTAAACCATCCGGCAGTAGGGTCCAGGCATCAGAATTCAAAGAAAAATTTCATGTGTAGCCAGGGCTGAGAACTGCAGCTCTGAATTTTGCTGTGGTCTGGGCAAATGTTTTCAGTGTTTATCATGTACCAGAATATATATTCATTTGAACTTCACAATACTCTGAACTAGATACTATTATTATCCTCACTTTGGAGATGATGGTACCAAGGCACAGAGGAGTTAAATAACTTGCTCAAGTTCATACAGAGCTAAACCTGTCGTTTCAGCCTAACGACTAATCATGGTGCCACGCCATCTTTCATAGTTAACAGCTGTGGGATTCCTTCCACGTGCCTGGCCCTGTGCTAAACCCTTCACATATGTCTTGTCACTGCAAACAGATGACATATGCCCGATTTTGCATCATCGAGTAACAGGTAGGGAAATGGAAACACAAAGAAGTTAAGTAATTTGTCCAGTTGTTTTTCTAGCCAGTGAAGAAGATTCAAACCACTGGTCAAGTCAAATCCTCGTGAAGGAAGGACTAAGAATTTTAAGTTACACCCCGCTGTCCATACCATGCTAATTTCAGGTGGAAACTCTGACTGTGAGAGAAGTTATTTTCCAAGCCCCGAAATCCCTGTCTGTGGCTATGCATATTGTATTCACCGGGTGCTGAATGCGGTGGGCATCTTTGCTCTTGGATGGAGAGACAGTGCTTGCCTGACTGCCCTCTTGCATATTATGAAGAACTTTTAATGGTTCCTGAGGCTTACCTTACAGGGTCCTCCTCAGCAGACTCTTTGACAGACTCCGTTGCTGTTTACTGCTTTGGTCAGCCATAGCCATTTTAACCACCATTTTCATCAGCTCCCAGGTGTGATTATGTTAAGAGCCCCACCAGGCATAAGCTATTATCTACCATTCAATGTCAGCTAAAAGGCTGAACAAAAGCAGACTGGGTAATCATCAACAACAAAACGGTTAAATAAATTGTGGCCTATTCATACAGTGAAATACTAGGTACAAAAATGTAACAACTGCAGGCTCACTTAACAACAGAGACGAATCCCTCAAATCTAATGTTGAAGAAAAGTTAACACACGCAGAAAAAACATTCGCCGGCAAAATTCATCTAGGATGTTTGGACTAGAGTTTACGGTTGGGATCTGGAAAGTCGAGAGGGCTTAGTGACTGGGAGGGACCATGAGGGATTGAGCTTCAGGGGGTCAAGGAATGTTCTATTTCTTGACCTGGGTGGTTATGTGGGCATGTGCATTTTGTGGTGATTTACTGAACTGTACAGCTATGATCCTGGTACTTTTTTATTTCCAATATAAGTGGCACATTTTGTTTCTAAAATGAGAGAGGAGAAGGGAGTTGAGGGAAATTGGAAGGGGAGGTGAGCCATGAGAGACTGTGGACTCTGAAAAACAACCTGAGGGTTTTGAAGGGGTGGGGAGGTTGGGGAAACCAGGTGGTGGGTATTGTGGAGGGCATGGATTGCATGGAGCACTGGGTGTGGTGCAAAAACAATGAATACTGTTACGCTGAAAAGAAATAAAAAAATTTTTTTAAAAAGAGGAATAAAAGTTGTTTGGTAAAGCAAATAAATACAGGTTCTCCAAATGAGCTTACGAGAACATTTAGGCACAAAGCCATTCTTTTTTCTTTCCTTTCCTCTTTTTTTTTTTTTTTTATTTCTTTTTGATCCTGGTACTTTAAAATATTTTAATAAAGTTTTTTTTTAAAAAAAACCCAGATTGTACAAATAATGAATAAACAATTGGGAATACTCATAACTTCAAGCATTTTCTTCCTCTTCCTTTTTCAGAATAAAAATAACAAAAGCTAATATTTATTGATTCTGTGTTCCAAACTTGGTACAAAGTGCTTTTCATTCATATATTATTTAATCATCTCCACAATCCTATGAGCTAGATAATATTGGTCCCATTTTCTACATAGATTAAAACTCAAGGTTATACAATAATAAGTGCAAAAGCCAGAATTCAAACTTCATTGGACCCTACTCTATTCCTTTCTTATTTTGCTACTCTCCTCATTTTATAGTCACTAATGTCCCTTCAGTCTTTAAAATGGATTCCCTTTGATGACTGTTGCAATTTATATGCTTGAGGGTTGACTGATGGGACTCAAAGGATTCTGTAACCTAGAGATTCCTTCGATATTCTTAAATTATGGGACACAGTGTTAAGTGATCATAATGTATTTTCCAACCAGTTCTGACTTCTCCCTAGAAGAGTCTCACCCTTTATCTTGCTTCCTACTGTTGTTTTCTGCTCACTTGCTAGACAGTCCTTTCCTCTGGAAAGGGAAATTAACAGCTTTCTGTCAATGGAGAGAATTTGAAGGTCCAAGATACTAAACAAATTGGTGACTAACAGTGTTTCTTGCCTTATGTAATCCTAATGAAAAGATCACTAAAAAAAGGGAATGAATGTTTTGTAATTGGCTCATAGAGAAGACCATTTATTTTCCTTTACCCATAAACCTGTTGCTTCCAAAGCATATGTAAGGGTTTCTCTTTTTGTGGGATTCCACAGAAAGTATGGTCTGCAAATATGGAAATACGTTGTAGGACTAGTCTTTACTCATTCAGTTTCACTTAATATTCACAGTATAGCCTATATTCTAAGATGCACTTTTTCCTGTTTTCACAGCTCTGAGTTTGGGCTGCAGCTTAAAACTGAAGGCAAATCAGGGTTTAATTAGAGATGTTTTTCTTTCTCAGTGGTGCATAAAATAACAGCGCATCTTCCAATACTGGCATCTTAGATGTAATGAACCACTGTACTGAACTTCTAGAACCAGTCACTATGCTTGGCACTGGGCATATAAAAGTAAGCAGAATATACACACCCCCAGCCTTCAGAGAGCTCACATCCCATTGGAGGGACAACTATTGAGTATGTAATTAGCTGATAATACTGTAATGCCCCAAGAATGATCAGGTTTTCTAATCTGGTTGTGGGAACAAGCGCCATCCTTGGCCCTGGGAGAACACCAAATACCCTTTCCTCTAGTTCTTTATGGCTATTCTTTCCCTGGCCTCATTTACTTTCCTCATAGGTAGGCACTTATCAGTACTTTGCTGACTGCTCTGGAGGAAACTCCTTCAGACCTCTAGAACTGACTGTCTGCCTCCCTTGGCAATTCTCTCCATTCTGGTACTCTGCCCTGTGAATTCTAGACTCCGTGGACTCCCCAGACCCTCAGCTCCATCTCTTCAATTTTGGGAGTTTGTTCTTCCTCTCTACATCATGACCTGAAAGGTCTCTCAAAACAGGACACAGGAGTAACAGCAGGACCAACTACATCTGTTTTCCATCTTTCAGGGATCGCTGTCCTTTTTGCCCATCCAGTGCCTTGAAATCCAGTTTTTTTTCATGTTTTGTCCAGATTTTCTAGTGATTCAGGATGGAGGGTAAATCTGGTCCCTCTTATTCCCTCTTGGCCTTAAGTGGAAGTCACTGTGATGGTTTTGAGTCCTTGATTTATTTTTAAAATTTGACATGGGATGTAAATAAATTGAATGTGACAATTTAGATAATTGAAATAATTATCAGAACCAGCATTAGCTTGTAATGCTAAGAGTACAGTTGTTCTAATCAATGAAGACTGCATTTATTAATACATGGTCTATGAACTCTAAGACTGAGAACAAATGTTTTTATAAAGAAATTAATAATGAGGATGTATGGGCATGAATATTAATATCCTAATAGGAAAATTGGTTTTGCTCTATAAAATATTTCATTAAAAGATTTGCTTCAAAGTGATATATTCTAACATATTTAGGCTTATAGCTGACTGATAATTCTTGACTCTTTTTTTAAAACACACCGTGGACTACTTTGGGAAGTAGGGACCTTACCTCCCATTTGGCAACTCCTCTTCACCAGTTAATTTCTCTTAATGGTCCCTGCTTGCCCCAATGGATGCAGTCACTAAATCACATAGTTATTTACTTCATTTTGGTTTAATTTGATGCAATAAATATTCAAGGTACACCTGCTATGTTAGGCATTAAGTAAGTCAAAGAGATGAGAAGATAGTCCCCACCCTTGAGGAATTTATGATCTAGGACAAGAGTCAGCAAATATTGTCTGCAAAGGGCCAGATAACAAGGATTTTAGGTATTGTGGGTCATAAGGTGTCCGTTGCAAATGAACCCTGCAGCTAGAGCATGAAGGCCTTCAGTGACACTACATAAACAAATGAGTGTGGCTATATTCCAATAACACCCCTGACCTAATTGGAAGAAGCAAGGAAGTACATAGAACAACGTATGTTTTACAAAGGTGACCAAAAGCAAGTGCTATAAGATGTTACAGAAGGGACATACATATCTTAATATCAGGTTTGTAAAAACACTGAATGATTTAATGGAGGCAGCAATATTTGACTTCATGTATTAATGTTAGCTAGAATTACAATAAGCAGAAATGATAGGAGAAGACCCGAAACAAATACCAAAGATGAGTAAACACCGAAGATCTGGAAGAAGTCATCCTATTTAGCCCGAATGTTGGTTATACTCAGAAGCATGGTGGAAAATAAGGAAATGTAAGGCCTTTGGGTGGGGCCCTACCCCCCGCCAGCCCCAAGAGAAATTTCTTCCTCCTCTAGACTGGTTAAGCTCCTCTCCTTGGACCTTTATCTCATTCTGCCTTATATTATGGTTATTTTTGCACTTCTCTTTATTCGTGTGCTTGACAATCTTCACCTTTAGAGCAATGATTATATATTGTTTATCTTTGAACCTCTACTGTTTCTAGCCAGAGATGAGACCCAGAAGCAGAGCAAAGAAATTTGTAGGATTAATAAATGAAACCATCCACTTCAGCCCAAACCATTTGGGTTTACTAACTAGACCCCGAGGCCCCGCGGAAACAGTTTAAAGACTAGCTGACTCACAGGGGGTAGAAATGCTCACCCATTACAACAGCAGCACCTACATTTTTCAACAAGGGTTTTGGTAAGAAATCATGCAAGCAATGCATAGGTTAATTCTTTTAATTCCTCTTCCATGTAGATTTTACCATAATTAGGTAAATAGCCACTTGAAATACAGCTTCTAAGTTGCAATTCTCCACAGTCTATTTCAAGAGGGAAAATCCATATAGATAAGTACTGGGGTTTTATTTTTTAATCAAAAGGTTAATTAACTGAATTAATCGTTATGTTTGAATACATTTTTCCATGAAATTTGGAATAAATAATTTAAATGGGTTAAAATCAAGTCAGTGTAGTATTAAAATGAGTAATAAAGCTTAGGAAATGAGTAAAAATCTTATGTGTTCTATTAATCATGCATCAGCAGGCAAAATTGCCTATGGCAAGTTTAACCTGAGAAGACAGGAAAGCTGATAAAGATTCTCAAATCCTCCCACAATTGCTAGTATCTCCATAGAAATCATTTTGTAAAATGCAGAGTGTTTCACAAAGACATAGTTTCTGAGCAGTTCTTTAAAGAAAAACACCAAGCAGTTAGCATTTAAATGAACCTTCTGAATTGCAATGAGAGTAAATACGTACAGAATTATAAATCAGCCTTATTGTGTCCAGTGAGAAAATGCAGACAGACAGCAAAACTGGACTCTGACTACACACACGGGGCTGAGAGAAGAGGAGGCCCAGAACCATTTAGTGGAGATTTCCTAGGAACCAATGATGACAACATCCATCAGCTCGATATGTTTATGTAACACCTGTGTGTCTGTTAGACTACGTAGGAGGTAGCTTACGAGTAGGAACATTCTCTTGTGAGTAAATGTCACCAAAGAAGCAAACAAGAGAAATAGGAGGGCCAAAATCTGTGTCACTATTCAGAAGAAAATGCATTATATAATGGGGGTATAATGCACACGTTGAAATATGAGAATGCAAGACAATTTCTGTCACTGTCTCTGAAGCCCCCAGAGAAGTGTTAATTTGTTCTTCATGTGAAGTTAATTAGGTCATGTGAGATGTGTGACTCATGTTACCCCTACTGGAAACAACTCCTAAGAAGGAGTTCTGAGTATATGTCTCCCAACCCCAAATTCCAGGAATCAAATGCACTGCGGTTTGTATTGAGAGCAAAGAGGTACTCCCTCTTGTGCCCAGGTGGAATCACTACTGGGATTCCCTGGCCATACTGATATCAGGGCACACACAGAACGATTAGGGATATGTCAAAAGGACACAGGAGCTGAATGAATGAGTTTCCAGTGGCCAAAGCTGGAACAAGTTAAATGAAATAAAGGAGTGCTGGATTACAACCCATATTATAAAGTAAATATCCATAAGTACACACTGATATAAACAAATGAATCAAAATATTTGGGGGACAGTAAATAGGTCTCCATGCAGAAGGATTCCAAAGAATTTATGTAGATATTCACTTGATCTTAGCCAAAAGGCCGAGAAGCGATTATGTAGATATTCTACCCTAAAGAAGATAGAGCATAATTACCCACTTCTTAGGTGTAGGGTATATGTAGTGACTTTCTTCCAAAGAGGACAGTATGGATAGAAGGAAAAAAAAAATAACTTTGCAGTAGAGAAACCTGACAAACCCGATCTCAGCCAGATGATCAAAATCAACATCAACAATGACAGGTAATGTTGAGAGCATGCAACCTTGATCCAATGTGATGAGAAGGGAAGTTTCCCTCCATAGTCTTCTTCCCTGAAACTCATAACCCTGGTCTAAGCGTGAGAAAAACAACAGACAGTGCCCAGATGAGGGGCATTCTACAGAATGTCTAACAATTACTCCCCCAAACTGTCAAGGTTATTGAGAACAAGAGAGGTCTGAGAAGTTGTCACAGCCCAAAGGAGTCTACAGAGAGATAGAAGCTAAATGTAATATGGCATCCCGGATGGGATCCTTGAACAACAACAAAAATATTAGGTAAAACCTCAGGAATCAACATTGGTTCATTAGGCCCAACAAATACAACCAGAACAAAGTAAAATGTTCACATCAGGGAAAAGTGGGTGTGGATTATATGGTAACTCTCTGTGCTGTCTTTGCAACTTTCTATAAATCTGTAATTATTCTAAACTTTGAAGTAAACTTTAAAAAAGTTGTACCTATTTTAAAGCAAGTGAAATCTGTTATAGAATCTAATGGGTGCCTAAACATCCAAACTGGGCTAGAGAGAGGGAAAGAACAAGGGGAATCTTCTTTCTCTGTCTCTAAATAAGAGACCTAGTTTGTTCTATTCTCTCTCTCTTGTTTCTTATCCACACAGGGTAGTAAGACTGGCTATAGGCAGTGCCTGAATGTTCATGTTGTATGCTGAGTGCCTGAACAGGGACTGTTCTCTTTCTGGCCCAATTCTAAATTCCCAGAGGAAAGGATTTTCTGCTTTGGGACAGGAGTTCACCTCTATTTCCGTCAGCGTGATAGGCAGGGTTGGGGAAAGGACCCCAATTAGCCTACCTTGGGTTGCTGATTCACCCTGTACAAATCAGTAGCCATCAAGAGAACAGATATATAGATGTACATGATGGCCCAGAGACCCTCCCCTGTGGGGGGAAGGGGAGGAGGAGGAAGAGAAGGAGTTTCTCCCAGGGTGGAGAGTGGTGGGGAGGATAAGGTAGCTCCTACTCGATAAAGGAATGTTCATAAAGCACCTAAAATTGTGGGGGTGGGAGAGAGAAGCAGTCTTAATATAAGACATAAATATTTAGCACTTCTGAAAATGTACAAGTCCAAAATCCCTTATCCATACTTCTGAAATCCCCAAAGCTCTGAAAACCAAAAGGTTTTCCATAGCTCATTTGGCAGCAAACCTGTCCTGAACTAATGGGAGGTTAATTATACATTCTACATATCCCGTTTAGTGTGAATATTCACACTGTTTGCCAAAGAAATATTAATGTGTTTGATTACAGGGTCTTCCCCAAGCCCCAGTAGGAGTAAGTAATATGTAATAAATTCTACGTGTTACAGTATTACCTTAATAAAATCTGAAAAACTCTGAATTACAGTGCTTAAATGTTCCCATGGGTTTCATATAAGGGATACATATATAATGGTACGTATATTGAAGAACATGAGTGTCAATTTCTATGTAGCTCTGAAAATAAGAGCCTCAAAAATAAAAACCATGCATAAAAACAAAGAAAAACCCTTTAAAACAGTGAAATAAAAATATACAATATCTATGCTCATTTGGGAGGATAAACTATGAATGGTAATACCTTATTTTTACATGAATGTTTAGCTTTTAAATCTCTCCTCTGTCATTTAATCATTGAAACAAGTCTTGGATGTAAGTAGGACAAATACTATTATTGCCTTTATGGATAAGATTTTATCCATATCCAGAGAAGATTTTACTAGAGAAAGAATAGGGGCTCAGTTACATGTCTCCTAACCACTAACCCAATATCCTTGGACTCTGGCACTTGGTGTCTCACATGGAGAGGGGTTGTGGAATTGGTGCTTTGAGCATGTAAGAAAAGCATACCAAAGTTATGACATATGTGCTTTCTTTGATGTTTTGAGGACTATGAAAAGGAAGATTTGCCAAGGATCCTTAGAAAGGTGGAAGTGAGACAGCTTCCCACAGGATAAAAAGTCCAGGGCTCATATGCCTTGGACCTGAATCCCTTATTGGCTGTAAGTGCCCTTGGTCAAGCCGGTTATCATAGAGCTACCTCTTAAGGCTATTGTGGGGTCTGACATGACACACTCCCCAAATAAAGTCCTGCAGGTTTTTTCCCTAAGTTCTCTTCTCTTCTCCTTCCAAGTCCTGCTGGTCTTTCTTAGGAAGTTACTCAAACTTTCTTTCCCAAGTGACTCTTAATGAGAACCCCAGCCCCAGTGCTGAGAAATAGGACACTGTAGACCTACAGAAATATAACTTACACCTCAAGAAGGCAGAGACCCATTGGGTACTCAGCATAGCCCAGAACTTGGTATGAAGTAAGTGCTCAATATATATTTAGTGAGTGAATAACTAAAGGAAGATTAGGAATTTTCCATTGGAGAAAATCCCACATCAGAAGGAAGGAAATCCTCAATATTTAATTAGTTAAATTAGGCAATGAAACACTCTTAGAAGAAATTCCCTCCTGTGTGGTAATTATTTATTATTTTCTCTATTCAGTAACCACGCTTTTCCATTCCAGTGTCAGGATGGGAAACCCGGAGACAATTGCTAAAGCCAGCTCTCCAGTTCTGGGCCCTGTGCCCCTCTGCTTTCCACTCCTCAAATGCTGCACATTCATTAGCAATTCTGACCCATGGTGTCTTTGTAAGATTCAAAAGTCTTAATAAATGCCTAAAAACTGGTCTAGAAGAACTGAAACCGGTCTAAACTTGAGAGTTTAATCCTATTTAGGTAGCTCCCTTTTTTTTTTTCTTTTTATTATTTTTGTTTGGAAGATGCCTAGAATTATATGGTAAACTCATCATTTAAAAAAAATCAAAAAGTATATTGCTTGCAACATAAGGGAAAGGAATGTGATGTAAATGAAAAAGAAAGGAAAAAGAGCTAAAATATTCTGTTCAATCACAGAAGAAAAATTTCCTAGGCACAAATCTTTTCTTTTCATTATAGTAAAAAAAAAAAATACACACATTAAAATGCATAAAATGCCCTAAGTTAATTAAGGGTACAAATTTTTACACGTATATACATCTCAGATCAAGACGTAGAATATTTCCAGTACCCCCAGAAAGTTTATTTCTCCTTCGCAGTCAACTCCCCACTCCGAGGAAACCACTGTTCTGACGTATTTAACTAGTGATTAGTTTTGCCTCCTCTTATATTTCATATAAGTGGAATTTTAGACTATGTATTTTTTATGACTTTCCTCACAAAACTGGATATCTATGTAACGTATCTGTGCTGTTCGTGTAGCTGCAATTTGTTCCTTTTTGTGGACCAGTCTCTGTTGCTGGGTATCACATCCAGGTTTTAGTCTATTGTGTCTTAAACCTGCTGTGAACATTTGACACCTAAGTTTTGATGAACATATGCACTCCTTTAATCTTGAGACCATATCTATGAGTGGAATTGCTGGGCCACAGGGTCTGAGTTTTCCCAAATCGTTAAAACAATTGACACTTCCCTAGCAATGTGTGAGGGTATCCACATCTGTATCAACAGTGGCTCCACATTTGTATCAACAATGTCAGTCTTCTTCATCTGGCCATTCAGATGGTGTTTGGAGTTGCTCATTTGGGTTTTAACTTGCATGCCCTTCATCAGTAATGATGATGAGCACCTTGTGATAAGTTTAGTGGCCTCTTAGTTCTCTTCTTTTGTGAAGTGCTTATTCCAAGTTTTTGTGCATTATGTTATCAAGCAAGCTCATTTTTTATTTGAACTCTATTATCTGAGTACTGTATGTTGAATTCTACATAATTCATAAATCAATCTAGTGTGGTTTTTCAAGAGTAACAATTTCTGTCTTTTTAGAAGTTCTACGTGGTGTTTCCAAAAGTGGTGATTCTAAAATGGTTATTTTTCTCAAGTGCAAAATCCTATCTGGTAGAATTCCTCTTCTGCATATGTTATTAGAAGTGAGATACCATCCCACAGTTTAGTGGTTCAGAGCATAGACTCTAAAGTCAGGATATCTGGGTTCAAGCCATATAATGTTGGTGATATTTACATGCCTCTGATACCTCATCTGTATAATGGGGATCATGACATGACTCACCTGCCTCAGCACTGGGGGGAGCACTGGGATTAACCTATATAAAGCTCTTAGAGTGATGTATAGTATATAGCAATCCGTCAAGAAGTACTGCTTATTAGTAACATTACATAGGGTGCCAGATTAGGACCTCACTGTGTCTCTTTAATCACGAGAGGATTAGAACATTATCCAATGAACTGGGGGAGCATTCGCATGTGGATCTGGATCACTTGAACAAAAACTGGGGGATTGGGTGTGAATCTCTAGAACCGGCTGTTTGGAATGACCACTGAAATGATCACTGAAGCCTATTGAAAATGTTCTTTCTGGTCCATTTGGCTTTGAGAACCCAGCATATGCCTAATAGCTCCACTGGTGCCTGAGTTAGGAGGGTCCAGGCCAAATTATACATATTCACGACTCGTAAATTGTTCAGTTTGGCCCTGAATGGGAACCAAAAGATGTAGGGAAAAAATAGCAGCGCCCCTTCCAGGCAGCCCAAGACACAGGAATGCTTTAATAAAAATGGGAACTTGGGTTTCGTAAGAATCATTTTATAAAATCTGTAAGGCACTCTGATAAAGGTTATACATTCAAGGACATCCAAGCGGCCAGAAAACACAAGTCCAATGTGGCAGGGGAGAAATTGCTAAGTAAGAGCACTTACTCTCTGTCAGTAACTTCAAGAGGGCCATGGGCTTTTTCTCTCATTAAGTCCATCTGCCTAGGCTAGGTGCCTGGCAGATCTTCTACTAATGAGAATCTGTTCTTCCTAATACTGGAAAAACTACATCTTCATCTTTATCCTTTTACATGTGCCAGTGCCATGTCAGAAATAATTTTTCAAGAAAGAGACCTTCCAAGGCACAACCAGGTATGATCATTCAGTCCACCCAGCTCCTCCAGTCATTTGAGGCAATGAGAGCAGAGAACAGTGCTGACTGACTGTCCTTCCTCTGCTGAATCATTATATTCAGAAGGGAATCACATCCTTATTACCCAATGCCATCAGGATGTTGGCTTCCCCAAACCGCTCGTGTAAGAATGCAACAATTTGAACTCGGTCAAGATTTTTCTTTTTGCACAATTCCTTGAGTTATGGCCACATGGATTTTTCGCTATTAATATGCCCACCAAGCAATTATTTTTATTTTGCTTATTTTTTTAAACTTTCTATTTCATGGATTTTAAGAAAATGATTCTTGAGAATTATTTCACTTAAAGGAAAGACAGTCCTGGATCTCTTGAAATATGTTCATTGACCTGATATAGTAGGCAAGACTCTAAAAATGCCCTTTCCTCCCAGAATCTATGAATGTGATGAGATATCACTGCTGTGATTGTGTTATGTTGTATGGCATAATTGACCTTAATATAGGGAAATGATCCAGGTGGGCCAGATCTAATCTCATGAGCCCTTAAAAGCAGAAAGCTTTCTCTGGTTGGTTGCAGAACAGGTAGTCAGAGAGATTTGAAGCACAAGAGAGAGTCTATTCTGGCTTGAAGATGGGGGAGGCCACAAAAGAGTACAGGCAGGCTTAAGGAGTTGAGAGACGACTCTGGCTGGCAGTGATTAAGGAAAGAGGTATTTCAGTTCTGTAACTATAAGGAACTGAATTCTGCCAATAATAAAAATGAGCTTGGAAAAGGAATTAAGGTTCTACTTGAGAACATAGCTAGCTGACATCCTGACTCCAAACTTATGAGACCCTATGGACAGAACATAACCATGCTGAGCCAAACTTTCAACCTATAGAAATGAGCTAACAAAGGGATATTTTAAGCCACTAGATTTATGGTACTATGTTACACAATAGAAAATTAATCCACTTGGTTTATTCTCTTTGCATTCTTCCAAATGACCAAGCAATAGATGAGGATTGGGTAGAGAAAATTAAAAATCCTGTGAAACACTCATGGATTGACTCAGATCACTAGTGATTATGGGGTCATCTCAAGAAGAAAAGGCTCCAATTAATCCTATCTTCACAGTATGACCACACTATAGTTGCGATAAGGAAAAGAATATTGCATAAGAGAGATGGCGAAGCACTGGGTCTGACAAACATTTTTCCTTAAATCTGAATCATGCCAGAATGTCATTTGGCTTTTTGTGTTTCCTTTTTCTCCTTAACTTAGAAGGCTCATTCTCATTCCTGTAGCAATATGGCCAAGGTCAAGAATGCCATGACAGCTCCATGAATGAAATAGGAACATGCTAACATCATCATTACCACAAAGTCCATTATTAAAGCATACATAGTACAGGTGTCACAAGGTGCTAGAAAAGCGGGAGGTGTAAAGTGGGGATAAAAATAGTTTCCAAAATTAGAAGAAAACATGGTATGTCGATTCAGGAATCTTGGAAAAGAAAGAAGACAGGAGTGTGGGTCCTGTGTGTGCTTAACACAGAACTAAAGCAAGAAGCTATTAAGAAAAGGATACATTTATCCACATTTATCTCATTGGCTTCTGCTTCCTCAGGCATGCCACCAACGTTGCTGGATTTTCTCTGTACTTCTGATATTCTTTACCCTTCTGCGGCCCTTCTGGTTCTTATGAGGGACTCTTTCCAGAGAGGTTCCCCATGATACTATCCAAATGACACTCTTCTTTCTAAATCCAGAGTCCTCTCCTCACCAGAGCTTACATCTCTTGCTCTGTTTGATAGAAAACTGAAGTTTAGATAGACTAATCAGATTTTTTAAATGAACTGGAATTTTTTTTAGGAATAGGGAGATTGAGGGTCATGGATTTTAGGGAACTAATGGGGCAATCTAGATATTCAGAAAATCTCTCCTTCAAAAAATATTCTAAGCTTTCTAAAACAGTGAAGAATTACTTTTAGAAAGAAATGAAGATTCAAAACCCAATAATTTAAGCAAGGCAAAGAAGTATGGTATTCCCCCACAGCCAAAATCTCAAAAGGAAAAGCCCAGGGCATCAAATCCAGGTAATTTGGTTTTTTTTAAAAAAATATTTTATTTATTTCTTTGACAGACAGAGATCACAAGTAGGCAGAGAGAGAGGAGAAAGCAGGCTCCCAGCGGAGCAGAGCAGCGGGGGTGGGGGAGGAGGGAAAGGTGGGGGTTCGATCCCAGGACCCTGGGATCATGACCTGAGCCAAAGGCAGAGGCATTAACCCACTGAGCCACCCAGGTGCCCCTGAGTAATTTGTTTTATTATCCAAACCTTCAGTGTTTCTTTTGCTGATATGATTTCAGAAGATGGATTTATCTTTTTAACTGGCATACTTAAAAAAAACAAAACAAAACTAGAAGGCTCCTTGGTCTACAAAACAATAAATTTTATTTCCTACATAAGTAAATTGTTCTAAACTGTTTAAAGTACTGTTCTATCCTTAAACATCCCTACCTGTCAAATTAAATGCTGATTCGAGGGAAAGGAACAAATGAGAGAAGATATTTCAGTGCAGTATTGGCTTTTGGCTTTATGGTTTGATAAAAGCAATCCCTTTCTTGTTTATCCTATACCTTTCTAGTACTAACCTCTAGTACTAATCACAGCGCTTTAATGAGTGTTGTAAATACTGTTCATTGTTCAATCTTCAAAAAGATATTAATGCTTAAGCTTTCATCTTCAAGCTAAGTAGATTGTGGTGGTGGCATAAGTAAACATAGCTTGAATGAGTTTTGTATATGGCATTAGTGAGAAAAATTGATTTCATACAACTTATATAATTTCTCTGATCCACAATAAGGGCTTAGGTATGTAAAGGTGAAGAGCAAATTTTCTGCTTGTTCTGCTCATGGTTTGATTACTTGGCATGGGTACATGAAAGAGAACTGCAAGGTGGATAATATATATTTTCCTTGATTTGAGCCACAGACCCTCTTTACCTACAGATCGAAGTGTCTAATATATATGCTTCCTTTTCTTGCACTAGTGAAGGTGAACACTTAATTGATGCCTTCATGTTTTCTCTTCTCCATCCCTGATGGCTGTATGTGCTTCTTATTCTTACTGTGTTTTGTTTTCCAGTATCTTCCTTGGGGATGGGAATTAACTTAAACTTTTAACAATATGAAACTGAGAAAAAATATGGAGAAATGACTATAAGCTCAATTTTCTGTTTTTTTCTTCTTTGAACCCATAATTAGCTACTCTGAGCAAATACATGTGCAAATAGCAGAGTCATTTTTCAAAGCAAAATACTTTGAACAGAGATCCAAACAAAACACAGCTCTCAATCCATTATCCTGCCTCTTTGTAATTAACCTACAGGAAAGACTAGAACAAGAACTCATCACAGATTCTGGAGCAAAGTCCACCTGGGGCTTGCCAGACCTGGTGCAATATTAGATGGCTGGTTTTCCCACAGAGTGAGATAGATGTGCTTTGAGAAATAATTAAAGGGCTTTTGTTTCTTGGGTGAATTAAAACTGCCCCTTTGCTTGCCTGTTCCCTTGTTTTCCTCGCACAATAACTCCACTGACCCTCTGTGAGTTGAAGAGTGTCACAGATCTAGTCTATGCAAAAACAGCTTCTCCATCTTCCAAGCCCAATTTAAGACTACACATCATTAAAGCCATCCATCTGGAACGACGGGAGACAAATGGACGGTGCTCCAGAAGACCGTGATTAAATAACTAGGGAGGAGAGTTCCAGTAACCTAAGGGAAAAAAGAGCCAATTGAGTTGCATGCTTATTACGGACCAAGCACTGTACTAAAAGTGTTTTATACATGTCATGTTATATGACGGTTAATACAACCCTATATGGTAAGGTTACTATTATTGTAGATAGATGAAGAAATTCAGCCTACCAACTTGGACTATGTGACCAGTGAGTGGCAGAGGTGAGATTAGAATGTAGACAGTTTAGAGTCTGAAGCCATGTCTTAAAAGGCATGGCTCTGTTCTAGGCTCCTTCAACTGACTAGCATACTGTATTTGAATAGACTGCTTACTTGGTACTGGGTGCTGTAATAAATTGTTCATGTGATTAACTCATTAAGCCCTTTAACTCATTTAATCAAACAACGAATGAGGTAGGGGCTCTCAACAGCCCATTGGACACCTTTATGAACTGAGGCAAGAGAAGTTCAATAACTTGCAATCATTAAAAAAGGAATAAGTGCTTTTTTAACTGTGTCCTCTCCATCTACCACTAAATAACTTAACTTGAACTCTTCCCATGAGAGGGAGTTGGAAAAGTCCACTCAATCTGGGGAGCCGGATTCAGGCTCAGACAAGTCCAGAGGGCTCAGGAGAAGATAAGTGGGATGTGCAGGTAGACATGTGACCGAGAAGATCGAGAGGGACATAGTCCCTAGGGGAAGTTGTAGCAAAGTTGGGGAGCAGAAGTCCGTCAGCAGAAGGAGGTGGGCAGCCCCGTTGCCATAACCTCAGTTTGACCTAGGTAGGCATGATCCTGTGATGATGTTGAAAATAGGAAGTAATTGCTTACTCCAGGCTTCAGTTTTCCTTTCGTGCTGTCTGTATGCCTGGGACCTCACAAAAGACCATGAGAGCCACTCTGGGGCCAGGTTTTCACAACTGCAAAAACCTGAATAAATCAAGCAAAATAAATCATTATTCCTCTTCACATTAGCTGTAGAAAGCCTGACTTGAGCGAGTATGAACAGATGTGGGCAATGCACAGAGGGATCTGAAAGCATATAATTAAACACAAAACAAAACGCAGTGAGGAATGAGAAGGTTGTGTTCTGGGCTTACCTGGACCACAAAGAGACTGAGGAGTCAAGGATCATTTTGAGGAAATACCAAAAATACACCCAAAACATCTCTCCCAAACACATTTGCCTTTAAGAGAAATGTATCGTGGGGCGCCTGGGTGATTCAGTGGGTTAAGCCTCTGCCTTCGGCTCAGGTCATGATCTCAGGGTCCTGGGATCGAGCCCCGCATTGGGCGCTCTGCTCAGTGGGGAGCCTGCTTCCCCCTCTCCCTCTGCCTGCCTCTCTGCCTACTTGAGATCTCTGTCTCCGTCAAAGAAATAAATAAAATCTAAAAAAAAAAAAAGAGAGAGAGAGAGAGATGCATGGATTTAAGCTAAAGGTTGACTATAATAAGGATTATGATAGTTTATATTCGGACAGCATGTTAAATGTACAAGTTATTTTCCCATTATTTAATTTCCAGAGCAGCCTTCGAAGGTAAGCAGAGCTAGATCTCCTTTGCAAAGGAGACAGCAAAGGGCCCAAGCCGCACTGTCAGTGGCTGACAGAGCTACAGTTGGAATCCAGATCTCATGAATACTGGTTTGAGAATACAGGACCCTGAGGAGAGGAGCAACAGGGGAGCAGGGGGAACGCACTAACAAAGGAGAGCCTGCCACAGCCAGAAGATGGATATAAAGAGAAAACTGGTAAAA
Source organism: Mustela lutreola (assembly GCF_030435805.1). Classification (NCBI taxonomy): domain Eukaryota; kingdom Metazoa; phylum Chordata; class Mammalia; order Carnivora; family Mustelidae; genus Mustela; species Mustela lutreola. The sequence continues at coordinate 10,681,983 of NC_081308.1, forward strand.
AGCTAAGGACAAACACCATTTATTTTAAGGTGAGGTAGATAGAGGTTTGTGGCTCTGTAAATGAAGAACACTCACATTTACCTGGTCATTTCTCTGGTCAGATTATGGGAGGCACGTACAAGTGTTGGTTTTTGAGACGGGTAGCATACTTTCAGGCAGAGATGAGGTGGAGAGAATTGTAGGGTGGAAGGGACAACTTGAATGAACGTGAAAAACCAGAAATCAATAGCATAAGTGAAGAACAATGAGTTACCCAGTGCAATTGTTGCACTGGATATGTGAAAGGGAGAGGCAGAGAATAAAGCCGACAGGTGCGAGCAGTGGATAAGACCATGGACACGTCTGAAAATCAAGCTACATAGTTGGATCTTAATCCTTACTTGCCATCTAGGCTTTGGAAGAACCAATAATAATTTATAAACATTGAGGTAACACACTGTTGGCTTCATGGGTTTCTTGTGAGATTTTAATGAAATGCTGATGCCAAAGTGCTTTGTAAAAATACGATTTAAGTATTATTATATAATTATATCCATCCATCCATCCGTCGATCCATCCATCCATCCGTTCATTCCATTACATAGCAGGAATGGTCTAAGCATTGGGTATTCGTAAATGAGAATGACTTGTCACTATTTACCAAAGCTCACAGCCTAGTGGGGAAAGTGAACATTTAAATAAATAATTATGATTAAGTACTCTGAGGTAAACGTACATATGCTGCTGTGAAAGGACAGAAGGAAGATCTGATGAACTCTTCCTGGAAGGAGTCACAGGGCAAATGAATCTTGAACAACCGAATCCTGAACAACAACAGATCTAAATGTAGGAGCTAAAATTATTAAATAAGAAAACACAGGAGAAAGTCTTTGAGATATTGGATCAGACAAAGTTTTCTCAGACAAATCACAAAAAGCACAAACCATAAAAGAAAATATGCTAACACGGACCTTACTAAATTTAAAATGGCGTTTACATAAATGAAAAAGAAAGCCAGAGACTGGGAGAAAATATTAGCAAGATCTCTAACTGAACAGAAAGCTTATATCCAAAATATATAAAGGGCTCTTACAAGTCAGTAATAACAAGAGAAACAACCCAATAAAACAATGGGCCAAAAAGTATCAACAAATACTACAAAGAAGATCTATAAAGACAGCATCATTAGTCTTTAAGGTAATGCAAAATAAAATCACAAGACACCATTATACACCCAGTGGAATGGTAAAGTTAAAAAGACTGATTCTCGCCTGCCTAATGGTGGTGAGAATGTGGGGCATTTGAAATCCTCATGCATTGCTGGTAGGAATGCAAAAAATGCAAAATGTTAAAGCGCATTTTGAAACCACATGGCAGTGTCTTATAAAATTAAATACACACTTACCATATAACGCAACAATCCCACTCCTAGGTATTTACCCGAAAGAAATTAAAATATACGTCCACACAGACTTATATATAAATGTGCATTGTAGTATTCTTTGCAATATTCTAAAACTGAACATGACCCAAACAGCCATCAGTAGCTGAATATACTCAGAACTTTTAGAGAATAAGGACTGGAGGTCCTTATTTACTTGTAGAAGTAAGACGAAAGTAAGGCTACAAAGAAGCGTAGTACCTAATGGCTGTATGCTTGGGCAATGGAGATAGAGCAGAGCTAGCAAAAATTTGAGGACGATGAGAAGAGTTAGTTCACTCCTAATAACTCAAAAATATTTAGGCAACCTTAAATAATCTTTATTTTTAATGCTGAGAGATTAATTTTTAAAGCAAATAAAGCCCAAGATATAATATGTCCTTTTTCTCCCTAACATTTACATTTTCTCTGACCTGCCTAATCTGATTCCCCAGATATACTCCTGTCTAAGTCGTCTTCTCTCATCAGGAATAAGTGGATTTTGGTCACTTCCTTGAAAAAAAAAGTAGAGCTAAAAAATATTAAACAGATATAAAAAGTAGTTTTCTAAAAGTTGATCTTTAAAACTTTCCATTGTTATGAATTAGTTGACAAATATGTAATGGCTGTTCAATGTAAGAATTCTAGACAAGCCAAATAAAACACCAAGTTACAGATTCATGTAAAACACAATATTCTAGCTCAGGCAGTGCTATATTGCATATATTAAAGCACAATGGGAATATTTTAGTTTCTGATTATTACAGGACTATTGCACTAATCACCTTCATGAACTAATAAAACACTGATGTAAGGAAAACAAAATCTAAACACACCATAATGACTACAGGAAAATCTCTGATGAAATATTATTATATATAATAAACGACAATTTTGAAAGCTTTCTCAAACTGTGTTTTAATCATGTTTGTCTCCATTAAGCCTCTAAGTTAATTAAATAGGCAAACCAACTTGAGACAAGGAAATTGATTTTCTGCACAGAACACTCTCAACAGAGTAGCAGACATAAGAAGAAGATCAATTTTTCTTCCTGGTGTGCAAATTAAGCTCCGTTAAAAAAAAAAAAAAATAACAAAATGCCTGTTCCCTTGTTCCCTTCTGTTCTTTTGTTCTTTAGTGACATGTTAATTGAGTAAATATGGCAGGAAGGGAAAGTACATCTGAATGTTCCTTATACCTTTCACCTCTGGGAAAACAAAGAAGTCTCCGGTCTCATTAGAGAGAGCCTCTACTCTCCCCCCCTCCCGCCCCCGCAGCCTCCTCCCTAGTGGAGCCTGGGCACTGAGACCCAAGGAGTGGATCCTAACTGGTTTACCCACCAAGGAATTCTAGTAGCAATTTGTTCAGCATGGACACACACACCCCAAAAAGAAAAGAAAGCTTGTTACTTCAGTTTTTTATTATTATTGTAATAAAAGTCGCTTAGCCCTTTCGATTTCATCACAATCTCATATCCACCCCGATGGCCTTGAGTGCACAGGATCTCATTTTCATTTGCCTCTCCTAAAGAGAAGTCAAGAAGACCAGCGTTTACCTGTGTTTGTAAAGCTAGAGGAAGCATATCTGTGGCATCCCACGCTTGAGTCTTTGACATGGTATTTTATTATTTTAGTGACTTTATCAATATCCACTTAGAAACCAGAATAAGCAAACAGAGGGCCCTCTGCTATATTGCCTAACTAAAAATCAAAAGGATATCCTTTTGTGGAGTGTGGATGCTGAGAAGCACATTCTTGGGTGAAAAGTAGAAGAAAGAATTTTTCCTATACGCTTTTGCTTAGTATCTACATGATATCAGTAACACTATATTCCAGAAGATATGTATCAACAACTCAACTATGACAAGGTAGTACTCATTGAAATAATTGAGATCGTCATCTCTGAAATAATTGCATGCAAATGTGAATATATTCTTTATTCTTCTCCTCTTGAATTTGAGGGACAGCAAGAGCTTAATCATTTCCGAAAGTGGTATTACTGTTTCATGAGGGAAGAATTTGCTAATAAATGAAGTTCAAGGATGAGCTTTTACATAATTCCACAGAACTGTTTTTCCCCATACTCTGTAATTCTAAACCTGTGGATAGGGCGCAATGTGCTTTTCAAGATGTAAGGATCTGTGTGTGAAGAGATTTCAAGGTAAAATCATGCCTGATACTATAATATAAATCTGTATTATAATATTCAAATATAAAATATATAACACATTATATATAAATTTGTTTTATATTAGAATGTCTATTCATCCAGTCGTAGCTTAACTCTGTCTTATTGTATTCAGATATTCCGATATCTGTACGCAGATATTCCGCAGTAAAATCAGGTGTCTTGAAATGTAAAGCTCCAAAAAACATGCGGGCATTTCTACCTCTAACATTTTTAGTCTCTGAAATCAGCATCCATGTCTGGTGAACTTACGTTTACACTCAGTGCCCTAAACATGATAAATGCTAAAAACATTTGGGGGTAAAGGACATGGTACCCTGGATTTTCAAGGTGTCCCAAAATGGAGGAGTGTGAGAGCTGTTTGGATGGAAACAAATGATCCAGGTATGATGTCCACAGTGCACAGGGGCTACCTACATGTTGGGGATTTTCTAGAGAAGAAAGTAAGTGCTTATTTGGGTAAATCCCAGAATCGTGAAGTTTCATTTTGGAAATAGGAGATGCTGAGTAAACACAAACCAAGTTGAGCTCAGAGCCAGTCTGGGTTGGTGGAGCTTCTATAGTACAGGGAGCTGAGTGACTGCCAAGGTTCCCTATTAGTCTCGCAGTGGTGGGTTCCCCCTCTCCCTCCTCTATTCCAGGCAAGGACACCTGGAATGGGCCTTTCTTCATTTTTTTGTCCAGCTACCTCTAATTTACTCCTTGCTGTAGACTCGGACAGGTGATGACCAGATAAGATTCTCATGAGAAGTCTGTTACTCTTGGTGACGCTATCCAAACTGAAGGTTCCTGTATAAAAGCCCTCCTGACCCTTGGATGGTACTATTCCCTGGAGGAATCTGAAGAGGCTTCTGCAGCTGCACTTTTGGATCTGTGCCATTCTCAGAATCAGTGCAGAAGGAGGTTTCCATGGCTAAGTATTTATTTTCAGTTCTTAGGATATTTTCTTAATTACCTCCCTCAGCATCTTCCCAGTTCTTGTTGACTGCATTTTCTACAGGGCTCAGTAGTTTGCCTTTGTACATTGTTGTTTTTCAATTGTTTCCCAGATATAATGGCATCTCACTATGAAATACAGGGTCTATGCGACAGATCCATCTGTGTTAGAACACGGCATTCTGCATGTTTATTTCATAACTATATATAGACTATTCTCAAACACCAATCACTTCTTGCCCCTGGGAACCTCCATACTGAACACGAGGACCAGCAGTATCAGCATCACTTGGGAGCTTGTTAGAAATGTAGGATCTCAGGCCCTGTCCCAGACCTACTGCATCACAATCTGCAATGTAACAAGATCTCCAGGTGATTCATGCATACATTATAATTTGAGATGCATTGGGCTACAGCAATGGTTTCTGAAGCAGAGGATGTACATTATTCACATAGAGAACTTAAAAAAAAAAAAAAACCAACACCACCAAAGTTAGGTCCAACTCTTAGAGATTCTAACTGGCTTGATATGGGGGCCTGATATGGGTATTATTCTTAGGTCTCACATCTATTTTTAAGGGCAACCACAGCTGAGAAACACTACTTCCCTAGGATAAACGCTATTAGGTTAATATTTGTATTCTCTTGGCTGTACAGGTTGTATACTCAGTGTTAGACTGGAAGATCTTTGAAGGCCATATCCACCTCTTCTACTTTTTATGTGTCCTCTAAGTTTCCCTTTGTGTAGTGCTTAGCATACGGTGGTTACTCACTTATATGTTCATGGTTGATGGGGTACTAAAGCAGGAGAGATTACTAGGATTCATGTCCTAGCTCTATAAGACATGATGTCTTTGACCTTGAGCAGACCACTGACTTTGTTAGGATACCCATTTGTTTGTCAGTCAAATATGAATGACTTGCTATTCTAGTAGTTGTTCAGTTATTAATTTAATACTTATGAGCATCTATTCTGTTCCATGTACTGTTCCAGACCCTGAGGATACAGTGAATAATAACCAAAATAGGAAAAGCTCTTGTCCTCATAGATCTTGTATTATAATGTGATAGGAATAACAAACAAGCAAATAAACAAAAGTATAAAGAATAGATACATAGGTAGTGATCAGTACTAAGAAGAAAAGTAAAACACAGTAAAGAGATGGAGAGTAGTAAATTGTGTGGAGATAGCAACGTAGCTGGGTGATCAAAGAAGAGGTCTGTGAGAAGGGGACATTTGAGCAGACCCTTGAATGATGGAAGCAGCCAACCAGGCAAGCATAGGCAGACAGCCTGCAGGAAAACAATCCCTGAGGCAGAACCAAGCTAGGAATAGTCAGGGGTAGAAAAAAGGCAAGGATGCTTTATAGATGTCACTAGTCTGTGGCTTAAAGGACGAGGTAGATTTATTGGAGTCTTGTAACTATCAAAGCTATAGTGCATTTATGGGAAACATAAATTACCTGAAGGTAAAAATATCTAATATTTGAGGCAGCAGCAAAGTAACAAAAACCAGAGCATTATCCTCATTGGCTGAACTTCTTCATTTTTCAGTATGTGAGTATTTTACTTTGGAATCGTAGGACTGTGTCCCCAAACACAGAGATAATATTTACTGCTCTAGACAGTGCCTCAAGTTCCATGGATGTACTCCCAGCTCTGTTATATGATGAAAAGGTCCAGTGAGGCACTCTCTTGCTTCTGTCTCTTATCAAAGCTCTGTGAACTGCTCAGCAAGCCAGGATCAGAGGTCTGGCTTTCTGAGAGCTGGAACTCAGCTCTGGTTCCAGGTGCTAGGTATCTCTCATTCCAGGTAAGAACCCGTTATTCTGTTGCCGTTTTGCTTCTTGAACCATCTTTTTTTTTTCTTTTTTAAGATGGCGTGGTATTATTTCTACTGTTCAACCACCAAAGTTCATCTAGCTTTTAGAGATCTGTGTTCTGATTATAGGAATCTTAATGGCAAATCTTGAAGTTAAAATATAACTCCCCAAAGAAACAACTCTTGATGATGATGATGATGATGGATGTATCCGTGATAGGTCTCTTTTTCACATGATATTCAGCTCTAGTGGTGCAGGTTAAATATTCATAATAATAACAACAGCATTGACTAACACAAGATAAAGTTTATTTGATTTCATCTCTTTTCTAAGTGTATTACATGTTATCAAATTTGATCCCCATAATCCCCTTATGCATTAGTTATTGCCATGTTCCTTCACAGGAACCTGAGTCACATAGAGATTAAGCAACTTGTCCAAAGGCATACAAGAAGTGGCCAACACAGGCCTCAAATGCCAGACTTTCTGGTTCCACAGCCTGAAATCATAGTCATACAGCTTATGTGCTTGACAAACACCTACTTATCTTAGAAAATTCAACTTAACAGTCTACTACTCTCCATGTAGCTGTCCCTTATCCCTCCTCATCAGGTATAAATACTGTAGCAAAAACTGTATAATTACAATGTTAAGTTCTTATTCTGTGTCAGACTCTGTGTTTAGTGCTGTACTTATGTAACCCTTATAAAATTAGGCTGCCTCCTGGCCAGGCAGTAAAACGGTTTTATTCCAAGTCCTACACAGTAAAATTAAATTGTAGTTTTTGTCCTTATTACATTCTCTCTAAAAACTCCAGAAGGAGAATGCATTCATAACACAGAGCAATACTTCTTAGAATCCATCTCTCCCCGCTTCCCCTCACCATCTCTGTGGCCTACAAAGCAGTTCATGAGAGCTGCCTCCAATCCCACTTCTTCCAAACTTCTAAAACTCTCTCCTGAAAGACCCATCCCAGGATAGACTTTCTTCCCTCTTTCCCTCCCTGCCAACTCCCCCTTCTTCCCAAATCCAGTCTTTTTCTCTCTCTAGAGAAGCTCTGTGTCTTTTCCAGTATACATCGGTCTACTATGTTTTAGACTTCTTTCTTCCTTTCTCCTTCTCTCCTTCCTTCCTTCCTTTTTTATTATGTTTAGTTACCTACTGTATCATATATCATTCATTTTTGATGCAGTGTTCAGTGATTCATTAGTTAAGTATAACACCCAGTGCTCATCACAACATGTCCACTCCCCAGTACCCATCACCTGGTTACCCCTCTCCCCATCCTCCCTCCCTCTGAAACCCTCAGATTGTTTCCTGGGGTCCATAGTCTTTCATGGTTCATCTCCCTCTGGTTTCTCTCTCTCCCTTTCGATTTCCCTCCCTTCCCCTATGGCCCTCTGTGCTATTGCTTATGTTCTACATATGAGTGAAACCATATGATGATTGTCTTTCTCTGCTTGATATACTTTACTTAACATAATCCCCTCCAGTTCCATCCATGTCAATGCAAATGGTGGGTACTCATCTTTCTGATGGCTGAGTAATATTCCATTGTATATACAGACCACATCTTCTTTATCCATTCATCTGTTGAAGGACATCTTGGCTATTGTGTTGAAGGACAGTTTGGCTATTGTGGACATTGCTGCTATGAACATTGGGGTACAGATGGCCCTTCTTTTCACTACATCTGTATCTTTGGGGTAAATATCCAGTAGTGCAATTGCTGGGTCATAGGGTAACTCTTTCTTTTACATTGGCTTGAATTCTACATAGCCAAGAGGATGGGTGCTTAGTCACCTGATCTCACCACAGAGGCCACACACAGCCTTAGCAGCAAAAGAAAAAAGAGAAGAGAAGACAATGGCCATCCACATATTTATATTTTTCCCCTTGTCATACACACTTCCTCAATTTATTATCACCTCTGAGATGGGTTTAAATCTTTGCCATTTGTTTGCCTAACACTTAGTCTCTGTGTGTCTTTAGGTCCCAAGTGAATCCCAGCATCCAGATGGGTCTTGTTATTCTTATCCATTCAGTCACCCTATGTCTTTTTGGTAGACGTAGAGATGACACACAATGTCACATTAGTTTCAGGTGTACAACTTAGTGATTTGACAAGTTTATACATTATGCTATGTTCATCAGGAGTTTAACTACCATTTGTCCCATTACATCACTATTACAATGCCATTGTCTGCATTCTTTATGCTCTGCTTTTCATTCCTGTGAATTACTCATTCTGTAACTGGAAGTCTGTATCTCTCTCTTCATTTCACCCATTTTGCCCAACTCTCCTCTCCACCCCAGCAACCATCAGTTTATTCTCTGTATTACAGTTCTGCTTTTTGTTTACTCTTTTTTAGACTCCACTTATGAGTGAATTATATGGTATTTGTCGTTCTCAGTCTGACCTATTTCACTTAGCATGATACCTTTGAGGTCCATCCATTTGTCTCAATGGCAAGATCTCGTCCTTTTTATCACTATGTAATATTCTATTGTGTATATACACCACATTTTCCTTATCCATTCATCTATTGATGAATACTTAGGTTGATTCCATGTCTCAGCTATGGTAAACAATGCTCCAATAAGCATAGGGGTGCATATATCTTTTTGAGTTAGTGTTCTCATTTTCTCTGGATAAATATCCAATAGTGGAGTTATTGGATCATATGGTACTTCTAGTTTGAATTTTTTAAAAGATTTTATTTATTTATTTGACAGAGAGAAATATCACAAGTGGACAGAGAGGCAGGCAGAGAGGGAGGGGGAAGCAGGCTCCCTGCTGAGCAGAGAGCCCGATGCAGGGATCGATTCCAGGACCCTGAAATCATAACCTGAGCCGAAGGCAGAGGCTTAACCCACTGAGCCACCCAGGCACCCCTAGTTTGAATTTTTTTGAAGAATCTCCATACTGATTTCCACAATGGCTATACCGATTTATATTCTTTCATTCCTTTATGTCCACATCCTTGCAAACACTTGTTTCTTGTCTTCTTCATTTTAGCCGTTCTAATAGGCATGAGGTGATATCTCATTGTGGTTTTGATTTGCATTTCTCTGATTATGAGTGATGTTGAGCATCTTTTCATGTGCCTGTTGGCCAACTGCATGGCTTCTTTGGAAGAATGGCTATTCAGGTTTTCTGCCCATTTTTTAATTAGATTTTTGGGGGTGTTGAGTTGTAGACATTATTTATACATTTTGGATATTAACCCCTTATCAGATATATCACTTAAAATTTCTTCTCCCATTCAGTAGATTGCCCTTTGGTTTTGTTGATGGTTTCCTTTGTTGTACAAAAGCTTTTTATTGGGCGCCTGGGTGGCTCAGTGGGTTAAGCCGCTGCCTTCGGCTCAGGTCATGATCTCAGGGTCCTGGGATTGAGTCCCGCATCGGGCTCTCTGCTCAGCAGGGAGCCTGTTTCCTCCTCTCTCTCTCTCTGCCTGCCTCTCTGCCTACTTGTGATCTCTCTCTGTCAAATAAATAAATAAAATCTTTAAAAAAAAAAAAAAAGCTTTTTATTTATTTATTTATTTATTGGTATTTATTTATTTATTTATTTATTATTGATTATTTTCAGAAAAACAGTATTCATTATTCTTTCACCACACCCAGTGCTCCATGCAATCCATGCCCTCTATAATACCCACCACCTGGTACCCCAACCTCCCACCCCCCCGCCACTTCAAACCCCTCAGATTGTTTTTCAGAGTTCATAGTCTCTCATGAGTCACCTCCCCTTCCAATTTATCCCAACTCCCTTCTCCTCTCTAACACCCCTTGTCCTCCATGATATTTGTTATGCTCCACAAATAAGTGAAACCATATGATAATTGACTCTCTCTGCTTGACTGATTTCACTCAGCATAATCTCTTCCAGTCCCGTCCATGTTGCTACAAAAGTTGCGTATTCGTCCTTTCTGATGGAGGCATAATACTCCATAGTGTATATGGACCACATCTTCCTTATCCATTCGTCCTTTGAAGGGCATCTTGGTTCTTTCCATAGTTTGGCGACCGTGGCCATTGCTGCTATAAACATTGGGGTACAGATGGCCCTTCTTTTCACTACATCTGTATCTTTGGGGTAAATACCCAGGAGTGCAATTGCAGGGCCATAGGGAAGTTCTATTTTTAATTTCTTGAGGAATCTCCACACTGTTCTCCAAAGAGGCTGCACCAACTTGCATTCCCACCAACAGTGTAAGAAGGTTCCCCTTTCTCCACATCCTCTCCAACACATGTTGTTTCCTGTTTTGTTAATTTTGGCCATTCTAACTGGTGTAAGGTGATATCTCAATGTGGTTTTAATTTGAATCTCCCTGAGGGCTAGTGATGATGAACATTTTTTCATGTGTCTGATAGCCATTTGTATGTCTTGATTGGAGAAGTGTCTGTTCATATCTTCTGCCCATTTATTGATATGTTTGCCCGTTTTGTGTGTGTTGAGTTTGAGGAGCTCATTATAGATCCTGGATATCAACCTTTTGTCTGTACTGTCATTTGCAAATATCTTCTCCCATTCCGTGGGTTGCCTCTTTGTTTTTTTGACTGTTTCCTTTGCTGTGCAGAAGCCAAAAGCTTTTTATTTTGATTAAGTCTCAATACTTCATTTTTGCTTTTGTTTCCCTTCCCTTAGGCAACATATCTAGAAAAATGTTGCTATGGCTAATGTCAGAGAAATTCCTGCCTGTGCTCTCTCCTAGGATTTTTATGGTTTCAGGTCTCATATTTAGGTCTTTAATCCATTTTGTGTTTATTTCTGTGCATGGTGTTAGAAAGTGTCCCAGTTTCATTCTTTCACATGTCCAGTTTTCCCAACACCATTCATTGAAGTCTTTTCCTCACTGTATATTCTTTCCTCCTTTGTTGGAGATTAACTAACCATGTATATGTAGGTTTATTTCTGGGATCTCTATCCTGTTCCATTGATCTGTGTATCTCCTTTTGTGCAGTATGGACATGTACCATACTGTTTTGATTCCTACAACCTTGTAGTTTGTCTTAAAATCTGGAGTTGTGATACCTCCAGCTTTGTTCTTCTTTCTCAGGACGGCTTTGGCTATTTGGGGTCTTTTGTGGTTCCATAAACATTTTAGTATTATTTGTTCTAGTTCTATTTGTTATATTTTCACAGGGATTGTAATGAATCGGTAGACTGCTGTGAGTGGTATGGACATTTTAACAGTATTTGTTCGTTTAGTCCACAAGTATGGGTCTTCCCATTTGTTTGTGTCATCTTCCATTTCTTCCATCAGTGTTTTATAGTTTTCAGGGTGCACGTCTTTTATTTCTTTGGTTCACTTTATTCCTAGGTATTTCATTACTTTTGATGCAGTTGTAAATGGTGTTTTCTAAAAATTTCTCTTTCTGCAATTTTTTGTTAGTGTATAGAAACACTACCAATTTCTGGGTATTAATTTTGTATCCTGCCACTACACTGAATTTGTTTATTAATTCTAGTAGTTTTTTGGCAGAATCTTTAGAATTTTCTATGTATAAAATCATGTCTGTGAATAGTGACAGCTTTTGCCACTTTAAGATGAAAAAGAGGAGGAGTAACTCATTTGCCCAATCTGATAAGGTAAATAAATACAGATCCAGAATTTGAATCCAGTCCAAATAGATAAAAGCCCTTAAGTTTAGCCAGATCAGACACTGGGTACATGACCTGATCCCTTCAATCTCCCTTAAGGGCTCTAGAGTCCTCGAAAACAGAGGTCAGCAAGCTATGGCCCATAGGCCAAATCCAGCTCACGACCTGATTTTATAAATAAAGTTCTTTTAGAATATAGCCGCCATCATTCATTTACATAGTTTCTACAGCTGCTTTTGTATTACAAAGATAGAGCTGCTGTAGTTGTGACAGAGAATACAAAATCTAAAATAATTACTATATGACACTTTGTAGAAAATGTTTGCTGACTCCTGCTCCAGAATAAGACCTCATAGCCCATCTTAACACTTGGCTGGAAACAGGCCAATTCACCACAAACAGTTTTAAAGTAATTTGATAACTTGATAAATTTATTAAATATGGTTAAATTGGTCATTCAATGAATTTATTTGCTGCAAGTTGAGTTCTGAAAATTTTTTTCACTCAGTAAATTCATTCAAGAATTATTTATGGAATATCTACTATGCTCCAGGTTCTTTTTGGATTTATGAATAGAAATGACCCCCCCACTTTTATACATTACATTGCAGCAGCAGGAGACAGATAATAAACAATATGTATAATAAAAAAGTAAATTATATGGTATTTTAGAAGGAGATACAGGCTGTGGGATTAAAAAAAGTCCATGGGAGATTGGGAGCACAAATGGAGCTATACAATTTTAAATGGTATTGTCAGAGTAGACTTTTCCTCAACACTTTTCATTGAGAAGAAGATATTCAGCAAAGACCAAATAAAGCAAGGATAAAGGCACATAGGTATCTAGTAAAGAGCATTCCAGACACAGGAAGAAAAATAAAGAGGACAGTGTATCTAGAGTAGAGAATGAAGGGGATTATGAAGAATGAAGAATGAAGGGGTAATTATGATGGATGTATCATGTGGATCCTTGTTGACCAATGGAAGGATTTCAGCTTACATTCTTTTTTTCAGTGTTCCAAGATTCATCGTTTATGCACCATACCCAGTGCTCCATGCAATACGTGGATGCCCTCCATAATACCTACCACTAGGCTCACCCAACCCCCCACCCCTCTCCCCTCCAAAACCCTCAGTCTGTTTCTCAGAGTCCACAGTCTCTCATGGTTCATCTCCCCCTCCGATTTCCCCCATCTCCATCTCCCAATGTCCTCGGAGTTATTCCATATGCTCCACAAGTAAGTGAAACCATATGATAATTGACTTTCTCTGCTTGACTTATTTCACTCAGCATAATCTTCAGTCCCGTCCATGTTGTTACAAAAGTTGAGTATTCATCCTTCCTGATGGAGGCATAATACTCCATAGTATATATGGACCATATCTTCTTTATCCATTGATCTGTTGAAGGACATCTTGGCTCTTTCCACAGTTTGGCAATTGTGGCCATTGCTGCTATGAACATTGGGGTACATATGGTATGGCCCTTCTTTTCACTACATCTGTACTTTTGGGTGCAATTGCAGGTAATAGGGTAGCTCTATTTTTATTTGACACAGAGAGAGCTCACAAGTACGCAGAGAGGCAGGCAGAGAGAGTGGGGAGCAGGCTCCCCACTGAGCAGAGAGCCTGATGTGGGGCTCAATTAGATCATGACCTGAGCCGAAGGCAGAGGCTTAACCCACTGAGTCACCCAGGCACCCCTGTATTTTTAATTTCTTTTTTTTTTTTTAAGATTATTTATTTATTTATTTGACAGGCGGATCACAAGTAGGCAGAGAGGCAGGCAGAGAGAAAGAAGGGAGGGAGCAGGCTTCCTGCTGAGCAGAGAGCCCGATGCGGGGCTCGATCCCAGGACCCTAAGATCATGACCTGAGCCAAAGGCAGAGGTTTTAACCCACTGAGCCACCCTATTTTTAATTTCTTCAGGAATCTCCACACTGTTTTCCAAAGTGGCTGCACCAACTTGCATTCCCACCAACAGTGTAAGAGGGTTCCCCTTTCTCCACATCCTCTCCAAGACTTCTTTCTTGTCTTGTTCATTTTGGTCATTCTGACTGGCGTAGGGTGGTATCTTAAAGATTTTTTTTTTAATTATTTGTTTTACAGATAGAGATCACAGGTAGGCAGAGAGAGAGAGAGAGAGAAGGAAGCAGGTTCCCTGCTGAGCAGAGAGCCCAATGTGGGGCTCAATCCCAGGACCCTGGGACCATGACCTGAGCCAAAGGCAGAGGCTTTAACCCACTGAGCCACCTAGGTGCCCCTAAGGTGGTATCTTAATGTGGTTTTTATTTTAATTTTCCTGATGGCTAGTGATGATGAACAGTTTTCCATGTGTCTATTACCCATTTGTATGTCCCCTTTGGAGAAGTGTCTGTTCATGTCTTCTGCCCATTTTTTGATGTGATTGTCTGAGTTTTGGGTGTTGAGTTTGAGGAGTACTTTATAGATCTTGGATATTAGCCCTTTGTCTGTAGTGTCATTTCTGAATATCTTCTCCCATTCTGTGGGTTGCCTCTTTGTTTGTTGACTGTTTCCTTTGCTGTGCAGAAGCTTTTTATCTTGATGAAGTCCCAAAAGTTCATTTTCACTTTTGTTTCCTTTGCCTTTGGAGACATCTTGAAAGAAGTTGCTGTGGCCGATGTCGAAGAGGTTACTGCCTATGTTCTCCTCCAGGATTTTGATGGATTCCTGTCTCACGTTGAGGTCTTTTATCCATTTTGAGTTTATCTTTGTGTGTGGTGTAAGAGAATGGTCAAGTTTCATTCTTCTATACATAGCTGCCCAATTTTCCCAGCACCATTTATTGAAGAGACTGTCTTTCCTCCACTGGATATTTTTTCCTGCTTTGTCAAAGACTATTTGACCATAGAGTTGTGGGTCCATATCTGGACTCTTTACTCTGTTCCACTGGTCAATGTGTCTGTTTTTGTGCCAGTACCATTCAGCTTATATTCTCAGTGAAATATGGGCGATGGAATTTTTTGAACAGAGGAGCAACATGATATGATTCCTATTTTAAACAGATTACTGCAGCTACTTTGCTGATGATAGATTCTGGAAGGACAAGGGAGGGAGCTGGGATACTACTACTTAGGAAGCCATTATAGTTGTTCAAATGAAAGATGATGTAGAGTGGGACCAGTGGCTGGCAGTGGGAGACAAGCAATGGTTGCATTCTGCTGGATGTATATTGCATTAGAGCCAACAGAACTTCCTGATGGATTGGATATAGATTTTTTAAAAATATTTTTATTTATTTGACAGCGAGAGGGAACACAAGCCAGGTGAGAGGGAGAGGGAGAAGCAGACTCCAATGAGCAGGAAGCCCAATCATGTGGGGCTCAATCCCAGAATCCTGGAATCACTACCTGAGCGAAAGGCAGATTCTTAACGACTGAGCCACCAAGATGCCCCTGGATGTAGAATTTAAATGAAAAAGTAGTAAAACTTTTTAACATAGCAACTAGAATGGAAATTCCAACCAACACAACCACAGGAAAGATTTCCAGTAGAACAAGTTAGTATGTATGGATGTCTACGAAACATCAAAGTAGAGTTACTGAGTTGGCATTATCTACACAAGGGCAGTTAATAGAAGGTTCTGGTTAGAGATGCAGATTTCATTGACTAAAATATAACTCATGTCATTTCATTTCTGTATATTCTTTGATGGCAGGACCCTTTCTCATTCATCCTTTTATCTTTAGTCCTTAATATGGTGTCAGGAGCACAATGAAAAACACTGTATTTTACTGATATTCAAAGATGCTAAGTGAATGAATGAATGAATGAATGAACAGATACTTTAATGAGACCAATATACACACTTTGAGAAAGGAATATTTTCCTTCTGTTAAAGAGAGAAGACCTCAAATTTTTTCATTTACCTTTAATAATATCTGGGAAGAAATGTACCTGTGGGAATCATGGTAAAAGGTCATATATGATCTTCAAATTTAGCAGCAGGCACTCATTATCATCATTTTTGTTGTATAAAGACAATAAACACATTGGCAGTCCTAGTTCTTGTTATTCTTGATATCAAAGAATGGCTCACATTGATCAAAGAAGAATCGTCAATTTCTGAACAAGCTGGATGATCAGAGAAAATGAATTCCAAAGACAAAGGGCAGAAAATTCACCCATCTGGGAAAAATACTGTAGTTGAAAACTGTGCCAAGAGAAATATAATAAATTAGAAAAAATAGATAACTTTGCTAAAACTTAATTTTAAAATAGATTTGTCAATATCATCCAGTCTAAGAATTAAGTATATTTTCCCAGATTATCTAGTTTTTGATCTGAATAATCTCAAGCCTATGATTTGTTAAAATTTGAAACTCTATTCAGATAAATATAATACTAATAGGAATATTTTATCACTTTTAATTTTTACATTATATTTGTTAAAGGGAGTGGAATAGTTAGATGGGTAGAACTAAAGGGCAAGGATATCTGGGATTTATTATTTCCCTGAATACTCCCTGGTTTGTCCCTATAAGTCCTTTTGTTGGCTTGTGATAAATGAAGATGAATCACACATTTTAAGATCTCTATCTCTTTAAAATTCATGAAGCAGAACAAAACACACACACTCATGCGCACACACTACACACACAAAGACTTCTTAATGAAAATTCACAGTTAATAGAATAGATAGAGCAGATATGAATGATTTCATATTTTTCACATTAACTTCAGGTTCTATATTACTGCACAAAAAATGAGCAACACAATTCACTTAAGCTAACTTTCATAAGTCAATCAGAGAAAGACAATTCTACAGTTTCACTCATATGTAGAATTTAAGAAACAAAACAGAGGATCATAGGGGAGGGGAGGGAAAAATAAAATAAGACAAAATCAGAGAGGGAGATAAGCTAGTAAGAGATTCTTAACTATACGAAACAAACTGGGAGTTGTTGGAGGGGAGAGGGTGAGGGAATGGGGTAACTGGGTGATGGGCATTAAGGGGGGCATGTGATGTAATTAGCACTGGGTGTTATACATAATTGATGAATCACTAAACTCTACTTATGAAACTAATATTACACTATATGTTAACTAATGGAATTTAAATTTTTTAAAAACCTAGTTCTAATCCAAAAGGAATAAAAAATTTTGTGTTACTATAGGGGGAAAAAAGCTGTATTTCAGATGTGAGTGATTTAAAAAAAATAGGCAAATTATCCTGGTAAGAATTCCAGGGCTCAAACAAAACGTATATGAATGTTCAGGCTTTAGAGGTCTAGTCACACCTGATTTATAAAAATGTTTATTTAGTTTTCTTAACAGGTAATACATTTATTTATTTATTTTAACTTCTTTTTTAAAAATTATGTTATGTTAGTCACCATAGTCATCATTGATTTCTGATATAGTGTTCCATGATTCACTGTTTACATATAACCCCCAGTGCTCCATGCAATCCATGCCCTCCTTAATACCCATCACCAGGCTCACCCATTCCCCCAACCCCTCCCTTCTGAAACCCTTAGTTTGTTTCCCAGAGTCCATAATCTCTCGTGGTTCAACTCCCCTTCTGATTTCTTCCCCTTCATTTTTTCCTTCCTTCTCCTAATGTCCTCCATGCTATTCCATATGTTCTACATATAAGTGAAACCATATGATAACTGACGCTCTCTGCTTGACCTCTTTCACCCAGCATAATCCCCTCCGGTCCCAGCTATGTTGATGCAGAAGTTGGGTATTCCTTCTTTCTGATGGCTGAGTAATATTCCATTGTATATATGGACCACATCTTTATCCATTCATCTATTGAAGGGCATCTCAGCTCCTACCACAGTTTGGCTATTGTGTCCATTGCTGCTATGAACACTGGGGTACATATGGCCCTTCTTTTCATTACATCTGTATCATTGGGGTAGATACCCGGTAGTACAATTGCTGGGTCATAGAGCAGCTCTATTTTTAAATTTTTGAGGAACTTCCATACTATTTTCCAAAGTGGTTGCACCAACTTGCATTCCTACCAAGAGTATAGAAGGGTTCCCCTTTCTCCACATCCTCTCCAACATTTGTTGTTTCCTGCCATGTTAATTTTTGCCATGCTAGCTGGTGTAAGGTGGTATCTCAATGTGGCTTTAATTAGAATTTCCCTGATGGCTAATGATGTTGAACATTTTTTCATGGGTCTGTTAGCCATTTCCATGTCTTCTTTGGAGAAGTGTCTGCAATACATTTATATGAATGACCATATAATGTACTAAAAAGAAGTCTCCCCTGACTCCCTCTTCCACAGGCCCATTTCCTAAGTTTGTATCCCTCTCAACAGGCAAACATTCCATATATTTATCAGGAACACATACAGTTACAAATTTAATTTATAAAAGGATTAGAACTTACATGGTATTGAGACTTCTTATGCAAGTACATAGAATGTCTTTTCATTTGATTCCTAAATCAACTTTTGTGTTCTTGCACACTTCCTAAGTGTATTTGTAAACATTTATTCTTTTTCTATTGCTATGGTGAATAAGTTATTTCATTACATTTTTATATGAATACAAGTTTTTGATTTCTATATATTAATTTTGTACTTTGCTACCTTAGTGAATTTTTTTAACACTTGTAGAATTACACTTGTAGAATTTTCCGTTGATTCTCTTAGGTTTTCCAGGTAGATTGTTATACAATTCATAAGTAGCTATATTACCATCTCTTTTCTAATTTTTATAGCTCTAGTTAGTTAAGTTCTTTGGCTAATTGCCTTAATGTCTGTGCACATCCCTGCCTTGTTCCTGATACTAGTTGTTATTGTATCAGTGTTTCCCCTCTTAAACATAGTTCTGGCTTTTGCATACATAGTTTCCAAATTACTATTATTGAATATTTTATCAAGTATTTATGTTGAATTTTACAAATATCTGTTTAGCATACCAGAAGACAACCTTATAATGTCTCACATTAGATTCTGGGCCCAGATCTCTTCACAGAGGACTTCTAATATATCTTGAAAGAGAATAACTCTAATCTATTTGTCTATTTCAGAGCCTAATGTATGAAAGAGAAACTTCTAAATCATAAAGCAAACAGTGATACCAAAATTCCCCCAAAAGATTATACACACACACACACACACACACACACTAACTACAGATAAGACTTAGAAAAAATGGATGCAATAATTTTATGTGACAAATAATTCATTCCATGGGTTGCCTTTATATAGACCCCAGGGAAACAAACTGAGGGTTTCAGATGGGAGGGGGTAGGGAAATGGGGTAACAGGGTGATGGGTATGAAGGAGGGCACATGTTGTGATGAGCACTTGGTGTTATATGCACCTAATGAATCATTGAACATTACATCAAAAATTAATGATGTACTATACAGTGGCTAAATGAACATAATAAAAAATAAGTTATAACCAAATGGGATTTATTAAAGAATACAATGATAATTTGTTCTAAGAAAATCGATTACTAAAGTACTTCATATTAATTTATGTAAGGAGGGAAATCATACAGTTATCTATATGCTGAATAGGGTAGCCCTTGAATAAATGTCTCTATTTCTTCTAGGAAAATGGTCTACTTTGACTTTTTTTTTTAATATAATTTTTTATTTTTTATAAACATATATTTTTATCCCCAGGGGTACAGGTCTGTGAATCACCAGGTTTACACACTTCACAGCACTCACCAAAACACATACCCTCCCCAATGTCCATAATACCACCCCCTTCTCCCAAACCCCCTCCCCCCAGACTTTTAAACAATTTCTTCTGGGATTAGTTTTGGTAAATAATATTTTTCTAAAATATTGTTCATTTCATTCATGTTTTGAAATATGTTTAAGTTGAACAAAGTAGTCTCTTAGTAGTCTTAATTTCTTTTCTTTTTTTACTATTATAACCATGTAAAATAAGAAATGATATTTTCTCTTTCTTGGTTAGTCCAGCTAGCAGTTTATCTTCCTGTTTTATTATAAAAAGCTAGTTTTTCACTGTATTTATTTTTCAAATGATTTCCTTTTCCTAACTCATTAATTCCTGCTTATAAAAAACAACTTCTAAGTCCTCTCTTCTACATTCTTATAATCTATTTTGGTTACTGATACAATGTTAAATATAAATATTCTGAATACTGCCTTAGATAGGCCTTATAAATTACAATATGTATTTTCTTACTATTTTCTAGACACTATGCTGTTTCAGTTCATATTTCTTCTTTGGTTTAAGAATTAAGAGAAATGCATTTTACCCCAAAATGAGAGGTATTCTTATTTTCTGGATTTTGTTGTTCTTGTTTTTATTTCTAGTTTTGCCATATTATGAGAAAATGCTTGCTGTACTATTTCCAATTTTTGAAATTTATTGAGATGTCTTTGTAATCTAGTACATGGTTGATTTTGTGAATACTCTAGGGGTATGTGCAAAGAGCATCTTCTTTATTCAGAGAGTTCAAAAATGTCAGATCTTCCTCATTAATTATGTTATTAATTAACTACATTGTTAGGTCTTCCATTCATGCTCACTTCAAGTCTCAACTTACTGGACATTTCCTCTGACACATGTTTTCAAACCATGCATACCCTAAGCCCAGATGGGCTCCTTTCCTCTCTGTTCATTTAGCACCTGCACTTCCTGCTATTTTCACAATTCTTACCCTGTCTTACAACTGCTTATTTACTTGTCGACACATTCAAGGTCCTTGAGAACAGGGAAGATGTCTTGTACATTGTTGTATCCTCAGGAACTGACAGCACTTGGCACAGAATCATTTGTGGAATGAATGGATGAGTATCTCCACAGCTTTCCCTTCTTTAGAATTCCTCTTAGAGAAGAAGAGTAGGGAGAGGGAGTGAGATACTGGGAAGAAAATATTAAGGATAGATTAAAGGTGTCTGGCAAGAAGATGCCACTCTAAACAAGTCCTATGATTCCTATACAGACATTGGCATCCCCCAATGTTGGTACCCAGATGTGGTCAGTAGCACACCAAGAGCCCAAGTACATCAGAAAAAATGGCAAAGTGGTCAGTGTTCAAATTTCCACTCTTATTCTATACCCAGCCCTTGACGAAGCCACTAAGCTCATATGACTGATCTAGTTCCAACATTCAGAAACCACCTCAGTCCTTTTTTCCTCTTCTGCAATGTAAATTCCAGCCAATTAGGCCAGTCTCAGTTAAGTACTGATTATATTAAAGTAATTTGCAATGAGTTGTGACTGATTCTATAACTTAATTTTTCAAGACATATGTTCATCCCCAAATGGGAGCCTGCTAATCCAAATACATCTTGAGTTAGTTGCTGTTTATCTCTTCTGAACAGCACCTTCACCTCCATGCTTAATTATGCTTTCAGAATGCATGGGATCAGCATAGATTAAAGCAGGCAGTCATACACAGTCTTGCCCTTTTCATTTCCATTCCTCATCTGGAAAATGAGGGAATTCAGCTCATCTAGAAAGTTGTCTCAGCTCTAAAATTCTGTGATTGGTGTTCTGTCATCTAGCCCTTGCAAATTACTCTAAATAACCTCAGTCACCACTAGAGAATTAGTACAGACAAGCAAGGCAAATACTGAATTTGATCAATCTTCAAATTGGGGGAGGGGACAGTATAGTCAGTCTTTGACTATCCACATCACTGAGGCATGGTACAAATATCTGAAGAGTGAATAACGCAAAAATCTGTTATCAATGAGCAAAAACAAAAGAATAAGGAAGAATCTAAGATACCATCTGGGCCAAACCCTTTCCATAAGCATAAATCCCCTGAAAAGAACCATTATAGGAAGCATTCTGATTAATCAAATATTCCAGTTAATTGTTGGGTTTAAGGGACTAGGAAATACAATGCCAAAAGACTTAGAGTACAATAAAAATATCCCAAATGTTAAAACTAGAATGAATATGTGATGCCATCGTGGAAATAAGGCTGGACCAAGAATCGTGATCCAGGCCTGGCTTTGCTCTTAACTGGTCCTTTGACATTAGGGAAATCTCTCAAGCTCTCTGACGTCAGTATCTGCACAGCTGTAGTATGTGGAGATAGAATGAATTGTATATTGAAACATTTTTGAAAGACCAATGTTAATTCACAACATACATAATACTAATTTTTCATGGTGATAATATGTTTCAGAATGTTAGAGAAAACTAGCCAAAATTACACAAACTTTGTATTCTCATAATATTATTCATAAATGCCTTCAATAGTACCATCATGAGTCATAATATTGGATAAGGTTCGATAAAAGTTTATGGAAAAGATCAAATTCAATTATGAATTACAGAAACATAAATGAATCTCTAAATAGGATTTGTGCAAATATACAGTTTGCATTCTATTTATCTAAATTCCGCAAGAATAATTCTGCGCAGTTTTCTAAAAATAAACAGTTGGGGATTTAAAGGTAAAACCAAGCCATTTGAGGCCAAAAGGTCATTCTAAAACAAGAATAGTGGCAGGAAAATTAGTCACTCACTGATAGCACTGATTTCAAGATATAGCAGTTGCCCAAAATCTCTTAAGTGCTTCCATCCAGGAAGGAGTCACATGAGACTGACTCCCACATTTAATTTTAATGAAGATCTTAAATTGGATGAAACTATTAATTAATCTAATTTGCAGTACTCAGGGCATTGACTTTAATGGCAGGATGGCAGTACAAGAGGTCAGTTCCACCGTGATGATCAGAGTTAACATGTTCGAGCATTTAAAAGGTACCAGGCCCAGTTGTAAGCATTACCCCCTTGTTGGTTGATGTATATCTCAATTGTTACAGCAAACCTATGAGATCAGCCCCATTATTGTCCCCATTTCTCAGCTGAGAAATCTGAGGCACAGAGTGATTAGGTATCTTGCCCAAAATGTATAGCTATAAAGAAGTAAGTCCTGATTTGGACCCTCAAAGTCAAACACTGGAGGAAATGGGTTTTACCACCATGCCAACATAGTACGGGTAGAGTGCATGGCCATCAACTATTGAACAAATTTAGGATTTGTTGACTGACTGCTAAAAATATGCAATTCATTTTGGGACTCTACATCTGTATACACAACAGCAATAACAAATTGAATTTGTTATTCAATTGAGATACTCAATTGAATTGAATATTGAATTCTCAATTCAATTGAATATTGAATATTGTGATACCAGAAGAAAAAAAGCCCTTACAATGAAATATTTGGGTATGAATTATCTAGTTGTACCTTCTATGTTGATCAAACCATAGAGAAAATTTATTAACTTAGACTACCCTGGGTATTATTTACTTGAATTACAATGTATGATTAGTTCGGGAATTCACAACAATTTTTTTTTTTCTCTAAAGGGCTAGAGAGTAAATACATTAGGCATTCTGAGCTGTTAGAGCTCTATTGCAACTACTTAACTCTACCATTGTAAGTAGTAAGTGGAGAGCCAGACACAATATGTAAATGAATGGGTATGGCTACATTCTAGTTAAACTGTATTTACAAAGAAAAGTAATAGGGCAGATTTAACTCAAGGGCAGTAGTTGATGACCCCCGGACTCCACACAGATGAATTGATTTTGAATAGCTATTTTATAGATGTTTAAGCAGGGAGCCTGCTTGAATGAATAGATTAAAAATGAATGTGTTATGGTTCTTGTTCTCTTATGCTAATTATATCCTTCCAGATAACTTGGCTATTATTTTTTTTTCTTTTTTTTTAATTAATTTATTTTTTTTCAGCGTAACAGTATTCATTGTTTTTGCACCACACCTAGTGCTCCATGCAATCCGTGCCCTCCCTAATACCCACCACCTGGTTCCCCCAACCTCCCACCCCCCCCCCCCGCCCCTTCAAAACCCTCAGGTTGTTTTTCAGAGTCCATAGTCTCTCATGGTTCACTTCCCCTTCCAATTGGCTATTATTTTTAACTAAACTTCCCTCTTTTAAAAGTTCAAAACTAAGCCACAAAATCTTACCAAATTCTGACTTTGCAAGGCCCAAAACAACTTATCTCCCTTTCCTTCTCTCTTCTCCCTCTTACTCTCTCCTGAAGACATCATGTATCAATTAACTATCATTATATAACAAATTACCCCAGCCCCCCCCCCCCAACACCAACACCAACACCAACACCAAATTTAGTGGCCTAAACAAAAATTTAATCTTTACTTTCTATGGATCAGGAATCCAGGAAAAACTGGATATCTGTCTTGGGGTCTCTCAGGAGGCTAAAATCAAGGTGTCAGCTAAGACTGCAGTCTCACATGAAGGCCCAACTAGAGAAGAATCTACTTCCGAGACAACTCATGTGGTTGTTGGCAGGATTCAGTTCCTTCTGAGCTGTTGGACAGAGGCCTCGGCTCTTCACTGACTGCTGATTGAGTGCCACGCTCAGTTCCTTGCCAGGGAGCCCTCTCCACAAAGGCCAGCACATGAAAAGAGCCAGAGAGAGCATGCCAACAAGAAAGAAAGTACAAGCAAGATGGAAGTCTCTCTTTTATATCCTAATAATGAAAGTAACATCCCATCACTTTTGCCACAATTTGTTAGAACCAAAATGCTAGGTCCAGTTCACAGTCAAGGGAGTGGGTTATAATACCAGGAGGCAGGCATCAATGGGGGCTGCTATTAAAACTAAGTCTTCATTGGTCTTTTAGTGTAATGGTGTTAACATTTTTAACTGATGCCCTGTCAAAAGGATAAATTTGTACCTTCATAACTTGTACATCTTTATAGGTCAAAATAGAGCTATGACTCAATCTCCCTAACAAATATCATCCCTAGAATGGAACAGATTATGTTTCTGCAAATAAGGTGTTCTCATTATTTCCCTGACCCCAAAAGGGTTAGTATGTACTGAATAACTCTTGTATATTATTGATAGGAAGTATTAGTTTTTGTTGTAGTTACACAATTCTCATTTGATTAGTTCAAAACTAGCTGTTTAGAACAAAAAGAGAAATGATGGGTGTTAGATTATATGGGTAATAGATCCCAAATTGATTTGATATTTCTCCAGACTGGTTTTTGAACTGTGTGGACACTCCATTCCTACTGATGATGGGCAAACCAGCCAGATATAGGGCTTTTATCAATAAGAAAGGAATTTTCAGGAGGAGTTATGGTTGGTTGGTCTGCCATGCTGGTTCTAAATGGTGCCTCATGTGGCAGGCACCATATTTGTGTCAGGCTTTCCTGATCTAATTTCAGGTTTGGGTCATTTGTTTTAGTAAACCGTGGGCCCTATAACAAGTATTTGGATGCGACAGTTCATTTGAGAGGTGGTCTCAGGAAGGATGAATGAGAGAGCAGAGAGTGTAAAAAAGGAAAGGAAAAAGCCAGTGAAGTGTATTACTGAGTTGGTTATCATGGAGGGTAACTAAGGTCCCGTCTTACTGGGGATCCTCTGAAAAACCACACAGAATTTTCACTGGACTTGTCCCACCAAAGATGGGAAATCTGAGGTCTTTATCTGTCAACTCAACTTCCCTTCCTCCGTGGTTGAGGGCTGCCCCTCAGAGTGTTCCAGTCTTCCTCATATACAAGTAGAAAAAAGTTCTGAAAGCACCAGGAAAATCTCTTAGGCAGAGAAGCGGAGAGGTTCAGGGGCCTGAGGTAAGTTGCTGACTGTTTACAGGAGACTTTTGCATGGAATTTGCTGGTGATTTCAGTGTATCTGCCATGCCCAGTATTACACACACAAATATTTTCCATCCTGCTATTGACTTGGTTTCCTCTCTCATCACTTTCTCTTTCCCTTGAGTCACAGAATCATAGAATAGCAGAAACCTTAAAGATCCTTAAAGTCCAAGCCTTTTCTATTTCTAAGAAGGAAACTGAGGCCCAGAAAGGCAAAGCACTGAGATCCAGTTAGCAAAGCCAGCCTGTGGCAAAGCCAAAAGCCACATCCTTGGCATCCTCTCAATGTTCGCTCCATCACAGCCCTGCTACCTCCTCTGAGTTTCTCTAATCCTGCAGGATTGATTGCCCCCAAGGGACTGAGATTGCTCATAAATCTCTGAAGCAGAGAGATACAACTGATATATTAGAAACTGGTGTGCTCAATGAGTCCTACCAAAATCTTTTCACGTTTACAATGTATTGTTTTTACTCATCTGTACATTTCCATATTGAACTATAATAATAATACTTCCTGATGTTTTTTTATTATTTCTTCAAAGAGCTCACTCGTCTATTTTTGTCATTTTGTTCAAGAGGCTGTAGGATTTCTTTTTAATTACTAACAGACTCCTGCAGGCTAGTATCTATTGTAAATAAGTCTCTAATTATTTGTGGGTGATTTGTGCTTCTGGGTTTTGTGGTGAGGAGAGAGCCATAGAGCTGATCGCATCGAAAAGCTGCGAGGCTACAGGAACTGGATACCGTAGAGGCCAGCTCTTTGGTAATTTACACTAACAAAAATTGAAATCACCAGCCCAGCCAGTGGCTTTTGTATCAGTTCATTCTCAACCCTGGATGGAACTGTAGCTCCTTTTCCTGTTCTCTCCTCCCCACATGCTACCTGGAAACTGATGGGGGCCTGGAATTCTTCCATTTCAGTTTTACTTTGAATGCTATGAAACAGTACACAGCTGCTCAGCTTTGGGGGCCTCAGGTTAGCAAGCATCAGGCAGGAGTGCTCAGAGTCTCAAGCGAAGAAGGGAAGGTTTCTGTCAAGTTTCTATCATAGACACATGCCCACTGGCCAGCTGCCTCCACTGTGAGCTCACATGCAAGTACAAGGACAGAGCCAGGGGTTGGGTGGTAAACTTCGCAGCTACTGTGGGCTCTGCCATTCAGTTATCATCTCACACTATGTCCTCAGCTGTGAAACAGTCTTTGAATAGTTTTTGTCCCTCTACCAAAAGAACACTTGTTCCTATCCCCAGGACATGGCATCCCAGCGCTCAGATGATTCAGGTACATTGTGGGGATGGTCTGTACTGGGAGAAGTCTCTCGTACCCTGAAGTCATGGAAGGATTCTAGGCTTTCTCGAGGAAGTGGCTTCTCTGTAATTGCGGTCGAACTGGGTTTCTAAGACTGCCACCATTTTAAAGTCCAGAATCAGCCATTCCTCACCGCTCTTACCTACTGATCGTCTCAGAAGTGGACATGAATCAGGAGTCCACCATCACGATTGCTGCGGGGCGATGAGAAGCCTGCATGTATTCAGCACCGGCCTACCCACTGGCTCCAATGTTCTGAGTTTCAGAAATGGTCAGGGTGAGATGTTTGATGGGGGCTGCCTTCTTGATCTGGCCTCCTCAGCCTACTCTAGGGAGCACTGCCAACAAGTCCAGTCTAGGAGGTAGGGATATCTCAGCTTTTCTATACTCCCTCTCCCATCAAGACTCCTCCCTGGGGAGCACAAGATGGAAAGCTGGAGAAAACCTTTGTCACGATAAACCCTGACCATCATTCCAAGGCCTTTCACTCAGCCTTACTCCAAAGAACAGGACTGGACTCTCTCTACTAACCTTCTCCCGCTTCTCCTTCCTTGCTCACAAGGCTGAACTTTGAACCTGGGTGGGGTGGATAAGGGAACGGATAAAGAAGTGAAAAAAGCACTGACTGCCAACCAAGAAAGCAAATTGAGAACAGAGTGGTTATGTCTTATCTTTAAACTCTCCTGTTCGTAGTGTCTCCACGGCTGCAGGCGTGACTGTACTGCCGTTTCCTAGGTGCCTGCCCTACCGCAGGTGCCTTTCCCCCTCTCTTTCACACCAGATGTTGTCATCTGGTGAAATCACAGCCTGT
This sequence comes from Mustela lutreola, assembly GCF_030435805.1. Classification (NCBI taxonomy): domain Eukaryota; kingdom Metazoa; phylum Chordata; class Mammalia; order Carnivora; family Mustelidae; genus Mustela; species Mustela lutreola. The sequence continues at coordinate 10,709,651 of NC_081308.1, forward strand.
GAGTAATTCTCCTGCCTCACTCCCCAGAGAGGGAGGTTCCCACAGGGGTCCGTGAGCCAAAAAAAAGCAGGAGTGTGGAATCATGCCAGGTAGATGGGAAGAACAGCTCCACCACTCTTTGGCCATGAGATTGTGGTAGCTGGTCAGTCAACTGAAGTGTCCTTATCTTTATAATGGAGCGAACTCCTAGAGCTGTGCTGTGGCAGGCTTTTTGGTGGTTTGCTGTCATGTTTTGGTAACAGCACCTACCAACTCCTGTGACACATTCCTCTATCCCTATGTAAGTAAGCCTTGTACTCACTACAGTGAGGTTCCTTTTTTTTTTTTTTTTTTTTTTTTGCAAATTAGGGAAGTAATTTTTATTGGGTAGTTTTTTTTTCATCTTTTTTTAAAAAAAATTATTCTTTTATAAACATATAATGTATTTTTATCCCCAGGGGTACAGGTCTGTGAATCGCCAGGTTTACACACTTCACAGCACTCACCATAGCACATACCCTCCCCAATGTCCATAACCCCACCATTCTCTCCATACTGCCCCTCCCCCCAGCAGCCCTCAGTTTGTTTTGTGAGATTAAGAGTCACTTATGGTTTGTCTCCCTCCCGATCCCATCTTGTTTCATTTATTCTTCTCCTACCCCCCTAACCCCCCACGATGCATCTCCACTTCTTCATATCAGGGAGATCATATGATCGTTGTCTTTCTCCGATTGACATATTTCACTAAGCATGATACAGTGAGGTTCCATTTTATGTGAACTTGGCTTATGTGGATTTGAAATAGGGCTGTGTAAAAATACAGAAAAGGTCTTAATGCATGCACAGAACATGAAATATAACAAATTCTACTTTATATTTATTCCTCCTGGGAAAACCGCCTTGAGATATGCAAGTTTTGAGTTTCACAATGGCTTCAGGAGCTCATCCTTGGCCAACCAGTGTGACTGAGGGTCTGCAATCTGCCAAATAAGTGTTAAGATTTATATAGTGTCTTATTCAGTCCTTCAGGGAACCCGTGACACTGGAATCCTTGGGCCCCTACTTCAGTATGAGGAAACGGACGTTTCCTCAGATTAAGAGATCTTCCCAAATTCACTGGTCATTCAGCTAGAATTCGAATCCAAGCTGGCTTGGCTCTGAAGTTATTCCTTTCCTTTCTTTCTTCCCATCTTCATAGTCTTCCCAATCTCTCTCTCTCTCTCTCTCTCTCTCACACACACACACACACACACACACACACACTGACCACACAAATATCTGTGAAGTGGAGAATCCTTTCATTATTAACCCCCCCACACACATACCAGAAAGCTGCTGGTTGTCTTTCTAACACTGAGATCATCGAATTGGCTCTTTTCTTCACTGGGGCTCTTTTTTTTTCCATTAGTGGGCAATTTTCTCCCAGGTCCCACTCCCTCTTCATTTCTGCCCTTGTTTGAGAATGTACTGTACTGCCCTTGTGGCACTGAGGAAGTAGACTGTGGGAGAAATCAGTATTCCAGGCAAGAGCTGAGAATGTGATAAGACACGTGCAAACACAAACACAGAGAAGCATATGTCCCCTGGTCCTGCTTCTTCTTCCTCCAGAGGCTGCTCCCTCCACACCTTGGCATCTTCCCCAAATGCCTACGTTGGCAGAAGGCTGACAGACTCGGGGGTGCCTTGCCACAGGGCATCCCTCTGGTCCCTCTAACAGTGGATACCACCTAATAGTCCTTATCTATTCTGGGCCTGGCAGTTCTACCCTTCCCTTAACCTCTCCACCCATAAAAACTCAACGTGGTCATAGGCTTTGGCAAGCTACTTTGAACAGTCTGCTGACCACCATAATGGAGAGAAACTTACTCCTCCTTGGAAATAATCAGCTATCTCAGCCTGTGTGCCACCCAACACACAAATTGGTCCCTGAAGGTTGTTCAGGCTTGTCCTTACGAAAGTTTTGTGATTTAAGAGTACCATTTTTTTCTAGTTGTCTCCTGCAGATACCAGCCTTGGAGGCACTGCCACCCAATGGCTGTTTCTACAAACAACACCTTTGCAAGAGTGTTTATTCAACATTCTACCCAGAACCCGGCAAGAGCTTAAGATATGGAGAGAAAATGGGGCAAGGGTAGTGACATTGTGATGGGCTCAGTACTTGGTGCTGCTCCCATTCCTCTCTGCCAAGGAAATCTGATTTTCCTGGCATTAAACAGCAGATGTGAGCTCTTTAATTAGGCAACAAAAATGGCAACTTGGCAATGAAATTATAAAGACAAAACTGTACAATGCCATGAATCTTTGGCACTAGGATTAATTCAACTGTCTATATTTTTCTGATGATATTTTTACAGTGACTGAATGTAGGTAAGAGTCAAAACAGAAAGTTGAAGCCAGACTTCTCATTTCCTCTATGGTTGATTACCAGCTGTATGAGATTTAGACATGCATTTAATAAAATTATTTTCTCCCATAAAATGAGGATGGAGAGAGTGGTGGTATACTTCATGGCAGTGGATGAAAGACAAGTTCATTAGAGTTACCAAAGACTTCTGCTCCACATGATAAAAGCGCAAGTCAGGTTACTGTGACCAACAGGTATCTGTCATTTTAAGAGTTGCATTAACAAGGGTTAATTAAAAATTTGCCTTCTAAATTAGGTAAGAAGCAATTGAACTGTACATAGCAGAAAAGTGTCTATTCTGGTTTAGCAACGGTTTATATGTACAGTTTGAGAATAAACATTGACTCAGGCAGGTGGGTGTGAGAGACCATTCCACTCAAAGAAAGAAAAATATCTCAGTATTTTGAGATTGCCCTATGAATCCATTTGGTCTCTTTTCTATTAAAAAACAATACTTGGGGGGCATCTGGGTGGCTCAGTGGATTAAGGGTCTGACTCTTGATCTCAGCTCAGGTCTTGATCTCACAGTGAGTACAAGCCTCACGTTGGGCTGCACACTAGGCATGGAGCCTAGTTAAAAAAAATAGTATCATAGTCATTTGTGATTCTTCTCTACTGTAAGGAATTTCTCTCCATATGTGTTCATAACTAACCCTCCTTACTTGTCTGCTGGAGGAACGTCATAGCTCTCTGTGGTCAGTCTAGAAACTGAGAATGGATATATTTTTGTTGACAAATTGTCACAGGAGAGTGACCTGCCCATGAAGGATGGAGAGGGCATCCAAGCTGTATGGACATCATCATACAATGATGATTCACTCTTCTGTGCGGAGGATAAACCCTAGGTAGAAAATGGCCTAACCCCTAAGCAACCAGCTTCATGACATAGAATATGGTGTAGGTTTTCAAATATAAACAAAACAAATTATGGGACTAAAGTAAATAAATTCATAGCCTGATTTTCACTTTTGAAACGGATCTGAGTAAACCATTAATAAAAAATTTAACTCAAGAAAACTTGAGCGGGATGCCTGGGTGGCTCAGTTGGTTAAGCAGCTGCCTTCGGCTCAGGTCATGATCCCAGCGTCCTGGGATGGAGTCCCACATCGGGCTCCTTGCTCAGCGAGGAGCCTGCTTCTCCCACTGCCTCTGCCTGCCATTCTGTCTGTCTGTGCTCGCTCTCTCTCCCTCTCTCTCTGACAAATAAATAAAATCTTTTAAAAAAAAGAAAACTTGCCCAAGTTTTCAAAAAATGCCAAGACAATCTTGAAAAGAACAGTGATGCAAAACATCTCCAAGAAATGTCAACATGATGCCAAAACAAGTGAGCAATGAGATCAACTCCACCATCTAGGCGATGTGTTTGAATACCAGATCAATGTTTATTTAGTGCCACAAAAATCTATCCCATTTGACTAGCTCTACTTTTTCACAAAATAGGTTTGCAAACTACATCAATTGTAAAGTCATGAAATTAATACGTATGCTTCTTTCCCTTAATGCAAATAAATAAAGAGTAATCTGGATATTATCACCTATAAAGACTAAAGCTAATTTTTTCCTTTTAATTTTTGTTGTTCTCATTTTTGTTTTGGTAGGTGGATCCTTCATATAAAGCACTGATTGTGAAAGGAATCTGAATTTATATATGGCTTGGATCACTTGTCAATCAACAGAAACTATGGGACACTTATGATATGCTCAAAGACTTGTCCTTGGTGGCATAGATACAAAAGACATTACTGGGTCTTTAAGGTCCAGTATCATACACTTTAGTTGGGTGGATAAAACTTGCATACATGAAGCGAAGACTAAACTGTACAATCCTAACTGTAAGTGTAACACAAATCCTAAAGATAGGCAAGACCACTGTGGACTAGAATGGGCAGGGAAAGCATCACTCTGGAGATGGAGTTTGAGCTACTCCTTGAGGAATTATCTGGAAGTAAACAGGTAGAGGAAAGGCAGGAAGAGTTTCTACATTGGCAGAAATATATAGGCCAAGTTTTCTCAACCTTAACACTATTAACATTTGGGGCTGGCAAATTCTAAGCCATGGGGATGGTGTTATGCATTGCTGGCCATTTATAGCAGCATCCCCGGCCTCTAACTACCCCACTCGCCAGTTGGGATGACCAAAAACATCTTCAGGCATGGTCAAATGTCTTCTCAGAATAATATTGTCCCCAGTGGGGAACCACTAGACTAGATATAGATGCCTGGGCTTGGGGAGTTCTTGCTTTCTCCATCTCAGAGTTTGTCAACCACAGAATTATTGACATTTGGGACTGGATAATTCTTCATTGTGGGGGCTGTTCTCTGTGTTATAGTTAGCAGCATTCTGGTCCTCAGCCTCCCAGACACCAGAAGCACCTCCCCCTGGTTGTGACAACTCCAGATATCTCCAGACATTGCCACAGGTCTCCTGGGGTGCAAAATCACACCCATTTATGAACCACTGGTGTTCTCAGTAGGAATGGAGTTGGCCCCCTCAGGGATAAGCAGAATTGCTTAAACAAAGTACAAGGTTCATGTTAGGAAAGAGTGGAATAAGATTGATTAACTAGGGTGGACACACACCGTGAGAGATCTTGGATACTAGAGCCTATAATAGGCAGCCTCGGCTGTTCTTAAGCAGATGTGCTGCAAAATGTAATTGGCATTTTAAATTTAATCTAGCAGAAGCAAAAGGATAAACTTCCAAGGAGAAGAACTGAATACAGGGAGCGGGGGGCTCAGTCAGGAAGTTTTAATAATCAGGTTTAAGTATGGATGGCCAGGGCTGTAGTGACATCTTTAAAATGGAGAGAAAAGAGTAAACCCCAGGGTACTCTGCAGAAAGAAACGTTGAGTTTTTACAACAGATTGAATAATAGAGATAAAGGCAAGAAAAGAACCAATGGTGAAACCACATTTGCTAGTGGGAAGAATGATTAAAAGCAAATGAAAGGGAAGGAGGGGCGTTTAATGAGTTTGATTTTGTAAATACTAACTGTAGGCATTTTAGAATTAGCACAGGAATGAGAGGTGAGAGGTCAGGACTGAATGATGGATTTGGAAGCGTTGGAAACACAAAATCCTGAAATCTCTGTGGCTTAATACAATGAAAGTTTATTTCTCACTCAAATTATAGTCTCTTGTATAGTGGGTGGCCCTGGGTCTTCCAGGGATCAAGGCTTCTACCATCTTTGGGCACTGCTATCTGAAATGAGTGACATTCAGGGCGGTTGCAGAGGGGTTAAATCATAAGGACATCATGAGAGATTTTAGAGGCCCTGAAGGGGCATTTCTTTTTTAATTTAATTTAATTTTATTTCATTTTATTTTTTTAGATTTCTTTTCAGCATAACAGTATTCATTGTTTTTGCACCACACCCAGTGCTCCATGCAATCCGTGCCCTCTCTAATAGCCACCACCTGGCTCCCCCAACCTCCCACCCCCCGCCCCTTCAAAACTTTACCCCAAAGATACAGATGTAGTGAAAAGAAGGGCCATCTGTACCCCAATGTTTATAGCAGCAATGGCCACGGTTGCCAAACTGTGGAAAGAACCAAGATGCCCTTCAACGGACGAATGGATAAGGAAGATGGGGTCCATATACACTATGGAGTATTATGCCTGCATCAGAAAAGATGAATACCCAACTTTTGTAGCAACATGGATGGGACTGGAAGAGATTCTGCTGAGTGAAAGAAGTCAAGCAGAGACAGTCAATTATCATATGGTTTCACTTATTTGTGGAGCATAAGAAATAACATGGAGGACAAGGCGAGATGGAGAGGAGAAGGGAGTTGAGGGAAATTGGAAGGGGAGGTGAACCATGAGAGACTGTGGACTCTGAAAAACAACCTGAAGGGGCACTTCTGCCCACATTGCACTAGAGATCCAATTGAAGTGGCAGATCTCTCACTGGTGTCCCAGGAAAACGAAGTGGGATTCATGAGAACTTGGCCAATCTCTGCTATAGGATGGAGACACACACACACACACACACACACACACACACACACACACAAAACTAGAGGAGTGGATGAATTCATTGAGCACATGAAGATAGAGGGAAAACCAAAGAGGTAGAGTTCAAGGAACACAAATTACAAATAGAAGATCCAGCAAAGGATTCAGAGATGTTGTTAGAAAGCTTGGAAGAGAACGGGCCTTGCACAGAGTTGAAAGTGGCAAGAGGAAGGAAGGCAAATTTTGGTAAGGAGGGAAAATGTCTGCTATTGCTCAGACTCCGGCTTTTGAGGACAAAAAACAGCAGGATAATTAGAAAAGGACTTACACATCTATACCCACTTCAAAACCATCATCAGCTTATCTTTACAAGCAGTCTGAAACCCAACCCCCTCGGCCTGGCCTTCCATGTGCTGGCCCAGCCTATATGTTCACACCCTACCCTGCACTTCCCAGGTACCTAGCAGCATATCCTGGTTACGAGGCTGTTCACGATCCCCAAGCCCACTGACCCTCCCATCTTTGTGGCTTTGCTTTTTAGCTCTTTCTACCCACCGAAGTCCTGGCTTTCCACAAACCGTTAGTCAAATGCCACATCACTGGAGAATGAAGCCTCTTCTGATCCTCCCTGTCAACATCAACCTCCCCATATTCTAACAGCCTCTTGGTCTTTCTTTCACCTTGGCACAGGGGACCATCTACTTTGTATCAGTTACATGTGCACATGATTGACTCCCTCAGTAGACCATGAATTTCTCAAGTACCAGGCAGTGTTACTATGATGTATAACCTCAGGAAAAATCAGACACCACCACAGTCTAGGTCAGGGGATAGCAAATGTTTTCTGTAAAGGACCACGAAGTAAGTATTTGAGGTTTTGCAGGCCATATGGGCTCTGTCACAACTACTCAACTGTGCCATTTTAGTGTGAAAGCATCCGTAGACAATACATAAATGAATGAGTATGCCTGTGTTCCAATAAAACTTTATTTATAAAAACATGTGGTAGGTCAGACTTGACCCATAGACTATAATTCGCTGCTTCGTGACGCATGGGAATTACAGTTTCTGGAGCACGGTGTAAATGGGGTCCTCTGAAGGACCACTGGGAAGTATCAATGAGCATCTCAGTTATCCTTGTGTCTTTCGCCCCACCTCCCACCATCAGCTGCTACAGTGCCTTCCACATAGTAGGCCCTCAATGTTTATTTTCCCGAATTAAATATGCCTGGAAACATACCAACTCAGTGAGTCATAATAGCATTTTGAGAGCTTAATTACCTTCGAAAACTATTTTTTTTTTTTTTTGCAAGACTGTAGTAAAGTAGTTCAGGAAGCAATCACGTAAGCCCAAGAATCATAAAAAGAATGTGACAGGAGAAGATGTGAGCTAACAACGTCTAGGGATTAGCAGCCAAAGAGAGCGAATCTGACTTCAGAGCTGGGTAAAAGCAGCAAAAAGGCATTTCAATCCTCAGAGACCAGCACCGAGGGGCATCACATCATATGTAATAGATGTCTCACAACACCCTCTAAATCCGTGTGAATAATGCATTTAATGCCAGCACTTCAATGCTGGAAAGATGTTCATGATTTGGAGGCAACTCAGAGACCAACCAAAATGATTAAGAGACTGAAAGGACTCATTTATGAGCAGCTATAAAAGAAGCCAAATACGTGCTTGGCCTGCTGATGGCCAGAATGAGACGGGGAAAAGGTTTACAAATTACTAAATGCTGTAAACACCACGAAGGGGAGGAATGACGGTCAGCTCTACTGGACTTCGCTTGTGGTATGGACATTTACCAGGCACTGACAAATACCTCTCATTATTGGATCTTAAAACATTTATGGGCCTTCTGAATAATATATAACTGGGAATGCTGTGATTGGTAATGTTCTATTATTACAGGAGAACAGGATTGCTCCAGAAGAGCAAATATAAGACAAATTACAGGGGAACAGGATTGCTCCAGAAGAGCAAACACGAGACAAATGACTGCTTATTAAGGGAAGAAACATTCCAGGCATGCTAAGTGCGCTGAGAGAATTAAAATGCACTGACAGTCTACTCCTAGAAATATCAAATACATGCAAGTGTGGGTAATGTTACATAGCGTAGAATTGTTGAAATTTAATACAGAGATGGAAAGATGGCCCGATACTTCTGTCATTCCTACTGTCATTCGATCATTGCTTTATCCATCCATTCCATATATCTAATGCTTACTCATTATTTGCTAGGTCCTGTGCTGGTGATACAGAGATTTAATAATACACATAGCCTGTTCAAAAAAATGAATAAATAACTTGCTTATGGTCTAGTGGTGGGACCAGGGAAGTTCATGGAGTAAGAAGGGACAGGTTCAACAGAGAATGATGAAAGAGCAAAGAAAAATGGCTCCTAAACCAGAAGGGAGAAAGTAAGAAGGTTGGAGAGGCTTCCCAGACGAGCTGGCACCTGAGTCAAGTCCTGAAGGATTCTGTGAATCAGAAAGAATGAGACTGAGCATCCCAGGTAGGAAGGGTGATCTCTTCAAAGTGCTGGAAATGAGAAAGTGCTGGACCACTTTGTCACAACATGTGTGGGACTGACCAGTAGATCAGGTTGACTGAGACAAATAGTATAAAGCAGGTGGTAACCTTAAAAATAATAATTGGAATATATTAGGATCATAGGTGATTTTTTAAAAATTTTTCTTGATCTTTCTGTCTTTTCCAAAATTTCTCCATTAACAAAATCACACCCTTATGTAGACAAATAATTGCAAACATTTATATAGCACTTATTCTATGACAGATACTATTTGAAGCACTTTGCACATATTAAGTGATCTTCACCACATAGTTCTGAGATAGGTATTATTGTCCCTATTATGCAGACAAGGATGGGAAGCAGGAAGAGGTTTAACAATTTGGCAAAATGATAGAGTTAGTCAGGAACAGGGTATAGTCCTCTATTTGGGCATCTCACTCTAGAGCCTCTGCTTTTATACCCGCCGTGTTGCTATTAACTTCCCAAGTCAGAAGCCAGTTTTCTTATCATTTATTCCCATAATCCCACTCTAAAAACTGATCTGAAAAGTAATCAGAGATACAGCCAATATTTTGAGGGGGGGGAGAATATTCATAGCCCCAAAGTTTATAGTAGCAAACAATAGAACTACAAATCGCCTAGCTGCCCTGTAATACAAAATGATTCATCATGGTCTGGACCATTAAGCAAGCATGATTTAGAAGAAAGTTAAATGATGTAAGAAATACTCACTCTAAAGGTCAAAGAGAAATGTAAGATATAAACTGTATAATCCTAGTAGTGTGTTTGTACTTGGGTGGAAAGGAAATCCACCAGTCAGACTGGTATGCAATTCCAATCTTAGTTCTGCCATTTAACTAGCTCTGTGACCTTGAGTAATAATTTAACCCTTCTCTACTCCAGTTTCCTCATCAGAAATTGGGGGCAATACAGTTGTTATAATGGTTAGAAAATATAGATAAAATGCTATGAACATTGAGGTGCATAAGGCCCTTCTTTTTACTACATTCGTATCTTTGGGGTAAATACCCAGTAGTACAATTGCAGGGCCATAGAATAGGTCTATTTTTAACTTTTTGAGGAACCTCCACATTGCCTTCCAAAGTGGTTGCACCAACTTGCATTCTCACCAAGAGTGTAAGAGAGTTCCCCTTTCTCCACAACTTTTCCAACATTTGTTGTTTCTTGTCTTATTGATTTTTGCCATTCTAACTGGTGTAAGGTGGTATCTCAATGTGGTTTTGATTTGAATTTCCCTGATGGTTAATGATGATGAACACTTTTTCATGTGTCTGTTAGCCATTTGTAGATCTTCTTTGGAGAAGTGTCTGCTCATGTCTTCTGCCCTTTTTTTGACTTGACTATCTGTTTTTTGAGTGTTCACTTTGAGAAGTTCTTTATAGATCTTGGACATCAGCCCCTTGTCTGTAGTGTCATTTGCATATATATTCTCCCATTCTGTGAGTTGCCTCTTTGTTTTGACTGTTTCCTTTGTGGTGCAGAAGCTTTTTATCTTGAAGTCCCAAGAGTTCATTTTTGCTTTTGTTTCCCTTGCCTTTGGAGATGTGTCTTGAAACAAGTTGCTTGTTGTTGTGACGTGAAACAAGTCAAAGAGGTTATTGCCTATGTTCTCCTCTAGGATTTTGATGGATTCCTGTCTCACATTGAGGTCTTTCATCCACTTAGAGTTTATCTTTGTGTATGGTGTAAGAGAATGGTGGAGTTTCATTCTTCTATACATAGCTGTCCAATTTTCCCAGCACCATTTATTGAAGAGACTGTCTTTTTTCCACTGGATATTTTTTCCCACTTTGTCGAAGATTATTTGACCATAGACTTGTGGGTCCATATCATGGCTCTCTTTTCTGTTCCACTGGTCTATGTGTCTGTTTTTGTGCCACTACCATGCTGTCTTGGTATTCATAGCTCTGTAATATAGCTTGAAATCACGCAACGTGATGCCCCCAGCTCTATTTTTCAACATTTCCTTGGTGATTCAGAGTCTTTTCTGGTTCCATACAAATTTTAGGATTGTCTGTTCCAGCATTTTAAAAAATGCCATTGGAATTTTGATTGGGATGGTGTTGAAAGTATAGATTGCTCTGGGCAGCATAGTCATTTTAACAATGTTTTATTCTTCTGACCCATGAGCATGGACTGCTCTTCCATCTTTTTATGTCTTCTTCAGTGTCTTTCATGAGTGTTCTGCAGTTCCTCGAGTATAGATCCTTTACCTCTTTGGTTAGGTTTATTCCTAGGTATCTTACAGTTCTTGGTGCTATAGTAAGTGGAATCAATTCTCTAATTTCTCTTTCTACAGTTTCATTTTTAGTGCATAAGAAAGCAACTAGTTTCTGTGCACTAATTTTGTATCTTGCCACATTACTGAATTGCTGTATGAGTTCTAGTAATTTGGGGGTGGAGACTTTTGGGTTTTCCACATAGAGCATTATGTCATCTGCAGCAATGTTCACAATAGCCAAAATGTGGAAAGAGCCAAGATGCCCTTCAATAGATGAATGGATAAAGAAGATGTGGCCCATATACACAATGGAGTATTACTCAGCCATCAGAAAGGATGAATACCCAACTTTTGCATCAGCAGGGATGAAACTGAAGGGGATTATGCCGAGTGAAATAAGTCAAGCAGGGAAAAACAGTTATCCTGTGGTTTCAATTATTTGTGGAACATAAGGAATAGCATGGAGGACATTAGGAGAAGAAAGGGAAAAATGAAGGGGGAGAAAACTGGAGTGGGAAGTGAACCATGAGAGACTGTGGACTCTGGGAAACAAACTGAGGGTTTTAGAGGGGAGGAGAGTGGAGGGATGGGTGAGCCGGTGATGGGTATGAAGGAGGCACGGACTGCACGGAGCACTGGGTGTTATATGCAAACAATGAATCATGGAACCCTACATCAAAAACTAATGATGTACTGTATGGTAACTAACATAACACAATAAAAAAAGTTTTGAAAAATGTTTATAATACTGGTTGGTAAACACTCAGTGGCTGATATAAAAATATTTGGAAACCCTATTTAAAAGTTAGATCTAGGGGTGCCTGGGTGGCTCAGTTGGCTAAGCGTCGGACTCTTGGTTTTGGCTCAGGTTATGATCTCAGGCTCATTAGGATTGAGTCCTTCAGTAACTCCCCCCTCAGCAGGAAGTCTGCTTCTCTCCCTGTTCCTCTGCCCTTCCAATGCTTGTGTGCTTTCCCTTTCTCTCTCTCAACTAGATAAATCTTTTTTTAAAAATTTCAGAGTTAGATAGTATACATTCAGCTAACAGTTTGATAAGCATCCTTTGTAGTCTGGGGTCTAGGAGGTTACAACACCATCTAGTAATTTTAAAAAATAAGTGGAAATGAGGTGAGATGAGGGGCACTTTCCATTACAAGTAAAACCTGTTTGCTTCCAGAATCCCATTTCTCAAATGTTAAGGTATACTAAACACTCAGCCAACCACTGAAGTGTAATAAAATTTGCTTTTTAACCAGATCCCTTCCCAAGACCAGAGCCTTGATGTTTTATTTGGGTTGGATATTTTTTAATTGTGATAGCTTAAAAGTATTTAGAAGTGGGTATTCATTGTCAGGATCAATAGAATGATGGAAATTACCAATGGCTATTGGAAGGGCCCCAAACCACACATAACTTATTTTTCATCCAGGTTTTGGGATTACCTTAATTATAGTAGTTTTTTTTTTTAAGATTTTATTTATTTATTTGATAGAGAGAGATGACAAGCAGGCAGAGAGGCAGGCAGAGAGAAAGGAGGAAGCTGGCTCCCTGCTGAACAGAGAGCCTGATGTGGGGCTCCATCCCAGGACCCTGAGACCATGACCTGAGCCGAAGGCAGTGGCTTAACCCACTGAGCCACCCAGGTGCCCCTTAATTATAGTAGTTTTTAAATATTAAAGGGAAAATGGAAAGAAATAAACAGGTTCAAAATTTTGGTGTTTTTTTTTTTTTTTTCCACTAAGGAAATTCTTATAGTCATCTTTGGAGCTGGTCTCAAGGATGAGGCTACTCGAGCAGATGGGCTAGACTGGGAGAGATGGAACAAGGGCCTGGGGCAAAGGGCATGTCATTTTCACTGCTCAGCCCCAAGTCTGCAAGCAGAATGGAAAATGCTTAAGCACTCTCTTAAGGAAAGGAGAGAAAATCCTTGATGAAGGAAAATGAGGTATTCTGCTTCTCACAACACAAGGAATCCGCTTTCTCCACAACTTTTCACAGTGCCCCCCTCCTCTCTCTTTCTCTCTCTTTCAGGTCTCCTATGTGAAAGCGATTGACATCTGGATGGCGGTGTGCCTTCTGTTTGTGTTTGCAGCCTTGCTGGAGTATGCAGCAGTGAACTTTGTCTCCAGGCAACACAAGGAGTTTCTGCGGCTCCGGAGAAGACAGAAGAGACAGAATAAGGTACAGCTGATCCTTAGCACAGACAAAGTCAGGTAGAGCTTGACGTAGTTACCGAGGCAATGGAATTCAGAAATGAGAATACATAATAAGTAAGAGGCTAAGGTTCCTTTTGGTCCTGAGGTGTCCTACAATACTGAATTAGTGCTCAGGTCAGTCCTTTAAAATTGGGCCAGGGTTGTCGCATTTAGCAAATAAAAACATGAGGCATGCAGTTAAGCTTGAATTTTAGATCAACAAATAGCATTTGGTAGAAAGATGTCACAAGTATTGCATGGGAGATACTTACATTAATAAATTATTTGTTGATCGGAAATTAAGATTTAGCTGGGAGCTCTGTGTTTTATCAATCAACTCTAATTGGAGATATATACTCAATTTGACACAACTGCTTTAAAATCCTGTTGTTCTGAACATTAATAATTTGTGTGTATGTGACCTTGTGTACATAACTGCCTTAACTGACTTTCTCATCAGTTGCTCTGGTTTTATGTAAATAAGGTCCCTAACTGGGTTGGTTACAACTTGATAAATCTAGTCAAACTGATCTCATCATCTCGACTTAAACTTAGTGTATAAACCCAAATTCTACACCATCCATATGTTTGAGGTTTCAAATAGATGCTCAAAATCAGTTACTCCGTGGTTCCTAAACTTGCCTACCCATTTAAATAGCCTGCAGATCTTTAAAAATCCCACACTTTGGCCACACCCAACAGCAATGAAATCCCAGTCTTGAAATGGGGCACAGGAGTCAGGGTTTCTGAAGCTCCCACCCAGGGAATTTCAGTGTCTGTACATGTTGGAAAAGCACTACTCTGGCTTGTGATCCAATTTCATACGGGACACCAGGAGGCTTGCAGTTTTCGGTTTCAGTTACAGATTCTGGGAGAAAAACATGTCCTTTGATATGGAGGATCCCAGTGCCTGTAACTATGTCACTAGACGACTGAAGTTAAAATTTTATATACAGGAAATGACAGTTCCCCTAAAATTTGAGAAATTAAACTTGTTATTAAAGCCATAGTTAAATACTACTCTGTTGCAACAAAACAAAACAAAAAATGTTACACTGTCAATCTTAATGCTTGCAAATACCTAGTTGCAAAGCTAAATGTTTATTGTGGTTTAGATTTTGGTTGCATTGAGGAGCTTGTATGCCTATGAGCTCACGGAGTCCTGACCTCACCTACCAAAATGTTTCTCGCACATATTCTATACTGGTATCTGGCTGGTTGTCCTGTTTCTCTTCTCCACCTTTTAGGAATATTTTGTCCTACCACAGCCCAGGGAGACAGACACATTCTTTTTTTTGTACATTGTTGAGCATCAAGCCTTACTCCACTTTCTCCTCCTTGCCCCCTTGTTGATGATAACCATTTCTTCAACCTCATCCACAGGAGTCTGCACAAAGTGGCACTTGTGCCACCCAGAAAATTATGGGAATATGAGGGCATTTTGGCACATAAACTGCATTCCCAGAATTCCATGGCTTAGTGTAGTAGATGGCCACTGACTGTATATTCTCCTGGACCAAAAATGGAAAATGAGTTTCATTTTGCTTCCCAATTCTAAATAATTGATAGGATTTCCTTGGAATGCTATGTGGAAGATTCTTAGGCTCTGTCTGTGTCTTATGATAAGAGTCACATGAAGCGCTTGTTAAAAGTAGATTCTCGGGGTGCTGGGTGGCTCAGTGGGTTAAAGCCTCTGCCTTTGGCTCAGGTCATGATCTTAGGGTCCTGGGATCGAGCCCCGCATCGGGCTCTCTGTTCAGCGGGGAGCCTGCTTCCCCATCTCTCTCTGCCTGCCTCTCTGCCTACTTGTAATCTGTTTGTCAGATAAATAAATAAAAAATCTTTAAAATAAAAAAGTAGATTCTCATATAGATTCCTAAACCTACTAATCAAAGTCTGCAAGGGGAGGTCACTAAGAATTAGTACTTTTCACAAGAGTCCCAGATGAGTCATATTATAGGTTTGCAGAAACCTGAGCAGTACTTAGAGCAGGCAGGAGAAAGTAACACGAGGTTGGAGGAATAGGTGATTTCAGATTCTTATAGGAATTTGCAGGCCAGTATAATGGATTTTATACTAACTGACTGGAATCCACAAATTAGTTTCAGCATAGCAAATACCAGGATATCAAGTGGATGGTCCATGGGGTCAAGCATAGCAGCAACAGATAAGTTAAGAGGCTACTGTAGAAATCTTCCAATCTATGAGCATGCAATGTCTTTCCATTTCTTTGTGTCATCTTCCATTTTGTTCATCAGTGGTTTTTAGTTTTCAGTGTACAGATCTCCCACCTCTTTGGTTTGGTTTATTCCTAGCTATCTTACAGTTTTTGGTGCAGTTGTAAATGGGATTAGTTAATTTCGCTTTCTGCTACTTCATTATTGGTGTATAGAAGTGCAATAGATTTCTGTACGTGGATTTGGTATCCTGTGAGTTTACTAAGTTCATTTATCACTTCCAGCAGTTTTGGTGGTTTTTTTTGGTGGAGTCTTTTGGATTTTCTATATAGTATCATGTCATCTGCAAATAGTGCAAGTTTTGCTTTTTATTTCTTTATTACCGATTTGGATGCCTTTTCTTTCTTTTTGCTGTCTGATTACTGTGGCTAGGACTTCTAGTAATGTGCTGAATAAAAGTGGTGAGAATAGACATCCTTGTCTTGTTCCTGGCCTTAAGGGAAAAGCTCTTACTTTTTCCTCATTGAGGATGATGTCAGCTGTGGGTTTTCATAGATGGCCTTAATTAGGTTGAGGTATGTTCCCTCTAAACCTACTTTGTTGGCTTCTTTTATTTATTTATTTATTTATTTGTTAGTCATGAATGGATGTTGTGCCTTGTCAAATGCCTTTTCTCTATTGAAATGATCATATGGTTTTTATCCTTTCTCTTATTGATGTATCACATTGATTGATTTGCAAATATTGAACCACCCTTACAAACCCCAATTAAATCCCACTTGATCATGGTGAATGATTTTTTTAATGTATTGTTGAATTCCGTTTGCTAGTATTTTGGTGAGGATTTTTACATCTATGTTCATCAGGGATATTGGCCTGTAGTTCTCTTTTTTAGGGGTGTCATTATTTGGTTTTGGTATCCAGGTAATATTGGCCTCATAGAATGAATTTGGAAGCTTTCCTTCTCTTTCTATTTTTTGGAATAGCTTGAAGAGAATAGATATTCAACAACACAAGAAACAAACAGGTGTTGGCGAGGATTTGGAGAAAAAAGAATACTTGTGCCCTGTTGGTGGGACTGCAAACGGGTGCAGTCGCTATGAAAAAGAGTATGGCGATTCCTCAAAAACTTAAAGATAGGACCACCCTACAATCCAGCAATTGCACTGCTGGGTATTTACCCAAAGAATACAAAAATACCAATTCAAAGGGATACATGAACCTTTATGTTGATAGCAGTATGATTTATAATAGCCAAGATATGGAAACAGCCTGTGTTCCATTGATTGATGAATAGATTAAAAAAAAAAGTCTCTCTCTCTCTCTCTCACACACACACACAGGAATATTATTCAGCCATAAAAATAACAAAATCTTGCCAATTGCAATGACATGGATGGAGCTAGAGAGTATTATGCTAAGTGAAAGAAGTCGGAGAAAGACAAATACCATATAATTTCACTCATATATGAAATTTAAGAAACAACAAACGAGCAAAGGAAAAAGAAAGAGAGAGACCAAGCAGGAAATAAACTCAATTACAGAAAGCAAACTGATGGTTATCAGAAGGGAGGTGGGTGGGTGGGGATGGGTAAAATAAGTGATGGGGTTTAAGGAGTGCACGCGTCATGATGAGCACTGGGTGATGTATGGAATTGTTGAATAACTACATTGTACATGTGAAACTAATAAAACACTGTAGGTTTAAAAAAGACAATTGAGGAGCTGGAGGAGAGGAAGGGAAAGTGGGAGGGAGAGCAGGGGAGTTAAGGGTGCTTGGAGGGACTGGTAGTGATGAACCAGGGAGTCTAAGGTAGGTAAAGTGAGAACATGTAGGAGACACTGGCTACACACAGAGTGTCCATTTCACTGAGGTCAATGAAATGCTGAAATAAGAATATTAAAATAGCTGTGTGGGAAGGACAGGAGCCAGTGGTGAGTGGGAGAAAGAAATGCTCAAAAATCAAGATTTCACAGGAAGTAAAGACAAGGATAAAGGTATGACTGTGAGTACACGGCCAAGGTCCAGCAGAGGAAAAATTGAAGGTGAGGCAGTCCAGGAATTAGAAGGCCAATGATGGAGCCAATTATCCATTTGATTACGGAAGACCCTCCACAAAAGGTGGCCTTCATGGGTATTGAGTTGATAATGAAAGTGTTCCTAAAGTTATCAACTACTAAGGGAAGGAGGCTGGTAGATGACATCAGTGATGAAGGAAACCAGTGGTGAAGTCGAATGAACTCGACTTCAGTTCCAGAGGACCTGGGGTCAAGTAAGGAAGAAAGCAAGATCGTTTGGGCACAGCAAAGTGGAGCAAGAAAGACACCTGAGATGGCAGACGGTGGTGGACATTAGGGGGAGACTCCTTAGAAATGCCAGCTGGCATCCGTAGTCACTGCTTTGTTGAGAAATCCAAGTTTAGATGTTTTGCATGGAGATATTCTGGAGTTTGACTATGCATCTCAAAATGGCCACTCAAAATCCAAAGCTTAATTAACAAATTTAAGATGTGAGAAGGAGGTGGGAAACAAAACAAATCATGTTTGGACCTTTGCAGTCAAGGCTCTTATTTTCATTGACAATTAAATATGGTGTGTGGGGGGAGATTAGGAGACATTTCCAATTATGTGCACCTTAGAAAACGGCATCTGTTTTCTCTAAGGCAGCACATTAAGTTTTTTAAGTCTGAACCACGTTTTGAAAAAAAAAATGATAATAAGAACTAACGCTGCTTGAAGGCTTACTGTATATGAGGCGCTGTTTTAGGCAACTTCCATACAGTAATTGGTTTAATCCCCACAACGACTAGATGAGTACTGTGATCATACAGCCCAGCTTACTGTGCAAAGTCCTGCTCTTGCATATTGTCCTGCTGCCTTGGTGTAATTTAGCATTTGTTATGGATTATTCATTTTAAACAAATTATTAATAGTTGCCTTGAAACAAAATGAAATGGCTGTGGTCGACCTCTATATCCGTTTTCTGTCTTGCCGTCATCTTCTGGGATGGGGGCGCACATGTACAGTGGACGAGTTCTCACTTTAACATGCCGTAAAATCTAAAACATAACCGTCCCTATCTCTAGCTTCTTTTCTTGACTCTTTCCAGAAGCAATGCCATATCACTCTCTTTTCAGGATAACTCAAGGGGAGCTTGCTGATATCAAAATGGAGTACACTTACTTGGACACAAGAGACTGGGGGTAAAGGAGTCTTTCTTTTGGCCTTTGTCAGTAAGGGGGCACTGCTCTCCTGCTGGCCACTTGGGATGTCAGCTTTGGTCTATGACATGGCACACAAAATCCATGACACCACTAGGCCACCACTTGGTGGGGTCAGTGGAACACGTGGAAAATCATAGTTTCAATGGACAAAAAAAACAAAACAGAGGCTGAGCAGTCTTGCTGTTGAACCTCTGGAGAGCTCACAGCTGAATGTTTCTGTCATTTTTGCAGGATAACTTTGTTTGAGGATGCATTTTTATTTTGTAATAAAATCAGAGAGTTGTATTATCTGTTAGGCCATTTTCCACTCTCATAATTGCCCTTGTTTGGCTAAATTATGTGGTCATCCCGTCAATAATGAAGGCAGTATTCTTATCTCCATCTTACAGATGGAGAGAAAACTAAAGCCACACATGCAGGAAGTCTGGTTCCAGAGTCCCTGACCTCAACTGCTACTGCTCAGACTTCGCATTTTAGATCTTACATTATGATCCAGTCTCTCTCTCTCTGAGTCACAGACGTACTTGAAACAAACACCTCTAATGCACTCTAATGGTCTATTCAGTTTTTTAAGTACAGATAGGATTAGGGTAAGGCAAGTGAGGTGAGCACAGAAGTACAGGGTTAGATGCTGGTTTTATCAGAAATTTGGTATTTTGTTCACCCTGGATTTTGTTCACTAACAATGAAGTTTTTGCATGAAAAGATTGACCTGGAGCACTGGGGTTGTGGCACCCCTTACACTTTGCACCTGAGTGAGGCCTCACCATGCCCTAGTTCTGTCCCAGCTAGGCATGAACCACTAAATTCTCACAGACCCTAATGGGTTGTAGCCTGTTAAAACAAAAACACTATTTTTATTTTTTTTTAAGATTTTATTTGAAAGAGAGAGAGAGCGTGCGCACTAACAGGGAGGGGCAGAGGGAAAAAGAGAAGCAGACTCCCCACTGAGCAGGGGACTGCCCCCACGCCTGGCGCCAAACACACACAGAGGACTGGATCCAGGGACTCCAGGATCATGACTTGAGCCGAAGGCAGATGCTTAACTGACAAAGCCACCCAGGTGCCCCTAAAACCTTCATTTTTAAAAGTTCAATATTCCCAATGAAAAGAAGTCACTGGGGAACTGACCTCTGCAGCAGAATACAGGCTGATTATTTAGAAGGTATAAGAAAAAAACCAGGAGCAAATCATTTTCCAAAGTGACACTGACATTAAGACGTATTCAAGGAAGATATTTGAGAGAATGCCTCAGATTACATTTACTTGCATGGGAAGAATGCCTGCTCTTTACTAAGCAATGAAGTTATGGAATAGGGTCACTTTCAAGGAGGGGCCAGGCAGTCTGTGGCTAGGTCTAGATGCTTAGGTTATCTTTTCTACATCTCACAAAGCAGCCACTGTCACTTTTACCAAAGCAGAGTTTCTCAGAAACAATCAAAGCCACATCTTCAACTGAAAGAACATACAAATCCCTATGGTTGGGCTAACCCCAGTCTATTAGACGCTGAGCCCCCAGGTCTATGTGGTAAAATCCTATTTTTATGTTACTGCCTCAGCTCCATTAAGAAGTTTTCCTACCACACGATGTTTATAACAATTTCTCCACAAGAACTTTAAAGCCTCACCTGAATTTCTCCCTTTATTTTGTTGTTTCCTTTCTTTTTACTATCTGGCCATACCACACCAGACTTTTGGCATTGGGCCTGGTTTCAAATATTTCCAGTTGCCCACAGAGCCCCGATTTCTTTATTTTCAGTGACAAAACAGAAATTGCAGCTGCTTGAGGAAATAGGGGTTTTAGGTCACCTAATGATAAGCTCTTTGTTTTTAAAGTTTTCGGTTTAATTCCAGTTAACCTAGTGTTAATATTAGTTTCAGGTGGCCAATATACACATTCAACACCTTCAGCCAACACCTGGTGCTCATCACCATAAGCTGTCTTTTAAAAGGAATGTTAACACATTGTTCGAACTTCAACCTCCCCAAAAATATGGGGCTTCAACCTGACTGGACAAGAGGGTGAAAATTGAGGCCCTGAGCCAAAGTTCTCAGATGATAATAAGTTGGCAGAGTAAGACTTCAGTATTCATTTTGTTGTGATTTTCTGCACCCTCCCCACCACCTACCCTTTAAGTCTTAGCTAACTTGCTTAATTCCTCAAAAGATCATTTCCTCATCCTATAGGGCTGAAATAATCCTGCTCTTTCAAGCATCTTAGTAACCAAGTTGTTCCTTTTGATAAACATGATAAAACAATGGGTAGAAAGTGATGCGTGTTTGCAGAAGAATAGAAGACTGGAAAAATATTGGTAGATATTATCTACGAAGCTTTACCTAGAAATACCCAAATCTTGCTCTCAACCAATCATCTTCTCATTGACCTACTGAATGGGAATAAACGTACAAGGACAATAAACAATTTGTATCCAGGCTTTAGCCTCAAACCTGAATGCAATGCCACCAGGAGAGAAACAACTTAGAAGAAGCCCTTGTCCCTCCACTTAGGAGGCCCAGAAGCCCTGCGCTATTTCCTCCCCACTGTTCCAAGAGCCTTAGATTTTCCCATTCCAACAGAACATGAGACCCCACTGGCGAAAGCCAGAAGACAAAAATCCAGAGCAAATGGTCATTTTGGAGTGGCTTATCTGAATCCATTAAGTCCTGGAATGTCCCCAGTCAGACCAGCCCTCCTCCTCATTAGCGGTAAAAATCTCCTTACTCTCTTCCGGGAGACATCCCTTCAAACACTTAAGGATGGTCAGGTGGAAGGTCTTCTCAAATCTTCTGAGCTAAACAGACCTAGTCCTTCCTATGATGTGGCTTATAGCCATGCAGCACACCAATCCCCCTTTTGTGGTTTGCTTGTGAACATCTCGAAGTATGAGTCACAGAATTGGAAAGGTAGCCCAGGCATGATCAACACGTAACACAAAAGAGCCGTAATGTCCCCTCTTTATCTGCAGCTTTTAACAGAGCATTAAATTACAATAGAGCTTTGAAGTCATCCTAGTTTACTACTGGCTCTTTTTGACTTTGCTAAGGCTTGTTAATTTCCCAAGTCTTTTTTTCCTATTATTAATATGAATAGCTATCTAGTTCTCTCCTCCTGAGTGCTTGACTTTTTCTAACCTAAATAAACAACTTTATATTTATTGCTGTAAATTTCCACTTCATTGGATTTGGCTCATTTTCTAGATTGTATTAATCTTTTTGGTACTGATTTAGTCATCTGAAATTAACTACCACTTTCAGCTTCGCAACATTGACAAGTAGTGTCAACACTCTTCAGCCAGACGCCACCAGAAATAAGGCTGTACTTAAACAAGGTGGGTTTACTACTCTGCAGTGAGGAAGAACACATACCATGGGGAGCACTGGAAGAAGGGTTCCTCTGTAAAACTTGGGTGATTTGGAGGAAAACCTAAGGAAGCAGAGGTTTGCTCTAGATTGGATGTTGTCAGAAAGCAGAGGGAAATTTGGGGCACCTGGGTGACTCAGTTGGTTAAGCATCTGACTCTTGATTTCGGCTCAGGTCATGATCTCAGGGTTGTGAGATCAAGCTCCATGTCAGCCTCCGCTGGGTATTGAGGTTGGTGAAGATTCTCTCTCTCTCTCTTCCTCTGTCTCTCTCTACCTCTTTCCCTCTCTCTTTCTGACAACAACCAAAAAAAGGCAGGGTAAATTCTATAATTCTGTATCTCAGTAACCTATATATAGAAGGGCAGACTCATGTGAGGATAAAACAATGATAGTTTTATTGGTAAAGAAAGAGCAGTCACTTAATTTAACCAAGAGCAGGATGTTCCTGGGTCGCAGAGCGACCTTGTTTTTGTTTGTGCTTCCACAAGGTTATGAAATAGCCTTGTGTGTCTGACTTTGTCAGTATCTCAGTCTAGCCTTGTCTGAGGTGGGTATCCTGTGAGGGATTCAAGTTTTGAAGTTCTAGGTTTTGCCTTCAAAATTGAGGGGCCCGAACTGCCGACATTCAAATGGAGGCACTGTAATTGACCAGTCCTGTGACCTTGGTAGGTTACTTAAAAAGAAAACACAAAAACCTCTCTGTGCCTCAGTTTTCTCATCTGTAAAATGGAGTTAATAGTATTCCCCTCATAGGACTGTGGTGAGAATAAAGTGAGTTTCTGTGAGTAAAACTCAGAAAAAAAGCAAAACCCTGGCATGTGGTAAATTCTATGTTTAGTGATTGTTCATTTTAATATCTACTTTCTCCACCACTAGGTACCAGATTCTGGGTCATAAAGCTTTTGTTCAATTTAATGGGGAGCATATTCTACAGATTAAAATCAAACATCTTAAAATAGCTTCATTTCCCCTCTCCCATTTGCATTTCTCTGGTCTCTCTTCCACAAAGGAAAATTAGATTGCACAGCAAAATGTGACCCATGTACAGAGATTTTTATAATCATAGGACTGAAATAATGAGTTCATGCCTCCACTCTATAGTGGCTAAACAAGAGAAGAGGAAAGAATCAATGGCAAGCTGAATTCTTCCATTCTACCTCCCATGGTTACAGGCTGTGCCCAAACTTCCTAAGTAGGAGAGCAATTTTTCCAAAGGTAGAGAACCCAGGAAGAGCCTTCTAACCCAATTAGAATGTAAACTGATGCTGAAAGGTGACTACTGAAATGCAGATGGTACCATCACTAAGGCTAATCAACCCCACGGATCCAAGCAAAGGAATCCATTGAACTGGCTCATCTTTTTCCTCTCCAAAGGCTTAGAGTAGTGGTTCTCAGCCAGAGCAGTTTTGCCCTCCAAGGAACCTGTGGCCATGTCTGGAGATAGGCTTGGCTGTCCCATCAAAGGGAAGGGTGCTAC
The DNA here is from genome assembly GCF_030435805.1 of Mustela lutreola. NCBI lineage: Eukaryota > Metazoa > Chordata > Mammalia > Carnivora > Mustelidae > Mustela > Mustela lutreola. The sequence continues at coordinate 10,733,206 of NC_081308.1, forward strand.
CGGCATCTAGTCTGTTACATTTCCTACCATGTACAGGGTTGCCCCCCCAACCATAAAATGAAAAATTATCCTGCCCTAAATGTTGATTGTGCCATGGTAAAGAAAACCCTAGTTTAGGGTTAGGACAGTTTCATATTGAGAAGTATACCCTAATTGTTTCCTATTTCTTGTTCCCAAGGGTGACATAATTTGCATACATCTGCCCATTAAGTCATGAGAGTGCTTTCAGTCCTGCAAACCTCCAGTCAATTCCTCCACAATTCATACGTAGGTAGGGCTCAGTGGGTGATGGCCAGTTCTTTCCCTTACATTAGAATAAGGCAAATTTGTTCCAGCAGCCTACCTTTGAAAATTCTATTTATTCAAATGCACACTCAGTTGAGTATGAAGGAAAACTCCATCCGATCGGCTTCTAAAGCATAAATCACATGGATCCACACACCACACATCCTAAGAAAACAAATCTGTGATGCTATGCATGGCTTCATGCAGGAGGGAAGGCAGGGTCTGTATTTGGGAACTATTAAGTTCACGCTCTGAATATCCAAATTCTGGGAGATGAAAACACATGTGTGTGGGTAGGAAAAAATGGAAGTTCTTTATCACAGCTATTTAGGGAATGCTCAGTGGTATTAACAGTCATAACGAAAGCTTATTTTTAAGTTCAACATGTAAATGTGTGTGGTTCAAGAGGCACACACAATGATGTTTATAGTGTTAAAGAGAAAGCAAGGGCAGTAGGACAATGTTCAAGAGACCAACGATTTCATCCATTCTAGAAAGAATCCAGTGGGAACTTTTGAATTGGGTAGGTGACTACAACTGTGAGAATGCATAGAAGAATCCTCACTACTTGGACCAGCCAGAGGCACAGGAATGGAGAATAACCAATGGCAAACACACTTGTCCACTTGCAGACTACTGCGGGAATATGGGCTACCTCTTGAGCGGCTCTAGATCAGTCCTAGGCCCTGGAGGCCTAGGTCCAACAGAGTCCTGGAATCTAGCCCCAAGCCGGACTCAGAGCCGGGGACATTTCCAACAAATACGTGCCAGGTACAGGTGATGCTGATGCTGCTAGTCTAGACAGCCACACGGAGAACTGAGGGGCCACAGAAGCCCGAAAATGGCCTTCAGTAGCGAAAATGTTATCATTACATCATACCTTTGCTACTCATGTGTCCATAATCACGTCAAGGACATTAACCCCAGTGATTCCATGTTGAAAAACTAGCCATGAGAAGATTACCAAACAGAATATAAAGTACTTTATAAAGACATATTTAGATTGGAAATCCCTACAGGTCTCCATTCTCCATGTCCTTGGAAAGGAAACTCCATCATCTCAGCTCTTTTTTTTTCTTTCAAGAAGATTATAGTGCAACGGTGTGTGTTCTCTCTCATCGTTTAACATTTCACCCTATATTCTGCCACGTGTTTGCACACTGTGTTTAAAGAGGGTTTTGTAGATCATTAATTAAGGTAACAACCACTTTCTTAGCAGGCAGGATGTTGAAAAGGTTGTAACTGCTTCCCCAGGGAGGTAGAAGGCATATTTGTTTTTCGTCTTAAAGGTTGAGGAGTTTAGTTGAGGCTTTATCAGACCTGTACGGATTAGGAGTTTGGACTTAATTGCGAAAGCCAGCAAGAATAAATAAATGTCACTGTACTTTGCAATTCCCGTAGACCCCCAGGGTGGAGAGCTGGTACCTGTCAGGGACACGGAGGCCTGAAATGTCTGTAAAGTGCTTTTCTTCCAAGCTTGTTCCATTTTGCTAGGTGTCAGAACAGCCATATTTTAGGGCTCGCGGTATGGAATGCTCTTTTTGCAGGATGTGAAGCACTGTGCAGAAGCAGCCTTTCAGAGGAAATCCCCATCTTTTTAGTGTCTCCAGTTCTTTCTTTCATCCCAGCCTGTTTACCATTATCTCTGTTTTCTTTGCCTTCTTTCCTACTAGATCTTATTTTTCTAGCCCTGGTTTTCTTCCTCGTTTTCTTTTTCCCTTATCCTCAATGACGTCTCTTCAGACTATCTCATTTTACTCATGCATTCATGCACTCAGTGTAAACATAGAGCACACTTACTATAAGCCATGCACAAAATCCAGTGGACTCTATCCTAGGGATGCTCACGGTCCAGGGAGAAACAGACTGAGAAGCAGACACAACCCCCACGTACACAGGGCATGTATTGGGCTAGAGGCCAGAGGTCTGCTATGGAAACATGCCGGAGGGGCCCCGCGCTAAACGCTGGCAATGCTCCGCCCACTATTCCCGTGCCACTCCTCGTTTCTATATAGGGCGATGGCTTCCAGCTCTAAGTTCTGCTCTGCCATAGTGTGCAGAGGAGGGATCTTAGGCCCCAGAAGCATGCTCAACTCAGGTAGGGCAAGCTGGAAATACTGAGGACTCACTCCAGGAACAGCTCTCTGCCCATAATAGTTGGGGACTACAGATAAATATCCCAGCTTCCTTGACCTTCTGAGGTATGTTCCAAACTGGCTCCCAGTAATTCCCAGTGGGATTGAGCCTGTTACCCACACTCTAACCTGCGTACCGATATACATGTTGAATTGAGATGGTTTCTTCCCCTGCCTCACTTTCCCACTCTCCACTGGTCCCTCCTGAGATCACCACCCAAATAAACTATATGCACTCAAATCCTTGTCTCAGGGCCTTCTGGAAAAGCCAACTAAGACAAGAACCAAACCAACACCTGGGCTCCCTCAAAGTGAACAAGACAGGAGCCCGGAGAGCTGAGCAGATGCCAGGCAAGGAAAGACTTCCCCAAGCTAAGAAGTTGCACTTCCTCCTCAAAGCAATGGGGAGACAAAAGTATGGCTCATGTGATGGTCCAGGAGGGGCTCGCAATGACTACATAATGTAAAGAGGAGAACAACAATGAAAGGAGGACACTTTATACACAAACGACAATGAGACCAATACAATACGGGAGCTGCCACCACTTTTTTCCTTGCGATAAAACAGTTACCTCAGGTCTTTAACATCAGTGATCCTTTATATTTCTATAATCGTCAAACTCCGCCGAAGCTCCAGTTTTGCATACAGACATTTTAAGAGACTTGCTATAGAAAATTGTAAAAGGGAATTCAACGTTAAAATGAGAAGAAAAGCTTCTTCAACTAGTCTCGTTTTGTGTTGTCTGTGCTTTGTTGCCTAGGATGGATAGGCTCACGGACGAAAGGTTTCAGTACCGAAACCGGTATGGTGCTACAGGCCAGGTGTGAGTGCCAAGGTTTGGTGAGGACCAACCATAGAGCAGCTTCTGCACTTCATACAATAGCACCTGGGGAATGCCCACCCATCTGGGTCTCGACCCGGGAGTAGGAGGCGGATGGGTGGAAGGAGGCTAAGAGGGATGTTCAGGCTGACGAGCAGTTGCGGGAAGGTCGTCATGAGGAGATGGGCCCAGCAGAACACTAGGGACATGGCGCCTGTGCGGGAGGAAGACTTGAGGTGCTCCTGAAGTGGGAGCCACCAAAAAGTTTTACAGATGCTCAGATCAGACTGGACTGTAGGCATAGCGCTCCCTAAAAACGGGTCGGGTTGGAATGAGACACAAGTTCAGGAAAATACTACTTCAGCCTTTCTATTTAAACACACTTTGGGGGGCACCTGGGTGGCTCAGTTGGTTCAGTGTCTGACTCTTGATTGTGGCGCAGGTCATGATCTCAGGGTCCTGGGATGAAGTCCTGCATCGGGCTCCGAGCTCAGAGGGGGTCTGCCTCTCCCTCGACTCCTCCCTTCCCCCAACCCCTGTGCGCTCTCTCTCCCCCTCTCTCTCAAATAAATAAACAAAAACTTTTTAAAAAACCACCTTTAATTGTATAATTAGTCTATGCTTACCTGCAAGCCCCTCCCTAAAGCACAGATCATTATGAGCACACAGTAATTAATCTTTTTGTAATTTTGCTGGCATTACCTTTCCAAATCCAGGATACATACCATAGCCTTTGCAAAGCTCACCATAAACAAGTATCAATACAGAGAGGTCTTTGTGGTTTGAGTTATTTGCAGTAAGAAATGCTTCTCATTATTGCTGTCACATCACCACAAACTTAGTGGCTTAAACCAAGACAGACTTAGGATCTGCAATTCTGGAGATCAGAATATGGGCCTCAGCGGACAAAAAAATAAATAAATAAAACAAAAAATAAACCATAAGGTACTGGCAAGGAAGCACTGCTTCTGGAGGCTTGTGTGGTTTTTGCAATTTGGAGGCTAATCAAGGAAAAAGGCAGGCCCAGGAGAGGCAGCACCACATGACCAGCTGTATGGGATAGGCTTGGCAGATCTGCACGAGAGGGGGGCGGAATCTTCCAGCAAGGAGCTGTGACCCAGAAGGGAAGAGGGCAAAGGGACTCCCAGCACAGAGGAGGCTTACCTGTCTAGGTGACATCATTCAGCAGCTTGCGGAAGTTTCAGAGAGCTTCAAAAGGCACGGCAGCTGAGGGTCTTATAACCACAAGGCTCTGTCTTATCACTGGTCCGCAGATGCTGAATGTGGTTTCATGAGGTATGCAAAGCAGGCAGGCTTTAGACGGCTAAAGATCTGCTTGTTTGGACCATCTGAAAAATCATTCAATGTGAAAACCTGACTGAGATGCCAGCAGCCTTTGGAGCTAATAGGTCTCAGCCTACAGTGAAAAAAAAGAATCCAGGGGCCTATACGTAGTGGCCACCTTTGTCTCACTTATGTAATAGAGTTCTAGGGAAGAATCTGATTTCTTGCCTTTTCCCACTTCTAAAGGCCACTCACACTCCTTGACTTACAGCCAGCCCCTTTTCTTCAAAGCTGTCTCTCTCTGACCTTTTCTTCCATAGCCACGTCTCCCTCGGACCACAGCTAAGACAGTTCTCCACTTTAAATATATATATTTTTTAATTTGAGAGAGAACGTGCTGTGAGTACAGGAGGGGCGGAAAAGGGAAAGAGGGAGGAGCAGGCTCCCCACTGGGCAGGGATTCCCCCACTTGGGGCTTGATCCCAAGACCCGAGCCAAAGTCAGATGCTTAACCGACTGAGACACCCAGGCGCCCCAAGGCTTTCCACTTTTAAGAGCCATGTGACTAAATAAAGCTCACCTGCATAATCTAGGGCCCTCTCTCCATCTCTAATTCTTTAAATTAATCAGAGCTGCAAACTCCCCTTGTCCTGTAAAGTAACGTTTTCACAGTTTCAGGGATTAGGACAGAGAGAGACATCTTTGGTAGCCCTTATTCTGACCACCACACACAGCGATGGTTTCCTGTGACTGAGAGTGTCTGCAGGCCACTTCAGTATATTCCACCCATACTCAAAGCAGCTGAAAGTGGCAGGAGGTGAATGCGTCAGGGGTGGCCCTCGACCGACAGATGAGAGCTGGAGCTGGGTGGCTGACTACCAAGCTTCCTCACTCCTTGGTAATTCAACTCTGAGTCTCTCAGAGGTTTGAGCTCCATTTGCCAACACTTCTCTGCTGCTCCTTCACAGGCCCTTTCCTGACTTTCCTCCTTTCCCGGTCCCATTTTCCTGCTCCCTCCCTGCACTTCCCATACCATGTCCCAGATAAACCACTTGCACACAAATCCTTGTCTCGGGGTTGCTTTGGAGCGAAGAGGAGCGAATGACGGTGCAACGCCTTTCGCGCCAGGAGCCCAATGACAGTTACAGTCCCATTTAACCCCATCCTCTGACTCCTCACCAAATACCAAACAGACCCCGGAATTCATTTTGTGCCTCAAGTGTGGAAACAGACGGCTAAGGATCTAGAAGGAGCGACGGGTGGCATCCCTGAAGCCAGAATAGTCATTTCTCCAACTTACAGAAAAACGAGAGTATTCCATCTACTGCAACTTGCAGTTGGCATTGATCGAATATTCTGTGCTACTGGGTATTCCAAGGAACTTGACGGGTTTCATAATACAATTCTATTTTCTATGTCCCTGAAATCAGGCCTGTGCTTTCGGCTCGCCTATTATCTTAGAACGGCGATGATGGCAGATATCTTAAAACCTTCTCCTTCCACAGTCTAGCTCTCAATTGCTATAAAATTCTCCATGGTGATGCAGACTGTAGTTACATGTAAACACAACTGGATTCTCATAAGAAGATCAAACGGAATGAGAGAGAGGTCTGGCGCTTTCGTAATCACAGCTCTAATTTGTCTTCTATCAGTATTCTTCTTCTTTATAACAAGCTCTTTGGGGACGAAACACTTAAGCTGGAGTTATTCCCATCTGATTGAAGAATTATCACCAGGGAGTGCATCCTTTTAGAGAATAAGTGATCGTGGCTCCGAGTAGAAGCGCGTATATGGAAATGGCCCTTATTTCCTTTTTTCTCACTCTAAGCTGCTGGACAAACCCTAGGGTTCACTTATTCGGGTATTTTGTAGAAGGCTTGCTTTGTACAGAGTTCTGTTTTAGCTAAGGGGAAGTGGGGATATGAAAACTGCTTGAAACCTGTTTCCATGCAGCTGTGGAGATCCATAAGAAGAAAAATGAAGGGCAACACTTTTCTAATATGGGGAAGAGAATGTCAAGAACCATGCAGAATTGCAGGTGGAGCTCTGGCAATTTGTAGGAGTGGAAAGTACTTCTGGCCGATGAGGAGGGGCTATCCTCAAGGAGGAACCAGCATTTGTGCACTTCATGTCATCTTGCAATGTTAACTGTAAAGTATTCTAACCTCATCATGTTATTGTGAATAAATAAGATAGAACTAAATAATTAAACAGGCAATGAAAATTCTGCTCTGCAAGGTGGCAGTCAGTGCTCACCAGAAAATGGCCTCATCCTACCTTGCCGACCTATCTCTCATTTTTATCAGATGAACCCCAAGAGCTTGCCACACTGAGACGTTCAAGATGAAAGTGAGAGTCACTGATGTGGAAACCTCCTTTGATCTAAGGCAGAGGTTCTCAAGCAAAGATTATTTTCTCCTTGCCCCAGGGGACACTTGGCAACTTCTGGAGGCATTCTTGGTCCTCACAACTTGTGGGGGGGGGGGGGGACTGTGTGTGCTGTTGCCATTGAGTGGGTAGAGGGCGGGGTTGCTGCTAAACTTCCTACAGTATACAGGACATAGCAGCCGCAGCGAAGAATTATGTGGTTCAAATGTCAACACCAAGGTTGAGAAGCCCTGATCTAAGGGTCAGAGACATGCTGTGCACACAGATGACTGTGGTTTTGAGAGAGAGAGAGAGAAAAAAATTTAGCTTTGTGAGGGCAACCTGTTTGTGAACAATGCTACCACTCCTGGCAGGAGTAATTAGGCTAGTATAACACAAAAGATTATTACCCAGTCAGAAAAACATTTTAATTAGGAATTTCCTCTTTAGTCAGTTAGTTCTTTCTGTAAATTTGGGTTTTGTTTTTGTTTTTGTTTTTGTTTTTGTTTTTGTTTTTACACTAGACAGTAAAAAATGCATCCAAAATATGGTTCTTTGCCCCGGTGAGAGGGGTATGAATTTTGTTGGGCATATAATTTAATTGCTTTTCAAGAAGTTGACATGAGTGTAAACATTAGGAGGTTAAGTTATTGAATGTTCCCACTTCATTTCACTCTGCTGTTGGATTTATTCAAGAGCAACAGAAGTCACACCAGAAACGAGCCCTCATGTTTTCTAGAGACGAGGCAACCTGCTAGAGCAAAGTTCTTGATCCTGCCTGTACATTACCATCCCCTGGGAGTTTCTTAAGTTCTCTGTGCGCAGATGCCACCCCAGACCAAATGAGTTAGTATTTTGGGGGAGTAGAAGACAAGTCGAGGCATCTTGATTTTTTAAAGACTTCCCGGGTGATTTCAACATATAGCCAATTTTGAGAACCACTGCTATAGAGGCTCATTTTCTTAGAATATCTCGTGTTGACCAGAAGGAGCGGCATCACCTGGAGCTTGTCGGAGATGCAGACTGTCAGGCCCCAACCCAGACTCCTAGAATCCTAATCTTTGGTAGAACAGGATCCCCAGGAAATTCACAAGCACACTGACACTTGAAGTGCTGCTCTGAATGTATTGCAAATAGTCTATTTAAAAAATGTACGCATATGGCAATAGGTGCAGTCTAAAACAAGGCCCATGATTAAGGCATAGGGAAATGGCCCAAAGCACAAAATAAAATGAATTGTCTCCTGATGAGAAATGTTAAGTTCATCATTATGGCCGCTTATGTTTACCTATTACCTATGTTAAAAGCTACTTACCTATTTTAATTCTGAAGGCTCCTAATCACATAGAAAAATCTAATCCTATGTTGCAGGTTTTTGTTTGTTTGTTTGGTTGGTTGGTTGGTTGGTTTTCTTAAGAGTAGCACTAGCTACCTGGTGGCTTGAGATTATCCTCCTGGCATTGAGAACCCAATGAGAACTCCAAGCAACACCTTTGCCCGTAAGTGAGAAGGTGGCCTCTCAGCTCCGCAGACACGTGCACGAGGAGGAGAAAGTATGAAATGCCATCCAGTAGAATGCATGCCAGGCTGAACAGTTTCACCTTAGTTAACAGCACTGAACTGTGCTCACATGTATGATGGTAAAATAATTGTTCTAAGTAGTCAGACGACTCTATTCTGGGAAGCACAAAATGCTTCGGATTAAAGTAGTTAGGCAGTGAGATTTTCCTAGGCAATTTAGGAGGTTTGTTAAATGTCGTACAGCCAATTCCTGGCTGCCAGACCTTAGATGCCTTAATTCGTCATTGAATCATCAAATGCTCTTTCACACTTCCTGTCTTCTAGGACAGACTGATAAAAGGAAAAAAAAAAAACCACAAAAATCTGTGTCCTAAAGCCAGCTTGCTTCATCCCCGCCAAGTACCCTGTCAACATGTTTCATTAGAGCACCCTTTTCTGGAATAATTTTGCCATGTGAATTTCTGCCCTCTTAAAATATATATGCCTTTTTCTCTTCAAACCCTACAAAGCAAGAGGTGAGAGAGAAGCGTGGCATAGTGAAACGAGCTTCTGCCAGGAGTCCTGAGGGTTGGATTTAGATCCTGGCTGGTACTCTAGTTGGTGGGTGATTTGGAGTCATTTTCAAATCACTCTGGGTCTTGGTTTCTTCATCTGTAAAAAGGGCCTAATAAAGCCCTTTCTCATGGAATTACTATTAGAAGTAAACAAGATTATGCATGTAACAACAGTGCCTTGCACACAGCCAACACTCATCAAATATTTTCTTTCTCTTCCCTTCACCTGTTTTTTTTTTTTTTTTTAAACCCTCAGGAAAATGTTATTGGATGGCCTCTAAAAAGCAGAGGCTGTTCATTATTCTTTCAATCTGATGAGCCTGTCATGTTGCCTGGTACATACTTGGTACTTAAGAAAAATTTGTTGAATGAATTACTGGTTTCTGCTCAGGGCTTATAGCTCAGTGGTCTGAAAGTGGAAAACTAGCCAGTACTAAATTATCAGAAGTCATGCCATTTCTTATATGGGGCGTGGCAGATGTAGACAGCTATGTCTTCTTAAGAATCCAGCCCACTGGCATCTCATGTCTAGCCCAACACACAGATCTGGAGGAAAAGGAACCTCCGGCTCCCTGCAATAGTATAATTGAGTTCTTTTGGCAACCTCATCTCCTGTTCATGTAAAATGCCTCTGACTCTTTAAAATGATCCTATGTTTTATTTTGATTACTTGCCCACTATTTAGTGCACAAAAGGCTCACAATTGTATTATTAAAATCCAACCTAACAAATGCAAGCATTTAGGAGAGAATAGAAAAAAGGTGTGTTTCCTGCTCAACGGGTGGCAGAAAAGCAGGAGGCAAGAGCCTTCTGGAGGGAGCTTTAATTTGAGCTAAGGAGGGAAGGTTGAATTGTCATGCAGCAGACAGACAAAAGTCAAAGAGAACCATTGGACAGAAAGAATGGGACATGTAAAGAGCCCAGCACAACACCTGATACATAGTAGGCCATCTCTCAGATCTCCTGTGAATGCCCACCCAGAGCCTTCTTCAGCATGACGCAGGATAGCTACAGTAAGTTCGGACAGAAGGGTTGACTGTCAGGACTCTCTTGTGTATTTACTTAGAAGTTTATTTATTTATTTAGAAGGCTCTCATTTCGATTTTCCCATGACTAGCACATGCCTGTCATATGGCAGATGCTCAGTAAATACTTGACGAATGACAACTGATGGTGACAGAACCAAGTAAGGCCATTCAACACAGTATTTTTCAAACTGTGGGGTATGACTGACTTGTGCCTCGTGAAGCTAGTCCAGTGGCTCAACACCAGTTCTTTGGAAAAATACAAATTAGGGGAAAAACTGGGAAATTATCAGAGTGCATCCTGTCAGGGAAAAGTCAATAGCCCTTTGTGAAACTTTGGTTTCTGTTAGATATACTAATGCATGTGGGAGTATGTGTATGTGTATATCCTGGTTGGCTGTGGGAAAGAGGCTTCCTACTTCGGGTCATGGCAAAAGAGTGCCTTCAGCCCTTATCAGGCCAAGCAGATGAGTTCACCAGGTCTTCTCTGGTTTAAACCTCTGCAGACACACTTAGGAATCAGTCACAGATCGAGTGCAGGGTCCTTATTTGGTTGCTGTGACGGCAGGGATGGGAGGTGGCCCTTGCATGAAGGACCGCACTTTCCCCAAACTCCCTGCGCCACTGGCCCTGGTTCTACCAGCGTGCACCCGCCCCTTCCTGAGCACTGGGATGCCCATGGCCCCGTGGGCTCATCACACAGTAGCCTGTGCCTGCAACGTGAGAGCTGTTCCGTCCTCAGTGGGGTGTGACATCGGCCTTATCAGGAGGCACTAACTGAGGGGAGAAAAGGCACCTGCCCAGAACTTATGTCTATTCTTTATGAAGATATATTTTCTTATAACCATGTAAGGTTTACTCTTTGCCTTTGATCATGACTGTTGCACTGACATCTTTGGAAAGGAAAAGGAGACGGATTCCCCATTATATGCCAAGTACCCTTCACACACTTTAAGACCCAGAAACTCAACTGGTTAACAGTTAGCTCAACAGAGAGCTGTATTATTTTCAAATTGTGCCTGATCTCTGTCTTCTGTGTTCACCGCAATCAATCTTCCCTCTGGGCCTATAGACAAGTTTCTGTCTGAAATCTTAAATCTGGTAACCATAGTAATGAAGCAGAGAGAAAGGAAGGTCTTGGGAATGTACTACAGATACTCTGGGGGTGGGGGTGGGGAAGAAACCAACCAGCCAACCAACCTCACTTTATGATTTTTCCACTTTCTTTCTTCTATTTTTTTTTCTTTTTGGCAAGAGTTGCTCGTAAGAAGCTACAGTCAAAATGCTAGTGAACCAGTGGTTGTAGGGAAGGGAGAAGAGAGCTAGGGCATAGATGATCTGCGAAACCAGACAAAAACCTGGAATAATGGAGCATAGACCGTGTTTCTGGTTCACTTTGCTGCTCTGAATGTCCTTGGGAAAAGCACTACAAAAGTGCCTCCCTGTGCTTTACAGGGCTCGTATGCTTCCGTAACTGCTCATTTTAAAACAGAACCTACAGTCCATATTCATTTGAGAAGATCTAGTTTACTGGGATCATTCAAATTCAGGAGGAAATAATGATTGGCCAGAGGAAGCAGGTTTCTAGTTGTTCACCTGCAGAAAATGTGTTTGTTCCATGGAAGATGAAGTGATGGCCCGCAGATGTCTCTTTCCTCGGGCCATGCTTCACTGCCCCTCTGTCAAAGCCTCCTAATGCTTCTTCAAGTCATGCCTGGGTGATGCCATCATGACGTTCACCTGTCTCTTCCAAGTAGAGAGGAGGGGATCCAGGGCAACACTAGAGGTCCAGTCTCACTGATTGAGTTCTCAGTTCCTGAGTTTTACTGAGCTTCCTGCAGCAGCAACCAGCTTACCAAACCCTGACGGCCCACGGCACTGCCTCTTTTCAGTAGAAATCGAGCAGTGGGAGGGAAGAGAAGAGATGGCTACTTGGAGGGTTAATATTATTCCCTGTGGCCTGTAGGCTTCAAAACAGAATGAAGATAGGACTCTATGAATACGGTGTGTTGACCTCCAGAAATACACCCATTCGGGGCCTAATTCTTCATATAATGTGAGGTTATATGTTACTATTTCAGGGGTTTCATTATTCCATAGTCTGTATTTTATATATTCCATATAAGAATCTTATTTAAAATTATAACAGTAGTAAGGGACCTGTTGCTTAAGTGAAACCCTTGGAAATAATGAAATAAAATACTGTGCAAGTCAAAGATAACTGAAAGAGAAACTATACCTGAACCAATCTGTTTCTGTGGGGCTAAGTATAATAGAGCAGGGTTTCTCAAAATGGGATCAGAATGACTAGAAACATCCAGGAGGTCAAGGAGGGTCATAGCAGGGCACAGCTTATTGAATACATCTTCCCTGCACATGGGTCAGCACCTTCCATGTGTTTTGTCCTCCTAGACTTCTTATCTTAGTAATTTTCATATGATCAGAGATGACCACAGTTAGTAGGTACAGAAATGGTAATCTAGTTGCTTAACAGACATGTTAAGTCTATACCCAACATCTCTAACAAATGGTTTGAACATCTCTAGCAAGAAGGAATTAATTACCTTCCAAGGTGTTGTGCTCCATGTCCAGTCACGGAGTTGTTAAAAAAGTTCTTCTTCACGGTGAGTTGACTTCTGTCTACCTGTAATGTCAACCATTTGTTTCTGATTAGCAACCTGGGAGCCATTATTACAAATGCTCTTCACTCTTTTGAAAACACCTGTCATATGAACCAGGCTCATCTGTTTCCAAGGCCAGCCTCTCTTTTTCCTTCTGTGGTTCCTCAAGTGGTGTGCCTTCGGGGACATTCTGCACGCTTGCACCTCACTCTGTCCTCGGGCTATTTTGTTTGTATCTCATACCCCTTTTCCTATTCAATGACCCAAGCACAACAGTCCATAAGCTGCGATAACCATGACATTCTCTCTTTCAAACATTTGAATGAAGAGTACTCTAATTAAATTATAGATGATAGCAAGGACTTGAGTTGACAGCGTCCCCATAGGTTTGAGGCTGGGTTGGCCCAGCTGGAATATGCATAAGTAATGGAAGCTGAAAGGAGAAAAACTGAAAACGGGAGAGAATAATGGCCATGAGAGATTGAGAACAATGTCATTTCCTGACTTGATCACTGGAGTTCCTGGGCTGGGGAGCCCTGCTCACAGCCTCATCAACATCCTCATCGTTACTAACATTTATTGACTATATACTATATATCTGGCACTGCTGTAGGCCCTTAATATGCATCATCTCACTGAATCCTTTCAAAAACCCCAAGGCAAGTTGTTGCTATTTCTGTCTCACTGCAGAGGAGACTGATGTATGCAGAGGACTGAGTCCTCTAGCCAGCTCCCACACTGGTTAGTGGCAGGGCCAAGATTTGAAACCAGGATACAGGGCACTGCTTCTGGATCCGTGGAGACTCAGGAGATTTTCTTACAATACTTTTTATAGTAATTTCTTGAAGAAATTCCCCCAATTATTTAAGCCACCGTGAAGCAGGTTTCTGTCCTTTGTAACAAATCCTCCCTGATTAAAATACAGAAATGTTAAAAGATACTAAGTCCTGGCCAAAAGGCACAGACAAGTGCCTTTGTGATGCTGTGTAGTTGCCTTAAAAAATGGGCTCAGTTGATGAAATAAGGCTGCCTCTTGACATGGCTCACTTTTCTGGAACACTCATGTATATCTTCCAGAGGCAGGGCATTTCATGGTGCTAATAGAGAAAGGATGACATTGAACTTCTCCTTAGTTACTCTAGCCTAACATTACCTCTTCCCTATTATCCTGTTGGTCTGTATTTTCCTTTACCATAGCACATATCACATTCTATTGGAATTATTTTTCTGTGTCTGTGTTTCCCAACCTTAGCACTATTAAGATTTCAAGCTAGCTAATTCATGCTTTGCTGTGGCCAAGTGTCCTGTGCGTTGCAGGATGTTTAGCAGTATCCTGGCCTCTATTCACTAGATGCCAATAACACCACCTCCTCCTCCCTTATGACAACCAAGAGTTCTCCAGGCATTGCCCAATATCCCCTGGTGGGTAAAATCACTCTTGGTTGGGAACCACTTGTCTACATGTTCTAAACCCCCTGCTGACTTCAAGGGCAGGACACTTTTTCATTCTCATTTCTTTTCAATGTTTGGAACATTAAGATGCTTAGCAAGTCTTTTTTTAAAAAGATTTTATTTATTTGATAGTGAGTGAGAGAGAGAATGACAGGGGAGAAGGTCAAAGGGAGAAGCAGACTCCTCATGGAGCTGGGAGCCGATGCAGGACTCGATCCCAGGATTCCAGGATCATGACCTGAGTTGAAGGCAGTCGCCCAACCAACTGAGCCACCTAGGTGGCCAGATGCTTAATAAGTCTTAACTGAATAAAACTATAGTAACTTACATTAAAATGGTGTTTTGTACTTATAAGCCTGGAGTACCTGTATTATCTGTATCTGTCTGGGTTTAGTCAGGAAAGCAGAGGCACTAAGCATACTACCAGAATAAGGGGCTTAATATAGAAATCAGGGTTTATATAAATATGAGAGTCACTACAAAAATGAAGCTCTGGAAGGCTATCATCCGAAGGGAGGACTTGAACCTGAAGCTCTGAGTAGAAAAGCAGGTGTTCACAGGGAAACCTGAGAAGCCACCATATCCAGCCTGGAAAGTGAGACCATAAAATGGGAGACCACAGAAATATCTGGAATCCTACTATGTCTAATAAAGTAACCTCATCTGACACCTACAGGCCCCCAAACAAAATAGCCTCTGTCTCCCTTCTACCTCTGAAATCTCTCAAATTCTTCTTACTGACAAACCTTAACATAGAACCCATCAAAAAGGGAATTGTGGGAAGTGTAGTTTTCCCCAGCCTTAAGGCAGGCTCTTCAACAGGAATGGCAGTGTCAGGTAAATGACAGCTAATCTTAACAACAGATATCCTGAGCCACTTTTTGACACCAAGTGCACGTGCGTGTGTGTGCGCGTGCACACACACAGGAGCAGATAACGGTCCAGGGAATCTGGCAGTCACAATCATCCAAGTTAGGAGTTACGATTTTGTTGCTGCTGCTTTCTTGTTTCTAGTTTGGCAGAGATCTCATCCTCTGAATACCCGTCCCCTTCAGTCAATGCTCTGTAGACAGTCACAATGTTCACTTTGTTTGCACCCAGAACAGATGGCAAACTATGTTAATAATCGAACAGCTCATACTCCAGATGGAAGATGTTCCCCTTCATGCTTCTTAGAATTTCGGGTGTCTTGTGAGCATTCTTGCTAGACTAGAATTGACAGAGATTACGAGGAAAGAATTTCCAGATACAAGACATTGCTTCACTCTTGAGGAAATCGAAGCCTCACCAGCATGTTACCAACTTCTAAACTACTCTCTAGGACCACAGTCGACATGAAGTGAAAACATTTCTGCTTTGTAGCTTTTGTGCCAGAAGTCAAACAATTACTTTTAAATAATGACTTCCAGTCCATTAAAAACATGTCACTTTAAAGAAAATTAGACTCCAAGTATACACTGAAAGGATATATATACTTCAAAGACTGCATGGCCCATAACATCTAAGATATTTACTATCTGGCTCTTCACAGAAAAGGTGTGCTGACATGTGGGCTGTAAGGAGGGCAGTGGGAGTTAAGGTCTGAGAGGTAAAGGGACATTGCAAGGACTTGTCTTACCGAGTCAGGTGAGATCCACTGGAGAATTTTGAATTAATGAGGATTTCCCTTATCTCACATTTTAACAGGATCCCTCGAGTTGGGGTCCTGAGACTAGACTCAGTTGTTGGGAGGGAGGATCTAGAAGCCAGGGAATGAGGTAGAAGACTATTACGGGAGTTCTGGTGGGAATGATTCTGAGGATCCACCGTTGGGCAACTCACACCAGCATGCAACACTGGAGGTAGTTAAAGGTGACTAGATTCTGGTTTGGAGATGGGGCTGATTGGACTTGCTGGTACTCCCACACAGGTGCAAGGGAGGCCAGAAAATGCAGTCTTCCCATGTGCAACATACGGGACCAGTTAAGACAGGGCCTCTTCAGTAGGGGTGATTTTGTGATGTCTGGCAATGTCTGCAGACATTTTCCCATTATCGCAACTTGCAAGGAAGGGTGCTACTTGTGTCTAGTAGGTAGCATCCAGGGATACTGCTAAATACTCTAAAACACACAATCACCTGGTCCTAAATGTCAGTCATGCTATAGTTAAAAAACCCTGAGCTGAGCTAAAGGAAGATCCACCACTGGAAGAAGAGAGAGAGTTGGGTTTTTGTAGACAATTAGGAGTTTTAGCCCAGTGCCATCCCTGGGCCCCAACTCCTGCAAGGTATTTGTAGCCTGTGGCAGGCTCAGTTCTGGAATCCCAGCTCATACCACACCTGAGGCCTGTCCATCCTCCTGGCCCACATATTCCCCCCATCACTGGAGGGAAGCTTTGTCCTGCATAGGAGGCCCTGTGGGCTTTTATTTTCACCTGGAGACTTGCAGAAATAACACGTGACCCAGGCAAGGAAGGAAGTTGTGTAAAATGATAGCTAAATGATGTACGGCTCCACAGGGCACACATTCATTTGTTTTAAGACAAAATGTTCCATTAATTAGAATTTCACGACATGAAAACAATGTTTGGTGATGACATAGATTTACAGGAATTATATTGTGTTCACCAAACCCAAATGGATGGCATGTGAGCTCAGACACCCTTCATGTTATGCAAACACTCCTTAGTCTTTTGCTATGGGTGATCACTGATAAGGTCTAATTTATTTGGTGAAATATTTGCATATATCTAATATGTACTATCTTTTCATTTACCTAGCATTATTATTTTGACTTGCAAATAGATGCATAAATGAAAAAATGTTTTGTATTCTGGCATATTTGTCTATGCCATTTATTTTCTTTGCAAATGAGCATACATTGTTTACTAAGATTGTTAATGAGTTTGATCTAAATTTATGTATTTTCACACTATCTGGGATGCTCACTAGCTTACCAGTGAACCAAAAAAATGGACAGTGTCTCAAAAATAGACCATAAACACCTCAGTGCTTGAGTGGCATTGTTAAGTTTAAATTTGCCCTAATTTTATGTCAGGTCAATATGTAAAAATAAGCGACATGATAAGCATGATAAATAAGCAAGGAAAGCATTTTTTTATTATAACAGATTTTTTTCTACTATTCATTTAAGAAGCATTTTCTTTATATACATATATTCGACATAGGAAGCTTCAGCCGAATATAATTCTAAGTACTAGGGTTATCAAAATATGAGAAACTGGGTCCCTATACTTGAAGGTCATCAAGGAACCTGACACGTAAACAGCTGATTTTAATATGATGCAGCAGATTCTGTTATAGAAGCAGGTACCAGATGCTTCTGAGGAGAAACCCATGACGCAGCCTTAGGGGTCAAAAATAGGCATCCTGGGGGCACCTGGGTGGCTCAGTGGGTTAAGCCTCTGCCTTCAGCTTGGGTCATGATCTCAGGGTCCAGGGATCGAGCCCCACATCGGGCTCTCTGCTCGGCGGTGAGCCTGCTTCCCCCTCTCTCTCTGCCTGACTCTCTGCCTGATCTCTGTCAAATTAATAAATAAAATCTAAAAAAAAAAATAGGCATGATGAATGCCTGAATGGCATGATGAATGCCTGAATGGCATGATGGCGGAGTGGGGTCTTTAAGGATATGCAGGAGCTTGTCAGGTGAAGAGAGGGGAGGGGCTTTCAATGCAAAGGGAAGCAGCTGACTAAAATCACAGATCACGGAACCCCCATGAGAGAAGTAGGTATAAGGCAGGACATAGGGGACCTTGAATGCCACACAAAGGAGCTTGGGAGTGGTCATTAAGGAGATGAAACTGTCGAAAGCTACGAAGCGTGGGAATAGAGGCAGTGGGCCAATGGCATTCCCTCAATCTCACAACAGCAGAAAGCAGGGCTGCTTCAAAATTCGCGGGACCTGGTGCAAAATGAAAATGTGGGGCCCTTGTTCAAAAATATGAATATTAAGATGCCTCTAGCAAAGCATGGAACCAAGTATGAGCCGTTCTAAGCACTGGGCCGAGGTGTGACTGCACCTATGCATGCCCACGAAGCCAAACCTAGCAGAAACTATCAGGGCAGGGGTAGGAAGAAGATATTAAAACCCTTATTTACATACTCTCTGGTTGGGAAGAAAACTCTTAAACCTATCAACCAGCTAGAGATTAGTCTTAAGGCAACGTAATAGCCAGCATTATAGTCCTATACTCAAACTCAAAAGATGGCCAAATGACTAATTTCCTCCTTTTAAAAAGGAGGAAATGGGAGAGCAAAAAATCCGAGGGACTCTCCTAAACCTACACATTTAGGAGATAGTAAAGATGTGAATTCAACCAAAGTCTTCAGATTCGGTGTTAGTGTTTTCCTCTGCTCCTCTGCAGTATCCAGGCTCTCATGTCTGTAGTGAGAGGGATAGCAATGGAAATTCGTAGAGGCTGCAGAAAGAACTGCAATTGGCAAAGAGAGGGAGATCAACTAAGAGGCAATCACTATCCCCTTCTCTGCCCCAGGGGGCATATCCTTTCTAAGCTTTTATTCCGAATCAAGAGGATCACAGCCAGCACAGGACCAGCACTGTCCCAGGGAACAGGGCTCCAGAGATGACTTTAGCACACTCTCAGGAGCTCACCCTCCAGTGAATGAAGACAATAAGACAAATAAGCTACCAAAATCCAGAGTTCCTGACTACCCAATTTTTAATATAACTGGGAAGAAAAATTTTAAAATAATAATAAAAAGGAAAGTCGAGAATGTAGTCTAAAAGCCAACAGGTAGTGAAAGAGTCTTTTCCAGGTGGGCGCTATCATAGATGATTTGCACATAGCCTGGGGTTTCTCAGCTATCTTACTGTGGAGACCCTCACCAATTCTGGAAATTCTAGGCACATCTGACCACCAGTCCACCTTTGTACATATCTCAGGGTGTGTCTTGTATTATTCTCTATGCCCCCCCCACCCCAGAAAAACGAAAGGTCTTATTCATCTTTTGCTTCCCATGGTTCTGAAAATAAAGCTCTAAGCAGGTGGCATAGTTTGCAAGGCCCTATACGACCCAGCCCCGCTCACTTGTGCAACCTTGTGTCACCCCACTTTGCTCCCGCACTCCGGGAGCCACCCCACCATCTCTCTGTGGCAGCAGACCCTCCCGTCCCAGACATCTCCCCACTCTGCCTACACCTCTTTAATGCCTTTGCTTTTCCAAGTCTGTCACAAAATCGCACTTCCTCAGGGAAAAGCTTCTCCCAAGTGCCAGATGAGACCAGGCCTCCCATTAATAAACTCACATATCATCCTATAACTCCCCTCCAGAGCCCTTGTCAGAGTTAGCAATTATGTACTTCTGTGATTAGTTTAATTTACATTTGTCCCCATCTCAGGACTGGGAATTCTTTGAAGGCCAGAAATTGATCTCTTTTGCTTACCACTGGATCCCTCACAAATGGCCCAGTGGCTGGCATCTCCTTCAGCATTTTCTGTCAGAGTACTCAATCTGAGATTAGACTCTAACCAGAGTACTTTCTCCACCATGCATCTCTCTTAAGTTGCTTGCCTCGACTGTTGTCCTCCAAAGCACCCATCTTTATTTGTGTGTAAGTGGGTAGGAGTATTGTGCGTGTGAATACCCATATGTATAAATGTGTGTGTATGGAGAAGTGTTTGTGTGTTTGCATGCATAGTTTCTTTACTTGGTACTGTGGGTTTTCCCCAAGAGACTGTAAACTCCAAAAAAGTAGAAATTTTGTCTTCTTGTTTACTGCTGTATGCCTACCTACCATACACCTGGCATATAACAGGTCCTCAATGAATCTTTGTTGGAAATACAAATATATGATGAGCAAGTGCTCAAGAAATGAATACCGGAAGTTCCTTGTGCAGAAAGTAACATGAATGATATACTGCATTGAAAAAGAGCTGCTGCAAAGATAAGCTTTTTGGGGGGGGTGGTATTTACTGTCTACCCAGAATGACACTGAGGCTTTTAATTCATTTTACCAGATATCATTAAAGAACAAAGGGTTATATTTGGTTTACTTTACTTCAAATTTGTTGTTCTACAAAGTTCAGTCAGATTCTTCATTCATAATCTTCAACAAAGCTATTTGGGATTTGGTAGGGACAAATTTATAATAATCACAGACTTTCAGAGTCTTTGGAATCAGACAGTTTTGGGATCAGACAGACCTGAATTTGAATCTCAGCTTCAACAATTATTAGCAATATAACTTTGGAAAGCCACATAACTTCTCTCAGTCTCAATTTTCCCTGAAAGCATGTGGTTTCCATGGTCAGTTTGGTGAAAGGACTTACTGTAGTTTTAAGGGCTTAGTGCATAGTTATAATCAATTAACTATTCTTACTTATTATTCATATCGATCCCCAAGTCCCTGTGACTCAAAGGAGGAAACTTAGGCCACAAGAATTAAGAATTTCTTAAGACCATCTTTCCTGCCCAATTCCAGGCGTTAGAAATCAGCAGGCCTTACAATTAAACATTATCCAGCCTTCATTTGATCAGGGGTCTTTTTTTCAGTGATGGGGCAGGGGGACCTGCTGTGTTTGGGCTCACAGTAGTGTTTTTCTTTTTTAAGAGGTGGGAGAATAGTGATGGGGGGCAAAGGGAGGGAGTATGGAGCCTGATGTGAGGCTCAATCTCACAACCCTAAGATCATGACCTGAGCTGAAATCAAGAGTCCATTGCTTAACCGACTGAGCCACTCAGGTGCCTCACCATGGGCTCACACTGTTTTCTAAGGAGGGCCAGAGACTCCATTATGTTCTTGCACTGATTGAGGCTCACTGCAACCTGGAGTTCCAATGGAGGAACTTCCTATTCCAACAGAAGAGAGACTCAACCCAATCAAAGAATCTGGTTGAGAAATGTGATGGAAAGAGGTTTTCCCTACACCAGTTTTTAGAAACCATTTTCTTTCCTCCTTTCCAGGGCATAAAACAAAAATTGTAACTATGGGCTCCCCTAAAATCTTTCATTTTATAAATACCATGTTCTTTAATTATATTGAAATCATTTGCTTATGACAAAAAATTCACTACAGTGCAATGAGTAAATTTTACAATAAGTAAAACTGAGGCATGAATTAAATAAAATGACAAATCTCAAATGAATTACATAGCGCCATGACAGTGCTTCAGATGGCAGGATGGGATTTACGGAGATTTTCTCAAAGTGGGATATAGAAATTGAACGTACTGAAGGTTTTGATGATTCACTTTCTGTGAAAATTTAATCAGTGAATAACAAAAAAGAGGGAGCTAGAAGTATTTACTGTTCAAAGTTACTGAAGATAGTGGGTCAGCAGCAATACTTATCTAATTGGTTTCCTGGCTAATTAGAAGTGGAGAATATATGCCTGAAATTCTTTCCTTACTGGGAAGATCTGATTCTCCCTGTTAATATGTTCAACTAAGCTGTGCTTACAGATTGTTCTTTCTTTTAACTTAGCTTACCCATGACTCAAGCTCATCTCCATTTTACCCTCATATAGGAATCTTGCCATATTACCATAACATTTTATTCTGAACCTGCTATAAAGGCAATTAGTCATTCATTATAACACAAAAATTCAAATTGGTTGCAATTATGTTTTCTGAATCGAAACCATACCCTTTGATGTGGATAATTTAAGGTTCTATATTTAAAATGCATTGAATGAGTCATAACGGTAAATAAGAAGACCCTTAAACTAGCATTCATATCTCCTGCATGTGAAAAATTAAATGGATAATTTCTACCTACGACAAATTTATTTTTGTGTGGAGAATTTTAAAGAATGGATTTAATTAGCTGTAACTATGCTCAGAAGCATAATTTGAAGTACCGTTGAATGAATGAGGAAAGTGTTTTCAAGAATAGGAAAAAACCTTCTTAAAATTCCCTTTTGTTCATTACTCAACAAACGTTTATTAAGCAGTCACAGTTTGCCAGGCAATGTACCACTTAATGATAACCTAACCTGGCATCCTTCTACTCCAGCTCTGGTACTTAATTGAATGAGTTCATCTTTTTGGCTGTCCATTCACAGTATGTGAGGAAAGACTACAGGAAGTAAATGAATGAGTCGGTCTGAAAAGAAACATGGATGTGGGTATTTAGGTTTCCTTTTGTTCTGCGTGCTAAAGCAGGTTACTAGCTAACCTACCTTTTCTATTTCTTCAGGGATCCAGGGATTTAAAAAGAATCTTATCTCACTCAGGCAGTGATCTATATGCTTAATCATGACTTTCTAAATGTTTATAGAGGTGAGAACAGCAATTTATAAGATTCTACAGATACGGAAAGGAAAAAAAGCACAGTAAATTTAGTCAGATAAGGGGAAATGCACTTTGAGGAATAGTTCCCATTCGAAAAGTAATTTTAGACTTAATAACATAGAATAGGTCCAGCATTTTAGAGCTGGCCCTTAAAGCTCATCTAGGTCACTGGTTTCTAACCTTCTGCACTAGAGTTACTGGATTTTAAATCTCCCTAGAAACTTTAATTCACTTGGTCTGGATGGGGTTAGGAGGGGAGGTGGGCATGCATATACTTGTAAAACATCCCCAGCAGTCAAAGCTGAGACCCACAGATCTAGTCCAGCCTTGACATTTTTGGTATGAGGTCCCCGAGGCCTGCTTTTAATTAATTCTTTATTCTTTTTAAGTAGGCTCCATGCCCATTGTGGAGCCCAACCCAGGGCTTGAATTCACAACCCTGAAACTGAGTCCTGAGCTGAGATCAAGAATCAGATGCTTAACTAACTGAGCCACCCAGGCAACCCCCTGAGGTCTTTAAAGAATAAATAGCTTGCTTAAGATCAACACAGCTTAAAACCCTTGGAGTGTGACCTGTAACCCAAATATCCAAATTCCTACTCTGTACCTCTGTCTACAAAACCAACTGGCACTGTTTCTACTTCTCTCACTCAGTAGTTGAGATCTAATTACCAGTTAGTACTAGAAAGTCCAAGATAGCGTATAACCCATGGGGCTCCCAAGTCTTCTCCCCCTAATGACCTGTGTTTTTCCTTTCTTGCTGAGTACTGAAGAAGTCTTCTGATAACACTGTAATGATTAATATATCTGTTTACTCCACATTTTAAAATACTTATTTAAAGTTTTTGCATCTATAAAATGTATCAATCACATTTTAAGGCAAAGAAAAAAGATTCAATATTTGAAGCTAAGTACAATTAAAGTCTTCATTATTGAGCTTTGGGCACATGAAAGTACTCTAGTGTCAGGCTGGGTTTTCCTAGCCAGCTTCCTTATATGAGAGTATCTTTAGGTTGAACACTTCCACCAGGTTCTTAAAGCTCCTTGCAAGTAGGGTGCTTGTCCAACTTCATCAACTGCTTCTGAGTACCTAGCAAAATGTCTGCCATAGACTCAACACTTTGTTTTCATTGTCACATGAAAAATCCTTTATTACATTTTGTTAAGAAATGAGATAGAGTGTCTTAAACCAACTCGTATAGAACAATCCCATATAAATTAAAGTACTTGGGAAATGATTTTATAAAGGAGGAGCTTTACAGTTACTTTATTATAAGATCTTTGGCCTGATTTTCCTGACATAAATTTGTCCTTGCTGTACCATTTGGATTACAGTTGGGCTCTCATTCAGACTATGTTAAAGTACTTCACTCCATATATCTTTTACACATGGCTGAAGGCACAACTGATATGCAATAAACACTGATGAAATAAAATTCATACCAAGTTTTCTTGTGTTTTGGGAAATATAAGCATTGGTATTATCCGGCAAAATAAAGAGTGCAGTGCCTTTGATGACTCACAGGGTTGAACAGAATTGTGGAAGGCCTTGAACTCATTTTAAGAGACGATTCAATCAGTGGCTATTTAGAACAAAATTTTTATTTTTATTATTTATTTATTTGAGAGAGAGAGACAGACAGACAGACAGACAGACAAAGAGTGAGAACACAAGCGAGTGTGGGGAGGAACAGAAACAGAGAATCTCAAGCAGACTCCACACTGAGTGTGGGCCAAACACAGGGCTCCATCTCATGACCCGTGAGATCATGCATGACCTGAGTTGAAAGCAAGAATTGGTCACTTAATTGACTGAGCCACCCAGGCACCCCTAGAACTAAATTTTTACTAATCAGGTCATTTCAATCCCACCATTTCAACTCCACCATTTTGACCCAACCACACATCAAGATTCCATGCTCTACAAAAGCTATTTGTACTTTACCCGAACGTTGCAGTTTTTCAGTGTTTTATCTAATTCATGTAGAAATAATCAACATAAAAAATAGTATGGAGGTGTCTCAAAAAGCTAAAAAAAGAACTACCATAATATCCAGCAATCACACTATTAGATAGGTACCCAAAGAATAAAAAAAACACTAATTCAAAGGGATACATGCACACTGAAGATTACTGCAGCATTATTTACAATAACCAAGTTATGGAAGCAGTTCAAGTGTCCATTGATAGATGAATGGATAAAGAAGATGTGATACATACAGATACACATGCACACATACTGGAATACTACTAGGCCATAAAAAAGAGTGAATCTTGTCATTTGCAATGACACGGACGGAGCTAGAAAGCATAATGCTAAGTGAATAAGTCAGTCAGAGAAAGACAAATAGCACATTTTACCCATATGTGGAATTTAAGAAACAAAACAAGTGAACACAGGGGAAAAAGAGAGAGAGAGAGAGAGAAACTGAGAAACAGACTTAAATATAGAGAGCAAACTGATGATTACTAGAGGGGAGGTGGGTGGGGAGATGAGTGAAACAGATGATGGGGATTAAGAGTACACTTATCATGATGAGCCCTGAGTAATGTAGAGAATTGTTGAATCTCTGTATTGCATATTTGACACTAATATAACACTGTATGCTCACAATACTGGAAATAAAATAAAACACTTAATTAGGGCATCTGGGTACCTTAGTCGGTTAACTGTCTACCTTAAGCTCAGGTCATGATCCGGTATCCTAAGATCAAGCCCTATGTTGGGCTCCCTGCTCAGTAGGGAGTCTGCTTCTCCCTCTCCCTTTGCCCCTTCCCCTGCTCCTTCTCTCTCTGAAATAAATAAAAATCTTAAAAAAAAACTAGATTGCCTAAAAAAAAACTGACACCAGACCATTAGCCATGGAAGAAATATTCACCACTGCACAGTCAATGTTTAATCTGGAGGGAAAACAGGTATACATTTAGGGGGTTAATCTTAGGCCTAACATGAACATTAAAGCCAATGTTAATGGAAGGAGCTAGGCTTTGAATGGGCCACAAAACTAAAAATTCCTAGCTCAATGCCAGGTACATAGCAGGGGTTCAGCAAATGATTTTCTGAATGACTGAATGATGCAAAAGTGAGTAAATGAATGAAGGGAACTCTATATAGATGTAGGATATAATATTTGGATTTGGAGGCTTGGCTTTAAACCAGTCCACTCAAAGTTATGGATTAATAAACTAGATTTTGGGAAAGTCAGTGCTAAATATAAGTGTTTCTGTTTCTTAATTAAAATGACCACAAAGTCGTTATTCTAACTCTTAATTTCTCAGCCTGAAAGTTAATGAACTGTGTCTGTTCCATGAATAATTGAATTGAACTTGAAAGAGAACTCCACATTCCAAAAGCCTCCCACACTACCAGTTAACTGTGATTTATCCTTTTACTTCTGAAGAATTTTAAGCATCTTCCATCTGATTTGACTGACAACCAATCTGTGCTTCCTCTGTCTTTATTCTCCCAGGAAGAAGATGTTACTCGTGAAAGTCGTTTTAATTTCAGTGGTTATGGGATGGGTCACTGCCTCCAAGTGAAGGACGGAACAGCTGTCAAGGCCACACCTGCCAACCCGCTCCCACAACCTCCAAAAGATGCAGATGCCATCAAGAAGAAGTTTGTAGACCGGGCAAAAAGAATTGACACAATATCTCGAGCTGCCTTCCCATTGGCCTTCCTCATTTTCAACATCTTTTACTGGATCACATACAAGATCATTAGGCATGAAGATGTCCACAAGAAATAGATGTGCCCTTCAGACCCTGGACTTTCTTGCCTAACTGTTGTGCTTGTAAATACACAGTGAAATTGTCTTTATATCACTTTGACAGAGGAGGAGACTGGGGGAGGGGGGCGGGAAGATCATGAGGGCAGGTTTCCTGGCACCTACATGAATAAAGATAAGTTATCTGGGCAATGAAGGAAAATGTTTGCACAAAATTAAGGTGTTGCAGAATCACGTGAGCATAATTCCCTTCATAGTCTTTAGCATTGTTCTTTCAGATGATGTATTAATTAGACATGAGATGCAAGGTCAAGTTCTTGAAACGCTATTTGTCTTTGGTTTGGTTTGGTTTTGACTAATTCTGGTACAGAAAAGTTAGCTTAAACCACATACACATGCGTGCGCGTGCGCGCACACACACACACACACACACACACACACGCAGAAAATGCTTACCATCTGACCATAGTGACTAGCCTATAGTGAGTCAAGGACCAAACTTTTTCAGGAAAATGCTGCCTCGTTTTTAAAACAAGTACTCTGAGCTACGTTCTTTACAATGTCTGTAATTAGTGTTTCACCTGAGAAATCCTTTTGTGGGTCGTAAATTATTTCTACTTATTGAGAAAACAACAACAAAAAAGAAACACCAACCACAAAGAACATATTTCTACTTTACTGTCCGTGTAGGTGTGCAGTTTAATATTATTTTTCTTTCCTAAATGTAATTTGAGGGTTTAAATTGTGTGTTGTGTAATTGGTTTGATAGTATACCCTCTTGAAAATAAGTGCCCATTTATTTTAGATCCCTATCAGCACACTGTATTTTTTTCGCTTTGGCTATATTTACATGTGACTTTAACTGCTCAAGTGTGACTTAGCCATTGCAACCTCTCGGCCACAGTATTTATGGAGATGGTGTGTCCTGAATGGTGTAGCTCATATTAGCTTGAACTTTCCATTTCTGCTCTCATTGTAGGTGTAACTACTAGTCTTAATGTCAAATGACCCATGATTTCTACTGTCAATCAAGTGAATATTGTTTTAAACATCCTTAACTAACTTAAAGAATTTTTAAATTGTACTGTGATTTTCATAACCCGTTGCCTTTTTGGTACCAGAGCTACGTGGTTTGAATCCTGGCTACATGTTTTAAGTAAGAAAAAAAAAAAAAAAAAGACGTATTTTTGCTTACTCAGATAAAAGACAGCCTGTAAAAATATAATGAAAAACTTAAATTTTACATGTGCTGTAAAAGGGATTATTAAAAATATTTGTTCAATTTCAATAAAGCTACGTGTGCCATAGAACTTCCCTAAGATTCTTTCCATTCTTGTACCACAATGAAAGTAAGTTAAGTGACAATGGTAACTTGGATTTTTGCTTCTGGTTTTTCTCATAAACTTAAAACACTTACAGCTATGATGTTATGTCCTAACATAATAGTATAGCATCCCCAGGAAGAAAGAAAAAATATTATTCTCATTGTAGAAACAGAGAAATGAGGATGTGGAACTACTGGTAGTCACTGTGGGCAGAATATAATACTGGATACTTCATATGAGCTCTGAAAAAGTTCCAGGAACACTGAGGAATTGTGAAATATCAAAATGAAAAGAAATTTAAAAGAACAATCTGTTCACCTAGCTATCCTGGTCTTGTCAGGAATGGAGTTCTATGATGAAAAAAAAATGCTGAAAACCTCAGTGAAGCAGAGGAAATTCACCTTAATCCCTTACACATTTGACTTAACCAAAGATATCCATCATTAATATTTTCAGATAAGATGCAGATTTTTAAGTTGATGTTTATGGCCTTTGAAACCCATTCAAATATTGAATCATTTCCGTAGAGAGGAATATTGTAGAATAGCTAAAAGCAGGAATTTTTCAGATAGAAAGACGAACTTGGCCACCTCTCAACAGTGTGATCTTGGATAAGCTGGCTTTTCTGAAGAGCTATGGTTTCATAGAGTTTTAAGATGATAAACTGAGAAAAATGCAAGGAAAGCCATTAGCTCAGTGTGTAACCACAGCAAATTTCCAATAACTAACAGATAATAGTAAAATTATTATCATGAATAGTATTGGTTATCCACTGGGAAGGAAGCTTCACAATTCCTCATCTTGGCAAGATTAATGCTATGTTTTTTGTATCATTCCTAAAATATCATTTCTGTCTGACTGCTCATTCCTTTCCAAACAAATAAGGCAAAGTCTTTGGTCTCATTTTTCTTCCTCACACTAAAAATAGTAAACTGAGGCTAAAATGCCTTCCAAACATGGGTCTGACTTTTAGGAAGAGCCCTTATGTTGCTTATGGAGGGATGGGGAGGCACCCTGGGGGGTCATCATAAGCTAAACAATCATTTCTAATTAATGTGTGTACCATATAATTTTGGGTGGGTGGTCCCCACCTCAGAGGATTTTAAAAGGACTCACCTCTAAGCATATCTGCCAGCCACTGAGTAGGCAAAGATATCCTGATGGATTCTTGACTTATCTCTGATTCTAATCTACATTCAGTGGGGAGAATTCTTCAGTGCACTTATTTGAATTACATAAATAAGATAAAATCTCAGGGAAAAGGTTTTTGAGTGCTGCATACTCTGGAAAAATAGATAACTCCCCTATAATGTTATTGGAGATTTTTATATAAGATGTTTTTCTTTCATAATAGTATTTGAAGGAAATAGTTCAAGAATAAAATCATGGATCTGAGGAAGAGAAATTACCAGTTTTCATTAGATTCAAAGCTTCTGGAAGAAAGTGGCTATGTTTCTGTGGGTACTCTGTACTGTCTGCCAAAGCTGAAATGCCCAGTGGGTATTATTACTACAGCTAGGAAAAAGTTGGTGAGGGAGGGTATGATGTGCCTACCGACCAAGTTATAGAAGTTTTTCCCAACAAAGCAATGACATGAAGTAACCAGCTACTGCTACAATTTTTCAGATAATGGATTATTGGGAGATTTGCCTTTTAAACATTTTTCAATTCCTTTCACTTGGTTTTAACAACAGATTGAGATGACTTAAGGCTTAAGACTCTTTATGGCATTCTCAAACACCTTGGCCCCAAACAAATGTTATAAACCAGACTTGCTGTAGATTTTTAAAAATCCTTCCAGTGTTATCATTAAACTCCTCATCTGTGCTGCTGAACAGAACTGCCAAATTCTGAAACCAAATTTTCCAATAAAGATTAAATGAGTATCATTTTACAATATGCTTAGTCAATTAATATCAAATAAGAAAGCTCTATCCAAAACACAGCATAAAATTCCCTATGATAAGATTCACAGTTTGGGGAGAAAAATCTATTGAGGATTTTTTTAAATTTATGCATTTCCTAGTTTAAGCCCAAAGCCAATTTGTGGAATGAATATAAGTCATACGTCTGCCAGATACAATTTTTTTTTAATCTTTCATCCTCTGCTTTAAACTTTTTATTTTCACCAATTTGGGTTTTCCTAAGTATAATTTAAATGATTCAAGTAATGCATGCTCTTCATAGATCACAATGTAGAACTAAAGATAACACCACAACCTCATACTCAAAGCATGATATGCTTTCAACATACCAAAATGTTTTGATGTCCACAACAGCATTCAATTCTAATAATTGTCCAAGGTATCCAAATGCAAAGGATCAATATCCATCCTTTGGTCAATAGATACACAGAAGCTCCATGAGTTAAATGCCTCACCTAAAGTCGCCTGTCATATTGGGGGTTGAGCATCCTGCATAATTTGTTTCCTAACTCCTCAGACTCATCTGTTCACTATATACACTGTGTTTAGGAAAATAAAAGCTGAGAAAGTAAAAAGTCATGGATGACAGAATAATTTGGTAAAGAAGGGCATAACAGAAGACTTCTGTTGAAAATGCCTAAGAGAAATCACTCAAATGCTACATACAGCATTAAGAATATCCTCACAGAGAGTGATACCTTATGCACTCGATGGCCAAAACAATACTGGGGGTGAAAAAAGACCAGCGGAACTCAATTTAGGAGGTGTTATTTCCATTCTGGAAAGAAGGAAAATGACCTTCACATTGTCACACATGCCCTCCACATAAGAAAAAAATGCAATATTCCTCCTTTGGTACAAACACATTTTATTTATTTTTTTAAAGATTTTATTTATTTATTTGACAGAGAGAGACACAGTGAGAGAGGGAACCCAAACAGAGGGAATGGGAGATGGAGAAGCAGGCTTCCCGCAGAGCAGGAAGCCCAATGTGGGGCTCAATCCTAGGACCCTGGGATCATGATCTGAGCAGAAGGCAGACGCTTAACAACTGAGCCACCCAGGCACCCCACAGACACATTTTAAAAATAACAAGTAAGGGGCACCTGGGAGGCTTAGTGGGTTAAGCCTCTGCCTTCGGCTCAGGTCATGATCTCAGGGTCCTAGGATCGAGCCCCACATAGGGCTCTCTGCTCAGCACAGAGCCTACTTCCCCTCTCTCTCTCTCTTCTCTCTTCTGCCTACTTGTGATGTCTGTCAAATAAATAAATAAATAAAATCTTTGAAAAAAAAAAAACCGCAAGTAATATAGGGTGCCTGGGTGACTGAGTTGGTTAAGTGTCTGACTCTTGGTTTCGGCTCAGGTCATGATCTCAGGGTCCTGGGATCGGGTCCCATGTTGGGTTATGCACTCAGCATGAAGTCTGCTTGAGATTCTCTCTCTTCTGCCTCTACCCCTCCCCCTGCTTGCACATTCTCTCTCAAAATAAATAAATAAAATCTTAAAAAAAAAAAGTAATATTGTTTTCCCCAAACTTAAAGTACTATGTATGTGATACTTTTAGACCATGAGACAGCCTTTAGGAAGAACATTATCACCTTGGCACAAATGATTCATAAATGGGTGAATATATCTTCAAAGAGGAGAGCAAAGCTCTGGGGTGCTCTTTTGAGGTGTGTGCAACACTGGCCTTCTTCTGGTAGGTCCCAGGGCTGGTCATGAAATGGATAGGTTGGTCAGTCCTGCAGACTGAAGCCTCATGAGAAGTTCCAGGTCCCCAAAAATAATAGAATCAAGAGCTTGGAGACTTTTCATGAACAAGGATCAGAACTAACCAAGACTTCATTAGATCCAATGGATAATCATGTCCTGAGTTACCCCTCTGCTTTCTAAGGAAAAGATGTAGAGGCAGGGTAGTGAGAAAGGGAAAAGAGATAAATGAAAGACAGTAGTCAGAAAGTTCCTTTTAAGGCATAAATCAGATCATGTCACTCTGATTAAATATCTAATGGCTTTCCATCTCAGAGAATAAGTCAGAATCTTCATTGTGGCCACATGGTCTGACCTCCCTCTCCTATCCCCTCTCCCTCCAGGCATACTGGCAGGGGCTTAAACATACCAACCACACTGCTACTTGAGAGCTTTGTGTTTGCTCTTTCCTCTGCCTGGCACCCTCTTTCCTTAGACCAGGAGTTGCAAAACTTTTCAAAGGCAGGACAGTAAATTATGTAGGCTTTGAAAACAATACAATCTCTGTTGCTACTATTCAACTGTGCTATTATGGTATGAAAGCAATCATAGATGATATGTCAACAAAGGTATAGCTGTGTCCCAATAAAATTTTATTTCCAAAAGCAGGTGGTACACCGAATTTGCCCCATGGGCAGTAATTTACCAACACCTGCTCTGGATACATACAGGGCTTTTATTCACCCATTTAATTCAGGCCTCAGTTCAAATGTCTTCTTATCAGAGAAGACTTCTCTGACACCCTGTATAAACTAGTACCCTCCAAGCATTATACTCCATTTGTCATTCATGCCTTATGTTTTGCATAGCATGTGTCACTTCCCAATTGATGCTTCTATGTGTTTATTGGCATGTGTACAAATACACACACACATACACACAGACACACACACACTTTAAGGACAGTTTCATGTGAGAAAGTAGAAACACAGGTTACAATACAATACCTGTTGTATTCCCTGATTCTAGATCTGTGCATGGCACTTAGTAGGTGTTCAATCAATACAGTATTTGTTCAGTGAATATTGAATAGTTCATACTTAGTAAGGAGTTAATTGAGTGTTTGCATGGAGGCTTGGAGATGGAAGTAAGCATCCTAATACTAGCCAGCCACATAAAAATTGCTTTCAAAACTCAAGCAGGTTTTGTGTTTATAACAATGAAGAAATCAGTAGATAAGCATTTTCCAAAGTATGTTCTGTAAAACCCCATTTCTACAGATCCTTAAGGGTCTGAGATATATGCCATCCTGCCTGAATTGAGTTTTTGTAGTTTCCCATTGACTTTCATCAGAAGATGGGGGACTTCTAAGACATGGGGTTTCTGAGAGGTACCCCAGGGAATCTCGGGCATTTCAAACATATTTCCCTTTACCTCTACTATGTAGTAGTGACTCAGTTTCCCCTTGATAGTCAGGATCAGTCACTCCAGCTAGTACGGTAACCCACTTCTTTGTCTGCTGGCCTGAGGAGCCCAAAATTCCAGGCAGCAGTCTCAACTTCCAGTACCATTATTGTGTCTCTTAGAGGAAGCGGAAGCTCAGATTCCAGAAAATGTTGCAGATTTGAGGCTTTGTTTTTAAAGCATAATTTCCAAAAAGATAAAATCATGACACTCAGGCAAATATAAAATTAACATGTCAAAAATTATATTTAATTTAATAACTCATAAAAAGTAGTAAAATGTTAAAACCAGTCCAAAGACATTTGGGAAGTTAGGTATTTACAAGCACTACCAGGGCAAGTTTCAAGACTTAGACACAAAACCAGTTTTGTCCAATAGGCCCATAACCAGTAACCTTTGGGATTATTTCTTCTTTAGACAGAAATTATTTGCACTTCTACTGGACAAAATTCTACAAGTTCACATCTGCTTCTATGGAGTGGTTAAATAGGCCAGACAATACAATGTCAAGCCCAGCACTGCACTGAAAGAGCACCTGCAACTTTTTTTTTTTTTTTTTTTGGTCTATTTCCAAGTTTCAGATAATTTTTTTGACAGATCACAATTCAAATTTAATGCTTACCTGTCATTTGACTATTAATATCAGATCTTAACAGGACCAAGACCCAGAGTGTTAAAGTGATAGACTCTATACCACATAGCATGTTGATGTAACTTTGGGCTCAGAAACCAAAATCCCCTCAATTCTATCCTGGTTCCTTTCCAAATACACCTATGAGCTTTTCTCCATGTATCCCTGGTAGGGAAAGTTAGGGCAGTTTGTCTCCTTTCTATTAGTTCTACTTCCATGTCATTATTTGCCCATTCTTCTCGAAGGCAGGTGGCATGGTTGTAAAAGCACAGTTTGTGGAATCAGATCTGAGTTCAAATTCTCCCTCTGTCTCATATTTGTAAGGTGTCCTTAGGCAAAGCTTTAATGTCCCAGTACTAAAGATATTGTAAACTGGAACATAATAATGTCTACCTCATACAATTGTAGGTAAGGACTAAACTGATTGGTATCTGTCACATAATGGGTAGTGAGAAAATATTAGTTCTCACTTCCTTTCCTACCCACCTTGAATTAATGTTTTATTTCACTAATGATGGCCATTCTGAACCTATCACCTATGAGTGGAGTCTATTCTTGTGTGGTCTATGGTAACTACTGTAATTTTATTTTTATTTTTTTCTACTGTAATTTTAAAATATCATCTAGACATTGAAAACCTACAAGTGAAAAGTAAATACAAGAAGATCATATCAAGAGACAATCTAAACAAACTTCTTGGGTAAAAGGAGACAAGAGAGTTTTTATTGTTTCACTTTGCCCTAATACAGAAAGGAAAACATTTTCCTGATTTAAGTGTTGAAAAAGTTTAAGTTGGCATAATCAGGGCCAGTAGAAGGAAGTTGTTAGGAGAGCTTTTACTGTATATAATTCACATTTGTGCAGCACCAGTACAGTTTACAAATAATTTGCACATAAATTCTGCCAGATTATCTTGTGATCATAGGCTCTGTGGTCTTGAGCAATTTTCTCCCATAACCTGAGTTTATTCTCCTACAATGTAACAGAGAAGAATAATGGTTTCCCATTAGAAACCCCAGCATGGAGCAGGCCTTCGGTGTATGACAACCATCACCACCAGCATCATCGTCATTTTATGGACAAGGAAACTGAAACCTAGCACAGTTAAGGGATTGGTTACAGTCACAGAGGCAACGCCAGCCATCAGAGTACTAGTTATGCAACCCTAGGCAATGTCTGGAGGATGAGGATGATGATATTTGCTGCACCTACCCCCTTTCAAGGTTGCTACAGGAATAAAATAAAACCACAAATGTCAAAGATCTGCAAAACCTACTTTGTTGAAGAGGAAAGTGAGGCACAGAGAGGTAACTTGCAGAGAGCACACAGCTTATAAGATGTCGCAGCCAAGATTCAAGGTCAGTCTGTCTTTCTGCGCAATCCGTGCTCTTTGTCACCACAGTAAATTGCTTCTTCAATATAAAAAATTATCATGTTGGATATATAGTTATATACAGTTATATATACACAACTATCATGTTGGGTACATAAAATATACATTTAATATTTATTTTTAGATTTTATCATATCATTTATATATATTGTATATATAAGTATATATGTATATATATGTATATATAAATATATAAATAATATACATTGCATATTTATCTTGAGATTTTTATCGTATCATTTTAAGTTATCCATTTCCCCTATGAAACTTGCAAGGGCACTCTATTAGTTTCCTAAAGCTGTTGTAACAAATCATCATAAGCTGGTGGCTTAAGACAACAGAAATGTATTCTCTTCTAGTTCTGGTGGCTGTAAACATGAAATCAAGGTGTCAAGCAGGCCATGTTTCCTCTGAAGGCTCTAGGGAAGCGTCCTTCCTTGCCTCTTCCTAGCTTCTGCTGGTGCTGGCAGTCCTGGGGGTTTCTTGGCTTGTAGTTGCATCACTCTGGTCTCTGCCTCCATCTTCACATGACCTTCTTGCCTCTGCCGGCCTGTCTGCAGATCTCCCTCTCTTTATAAGGGCGCCTCATAAGGCCCTTCTTCATCCAGTATGACTTCATCTTAACTAATTTCCTTGTTAAGATCTTATTTCCAAGGAAGTTCCATTCTGAGGTTCTAAGAGGACATGAATTTTGGGGGAACAGTATTCAACCCAGTCGAGGCACCAACTGTGTCTCATTTTCTGTAGCCTCCCAGGTGCCTGGCTCAGTGTAAGGAACACACAGATTCAGCTAGACACAGCTCACTGCTTCAGCATACAGGTGCCGCCGTGAGATTCCCTGGGATCAAATCTTAGTTCTGCCTTTACTAGCGGTGAGCCTTTGGGCAAAGGTTTCACACTCTCTCTGTTTTTAACTCTTAATGTGTAAACAGTACCTAGTTTATGAAGTTCTAATGAGATTTAAATTAGTCAGTTCACATCAAGCGCTTAGAACAATCATTAGCCCCTAACAAGTGTTCAACAAATATTACTAGTATTATTTTTAGACAACACAATTAATATTTGTCAAATAAGATAATGAAAGCAAGGAGTGTCAGAAAGCACTGAAAAGGGCTTATATTCAAGCTGTTAACATTATAAAATATTTTCACATCAGCCCTTTCACTGTGCATAGTCGTCTTAGAGTATCAGTGAACACTCAGTTTAAAAGGGAGAAGGGCTACAGAAGCAAAGGTGAAAACCGAAAGCTTGCCTTTCCTTCTCCCTCAGGGGAAAAAATTTTCAGAAAAGCCATGGAGAAGTAGCATTATTTCTAAGAGACCATGCTAGGAAAATGGAATTGCTTTTCTGAAAGAAAGTAGAAAATTAATACCTGGAGGGTCTAAAATGTAATTATGGTATTGATCTCAGGAAAGCCTTGGATGGACCTAATTTTTTTTTCTTTTTTGCTCACCAGTATCATTAAAATGGGCTCACATGTAAGGTTTGCAGACTACAAATATCTGAGCCTCACACAGCAAAATAAGCAAAAAGGTCCTGTTAAAGGGCCCTGGGAGGCATCAAGGTAACACTCAGTATGTGCTCTCATTTGGTTCCCTCTTTCAGAAATTTTCTTAATGGCTCTGGGGACTGATTTGGCAAACTGTGAATGAAGCGGCGAGGCAACACTACGTTGCAAATCAACCTCAAAGTTCCGTCTTTATCCTAGCTCCATCCAGTCTGTGGGTTGACCAAGGGGACAAGAGTACCCCAATCTTCAGACTAAAAATGAACTGAGGCTGATTTTACATCTTTCCTCTCTAGCCCTAGTGAGGAGATGGCTTTTTTGGATTCCAGCTTTTTTACCTCCCCAGCTTCTTTCCCCTTGAAGTTGTTCAGAATTCTGCAAACAGTAGTCTCCTTTCCCACTTGGTTGGACAAACACACAGCCCACTGCTTTGCTGAAAGCCCCTGATTGCCTCCAAACCCAATAAAAGCCTTGAGACTTATGACTGGGAACTCCAGATTTTTAAGAAACAGTCTTTAAAAAAAAAAGATTTTGTTTATTTATTTGAGAAAGAGAGTGAGCACGAGCAGGGGGAAGGCAGAAGGAGAGAGAAAGAGAGAAGTACACTTCCTGCTGAGCAGAGAGCCCGAGCCTCTCCCAGGACCCTGGGATCATGACCTGAGCCGAAGGCAGAGACTTAATCAACTGAGCCATCCAGGTGCCCCTTTTAAGAAACAGTCTTAACAGCAGCTCATATCAGGGATACTTCAGGTGGTTGAGGAGGCGCAAGCTGGGGATGCATTTGAGGCCTTTTGGACATCTCTGATTCTGTGGTTATATTTTTATGAAATCATTCAGTCAAAACTCTTAGCATTCCATGTCCTCCTTCAGAGAGAAACTATACCAGCTGCAGACAGTTTAAAAAGCTTGGATCTTATTCTGGGATGGGAAAGAGAAATGAGACGGAAAGAAAAGCTAGGATGAAAAGATAAAGTCACATGCCTGCTTAAAGGATCTTGGGATTTCTCTTCTAAGTAATGACACACCATTACAAGGTTTTAAGCAGAGGAGAGACAGAATTGATTTTGCATTTCAGAACATAATTATGGCTATGGAGCACAGAAGAGACAGGAGAAGGATGAAAGAGGGATGATCTCTAAAGTTCTGAAATTAAATATTCCTGTTAAAACTTGACAAGATCCGTCTACCACTGAACATAACTTAAGCAAAGGAGAGCTTCTAATCTGGACAAAGAGGGAAACAAAAATGGACCCTAGAAATGTGGATGAAAATTTTTGCCAGTTAAAATTCACCAAAATTCACCAGCTAAAAATTCAGCAACATTCCATTTCCGGTTACAGTCAAGAGTCAAGCAAAATGGTAAGGTATTGTTACTCTGTGGTTAAAAACACAGGCTTCAGCAATGGAAAGACCTGGGTGTAAGTCTCAAATGTGTCACTGTCTGTTCCTTCTGTTCCTGGTCCTATTCCTTTGATGTGTTGTTTACCCTCTTCAACCTCAGTCTCCCCGCCTCCAATGGCAGTAATGAGAGCAGCGCCCAGAATGTGACGCCCTTGTGAGTCTTGTGCATGGAAACCATCAGAACCTACAACACAGGGTTTGTGGAAAGGGTCTTGTTTCCCAAACTTGGTTTCTTTACATGTGGAGGGACCTCACTAGTGTATCCCTTCTGGCTCTTCTCTGCCCCTCTCTGGACAGGAAAAGTAACTGAAACTGATTGTGGAGTTTGAAGGTGTTTTCCTACTCCCAACCACACCCCCGCCCAAACGCCCAGTCTCCTCTTTCCTTTCTTTTGGGGGATGGCCAATCCTCCAAAATTGCATGTTGTGCTCTGGTCTTGTCATATGTTTTCAACATAATGGAAATGTTTGCCATGGAGGAAATGTTTTCAACATTTCCCTACAGGGAAAGCCCACGGTTCTCCAGCATGATCTATGACTCAACAGACAAGTCTAAGTCTAGAGCAGCAGAATTTTAGAGCCAGCCCTCCCACAGATATAAATCACATTTTCCAATAGCAGTACTATTTACAATAAAAGTGACACATGTATACCACATAGAATGTGTCTTTGGTTAATGTTTTCTCAAGAAAATGCCTCTTGGCTTTTAATATCCAACTTCACCTACGTACATTTCAGTGGAATGAGGGTTGTATTAAGAAAATTACATTTATGCCTTAAAAATCAATACAACCTTTTTTAACAAAAGAGTGTATGGGAAACACCTCAAGTTTCACTCTTAATGCAATTGGCATTTAGAAGAAATCAAGTTTAGAGGGATCAGAAGCACACACAGATATTTTGAAGTGCTGCAGAGTGTCAGAAAAGGGGTTCTGTGGCTAGAATATTGCTGGCACTAAGAAAGAACATGGCTGTAGACAAAGCAACTGCTTGTTAACAACCATATTAATTATTTGGTGTCAACAAAGCAAATGTTTTAAGCACTCTACCCTATGAGATGACAATTTGTTCTTTGCATATGGGCATTTTCATGTGACTAGGTTGTGGTTGGGGGCTGGAGGGAGACCGGTAATGCATGGTAATTTCTCCCATTTTAAAATAGTTGGAAAAGAGCTCCTTTAACATTTTTGGGCAGAATATCCGATTTCATTAACAGAAAACCAGTGTTAAGCAAGAAATGTCGGCGTTTTCAGCCTCCCATCTGCCTCACCTACTTTTCTGATTTTTCAATTAGCTCACAATTCAATGGAAAAAGCAGATGGCTATTTGTTGGCCTCGACTAATAAAGAGAATAAAGCAAAAGTGACAGGATGTCACTTTCCAGATCAGGTCACAGAAGACTGACTTCTGTCTTGCTCTTCCTGGGTCTTATTGCCTGCTTGCTTGCTCTGAAGAAGCAAGTTGCCATGTTTTGAAATGCCCCATGGAGAGGTCTGTGTGGCAAGGAAGTGAGGGAGTGCTCTGGCCAACAACCAGCAAGGAACTGAGCCCCACAGACCTATGAGGCCTATGAGGCACTGAATCCTGCCAACAATCATATAAATGAGTTTGGAAACAAATTCTCTACCAGTTGAGCCTTGAGTTGATTGCAGTTCTGGCCAACACTTTGATTTCAGCCTTGTAACAGACTCGGAGCCGGGGGACCCAGCTAAGCCATGCACAGATTTCCAACCCACAGAAACTGTGCAATAATAAATGTTTGTTGTATTAAGCGGCTAAGTTTAAAGGCAACTTGTTGTACAGCAATAGATAACTAATACAATCAATAAACATATGCTGATGAAGGGATAAATGCATGACTTAATTATTCCCCCAAAACCTCAGCTGATTTGGATCCATTGGTACTTACTTCCAGGAAATGGACCAAGATTTTCTGAGTGTGCTTGAGTTTATGGGAAAATTACATAGGGCATGTGCCCAAAACTTGGTTGGATCCCATCAGTTTAAATCAAGCATAAATTAAGAGAATTGCTGTCTGGAAAGGAACTTTGAGGTCCTGAGCCAAATACCCTCATTTTATAGAAATCGAAACTGAGAGTTAGAAGAGCTAAGTGACTTACTTGCCCAGGGCCATGGGATGCATGTATGTGTCATGACAGAACCCAGGGCTTCTGATTCCTACTGAAGAACTCCTCCATGACATCACATGACAGTGTTTAGAGGGTTGGAGGAACCCTGAATGTAGATAGTCAGGCTCAAGAAGGGCTTAGAAGAGTGGGTGGGATTAGGGAAGGCATTCCACATGAGGGGTTCATGACAGACAAACAGTGATGGGACTGTACCTCATGAGAAGGGTACTAAGAATCAAGAACTCCATGGTTTGGTCAATCATCTTGAAGTTCATATGAAAGGTGAGGATGGGGAGCCTTGGAAAGAACGGGAACCTACAAAGAGAAGAAGTCAGCAGAGAAAGGAGGGCAAATCTTGGTGGAGGGGCAAACCAAGGAAGGAACATTTCCATAAGACATTATGGCAAGCAGCCAGAGTGAATCTGGAAATAGGAAAGATGAGTGGGCAGGAAGAGATGATGGGCATCAGAAGTTGGGAAACTTGCTAGTTTCATAGTCTTGAAGCAGAAGGAAAGAAGAAGTGTTTATAACTACAGATACAGGACTCAGACCTGTGCCTAGAATGTGCCAAACCCTTACCTGGATCTTGTGGCATTTGTCTTATCCATTACAAGACTGTATGAGCTGCCAGATATGGTTATATAGTGTCCAATCTACACCTCTGAACATCGCAGCCCCATGACAGGCTAATTAAGCTTTGGGGACTAACATGTAAATTTAGCCCACAAGACACCACCTTTAAAGAAATTCTTGAGAAATCCTTGATTTCTTTAAATTACTGATTTCTCAAACCTACACTGAAGAATCCCAAATGTAGTAGCCTGTCATAATGTAATCTGCTCAATTCTGTGATAATTTCCTGACTCTGGACAGACACCGGGGCATCAGAGAGGCGCCAAAAGGGCAGTGGACTGGAGTCCCAAGTCTGGCTTCTAGTCCAGCATGACTGAGCCTCTGTGCACTTCATTTCTTCAATTGCCCAATGTACATAATAATAGCTGCCTGTTCTATGTCACACAATTTCTGTGTGGGTTAGAGTTTGAAAAGCATAAGAGTTGTACAAATACATGGTTATATATAAAAAGAGGTTCCACTAAATTTTCCATTGTTGCCATGAAAAGACCTTTTTCCCCCCTGTCCATAATGGCTTCCTTCACAAAGAACAAAGAATTTCAAAGGCTGAATTACATAAAATTACATGACACTGTCACAGCATATGCAATAAATAATAGGACTGAGATGACTCACAAAGATAATAGGATCAAGGTCCTGCAAAGCAGAGCATTTAATTCCTATGATCCTGGCCAGTAAAGAGAGGTGAGAATAAGTATTCAAGGTTTCATTTGTGGAAGAAGTACCAGAATCCAAATGATGAAAGCAGAAGGAAGTGGTGGAATGAATGTGGAGATTTTTCTGACTTATTAATTAAGGTAATGGTAGCTGTTGTAACAAATAAGCCCCTACATCTCAGAGGCTTAACACACAAAAACTTGATCATTCACTCATGTAAAGTCTAAATGGACATTCTTTTTTTTTTTTTTTTTAAGATTTCATCCATTTATTTATTTGAGAGAGAGCGAGAGAGCGAGCATACGGGTACACATGAGTTGTGGGAGGAGCAAAGGGAGAGGGAGAAGCAGACTCCCCACTAAGCAGGGAGCCCAATGTGAGGCTCAATCCCAGGACCTTGAGATCATTATCTGAGCCAAAGGCAGATACTTAACCTACTGAGACACTCAGGTGTCTCCAAAATGGGCATTCCTGATTGGCAGGTAGCTCTCCTCTCTTTCAAGCAGTAATTAGGAACCCAGGCTCCTTGATGGCTCAGGCATCACCATGGACTCAAAGGCCCATGCTGAATCCTCTGTATCTGTCTGTTGTGTAGAAAAAAAGACAGAGAAGAAGGAACACCTGCTTTCAACTACTTGTCCCTGGAGATAAAACACATCACTATCACTCACATTCCTGTGGTGAGAAACTGTCACATGGTCCCACTAGATACAAGAAAGATATGAAATGTAGTTCCTGGTTTGCCAGCAACAACTCCACACTAGGAAAAAGGAGTTCAGACTTTTGGGGAACAGGTAGCCATCTCTTCCTCACCATAGAACAAAGAGAACACAGATTTCTAACATCTTGCATCCTCTCCTTTTGCCAGCATTTATATGCAATACACACATCAAAGGTTTTTATAGCTAGAAATGCTACCAATAAAACCGCGTTGCTTGGAAAGCCACTGCCATTTATCCTTAAATCATATGAAAATAGTCTAGCATGGTTCTAAATCAGAGATCAGAAGCTTATGGGAGGGCATCATTAAAAAAAAAAGACTTTGAAGTCAAGTCAGTCTGGGTTTTAAACTTTGCTCCAGCCCAAACAATAACGGGCCTTGCACAATTTATTTAACCCTTCAAAACCTCAATGTCTTGGGCAATAGCACAAGCTCAATAATAAGATCCTGAAAGGAGTCTGTGAAGACTCAGCAAGATGTTACAGCAAGTTCTTGGCCTATAAAAGGCACTTGTAAAATAGTGCCCTCACAGCATCTACAGAAGCTGAGCTCATACATTCCCTATGGCCAGGTTTTATACCCAATGCATATCCATATTTACCCAAAGTTAAGTACCAGAATGATCCAGGAAACACTATTCATAATAGCTAAAATGCAAAAATGTTACAAATACCCACTAAGAATAGAATGGACAAATAGAAGGTAGCATATCTTACATGCAATACTACACGGCCATGAAAATGAACAAACCACAGCGACACACACCCATATGGGTGAATCTCACAAATATTGAGCAAAAGATACAAGAGAATACCTACTGTGCGATTCCATTTATATGAAGTTCAAAACAGACAAATTTCATCTATCCCATTAGAAGTCAGAATGATGGCTACCCTTGGAAGAAGCTATGGAATGGGAACAGAGGTAAGAATGGCTTCTAGGAGGCAGGTGACTTTCTCTTTTGGAACGAGGGAGGTGCTGGTTACAGAGCAGATGCCGTTTGTGAGAATTCACTTAGCTGTACCCTTACACTAATAAAAAAAGTTTTTAAAAATAGCCTCCTTCCTCTGAGAGACTTCTAACACACTTAAATATTACTCGTGAGTGCCATCAGCCTTTGGCAGGTGAAAGAAAGAGTTAAAAGGAGCAGGATGGGAGCAATGTGCACGTAAGCGGTGGGGGCGGGCGGAGGGATGGCGAGGATGCAGGATAAGGCTGGAGGGCACCAAGAGCCAGAGATATCTACCACTTGTCTTAAAAATGCCATTTTGTGTTATACGCCCCAAATCCCTGACAATAACAAAAGGGTCCAGGATATTTTTCTACAGTGACACAGGCCTTCTTATTTGGGCTAAGTTTTAGTGCTGCTAAAAATATAAGTCTTCCCTATGGGCAATCAACGACATGTCTTCCAGATTATAATGTGTCTTTCTATTCCATATGTCACCCTGTCATTTCTGTCATTGTGATTCTTCTTTCTTGTGTCATCGTGGGGAGCTATGGTTACATGTATGGGTATGAGGAAGGGGTTGATCCCTACCAACCCCAGTGCTCACAATCTGTACCACATAACCCTGATCACCAGAGGAGGCTTCCAACAACATGATCATGAAAAAGTCTTTCTCTGCTAGTATCATCCCAGATTAGCCTAGCTTCTACAGGGCAACCACATAATAACTCAAGCTTGGACTCACTATACATCCATATATTTAATGAGGTACCCAACTATAACCATAAATAAATGTCATGTGTAGATACCACATAATAACAAAGAGTCACTAAGATGACAACACTGGAAGTCACTGATCAACACCTGTGGTTTTGTTTTATAAGTATTTTATAAATATGTTTATATTTCTATATAAATACGTATATATAAGCATAAAATGTTAGCATCAATAGGAACCTTAACAAATTACCTTTCCATTTAATCTAGGAAGAAAATTGAGGCCAAGAGAGTTGAATAACTTGCTTTAAAACATAAAGGTAGTTGTGGCAGACCAAATACAAAAGTCCAGATTTTCTTTTCCTTATCTAGCATACTTTTTACTGCATATTTTCAAAGGTCTTCTGTTTATCTCTCTAAGTACTGGACACAAAATGAACATGATTCCAGCATTCTACATGTCCCACTTCGATCATAAGCCCCAGGGTCTGATGTCTACATAAATAAGTACCTTGGCTTTTTTCTTTTTTTTGGTATAATTTTATTTTATTTTTTTTCAGTGTTCCAAGATTCATTGTTTATGCACCACACCCAGTGCTCCATGCAATATGTGTCCTCTTTTATGGACACATATGTGGACAATATGTGTCCACGACTGTGGCCATCACTACTATGAACATTGGGGTACAGGTGGCCCTTCTTTTCACTACATCTCTATCTTTGGGGTAAATACCCAATAGTGCAATTGCAGGGCCATAGGGTTGCTCTATTTTTAATTTCCCAAGAAATCTCCACACTGTTTTCTAAAGTGGCTGCACCAACATGCATTCTCACCAACAGTGTAAGAGAGTTCCCCTTTCTCCACATCCTCTCCAATACTTGTTTACCGTCTTGTTAATTTTGGCCATTCTACACCTTGGTGTAAGGTGGAATCTCAATGCAGTTTTGGTTTTAATTTCCCTGATAGCTAATGATGATGAATAGTTTTTCATGTGTCTGATAGCCATTTGTATATCTTCTTTGGAGAAGTGTCTATTCATATCTTCTGCCCATTTTTTGACGTGATTATATGTTTTGTGTGTGTTGAGTTTGAGAAGTTCTTTATAGATCTTGGATATCAGCCCTTTATCTGTAGTGTCATTTGTGAATATCTTCTCCCATTCTGTGGGCTGTCTCTTTGTTTTGTT
The DNA here is from genome assembly GCF_030435805.1 of Mustela lutreola. Classification (NCBI taxonomy): domain Eukaryota; kingdom Metazoa; phylum Chordata; class Mammalia; order Carnivora; family Mustelidae; genus Mustela; species Mustela lutreola. The sequence continues at coordinate 10,777,577 of NC_081308.1, forward strand.
GACTGTTTCCTTTGTTGTGCAGAAGCTTTTGATCTTGGTGAAGTCCCAAAAGTTCATTTTTGCTTTGTTTCCTTTGCCTTTGGAGATGTGTCTTGAAAGAAGTTGCTGTGGCCAATGTCGAAGAGGTTACTGCCTATGTTCTCCTCTAGGATTTTGATAGATTCCTGCCTCATGTTGAGGTCTTTTACCCATTTCGAGTTTATCCTTCATTGTGAAACTGATGAATCATAATTTTAGACAAGAGCTTCTGAGGGCAGATATGGGGAAGAGATTCCTCACATACAGAGGAAGGTCCATCAGAATAATGTCAGACCTGTCCACAGAAACCTGGCAAGCCAGAAAGGGCCGGCAAGACATATTCAGTAAATGAGAAGAACATGCAGCCAAGAATATTTTATCCAGCAAAGTTGACATTCACAATGGGTGGAGAAATAAAGAGCTTCTAAGACAAGCAAGGTTTAAATGAGTATGTGACCACCAAGCTGGCACAAGAAACATTAAGGGGGTTCAATAAAAGAAGAAGGAACCCAAGAATGACATAGAACAGAAATTTACAGAGACAATTTGTAGAAACAAGGACTTCACTGGCAATGTGATGTCAATAAACATATCTTTCAATAATCACTCTCAACATGAATGGCCTAATGTTCCCATAAAATGACACAGGGTTGCAGATTGGATAAAACGACAGGACCCATCCATATGCTGTCTACAAGATACCCATTTGGAACCTAAAGATATATCCAGACTGAAAGTGAAGGGATGGAAAAGCATCTTTCATGCCAACGGGCCTCAATAGAAAGCTGGGTTAGCAATTCTCATATCAGATAAATTAGATTTTAAACTAAAGACTGTAGTCAGAGATAAAGAAGGACACTATATCATTCTTAAATGGTCTGTCCACCAAGAAGATCAAACAATTGTAAATATTTGTGCCGCCAATACAGGAGTAGCCAACTACATAAGCCAACTGTTAATCAAAATAAAGTCATAATAATATGAATACATTAATAGTAGGGGATCTTAACAGACCACTCTCAGTAATAGATCATCCAAGCAGAAAATCATAAAGAAACAAGAGCTTTGAATGACACATTGGACCAGATGGAACCTCATAGATATACACAGAACATTCCACCCTAAAACAACAGAATACATATTCTTCTCAAGTGCACATGGAACTTTCTCCAGAATAGACCACATACGGGGTCACAAATCGGGTCTCAACCAGTACCAAAAGACTGAGATTATTCCCTGCATATTCTTAGACCACAATGCTTTGAAATTAGAACTCAACCACAAGGAAATGTTTGGAAGGAATTCAAACACTTGGAAGCTAAAGACCACCCTGCTTAAGATCAACCAGGAAATCAAAGAAGAATTTAAACAGTTCATAGAAACCAATGAGAATGAAGACACATTGGTCCAAAACCTATGGGATATGGCAAAGGCGGTCCTAAGGGGGAAATACATAGCCATGAAGCCTCACTGAAAAACATTGAAAAATCCAGAATATACTAGCTCTCTTTACACCTTAAAGAACTATAACATCAACAACAAATTAAGTGAACCCCACGCATAAGAAGGGAAATAACCAAGATTAGAGCAGAAATCAATGAGGTAGAAACTAGAGATACAGTAGAACACATCAACAAAACTAGAAGCTGGTTTTTTGAAAGAATCAGTAAGACCAATAAACCACTGGCCAAACTAATCCAAAAGAAAAGAGACAGGACCCAAATTAATAAAATTATAAATGAAAGGGGAGAGATCACGACTAACAGTAAGGAAATAGAAATAATCATCAGAAATTATTATCAACAGTTATATACCAGTAAGTTAAGCAACCTAGAACAAATGGATACATTCCAGGAAACCTATAAACTTCCAAAACTCAATCAGGAAGAAATTGACAACCTGAATAGACCAATATCTTGTAGCGAGATTGAAGCAGTGATCAAAACCTCCCAAAAACAAGAGCCCAGGACCTAGTGGGATTCCCTAGAGAATTCTACCAAACATTCAAAGAAGAAATAATAGCTATTCTCCTGAAGCTGTTTCAAAAAATCGAAACAGAAGGAAAACTTCCAGACTCTTTCTATGAAGCCAGCATTACCCTGATCCCCAAACCAGGCAAAGACTGGACAAAAAGGAGAATTTCAGACCAATATCCCGGATGAATATGGATGCTAAGATTCTCAACAAGATCCTAGCTAATAGGCTCCATCAGTGCATTAAAAAGCCTATCCAAGGAATAGCGCCTGGGTGGCTCAGTGGGTTAAGCCCTTGCCTTTGGCTCAGGTCACGATCCCAGGGTCCTGGGATCGAGCCCCGCATCGGGCTCTCTGCTCAGCAGGGAGCCTGCGTCCCCCCTCTCTCTCTGCCTGCCTCTCTGCCTACTTGTGATCTGTCTGTCAAATAAATAAATAAAATCTTAAAAAACAATTATCCACCATGACCAGGTAGGATTTATCCCTGGGATGCAAGGGTGGTTCAACATTCGCAAATCAATCAGTGTGACAGAGCTAATCAATAAGAGAAGAGAGAAGAATCACATGGTCCCCTCAATTGATGCAGAAAAAGCATTTGACAAGATACAGCATCCATTCCTGATTAAAACGCTTCAAAGTATAGGGACAGAGGGAACATTCCTCAATTTCATAAAATCTATGAAAAACCCACAGCAAATATTCTCAATGGGGAAAAGCTGACAGCCTTCCCTTTGAGATCAGGAATACGACAAGGATGCCTTGTTCTCTTGTTCAACATAGTACTAGAAGACCTAGCAACAGCAATCAGAGAACAAAGAGAAATAAAAGGTATTCAAATTGGCAAAGAAGAAGTCAAACTCTCTCTCCACAGATGACATGATACTTTATATGGAAAACCCAAAAGACTCCACCCTCAAACTACTAGAACTCATACAGCAATTCATTAATGGGGCAGGATACAAAATATGTACAGAAATCAGTTGCTTTCTTATACACTAACAGTGAAAATACAGAAAGGGAAATTAGAGAATAGATTCCATTTACTATAGCACCAAGAACTGTAAGATACCTGGGAATAAACTTAACCAAAGAGGTAAAGGATCTGTACTCTAGGACACTCATGAAAGAAATTAAAGAAGACACAAAAAGATGGAAGAGAATTCCACACTCATGGATCAGAAGAATAAACATTATTAAAATGTCTATGCTGCACACAGCAATCTATACTTTCAATGCCATCCTGATTAAAAATTCCACGAGCATTTTTCAAAGAGCTGGAGCAAACAATTCTAAAATGTGTATGGAACCAGAAGAGACCCCAAATTGCTAAGGATGTGTTGAAAATGAAAAACAAAACTGGGAGCATCACGTTGCCTGATTTCAAGCTTTACTACAAAACTGTAATCACCAAGACAGCATGGTACTGTCATAAACACACACAGACCAGTGGAACAGAGTACAGAGCCCAGATATGGACCCTCAACTCTATGGTCAACTAATCTTCAACAAAGCAGGAAAAGATATACAGTAGAAAAAAGACAGTCACTTCAATAAACGGTGCTGGGAAAATTGGACAGCTATGTGTAAAAGAATGAAATCCGACCATTCTCTTAACCATATACAAAGATAAACTCAAAAAGTATCTTGGCTTTTGCCTAAAACACACGTATAAAGATAATGTTGTTAGGAAGTTTCTGAAGGAAGCCATATATTAATTTTTTATTCCCTCAATTGTTGAGTTTTCCTTTTTACCCTTTAAAAAACATTTTAAAACTTAAAGATACAAAAGGAGTATAAAGAATCCCCATTTTGGGGTACCTAGGTGGCTCAATCATTAAGTATATGCTTTTGGCTCAGGTCATGGTCCCAGGGTCCTGGGATCGAGGCCTGTATCAGGATCCCTGCTTGGCAGGAAGCCTGCTTCTCCCTCTCTCACTCCTCCTGCTTGAGTTCCCTCTCTCCCTGTGCCTCTTTCAAATAAATAGATAAACTCTTTTTATTTTATTTTTTTAATAATATTTTTAAAAATATTTTATTTATTTATTTGACAGAGAGATCACAAGTAGGCAGAAAAGCAAGGCAGAGAGAGAGGAGGAAACGGGCTCCCCACGGAGCAGAGAGCCTGATGTGGGCCTCAATTCCAGGACCCTGGGATCATGACCTGAGCCGAAGGCAGAGGCTTTAACCCACTGAGCCACCCAGGTGCCCCGATAAACTCCTTTTTAAAAAGGGAACCCCCATATAACTTTACCCAGACTGATACATTTTTAATATTTGCTACATTTGCTTTAATATTTGCTACACTTTCTTCTGTACTCTACCTTCCTCCTTTTCCACTCCCTTCATCTTCTTCCTCCTTCTCTCTCTCACAAACATTATTATTACTATTATTATCATCATCATCATCTATGCTCTGAGAGAGAATATCATTATTAGTATTTTTTCTGAGGAGATTACATAACTGTGCCACTTTATCGCAGAACACTTCAGTGTGTATTTCCAAAGGGCAAGGATATTTTCTTACATAACCACAATATAATTATCAAATTCAAGACAATACTATTATCTATTCCAAAGTACACTTTCCAATTTTTTCAATTGTCCCAGCGATGTGTCTTAGAGCATTTCCACCACACAGTCTAAGATCCAATCTAATATGACATATTACATTTGATTTTCATGCTTCTTTGCTATCCTCCAATCTGGAACAGTTCTTTGGTCTTTCTCTTCTTTCACAATATTGACATTTTCTTAAAATGCAGTCTTTTTTGGTAATAGAATGTCCTTTAATTGAGGTTGTATCTGTTAGTTTTTGCTATATAATAAACCAGCCCCAAACTTAGCAGCTTAAAACAAAAATTTATTACAACAAATATTTATCATTTCTCTCAATTCGGTGGGTCAGCTCAATGATTCTTCTGGTTTGGGCGAGCCTGACTGGGGCTGGATGATCTAGGATGAGCTCTCGCACGTGTCTAGCAATTGGGTGAGTATGAGCTAGGGTCATAAGGATGACCTAGCTCACACCAGCTCAGAGTGAGTGTGGGATGACATTCTCTCGGATCATGGATAGAAAAAAGGAGAATAATTTGTGGCCATTTCTATAATCTACCATACCTGCTAAACAGAGGGGATGAATTTTTTTTTTTTTTTTAAGGAAGAATATGCTATGAATGGAAGAAATGAGCAGAAAAGAAAAAAGCCCCCAAAACAGTGAGGTACAAATCCTTAAAATTTAAATCCTTGAAGAATCTGAAATCAAGGAGCCAAATCACTGAGGGGAAAAGGGCTTATAACACAAGCTGCCCTTTTTCAGTTGGTCCAAGGGGCCAAATTTAAGAGCCTGCACTTCTCACTCTCTGACAGAAAATTCTGTGCAGACGAGTATGTCCCCATGGTGAGATGAACAAGAGAGAGCGGAGAAAGGGACACTGGCGGTCTTCCTCCCTGCTGGGGCAGGGCCGGAGGCCTACGACTGTGATAAAGAAGGGAGCCTACATCCACTGTACAGCCAGTACCGGCAGCTCCTTCCTCAGTGCTGGGGGCTGCTAGGCAGCAAAGGAGGCCCTGGAATACCCACATTTACCATTGCGTTTCAGGAAAAGATGGAAATCTGGACTGAAATGTGAAATTTCCAGACTCTCTAAACATTGCTTCAAGTATTTTTAAGAGCACATTCATATGCTAAATTAGGCCCAAGGACCATGAATTTGAAAACTCAATTATCTAACCTACAATCAAAAAAAAAAAAAAAATCAAACAACAAAAACAGAAACGGTTTAAATTTTGGATCAATGAAATACTTACCCAATCCCCTTAGACACAGTCTCTCAACCTGTGACTGTGTAAAATGTGCCTCTGTTTATGCTCAATAACTACAAGACTTAGCATCACATACACAGCATGGGTACACTTTAAGCTCAGTAACTATCATCTGCCGCATGATATATTATGTATAGTATAGATGACTGAACTTTGTAATAGTGCCATATGCAGACATTCAAGAGGTAATGGAAAACTGACAAAGAACAAGACCGTGACACAATTTCTGAAATCCAAAGCCCGAATTTATTTCCTACTTAAGGAAGACAGAGCTTTGCTGGTCAGGCAGTCTCTCTGAGCAAAACAAACTGCTGATTTAAGGGACAGGTTTTTTTTGAGGTTACACCGTCAAAAATATAGGAGTAGGCAGTCTTGGGTACATGTTCAAAGTCAGAGGCTTCCCGTTAAATGACTGTCAAAGTGTGAGACTTGGCTGGTTGCACAAAAGTTTTGTGGTTGGTTTTCAGATAAGACAGCTAAGACAGCTTTAATTCTTGTTTTGGGTTTGATTGCTATTGTGGCTAGAGCATGGGCTATCTTTCCTTCAGAGTGATGGCTTCTGTGATTTATTGGAATTAACTGTGTAGAACTAATGTGGGGCACTGCAAAGGTTACACCGTCATGGCCTTATTAGGCATAGATAATATGTACCAATGGGCTATGAGCTTATTACCACAAGGGGTGTGGCTCCTCTGTGACGTCATGGCTCTCCAAGTAGAAAATCAGGGCCACTTCTCATCTCGACCTAAGAAGTGCTCTATTAATGTAGACAGGTGGATCTTGATTCTCTGAAATGTGATGTTCCTAATTTCATGAACTACAAAAACCATTAAGTCCAAAAAATGGTATTTTATTGAAAGCAGAGTCTTTCTGATGTCCCAATACTGAGACAAAGGAGTGAATAAGAGAAAGCATGGGATACTAAAGAGGAACAGAGCTGGGGGCGGGGGGCGGGTAAACAAAGAAACCAAGGTAAAGGTAGGCTTGTGTCTCATTACAACTAAATTTGGAAGCAGAGAATAGATTAACATTCAGGCAGCTGGATAGTGTTCAGTTTTTATATACTCCCATCAAAGAGTTCCTAACTCCCATGATGACTTTTTTCCTTTCTAATAGCACGTCTCTAGCTTTGAATAAAAGAGGATGTGGTATATCCCTTTATAAATATGAAGCCCAAGTTAGATCTTATATGAGATTCCCCTCTCCTAGCTTGTCATGTAAAGAGCGTCACAGGGAGTGTCAGAGAATTGGAAGGTCTCCAAAAAGGGCCATAGGGAATATGAGGAGACAAGAACCTTGCTGGAGGTTCAGTGCCAAATGACAATGCCATGTACTTCAATCAGTCTTACACCTATCTCACCCTTGCAGAGGGAAATCTCTCCCTGCTCCACAAAACCGATGGGACGCAAGGAGTGGCTTTAAAGTGACATAACAAGAGAACGTGTTGTTTTCCATAACTGCTCATTCATCCATCCATTCCACAAACATAGAGCATTTACTAAAGGCACAGGCTTCATAGCAAAATAAAATTCATCTCTGAGCTCAAAGCACCACAATCTCAAAAGAAAAAGAAAGACATAGACACACTGACATATGAGGTGAGTACAGAGGTAGGATCATTGCCGGAAGGAGGGAGGTATTGAAATAAGTAACACTTCCTTTGGGTTTTGCGAATTCACCAAGGTGGTATTTGCATTGAATCTAGAAGGAAGAGAAATGGCTTTCCAGGAATTTATTAAACATTCACTTTGCATGAACCATAGGATAAAGGTTCACAGTGGGAAATGGAAATTTAAAATTTAGTCTTGGATTTGTCAATAGATTCTTAGTTCTAGCACCAAAAGCACAAGCAACAAAAGAAAAAATAGTCATTGGACTTCGTCAAAATTAAAAACTTTTGTGCATGAGAGGACACTATCATAAGAGTGAAAAGAAAACTTGCACAATGGGAGAAAATACTTGCAAATCATATATCTGATAAGAGTCCCATATCTAGAATGTAAAGAGAACTCTTAGAACACAATACAAAAAGACAATCCTAAGGGCAAATGAGCAAAAGGCTTGAACAGACATTTCTCCAAAAAGATACACAAATGGCCCTTAAACACATGAAAGGTGCTCAACATCAATAGGCATTAAGGAAATGTAAGTCAAAACCACAATGAGTTACCACTTCACATGCACCAGGATGCTATAATTAAAACTCAGAAAACCATAAGAGCTGGCAAGGATGTAAAGATAGTGGAACCCTCATACATTGTGATAGGAATGTAAAATGGTACAAATCCTGTGCAAAACAGTGTGGCAGCTCCTCAAAGAGTTAAACATAGAGTTACTATGTGACCCCACAATTCCATTCCTACATATATACCCAAAAGAACAGAAAGCAGGTATTCCAATAAAAACTTGTGCACAAATATTTATAACAGCACTATTCACAATCACTAAGAGCTAGAAGCAACTGAAATGTTCATTCACTGATAAATGGATAAATAAAATGTGTATATCATACAATAGCATATTAGTGAATAGCCACAAAATATATACCCTAAAAGAGGTAATCTTAGAAGGTTTTTTTTAAAGAGTAACACTGCAATTTAGTATTTGTGAAAAATCTGGTTAGTTGTAAATAAATTAAGGGGGAATGGTGACAGGGAGGTCAGTTGCAAACGATTCCAGAGACAGTGAGGGTTTGAACTAAGGCATGGCAGAAAGGCTGGAGAAAAGAGGCTGGCATGAGATACGCTGTTGGCAGAGACTGGACAGTAATTCATGACTGGGTATAACAGTGAGCTGTTATAAGGAACTGGGGATACAGTGCTGGGAGGAGAGGGCAGAATGATTAACACTCAGTGATATATCAAGAACAGCTCTGAGGGGAATCCTAAACCTTAAGCATCTGCACATCAGGGGAAGGTGTGCAGATGACGGATTAGCAGCATGACTGAGATCTAGGCCCAGACTGAGCTTTCAGAGGGCTAGGAAACAACTGTCTCTTCTGACCAGGCTCAAGGAAAGTGGGTCCATTCTGAGCCCATGCATCTCATCAGTTTCCAGATCAGTGATCATGGGTTTTACAGAATGAACAGCAACAATCTCAGAAGCTCTAATTGGTTTATTGACTCTGGTATTGATGTTTTCTGACATGAAGGACCTTGCATCGAATCACTGTTTTTTCCTGAATGAGCCCGAGAACTTAACTAACATTTTTCACAGAAGAAATGGGGAGACTGGAGAAGTTGCTGGTTTGCTTTTGTTGGCTATCGGGCACCCCTGGAGTAGTCGGGCACTCTGCAAATGCTACTGTAAGGAACCCTTATTGTAGCTGGAAGAACAGTGTCAAAAAGGCACTACTTTCTGGATATATGAAGAAAATGAAGTAGGGTAGGGAGAATGAGCAAGGAGGTCAGTTGGGGTCATTCAAGAGATGGAGAGTGCGTGAAACGGGAGAATGTCAGCAGGACGGGTGGAAAGAAAAAAAAAAACTGGTCATAAGGGTTTTCTGAGGTAGAACAGATGGGATTTAGTGAATGGATACAGAGTGGTGAGAAAGATTACGAAAGGCTGGGGAACAGTGGAGGGTGGAAGGTAGATACTGGATACATGGGGAATAGAATGAAACAAGTCTCAGGTAGGTACAATCCTTGCTGGAGAGGATGAGCACGTCTCTATTTAGAGAGTTAACGTTCTCTAAAGAGAGTGAATGAGGGGGCACTATGAATGTGTGAAAGGTGTAGATGTGATGGTTAAACCTCGGTGGGGATGAATAAGGAGGTCTTGATGGGGGTTAGCTGAGTCATGACATGGGGAAAGGTCCATTTTGGACAGAACCATCTCCATGTATAGAGGAGAGTGTGTTGACCACACATGTCTACCAGGGATTATCAGGGATGCCCTCTTGGCCCAAACACGAGTCTGCATTTCTGATACCAGTACTGGAATCAGGGGCACCTGGATGGCTCAATAGGTTAAGCATCTAACTCTTGGTTTTGTCTTAGGTTGCGATCTCAGGGTTATGGGATCAAGCCCTGCCTGGGCTCTGCACTCAGTGGGGAGTCTGCTTGAGGATTCTCTCTCTGCTCCTCCCCCCTCTCTCTATCAGATAAATTAAGTAAGTAAGTGTTGGAATCATGCTTCTTTCCCTAGCCCGCAATGTTACTATGGTTGAAAGCCCCATTAGGACAGTGGTCCTCAGGCTTTTCTTATTTTCTTTACAGTAGCATTTGCAGAGTGCACACCTACTACAGGACTGCCTGATGGTGGTCAACAAAAGCAAACTGGCAGCTCCTCTAGCCTCCCCAGTTCTTCTGTGAAAACTGCCAGTTAAGTCCTCTGCCTAACCCAGGAAAAAGCAATGATTCTATGCAAGGTCCTTCACTTCAGAAAACATCAATACCAGAGTCAATAAACCCTTACAAGATCAAATATTTCTGTGGTTCACAACTACTGAAATAGCAGTCAATTTGTCTCCTTGTAGCAGGCTTGCTTCCTTTCAATTCATTCTTCAAACTGTAGCCAATGAACCATGATATTTTGATATTTCTGGTGTTATTGCAGTGTCTAGCACTGTGTTTAGCAAGTAATGAGAGTTAAATAAATACTTGAGGATTGAAAAAAATGAATTTTGATCTTTCACTTATTTTAATCTTTTAATGGCTCCTCAGGATAAAGTCCAAAATTGAATATGGTTTGCAGGGCAGTGAGCCATCTAGAACTGACCTAGCTTTCTGGCATCTAAATGTTTAACGACTCTTTTGTATTTCAGAGAGTGGTCTAAACCAAGCTTGGAAAGGCAGACTGCTGGCAGTTTCCTATAAACTACATTAGATGCCTCACTCCTTGATTTTCAAAGTCCAATGCCTCCACCCTATCACCCGATTCCACTCCTAGGTATCTACTCAACATAGATACTCCTCCACCAAAGCCATGCACAAGGATGTTCATAGCAGTGCTGTATACAACAGTTCCAAGAGGGAAACACCCAGATCACTCACAAGAACAGGAATCAATGTGGTATTCTCTTAAAAGGCAATACCACACAGGCATGAGACAAAAGTAACTACAGTTAGATGTAACAACATGAATGAATCTCACAAACATAACACTGGGGAGGAAAGCCAGATACAGAAGAGCATGTACTACATTAGTTCAAGTATAGAAAGCCTAAAAAGTGTCAAAATTAAACTATGATGTTACAAGTTAGGACAGGCTTACACTTGCAGAGGAGAAGGGCAGGTTCCTCTCTAGAATCCGACACAGGAAGGCTTCTGAGAGGCAGGTAACAATATTTATTGATGTGAGTTACAGTCACATGGGTGTTTGCTTTGTACAAACGTATTCATCCGCACACTTAGGATTTATGCACTTTTTCTGTCAAACAACAATAGCTGACACTAAAAAAATTCTCTGCCTTCATACTCTGGATCTATTTTGGCCTACAAGTTCTTGCTCTTCCAACTTTCAATATCACTTTCTCCAGAACCACTTTCCTGAATTCCTAGACTATTTTAGTTCATCTTGCTGTGTACTCAAAGTCCCCTGTTGTTCACCGACCTAAACAACTCTCCACATTTAATTACAACTACTTGTTGGATCAAGTTTTGCAAATTGGCTTTATATATCTTTTCAGGCACATTGTGAGAGTGCACGGATTTTAATAGAGGGCATGAGAAGGGAGTTAGATTTAAGAATACTCTCCCAAGAGTAGAATATCAGCCCCAATACAGTACAAAAGATACAAGGGTGAACTAATCATCTATTACTTTGTAACAAATGATCAAAAACTTGGCAGCTTAAAATAACACATACTTACTCTCTCACAGTTTCTGTGCATCACAACCCTGGGTACAGATTAGCTGGGTCCTCTACCTCCAGGTCTCACAAAGGTACAACCAAGGTGACACCAGGGCTTCTTTCCTTTTGGGAATCTTGAGGTCCTCTCCCAAGCTCACATGGTTGTTGGCTGAATTTAGTTCCTTACCACTGTAGAACTCAGATCCCCTCTTTCTTGTTGACTGTCAGTTGACGGCCACTCTACTCCTAGATTCAACCCATCTTGTCATATGCAGACCATCTAGCAGGTCTCTCAACATGGCAGCTCCTTCAAAGCCAGAAAGGGAGGGTATCTTGCTCTAGTAGGCTAAAATGGACTCATATAATACTAAAGAATCATGAAAATGAAATCCTATTACCTTTGCCATATAATATAACCTAATGAAGGGAGTGACATCTTATCACCTTTGTCCTATTATGTTGGCTATAAGCAAGTCTCAGGCTCTGCCCACATTCAAGGAGACAATATTGTACATGGGTATAACTCATTAAGCATTGCCTTAGAAGTCTGCCTTGTACAAACAGGTAATATTTAGAGAATGAGGGAGATCCTACGAGCACCCCTCAAATCCCACATTATAGATGTGGGAATCAGCCTCCAAGATGGCACCCTATGATCATACCCTTCTGTAATCCCCTCCTACACTGAGAATTGGTCTATGTGACCAATAGAAATTGGCAGAAGTGATGACATGTGACTTCTGAGATTGTATCAAAAAAGACCATTCAGTTTCAACTTCTGTCACTTGTTCTCAGAGAAGCTGGCCACCATGCCATAAGGACACCGAAATAGCCCTATGGAGAAGCCCACATGGCAAAGAATTAAGACCTGCCAATAAGGTTATGGGATTCAAAAAAAGAATACCAATTAAAATTGGATTTCTGATAAACAATAATAGTAAAAGTATGTCCCGAACACTGCAGATTTATATTACAAAATTCTTTGTTGTTTATATGAAATGCAAATTTAACTAGGTACCCTGGGGTGTTTATTGTCTGCTTGTTTTCCAAAATCTGCTGGCCCTCCCTGCCAGCAGCCCTGTGAAACAGATTCCCCAGTACAGCTTCGATCAAAACGTCCTATGAATGCAGCCACAGCTGACATCTAGACTGCAACCTTGGGAGAGACCCTGAACCAGAACCTGCAGGCTCAGTTGCTCCTGTATTCTTGACCCACAGAAACTGAGACCATATATGTTTGTTATTTAAAGCCACAAGGAGGAAGGAGCAAGATGGTGGAGGAGTAGCTGACTGAGATATCAGATCCCAGGAGTTCAGCTAGATAGTTATCAAACCATTCTGAACACTACAGACTCAACAGGAGATAGAAAAGAAGAAGAGCAGAAATTATAGGAACAGAAAATTGACCACTTTCCGGAAGGTAGGACATGCGGAGAAGTGAATTAATCGGAAGCAATGGGAAGAGAGACCACGGGGGAGGGGTCTCAGGTCATGGCCCCAGGGTCCTGGGATCGAGCCCCGCATCAGGCTCCCTGCTCAGTGGGGAGCCTGCTTCCTCCTCCTCTCTCTCTCTCTGCCTGCCTCTCTGCCTACTTGTAATCTGTCTGTCAAACAAATAAATAAAATTAAAAAAAAAAAAAAAAAAGACAGACCATGGCGGGGAGGGGCCAGTTCGCTGCAAGTGGTAGAGCAGTGGAGCACAAAATAGGAAATTTTAGAAGTCTGCTCCACTGAGGGATGTTGCTCCAGAGGCTAAGTGGGGGTGAAGACTTCACGGGGCACAGTGTGGTCTCAGGACCCACAGGGTTACAAACAGACTAGGGGTGTCTGAGTGTGGCAAAGCCCCCAGGTATCATAGCAGGGAAGCAGACTACAGAGATGGAGCTAAGGAGTGAGCTACCAGCTCGGGGTTACCTTAAACCAAGATCCAAGGCACAGTGGGGCCACTGCTCTTCAAGAAGGGACTCCACAAGTGGCGGATCTGGGGAAACTCACCTTCCTCCTCTGAGAGGAGCAGTGCACCAGGAATCTGCTGGGTTTGGAGACTCCAAACAAGATCATGTGCCAGAGACAGAAATACTCAGTCACAGGCTGGGTGAGCACAGAGTGTGACTGGAGAATAGGGAGATGGGAGGGATTGACAGCTTTTCTGAGGGCACTCTTAGGAGTGGGGCCCCGAGCACTTGGCTACTAAAGGCCAGAGAGTGGGAGGCTGCCATTTCCATTCCTGTCCTCCAGAGCCCTACAGAAAGCATTTAGGGAACAAAAGCTCTGAGAGCGAACCCGAGCAGATGACTCAGCCTGGCCCCTGGCAAGGGCGGTGCAATTCTGCCTGGGGCAAAGACATTTGAGAATCATGGCAACAGCCCCCCCCCACCCCCCAAAGATCAGCAAGCACATCCTGCCAAGGCCAACTTCACCAATAAACGAGAACTGCAGAACTCCAGAGCTAGAGGAAAACAACACATGGAATTCATGGCTTTTTTCCCCATGATCCCTTAGTTTTTCAAAGTTAAATTTTTTTTAATTTTATTTTTTTCTTATTGCATTTTTAAAATTTTTCCTCTTTCCCATTTTAATGCTTTTTAACTATTTTATCTTACCAACACCTTTTAAAAAATCTTTTTAAATTTTCATTGTTATAGTCATATTTTATTCCTTTATTGTATTTAACCTTATTTCTTGTATACATATGGGTATTTTTTTCCTTAAAATTTTGGGATAAAATTTCTTCTAATAGGATCAAAATATACCTTAAATCTATACCTAAATATACCCTAAATCATGGCTTTGTTCTAGTCATCAGCCTGATCACATTCTTCCTCTTTTTTTCTTTTCTTTTTTCAACCAACTTCTTATCATATCAATTCCTTTTCTAGAATCTATTTTAATTTTCATCTTTACAGTCATATTGCATCCCTTCATTGTGTTTACCCTTATTTTTTTGTACATGTAAGTTTTTCTTTCTTTAAAGTCTTGGGAGGTACTTTCTTCTAACAGACTAAAATACACACAAAATCAAGTGTGTGGCTTTGTGCTATTCTCCAGTCTTATACACACACACACACACACACACACACACACATTCCCCGCCCCCCATACTTCTCCCTCCAGTTTTGGATCTCTTCTGATTTGGTAAGTGTATATTTTTCTGGTGTTGTTGCTACCCTTTTACTATTTTGTTCTCTCTTTCACATATTCTTATCTGTATAAAATGACAAGGTGGAAAAACTCACCATAAAAAAAGAGAAGAGGCAGTACCAATAGCTAGGGACCTAATCAATATGGACATTAGTAATATGTCAAAACTAGAGTTCAGAATGATGATTCTCAAGGTGCTAGGTGGGCTCGAAAAAAGCATGGAAAATATTAGATAGTCCTTTTCTGGAGAAATGAAATCCCTTTCTGGAGAAATAAAAGAAATAAAATCTAACCAAGTTGAAACCAAAACATCTATTAATGAGGTGCAATAAAAAAGGGAGGCTCTTATTGCTAGGATAAATGAGGCAGAAGAGAGAATTAGTGATATAGAAGATCAAATGACAGAGAATAAAGAAGCTGAGTAGAAAAGAGACCAACAACTATTGGGCCATGAGGGGAGAATTCGAGAGGTAAGTGATCCCATAAGATGAAACAATATTAGAATAATTGGGATTCCAGAAGAAGAAAGGGGGGGGGGAGCTGAAGTATATTGGAACAAATTATAACACAGAATTTCCCTAATTTGGCAAAGGAACAAGCATCAAAATCCAGGAGGCACAGAGAAACCCTCTCAAAATCAATAAAAATATGTCCACATCCTATCATCTAACAGTAAAATTAAAAATCTCAGTGACAAAGCGAAAATCCTGAAAACAGCTTGGGGAAAGAGGTCTATAACATACAATGGCAGAAATATTAGATTGGCAACAGACTGGCAGGCCAGAAAGGACTGGCATGATATATTCAGAGTGCTAAATGAAAAAAATATGATCCAAGAATACTATACCCAGCTAGGCTGTCATTTGAAAATAGAAGGAGAGATTGAAAAAGCTTCCAGGACAAACAAAAACTAAAAGAATTTGCAAACACCAAACCAGCCCTACAGGAAATATTGAAAGGAGTCATCGAAGCAAAGAGAAAGGCTAAAAGTAACAGACCAGAAAGGAATAGAGACAATATTCAGTAACAGTCACCTTACAGACAATACAACGGCACTTAACTTATATCTTTCAATAGTTACCCTGAATGTAAATGGGCTAAATGCCCCAATCAAAAGACACAGGGTATCAGAATGGATTAAAAAAAACCACGACCCACTGATATGCTGTCTACAAGAAAATCATTTTAAACCTAAAGACACCTCCAGATTTAAAGTGAGGGGGTAGAAAGCAATTTACCATGCTAATGGACACCAAAAGAAAGCTGAGGTGGCAATCCTTATGTCAGATAAATGAGATTTTAAGCCAAAGACTATAATAAGAGATGAGGAAGGACACTGCCATACTTAAAGGGTCTGTCCAACAAGAAGATCTAACAATTTTAATTATCTATGCCCCTAACATGGGAGCAATCAATTATATAAACAAATTAATATCAAAATCAAAGAAACACATCAACAGTAATACAATAATTGTAGGGGACTTTAACTCCCCCCCTTACAGAAAAGGACAGATCATCTAAGGAAAAGATAAATAAGGAAATAAAGGCTTTAAATGACACACGGGACCAGATGGACATCACAGATATATTCAGAACATTTTTTTCCAAAGCAGCAGAATACACATTCTTCTCTAGTGCACATGGAACATTCTCCAGAATAGATCACATCCTGGGTCACAAATCAGGTCTCAACCAGTACCAAAAGAGAGGGATGATTCCCTGAATATTTTCAGACCACAATGTTTTGAAACTAGAACTCAGTCACGAGAGGAAAGTAGGAAAGAACTCAAATATATAGAAGCTAAAGGGCATCCTTCTAAAGAATGAACGGGTCAACCAGGAAATTAAAGAATTGAAAAAATTCAAGAAAACAAATGAAAATGAAAATACAACTGTTCAAAATCTTTGGGACACAACAAAGGCAGTCCTGAGAGGAAAGTATATAGCAATACAAGCCTTTCTCAAGAAACAAGAAAGGTCTCAAGTACACAACCTAACCCTACACCTAAAGGAGCTGGAGAAAGAACAGAAAAGAAAGCCTAAACCCAGCAGGAGAAGAGAAATAATCATGATCAGAGCAGAAATTAATGAAATAGAAACCAAAAGAACAGTAGAACAAACCAATGAAACTAGGAGCTGGTTCTTTGAAAGAATTAAGAAGATTGATAAACCCCTGGCCAGACTTATCAAAAAGAAAAGAGAAAGGAGCCAAATTAATAAAATAATGAATGAAAAGGAGAGACCACAACCAACATCAAGAAATAAAAATAATTATAAGGAATCTTATGAGCAACCATACGCCAGAAAATTTGACAATCTGGAAGAAATGGATGCATTCCTAGAGATGTATAACCTACACAAACTGAACCAGGAAGAAACAGAAAACGTGAACAGACCCATAACCAGTAAAGGAGATTGAAGCAGTCATCAAAAATCGCCCAATAAACAAGAACCCAGGGCGAGACGGCTTCCCATGTGAATTCTACCAAACATTTAAAGAAGAATCAATACCTATTCTCCTGAAACTGTTCCAAAAAATAGAAATGAAAGGAAAACTTCCAAACGTATTTTATGAGGCCAGAATTACCTTGATCCCAAAACCAGATAAAGACCCCACCAAAAAGGAGAATTACAGACCAA
Source organism: Mustela lutreola (assembly GCF_030435805.1). Classification (NCBI taxonomy): domain Eukaryota; kingdom Metazoa; phylum Chordata; class Mammalia; order Carnivora; family Mustelidae; genus Mustela; species Mustela lutreola. The sequence continues at coordinate 10,794,964 of NC_081308.1, forward strand.
TATCCTTGATGAACATGGATGCAAAAATTCTTCACCAAATTACTAGCCAATAGGATCCAACAGTACATTAAAAGGATTATTCACCACAACCAAGTGGGATTCATTCCTGGGCTGCAAGGTTGATTCAACATCTGCAAATCAATGTAATATAATACATTAATAAAAGAAAGAACAAGAATCATATGATACTCTCAATAGATGCTGAAAAAGCAATTGGCAAAGTACAGCATCCTTTCTTGATCAAAACTCTTCACAGTGGGTACATACCTCAGTATCATCAAAGCCATCTATGAAAACCTACAGCAAATACCATTCTCAAAGGTGAAAAGCTGAGAGCTTTTCCCCTAAGGTCAGGAACATGGAAGGGATGTCCACTATCACTGCTGCTATTCAACATAGTGCTAGAAGTTCTAGCATCAGGAATCAGACAACAAAAAGAAATAAAAGACATCTGAATCAGCAAAGAAGTCAAACTCTCACTCTTTGCAGATGATATGATACTTTATGTGGAAAACCCAAAAGACTCCACTCCCAAACTACTAGAACTCATACAGGAATTCATTAAAGTGTCAGGATATAAAATCAATGTACAGAAATCACTTGCATTTCTATACACCAACAGCAAGACAGAAGAAAAGAGAAATTAAGGAGTCAATGCCATTCACAATTACACCCAAAACCACAAGATACTTAGGAATAAATCTGACCAAAGAAGTGAAGAATCCATACTTAGAAAACTATAAGGTACTCATGAGAAAAATTGAGGAAGACACAAAGAAATGGAAAAATGTTCCATGCTCATGGATTAGAAGAAAAAATATTGTGAAAATGTCTATGCTACCTAAAGCAATCTACATATTTAATGCAATCCCTATCAAAACCCCATCCATTTTTTCCAAAGAAATGGAACAAATAATCCTAATATTTATATGGAACCAGAAAAGACCTCAAATAGCAGAGGAATATTCTAAAAAAAAGCCAAAGTTGGTGGCATCACAATTACAGACTTCAAGCTCTATTACAAAGCTGTCATCATCAACACAGTATGGTACCAGCACAAAAAGAGACACATAGATCCAAGGAACAGAATAGAGAGTCGAGAAATAGACCCTCTACTCTATGGTCAACTTATCTTTGACAAAGCAGGAAAGAATATCCAATGGAAAAAAGGCAGTCTTTTCAATAAATGGTGTTGGGAAAATTGGACAACCACTTGAAGAAGAATGGACCATTTCCTTACACCACACACAAAAATAGACTCAAAATGGATTAAAGACCTCAATGTGAGATAGGAATCCATCAAAATCTTTGAGGAGAAAATAGGCAGCAACCTCTTCAACCTCAGTTACAGCAACTTCTTCCTAGAAACCTCACCAAAGGCAAGGGAAGCAAGGGTAAAAATGAACTATTGGGACTTCATCAAGATTAAAAGCTTTTGCACGGCAAAGGAAACAGTCAACAAAACCAAAAGACAACTGACAGAATGGGAGAGGATATTTGCAAATGACATAGCAGATAAAGGGCTAGTATCCAAAATCTAAAAAGAACTTATCAAACTCAACACCCTAAGAACAAATAATCCAGTCAAGAAAAGGACAGAAAACATGAACAGACATTTCTGCAAAGAAGACATCCGAATGGCCAACAGACACATGAAAAAGTGCTCCACATCACTCGGCATCAGGGAAATACAAATCAAAACCACAGTGAGATATCACCTCACACCAGTCAGAATGGCTAAAATTAACAAGTCAGGAAATGACAGATGTTGGCAAGGATGAGGAGAAAGGGGAGCCCCCCTACACTATTGATGGGAATGCAAGCTGGTGCAGCCACTCTAGAAAACAGTATGGTGGTTCCTCAAAAAGTTGAAAATAGAGCTACCCTATGACCCAGTAATCACACTACGGGGTATTTACCCTAACGATACAAATGTAGTGATCCAAAGGGGCATGTGAACCCGAATGTTTATTGCAGCAAAGTCCACAATAGCCAAACTATGGAAAGAACCTAGATGTCCATCCACAGAGGAATGGATAAAGAAGAAGTGGTATACATACATACAGTGGAATACTATGCAGCCATCAAAAGAAATGAAATCTTGTCATTTGCAATGATGTGGATGGAACTAGAGGCTATCATGTTGAATGAAATAAGTCGATCAGAGAAAGACAATTATATGATCTCACTGATAAGAGGAATTTGAGAAACAAGATAGAGGATCATAGGGGAAGGGAGGGAGAAGTGAAACAAGATGGGACCGTGGAGGGAGACAAACCATAAGAGACTCTAAATCTCAGGAAACACACTGAGGGCTGCTGCAGTGGGGAGGGGAGGGACAGGGTGGCTGGGTAATGGACACTGGGGAGGGCATGAGCTATGGTGAGTGCTACAAAATGTGTAAGCCTGATGATTCACAGACCTGTACCCCTGGGGCAAATAATACATTATATGTTAATAAAAAAATAATAAAGCCACAAAGTTTGGGGAGTAATTTATCACACAGTAAGTGATGACTAATATAACAGGTTACTGTCTACCCACTACTTTGCCCAATCAGCCTCTCTTTCACAAGACACAATAATTGACAATGGTTCCATTGTTTAAAAGCAAATCCCCTGCTTTCGTCAAAGAGTAAGAAAACAGTTCATAAATGACAGGTCATCACCTGTTAATGAAATACCTCAGTATCTATGTGAATTAAATCTGCCAAACAGGACTTACTTGTTAGGGAAGTCAGAAGGCACTTTTGGGTGTGCTTGCTTACTGAAGTTGGCAACAGCATCTTCGACATAACCAAGCCTGACAGCTGCATTCAGCCTGAAAATGCTGATGATAGGCAAGTGATATCTCTTAGAAATATATGGTCCTGAAGTTCCTTAAGCCAAGAGGGGAACGACAAATGCACATTAGATTACTGAGATCTGCCAGGGTCCACTCTGCCACTGGAGGAACAGAAAGATGTTTAAAAATGATTTACACATTGTTAAACATGTAGCTGGAGAGAAGGGAGGAAACAAAGCAAAGGATCTTAAGAGCCCTGGTTCTCAACTAGGGGCAATTTTGTCACAGCCCCTCTTCCCCAGCACACACTGGGGAATTGTCTAATTGTCAAAATGGGGCATCTAGTGAGGAGAGACCAGGGTTGTTGCTAAGCATCCTACAGTGCACATGACAGCTCTACATGTCAAAGAATCATCCAGCCCAAAGTGTCATCAGTGTTGAGGTGGAGAAATCCTGATTAATAAGAGAAATATGTGACTGGACAGAACAAGGGGATGCAACAGAGGCAGGCCGGAGCCTCTGCCATTGCCATGACCTTCAGAAATGAGCAGGAGTTCACCCGCCAGAAGAAGAGAAAAATGCTGAGCCACTTGGTGAAGGGAAGGTGCCAAGATGACAGGCTTTCTCTTGCTGCCTGCAAGCAGAGGGCCACAGCCTCTCTACCCCTAGAGACTGAGAGATCATGTGGCACAAGCAGCAAAGGGTGAAAGAGAAGGAGGAATCCAAGTAACTTTGTAGCTTCAGGTCCAACCCTCTTGCCCTTGGTCTACGTGCCAGGAGCCAGGTCTACCACACTTGTATTTTCTCCTCTAGTGCTCATGGGTCCCAGCACCAAGGGCACTCCCTTGGGCCTGAATCTGTACCAGGTCCCTTCTGTGCTTCCTTCCCCTCAGGGAGCCTCTCTTCCCCTGGGCCACTCTTGGGGTTGTGGAGGTTACCTTTTCCCAGGGTTTTTTTTTTCCCCCCATGGGGCTTACCCCAAAGTATTAAAAGTAGTTTTGTAATTTAAAAGAGAGAGAGAGAGAGAAGATCTTCTTCAAATTATGACAGGATTATATACTGATAAACCCATCATAAGGTAAAAATATTTTAAGGTAAAAATGCCTTTACTACGTCTAACCTACTGAACATCATAGCTTAGCCTAGACTACCTTCAATGTGGTCAGCACACTTACATTAGGCTACAGTCAGGCAAAATCATCTTATCGCAAGTCCTCTTTTATAATAAAGTATTGACTATCTCATGTAATTCACTGAATGCTGTGGCAAAAGAGAAAAACAGAATGGTTGTCAGTCTATCTGTTGTTTGCTCTTGTGGTCACGTGGCTGGCTGGAACTGCAGTATCACAAGAGAGAAATATACCACATATTAGCAGCCCGGAAAAAGATCCAGATTCAAAATCCCAAGTATGGGCTGTGTATCACTTTGCCACCAACATAAAGTCAAAAAATCACAAGTCGACTGTCATAAATCAGGGACCATCTGAATTGTTTGTTATACTGACAAATCAGATTGCCGTAACACTCTGGTATTCGGTACATTTCTATTTTGAAAACACTTAGTTCATTGATCCATTCTACACTCTTTCATTCCATATTCATATATTCATAGTTCATTCAATAAATTTTTATCGAGCAACTCCCTGTGCCAGGTGCTTTGGGAAAAACTGTGTATAAGAAATTCATTCAGCCATTAAATAAGTTAGTAAGCACCTGGAAGTGCTATGAAGGAGGAATCAGATGTGTGTTCTTTCCTCAAAAAACCCAAAATTTTAAGTTAATACTGAATGTAAATAGAAAAAAAAAAAAACTGGAAAAAAAGGAAGCAAAATCCTGCTGATTTAATAATCAAAGCTTTGTGTAACTCTGATAATGGGTCATTTTCTTCAGGCAAACATTTGAAAAGCCGTTGTCACAAGGCCACAGGCCAGGTAAAGGATGCACCACTGAGCTAATGTATGAAACTAGCTGGTCGTGTGTGTTTTCACGGACTGACCTCCATTTGTCTTGAGTCCTATATAGCATACAGTAATTTAAGATGAGGTTAAAAAAGTGTTTGTGAAAAACAGCAATCGAGTAAAACCAAAAACATCTGTGATGAGTAAAGAGCTAGCCTTAGGATACATAAGTATCTTGCACAAAAACTTCAGCTCCGAAGAAAGCATGAACAAGCATTTCAACTTGGCAAGGGTGCGGGGTCTGTGAAGGCTATGAACATGCCTCTTTTTAATGGTGACGTATGATAGCGCTATTCAAATCAGAAAACAGGAGGACCTGGGAGTCTCAGAAGAGGTTTCAAAGGCAAGAAAGGCAAAGGTGTAGTCCTAAAGCAGTTTGGCTGACACATAGGCTGCAGGAAGGAACAAATAGCTCAAATAGGTGCTCATATCTAAACAAAGGCATAGAGGGAGGAAAGTAGTGAAAATATCTTTTATATTGTTCAGTACTATTTCAATTAAAACTTTTTTTTATATCACCTCATACCCGCTAGAGTGATTATTACCAAAAAGATAAGATAGTAGATGTTGGTGAGGATATAAAGAAAAGGGAAAGCTCATACTGTGTTGGTGGGAATGTGAATTGGTGTAGCTACTATGGAAAATACGAGGGAAGTTCCTCCAAAAACAAAAAATAGAACAACCACATGATCCAGCAACCTCACTTCTGGGTATATATCTAAAGGAAATGAAATCAGTTTATTAAAGAGGTATCTACACTCCCATATTCTTTGCAGCATTATTCACAATAGCCAAGATAAGGAAACAACGTAGGTCACTATTGACAGATGAATGAATAAAGAAAATGTGCTGTATATACACAATGGAATATTACCTAGCCATAAAAAAGAAGGCAATCTTCCCAATCCTCCCATCCACAAGATGGATGAATCTGGAGGATATTAAGCTAAATGAAATATGCCAGACAGAAAGAGAAATATTGTATATTCTCATTTGTATGTGAACTCTAAAAACATCAAACTCAGAGACAGAGACTAGAACGGTAGATTCCAGGGGCTATGGGGTGGGAGAAATAGGGAGATTTTGGTTAAAGGGTACAAACTTCCAGTTACAACACGATTAAGTTCTGGGGGGTCTAATGTAAAGCATGGTGACTACAGTTAATAATATTGGATTGTATACCTGAACTTTGGTAAAAGAATAGATCTTTTTAAAAAATTATTTATTTATTTGAGCGACAGCACACAACCAGGGAGGGGAGGAGCAAAGGGAGAAGTAGACTCCCTGCTGAGCAGGGAGCCCTATGTGGAGCTCAATCCCAGGACCCTGGGATCATGACCTGAGCCAAAGGCACACACTTGACTGACTGAGCCACCCAAGTGCCATGGAGACTAGATCTGTGTGGTAACTATGCGAGGTGATGGATGTGTTCATTAACCTGATTATGATAATCATTTCATAAGTATACATATCATAAATCATTACATTGTACATCCTAAATATATAAAATTTCTGTCAATTATACTTTAATAAAACTGGGGGGGGGACTATCATTACAAAATGAGATTCTTAGCTCTCATAACCAGCAAGAGTGTGATTCTAGTTAGAGATTCTAGAGCAGGAGATCATGTCACTGGAACACTCTATAGATGTCAGCCTTTTTCTTTCTTGCTGTGTTCTCCATGAAGTAAAACCATCCTCGCTTACAACCATAGGCTAAAAAGGTCACATTCTCTAAACCCTACAATGAGCTTCCCTATTCAAAGAGATCCCAGGGAAAGAGTTTAATTGGCTTGGCCTATGTTACCCATTTGTCTGTTGAACCAACTATCAAGTTGTGATGAGGTCCTTTGTTTAATGGCCCTCGACCAAATCAAATGATTAGACTGAGAAAGGGGCAACTACCCAAAAGAAATAGGGTGAATAAAAACCAGACAAAACAATCAATGCCTACAACCTAAAGGTCCCAAAATAGCAAAATGGTCAGATAAATTAGGGTATACCAACATGAAAGAATATTAAGTAGTCATTAAAAATTCTATATTATGTTTCATAAATTCAGTAAGATTCTAACAAATGCCAGTACTTTTTTTTTCTAGAACAAGGCAAGCTAATTGTAAAATTAAATGAGAAAATGGCAAGAATAGTTAGGCAAACACCTGAAAAACAATAAAAGCAATGAAGAATGACAAGTGTTACTAGATATTAAAACACATTTAGAATGGCACAAAATTTTTTTACAACTATTTATTTATAATTTATCTTCAAAGCACATTTTTCTTTTTATTTATTTATTTTTAATTTAATTTAATTTTTTCAGTGTTCCAAGATTCATTGTTTATGTACCACACCCAGCGCTCCATAAAATATGTGCCCTCCTTAATACCCACCACCAGGCTCACCTAAACCCCTACCCGCTCCTCTGCAAAACCCTCAGTTTATTTCTCAGAGTCCACAATCTCTCATGGTTCACCTCCCCCTTCAATTTCCCCCAATTCACTTTTCCTTTCCTTCTCCTAATGTCCTCCATGCTATTCCATATGCTCCACAAGTAAGTGAAACCATATAATAATCGACTCTCTCTGTTTGACTTATTTCACTCAGAATAATCTCCTCCACCATCTGTACCCGAATGTTCATAGCAGCAATGGCCATAGTCGCCAAAGTGTGGAAAGAGCCCTGATGCTCTTCAACAGATGAATGGATAAAGAAGATATGGTCCATATATACAATGGAATATTATGCCTCCATCAGAAAGGATGAATACCCAACTTTTATATCAAAATGGCACAATAATTTAAAAATATGGAACTAGGCACAATTAGAAATGTTAATGTAACTGAATAGCCTAGAAATATAGGATAGAAATACACATGGGAGTTAGCATATGATAGAAGAAGCATTTCAAACCCGTTGGATAAAGCTGACTTTTTAAGAAATATAGAGATGATCAGGTAGTCCTGTGGAAAAAAATGTTGGCACTACACTTTACATTGTGCAGCAGAATTGATTCCAAATGCATCAATGATTTAAAGGTAAAACCTAGAAATTTTAAAAGGACTAGAAGAAAAAAAGGTGGGCAAATTTCTTCAAAACCTGGGAGTGGTAAAAACTTTCCTGTGATTCATGGGAAGTATATAACTCTGAGGAAAAGTACAAATGTTCTAATGCATATTTTCTTTCTATCCTTTTACAAGTAGCTAAGGATCAGATTCCTAAAGCTCTGGCCAAATGTATTTATTGTCTACAAACTAGGACTTTTCCTTTTGGGGCCCTTTTATATTCCCACTCTGTAATTTCCAGTCCTCTAACCCAATCTTTTTATTTTGGTACCATTTAGTATAAGTTTCCATAATCCATTTCAAATGTTTTGAAGGAGGGAACATATGGGAAAATTAAAAAAAAAAATGAATGAAGGCAAAACAAAGAAAAGAGAGTAAGTGAAGCTGAGAAGAATCAGAACAAAAAAAAAGGAGACGGCATGCCAACTATAAAGGTTGATAAAAGTCATAAATTTTCATCACATTAGAATCTGAGGTTCCTAGAAGCCAAGGTATGAAGGGAAAAATGAGGTCACAAGTATCTGGTTTTCATTAAAGAGAGTGAATATCAGTTCCTCTGAGGACATACAGCATTTTCCTGGCAGAGTATCCTCAAAAAAACTGAAACTTCTGAGAAAAATAATGCCCAACTCTGAGGGTTAAGTGCATTAAGTATATATGAAAGCCTTTATAAACTGCAAACTGTTTTTTAATACTAATTAAAATGTAACTGTCTTTTCTACACTTACAGATTTTCCTACTGGCAATCCTTCCCCTGCACTATTATTCTACCTTTCAATACAATCTACGCTTGGCCAGTCAGTATTGAGTAGAGGAACCTCAGAAGAACTTAGGCTGAGTCAGAAGACAATGCTGGGTGGACATTTGGGAAGCCTGGTGCTGAAAGGAAGCAGCATGGAAAAGGAGATACCTATTCCAGATCAGCTCAGTCGGCTAGAAAAGAGTCTAACTTGTGGAGGAGTCCAAGATGGCAGAGGAGTAAGAGACCTTAGTTTCATCTGATCTCAGGAATTCAGCTAGATAGCTATCAAATTATTCTGAACACTAGTGAACTCAACTAGAGATCTAAGAAAAGAATACCTGCAACTCTACAAATAGAGTTTCTGCTTTCTGCAAAAATGACAAGACATAAAAACCCACCTCAAAAAAGAGAACAAGAGGCAGTACTGACTTCCAGGGACCTAATCAGTATGGATGTAAGAAAGATGTCAGAACTAGAGTTCGGAATAATGATTATAAAGATATTAGCTGGGCTTGAAAAAAGTATAAAAGACACTAGAGAATCCCTTTCTGGATAAATTAAAGAACTAAAATCTAATCAAGTTGAAATTAAAAAGGCTATTAATGAGATGCAATAAAAAATGGAGACTCTGACTGCTAGGATAAATGAGGCAAAAGAGAGAATTAGTGATATAGAAGACAAAATGATGGAGAATAAAGAAGCTGAGACAAAGAGAAATAAACTACTACTGGACCACAAGGGGAGACTTCAAGAGATAAGTGGTGCCATAAAGCAAATCAATATTAGAATAATTGGGATCACAGAAGAGGAAAGAACAGAGATGGGGGTAAGGAGGTATATTGGAGCAAATTATACTAGAGAATTTCCCTAATTTGGGGAAGGAAACAGGCATTCAAGTCTAGGAGGCACATAGAATCCCCCTCAAAATCAATAAAAATAGGTCAACACCCTGACATACAATAATGAAACTTGCAAATCTCAGAGACAAAGAGAAAATTATGAAAGCAGCTTGGGACAAGAGGTCCATAGGCTACAGGGTAAAACATAAGACTGGCAAGAGACCTATCCACAGAGACCTGACAGGCCAGAAAAGAATGGAATGATTTATTTGGGGGTGCTAAATGAGAAAATACACAGCCAAGAATACTTTATCCACCAAGGTTGTCATTCAAAATAGAAGGAGATAAAAAGCATTCAGGAGGGGTGCCTGGGTGGCTCAGTGGGTTAAAGCCTCTGCATTTGGCTCGGGTCATGATCCTGGGTCCTGGGATTGAGCCCTGCATCAAGCTCTCTGCTCAGCAGGGAGCCTGCTTCCCTTCCTCTCTCTCTCTCTGCCTGCCTCTCTGCCTACTTGTAATCTATGTCTGTCAAATAAATAAAAACTTGTTTTAAAAAAAAAAAAAGCATTCAGGACAAACAGAAACTAAAAGAATTTGTGATCACTAAATCAGCCCTTCAAGAAATATTAAAGGGGATCCTTTAGGTGAAGAGAGACCCCCAAAATAACACTTACCAGAAAGAAGCAGCAATGATATACAAAAACAGTCACTTTACAGGTAATACAAGGCACTAAATTCATATCTTTAAATAGTTACTCTGAATGTAAATGGGCTAATGCCCCACTCAGAAGACACTGGGTGTCAGATTGGATAAAAAATAAGATCCATTGATGCACTATCTGCAAGAGACTCATTTTAGACTGAAAAACACCTCTACATTGAAAGTGAGGGGGTGGAAAACAATTTACCATGCTAATGGACATCAAAAGAAAGCTAGGGTGCCAATCCTTATAGCAGACAAATTAGATTTTAAACAAAAGACTGTAATAAGAGATAAGGAAGGACACTATATGATAATTAAAGGGTCTCTTCAACAAGATCTAACAATTTGTAAAATTTATGCCTCTAACATTGGAGCAGCCATTTATATAAATCAATTAATAATAAACTTTAAAAAACACATCAATAATAATACAATAATAGTAGGGGATTTTAACACCATACTCACTACAAGGGACAGGTCATCTAAGCAGAAGATCAACAAGAAAATGAGGGCTTTGAATGACACAATGGACCAGATGGACTTCATAGATAATATTAAGAGTTTTCCATCCTAAAGCAGCAGAATACAAATTCTTCTCAAGTGCACAAGGAACATTCTCCAGAATAGATCACATCCTGGGACACAAATCAGGTTTCAACCAGTACCAAAATACTGGGGTCATTCCTTGCATATTTTCAGACCACAATGCTTAGAAACTGGAATTTAATCACAAGAGGAAATTTGGAAAGAACTTAAATACATGGAAGCCAAAGAGCATCCTACTAAAGAATGAGCAGTTCAACCAGAAAATTAAAAAATTTTTAAAAATAATGGAAACAAATGAAAATGAAAACACAACTGTTTAAAACCTTTGGTATTCAGCAAAGGCGATCGTAAGAGGGAAGTACATAGCAAACTGGGAGCTGGTTCTTTGAAAGAGTTAGTAACACTGATAAAGCCCTGGTCAGACTTATCAAAAAGAAAAGAGTAAGGACCCCAAATAAATAAAATCATGATTGAAAGAGAAGCGATTACAACCAATACCAAAGAAATAAAAACAATTATAAGAACATATGATGGGCAACTACATAACAACAAATTAGGAAATCTGGAAGAAATGAATGCATTTCTACAGACATATAAATTACCAAAACTGAAACAGGAAGAAAGAGAAAATCAGAAAAGACAAATAACCAGCAAGGAAATTGAAGCAGTAATAAAAAATCTCCCAATAAACAGGAGTCCAGGGCTGGATGTCTCCCCAGGGCAATTCTACCAAACATTTAAAGAACTACTACCTATTCTTCTGAAGCTGTTTGAAAAAACAGAAATGAAAGGAAAACTCTTTCTGAGGCCAGCATTACCTTGATCCCCAAACCAATGACCCCACCAAAAAGGAGAATTACAGACCAATATCCCTGATGAACAGGGATGCAAAAATTTTTACCAAGATACAAGCCAATAGGAGCCAACAGTACATTAAAAGGATTATTCACCATGACCAAGTGGGATTTGTTCCTGGGCTGCAAGTGTGGTTCAATATTCACAAATCAATCAATGTGATACATCATATTAATAAAAGGAAGGACAAGAACACCATATCATCCTCTCAACTGATGCAGAAAAGGCATTTGACAAAACTCAGCATCTTTTAAAAATTAAAACTCTCCACAGTGTAGGGATAGAGGGAACATCCCTCAATATCATAAAAGCCATCTATGAAAAGCACAGAGTGAATATCATTCTCAATGGGGAAAAACTGAGAGCTTTTCCTCTTAGGTCAGGAACACTGTTGGGATGCCCACCCTCACCACTGTTGTTCAACACAGTACTAGAAGTCCCAGCCTCAACAATCAGACAAGGAAAAGAAATAAAAGGCACCCAAATTGGCAAAGAAGACAAGCTCTTACTCCTCACAGATGATATGAAAACCCAAAAGATGATGTGTAAAACCCAAAAGATTCCACCCCAAAATTGCTAGAACTCATATAGGAATCAGGAACATGGCAGGATATAAAATCAATGCATAGAAACAAGTTGCATTTCTATATACTAACAATGAGACAGAAGAAAGAGAAATTAAGGAGCTGATCCCATTTATAATTGCACCCCAAACCATAACATACCTAGGAATAAATCTAACCAAAGAGGCAAAGGATCTGCACTCAGAAAACCATAGAACCCTCATGAAAGAAATTGAAAAAGACACAATGAAGTGGAAAAACAGTCCGTGCTCATGGATTGGAAGATCAAATATTGTGAAAATGTCAATGATACCTAAAGCAATCTATACTTTCAGTGCAATCCCTATTGAAATACCATCAACTCTTTTCACAGAACTGGAATAAATAATCCTGAAATTTATATGGAACCAGAAAAGACCCTTCAAATAGCTAAATGAATGTTGAAAAAACCAAACCTGGTGGCACCACAATTCTAAACTTTAAGCTCTATTACAAAGCTGTAATCATCAAGACACTATGGTACTGGCACAAAAACAGACACATAGATCCATGGAACAGAATAAAGAACCCAGAAATGGACCGTCATCTCTATGGTCAACTCATTTTCGACAAAACAGGAAAGAATATCCAGTGGGAAAAAGACAGTCTCTTCAACAAATGGTGCTGGGAAAATTGGACAGCCACAAGCAGAAGAATGAAACTGAACCATTTCTTTATACCATACACAAAATAGACGCATAATGGATGAAAGACCTCAGTGTGAGACAGGAATCCATCAAAATCCTAGAGAAGAACACAGGCAGCAATCTCTGTGACCTTGGCCGCAGCAACATCTTGCTAGACATGTCTCCAAGGGTGAGGAGAACAAAGGCAAAAATGAACTATTGGGACTTCATCAAGGTCAAAAGCTTTTGCACAGCAAAGGAAATAGTCAACAAAACCAAAAGACAACTGACAGAATGGGAGAAGATATTTGCAAATGACATAGCAGATAAAGGGCTAGTATCCAAAATCTATAAAGAACTTATCAAACTCAACACCCAAAGAACAAATAGTCCAATCAAGAAATGGGTAGAGGACATGAACAGACATTTCGGCAAAGAAGACATCCAGATGGCCAACAGAAACATGAAAAAGCACTCAACATCACTCGGCATCAGGGAAATACAAATCTAAACCACAATGAGACACCACTTACACCAGTCAGAATGGCTAAAATTAACAAGTCAGGGAAAAACAGATGCTGGCGAGGATGCGGAGAAAGGGGAACCCTCCTACACTGTTGGTGGGAATGCAAGCTGGTGCAGCCACTCTAGAAAACAGTATGGTGGTTCCTCAAAAACTTTAAAATAGAGTTACCCTATGACCCAGCAATTGCAGTACTAGGTATTTACCCCAATGATACAAACATAGTGATATGAAGGGGCACCTGTACCCCAGTGTTTATAACATCAATGCTCACAATAGCCAAACTATGGAAAGAGCCCAGATGTCCATCAACAGATGAATGGATAAAGAAGATGTGTTACACACACACACACACACACACACACACACACACACACACAAGGAATATTATAAAGCCATCAAAAAGATGGCATCTTGCAATTTGCAATGACATAGATGGAACTAGATGGTATTATGCTAAACGAAATAAGTCAATCAGAGAAAGACAAATACCATATGATCTCACTCATATGTGGAATTTAAGAAACAAAACAGGATCATAGGGGAAGAGAGGGGAAAAATAAAACAAGAGGAAATCAGAGACCAAAACAAACCATAAGAGACTCTTAATCATAGGAAACAAATTGAAGGTTACTGGAGGGGAGGTGTGTAGCAGGATGCGGCTGCTGAGTGATGGACATTAAGGAGGGCATGTGATAGAATGGGCACTGGGTGTTCTATACAAGTGATGAATCACTGAACTCTACCTCTGAAAGTAATAATACACTATATGTTAATTAATTGAATTTTAATACAAAACAAAACAAGCAAACAAAAGTCCAACTTGCAGACAAATCCTAAGTTGTGGGAATTACTTTTTATAGCATAGTGAAGTCTCAGCTTGGGTTTCCACTGGGTCACCAAGAGGAATTGAGAGTATCTGGTCATGTCTGTGGGCCCAGTGGATTGAGCCTGCTGGAAATCCCCCAACTTTTTTTGAGGAATTAAGGGAACTCTTGAGACAAAACTTATTAAAACAAAACAAGAAGTCCTGCTCCACTGGCTTGATTCAGTTACTTAGCTATTATGATCTGAGTATCACATGGAATTGGTTATTTAGAATTATCTCTCTACTGAGCATCTAATATTGGACAAATGTCTGTGCCTTATAGAGTATTCCTGGTCATAATCACTAAAAACTCCATAAAGTGCCAGGGCACAAGATGCCACTTTATGGAAGATGAAAGAGAAAAGAGAGACTGTCCATCCATTCCACACAAGCACTCCAAGCAAGAGATCACCAGTGCCCACAAACTTTGCGGAGTGCAGAGCTGGAGACTAGCGGACCCGCTGGGCATCATCAGGAGAAGGGGAATACAATTGTTGATTTGTTTGTGGTCACATTTTATATGCCCTAATAGCTCTCAAAACCACTGGGGTGGTGGAGAGACAGGGTGGTATCAAGGGTTCTGCAGTTGCTGGAAAAGCAGAAATGAGGAAAAGAGGGGTTCTCATGATGTGAGAAGCGGCACACCATCAGCTTGGATGTAGGGTCTTCTTAGACATTTTTCAGCTCATCAACAATGATAAAAGCAAGTAGTTGAGAATGATCCTAGGAAAAATGCCTACTTGCTTCAAGTTATTAAAAAACACCTGCTGGACATCTGGCCATGATGGCTGGGAGGGCTACTGGGAAAAAAGCACCAGGCCAGTTCAAGTCTTGGCCCTGGCAGAAATAAGCAATGAAACATCAAACATGTACCTCTCTCTGGGCAAAATAAAGAGGTTGAACTAGACCAGTGAGTTCAATATTCACAAAGAATATTGAACACAAAGCTCCAGTCTATGGAGAGCATAAGCTGAGAAGGGAGCTGTGAGGACCAGCTAAGATGGCCCCTGGGCCCCAGCCCCACTATTCCAGGAGCAAGATGCAGGTCTGTTGCACATACAGGGATTGCTTAGCTGTTTTTATTCAAGGGAAAAACCTGGCTGCTGAAATAAAGTCTGACAATCACTTAACCAAACAAAAATAGTTAATCATGAGAAAAAGTCAAAGTAAATCTGTGAGGACTGATCAATAGTAGCAAGAGAAATGGGTGTTTATCTTGTAGGCGTCAACTCTGACCAGAATAAGGATTCTGGGCAAAATGAAACTTGCTAATACAAGGCAAGAAGATCTGTCACCTGGACCACGTGGTGGGCTTTTGGGTCATCAAAGGGATGAAACTGAGGGAACAGGATGGAAGAAGAAGCAGAAAGAGGGACCAAGATAGAACGACTGGCTATCCATGTGAGCTGGGCTCAGAGTAACTGGAAAGTGACTTGAGGGGAACGGGCCAGATGATGTTGGCCCTGTCTGCTGATCTCTGTGGGTATTTCTGCTTTACTACATACCAAGAATGGGCTGTTTCAGGACCCCAGTAAGCACTGCTGAATCTAAAAGCAGGTTTATGGGCGCCTGGGTGGCTCAGTGGGTTAAGTCTCTGCCTTCGGCTCAGGTCATGATCTCAGGTTCCTGGGATCGAGCCCCGCATTGGGCTCTCTGTTCTGCAGGGAGCCTGCTTGCCCCTCTCTCTCTGCCTGCCTCTCTGCCTACTTGTGATCTCTCTTTGCCAAATAAATAAATAAAATCTTTTAAAAATAAATAAATAAGGGGGCGTCTGGGTGGCTCAGTGGGTGAAAGCCTCTGCCTTCGGCTCAGGTCATGATCCCAGGTTCCTGGGATCGAGCCCAACATCAGGCTCTCTGCTCAGCAGGGAGCCTGCTCCCTCCTCTCTCTGACTGGCTTTCTGCCTAATTGTAATCTCTGTCTGTCAAATAAATAAATAAATAAACAAACAAACAAACAAATAAATAAATATCTTTTAAATGAATAAATAAAAGCAGGTTTACAAAAATAAAACCAATCATTAAAATGCTGAAATCTTTAAAGGTTTACAAACTCAAATGCTGAAGATTCAAAAACCTCCATATCTGTCCCTTTTTACTAGACTACTGGTTTGTTGTAAAAAGATATAACTCGGGAACAGTCAGGTGAAAGAGATACAAAGGGCAGGTTATGGGGGAAGGGGCCCAGAAATTCTATGTCCTCTCCAAGTACACCATTCTTCCTGCACCTCTGCGTGTTCACCAACCCAGACGCTCCTCAACAACCTCTCTCTCTCTTTTTTAATTGGAGTATACTTGACAAACAACACAGTCATTTCAGATGTACCACACAGTGATTCAACATTTATATATATTTCAAAATGCTCACCAAGGTAAGTGTACTTACCTTCTGTCACCATACCAAGTTCCTACAATATTATTGACTGTATTCTCTGTGCTATACGATACGTAAGTAAGGAAATTTATTTATTTTATAGCTGGAAGTTTATACCTCTTGAATAAAGGTCTGTCATAGTGTAAATTAGGTGATTTTTTCCCCAGGGATCTACTTGTTAGGGCCCCTGCTGAGAGATCGCAGTTAGCTATCATCACTTCTGGTAAGCTTGAAAATAGCAAATTATTTTTCTAAGATGGAAAAGTAATGTCTTCTTATCAGCTCAAATTCCTGAGATTACGATTTGCAATACTCAATTTTTTGTCAATTTTATCTGCTCCTAATAGAGATATAAATATTCAGGGTTGAAAACTGAATTCAGAGGATAATTACTGGATTAGTATCACAGTTATAGTAATTTGACGATTTCAATTAGTCTGGCTTTCTCTTTGATAAGGATGACTGAAACAAATTGAAATCAGAACCCATAGGTCATATAAAGATAAGATTACTGGATAGCATTTTGTATGGAAATATTGGCTCCTAAATATGCTTCATTAGACTTATGTTCCCAAAACACTGTTAATCTTTCCTTTTAAATAAGAGATTGACACATCCTGTCTTATCCAGTAACAGTCATTCTATTCCTCTCATTCCAAACAAAATATTACATAGGAAATAATCAATTACTCCCCAATATCACAGTCTTTCAATGGCTGCTTCCCATTGAGCAAGGCAGTCTGCATTCAAATCCTTATTCCTTCAGAGACTTGGGACAAGACATATATGAGACATCTGGGTCTCTGAGACCCAAATGTTGCTCAAAGTATGGCTCTTCAAGTTCTTGCATTTGGAACATGTGAGATTCCTCCCTTTCACCTTGCAAATGTCCAAAAGAAAGCCAAAAAAAAAAAAAAAGGCATGAAAAATTCTATTATTTAAAAAGGGAAAAGAAGAAAATATTTCTGGCCTTTAAAAGATGCTGCTGTAAGACATGAACAGATTATTTCTCCAGAGAAGACATCCAAACAGCCAACAGACACATGAAAAGATGTTCAACATCCCTTGGCATCAGGGAAATACAAATCAAAACCACAGTGAGACACTACCTCACACTGGTCAGAACAGTTACAATGAACAATTCAGGAAACGGTAGATGCTGGCAAGGATGTGGAGAAAGGGGAACCCTCCTACACTGTTGGTAGGAATGTGAGCTGGTACAGCCACTCTGGAAAACAGGATGAAGGTTCCTCATAAACTTGAAAATAGAACTACCCTATGAGCCAGCAATTGTACTACTAGGTATTTATCCAAAGGATACAGACATAATGATTTGAAGGGGCACATGTAAACCCAATGTTTATAGCAACAATGTCCACAACAGGTAAAATATGGAAAGAGCCCAGATGTCCATCAACAGATGAATGGATAAAGAAGATGTGGTCTATATACACAATGGAATACTACTTAGCCATCAAAAGATGAAATCTTGCCATTTGCAGCAACATGGATGGAACTAGAGGGTATTATGCTGAATGAAATAAGTCAGCCAGAGAAAGACAAATACCATATGATCTCAATCATATGTGGAATTTAAGAAACAAAACAGATGAACACAGGGGGAAAGAAGAAAAATAAAATAAGATGAAAACGGAGAGGGAGGCAAACTAAGAGATTCTTAACTATAGGGAACAAACAGAGTTGCTGGAGGGGCGGTGGGTGAGGGGATCGGGTAACCGGGTGATGGGAATTAAGGAGGGCACTTGAAGTAATGAGCACTGGGTGTTGCATGTAACTACTGAATCACTGAATTCTACCTCTGAAAACAAATAATGCAGTATATGTTAATTAAATTGAATTTAAATAATTTTCAAGTTATTTATTTATTTATTTTTATTATGTTAGCTAGGTGAACATCCTACAATGCGCATGACAGCCTCCCATTAAAAAGAATTACCCAGCCCAAAATATCAATGGAGGCTGAAAACTCCTGCTTGACCCAACTAGAGCACGATGTAACATTTGCAATGGTTTTAACTGTACTAAATAGAGAAGCTCATAATTCATTCCATTATGTCATATGATAGACACTAAGTCTAGATTATGGCCAGAAGAGCAAGGGGTTGCTAGAGACTATCAAAGTGAGATGATTTCAACTGTGACAAGTATGGAAGACCTATCTTGTACTAGTTTCCCAGGTATCTTCTTTAATCTGCAGAATAATCAATCCTTAGGTATGTAGAATTATGCTCACTTAAAGAAGCACAATCCAGGGGCAGCCAGGTGGCTCAGTCAGGGAAGTGTTCAACTCTTAGCTTCATCTCAGGCCATGATCTCAGGGTCATGGGACTGAGTCCTGCATCAGACTGTGCACAGGGCATGGAGCCTGCTTGGGATTCTCTCTCTCCCTCTCCCTTCTGTCCCTCCGCTATACTCGTGCTTGTGTGCTCTCTCAAAGAAAGAAAGAAAGAAGGAAGGAAGGAAAGAAGGAGGAAAGAAAGAAAGAAGCACAATCTAAGAGACTAAGAAGTTCAGACATATGACTAAGGTCCCTTGGTAGGGTAGGAAGACAAGATTCTCTCCCAGGGCTCTTTCCTTCCAATGGTATTTGGAAGTAGAAGGTGATACATGTCACTCAGCAAGTATATGTTAGAGGAAATAATGTGATAGGACTCGAAATCCCTCTTATTGCTTCTCTGTACCCTGCCCTAGCTTCAGTGTGCTTCTGCTTCTAACAGCTTGTACCTATGACTTTGCTCAAAAGATTCCCTTAGTGCCTAGAGCCAGTGTGCCCACATGCATGGAAAGCCCACTGTGCCCAGTTTTCTACTTGCCCCCGAGTAGCCATCAGCCAATAATATGGAGCCATGAGAGGTCTGAGCAGTAACTCCCACTCCTGAGTTTCCCTGTAGGATCAGGCTGAGGTATACTTCACAGGCCTCACCTGCAATCATACTCTGCCCTATTCTGCTTACCTCACTCCCTCACCACTTTCTCTTGAGAACACTTCCTTAAGAAATCACTCAGACAGAGGCACATGGGTTGTTCAATCAGTTAAGCATCAGCCTTCCGCTCAGGTCATGATCCCAGGGTCCTGGGATCGAGCCCCGCATTCGACTCCTTGCTCATCCAGGAGTCTGCTTCTCTCTCTCCCTCTGCCCCTCCCTCTGCTCATGGGCTTTCTCTCTCAAATAAATGAAACCTTTAAAAATTAAAGATAAAAAAGAAAAACAAATCACCTAGACACAAAGCCTGGTCTCCAACTCTGCTTCTGGGAAACGTAATGCATAAGAAGGGGCAACTTGGAGGCTAGGGAGGTTGGGGATGCTTCTTAGGGTAAGAGGACTTTCAACTGGATGATAGTGGGAGATATGGTCAGAGACACAGACAGCACGCAGGATGAGTCTAACTCAGGAATTTGGATGTAGCCTGTGAGCAAGAGAAAACTATTAACAATTTTTTCAGTAAGGGAGAGTATTCCACATGAAATAGAATTGGCTACATTAATAAACCTTAGTTGATACTAAATGTAATTTATTGGACATTTTCCAAGTACATTACTAAGTAATGGGGAACTTGCAAGTACAGCAAAATGTAATAAAGGAAAATGAAAAATTCTAAGGTGTTGATTACTTTCTGTGTACAAAGGAGCTTCATGCTCTAGAAATATATGAGTAGATCAAATGACTTTGAACTGTGATTATGGCCAACCATAAAAAGGGAGCTGCTTCTCTGTGACCTGGGACCACTTATTTTACAAAATGAAACACTTGTCTTTATAACAAGGTAATTTTCCAACATGAAACAGGAGAACTACTTGGTGTCTCGGAAAATTATGGTCACTTTTTATTTGTTCATTATTAAATATTCTCTATCTTCCTACTATGTGTCAAGCAATAAATAGATTAAGAAGTAAATATTAAAGTAAAACATTGAAATATTTTTGGATTTTAAACTCTATATTATGTAGATACAACCAGAAGAGAGTATCCTAAAACGTTAACTCTTACTCTAAGGTCTAAAAAGGAAGTTTCATTACCGATAATCAGGTAGAAGAAAATCTGCTACGTTTTTTAAGTGTCTAAAATATTCTGAAAGAAAAATAAAATAAGATATCCTGAAATAAATTATTTTGATGTAACACAGAAGGTTAGAGTTTAGTCTATACTTGATAGATAACTGATTTTAAAATGTGACACTTATTGCCTAGATCATGGGTAAGTCAACTTTTACTGTCAGGAGTAAGTAATAATTTTTGCTTTTAGGCCATATAGTTTCTGTCAAAATTACTCAACCTTGTATTGAAGTACAAAAGCAGCCACAGATAATATATAAACTAATGGGCATCGCTCTGTCTCAATAAAACTTCATAGACATTTGAAATTTGATTTTCATATAATTCCCATGTGTCACAAATACTTTCTTTTTTTTTTTTCAACCAGATAAAAATGTGAAAATCATTCTTAGCTCACTAGGGGGTTATATAAAAATAGGCAGTGGTGTGGATTTGATCCAAGAACCTGGTATCCCAATTTTGGGTTTCCCCCAAGCAGGACTGTGGCAGGGATTGGGGTACAAGCAGTTTATTTGGTAGGTGGCCCCAGGAAGCAGGAGCAAAGGAACATAAAGAGAGGGAGAGAGGGAGGCAAGCAAAGAGGGCCAAGGGAGGGGGAGAGGAAAGACAGAGAGAGAGAGAGAGAGAGAGAGCGAGAGCCTACAAAAGAGCATGTACATGCAACAAAGGACGAGTCCCAACAACTCATTCTGGGAAGAAAGACAGTAGGGGAGCATGTCAGTCTGCAGCACCCACCCTTCACTCAGGAGAACGAGGGGAACTACCGCTGTCCAAAACTGAACAGTGATGGGGACGAGCCCATCAGGAATGAGACACCACTCTTAATGGGAACCATCACAGAAACTCAATGGGAAATGCATAGTACACAATTGCTGTTTTATCTGCCCAGACCTTTTTTTTTTTTTTTTTTTTTCCTTTCTGGTAAAACAATACTTATCAATACTCATCAAGTCCCTAGATATTCTCTTGGGATATCCCATCAATTACTCTTGAAAAATGTTCATTGGGCATTTTGCACTGGATGTCACTCCTTGTTGTAGCATTGGAGCCTGCAAACGTGGTCAACATATCTCCTTTCTCTAGCCCTAGTGCTGTGTTTGGAAATAATGTGTGACCCAGTTGAACTACTGAGAGGTAATCAGCCTTTTTCTTGAGCTTCTAGGGGAAGGGACAGTGCACATTCCTCCTATACCTAAATCTGAGGAAATATAGAGCACACTGAGGCTAGAGCCAGCCCTTGAAGATTCAAACTGAAAACCTCAGGGAATGCAGAACCAGAAGAGGGTGAGAAGCCAAACTCTGAATCTGGTCTTGTTTACCTGGCTGACATAGAGTGTTAAAAGTGCTTCTCAGACTTTAATGTGGACATAGATATCCTGGGGCTCTTGTTAAAATGCAAGCTAATTCCGTGTCATCTAGGATAGAGCTTGAGATGCTGCATTTCTAACAAGTTCTGAGGGGATGTCCATGTTGCTGGTTTTCAGACCATACTCTTTGAGTAGAAAGAATGGAAAAGGCACTGAACCTTATGTCCATAATCAGATATAGGAAACCAGGGGTTCAGACTAGGCAGGGCTGAGATAGCTAATTAAATTGGATGGCTACTCCTGATGGCAGTGAGAATGAAAACCTCATATGCCTAAATTTTTAACCTTGAAGTACAGATTAGAGTCAAAGATTTTTCTTAATATGATTTTTACATAATGTTCTCTCTTATAGCAGTAGGAACAAAATACCCAAAAATTTAACTGAGACTTTGATTGTGACCCGGTCTAAGTCCACTTGCTTAACTGCAGTGTCACTGGGTTTCAGAGCCCTTCCAGGTCTTGGATGAGTGAAGGCAGTGACTTGGAAGGATTACAGTTCCAGCAATTTGAATGGCAATATCTGGAACACTTTGGGGAGTACCTGAATTTCCCACCCCCTTATGATGTGCTTCGCACTGGGTCTCCTGTGTCTGAACAGCAGTTCTCCTACCCTAGCTTAGCGAAATTGTTCCTTCCTGGCCTGAGCATGTGCCCTTGTAGAACAAAGCTAAAATTGTCACTGTCACTCAGTCAATAATCATAATCAGATTCCAGCATGTCCTAGGAGGAAAGGAGAGTTCAGTGTAGAACCACACTAGGGAAGAGAAGGCTTATACAATGGGAGACTTTAGGGATTTGTTAAATGATAAGAGCAAAACCCAGAGGGACATTTGTGGGAAGAGATCTTGAGGAGTTTGAACCTAAAGAGAAAAGTATATAAAGAAAGTATAAAAAAGATATAATTCCCAATAAAAGAGCACATATTTCAGTATAGAAATGTTGGGGCATACCTACAAGAGAAGGTATTCTGGAGTGGTTGGATACTGGCCCCTGTGACCGTGAATCCAACAGCTACAAATGCCAATGGAGGCAGATGTGTTGTTAGTAGTATATGCCTGTATTACTCTGAGTTTCCTATTTTGCTATAATAAATTACCACAAGCTTAGCAGCTTTTAAAAACAACACAAATGTATTGTCTTATCATTCAGGAGGTCAGAAGAGTTCAGACTTGGTCTCACTGGGCCAAGATGAAGATGTTGGCAAGGATGCATTCCTTTCTGAAGATTCTAGGAGAGAACTCATTTCTCTGTCTTTTCTTTTTCTTTTTTTTTTTTTTTAAGATTTTATGCATTTATTTGACAGAGAGAAATCACAAGTAGATGGAGAGGCAGGCAGAGAGAGAGAGGGAAGCAGGCTCCCTCCTGAGCAGAGAGCCCGATGCGGGACTCGATCCCAGGACCCTGAGATCATGACCTGAGCTGAAGGCGGCGGCTTAACCCACTGAGCCACCCAGGCGCCCCTCATTTCTCTGTCTTTTCAGCTGCCAGAGGCCTACTGCATTCCTCAGCTCATGGCCCCTTACTTCATCTTCAAAGTCAGCAATCCTATGGCTCTAACCTCTGCTCTGTCATCATATCTTCTTCTTGGACTCTCTTGCTTCCCACTTATTAAGAGCTTTGTGATTACACTGGGCTCACCAAGGTCATCTAGGATAATCACTCCATCTCAAAATCCTTCATTTACTCACAGATGCAAAGTTCCTTTTGCCATGTAAAGTAACATATTCACCGGCTTGGGGGATTGAGAGTATCATCACTGTTGGGGTTTCCAGTCTTACACAGTATATCCAGGCTAGAGTGCGCATTTCTCTGAGCCTTTTGGCTCTTGCTTATACCATCTACTATGGTAATTCTGCCAGTTTTACTTGACTTGGTGCAGAACATTGTTTTCTCCAAGCTTCTGAGAGTTATCATAACTATGTGTCAGCACCATCTCCTTGCATCCTTGTCAGAAAGTCAAATCCTATATCACTGGAGTGTTTGCAAATCGATACCCTCTCTTGGATCCAACTTTGGCTCACTCCCCTTGATCCACACTCCAAGACCCAGTACCATAGTTCTCTTCTGGATCCCAGTAGCCTATGTTGGCTAGACTCTGTAGCAACTCTGGGATATAGTCCCTTTCCTCTCTCCAAGGCCAGCACTTCTCTGAGAGGGTTATGTTGTGATACGACCCTAGTTTATCCCCTATTTGGCTGCAGGAGATAATAGTATTCTATTCCAGTTTGCTACCCTTGAAAGTTTGTTTTGTTGTGTTTTGTTTTTTCTTTTCCTTGGAAGTTTGAATAATCCCAGGGCTACAGTATGCCATAGGTTGTCCATGCTTCACTATGCCCCAGTGATGGGGCCCTGACTGTCAGCAAACCAGTGGGTAATCCACCTCCCAAATCCTATTTTAGAGTGAGATTCCTATCATCACTCCTGGCACCAAATTTGTTAGGTGTGGGAGTGTTCTTGGGAACATCTCTGAGGGTATGAGGAAAGCAGGTTTTGGCACAGAGAGAAGTTAACTGCAATATTTTCACAACAGTGGCCCTCAGTTGAACCCCAGTGGAGAGCTCTGACACTGAACTGACCTTTAAATTGTCCTGACTAGAGTGAAGCAAAGGGCCCAGATCTTTCTGTTCTTGCATCAGCCAGTCAATGACTGTGGATGTCCCTGGGGAAGTGGTCTGACCATTGTGAGGTGGCTCTCTTCAGCCCATGGAAATTCCCAGAGAGGGATTCTCACTGAGTACTGTCAGCCACCAGCACCCAGCTGGTGGGGGTGATGGGGCTTCAGTCCTGAAGGAAAAGCAAGGAAGCACCTATGGGCTATGGTAAATAAAAATTTTTGAAAACCTTGCCCCAGCAGCTTTAATATGCTGAGATGACTTTTCCTGACCCTCAGGTGGGAGCTGTGGCATCTTGGACCACTTACATAAAAGTCTTGGGGTCTGGTCCTTCTCCTAACCATCAGTTGCCAAGAATAGAAACTGACAAATCAAAGAATCTCCCCAAAAGAAGATAAACTATTTTTAAACTCATATTTGTGCTAATTCCTGTTCCCCGTTCTCTCTTTGGCCTTTATGGCAAAGAAAGGGAGCTAAGGACAAATGTACCTCAACAAAGCCTTTCCATGTCTCTGATTTAAACAACTGAGGAGAGGGGCACCTGGGTAGCTCAATGGGTTAAGCCTCTGTCTTCTGCTAAGGTCATGATCCAGGGATCATGGGATCGAGCCCCACATCAGGATCCAGGGTCCAGGGATCGAGCCCCACATCGGGATCTCTGCTCTGCAGGGAACCTGTTTCCCCCTCTCTCTGCCTACTTGTGATCTCTGTCAAATAAATAAATAAAAATCTTTAAAAAAAAACTGAAAAGAAATATCCTCAATGAAAGTAGGCAGAAAGCAGACGGGGGTAAAACTGCCCAAGAAGTGGCAATATAACCTCTTATTTGGCCTCCACTGGTATCAAGAAGTTCATGTCCACCTGAGAACACCATGGAATCAGACTTGCCCTGGCTACCCCTTTTCTAGTGCCAAGCTCTCCAGGTTTGTGACACCAGAAGGATTTGCCCGGAATCCGGTGATAATGTATTTCATAAACCATAGATTTAGAGCACAATGAGTTCGATGATGTGAAACGTCACAGTTCATAAGTATTCCTGTGAAGAAAATGAATCAAATGCAAATGGGGATTATGACTCCAAGGAGAGGTAACTTTTACATGACTTCATTCACTATGTAGTCAATTCCTTGGGAGAACATCCCTCACCTAGGCTGAGGGATCCATCAGGGGAAGCCAG
The DNA here is from genome assembly GCF_030435805.1 of Mustela lutreola. NCBI lineage: Eukaryota > Metazoa > Chordata > Mammalia > Carnivora > Mustelidae > Mustela > Mustela lutreola. The sequence continues at coordinate 10,820,676 of NC_081308.1, forward strand.
AGAAATAAAGTCAACATTTAAAGAACTCTTTCATCAGTGGTCTTTGGGACTCACTCAGTTTTTGCTCTGTTTATGAAAAGTCATTTGAAACATATATGATAAACACCCATGTTCATAGCATTATTCCCAATAGCTAAAATGTGGAATCAACCCATATGCCCACTGATGAATGAATGGATAAGCAAAATGTGGTCTGTACCTACAATGAAATATTAATTAGCCTTTAAAAGGAAGGGAATTCTACAATATGCTACAGCACGGATGAACCTTGAGGACATTATATTAAGTAAAATAAGCTAGTCAGAAAAAAAAATTGGATGATTCCATTTATATAAGGTACTTAGAGTAGTCAAAATCAGAAAGATGGAAAGTAGAATAGGGATTTCCAGGGGCTGGGAGGAGGGAAGAATGGGGAGTTGTTGTTTAATGGATATAGTGTTTCAGTGTTTTTTTTTTAATATTTTATTTATTTATTTGACAGAGAGAGACTCAGCAAGAGAGGGAATACAAGCAGGGGGAGTGGGAGAAGGAGAAGCAGGCCTCCTGCAGATCAAGGAGCCCAATGTGGGGCTCGATTCCAGGACCCTGGGATCATGACCTGAGCCGAAGGCAGGAACTTAACAACTGAGCCACCCAAGCGCCCCTAAAGTTGAAGGGTTTTTTTTTTTTTTAAGATTTTACTTATTTACTTGACAGACAGATATTACAAGTAGGCAGAGAGGCAGGCAGAAAGAGAGAGGAGGAAGCAGGCTCCCCGCTGAGCAGAGAGCCCGATGTGGGGCTCGATCCCAGGACCCTGGGATCATGACCTGAGCCGAAGGCAGAGGCTTTAACCCACTGAGCCACCCAGGCACGCCAAGTTTCAGTTTTTAAAAGAGTTTATTTATTCATTGGACACAGAAAGAGAAAGAGATCACAAGCAGGCAGAGCAGCAGGCCGAGAGAGAGGGGGAAGCAAGCTCCCTGCTGAGCAGAGAGCCCGATGCAGGGCTCTATCCCAGGACCCTGAGATCATGACCTGAGCTGAAGGCAGGGGTTTAACTCACTGAGCCAAAGTATCAGGTTTATAAAATGAAAACAGTCACAGGAATGGACGGCGGTGATGGTTACACAATATGAATGTATTTAATACTGCTGAACCACGTACTTAAAAATGCTTAAGATGGCAAACTTTATGTTAAGTGGATCTTATTACAATTTTAAACATGTTTAAAGCATATATGAAACAAAGAGATGAGGGGGAAAAAAGTAGAGACATAAATTTATAAATTTTAAAATAAAAGTTAATTTGCTCATTTTAAAGTTTTTGTCATAAACCTACCCAATATCAATAACAGAAAGAAAAACATAAATGAAACAGATGAGAGTAAGGAAACCAAGAGTAAGAGAGGAGGAAACTAAAAGACAAAACACAAATAACAATAATAATAACTGAAAACCCATTTAAAGAAAAATGGAAAATTAATAAATGAAAGATGAAAAAACTGAGATCTGGTGAGAAATACAATAGAAACAGGAGTTGAAGGAGGTAGTTAAGATAAAACCTCCAACTCTTTGGTTAAAAGGTGAGGTTAAGAATTAGCAGAAAGAAAGGAGCAAACTCTGGCTAAACTGTATTAGCAGTGAAGTCCCAAGTGAAGTTCAAGGCAAAGTCATGGGACTGGAACAGCATTTGGCTGAAGTAGCAGGAACATGCTTCACATGGACAAAGATCCTAGGAAGCCCGTATGGGGAGTCCAGGCAGAAGAAGAGACATCAGGCCAAGTATATGAACCAAAAAGACTTCATCTAGAGAGTTGACTGAACTGTTGTCAGGGGATTGAAAAGACAAAAGGAGTAAACATCTCCCTGTGTGAGCGGTTTGGGTAACTGGAACTGAAAGGTTAGGAGGGGGAGCCCTGGGCAGCTGGTGACTTGGTGGGGTGCAACAGGGTTAGTTCTGGGAGTGTGGCAAGTCCTGAAACCGACTGCCACTGTCAGAGTGAAGAGCCACTGCCATGTTGACACTGCCTGACAGGAACGAAAGTGGACAGGAAGGAGCAAGACCCTTCTCCTTCCAACCTGGACATCTCCCTCTAGTGCCCCCTCCTGGTACAGCCTAAGAGGGCATTAGCTGGCAAAGGTTTCTCCCCAGCATGACAAAGCACAGTGCTGGCCAGTCAGCTTGCCACTAGCCACAATTTGTCATTTAAGTTGAAAACTGAACATATGAAAATTAAGTAAAATTTAAAATTCGGTTCCTCAGTTGCACTGCCTATGTTTGGAGCACTCAAGAGCTCCCTGAGGCTGGTAGCTACCATGTAGGACAACACAGCTGTGGAAGATGGTGAGGCCCAAAATCACATTAGAAGGAACACAAATCATCTTGGCAAGTTTCACCCTCTCTGTTGCATCTGCAGACCCAGAGAAACCATCTCCAACCAAGCAAAGGTGATCTTTCTTCACACAAGTAATAGTATTACACCATTACAAAAAGGACTTTTCTTCAATATGATGATGATGGTAGTGGTGGTAGCAATGGCAATATTTTATTCAGCATTTACATTAAGAGTCAGGTCCTGTGCAATGCATTTGGACTTCAGTATTCCACTTAATATCGCAACACTATGAGCTAAGTACTTTTTTGATCCCATAGTAGAGATGTAGAACCTGGACATTAGACTGGGTAAGGAACTTTTCAAAGCCACACAGTTGATACAGAGCCCTTGATTTAACCTCTGGGATATATTTCTCAGGTTGTCAAAGGAAGGTGACATTTCACAAGAAGAAGATTTTGTTTGGATGCCATTGTTCAGTAGAACATCATTTTTCTGAGAAACAATGAATTGGAAAAAAAAACCCTAATAATAATGGCACTTAATAACATAAGGAATTATGACACTGGAAGTAATTTCAGTTTAATAAAATTCACTCCCAGCAGACTCACAACAACCCAGGAAGGAGAAATAAAGTTTCTTTCAGATTTTATGATAACTCATCACACTCTGTCAGATTCAATGTTTAGAAATACCTTGGAATGAGTCCTTCACCTTTTGGCTTATGACATTTGCAAGATGATTGCTTCATTTATGATTAGAGACTAGAGATCTTTGTGTCCTCATCTTCTATAGCATTCACACTGCACCTATCTAACTTATGCTCATCAAAGGCAAATAGTCAAGACATGGTTGGGACAAGCATTAGTTTTGTGAAAATGGAATAGTGACAAAACCCTCTAAGCTTCAGTTTCCCTACCTTATAGGGATATTGTAAAAATTAAATTATATCTTATATATATATAAACAATCTAAAATACTCTTTGATATGAATAATTATACTATTACTAGATTTTGGGTGGCCCTCTAACCGAAGGCAAAGAGAATTATTTCTTGTCTTTTGAGTGTGTATACATTCATTTGTTCACTCAAAAAATGTTGGTTGAATGCCTACTCTGTGCCACACATTAGTCTAGGTTCTTGGGATAGATCACTAACACACCAGACAAAAATATGGCCCATTATAGAAACACAACCAATTTTTGTTTATTAATTTTGTATCCTACAACTTCACTGAATTCATTTATTACTCCTAATAGTCTTCTGGTGGTCTTTAGCATTTTCTATATATAGTATTATGTCATCTGCAAATAGCAATGGTTTACTTCTTCCTTAATATTTTGGATGCATTTTATTTCATTTTTTTCTTTGCCTGCTGTGGCTAGGCCTTCCAGTACTATGTCGAATAAAAGTGGTGAGAGTGGACATCCTTCTCTTATTCCTGACCTTAGAAAAAAGCTCTGTTTTTCACCATTGAATATGATGTTAGCTGTGGGTTGTGTGTTTTTCATTTATGACCTTTACTATGCTGAATTATGTTCATTCTAAACCCACTTTGTTGAGAGTTGTTTTTATCATGAATCAATAATGAATATTGTCAAATGCTTTTTCTGAATCTATTGAGAAGATAATAGAATTTTTATCCTTCATTTAGGTCATGCGTTGCATTTCTATATATTAATAATGGAGTAACATAAAGAGACATTAAGAAAATTATGCCATTTACAATTATACCAAAAAGAATAAAATACCTAACAATAAACTTAATCAAAGAGGTGAAAGACATGCACTCTGAAAACTATAAAACACTGATGAAAGAAATGGAAGATGACACAAACAAATGGAAAGACATACATACTCATGATTGGAAAATTTTATATTATTAAAATGTCTATATTATCCTAAGCTATTTAGAGACTCAATGTAATCCCTATCATAATATTAATAGTATTTTTCACAATACTAGAACAAATAATCCTAAAATTTGCAATGAATCACAAAAGACCCCAAATAGCCAAAGCAAACTTGAGAAAGAACAAAGCTGTAGGTATCACAATCCCAGATTTCAAGGTATGCTACAAAGCTATAATAATCACAACAATATGGTACTGGCACAAAAAGGGATACACATAGATCAATGGAACAAAATAGAAAGCCCAGAAATAAACCCATGGTTATATTGTCAACTAATCTATGACAAAGGATGCAAGAATATTGAATGGAGTAAAGACAGTCTCTTCAATAAATGGTGCTGGGAAAACTGGACAGCTACACGCCAAAGAATGAAAGTGACCCACTTTCTTTCACCATACACAAAAACAAACTTAAAATGGATTAAGTGTGAGGCCTGAAACTATAAAAAACCTAGAAGAAAACATAGACAGCAATCTCTGACATCGGCAATAGCAGCATTTTTCTAGATATGTCTCCTACATCAACGGAAACAAAAGCAAAAATAAATTATTGGAACTACACCAAAATAAAACAATTTTGCACAGTTAAGAAAACCATCAACAAAATGAATAGTCAACCTACTAAATGGGAGAAGATATTTGCAAACGAAATATCCAATAATGAATTAATATCCAAGATCTATAAAGAACTTATACAACTCAACACCAAAAAACAAAACAAAACAGAACAACAGAGAGAGGAGTCAAGATGGCAGAGAAGTAGCAGACTGAGACTACATCAGGTAGCAGGAGATCAGCTAGATAGCTTATCTAAAGATTGCAAACATCTCCAAATCCAACGGGAGATCGAAGAGAAGAAGAACAGCAATTCTAGAAACAGAAAATCAACCACTTTCTGAAAGGTAGGACTGGCGGAGAAGTGAATCCAAATACACGGGAAGATAGACCGCGGGGGGAGGGGCCGGCTCCTGGCAAGCAGCAGAGCAACGGAGCACAAATCAGGACTTTTAAAAGTCCATTCCACTGAGTGACTTCGCTCCAGAGGCTAAGCCGGGGTGAAGCCCACGCGGGGTCAGTGTGGCCTCAGGTCCCGCAGGGTCACAGAAAGATCGGGGGTTTCTGAGTGTCTCAGAGCTCGCAGGTATTAGAACGGGGAAGTCGGCTACAGAGACAGAGTCGAGGAGTGAGCTCCCAACTCAGGGTTACCTTGAAACGGTCCCAGGCTCGGTGAGCTTGGAGCACAGACGGAGGCCAGGGAGACCGGAGTAATTGGGCACTGTTCTCTGAGGGCGCACTGAGGAGTAGGGCCCCAAGCTCTCGGCTCCTCTAGGCCAGAGACCAGGAGGTCGCCATCTTCATTCCCGTCCTCCAGAAGTCTACGGAAACCGCTCAGGGAACAAAAGCTCCTAGGAGCGAACCCCAGCGGATTACTGAGCCCGGCTCCTGGTAAGGGTGGTGCAATTCCGCCTGGGGCAAAGACACTTGAGAATCACTACAACAGGCCCCTCTCCCAGAAAATCAACAAGAAATCCAGCCAGGACCAAGTTCACCTACCAAGGAGTGCAGGTTCAATACCAAGAAGAGCAGCAGAATTCCAGAGGAGGAGAAAGCAAAGCAGGGAACTCATGGCTTTCTCCCCATGATTCTTTAGTCTTGCAGTTAATTTAATTTTTTGTTCTTTTTCAATTTGATTCTTCTTCTGCTAAATTTTTTCTTAACTTTTACCCTTTTCTTTTTTTAACATTCTTTAACTAGTTTATCTGATATATATAAATATTTTTCTTTCATTTTATATTTTTTCTTTATTCGTTTTCTTTTTTGTTTCTTTTTTTTTTTTTTCTGAACCTCTTTTTATCCCCTTTCTTCTCCTCCCCCAACGATTTGGGATCTTTTCTGATTTGGTTAAAGCATATTTTCCTGGGGTTGTTGCCACCCTTTTAGTATTTTACTTGCTCCTTCATATACTCTTACCTGGACAAAATGACAAAGCAGAAAAATTCAGCACAAAAAAAATACAAGAGGCAGTATGGAAGGCTAGGGACCTAATCAATACAGACATTGATAATATGTCAGATCTAGAGTTCAGAATAACGATTCTCAAGGTTCTAGCCGGGCTCGAAAAAGGCATGGAAGATATTAGAGAAACCCTTTTGAGAGATATAAAAGCCCTTTTTGGAGAAATAAAAGAACTAAAATCTAACCAAGTTGAAATTTTAAAAAGCTATTAATGAGGTGCAATCAGGAATGGAGGCTCTCACTGCTAGGATAAATGAGGCAGAAGAAAGAATTAGCTATATAGAAGACCAAATGACAGAGAACAAAGAAGCTAAGCAAAAGAGGGACAAAGAGCTACTGGAGCAGGAGGGGAGAATTCGAGAGATAAGTGACACCATAAGACGAAACAACATTAGAATAATTGGGATTCCAGAAGAAGAAGAGAGAGAGGAGCAGAAGGTATATTGCAGAGAATTAGTGGAGAGAATGTCCCTAATATGGCAAAGGGAACAAGCATCAAAATCCAGGAGGTGCAGAGAACCCCCCCTCAAAATCGATAAGAATAGGTCCACACCCCATCACCTAATAGTAAAATTTACAAGTCTTAGTGACAAAGAGAAAATCCTGAAAGCAGCCCGGGAAAAGAAGTCTGTAACATACAATGGTAAAAATATTAGATTGGCAGCTGACTTATCCACAGAGACCTGGCAGGCCAGAAAGAGCTGGCATGATATATTCAGAGCACTAAACGAGAAAAACATGCAGCCAAGAATACTATATCCAGCTAGGCTATCAGTGAAAATAGAAGGAGAGAATAAAAGCTTCCAGGACAAACAAAAACTGAAAGAATTTGCAAACACCAAACCAGCTCTACAGGAAATATTGAAAGGGGTCCTCTAAGCAAAGAGAGAGCCTAGAAGTAGTAGATCAGAAAGGAACAGAGACAATATACAGTAACAGTCACCTTACAGGCAATACAATGGCACTAAATTCATATCTCTCAATAGTTACCCTGAATGTTAATGGGCTAAATGCCCCAATCAAAAGACACAGGGTATCAGAATGGATAAAAAACCAAAACCCATCTATATGATGCCTACAAGAAACTCATTATAAACCCGAAGACACCTCCAGATTTAAAGTGAGGGGGTGGAAAACAATTTATCACGCTAATGGACATCGGAAGAAAGCAGGAGTGGTGATCCCTTTATCAGATCAATTAGATTTTAAGCCAAAGACTATAATAAGAGATGAATAAGGACACTGTATCATACTCAAAGGATCTGTCCAACAAGAAGATCTAACAATTTTAAATATCTATGCTCCTAACATGGGAGCAGACAACTATATAAAACAATTAATAACAAAATCAAAGAAACACATCAACAATAATACAATAATAGTAGGGGACTTTAACACTCCCCTCACTGAAATGGACAGATCATCCAAGCAAAAGATCAACAAGGAAATAAAGACCATAAATGATACACTGGACTAGATGGACATCACAGATATATTCAGAACATTTCATCCCAAAGCAACAGAATACACATTCTTCTCTAGTGTACATGGAACATTCTCCAGAATAGATCACATCCTTGGTCCTAAATCAGGTCTCAACCGGTATCAAAAGAATGGGATCATTCCCTGCATATTTTCATACCACAATGCTCTGAAGCTAGAACTCAGTCACAAGAGGAAATTTGGAAAGAACCCACATACATGGAGACTAAACAGCATCCTTCTAAAGAATGAATGGGTCAACCAGGAAATTAAAGAAGAATTGAAAAAAATTCATGGAAACAAATGATAATGAAAACAGAACGGTTCAGAAGCTTTTGATTTTGATGAAGTCCCAGAAGTTTATTTTGGCATTTGTTTCCTTTGCCTTTGGAGACATATCTTGAAAGAAGTTGCTGTGGCTGATATCGAAGAGATTACTGCCTATGTTCTCCTCTAGGATTCAAAAGCTTCTGCACTGCAAAGGAAATAGTCAACAAAACAAAGAGGCAACTCACGGAATGGGAGAAGATATTTGTAAATGACACTACAGACAAACGTTGATATCCATGATCTATAAAGAACTTCTCAAACTCAACACACACAAAATACATAATCATATCAAAAAATGGGCAGAAGACATGAACAGACACTTCTCCAATGAAGACATACAAATGGCTATCAGACACATGAAAAAATGTTCATCATCACTAGCCATCAGGGAGATTCAAATTAAGACCACATTGAGATATCATCTTACACCAGTTAGAATGGCCACAATTAGCAAGACAGGAAACAACATGTGTTGGAGGGGATGTGGAGAAAGGGGAACCCTCTTACACTGTTGGTGGGAATGCAAGTTGGTGCAGCCTCTTTGGAGAACAGTGTGGAGATTCCTTGAGAAATTAAAAATAGAACTTCCCTATGACCCTGCCATTGCACTACTGGGTATTTACCCCAAGGATACAGATGTCGTGAAAATAAGGGCCATCTGTACCCCAGTGTTTATAGCAGCAATGGCCACGGTTGCCAAACTGTGGAAAGAACCAAGATGCCCTTCAACGGAGGAATGGATAAGGAAGATGTGGTCCATATACACTATGGAGTATTATGCCTCCATCAGAAAGGACGAATACCCAACTTTTGTAGCAACATGGATGGGACTGGAGGAGATTATGCTGAGTGAAATAAGTCAAGCAGAGAGAATCAATTATCATATGGTTTCACTTATTTGTGGAGCATAACAAATAACATGGTGGACATGGGGAGTTAGGAGAAGGCAGTTGGGGAAAATTGGAAGGGGAGGTGAACCATGAGACACTATGGACTCTGAAAAACAATCTGAGGGGTTTTAAGTGTGGAGGGGTGGGAGGTTGGGGGAACCAAGTGGTGGGTATTAGAGAGGGCATGGATTGCAGGGAGCACTGGGTGTGCTACAAAAACAATGAATACTGTTATGCTGAAAATAAATAAAAAATAAATTTAAAAAAATAAAAAATTAAACAATTAAAAATGTCATTAAAATTAATTAATTAATTAATTAATTAGAAGATTTTTTTTTTTAATTTAAAAAAATTTAAAAAAAAACAACGGTTCAAAATCTGTGAGACACAACAAAGGCAGTCCTGAGAGGAAAATATATAGCGGTACAAGCCTTTCTCAAGAAACAAGAAAGGTCTCAGGTACACAACATAACCTTACATCTAAAGTAGCTGGAGAAAGAACAAGAAAGAAACCCTAAACCCAACAGGAGAAGAGAAATCATAAAGATCAGAGCAGAAATCAATGAAATAGAAACCAAAAAAACAATAGAACAAATCAACGCAACTAGGAGCTGGTTCTTTGAAAGAATTAATAAGATTGATAAAACCCTGGCCAGACTTATCAAAAAGAAAAGAGAAAGGATTTAAATAAATAAAATCATGAATGAAAGAGGAGAGATCACAACTAACACCAAAGAAATACAGACAATTATAAGAACATACTATGAGCAACTCTACGCCAACAAATTTGACAATCTGGAAGAAATGGATGCATTTCTAGAGACATATAAACTACCACAACTGAACCAGGAAGAAATAGAAAACTTGAACAGACCCATAACCAGTAAGGAGATTGAAACAGTTATCAAAAATCTCCAAACAAACAAAAACCCAGGGCCAGACGGCTTCACAGGGGAATTCTACCAAACGTTTAAAGAAGAACTAATTCCTATTCTCCTGAAACTGTTCCAAAAAATAGAAATGGAAGGAAAACTTCCAAACTCATCTTATGAGGCCAGCATCACCTTGATCCCCAAATCAGACAAGGATCTCAGCAAAAAAGAGAACTACAGACCAATATCCTTGATGAACACAGATGCGAAAATTCTCACCAAAATACTAGCCAATAGGATTCAACAGTACATTAAAAGGATTATTCATCACGACCAAGTGGGCTTTATTCCAGGGCTGCAAGGTTGGTTCAGCATCTGCAAATCAATCAATGTGATACAACACATCAATAAAAGAAAGAACAAGAACCATATGATACTCTCAATAGATGCTGAAAAAGCATTTGACAAAGTACAGCATCCCTTCCTGATCAAAACTCTTCAGAGTGTAGGGATAGAGGGTACACACCTCAATATTATCAAAGCCTTCTATGAAAAACCCACTGCAAATATCATTCTCAATGGAGAAAAACTGAAAGCTTTTCTGCTAAGGTCAGGAACATGGCAGGGATGTCCATTATCACCACTGCTATTCAACATAGTACTAGAAGTCCTAGCCTCAGCAATCAGACAACAAAAGGAAATTAAAGGCACTCAAATTGGCAAATAAGAAGTCAAACTATCACTCTTCACAGATGATATGATACTATCTCCACTCCAAAACTGCTAGAACTTGTACAGGAATTCAGTAAAGTGTCAGGATATAAAATAAATGCACAGAAATCAGTTGCATTTCTCTACACCAACAACAAGACAGAAGAAAGAGAAATTAAGGAGTCAATCCCATTTACAATTGCACCCAAAACTATAAGATACCTAGGAATAAACCTAACCAAAGAGGCTAAGAATCTATACTCAGAAAACTATAAAGTACTCATGAAAGAAATTGAGGAAGATACAAAGAAATGGAAAAATGTTCCATGCTCCTGGATTGGAAGAATAAATATTGTGAAAATGTCTATGCTACCTAAAGCAATCTACACATTTAATGCAATTCCTATCAAAGTACCATCCATCTTCTTGAAAGAAATGGAACAAATAATTCTAAAATTTTATGGAACCAGAAAAGACCTCGAATAGCCAAAGCGATATTGAAAAAGAAAGCCAAAGTTGGTGGCATCACAATTCCGGACTTCAAGCTCTATTACAAAGCTGTCATCATCAAGACAGCATGGTACTGGCACAAAAACAGACACATAGATCAATGGAACAGAATACAGAGCCCAGAAATAGACCCTCAACTCTATGGTCAACTAATCTTTGACAAAGCAGGAAAGAATGTCCAATGGAAAAAAGACAGCCTCTTCAATAAATGGTGTTGGGAAAATTGGACAGCCACATGCAGAAAAATGAAATTGCCCATTTCCTTACACCACACACAAAAATAGACTCAAAATGGATGAAGGACCTCAATGTGAGAAAGGAATCCATCAAAATCCTTGAGGAGAACACAGGCAGCAACCTCTTCGACCTCAGCCGCAGCAACATCTTCCTAGGAACATCGCCAAAGGCAAGGGAAGCAAGGGCAAAAATGAACTATTGGGATTTCATCAAGATCAAAAGCTTTTGCACAGCAAAGGAAACAGTTAACAAAACCAAAAGACAACTGATAAAATGGGAGAAGATATTTGCAAACGATATATCAGATAAAGGGCTAGTGTCCAAAATCTATAAAGAACTTAGCAAACTCAACACCCAAAGAACAAATAGTCCAATCAAGAAATGGGCAGAAGACATGAACAGACATTTCTGCAAAGAAGACATCCAGATGGCCAACAGACACATGAAAAAGTGCTCCACATCACTCGGCATCAGGGAAATACAAATTAAAACCACAATGAGATATCACCTCACACCAGTCAGAATGGCTAAAATCAACAAGTCAGGAAATGACAGATGCTGGCAAGGATGCAGAGAAAGGGGAACCCTCCTATACTGTTCGTGGGAATGCAAGCTGGTGCAACCACTCTAGAAAACAGCATGGAGGTTCCTCAAAATGTTGAAAATAGAACTACTCTATGACCCAGCAATCACACTACTGGGTATTTACCCTAAAGATACAAATGTAGTGATCTGAAGGGGCAAGTGCTCCTGAATGTTTATAGCAGCAATGTCCACAATAGCCAAACTATGGAAAGAACCTAGATGTCCATCAACAGATGAATGGATAAAGAAGATGTGGTATATATACACAATGGAATACTATGCAGCCATCAAAAGAAATGAAATCATGCCATTTGCGATGATGTGGATTGAACTAGAGGGTATCATGCTTAGTGAAATAAGTCAATCAGAGAAAGACAACTATCATATGATCTCTCTGATATGAAGAAGTAGAGATGCAATATGGGGGGTTAAGGGGGTAGGAGAAGAATAAATGAAACAAGATGGGATCGGGAGGGAGACAAACCATATGTGACTCTTAATCTCACCAAACAAACTGAGGGTTGCTGGGGGGAGGGGGGAGAGAAAGGGGGGTGAGTTTATAGACATTGGGGAGGGTATGTGCTATGGTGAGTGCTGTGAAGTGTGTAAACCTGGCGATTCACAGACCTGTACTCCTGGGGATAAAAATATATATGTTTATAAAAAATTTTTTTTAAAATTAAAAAAAAAAAAGAAAGTAGAAGTTACTCGTAAGAGACAAAAAAAAAAAAAAAAAACCAGAACAACAACAACGACAACAAAAACTCAAATAACACAATGTAAAAAATGAGCAGAGGAAAAAAAAAATTAGGAGAGGACTTGAATAGCCGTTTTTCTAATGAAGAAATCCAAATAGCCAATGGACACAAGAAAAGATGCTCAACACCACTCATCAGCAAGGAAATTCAAATCAAAAGCACAATATCACCTCATAACTGTCAGAATGGCTAAAATCAAAAACACAAGAAATAACAAGTGTTGGTGAGGATGTGGTGAAAAAGGAACACTTGCACACTACTGGTGGGAATGTAAATCAGTGCAGCCCCTATGGAAAACAATGTAGAGGATCCCCTCCAAAATTAAAAATAGACACACTATATGATCATTAATTCCACTACTGGGTACTTATCCTAAGAAAATGGAAACACTAATTTGAAAAAATGTATGTACCTCTATGTTTAGGGCAGCATTATTTACAATAGCCAAGACATGGAAGCAACCTAAGTGTCCATTGATAGATGAATGAAAAAAGAAGATGTGGTGTATATATATATACAATATAATATTACTCAGCCACAAAAAGAATGAGAACTTGCCATTTGCAACAACATGGATGGATCTAGAGGGTATCATGCTAAGTGAAGTCAGACAGAGAAAGACAAAAACCATAGGATTTCACTTATATTTGGCACCTAAAATACAAATGAGCAAACAAACTAAAAAAGCAGAAACAGACCCATAAATACAAAGAACAAACTGATGGTTGCCAGTAGGGAGGGTCATGGGGGGGAATCAGCAAAATGAGTAAAGGAGAGTGGGAAATACAGGCTTCCTGTTATGGAATGAATAAGTCATAAAGAAGAAAGGTACAGCCTAGGGAATAGAGTCAATGGTATTGTAACAGCATTATACAGTAACAGATGGTAGCTACACTTGGGAGCATAGAACAAAGTATGAAGCTTTGTATCATTATGTTGTATATCTGAAACTAATGCAAGATTTTGTGTCAACAATACTTCAGTTATAAAAAAAAATCTGTGCCATTATAGAGCTAATATTATGTCTCTTTAACACCCATTCTATGAGAGACATTAACCCCATTTGTCAGAATACAAATAGGAATCTGCCCTGTCTTTAAGTTTATGTTCCATTACCTTAAAAGCTTTATAAAACACTCTCTGAAAGGATGACAATTATTACCATATGAAGTATTCCTGGCAACAGGAATAAAGCGTGTAGTGGGGGAAAATGCTAATTTAGACATCAGAAAATCTAGGTTCTAGCCCTATCTCTACTTTTAACTTCTTGTATTATTAGTTATACTTCCTGAGCTTCAATTCTCTCACCTGCCAACACGAGAGCAGGGTCTCAAAATTATTTTCAGCAATAAAGTTATGTTTTCTATCTGTCTACTATAATCATACTAGCAAGACAGGCCATGTTTATGTGGACTAGAAAAATACAGTTTTTATACTTAATATCATAACCATAGGCACTACTATCATGTATAACTTGAATTGAGATGCAACCTTATAGGGCATTACTTGGTTTTTATACTGAAGATTAAAATAAAAAGCAGCTGCTTGGCTTGTCTCAAAAGTAGAGTCTGAGACGAGGAGATAATCTCAGCAGAATGCTGGTAATCTGTTTGAGAGGGGATCCCAAGAAGTTGTCGTCCAGACATAGGGACAGTGAGACAGGAGAGAATGTCAACGTCAGAGTACATCAGTGAAGTTGCTATTTAAGTAACTAGAAACCAGTCTCATCAGGACTTCTAAGAAAAGACAGAATACCTGCCAGAAGAATCCATCCACAGGAAAGGAGGCTGGTGCATTTTTTCACTGGTTCTCATCTCCGACTGACAGAAGATTGCCCCAAGAATGTCAACAATCTCACCTGTGGAGCCCAGCAGATTTCTACAGCTTCAGCTTTGAGAAGGCACCAGACAAAAAAGCAAGGGTTTAGGGTGAGTTTAAGGTGTGACACTATTCTGGGTTGAACTGTGCCACCACCGCCCCCACCTCAAACTTCAAAAATTGGAGCCCTAACTCCCAGAATCTCAGAATGTGACCTTATTTGAAGACAGGGTCTTTACCGAGGAAATCAAATTAAAATGAAGTCATCAGAGCAGGCCCTGAATCTGACTAGTACCCTTACCAAAATGGGGGAAACTTGGACATAGACACAAGCACACAAGGAGAATATCACGTGAAGATTGGAGTTCTGCTTTCACAAGCCAAGAAACTACCAGAACCTATGAGAGAGGCCTGGAAGAGAGCCTTCCCCAGCACCTTTGGAGGGAGTGTGGCCGGCCAACACCTTGAACTCAAATTTCTAGCCTCCAAAAGTGTGAGACAACAACTTCTGTTACATAAGCCACCGGATGGTGGTACTTTGTTATGACAGCCCCAGGAAACTAATACAGACACTGGTGTGGCAAATCTATACAAGCAAGTGAAGGGGTTCAGGAGAGCGCCCCCCAAAATGTGCCACTTGTGGCATGTGAATTACTTTAAACTGAAGGCATTTGAGACCCTGTGGGCTCAAGAGAAACTTCTGTCCCTCTCTTAACCACACAGAAGAATCTAAATTGGGGGTCTTTCTCAGAATAAGGGTTATTAACAGAGATAAACTTTATCTGAGTGAGCCATGTGTATGGTAGGGCAAACATCTAATTACCAAACCTCTGCTCTTCTTATCACCCTGTGAAGTGCATTCGTTTCCTCTGAATTCCCAGACACCTGCCCCCCTCTCCTTGGTTCAGAATGACACAGAGACATTACTTTGCCTGTCTCCAGAATTTCCATGTCTATGTGGAGTCCCCGTATGTACACCTGTTAAATTTGATTTTCTCCTGTTAACCTGTATCATGTCGATTTGATTCTTAGTCCAGCCAGAAGTACCTTAAAGAGGACTGGGGCTTTTATTCCCTGTGAAGGCGGCAAGGCATTCTTGCTCCCTGACACAAAGAACTGAGCAACACAGCTGTGGTGGAAATTAGGAGCGAGCAAGAGAGGTGACATGGGCACTACAGACATCTACAGAGTCCACAGAAGGTAGACATGTTGAGGCTGGAGACTGTCCTGTTGTTTCTCAGCTCCCCCTAAATGAAGAGCGGGAAAGCTACAACATGCAGTGGCTAGAACTGGCACCTATGCTGCCAAAAGGTGTGTCCTATGTGCTCTTTCTATTTGAGGCGATGGCTAACCCTTCTATTATCCTCTCAATTGTTAATATACCTTTTCTTCCTAAGGCAGCCGTTAAGATTCCATGTCCTTTTTTATATGAACCAATTACATTTGTTAACACACGAACAGGGGACATTTTAACAGCCTGATTTCCTGAGAAGCCTCCACTCCTTTTAGGATAAGAATGACAAAAACAAACAAAAAACGGATGACAACTGTATTACACATCAAAATCTTACAATTATATTCATTACATTTTATATGGGAAAAGGTTTAAAAATTGTAATGAATTCACTAAAAATGTCATAGACCTGCCAAGGAGCATGGGTTTTTGCCTGAAATTTGAGATTCTTTAACTGGGTCAGGAATATCTTGCTAAAAGCATTGCTCTCAGTCACTGTCATTTTGTACTTTGCTTCCAAGAGCATCAGTCTCAAAATATGTGCACAAATTACTGAAAGGACTTTTTCAAGATGCTGGATATGTCTGATCTGAAGAAAAAGCAAGGCTCTCCATGAAAGCCAGTCACTTTATCATGCTCTACTTTGGTTAGAACCTGACTCTCCTCCACCTGGCTGACTCGTCCCTTCCAGAAGCCAAGCAGTTTTCTGGAATGAATGCATACGTCAAACCCTGTTGGCCAACAGAAATAAGGGACTTGGTTTTAGCATCGATGCATGATTTTAAAAGTTAAACGTACTGCTTCACTATAAAAAGAGTTATAATTTGTCAAGAGTTAAAAACAAAAAGTTGGAAGTAATCTAGGCATTTTATTGTAAATAATAACTTGATTTATAATTTTGTAAATTAAAAAAGGAAATGTGCTATTGAGATTCTAGGCTATTGGATAAGGATTTTAAATGCAGATTTTTTTTCTAACATGCATTCTCATTACTTCTTTTTTAAGCTTATTTGAGATGTAATTAACATACACCATTGTGTAACTTTAATGTGATGATTTGATAGATGCATACATTATGAAATGTTTACCACAATAAAGTTACTTAGTATATCCTTCATCTCACATAATAACCATTTTGTTGTTCTTGTTGTTACTGTTGTTTCAGTGAGAACATTAAAGCTCTACTCTAATAGAACTTTCAAGAATACAGAATAGTATTGTTAATTAGTCACCATGCTATATAACAGATGCTCAGAACTTATTAACCTGTTAGTTGTATGTTTACAAATGTGTGTGCTTTGACCAACATCTCCTGATTTCCCTCATCCTTCAGCTTCTGACAACTATTACTCACTCTCTGTTTCCATAAGTTCAATGTTTTCAGATTCCCTATATAAGTAAGATCATATAGTATTTGTGTTTCTCTTATTTCACTTAGCATAATGCCCTCAAGATCTATCCATGTTGTCAGAAATGGCAGGATTACCTTCTTTCTAAGTCTGAATAATCTTTCATTGTATACATATATTGCACATCTTGTTTACTCATTCATCCACTGACAGATACTTAGGTTGTTTTGAAAGCGAAGTACTGAAGTCCCCTACTGTATGTATATTATTGTCTACAGCTCCCTTCAGATCTGCTAGTATTTGCTTAATATATTTAGGTGCTCTAATATTAGGGGGACAGGTATTCACAATTGTTATATCCTCTTGATGAACTGATCCCTTTATTGTTATGCAATTACTTTCTTTGCTCTTATTATAGCATTTGACTCAAAGTCTATTTTGTCTTATATAAGTATAGCTACTCCTGCTCTTTTAGTTTCCATTTGCATGAAATATCTTTTCCCATTCCTCACTTTCAGCCTATCTGTGTTCTGGAAGCTAAAGTGAGTCTTGACAACAAGCATATCAGTGGGTCTGGTTTTTTTTTTTTTTTTTTAAATCCATTCAGCCACTCTGTGCCTTTTGAGTTAGAGAATTTATTCCACTTACATTTGAAGTAATTATTGATAGGTAAGAACTTGCTGTTGCTATTTTGTTGTCAATTGTTTTCTGGCTTTTTTTGTAGTTCCCTCATTCCTTTGTTCCTCTCTTGCTGTCTTCCTTTATAAACTGATAATTTTCTGCAATGGTAAGCTTTGATTCCCTTCTCTTAATCTTGTATAGATCTAGAATTTGGCTCTGTAGTTACCCTTAGGCTTACTTGAAACATCTTAATAGATACAACAGTACATTTTAAGCTGCAGATCTTAACTTTGATTGTATACAGAACTTCTTCCTTTTACCCCCACCCTTACATTTTAGGTTTTTTTTTTTTTAAGATTTTATTTATTTATTTGACAGACAGAGTAGGCAAAGGGCAGGCAGAAAGAGAGAGAGGGAAGCAGGCTCCCTGCTGAGCAGAGACTCAATCCCAGGACCCTGAGATCATGACCTGAGCTGAAGGCAGCAGCTTAACCCACTGAGCCACCCAGGCGCCCCCATTTTAGGTTTTTGATGTCACAATTTACATCTTTTTATATTGTGCACCCAATAGCTATTGCTATTTTTAATACTTTTCTTTTAATCTTGATAGTAAAGTTAAGTGGTTAATACCCCCCATATTTCAGGAGAATAGTTGAATCTGGCTATATATATTTACCTTTATCAGTGTGTTCAATATTTTCATATTATTAGTTAGTGTATTTTCATTTCAGCTTGAAGAATTCTTTCCAGCATTTTCTTTAAGGCAAGTCTAGCAGTGATGAATTCCTTCAGCTTTTGTTTCTTAGGCAAAATCTTTACCTTACCTTTATTTCTAAACAATTTTGGTGGGTAGACTATTCTTGGATGGCAGTTTTTTCTTTTTTTGGCACTTTGAATATACTATCCAATTCTCTCCTGGCCTGCAAGATTTCTGCTGAGAAATCTACTAGCCTTATATGGGTCAGCTGTACAACAGAATTTTTTCTCCTACTGTTTTAAAACTTCTTTTTGTCTTAGATTTTTAGACAGCATTGTAATAATGTGTCTTAGAGAAGACTGCTTTGGATTGAAATTTTGGGGATGCCTATTAACTTCACGAACTTAGATTTCCAAGTCTCTTCCCAGGTTTGGGACATTCTCAGCCACTATTTTTAAAAATACACTTTCTGTTCCTTTCTCCCTCTCTTCTGCTTCTGGGAATCCTCTGATCTATAGATTAGTTCTCTTAGCGGTGTCCCTAGCACCCATAGGCTTTCTTTATTTCTTTTCATTCCTTTTTCTCTTTGTTCCTCTAAATGGACAATTTCAAACAATCTGTCTTTGAGCTGACTGACTCTTTCTCCTCTTTGGTCCTGTCTGCTTTTGAAGCTCTCTACGGAATTTCGGTCCAGTCATTGTTTCTCAACTTCCAAAATTTCTGTTTGGTTCTTTTTGTTTTCTCTCCTTTTGATCAACTTCTAATTTTGTTCTTGGAGTGCTTCCTTGATTTCATTAAATTATTTAAGTGTGTTGTCTTGTACTTAGTTCTCTAATCATCTTTAGAACAATTATTTTGAGTTATTTGTTGAGTGATTCCTATATCTCCACTACTTTGCAGGTCAATTACTGAAAGTTTACTGTGTTCCTTGAGTGGAGTCATATTTCTGTGATTCTTTGTGATCTCTACAGCCTTCCATAGGTGTCTGCACATTTGAAGAAGGTATCAACTCTTACAGAATTTATGGGCTGACTTTAGCAAGAAAAGACTTTCACCTGTGGGTGGCATCACACTGGAGTATGTTGTGACCCTGGATCTAGCGATGCAAGGTGCCAACTGAAGGGGTGTTTGGAGACTCTGGGTCTAGTGGGTTGTGGTAACTCATCAGCCCAAGCTCCTAGGGTCCACAGCATCAAATGCATGATCCTTGGAGAGTACTATAGGGGATCTGTAGAAGCTACAAGTACTGTTGGGGTCCTCTAGGACACTGTTACAAATGTGTCTTGTGTGTAACCAGATGAATAACACACTTCTGTTTACATGGACCCAGGCAATGGCCAGGTTGAAGAACCAAGAGTCAGAACCAAAGCAGTAGAAATGGGGAGGAAGCAGAGAGCCTATATTTTTAAAGTACCTTAGAGATAATGGAATATTACTCAGCCATCAGAAAGGATGAATATCCACCATTTGCATCAACATGGGTGGAACTGGAGGGGATTAGGCTAAGTCAAATAAGTCAAGCAGAGAAAGGTAATTATCATATGGCTTCACTCATATGTGGAATGTAAGAAAGAGCACAGAGGAACATAGGGGAAGGGAAGAAAAACCGAATGTGAAGGGGGAGAAATCAGAGAGGGAAACAAACCACGAAAGACTATGGACTCTGGAAAACAAACAGAGTTTCAGAGGAGAGGGGAATGGGAGATGGGATAGTCAGCAGATGGGTATTAAGGATGGCACATGTTGTGATGAGCACGGAGTGTTATATGCAACTAATGAATCATTGAACACAACATCAAAAACTAGTGATTTACTAATATGGTGGTTAACTGAACATAATATAAATAAATTATTTAATTAAATTAAAATAAATTTTAAAAGTACCTTAGAGAAAAATCAACACTTTGTTGACTGACAGATCCTGGGGATGAAGACTGAGGGAAAGGAAGATGAATGATGCATGATGAAGCAAAGGTGTTTTAGGTTGGATAACTGAATGATGTTACTCTTAATTAAACTAGAGAACACCAGAAGAGAAAGGATGAAAGGAAAGATAATGAGTGGAGTCAGTGTACTGAAGATACCTTTATGAGATGTCTTTCAGATATGCAGTTGCAATCACAGATTTGGATCTAAGGAGAAAACCGGGGTTAGATATTTGGAAGTCATCTGTGAATATAGAATGAAATGAAACTGTCACTATAACAAGTGTTTTAAAATTATCTCATTTAATGTCAATGACGACTCTGAGCCATACATTATTTTTACTGATGAGGACATTTTTAAATTTTGGAAGAGATTTTGAAAGACCAAATAACTTCCCCAAAGTCACACAACTAATAAATGGCAGAACCAGGATTCAACTAACTCTCATTAAATACAAAGTCCATGTTCTTTCCTCTGTGTCTTGTTTTTTTTTTTTAAAGATTTTATTTATTTATTTGACAGACAGACATCACAAGTAGGCAGAGAGGCAGGCAGAGAGAGAGAGAAGCAGGCTCCCTGCTGAGCAGAGAGCCCGACGTGGGGCTCAATCCCAGGACCGTGGGATCACGACCCGAGCCAAAGGCAGAGGCTTAACCCACTGAGCCACCCAGGCGCCCCTCCTCTGTGTCTTGTTGACCTTCTCTAAGTCATGGCAATAAATGAAACTTCAAAAACAAAAACCAGAAAAAAGCCTTGTGGAATAAGTAGAAAATAGACACATTATTGGGTGCAATGGAAGAATCCAATGATGTAGTTGGTTTGTAGTTTACATTTCAAAAGAGGACTATAATAAAGGGTGTAATTGAGAGGGATGGCAGCCACCCTGCTATAGTAATTCTCACACCTAATAATGGCTCTTACTCTGCTTCCTAGGGAAAATTTCATTAGGCTCTTTGAGTAGACATGCCTTTCTGACTATGCAAAATAAAGAAAAATCAAGAATACTCATGTATCAATAAGAGAAAAAGTGTCTTGGGACACCTGGGTGGCTCAGTGCATTAAAGCCTCTGCCTTCGGCTCAGGTCATGATCCCAAGGTCCTGGGATCAAGCCTCTCATTGGGCTCTCTGCTTGGCAGGGAACCTGCTTCCTCCTCTCTCTCTCTCTCTGCTTGCCTCTCTGCCTATTTGTGATCTCTGTCTGAAAATAAATAAATAAATAATCTTTTTAAAAAAAAGAGAGAAAAAGTGTCTCGAATCTCCAGCCTCTTATTTCAATATAATACTTTCAATGCTGTTAAATGGCCATTTAGGTTACCACAGTGGTAGTTGACCACCAGCCAAATATATTTCTATTTTAAGTTTAATACATCTGTAGATCCTTTTACTACATCTCTGGAAAACAGGGTCTAACTTCCACCTTAGTTTTCCTTTTCAACAAAATGAAATACAAATTTAGGGGGAGATATGGAAAAAGAGTAACTCTATTCTTCATTAAGTGTTTCAGTATTTTCACAATTAATATGTTTGCTCTTATATTCAATGAATCGTCATTAATAAGACACTGCTCTTGCCTTCTAGAAGACTAGAGTTCAACTGAGGAAAGAGTCTAGTCCTTATGTTATGAGTAGTTTCAATGAGAAGAAGCCGGAAGTGGGGGAGCAGTGAAGATGTAGACCAGCCCCTGAGAAGATGAGGAGATATGTGATGTAGAGCACTGATGGAAACATTAGCCTATGAAAAGAGGATATCAACTCTTCAAGAATAATAGCCAGAGGAGAGAAAAGATGGCATACAAAGGCAGTTTGATGACAAGAAAATTCAGGTAATTTGTGTCTAATGGCTTCTATCATTTTTTGATGGGATTTTTCTTATGAAAATCAAGAAGAAAGGCTCAAACAAGCAGAGAAAATTTGAACAAAATTATGTCTTTCACAGAGCTTTTACACTGTCCCAAACACAAAGATGTCTACACCCAAACACGATACCAGAATTACTAGTGCTGGGAAGTTAATTTGGGGTGCACAGAGGAAAGGGCCAGATCAGTTTAACACAGTCCAGGTAAGAAGCTCACTGATAGAGAATTTGACTGGACATAAGGAAAAACTTGAAAATATTGAGAAGTACATAGATTTAGCACAACAGATTCGTTGCTTCAGTTAGACATTTGACAGATCTCTTACAATACAAGATCAAGATCTTGTGGTCAAGATCCCTCTACTCAAAGGCCAGTATTTCCCAATTTTTACTGACTAAAGAATAAGGTGGTACTCCTTAAGCTTAGCTGTATATTGCTATTACCCAGTATAGTACTAATCTACTGTTATATAACAAATTACCACAAAACTTAGTAGCTTAAAACAACAAGCATTTATTATACCATACAGTTTCTATGGATCAGGAAGTTAGGAGTAGCTTAGTTCAGGTTTCTGGCTCAGGAATTCTTATGAGGTTGCTGTAGCCTGGGCTGCAGTCATCTGACGGCTTGAATGGGGCTTCCAAGATGGTGCTCTTACATGGCTACTGGCAGAAGGCTGTATTAGACAGGCTTCTCCAAAAAGGATCAAATGGGAGGGGCACCTGGGTGGCTCAGTGGTTAAGCCTCTGCCTTCGGCTTGGATCATGATCTCAGGGGATCGAGCCCCGCAGCGGGCTCTCTGCTCAGCAGGGAGCCTGCTTCCCCCTCTCTCTCTCTGCCTGCCTCTCTAACTACTTGTGATCTCTGTAAAATAAATAAATAAAATCTTAAAAAAAGGATCAAATGGGATACAAATATCTATAAAATGAAGAATTTGCTTACATTACATTACATTACATTACATTACATTACATTACAGAGGCTACTAAGTCCCAAGATGCGTAGTTAGCAAGCTGGAGACCAAGGAGAGCCAAGGTTGTGATTCTAGTCCAAGTTCAGAAGCCTGAGAACCAGGAGAGCTGATGGTGTCAGTTTCAGTCCAAAAGCTAGCAAGCTTGTCATGCAAGAAGAATATATATTTCAGTTCAAGTCCAAAGGCAGGAAAAGACTGATGTCCCAGTTCAAGCACTCAGCAAAAGAAGTTCCCTCTCATTTAGTCTTTTTGTTCTATTCAGTTCTTCAATGGATTAGATGAGGGCCACCAACATTAGGAATGCCAATCTGCTTTACTCAGCCTACCTATTCAAATGTTAACCTTATCAAGAAACACCCTCACAGACACACCCAGAATAATATTTGTCCAAATGTCAGGGAAACAAGTTCAAGCTGTGGGGCCCAAGGGCAGGCTGCTCCAAAATTATTACCTTATTATTATTTTAAGGAAAAGCTACTTAAGAGACAGCCTGTATAGGAAGGACACTCAGATGCTCCTTCGTCCCCCTGAAAGCAGGAAATAAGTCTCCCACATGAAAGGTACTTTCCTTGAATCAGGAGACATCCTTATCACCAAAGATAGGGAATTCAGGGTTGAGAAAGCTGTATAAACAACCCTTGTTACTTTTGACTAATTGACTACCCTAGCCCAAATTCTGTTTAGAATTCCTTACTAATCACAGATCCCAACATTAAGTTTTCTTTGTCCTGTCAGTTCCTCCCAGACTTATTGTCTCTTTGTCTAAAAAGCATAAAGCCCGCCTGCCTTGATCATGTCTTTAGGTCTCAATTTAATGATTGGGCCTCTGTGCACATGTAATAAAACTTGACTTTTTTCTTCTGTTAGTCTGGCTCATGTCAATTTAATTCTTGGTCCAGCTGAAAGACCTTGAAGGGTAGAATAAGAATTTTTCCTTCCCTTCAACACAGAAAATAAACCATTGCAAAGGCCTCATTTCCTTGCTGACTGTTGGTAGGAAGCCTCACAGTTACTTTTTTTTTTTTTTTTACTTTTAACCTGGGACTTTCTAGAGCTACTTGAATGTCCTTATGACCATGGTAGTCCATGTCCTCCAAAGCATGTGGCTCAAGAGAAAAAGTCAGGAGTGTTCTATGACCTCATTTTAGAAGTCACACACAATCACTACCACTATATATGCTCTTGTGACAAACAAGTTACTAAGTCCAGTCCACTCTCAATAAGGGAGGAATTAAATTTTACCTGTTGAAGAAAGGAGCATCAAAGGATTTATGGGTATATATTTTTTTAATAAGATTTTTATTTATTTATTTGACAGAGAGAGATCACACGTAGGCAGAGAGGCAGGAAGGGAAGCAGGCTCCCCGCTGAGCGGAGCGTCTGACGTGGGGCTCGATCCCAGGACCCTGAGATCATAACCCGAGCCGAAGGCAGAGGCTTAACCCACTGAGCCACCCAGGCGCCCCTATGGGTATATTTTTAAGCCACCACATCTAGAGAACTTTAAAAAATACTAACACCTGGCTACCACCCTTACACCTTCTGATTTAAAGAGTCTGGGATTTTTAAAAGCTATCCAAGTGATTCTAGTAGGTAGCCAAGAGTTCTTTCTATCATGTGGATCCACTCTTGTGTCTCTTGATTCTGTAAGCCCTCAGCAAGAAGCACACAGCGCTGCAGTTCGTATTTTGCCAGCCCTAATGTTGCACTGTATCATGCAAATAAGTGTGAAAACTGCATGTGATAAAAAAGAAACCATCTCAATTTCATTATGGAAATTTAAAAAATTCAAAATACTTTTCTTAATGCAACAAAGCACTATGTTTTAAATAGAGGCATGATATTCAAGAGAATTTAATAACTAGCATTTTCAAAACCATATGTATTACAACACAAGACTATAAAACAAATACAAGAGATTTCTAAGTATGAAGCCTAAAACAAATAAAAGTGTAAGTAAGCAATACTTTATCTTATAAAAGATCAAATACTTATTATTTATAACAGAATGTGACCAAGTCTGACTTTGGGGTGTGATGGATAGTTTTATTTATCACTTTGGCTAGGTTAGAGTAACTAGTTATTTAATCAAACACTAATTTATATGTTTATGTGAAGGTATTTTGTAGATGTGATTAACATGCACAATCAGTTGATCTTTCTATAAAGTGGCAAAGAACTTGGTTGAATAGTATCCTAGAGTTTTATGGCAAATAGAACTTAGAGGTGATGAACTTGGACATGTGGCTGTGGAGATTTCCAAGCAAATGACAGAAGGTGTGCCCTGATTTCTCCTTGCTGCTTATAATAAAATGCTAAAGGAAAGGGACAGATTGAAGAGGAATTGTCAAACGAAAAGGGACCAGCACTTGATGATCTGAAAAATTCTCCGTCTATTCAGATAGCAAAAGATGACAAAATGTGCTCTGGAGAGAACACCAAGGGTGGGTGGCTGGATAATAATTTGTTGAAGAGACTGGACACCTGATTTATGGATCCAACCAACCATCTTGGCAGAAGATAGGAATAAAATTGGAGCTATGGAAAGATCTGTGGAAGACCCTCATGTCCAATGGCTAGGACTCCCATGAATTTTACCAGAAAACAGACAAATTATTGAGAATTTTATACTAGCAAAAACACTATCAGCCTGGACCAAGAGGGACAGAGAGAATACCACGTGAAGACAGAGATACAAAGAGAAAACTCCATGTGAAGATGGGGGAGACAGAGAGTGGAGTGGAGCATCTATAAACCAAGGAAAACCAATGATTGCCAGCAAACCATCGGAAGTTAGGGAGAGGCAAGAGATCCTCCCTTAAGGCCTTCATAGAACATGGTCTTGTTTTCAGAATATTAACATCTGGAACCATGAGAGAATAAATTCCTATTGTTTAAAGCCACCCAGTTTGTGAAACTTTAGTACAACAGCCCTAGGAGGCCAATATACGAAGCACTGAAAATAAGTACTGATGAGCTGAAATTTCCTCTTACATTGAACCTACATATATTCTGGGAGTGCCGAGGGAACAAAAGATAAATGTTTTAATTTAATAAACAATTAGATTTCATTAACTTAATAATTAAATAATTTCATTTAAAATTTGGCTTAAGATATATTTAAAAGCTATGTTACTTGTCATTTTGGCCTGTTTGCATCTGCCTTGCTCTCCAATTTCCTCTTCCTTTCTCCCATGGTTGCAAAAATACCAAAAAATATTTTTGCATGTGAAATCCAAGAGAGTAAACAAGAGCGTTCTCTTGACAAACATCACTGCTCATTAGTAAGGGATTTAAATTCTGCGTGGACTTTGTTGACATGCTCAGCTGCTAATTATCTGTCGGTGTGATATGCACAGTGAACAACCAGAGCAGCGGAACTAAATGAAGCAGAAGCACTACACTGATGTGACTGACCCCCAGTGTGGCTGCTGGAAGTATTTTCAAGTGATGGGGCCACAGCACAGGCTTGCAAATCCCTCAGACCAAAGTCCCCGGCTCTGAATGGTCATCTGCCACTCCAGTCTCTGAGGTCCTGCTTTGTTAATCAGGCAACTTCATTTGGCTCTTTGAAGACTCAGAATTGAGCTCCTGTCACACATTTTTCCAGTTCTTTAAAATGCAAGGAATTCTATTCTTCAGCTTGATACTGATCCCACCAAGCACGCCTGGCTCCCACTTACACTTGTTTCTAGGTAGGGCCAAGAATAACTATAACCAGGATTGTTTAAAATACAAAATAAAATGGGATAGACTAATTAGAATAGAAAATATCAGAATGCCTGCCAAGTAGTAAACTATTTCATGAAACTTTTTTCTCTCTTGTTTTTTTTCACACATGTTTGTATATGTGTACAAGGGACCAGTGGTCACTTTCAGACTAAAGGGGATTTAGAGATCATGATCATGTCCTAAACCTATGTTTTTTAAACTTTCAAAAACATGACTCACTGAATGATATGCAGTTTTTTTATGATCCAGTACACATAAACACATACTGGACTTTCCCCATCAGAGGACAAGAGGAAGGACACTCCAGACAGAGAGAACAGAATATGCAGGCTACATGAAACAAAGGACAACTCCGTGGAACTTGGGTGTGTTACAGGATCATCACATGGCATCACATGACATGGCCGAAAGATTGGGTCAACCAGCAGAATGGTGGATCATGGAGTAATGAAGGAAGGCAGTGACCAGGCCATAGAGACAATACCTTGCAGATCATGCTTAAGAGTTCAGACATCAGGGGCGCCTGGGTGGCTCAGTGGGTTAAGCCGCTGCCTTTGGCTCGGGTCGTGATCCCAGGGTCCTGGGATCGAGCTCCGCATCGGGCTCTCTGCTCAGCCAGGAGCCTGCTTCCTTCTCTCTCTCTCTGCCTGCCTCTCTGCCTGCTTGTGATCTCTCTCTGTCAAATAAATAAATAAATCTTTAAAAAAAAAAAAAAAAGAGTTCAGACATCATCCTGGAGTCATGGAAAATCACTGAGGGGCCTTAAACTGTAATAAAAGAGTCAGGCTTGCAACACAGAAGAGCCATTCTAGAAGGAGGACAAGGCCAATTGCTGAGATAAGGGGTGATGGGCTGCAGAGAGGCAGTAAAGCTCAGAACACTATTACAGACAGTGTAAGACATGGTGGGGGCCTTCATTCAAGTGGTGGGAAAACAGACAAGAGAATAGAAGTAAGACATTGTAGAGATAGAACCAAGAGAATCTGGAGACTGGTGAAGAAGCAGGAGATGTCTTGGAAAACTCCCATCCTCCTCAGTTGGGTGTCCAGGTGGGTGGCATACTCTCCATCAGGACAGGAATGTGGGAGGAGAGCAACTGAGCGGGCAGAGATAGTAAGTCTGCTTTGCGCGGCCTGGGAATACCAGGTGAATGAGGATGTTAGATGACTGGATTTGATACCCTCTTTTGTTTTCTAAGCTGAAGTATAATCAAACAACCCAAAAAGTATACAGGCCCTAGGGTGCCTGGGTGGCTCAGCCCATTAAGCCTGTGCCTTCCCGCTCAGGTGATCCTATGATCCTGGGATGAAACCCCCTGTTGGGCTCCCTGCTCAGCGGGAAGCCTGCTTCTCCCTCTCCTTCTGTCCCTTCCCCGCCCCCACTCATGCTCTCTCTCTCTCTCTCTCTGAAAATAAATATATAAAATCTTTAAAAAAATGTACAGGCCTCAGTCAATCAACCCTTCCCTTTAAAGTCACCAGGCAACAGTTTCTACTATGAGCATTAGAGATATAGTTCAGAAAGAAAGGATTTAGTATGCATCAAATACAAGAAACCCTAGAAAAATTGGAGCACTGGAGCCGGTATCTTCTGATCTAGGTAGTGCTAAGACTTGAATAAATTTTCTTCACATCAGTATATGAAAACTAAGCTTCATTTTTAAGGCCAAGATGTTTGAGTTGGTAGAAAAGAGTCAGTTGGGCCACGCTGTGGTTCCAACCTCACAAATTTGTCTCTGGACTCTAAGAAATCTACTGTTTTATGTACACCAAAAGGATTTTGTTGAACAATTCAGGCTCAAGATCCCCTAAAGGGAGAGATTTTTATTCTTTTTTTAAAAAAGATTTTATTTATTCATTTGACAGAGAGAGATACAGCAAGAGACAGAGCACAAGCAGGGGGAGTGGGAGAGGGAGAAGCAAGCTTCCCATCAAGTGGGGAACCCGATGTGGGGCTCAATCCCAGGACCCTGGAAACATGACCTGAGCTGAAGGCAGATGCTTAACAACTGAGCCATCCAGGTACCCCCGAGATTTTTATTCTTAAGGACAAGATGTGCAGATCAACCAAGGATTACTAACCATAGGCATGTATGGTGCTAGGGCCAAGCACAGATGGTACTTGGATTTCAGCAATGAACTTGGTGCTGGCATATGTTAGTGCAGAACAAGACTCCAGTTTAATCAGTGGTCTTAACGACCTCAGAAATTCCTTTAGCCACTCAAAATTTTAAAATGATCACCATGTGTTTCTTCACCAAAAAAGAAATCACATTCTGAAATGACTTTTTGAGTTAAATAACCTAATAATAATTCTTTGGGTGTGTGTACAAGGCACAGGAGTTGGTGGGGGGGTGGCAAAGGAGTGTGAAGGAGAAGAAGCTTGCCAGGATTTGGGGGAGATGGAGGGTGGTGGGGAACATCACAGAGACATCAGCAAAATTAAAATAAGAAAAATTAAACGAAGAAGTGCAAATTTAGCATGTTTCTGGCTTCAAATACCATGCTTGTTTTTCACGAACAGCATGTAGAGACAACAGAGTTATAATTCTACTGATGTGGGTTAGATTTTATCCTGTTTCTCCAAGTGCATTAGTCACCTCCATGCCTTTGCAGATTATTACAGAGCTACCTGCCTCTGCCAACTTTGACAGGGCGCTTTGTAGAAAGTAGAGCAAACTCAAAATGCCAGGGCCTGCTTCTCAGTTCCACCCCATTTAACAGAGCTAAGAAATCAAAGGCAGCAGTTTGGCAAAACAGACTAGACTTGTTTCCCTAAGCCAGCCCCAGCCCTGACTTTCTAGTGGTTTTGTGTGTCGCTCGGGCCACTCAAACCCCACCTGTCTCCGTTGTATTTATTGCCTCCTCCTTCTCATCCTACTAGCCATGACTTTCCCCCCTTTGTCTCAGAGCCCAACCTTCTTGAATTCTCCTCATTCCTCAAGAAGTAGATGTGTGAGTAGGGGGATGAGGTGACTGGGAGAGGGGCCTGAGGGAGGGGCTTTGGGGTAACGAGCACTGGATGCTGTACGCAACTGGCGAGTCACTGAATTCTACCTCTGAAACTAATGATACAGTATATGTTAATTAAATTGAATTGAAATTTAAAAATTTTTAAAAAGTAGATGTGTGCATCTTGCCCACGGGCCATGTGATTCACCTGAAACACCACTCCTTCTTCTCTTGATTTATGTCTGTGCTTTGGCAATCTCATGACCCTCAAGAATATTTAAAACCAAGTCTGATAAGTGTGTAGGTGCCAGCACCTGTGAGTCCACCGCTGCCGACTCAACACCGACGAGAGGGTACCTCAAACTAACCACGCATAACCGGATCCCTCAGCTTCTCCACCCTCACTCCTCCTCCCTCAGCCCCTGATCTCACAGGGCATACCATCACCCCTTAAACTGCTCAAGCCAGGTCCCACTGACTCAGCTGCCCATCCAGCTTTAATCCCACCTTCTTGATAGCTTCAAATCCATTTCTCCCCACTACCCTTGTCCTGCCTCGCCCCAGGCATTTTAGGTTTCCTTTTGGAGCAAAAGTCTTATAACTGTTCTCTCTGATTCCACACTAACTGTGGCTCTCTGACTGAAGCCAGAGTGATCATTCTGGTTTTAAGTGTGATGTTCTGCTCCTTACACTTTTCAATAATAACCTTCTGCCCACATGATACTTCCCAACAGCCTCCGTTCCATGGCGCCCTGACCGCTCTGATCCCACCAGCTGCAGTTGCACAACCTAGCCGGACTCTCACCCGCTGCTGCTGCCCACAAAGCCATCGACTCCTTCTCAGGCTTTATAAATGCCTTGATGCTTTATGTTGCTGCCTCCTCACTGAGAAATTGGGGGCTCTCATTCTTAACAGTGTGACAGATGAAAGAAAATGCTAATCTGAAAACATGCTCCTGAAGCGTGTCTGCCCAGAGTAGATGGCCTTTGTTTGGCAGAGTGTCTGGCTGAAGCTTATAAAATGAATAAGTAGGACCAGGGTTGCCCTAAAGATTGGAAAAGTCAAATGACAGTATATGCTAGAGTAAGGGCAACTATGGGTTTCTAGGGAGACCTGGATAAAGAGTGAGTAGGGCCCTGAGAAACGAGGGAAGGGGCCATGTGAAGAGAGTGTAATAATGAAAGAAAGCCCAGTATCGGGGGGGACATGCTGGGGCCAGAGAAGAGAAGCCCACTGAGCAATTCCCAGTGATAAGGGCCGGCCAAGGGATTCTTAAGAACTGGAGTGCCTGTGATTCCATTTTATAGGGCGAGTCTTGACTATTCTGTGTCATGATCCTCCTCTATTCCCTCTAAACCCTCTAAAAAGATCTGTCCCGGAAGCACTCTGGGTCGGTGCAGAACAGTAATCCAAGCCAGAGGTAAAGCACTGATGGAGACTGCAAAGGCAGTACGGAGAGAAGACAGCAGCTGCCAGGGTGCAGGGGCGACCACGAAAGAGGCCATGGACTGGCCACAAGAAAGTCAGATGCGGAGAACCGCTCAGACAGGTTGATTGGCACGTTAGATTTTCTACCACCTGAGGTACTGTGTCTCAGGACAGTTTACTTGACATCCAAGGGAAAAGGGACGCAATTCCCGTAAGGCAGAAAGCCTGGGCGATTTCCAGGCAGACGACCCTGGGGTTACACGTACAGCTGATACAACAAAGTTATAAGATGGCAATGAAGTAAATCTTCTTGAGCAGGTAAATAAATGCAGTAATAACTATGTTAGGTGTAAGTTAAAATGAACACACTTCTAGAAGGGGTTGGCAAAAATCACATTGGACTGTAGAAAATAAAGTAACATTACAAAAGTCCTGATGCTAACATTAATAGAAAAGACTGGTCTTTCATCTTCAGATCCTTAAGTTACCAAAAAAAAAAAAAAAAAAAGGTGTACCCTTTCCAAAAGGTCCCAGAAATAATGGTATGGTTTTGATTCAAATAACGGTGAAAGAAAGAGTAAAGTGATCGGAAGAAAAGAGGGAGAAGTTGATTATCACTGTACTAGAATTTTCCTAATTTTTAATCTAGAAATTCAGGAAACTAAATAAAATCTACCTTATAGCTTACATAAGAGAATTTATATAATAAGCAGGTAAAAGTCATCAAACTTGGGATGTCACAAATCAGAATATATTCTAATGCCAAAAGAAATCATTTCAAACATAAGGTGTATTTCCAAAGCCTAAAAAAATATTCTTTCACATACCCACCCAACAACTATATGTGAGAACACCTGGTGCTTAAAGTAGAGTCACTGAAGTTTTATAGAGACTAACATCTTTCTAGGACCTCAATGTGAATCAGAATTTGACAAAACAGTGGGAATGAATATGTGTATGAAAGACTAATATATCCTGTTTCCCAAGGCAAAAGTAACAACCCAGAAGTTTTTGTGTTCAAGAATTCCAGAGTACTTGCTCATTAACTCAGGTATATTGGGATAAGTTAGAATATGCTTAAGTAATAATCTGAAAATTCTCACTTGTGTAACACAACAAAAGATTATGTCTTACTCAAAGTCTTTAGGAGATCTGGGAGACTGGGAAGGATTGCTGTTCCTCATGTGCTGGCACAATTTTCCACATTGGTTAGATTTTACGGTTTCTCCATCCCAATATATACTCCTGCGATTGCTGTGGCCTAGGAAGAGAACATGGAAAATCATAAACTGGCTTCCATCCACAACTCACATTTCAGTCGTATGACTACATTTAACTTCAAGAGGGCATGTGCACCCAACCAAAAAGAGGAGGCTTGGAAATCTTGATGGCAAATATTAGTAATGTCGACTGTAGATATATAGTGGATCTTTAGCTTTTACTTATATTCCTATAGGAAAGATAAAATGAAAATGTCTCCAGTATTTCTAAGCATAAGAAGCCTTTTCCTGGGGCACCTGGGTGGCTCAGTGGGTTAAAGCCTCTGCTTTCGGCTCAGGTCATGATCCCAGGGTCCTGGGATTGAGCCCCGCATTGGGATCTCTGCTCAGCAGGGAGACTGCTTTCCTTCCTCTCTCTCTGCCTGCCTCTCTGCCTACTTGTGATCTCTGCCTGTCAAATAAATTAAAAAAAAAAAAAAAAGAAGCCTTTTCCCACCTTCCTCGCACTTGTTTCCTGCTTCAGTATGGTGTGACCCACCCCCCAAGGGAATGAAAAACAGACTTTGAATACATTATTTATTTTAAACGAATATACAGAACCAGTGAAGGACTAAGAGTTTTCTTTTATCTACTGCAGGGTTACTTAACCTTGGCATTATTAATGTTTTGGGCCAGATCCTTCTCAGGGGCTGTCCTGTGTTGCAGGATATTTAGCAGCCTCTGTGGTCTCCACCCACTAGATGTCAATAGCAACCCTCCCACTACACTTGTCACAACCAGAAATGTCTCTAGATATTGTTAAATATCCCTGGGGGGTAACATTGAAAACTGGTTAAGAATATTTTCTATTTGCTTCCTTTGAGCACTAGGAAGAGTTCAGATTTTTTACCACGTGAAATAACCCAGTATTGAGGACAGGTAGTAACAGAACAAAGAGAATACACTTTCTCCCAGATCTACCACCAAGACTTGTGAATCTCTTCCTTATCCTATCTATAAAATACGGAGAATAATGTTACCTGGCTCACAAGCTTGTTGTAAGGATTAAATGAGGCAATAAACAACTCTCCTTTTCTCTCTGTTTAAGCAAATCACTTCTATATAAAGCCAGTTCCTATACAAACATGGAGTCTATTTCTGCACTTTCTGTCCTGTGTTACTTGTCTCTGCATATTCCTGGGAGAATTCCTCACTGTGTTGATTTGCCACTGTCACTATTAAGCTCTGTATTAGCTGCAGGTGACTTGTCTGGGAGATGCAGCCATCAGAAAAGCGGCTGGAAAATAAGAAATGAAGAAAAAGGCCTGCAGAAGCCCTTGCACCAATGTTTAGATATGTTTCTCACTGGGAAGTCCCCCAAGTGCGTTAAGACGGTGCGTAAACTATTCTTTCTTTAGCCCCTGTACCATCTGGTTCCTCGCACACAGGTATAGGCACCCGATGCATGGCTGCTGAGGGATGAAAGGACCAGTTTCAGATGTAAGTCAGATGAGCTTATCATTCCTGGGTTTTCCCAAATCACTTTAGGTTCCAAGTCCCAAGTTAGGTGGCATGAGTACAGGGAAGGTATTAATACGGGCAGAACTGGTATCACCAATAAGTGACAGGTGACAGTCTGACATTAAAAGACGAAATCAAATAGCAGACATTAATTAAAAAATGAGAAGCACATGCTCTGGAGAGTAAACAGCCATACATATCACAATAACCCCTTAGCTGCTTTACGCTGTCGGTACATAATAATTGACATCTCTAATAATGACTCTGACATTTTAAAAACTGCTAATATCTGTTCAGCATGTTCCATTTTAAAAAATTCAGAGTACTGTGTATGGCATTTGAGAAAGATTTCCAGCACAGACTTATAAACTATATAATTTGCCATATACCTTAGAGATGAGCTAGATGAGCTAATCTGTTGTCTAAGTGAAGCAAGTCAGCTACAGAAAGGTGAAGTACACTTACCAAGGCCATGTGCCCACAGAGGCAGAGCTAGGACTAAAGCCTTACTTTGCTGACTTGATGGCAAGCTCTGTTTCCACTAAGGTACAGCTTTGAAAATACAAATATATTTCTTTAATTAATTAAAATTGCCAAATTTAGTATTTGGAAACTCAGTAAGGGTGTGCTTCAACTATATGGAATTTTTCCGCACTGATTTATTAATCAACTGGTTTTTACTGAGCCTCTGTGTTGCTAAAAAAAAAAAAAAATAATAGTTCAGATCTGGTAGAAGAAGAGAGAAAGCATGATGCCTAACTCAAATGACTAAACTTTCTAGAAGGGAAGGGATGATTTACATGTAAGAAACCATAGTGATACAAAGCAGTAAGGGGTATGGCAATGAGTCTTAGGATGTGGAAACCAACTCTAAGTCCTCTGGGAATTGAAAGATAAGAAACACCCACCCATGGCAAATGGTCAAGAATGGCACAGGGGTAAGGCAGGTCACCCATGTTGGACCCAAAGGACAATAAAGACTTTGGAAATGAAAACAAAGATGTCCCAGATGCAAAGAACAAGATTAGAAAACTCTTGAATGGGGGTGGAAGCCTGGATCACATTTTCTAAGCCATTCATTTCAATAGATTATCTTACAAGTATGAGTTATTTTTGAAGATAGGGGAGAGGGTAGCTGTAGGAAATAATAAAAATTTAGCCTGACCTGGAAAATTTAAGTTGAAGGGAGGGGAGAATAAGGAAAATGGCCTAATTGCTCTAGAACAGCAGTGTCTGATAGAAATATAATGCATACCACAATGTAATTTAAAATTTTCTAGTAGCTCCATTAAAAAAAAAAAAGCAAACTGCAATAGATTACAGGCATATCTCAGAGACATTGTAGGTTCCATTTCAGACCATAAAGCAAGGGTCACAATAAAGTGAGTTACATAAATTTTTTGGTCCCAGTACATATATAAGTTCTGTTTATACTATAGTGTAATCTGTTAAGCATGTGACAGCATAAGGTCTAAAAAA
Organism: Mustela lutreola; assembly: GCF_030435805.1. Lineage (NCBI taxonomy): Eukaryota > Metazoa > Chordata > Mammalia > Carnivora > Mustelidae > Mustela > Mustela lutreola. Next base: position 10,856,079 of record NC_081308.1, read on the forward strand.
GTACATACCTTAATTACAACACACTTTATTGCTAAAAAAAAGTTAACCATCATCTGAACCTTCAGCAAGCCATAATTCCTGATCACAGATCACCATAACAAGTACAGTCATAATGATAAGGTTTGAAGTATCGCGAGGATTATCAAAATGTAGCCACAAAGTGAGCAAAGGCTGCTGGGAAAATGGCATCAGCAGACTTCTCAATGTGGGCTTGGTTGCCACAAATTTTCACTGTGTGAAACATACACTAGGAAGCTCAATAAAATGATGTAGTATACCTGTAAACTCATATTAAAAATATATTTTCTGGAATGTGATATATCCAAAATATTATTTCAATATACAAAGTTCAATATACAAAAACTATTGAGATACCTGACATTCTTTTGCTCATACGAAGTCTCTGACATCTCATGTGTATTCTACACTTAGAGCATATCTCATATCTTGGGTGCTAAATTTATCAGAAATATTTGATCTGTATTTAGATACTATAAGATTTGTAACTGAAAAGATGAATTCACATACCGAAGTTGTTCTGAATCAAATACCAATGATCATTTTGTTAATATTTGCATCTACCTTGACAAAACTGCTTCAGTTTTTAAATTTAAATGTCAATCAATTAAAATTAAATAAAAGTTTGATTCCTTGGGACTACAGGTCAAATTTCAAGGGTTCAAGCATACATGTAGCTAGTAGTTACAAGTTAGGCTGTGCAGGTCTAAAGGTGGGTTCCCAGGTGACATAAGGCCCATGGATGGCAGACTCAGGGTATCTGGAGGGAAAATGCATTCGAGCTAGAACACAGCACAGAGACGCTCTATGCAAGTTGCCAAGAAGGAAGAAGATATCATGAGAAAAACAGATTTCTAGGGAGACTAATCTGTAAGAACAGAGAAATAAAAAAAAAAATACAACAAAGTCACGGAGACAAACAGACAGTTTATCATAGTAAATAAAATGTGAAATAATGAAGGATAAAAGTGGAGGTAGGAAAAAAGAATGAGGCTGAGGCAAGAATCTGAGAAGCTGTTTGCTGGACAGGAGAACGGACTAGGCTGAAGAAAGGCCAGGACACAGAAGAACCCCGGCTGAAGGCCTTGGAGGGAGGGACATGGGTTTTGCTTGCTTTGTGGGTTTTTGTTTTGTGTTTGTTTTGTCTCTCTTCTATCCTCTACACACATTTAACAGGGGAAATTATATTCCATGGTGGTTTTCAGGAGCTCACAGATTTTTTTTTTTAAAAAACGTTTTTTAAAGAATTTTTTAAAGAATTTAAAGAATTTTTTTTCTGTGCCTTTGCTTTTTTACTTACTTCTTTTTTAAGTAATCTGTAGACCCAATGTGGGGCTCAAACGCAGGAGCCTGAGATCAAGGGCCACCTGCTCTACAGACTGAGCCAGCCAGGTGCCCCTGGAGTTCACAGATTACTTGAAGCACCTGGTGAACTCTTGGGAATGTAATGGGTCAATTATTACGGAAAACAAGAATGGAGGAGGAGAAGGGGAGGGAGAGACAGAAGGAGACAAAGAGACTCCAAGTTTTAAGTTTAATATTTACCAATAAATAGATGATAGATCAAACCATTTGAGTGAGTGAGATCATCCAGGGAGGTATTTCGAGTGAAAAGACAGTGGCCATTCCAGGAACAATAGATTTCGAGGGTTAGATAAGTCTTCAAAGAAATGCTTCCAATGGGCAAAGAGACTGAACCAGACAGGTTAGATTTGTTCCATGGCCTCATTCATTCAACCAGCATTTACTGAGACAAAGGTCTAGGTGTTCACATTCTAGAGAGAAGGCAGGTGGGCTGCCCTGGAAGAGTGCACTGTTAGGCTCACAGCCAAGACTGACTCCCAGATGGCTCTGCCTGCAGCAGTGTCTCTGTCCTACACCACAGGAGTCATGTACAGTGTCACCGACAGTGCTTTTTGCCTTGGAAATAGATCAGTCTCGATCCTATTCTGTCTCCTCCAAGTTTCATTCACCATATGTAAAAGTGCTCTTCTTACTTTTCCTAACAACAACCAAGTAATTCGATTCCTAGCTTAAAGGGAAAAGACACGTGAACACTGTGCAGAGTTGGTATAATGGAGATGTCTTCCTCTATGGAGTAGTGATGGTGCGGGAACCGGCGAAGGGCTTTGGGAGGCCAGCTGGTGGGTCTACTGCCCATGAGCTGTTGCAATGAGATGGGTATGGAAGTACAGAAAAACGACAAATTATGAGGCAGGAAGATTCAGAAGACATTTAGTTCAATAGAAATTGGTGACACATTATACCATTTAACATTCGAGAGGAGTAGTGCTCAAATTGAATGAGGATAGAAAGGTCTAACTTTAGAACTTCTCTTCCCATAGAAATGTCATAGTATTTTCCATTAAGGATCAAAAGGACCGACCATACTTTCACCTGCTCTAACAAGAGATTTTTAATGCTACCCTGGTGAACAACTGCACTTTTCTATTTGTTAGTTATGAAACTTCCATTTCCCTACCTTATAATTTGAAGGAATGCGTAGTATTCTGAGTTCAAACTGTGAAATACAATAGAGATAATTACCCACTTTAGAAACATAATTCCTTCTATTGCGTAACTGACTTTAAAAAAAAGATCTTTAAAGGAAGAATTTATTCATTAAATCTAACCATTTGTACAAAACAATGTTCTCCCTCAATTCAATCTTTGCCTCTCTCCTCCCAAATTTTTCATAAAAGATATAACTCAGTCTCATTAACTTTACACTTCTCTCAATGACATCCAAGATTTTGAAATCCGAGAACCATGGAACACACAATAAGGGAAAGCAGTTGCCTGGAGTGTCCTTCTTTCCCCGCCACCTGACATCTCCTACCTGTCATCTATGTGACAGTTAAAATACCCCTCTGGGAAAATGGAGCTGACTCGTGTGAATTTCTCTGGGCCCTTACAACACCTCTACTCTCTTGGAGAAATCTGCTTGCATTTTTCCTACCTATGAACACATCTGCCTGTGCCAAGCCTTCAGGGCAGGACCCTACCATGTACATCTTTGTATCTCTGGAGATTAGCCCAGTAACTGGTCTAGGAAGTACCCAATAAATACTTGTATAAGAAATAAAGAACAGAGGGCACCGGGGTGACTCAGTGGGTTAAAGCCTCTGCCTTTGGCTCAGGTCATGATCTTAGGTCCTGGGATCAAGCTAGGGGAGCCTGCTTCCTCCTCTCTCTCTGCCTGCTTGTGATCTCTCTCTCTGTCAATTATATAAATAAAATCTTTTAAAAAAATGAAATAAATAAAGAACAGGGGCGCCTGGATGGCTCAGTCAGTTAAGTATCTGTCTAAGGCTCAGATCCAAGGGTCCTGGGACTGAGCCCCCTGTGTTGGGCCTTCTGCTCAACAGGGAGCCTGTTTCTCCCTCTCCCTCTGCCTGCTGCTCCCCCTGCTCTTTCTCTCTCTGACAAGTAAATAAGTAAAATCTTTAAATATAAAATATATATATATATGTATACACACATATATGCATGTATTTTAAAAAAAGAATGCAAGTTGGTGCAGCCTCTTTGGAAAACAGTGTGGAGATTCCTTAAGAAATTAAAAATAAAGCTTCCCTATGACCCTGCAATTGCACTACTGGGCATTTACCTCAAAGATACAGATGTAGTGAAAAGAAGGGTCATCTGTACCTCAATGTTCATAGCAGCAATGGCCTCTGTCACCAAACTGTGGAAAAAACCAAGATGCCTTTCAGAGGTCGAATTTATTCTAAAGAAGATATGGTCCATATATACAATGGAGTATTATGCCTCCATCAGATAGGATGAAAACCCAACTTTTGTATTAACATGGATGGGATAGGAAGAGGTTATACTGAGTGAAATAAGTCAAGCAGAGAGAGAGAGAGAGTCAATTATCACGTGGTTTTGCTTATTTGTAGAGCATAAGGAATAACATGGAGGACATTGGGAGATGGAGAGGAGAAGTGAGTTGTGGGAAATTGGAGGGGGGGCAAACCATGAGAGACTGTGGACTCTGAGAAACAAAATGAGGGTTTTGGAGGAGAGGGGGTGCAGGGTTTGGTGAGCCAGGTCGTAGGTATTATGGAGGGCAGGTATTACATGGAGCACTGTGTGTGGTACATAAACAACGAAAGCTGGAACACTGAAAATAAATTTAAAAATAGGTAAATTATATAAAAAATATTGGGTCATAATATATGTTAGTTTCTGGTGTATGACATAAAGGTCAAATGGATATATAAATGAACAAGTATTCAACTAAATTATAAGAAATGGATTCAGAGCTGGAATTCTTAGCTGTATTACATTGAACAACTCATTCTATCTCTCCGAGCTTTCATTTCCTTATTATGAAAAAGAGAAATAGTGGATTGCCTAGTGGACTTCTCAGGGCACTGGAAAGCAGCGCATCTGGTAATATTTGTGCAAGCTCCTGATAAATTATAAAGTACTATGCAAATGTTAGTTATTGTCCAGTGTCTTGATAGAGCCATAAAAGCCTAAAGCCTGGCCAAGTGTAGAACAGGGATAGGGAATAAATTTCTACATGTGGGGATGGTGTTATTGTTGACGCAGATCCCAAAACAAAATCGTAAGAAACATCCTTGACTCCTCCTTCTACTCACTCCTAACCCCCAAATGGAACCAGTATCACCTGTTTCACCATCACGGGGGAAATACGGACATAAACAAGTATACATTCAAGCCTCCACCCCTCCTGGTAGCAGCAAGTCCACTTCCTCCCTTTATATCACATCTCCCCATAACTGACCAAGACCTCCAGGGATTCCTCAATCCAAGGAGTGGGATCAGGCTGGGAAGGATGGTTTTGATTCTTCATGTAAGTGGGGAACCAGCTAGGTAATTGGTATCTGAAAGACTTCTCACACAATTTTGCTGCTGTAAACAGGTCCTGAACGGTTGACTGCTGGAAAGACTGGTCAAGCACCCATCTCTGGTTTTGAGGAATGCCCTATCAGGCACCACCAGGAAGTTAGGCCTGAAGGAGGGTCCAGCACCAGCCACAGACTGTGCCCCAACCAGCCCTTCCCCATAAACTCAAAACCCTTGTCTCAGTGGCTGCTCAGCAACCCCCTTGCTTCAGTCCTGTTTATAGGATGTCACTGCCCATGTCTACTGCAAGTTCTTGAAGAGGTATTCCTGGCCTACGTTTACAGGACTCCTTAACTTTGAACATTGGGAAGCAGCATGGTATTCAAGTGTCTTTTCCCACACTGAATAATGGATGCCTTCTCCTCTGGATATTTACATAACCAAAGGATTTCAGTAGGTTTTACAGAACAATAAAGATCAGTTGCAAGGATACCACCCACCTGCCACAGGTACTCTATTCGATATCTGCCTTGACAGGTCATCTGTCATGCAGACAGTCCCAAAGTTCTGCCATTTTGATGCCAAAACATTCCTCAACTCCATTAATTTTTCTGGCCACTACCTTGTTTGGGCCTCATCTTTCACCTGGATTACTGGGGCGATTTCCTAACGCCGCCTGCCTTTTATTACTACTCTCCCATCTACTCTCTGGATGGCAGCCAGAGTACTCTTTCCAGACACAGAGCAGATCCTGTCCCCTCTTTGTTTACAACAAGGGCAGTGCTTCTCGTTGTCCACCTAGTGAACCCCTTGACATGTTTTTACAAAACTCTACTTTTACATGTCCTCTTTCCCTGCCTTCCCCACCGCTCCCTTTCCTAGTCCTTGCTTCCTAACTTACTTTCCCTTTCTGACAAGTAACCTCTGTCTCTCTCTCCTCCCCTCTCCCTCTCCCATCTCTCACTTCCCAGGCTTTCTCATTCTTTTCCCCAGTCTGAAATAATCTCCCTTCTATTCTTGACTGATATACTTCCTACTCTCTTCATGTCACAATTTAAAGCCAACTCAGTGAAAGTCTTTGCTGATTCTCCAAGACTAGGTTAGAGTCATGTCTTGTATGCTCCCTTAACTACTGAAGTGATTTTATTGTATTAGAACATCCATCATGTTCATATTGTATTGTAATTGTCCATTTCATTTGATCTGTCTTTTCATGTTTCCCACCTAGAAGGGAAGTTCTTTGTGGGCAGGGACTTTGTAAGAGTTTAATCCATAGGAGGTACAGAATAAAAATGTCACACAAATGAATAAAACCTAATAATATATAATATCACAAGTAACTGAACTATTAAGTATGGAGTGGTGATAATAAATAGCCTTTGCCATGGTACAAATCTGATTAGCCCTGTATTTTACGTTCTTGAAGTTCAAATCTAAAAAAGATAACTAGAAAAAAATAAAATAAAAAAGATAACTAAAAAGACAGATGGCAATAATCTCAGCTATACAGATCTTTATATGAAAATAGTATTTTTATTAAAATGAATTTTATTATAGTTATGAAAGATGTTAACATAAGGAGACTGGGGGAATAGTACACAGGAACTTTGTACTATTTTTGCAACCCTTCAGAACTCTAAAATGATCTAAAAATTTTTAAATATGCTTTTTTGTGTGTGTTCTCTTCTTCTAAGCTATCTAATCCTCTCCCAAAAAATTCCACAAACATTTCAAGCCAAGGATAGGAGAATCTGAATATTTTCTGAAATTAATACAGATCAAGGATTTCAGAGATGTATTCTGAGTGCCTAAAATATTCTTTCCATTGCATTACTAAAAGCATCATGATGAGTTTGGTCTATTACAACTTTCTCTTCTTACTGTAAAGATAAAAGCAGATATAGAAAACTAAGGCATTTTACCATAAACAGCTTTGATTCTCAAAACTCCATAATATCTACAATAACTAAAATACTATTTTTAGGTAATAAACTACTACATCAGTGTAGTTGAAATACACTGCAATTGTACCACAGGTTGGTAATAGATTATGTGTATCAAAACAGAAAGCCCTTAAAAGAGGGAGAAAAAAAAATCTTGTGGGAAGCAAAGCTCCATGGTAAGGATATAAGCTTGATAAAGGCCAGTAAAGCAGAAGAAAAAGTGTCTAATTTCATGTTTTCATTACATCTTAAAATACATATTCATAAAATGTTGCCCTCTAACAAATTACCCCTCTGTCATACAGTTGACTTATCTGACATCTGACATGGCATAAAATATTCCATAGAATAGGACAAGATATTTAGCATAATCTGTGACATATATAACTTAGTTATTTTAAAAGATGATTATTTCAGTTCTCTTTTAGTCTGCTCCAAATTCATACAGTCACATAACCAGGCCAAGCTCAACTAATGTAAAATGATATTAGATGGGGCTTTTCTTCTCACCTGGGGGTCCAAGAAGCCCCCAAAGCTGGTGTCCATGGGTATCTGACATCCCGTCATCCTAAACACAGGTGATGTCATAGTCATATCTTGACTGATTCAGTGACCATCACCTACCTCCAACTTCTTTAGAAGAAACACTGATTTATTAGGAAAATGAGAAGAGAGGTGATTTCCCAAAGTGAGAAGTCATGAGAGCATCCTGATGTTTTTCTTTTCTTTCTCATGGGGACATTCTCTCCTCCTTGAAGGGAGGATTAAGGAGAGGTCAAAGGGATTAAGGGAGCAGCAAGAAACTCCTGCTGGAAGATAGGAGGATAGGACTAGGAGCGAAGGAAAGGGATCGGGGAGCAGTGGGGAAGGCAGGGAAGGAGGACACGTAAAAGTAGTGGCCGGATCACGAAGGTCTTGTAAAAACATGTCAAGGGGTTCACTGGGTGGACAACGAGAAGCACTGCCCTTGTTGTAAACAAAGAGGGGACAGGATCTGCTCTGTGTCTGGAAAGAGTACTCTGGCTGCCATCCAGAGAGTAGATGGGAGAGTAGTAATAAAAGGCAGGCGGCGTTAGGAAATCGCCCCAGTAATCCAGGTGAAAGATGAGGCCCAAACAAGGTAGTGGCCAGAAAAATTAATGGAGTTGAGGAATGTTTTGGCATCAAAATGGCAGAACTTTGGGACTGTCTGCATGACAGATGACCTGTCAAGGCAGATATCGAATAGAGTACCTGTGGCAGGTGGGTGGTATCCTTGCAACTGATCTTTATTGTTCTGTAAAACCTACTGAAATCCTTTGGTTATGTAAATATCCAGAGGAGAAGGCATCCATTATTCAGTGTGGGAAAAGACACTGGGACACCATGCTGCTTCCCAAGGTTCAAAAGCCAGCAGTTAAAGTGGAGTCCTAAGAAGTCATTTCTCACCCTGATCATGAAATGTGGCTGTACTAAAGCTTCCACACATATCTCCAAAAAGCTCACATACACAAGCTGTGAAATACACAGACTGCATTTAGGACCTGCTTCGGTGACAGAGGTCCCAACAGCTACCAATCCAAAGGGACTGCTCTTTGCCTCGAGTCTCCATGTCAGGAGCCAGCCAGGACAGCGCAGCATAGGAAGGTCCCCAGTCGAACCTATTACCCTTCCTCACTGCTGCTCTACAGACCTGGGGGCTGGGCCTGAACTCAGAAGAGGGGCGAAATGTCGAATTGAATGAGATATGAATTTTTAACAGTTTATATTTTAAAATATAAATGTATTCATCTCATTTTTTTTAATTAAAAAAAAAACATAAAAAGGTCAAAAAGATCATTGGTGAAAAATCTTCCTTCCAGCTCTACTTCAATCACCCAATTCTCCAAAGAGGTAATGACCTTTGTTAGCTTCTCAATTTGTTTCTTCCCGCTACTGTAACAAAGTACCACAAACTTGGGGCCTACAACAATAGAAGTTTATTCTCCCAAATTTCTAGTGGTCAGAAGTCTGATCTCAGTGTCACTGAAAGGAAATCAAGGTGTCAGCTGAGCCACGCTCACTCCAGAGGCTCTAGGGGAGCTGCTCCTCGCCTCTTCCAGCTTCTGACCCCCATCGGCTGCCTCCCTGGTCACAGTGCCTTCACCTCTTCCACGTATAACCACTCACTGCCTCTCTCCTGTAAAAATGCTTGTGATGGGGGCACCTGGGTAGCTCAGTGGGTTAAGCCTCTGCCTTCGGCTCAGGTCATGATCTCAGGGTCCTGGGATCGAGCCCCGCAACAGGCTCTCTGCTTAGCGGGGAGCCTGCTTACCCCTCTCTTTCTGCCTGCTTCTCTGCCTACTTGTGATCTGTCTGTCAAATAAATAAATAACAAATCTTAAAAAAAAAAATGCTTGTGATGGCATTTAGAGCCCCTCTGCAACCTCCAGGATAATCTCCTTAACTTAATCACATCTTTTCCAAGTAAGTACCAATCATAGATTCCAGAGATTAAGAAGCGAGTGTATCTTTAGTGGCCATTACTTAGGCTACCACAGACTCCTACTCTCCAGATATAAACAAATGCAAGCACATAGGAAAATCCACCCACATTTTTTCACTTTTGACCGCAAAAGGTTATTTACCATATATTATTTTTATCTTGTTTTACTGACTGAACAATATATGTTGAGATCTTTCCTTATCACTGCATAGAGAGCACCCTCCATGTGCGCATGTACACAGAGCAGCCCTGAATGCATGTATACAACTTATTTCATCCATTCCATTCAGTTCTCATTTTTTTGACATTATAAACAATGGCGAAAGGAAACAGCTTTGTAGGTGTGTACACACATACACAAACACACATGTTTGAAAACATAACTTAGGAATTTTAGAAATTCCTAGAAGTAGAATTTCTTTGTCAAAGGGCATGGGCATTTGGGGGTTTTCTCTTTTTATTATTCAATTAACATAGTGCTATATTAGTTTCATGTATTTAATAATTCAACAGTTCTATACATTACTCAGTGTTCATCAAATAAGTATACTCTTATTCCCCTTCACCTCTTTCACACATCCCCCCCACAGACCTCCCCAATGGCAACCACCAGCTTGTTCTCTATAGTTATGAATCAGATTTTTTTTGTCTCTTTTTCCTTTGTTCACTTTTGCTTCTTAAATCCCACATGAGTGAAATTATATGGTATTTGTCTTTCTGTGACTTCTTTCACTTAGCGTTATACCCTCTAGATCCATCCGTGTCACTGCAAATGGCAAGATTTCATCCTTATGGCTGAGTGATATTCCACTGTATATACATATTTATTACATCTTCATTATCCATTTATCTACCAATGGACACTTGGGTTGCTTTTCTATCTTGGCTATTGCAAACAATGCTGCAATAAACATAGGGGTGCACAAATCTTTTGAATTAGTGTTTCTGCCTTTTTTGGGTAAATATCCAGTAGTGGATTTACTAGGTTGTATGGTAATTCTATTTTTAATTTTTTGAGGAACCTCTGGACTGTTCACAGTGGCCATGTCAGCTTGCATTCCCACCAAGAGTGCATGAGGGTTCCTTTTTCTCCATATCCTGGCCAACACTTGTTTTTGTGTTTTTCATTCTCACTATTCTCACAGGTGTGAAGTAATGTCTCATTCTTGTTTTGATTTACATGTTCCTGATGACTAGTGAAGCTGAGCACCTTTTTGTGTGTCTGTTGGCCAACTATATGTCTTTGGGGAACCTCTGGACTGTTCACAGTGGCCATGTCAGCTTGCATTCCCACCAAGAGTGCATGAGGGTTCCTTTTTCTCCATATCCTGGCCAACACTTGTTTTTGTGTTTTTCATTCTCACTATTTTCACAGGTGTGAAGTAATGTCTCATTCTTGTTTTGATTTACATGTTCCTGATGACTAGTGATGTTGAGCACCTTTTTGTGTGTCTGTTGGCCAACTATATGTCTTTTTGGAAAAATGTCTCTTCAGTCCTCTGCCCATTTTTGATTAGATTATTTGTAGGGTTTGGGGGGGGGTTAAATTCTTCATATAGTTTGTATAATGACTCTTTATTGGATACACCATTTGCAAATATCTTCTCTCATTCAGTAGGTTGTCTTGTCATTTTTTTTTTTTTTGATGGTTTCCTTCACTGTACAAAAACTTTTATTTTGGGATAGTCCTAATGATAGTTTAATTTTGCTTTTGTTCCCCTTGCCAAAGGACACATATCTAGAAAAATGTTCCTAGAGCTGATGTGAAAGAGATTATTGCCTCTGTTTTCTTCTAGGAATTTTTCAGGTCTCACATTTAGGTCTTTAATCAATTTTGAGTTTATTTTTATGTATGGTGTAAGAAAAGTGGTCCACTTTCATTCTTTTCCATGTAGCTGTCTAGTTTTCCCAACATTATTTGTTGAAGAGATTGTTTTTTTTTCTCCTGTTGTATATTTTTACCTCCTTTGTCATAGATTAGTTAACCATAAAACCTTGGGCTTATTTCTGGACTCTATTCTGTTCTATTGATCTATGGGTTTTTTGTTTTGTTTTTTTTTTTTTGTTTGTTTGTTTTTTTTGTGCTGGTACCATAGTGTCTTGATTATTATAGCTTTGTGGTATATGTGAAATCTAGGATTGTGATACCTTCCGTTTTGTTCTTTTTCAAGACTGCTTTGGCTATTCAGATTCTTTGTAGTTCCATACAGATTATTTGCTCTAGTTCTCTGAAAAATGCCATTGCTATTTTAATAGGAATTGCATTAAATTTTCGATGCTTTGCTAAGTATGGACATTTTAACAATATTGGTTCTCCCAATCTATGAGCATGGCATGTCTTTCCATTTGTTTCTGTCATCTTCAATTTCTTTCATCATTGTTTTTATAGTTTTGGGCATACAGATATTTCAAACTCCTTCGTTAAATTTATTCTTAGATATTTTATTCTTTCTGGTCCAATTGTAAATGGGACTGTTCTCCTAATTTTTCTTTGTACTACTTCAACATTATGTATAGAAATGCAACAGATTTCTAATATATTAGTTTTATATCCTGAAAATCTACCAAATTAATTTACCTAGTAGTTTTTTGGTGAAGTCTTTAGTGTTTTCTGTATAGTATCATATCATCTGCATTCTCCCCAAATTTAATGTATTCGCCATTCCTGAAGTTCTCTGAACTCAGTCCTTTTGGGTTTTAATGGAGGCTCTATGACATAAGCATGATTGATTAGAGCACTGGTCATTGGTAACTGAACCAAACCTACAGCCCCTCTCCCTCTTCCTGGAGGGAAGTAAAGTAAGTAAGTAAGTAAAGTAAGCGGGACTGAAATTTCCAACCCTCTAACCACATGGTTGGCTTCATTGGCATCCTTAGGTCCAAAAGCCACCTCATTAATACAACAAAAAACACCTCATCACTCTCATCACAGGAAATTCCAAGGGATTTAGAAGCTCTGTGTGAGAAATGGGGACAAGGACCAAATATATATATTTCTGATTATGTATCACAAAATCACAACAAGGAGTTTTAACTCAGAGATAATAACATTAAAAATAACAATAGAGACACTTATTGGGAGTTTACTATGTGTCAGGTGTCTCTAAACATTTTATATGTATAATGTCATTTATGGTCTTCATTTGACAATCAAAATTGAGGAATCCATGGGGCGCCTGGGTGGCTCAGTGGATTAGGCCGCTGCCTTCGGCTCAGGTCATGATCTCGGTGTCCTGGGATCGAGCCCCGCATCGGGCTCTTTGCTCAGCGGGAGCCTGCTTCCTCCTCTCTCTCTGCCTGACTCTCCACCTACTTGTGATCTTTCTCTCTGTCAAATAAATTAATAAAATCTTTAAAAAAAAAAAAAATTGAGGAATCCAGCTTCTGGCGAAAAACCTGTATGTGATTTTTCAGGCCCAACAAAGGCTTTACCTGGTAGGCCCCAAGAGGGAAAGGAAAGCTACTCTCTTCACACCAGACAGTGTACAACAAATCCACTGCAACCCTGTGGAGGGAGTTGCATTCCAGAACTCACTTACATTGTTTCTGTCTCTTGCCTGCTGTGAATAATGATGCAATGAACATAAGACCATGTTCTTCAAGATAGTGATTTTATATCATTTGGATATAAATCTCCAGAGGGATTGCTAGACTATATGAATTTTAAATTTTTAATTAATTTCCATTTTTAATTTTTTGTTGACCCTCCAAACTGTCTTCCATAGTAGAAGTACTATTTATGTTCCCACCAACAGTGAACAAGATTCCCTTTTCTCTACATCCTCAACAATGCTTGTTACCTTTTATCTTTTTGGTAAAAGCCATCTTAGCAAGTCTGAGACGCTATCTCATTGTGGTCTTGATTTGGATGCCCTTGATGACTGAAGATGTTGAACACCTTTTCACGCACTTGTTAGCCATTTGTATGTCTTATTTGGAAAACTGTCTATTCAGATCCTTTGTTCATCGTTTAATCAGGTTTTTTTTTTTTTTTTTTGGCTATTGAGTGGCATGAGTTCCTTATAAATTTGTATATTAACACCTTATTGAATACATGGTTTGCAAATATTTTCATCCATTCTCTGTTAACTTTTCATTTTATGAAGGGTTTCCTTTGCTTTTCTTTTCAGTTTGATGTAGTCCTGCTGGTTTATTTTTGCTTTTGTTGCCTGTGCTTTTGATGTCAATTCCAAAAAATGATTGCTAAGACCAACGTCAAAGAACTCTTCCGAACTGTGTTTTCTTCTAGGAGATTTACAACTTCAGGTCTTACATTTAAGTCTTTAAATTTGAGTTGATGTTTATGTAGAGTTTAAGTGACCAATTTAATTCTCTTGCATATGTCTATTCAGTTTTCTCAGCACCATTTATTGAAGAAATTATCTTTTCCCTATTGTATATTTCTTGGCATCTTTGTTGAAAATGTCTGTTTTTCTGTTAGTATCATACAGTTTTGATTGTTGTGACTTTGTAATATAGTTTAAACTCAGGAAGGGTAATGCCTCTAGTTTTGTTCTTTCTCAAGATTGTTTTGGCTGTTTATGGGTGTTTTGTGGTTCCACACAAATTTTAGGATTTTTTTTCTATTTCTGTGAAAAATGCCATTGGAATTTTGATAGGGATTGCATGGATTCTGTAGATTACTTTGGGTTGAACAGAGATTTTAACATTATTAATTCTGCCTATCCAGAACACATAACACATTTCCATTTATGATTTCTTTTATTTCATTCATTGGTGTTTTATAGTTTTCAGTGTACAGATCTTTCACCTCCTTGGATAAAGTCATTCCAAAGTATTTTATTCTTTTTGTTGCTATTATAAATTGGATTTTCTTACTAATTTGATATTTCATTGTTAGTGTATAAAAAAGCAACTGATATTTGTATGTTGATTTTGTATCCTGTAACATTACTGGATTCATTTGTTAGTTTTAACAGTTTTTGGTTTTTTGTAGAGTCTTTTGTGTTTTTTATATATCACGTTATTACAAGGAGAGATAATTTGACCTTTTCCTTTTGAATTTGAATGCTATTTATTGCTTTTTCTTGCCTAATTGCTCTGGCTAGAATTTCCAATACTATCTTGAATAGAGGTAGTGACAGTGGAACTCTTACATTGTTCCTGATTTAGAGAAAAATCTTTCAGCCTTTCATTGTTGAGGATGATGTTAGCTATGACTTTGTCATGTATCTCCTTTATTACATTGAGGTCATTTATTTCTATTCATACTTTGGTGAGAGTTTTTATAATGAAAGGGTATTGAATTTTGTCAAATGCTTTCTCTGTGTCCATTCAGATAATCATGTGATTTTTATACATCATTCCATTAATGTGGCATATCACATTCATTGGTTTTCATATGCTGAACCATATATTCCTTGCTTCCGAGGAAGAAATATCCTATGGTCATGGTGTATAATCCCTTAATGTGCTGCTGAATTCATTTGCTGGTATTTTCTTGAGGATTTTTTAATTTATATTCATCAGGGACACTGGCCTGTAGTTTTCTTGTGGTGTCTTTGTCTGGCTTTGATATCAGAATAGTATTGGCTTCATAAAATGAGTTTGGAAATATTCCCTTCTCTTCAATGTTTTGGAAGAATTTAAGAATGTTTGGTGTTAATTCTTCTTTAAATATTTGGTAGAATTCACTTGTGTGGTCATGTGGTCCTGGACTTTTCTTTGTTGGGAGGGTTTTTGATTACTTAATCCTCATCGTAGCTACAGGTCTATTTGAACTTTCTATTTCTTCATGATTCAGTCTTCTTAGGTTATATATTTCCAAGAACTTACTCATTTGTTCTAAACTATCCAGATTGTTGGCATGTAATTGTTCAGAGTAGATTTTTATAATCCTTTATTTCTGTGGCATCAGTTATAATATCTTTTTTTTCATTTATCATTGTATTTGAGTCTCCTCTTTTTTTCCCTTAGTCTAGCTAAAGTTTTGCCAAGTTCATCTTTTCAAAAAACCAACTTAGTTTGATTGATCTTTTCTATTGTCTTCCTAGTCTCTATTTACCTTTGTTATTTCTTCCTTTCTACTAACTTTGGGCTTAGATTGTTTCTAAGATTCTTAGATCGTTTCTCATGGTGTAAAGTTGTTTGAGATCCTTATTTTTCTTCATAGAAACATTCATTGTTTTTTTTTTAAAGATTTATTTATTTGACAGAGAGAGAGACAGCGAGAGAGGGAATAAAAGTGGCAGGCGGGGGGCGGGGGAAGAGAAGCAGGTTTCCCGCTGAGCAGGGAGCCTGATGCAGGGCTTGATCCCAGGACCCTGGGATCATAACCTGAATGGAAGGCAGAGACTTAACAACTGAGCCATCCAGGCACCCCTAAACATTCATTGTTATAAACTTTCTTCTTAGCATCATTTCTCATGCACCCAAAAGTTTTGGAATCTTGTGCTTCCATTTTTGTTAATCTCAAAATATTTTCTGATTTTCCTTTTGATTTCTTCTTTGACCTACTGGTCGTTCAGGAATGTGTTTTTCAATCTCCACATATTTGTGAATTTTCCAGATTTCCACCTGTTACTGATTTCTAGTCATACTACTGTGGTCAAAAAAGACACGTGAGGGTGCCTGGGTGGTTCAGTGGGTTGGGCCGCTGCCTTCGGCTAAGGTCGTGATCTCAGGGTCCTGGGATTGAGTCCCCCATCGGGCTCTCTGCTCAGCAGGGAGCCTGCTTCCGTCTCTCTCTCTGTCTCCCTCTCTGTCTGCTTGTGATCTCTCTCTGTCAAATAAATAAATAAAATCTTAAAAAAAAAGACATGTGATATGATTTCATTCTTCTTAAATTTGTTAAGACTTGTTTTGTGGCCTAACATTTGATCTATCCTAAAGAATGCTCCATGAATCCTTGAGAAGAATTTTATTCTGGTCCCATCACATGGAATTTTTTTTTTAAGATTTTTATTTATTCATTTGAGAGAGAGAGAGAGAGAACAAGCAAGAGGAGAGGTGGGCAGAGGGAGAGGGAGAAGCAGGCTTCCCACTGAGCAGGGAGCCTGATGTGGGACTTGATCCCAGAACCCTGGGATCGTGACCTGAGCCTAAGGCAGATGCTTAACCTACTGAGCCACCCAAGCACCCCTGCATGGAATGTTTTGTATATGTCTGTTATGTCCATTTGATCTAAAGTGTTGTTCAGGCCCAAAGTTTGACTAATGATTTTCTATCTGTATAAACTATCAATTATTGAAAGTGGGGTACTGAAGTCCTCTACTATTATTGAATTACTCTCTATTTCTCCTTTTAGGTCTGCTAATAATTACTTTATATATTTAATTGTTCTGATGTTGGGTGCATATATATTTGCTACTGTTATTTCCTCTTGATGAATTAACCCTTTATCATTACATAATGACCTTTTTCTCTTATTATATATTTGACTTAAATTGTATTTTATCCAACATAGTTATTACTGCTCTTTTTTGGTTTCAGTTTGCACAGAGTACCTTTTTTTCCATCCATTTATTTTCAGCCTACATGTGTCTTTAGGTGAAGTTAGTCTCCTGTAGGCAGCATATAGTTGGGTCTTCTTTGTTTGTTTGTTTGTTTGTTTTTATTGATTGAGCCACTTTGTCTTTTGAGAATTTAGTCCACTTACATTTAAAATAATTATTGATAGATAAGAAGGACTTACTATTGTCATTTGCACCACTGTTTTCTGGGAGTTTTATAGATCCTTTGCTCCTTCCTCTCTTGCTTTCTTCCTTTGTGATTTGATGATTTTCTATGGTGATATGCTTCGACTCCCCCTTCTCTGTGTCTTTTTCTGTATCATAAGATTTTGCTTTTGGGTTACCATGAGGCTTATATAAAACATTTTACAACAGTCAGTTTAAAGCTTATAACAACTTAATTTGCACACAAAAGCTCAACATTTTTTACTACCCCTCTCTCAATTTATATTTTTGGTGTCACAATTTACATATTTTTATATTTTGTATCCATTAACAAATTATTGTAGCTACAGTTATTTTCAATATTTTTGTCCTTTAACCTTTATACTAGTTATTAGTGATTCGTACACCACTATTACAATATTAGTACATTCTGAATTTGATTATATATTTTTTACCAGTAAGTTTTACACTTCCATATGATATCATCTTACTAGTTAGTATCCTCTCCTTTCAACTTGAAGAACTCCCTGTAGCATTTCTTGTAAGATAGGTCTGTTAGTGGTGAATACCTTCAGTTTTTGTTTGTCTAGGAATGTAATGATCCACTTATATTTAGCCCATTTTTTCATTTGTAGTCCAAACTTTAGTTTAGTCCAAACTTTCATTTCTGAAGGATAATTTTGCTGGGTAAAGTATTCTTGGTTTTTTCCTTTTAGCCCTTTGAATATATCATCCCACTCTTTCCTGATCTGCAGAGTTGCTGCTGAGAAATCTGCCATAGGTCTTATAGGGAGGTTCCCTTAACCTGGGGCTGGGGTTCGTATGTGAGAAATTTCTTTTGCAGCTCTCAAGATGTTCTCTGTCTTTGATTTTTGACAGTTTTATTATAACGTGTCTCAGTGAATTCTTCACTTGGCTGATTGGGGACCTTGAAGCTTCCTATATTTGTATGTCCATATCTTTCCCCAGGTCTGAGAAGTTTTCAGCCATTATTTCTTTAAATAAGCTTTTTGCTCCTTTATTTTCTTTCTAGGATCCTATAATATGAATATTACTTTGCTTAAAGTTGTTTTATAGTCCCATAGGCTTTTTTCATTCTTTTCTCTTTTTTCTCTGCTGACTGGATAATTTCAAATGGTGTATCTTCTAATTCACTGATTTTTCCCCCCTTTTGCTTGAGCATGCTACTGAAGCTTTCTTTTCCATTTCTAAAATTTCAGTCATTTTATTCCTCTGCAAAATTTATTTGGTCTTTTTAGTGCTTTATCTCTTTGTTGAACTTCCCATTTTGTTACTTTATTGTTTTCCTGATTTTTTAAAAATTTCTAAGTTCTTCTGTAACTCTCTGAGCTCCTTTAGAACAATTATTTTGAATTCTTTGGAAATTTATGGCTCTCCATTTCTTTGGGATAAGTTACTGAAATCTTATTGTGTACTTGGTGTTGTCATGTTTCCCTGACTCACAGCAATCCATGTAGCCTTGTGGTATGTTGTCCGCACATTTGAAACAATCACTTCTTCCAGACTTTATGAATTGACTTTTGTTAAGAAAAACCTTTGCCTGTGGGTCAGGACACGTTGGAGCATGTTGTGGCTCTTGGTCTAGTGGTATGGGACTCCAAGTTGGGGGCATGTGGTACCTCTGGGTCTGGGGGTGTGTGTGCTGTCTTATCAGCTCAGGCAGCTGTTTTCCACAATGATAACTGTATGATCCTTTGCAGTAAGATATGCAAGGTGTCTGTGATGGCTGCAATGGGTGTTGGGGTAGAACCTTCAGGTCCAGAGGCAAGGGACCAGAGCTGACGGTGTGCACATGCTCAGCTGTGGGAAATGGCTACAGGTGCCTGTTTGGTGGCAGGGGCCAGTTGCTAGCATTTAAGCACTGGCAAGGGCCAAGGCCAATTTCAGAGGCCAGGGCCTACTGTGGACACAGAAGCATCTGTAGGTTCCCAGGGTGTTTAGCATACCCTTGCATAACTGCGGGGGCTAGCCAAATGTACACGCATGGCAGCAAGGTCAAGTAAAAGGAATTAGGGCCACTAACGTGCACGCATACATCTACAGGGGCTGGCTGCAGGCATATATGTTGATATAGGCCTGTGACAGGGTCAGGCCCAGCCCAGGCACCCAAGCAGCTTTGAGGCTCTTGATGTGCACTCATGCTACTATAGGAACTAGTCCTAGACAAACACACACACAGAAGTGAGGATCAGAGATAGGAGTTTAAGCAAGCAACATACAAGTGAACAACTACAGGGGCTAGCCACTAGTGCATGAGGTGGTGTAGGCCTATGACAGGGGTTGGGACCAGCTCCTGGCACACAAGCAGCTGTTGCTGTGCAAGCATATGGCTGCAGGGGTTAGCTGTGGGAATGTCAACTGTGCGCAATGAGCAGTGGAAAGTGGTGATAGAAATGAGGTCGGCAGCATGCAGGTGAAGGGCAGCTGTATTGCTGAAGCTTCTTAAGTGGACTCCTGAGCTCTTTTGGAGCTATTTTCACTTGCGGATAGCTGTCCAGTTGTTGTTCTTTCTGTGGGGATGGAGACTTTGGTATCCTACTCCACCATCTTGGTGATGTCATCTTATTGTTAGGCATTTAAGTTCTACAAATGATTTCAACTCAAGAATGACAATTATTGTTTTACACAATATTTATTCATATATAATTTGCTCATTGTATCTTTTCCTATGGTCTTCATTCCTTCCCACATTTTTGTTTCTATATAGTTTCATTTTGGTCCTGCCTGAAGAAATCCGTTTAATATTTTTTTTAGTATAGGCCTGCTAGCAATAAATTCTCTATGTCTTTATCTTCATTTTTGAAGCACATTTTTGCTACACATAGAATTCTAGACTCAGTTATTTTTTATAAGCAGTTTAAAAATGAAATTCCATTGCTTTCTGGTTTCAATTGTTTCAGCTGGCTGCCAGTTATACTGTTGTTCTGCTCTTAACTACTGTTAAGATTTTCTAATTGACTTTATCTTTGCTTATCAGCTATTATTCCACAATTCACATGTGGTTTCCTACTTTTTTTCCCCCTATCTGGAGTTTTTGAGTTTCTTGAATCTCTTGGTTGATATCTTTTCATCAGTTTGGAATAGATTCTCAGGTCTTTTAATAATGCATTTGTCCCAATCTCTCTTTTTCTTCTTGGAATTCAATTACATGAATTTGAGTATGTTTCATCTGTCTCTCTTCTTTTTTCCACCTTTTTTCCTCTGCTCAGTCTGAGCATTTTCTATTGGCCCATAACCCAGTTCACTAATTCCACACCCTGCTATGTCCCCTCTATTGCTAAACTCATACTTCTTAAAATTTCAGATACTGCATTTTTCAGTTCTAATCTATTTGATTATAGATTCCAGTTGTCTTACATTTTCCATCCTTTCATGTATTTTGTCTTTTTCCTGTACTTTGAGTATAGAGTTCTTAGCAGCTAACTTCAGTATCAGCAACACCTGTGGATCTGTATCTTTTTTTTCTTAATTACTATACAGTCTTGCCTCTTTGCTTATGTAGATATTATTTTATTGTGTGGCAGATAGTATGTATAGAAGAACCACAGAAGTTCCATGGAAAAGGTTTCCCTTTTATTTCATTAGGCAGTTAGGTTGAGTAGTTAATCAGCTCAATACAGTTGGAAATTGAGCTTGATCAGAGACCGGTTACAAATTTAGTAAGATTCAATCTACTTCTGGTCTGTTCTTGTTCGTAGATTCTGGAAGTACAGATCTCAGCCCTAGAAGAGATGGTTCTGACCTTCGGAACTTTATAGCTTAGCCCTTTAAGCTTCCTAGTTCGTTCAACTTCAAAACTTGGCAAATGTCTTGAAGGGGAAACCAGCCATGTCTTTGAAGCAAAGCCCCTCCCTGGAAGCAGTGTACAATTGAAAGAGATTTCAGTCTTCCTTTTAGAAGTTTTTGTGCTGGCTGCCCTCTTTCTTGTGTAGCCACAGAACTATGAAAATATCACATAATCAAAATTATGTGCGTTTAACCCTCCTTAATGTTTCAATTCATCACTATAGCACTATGCAACTCCAAAAAGACTGCTGACTTCTCTGTCCCCAAGCAGAACCCCTTTGCCTAGACCAAGCCTGATCCACAGGTAAACAAAAGGCTGGAAATATCAAGTCACTTTGAACCAACTTCCCCTTTTCTGTATTTTTAATCTATCCAGTCCTTGTTTCCACAGCTTTCTGCAACCTTTAAAATGTGATCTTTGTAATGTATCCAGTTTTGCCTAACAGGAGAGTGGGCCTGTGGCAACCTATTTCATTTCACTGTTACATGAAAGTCCAGTTTTTTCAATGCTATTTTACTTTGTGTTTTGCCCACTGTGTGAAGTTGCACATGTTGTTAAATGTTTATTTGCATTTCCTTTTCTATTAATTTCATTTTAAAGTTTCTTTGTTCCCTTTTCTATTGATGTCTTTTCTTATCATTTTTCAAGACATTTCCTCTGTATTATGAATATTCATCTTTGAGAAATGTCACAAATAATGTTTTTCCACTGCTGTCTTTTGACTTTTTTTTTTTTGAAATAAAGATGTTTTGACTTTCTTTTAATGTGAACAAATTTTAGGGCTTCTGATTTTTGTGGAATACATTGATAAGTCTTCTCCCACTCCAGGTTAACCTGGAAGGCATCCCTTGCTTTTCATACAACTTGCTTTTGTTTTCTTTCTTTATGCTTAAAACTTCGATCTGTATCAAATTAATCCTGGTAATAGGCTCATTCTCCCCTTTCACAGGTGGCTACTTGGATTTCCTAAGACCATATTTTCCTCACTGAAGTGGAATGTCATTAGTATATCCTTACCTGGCAAAACAAAAAGTTGACAAATCTATGCTGATCACTGCCATTTCTAAAATTACACCTGCTTACGTGATCAAAGTCTAGAACCACTGATTGAAGAATCTCAATGTAACATGGGAACATGGAAATCCTCCCCTCTACCACATACACACACAAACACACTCCTGGTTGGCTCTTCACTTAAATTTCTTACAACTACATTTCATTTATTTATGTTTTCTTTTTTAAAAAATTACACTAATATTAGTTAAGTACCAATTACATGCATAGTACTACGCTAGACAGGATATAAAGTTGATTGAGACAGAAAATGGACTTTGCCCGTAAGGAAGTTAAGAGTATGAGGTTTTACATTTTGGAGCTAACAGCCCTGATTTCAAACTGGAGTTAAGCACAGTACCTGCCTATAATTACTTAGTGATTAAATTATAATTACAGTCGCTGGAAAGAAATATAGTATACTACAAAATTGTATACAGGGGGACTTGACCTGGTCCTGGAGAGTTAGAGTTCATGAAGAAGCAAATTAAGAACTGAGATCTGCAGGGTGACTGAACGTGAGGTGAAGGAGAGTAAGACTGAAGAGAAAGCAGCACAGGTAATAGGAAAAGCACATGCGCAGTTTGAGGTAGAAAGCCAAATGCTGTGTTTGAAGAAACGATAGGACGTCAGTGATTAGTGTCCACAGGAACAGAAGGAGAATCCTAGCTAAGTGCATGAGGTAGGCTAGATACACCATATTCCTAACATGCCACATAGAAATTCTGAGTTTATTCTAAAAGTAACATGGGAAGCTACTGAATGAACACTGAAAGAATGGAAAGGTGATGAGGGGCTTTTCTGATCAGATTTGTACTTTGACAATTGTTTACTGTTTGGAGAACAGGATTGGAAGGAAACAAGAGTAAAACCCTGGAGTCAAGTTGGAAAGCGCTGAAATAATCCAGGTGAGAAATAATGGTAGCATGGAATGAAGGGGTAGCAATGAAAATGGAGGGGAAAAACTTAGTAAAATTAAGATTTAGGAAGACGGACTGACCAAATCTTTATCACCAACAACCATCTGCCTTTACTCCTATACAAACATCTTGCTATTTTTTCATGGCCTTCACAATGACCGATCCACCTTCCTCCAAAGTACCCATGATTTTTTTTTTTTAATTTTAAAACAAATGTAATGGATAATAAGTCTGGTATTAGTTTCTTAGAGCTGCCAAAACAAGATGTCACAAACCGAGTGGCTTAGAACAGAACATATTGTTTCACAGTTCTGGAAGTTAGAAGTCTGTAATCAAGTAGTAGGCAGGCTCATGCTCCCTCTAAAATCTGTAGAGGAGTCCTTAGCTTCTGATGGTTCACTGACAATCCTTGGAAGCCCCTGGCTTGCAGTTACATAAATCCAATCTCTGCCTATGTTGTCACACTGCATTCTTCCTATGTCTTCACATCTTGCAAGTTATAGACACCAGTTATACTGGATTAGGGACCCACCCTACTACGATCTCATCTCAACTTAACTAATCATGTCTGCAATGTGACTGCAGATGTGAAAACAAAGTCACACTCTATGGTATCAGGATGGGAGGGGAGTTAGAACGTCAATGTATCTTTTTGGGGAACACAAATTCAAGCTTTAACAAATGTTTATATAAAAACGTTTAAGTAGTAGTAAATAGTGAAATGTCTCCTTCTCATAACCCAGGCCTAAGCCAATCCATACAGGGTATTCAAATGGCCATAGACCATTGTGGGACTGAATGTGTGACTAAAGTGGGCAGTAAGTCACGAGGCAAGATTTCCCTTTCGAAAAGAAGGTTCCTTGCTCTCTGTAAGTTCTTTCTGGATAGAGTGATGTGCAGATGTATACTCTGGAAGTCTTGCAGCCTTTCTGTACTGTGTGGGGAGCCAACCTTAGAACAAAGATGAGACATCCCTGATATCCTGCTGACCTGCTAAACCAAATCAACTCAAGCCTGCATACCACCCACCAGTTATAACCAGGACATCTCTTTCACTGGTAAATTTGGTTTGAGTTGGGTATTCTTTCACTATAAGTCCTAATGAATAAGGGGTGCCCTTAGGCACTGTACAATCATCATCTTTCCATTGTTCAGTGTTCAGGGTAATTTTCACTATTAGGAATTAAAGAGAAGATATCCTTCCACAATGATTATGGACCTCAGGCATGGAAGATAATCTAAATTGGAAAATGTCAAAGAAGAAAGTAAGAGTCTTATGTATCCTTTGGTTTTCGCTTCATCATCAAAGATGCTGGAACACAGATAAGGTAAGGCAATACTTCTGCGCAGAATTTATATCAATGGAAGCACAATGCCAGCAGAGAGAGATCACTTTGTATTTAACCACTCAAAAAAACACAACAGACTGTGAGAACATATGGAATAACAACAACACTGTATTTTGAAAACTTGAATTTTCCCCAACATACAAGCCTTGACTTTGACAATAAGATAGAGTGGCTTATCACCCTCCACCACGAGTGACGTCCATGAATCAGCAGCATCAACATCATCTCTGTGCTCGTTAGACCTGTAGCGTCAGGCCCCACCCTAGACCTGCTGAACCCCAATGCAGAGTTGAACAAGATCCCCAGGTGACTTATATGTACACTAAAGCTTGAGAAACAATGGGTTATTACATTGTTAAGAGAAAGATGCACTGACAAAGAAAAATCTGTGAAGATATGCCCCCTGAAATGGTCAAGTTAATTCACTGCTTCCAGTAAAGTGGTAGCTCTCAACCCTGGATTTACATCACAATCACCTGGACTTTTACACCTTTGCCAAGGCCCAAGGCAGAACCTAGAACAACTGGATCAGAATCTTTGGGGCGGGGCATAGGATCAGCAAATTGCTCCACGAAGTCCTCAGGAGATTCCTACGTATAATAACTGCTGAGAATTATCAGTGTGGAGCAAAGGCAGAGGAGAGGAGGAGGGAGATTTAATGTTTAATGGGCACAGTTTCAGTTTTGCAATATCAAAAACTTCTAGAGATCTGTTGCACAACAATGTGCATATACTTAACACTACTAAACTGTACAATTAAAAGTGATTAAGACCATAAATTTAATGTTATTGTTTACTGCAATAAAATAGATAAAATCATTCAGATAATCAATTTAAGGAAACTATTTGCTTTAACCTACATGGATATATTATTTTAATTTTCAGAACAAACTTGTTTTGTTCCTTTTGTTTCTAAAAGGGTTTTGGAGTGGTGCCTGGGTAGCTTAGTCAGTTAAGCAACCAACTCTTGATTTCAATTCAGGTCATGATCTCCAGGTTGTGGGATCGAGCCCTACCTGGGGCTCTGCACTCAGTGGGGAGTCTGCTTGAGATTCTCTCTCCTCTTCCTTTCCCCCATTCACCGCCCCCCGCCCCACTAGCGCTCACTCCCGCTCTCTCATTCAAATAAATAAATAAATAAATAAATCTTTAAAAAAATTAAAATAAAAAACGGTTTGGGATATAATTATTTTATGGGTTCACCGATAAGGCCAGTTTTTCAATCAATAAGAATTTCGAAACTGCATGATTTAAGTTACTTTAGACCCCTTTGCACTGAACCAAGTGCTCTGGTTTGAACTTCTTCACATATACGTTTCTCTCTGCACCTTCCTTTATGGGGTATGAACAGGTCTAGCAGATGATCCCTGATTCAGGCAAAATTCTGTTATGTTACAACAACACTTTAATCCACAGCTACCTCCAACATGAACACCTTCAGTTTTTAATCAGATTCCCAAAAGTCCTGCTCCCCTAAACTAAGAACTCTTGCTCTCAGACGGTGCCCCTCAAGGGCACACTGCCTTACAGGGCTATTCCCATGGAACCCTGGGTATACTTGTAGGAATTATCTCAGTGTAACATGCGACTCTATGTCACTGTCCCTCCAATTAAGTTTGCAAGCTCTTTAAAACCTAAAAAGGCTGGGGCGCCTAGGTGGCTCAGTGGGTTAAGCCACTGCCTTCGGCTCAGGTCATGATCCCAGGGTCCTGGGATCGAGTCCCGCATCGGGCTCTCTGCTCAGCCTCTCTCTCTCTCTCTCTCTCTCTCTCTCTGCCTGCCTGTCTACTTGTGATTTCTCTCTGTCAAATAAATAAATAAAATCTTTGAAAAAAAAAACAAACCTAAAAAGGTTTCGTGTTCATCTTTATATACTCAGCACCTGCTTATACACCTGGGCATGACAATGTATTCAATAAAAATGTCAATAAACACATGACTGAATGAAAATCTCTATATCCTCTTCCACTTCATACACCACTGATATTTTGAAAGAGGTGAAATGTTTTCTAATTGGCACATCATTTGGAAGGATTAAAGCATGGCAACAATTAAAAAAGAAAATAGAATCCCACTCCTTTTCTTCTTAAGTGATGTAGTAGTCATACGGAACAAAGACCTAAGTTTTCTAGGCTAGAAAGCTTACAACTTTTCCTGCAATTCCACTCTCCACCACAGTGATTCCCTGCCAACAATAAACAGAGAATTTTAAGACCTTCTAGAGATAGCTCAAAAAGAAGTTACTTACGGATTATTTAAAGAACTGACACTTTCACTTAAGGAACCCCCAAATATGACGGAGCAATGGTAAATTGCAATATTTCTGGAGAGCGATGGTTCTAACAAAGACAACTGAAAGGAACTAGGAAAGAGAGACTCGGGTATTAGATATAATTGGAGGGAAGCAGCCAAAAGATAAAACTCAGCGAGGGCCATCAATTAACTCTAAGAACTTGTCCATCACAGGACTGAAGATAACATGGACCACATTTTGCCTGATATTTCAATTATATGAACAAATTTATATTTTTGTTGTATTGTGCATTTCTTATAATCTTTTCTTCCTCAGAGATAATTTCAATGTGATCTTCAAATCTTTTTTTTAACAATAGTTGTGTTTTGTTCATATAAAACTGTCAGAGGACATGGCACTGTTCTATTACAAACTGACTTTATAAACCATATAAGTTAGAATTATTTTTCCTACTATTTATAGTTGCAGGCTAATTCTTTTCCCTTCCAGGTGACACCAGCTATAGGAAACACCAGACCATCTGCACACCAAACCCCACCTCCCCTATTCTGGCTCGACACATGTACTACCTGTTCACTTTCTCTGAGAATTTTGCAGATTATCAAGAATACATTTGGTCCTGGCTCCCTTCAGGTACTATTGCCTGCCCCAACTCCCAAAGATTTTACACATTTACCAGAATCTTTCAAGTGTGAGAGCATATTTGTTTCCTGTTGGGATAACTGATAAGAGGATTTTATTATTGCACTTGGCATAAATAAATTACGTAGTAATTCTAAACCTTAAAACATTTCATTGGGCTTACAAAAACTACACTAAAAATTCACATGGTTTTGTTGTTGTTGTTATGAGGTTGAAATGAATGATGTTAGAAAGGGTTATCTTCTGTTCCTTAGCATATGTTAAAAGGCAACTGTTCATGTTCTAGTACATTTATTTGTTACCTTTGAAAAAGGTACAAGCTCTAAATTAGTAATGCTGTGCATCTATTTGGTATAGTAGTACTACTCTGTTTCCAAAACAGTCCTATCATATCAAATCTGTTTTTCCTAGCACAAAGACTCTTAGAAAGTCAAAATTGATGAAGACTATTCTCTTCCTACTGGAGAGGATACAGCTAGGATTATAAACACACTAGATATGGTCCTTACATGTATAATCTTACCTTCTTGTCCACTACAGTTCAATTAAAAGTTTTCTACAAATTAAAAATAAAAAGCAAAATTTGATTAAAATAAAACAGGAAACATGAACAAAGGTTAAATAATCTGACACAAATCTCTAATCCACTGAGGAAGGCATCATTGAGCAAGTGGCCTGGTGTAATACCAGAGGGAAGCTCAGCTAAGGAAGAGAGAAAAGATAAACAATTTTTTAAAAATTAAAGCCTATCTGAGTGAAATAAGTAAAGCAGAGAGAGAGTCGGTTATCATATGGTTTCACTTATTTGTGGAGCATAACAAATATCATGGAGAACAAGGGGAGTTAGAGAGGAGAAGGGAGTTGGGGGAGATTGGAAGGGGAGATGAATCACGAGAGACTATGGACTCTGAAAAACAATCTGAGAGGTTTGAAGGGGCGGGGGGTGGGAGGTTGGGGTACCAGGTGGTGGGTATTAGAGAGGGCACGGATTGCATGGAGCACTGGGTGTGGTGAAAAAAATAGTGAATACTGTTTTTCTGAAAGTAAATAAATCAATTTAATAAAAAAAAATTAAAGCCTATCTCAGATATAAACTACTATCAGGTACAGACCAAAATGAGTTAAACTAAAAAAAATCGAAAAGGAAGGCCAGGGAGCCACTGCCCAGAAAGGAAAGGAATAGGAAGCTCTTTCCCACTCTTCTTTCAGCAAGCCCAAGCATCCTGTTGCTGCAGTAACCTGTTCCTGTCCTGGGAGTCCACAGGTCCAACAGTCAATTCTGTTCTCTGGCATTCTTTTCCCCATGTCTAGCAGCGAGAAATGTTTTCAAGTGCAGTTAACCAAAACCTTGATTTGTGTTAGAGGGGATTTTTTTTTTCTGAAGTAATAAGTGGTCCCAGGAAAGGGTGGGATTTAGGTTTGATTCAGCAGCACAATAAAACAATTTTGCAGGCTGTAATATCAGATTAATTCTAAGCCTAATTTCCTGTGATTTTTAAATTAGGGCCACCCACTTCCCCACAGGACTGAAAAGCTGCTTCCTCTCCCAAAACCCAAATTGTTTTAGGCCCTCAGTTCAATTAGGCCTAATTTAGGTCTTGAGCTCACCCCAGAGCAGTCACAGTTGCCAGGCAAATATCTTACATTAACTGGCTTATACTCTTCAGGACTAACCTCTGCAACTGGGGGTAGGGTCTACTTTCCCAGTCAGATGAGCTGTAGAAAGAAGTTTCTTGCACAAAATGAGAGTTCCGATACAAGAAAAGGAAGAAATCAATGTGGAAAAGGCAATCAACAGTGCACCTTACACTTCCTTCCCATTCCTGACTGACTGACTGGACATCTAGTGCTAAATGTTCTAGCTGGTTACTAATGGCATGATTTACCGGCCCGTAACACCGCTTGTACTTCTGCGGTAAGTGACAGCTGCTGTGAGGACTTGGATAACTAAAGATAAAGCTTAAGATGCTAGGGGCGCTGGGTGGCTCAGTGGGTTAAGCCTCTGCCTTCGGCTCAGGTCATGATCTCAGGATCCTGGGATTGAGTCTCTGCTTGGCAGAGAGCCTACTTCCTCCTCTCCCTCTTTGCCTGCCTCTCTGCCTACTTGTGATCTCTCTCTATCAAATAAATAAATAAAAATAAAATCTTTTAAAAAAAAAAAAGCTCAGATGCTAAATAATTTGCCTAGCAGAACTCAGGACCATTACATTGGTTTTGATTATGCACAAAAAATGGGGCCAGTGAGGGCAGAGTAGGTTTCTGACTTTCTGCCCTTATGACCACTCACTGTCTGATAATGCCTGTTACCCTACTCAATAAAAAGGCAAGTCAGGATTATTGAAAGAAGATCCCAGAAAGGGGCCGGACCAATGGCACAGTGAAGATATTCAACATGGCAGGATTTTATAGGAGAGGGTTATTTTGCTGAGGCAGAAAGCAACTCAAGTAACAGATCCAGGCAACTCAAAAAGGGAAAACAGAACGAACCAAAGGATTCAATTAAATACAGTTTCTGGATCAGCATTCTTTCTGTTACACCATACTGGCTCTGGAAGCAGAAGCCTAACTTTGTCCAGATGGGGTTACCTAAGGAATAGTTTTCACTCTCAAATTCTTAGAATGGAAAATAATGTTCCGCAAGTTTGAATATAAGGAAGAGAAAGGATACCTCTCAATATTTGGAACTGTCCAAGTTTTAGGCAAGAGAGAAAGCATCACATAGGTTCCTAATCTGGACAGCTGACTCTGCCTTTATCAGAAAGAGCAGGAAGAGAAGTAAGTTCATTAGATCTCTTTTAAATCTGTGAAAACTGAGTATATATAGTATAAAGAGATGTTATCAGGACAATAAAAGATTCACTTATATAGTTTTAGAATTCTAAAAGGATCTGCTCATTTTGAAAATCTTTATAACAAGGGTATATAGCATTAACTTGCTTGCGTGAACCCTCTTAATTTGGTCTAACATTTTGTTCATACTGGAGACAATACTAGTAATTACACTTTATGGGCTGCTGTACGGGTGGAGCCATACGTATGTATGGGTATGGACATTTGCATGTATGTGTGTCTCAAGCTTACTACTGTCTGGCATATAGTTGAAATTAATAAATGTTACATTTCTTCCTCCACCCTCGACCTACTCACCGAACAGAATAACATCATACCTAAGCTGGCTTGCATGCATTCCTTAGTTAAGAGATCAGGGGGACAACAGAAAGTTTTGTGTCCGAAAACTGTGATGTGCTCTTGTTCTAAAACAACTCATTTTCACTTGAGTGTGGATTTGGGAGAAGCATGTTTTTGAGGGGAAACTCAGAATCACGATGAGGACAGTGGTCAGAGGAATGTGCCTACGGGTACGCGCAAACACTACTGAATCACGAGAGAGTGGCAAGGGCAACATTCCCTCAAACTTTGGCTGTTCTTGTTGGTAGTAAACAGGAAAAATATACCGGAGTACAAAACTCACTTGCAAAGAGGTTATTTGCTGTATATAGATGACTACTTTTTGGTTGCTTTTATAGATAAAAAATCAGCAACATACTTTTTTGTGTTATCCTAACTTTCCTACAGATAAACTATTACAATTAAGTTTTGTGTACTTTTTGACAACCTCCATTTTTCAATTTAGTTCCTATATTTCATACATGGTTGTTGTTTCAGAATATGTCACAGGTGGTTTCAATGTACCTACTGACACATACTGCTTCCAGATCTCCATAATTAATCCTGAAATTATACCATTTCCAGAAAGTCTGAAATCTTTTCTGTTGACGTTTCAAAGAACTAGAGCTATAAGGTTCTATCTCCATCTATAATGGACTACTAAAACAAGAGGTAGCATATTATAAAGACAATCATAAAAAGCAAGACAGGAAAATAATAACCTATATTTCCTAAACCCCATCTGCAACACCAGATCATTAAGTATGAGCATTTTGAAGGCATGGCGGGAATCAGCACTTCAGAGCTGTGAGCATGAAATGCCACTTTCTATAATTATCTGTTTCTTTCAACTCAGATCAAAACTTCCATCTCACTTAAGGATTTTAGAGCAAAAATAATCAGAAACATTCCTCTTGGACCTATCCTTTTGTGTCTTCCCCTCTACTGATACCCTCTTATAACTCCAGCATTCTTATTTTTCAAAAAAAAGAATAGGTTACATTTTTACCCCTTTGAAATATTTCACTGGACCCCTTAACAATCACTTTTTAACTGTTAAGTGAATTTCCACTTATTTTTAAATTTCTCAGTCTCTAAGGAGCATCAGATTCTTTAAGTTATTTTAGTTAGAATTCTATATTTTAGCTTTGCCCAGAGTTGAAATTACAAATGGCTTAAAGGCATTTTCATTTTTTTTCAAATAGCGGCCCATGTGGTATGCTTAGCTTTTTGAAAGAAATGTGCTTTTCAGAGAAATGCCCTAAAACTTTCATATTCCTATAGACTTACACAATTTCAGAGAAGCTCTCTAACAAAATTTAAGTTACCAAGGGGTTCAAAGATTTTCATTTTAACGGTCTCACCCACTCTGCAATTTCAATTTCCACAGGAGCTTGGTGTTTACAGAAACTTGTGAATCCTTCTAACCTTGTTTATCTGTTTGAAGCTAATTTTTATATGCTAGGTTTTTACTAAACAGGACACAATAAAAGGACTATTTAAGTTGTTTGAAGATTTAGACCAAAGTACTGTTAGATCACTTCTGCCTTCACTCAAGTGGTAACTCTAAGGCAGGACTTCTCAACCTTGGCATTACTGGCATTTTGGGTAGGATCCTTCTTTGCTCTGGGAGCTTCCCAGGGCCCAGTAGAATATTTAGCAGCATCCCTGGTCTCCAACTACTAGATGCGAATAGCACCCCAACCTCACCCTCCCTACCCCCAATTACTTCTCACGACCCAAAACAAATGTCTCCAGATCCCGCCAAATGCCCCTGGGTAGGGAGAGTGGAAAGAAGAAAGCAAAATGGCCCCAGTTGAGAACTGCTGCACTGAGGCATGCTATTTCTTGCATCAGTACCTACAATTCTACAGGCCTCAATCTTTATTTTTGCAGAGGAGGCATATAATGTAAAATGAAAACAAATTTGGAACCAAAATGTCCTGATAGAGAAAACATATTTTAAAATATAATCAAATTAAGACTATAATTATAAACCAGCCAGTTTCTGTGCAGCAAGGTCTGATCTCAGCTGAACCTCAGCTAACTTCAAAGTCATTTCTCTATAAAGGGCACCACTCACTTTTAGGTCTGTCCCCAACGTTCGCTTCTTTTCTCTCTGTAGTTCTTTTCTGTAGGGATGGACGTTTTCCTCTCTGTCTGATAAAGCCGCCACACCACTACTCTTTTCTTTGCTTGCTTCACAACTTTGCACCAAGTTGTTTTCAACCTTAACTAAGGCAGAAGAAAGAGAACGATGGGTAACCAATTCCTTCTCCAAAGTTAACGCCAAGTGATTAATTAGGAAATCGACACTTCCAAATTTTAGATTTTTGAAGAAACAGTTTATAGGGAGAGCTCTGATGAGATTATGAAGGCACTGGAACAAAACTGTTTGATTCCTGGAATAAAAAACCAAACACAATATTACAAAACTTGGGACAGCATGTAGCAGTTGTATACAACTTACTGTAGTAATTAATACTCATTTATAAATACTCTCATGATGAATAGAACCAATAATGCCTGCATGAGAACTCTGACATAATTCAGTCTGTAGCAATCAAATATACATATCCTATACCAAGTCAGTTAATGTTTATCACTTGCTTCCTGATTATTTTTTTTCTCTGAGTAATAAGATTAATATTAGGTTTTTTAAAATGTCACTGAAGGGGAAAGGTAAGTGGAAATCATCTTAAAAGAACTACCAGGCCCTAATCAACCAAAAAAAAAAAAAAAGCCAAAAACAAACATCAGGATAAAACAGCTTTAGTTTCCACATGAGGCCACCTGTCTACTGAGGCTATACCAGGCAATGACCTGGACATGTCCCACAATGACAAAGATCTCTACTGTGGAAATGGCTCTTGGACCACACGGATATGCACTAACTTCTCTGGATGTATTCCAATTTGGTATGCATTACCTGGAATAGATGATTAAAATCCCTTCAAATGGTGTTTTTTGTTTCCACTGGAAGAGTGTCCCATAGAAACTCCCTGGCATCTTGCAAAAGCAAATTTCTGGAAATTCTTTGATATCTTCACATTTCATGTATTCCTGGAGCCACGTCTTCATTGAATTCAGAGAATAGTTGGATGATGTGATTTGAAAACAAGTTTTTTTAAACACTGTGAGAAGTGCAAACAGATCTTCCATGTGTTCTACAAGGAAAACACGTCACAAGCTCTGTCATTGAACTGTCCATTATCACATAAAAAGAGTTCTTAAAATTTTCTAATTCAATTAGACATATGATTAAGAAGTACCAACAAAAATTACCTATAGGTTTCTTCTTTGGAAATATCAGCAGGTATTGCCTACTTGAAAGGTCTTCTAGGCTTAAAAAAAGTCTGCCACACTGAATGTAACGAGCTTCAGAAGAGTTACCGTTTTCCCTCTCCCTAATTTGTAGCAGCACAGTACAACAAAAACTACCGAACACTAAAAGTGGTGAAAGAGATGTTACAGCAGTAATGACCTGTACACACTCTTTCTCAGATGACTGTTCACAAACAAAGCTTTCCTCTTCCTTTTCCTCTTCCTCTCCCTCTTCCTCCTCACTGTCAACAGTCAACTTGATCCTTTTTGCATGTGATCCTGTTTCACATGGCAGTGAGCATGGTACTGGGAAAAAATCCCTACTCAATTTGATCACCCTATTTTGACACTTAATAAGCCGACAGCTGAAGCTATGAGCTTGATCCAATAACAGTGATAAAGCCACATGATTCAGGGACCTGTAAAAAATCCAGAGTTGAGTTGAGTCTAAAAGCTCATTCTTTAAAATCAAAAAGATCATTAAATGTTACACAAACAATAACAAAATTTCTCTCTTTTCCTAGGAAACATTGTAAAACTATATCAGAAAATCAAGTATATAAACCAAACACATTTTTAAAGATCCTGCAATAGCACTTTTCTTGAAATAGGAAAGTAGAAACACTGTAAATATGTTGAACTGTAGGAAAATAATTTTCTCAAGAGGAAGGAATGGTAAAATAATGCTGGATTTTATTTTTGAGGGAGGTTCCCCCTTTTCTTTTTAAACAAGAAAAAAAGTACTCATTTTTTAAGAGTTTATCTTGGTAATAGTTTAGAAGGCAAATAAATCTAAAGTAAAACCTGCATTCTATACTCCCCTAAATAATTTGAATAAAATCTGCTTTTTAATATAGAACACTGTGTATTCCTCAGCAATGATACTGTTTGGGATACAATATTGTGAAAATTAATTTCACCCGTTTCTATTTACTTTTTTTAATATGGCTAATTAGAGCATTTAAAATTACTTCTGCGGCTTATATTGTATTTCTGTTGGGTAGTGCTGTTCTAGACCATCAAGATAATGTTATCATGATACTTACAGCTTCAAAGATGGGGTATTCACTCCAACAACTAAGCTGTCATCTATTACACGATACCATATCTTCTCTACTAGCTGTTCTGAATCTTGAAAATTGTCTGGTATCTTTTCATCAAAGGTACAGACAGGATTTTCTTCTTGACCACAAAGAGTAAAAAGATGTGCCTTATAGAAAAATATGTTAAATAACTGATTACCAAAAATACTACCACATGTGGCAAAACTACAAAAATAATGTAAGTCACTTTGTAGTTAGGTCTTATAGCTTATGTATCTTAAACTAAACTGCCTTCTATAGTATTTTACATTGCAGATTATATATAAATCACTAAAACGAAATCTATACACGTTATATGTAATTAACTATCTACTCAGATCAGGAAGCATGGCCTGATTGGAAATAAGATGAGGTATCCAGGGGCGCCTGGGTGGCTCAGTGGTTTGGGCTGCTGCCTTCTGCTCGGGTCATGATCTCAGGGTCCTGGGATCGAGCCCCGCATCGGGCTCTCTGCTCCGCAGGAAGCCTGCTTCCCTCTCTCTCTCTCTCTCTCTCTCTGCCTGCCTCTCTGCCTACTTGGGATCTCTGTCTGTCAAATAAATAAATAAAATCTTAAAAAAAAAAAAAAGATGAGGTATCCAACACAGAGCCAGGAAAGACATAAACTTGGAATCCATTTCGAAAAAAAATATGACAGTTTGTGTCCCAGGCATGCTGAAAAAAATCCAATCATTATTAAAGTGACTTGTACTAAACCTAAAACTGTATAATTTTGTACAAATAAAACTGGTTCTCTTTGGACTGATGATCAATTACGGCTAAAATTGTATCCTTAAAGTCCAGGCCATACTCATTCATTTCCATGCACGGATGGATTTGTAGTAACAATTGAAATGGTGGGAGGAGGAGGAGTAATAATCATGATAATTCACAAAACTTACTGAATGCTTAGTATGTGTCAGGCACTGTTCTCAATGCCGTTCATGTTTCAACTTGCTTAACCTGTACAAAAAAACCCCTCTAGTACCCTAGGGTTGGTATTATTATCTACACTTTTCAGATAAGGAAAACAAGACACAAGGAAGCTAAGTACCTTGCCCAAAGTCACACAGCTAGCAAGTGGCAGAGCTGGGATTTGAACGAAAACAAACTGGTTCCAGAGCCCATGCTCTATCTTAACCACTACTCTGTATTGCTCCTCTAAGTGGGCAGCAATTACTGAAAAGATAAGAGCACTTACATTCTAGTGGACAAAACAACTTCCTAGGAATCTGATGCTTCAGCTGGTCACTGTGACCTGAGGCAGGCCTTTCATCTGAAACCTGGGGAAATTTTTGCTACCTGCCAGTATTGTTCTTAAAATTAAACACATAAACAGCCCCAAATGGTGCCTTGCAGACAGAAGTTTCAGTGCAGTAACTTCTAAACATTTCTTCCTCTTTTCTAATATTGGCAAAGTCAGGGAGTCTGGGTGGCTTAGTCGGTTAAGCATCCAACTCATGATTTTGGCTTAGGTCATGATCTCAGGGCTGTGAAATCAAGCCCCATGCTGGGCTATGCACTAGGCATGAGTCTGCTTAAGATTCTCTCCCACTCCCTTTGCCCTTCCTCTCTCTCTCCTGCTCAATAAAACTAATAACAACAATAATAATAATGTTGGCAAAAGAGTTGGGCTAAGTTAGTGAAGGGACAGGAGACTTCAAAAATGACTTTCATGAGCTTTCCCAAAAGACTGGAACTGTGACACAGAAAAGCAACATGATGTGCTTCTGTTATGATTCTTACATTAACGGAATCATATTTTGGACCCAAGTCCTCACATTGTTAAGACTGAAATACAGACACACGGGGTAGACTACTATGAAGGAAATCAGAGCTAGGCACTAAGCTCTTGACTTGAGGGAAAGAAACTTACCGGAGTAAGTCTCTCAATGCTAGCTTTTCTTGATTTAAATGTAACTTTGCTATGCTGTCTTTCTCTGTACGGAATTAATGTGCATAAATACTATTTTTTTTATGAAGTCAAGGGAGCTTTTGCTAACTTTCTACATTACTGTACTGATATAAGCAAATGCAAGGTACTTAAAGAGGTTCCTACCCTGACAACCACAAGGAAAATGAGAGTAAAATTATAAAAAGCAGAAATAAACACTAAAAAAGCAGAGCAATTTAGGGGCATTAACCAGAGGAATAAATACCCTTAGAAATGAACATTGCAACAGACAAAAAGAACAATTAGAATACTGATGAAATTATGTATTCATTAATGAAAGGCTGAATAATACTCTGCATATTCTGTTTAAGGAGTGAGAAAATACATAATTCACTTACGGGTAATTTCTATGCAAATCATACAAATAAAAAAGTTTAATAAAATCGTTTGAACAGGAGGATTTGTTCCCCAAGGTTCCCGATAACTGAGATTTTAATAGCCTACAGAATAATTAGCAAATTGGTAAAATATTAGCTCATTAATCAAATATTTTCAAGTCACAGAAGTCTAGCATTATAATGCCTGCCACTTTGCTTCTTGGATCATTGAATGGCATTTTCTAATATATCCAAATATTCCAATTAAAGCAACACTTCAATAGCTTGCAGATTTTTTAATTCATAAAATGATAAAATGGTCACGTGATTAATTTTACCTTCTCTGCACTTGATGTACTATCATCTTTCCCTTGAACCAGGTTTATTAAACTTTTGTAAGATTTTGAAATAATTTTTTCCTTAAGCAAGAGATGCTGCTGCAATTCCTGAATACAAGTGAAACCAACCTGTAAAGTAGAAAGAAAACCCATTGTCAGAGACATTTCAAATGAAATCTGACAATACCATTAATCCAGAAAGTACTTTCTCCAAATTTGCTTATTAAATTCATTTTTCTGTAGAAAAGCAGAGAATACTTCTCAGAGCAAAACTATTTTCTTCACAAATGTTAAGTAATTATAAAGGAAACGAACACGGCCAGAAACTGCAATAGAGTTTATGTACCCAACTGGGAGAATGCCAACATGTTAGCATGCATTTCCCCACTGAATTAAGTAATCAATCGATATAAATATGGATGCCTAATCAATAGGACTAAAAATCAAGGGCTACCAACACTCCTACCCCCACAGGTAAACTATTTTTCTTGTTGTTGAAATAGTTATTGCTTCAAAAGGCACAGACATCATTATGAGTAGAAATGGTCACTTTTGATACTATTTAATCCTGTTCATATAACATTTAGAGCAAATTTTAAAGATAACACATAGCTCCCAAACTGTCACAAGTTTATTTTTGTGCTAATAAACTCAGCATTAAGGTGGGCTCTTAACTACAGGAAACAAAGATTGGCTCTCAACTGGGCAGGGAGCAATCCATTGTTTTTACTACACCAGATCAAGAGATTTCACTACCAAGGACAAAACATTCATGAAATGTATTTTGCTACTGAAAATATAGTCATGTCACTGAACTAATACAAGCGATTTCATTTCAGATGGATATCTGAAACTGTTCAAGTATTAGTCCAGCTTTTAATCTAACATGATTTTCTAGATTGAAAACACAAAACACATCCTGTTTCTTAATCCCTTTCTTTCAAATTACAGTTTCAGTCAGGTAAATTCCTTTTCTTTTTATTGGTGAACAGAAGCATGAAAATGAAGACTGAATTATATCTTATCTCATTGCCCAAAACATGTAAAGTATCTAACTAGCATTTTAAAACTTCACCTGTTGACCTATTTCTGCGGGCTCCCCATTACTCACACTCATTCGCTGAGTAATTTATGACTTAGGGAAGGGAGCTGTACATATCAGAGGGGGAGAGCCAAATGGGAGAATCCTGGAGGGGCAGGGAGTAGAAGAGAGGAATATGTGGGCAAACTGACAGTGGAGGCACCCTCAAAAATAATCTGTGTTCTCTCTTCCCTACTCTCCTCAAAATACCCCCTGCCCCATTCCAGGACTGAACGGTGAATCACCAGACTACGTAAATATTCTATGCTGTGAAGTTTTGTTATAAAACTATAAAAATAACCATATGATGAAACATTTAAACAGCATAAAAATACTTCTCAACTTCTCTTTCTAGACCCTCAATTCCATTTGCATAGCCAACAGATTGTTTACCTTTCCAGAACCTTTCTGTGTAGGTTAAGGAATCCTTGCTTTCTTCTCATGACAAACAAGCAAATAAAACCTATCCCAAACCAAATACAGGAGCATACTGCACTGCAGGACAACAAACCTTGTTTTTTTGGTCTTTTTTACTGTGATCTCTCTCATACACACAGAAAAGGCATAATACAAAAAAAAAAAAAAAAAAGAGTTTACAAACTACCCAGGGAGTTACCCAGGTAACCATATGTAGTCAGCTGCCCATGGGCGCTGACCAGTCAGGGACTTCTCTTGTTTCGATGGAGGCAACACTACCCTAGCCTTTTATTTTTTTCAGTGGGAATAAAGTTTTATTGGAACACAGCCACACTCATTCATTTGCATTATTTTAGGTGGGGGAGTTGTGACAGAGACTATGTGGGCTGCAAAGCCTGAGATATTTACTATCTGGCCCCTCACAGGAAAAGTTTGTTAACCCCTGGTCTAGACCCTTATCACACTCTGTACCCCATTCTTCACCTTCTCCAACTCATGTGACAAATACCTCCACAATAGTCGACTCCTCTCCCCACCTGGTGGGACTCTAGGCTTCTGCCTACCCACACTAATGCCCTGCCCCAGGGCAGAGAGGGTCTAATAGGACCCTGACTGGCCCACAGCTGTGCCGCCAGCCCTGCCAACAATGAGAATGGCTCAAGGACAGGGTGTGAGCTTTTACCCTAGCCTTTTAAGGTAACTTTCTAGTATGTCTTCATAATTTTGCCATTACTATATCTCCTAAAGAATATTTTTAGGTTTTTGTGGTTTGCTTTGGAAACTTTTATGAATGAAGTCATTCTGTATGTGCTAGGTTTTTAGTCATCCCATTTGTCACTAGTAGCTGTAGTCTGTGACTTTCACTGCTCTGTAGCATAATATCATTATGACCACACCAGCTCGCTTTTCCATTCTCCTGCTGATGGACATCTGGATTATGTCCAGGCATGCATGGACTATTACAAACAGGGCTGCCGTGAACATTCCTGTACATGTGCACAAATTTCTCTAAGGTCCTGGTTTCCCCTTTTCCTCTCCAACTGGTTCCCTTCCAACTTGCTGGAAAACAAATTCCATAAGGGAAACAACAGTGAAACAGACACTGGTTCTAGCTCTGCCTGTCCCTTAACCTTTCTGGTTATTTGTTTCCTAATATGTAAAATGGGGGAGGAGGGGTAGACTTGTTAATCCCTAAAAGACCATCCAGGAGTGCCTGGTGGCGCAGTTGGTTAAGCATCTGCCTTCAGCTCAAGTCATGATCTCCAGGTCCTAGGACTGAGTCCCATGTCGGGCTCCCTGCTCAGTGGGGATTCTGCTTCTCCCTCTCCCTCTACCCACCCCCCAACCTGTTCTCAAATAAACAAATATCTTTAAAAATAAAATAAAAATAAAATAAAAGGGCTACTAATGTTTGGAAATATTTTTATGCAAATTGGGAGCTAGTGATAACATGTGGATGGATACTTGAAACAAAACGGACATGAAATTCTCACTTACCCCTTCCATATGCTCCTGCCTTCTCTCTGTGTTCCTTTCTTATTTTACTTCTATGAGTCTGTGCTACTTCCTGAGTACTTTTTTGGGGATTTTAATTTATCTTTATTTTTTTGTTATGCTCAGTTAGCCATCGTATAGTACATCATTAGCTTTTGATACAGTATTTAATTATTCATTAGCTGCATGTAACAACCAGTGCTCATCTCAGCACATGCACTCCTAGTAATTTTTGTAACACAGTTTGATTTGCTTCTTTGCTCTGAATCTCTTTGAGTGAACTCTTACAACTCAGCTGATGAGACTTTTTTATTTCAATGTATTTTTCGTTCATAGATAGGCTATTTGGTTATTTCCTGGGGATAACTGCTCACAATGTCTTATTTATGTGCTTAGTTATTCTGTGAGTGGTTCATTTTCTTTGAAAAATTACTAAGAGGCCTAGGATAAAATGTGTATTTTGAGAAAGGATTGTATGTTTGTTTCTGCCAGCTGTCTAGAGTACTACTGCTTTCAGTTAAACACAAATGCTCCCAGGGCAAAAGTATTAATAGTGTTCTCTGGTTCTCTCTGGGTTCCAGCCTCTACAGATTGGCCTGATAATTTATTCTTATATTTTCAGCATTTCGAAGCTTTTAGGGGAAATTTTAAAAACATATTTCAACTAATATTTTAACTGGTTTTTATCAGAATACTTGGTCTAAATAAATTAGGTAACACATTACCTAATTTACCTCTACATTACCTCTACATTAGTAGAGGTAGAATTTCTGAAAGTCATACTTCATAAATGATTTTGGCAACATTCCTAAATCAGTATAAAGATCTACTGTTTTTTGACAGCCGCATGCTATTCCATACTTCAAGTATATTATAACTGATCTACCAAACACCTAATGATGGATATTTAAAATAACTGCATTTTGTCATCCTTAAATACTATGTAAACTTTCCTAAAAAATCGTCTTTGTTCATTGTACAAGTATATCCTTAGAA
Organism: Mustela lutreola; assembly: GCF_030435805.1. Taxonomy (NCBI): domain Eukaryota; kingdom Metazoa; phylum Chordata; class Mammalia; order Carnivora; family Mustelidae; genus Mustela; species Mustela lutreola. The sequence continues at coordinate 10,897,156 of NC_081308.1, forward strand.
CAGATTTCTAGAAGTAAAACTGCGAGCGTAAAAAGATATGTCCAATTCACATTTTAATTAGCAATAATAAAATGTTGAGGTTGAGCCACTTTACATTCTTGAGAATACTATTTCAGAACGCATATCTACATTACGGAAGTCCATCCTTTGTCTCTTGTTACAATTTCTATTTACACAACTTGTCTTTTTATATGATTTATTTTGTCCAGAGAATCAAAGTTTTTAATGTATTGGTCTTTTCCTTTATGGTTCTATGCCCACTATGATATCTTACTATCTATTGACCACATTAATATTTCTGTTTAATAAGCATTTAGTAAATTCACTTTCATAATTAAAATAGTTGCAAAAAATTTCTTACAGAACCCTACAAAGTACAAATATTTACTATCTGGCCCTTTACAAAAAAAGTTTGCCTGGGATAGAGGAAAAAGTTAAATGACATACAAGGAAACAGACAAATCCACAAAAAGGGACAATTGGCCTGGCCTCCTCATTAGTATCATCGTAAGAAAGTGGGGAAAGGCATTATTCTAGATAAAAAGACCAAGAAGACATATAATAATCAAGTGCAGGTGTAAACTTTGACTAGATCCTGAAAAAAAGCATCTGTAAAAAACATTTTTGTGGTAATTAAAGATGTCGGAATATGGAAAGAGTAAATAAGAGTAAGAGATTATTATTAATTTTCTAACTGTAATAATAGTATGGTGTGTTTACATAAATGAATGTCCTTATTTTTTAGGCAATCCCTGCTAAAATACATAGGAGTGAAGTTATGATATTTGCAATTTTCAAATGGTTCTGCAAAAATGTACATACACACATGCATATGCATATAAAGCACAGATGAGAAAGATAGAATTTTTTTCAAAAGTACAAATAGTTAAATCCACATGAGGACTAGAGATAACTACAGTGTTGTTCTTTGAACTTTTCAGAATACTTAAAAATTTTCATGAAAGGGGTGCCTGAGTGGCTCAGTTGTTAAGCGTCTACCTTTGGCTGAGGTCATGATCCCAGAGTCCTGGGATCAGGCCCAGAGTCGGGCTCCCTGCTCAGCAGGGAATCTACTTCTCCCTCTGCCCCTGCTCGTGTTCCCTTTACTGCTGTCTGTCAAATAAATAAACAAAACCTTTTAAAAATATTTTATGAATGAAAAAAGGCAGGTTACAAAAGAACGTGGATCTTATAATCACATTTCTATGTAAATTTGCATATGTTCATTAAAAAATCTACAAGAATATACATGTCAAAGTTGTTAAAATGGGTTATATCTCAGTAGTGGACTCATAAGTAATTATTAGCTTCTTTTAAATATTTCTTTGTACAGTCTGAGTATTCTACAGGGACTATACATTACCTTCATACACTTTGAAAAAACCAAAAGCTCTTTTTCAGAGAGCTTTGTATGGAAAATTTGAGGGCAAACTGTTCATGTTTGGGACATGTTATGAGTCACTATATTTGATGCTCCTTTAAGAAATACTATGAATGTTAAGACCAGAAAGAAATATATTTTCAAAAGCGAGCTTCATATATTTTATGAGTATTATGAAATTTAGAATCCTACTACAAAAAGGTATCATTTTTAGATAATACATTTATAAGTAATGTCATAATACTTTTTACAGAGGTATTAAAAAGGCAATGATCCTTTGAATTATCATTTTTTTCTCAATCACTGTGTTGTTTACACATTAAGATCCTTTCTTTCAAGGTTCTTTGCATCTTTTAGAATAGCACTAACCCAAAAAAGCAAAAACAAAAAGCAAACATAGATACTAACTTTCAATCCTCTTTCCAGAGGTGGAACCATCATATAACGATTCCGTTCTTTGTCTTCAAATGACTCATCTTCATTGCAATCCAATGTTTTGTTCTAAGAAATTAAAAAAAAAACACTAAAATGAAATTTGGAAATAAATTGAAAATTTATAAGATTAACAAAATACAATTAAAGTTTATCCAAAGGGCAGTTTTTCCCCATCACTTCTTGTAACTAGAAAAAACTACTAGTACTATTACCACCGACCTAACATTTATATACTGCTTCAAAAAGAACCAGCTTCCTTTCTGATCTACCACTTGTAGGCTCTCTCTTTGCTTAGAGGACCCCTTTCAATATTTCCTGTAGAGCTGGTTTGGTATTTGCAAATTCTTTCAGTTGTTGTTTGTCCTGGAAGCTTTTAATCTCTCCTTCTATTTTCAATGATAGCCTAGCTGGATATAGTATTCTTGGCTGCATGTTTTTCTCGTTTAGTGCTCTGAAAATATCATGCCAGCTCTTTCTGGCCTGCCAGGTCTCTGTGGATAAGTCAGCTGCCAATCTAATATTTTTACCATTGTATGTTACAGACTTCTTTTCCCGGGCTGCTTTCAGGATTTTCTCTTTGTCATTGAGACTTGTAAATTTTACTATTAGGTGACGGGGTGTGGGCCTATTCTTATTGATTTTGAGGGGCGTTCTCTGAACCTCCTGAATTTTGATGCTCGTTCCCTTTGCCATATTGGGGAAATTCTCCCCAATAATTCTCTCCAGTATACCTTCTGCTCCCCTCTCATTTTCTTCTTCTTCTGGAATCCCAATTATTCTAATGTTGTTTCGTCTTATGGTGTCACTTATCTCTCGAATTCTCCCCTCGGAGACCATATACAGTAACAGTCACCTTACAGGCAATACAATGGCACTAAATTCATATCTCTCAATACTTACCCTGAATGTGAATGGGCTAAATGACCCTGTCAAAAGACACAGGGTATCAGAATGGATAAAAAAACAAAACCCATCTATATGTTGCCTCCAAGAAACACATTTTAAGCCCGAAGACACCTCCAGATTTAAAGTGAGGGGGTGGAAAAGAATTTACCATGCTAATGGACATCAGAAGAAAGCAGGAGTGGCAATCCTTATATCAGATCAATTAGATTTTAAGCCAAAGACTATAATAAGAGATGAGGAAGGACATTATATCATACTCAAAGGGTCTGTCCAACAAGAAGATTTAACAATTTTAAATATCTATGCCCCTAATGTGGGAGCAGCCAACTATATAAACCAATTAATAACAAAATCAAAGAAACACATCAACAATAATACAATAATAGTAGGGGACTTTAACACTCCCCTCACTGAAATAGACAGGTCATCCAAGCAAAAGATCAGCAAGGAAATAAAGGCCTTAAACGACACACTGGACCAGATGGACATCACAGATATATTCAGAACATTTCATCCCAAAGCAACAGAATACACATTCTTCTCTAGTGCACATGGAACATTCTCCAGAATAGATCACATCCTCGGTCCTAAATCAGGACTCAACCGGTATCAAAAGATTGGGATCATTCCCTGCATATTTTCAGACCACAATGCTCTAAAGCTAGAACTCAACCACAAAAGGAAGTTTGGAAAGAACCCAAATACATGGAGACTAAACAGCATCCTTCTAAAGAATGAATGGGTCAACCGGGAAATTAAAGAAGAATTGAAAAAAATCATGGAAACAAATGATAATGAAAATACAACGGTTCAAAATCTGTGGGACACAACAAAGGCAGTCCTGAGAGGAAAATATATAGCGGTACAAGCCTTTCTCAAGAAACAAGAAAGGTCTCAGGTACACAACCTATCCCTACACCTAAAGGAGCTGGAGAAAGAACAAGAAAGAAACCCTAAGCCCAGCAGGAGAAGAGAAATCATAAAGATCAGAGCAGAAATCAATGAAATAGAAACCAAAAAAATAATAGAACAAATCAACGAAACTAGGAGCTGGTTCTTTGAAAGAATTAATAAAATTGATAAACCCCTGGCCCGACTTATCAAAAAGAAAAGAGAAAGGACCCAAATAAATAAAATCATGAATGAAAGAGGAGAGATCACAACTAACACCAAAGAAATACAAACTATTATAAGAACATACTATGAGCAACTCTATGGCAATAAATTTGACAATCTGGAAGAAATGGATGCATTCCTAGAAACATATAAACTACCACAACTGAACCAGGAAGAAATAGAAAGCCTGAACAGACCCATAACCAGTAAGGAGATTGAAACAGTCATTAAGAATCTCCAAACAAACAAAAGCCCAGGGCCAGACGGCTTCCCGGGGGAATTCTACCAAACATTTAAAGAAGAACTAATTCCTATTCTCCTGAAACTGTTCCAAAAAATAGAAATGGAAGGAAAACTTCCAAACTCATTTTATGAAGCCAGCATCACCTTGATCCCAAAACCAGACAAGGATCCCACCAAAAAAGAGAGCTATAGACCGATATCCTTGATGAACACAGATGCGAAAATACTCAACAAAATACTAGCCAATAGGATTCAACAGTACATTAAAAAGATTATTCACCACGACCAAGTGGGATTTATTCCAGGGCTGCAAGGTTGGTTCAACATCCGCAAATCAGTCAATGTGATACAACACATCAATAAAAGAAAGAACAAGAACCATATGATACTCTCAATAGATGCTGAAAAAGCATTTGACAAAGTACAACATCCCTTCCTGATCAAAACTCTTCAAAGTGTAGGGATAGAGGGCACATACCTCAATATCATCAAAGCCATCTATGAAAAACCCACCGCAAATATCATTCTCAATGGAGAAAAACTGAAAGCTTTTCCGCTAAGGTCAGGAACACGGCAGGGATGTCCATTATCACCACTGCTATTCAACATCGTACTAGAGGTCCTAGCCTCAGCAATCAGACAACAAAAGGAAATTAAAGGCATCCAAATCGGCAAAGAAGAAGTCAAATTATCACTTTTCGCAGATGATATGATACTATATGTGGAAAACCCAAAAGACTCCACTCCAAAACTGCTAGAACTTATACAGGAATTCAGTAAAGTGTCAGGATATAAAATCAATGCACAGAAATCAGTTGCATTTCTCTACACCAACAGCAAGACAGAAGAAAGAGATATTAAGGAGTCAATCCCATTTACAATTGCATCCAAAACCATAAGATACCTAGGAATAAACCTAACCAAAGAGACACAGAATCTATACTCAGAAAACTATAAAGTACTCATGAAAGAAATTGAGGAAGACACAAAGAAATGGAAAAATGTTCCATGCTCCTGGATTGGAAGAATAAATATTGTGAAAATGTCTATGCTACCTAAAGCAATCTACACATTTAATGCAATTCCTATCAAAGTACCATCCATCTTTTTCAAAGAAATGGAACAAATAATGCTAAAATTTATATGGAACCAGAAAAGACCTCGAATAGCCAAAGGGATATTGAAAAAGAAAGCCAACGTTGGTGGCATCACAATTCCGGACTTCAAGCTCTATTACAAAGCTGTCATCATCAAGACAGCATGGTACTGGCACAAAAACAGACACATAGATCAATGGAACAGAATAGAGAGCCCAGAAATAGACCCTCAACTCTATGGTCAACTAATCTTCGACAAAGCAGGAAAGAATGTCCAATGGAAAAAAGACAGCCTTTTCAATAAATGGTGCTGGGAAAATTGGACAGCCACATGCAGAAAAATGAAATTGGACCATTTCCTTACACCACACACAAAAATAGACTCAAAATGGATGAAGGACCTCAATGTACGAAAGGAATCCATCAAAATCCTTGAGGAGAACACGGGCAGCAACCTCTTCGACCTCTGCCGCAGCAACATCTTCCTAGGAACAACGCAAAAGGCAAGGGAAGCAAGGGAAAAAATGAACTACTGGGATTTCATCAAGATCAAAAGCTTTTGCACAGCAAAGGAAACAGTTAACAAAATCAAAAGACAACTGACAGAATGGGAGAAGATATTTGCAAACGACATATCAGATAAAGGACTAGTGTCCAGAATCTATAAAGAACTTAGCAAACTCAACACCCAAAGAACAAATAATCCAATCAAGAAATGGGCAGAGGACATGAACAGACATTTCTGCAAAGAAGACATCCAGATGGCCAACAGACACATGAAAAAGTGCTCCATATCACTCGGCATCAGGGAAATACAAATCAAAACCACAATGAGATATCACCTCACACCAGTCAGAATGGCTAAAATCAACAAGTCAGGAAATGACAGATGCTGGCGAGGGTGCGGAGAAAGGGGAACCCTCCTACACTGTTGGTGGGAATGCAAGCTGGTGCAGCCACTCTGGAAAACAGCATGGAGGTTCCTCAAAATGTTGAAAATAGAACTGCCCTATGACCCAGCAATTGCACTATTGGGTATTTACCCTAAAGATACAAATGTAGTGATCCAAAGGGGCACGTGCACCCGAATGTTTATAGCAGCAATGTCCACAATAGCCAAACTATGGAAAGAACCTAGATGTCCATCAACAGATGAATGGATCAAGAAGATGTGGTATATATACACAATGGAATACTATGCAGCCATCAAAAGAAATGAAATCTTGCCATTTGCAACAACATGGATGGAACTAGAGCGTATCATGCTTAGCGAAATAAGTCAAGCAGAGAAAGACAACTATCATATGATCTCCCTGATATGAGGAAGTGGTGATACAACATGGAGGCTTAAGTGGGTAGAAGAAGAATAAATGAAACAAGATGGGATTGGGAGGGAGACAAACCATAAGTGACTCTTAAACTCACAAAACAAACTGAGGGTTGCCGGGGGGAGGGGGTTTGGGAGAAGGGGTTGGGATTATGGACATTGGGGAGGGCATGTGATTTGGTGAGTGCTGTGAAGTGTGTAAACCTGGTGATTCACAGACCTGTACCCCTGGGGATAAAAATATATGTTTATAAAAAATTAAAAAAAAAAAATTAAAAAATTAAAAAAAAAAAAAACTTAAAGTGAAAAAAAAAAAATAAATCACTATACCTTGAAAAAAAAAAAAAAAAAAAACAAAAAGAACCAGCTTACTACATTTTTATAAAAAATCCCACAACTAAAGAAAGTAAGAATGATCTTCATTTTATTAAGGAAAAACACAGACTCAGATTATTTTATGCAGATCTGAAACTCCAGGGGTATTATTTCCCTTCTGTCCAAGATCTTAAGATATTATGAACTATTACTTCTTTTAATAAAGCAGGTTCATTTCATTTGACTCCTTAATTAATCCAATGTACCAGTGTTTATTGGTATAAAATGTGATTTTCAAAGCAATAATAAGTTAATTTACAATGTTACTATCACTATATTCCAAATTTACATCAAAAGCATAATTGTATAACATTTCCTGAAAGGGGATTCGATATATAATTTTAAAAATTCAATCTATGTATTTCTAAAGTTCAAAATGTTTACTGTAAGTATGAAATTATAAACATTGACACAGTGGGTCAAAAGCTTTAAAGCTTCAACTTTCTAAAATGGTTCTTTAAAAAAATCATTCTTAAAGTAATATATATTAAGTATACAGAACTTACTGAATAGTTCACGTAGCCAAGATCTGTTATTGTAAATGAACTCAGGCAATCTGAATTCAAGGACTCTTGAAAAAGTAGCAGTACTTGTTCACTTCCAGTTCCTATAAAGTCATCTATCAGTACTGATCTAATTTTTTCCCACTTAGCAGCAACCTGAAAGAAAGAGAGTAGAAAAGAAAAACAAAACCAGACGTGAAATAAACTGAATCCTTTTGGTGCATGTAGGTGTAATGTGTCCTCTTCACTCTTATAAACAGTAATGAAAATGGTAAACATTAAAAACTAAAGATATTGGGACACCTGGGTGGCTCAGTTGGTTAAGCAGCTGCCTTCGGCTCGGGTCATGATCCCAGCGTCCTGGGATCGAGTCCCACATAGGGCTCCTTGCTCGGCGGGGAGCCTGCTTCTCCCTCTGCCTCTGCCTGCCATTCTGTCTGCCTGTGCGCTCTCTCTCTCTCTCTCTCTCTCTGATAAATAAATAAAATCTTAAAAAAAACCCTAAAGATATTGGGGGATCGGACAACATAAAGAGTTATAACAGTTTTACAAACAGCAAGATACTGAAATTTAATGTTCTGTCAATGTTTGTCCAGGGTCTGTCATATTTCTGCTTTCTATATTAAGATTTTATTATGATTTATAAATTCTAAACTTCTCATGACTATTTTGGAAACTTTAGGTAATTAGAAGGTAGTGGTAAACACTCACAAATCCTCAAAGCAGAATAACTTTTCTTAATACACTAAACTCTGTTAGAAGAAAACAAAGCCGATATTAGGGACACAGGATGGGAGGGATCCTATTAGTGAGGCACCTAGAACCATCCTAGTCAATTGGAATGATTTGATCAGTTTATACCAGAACATGAGACCCCAAGTTTAAAACAGAAGACAACTTCGTAAAGGTCCATGAAGCTGAAAGCCTCCACATTGGTCCCCTGGAGAACTAACACCATGGGGATTAGCTACTCCTTCTCCCTTAGACAGAAAAGCTAAAACTCCCACTTAGAATCCTGGCAGTAGCACAGATAGATGATAGCGGGTGGCATGTATTAGAGCAAGACTGTAAGTAAGACTTCAATCTATATAACCAAATACTAATCTTTCCTATATCAGGCTGATTTGCAAAGCCAGGATGTTTTATGCATGCAGGGAGAAAGCTTATTTGTATACCCATCTCCTCCCTTCCTCCTACCCCCACCCCCACTCCCACCACGAGGATCAGGAACACAGTGAACTATGTGAAGACATTAGAGGTATGAAATGTACTCAACAGGGGCACTTGGATGGCTCGGTTGGCTGAACGCCCAACTCTTGATTTTGGCTTAAGTCATGATTTCGGGGTCATGAGATGGAGCCTGGCATCAGCTCTGCACTCAGTGGGGAGTATGTCTGAGATTTCTTTCCCTCTACTCCTCACCCCACTCTAATAAATTTTTTTTAAGAAGAATGTGCTTGACAAGCAAACATGATAGAGCTATGTACTCATGTAAGCACACACACACACATTTATAATCTATAGCTCTAGAATAGTGCTGTCCAGAATATAGGAGAGAGACAATGTAAGGCATATATATTTAAATTTTCCAGTAGCCAATAAAAGAAAATTCTCTAGCAGCACTGAAAAGAAAAAAGGTGAAATTTTATATTTAATTTGATGTGCTATATCCAAAAATTGCATCATTTCAATGTAATGTTATCAATAAAATTATTAGATATTTTCCTATCATTTTTTACTAAGCCTGTAAATCTGGTGTGTATTTGACACCTATAGCACATTCCAATTCAGACCTGCCACATTTCAAATGTTGAATAACTACATGTGGCTAGATGCTATCATATTAGACAGCACACCCCTAGAACATACAAACCACTATCTGCAACATACCAATATCTGTTTTAGGTATACTTGACAATGATTCAGTTTCGAAATACCTACTACATAGATTCTGGTCAAAACTTACAGAGACAATTTCTACTCGAGAGAGAAAGCCTAAGAGAAAAGTTAATCATGCATTTGTCTAACTCAGCTCTGTTTCAAGTTCTATCACTCTCTATCAAGTTCTATTAAACATTATACCTGGGGCTTTTATGAAAGGCTGATCTGAGAACATGCTAACCTTGATTTTTAGTATTTATTCTAATTTATGTTTGTTTGCACTTTACCTGTCTTTTAAGCTGCCTTAATTCTTTTATAGAACGAGGTAGTAAAAGGATGGTTGGATGAATCCATAGCCAACCCAAAGTAAGATTGTATCTATTGTTTTTTCCCATTTGGGAGCAAAACTGCTATCAGAGACACCATTTTATTATTCAATAATGTATTCACTTTATTATTCAAAACCTCTTACATAATACCACAAACAGTAAATCCCTCTCAGAACTCAATGTTAGAAAAAAACTTCCCCTTGACAGTATGTTTCAATCAGTTGTAAAACCTGCTAAATTTGTTTTTTTGTCCTAACTACTAAACTAAGTATAATTCCTCAAAGAAAATCACTTCCCTTAACCCAGGTTTTCTGACATGGTCATCTCTCCTCCTCCTTAGTTTGTAGATTCTTAGCCTTTATTTCTGTTTTTAAAGTAACTGCATATTTTACCTTAATATATTTCTTAAGTAGGTGAATATAAATTTAACACCAAGGTTAAGGCAAGAGCTGCAAAATTCCCAGAGTAGCAAGGTTACCAAAGGAATTTATGAGCACTTAATTTGTGGATATCAGGGTGTAATTCCAGAGCTTTTGATACAGGGCATTTGAAAACAGCTTAGACATACAGAATCCCTGAAGAAGTAGCTTAAGAGGTGTGTCAGTAGGGACTTAGGTAAGTAACTTGTGCAAAGGATGATGGTGCGCTGTAGAGAAAGAAACCTAGAACACAGTTTCAAGGCAGGAAAGCCAACAGTATACAGGCTCACTTACAGAGTGGCACAGTATCCCTCTTTGGGTAATGTGTTAGCAGCAGAGCTTTACAGCGTCCAAGCAGGCGACTCACTTACAGTGTATAAGGACAATATTACACTGAATTAATGAGGCACAAGGGGACTGTTTTTCCTTATCCGGGTGAATAAGGGACTTCAAAGGTCCAAGTCAATGACAACAGTCCTAGCCCTTGTATAACATAATAGCTACTTACTGAGCTTCTCCTGTGTGCCAAGCACTGTGCAAGACACTTTACAATGTCATTTTCTTTAATTCTCTGCTCTCAGAGACAGGAAAGGAGTTCACAAAAATTCAACACATTCCTTAAGGTAAGACAAGTAAGTGGCTCAGTTGGGATTTAAACCCAGGTTAAGTGAGCTCTTTCCATTACCCGGACCCCAATAAGGATTATAGGCCATGCTAGATGTTTCCCTGCTACCATTTTGGGAAAGGAAAAGAGAGTAGAGAAAGACAGAAAATGTTACTTTCCAAATAACCTTCAAATAAAAGTACAATATGCTTTTAAAAGATCGCTTTCGGGGCGCCTGGGTGGCTCAATGGGTTAAGCCTCTGCCTTCGGCTCAGGTCCTGGGATCGAGCCCCACATCGGGCTCTCTGCTCAGTAGAAAGCCTGCTTCCTCCTCTCTCTGCCTGCCTCTCTGCCTACATGTAATGTCTGTCTGTCAAATAAATAAAATCTAAAAAAAAAAAAAAAAGATCGCTTTCAAAATAAAATAGGGTACTTTTAAATTACTTTTCTTTGAAAAATTTAAATTTACTTATTTCTTTTAGAAAGAGAGAGCAAGTGCACACAGGGAGAAGAGCAGTGGGAGAGGAGAGAGAATCTTTTAAGCAGGCAGAGCCAGCGCAGAGCCTAACCCAGGGCTCAATGAGATAATGACCTGAGCCTAAATCAAGAGCTGCATGCTTAACTGACTAAGCCACCCAGGCACTCCTTTTGAGAATTTAAGTTCTGTATGTATCACAGAGGTTAAATATGGTTACATAACCCCTATAAACACAAAGGTGATTTACAAGGCAAAGCCTGATAAAACACAATTTCAACCTGATACTTTCATACACACAAACAGAAACACACAAAGTAATGATTCACCTAAAAAATGGATGGCCTGGTTGGTTAAGAGTCCAACTCTTGATTTTGGCTCTGGTCATGATCTCAGGGTCATGAGACAGAGGCTGGCATTGGATTCCACACTCAGCACGAAGTCTGCTTGAGATTCTCTCTCTCCCTTGCCCTCTGTCCCTCCCTCCACTCACACACTCTAACTAAATAAAATCTTGGGGTGCCTGGGTGGCTCAGTCAGTTTAGTGTCTGCCTTCGGCTCAGGTCATGATCCCGGGGTCCTGGGATCAAGCAGTGAGTCAGTCTCCCTACTCAGTGGAGAGGCTGCTTCTCCCTCTCCCTCTGCCTGCCACTCTACGTGCTTGTGAGCTCTCTCTCTCAAATAAATAAACAAAATCTTTAAACAATAGAAATAGTTATATTAAAACAAATAAATATATAATAATTGTAGCTATATATTTATATATTTCTAAACAACTCAAAGTTTTTATGACTCAAAATGGCAAGGCAAAACCTTCATCAGGTAGTATTCAGATAACTTAAAGAAATAAGAATGATGCAATATATATGATTTTAAGTGCAGCACTAAAAATTGATTTGGATAATAAGACTCCAGGATAGGGGTGCATGGGTGACTCAAGTCATTTAAGTGTCTGCCTTCAGCTCAGGTCATGATCCTAGGGTCCTGGGACTGAGCCCCACACTGGGCTCCCCGCTCAGCAGGGAGTCTGCTTCACCCTTCCCCACCCCCACCCCACTGGTGCTTTCTCTTGCCATCTCTCTCCCCCAAAAAGAAACATTTTTTAAAAAGACTCCAGGATACACTCTCTGAAACATATAAATGTGTAAAAGGTCTAAGGCTACACCAATGGAATGATTTTAAGAATAAGTACTCTACCTGAAAGTTCTTTTTCCAAACGGCACAAGCATCACCAGACCTAAAGGATACGATGAAAAAGTCTCCTCTGCCTGAATCCATAAGTTGAACTGCACAAGGATCTCCAAATGGAAGCTGGCACACGCTTTTAGGAGTCCCATTTTGAAATAAAATCAGCTGATTCTTTCGAGTAAGGGCAATCAGAGACATTCTTAACTGATTGTTGACAATCTCAGTTGCACAGACATGCACATAAGTTATTACACTGGTATAAGCAGGAGGGATAATGTATGCATCACTTACTACTTCTTCATTTTCAAGGGAGTATACACAAAATTTGGTATTCCAAATTGCATAATCTGATTTTGAAAGCTTTTGAGTGGATCCTTCTTCAGATAAAAAACATGTCTTCGGTCCTAATAAAACCATACCTAGATTTTCAATCTCCCCTGCCCACTCAACAGAGGAAAAATTAAGAGACACAGTAATAACTTTGCCTGTTTGGGAAGAGATAGAGTAGAACGTTTTGACATGTCTCCATAAAACTAATGGACCATTAAGGACCCTTACACCATCCTTCAACTCATGGCTTAGTCTAAAGCTCAAACGCTTTTCAAATTTATTGGTACTGTGAAGAAATAGAAGAAAATATGTGAAGATGTTATTGTTTTTATTGCATTGTATCATGATATAAGGGAGATTAATTCCAGTTCTGAAATCGGACACACAGTTGCAACACATAATTTTTAAATCAGAGTTTTCTTCCTTTAACATAAAGGATCCAGTGGACTTCTGAACAAATGCTCTTGTTCTTCTGTCAAACACCATTCTCCTGACATGTAATACAGGTGTTTTTGCAGGCCCTTTACCTGCAAAATGTCCCTGAGACAGCTGAAAAATAAGGACTTCCCCATTATAACACAAAAGCATTTCTTGTTCCTTAGATGACACGGCTTGTTTGCTAGACATTCCACAATATCAAATCTTTGTGTTGGTCCAATTTTCGAATGCAAATGGATTCCAGTTGATGCTTTTAAACCTAAAAATGTAATGAGAAAAACTACCATCAAGAAGGCAGTTGAAAACACACTTCTGCTAGAGAACTATTAAGTTTTATGAACATTTTAAAGCTTTTTATGCTATCTTAATAATGTTATACTTATCAAAAAAACTACATCCTAAATATCATCTTTGTACAGTTAAAAAACAGAGTTTACAAACAATGCAAATAACCACATCACAAAAGGTAACTGAATGTGTTAACAGCATCTATTAAAAGTTGTGGGTGGTCTGCTGAAAGTGCCTGAAGACGTTTTTCTGGTTTAGGGAATTTCTTAAGGGTTCCATTTCTGTCTCTCTTTCAAACCTAGCAACCTAATCTAATTTTCCCATTTTCTTCCAACCTCACCCCTCTGCCATTTTTTACCCTGTTGACTCAAACCTGGCTTTTTTTTCTCTCACCCTTACACCCTCCACAATGACAACTGAGTAGTCAACAGCTCAGATTGACTGCTACCACAGCCCAGGCACTTGGGGTCCTGCTTTCCTGAAACAGGAGCTCATACAGACTCTGTGGCCAAAGTAAATGAAAGAAAAACAAAGGATTCTATGCTCTAGTTTTAAAAAAATCTCCATAGGAGTAATAGAAATAAATATTAAATCATACTCCACAAAAACAGTGCAGCTTTGGGACATTAAGTCATTATTCCTCTTACTAGAGGTATGACTTTGGCCAAGTTACTTAGTCCCTCTATGCCTCATATCCACCTATAATGGGGTGAAGTACTACCCCCACAAGGTATTGAAATTAACTAACTCACTTAAAATAGAACCTCACACACACATACACACACACACATACATATACATATATATATATATATATATATATATATATATATATATATAGTGCTTGATAAAGCTTAGCTGCTACAGTTGTCCTTATCATCACCATGACCAGCTCTGGTTTATACAGTACCCAGCCTTTGAAACGTCAGTACAGTTGCATACTTAAGTTTGTGAATGCTGAAAGGTCCCTCTCCACTATAGATAACTCTAACTCATATTCCTTCTTTTCTCCCACTTGTGGATCATTTACACCAGAAAATTCAACTATTTCAGAAAACTACATCATTTGTAATTAAGTAATGTTTTCCTCTGCTGAATGAGAAACAAACTGCAAAGGCTTAGGTTTTGTTCTTTTATTATAAAAATCTACCAAGAGTCCAATTAGAAAAAAGTTACCACTGAACCATCTACAAATTTAACTTAATGTAGCGTTTTGTAGAAATGACTTTAATTTAGAGGCAATTCTATTAAAATGCAGACTTGATTAGTCAGCATCTACTTTCAAACTGGAGATTCTGTGGCTTATTGTCTAATTTCCAAATACATCATTTGTTGCGTTTTTTTAATTAAGATTTTTTATTTATTTGACAGCGAGAGAGGGAACACGAGCAGGGGGAGTGAGAGAGGGACAAGCAGGCTTTCTGCTGGGCAGGGAGACCGATGTGGGGCTCGATCCTAGGACGTGGGACCATGACCTGAGCAGACGCTTAACGACTGAGCCACCCAGATGCCCCCATTTGTTGTAGTTTTAAACGATGTTCACAAATTCTTTGAAATTCCTTCCATCAATTAATTCTTCTCTCCTTGAATGAGGGCTGGTCATTATGATTCACTTCTAGCCAACAGAATATGGCAGAAGGGACAACGTGAGACTTCCAAGACTGGGTCATAGAACATTGTGGCTTCCTTGTTGACTTGATCCTTGGATCACCTGCAAGAAAGGAAGCCACCTGCCGTATTATTAAGACACTCAGGCAGGCCCATGGAGATGTGTACACAGCAAGGAACTATAGCTTCCTGCCAATGGTCAGAAAGAGACTGGGGCCTTTTAACAACAGCCATGTGAGGGAGACTTCTTGGGATCAGATCTTCGATCTCCAGTCAAGCCCCTGGAGAGCTCCTGAATCAGAAGAACCAAGCTAAGCTGCTCCCAAATTCTTGATCCTCGGTAATTTTGAGATATGTTTGTTGTTTTAAGCTGCTAAATTTGGGAATTATTTGTTATACAGTAACAGATAAATACATTTCTCTATGGTAATTTGTTTAAGTTGATGATACTGTTTTTGAGAATTTCACGAAACCTATTACTTGAAGCAACTGGAGAAACTGTATAATACAAACTAGCAGAAGTCACTGGCTTACTGGTTTGTTGTTAGGCAATTAATGCAAAGATCTGGGACAACAGGTATCATAAAGTAGTTTCAGCTTAAGGAGTAAAGAAGATAAGTAGGTAAATCAAAGGTGTGGCTTTTACTTATGAAACTATCTTTTAGTTTAAAGGTAATATTGTATTACAACAAAATGTATGAATAATAATTTATTTAAAATTTCCCACAGATATGTCAGGTCTCTCAGATTTTTAAAAGAAATTTCCTTTTTCAGCATTAAATGATACATGGTTCTTTTAGCATTAAAATGATATAATCTGGGGCATCTGGGAGGCTCAGTCAATTGAGAGTTTGTCTTCGGCCCAGGTCATGATCCCAGGGTCCTGGATTGAGCACCGCATGGGGCTCCCTGTTCAGCAGGGATCCTGCTTCTATCTGTGCCCCTCCCCCTGCCCGTGCTTTCTCTCTCTAATAAATAAAGAAAAATCTTAAATAAAATTATATAATCTGAGGTAAGTGTATAAGAACGTGTCTTTTACTACCTATTTGCATGAAAAGATTTTCATATTTCTTAAGTACTAAAAACAACCAAAAGTAACCTCTATACAGAAAAGGATTTTGGGAGAAATGTGTGACACCCTTAATAGAGAGATAAAGAATAACATTACAGAGATAAAGGGCTCAATAAACGAGATGAGAAACACACCTGACAAAATAAACAGCAGGCTGGAAGAAGCAGAGGAAAGAGTTAGTGGGCAGAGTAGAAGGCAGAGTAATGGAAATTAATCAAGCTAAACAAAAGAAAGAAAAAAGAATTCTGCAAAACAAGAACAGACTTGGGGAACTCAGTGACCCCCATCAAACATAATAACATTTGTTATTTTACTATTAAATGTCACAACTAATGTTTAATCAACGCAATGCTCTGGTTCTCCAGTATCTGAATATGACAGGAGAATCTGATTGCTAAAAGGTCAGCACAATATCCCCCTTTACTAAAATCTAGAGTATGTATTGTTGCACCTTGATAAAGTTATGACTTAAGAAAATCAGACCTCTAACACTCTCTTCTTTCAATGCTACCAGCAAATAACTTAGAAACTACTATCTTCACTCTGTTCCAACTACCACTACAGTACTTCAGGCTTTCAACTCTCACTTAGGCTGATGTAAAAGCTTCTTAAATTGATCTTCCTTTCTCTAGGCTCTCCCCTCCAACTTAGCAATTTATTTATGCGACCTCACTTACTGTTCTAAAACACAAACTTGATCTGGAAACTGTCCCCTTCCTCAAAAACCTTGCATGGACCCTCTCCCCCTTCTCAACAGATATATATGTGAATTACTTCCTGGAAAGATTAGATGCTAAACACTGTGAACTGAACATACGAATGACACAGAGACAAAAGACTGCAACCCACTGTTATAAAGTTTATCATGGCATTCAAAGCCCTGTTATAATCCTAACCCATACTTGCAGCATGAGCTCTAGGCAAAATGCAAACTTATTCTCATGGATTTAGATTCAAATAGATTTAAATGACTGTTTTATGAAAGGTCTTTATTATTGTTTTTTTAAATTTTATTTATTTATTTGACAGACAGAGATCACAAGTAGGCAGAGAGGCAGGCAGAGAGAGAGAGAGAGAGAGGAAGGGAAGCAGGCTCCCTGCTGAGCAGAGAGCCTGATGTGGGGCTCGATCCCAGGACCCTGAGACCATAACCCGAGCCGAAGGCAGAAGCTTAACCCACTGAGCCACCCAGGCGCCCCGAAAGGTCTTTATTTTTAAATACTAGTGCAAAACCATGCACATTTTAAATATAAGTTATTTAAAATTGATCACCTTCAGAGTTAAAAATTAGAAGTCATTAATATATTTACCTACTAAGAAAAATTTTTTTCCTCAAACTTTCTATAATCTCAAGGCTTACTGAATTTGCATACCTGTGTACATTTTATTTTATACTGATGCAACATCTGTTTTAAGAGTAAGAGTTTGTAGCATATGTTCATTAAAAAAACCTTTGAGCATATGGAATAAATGCTGATTTTAAAAAACAGTATGGAAACAAATGAGACTAAGGTCAATTTAGAGGTTCTAAGACCACCATAAACAAGCCCTGATTAATCAAACCCTGATTATCAGGGCACCAGACTTACTATTCCAGCCTGTTGGTCATCTGACTTTTTACTTATCCTTACAACAGTGGCTTACACCTTTACGACAGAAAACAAACAAACAAACAGGTAACTCAAACCGGTTAAGTTTTACCTCCTATTGTAGCTAATGGGGTGGGGAAGGGGTTGGAAGATTATTTATAAAATACTACATAATTAAATTGAGTTTTTCCTGTTCTGTATTACCATACATCATAGGTGATTGTATATATTTTGTACATAAAAAGACAATAGATGAGTATACTGGGGAAATAATACATGCTGAGAGAAATACAGTAGATTGGCAATAGATTATCACTCTAATCCACTCTTCCCTACCAGCAGATAAAATCTAAAAATGTCTCTAAGAAACTGTATCAAGCATGGCAATAGAAAGTATCTTTGGAAAAAAAGGTAGAATTAAGATACTCAAATAAAAATTTCAAAAAAACCTAAGACCTCAAAACCTCAAAAGAAAACCCAAGAATACTAAACATTTTATAAGCATAATACGGATAGATGGACTTTTCACAACCTTTAGGACCTTATTTACCTAAGTAAATTAACTTGGCTACAGAGTAGGTCTGCTGTTAAAAACGTTTTTCTACCTATATAACTGGAAATCATTTGTTGGAACCTACCCATAATCAAGCTCCATTTTCCCTTTTCCAACAACGCTTAGGGTATCTGAGAAGTAGGTGAACACAGGGGAATGGTGAGGCACTAAGAGAATTAGGAAAGACTACGTTAAAGGTTTTCTGTGTCAACCTAAGGACTTCTCACTTTATCTGAACAGTGATACATCACTGAAAGATTTCAAAGACAGAAATCACAGGACTGTACTTCTGAATGACAAAGATCCTGGTGACAGTATTGAAGATGGGGGTAAGGTGAGAAGGGAGGCAGAGCCCATCAATTAGGAGATAATTATGAGTTCTTAATTAAAAGATGTGCCTTTGGAAGGCAACTTGGCAAGTCACCTGAAATACATATATCCAGCAATTTCATTTCTAGATATGAACCCAGAGAAACAATCTTACATACTAATGTACAAAGACATTGCTCTAGAATATTCATTGTGCTATTGTTTGTAACAGCAAAAAAGAAACTTCAATGACCATCAATAGAGGAATGAACAAATACAAATGGAATATCATACTACAGTTAAAAATGAATCAGATTGGGGCACCTGGGTGGCTCAGTGGGTTAAGCCTCTGCCTTCAGCTCAGGTCATGATCTCAGGGTCCTGGGATCGAGCCCCACATCAGGCTCTTCGCTCAGGAGGGAGCCTGCTACCCCCTCTCTCTCTGCCTGCCTCTCTGCCTACTGGTGATCTCTGTCAAATAAATGAATATAAATCTTAAAAAAAATGAATCAGATCTATGTATATACCACCATGGCTCAATTTCAAAAATCAAATAAAAAAAAAACTGAGTTGCAGAAAAATGTATTCTGTGGTACATTATGTATCTAAATCAAAACACAAAAACGACATTATGTATTTTCTGTTTACCTACAAAGGCTACATTCCCTGAGTGCTTCTCTGCCAGGTACCATTCTAAGCACTTTGGACTCATTTATTTCTCACTACATTCTTATGCTATAGGCACTGTTATCCCATTCTACAGATGGGGAAATTGAGGCATGGAGTTTAAGAATCTTCTCAAAGGCCTAAAAATAGGAAGTGACAGAGCCAGGATTCAAACCCAGGCAGCCCTGTCCAAAACTTAAAGAGCAAAGATTCTGTAAAGATTCATGCTAAATTCCAATGACTATTTATTCTGGAGAAGGGGAGAGATATCAGGTAGGGGAGTGGAGCCAGAAGGAGACTTCAGCTAGAGCTGCAATGTTGTTTTTTAACAATGTATTCAATTATTTTTAAACAATATGTCCATTTCCCCCCATAAAAATCTGTAGCATATTAAAAAAAAGTCTCGGTCAAAGATGCTAAAGTGTCAAACACGGTTGACTGTAGATGGTGAAAATATGGGGACTTTTCTTCCTGCAATTTCTCTGTAGTTTTTATTATCTTCCTTTTTTTTTTTAAGCCCTGTATTGAATCGTTTGAATGCAAAACGACTTCCTTTCACTACTTTAGCCAACAACTACAGAATTGTTCCAGTGCCTTATAAACCTAAATCTTTCTGAAGTTTGGCACTTAATGTCATTGCACTGGATAACTGTCAGAGGGGCCCCCCTGTGCGTTGCAGGCTATTTAGCGATACCTACTAGTTGCCAGTATCAGGCCCCATCCGGGTTGTGCCAACCAAAAACATCTCCAGACACTGCTAAATGTCCCCTGCGAGACAAAATGCCCCAAGTTGAGAACTACCCCAGTTCATAAACTTTTAAGATGCTTTGCACCTTTTAAGTTTATATAACTGCTTTAGTTTAAGGATTTCAAAAACATGATCCTTGTTAAGTTTCTCACACTCCAAGTGGGAAAGATGCGGCGAGGGTGAAGAAAGCTTCAAGCGAAATCATCCTATACAGCAAGGACATGATGCACATAGGCCGCGGCACACTCGTTTCCATCCCCTTAATCCACAAAGACGGGAACCAACCCAGCTCTGCCGCCCAGCCCCGCGAAGGCCAGGTAGGGATAAGGGACGACTGGCCAGCCCTACCTCACTGCGCGAGGCCCTGCGTCCCAGAGCCGCCACTTTCCCGACTCCCTACGCGGGCGCGGGGTCCCTCGGCTCCAAACCTCCCGCCCGCGCGCTGCATCCTGGGAGATCCCGGCTGGAGGCTGCGCCGAAAGCGGAGGAGGCGGAGCCTGCCGCACCTTCCCGGAGACGGTTGCCAAGGGAGGCTAAGGGGGCGGGGCCTCCAGGGAGTGTTGTGAAAGCGAAGGGCAGGCGGGGCTTGTTAGGGCGGAGCTCCGCGCGGGAAGCTCCCGTGACCCGGCGGTAGGCGGAGGCGGGCCCGCAGTGCAGGGGACGTCGGGGGAGCGGAGCCCAAAGGAGAAGCTAATGGAAAGCCCGGCTGGGGCCTGGTTCCGCCTCCAGACCCAGGCGGCCACAGTGGATTGGACAACGCAGCGACGCTTCCGCCCGCCTCCCGGTGTCACGCGACCGTCCCCACCTCCCGCCCTTCTCTCTTTACCTCCCGGCCCGCCTGGCCAGTGATGAGATATTCGGACAGGTGGAGAAGTGGACACGGCGATCGAAATCACGTCCACGACCGCGACCATGACCGAGGTGAGGAGGCACCCACGCCGCTGCCGGCCCTCCCGGCAGACCCGGAAGCTTCCTCTGAAGCCCGGGGGCTCTGCGCCCAGGTGTAGGTGGGTTGGGCAGGGCTGAAGGGAAGCGGGGTGGTGCGCGTGGTGTCTAAGCGTCCCTTCGTGTCTCCCTTTCAGTATCACGCCCAGAATAAAGCCAAGCTCATTTCTGAGACCCGACGGAGATTCGAAGCCGAATACGTGACAGGTGGGTACCGCGTTCTCGCTGTTGAGGCAGGTGTGCATGAGCGTCCCCAACTTTCCAATTTCCAAAGGTGTTTGCAGGTGTCTTTGGGAGGCTTTAGGAACCATTTCGACCCTCACTGTAATGATGCCCTGCACGTTTCCAAGGTTTTCTTTAACATAACACGCCATGCACACTGCTCCCAACTGGTCAGGTGATACGCCCGTTGCTTCCTAAAGGGTTAATGTAAGCTGGAAATTGGTCAGTTTCTAGCATCTCGAGTTCGTGGAACTTGAAGGACACTTTCAAGGCCCATGGTACAGGTGACACTGCCCAGTGCACGGTTTTCTGCTGACCTTTCACCAGCAACAATAGAGAAAAAGAATCTGGAAACCGCCATAATGCTATTCACGTGTACTTAATTGGGGATACAAATTCCTTGGATATTTTACATAATTCCTCTTCATACAACCCAGTATGCTACCCACGGAGTAGGCTTTTCCAGGGCTGGAACAAGTTCTCATTCATCCCACACTGTACCTAGACAAAGTACCTGTGAGTCCAGAATTGATTTATTGGTTGAACATTATGTGTTCATATGGTTGAACAGATGTCCCACATACTTGAAACTGATGATTTAATCCTTGTACAGTAATTTTTAAAACCTGCAGGATGATTTTATCATAAATATGAAATATTGAATCCTGGCCCTGCCACTTAATAGCTTAGTTGTCTTTTCTAAGCCCTGTTTCCTTATCTGTGAAATATGAATAATTAGGTTAAGAGGAGTAACTGAAAAAACACAGATCAAACTTTCTAGCATGGGGTTAACGTATTGTAGGCTCTCAATGAATATTTTGTCCCAAGTTGATTTGGTTGCTGTGGAAGGGTTTAAGCTTCTGCATCTTAAATTCAGTGCCCTGTAGAGATTCTCTGCAACTTTAAACTGCCCTAGATTAAATGTCAATGATGACCTAGAACAAGTAAGGAAATGTGTTCCAAGTAACCTGGTCAGTAAATCTGTTCATCCTGTCAGTTTTCTTCCCATCCCAAACTTTGCACCAGAGAGTTGCAAAAGCACTTGATTCACGTTTAGCCCAGAGATCTCATTTAAATAATATAGGTGGTTCCAGTAAAAAGATTGCTTTCTATAGAAATGTTCTTATACTTACATGGTTTATAGTATTTTAAGAACCCAGAACCTGACCTAATGGGCTAGTGTCTTCCCATTAGTCAGGTACTCATGCCCAATGGAGGAAGCAGGATATACGTATACGTGTGTGTGTGTAGTTATGCAAGTTTAGCAATAGATAAGATCTTAAAAGTTATCTTGGTCCAGCCTTCTCCTCTTTAAAATGAAGAAAGTAAGATCTAGAGAGATTAAGTGATTCACTCTGAATCCTTGGTGTTAATGGCTAGGACTTGGGCTAGTTTTCTGAATTTTGCTGTAGGGAAAATCTTTTGGCAACACCATCCTGTTGCCTTAGATCATGTCACTCCCCAACTTAAAACTCTTCAATACATTCCCACTGTGTTTAGAATAAAAATCTCAATTCTTAAAAATTTTTTTAAGGATTTTATTTATTTGACAGAGATCACAAGTAGGCAGAGAGGCAGGCAGAGAGAGAGAGAGAGAGGAGGAAGCAGGCTCCCTGCCTAGCAGAGAGCCCGATGCGGGATTCGATCGCAGGACTCTGAGATCTTGAGCTGAGTCGAAGGCAGAGGCTTAACCCAGTAAGCCACCCAGGCGCCCAAAAATCTCAATTCTTTATGGTGGCCTACAGTGCAGGGCCATATATGCTGAAGCTCATGCCCGCCCTTACATCCTAATTTGTAACCACTCTCTTCGCTTAGTACAGATTTCACCACTGCCCACAGTAAGAAACACATCACACATTACAACACATAGCAATCCCTCACATACTTACACATGCACACATAACTGGAACAAAAGTTCCTTAAAGAATATTTATTCAGAAAACCCATGACCCCTGTTGTAGTGACCCACAAAATTGACATCACATCCTATATGACCCAGGGTTTGAAAAACATGACCAGCCACACTGCTTCTTTTATGTTCTCCAAACAGAGTGAATCTGTTTTTATCTTGGGACCTTTCCACTTCTCTTTGTTTGGGAGGCTCTTGCCCAGATAGTGTTCATGGCTAGGTCCTTTTTTTCTTTTTCCATCTTGGTTTTAATGTATCTCAGAGGCCTTTGCTGATTACTGAATAGCCTCCCTTTCTTGTTTGTTTTGTCCCCTTTACAGCTCTTACCATAACCGGTAATTATTGTGTTCATTTGTTTACTTATTGTTCATTTCCTCCAGTAAAATGTATATGGGTCTGGGGAAGCCAGGGCAAGGACTGACTCACTTCTGTATACTTAGCACAGTTTTCAATATAAACTTAATATAGCAATGCTTAAATATATACATAGGAAGATTAATCTGAGTCTGCCTTATGAGTTGTCCTAATTGGTTCCCCATCCCATTTCCCCACCCCCCGCAAAGTCTGGCAAAGAGCAGCCCTCGCAATATGTTTCATAAAGACAAGCATTATTTCCAAGTAGAGCACTCTATGGCATTAGCTATAGAAAGGGTTTTGTTGTTAAATATACACACATGGGTTCATGTGAATGGGTTACCTGCACAGCTGTTGTAAATACTAATTTAATTAATTTAAAGACTTGAATGGGAAAGGAGAAACCTGCAAAGACTTTTCTACCTTGTTTCCTGAGATACTGCATCAGGTAAAGGTAAAGTAGGCAAGGGGTAAAAAAGGATTTTTGGTCTGCCTGTATTCACCCTTTCAAGTTTACTTTTTAGAAATTGACTCAAGTGCTTAGAGAACCTGCACTTTCCTGATTCCTCTTTCATTTCACCCTTTCTGTTGTCACTAACAATATTTTGTTTCAAAAGACGCGTAAGGCTGACTTAAGCAAACAAACATGACGTTTTTCCTAAAAGAAAATATTATCTGCAAATACATCACTTTAAGCACTAGCTATACTCCAGAAACTTTTTTGGAGGTAGGTACTTGGGAATTCCAAGCACATTTTTGTTTCCATAGGAATTAAGTTGCCAATTATGGATAGATCTGTAGCTGTCAGAAAGAATAAAAGTTCATAATTGTTTTATGCATTACAAGTGGTCCTTTTTTCCCTCACTGTTTCTGTGAGAAATTCCATGCTGAGTCTCAAATGAGAAACATTTCCCATTCTCTCTTCCTCCTTCTGGTGGCCAAGGCAAGAGACTACTCCCTTGTGACAGTAATTTATTTGGTTCCTCAAATACTCATTATGTGCTTAATTCTGGAAGTAGTGTGTCCTTACTAGAGAAAGAACTGAAGAAGGATAGAGCCCCTTCCTGAACTACTACACTCTAGTAGAGGCATTAAGACAGAGCTAACTGTTAGAATTCAGGAAAATTGTATCAAGAGGAATAAGTGCTAAAATCATTTTTGTAGAAGTCAAAGACAAGGAAAAAAATCACACGTGGTTGGGGTGATTGGGTTAGCACCAAGTGAGAAAACAGAAAAGGTGGAACTTTGGAAAATGGTAGAACTTGGGAAGGTAGAGAATGTGATCCAGATGGATCAAAAAGTCTGAGCTAAGGCGCTGTAGTGAGCAGGTACAGGGCATGTTCAGGAAGCCATGGGAAGTCCGCTTTGATGAGCTCTAAGAGGAGGGTAAGCACACCTGCTGAAAACAGTGGGAATGCAGTGTAGAGAGCTTTGAACAAAAACGATGTTTGTACTTCAGTGAGTTTGGAGAGCAGTTGAGGGATTGGTGTGTTTTCTTATTTTAGGTTTGTTTCTTGACTTTACAAGTGTATGAATTCATTTGAATAAATTTGGATGATACCAGAAAAGCCAGAAAAGTCTCCCATAAGCTAACCATCCAGAGATAGCTCTGCTAACAATGGAGGCATTTTTTTTTTCCATTTGGTTTTTGGTTTTATTCTTAATGGGCTCCACACCCAGCATTCAGCCCAGCAGGGGGCTTGAACTCACGATCTTGTGACTGAGACCTGAGTTGACATCCAGCTGGGACACTTAACCAACTGAGCCCCCAGGTGCCCTCTATATGTTTTTTTTTCCCTGTATGTTAAAAAGTACTTAAAAGACTATCGTGTATGTAATTTTAGGGCTTGCATTTTATACTTGACATGATCAAGTTTATTTTCCCTAGATTGATGAAGTAAATAGTGTTTTTACATTACTGTTTAATACTCAGCTCTGTAAAAAGAGCATTTTCTTTTAAATACTTCCTATTTGGATATTTATATTCCTTCCAGTTTTTTGTGCAGTAGTTCAGATTGTTTCCTTAAGATTCATGTCTAGAACCAGAATTATTGGTTTCAAGAGTATGAATATTTTTAAGACACTTCATGTATGTGCTACCTTTTCCTCCCCAGAAGTTGCACCAAGCTTCATTCCCACCAGCACATGTGATAGTGTTAGTCTTACCACAGCCTTACCCACGTGCGGTGTCATTACTCCTTAACTGATGGTTCTTTGTTTTAGTTTGCATCCTGGTTGCTAGTGAGAGTAAATTTCTTTTCAGATACTTACATCGGTTTGTAGTTCACATTTTTTTTTCATTACTATGGCTTTTTAAATTGGTTTGGGCTTTTCTTATTTATGTCACTTTCACTTTTTTCATTTCTAAAAATTTTTTTTATTGTGTGATGTTAATCGCTGTAAAATACATCATTAGTTTTCAATGCAGTGTTCCAAGATTCATTGTTTATGTACAACACCCAGTGCTCCATGCAATCCGCACCCTCCTTAATACCCATCACCGGGCTCACCCATCACCCCACTCCCCTCCCCTCTAAAACCCTCAGTTTGTTTCTCAGAGTCCACAGTCTGTCATGCTTTGTCTCTCCCTCCAATTTCGCCCAATTCACTTTTCCTTTCCTTCTCCTAAAGTCCTCCATGTTATTCCTTATGTTCCACAAATAAGTCAAACCATATGATCATTGACTTTTCTCTTCTTGACTTATTTCACTCAGCATATCTCCTCCAGTCCCATCATGTTGATACAAAAATTGGGTATTCATTCTTTCTGATGGCTGAGTAATATTTCATTGTATATATGGACCATATATTCTTTATCCATTCATCTGTTGAAGGGCATCTCAGCTCTTTCCACAGTTTGGCTATTGTGGACATTGCTGCTATGAACACTGGGGTACATATGGCCCTTCTTTTCACTCTATCTGCATCTTTGGGGTAGATTACCCAGTAGTGCAATTGCAGGGTCATAGGGTAGCTCTGTTTTTATTTTTTTGAAGAATCTCCACACTGTTTTCCAAAGTGGCTGCAACGACTTGCATTCTCACCAACAGTGTAAGAGGGTTTTTCTTTCTCCACATCCTCTCCAACATTTGTTGTTTCCTGCCTTGTTCATCTTTGCCATTCTAATGCCTGGTGTAAGGTGGCATCTCAGTGTGGTTTTGATTTGAATCTCTCTGACAGCTAATGATTTTGAACATTTTTTCGTGTGTCTGTTAGCCATTTGTTTATCTTCATTGGAGAAGTGTCTGTTCATGTCTTTTGCCCATTTTTGACATGATTATCTGTTTTTTGGGTGTTGAGTTTGAGAAGTTCTATATAGATCTTGAATAACAGCCCTTTGTCTGTAGTGTCATTTGCAGATATCCCTTCCCATTCTGTGGGTTGCCTCTTTGTTTTGTTGACTGTCGTTTGCTGTGCAGAAGCTTTTGATCTTGATGAAGTCCCAAAAGTTCATTTATGCTTTTGTTTCCTTTGCCTTTGGAGACATGTCTTGAAAGTTTTTTCATGTTTCCAATTTATTCAAAACTACTCATTCCTTTGTGGTTTCTTTCATTGCCATTAAATAATTTTCTCTCATTTGATAATTTCCTTTTAATTTTTGCTTTTTCTTGGTTTATTATTTTTTACAATTTGAAATATCTTTTAAGTACAGATTATATGAAATATTAATAAAGTGAACATCCATGTACTTAACACTGCCATTCAGGAGCATTTGTGTCCTGCATTTGGTGTTACTCATTCTCTTGCTTTTCATTAGCTTTACTGTCTATGATGTATTCTTCACCAGTACTTTATTAAGTTTAGCTGTTTTTGAACTTTAAGTGAAAGCTGAATGTAGGAGCACCTGGATAGCTCAGTGGGTTAAGTCTCTGCTTTCGGCTCAGGTCATGGTCTCAGGATCCTAGGATGGAGCCCTGCATCAAGCTCTCTGCTTAGCAGGAAGTCTGCTTCCCCCTCTGTATCTCTGCCTGCCTCTCTGCCTGCTTATGATCTCTCTCTCTCAAATAAATAAATGAAATCTTTAAAAAAAAAAAAAGCTGGGGTGCCTGGGTGGCTCAGTGGGTTAAGCCTCTGCCTTCAGCTCAGGTCATGGTCTCAGGGTCCTGGGATCGAGCCCCACATCAGGCTCTCTGCTCAGCAGGGAGCCTGCTTCCCCCCCTCTCTCTGTCTGCCTCTCTGCCTACTTGTGATCTCTCTGTCAAATAAATAAAATCTTAAAAAAAAAAAAGCTGAATGTATTTTCCATGACTTGATTCTGCTACTCAAGAGTCATTTGTATTGTCTAACATAAGTATAATTGATTGCTTTTGATAGCTGCATAGTAGTGCATGGAATGAAAATATTGGCTGGTGAATTTGGGGTTGTTTCTAGGCTTTGCTATTATGTGCAGTGCAGCTACAAACATTTTTAAACATGTCTGGTGCCTAGACTTCCTCTAGGGCAGTGGTTCTCAAAGTTGGTCCAGGAACTGTAGTTCCTTCATACCATTTCAAGGAGCTTGAGCTGTCAAAACAACTTTTATAACACCAAAGCATCATTTTCCTTTTTCACTGTCATTCTCTCACAAGCATACAATAGCGTTTTCCAGAGGTTGCATGGCATGTGGTGATGTCCTTGCTCTGACAGCCATTAGATATGTGCTTATGTGTTCTCATGTTTAAAACTTTTCTCAGTTCCAATACCCAATAGAATAACTACTGGTAAATATAACCCATATAAACAAACAAAAACCCTTTGGAGTCTTCAGTTATTTTTAAGAGTGTAAAAGGGGTCCTGAGACAAGAAGTTTTGAGGACTGCTGCTCTAGGGTTTGCACCCAACAGTGAAATGTGTGGGTCATTGATGAGGCACATGTTCAACTTTACTAGGTAATGCTGAACTGGTTCCCAAAGTGATTATTCCAGCTTTCATTTTAACCAGTGGTCCTTGTTTTTCCACTCTCTAAAATTTGGTGGTGGTGGTGGTGTTTTTTTTTTTTTTTTTTTTTAATTTTCGCCCATCTGATTAAGGTGTAGGGATAACTCATTATGGTTTTAATTTGCATTGCTTTGAGTACCAGCGAGACTGAGCATTTCTTCTTATCTTTATGGGCCATTTGGCTTCTGCTTCCGTGAAAATCACTCCTTCAACAGGCTATTGGCCTCTTGTTCCTCCATATAAATTACAGGATCAGCTTCTTATGGTTCTGCAAAAAACCAGCTGTTGTTGGAATTTTGAATGGAATTGTATTAAATTAGAAGACGACTTCTGGGAGGCTTGACATCATCAGGGCTGTGTCTTCCTAACCAAGAATCTGGGATATCTTGCTAAACTCTTATAGAAAGATTTATAGTTTTCTCCATAAAGTTTAACTCACTTTTGTTAAATTCATTCCCAGGTACTTACATATTTTATTTTTGTGGTGGTTTAAATGGTATCTGTTCAGAAATTATTTTCTGATTGTTCATGGTTAACAAAGTACATTTGACTCTTTTACATTAATATTGAATCAAAAACCTTACCAGCTCTTACTAATTTTGACAATTTATCTCTAGATTAGTTTGGAATTTCTCTGCAGGTACGGACATCAGCTTGAAATAATGACATTTTCTATCTTCCCAGTTCTTACAACTTTAAATGCTTTTACTTTATACTGGCTGGACTTTAGAACACTGTTGAATTGAAGCAGTAAGAAAAGCCTACTTGTTTTGTTCCTGATCTTAGAAAGATAGCCCCAAACATGTCACCATCAAGTATAATCTCTGTAGATATCCTTTATGAAAATGAAGAAGTTTCCATCTACTTATGATTTGTTCGTTTGGGTTTTTGTTTATTGTTTTGTTCCCATCGCTACTGATGGTTGAATTTTATTTACTAAATGTATTTTCTTCATCTGTTGAACACATTTATTGTATCTGATGAGACATTCACTTGTTTTTTTTCTTTTTTAATCTGTTAATATGGCAGCCTCTATTAATCAGGTTTTTAAAATACATTTTTGTTTTCAGTTAGCTGACATTTTATCTAGGAGTTTTACATCTGTATTCATAAATTAACCTGTAATTTTCCTTTCTTATACTTCTCTTGTGCAACTTTGACATTAAGATCATGCAGTCTTCATAAAATGAGTTAAGAGTGTTTCCTCTTTTCTACTCCATGAAAAATAGTCATTGTGTAGTTCTGACCTATTCTCCATGGTCACCTCTACCCCCATTTCTTACGGTTTTATATTTCATCTGAAATATAACCTTTAGGTTATTCTTTAATGTCTTTCTTCTGTCTTCCTTCTTTTTTTCCCCATTAAGCAATTAACCTTGAAGAGTGCCTTCATTTTATTAGGATGGAGGAGACAAAGTGATTAGAGAAGTAGAAGAACCAGGATGATCTCAGAGAATTTCAGGGACAGGATGATTAGCAGTGATGGGAGGGAACCTCTGTAGGTAAAGGGTGCATAAAACGGGGATTGTCCTTATCAACTGCCCTCTCTGGAGAGGAAGAATATATTTTTAAAAATCTTAATTTCATTCTACCTCAAGACAGTAATGTAGAAAGGTTGAAAATAAGGAGATGGAAAAAAGTGTACAAAACAAAGTGTACTAACCAAAAGTGATAAAGGAAAATGACATTTAAAGTGTAACTACACTATTGAATGTTTTACATAAGTTCTCTGGATCCACTCAGGCTTTATTCCTCTTTGTATCTGCAATACCTGTATCCATTTTGAGCTAGCCTATAGTGGGAGATCGTAAGTTAGTCCTCAAAGCTAATGAGTTATGTACTATCCCTCAATAGTGGAAGCCTTTAAAAGATAGGTCAACAGACACTTGCATTTTCTTAAATTTTCTTCCATCTTTAACATTCTCACAGTTAACCTTTTAAAGTTGTCATGATCAGAGCAAGAGGAAGAGATTTTAGGAGTTTATCAATTTTTGTCCTTTTTTAACCTATCTAAAAATACCAGCCCTCTGTCATAGAGACTATAAGGTTATAACTTTTTGATACTATATTTTATTTTTTATTTAAATTCCATTACTTAACATAGAGTGTATTATTAGTTTCAGAGGTAGAGTTCAGTGATCTGTCAGTATGATACCCACTGCTTATCACATCACCTGGGTACCCTATTTACCCCCTCCCCTCCAGCAACCCTCATTTGTTTCCTATGATTAAGAGTCTCCTATGTTTTGTCTCCCACTCTGATTTTGTCTTGTTTTATTTTTCCCTCCCTTCCTCTATGATCTTTTGTTTTGTTTCTTTAATTCCACAGTTGAGTGAGATCATATGATCATTGTCTTTCCCTGATTGACTTATTTTGCTTAGCATAATACCCTCTATTTCCTCCATGACATTGCAGATGGTAAGATTTTCTTTTTGATGGTTGAATAGTATTCCGTTGTGTATATATACCACATCTTCTTTATCCATTCGTGTAAGATTGTAACTTTACCTGGTGACTTGAGTGGTAAATTGGTGATGGGATAGAGAATTGATAGACCTGCTTATTTTTGAATCTTTATTCTCAGTAATGACT
Organism: Mustela lutreola; assembly: GCF_030435805.1. NCBI lineage: Eukaryota > Metazoa > Chordata > Mammalia > Carnivora > Mustelidae > Mustela > Mustela lutreola. The sequence goes on from NC_081308.1 coordinate 10,927,976, forward strand.
TTTATCAGTGCCTGGCAAATATTTTTTTTACTTACCTCTTTAAATTGTTGATACCTATTCTTCATATATGTTCATCCTGAATGTTAACTGAGATATGCAACTTTAAAGAGTCTGTCACTAGTATACTGTCACTTGTTAGGATATCAGCTTGTATTTAGTGAAATGTTATTTAAATACAATGGAATATTACTCCGCCATCAAAAAGAATGAAATCTTGCCATTTACTACAATGTGGATGAAACTAGAGTGTATTATGCTGAGTGAAATAAGTCAAAGATAAATATCATATGATTTCGCTCATATATGGAATTTAAGAAACAAAACAGATGGGAGCACTTAGGGGGCTCAGTCAGTTAAGTATCTGCCTTCAGCTGACGTCATAATCCCAGAATCCTGGGATTGAGTTTACCATAAATATGGACAAATTTAATACTTATTAACAGAACAGATTTTTAAAAATCTTAATTGCATTCTACCTACAAGACACTAATGTAGAAAGGTTGAAAATAAGGAGATGGAAAAAAGTGTACAAAACAAAGTGTACTAACCAAAAGTGATAAATATCTTGGCTGCACTTTTGTTAGACAAAATATTTAGAGCGAAAAACAGTACATTTAAAAAGGAATTCTCTGGGACGCCTGGGTGGCTCAGTTGGTTGGACAACTGGCTTCAGCTCAGGTCATGATCCCGGTGTCCCAGGATCGATTCCCACATCCGGCTCCCAGCTCCATGGGGAGTCTGCTTCGCTCTCTGACCTTCTCCTCGCTCATGCTCTCTTTCACTGTCTCTCTCTCAAATAAATAAAAAATCTTTAAAAAAAAAAAAGGAATTCTGTTGATTAATGGAACTCTGAAAAGGTATAACATTTAGAACTAACAACATAAGTATCTCACAGTATAGCCTTCACATATATAAAGCAAAAGCTCCCAAAATTATGAGAGAAATTCCAGAAGTACACAAACATGTTGAGGATTTTAACAGACCTCTTTCAGAAATAGATAGAGCAAGCAGGCAAGAGATCCTTAAAATTTTAAGTAAACTCTACCCCCAACATAGGGCTCAGACTCAGGACCCTGAGATCAAGAGTCTCCTGCTCTATGACTGAACCAACCAGGCTTCCCAAGATTTTAGATTCTAACACAATGAACAGAGTTGATCAAAGATATATATATATATATATATGAATGTATAGTCCCTTCTCAACAAATTGGGAATATATATACTTTAGAAAATATATTTGTGCTCTTGGAGCTTTTGCAAACTTTCACCACATTATTAAGTCATAAAAGAAGTCTCAGAAATTCCAGAGCAGCTACATCATACAAACATGTTTTCACACCATTAAGCAACCATATTAAAGTCACAATCCCGAGTTTTGGCACCAAAAAACAAAAACAAAAACAAGTCTACCAGGTACTTAAATCAAATGTTAGGAAACTAAAATAACACACCTCTGAATAAGCCACAGGTTAACAACTTCCTTGTATTGTGTGTAATTCTTAGCTCTGCTAAATAACAATTGGGTTAAAGAGGATATCACAATGGAAATTACTCGTTAAAGCTGAGCAACAGAATATCTGTGGTTTTACATTCGTTGATTAGAAAACAAGGCCCAAATTAAAATCAGCTAGAGATTGAATTCAAGGAGCTGCAAAATGAGCATAAGTAAATACAGAGAAAGTAGAAGGAAACAAATAGGAGCGGGTATTCATGATATAGGAAAGAAGCTACTCAATGTAATAAACATAAACTGGTTTTTTGAAAGAACTAGTGAAACAGACAAGCCTAGGATGACTGATTAAGTGCAAAGGAAAAAACGCAAAGACACAAGGAGCAAAAAAGCAGACATAATTAAAGATGTGGTAGAGATTATAAAAATCATAAAAGAATACAATCACCAGCTTTATCACAGTAAGTTATAAAGCTTAGATTAAGTGGAAAACTTAATGGAGAAGAGAAAAATCATCTCACATTGTCTCAATAAGAAGTAAAAAGCCTACTTGGATCAGTAACCATTAAAGAGGCTGAGTCGGCAGCCTTAGGTCCCTACCACTGGCCCTGTTGCAGAAAGACGTGCACACAAATAAGGCCCAGGCAGTTGGCTAGTCCCAGGACACAAAAATGATAATCAGAAAATGTAGCAGAGGAGCTTACTACCTTGATAACATGCTTCTCAATGACCTTTCTGAATAGGTCTGATTCAATAATCAAAGCCACATACAAAAAGTAAACACTGAGAAGTCTTTCATCTCATGTGCCTCTTCTGCCCCTTCTCTTTTCTCTTTAGCTAACCATATTTGTTTTCTCTTTCTTTTTTCTATACTTAATTGAGCAAATAGAAATATATATGCATTAACAAAATTAAATGAGGAAAAGCTTTTATTTCAATGAGGAAACCACACTGGCTATAATTCAACGTTGTGCAAAGCAAACAAAACTTGGCGCAAACAAGGAAATCTTTCTTTGCTCTAAGTAGATCTTCTAAAAACTTACAACAAATGGTATGTCTAACTGAAACTTCAAAATAACTCCCATAAAGTCAAGGGAAAGACAGTGATCTCCACTATCATTTCTAAAATTCTACAGTATATTGTCGCAGCTGGTGCGACAAATCGACCAGGAACGTGAGGGTAAGAGGATGAAGGAAAGAACTCGAGAAGCAAAGAGATGGGGGCAGGAGGAGCACTGAAGAGGATGTCCAACAGTGCTAAGTTTATTCAAAGCATTAAGGCTGTATATATAGTGATAGGAGAAGCAATACACCTGTGTCTAGTTAAACAACCACAAGTTCCCATAATAAGTTTCACATTTAACTATAAGCAGACCTGTGATGCCAAACAGCTGATGCCAGTACAATTGTTCTGTATTGATACAGCAAACCTGAAAGTAATTTATGGGCTGTACTAGGGCAGCAAAGACCAGCAATGAACTTTTGACCCCAACCGAATTGTTCTCATTTAACAAGCATGTGGGAAGTCACGTAGGTGAGCGCACAACACATAGCACAGACCCTTTCTCAGTGCTACTCAACTTTTCCCGTCCTAAACCTTTTGTTAGGTTATTCGGACTTTAAAGGAGGCACAAGTCAGGGCCTGGTTTGGTCCTTGTCTCAAGCCTTATTGCAGCCTCCCACAGTATATAAAATAACCTAGTTACCAATATGGCAAGGAAAATAAGAGGTATAAGGTCAGTCACTCATGTTATTATTGGCTCATATAGCAACACAATCTCTAAACTGCTTCAATCTAATAGAAGAAATTTACAACATTTTTTTTCTTTTATCAAGACAGTTGTGTTCCTAAAGAACATCGAAAGAAGACCTGTATAAGTAAATGGAGATACATATCATCTAAGATAGAAAGCACCTCCCTTCTCTAAACAAATCATAGGTCAGCAAAGTTTTCTTCTTGTACAGCCCTTGTACTAAGAATGGTTTTTGTATTTTTAAAGGATGACTTAAAAAAAAGAAGACTCAACAACGGCATCCATCTTTGCCTTCAAAGTCTAAGATATTTAGATATTTACCATCTGGCCCCTTGCGGAAAGTTTTTCAACACCTGTAATAGACCGGTGGATCTCTAAGTATGATCCCTGGACCAGCACCCATCAACATCCTGTAGGAGCTTGTCACAAATGCAGATTTTTGGTTCCCATCCATGAATTAAGCACTCTGGAAGTGGGGTTGTGTAATCCCCTTTTAAACAAGCCCTCCTGGTGATTTTAACAGGTGCTCAAGTTCGAGAATCACTGCTGTAGCCTAGTGGCTTCATCCCATCTCAAAAGAGCACCAACCTCTTACTCTTTCACCAGATGACTTCACAGGAAAGTGGAGGTTTAGGGTAGGTTGTGGCCTACTACCATTCCCTTAAGGATGTCCTTAAGGGAATGTTTCCTTATTTCAGCCTGATCACTCCTGACAGTAATACAGTCCAGCCGATAGAAATGGTCCAGCCGGTACAGATGCTCTTCCAGGGCCCTGCCAGGACTTGAAGTGGATCAGTGCTCAAAGTCCTGGAGAAATAAGAGGGTTTAGGAGGTTTTAAATTACTATAATGTTTGACAGTTGTATATTTGCTGCTTTTGAACATCACTACATTGTCTAGTTAGGAACTGTTCTCTAGTTTTCATTATCAGAATACTTGTGTATTTTTTCCAAACTTGATCTGAATTTTATTTAGGCACATTTATAACTACAGTATACTTCTAAGATTTTCTCAACGGATTAGTAGGTCAATTAGAATTTAATCTTACATTCATGGATAGCATTCTACCTTATGTTAATGAAAATTTATTTATATAGTATTTAAAATTTTCAGAATGTTCTTGATCTTCATAAGGCTACGGGTAGGCAGACCTTATCTTCATTTTACAGAGAAGAGAATCAGGCCTAGAGTGACTTGCTCAGTCCCTGTAGATAGTAGCATGGGTCTTCTGATTCCATCACTCTGTCCCATATCCTGAATTTGGCTAGACGTTTTTTCATATTCATTACCTTTAAAATACAGTTCTGACCTGTCGGTAATTTCACCAGCCGACAAATATGGGGAAGAAAAAGTTAATAGTAAAATTCACCATTTTACAAATAAAAACTGTATTTATCCTGCAAACCTTAAAAAGTTTTTGGAGTGTATATGTGAGAGACAGTATGAAGGGGTGCAAGTGAGGGTGTGTGTGTTTGTGTGCGTGCGTGCGCGCGCGCATACACACAAAAGAGATGAGAAGCTGAGAAAGAGAAGTCATCTTTACCCTGAAACATGTAGTACTGTCTTTCTGAGAGCTCAGCCTCCATTGCCATTTATCTTTAGTTCTTTCTCTGTCAAATTCTAAACTTGTTTGGTAGTGATCCACTGTATAAGTATAGGACCTATCTACACAGCAAAATTCATATAAGAAATAAATAATGGAAAGACACAGTGAACCATAAGTGAACCATTAAGGTTTCTTACAAAGGAGTGGCCAAAATGAGCGTTGAGCTCTTTGGGAGAGCTGCAAAGTTCAGGCTTAAAAAGCCATTACTTGATTGTGGAGCATAACAAATAGCATGGAGGACAAGGGGAGATGGAGAGGAGAAGGGAGGTGGGGGAAATTGAAAGGGGAGGGGAACCGTGAGAGACTGTGGACTCTGAAAAACAACCTGAGGGTCTTGAAGGGGCGGGGCGTGGGAGGTTGGGGGAACCAGGTGATGCGTATTAGGGAGGGCAAGGATTGCATGGAGCATTGGGTGTGGTGCAAAAACAATGAATACTGTTACGCTGAAAAGAAATAAAAAATTTTTAAAAATAAATAAAATCTTTAAAAAAAAAGCCATTACTTGAGATTAATGTTGGTTTGCGATGAAGTTTTCACTGGTTTTCCGCAAGACAAAAGTAGTGAGGATAAGGTATTAAGAGAATGTAGGCACAGGGATGCCTGGGTGACTCAGTTGGTTGGACGACTGCCTTCGGCTCAGGTCATGATTTTGGAGTCCTGGGATCGAGTCCCACATCGGGCTCCCAGCTCCACGGGGAGTCTGCTTCTCTCTCTGACCTTCTCTTCACTCATGATCTCTCTCACTGTCTCTCTCTCAAATAAATAAATAAATAATCTTAAAAATTAAAAAAAAAAACATTTATAAAGAGAATGTAGGCACATAAATACCTGATCCCGTCCTTGTTTTTACGCTTTAATTATTGGAGAGGTAAAGTCTTTCAAAGTGATTTCTTGAGTAGGTGGGAAGGGCAGAGGTGTACGTGCACAAATGTGTGTTTGAAAGCTCTGGTTACCTTTCGCGTGTACCTCTTTAGTTTATTCCTATGATATCTGCATTTACCAGAGGACCGGTTTTCTGAAGACCACCTCACACTTTTGAGGGTTGCCTGGGGGCCGTGCTTGAAAGCAGCAAATTGTGTTTTCGTTGGCCAAGCTTTCCTTTCCTGGAATGTTCAGTTGACTCTCTCTGTCTCTGTCTCTGTCCCTTTCTCCCCCCTCTCCTCCCCTCTGCCCCTCCTCTCCCCCCTTCAGCCCTCCTCTCTGTCCTGACTTCTTCCTGCCTCCCTCCCTCCCCACCACCATACACACTCCTCTCCAATCCTCTCCTCTTTTTCCCGCTCTCTCTTTCCCTGTCTCTGTGTAGAGGGGTAAATGTTGAACAGGCATTTCATATATAAGCACAGGTCCTGACAATAACAGTAAGTAGTCATTTTGATACAAATGGAGATTTCTAATTTCAAAGACTTGCATCCTTAAAAGCTATCCAAAAGCAGTTCGCTTTACATGTCGTAGTAACAGGCACTGTCTCTTTTATGGTATCCCTAGCGGTAATACCAGCAGTGGTTATAATGATAGTAACAACAGTCATGGTTTGTTCGTCTTACTATGGCTAATATTTATTTTTTACCACTTGCCATACCTTGTTCTAGGTAAGTTGTTCTGAGTTTCGTCTTTGGACCCTGGGGGTTGCCCAGGATTCTGCAGGAGCCCGTGAGGTCAAAACTATTTTTATAATAATGCTAAGAAGCCATTTGCCTTTTTTTTTTTTAAATAATGCTGATGTTTGAGCTGATCAGAAACCAGGATGGGCAAAGCTGCCAGCTCATCAGCCCAAATCAAGGCCAGTGGTCATAGTAGTCTTCACTGTGGCCACTCTCAGTTTAAAACAACAAAAAAAGAAGCCTGTTTTATTTTAGAAAGCCCCTGATGAAGCAGTAAATTAGTCACGTTCTTCGTAGCCAGCAAACTGCGCTTATTCAGACTTTGGCATTTGGCAGAAATGTTCTTGAAAATGAGGGAGTCTAGCCTGTAAGTCCCAAGGACAGCGCTGTATCGGCGGAGCGGAGAGTGGCCGGACTGGAGGTGCTTTCCCGGGGCTCAGGTGCTCTCAGGGGCCTCCTGATGGGAAACAGTGTCCGCTCGTTCCTATCCAACTCCTGTTTAGAAATTAAAGAAAATTTGTACTTTGCATATGTACTTTTGAGGAACAGAGCCAAAAAACATTTTCCAGGGTTTACCTGCTATAGAATCAGTCATCATATAGATTAGAAATTAGAGCCCAGATATCCAAGGTAACACAATACCAGATGCACGATTCATGGTTTAATCTTTTATTTGATGATGCTTTAAACTTCCAAGTACTTTCATATATATCTTCCATATATACATTTTCATCTGATCTTCACACAGCCCTGTGATTATCTAAAGCAGTTTAAAGATAAGGAAATTGAGGCTCAATGAGGTATCTTTGCAGTTTCTATTTTCCTGCCTTTTTGGCTGTTATCTCTGATGGATTGAAATAAGGCAGAGCAAATAGGAGATAAAATCTATAAAACTTGGCATCTAACAAGATGCAAAAAAAAAAGAGAGAGAGAAAGGAGCCAGGGAATTTTCTAAAGTTCCCACTTGGGCCCCTGGGAGGGTAGCATTAACTGAGAAAATGAAAATAGAGAAGGATTAGATTCAGTGATCCTGCAAGCCTTTTCACTGGCACTAGTATAACCTGCATTGAAGGAATCCTACATTGTATGTAGGCTGTGCTGTTACACATTGTCCCTACATGGGAAGTTCGGGCACTCTGATTGAAGGGAGGACACGTGAAGTGCCTTAAGAAAGGCTTAGTTTATGTCCTGTAGCTGGTCACAGGAGGGAAGGAATTCCTTCTGGGCTGAGGGGAATTTTTGTGGAAGAGGAAGCATTTGAAATAAGTCTTACATAATGGTAGAATTTGGATGTGCAGGGGTGCTTGTGACAAAACCAAGATCACTTACAGAAAAATAAAGCAACATGTGGAAAGAAGAGTATCAAGTACCATAGCTTATATGTAAGCAGATAAGAAATTACTCTCGGAAACAGTTATTCCAATAAGTTATGGGAAATATTAACTGCTACACACATGGTCAGTTTTCCATTTTGTATTTCATTTTTTTTTCTTTTCTTTTCTTTTTTTTTTTCTTTTTAATTTCCTTTCAGCGTAACAGAATTCATTATTTTTGCACCACACCCAGTGCTCCATGCAATACGTGCCCTCCATAATACCCACCGCCTGGCTTCCCCAACCTCCCACCCCCTGCCCCTTCAAAACCCTCAGGTTGTTTTTCAGAGTCCATAGTCTTTCATGGTTCACCTCCCCTTCCAATTTCCCCCAACTCCCTTCTCCTCTCCATCTTCCCATGTCCTCCGTGTTATTTGTTATGCTCCGCAAATAACTGAAACCATATGATAATTGACTCTCTCTGCTTGACTTATTTCACTCAGCATAATCTCTTCCAGTCCCGTCCATGTTGCTACAGTATTCGTCCTTTCTGATGGAGGCATAATACTCCATAGTGTATATGGACCACATCTTCCTTATCCATTTGTCTGTTGAAGGGCATCTTGGTTCTTTCCATAGTTTGGCGACCGTGGCCATTGCTGCTATGAACATTGGGGTACAGATGGCCCTTCTTTTCACTACATCTGTATCTTTGGGGTAAATACCCAGTAGTGCAATGGCAGGGTCATAGGGAAGCTCTATTTTTAATTTCTTGAGGAATCTCCACACCGTTTTCCAAATTGGCTGCACCAACTTGTATTCCCACCAATAGTGTAAGAGGGTTCCCCTTTCTCCACATCCTCTCCAACACACGTTGTTTTCTGACTTGCTAATTTTGGCCATTCTAACTGGTGTAAGGTGGTATCTCAATGTGGTTTTAATTTGAATCTCCCTGAGGGCTAGTGATGATGAACATTTTTTCATGTGTCTGATAGCCATTTGTATGTCTTCATTGGAGAAGTGTCTGTTCATGTCTTCTGCACATTTTTTGATATGATTATCTGTTTTGTACGTGTTGAGTTAGAGAAGTTCTTTATACATCCTGGATATCAACGTTTTGTCTGTACTGTCATTTGCAAATATCTTCTCCCATTCCGTGGGTTGCCTCTTTGTTTTGTTGACTATTTCCTTTGCTGTACAGAAGCTTATATTTCATTTTTTTAAAATGACCTTGCCAGGGGCACCTGGGTGGCACATTCAGTTGAGCCTCCAACTCTTGGTTTTGGTTCAAGGTCATGAGATTGAGCCCCAGGTCAGGCTCTGCGCTCAGTGCAGAGTCTGCTTAAGACTCTCCCTGCTCCTTGCTCCTAAAATAATTAAATAAATCTTTTTTTTTTTTAATTAAGACGATTTTGCCAAACAGATGTCTTAAGTACAGCTTTTTTCTTTACATATAAAACTTCATTTTTTTTTGTGGACCAAGGTAAGGATTTCCAGTTGAGGCAACACAATTCTTCCTAGATGTTGGTTTATAGTTTTAGTTAGGGTCATACAAAATATTCTACTGTGGTCTTGGCCTGCCTGGGTGGTGGCTCACATGGTTAAGTGTCTGCCTTTGGCTCAGGTTGTGATCTCCTGGTCCTAGAGTCAAGCCCCACATGGTAGGACTCCCAGCTCAGTGGGAAGTCTGCTTCTCCCTCTCCCTCTGCTCCTCCACCATGTTCATGCTCGTGCTCACTCTGTCTCTCTCAAATAAACAAATAAAAAGATTTTAAAAATATTTTTAAATTTATTTGACAGAGATCACAAGTAGGCAGAGAGGCAGGCAGAGAGAGAGTGGGGAAAACAGGCTCCCTGCTGAGCAGAGAGCCCAATGCAGGGCTCAATCCCAGGACCCTGAGATCATGACCTGAGCCGAAGACAGGGTTTAACCCACTGAGCCACCCAGGAGCCCCTAAACAAATAAAAATTTAAAAAAATATTTTACTGTGGTCTTATGTTTTAATTTTACTGTGGCTTATTCAAAGTAAGCCTGCCATCCTTGGGTGACTTCTCCTCTCAGTTAGAAATCCCATCAGTCCTTTACACTATTTTCGTCTGAACTGCATCCTTCAAGTAACTCTCTTCTGTAGCTTCACTTTGTCTTGTCTGAATTTTTCTCTCCCGGCATTGGTGTTACTGATCACTGCAGAATTTATCTGACCTGGCTGTTTATTACTGTTTTCCCCCCAGATAAGCCAGATAAATATGATCCACGTGATGTTGAAAGGCTACAACAAGATGATAACTGGGTTGAAAGTTACTTAGTTTGGAGACATAATATTGTCGATGAAACCCTGAAGATGCTTGATGAGAGTTTTCAGTGGAGGAAAGAAATGTGTGTCAATGGTAAGACGTTCAATTTAACCTTGACAGTGTACGGTCCCTTGCATAAATGTTAGCTTTACATTTATCAAATAGCGTGTTTGCAGATATTCTTGGTAATCGTCATAAGTACCAAAATATAATGTTTTATAAAAACCCACTAACCCTTTGAAAGGACCATCTTACAAATATCTTCAAAGTGATACCATTCTTAGGGAAATGAGATCACCAGGGAGCAGAACTACATTCAGACTTTCACTCAGAGCAGTCTCTAATCTGTGCATGCTTAGTTCAGTACCATTAAGCCATACCAAGACTGCATCATCTCTACTTGTTTTGTTTTTCAGTTGTTGCCGTATGTCTTTCTCTCTCCCCAGAGTTCCTTGTGCTCATAGGTGCCCCCTGGAGCATTACAAAATAATCAGGGTCCCTAAAAAAGTAGGCTTATCCCCAAGGATGCCTACAGCAGCCTCTGCTTAACTTACTGATTTCAAGACCCAATTCTAGATTGACATTTTCCCCCAAAATGGGAGTTTTAAATCTTGGAAGTGTTTTTTTTTTTTTTTAATAGTCTTCAAGTATATGAAGAACCCTTGACAGGAAAGATTACCCATTATCTCTCTCCTAAATATTTAACAGGCGGAATCTGGCGTAACTACTGGTTTTGATGAAGTACAAAGAAGGATTTCTTGACTTTGAGGGTTACAAACCCTGGAGTGAGTGAGTCTGGAGACTTAAGACAAAAAAGTCAACAAATAAATCCAGAGCAGATACTCTCCCCAGTCTTCATACTTAGAGAAAGAATCCATGAGAAGGGGAGTATTTAAGAGATAATTTGATTGAAAATATAAAAACCATAGATCATTTCAACAAATGGTGAAACATTTATTAATCAAGCAAAGAAATGTAAATCATTGAACTAGAGAATGAACTTTAAAGCTCAACAGTAGTTTTTCCTTATATGGAATTGCTAGTTTCCAGTGACACATGGCCAAGATACGGTAAAGGGGTGGTGCAGAAAGGTAGAGTCTTTGAAAGTTCTCGGGGAACTACTGGTGAATGAAACAAAAGCCTTGGCATTTGCTGCCTTGCTGTCTTCTCACTAGAGACTGGGCAGACCCTTGTTTTGTTCCTCCTGCTAAAGGATCTAACTTTTTTTTTTTTAAGTATTTTCCACTTGCCCCAAGATTATAAAATGTGTTAGACTCTATTGGATATCAGTCTTCGTAGAAAAATACTTTACTAGAGAAACCGTAAGTGATTTTTAAATCAATCCTGAGGTTGTAATGTGAATATTTACTAGCACGTTATCTTGAAATTGTCCAATAGTGATAGTATTTGTTGAAAGTCACTATGTGAAACACAACCAAGACATAGGAATGTGTCCGCATAATAATAGCTGATGTGTCACGGGAAATGGATTTTATTCTCATTTCTTTCATCCATGTCTTTATGTAATATGTTTACTTAGTAAGAAACACCATTTTTTTATTGCCAGAGGTTCTTTCCAGATATTTGAATGAGCTTATCTTTTTTAATATCAGACCTACTATATAACATCACCTTTCCACTGTAAGTGTTCTTTTTAAAAGGCCTCGAAGTTACAACCACTCATCACGTTTATCCTTTTTTAGACCTGACTGAATCCTCCATTCCCAGATGGTTATTGGAAATTGGTGGTATTTATCTCCACGGTTATGACAAAGAAGGCAACAAGTTGTGTAAGTATATTTAATTGATGTACTGGCTATTCAAGATTTTGAGATGCATTTATCTCAGCTGAATTAATAATAGGCAGAACCTTCTTCATATGTGCCACACATCAAGTTTCCCATAATTGGGGACCATTAGGACCATGTTGATGGAGTGTCAGACACTCAGTTGTATGTACTGTTCGCATTCTGATAAAGTAGGCCGTGAAGGCAAGTGCCGCATCCTATCACATAGCCGAGGTAATGTCATTCAGAGCAGTTATCTTCTTGGTCATTTAGTGATACTAAAATTCAACACAATATTCTCATGGAAAATCTTTTCAACGGTTGCTAAGGGTTTTTCAAGTGCAAAGTCTGTCCCTGTCCTGTCCGTGACCCCCTAACCCCGACCAGTCTTCTCCCCTTAGCTTCTTGTGAAATCTGTCATAGCAGAAGGGCTATCGTAGGCAACCGTCCCTACGATTCTGATGACTACCGTGTTATTCCTTCTCTCCCCTTTGTCCAGAATCCAGCTTGGTTTGTACCAAGGCTGTGACTGGGCAGGAGTGTGTGATCCGTACCCCGAGCGCTTGCTGGCCTGCCCGCCTGCTCTGCAGCTTGTGCTCCATTCCCTTTTGAACAGCGTTCTCCCAGCATTTCCCGCTGTCACCGGCTCTCTTTCCCAGTCTTCATTTCCATCTTTCCTCTTGTTCCCCGTCCCTTACATGCGCTTCCCAGGCTTCCTTCCTTTCTTGGCTTGCTTCCCAGCTGATAGGATCCCCTTGGGTGATCTCAAGGACCTTGCCTCCCCACAGACGGTGATGACTCCACACGGTTCCCAGGGGACGTGCATCTATATACCCCGCTACCCTCTTGACCGGTCCCACTGGACTGATTGCCGGCCACCTTCCCCACAAAAGCCCCACGGGGCCGCATCCACCGCCGGCCCTCCTTCCGCGCCACTCAGCTCAGGCCCACAGCCTCTGTCCCTTCCGCACCTCCTCTCCCGCCACAGCTTCAGTGGAGCCCCTTCCCCGCTTCGGTCATCACTTCCTTAGGTCAGACGCTAACGGCCTTCCCGGGGCACAGCCTGTTGGGTTTCCTTCTTCGTCTCTTCCTTTCTCCCGTCTGTGCTGCTGCCCCCGAGGGATGTCTGAAGTAGGAAGAGCACACCTTAGCGTAGGACTTGGACTCTTTCCAGCCCAGCCCTTGTCTCTTGAGCTTCTTGTCTCAGCACTGGCCACATTTAGCCCTAGGTGCCCTGCGCTGCGCTTTGTGGCACTCTGCCCGCCCAGACTCGTGCCACTCTCGTGCCTCTGTCCGGGCTGCTTCTCCGCATGGGATGTTGTTCTGGTCTTCTCAGAACCTCTGGCTTGCTTTCTGGTCACGCACAGTGAACAGTACTGATAGGTTATTACCAAATATTGTTTGTTCACCTGTATTTTCTTTTCCCTCTTACTCACTAGAGAAGTTTGCTTCTTTTCCAGGGTGGGGGAGAAGACTTTTCCCCTTCTACCCCTCTCTCAGTTCCCACGTGCACACCATTTCTTATTTAAAAGAAGGAAGAGATGTTTTTATTCTGAGCAAGCAAATGAATTGTAAATGAAGAAAAATGTCAAGGGAAAGGAATGGTCTGTGTGTATAATCATACTCTAATGACAGATATTTTTCTTATTTTTATCCTGTGTTCTGTTAAAAGTCTGGATCAGGGTGAAGTATCACGTAAAAGACCATAAAACCATGTTGGACAAAAAGAAGCTTATCGCATTCTGGCTGGAACGTTATGCTAAAAGAGAAAATGGGAAACCCGTAACAGTGATGTTCGACCTGTCAGAAACTGGCATAAATAGCATAGTAAGCATTTCTTTAATTCGCAAGCATTATTGATCGTCATGTCCTCCCCGGCCCTCCTCCCAACCAAATACTGCTGTATGTTTGAGCTGACCAAGGTGTGCTTGGGATTTGTTTTCCTTGTGTATTGGGAGTCAAGTCGGACATCAGATAGGATTGCAAAGAAAGAAATTTGCTTCGGTAGTTGGCATGGATAACTGTGTGTTTCCTAGAAATGTTCTTCATGTGACATACAAAATGTCAGTGTGGGCCGTGGAAGCAGGCAGGGTAATGAGTAGCTGTGGTAACACTGAACTCTTCTGTCAGAACTAATATCCCGCAGCACCTAGCCCCATGCCTGGCACAGAGTAGTGGCTCAGGAGACACTCGGGGAAGTGATGCCTGCTCTCTGTAGTACCGTTAGACTCATACCTACCGTGTTTGGCAATCATGAGATGTTCGCCTGATTTCTGCACCTACAGCACTTGGTCATTTTTTTTTTTAAGATTTTATTTATTTATTTGACAGACAGAGACCACAAGCAGTCAGAGTCAGGCAGAGAAAGAGGAGGAAGCAGGCTCCCCGCTGAGCAGAGAGCCCGATGCGGGACTCGATCCCAGGATCCCGGGATCATGGCCTGAGCCAAAGGCAGAGGCTTTAACCCACTGAGCCTCCCAGGTGCCCCCACTTGGTCATTTTTTGGGTGATTTTTGTTTGCTTGATTTGGTTAGTACTGGAAACCAGCTTTCTTCAGGTAATTTTGTCCAGCTTAAAATATAAGGAAAACCCAGCAGACTTTAATTTGGGCCCTCATGACCTCAGTAACTACAAACCCCTCAGCAGCGATGGGGATCCTTTGGCGCACTGATTACAGCTGTTGTCTCTTACAGTCAGACCTTAGCTACTTCTGGTGGCAGTGAAGTGGCCTTCACGCACCTGCCTGGGGCAGTAATGAAACCTTTTTGCAGAGCCCCTCAGCAACATATGTTAAGAATCTTAAGGTGTCCGAATCCATATTCGTTGACCTGGTAATGAAGTTCTGGAAATCTCTTTTAAAGAAACAATCTGGAGTACAGAAAAAAGCATTGTGTGCCAAGCGTTTTTTTCAGAGTATCATTTATAAAATAGTGAAAACTTGGAAAAAAAATTTTTAAAAATAAGATCGGGAAAACTTAGAAAAAAACGTACATGTCAGCATGGCCAAATGGTAAATTATTGTGTATTAATTGATAGAGTATATGTAGCTATATAAAATGATGTTTATAAATAAGTTCTAGTAATATTGGAAAATACCTTTTTTTTAGATGAATAAAGAGCAGCACTCGGTGTTTTATGCAAACAATGAATCATGGAACACTGCATCAAAAAAATTTAAAAATTTAAAAAATAAAAATGAATAGTGAAAAAGGGGACAGGGTTCTATGCTAGTGATACCTAGCCTCCAAGAAAGGAACTCTTAAACATCAACAAAAACAACAACAACAACCTAGACAGAACAAGAGGTTATTTTGGGTGGTGGAAGCACACATTTTTATTTTCATCTTTATCTCTAAGTATATTTTAGGAGTCCATTACCCTGGATCTTTTCAATCTTGTTTCCATTTCAGTGAGTTGTAAATACAGAGTAAATTGTTTTATACCCAAAGTCTAAATCAAAATACCTAGATAAATAGGTATTCCATAAAAATCATGATTCTGTCATCCTTTGTATATGATAGTTTCTAATTATTAACCTGGAATCATAAACAAATGCTAATGTTTTTTATTGCCAAACATAGGGGCAAGGAATTGACTTGAATGGTCTGATTTTTTTTTTCAAACTACTTATATGCTGTCTCTTTATCTTTAATTTATAAATAAGGTTATTTGCATTACTGTTTAAATCATTATTAATGTTTTAAAATACTGAATCCTAATTGAGTTATTTTTATATATGACTCCCTCATGATTCACAGAGGATTTAAGTTGGCTTCTAAATAGTATGCAGAATTGTAAGGCAAAAAAAAAAATTAAAAGCTGTTTGTTAAGAGTTGGGCCACTAATTGGAGTCCAATCTTTCATCTGCTTGCCTGAAAGAAATGGAATCATTTAAAATTATTTCAGTGGCCATACTTTAAAACCAATATCTTAGGAGAACTTTATTCATTCCTGATACTTGAACTAGAGAGAAAAGTATTTCATGTGTCCCCAAAGGGAGGACATTTTACATTATACTAAGTAGTCCTTGAAGACATCCTCACAGATTGCACAGCAATAGGTTTCATGGAGCTTTTTCTTATAGTACCCACTGATATACTTAAAACCAGTGGTATCCTATCAAATCCACTTGAATTAGCAGTAACTTGGGATTTGATAAGTAAGGCTATTCAGTTAAATGATGAAAACAAGAATATTGGATGAAGACTTTTTGGGCAAAGTCTCTGGGGACCACAGATCTTATACTGAGTAACCAAATTTTTATACATCTAGATATTATGAGATATTTCTTTGACTCTTAAATTATTAAACTCGGTGCACAGTGGATATAATGATTAGTTGTAAAGGTACTATTATATGCTAGGATTTATTCCATAAAAAATACTTAAGACAATTAAGGATGCTTACTTTCAGTTTACTGAAATTAAAGATGCTCAACTCGTGTCCTGGAAATGACTTCATAGATTCATCTCTGGACAACTCACCTTTCAGTAATTGATGGGTTTAAGTTTGCATGATTATCTTTCATCCTACAGTCCATATAAGACGGCTGATCAGGATTAGTAAATCGGCTTGCAGCCATGGAGTAACAGGGAGTGAAATGATCCATGTGAATGAATAGTGGCCCTCATAACCTAATTTCATTTTGCTGTGTTCAGTGCGGTAGAACCAACAGATAGTTATGTTCATAAAGTTTCCCAGGAATTGGGCTCAATGAACAACACTCAGATACAAACTAAAAAATTCTTACCCTAATTCGAGGTCCCTAAATAAGAGGGAAGAAGCTAAAAGTGAAGTAGATACAGCACACCAGTATGTTCAGATTAGATGTTGCGGAAAAGATTGATAAAACATACTTTATCATAACTGTTACAAGTTGTAGAAATCATGTTTCAAAAGCAAGTATACCAGGATTGATGTTACATGTATTATCATTCCAAGTAGTGAGATTGGAAACTGTATACATGTTTCAGTAATTCCTCAACTGTTTAACAGATTTTTAGAATTTCTCTATAGGCATTGCTCTTAGCTCCACTTTGTAATGTCATGTTACTTAAGCAGCCTAAAGTATCTCACAAGTTAGAGGTAACGGAATGATGTTTAAGCATCTGATTTCTTTTACTTGATTTTAGGACTGATTGTTGTAAGTAGCTTAATGACTTAAAACTTTAATCCCTGGCAATATAGAGAGGTATTTAAATATGAGCTTATTTTTTAAAGAATTGTCTCATTTGTATTTAATAGTTTATCACCTTTAGAAATGTGCAATATAAAATTCTCTAATGTACATAGTCTTAAAGATTTAAATGTATAATCTTTGTTTTAGGACATGGACTTTGTACGCTTTATCATCAACTGCTTTAAGGTTTATTATCCTAAATACCTCTGTAAGTAACTTACTCCTTCATAAAAATACAATATATAGAAGCTATAAGCAATGGCTGAGATTGCTTTATATTATTATAGACTTTAATTCATGAAGTGTTATTTTCTGATGAGGAGCTTAAATGGGTGCATATAAGTTTAAGTGTGTTATCCTAGTAGCTATAAAGGAAATTTTTCATAATCCTTGTCCTTTATAGTTTTAAGAAGTTAAGTTCTAAACTGCATCGATGGCATCCTTTAATACACACACACATACAAGTACATAAAAATACCTTTATTTCGAAGATTATTCCATTTTTACTCAACTCATTTAAAATAATATTTATTATATGGAACTTCTTAAGTTCTTCCATGGAAGAAACAGGAAAGCAGTATTGATAAAATATGCCTTGTGGTAAGCAGTACTCATATATAAAATAAACTGTGTTACTAATTGTTATTTTAAAATTGTCATTAAGAAAACATTAGACTTGGGTGCCTGGGTAGCTCAGTGGGTTAAGCATTTGCCTTTGGCTCAGGTCATGATCCCAGGGTCCTGGGATCGAGTCCCACATCAAGCTTCCTGCTCAATGGGGAGTCTGCTTCTCCCTTTCCCTCTGCCCTCCCCCTGCACATGCACACACACTCTCTCAAATAAATAAATAAAATATTTTAAAAAAATTAGACTAGCATACACTACATTTAAATCTGGCATTTAGAGCTTTTTTTTTTTTTTTTAAGATTTTATTTATTTATTTGACAGAGACACAGCAAGAGGGAACACAAGCAGGGGGAGTGAGAAAAGCAGAAGCAGGCTTCCACTGAGCAGGGAGCCTGATGCAGGGCTCGATCCCAGGATTCTGGGATCATGACCTGAGCCAAAGACAGACACTTAACGACTGAGCCACCCAGGCGCCCCTTAGAGCTTATTTTTAATTGATTCTTGCATTAATTACCTGAATGAAGAACTCCTAAATCTTACGTATTCATTTTTGATTTATTGGATTTATATGATGGTTTCCCAGTGGAGAAGTCAAGATGCTGTCCCACATATTAAAAAGTCATATATTTTAACTCCAGTGGACTAAAAGTGAAAAAAGACAACAGGGATATCAGAAAATGGAAACTCACAGGTCTGCCTGGGCACAGCCCTGGCCAATACCACAATTAGGGTCTTTTCAGACTCCTGACTTGGGTGATATTAAAGCTTAAAATCCCTAACTCCTCTTACTTTAGCATGCTTTTACATTATTATTCATGTGAAGTAAGGAATAGAGAGCACGCATGCTGGATTTCAAGAATCAGTGCATTTGCTACCCCTGTGCTCTCATGTCTTCAGAGGGCGTACTCATGAACCTTTTTAGGTAAAGAGAATGTCTGGTTGGGAAACCTGGAGGATCCACTGTTCTTCTGAATTCATCCTGGATCCACCATGTACCCTGATTCATTAAGTTTTATAGTACCAGTCAAGTGGCCAGTAGGGAATCTCAACCCCTTATTACTAGCTTGTTTCTTTTATATACGAAATGAAAATAAAATATCCACTTGTTTATTGAAATATCTAAAAGTTTGTGAAGAGCCATTTATAACTAGTATAGATATCATTATTACCTTATAAAACATATCTAAGATTCTTTTGAGAGAACTATTAATACATTCATGGGTCTATATAAAGATGAATTAGAACCCTATTCATTCCAGTGAACTAGAGGTCATGTGACTATATCCTGCCTACATAATGCAGTTTTGCAGACATTAAATTTGTAGAATCTTAAACTGATTTTGCTTCAGAATCTGTCCTGAAACAACCATTATTTCATAAAACCTTAAGTCCACATCTTTTTAGGCATATCATAGATGAAAACTGAGGCCTTAAGCACCAGGCTACCTCTGTGAAGATACCTTGTTTCTTATGCATACTTTATTTGCCCTACATTAATATAATCATTCTAGGAGGTTCTCTGCTCAGGGCAGAATGAAATTACATTTTGATTCATTTGGAGTAGAACAATGAACTGGATATTAAAACTTCCTTTGTGATTTCTGGTTCTTTCTCATAATTGTTAATAGGGCTATTCAATTCTTCATCTAAATATGCAAATAATACTTCTGTATACTTGGGAATTATTGTCTTCCTGGGGCTTGTAGTATGAAGAAAAGTATAAATTCTGTTTCTTAAAAACATAATAGTGTATTAAAGTTGGGATCAGGGGAAAATATGCGAGTGGTTTAACAATATAATCTCTAGAAAATGATCAAAACCAATAAATTAGACATTGAAATCATTTTTAAAATTTTTTAAATTTAAATTCAATTAACATAGAGACATTGAAATCATTTTAAAGTTCATGGAGCTTCAGCACTAATATGACATGCCACATCCAAAGACACCACTTACCCATTTAACTGTTTTCTTTTGTACCTTTCTGCAAATGGCAAAAGCAATAATTGAAAAAGAGAATAGACTATTTGCCAAAGGACAGTGATAAGGCAGTGGTCATTTCCAAAAAGCTGCTCTGGTTGGGCCCCTCATCAGTGTGAGAAGTTAACTTGGTTCAAGCACCACTCACACTTCACCGAATTAGAACGGAGTCAACTAGCTCAGTTTTGAGTTAGTTTTAGATCACCAGCTTTTTCTAGACCAGGTATAAGTGTGATACTACTATATTGTACTAAATCACATTCAATGAACTTTTTTTGTCTTTCAGCAAAAATGGTGATCTTTGATATGCCTTGGATAATGAATGGTGAGTGTATTACTTATAATTTGCTAAAACAAAATCGGCTTCCTTTTTTCCAATTTAGTCATATTTCTGTGGTGGTTTAAAAAAATGTTTATGTTGTGCTTGGTGTGTCCTCTTAAGAGGCTGGAGCTAGAACACTCAAAGGCTGTTCCTAAACAAACCCAGTTGACATTCTACCCCTGGTTCTGGACAGGACATGCATTAGCCTTCTCTGAAAACAGTGTCAAGATGTTCAGCCCATTCAGGTACAACTAGAGCTGGATGCCTTAGCTTGTCGCCCACAGATGGCCATGTCACAGAACGTAGGCATTGGCTAGATTTTCTCAAGGGCTTCTGGTGTTGAGGAAGGTGGGATGAATCTAAAATTTACTCCAAATCTGTGTAGTCACATTATCCTTCCAGAAGACAGTCATGATACATTTTTTTGGTAAAAAAAAAAAAAAAATCATTGAAGGAGTGGAAAAACACTCTCTACCGGCTTTAACATGATCATACATTTAATGTTATTTTCAGAACGTACATTTTTATGTGTGTTTGCCAGAGTTAATTGTTATATAGAAAGCAGTAGAGAAAACCGGTGAAACTAAACCTTGGTTCTTTGAAAAGTTAAATAAAATTGACAAAACTTTAGCTAAGCCGATAAAGGACAAAAAGATTCCAGTGATGAAAACCAGGAATGAAATAAGATACATCACTGCTGACCTTACAGAAATTAAAAGGATTATAAGGAAATACTGTAAACGTTTGTATGCCAAGAACTTAGATGATATAGATGAAATGGACAACTTCCTAGAAAGACAATATACAGAAATAATTCAAGAAAAATCTGAATAGAAATATAACGAAAGACCTTGAATTAGTAATCAAAAAACTTCCCACAAGAAAAGTCCAGGCCTAAATGACTTCACCAGTAAATTCTAGCAAACATATAAAGAAGAATCAACACCAAACCTTGACAAACTTACAAAAGATAGAAGAGGGACCACTCCCCAACTTGTCTCATGAGGCAAGTATATTCTAGTAACAGCACAGAAAAAGAAAACTAGAGACCATTGTTCCTTAAGAATACAGGTGGACCGACCCACAATAAAGTACTCACTGAGCCTAGCAGCATATAAAAAGGATTATACACCATGACCAAGCACGATTTATCTCAGGAATACAAAGTTGGTTCAAGATATGAAAATCAACCCATGTGACTGAGCGTATTCATAGACTAGAGGAAAGAAAGCACGTGATCATCTCAGACACAGGAAAAGCATTTGACAAAACCTAGTACATTTCCATGATAAAAGCACTCAAGAAACTAGGAATAAAAGGTGTAAAGTGTTGTAATATCTGCAGAGTTAGGGAGACCACAGTTGTCCACGCAAGACTCCTCTCACTTCTGACACCTGTAAGTTCAAGGGGTTTCCCAAATCACCCTCAAGTCCACTAGAATTACTCATAGACCTCACAGAAAGCTGTTAATACTCTCAGTTAAGGTTTACTGCAGGAAAAGGATTCGGATTTGAATTAGCCAAGGGAAGAAAAACAGAGGATGGAGTGCAGGGAAGTACCACATGTGGAACACATTCGTTTCCCAGCATTGCCAACCAGGGAAGCTCACCCAGACCCGCAGTTCAGAGTTTGTATTAGGGCCCAGTACGTAGACCTGACTGATTAATCACATGCTTGAGGTCAGTCTCCATTCACTCCAGAGTTCTACTCATACTGTGTGACCGAAGTCCCCACCCTAAATCATACTGTGATTTAGGGTGACCCGAAGCCCTCAGGGAAACAAGGACACTCCTGTCAGGCCTGAAGATGACCTTCCAAAAGCTGAGGGCAAAGGGCAGACCTCTCTTTGGGTAGAGTTAATTCTTGAATATATAGAAGAGAACTTTCTCAGCCTGATAAAGGGCATTTATATAAAACGTGCATCTGTGGAAACTCAGAGCTAACATCATACATAGCAATGAAAGAAGGAATGATTTCCCCCCCACAAGATCAAGAACAAGACAGAGCAGTCTGCTCTCACCACTTACATTACCAGGGCACTTAGACCAGAAAGTGAAATAAAAGGTATCCATATTGGAAAAGAAGTAATGCTTTTTATATTTCCAGGTGACATAGTCTTGTATATGGACAATTTTAAGGAATACACACCAAAAAAATACACACCAAAAAAAAAAATCCCTATTAGAAGAACTAGTAAGTTCAGCAAGATGGCATGATACAAATCAATATACAGACTCAACTATATTTCTATTCATTAGAAATGAATAATCCAAAAATGAAATTAGGGAAAAAAAAATCCATCTATAATAGCATCACAAAGCATACTTAGATTACTAAGTAATCTAATTTAGTAAAATACTAAAAATTAATAAAAGAAGTTCAAGACTCATACATTGAAAACTACAAAACACCATTGAAGGAAATTCAAGACCTCGGTAATCAGACATCTCTTGTTCATGGACTGGAAGACGAAATATGGTTAAGATGGCAGTACTTCCTGAATTGATCTACCAATTCACTGCAGTCCCTGTCAAAATCCCAGCTGCTTTTTTTTTTTTTTTTTACAGAAATTGACAAGCTTGTTCTTAAGTGCACATGGATGTGTAGGAGACCAAGAGTAGTAAAGATAGTCTTGAAAAAGAACAATGAAATTAAAGAACTGACACTTCTTAGTTTCAAAACTCAGTACAAAGCTATAGTAATTAAGATGTGGTATAGACATAAGGATAAATGTATAGATCAGTAAAATAGTGTTGGGAATCCAGAAATAAACCCTAATATTTATGCATAATTGCTTTTTTTTTGACAATAGTACCAAGACATTTTACTGGAGACAGAACAGTCTTCTTTCAGTTTTTATTTTAATCAGGCAGTGCTCATCATGACAAGTGCATACCTTAATCCCCATCACCTATTTAACCCACTCTCTCCCCTCTGGTAACCATCAGTTCTCTATAATTAAGAATGTTTCTTGATTTGACTCATTTTTTTCCCCTTTGTTCATTTGTTTCTTAAATTCCACATAGGAGTGAAATCATATAGTATTTGTCTTTCTCTGACTCACTTCACTTAGCATAATACTCTTCCAGCTCTATCCATGTCATTGCACATGGCAAGATTTCATTATTTCTCATGGCTGCGTAATATTCCGGGGTGTGTGCGTGCGTGCGTGTGTGTGTGTGCGCGCTCACGCGCGCCACACGTTCTCTATTCATTCGTTAATTGATGGACGCTTGGACCGCTTCCATAACTTGGCTGTTGTAAATAATGCTGCTCTCAACATAAGGGTGAATGTATCCTGTTGAATTAGCAATTTTGTATTCTTTGGGTAAATACCCAGTAGTGCAGTTGCTGGATCATAGTGTAGTTTTATTTTTAACCTTTTGAAGAACCTCCATACTGTTTTTTTTTTTTTTCCAGTGGCTGCACCCGTTTTCATTCCCACCAATGGTGCATGAGGGTTCCCCCTCTCTAACGCATCCACGCCAATTCCTGTTGTTTCTTGTGTTGTTGATCTTAGCCATTCTGACGGGTTTGAAGTGATGTCTCATTGTAGTTTTGATTTCCATTTCCCTGATGATGAGTGATGATGGGCATCTTTTCATGTGTCAGTTGGCCATTTGGATGTCTTCTTTGGAGAAATGTCTATTCGTGTCTTCTGCCTATTTTTAGTTATTTTTTGGGTGTTGAGTTTTAGAAGTTCTTTATATATTTTGGATGCTAACCCTTTATCAGATAATCATTTGCAGGGTGCCTGGGTGGCTCAATTAAGTGTCCAACTCTTGATTTCAGCTCTGGTCATGATATCAAGCCCCGAGTTGGGCACCATGCTCAGCAGGGAGTCTGCATGAAGTTCTCCCTCTCCCTTTCCCTCTGCCCCTCCCCCAACATGTTCTGTCACACATTCTTTCCCTTCCTTCCTCCCTCTCCCTCTCTCTCTCTCAAATCTTTAAAAAAAGATAATGTCATTTGCAAATATCTTCTCCCATTCATTACGTTGCCTTTCAGTTTTATTGATTGTTTCCTTCACTCTGAAGAAGATTTTTTTTTTTTTTTTTGGCTGTAGTCTTAGTGGTTTATTTTTTCTTCTCTTTCCCTTGCCTCTGCGGGACCTATCTAGAAAAAAGTTGTTACAGACAGTGTCAGAGACGGTACTACCTGTACTCTATTCTAGAATTCTTATGCTTCCAAGTCTCACATTTAAGTCTTAAATCCACTTTGAATTTATTCTTGTGTGTGGTCTTAGAAAGTGATCCCCTTTCATTCTTCTGCATGTTTCCCAGCACCATTTGTTGAGGAGACCATCTTTTTCCCATTGGATATTCTTTCCTGGTTTGTCAAAGATTAACTCTGACCATATAATTGTGGGTTTATTTCTGAATTTTCTGTTCTGTTGTGTAGTGTTTGTGTTTTTATGCCAGTACTCTACTGTTTTGATCACGTATCTTTTGTAATATAGCTTGAAGCCTGCAATTATGATGCCCTCCACCTTTGGCTTTTCTTTTTTGAGATTGCTTTGGCTATTCGGGGCCTTTTGTCATTCCACACAAATGTAGTAGTATTTGTTCTAGTTCTGTGAAAAATGCTTTTGGTACTTTGTTTAGGGATTGCATTAATTGTGTAGATTGCTTTGGGTAGTATAGACATTTTAACAGTATTTCTTCTTCCAGTCCATGAGCATGGAATGTCTTTCCATTTCTTTGTGTTGTCTTTAATTTCTTCCATCAGTGTTTTTATAGTTTTCAGGGTACAGGTCTTTCACCTCCTTGGTTAAGCTTATTCCTAGTTATCATATTATTTTTGGTGTAAATTGTAAATGGGAGTGTTACCTTTAATTTCTCTTTCTGCTGATTCATTATTGGTATATTAATTGCAACAGATTTGTCTATGTTGATTTTGTATCCTGCGACTTTACTGAATTCGTTTCTTAGTCCTAGCAGTTTTTGTGGAGTCTTTCAGGTTTTCTACATGTAGTATCATGTCATCTGCAAATAGTGAAAGTTTTACTTTTTCCTTGCCACTTTGGATGCCTTTTATTTCTTTTAGATGTCTGATTGCATGTGGCTAGGGCTTCTAGTACTGTGTCGAGTAAAAGTGGTAAGAGTGGACATCCTTGTCTTGTTCCCAACCTTAGGGAAAAGGCTCTTCCCCACTGAGGATGATGTTAGCTGTGGGTTTCCAAATATGGCCTTTATTATGTTGAAGTGTTCTCTCTAAACCTACTGTGCTGAGGATTTTTATCATGAATGGATGTTGTACCTTGTCAAGCACTTCTCCTGCATCTATTGAAATGATCCCATGGTTCTGTTCTTTTCTCTTATTGATGTATCTCATTGATTTGCAAACATAGAACCACCCTTGCAACCCAAGAATAAATCCCACTTGATTGTGGTGAATGGTTTTTTTAATGCATTGTTGAATTTGGTTTGCTAGTGTTTTGTTGAGATTTTTGCATCTATGTTCATCAGAGATATTGGACTATAGTTCTCTTTTTTGTGGTATCTTTATCTGGTTTTGGAATCTGGGGAAATACTGGCTTCATAGGATGAATTTGGAAGTTTTCTTTCTTCTGTTTTTTGGAATAGGTTGAGAAGAATATGTATTAACTCTTCTTTAAATGTTTGGTAGGATTTGCCTGTGCAGCTTTCTGGTCCTGGACTTTTGTTTATTGGGAGTTTTTGATTACTGATTCAATTTCTTTGCTGATAATTGGTCTGTTCACATTTTTATTCCTGTTTGAGGCTTGTTCATTTATATGTTTCTAGGCATGTTCTTCTGGGATGTCCAATTTGTTGACATGTAGTTTTTATAATATTCTCTTACAATTGTTTATTTCTGTGGTGTTTGTTGTTATTTCTCCTCTTTTATTTGTGATTTTATTTATTTGGGTCCTTTCTCTTTTCTTTTTGATAAGTCTGGCTATTTTATGGGTTTTCTCCAAGAACCAGCTTCTGGTTTCATTGACTGTTCTGCTTCTTTAATTTCTATATCATTTGTTTCTGCTCTGATCTTTATTATTTCCTTCCTTCTGTTGGTTTTAGGTTTTGTTTATTCTTTTTCTAGCTCCTTTAGGTGTAAGGTCAGGTTGTTTATTTGTGATTTTTCTTGCTTCTTGAGGTGGGCCTGTATGGCTATAAACTTCCCTCTTAGAAATGCTTCTGCTGCGTCCCAGTGGTATTGAATCATTGTGTTTTCATTTTCATTTGTTTCCACATACTTTGTTTCTTTGATTTCTTGGTTGACCCATTCGTTGTTTAGTATCATGTTATTTGACTTCCATGTATTTGTGCTCTTTCCAGATTTTTTTCTTGTGGTTGACTTCTGGTTTCATAGCATTGTGGTTAGAAAAGATGCATAATATGACTTTGATCTTTTTAAATTTGTTGAGTCGTGTTTTGTGGCCTAATATGTGATCTGTTCTGGAGACTGTTCCGTGCGCATTTAACAAAAAATGTGTATTCTGCTGTCTTTGGATGGAATGTTCTGAATATATCTGTTCAATTCATCTGGTCCAGTGTGTCACTCAAAGCCATTGTTTCCTTGTTTATTATCTGTTTGAGTGATCTGTCCATTGATGTAAAGAGGTGTTAAAGTCTTACACTATTGTATTAATTAGTTCCTTTATGTTTCTTCTTAACTTTTTTGTGTATTTGGGTGCTCCCATGCTGGGTGCATAAATATTTACAATTGTTATTTCTTCCAATTGTTATTTCTACCAATTGTTATTTCCTCCTTTGTGATTAGTGTCCTACTTTGTCTCTTGTTAATCTTTGTTTTAAAGTCAAGTTTGCCCAATATAAGTATTGCTACTCTGGCTTTTTTTTTTGGACAACCATTTGCATGATAAATATTTCTGCATCACCTCACTTTCAATCTGCAGGTGTCTTTAGATCTAAAATGAGTCTCTTATAGGCAGCATATGCTCTTTATTCATTCTGTCACCCTTTGTCTTTAGATTGGAGCATTTAGTCCATTTAATAAGAGTAATTACTGATAGATATGTATTTATTGCCATTTTATTACTTGTTTTGTGGTTGCTTCTGAAGATTTTCTCCAATCCTTTTTTTTGTCTTTCATGGTTTGTTGATTTTCTTTAGTGATATACTTGGATTTCTTTGTCTTTATTCTTTTGCATTAGTGGTTTTTGATTTGTGGTTACCATTATGTTTATATGTAAATAACATTTTCTGCATGTAGCAGTCTATTAAGTTGATGGTCTTTTAAGTTTGAACCCATTCTTTGTTCCTTTATCCCCTCATTTTAAGTGTAGGGTGTCATATTTTACATCCTTTTATTTGGTGCATTCCTTGACTGATTTCTTACAGAAATACTCATTTTTACTGCTTCACTGTTTCCTACCTTTTACTATCACTTTTGGTCTCTCCTTTCCACTTAGGATCCCCTTTAATATTTCTCCCAGGGCTGGGTTATTAGTAGTCTTGACTCCTTTAGTTTTTGTCTGGGAAGCTCTTTATTTCTCCTTCTATTCTGAATGATAGCCTTGCTGGATAGAGTATTCTTGCCTTCAGGTTATTCCCATTTTGCATTTTGAATATATCATACCATTCATTTCTGGCTTATAAAGTTTCTGCTAAAACATCCACTGATAGCCTTATGGGGTTCCCTTTGTATGTAACTGTCTTCTTTTGTCTTGCTGCTTTTTATATTTTTTCTTTAATCACCATATTTTGCCATCTTAATTAAAAATATGTCTTTTCTTAAAGATTTTATTTATTTGAGAGTGGGGGAGAGGGACAAGCACCTCTGCAAAGTGCAGAGTCTGATGTGGGGCTTAGTCTCATGACCCTGAGATCATGACCTGAGCCAAAACTAAGAGTTGACTGCTTAACTGATAGAGCCACTCAGGCACCCCTACAATATATCTTGATGTGGATCTGCTTTTGTTAATTTTGTTAGGGGTTCTCTGTGCCACCTGACTCTGGGTATCTTTTTCCTTCCCAGATTAGGAAAGTTTTCAGCCACTATTTCTTCAAATAAATTCTCTGCCCCCTTTCCTCTTTATTCTTCTTCTGGGACTCCTGTAATATGAATGTTACTATGTTTGATAGAGCCACTGAGTTCCCTAAATCTGTTCTCATTTTGCATAGTTCTTTTTTCTCTCTTTTGTTCATCTTGATTATTTTCCATTTCTGTCCGAGGTCACTAATTCATTCCTTTGCTTCTTTCTGTCAAGTGTGTTTCTCATTTTGTTTATTGAGCCCTTTGTCTCTGCTTTGTTATTCCTTATCTCTGTGTTAATGGTCTCATGGATGCCTTCCACTCTTTTCTTAAGTCCAGTGAGTATCCTTGTGATCATTGCTTTAAATTCTCCATTGGGGGCGCCTGGATGGCTCAGTCAGTTGAGCATCTGACTCTTGGTTTCTGCTTGGATTGTGGCCTCAAGGTCATGGGATCAAGCCCCTTGTTGGGTTCCACGCTTGGCATGGAGTCTGCTAGGATTCTCTCTCTCTCTCTCTCCCCCTCCCTCCCTCTGCTCCTACCCTTGCTCACACTGTCTCTCTAAAATAAATAAATCTTTTTAAAAAATAAAAATAATTAAATAAAAATAAATTCTCCACTGGACATGTTACTTGTATCTGTTTCACTTAGATCTCTGGCCTGGGCCTTGTCCTAGTCCTTCATTTGGGGCAAATTCCTCTGTCTCCTTTTTTCCACGTCCTCTATGCCCATTTCTGTATGTTAGGAGAGGCAGCTTCATCTCCTGTTCTTGAGGGTAATGGCTTTGTGAAGAAGAGGTCCTGCAGTGGCCTGCTGTATAGTATCTCCTGTTCCCCAGGGTCTGGCACTTCTGGGAGTGTCTCCAGTTTGTGCTGTGTGGGCTCCGCTCTTGTGTCCTGTCCACTTTACCCTTCAGGCCAGTCATCTGCAGAGGCTCTTTTTGCCTGCTATGGGCCGTGTTTGGTGCCTGGCCTTAATGTAGCCCATTGTAACTAGTCATGCTCTGGTCTGTTTGTGAAGTGAGACCTGTTGGTGCTGCCACAGGATCTGAGGCCTCACAAAACTCCTGGGTCAGGAGATGCAGTGTTGGCAAGTGTTTGGGCCAGTCTTCTCGAGGAGGGAGCCTGCAGACCTGGGGCTAAGGCAGCTGTGACTGGGAAGGGCCTTTCTTCTAGAGCGTATGGGTGTGGAGGAGCTTGGGTGTAAGCAAGTTAGGTAGCAGGTGTCCCTGCTATGCTGGTTCCTGCAGGTGGCCCTGGGTTTATGCTGAGGGGTGGGCAAGTGAAATAGTATCAGCCAGTTTCTTTGTTACCTGAGGGGTCTCTCCATGAATGCTGCCTGTCTGGGACTTGCTCCCAAGGTGAGCAAATAACCTCCATACTGTGTGCCCCAGGCGTTCTTGAGATCTCTGTTTCTACACTGTGTATCAGTGGGCTGTTGGTCCTTCCTTCTCCCCAAGAGCAGCCCCAGTGTCCTCTGAGCTCTCCCAGAGCCAAGCACACTGACATTTAAAACTCTAGGCTTTGGGGCACCTGCATGGCACAGTCATTAAGCATCTGCCTTTGGTTCAGGTCATGATCCCAGGGTTCTGGGATTGAGCCCCAGATCAGGCTCTCTGCTCTGTGGGAAGCCTGCTTCTCCCTCGCCCACTCCCCCTGCTTGTGCTCCCTCTCTTGCAGTGTCTTTCTCTGTCAAATAAATAAGTAAAATCTTAAAAAAAAATTAAACTCTAGGCTTTAAGTCTTACTGATTGCAAGAACTCGAGAAATTCAGACCCTCTCGCTTTCCAAGCCAGTTGCTAGGGGGGTTTTATTGTCCCCGCATGCGTCCCTATGTGCTAGTCTGTCTCTTGCCTTTCTCCATGACCAAGGCTCCATCCCCACTGTGGCAGCCATAATCTGTTTCTTTCCCAAGCCAAGTCTCTGTATTGCCTACCTTCTTCAGTGTGGCTTCTTCTCTACCTTTACTTGTGGAGTTTGTTCTACCAGTCTTCAGAGAGGTTTCTGGGGCATTTTAGGATGATTTGATAGTTATCTAGTTGTATTTGTGGGACGAGGCAAGCCTTAGGGTTCTTCTACTCTGCCACTGGTCTTCCAAGATCTCTCTTGAGAAAGAATAGTCTCTTTAATAATTGAATATCCTGGGGCGCCTGGGTGGCTCAGTGGGTTGAGCCGCTGCCTTCGGCTCAGGTCATGATCTCGGGGTCCTGGGATCAAGTCCCACATCGGGCTCTCTGCTCAGCAGGGAGCCTGCTTCCCTTCCTCTCTCTCTCTGCCTGCCTCTCTGCCTACTTGTGATCTCTCTCTCTCTCTCTCTCTCTCTCTCTGGCAAATAAATAAATAAATAAATCTTTTTTAAAAAATTGAATATCCATATTCAAAAGAATGAAGTTAGATCTCTGCCTCCCTTCATATGCAAAAAGAAGCTCGAAGTGGATCAGAGACCTGAACGTAAGGGTTAGAATTATAAAACTCAGAAGAAACCATAGGAGTAAATATTTGTGGCCTTGGATTAGGCAGTGGTTTCTTGATATGACACCAAAAAAGCACAAGCAACAAAAGAACAGATAGACTGGACTTCATTAAATTTAAAATTTTGTACTCCAAAGGACAAGGCCTCAGAATGGAATAAAATATTTACAAATCCTGCATCTGATAGGGGACTTACATCTAGAATATATAAGTAGCTTTTACAGCACAACAATAAAAAGACAAATGGCCCAATTAAAAGGGGCAAAAGATTAGAATAGACATTTTTCCAAACCCGATATGCAAATGGACAATAATCACATAAAAAGATGCTCAACATCATTAGTTATTAGAGAACTACAAGTGAAAACCAAATGAGATATTACTTCATACCAACGAGGGTGACTGTAATCAAAAAGTCAGTAACAGGTATTGAGGATATGGAGAAATTGGAATCCTCATACGTTACTGGTGAGAATGTAAAATGGTGCAGCCACTCTGGAAAGGAGTTTGGCAGTTCCTCAAAAAGTTAGAATTACTTTATAATCCAGCAATTCCATTTGTAAGTATATTCCCAAGAGAATTGAACAGATATGTCTACATAAAAACTTATACACAGATGTTCATAGCAATATCAGCCATAACAGTAAAAAGTGGAAACTGCTGAAATGTTTCTCAGCTGATGAATGGATAAACAAACGTTTTAGATCCATAAAAGGGAAAATTATTCAGCCATAAAAAGGAATTAAATACCGATACATGCAACATCATCGATGACCCGTGAAAGCATGCTGGGTGAACAAAGCCAGTAAAAAGGCCCCACATGTGGTATGATGGCATTTATGTGGAATATCCAAAATAGGCAAATCCAGAAAGTAGATTAGTGGTTGCCAGGGAATGGAGTAGGGAGGATAAGGAGAGTTTGCTGATAGGCAGGGACTTCCTTTTGGTGTTAGAAACATGTTCCAAAATTAGATCGTGGTGATGGTTATACAACCCTCTGAATATACTAAAAACCTTTGATGGGCATACTTTAAAAGGGTGAGTTTTATGATATGTAAATTATATCTCAACAAAGCTGTTATAAAAAATTTGATTTAGCACTTTGGTTAATTCAAGTAGCATAGCTTCCAACATGTCAACGCACAGACTTTTAAAATTGAAATTAATGAAAATGTAAATCTTATGTAAAATTTAAGCATAATTAGCCAAAGTAAAAATGCAGTTTTCTGAACCACTATATAATTTTTATCATACTGTTTTATTTCCTCGTTTTTTTCATTGATGCTTTTGCAAATTAATGCAGGATTCTTTTAATTTCTTTAAAATGTATTCAGAATGTCAGAATGGAAACAAGGTTTAAAGAAATTAAGTATAAATTAGAATAGCATGAAAGAACAAGATTGTTATTACTAAACAGCTGTGTTTGATAGTGGTGTATTCTTGTAGATTCCAGAAATAAGATCCTCACCGTTATATAAGCCACAGGGCTTGGGAGAAAGACTGAGAAGTTTAGGGTTAGGATGAAATCTGAGTTTAGCTCAAACCCATGAGGAGGGCTACTTCCTTCTCTTGTTGACTTCCCATTTGGGAAGGTTTTTCAGGTTGGGGGTTGATCAGGAGTATAAGGAAAAATTACTCTTTCCATTCTATTGTACAGTTATTCCTCAAACCACAGTGCTATTTGATTCCATGTCTGGGAGTCTTAGTAGTGGGGATCATTGACAGATTTGCACAGAGGCCAGAACCTTGATAAGTTTCTTGATGCACATCAAGGTAATTTCATCTTCCTGGATCTTCCTGGAGCACTTGAAACCCAAAACAGTCGCAATGTAAATGCCGACAGGGATTAGTGAATGTTAATTATCGTACCACGGAAAGATACATATTAACAGAGTTTTGCCCAAACTAATTTCAGAAGACCAACATTAGCACATGGAGTAGATTGAGAAAGAGAATGAATTTAATGAAGTGACTGTTTTTTCTTTAGCTGCTTTCAAAATTGTGAAATCCTGGCTTGGTCCGGAAGCAGTGAGTTTGTTGAAGTTTACCAGTAAAAGTGACATCCAGGACTACGTCAGTGTGGAGTACCTGCCTCCCCACATGGGTGGGACTGTAAGTATCGTCCTTGAAACGTGTTTCTAAAATAAGACTGCATCATGGCACAGTAGGCTGCCATTGGCGCATTCTTTCCTTAAGGAAAAAGAAAAAGCAGTATCCTAACATCCAGAGAAAGATCATAGATACTCCAAAATAACACCAATATAGACATTTTTATATAAGTTTTCAAGTTGTTCAGTTTTCATTTTGAGTACGTTTTGTATTTACATGAAAAATATTTGGTATTCAGTACAAATATTAGGAAACAATATTCCATAGAAAGGCTTTCTACTGCTATCCCAATCACTCTGTTCCTCTGCCCAGTTCCATGTCTTATATTTATTTCCATGAATCTGTATCGCCCATGTAAGCAATGCAGGATATATGTAATACATATAAGCAAAGATGTATGTAATTCTTCCTCCTTCCCATCTCTTTTAAACAAGCAGTGTATTTTTACACCATTGTGCATCCTCCTTTTTTCTTTACAACATGTCTTAGAGATCATTCCAGATCAGTGTGACAAACTGTTTTACTCTTCTTTATGGTGACATAGTATTCCTGGATCTAGAGATGAACCATAAATTATTTAATTGGTGACCATGAGTTACTGAATTTTTTTCATGTGCCTTTAGTTTGCTTCCATTTGTTTACTGTTGAACAGTCTTTTTAATTTAAACGATCATATATAAGTTTTTTGAAATGGTTT
This sequence comes from Mustela lutreola, assembly GCF_030435805.1. Taxonomy (NCBI): domain Eukaryota; kingdom Metazoa; phylum Chordata; class Mammalia; order Carnivora; family Mustelidae; genus Mustela; species Mustela lutreola. The sequence goes on from NC_081308.1 coordinate 10,961,125, forward strand.
TGCTACTTACAAATAAGAGACCAGGAATAAGTAGGTCTATGTTAAATTTTTAATACTACATAACAGTGAAACATACGGTGATAATGATTTTTCTTCTAAACTATGAAAGCCTGTGGATTTGGTGTGCTTTGGGTTAACTTGATTGATAATATTTCAGTTGTTTGATTTTTACAATCTACTACATATACCGTCTTACCTGGTATAATTGTATTCAACCAGAATCAAGTGACTAGCAAGATAGCAAGTTTTGGTATGTCCTTTTGTCTTCTTTGATTAGAAGAAACTTGAACTAATATTTTTACTTTGAAATTTGCAACTTTCCTATTTTGAGGTTTTGTATTTTACATTTTAATAGCAGAACACAGTATGGTTCATTTCAGGTACTACCTTTAAATGAGCTAGTTGACTGATTTGTTTTTAATAATTTGCCCACAGAATTGTACCTTAAAATTAATGGCATCTAGTAAAAAATATTTTTAGAGGTAGAAAATATCTCCCTTCTCTGTCATTAATGGTGTAGTTTTTTAGGACTAATTTTTCCCCAAAGTAATACATAGACAGCATTTTTTAAAAGCAAACAGTACCAAAAGACTGAAAAGTACAACGGTGTAGTGAAAAGCATGTCTCCCTCCCCACCTTACTCCCCACTGCCACTCTCCAAAGGCAGTCATTCACTGCTTTCCAGGTTTTCTCTCCTGGAGATATTCTGTCCATTTTGTTTTCTCATGTATGTTGTTTTACTGGTTTCCCCACATCATTTGTCAGGTTATACCATACTGATTCTTAGAGGTCTCATTCTTTAAACCACTACAGACTATTCCATTACGTGGATGGAACATACTATATTTTAATCAGTTCTCTTTTAAGGGACTGGTAGTTGTTTCCTAACCTTGCCATTATTAATGATGCTGCAGTGACTAGCCTTGTAAATAACCCTTGGTACATGGGTACAGCAGTGTAAGTAGAAGACGAACTCCTGGAGGTAAAATCATTAGGTCAATGGGTATTCGTACTTTAAATTTTGTTATCTGTGGCCAGTTTCCCTCTAAAAAGATTGTGCTCACTTCCCAATAGTGTGTGGCAATGCTTGAACGACTTCCGTGCCAACATCGCATACTCTCATTTTTGTAATCTTTCCCAGTCTTGAGTGCAAAATATTGTGGCTTTACATTTCTGTTATTGTAAGTGGTGTCGAGCATTTTTTCTGATTTAAAAGCGTAGTCTGTTCTTTTTCTGTGAACTCTATCATTTATTTTTTGTTCTGTTCTGACTCTTTTCTCCTTGATTTGTATGTATTAACAAAAGCTGTCTTGTTTCTGATACATGTGGTACATAATTTTCCCAGTTTTGGCTTTAAAGAAACAAACTTGGCTTTTTAGGGGGTTTTCTTGGCAGAGGGTTGTGGGTGGCTGGTTGATTGCTGTGTTTTACTTTTTGCAATTCAGAGATGTTTCATTTTAGCGTGCTTCATTTTTATCAAAGCCTGCTAGGTTTTGTGCTATGATTAGAAAGGTCTTCGTTACTTAGGTTTTGTGTTTTGTTTTCTGTTTTTTTAAGCCTGTGTGCTGTTCTGGAGGTTTTTTTGTTTGTTTGTTTTTGTTTTTAAAGCTTACATGGGTTTTAAAAAATACACACTTTTGGAGTGCCTGGCTAGTTCCATCGGATGAGTGTGCTACTCTTGATCTCAAGGTCATGGGCTTGAGCTCCATGTTGAGGGTAGAGATTACTAAAGATAAATAAATAAACCTTAAAAAAATACACACTTCCAAGATTCTAATCCATCTGAAAATCTTCTCTTGCGAAGAATGAGCTAAAGATCCAGCTCGATGCTTTCACAGATGGCTAGCCACTTGTCCACACCACTTAACTGCTCTTTCCCTTTGTGTTGGGAAATGCTTCCTTTTTTAAAAATTTCACTAATTAAGTCTGGTTTTCTTTTCTGGTGGTTTTTTTTTTTTTTTTTTTTTTTTGGCCAGGAGAATGGATTTTAATTTTACTTAGAGAATTTTTTCTCTGCCCACCTCTTAGCAGGCTGTTACAAAATTCCTTTCCCTTAGGATCCTTTCAAGTATAGCTATCCCCCACTAGTGGATGATGACTTCCAGACACCATTGTGTGAAAATGGGCCTATTGCCAGTGAGGATGAAGCTTCAAGTAAAGAAGACCTAGAAAGTGATGGCAAAGAAACCTTGGAAACAGTTTCTAATGAAGAACAAACAACTCTTCTAAAAAAGGTAATTCTAACACCACCATGGTTTCAAAACCTGCGTCCTGTCCACCACTCTGGAACTAGTTAGGTACATGATTGTGAGTAATTCATTTAACTTGCTGTCCCTCCTCGTCTTTGTGAAAAAGAGGAAGGATGGTACTAGCTAACCAGCAGTGTCATTTTGGTGGTTCAAAAGGCTGCTTTCAGGGGCGCCTGGGTGGCTCAGTCATGAAGCGTCTGCCTTTAGTTCAGGTCATGATCCCAGGGTCCTGGGATCGAGCCCCCGCACGGGACTCCCTGCTCAGCGGGAAGCCTGCTTCTCCCTCTCCCGCTTCCCCTGCTTGCGTTGCCTCTCTCACTGTCTCTCTCTCTGTCTCTGTCAAATACATAAAATCTTTTTTTAAAAAAAGGCTGATTTCATGCATTTATATAAAAATTGACAAAGTGTACTTTGAAGGAACTGTTTTATTGAAAATATTTTTGATTTATCTGAGATAAAGTCAAAGTAATTATTTTTTTTTACTCTATTAGTCACCATCCAGTACTTAGTTTTTGATGTAGTGTTCCATGATTCATTGCTGGCGTCTAACACCCAGTGCTCATTGTGATAGGTGTCCTCCTCAGTACCCCTCGCTGGACTAGAAATCAGTTTAAAACTGATTATCTTTTAAAACTTAGTTATCTTTTTCAGTCGTCAGGGGCTTGGTAAGAGGGATAAATATGTTACAACTTAGAGCCAAGTTAAGTCTTTACAAGACTGTAAAGGGAAAGACCATGTTATATTTTCTGTGGCGACTTATTTAATTAACTATGCTTTCAAATACATGTTCATGGTCATGTTAATATATGGTAAATACATAATTCAGGTATACTAAACTTATGTTAAAGATTGTAATTTGGATTGAATCACCATAATGTTAACTTTTTGAGCTAATGAACTTCCCGGCTATCAGGATGAAACTAAATTTTTTAATCTTTTCTTTCTTCATTTTTTTTTTTTTGGTCTTTAGATTAACCTAACTGAACATACTTCCAAAGCAGAAGAAAATGAAAAGGTTGATTCCAAAATGAAAGCTTTCAAAAAACCATTGAGTGTGTTTAAAGGGCCTTTATTACACATCAGGTAATCATAGTTGATTTTATTAGCTATGCTTTTATAACCTGTCTTGATTATCTTGAAGGAATTGCAAAATTAAGAAAACTCCTGTACTATTTTTCGAACTGTGGAAATACAAAATTAAAAGTTATCCAGAGACTCACCTTGGTTTCCAGTCATCGTAGATATTGTAGCTACCTTTTTGTTCTTTATTCTATTAAATGTGTTTAAAGGGCCCTCATTTCACACCAGGTAATAAAAATGAATATTCATATATTAAGGGTTAATCTGAATGACACATATTTTTTCTCATTTTACTGGTACTCTTTGGCTTGCATAGGTTCAAGGATGCCAGAAATGGCATTGAACTAACCCTTTATCAGTTTGATCTTCTAAAAGCTAAAGCTGAACTAGGAAAATAGGTGTTTTACCAAAGCCAGATTTCAGTACATCTCTATTTTTGTTTCTGGGTTACTCAATCTAAGATTCAGGGTTGTTTGTAATTAACCATTATGTAAAGATCTCTTTCTCACTACTGATTCTCTTCATTGGTAAATCTGTATGGCTTTGTGTTAATACTGCTATAACCAACTTTTCTTAGTGATGATCTAATGTATCATTTCCCATCCATTACTTGAAATCTCTGTGTTTTAAGTATGACTCTTACAAACAGTACAGCTAGACTTTTTAAAAACCTAAAATTCTAATTGAGAAATCTGGTTTGTTTACACATTTTTGATTACTGTTATATTTGGATTTATCTCTACCATCTATGTGTGTTTATGGGGAGTGACGAGGAGGGGGACAACGTATGCATATTCTGCTGGTCCTGGTTTTTCTTTGCCAGTTTCCCCCCTGTGAAATTTGTTTTCCATTTTTCCCTTTACTGGTTGAGGAATTACACACTGTTTTTCCATTGGAAGCCTGTCAAAACCATAGGTCTCAGCTTACCAGTGTGAAGGGTTGGCTGGAAGAGCTGCCTAGGGAGAAAGCCAGAGTAGAGCCAGAGTAGGGCTGCAGGTCACAGCACTTCTCCTGCACCGGCACATGGACCCACCTCCACCAGCATCTGTCTCCCCACTATGTCTCAAGACTTTTGAGCTGGTTACTGAGAGCGGTTTTGAGATTCGTGACCTTCTTCTCTTTTCTGTGGTCTATTTCCGATTGGGTTCTAAAAGGAAGGAAGCCAGCATGCTAATTTGTCTTGTCCAGAGTTGGGCAAAGCCCTCCTCAGAAAACACATCTTTAAAAATGTGTGTCCTCCAGATGAATGGCTCTGATATATGTAGACATTCCTGATATAAAACAAATCTACTTAAATATATAGTTTGAAGTGAAGGCCAGTCTAAAGAATTCACCTTCTTATCTAAAACAAAAAAACAGTTCTGCCCATTGTTTGGAGGCACCGGATATATAGTTCGACTAATGTAATTAAACTACACAAAATTTGCTTCAGTCTTTTAGTTTTTCTTTTAGGTCGTGAGTACTACCAGGGCCAGTAATAGTAAAATTTGCATTTTGACAAAGGTTCACTGATTTTACTGCTTAACCATTACTTCCCACCCCAAATTTTATTTTTGGGTTTTTTGTATTCCATAATACTTAGAAAAAGCTGTTTTTATTAAGTAATTACATAAGGAATTATTCTGTGACTTAAATACATCTCTAATGATCTTCCGTTTTAAGTTACGCTTTTCTCTGTTGGAGTAGAAAATTATGCCCCCATCTAATCTCTTTATAATTAAAGTTGCAGCAGCAGTTTCTTCTTTGTTTTGATTATCTGTAACCTTCGGAAGAGTTTAAATGCACCTTAAGATGGTGCTGATTATAGGCTAATTTATAATATTCCTAATTCTCTCTCCTTTCCTTTTCCTAGTTTGCTTTTGATTCTTGGGGGAAACCACAGGACTTTTAAATAGCATGCAATCAATTAGTAAGATTAAAACACAAAATAGATCAGGTAGTTGCTTTGTAATCTTTTCTTTCTTGATGAAATCTCTTTATACAAATGAGCAGCAAATATTAACCAAATACTTTCCTTCCAGCTAATGATTAGATTGTCGTTTGTTCTGAATAATACAAATGCCTTGTATTTTTGTCACCACCTAGCCCAGCAGAAGAACTGTATTTTGGAAGTACAGAATCTGGAGAGAAGAAAACTTTAATAGTGTTGACAAATGTAACAAAAAACATCGTAGCTTTTAAGGTAAATATCAGAAGGATATAAATTCTATGTGGAAATCTGATCTGGGAAGTGATTTCAGACAGTTTAATTGAACAATTGAGAATTTTTTAATTTGCACAGTGTTTTAATGACATTTTTTTTTTTTTTAAAGATTTTATTTATTCGACAGAGAAAGATCACAAGTAGGCAGAGAGGCAGGCAGAGAGAGAGGAGGAAGCAGGCTCCCAGCTGAGCAGAGAGCCCGATGCGGGGCTCGATCCCAGGACCCCAGGATCATGACCTGAGCCGAAAGCAGAGGCTTTAACCCACTGAGCCACCCAGGCGCCCCTTTTAATGACATTTTTAGGCATGTTATACTGCCTTCTTTTAGGCATGTTATACTGCCTTCTAGTTTTAACCACATGGCATAGCTTATCTACAGTTTTCCCCTGGATATGTATCTCAATCTTTAATGAGCTGTAATAGGCTAATGTCCAAATTAATTCCAGGCCTTAATGTTTGTGGTAAATAAAAAGCCAAGGAAAATCACTCATTATATAGATAATTCATATTAACGGTGAAAAATAAAACTCTAAAATCAAAAGTGCATTTTCCCCCGAGTGTGATATAGTTTGGAATGTACTTTATACTAGATACTAACCCAATGATTGAGTTTACCACTGCCCCATAATGTAAGTGTTATTTCCTTAAATCTTTTTAATTTAACCACTAAGATGTTCTGGATGTTCTTTGAATATCTAATGTGTTTTAATGTATGAATGCTATTAACACATGTCCTTGTCCACAGGTTTTTTTAATTTTTAATTTGCATTAAAGTTAAGAAATCACCAGACACAAGATATTTCATAGATTTTTTTTTTTTTTAATTTAAAAGGAAGGCTAAGTGAGACTAGACTGAGATACTGTTTTCCTGTTGATGGGGAAAGATCCATTCTATGCCTAACCACCGTGGTTGTTTTGTAGACTTTTATTAACTGTTAACTTTTTCCATCTCATTTTTAAGCCATTTACCCCCAAGAAGCACTTTTCTTATGTTACTAGTTACTATAGGACTAGTATAATTGTAATTATAAATGCATAATTGTAAATATAATTGTAATTACAAACAGGTGAGAACAACTGCTCCAGAAAAATACAGAGTCAAGCCGAGCAACAGCAGCTGTGACCCTGGTGCATCAGTTGATATAGTTGTGTCTCCCCACGGGGGTGAGTGGTGGCCTGATGGCCTCAGAGGGTGTGCGGGGGGGGGGGGGGGTACCTGGGCTGGGGGGATTAGTAGAGCCAGACTAGAATCTAGAAATCAGCTGTCAACAAGTCACCTCATTGCACTCTAGGCATCTCTTTTCTCATGTGTAAAATGAGATAGGTCCATGGGTCTCGTTAAAATTTTTGTAAATACTGTATTTCTCTGACAGAGAGAGCAAGCATAAGCAGGGGGAGCAGCAGGTAGAGAGAGGGAGAAACAGGGAGCCCAGTGCAGGACTGGATCCCAGAACCCTGAGATCGTGACCTGAGCCAATGGCAGATGCTTATCCAACTGACACCACCCCCCTGTGCCCCTAAAGTTGTTTATTGAAACTGATGCCAGTTTAAATTGAATTTTTTAGAAAGTCCCCCTTTCTAGAAAAATATTTTCTTTAAGGTACTTCCACACTATTTTTCCATTGTGTTCAAGAATATAATGCCTTGGGGCGCCTGGGTGGCTCAGTGGGTTAAGCCGCTGCCTTCGGCTCAGGTCATGATCTCAGGGTCCTGGGATCGAGTCCCGCATCAGGCTCTCTGCTCAGCAGGGAGCCTGCTTCCCTCTCTCTCTCTCTCTGCCTGCCTCTCCATCTACTTGTGATTTCTCTCTGTCAAATAAATAAATAAAATCTTTAAAAAAAAAAAAAAAAAAAAAAAGAATATAATGCCTTAAACCCTGTGTCCAACCCTTTGTAAACGTTCTTGTTTATATAATAAGTTATATAGTAAGTTATCCTTTTGGAATACAGGTTTAACAGTCTCTGCCCAAGACCGTTTTTTGATAATGGCTGCAGAAATGGAACAGTCATCCGGCACGGGCCCAGCAGAATTGACTCAGTTCTGGAAAGAAGTTCCCAGAAACAAAGTGATGGAGCATAGGTATGCTTTTCACTCACAGACTCTCAAATGTGATGGGAAGAATCAGAGAGAGAGAACTGCCTGCATGGACAGGCAGGGGTCTCTTTCTTCTCACATTTGGCAGACATTTAGGCTTCTGGGGTGACCTCAAGCTCTACAGAGCTCTGGGGTGCCCAGGTGAAGGTGAGTGCAGTTTCTCCAGGAGCTCGCTAATAGACTTGCTTCCAGGCCAGTCCAAGAATCTGGATGTGTCAGAATTACAAACCTAGATCGCTCTGTCCCAGCAGTTCCTTTGTAGGCACACTTGTCTTGGGTACTAGAATGTGTGTGTTGCAGCATTGTTTGTACTAGTGAAAAATGGGAAAGAACGAACCTAATGACCCCCAGTAAAGTAACAGGAAAATGCACTTGAATCTGTAGCTATACAAAATAGTGTGGTAAATCCATATGTCATGCAATGGAAAAATTCCTTCGATACATTAGGAGGAAAAGCCTGTGAGGTGGTTTTATTTTGGAGTGTACCCATTCTGCCTCCCAGGGGGCCACTCTTCAGTGTTTGGGAATGCTGTTCATGATCACAGTTGGGCACTGGGGGACTGTGGCATCCAGCAGTTAGAGACCAGAGACGCTGCTAAACATCCCCCAAGACAAGGAACTGGCTCAAAATGTCAATAGTGCCTAGATAGAGGATTCTCGATGGTGGGTAGTTTTTGTAGGACCTGAAGGGTACGAGAGAGTAAGCCACATCAATAACCGGAAAAAGTGCTTTCCATGTAGAAGGAACCACAACTGAAACAGGAATGTGCTTGGCCTGTGTAAGTTCCAGCAAGGAGGTAAATGTAGCTTGAATCTAGTCAGGGGGGCTGAGGGAGACAGTGTGGAGATGAGGTCAAAGAAGCAGTAGGTAACCAGAGTGAGGACGTCTGATTTTGAGAGGAAAATCTATCAGTTGGTAATAAGCAGAGTCAGGAAGTGATTTGGCTTTTTCTTTTTTTAAGGGCTTATTCGGGGGGCCGTGTTGAAAACAGACTCTAGGCAGAGGTGAAAGCGTGATATTGAGTTAACACGCATAGCTCGTGCTGCCAGCCTGCGCCGTTCTAAGTGCTTTACTCTGATTTATTCACTCCGTCATTCAAATGACCCTAGGAGGTAGGTAGTTCTTTGTCCTCCTTGATAAATGAGAAGCTGGGAAACCTTGTAATGGTCGTGGCCGAGTGAATTCTTCAAAAGGAATTTTAAAAATGCAGATGCAGCTGGCACACACAGGTGAAAGGATCCAGGGTAAGAAGAAAGCTGGAGAGGCAGGCAGGGCCCAGAGGAGGAGCTCGGTCGCCATGGTGAGACCCACGGGAGAGCGGCAGCCGGACCCGATTCACCTTTGTCAGGATCACTGCAGGCTTGTTCACAGACCGGAGGAGGATAGGCGTGGGCCTGGGAAGACCAGTTTCATTTCAGTTACCCCAGCCTGGAGGTATAGTTGGTGGCCAGAGGAAGACGGTCGAGCAGGGACTCAGGAGGGAAACCGGTAGGTGAGCTGTGTTCTCCAAGTCTAGGAAGAGACCAGTGCCAGTAAGTACTGCCATCCTGCCAAGAGGGAGGAGGTGTGAGCAGTGGCCATTGGTGACCTCACAGAGGCCATCACTGACAGCAGAGGGAGCATTTTCAGTTGGCAGGAGCCAGGTTTTCAAGAAATCAGTGCGAGGAGACGATCCTAGAGGTTTGGCTTCTTGGCGGAAGGAAGAATGTGGTGTTGACAAAGGGTCTCTTTGGCGCAGGTCTGTCAATGACGGGTCCTGTCCCTTCAGCTTTCTCGGGAGTTTCACTCAAGCCAAGGTAGGGATCAGTTTTAGTCCAGAAAAAGGAAGGAACACAGATACACATTAAGGCTCGTGGTGGGCTTGACTTGTTTTTAGATGGAATAGTTACATATCTACATGTCCATATCGTAACAGGGTCTACTTACCCCTTATCAAGAGTTCTTTTTTCTCAAAGTCATGGCTATGAAAACAAATGGAAAGAATAAGTAAGTAACACTGGTATAAAAGACAGATATTACTTTGAAGTTCTTATCAGACAGTCCCTCAGAAGCGGGTTTGGGTTTTTTTTTTTTTTTTTTTTTTTTTAATCCATTCCTCCTGGTTTGGTCTTCTGTAAGTCAGGAGAGGGTGACTTATCTCACAGAGGGAGCCTCGGTGGTTTGGTACGGAAGGCCCAGATACAGCACCGATTCCCATCTAGAAAGGGTGGTTTCCTTCAAGTAGTAAGATGCGATGAAGTCTACGGAACACAAAAAAAAATGGCCCTGAGTTATGGAGCGGTATCTATAATTGCTTGTGTTATTATACATACATTAAGAAGAAGAGGTAGGGAAGGGAAAATAATTTTGTCTCTTCCCACCTTAAATACCATCTCCAGCAAAAGACAAAAGAAAAGTGGCAGGGGACAGGGGAGCCAGTTAGGAGAGGTTATCAAGAAAAGCTCAGTAAACAAGGGTAAGGTTATTACCTTACGGTCTTCCTGTCTTCTCGAAGACCCTGAGCCGGCCAAGGTAAGAGACCTACCTTACTCACCTGGTAAGGCTGTCCAAAATCCTATAAGCAAGGTTGCGGGTCCATTTTTCCTTTCCAAGTCAACCTTAGTTCCTTAAAGTTGGCTGGTCATACTTGGTTTTATGCGTATTATTTTCAAATATGACATTACAGTCAAAGCCTTGGTAATACAACCATGCTTCCAGTTGTGTCCTAATACAACAAGAACAGGTGCTTATGCAAAAACAAAACAACTGTTTCCACGAAAGAATACTAAGTTTCTGAATTTTGGAGGAAGTTTCAGTTCTGCTCATAAATGTATAGTTTACGAAATTGCGGTCAATCATAGATAGCTTAGGAGAAAAGAAAAAACATAGATAGCTTAAATCTGGGAAAAAACCAAACATTAAAGAACCATCAGTAAAAAAAAAAAAAGTACAGTCATCAGTTCATTCAACTGCATGTTATTCATTCCTGGTCTGTTTGAATCCTCCTTTTTTATTAGTTCTGGAAGTTCTTGCCCAGTTCAGTTTTATGATCTGAAAGTTATTAGAAACCTGTTCTCTGGAGTACTTGTCAGAGTCCTTTCCATGAATCTCTGAACATGAAGCACATTTGCAAAAGGATCGGAGTCAAACCATAGCTTCTCTTAAGTGACAAAAAGGCTTAAAAATGGCCATTGTTACAGCTCTGATGAGAGTTCATTGTAATGCTTCTAACAAGGAAATTTGTTTATTTCTGTGACATACAGCAGTGTAGATACTAACTGGAGTTACAAACCATAACGTTATTCCAGGATATATCCGATTTCTAGGAATTTTATACAATTTCTGGAACACTTACGATAATAATATATCTATACAAATATAATCTGAAGAAGGTATGTAGTATCACTTATCTGACAGTGCTACCCATGTAATTTAACACAGCAAATAAGTCTAATGAGTTTTATATCTCTTTTTATAAGAAGAGAGAACAAATCTTTGTACATGTTCCAGTGGCCCTTGGAAAAATTTCAGAGATAGATCAAGGTCAAAAAAGTCTTCATTTAGAATTTGAGCTGGGGGTTGTCAAAAACATCAGAAGGTTTTAGACAACTGACTAAATGGGATCATCATCATGAAATAATACTTGTCCATTTAACCATAGTGACGATAAAATATCAAAGGCAAATACAGAAAGTTGCAGAGTTGTGAGTAAAACATGGGGAAATCGTCTTCTAAAGATTCAAAGAGCTGAGCTATTGATGAAGATAACGTTGAGCACAGGAAATTATTCTCATAAAACACCCCATCTTTGCTTTCTAGGCAGATTACTTAAAAGCTACCAAGAAAAGCCTTTTGCAATCTCTTATCAGTAGCTGACTGATAGTCGAAGAAAAGGTTGTCCTTTTAGCAGATGAAATTAATTTTTAGTTTTACATAAGTACACTACTGATACGGAAGCTTATTTGTATAACCTTTATAACAAATTCATTCCGTTTTAGCCAGCTCAACTACACAAAGTAAAATTTTCTTTCTTTCCAACTGCCTATATGCATTTAGTTTGTCCTTTATTATCTTCCCTATTCTGAAATAACCAGCTTTGATGTAGGAGAAAATTACTTTCATTCCACTTAACGAAAATACATGTCCGTATTTCATACCTTTCCTCGGCCAAAAACACATTCTATTTTCGCTGCACATGGAGTTAGTTGTTTCTATTATTTCTAGTAATTACATACATGAATTAGAATTCTTAACCCTTAGAACCCATCGTTTCTAGTGACAACTAAGTGGTAAGCAATTGTGATCTGTTAACACCAGCATTCTGTAGATTGGTAAATCTATGAATATGTAATTTCTAGAAGCATATCCTTCCCCACAGTACAGTTTTTCAGTGTGGCACAAGATATGTTTACTAACTGACTCAGTATTTGTAGTTCCTCTGTAGTAAGAAGCCAAAAGTAGATAAACCAATGTTCAGTAATTAATGTTTCAGTATTTCATCTTACTTGGAAACAATCTAGTCAGTCCGTGAATTTCCCGTTTAACTTAGCAAAACTAAAGTTTCGAGTTACCAAGCAGATTGGAGAACCTGTTTTTAAGTAGACTTCACCTAAAAACGTTTACCAGCTTATGTCTAAATCACTTGCTTCCAACAATTATGCTTGAATACTCATGCCAGCTTCGTGAAACATCGGTCAGCCAGCATCCCAGGCTGTTTTTCATGCTGGCAAATTACGTAACCGACATAACATGAATCTTTTAGAGCAGGTAAACGCCAGAAGAAAAAAAGTTGCCTGTCTACATTACATCTAATACTGATAACTTTGAAGACATGCCTATTTTAATTAAACCAAGAAACTTAGCTTTTATTTTACCTAGGATTAATCTATATCACATGAACTTGAAAGACACTTAGGTTAGTTTCTATATTTCTAAGAGGTTTAGGAATACTTAGTTTGATAAATGCTTATTTTCCTTTAAGCCAGTCAAAGAGCACTTTTACAAATTCGTTTCTGCAATACCATCCCGCATTGGAAAAATATTACACGGCTATAACATACATATGTAGACACACACAAACATGCAGACAGAGACCTTTTAGCTATAGCTCTAAAATTTTAGCCATTAATCAGGCACAATAACATAAAACCCACTAGTTTATATAAAAGAACATTTAGGTTTAGATTGTGTTTCTCTGGCAGTTGGAATCCGTTTACTCGCTCAGGTGACTAAAAGCTTGTTTTGTTTTTTCATTTGCCAAAATACCAAATTAACTCCCTTTTCTCCTTCCAGTGAAAATCCCTTCCCTAACATCTGTATTTAAGAGAGGTAGCAGTCAGGTCCTAGAGAAGATAGGGTAGAAAATCTGTCCCTCAAAGGCACAGAGTAAGTGTCCAGGATTTTTTTTTTCCTAGGAATTCCGGGGATATCTATTTGCCTATCATCAGATGTCTAAAGTAATTTGTTTGTGTTCCTTCTTTTTTCTTAAGCACAGGACAGTTCTGTTTCCAACATCCTGAGCTTTTACAGTACCTACAGGTATTTTGAGAAGACTGGGGGAGGTTTCAGCTTTGGTAAGGTTACATGGACTTTGAATGGCTTCAGTGTTGCATTTAAAAAGTTTTTTTTCCCCCCTTAAAGGCCTTTGTGGAATACTTGATATAAACTTTTTAAAAGTATTCCACAAAGGCCTTTAAGAGGGGAGGGAACCTGTACTATTGCTTCTAACAGCTCCCAAACATGGGCCTTCAGCCAGTCTATTTCCTGAACATTTGTAGGAGGGCCTAGGAGAAATTCTGCTCATGTTGTCAGTGAGGACAGTCTTCCACAGGGGAGCTAATTGGCTTGTCTGACAACTACAGTGTAATCATGGGTGGGAAGAACAACCCTTCGCGGCCAGTCGCGGTCCCTGTGAGTGGTGAGTGAGTGGCTACTCATCCGTGTACCTCTTCTCTATGTTTGGTACCGATCTTCTGAACATGGAGGTGAAAAGAACTTCATAATGTCCTCTAAGGGAGGCCCTCAGGCTAGGGGCCAGACTCCTTCATATTCTCCTTTCAACTTGGTATTTCCAGAGATAGCAGTAAGACCGTTGTTGAGGGTGAGGGCTCTCTCAGAGTGTTTTTGAGAAGCTCTTCCAACTCAAAAGATCCATCATGTGGCATTGACAAGTAGGCTCTTCTATTAATCTCTCTCGTGACTCAAGCCAATAGGCCATTCTGTGGTTTAACCACAGACACAAGAGGCATCCCCAGAGATGGTGCCAAAGCTGCCAAAGATGCCAACGTCACAGGACCCCCGGAGTTAGCATAAGAAAGCAAAGACCTCCCTTGCCCCAAGTAGTAAGAATGGTCCAGCGAAGATGCTAATCTCCAGTTTTCCACAAGAATGTGAGAGGCCTGAGACCCTCTTATCTGCATCATCAGGGAAGGACTTACTGGATTGGACTTTTCCAGACCTAGTGACCACAAAAGCTGAGAGGACTGGGGCCCCTAAGGACAAACTGCCCTGAGAGCTGGCACAGCCGGACGGAGAGGATGCTGCCTGTCCCTTAGTGCCTCAGATCCCCGGCCTGTTCTACTCGCTGCCACACACCTGTGTACATATGCACCCTCCAGCTGACAGAGACCAAAAAGAATATTCTCGCTGTTCCCAAAGCCAAGCTCTCAAGACCCAGAGCAAGACGAAAGGAAGACCTCATTTGACCTATTTTCTTCTGCTCATCTAAATTTGGAAAGGAAGGGACAAGGTCAAATTTTGACCCTTCTCTCTCCACCTGGCACCAGAGAGTAGATCCAGGAAAGCGGGCTTAGGTAAGAATTCTTACCTTCGCCGGCCTCTGCCAGTTTTCCAGGCTCCAATCTGTAGGCTCCCAGGCGAGTACGGTGTCCCAGCAGGTCCCAGCATAGGCTGCCAAAATAGAGGAGAGGAAAAAGAGTGTTTCGTCTCCCGTGCTCGGTTCTTGGCTGAGGCCCCACCCCCTGTAATAAAAGATTAATAGAAAAGCAGAAGTTTAATACCAGGTGTACCTCCTGTATATATGGGAGAGACCTAGGAATACAGGAAAAATCCCCAAAGTGGCCCAAGACACCACCTTAAATACCATCTCCAGCTCAAGACAAGAGGTTGGGGGTAAGGGAGTGCGTTATGGGGGGCTGTCAGGAAGATCACGGTCAGCAAGGGTAAGGTGGTTGGGATGTTAATTGGTCCCTTCTCCATTAAGAGTTCTTAGAGATCTCGGTCATCCCCTCGTCCTGGCAGGGAGAGGAAGACACCTTACAGGGGGACATTTACTTCCCTTATTGAGGTCAAGGACCCTGACAAAAGGTTTTCAAAACGTTCTCCGGCCTGCTGTTTCTTAAACAATAAGCAGCCCCAGATAATCCTTAAGTCAGGGAAGCGTATTTGGGGGCGGCTAGCCAGGCTCCCCTTCTGAGGTAGGTCCACTAGACGTGTGTCTGGGGCAGAAGCAGGAGTACTTTCATCTCGGTTCCATCAACTTCTGTGTTTGACTTCTCTCACATTATAGTTTACTTTAATAAAAAAAATTTCATTAAAAATTTTAATAAGTTCTGTGTCCTTTGGATTTTCATAGGTTAAGATGCCATATTGTCGAGAGCAGTAAACCAACCACTCTGACATTGAAAGACGGTGCCCTTGCCATGTCCGATAAAATCAGTGAAGATCTTTATCTACAAGTAAGTGTTCTTTCTCCCTAACTAAAACAGAGTTGGTAATGCTAACCGGTGTTAGAAATCCACTTTTTCCCCACCGATATAAGGAAGATCTCTGGCATAGTGGTGAGTTCCTTTTGGAGATGCATTAACTTTTGAAAAGCTCTGGCCATTTTAATTTGGACAAGGTGTATGGTGCCTTGGGGGGCGCCAAAGAATCGGAGCTCATGAGAGGGGTACCATTTCAACTTGAAAAAGATGGAGGGGCTCTTTTTCTGCGTAGCTGGTTTCAGAGCCTCCAGAAAAGGACTTGCTTTGCTTGCTCCTTCTCCACTGGAAAAGCCGACCTTTCCCAAACAAGAGTAAGCAGGCACACAGCTGTTCACCAAACAAATGTAACCCCTCGTTGCGTTTCCAGCTCCCAGCTGCTTAGAACAGATGGACCCCATCCTGTAAATGTTTGGATTTCTAATATTCCTGTTTGTCATGCCCATGATTCATGTGCTGTTTTACTGATACCAATCTCTCATCCTTTTTTCCCTCCGTAGCTCAATCGTTTACTAGAAAGCAATAGGAAGCTTGAAGACCAAGTTCAGCGTTGTATCTGGTTCCAGCAGCTGCTGCTTTCCTTAACAATGCTCTTGCTTGCTTTCGTCATCTCTTTCTTCTATTTGTTGTACAGTTAAAGAAGTGGCACTCAAGTAGGAAACATGGCTCTCTCGATCATTAGCTGGAAAAAGACCCAGAACTTCATGCTACTGAAAGTGTCGCACATCTGTGCTTCCTGAAAGGAAATGTGCAACACTTAGAGGGGGACAAATACGTATCTTCAAAATAAAGTCTGTTCGAATAAGGAAACACTGGAGACATTTGTTAGGAGAGACTACAGCTAGAGGCAGCCCAGTCAAGGCACAGCCGTGTGTAAATTAATACATTAGATATAATTTATTTTTTCCCTTTGAAGACTTCTAAAGTTTTGTTATATATATACATTAGCTGAACTCAAAAGTGTACGTAGCAAGCTTTGTCGCAGCCAATAAATGTCATCTGCTTTTTTTTAAATGACAAAATCATTATAGCTGAGCCGACTTACTAGCTTTTCTATACTATGTATATAGAACATGTATATTGAAAAAAACCATACTTATACAGAGTAATTTCTGTAAACATGACTTTGTAATTTTGAAAATTACTTCCAGATGCTAGTCAATATTCTTCGGGTATGTAAAACTATTTAATGCCAAACCACCTGTAGCCTTTGTTTCTTATCTGTCTTCCTTAACTTAAAGTCTGCCTTTTATTAATCTCGGACTTTTTAATGAACACTCACATTTAGGTAGAATTTGGGAAACTAAGTCGGGTTGGGTTTTCCTTGCATTCTGTCGGCGGCATGGAGAAGTAAAGTCCTTTTGGTCGCACTTCCCAGTCTTTTTTACTCGGTGTCACCTTGCTTACGGTGGCTGGACACTGACCCGTTTGCTTCAGTTGTTAGAAAGGCCTACTCCCAACCCTGAACCACCTACACCCTCTTTTCTAAGCAAGTTAAAATTTCTTTGAAAAGTTAGTTTTTGAGAGGCAAACCAAGTTCATTTACATTTCAGTTCCTTGGTAGAATCAGCCACAAGAAGGAAACTTGACAAAGACTAGAGGACCTAGAAGCGTTGAGGGGGAAAAAATTGAAACTCAACTGTCAAGTGTCCATTTCTGAGTGAAAAGTAGAATCATGGTCCACTTGGATCACCTCCAGAGTGGGGCTGATGGGCTTGCTGGATCCTCTCCCCTTGTCACGGTAATCCCAGGGGTAATCCCTGAGAGGATACAGCTCGCAGGACTGCAGAGGTGGAGGAAATTAGTTGGTTTTCTCATTCATGCAGCCAGTTTCAGTCCGTGTTGGTTCACTTGTAAAATCTACTTGCTATGAAAGAAAAAATGAGTCTGCCTGTTAAATAAATGTTGAGTTTTGATGGAGCCATGCTTGGAGAATGTTCTCTTCTAAAGTGTGGTGTGGGCAGCTTTCATCTGGAGAAGCGGAGGATTCCAGAGAGTCCCCTCAAAAATGGCCTAGAAATAAAACCTTAAAAGGACACTGGTCTGATGCTTTGTCTTAATTTGGGTTTTTCTGTTGCAGTTTGCCAACTCCAGACGTGAAAGTGACTTCAGTACACCCTAAGTACTGGCCATAGTATCTTTCTGTGTGTGTGCACAGTGGTGTCCCCTTCTGTGTCACATCCCCGGCCTGCCTAGCTTCTAACCCCAAAGTATCTGTGTATGTTTTCTGTTCCTCAGCAAAGACATGAGGAACTCACTGGTCAGAATTGGAAGCGTGCTGTCCTAACAGTGTCCCTTTAATGTTTCCAGTGAAAATGACATTAACTCACTAAGTTGTTCTTCCCCGATGTCTGGCAGGTTCAATTGAATAACCTATCTTGTTAATGTTTGTGTGTCAATTCAGTGTGATTATGCAAGATGACTGAAAATTAACCATAAAATCAAAGGCTTCTAAACTTTTGGTCTTGTCTTAACTAATCACATATTTACATTCGATTTTCTTCTGTCTCTTATTTCATCACACTTTGTACGATTATTACTAAGGACTCTGATGATAATTTTATTTTTTTATCTTGTCATTGGCTATTCATGAGCAAATTACCAAGGATCAACACCGAGATTTAGATTGTTTTCACTTGAGAATGGAAATTAATAGACTTTCCACAAAAACATTAATAAATTATCATTAGCTTGATCTGAAAGTAGCCTAAAAATGCAGTTGCGGTTAAACCTAGCCTCAAATTTCATAATAATACCATAACTGTTTTTATATCTTGCCACTAATTTTGACTGGATTTAATAGCACTTTATTGTACAATTGCAAAAAAAAAAAAAAAATATTCCTAGAATTGTTGCCAGTGTAATTTCTCTAATATTCTGGTGCTTTTCATATATTTTCAGTATTTTTATTACTATATTGGTATTTTCTTTGTATAATTGATCAAAAGAACATGTTTTCTATTTTAATATGTTTTAGAAAAATAATTACATTTATGAAATAAATATCATCAGGAAAAACCTCTGGTCTCTAATTGATAAAGCATCTTAAAATCAATGTTCAGGCACACTCTGACCTTTCAAATATCACATTAATTTCTTTTGGACCTGCTTTGCATTTTTATAAGGACAGTGCCGTGAGCTTCCAGAATTACAGTTGTGTTATCGGGTGAACCTGTCCTTCGGGTGTCCCATTTCTCCTCAACCCGGGTCAGGATCAGGCTACTCTTCAGTAGAGCTCTCTGTAACACTGGACTCAATGTCAGGACCACAAGCTCTGTCATGGAACCTTCTCTAGGCTGCCCCACATGAGCCAGAACCACCCAACGTCCTCTCAGTCCTAGTACACCTTCCTGCCTGACAGGAACCAGCAGGAAGCAGGCTGTGGAGAGACAGCCCTACCTGGCTCCTGGGTCTCGTGGATGTGGTTAGGGGGGCCCTGAGGATTATTGGTGGGGTCCCCTCCCCCCTGGAAGATAACCCCCACGTGGCCGCTACCACTCCATAAAAAAATAGAATGAATAGGACAGACCCATCTTCTAAACTGAAAAGGAAGTGAAAACACAAAATGATGAGAGAAATTCAGAACAGAACTACAACAAAGACAAAATGGTGACCTACAAGAAGGAGCACATCTACCTAGGACTGTGAGGACATGCCCTGCTTTCCTAAAAGATACAATTTTCTAGGAAACAAAAGCTCCCACGAGGAAAGTTCCAGCTAAGGAAGGGCTGGTTCCTTTACAACCATCGTCTGCTTTGTTCCCTAAGTTTTCACCAACAAGTCAAAGTCCTTGATGTCTGAACAAAATCAGCCCCCAGAAGCACTGGGCTCCCTTTCTCTCCCCACCCGGGGAAGACAGAATGGAAGGTGTCCCATCTGTTGCACTGGAGGCCAAGGTGGTTAGGAGCGAGGGCTCCGCAGTCAGGCTAGCTGGGTGCAGCTGCCCTCTGTGCCACCTGCTGCCTCACAGCAATGGGGATTGGCTTCCTTGGGCCTCAGTTTCCTGGTCTCTGAGGCTGATAAGCCTAGTGCCACTCTGCAGGACGAGTGTGACAAGGAGGGAAAAGAATGCACTTAAAGCAGCCCTGGAAAGGCTGGCCTTGCTTTTGCTGCTCTTGCCCCTACCACCTTCCATCCCATCTTCCTAGAACCTTCCACACTTGGGTTGATCTTACTGAATATCCCACCTCGTTCAAAGACAATCATCAGTTCTCCAAACGTTTTCCTCCTCTGTACTCCTACCCTTGCCTTCTTGCTACCCCACTCTTAATTCTAGTGCCCAGGTCAAGGGGCACGCTTTAGAAGGGTAATGATGACTGGCGGCTTTGAATCCTCTGAAGGAGTATCCCTTCCAAAAAATACTTCAGATGTTTCCTTCCACCACATCACCCACACCCCTTCAAAACAACACACACACACACACACACACACGGAACTGATCTTGCAATAGTCCATCCCTAAGTTTCCCTTGAATTTGTAACAATTCAATAAAAATATTACATACTCTTCCACATCTTTGTAATTTTGTCCTTCCACGAATAAAATTACCTCCCTGTATTGTCTAAAGATTCTCTTCCTGTCCGTACCCACTGGTGTCCCCTGCCATGCAAAAAATATATATATATATATATGATGATCTACACATGTCAAAGTATTTGAGACAACAGGCAAGAATATTGAGGAACATCTCCTTGATCCAGAGGGGCAAAATAGGTGCACATTTCCAAGTCTTTCTAAAGGGAGAATTTGAGTGGTTCTTGAAACTCTAGCAGCTGGTCCACACTCCTTGTCCTCAGCAGTCTGGGAATACAAAATAAGGTCTTCTGTTTTACACAGAAGGAAACCCAGGGCCAGAGAAATAGTTCTCTGGCCCAAGGTCATGTGGCTAGTTGCCTTCAAAGCCAAGAGCCTGAACTAGTCCCCCAGGTCTAATGCCTATCTGTTGTACAACCACCCAGAGCCTGTCCGAGTAATAGCTTAAAATGTTCAGAGAATAGATCTGAGAACTTTACCAAACAGCAGGACGGGAAAGGAGAACATAAACTACTTAAAGAGAAGCAGAGATGACAAGACACAATTGCCGCTCAAGACCCTTGGCTGGAAAAGTAAGTTTCTTGGTTCTAAGCTACGGACCATACCTTGAAAAAGGTTCGAAACCTACAGGTCAATGTACTATTTACCTGGATGGAGGGTTCTGGCTTGTACCGTCAGCCTTGTCAGAGGTTTATCTAGCATTCCAGAGAAGGGCCTCTCCTACCCGTGTGGCTCACAGTTGTCTCAGCCAGTCTAGTGACCTCAAGGAGTCTTGTGTTCAATTAAATCAGAGCATTTAAGTTTTCTGTTTCCATGTAACAAATGACCACAAATCTACCATCTGAAAACCAACACAAATTATCTCATGGTTTGCGTGTGTCAAGCCTGGCACAGCAGGGCTGTGTTGTTCTTGGCTCAAGGTCTTACAACACTACAACGATGCTGTCACCCAACTGCATCCTCCCTGGAGGCTCAACTGGATCAAGATCTACTTCCAGGTGCCTTCAGGTTGTTGGCAGAATCCCTTTTCCGGGGGCTGTACTAGGGTCCTCAAGTTTTTGCTGGCTATCAGCCATGGATTGCTCTCAACTCCTAGAGTCACTCCCACGTCTTTGCTTAATAGTAAGTTCACAACATGGCTGTTCTCACTTCAAATCTCTTCTTTCAGGGAGGGCCCAGCCCAGTTAAGGGCTCACCTGATTAGGTTAGGCCCACCAAGGACAATCTCCCTCCTGATGAGCTCAGAGGTAACTAATGAAGAATCTTAATGACATCTGCAAGATCCCTTCTGCTCTATAAGATAACTTGGATTCTGAGAGTGCTATCCCATCATACACTAGCTCTGCCCCCCACTCAAGGGGGGAAGGTTACACAGGGTGTGTTGGGTAGGATCTGCAAGCACATCCAATCTGCCCCCCCATTTTGCAGATCAGGAGACAGAGGCTCAGAAAGCTAAACCAACCCTACCCAGCCTGACTAACTGCTCTGAATTCAGATTCCTGCACATGGAAAAAAAAATAGCCTCGAATTGTGTTAGGCACCAAATGACAGGCATGGGGACAGGAGGCCTCTATCCCAGCTGGCTTTCTCCGATCTCACAGCTTCAGTGCACACACATATTAAGGAAAAGTATGTAACCAGTATTTTCTACATTTGTTCATTATACACCCCAGATACACTCTTACAATGGATTAACATGCTAGGCCAAAGGGGACTTCCGGTAATTGTGTGCTTCTGTAAACACAGCTCTAGTGAAAAATGGTTTTTCAACTTTCCCTTTCGGAATATCCCACTCACTTCAATTAGTTTAATTACATTAGTTTTCTTGGACATAAATATGCTCTGTGAAGGTAGCTACAAGAGAAGGTTTAAAACTAAGAAAGGGGGAAAATTCTTTTCTTACAGAAACTTAACATCATGACTCCCAGCATTTGTACTGTCCAACTGACTTTGGATCAAATTTCAGGACACTGAATTCTACTATTCCAGAAAGTTCCCTGCAAATTTCCAGGTCACACTAGAGGTGTGTGTGTGTTGAAAAATCTCACTAGTTTTTAGAAGTCCTCCAGAACAATCCTGCATTGACTCACTATTGCCTCAAAATTCAGAGTTGCTCTCCCCTTCTCTCTATGTAGGACTTCTTGTTTCTGACTGCAAGAATCCACCAAACTCGTAATATTATGCCTGTCCCCTGTTGCTGGAACTGGAACAATGACAAGGGAATCATTTGTCTTTCCCACTCCAATAATCCTCTACTTTTTCGGCACCAGGTCCTTGCTCTAATATTAGCATACAGACTCAATCAGTACGATTACTATCTGTAGTTCAATTTGCCCTGAATTGCTTTTGCCCGCTGATAGGCAAATGTGCTTGAACAACTTGAGTCAAATACCAAATCACTCTTCTCTGTCATAAACTAAATGTCAAAAATGTGTTTGGGGCACTTTTCCAATATTCTGGCTCTATGACTCAAGCTGCTTCCTTTTAAGGGAGTGAAGAGGGATGAGGTTATTATTGGGAACGATAACAAAAGTATGACAGTCGAGCAAAATTTAACTTTTTTTTTTTTAATGTGGCTGAACTAGTAAGTTGCTAAAAAGGTAAGGTAAAAGGAAATGGATATAAAAAGCAAAGCTACCTTTCAAATATTTACTACTCTGGGATCACTTAACCTACTTAAGAGCTTAGTCATTAAAGGTAAGGGTGTATCTTATAGAGGAATTCAGATTTAAAGTTATATCTAAATTCTGAGTATACTCAGAATTTCCCCCTGAGAATTCATTAGAAAGTTTCCACAAGAGAGATGGAGATAGTTAACTCTTACCTTGGTGAGTCCGAACCCTCATTTTAATACCACATAAAGTATTTAGTTGGCTTCATTTGGGAAGGGGATAGAATACCATAAATACACATACTGTGTCTTCAAAGCTAGAACCACCATCAAGAGTGCCTTAAGAGGCACAAGAAAAATGAGAATGAACAAGGGAAAAAAAATAACATCTATCATGCTACATTGAGTGGAACAGACCCCCCTTGATTCTCTGAGTTGAGGGCCAGATAAAAGTGAGGTTGATCCCAAAGGTGAGACCAAAATCAGAACTGGAATCTGGCCTCGCTCTTCAACAACCATCTTTAGGAAGTGTCCTCACCACATCTCCACTTCCCTTTACTCCCTGTGATGTGACTCCATTTTAGTGTCTATTCCCATCACTCCAGAAAAACAGTACTTGCTAAGTTCCAACAATGACCTCCTTGTCACTTCATCCAACGGACCTGCTTTAGTTGGAATTTGAAGTGAGTTCTTCCAAAGCAGCATTTGGCTATACCAACTACCAGGTTTCTGCTTTTTCTTCTCGCATTAACACTCTTCAATGTCCTTTACTGGCTTATCTTCCTCCACCAGGTCTTTAAGATGTTAATATAGACCTGGGTTCCTTTCCCTTTGTCCTCACAGGTGATCTCCTTAATACCCAGGGCTGCAATTAGCATTGGTAAGCCATTAACCCTTGGACATTCTAACTAGATGAACCTCCTATTTTAAGTCTAGACATATGTATCCTTTGCCAGCTTAGCAGTTCCAAATGTCCCTCACCAAACGTCAAAACCAACTCCTGATCTTCCCCTAGACCTGGTCTTCCAGACCGCTTCTCAATGAATGGCACCACTCTCCGTTCATTTATACCAGTTATAAACTTGACCTTTACCCTTGACCCCACAGGGCCCCTCTACTCTCCACTTCTCTCTCCATCTCCACTGCCACCTCCCTTCTTTAATCCATAGCATCTCTCATTTGACTTCTCCAACAATCGCAGGCAGTATCTGGACATCCACTTTGACTCTCTATAGTCCAGGGATATTCAAGGACTCACTGAAAATGCATATCCTATCATACCACTCCCCAGATCAAAACCTTCAAATGGCTTCCATGGCTCAGCCCATGATTACAGCTCCTAATTTGGCCTACCAGCTCCTAGAAGAGCTGGCCCTTGTCCAACTTCACACCCTCACCTTCCCTCGTCTTCCTCCCTCTTTATGGTTTGGTTCTGTATGAACCAGACTAATGCCATCTTGATCAAATCCTCCAGGATGACCACTCAGACCTAAAACCTTCTAGAGAGAAGCCCCACTCCCACATTCTTTCCTTTATTTATCCACATCATTAAGTATATCCTTGGGGCATAATGTCCTTGATCTACCCTGAAGATATGACTAAGACACTCACATATTCTCAAACATTCTCCTCCTGTGTGGTCTCTGAGCACCTACTCCACAGCTTCTAGCACTATAAAAGCAGGTCTTATGGGAGGTAAGGCAGTGGAGATCTACCTGTCTTGCTGCCACCCAAGACAGGCTTCTATCTATAATTCTCCTTAGTAAACCATTTCTTGTCAAGCTGGACTTTCTGGCCTTTTTCTTCAGTCTTACTGCTCCTTCAGCCTTTGGAGGTCATTTTGCACATAGCTCTCTTTCATGGAACAGAGCCCATCTCTGCCTCCAATTCTCTATCCCAACCTTCCCATCGCACCTCCTCACAGTGACTCTCTGCTCATCATTTGGTCCGAAAATTTCTCTCTCAGGGGTGTCTGGGTAGCTCAGTTAAGCATCCCACTCTTGTTTTCACTCAGGTCATGGTCTCAGGGTCATGAGATTGGCTGGTGTTGGATGTGGAGCCTGCTTAAGATTCTCTCTCTCTCTCTCTCCATCTGCACCCCCTCCCCCACCCGTAGACACATGCACGCGCGCGCGCGCTCTCTCTCTCTCTCTCTCTCTCTCTCTCTCTCAAAAAAAGGGAGGGCGCCTGGGTGGCTCAGTGGGTTAAAAAAAAAGGGGGGGTTATCTCTCCGTCCACTCTTGTCACTTTCATTCAACATAGCATTTTAAGTCCTAGCCAGAGCGAGAAAGAAAGAAAAGCAAGGAAAAAAGTAAAGGGTATCCAAATTGGAAAGGAAGAAGTAAAAGGGTTACTATTTGTAGACATGACAGTGTGTCTGCATATGACATTATATACAGAAAGCCTGAAAGACTTCATTAAAACTGTTGGACTGATCAACAAATTTAATAAAGTTGCAGGATACAAAATCAATATACAGAAATCTGTTGTGTTTTTATACACTGGTAATGAACTATCAGAAAGAGAAATGAGAACAACTGCATTTACAACTGCATCACAAAAATACCTAGGAAAAAACCTAACCAAGGAAGCGAAAAACCCACACACTAATAACTATAAGGCATTAATGAAAAAAAAAAATCAAAGATGCAAGTAAATGAAAGCATGTTGTATTCATCATTTGGAAGAATTGTGTTAAGATGCTGATACTACCCAAAGCAATCTACAGATTGAATGCAACTCCTACCAAAACCCCAATGGCATTTTTTCATAGAACAAACAATCCTAAAATTTGTGTGGAACCACAAAGGACACTGAATAACCAAACCAATCCTGAGAAAGAAGAACGAAAGCTGGAGGCACCAGGCTTTTGATTCCAAACTGTATTACAAAGCTATAGCAATCAAATCTCTATGGTACTGGTATAAAAACAGACATATAAATCAATGACACAGACTAGATAGCCCAGAAATAAACACACACACTGACCATCAATTAAGTTACAACAAAGGAGCCAAGAACAAAAAATGAGGAAAGAACAGTCTTGTCTTTCAAATGGTGCTGGGAATGCCATATATAAAAATTGACTAAAAATGGATTAATGACTGGAATGTAAGACTTGAAATCATAAAACCCCTAGAAAAAACCATAGGCAGTAAGTTTCTAGACATTGGTGTCGGCAGTGATTTTTCTTTTGGATTTGACACCAAAGGTAAAAATACCCAAAGTGGGACTACAGCAAACTAAGAATCTTCTGCACAGCAAAAAAAGCCATCGACAAAATGAAAAGGCAACCTACAGAAAGGGAGAAAACATTTGCAAATAGTGTATCAGGTAAGGAGCAAATATCCAAAATAGATGAAGAACTTATACAACTCAACAGCAAAACAAACAAACAAAAAACAAACCCCAAACCATCAGATTTTAAAAATAGACAAGAAATGTCTATTCGGATTGTCTATTTTTTGTTTCAAAAAAGTATACAGATGCCCAATAGGTACATAAAAATGTGCTCAACAACACCCATCATCAGGGAAATGCAAATCACAACCATAATGATACCACCTGATACCTGATCGAATAGCTAGTATCAAAAAGATAAGAGATAACAAGCATTGGCAAGGATGCGGAAATAAGGGAACCCTTGTTCACTCTTGGTAGAAATGTAACATGGTGTAGCCACTACGGAAAGCAGTATACAGGTTCCTCAAAAAATCAAAAATAGAACTACTGTTTGATGCAGCAATTCCACCTCTGGGTATTTATGTAAAGAAAACACAAACACTAATTTGGAAAGATAGCTGCCCCCCTGTGTTTCACTGCAGCACTATTAACAATAGCCAAGACAATGGAAACAGCCTGAACATCCATCAACAGAAGAATGTGGTGGATATATAATGCAATATTATCCAGCTGTAAAATAACAGAAATGAAATCTTGCAATTTACGGCAACATGGCTGGACCTCGAGAGCCTTATTCTAAGTGCAATAAGTCAGACAAAGACAAATACCCCAAGATCTCACTTATGTGTGGAATCTAAAAACAAAACAGAAGGAGAAAACAGAGAAAAACTGACCTCATAGATACAGAGCACAAACTCTGTGGTTGCCAGAGGTGGATGACCCAGGGGAGGGGGGTGGTTTGAAAGGTACAAATTTCCAGTTATAAAATAGATATCACGGGGATATAATATAGCACAGTGACTATACTTGATAACACTGAACTGTAGATTTGAAAGCCACTAAAAGAACCCTTGAAACAAATACTATATTATGTTAATTTTAAAAAATAAATTTTTAAAAGTTACTGAGAGAGAAAATCATAAAAGTACTCATCACAAGAAAATAAATTGTAACTGTGTGATAATCTTAACCAGACTTACTGCGGTGATCATTTTGCTATATACACAAATATGAAATCACTATATTTTATACCTGAAACTATTATGTTTTATGTCAATTATACATCAATAAAAAATTGACAAACTTCTAGGCTAGCCTTCCCCTCTCTCATTTCTCAATTTGTACCCTATACAGATCAATGAATTAACACTTACCAAATATACCTTAGGCAAAGCAAATAACCCGATGCTATCAGGAAAATATCAAATAAGAGACGGTGACAGTTCACAAAGAACCCCGAATACCAGGTCTGCAGCCCTGCTGGGAACTGTACGTCAGACAAACTATGGAAAGAACCAAGATGCCCTTCAACAGACAAATGGATAAGGAAGATGTGGTCCATATACACTATAGAGTATGATGCCTCCATCAGAAAGGACGAATCCCCAACTTTTGTAGCAACATGGACAGGACTGGAAGAGATTATGCTGAGTGAAATAAGTCAAGCAGAGAGAGTCAATTATCATATGGTTTCACTTATTTGTGGAGCATAACAAATAGCATGGAGGACATGGGGAGTTAGAGAGGAGAAGGGAGTTGGGGGAGATTGGAAGGGGAAGTGAATCATGAGAGACTATGGACTCTGAAAAACAACCTGAGGGTTTTGAAAGGGGTGGGGGGTGGGAGGTTGGGGGAACCAGCTGGTGGGTATTACAGAGGGCACAGATTGCATGGAGCACTAGGTGTGGTGAAAAAATAATGAATACTGTTATGCTGAAAATAAATAACTTTAATTTTTTTTTAAAAAAGGGCCATTTTCTCTTCCAGCCTCACAAAGACATTCCTTCTGTCATTTTCCATGGACTCATTGGAGCAGGATAGTGTTTGGGATCACCCAAATGTTGATGAGGGAGGGAGCTTCCCCCAGCTTTTCTTACCCGACTTACATCACAGCCAAGAAGACTACAGCTCTATGAATACCAGTGGTTCTCGGGTGCTGTTCTCAAGGTCTACAGCTCTGCATTTCCCCAAGGAGATCCCTTTACACTACTCATTCCACCATTTACTTTGGGCCAAAAGGTCTCCATCATCTTATAATCTTGAGAAACGCTGCATTAAACAAAACCAGGGTTTTCCTCCTTAGAATTTCTCAATCGTCAGTGTACTAAGGTGCATAACAAATCTATTTCCCAAATTTTTGAAGCCAATGGAATCCTCTTTTCAAGCAATATATTTTGGGACTCAGTAAAGAACACAATTTGGGAAACACTGTGCTTGGAGTTTTAACAGACATTGCACAGACTGCAAGTGAAATTGCAGTTGGATCCAAAGGTGAGGTTTCAAAGTTAAAATGCCATGACACTTGTAAATAAAGGAGGGGACATTTTTTGGTAAAGCCCCAGTATAGCTCCTCATATTCTCACTTTCTAACTTCTATTTGTAAAGTTAATTAAACATGGCGGAGTGTGCACTGTAACTAAAAGCTGCCTTCAATCTCAGAGACCTTTCAGTGGATTTACATTTTCACATTCCATTTTAGTCTTTACAGCTAGTTTATACTTTACTCATGGCCAGATTGCATAGGTCTGATTCTCCCTTCCTTCTTACCCCTATCTGCACCAATATTTGCCTGTTACCTTTCTGTAGATCAGTTAAGGATGTGAAACGTGTTTGCAACTCACTCAGATGGAAGCTCGCGAGAGCCTGCCAGCTCTCTGCTCAGCAGAATTTTAGCCAACCCATGCACAGCTTTGGATCTAGCTCATGACCCATCAGCAGTTATCACCTCCAGGAAATACATCTGCCTTTGTTGGCTTTCCCTCACTAAGGGTAAATCCAAGAAGACCTCAAGGGCATTAGGAGAATCCTAATTTAGGGGAGTCTATTATAGACATTAAATGTAAGTATGATTAAAATTAATGGCACTTCCTAAGTGCTGGCAGACTTGGAGAGAAGTGCATATAATCCTTTTCATCTCAGCCTGCTTCTCTGTATTAATGGCATTGCCTTTTTGAGTCTTCTTTTCCATCTTGATGTTTCTCTGAAGACAGAAATTCTACAGAGTATCTCACTTCATGCCAGTAGCATTTTCTTCCTCACTTACATCTTTGAATTTCAGTGGTGCTAGTACTGGTTTTTGGCAACTTGTACCTATTAACCCTTCCATTGCATGGCTTAAAATCAATACACATTTTTGTCAAAGGTTCTCAGGGGACAGAAAAAGAGGTGACTCTGTGAGTTACCTATATGTAAATGCATTTTATTTACTCCTCTGACATCTTTCTATAACTACTGAATCTAGTATTTTGACTTCATTATAGGCGAAATTTCCACATTCCTTTCCTTGTCCACAGGATTCATTATTCAGAATTGTATTTTCCTGCCCTCCACTAAACAACATGCATAATTGTATTAGACTATTTACCAGGCAGTCACTAAACAAACATGGCTTGAGTCAAATGGATTGGAAGTTCAAAGTTTGATGGTTACAGAAAGGTACAAGGGATAGAAATCTGCTTGGCTGCCCCTTAGCAATGAGCTTAGAAAAGCCAGTTGATTATGATGGAGACATAGAGGCACCAGAAAAAATACCACTTCTGAAGTAGAGCCTGGAAACCTTAGGGGGAAATCAATAAATAGTCGTTGGAGCTTTTCAAAGAGTATGTTCAAAGGAATCAGGAATCTGATGAAAAAGGAGCCAAAATCTGGTTAGGAAAGGCTGGGGCAGGACCAAAGATTCTGCATTTCAAACAGCCTAGGTCATGCTGATACTGCAATGCCCAGACCATACAGTTCAGCTAACAAGACTTTAGGAATGTTGGAAAAGACCATCTCAAGTTCCATCCTAGATTTGCTGCCTCAGAAGTTGCATGTAGACAAGTTCCCTGGTCCCCAGGTGATTCATAGGCACATTAAAGTTTCAAAAGCCCTGATCTAAAGGACTCCTGCCTTTTATCCCAAAGTCCTTTTTCCTAAGGGCCTCCCCATTTTTACTGACTATTCACCATCCCTTTGGCTCCAACAGTTGTGATCAGGAGCTGTATGATCTTTTCGGATTTTTGTACATAACTGGCTTGTGGCCATTTGTGTTATGTATGTATATTCTTTAACATGAATTAAATATGTACTGAGTGTTCTCCAGGCGCCATACACTGTGCTGGGTACCATGTTACAAAGAGGAATAAGATGTGCTCTCTAGACTCAAGGACTCATAGCTTTCAATGGGGGTAGCCCTGGCCCAGACTATTATACACAAAGCATCACTTACACTAAAGGAGATAGTTTTGTCACGAAACTTCATTTTATGCTTGGATAAAGTAAAAAGATAATATGGATAAGTAAAAAGATAATATGGACATTTTCTAGCTGATCATGTCCCAGAAATCCATAAATTCCCGATACAGTTACCGGAAGTAATCCTACATGAATCTGGTACATCCTGATAAAAACATTCCATAGGTAAGGACTCCCCGTTAGCCAACACCATCAAGAATTCCAACTAGCAAATCTATAAGATTTGCTCAGGTCATTTCTCCTTGATGAGTCCCCAGGATGGGAAAAGCTGGATTGCAGATCAGCTGATCAGACTTTTCCTCCCACTTGCATAGACAGGTCACGTTCCGAGCTGGCTGATGAAGCACACTGTTTCAAGTATGGGCTTTTCAGACTTGAGATGATAGGGGAGACAAATTTCTAAGAGGCTTCTGTGGAATATAACCGATATTCTAACAAAACTCATCCTGGAAATGTAGCATCTGAAGCAGGGGAGGCACTCAATAAATATTTGTTAAATAAATGAAAAAGCAAATATGCCTAAGGGCAAACAGCTTCCAACACTAACCATTAACACATCCCTACATGGGTCTTGAAGACATTAATGATTAACCCACTTCCATCCTGGTGGGAGCATACCCCTGTGCAGGATTCATCTTCCACACTCAAAAATGCAGGGTCTAGCCCTCACCTGTACTTGGCAGAGTTCGGTTGGTAGAACTGCTGGTGTGATCCATAGTAATAAGTGGCTCTATGTTTATCCTCATTTCAAAAATCACTTTGATATTTAGCTTTGCAAAACTAATTCAGATGTTTTAAAGCTCCACCAAGAATTAACGGATTCACTTAATGTTTGAAACCCATTAACAAGAGAGAGTTTATTCTGGGGACCAATTATTCAACATCCTGAGGCTTTCCAGAGCACATACAAAAAAGACACTTCAACAGGTACTGTTTATAGGATGATCCTTGGAAACCGAAAATACTACCCAAACTCTCCCCCAGCAATCATTCCTGTTAAGTGAGTAAGTTTCATTTGGGTGTGAATTAAATGGATTTTGTTTTGTTGGATTTGTGAAATCACTGTTTTTTTGTTTAGCTCCTTTAGATAAACCATGGCTCTACTATAACTTTTTTTTTAATAGAAACTAGAAGAAAACAAGACTCTTAAAACTAGGGCTAACTACCAAGTATTCCCAGGATGGGAGAAAAGGGCAAGGCTTAGAGATTATGAATGGGCCCCAAAAAATGTCACTGGGAAGCAGATGGGGAAAGAAGAGTTGTTTTGTGTAGTGTAACAACTTTGCCTGCCATTCGTAGAGTGAGAGTAAAAGGGCAAGTGTGCATCTACAAATAGGTTCTACAAATAGTCACTAAACAAAGGCAGCAACCCTCGGGCTCTGCTGCCAACACAAAGATTAGATTCCCTCTTCTCAAATGACAAAAGTACTGGGTTGTGCTGGAAAGGCCTCTTGGCTCAAAAAGCCCTTTGATTCGACAGTACAGAATATTATGTCAGAAATTCATCTGTTCAGATGAGAAAATACGGGACCTTTGAAATTCACACACGCCTGCAAATCCACACATCTCCCCAAAATACTCAGAATGGTTTTGAACTGTTAAAAATAAGACAACAGAACCAAAATGGAGTTACTCATGCTAAGCCCCAAATAACCAAACCAAGACTTGTAATTACAACTTGGATTCTCCCAGAAATGGAATCTTAAACCGGGTAATCAGGAATTGCCTGATCAGCACTAGGTAGGTAAACTTCCTGACAGACACCTCTGTCATCCCATAAAGGAAAGTGAACTTGCAATAACCAATCCACTTTTTCACCTAGTATAACTTCCTGTTCCTACTCCTGTCACCAGCTAGACCCCAAAACCTGACCTTTACTGCCCACTGGCTTACACTCACCGACCTTTGCCACACATTTTTCCTTAAGCTCTTTTTTTTACAACTTCTCTCTTAAAACAGGCAAATGGAAATCAAAACAACCCCACAAGCAACAGCGAAATGCTCTGACAAAGATCTCCAGTTGGCCCAGACCAACTAGACCAGTTTGAGTGAGACCCGTGAACCCGTGACTAAATAGATGGACCATGGAGTGACGTCTAGAATGACCAACAATTACCTTTACCCCATTATAATTCTAAAATCACCACCCAATGAGGAGCACAAGTCTCATTTACATAATATGCAATGTATCTATAGGTATGTTTCCTTAAGGCACATGTGCAACCTTATGCCTGCCTCTACATACGATGACAAGGACTCCCCGTTTAGTCATCCATCCTAACCCTAAATAAATGGAACCCGTCCACTGCTGCTGAGGGAGTCATTGCTTTGGAAGCTATTGCCAGTAATCTCCTTATTTGCTGCAAATAAAGTTTACTTTGTGCCACAACTCTGGTATATCTGTGACTCACCACGGAACCCACTCATGTTGGTTCAGTAACCAATTCCATGACCCCGATGAGACTGTTGTCCTCCTGGGGTTCTGACCCCTGGTTTTCAATGGCTGGAGCAATGGGCAATGGCAGCTTACCCAGGCTATCCCATTCAGGCTAATGGGGCTAGGGGCACATTCTTCGGAAGAAACACTCCCTTCTTGGTACTTCTGATTGCCAGCTTGGCATTCTGTCCTCACTTGAAATCCCAAGGCCACTTTGATTACTTTCACTCAGAAGGATTTCTGTTGGGATAAGTTATGCCAGGTCTGTGGCACAGCTTTTGGAGGTAAAACTAGAGTTGTCTAATAAAGTCTAGGCAAGTTGGCATTACCGAACACTCTGGAGAATTTACAGGGCCTCTGGTAAACACTCTGGGGGACAGAACACTCAATTAGAGTCAGATCTAGACATCCTCAGGTGATGGAAGGATCCGGCTATTCAGAGGCTTGGATGCTCCAATCTGGCGAAATGGGAGTGACCTAACAGAGATGAGTCTAGGGTGTGGGAGACTGAAAGAAATCTTTTCACCTGGTTGTTTGGTCTGTTTGTTGTTGTTCCTGCTTTAAATCTCCGCCCTGGCTGGTTGGCCATTGTGCATCTCCTCCTTCCCTTACAACCCTGGACAAAGGAGGCAGCAGCAATTTGGGTCAATGAAAGCATGTACCAGAAGCAGACAAGACCTCTACTTAAATGTAGCTTGTAAAAACTGGTCATTCTAAAAATGAGAAATATAAAAACTAGCCCTAGTGTTTCTCAAGTTCACATGATCTGGGATAATCTTTGGTAAATTAAAATAGACATGTCATTTGGAGTTACCAACATCAAATATACTAGTAAATTTTTATTCCACCTGAATTTATTAATTACATTCATATAATATCTACTATAATTTTTCAGCAAAAGTGACTAAAAAGGATGGTTGATTTTGTCTGTCTCATGAAGTTTTCATCGGTAATTGTTAAGAACAAGTACGTGGAATAGATAAAAAGGTTTATAGGTAAACTTCTAAATAGCTTTCAAAATCTTTGGCAATCTGAGACTGTGAAGTTTTGCTAAGTAAAATGATATATTGGTTTGATTTCATTGGATACTTAAGTCTTCTCCAAATAAGACAGCATTGATGGAGTGACGGACTGAATGGAAGTTTGTCTGCTTCTGGCTTCTTGTTGGAGAGAAATGGAGGATACTTGATTTTCTCAGTGCACTTATACTTCATTGAAAGTTGCCGTATAGAAAAAACATGTTTCTAGAAATTGTAAAATACGTTCTTATATTCGTCAATCTAAAGAATTCTGGTGCAACAGGCAGTTCACAATTGGTTACTACTTAGTTTTCACTTGAAACTGAGGTTTCTAGAAGTAAAAATTCCGACAAATGTAATTTAGACTGCTACAAATAAGGGAAGCAACTCTGTATGTAAGAAAAGTAAGAGGTCTTTTTGATAAGATATAAGGGAATACATTTTTGTTGAGGGAAAAGAACATAATTTTGTCCTACAATGAAAATGATTTCTTAGACAAAGGAGGCTTAAGACAAAATCTAAATGGAAAAAGAAAGTAGTAGTTTTGTGAACAAAAAACTTTAGAAAAGAATTTTATGTGTGGTCAGGACTAAGATTGAAGTGAATGGATTTTAAAAGTATGCTGGTATAAGATTGAAATTTGTCTCTTCTCTTTATTAAAAAGATAAAGTTTTCTTGGACTACTGGTGTGCCCTTAATAAGAAATTGTAAAGAAAGTTTTCCTTTTTCCTATTCATTATCTGCCCAGAAAGCCAAAGTTTCTATGCTTTGTCTTTATCAGGTCTTTGATTACTTAAGAAAACTGAAACTTTTTAATATCAAAAGGAGCTGCTTTGCTAACAACTATGTAACCTTCTATAATACCTCTTATTGCCATCTTGATTAAGTATAAAGTTTATGATACCCTTTAATCCTATTTAGGCATTCCCTTTAAAACTTTCTGAGGTCTTTAATGAACTTCCCAAGATTTGAATTCAAAATCAAGTTTTTTGACAGTTCTAAGAGGGAAGTTTATAGCAATACAGGCCTACCTCAAGAAGCAAGAAAAAATGTCAAATATACAACCTAACCTTATACCAGAAGAGCTAGAAAAAGAACAACAAACAAAATCCCCAAAACCAGCAGAAGGAAGAAAATAGTAAAAATTAGAGCCTAAATAAATGATATAGGAACTAAAAAACCAATAGAACAGATCAATGAAACCAGAAGCTGGTTCTTTAAAAAGATCAACAAAACAGATAAATCCCTAACTAGAGTCTTGAGAAAGAGAGAGAGAGAATAAAGACCCAAATAAACAAAATCACAAATGAGAGAGAAGAAATAACAACTGACACCACAGAAATACAATTATGAGAGTATTATGAAAAATTACATGCCAACAAACTGGACAACCTGGAAGAAATGAATTCCTAGAAACAAATAACCAATCAAAACTAAAACAGAAAGAAATAG
Source organism: Mustela lutreola (assembly GCF_030435805.1). Classification (NCBI taxonomy): domain Eukaryota; kingdom Metazoa; phylum Chordata; class Mammalia; order Carnivora; family Mustelidae; genus Mustela; species Mustela lutreola. The sequence goes on from NC_081308.1 coordinate 10,996,139, forward strand.
AACATTTGAACAGACCAATTACCAGGAATGAGATTGAATCAGTCATCCAAAAAATCCCAACAAACAAAACTCCGGGACAGACAGCTTCACAGGTGATTTCTACCAAATATTTAAGGAAGTGTCAATACCCATTCTTTTTAAACTATTTCAAAAAATAGAAAAGGAAGGAAAACTTCCAAATTCATTCCATGAAGCCAGTATCACCCTGACACCAAAACCAGATAAGGACACCACGAAAAAAAGCGGGGGGAGAACTAAAGGCCAATATTTCTGAGGAATATACACGCAAAAATCCTCAACAAAATATTAGCAAACCAAATTCATTAATACCTTAAATAAATAATTCACCATGATCAAGTGGGATTTATTCTCAGGATACAAGTATGGTTCAATATTCACAAATCAATCAATGTGAATCACTACATCAATAAGGGTAAAAACCATATGATCATGTGAAGAGAAGCAGAAAAAGCATTTGACAAAGTACAACTTCCATTCATGATCAAAACCCTCAACCAAGTAGGTCTAGAGGGAACATACCTCAACATAATTAAGACCTTATATGAAATATCCACAGCAAAATCATACTCAATGGCCAAAAACTGAGAAGTCTTCCCCTAATGGCAGGAACAAGACAATGATGTTCACTCTCAACACTTTTATTCAACAAGTACTGGAAGTCCTAGCCACAGGAATCAAACAAAAAGAAATAAAAGGAATCCAAATTGGCAAGGAAAAAGTAAAACTTTCACTATTTGCCAATGACATGATACTACGTATAGAAATTCCTAAAGACTCCACCAGAAAACTACTAATAGAACTAATAAATAAATGCAGTACATTTGCAGGATACAAAATCAATGTACATGAATCCGCTGCAGTCCTATACACTAATAATCAAGCAGCACAAAGAGAAATTAAGAAGCAATCCCATTTACAGTTGCACCAAAAATAATAAAATATCTAGGAATAAACTTCCAGCCAAAGAGGTGAAAGACCTGTACTCTGAAAACTATAAAACATTTGATGAGGGGCGTCTGGGTGGCTCAGTGAGTTAAGCCTCTGCCTTCAGCTCATGATCTCAAGGTCCTGGGATTGAGCCTCACATTGGGCTCTCTGTTCAGCAGGGAGCCCGCTTCCCCCTCTCTCTCTGCCTGCCTCTCTGCCTATTTGTGATCTCTCTCTCTCTGTGTCAAATAAATAAAATATTTAAAAAGAATTTTAAAAATTGATGAAAGAAATTCAAGACATTACAAAGAAATGGAAAGACATTCTGTGCTCATGGATTGGAATAACAAATATTGTTAAAATGTCTATACTCTCCAAAGCAATCTACAGCTTTAATGCAATCGTCATCAAAATACCATCAGCTTTTTTTTTTTTTTACAGACTAGAATAAACACTCAATATCTGCATCAAACCACAAAAGACCCTGAATAGCCAAAGCAATCTTGAAAAAGAAAACCAAAACTGGAGGCATCACAATTCCAGACTTTAAGTTACATAATAAAGCTGTATTAATCAAAACAGTACCATACTGGCATAAAAATAGACACATAGGATAGAGCATGTGACTCATGGTTTCAGAGTTAGGAGTTTGAGCCCCACTTAGGGTGCAGAGAGATTACTTAAGAAAAATTTTAAAAATAGACACATGGATCAATGGAACAGAATGGAAAACCCAGAAATAAACCCACAATTTTATGGTCAATTAATCTCTGACAAACAAGGAAAAGATACAAAATGGGGAAAAGTCTCTTCAGCAAATGGTGTCAGGAATACTGGGCAACTACATGCAAAAGAATGAAGCTGGACCACTTCCTCACACCATATGCAAAAATGAACTTAAAATGGATTAAAGAACTAAGTGTGAGACCTGAAACTATAAAAATCCTAGAAGACAGCAGAGGCAGTAATTTTTTTTTATATCAGCCATAGCAACATTTTTCTAGATCTCCTGAAGAAAGGGAAACAAAAGCAAAAGTAAACTATCAGGACTACACCAAAATAAAAAGCTCTGTATAGCAAAATAATCAACAAAACTAAAAGGCAAGCAACCTACTAGATGGGAGAACATATCTGCAAATGACATATGTGATAAAAGGTTACTATGCAAAATATATAAAGAACTGATACAAACAATAAATATAATAAATAATATACTATAATTATTTATTATAATAAACAATCCTAAAATTTATATGGAACCAGAAAAGACCCCAAATAGCCAGAGGAATGTTCCAAAAGGAAGCCAAATTTGGTGGTATCACAATTCCAGACTTCAAACTCTATTATAAAGCTGTCATCATCAAGACAGTATGGTACTGGCACAAAAACAGATACATAGATCCATGGAACAGAATAGAGAGCCCAGAAATGGACCCTCAATTCCATGGTCTACTAATCTTCGACAAAGCAGGAACAAAGTCCAATGGAAAAAAATACAGTCTCTTCAATAAATGGTGTTGGGAAAATTGGACAGCCACATGCAGAAGAATGAAACTGGACCATTTCCTTACACCACACACAAAACTAGACTCAAAATGGATGAAAGTGGGCGCCTGGGTGGCTCAGTGGGTTAAGCCGCTGCCTTCGGCTCAGGTCATGATCTCAGGGTCCTGGGATCGAGTCCCGCATCGGGCTCTCTGCTCAGCAGGGAGCCTGCTTCCTCCCCTCTCTCTCTCTCTGCCTGCCTCTCTGCCTACTTGTGATCTCTCTCTGTCAAATAAATAAATAAAATATTTTAAAAAAAATGGATGAAAGACCTCAATGTGAGACAGGAATCCATCCAAATCCTTGAGAAGAACACAGGCAGCAATGTTTTTTTACCTCAGCCGCAGCAACTTCTTCCTAGAAACATTGCCAAAGGCAAGGGAAGCAAGTGCAAAAATGAACTACTGGGACTTCATCAAGATCGAAAGCTTTTGTACAACAAGGAAACAGTCAACAAAACCAAAACACAACTGACAGAATGGGAGAAGACATTCACAAATGACATATCAGATAAAGGGCTAGTATCCAAAATCTATAAAGAACTCAACACCCAAAGAACAAATAATCCAATGAAAAAATGGGCAGAAGACATGAACAGACATTTGTCCAAAGACAACATACAGATGGTCAACAGACACATGAAGAGATGCTCAACATCACTCAGTGTCAGGGAAATGCAAATAGAAACTACACTGAGTTATCACCCCACACCTCTCAGAATGACTAAAATTAAAAATGCAAGAAATAAGTGTCGACAAGGATGTGGAGAAAAAGAAAGCTTTGTGAATTGTTGGTGGGAATGCAAATGGGTGCAGCCACTGTGGAAAATGGCATGGAGTCTCCTCAAAAAATTAAAAATAGAACTACTCTATGATCCAGTAATCACACTAATGGGTATTTACCCCTTCAAAAAAATACAAAAACACTAATTCAAAGGGATACATGCACTCCTATGTTTATAGCAGCATTATTTGCAATAGCTAAACTATGGGAGCAGCCCTAGTATCCACTGATAGATGAACAGATAAAGATGATGTGGTGTATATACACAATGGAATATAGTTCAGCCGTTAGAATGAAATCTTGCCATTTGCAACAATATGGATGGAGCTAGAGAGTATAACAGAAAAGGAAGTAAGTCAGAGAAAGACAAACATAATATGATTTCATTCCTATGTAGAATTTAAGAAACGAAGCAAATGAGCAAAAGAAGAAAAAAATGGACCAAGAAACAGACTCTTAACTCTAGAAAACAAACTGATGGTTATCAGCGGGAAGGTGGGTGGGGGGTATGGGTGAAATAGGTGATGGGGATGAAGAGTGAACTTATCATGATGAGCACTGAGAAATGTATAGCATTGTTGAATCACTACTCTGTACACCGGAGACTAATATAACGCTATGTTTTAACTACACTGGAATTAAAATTAAAAACTTAATAAAAAATGGAAAAAATAAATGAAATCTTTTGACTAGGCTTGTCTACTTGGTATGGTAGATTACATGGGAATCATTGTCAAATAATGATATGCCTTAGGTTGTCCTGTCTGGGTAAATGCTATAACTATTCCAGAAACTATATGAAATCGCTAAAGTTTTAATATGTTCTGGTATAAAGCCATCACTTGACACTCTAATTATTGAAATGTTGTATGTCACAGATGCAACTGGATTTCCTTGTCAACTGCATTATAATGAATTCTCATCAGATCTTTAACCATGTCCATTTTTGAGTTTTTCTTTGCCATTTATAATTATTGTTCTGATGCTCTTACAAAATGTGTTCTGTCGTCCATGAGATTCATGAAAAGAACTTTGTAACAAACACATGTTTTTTATATCTTTAAGATCATAAAACTAAGTAAGAATTTTCAGAACTAATGGAAAAGCTGCATTCAAATGGAACAAGAATTAGCAACATGGGACTGACTGAATTGAGGAAGATGATTACAGTTCTTATGACTTATCTGAAACACTGCTGGTACTCTAATGCTTGCCCTTCCAGATTTAAGGAAGTTTTCTCATAAGATAGCTATGATTTAAAGAAATATTGACCAAATATTCCTCTGTGAATAAGTGGAAACATTTAACTTTGCTCCCTACCTGAACCCTCCAGAATTCTGAAACTCTCAGTCAGTATTCTTCCTTTGATGGCAATTACAATTATTTGCATCAATTCAATGAGAATCTGTTCTTCTTTTGAAGGAAATCATTGGAAACAGATTATATTACCAAAATTTTGACAGAAATATCATATTTGACAGATATGCATAGATTCAGATATGACCAAACAGCTTTAAGGAACTAAGGTTGACTTTATGGAGCCAATAAAGTTCCTTGGAACGGTTGGCCTGATACCTTGCTTCCAGAGTTCCCAGCAGCCCTACCAAGTGAGTAAAGAATGTCAGTTCCTAGCAAGTACGGAAAACTCACAATATCTTGGGGACCCTGAGAAGAGGAATTTACCCAAATCTACAGCTACTGTAGGCAAATCTGATGGGCAGGTATTTAGCTTGGCTTCTAGACTTGAGCTTATTACATGTTCAATCTGAAATTCCTTATAAAAGTTCCAGCAGGGGGCACCTGGAGGGCTCAGTCAGTTAAGCATCTGCCTTCAGCTCAGGTCCTGGGATCGAGTCCCACATTGGGCTCCTTGCTCAGCGGGGAGCCTACTTCTCCCTCTGCCTGCAGCTCTCCCTGCTTGTGCTCACTCTCTGTCAAATAAATAAATAAAATCTTTTTTAAAAAAGTTTCAGCAAAGCAGATTAGGAAAGCATATATGGTCAATCACTACTCTTGCTGAGCATATGCCAATAACTAGGCTATGTTTGCTAAGACTGGACTTGTTTTACCAACAAATTAGTCTTGATCTGGCTATCTTTGATGGAAATGAGGGTGATTTTAGAGAAAAATTATGTTTCAGTAACATGTCTTAGTGGATGTTAGATTCTAGTTCTGAATGTTTGTTATTTGCCTATGAAACTGGGCTAGAGCCTGAATTCTTCTGGCTTCCTTGAGTATCTAACCATGACTCCCCAGACGAAGGTTTCTAATTTTCTTTCATTTTCTTGACTTGGAATCATTGGGAACTAAAACTGCCCTTTTTCCTGAAGTCCTGCAACCTGAAGCTGGGCAAAGTAATTCTTTACATACGAAGGCTCCAGCCTTAGCATTACCTGATTTTGATAAGCTATCTGGTTTCTACGTACAGGAAAGGCAAGAAGAGGTGTAGTCATGTTAACCCAAATGCTGAGGCCCTGAAAAACCATGGCAGCTTATTTTTCTAAACAACTGAACTTGGACATGGTGTCTAAAGGTTGAGACAACCTATGACTATTTGGACCCCACATCAGATTTGTAGTTTTCTGGAAACCTAGGGACATCTGTGACGATCCCAAAACAGTGTTACAACATCAGGTCATGCTGATAGGTACCTATCGGATATAGCTGCCATCCTGTTCCCCAATTGTGAAACACTTGATTGGATTTACTCTAGCAGGAAAGATCTCCAGAGCAAACTTTTGTCCAATGCAGAAGCTTTCTGACTTCTAGATGGAAGCAGTTTTATAGGAAATGGACTAAAAAGGGCAACGAATGCAGTAGCATCCCTAGATGCTCTTGTAAAGGTTAAAAGACTGGCCCCAGGCACCCCAGCCAAAAAAGGCAGAAATAACTGTACCAACCAGAGTGTTAAAATTGGGTAAAGACAAGGCATTAACCATTTACCCAGATTCTAAATATGTCTTCTCTATAATTCATGCCCATGGAGCCACATGGAGGGAAAGAGTACTGCTAAATAGCAAGAATAAGAGAAATTAAATATGGCAAGGGAATCCACAAGCTACTAGAAGCTGTACAGAAGCCTAAAGAAGTGGTCGTGGTTCATTTTAGAGGCCATTAAAAAGGAAATGCAAAAGTAACAAAGGGAAATAATCTGATGCAGTCGCAAAAAGCACTGCCAAGTCTGGGGAGATTTTGTAATTACCAGTAATACACTCTCTACCACTCTGTAAGTTTATTCATTTTACTCCCAGGAGGAGATAGCAGAGGCTGTAAAATTGGGCTATCCATGGTCTCTGGTAATCAGAGATTGGATGATAAACAACAATGGGTTCCTAATTCAAACTGCACACGACTCAACGCATTATGGTAAAGAAGCTTTATACCTATGGTTAATAAGGATTATGAGCACCCCAGGGATGAAGAAATTATTGAGAAAATGACAAACCAGTGTGCCTTTTGCCAGATAAATATTGTACAAACCAGACCTCCATTACCCCCTCTGGTTAGAGTAACTCAAATCCAGGGAACAAGGCCAGGGGAGGATTGGTTAAAGTTATTGCCAACAGCTCTTACGAGAATGAGAGCTGCCTCAAAGGGCAAACTAAAAGCTCAGCCCATTTGAAATGACTTATGTGAGGCCCTTTACAAAAGTCTCTGACTCCTTCTTACCTCCACAGATTTCTCTAACATCAAGCATATATTAATCTCCAACAAGGGGTGGGTACACTCACAAATATGAACATGTTTTGCCTTCTGAAATTAAGCTTCACCTATATGGACATGGGGATTGGGTGTCCAGTGAAATTTGGAAAAATGGATCACCCCAGGATCAACTATACCCTGCGTGGACAGGGCCCTACCTAGTACTACTAACTACACACTCTTCCTTAAAATTACAGAGAATCGTAGCCTGGATCCACAGACTGGAGTAAAAAGGCATAAGCACCAGGGGTCCAGGAAGAAATGCCACCGCTACCAGGTGACAACAAATATTCCTGAGCCACTCACTGACCTGAAAATTCTGTTTCAGACATTCACAAGGTAAGTAGAGCCTCATTAAGTAAGTGTTCTCAAATTTAAATTACAATAATCTTTATCTGTAGAATACTAGTTCTGCTCTTCTGGTCTTATCATTTCTTCTGCCTTATTGTTTGCTGCCAGGCCCCTTAAATATATTAAATCATTCTCTCTGACTTTTCAGTAATAAATGCCACAGCTTATTGTTAGTATATGGCAAAATAGATAATGTTCTAATCTCTACCTTGGTCTGATTTTAAAATGAAAACCTTCTTGGGGCACGTGGGTGGCTCAGTCAGTTGAGCGTCCAACTCTTGGTTTTGGCTCAGGTCATGGTCTCAGAGTCCTGGGATGGAGCCCCGTGTCAGGTTCTGCGCTCAAGGAGGAGTCTGTTCAAGGATTCTCAGTCTCCTTCTCCCTCTCCCCTGTGCTCACTCACCCTCTCCTTAAAAGAAATAAATCTTTAAATTAAAAAGAGTAAAAACAAACACCTTCTTGATAATCACTATTATCCTAGAGATGTGAGAAACTATAAACACATTAAAGCATCCCTGGAAGCTAAATTCCCTGGTAAATATCAGTAGGATCATAGCAAAGCAACAAACTCAAGAACTGTTGGATATGTCACCAGCACCTACAAACCAAAACTGGGCGGCCTATATTCCATCTGATGCAAAATGACCATAGCATTAACTGCATGTTGAGCTTCCCTAAATCCTTTGAAAACTCCCCTTCCATAACTATCTAAATAAGCCATTCCCAGAGAGAAATTCAGTGGGTCCACCTTACTCTAGTTATTAATGATAAAGAGGAAAAGAATAGGATGATTAAATTGCACCTCAAAGCAAAAGCCGTTCTATCCATGCACTCCTGAGATGGGGAATGATAGACAAGACCCAACTCCTATAATTCCTCTTACATTTAATAATAATGATAATTTCTCTCCAAATGAAACTCATCTGTATCCAGTAAAGAAACGCCACAATACTTCTGAGACGTGGAAAAAATCAATGTAGCGCATGAACGGGACTGGTCAAACTTAGGGGATACTGAAAGCTGTTTGACTTACCATTCAAAGAATTCAGAAAGATGGCCTGGGGTCAAGTAAATGGCACAGTTATATGGAATGGACCCTTGTCTCCTGCATGCAAAGACACTCCAAGCCGGGGTCCCACACTACTTAACTGGCTCAATTCAAAATACGCCCACATAGCCTGTGCTCCACCAGGGTATGTTCTTTACTTGTGGATCACCCCATTGTAAACCCCGAAGGGACTCCTACCCCAGCTGGAACTTTTCTTTCCCCACTTCTTGTGACTCGTGTATTCATTGATAATGTCCAGTTTGTTCGACAATGCATTTTGGGTCTAATGAGCCCCAGAGGAACTGCCACAGATAATCATACTCAGTCTTTCCATCAAGAAATAAGAGCCCTAAGACTGATTCTAGCTGGTGTTGGATTGGCTGTGGGACCAGCTGCCCCTTAGGGAGGTTTTGCGTATCATAGAGTCACTCTAAGGAACCTAACTGATGCCAGAGAAACTTCAGCTAAGAATATGGGAAATGCTCTCAAAACCTTCAAAATTTCCCAAAATCTTTAGCCAACACAGTGCTATACAACTCATTAGCTCTCGACTACCTATTAGCAGAATAAGGAGGGGTATGTGCAGTAATGAATACTTCATGCCACAACTGGATTAATACTTGAAATGAAATGGAAATAGATATTTAAAAAGTCTTCAACCACAAAGCATGGCTATATACATTCAACCAAAACAGAAGATCCCCTGATGAGGTCTAGCAGGATATTAAAACAGTCGTACCTAGTATTACATGGTTTCTCCCCTTCCTGGACCCACTAATAACCTGCTGCTCTTATTGCCATCTGGACCTTATGAATTGTACCAGACAGTTAAGCATGCATGTATCATGTATCCAAATCCACGGAGGCTATAAAATGACAAATGGTAGTAACACAAGGATATGAGCAGCTTGGGGTTAAACCTGGTAACCCACAGACATCTAAAACTAGCTGAGGTAAAATTCTGACCTCATTCGATCCCTATGACTATGCCCATGTCCAGCAGGAAGTACTTACAGAAGACAGACCTTCATGCTATGCCCCATGAGAATGAGACCAATAAAAAACTAGAGGTTGGATTTGTCACCAGCTAGACTTCAAGACCTGACCTGTATTGTCCTCCTGCTTACATTCCCTGACTTTTGTCTCATATTCTTCTGTAAACTTTCCTTCACAGCTTCTCTCTTCACTCAAGCAAATGAAAACCACCTGTCAAGCCATAGTGACTACTATGACAAGACCTCCAGCCAGCCCAGACCACCCAGACTGGTTTGAGCATAATACCCAACTGCAGAGATGGACCATGGGGTGACCTCAAGAATGACTGACAATTACCTTCACCCCATTATAATACTAAAATCTTGGATAGAGGAGTTAATATGGCCAAGTAGCAGGGGGATCTTATGTTTGCTTCATCCCTTGAACACAGCTAGATAAGTATCAAATCATTCTGAACACCCAAGAAGTCAATCTGAGGGCTGAGAGAACAAACTGCCCAACTAGAAGGAAAAAAAAGAGGCAACATCATGGAAGGTAGGAGGTGCAGAGACATAATGTGGGGGAGAACAGAACTGCAGGTGCTATGGAGGGGGCCCTGATCATGGAGAGAGGAGAGGGGGAGAGCAAGAGAATGCGGCAGCAGCACACAGGGGCTTGCACAAGAAAAACACTTCTCCAAAACCACTTCCTGGGGAAAAGAGAGGGACTGATTATTGCGAGTTTCTACAAGCAATGGAACCCAAAGACTGAAGCTTTAAAAGTCTGCACTAAGGTAGGTGTGGGGCTTGACAGACACAGCAGTGTCTCCTGTGGAGAAAGGGCAGAGGCTTGGGAGCAGACAGCTTGGTCTGAGGATTCCCTGGGTTGCGCTGGGAGAGACAGTTCCCATTCTTGGAGTGCATCTGGGAGAGGTGGTACTGTCTCTCCTGAGACAGAAGAGCTAGCAAACACCATTGTTCTGCCCTGTTCACTAGCATGGTGGACACTGGCTTTTTTCCATGTTTTTCTATGAACTCCAAGTCCTTGCATGTTTGTGCAACCTCCCTTCTGGGACAAATCAGCACCAGACACAGTATGGCAAGATCCTCCCCAGAGGATCAGCACAGGTCTGTGCTGCACCAGGTCCCCAAAATTTGGAATATTGAAACTCAGCTGGCATGCCTGAGATAAAACACACGAGCACTGTGCTGCCGAGTGGGAAGACAGCCCAGACACAGGGTGAAAGCAGGAATCTGAGGGATGCCTGGGACACACGAGGGGAGATTGTTTGCTCTCCTGTGAGGGCTTCCTGGACAGCGATGGGTACAAACTCCCCTCTTCAGGGAAGGAAGAGTGGGCTTACACCATTTTAATCCCCTACTCATTAGCAAAGACAGACTTCAGTGAGTAGCACAGTGCCCCATTGGAGGTTTCAGCCACTTACACCAAGCCCCGCCCCCCCCCCTTTGCTCTGCAGGTGCTTTTTTTTTTTTTTTTTAAACTAGGGCAAGTGTGCCTGAGAGCCAAAGTTAGCAACAGGCCCCTCTCCCAGAAGACCAGCGCAAACTCCACACACGCACCAAGTCTACTGACCATAGATTGTTGTAAAGCTTCAGTACTAGTGGAAACAGGATCTGGCTTCTTTTCACAAGCAGACCAAAGCACACTTACTTAAAGCTTGCCACACACTTTACAAGGTCCAAACACTTCCCACTGCAGGCAAGGAGAAACTTTGCAGAGGACTGACCTGAGACAAAGAACAGCCAAAACACAATAGCAGAGCCCACACAGCATATACCAGAACACTTTCTCAAGTGCCAGGTCCTGGACAGCATATGACCTCTTCTTAATAAAGCCATTACTCTTAGAAGCCACGAAACATAACATGCCTTCCTAACACAAAGAAGACAGAGACCCAGAAAAAATACCAAGATGGAGGAATTCGTCCTAAAAGGAAGAACAAGAAAAGGTCATGGCCAAGGATTTAATCAAAACAGATTTAAGTAATATGCTTATCCAGGATTTAAAACAACAATCATAAGGATACTAGCTGGGCTAAAGAAAAGCATAGAAGACACCAGGGAATCCTTTACTGCAAAGAAAAGACCTAAAAACTAGTCAGGCTAAAATAAAAAAATGCTGTAACTGAGATGTGAAACCAACTGATATAATAACCACAGGATGGAAGAAGTAGAACAAATAAGGAATATAGAAAACAACATTATGGAAAATAACAAAGCTGAAAAGAAGAGGGAAAAAATTGGATCACAAAGGTAGACCTAGGGAACTCCGCATCTCTGTAAAGCATAATAACATTTGTATCATAGAAGTCTCAGAAGAGAGGGAAAAGGGGGCAGAAGGTTTATTTGAGCAAATTATAGCTGAAAACCTCCTTAATTTGAAGAAGGAACCACTCATACAAATCCAGGAATCACAGAAAATTCCCATTAAATTCAACAAAAGCCAGCCAACACCAAGACATAGTGTAGTAAAATTTGCAAGTTATAGAGATAAGGGGAAAAAATCCTAAAAACCAGCAAGGGAAAAGAAATTCCTAACTTAGAAGGAAAGGTAACTAAGGTTAGCAACAGATCTATTCACAGAAATTTGGCAGGCCAGAGAAAGTGGCATGATATATTCAATGTTGCAAGTGGGAAAAATACGCAACCAAGAATACTTTATCCAGTGAGGCTGTCACTCAGAATAGGAGAGATAAAAAGATTCCCAGACAACCAAAAACTAAAGGAGTTTGTGAGCACAAAACCAGCCCTGCAAGAAATACTAAAGGGAACTCTGAGTGGGAAAGAAAGACCAAAAGCAACAAAGACTGGAAAGGAAAAAGACCAGAAATAAATAATATAGAAACAACAACAAAGGGGCCCCTGGGTGGCTCATTCAGTTAAGTGGATAACTCCTGATTTTGGCTTATGTCATGATCTCAGGGTCCTGGGATTGAACACTGCATCAGGCTCTGCACTCAATGGAGTCTGCTTCAGGATTCTCTCTCTCCCCCTGACCCTCTCCCTGCTATCTCTCTAAAATAAATAAATCAATATTTTTGAAAGAAATAACAATAAAAACACCAAAACAAAAAACCCCAGTAGAACATATCAATGAAACTAGGAGCTGGTTCTTTGAAAGAGTAAATTGAAAAACCCCTGGCCAGACTTATCAAAAAGAAAAGAGAAAAGACCGAAATAAAATCATGAATGAGAGTGATCACAACCAACACCACAGAAATACAAACAATTATGAGGATATTATGAAAAACTATACACCAACAAATTTGGCAATCTGGAAGAAATAGGTAAATACCTAAAAACATATAAACAATCAAAACTGAAAAAGGAAGAAATAGAAAATTTGAACAAACCCATAACCAGCAAAGACAATGAATCAATAGTCAAAAATTTCCCAACAAACAAAAATCCAGAGCCAGATGGCTTCCCAGGGGAGTTCTATCAAACAATTAAAGAATTAATACCTATTCTTCTCAAACTGTTCCAAAAAATAGAAATGGAAGGAAAACTCCCGAAATCATTCTACAAGGCCAACATTACCTTGATTCCAAAACCAGACAAAGATCCCACAACAAAGGAGAATTATAGGCCAATATGCCAGATAAACATGGATGCAAATATTCTAAACAAGATACTAGCATAGAATATAGTAAAAGAATTATTCACCATTATCAAATGGGATTTCTTCCTGGGCTGCAGGGGTGGTTCAAGATTTGCAAATCAATCAATGTGACATACTACGTTAATAAAAGATTGATCTATTGATCAATTGATCCTCTCAATAGATGCAGAAAAAACATTTGACAAAATACAGCATCCATTCTTGATTTAAAAAAAAAAAAAAAAGCCCTCAACAAAGTAGGCACAGAGGGAAAACACCTAAACATCATAAAGGCCACATACAAAAGACCCACAGCTAATATCAATGCAGAAGAACTGAGAATTTTCCCTCTATGATCCAGAACAAGACAGGGATGTCCACTCTTACCATTGTTATTTAACATAGTACTAGAAGTCCTAGCCTCAGGAATCAGACAACAAAAAGAAATAAAAGGCATCCAACTTGGCAAGGAATAGATCAAGCTTTCACTTTTTGCAGATGACATGATACTCTATGTAGAAAATCCAAAAGATTCCACCAAAAAAATTGCTAGAACTAATGCATGAATTCAGTAAAGTCACAGGGTACAAAATCAATGTACATAAATCTTGCATTTCTCTACAACAATAATGAAGCAACAAAGAAATCATGGAATTGACCCCATTTATAGTTTCACCCCAAACCATAAGATATCTAGGAATAAACCTAACTAAAGAGGTAAAAGACCTGTACACTGAAAACTACAGAACACTTATGAAAGAAATTGAAGATACAAAGAGATGAAAAGCATTCCATGCTCATGGATGAAAATAAATATTGTAAAAATGTCTATACTACTCATGGCAGTCCACACACTGAATGCAATCCCTATCAAAATACCACCAGTATTCTTCACAGAAGTAGAATCAACAGTTCCTTAAATTTATATGGAACCTCAAAAGACCCCAAATAGCCAAAGCAATCTTGAAAAAGAAAAGAAAAGCTGGAAGCATCACAATTCTGGACCTCAAACTATATGACAAATCTGTAGTCATCAAGACAGTATGGTATAGGCACAAAAACCAGACACATAGATCAATGGCACACAATAGAAAACCCAGACATGAACCCACAACTATATGGTCAAATAATCCTCAACAGAGGAGGAAGAACAGCCAATGGAAAAATAGTCTCTTTAAAAACTGGTGTTGGGAAACTGGACAGTGACATGCAGAAGAATGAAAACTGGACCGCTTTATTACACCATACACAAAAATAAATTCTAAATGGATCAAAGACTTAAATATGAGGCAGGAAACCATCAAAATCCTAGAAGAAAACACAGCCAGAAACCTCTAATGCTATAAACATCAGGGTGCATGTATACCTTTGAATCAGTATTTTTGTATCCTCTGAATACCTAATAGTGGAATTTCTGGGTCATAGGGTAGCTCTAAGTTGCCATAGCAACTTATTGCTAGACACATCTCCAGAGGCAAGGGAAACAAAAGCAAAAACTGAACTACTAGGACTTGATCAAGATAAAATTCTTTGGCACAGTGAAGGAAACAAGCAAGAAAACTAAAAGGCAACCTATGGAATGGGAGAAGCCATTTGCAAATGACATTATCTGATAAAGGGTTAGTATCCAAAATATAAAGAACTTATCAAATTTAACCCCCCAAAACCAAATAATCCAGTTCTAGATGGGCAGAAGACATGAATAAACATTCTTGCAAGAAGACATCCAGATGGAAGAGGCACAAAAGAAGATGCTCAACATCACTGATCATCAGGGAAATACACATCACAACTACAACAACATTACCTCACACCTGACAGAATTGCTGAAATTAACAACACAGGACAACAGATGTTGGCAAGAATGTGGAGACAGGGAAACCCTCTTACACTGTTGGTGGGAATGGAAACTGGTGCAGCCACTCTGAAGAACAGTATGGAGGTTCCTCAAAAAGTTAAAAATAGAGCTATCCTATGACCCAGAAATTCCACTATTAGGTATTTATGCAAAGGATACAAAAATACTGATTCAAAGGTATACATGCACCCTGATGTTTATAGCATCATTATCAACAATAGCCAAATTACAGAAAGAGGGGGCACCTGGGTGGCTCAGTGGGTTAAAGCCTCTGCCTTCAGCTCAGGTCATGATCCCAGGGTCCTGGGATCAAGCCCGCATCAGGCTCTCTGCTCTGCGGGGAGCCTGCTTTCTCCTCTCTCTCTGCCTGCCTCTCTACCTGTGATCTCTGTCAAATAAATTTTTAAAAATTACAGAAAGAGCCCAGATGTCCATCCACTGATGAATGCATAAAGATGTGGTAAATATATACAATGTACTATTACTCAGCCATCAATAAGAACCAAATCTTGCCATTTGCCACAGTGTGGATGGATCTGGACTGTACTATTGCTAAGTGAAGTAAATCTGTCAGAGAAAGATAAATACCATATGATTTCACTCATATGTGGAATTTAAGAAACAAAATGGGTGAATATAGAGGAAAGGGAACAGGAAAAAAAAAGAAAAGGAGGCAAACCATAAGAGATTATTAACTATAGAGAAAAAACTGAGGGTTGCCAGCAGGGAGATGGGAAGTTATTCCCAGTGATCTCCTTATTTGCTGCGAGTAAAGTTTACTTCGTGTACCACCCCACCTGGCGAATCTGTGACTCACCAAAGAGGGAAGTCACCTTGGTTCAGTTATACTCCCGTCTGCTTGTAAAATTCTTTCATTTTGTACAGCTCCTCAGAGCTCTTTTCTATCTACTAGACTGGATGCTGCCATTCATCAGTCATTGAAAAAAGCCAATAACATCTTTAAAATTTAGTCAGTTGAATTTTTTTTTTTTTAAGATTTATTTGACAGAGAGAGAGAGATCACAGGTAGGCAGAGAGGCAGGCACAGAGAGAGGAGGAAGCAGGCTCCCCGCTGAGCAGAGAGCCCGATGCGGGGCTCGATCCCAGGACCCTGAGTTCATGACCTGAGCCGAAGGCAGAGGCTTAACCCACTGAGCCACCCAGGCGCCTCCAGTTGAATTTTTTTTTTAACAAAACCCCAAATGACACAACAAACACATAGTTAGAAAAAACTGTGATATATTTGAGTGAAAAAGCAGTAAATATGAGTATGTGAAAAATACAGTTTATAAGTTAATGCTTAATGTTTTGGGGCAAGGGAAGGGGACAAAAAAAAGATACACTGAATTAATAGCAATTGTATTTAATAGGAAAATATGGCTTTTTCCCATTTTTTCTTTTTCCAATTTTTAAAAATGAATTTATGAGATCTCTGAAATGTTTTAATTAAAAACTTTTATAAAGACAGGATGCCTGCGTAGCTCAGTCAGTTAAGCCTCTGCCTTCAGCTCAGGTCATGATCCCAGTGTCCTTGGATCAAGTCCCACATCGGGCTCCCTGCGCAGCGGGGAACCTGCTTCTCCCTCGTTTCTGCTCTCTCTCTCCTTCTCTCTCTGACAAATACATAAGTAAAATCTTTAAAGAAATTTAATATAAAGGTACAAAACAAAATTAAAACAATTATAACTTATGTTACATAATTTCACTTGATACCTTAAAATTATGTGTAACCACCAGACATCAAAAATCAAACTAAAATGAACTGTGTTGGGCTATTAACAAGTAGCCTAAATATACTTCTAGCACACTATCTGATATGTTATAGACACAACATTTCCATGTTCACTCTCTTCCCTTTTCAGATGGACACCGGTGCCCTTTCATTTTTATTCATCAAAGCCAAGATCTCAAAACCTGAATTATTGTTTCTGGTTCTTTAGTTCGTGGACTACAAATAATGATAAACCTTAAATCTCTCAGAAACACTCCTATATAAAGTTGTATTTGCTAAAAGCAAACAATTTAGACTACATCCAACTGAGAAGCTTCTGCACACTGAAGAAAAGTGTCAACAAAACTAGAAAGCAACCTACTGAATGGGAGAAGTCAGATACTAAGGATAAGGTGTTAATATCCAAGATATAGAAAGAAACTCATAAGTCAATGCTAAAATTTTTTTTTAAATGGACAGAAGATCTGAATACACATTTTTCCCAAGAAGACATCTAGATGGCCAACAGGTACACAAAAAGATGCACAACACTGATCTTCTGGGAAATGCAAACCAATGCCTAGATAGTACCTCACACCCCTCAGAATGGCTACTATCAAACATACAAGAAATAACAAGTGTTGACAAAATTGTAGAGAAAAGGGAATCCTTGTTCAATGATGGTGGTAATGTATATTGGTGTAGCCACTATGGAAAACAGTAGGAGGTTCCTCAAAAAATTACAAATAGAATTACCATATCATCCAGCAACTCTACCCCTGGGTGTTTATCTGAAGAAAGCAATTCAAAAAGATTTGTGTACCACTGTGTTCATTGCTACATTTCTTATAATAGCCAAGACGTGAAAGAACTTAAATATCCACCAACAGATGAATTAATAAAGGGGGACATGGAGTATAGATTCATAACAGAGTATCAGTCAGCCATAAAAAAATGAGATTTTGCCATTTCTGACAACATGGATGGACCCTGAGAGCATTATGCTAACTGAAATACCTCCGACAAAGAAAGACAAAAACCATGATTTCACTTCTCTGTGGAATCAAAAAAAAAATGGACAAAAGATAGACTAATAAGGAGGAGGGGATGGGAAAATAGATGAAGGTGATTAAGAAGTACAAAATTCCAGTTATAAAATAAGTCACAGAGAAGTAAGCATAGGGAATATAGTCAGTAACACTGTAATAACATTGTATGGTGACAGATGGTAACTACACACATATTATGGTGAGCAGTGAGAAATGTATATAAATGCTGAGTCACTATGTTGTACACCTGAAATATGATATTGTACATTCAATTATACTTCAATTAAAGTAAATTTGTATTTGCTAGGCAGCCATCTAGGCACTGCTTAGGACCTAGTTTTCTGCCCATTGAAGCCAGAGCCCTACTCTACTTCTAATCTCCCACACTGAACAATCAATCACCCGCCCTTCCTACCTCCTTAATGTCTTCTGAAAGTGTTCATTTTCTCCAACCCACTTGCTGCTCCTCTTGAGCAGAACTTGGCAAGTTTTGGCTGTCAAGGCCTAAATTGTAAATACTCTAGGATTTGTAAGTCCAGATGATCTCTGTCAAAACTACTCAACTCTGTTGTCACAGAATGTAGCTGAAAGAGAGAAGAATTTGTCACCCCCTAAATGTGCCTCTTTGCTGTAAGGATGATTTTGAGCTGATTATTTTTTGAGCAGCAGTAGACACAGGAGAATCTCTGGAAACACAGATGTTCACCTTTTTCCAAGGGACATTTACATTTATAAAGGAAACTACCATTTGTAAGTTCTCCCTCTCTGAACTAGGAAGAGATGAGTAACTCGAATCTGATCATTGTTTACTGTGCTTTCCTGCTAACCTTCCAGAACTGGCTTCCTTCCCAAACTCCAATCTTTCCTTTTTAACTGAAATTGGTATGTAAAGTAGTGGCTTGGGGGGACACCTGGGTGGCTCAGTCGGTTGAGCCTCTGACTCTTGGCTTCTGCTCAGGTCATGATCTCATGGGTGGTGATCTCATGGATTGTGAGATAGAACTTCATGTCAGTTCCACACTCAGTGCAGTCTGCTTGAGATTCTCTCCCTCTACCCCCTCCCTATGCTCATGTGGGTGTGTGTGGTGCGCGCTCTCTCTCGCTCTTGCTCTCATGTGCATGCACACGCAAATAAATAAATAAATAAATCTTTTAAAAAATAAAGTAGTGGTTTGGGCCATTTCAGGGAGTTTAACTCACTTTTCCTGGATCTCCCATGTGTAGAGCACGTGTACAGGTTATTAAACTACTGTTTTTGTGTTGATTATAGGGTTCTGAGCCAAGAACCCAGAGGGTAGCGGGAAGATGATTTTCCGTCTCTAGCCAGATAAAACAATATCGAAGTTCATAGTCTTCCTATGTTGTAATATAACATTATTTGCAAAAATAATTAGTGGGCTAGATTTGGTCAGACCAGGAGAGGGTCTGTAATTTGCCAACTCTTACAGGACTCTTCTGCCTCATCATTGGTCTGCTGACCTCCAGTTTCCTTTCCCTACAACCTGCTCTTGACGCCACTAGCAGAATGACCTTCCTGAAATGCAAAGCTGACTGTGATGGCATCTTCCAGAAAAATATGATTTCAAATATGGATTCTCTTCCTGCTTACTGTGGCACAGAGTCCTGATTTTTACCTTAGTACTTGGCACACCAGAAAACAAAACAAAACTACAGCCTCCTTTACAACAATGTGTAAATACGTAACAAGTCCTGGCCAATGAGCTATAGGCAGAAACTTGGAGCAGAACTTTAAGGAAGGTTTCTTAACAATTAGGAAGTGGCCTAACGACCTGGAATGCAAATGTGCTGGGTGGAATTTCAGCAAGTTTCATGAGGAGAGAACTCCTGCAGTAAAAATGACAAAGGAAGGGATACCTGGGTCGCACAGTTAAGCATCCAATTCTTGATTTCAGCTCAAGTTATGATCTTGGGGTGGTGGGACTGAGCCCCACGTCAGGCCCTATGCTCACCACAAGGCATGCTTGTCTCTCTCCTTCTGCTCCTCACTCTGCCTGTGCTCAGTCTCTAAAGTAAATAAATAAAATCTTTGGGGGAAAAAAAAAAAGAATGGCAAAGATAGCAAATAGTCCCTGGTACCTTGTGGTACCCGTCATTCTAGCCTAGGCTGCAAATTGCTGAATTTTTCTGTAGGGAAGAAGGCAGTAAACATGTATCTTGTTTAAGCAAATATTGTTCAGAATTTTGCCAGTGTCCAAACACAATGCTAACAGATATATTAATAATTTCTTATTCTGGGCTGTTCATAGGAGTCCTTTCAGTCGCAAGTAACAAAAAAATCAACAAATAGTATCTGGAGGAATTGTCCCCCGGCTTAGGTTCTGCAGTCCCAACAAGTCAGGGCTAACACTGGTCTTTCTCCCATAACCAAGATGGCTGCCACAGCTCCAGGAATCACATCCCTATTAAAGACAGAACTGACAAAAGGGGGGCGCCTGGGTGGCTCAGTCAGTTATGCAACTGCCCTCCACTCGGGTCATGATCCCAGGGTCCTGGGATCAACCCTTGTATCAGGTCCCTTGCTTGTGGGGAGTCTGTTTCTCCTCCTGACCACCCCCTATCCCCTTCTTTCTCTCCCCCACCAATAAATTTTTTTAAAAAAGAACTGGCGAAAGGATCTGCTCTATCCCCCTGTGTTTTCTCTCTCCCTCTGGCAAATGAATAAAATCTTAAAAAATAAGAAGAAGAAGAAGAAGATCTGGCGAAAGAATCTGCTGACCATACCTATTTTTTTAATCAGGAAAGCAGTAGCTTTCTCAAAAATCACTCTAGTAGACTGTCACTGCGGTGCACTGCCCTTTCTCTAGCTGCAAGAGAATCTAATAAAGTCAACATTGAGCCACATGCTCATCTACTTGGTACCTATAGAAAAGGCAGCAAGAATGCCAGGGGATATTGGTTTAGTCAAACTTCAGTACCTAAAGACCTTGTAATAATAAACCACATCTTTCAGGATAAATCTGCCAATTAAAATGTAACATTCATAGGTCTCAGAACGGTGCTTCTCAGGCTCTACAGAGCTCATGGATCCCCCGGGGTTCTTGTTGAAGTGCAGACTCTGATTTAACAGACCTGGGGTAGGCCTGAGAGTCTACATTTCCAGAAAACTCCCCGGTGATGCTATGCTATTGCTAGTGGTTGTTGGCACCATACCTGGCCTCAAAGGAACTGACAAGAGCTTCATGATTTGACCTCTGTGTTGTTTTAGCATCATCTTTTACCTCTTCCTCTCCACTCAGCTCCAGCCAAGTTTTACTTCCGGTTCCCTGCAAGGGTCATGACTAAACTGCTAAACTGTCTCCCGTGAAGAACTCTCTGTCTGAAACATGCTCTCAGCCTCCCCTGCTTCACCCTGGGGGCTGTGAATAACAGCCACTACGTATCACTTTCTCCAGGAAGATTTTCTGGATGCCACAACTCTCTCTCCTGGGGGAATTTCTCCCTTACTCTTCGTTGGATCCCCAAGGCCTGGGACACAGTGGTTTGCTGAAAAATACATGTTAAATGAATCAATGAATGAATCAAAGAAATGATAAAATGTTTGTAAGCCAAATGCTCTATCTTAGCTGGCATCTTCATAGCCAGCTTTCCCATCAATAACAGCTATAAATTATCATGCTTTTCCGAAGGCATTTACTCCTTTTAAAAAATTAAATAGAAGTTGCCAAGAAAAACCACTAAAGCTAACCTAAGTCATATACTTTAAAGCTAACAAGAGCTTAACAGCAGAAATATAAAAACTTAAGAACTATTTCTTTCTGTGCTGCCAGGATCACTTGATGTAATGCATTTTCTCTTTCTCAAAATCTAATGTCCTCCAAATCAGTGTTACTGAGGACTGGGCCCGTCTACAGTTCATTACTGGTCCACATGAGACAAGTACAGAAATGGAAACTAAGCATTTAGAAGCCTTTTTGCTAACTTTACAGGATGATTTTATTTCATTTGACTCTAACCATAAAAATCATCATTTGTATTTTATGCCCCTTTGTTACTTAACTTTTTAAAAAGAATTCATTTTTATCAGGCTTCAACAATGTACTTGTTTACAATGGATTGGAAATTTTTTTCACATCTGTTTCTCCCTACAGATAATTTAAGAAGCACTGACCTAAATCTTCTAATCTGGGTCAGACCATCTAAAGCAGCGGTTCTCAACTGGGAGTCCTGTTGCCTCTCAGGGGATATTTGTCAACATCTCGAGACAGGTTTGGTCCTCCCAACTGCAGAGAGTCGGGGCAGGTCCTCCTGGGCTCCTGTGGGTAGAGACCCAGGATGCTACTCAACATTCCACAATGCATAGGACAACCTCCACAACAAAAAACAATCGGGCCCCAAAGGGCAACAGTGCTGAGGTTGATTAATGTTGATCTACAGATCTAAACCCAGAATCCGAAACCAATTTATGATCAAAGACTTTTTTTTCTTTAGTCTCTTCTCACCTGATGAGTTGTTTCTTCCCCCCAGAAAAAACAGAAACGTCACATGCTCACATGCTTACATAGTTAGATTTGATAAGAACTTCCCGCTCTTCTTAGGGTCAAATATTTTTCCCTCTACCTCCTGACACCTTGATTCCTTAATGGCAGAAGAAAGAAAGAAACACGATAGAATTATTCTGCTGCAAGAGGGTCTCATGCTTCTTTTCCCCTAGGATCAGTTTATCTGACAGCTCTTTGCTGTCTCAATTTTGCGTTCAGAATGTGTGTTGGCACAAATGTGAAAGCAATGCTTAGATGTTCACATGACAAAAACTTTTCACCTGACCCTTCTGGTCACCATCTCTTATAGGATTAAATTAAAACTCTTCTTGCTGAAGTTACTGTTCAAGCTTCTTGGAAAGTAACTTTTCAAACACATGTCAACAGGCTCTCACAAGTTTTGCTGAAGAAAAATACGAAGCAGCGTATCTGCTGTGGTTTATGCTTATGTGTGTTGCTACTAGAAATCATTTAATTTCAGTTCTCATTCAGTGACTTGATCCTTTTTCATTTTGGCAGGATCCACTAGCTATTTATAGATAAACATGGTCATTGGCAACTGGGCTAATAGTTGTACATCAATAATGAAATTGAACCTAACATATTTCCTAAAGTTCTTTTATATAAATGAGGTCTTTGCAATCTTTATTGAACCCAACTTAAAAATAATCTTCCTTCTCCTGCTGTTGCCTGGTATTTTTTATAAAGGAGAGGACTGTTTTATTTTGATGCTTTACTAAAAGGCTGGTTATAAAGCTTATATTCCACTTTAAAGTTCTGACTAAAGAGCGAACACTTTGAGTGTGGTCTATATGCCAGCTACTCTTCTAAGCACTTTCATAATATAATGATATATTAATACATCATTTAATCATGGTGACAAACCTACACTGTAGGCATTACCATTGTTGTCTTTTTACACACGAGGAAACTTATGCACGTGAAGGTGATGGAATCGGTCAAGGTTATAAAAGTAGTAAGCAACAGGGCTAAGATTGAAACTCAAGTGCAGTGGATCCAGAAGCTCTGATCCTACCCATCCTCCCTCTCTTGCGAGTTCAAACTCGAGTAAGAAATCGAAAGCCATCCTTTGTGTGCTCTCTGGGTTTTCATGAGAATCGCCACATGGAAAACAAGGTCATCAAGTTCCACATCCTTCAGATCGCATCTCCCGCAGACTAAGTGAGCAGTTGGTATTTGTAGATTTGCCCCACGCTGGAAGCTGGTCACCTACATATTTGTTCTTCTCCACTCATCCCATACTCTCCCCTTTGTGATTTCTAAGTTTGGTCTGAAACCAGTAACCGCAAAACCGGGTATTTTTTCCATGGGAAGCCCCTGAGGATATCCCATGAGCCAGCCACACATCTGTACTGTGGCCTAATTATTACTAGTTCCCGGTTGGTCCTTGGCAGGGATAGTGGGAGCTTATAGTCAGGCAGACTAGAAGACAAAATCTGGAGCAACTGAGCTGCTCAGCTCCGGATGGGAAGTCTTCGGCTCCCTTCCCCACTTCCCTCTCCTCTGCTTCATCCTCCTCGTCGTCCCCCGCCCCCCGCCCCTGCCTCCTCTTCTTCTCTTCATGTCATCAGCACCACTTGAAGCTTAGCAGCCCTCAAGTTAAAAGGACATTTCAGAATGAGACCAAAGAGTAAGAATGTCTTTGCTGTGACTCACAAGATATTCTCAAAAGGTGATCTCTAAACCATTAGCAGCAGCACCTAGGAAACTGCAGAAATGCAGATTCTCTGATCCCACCCCAGACCTGCTGACAGACACTCTAAAGCTGGGGTCCTGCAATCTGTGCTTCTAAAAATCCTCCTGGGGATTCAGATACATGGTCATGTTTGAGAACCACTGCTTCATATCCAGGATTCTCAATTAAGGAGGGCATGTGTTGTGATGAGGCACTGGGTGGGATACACAACTCATGAATCACAGAATACATCAGAAACTAATGATATGCTATACGGTGGCTAACTTAACATAATAAAATAAATAAATAAAAATCACCTTCGGAATTGTACAAGTCCAAAAGTTCAGGCTGTAGGCCAGAATAATTAGACTTTCTAGGGGTGAGACATAGGTCCAAGATTTTTTTGAGGTTTCCCAGGTAATTCCACTATGCAGCCAAGGTTCCTAAATCATGGCAACCTTGACATTTTGGGCTGTATCATTCTTCCTTGTGGGAGGCTATTCTTTGCATTGTAGGATGCTTAGCAGCATCTGACCTCTATTCGCTAGAGGCCACTGATAACCCCTCCCAAAGAGGTCACAACCAAAACTGTCATTAGACAGTGCCAATGTCTCTGGGGGTGAAAATCACTCCCAGTTGAAAACCACTAGGTTAGGGCACTTGGCTGGCTCAGTCAGTTGAGCATCTGCCTTCAGCTCAAATCATGATCTCATGGTCCTGGGATGGAGCCTCATGGGGAGTCTGATTCTCCCCCTCCAGCTCCCCCTGCTTGTGCTCTCGCTTTCTTTCTCTCTCTCTCTCTCTCTCTCTCTCTCTCGCTCTTTCTCTCAAGTAAATAACCTTGGGGAAAAAAAAAAAAAAGAAAACAACTCGGCTAGAGTTCATCATTCTCAATCCAACAAGGATTCAGGCCAATTCACATCAGAAGCATTCATTCATTCATTCACTCACTCACTTGTGTTCAGTGTTTTTTTTTCCTTGATGCAATTAGTTTATTAAAGTAAGCAAAGAAGATACAGAAAGGCATGCATGCTAAGGAAGTAATCTTCAAAATAAAGCAGGCTCTTCCCAATCTGAAGCAATGATGCACTTCGGTTTGTGTATTTCCTTTGCTAAGAGATTGGTGTTTGAAATGTAGCATCTGCAATTTTCTGAGCTATTACCTGCCATAGTATCTATAGAGCTTATTTATTTATTTTTAAAGATTTTATTTGACAGAGAGAGGGAAAGCAGGAACACAGGCAGGAGGAGTGGGAGAGGGAGAAGCAGACTCCCCACTGAGTAGGAAGAGATCCCAGGACCCTGGGATCATGACCTGAGCTGAAGGCAGAAGCTTAACGACTGAGCCACCCAGGTGCCCATATACGGCTTATTTATACAGATTATTAAGCCCCAGTCAGGCCCCCGGATCCAAATCCTTCAGGAAATCAGGACACTTGTTAGTGTCTGAAATTCTCACATGCCTTAAATTTGGAGACCCACTAAAGGGAGTATTTCTTCTTAAAGATAAGTTGAATTTGTCCTTGGTGCTTAGTAAAGCAAAATCTGGCTTGTTTGGGATCCTGCTCTTTATGCCAGGTAGAACTGAACTGTTATATGGTTCTTCCAAACATTCCAGTTTAGCCAAGCAGACCCACTTGGAGAATTTAGACCTCTCCCAGGTATGCAGTGAAATCAAGTAAAATTATAAAATTTCCAATCCATCACAGTAGTGTCATGTTTGGCATAAATGAATATTTCAGTATCAACCCATTAACTTTTTATTCAAAGATTCTTGACCATAGAGGACATTTGCTGTGAACGTCAATGTATACATCTTAAAAGTCACTGATCTCAGGAGTTTACGGTATTGATTCGAGTTTACTTAAGGGTAGGAGCAGCACTAATGACTGTTTTCACAACTACTTTGGTTTTTGGAGTTCCCTTTATGATGGTGTGAATCCTGTTGATTTTTTAAAATTTTTTGTAGAGCTTCTTGGCATCTACTTACTAGTTACTTTTGGTCTGTCCATTGTCTGTATGTACGTGAAACATGCTTCTTGGTTTAACCGGAGTTGGCTGTGCCTCAACCTGCAGCTTCTATCTGTAATGTCACCTGTAACCATTCATTCATTCACTCATTATGCAGCGAGGACTTCACAGAACTCTGGCAAAAAATGAAGACCCCCATTGATAAAGGTGCCATTTTTCTGCCTTGGGACATTAGTGAAAGGAACAGATGTTGCCACCCCAAAATGTTTCTTTGGCATAAGGATCATTTGGAGCTAAAAGGCAATCAAAACCCTACAGATTCAGGAAAAGCTTTTTATACCTCCCTCTCCACCGCTTAAATTTGTATCAGAAAGGGGGCCTGTACCAGGAAGAGAGGGATTATAAAAGACACATTTTTACCTTAGAAACACATCTGCGGGGGCGCCTGGGTGGCTCAGTGGGTTAAGCCGCTGCCTTCGGCTCAGGTCATGATCTCAGGGTCCTGGGATCGAGTCCCGCATCGGGCTCTCTGCTCGGCAGGGAGCCTGCTTCCTTCTCTCTCTCTCTGCCTGCCTCTCAGTGTACTTGTAATTTCTCGCTGTCAAATAAATAAATAAAATCTTAAAAAGAAAAAAAAAAAAAGAAAGAAACACATCTGCGTAACACAGCAGCCTTTATTTTCCAAACATGTCTGCTCCTGTGAATAACCCTTCTGCCCTTTTGCATCTTCAGACCACTACCCTTTTCTTTAGCTGAGGATGTTACATAAGCTTCAATTATCTGTGGGCCTTTGGGTCTCCTATTTCTAATGGGGCTGCCCTAGATAGAAAATTTGTTTTTCTCCTAATTGGCCTTCTGTCCATTATCAGACCAGCCGAAGAACCTAGAAAGGAAAGAGAAATTTTTTTCCTCTTCTACATCAGCAAAGTCTTCACAAATGAGGAGGCATTTGAAGAGGCCTCACAGGTGGAAGAGAAATTCATCAAGCAGAGAACAGAAGTCTATTTTGATGGTAAATCTACTATCAAAGATTAGGTGAATGTCTTTCCTATTTCTGGGTCTCAAGGAGTTCACAGCACCATGCCCTGAAACTAAGAGCGCCATTTTCCTCAATGATTAAAAGAAACGTCCTCCCCCTACCTTCACCTGCACTTTTACAAATATAATTTCCTCCTCCATGGAAAACAAATTGGAGTAGAACATTTCGTCATATTGAAGTATCAAGAAACCAAGACCCCAAATGGAGTGACTTATACTAAATCCTACATCACCAAACTGAGACTTAATGAAAACTGAAAAGATTCAGCTCACCCAGAAACAGAATCTTAAACCACTCCATCTATCAGCGAGCCCTCTTGCTCAATTATAGACCCCAACAGTTAAAACCAGAAGAAGACAAGACCACTTAATTCATGCTCTAAAACCAAATGTTCTTATTTGTGATTGCACTTTCTTGAGGCAATGACAACGACCTTTTACAATGACTAGACCATTCTAACCATCAGGCCAGAAAAGCCCTGTAAGGAATGGAATGCCTAGATGACCACACTCCATCCCCTTCCCTGCCCAAGATTACATGCTGAACACACACAGGCCCCCACCCTTGATCATGTGCTCCCTGCCTGCTCTCTTGCACATTACCCTGCGAACTTATCTCTATAAAACGCTAGGTGCCCAACTTGCCAGGGGAGGTCAGTTGTTAAGGTTTGAGCCTGCCATCTCCCCCAGCTGTCAGAACCCCAAATCTCCCTTTTCTTTTCCAAACCCTTGTCTCTTGAGTTATGGGCTTCTCTCGTGACAAGTTTATCTGAGTGTGTTCAGCAATGGTGTTGGCAAACCCAGACATGAGCTGTGCTTTTGGCTTGACCAGCTCTCTCAATTCCCATGGCAGAGCAGTTGGATGAAGCAGTGCCAAGGGCTCACCCCTTTGTTTCCTGAGTTTGCAGCTATGAGAGATCATTCTGTAACAAATCAATCGGGAATCATCTGGTTAGCAGGAGCTAGGTAATATGCCTGATTGAGCCCTACCATCTCCTAAGGGAAAGTAATCTTGCAATAACTAACATGTCTTTTGCCAGTGCAATTTTCTTCTGCCCACTCCCTCCTGCCTACAAGTCTTTGATTCTGTACGGCTCTGCAGAGTTCCTTTCTATCTGCCAAATTGGATTCTACCTAGTTCAAATTGCATTTTGCTCCAAAAATCTCTTAAAATTTTTAATATGCTTCAGTTTATCTTTAAATCATCTGAAGACAACTACTCCTAAAAATTTCAAATTAGGCCAAAATAAGAAAAAAAAAAAACATTTATGAACTTTATTTTATTCTAACCCAGTGGTTTAACAGGATGATTTGGACCCCCAGGGGACATCTGGGGTTGTCACAGCTGTGAAATATGTGGACACTAGAGACCAGAGATGATGCCAAACATCTTACAGTGTGCAGGACTGCTCCCCATGACAAAGAATGGTCCAATCCAAACTGTCAACAGTGATGAGAATAGGAAACTCTGTCCTAGTCCATGCCATATGGCTAAGGGTACATTTAAATTGGTATGCTTTCATTTATGGAATGGAAATCAGTCCTACTCAAGGTCTTTGTTTCTTAGACACTTTAAATGATAACATGTAAAATTTACCTTGTTCCCCACCCTCACTGCTGCACAGCTCCATCTACAAAAAAGCCCGCATGAATTTAGAACACTGTGCAAACTCATGTGAATTTAATAACGTTAGTTGTGGGAAAATAAGATTAAGGCTCAAAGCATAGGGGGAGGACATCATAGCTCCAAGGCTCCAGGCCCATCACTGTCAGTCCAATGTAAATATTTATGACAGGACACTGTACTATGAGCACATTTGTCTGAAAGAGACTTGTTTCATCCCTCTGTAAGCAGAAGCCAAGTTTTCTAAATAGCGCCTGTATTGTTTAAAAGGGGTAATCCTACATTTATACCAGTAGAAACTATACAGAAATATTCAGTCAGCAAACTTGGAAAGAACAGGAGTGGGGAACAAGCCTGTTCTTTCTAAAATTGTATTTTTTAACTTGGTAGCCACTTAGCACATGTGGTTCTTGAGTACCTGAAATGTGGGGAGTCCAACTGCAGATTTCCAAGACTTATCTCAGAAGAAAGCAAAAGGTCTCATTAATAATGTGTTTATAATTTATTTTGATTAGGAGCTGAAATAATTTTTGGCTATATTGGGTTAAATATATTGTTTTTTAAGGGTTTATTTACTGGGGCACCTGGCTGGCTGAATGGGTTAAGCATCTGCCTTTGGCTCAGGTCATGATCCCAGGGCCCTGGGATCGAGCCCCATGTAGGGCTCCCTGCTCAACGGGAAGCCTGCTTCTCCCTCTCCTTCTGCCCCTCCCCCTGTATGTGCTCTCTGTCAAATAAATAAAAAATTTTAAACATTTGAGAGAGAGTAACTGAGAAGGAGAGAGAATGTGAAGCAGAGTCTGCACTGAGCACTGAGCCTGATGCAAGACTTGATCCCACATGCATGAGATCATGACCTGAGCTGAAACCAAGAGTTGGACACTTAACCGATAGAGCCACCCAGGTGCCCAAGTTAAATATATTCTCAAAATTAAAAAAGTAATAGGTGAAATTGATGTAGCTGGTAAAAAATTTTAAATTATATGTCTATATAATATATACTAATATATATACATATATATACACACACACACACACATATATATATATAACACAGCACTGTCCAACAGTGGTTGGACATACTTCTGTCATTTTTAAAATCTTATTGTGATGTTCAAGAAAAGACTTAGAGTTCACATTTCTTTTACCTTTTTTTTTTTTTTTTTTGAGAGAGCAAGAGAGCGAACACACAGGGAGGGGCAGAAGAAGATCAAGAGAACGGGAGCAGGCTGCATGCCCAGCAGGGAGCCTGATTCGAGGATCAGTCTCACAACCCTGAGATCATGACCTGAGCCAAAGTGAAGAGTTGATGCTTAACGGACTGAGCCACCCAGACGCCCCAGAGTTCAGATTTCTAACACACACGTCCTTCAATCGGCAAGCCACTGGCTCTCAACCTTAGCTGCGCATCAAGGTCACCTTGGAGCGTTGTTCTTAAAAAAAAAACAAAAAAAAACAAAAAAAAAACCCCAAAACTACTGATGCTTGGACATCCACAGGCAGAAAAAGAAAACACAAAACTCAAAAAACCTAGACCTAAACCCCACATACTACACAGAAGTTAACTCAAAATGGACGGTAGGTTTGTTGAAATTAATTTCTAGGCCCAAGATGAAGCTGCTCTTGCTCAGGTCGCCACATCGACAATCCAGAAGTTGGAGGACTTTCATGTCCTTGTAAATAGTCCACCTGACCAAAAACAGTATCCAGTCAACCAATCCCCAAGTGCCAAGCCGAGTCAGGGCCTTCTCACCGCAAACAAGATTGACTATGTGGTCCCAGCCAAACATAATTGGTCTTTTCCTTGTTATTTTTCCTGGAAAAGCTCTCTGCCTTTTACCCACTTGGCAGTTCTCCAAAGAAGAGGGTCTACTTTCTGAAGTGTTAAAGTTTGTTTGTATCACCGAAGTTACTTTCTTTAATATTTTTAACAGTTTTAAAAATTTTAATGTATTTAAGATTTTATTTATTTAACAGACAGAGACCACAAGTAGGCAGAGAGGCAGGCAGAGAGAGAGAGAGGAGGAAGCAGGCTCCCCGCTGAGCAGAGAGCCCGATGCGGGGCTCGATCCCAGGACCCTGAGATCATGACCTGAGCCGAAGGCAGAGGCTTAACCCACTGAGCCACCCAGGTGCCCCTAATAGTTTTAAATATAAAATTATAAAGCTTTTAGAATATCAGGGAAGATCTTCAGGATCCACAGCTACGCAGCAAATTTTTAGACTTTATACCAAAAATACAACCCATTAAAGAAAAAATGACAAATTGGACTTCATCAAAATTAAAATCTTGGCAAATCCCTTATCTAATAAAGGATCTAGACAACCCAAGAATGGTAAAACTCAACAGCAAAAATACTAAAAATCTAGTCAGAAGATGGGTAAAAGATACGAACAAATATTTCACCAAGAAGGACACATACATGGCAAATGATGTAAATATAGTCCGGGTCATTAGCCATTAGGGAAATGCAAATTCAAAGCACTGCATGTCGATTTCCAATGATCTAGATACAAGTTTGAATTTAACAAAGTACTAACACCATCTCCTCCCTCCCCCCCACTCCTCTAGACTTGGACTTGAAATGGTCTGGAGTGTGGCCTGGGCATTTAGAGTTGAAAATCTCCCCTCTTCCCACCCCTCCACAGTTTTAATGTGCAGCCAAGGTTAAGAACAATTCTTCCGGGACAAAGAATATAGCTTAATAGGAATTTACAAAACGGAGCCTGAAGGCAGGTGAGGGAAGGTGCTGACGTTGGGCTGATTGAGGGTTATCTTCACACTCAATCCCCAAGTAAGAGAATGCAGCTTGTTCTTAGGAGGTTTTATATTCCAGCATAATGTCGAGCCAGAAATTCAACTATTTCAATTCACGGGAAAGAAGAGGATTTGGGCAAATTGACCAGGTCGATGAAATTGTGATGCCTTCCTAGATCCTCTCCTTTCCTCATTAACTTCTTCAATTGTTTTATGAAGGTGTTAAAAAGACCACCACAAGTCCAAAATGGCATCACTTAGGCCAAGTCCCTAAATCAGGGCTTAATACCTAATTTAAATTAAGAAGTGCTGCCTTAATTGGTCAGCCAGGAAGGTCATTGTCAGTGCCAATGAGTCAGCCACGTGGGTCCTCTCCAGCCAATAAAGGAAGATGAGGTGATCTGTCAGATAAGACCCCCTGTTTTTTCCCCTCTTGCTTTTCTTTTTTCTCCTATTACTGGCCTCCATGCTCCCGCCTCACTGCCCCTTCCCCACTTTTGTTTTTTCTTTAGCTACAGATGGTATTTAAAGCGGTGGCCGGGGCTATCTTGAGTATTTAATCATTTTCTTGGAGTATCTCCCATATACGCATGAAGTACCCATGTTAATAAACTTGTGTTTGTGTTTCTCCTGTTAATCTTTTATTACAATGGTTATCTGCTAAGAACACAGAAGGACTGGGGAGATTATTTTTCCTTCTATATAATGACAAAAATTTGAGCATCACTGTTTTAGGCCACTGGTTCTCAACTTACCATAAATTGGAATTACCTGGGGGAGATCTATTGTATTATTATTTATTTTTTTAATTTTTATTTATTCAATTAGACAGACAGATCACAAGTAGGCAGAGAAGGAAGCAGGCTCCCTGCTGAGCAGAGAGCCCGATGCGGGGCTCGATCCCAAGACCCTGGGATCATGACCTGAGCCGAAGGCAGAGGCTTAACCCACTGAGCCACCCAGGTGCCCCTATTGTATTATTTTTTTTAAAGAGAATTCCTTCCTCCCTCCATCCCTTCCTAGAGCAGGCGCACATGCAGGGGGATGGGCAGAGGGAGAAGGAGAAAACCGCTCAAGCAAACTCACAGCTGAGCCTCTCAGTATCGGGAGATTATGACCTGGGCCGAAACCCAGAGTCAGGCGCTTAACCGACTAAGCCACCTATGTGCCCACGCCCCAGCTCACCCCTAGGGGAGCTATTTTAAATTTCCTCATGCCTGATCATAAGATACCATGTTTTGCCACACAGATACTTAAGATTCAAGACTGAACGCTTTAATAGGAGAAAACTTCACAGGTAAGAGAGGAGGGAGAGTCCCATCTAGTTTCTCCAAAATCACAGATTACTTCGTATGCTTTTAGCACTCAGAAGCTTTTCCACTTAACCACCATTACCAGTGCACCACACACTATCCCCTTTCCCTTACAAAATGGCTTGGTCTATTCTAAGCCTACAAGACCTTTCCTAACCATCCATTCAATTGGTATGTAAATTGCCTGTGTCAGTGGTTCTCAAAATCCGCTGCATATTAGAAACTCTTGGAGACTTAAAAAAAATCCCCAGGCCACTGCGATATTAAGAGTCCTCATAGATTCGAATGTTCAGCTAAATTTGAAAATCACTGGCTCAAGTGGTACTTTACTCAGTGATGGGAAACTGACCATGGGTACACATATCTTTTTGAATTACCACAAGGGAAGCAGTCGTGCGGAACATCTTATGTTGAGGCTAAGGACTCCGACAACATGGTAAAGGGTCACCAAATGCCATGGAGAATGTTCATAGATGAATCGCTACTGGGAAACCGATCTTCCAAACTCCGACTGCCCACTCCCACAGCGAAGGCCCCTACTGCGGACCACAATCTCCCGAGTGAAAGATCCAGAATTCCTGGCCATGCCAGTTCTACAGATGTGCAGAACGGAAAGTAGCTCTTATGCAAAACAGGGACTCGCAACTCATCAACTCTCTACCTCCTAGTAGGCAAACTTTACACCATCATCAAATGCAAATTAAAGATAAACTAATTTAAGTACTAACTGTCTCAACCTGCACTCCTGAGGGGGCCGGTGTTCGCCATCCCACCTCCAAAGCCGGGCGCCACCTGCAGACTGCCATTTTCATCAGATGCGTGTAATTATACAGCCTTGTTTTGAAGATATCTGCTTGCAATCATTTCCAGACTCCACAGTAGTGCAAGACATTTTACCAAGTTAAAATCTCCTCTCCACCCTTTCTGAGGGCACTTTCAGTCTCTAAATGAGCCTCTGAGAGGAACCACTACTCCTGGCAGCAATCTCCAGGGAGATTTGGAAAAGAATTTGAAATAACGGTTGTAAAAAAGAAACATATGCTTTGCGCTTTGATTGAAAGTCCATTCTCTTGCTGAAAGGGACAAGTACCAGAAGATGAATCACTCTGATGGGGGAATGGGGTTGTTAACAGGATGTAATAGGGACCCTCGGAACCCTGGATAAAGGTAGGTGAACGAGTGGGAGGAATGCACGTTACCCCAGATTTTCTTGGGCCGAATGATTCGAAAGCAAACACTGAAAACATCTGGGAGAACTGTGGTGGTTTTGCCCAGCTGAGCCCACTGGAAGCTCTTCCCCGATGGTGATGTATCGTCCATAAAAATGTGGTTCCAAAGGAAAATGGGCATCTCTAAACTTCCTATTGGCTCTACAGGGTGCTTTTCCCACACGAGGGACAGTCTGTCTTGGGGTAAAGAGATTCCTAAACCAGGGAGTCAAACAATTCTGCCATGTTCACCCTAAAGGCTCAGGAGACTGTCTGCAACGCTATGTATGCAGATCAGGTCCAGAAACAGAGACAGGAAGAAGCGGCCCTCTCATTATGCACATTGGCTTTTCTGGACAGTATTTCAAATTCTAAGAAAGTTTAAAAAAAAAAAAATATGTACAGGTGGTTCTCACACTTTGGTGCGTATCAGTATACCCTGGAGGGCCTGTTCAACACCACCCCCGCCAGTGCTTCTGGTTCTGCAGGTCTGAGGTGGGGCCCGAGAATCTGCATCCCTACCTAACAGGTTCCCAGAGATGCTGAGGTACCAGGGACCAGACTCTGAGGGTAACTCTGGGTATTTTTTTTGTTTAACCTTAAAGGAAGACTTACACAGGACTCCGAGGTCTTACACCCAAGTACCTCTTTCACTGTAGATATTCAGATCCCCCGTAGGTCAAGTTAGCCCAGGATTTGGAGTCACATGGAAGATGCCGACTCTGGAGGCCCAGGAGGTGACCTGTGTGTCACGAACCTCTGGTTTCACAAGCAACACGGCAGCTGACTGCAAAATAAGAAAAATACATAGAACAACTATCGGGCACCTAAAACGAAATACCAAACCCTAAAACGCAGAAAGACATGTGCAGGTGTTGAGGCTTTTGGGGGGCGGGGAGTGGGGAGAGACAGGAAAGATAAAGGGATGTTCTTTTGTGGAGGAGATGCTCATCTTTTATACAGAGGGCAGAGCATCCTTGAGAGACCGAACAGGAGAGTTTCGGTTATTTAGTACTTCATCATTATTAATAGCCCCAGGGTGCATGGGATTGTGCTGCATTACACACCTGACAGAATTTCCTAGTTGAGAGGTTTGTGATGTTGGGATGTGGTACCCATGGCGGGGTGGGGGAGGAGGGGGTCGTCTTCCTGACGATTTAAATTGGGGACTTGACCCTTGTTTATTGGTCAGCCAGGACTGGCTTTTACCTAGACTCTCCTAGATGCAGAAAAAGGACATCTGAAGCTGCATTTCTCCTTTCCGAAAACAGGTAAAGAAATGAATGCTTCAGTGGGAAGCTCTGTGTTGTCTCTCTCACCCTTCTTCCCCACGATTTCCTTTGGAGTCCGTAAAAAGTCTTCTACAATTCTTTGTTGTGGCCAACTGAGAACAAAACCATTCTTGCCTACAGACGCGCAAATTCGGTCTCTCTGGAAGGCCCATCTTCTTCCCTCCCCGCACTAAAGGAGACGGGTTTTGTCTCTACGTTTCTGCTCTACTCTACTGACGCCAACCACCTGGGGTTAACGCCGACTCCACGGGTTAAGGGCACTGTCCCCCAAGACCATCCTCACTTCAGATGCCAGCTACAAAGTTCGGTGGTCCCCAAGCCACCTGCACAACTAGCCAGTTGGCTACACATTGGATTCCCACTACCCCCTCATGTACGGATTCACTAGAATGACTCCCAGAACTCAGGCCACTTCTATACTTAGGATTGAACATTTATGGTCAAGGGTACAAGGAGAACCCACAAAGGGACAGACAGACATGCACAGTGAGGTCTGCGGGATCTCCAACACAGAACCGACTGTGTCCTCTCCCCAGGGCATCAGGGAATGTCCTCTTCCAGCACACACAGGTGTTCCCTGAAGGGGAGTGGATTTGGCCACCCCCAAGTACGTGCCTTTGGTATCATGATCACCTGGAGCTACAGGCAATCCAAACCCAGCAGATTCCAGAAAAGCACTTTATCTCCCCCCCCCCCCAAATGCCTAAATGTACCATGGAAAGGAGCCTGTTCCAGGAGGAGAGCTATTACCAGAGATCACGTTTTCACTGAAGAAACGTATCTCAAAGCGGCGGCCTTCATCTTCCAAACAGCTCCTCTCCACTCCTGTGAATGGCCTTTCTTCCCTTTGTAGCCACACGGCCAAGTCCTTCTCCTAGGCTCAGGATGTTATTTAAGTCTCAATTACCTGATTGCCCTGTGGGGCTCATGTTTAATAGGCATCCCCTACGTACAAACTTTTTCTCCTGTTCATCTGTCTTATGTCAACTTTAGAGCAGCCAAAGAACCTAGTAGGGAAGAAGGTAAAATTGTCCTGCCCCCACAGCACCAAGCAGGAAGCTCACTAGAGAGGCCGCGAGACAGAACTCAGTACACAACCTCCTCCCCTTCTGGAAGGCCAGTCCGCTATCACCTGGTTCAAGAGCGCAGCCTACAAATCACTTGGTGCGGCTAATCACATGATTGGTCCCCATATGGAGTCATGGCCTTAGCATAAACCCAGGTGGGGTGCCAAGGCCCAGCACAGGCGATGGAGCCATTTGTTCAGGAAATTCTAAGGATTTCCAAGTTACCTCCCAAGAACTATGTAAACAAAGGCCAGCCGAAGTCTTTCCGGTACAACAGCCCCCAATTGCCATTTTGATTTTCTTGATCTATAAATGTGTCTGTTCTTTGGATTGTTCTTTTGGTGACAGCGTCTGCTGGTTTCCTTTGAGTCTTAAAACTCGGGTACCTATAGCAGGAGTGTGGGGCACCCCAAACGGACGGGGGCCGGTGGCGGTGAAAGAATTCACCTGAAGCAGAACAAACGAAATGGAAGCTTCTAGAAAACAGGGCAAGGGAGCGGTGGGCAGGAGAGCAAAGGAGGGCCTATACTTGTGGTTGGGGGAGGCAGGAGTGAGGGAAGATGCAGATGTATGGACTTTTCCTTTTGGTAACTGCCTGGTTGTAAGTAGCCCACTGGTCAGTCAGAGCTTCTGGCTCTTTCCAGGTGGGCAGCTTAATGAACCTGCTTGTATTCAGCCCGGTGGTGGCTGTGGGCCTTTTTGCCTTGTTCAGCTCTCCATGGCTCAAACCTGTTGCCTAAAAGTGGCCTCTACAAGGAGGACCATTAGCAAGGCTCCTAGGCTACCCCCTCATCTTGTACTGAAGAACTCAAAGCCTAGAGATTAAGTGAAGGGCTCTGGGACCTCACGGCCAGCCGGGGGGCTGACATGGGACTCTGCTTCCAGATTTCTGCTGTTTATTTTGTTGGTAGGGTAGGAAAAAATTTTCCATCCGAAAACCAACAGAAGTTTAACAACATGTATACGGCTCTATACTTGGGAGAAACCCAGAAAAACTGAGTAACTCGCCCAAATGGCCCAAGACACCACCTTCAATATCATTTCCAGCTAAAGACAAGAGATGTGGGGGAGGGGAGCCATTTCTGGGAGGTTAGCTGCAAAGCACAGCAACAAGGGTAGGGCTCTTCTGCATTCCAGTCAGTGCCTTCTCCACTGACAGAGTTTCTGAAGGTGGTCATCCTCGCCTCCCCGCAGAGAGGGAGGCCCCCTTACAAAGGCAGATTTCCCTGATCCATATAAATGTTCCTCACCGAAGTATAACTTGGCTTTCAGCACTCCCCCAGTGTCTGCTGTTTCCTGAAGTAATCCACTCAAAATAATCCTTTTGCCCAAAAGACATATTTTGGTGTGGCATATTCAACTTCCCGTCATGTTCGTCACCGCCATGCATATAAAAGACAGGCTATCCAAACCCTACTTACTCCAGTTAGGAACTCTCTGCTCTTCCTGACTCTTTAAATAGTACCCGTGTTGTAGAGGAGGGTAGGATCCTGTCCCACTTCACACTGATATCACCGAAGATAATTCCACTAGCGTGTGAAATGAGCGCAACAGAAAATTGTTGATAAAAATCCCTAATACCTACATACCTAAGTAACATATATCGACTCATGATCAACCTTCATGGGATATTGGCTACTTGCCTGAAAATTACTTTTCTGGCATTATCACATATAAAACTCACAGCAACTCCACAAATACAGTATTATTATTGCTACTTATAGGTGAGAAAACAGAGGCTCAGCAAAGTTGGAAAACTTACCCGAAGTCTCCTAGACAGAAGGTAGCAGAATCTTGTGTCCTGAATTAAGCTCTTCACCTCTCGGCAAAGCATCTGGTAAACTTCAGTGTTGATCAGAACCACCTGCAGAGGTAGTCAACCCCCCCTCCCACCAAATCTGTGGAGTAGGATGCGAAGTTTGTGCTTCTGGCAATTTCTCCGGGTGTAATAATGATGCTGGCTCAGAGTCCACATGTGAACGACTGATCTGGGTTCTGCTAGTATGGCAGGATTTTTCTGCCTTTAGTATCCGAGGTTGTCGGTCACGCTGCTTGGAAGAAGAAAGCGGTAAACCCGATGAAGAGTGGTGGGCAGCAAAGCCAAGTTTATTGGGCGATAGTACAAAGCTCTGGAAGAAAGACGGGCCCAGAGTGGGTTGCCCTTGGACCTCCTGAGTCTAGGGGTTTTTATGAGCTTGCTAGCGGGCTGTTTTAAATCTGACGAACCTCCAGCCTGTCACCCAATCAGGTTTCGTCCACGTGCTCATCTACGTATCAGGTAGTGGTTTACGTGGGAGAGGGTGGGGGCTCCTTCTGGGGTGCTGGGATGGGGCCTTTTTCCTCTTAAGACAGAGCCCCTCACCCCTGCTTGCCTCTCTTGGGACTATCCTCCTACTAGCAAACAAAACGAGCACAGGGCAACACAACCTAAGAACGAATGAAGGCCAAGTTCTACACGCCAAGGGCTTCCTGGACCTTTTCCATTTTTACCAAGCAGACATGAGCAACCCAGGCTTCTTCTCTCATTGGTTATTAAGCATATGATGGGATTGGGGTGTAGCTTGAAATTAAAGGAAGTGTAGAGGCCCCTTTTAGGCCAAGAGGCTTGGGCCGTGGAATATAGAAGGGGCCCTCCAGGTGACCCCCATCAAAATATCCCTAGGCCTTAACTCACCAGTGGGCTACTTAAACCCAGGCAGTTCCCAAAATAATGGAAGCGTCCATAGGTCAACATACCTCCTCACCGTCTCTCTTTAAAGACAGTCCCCACCCACTGCCTGGAGGTGGAAGCTTCCCCTCCCCAGTCTGGCCCCCTCTTGCAGGTGTGTTCAGTAAATTTTTATCTCCATTGTTCTGCCTCAGGGGCTGGATTCTTCCACCGAACCCCAGCCATCGCCCCACATTTGGGGGCCGCCATCTGATCGGAGAGACACCACAATTAGACACCACAGGATGTCCTTTAGCAGATGGAAAAAAAAATTGCCAGGAAAGTAATCTATTTCTGTGCAGATTTCAAAACTGATATACGGGGTTGTTTCTATCAGAGCTTCCTGCCAACTGTATATTCTGTGACAATGATACAGAGGAACAGAGAAAAACTCATTGGAACCTCTTTCTGTCCAAGCCCGTGCCAACCAGGGAGAAGGTGTGGGGGGCAGCGGGGGGCGGGGTTACCTGTAGTGGCCTTTGGAAGGAAAAAATGTGTGCTTACGTGCACAAGCCTTTTGCAAAAACATAGCCTCCCGCTTTGAGACTACAAGCAGCTGCTGCTCTGCTGACCAAGGTCCACACAAGACCCCTAATCCTTCTGAGTGGAAGGTGGATGGATATGGATTGTTGGATTCGATATCAAACCGATGCTGGAGAGGTCCTTTAGACAAGTGCCCACACTAACCAAGGAAGAATCTTTTTGGTTTAAAAGAACTGGCCGGGATGCCTGGGTGGCTCAGTTGGTTAAGCAGCTGCCTTCGGCTCAGGTCATGATCCCAGCGTTCTAGGATCGAGTCCCACATCGGGATCCTTGCTCGGAAGGGAGCCTGATTCTCCCTCTGCCTCAGCCTGCCACTCTGCCTGCCTGTGCTCACTCTCGCTCGGCTCTCTCTCTGACAAATAAATAAATAAACTCATAAAAAAAAAAAAAAAAAAGAACTGGCCATTGGAAAGAGTGGTTCTCAACCTTCACTGGAAAATGGCATCACCTGAGGAGCTTTTGAATTCTTCTGCCACCCCCCCGCCCCATGCCAGGACCACGGCCCAAACCAATTGCAACAGATTCCCTGCAGGTGGACCTGGGCATTGACATTTCTGAAGCTTCCCGGGTGATACCAATATGCAGCCAAGTTTAAGAGTCAGAGTTCCAAAGCAGCGCCTCTGAAATGTTAAATTGCATAGGATTTCCCTGGGGAATCATGTGAAATTGCAGATTCTGACTCAGTGAGTCTGCGGTGGGGCCCGAGCCTCCGCATTTCTAACCAGCTCCACGGGTGCTGAGGCTGGAATGTTAAGTCCCATGTAAGATGAGGAGCCAAATGCTGGGAGGGCTGTGTTGCCTCGAGACTCTCCTGCTTGCCTGGATTCAGCAAGTACCCGAAAAATGTCAGGAGAATATCTGGTATTCAGCCCCATTGAGAGTGTTAATATCTTGTCTCTGGTAAGGAGCCAAGAAAGGTCCAGAAACAGCTTAAATCCTAATTTCACTTACCTAGCCTCACTACATGAAAGGCTCCAGGATCTTCTAGAATAGCTTATCATGCCCCTCTGGATGGACTGTCAGATCCAGCAAACCCTGAGCAACCCTATGTTTAGTATTACTCGGTGAAATCAGTTTTCAGCAGACAGGATACTCTTCCACATTACATGCATAGAGCTAAACCTTGCCAATGATTTTCCAAGTAACCAAGCACTCCCCTTTCCTCCAGCTCCAAAATTCTGTAAAATGTGATTCACACTGGGCATATGTTAGTCAATGACATACTCTTTTCTTGCTTCTCACGCTCGCTGTTCACCAAATCCCATCATCTTCTTAGTCTACATATCTCAGCCTCCTCTGCTGTTAGGTGTGGTCACATGACTGGATTTTAGCCAGTGGAACGGAAGTAGAAATCGTGTGTCGCACACAGACCTGGTCCATAAAAATCTTTCCCCATGTGATCTTTCAGGTACTTTCCCTTCTGCCAACTTGCGGCAAATGAATGCAGCAATTTGGAAGCCATGTGTCCCAGGTGGCAGGGCCGTAAGACAGAAGGGGAACTTCCTGCTGATTAGGAACCTGTCTCTCTTTATTAATTATTTTTATTAACATGTAATTGCCCCAGGGGTACAGCTCTGTGAATTGTCAGGCTTACACACTTCACAGCACTCACCATAGCAAATACCCTCCCCGATGTCCATAACCCCACCCCCCTCTCCCTACCCCCCTCCCCCCAGCAACCCTCAGTTTGTTTTGTGAGATTAAGAGTCCCTTGAGGTTTGTTCCCCTCCCGATCCCATCTTGTTTCATTTTTTCCTTCCCTACCCCCCCCCCACACACACACTGCCTCTCAAGTTCCTCATATCCGGGAGAGCATATGTAATTGTCTTCCTCTGATTGACTTATTTCACTCAGCATAATACCCTCTAGTTCCATCCACATCGTTGCAAATGGCAAGATTTCATTTCTTTTGATGGCTGCATGTATTCCACTTTGTGTGTGGAATACTTCTTTATTCATTCAGCTATTGATGGACATCTAGGTTCTTTCCATAGTTTGGCTATTGTGGACTTTGCTGCTATAAACATTCAGGTGCGGATACCTCCTTTGGATCCCTACATTTCTATCTTTAGGGTAAATACCCAGTCGTGGAATTGCTGGGTCATAGGGTACCTTTGTTTTCAACTTTTTAAGGAACATCCATTCCAGAGTGGCCGCACCAGCTTGCATTCTGACCAACAGTGTCCGAGGGGACCCTCTCTCTTTGACTCTACTTTATGAAGAAATACACTTCTTTTGTGTTTGAGCCATTCCACCTGTTGTGATTCATTACAGCAGGTAGTCACATTTTAATTAATATACCTTGCAACCATCCCAACTCCACCCTTCATGGAGATGCAGAAGACAGAGATATGTAAAGAGGATCATTAGTCATTTAGGACACACAGTATGGCGCCCATCGCAACCAGGGGAGCAAGGTGTTTGAGGAGGAGTCGAGTTTTTCTTTCTCTTCATGGATCCCTTGCTCTATGCCTTTCTGCTGCTAGACTGCAATTGGGCTGGGAAGAGTTCTTCTACTAGGAGATACAGGGAGCCAAAGAAAAAGCAAGCGGAAGTGACAGGGATTGCATAAGTATTGGTTTTAAGAACGAGAATGATGAAAAAAACAAATTCTCACATTGTCCAAGCAGGAGACAAGGCAGGGAGGGACAGTAACAGTGATGATGTTGCTGATAACTGATATTATGAAGTTTTTAACACCTGCCACCGTTGTTATAGCATTTTAGACACCTTACCTCACTTGTTTTCAGAACAACTTCATTAAGTACGGTTAGTATTTTCATTTCTCAGTGGCAACATTAGAGGCCCAGAGAGATTAACTTGACCACTCCTCAAATGCCAGAGACAAGATGCAAACCCAGGCAGTTGGCCTCCACATTGTATGCTCTTAACCACTGCCCTGTACAGTTCCAGGGTCTGGGAAAGAAGACCTGACCACCGGTGAAAGGTATGCTCGTGGCTGTAGCTCCTCCTCTCCTTGGGAATGAAAGTGCAGTCAGAGAAAGCAGGTTTCTGGCGAACTCCATAGTCTATTTCTCACCATTGCTCCCAGCTGAGACCCACAGTATCACATTTACACAGAACCTCATGTAAACCTTAAATGAATGCACATATACGTGTCTCAGAAGAGGCTCAATTTCTTCTATGCCTCCTGCCTTATATTTATGACTTATCTGCATCCTCATAATTTTGGAATTTTATTATGCTGAAAAAGTTTTAATTATAGAGGCAAAAAG
This sequence comes from Mustela lutreola, assembly GCF_030435805.1. Lineage (NCBI taxonomy): Eukaryota > Metazoa > Chordata > Mammalia > Carnivora > Mustelidae > Mustela > Mustela lutreola. The sequence continues at coordinate 11,038,682 of NC_081308.1, forward strand.
TATATGTAACATATAAGTATATTTGAGGATAATGAAATGCTCACCTGTGTACCCATGGCAAAGCAAAGGATAGACAACATTTCAAGATCTGGAAAGTACCCTGTGTGCTGCTCCCTAGTCTCATCTTTTTCTACTCCCCCATCTCCAAAAGGTATTCAGAATTACATGTTACTTCCTTCCTTCCTTTTGTTGGGGAGCAAGAATTCTTGCCCCCTCCAAAGTCCTTCTGGCTGGACTAAGAATCAAATGGACACAAGACAGATTAACAGGAGAAAATCAAATTTAAGAGGACAGGTACAGGGAAGCCACACAGATTTGGGAATTGCAAAGAAAGTCAACCAGGCACGATGAGGTCTACACGTCATTCTGAACTAAGAAGTGGGGGAGGCATCTGGACTTCAGAGGGAAGGAATGTAATTCACAGGAAGATGAAAAAGAGTGAATGTTTGGTAAACAAAATGCTTCCCCTGCCATACAGATAGGTTATTGAGATAAAATCTATCTCTGGTAATAACCCTTATTCTGGAAAGACCCTCCAATTTAGATTCATATATGTGGTCAAGGGAGGGCTGAATGTTTCTCCTGAGACTGCAGGGTCTCAAGTGGCTTCAGCTCAAAATAATCCACAGGGTTTCTCGATAGCAGCACTATTGACATTTTAGATTAAATAATCCTTTGTTGTGGGAGACCATCCTATGCTGTTAAGTTGACTTATACCCCTAAAAATATGTACTGAAGTCCTAACTCCCACTACTTCAAACATGACCTTATTTGCAAATAGGGTTGTTGTAGATGTAATTAGTTAAGATGAGGTCATCCTGGAATAGGGTGGGTCTCTAATCCAATATGACTATATGCTAGAATTTCACATTAATGGAATCATACATGTCTTCTTCTGTGGCTTGCTGCTTTTTGGTCAGTGTCACGTGTTGGACATTTACCCAGGTTTGGTACATGTAGCTGTAAAGTATTCATTTTATCTGCCGTATCATATTGTACAGTATCAAAATGCCTAATTCTCCCAATCCTATCTGGGGAAAAGGTGGCCGCAGGGAAGTTTCTGAGCTGCATTCTCTACATTATGAGCTGAGTTTTTGTTCACCCTAACTCTAAGGGTGAAGCTCTTCAGGGTCCTAGCTTTATAGAACATTCTCCTATTAAGGTCTCCACCTTAGCATCTCTAGGCTTTATTTTTTTTCTTCCCCAGGCGCCATGCAGCCTCTAAAACAAACCATGAGGGTCACCAGACACCCCCTGGGTAAAAGCTATCTTAAGCCTTCCTTAGTTCTTAGGATTCCTACTTTCCCTTCCCTTCTGCTTTTGTAGAATTCTTGCAGTGCAGTTATAAAACTCATTTTTCCAGAACTATTATCAGGACTGTTAGAAATGAAGTACACATTTCCTCTTCCAGGAAAGAAGAGAAGCAGTTCTTGGCAATGAACTGATCAGGCTGGTAACTGTAAGAAGTCTTGGAGTTGAGCAACGGAGTATCTCAAGAAACAGTATATTAAAAGCCAACCATTATCTTTCACAAGGGAACAAAGCACATAGGGCTTCTGCACAATCTATAGATTGCCCCTCAAGCATTTCCCTCAACCACCGCAGCACCTGTTCATTATCTAACTGAATAATTCCACCATTAAGCACACATCTATCCCTGAGCCTGGTTCCAGAAGAAACCCCTCTTTCTCTGTGTAGAGAATCAGAAACATTGGGCTTAAAATCATCATCTGCATTCTTGGGCTGAACTTAGAGTGATCACATGCCCTCTCTGCATTCTGTTGAGCTTTCTAGGGCCATTCTGTCATTTCTGGGTCCAGTAATTTTCCTAAAGAAATTTTACTACAATTACTATGAGGTTTCCTTGTCAAAGCCACATAATGATGCCAGAAGCCACCTCTGAGACATCTTTTCCCATCAATAGATTTAAACCTAAAGTGAGAGGTAACCTTTTAGGCAAAGTGAATACAACAGAACCAGGTTGGGGAGGGGGGCAATGGAATGATTACAAATATTCTGACATATTCCAAGTGCCAAAAGCTCACAAGACTAATTTCTACTCCACTGGTTTTACATGTCTTTCTGTGAGAGGTCAGCTTTTTAAAAAATGTCTGCTATCTGGCCAGGGAATCTCAGGGATCTCTTTTGAAGCTGATTAGACCTCACTGGAATTCAGATACAACCTCAAGTTGAATTCAATGTCATGTTTAACTCTTTTCCTGGGGGTTCCCTTCTTTCCCTTGCAAATCAGCTAGCAAGTGGATGATGGGTATCTCCTTATTCCCCCAGCTGTATTGATATATAACTGACAAATAAAATTGTAGGATATTTACGGTATACATCAGGCATACATGGTGTGTCACAGGGTGGAACACAACACAGGTCTTCACTCACCTTTCTTGGACTTATGTTTATGGTCCTTTTCCTGGGAATGCTCTCTTCCCAAGTCCTCCCATGGCTGCCACCTTCCTTCTTATAATTCAGGTCTCTGACCAACACTGATTACAGAAATGCCTTCCTAGACCACCCCTTGTCAAATGCTCCTACCCCTGTCATCTCAGTGTCTATCTACACCTTTACCCTGCTTTATTGTTTGCAGAGCACTTAACCCCTGTAAAAGTACATTTTTAAAATTATCATAAAATTGTGTTATTGTAAATAATAGTTTAACATTTAGAAGTTATTTATTTTGATTGGTTATAGTCTGTCTTCTTCACAAGACTCTATGCTAGGGGCTTGTTGATTTTGGGTTACCACTGTAACCTGAGCTGCTGTTAGAGTTATGCACTTAGTAAATGCTCGGTATTTGCTAAATAGTGAATGGATATAAAATATGAATAGAGTTTTGGAATAAGAAAACATGTGTTATTATTTAACTATTTCAACACACTTCTTGCCTTTATACACAGGGACCAGATGACATTAATCTAGCCATTTACTGGGTGGCCAGTGTTCCTGATGTAAAAAGATCATGTTAACATGAGAACACAGTTGTCTTTTGAGCAAAGGGCCTTTCTTTTACCTTTTATTCATGATCAAGTCTCTCTCATCTGGAGAAAAAGAAAGAAAACCTCCTTTCAACCTATTTCTACCTTACTCATATCTCCAGAAACTGCCCCCTTTCCCTCTTCCTTTAAAATAAAATTTGTGTCTGAAGTTTCTTTCAGCATTTATTCATTCCCTAGTACTTATTCCTAAGATTTATTCATTTCTGCTCCCAGTCTTGATGAGCTCTTGGCATGATGAGACTTGGATGACTACTCTCTTCTAAAAACATCTTTATATAGTTGGCATGATGCCTTTTTTTTTTTTTTTTTTTTTTTTTTTTTGGTACTTCTAAGGCTCTGGAAGGTCCTTCCTACTCCCATTGTCTTCTCTATTTGACCTTGAAGACCAGTCCGTCCTTTCTGTTTCCCCTTACTCTTTTCCCTCTCAATGTCATTCACACTCTGACTTGATTTATCCATGTACACCCCCCAGCCAGGGCTAAAGATCCAAATGCTTGACTGTCACTCCACACCTTTGCCTGGTTACCACAAAAGCATCTCAATCTTTTTTTTTTGTTAAGATTTTATTTATTTGTCAGAGAGAGACAGAGAGTACAAGTGAGTGGGTGGCAGGCAGTGGGAGAAACAGGCTCCCTGCTGAGCAAGGAGCCTGATGCGGGACTTGATCCCAGGTCCTGGGATCATGACCTGAGCTAAAGGCAAATGCTTAACAGACTGAGCTCCCCAGGCGTCCCACAAACATCTCAGTCTTAACATGTTGCCAACTAGGCCTGTGCTCTCTCATCCTAGTGAGTCCCCACTCTGGAAACGACACCATCACCCACCCACCCAATATGGAAAAGTCAGAGATCCAGGAGTCACTCCTGGTACCTCCTTCTTCATGTTTATATCCCGAGACCACACAGTCATACATCTGACACTCTATACTCTGCCCCGCCCTACTGCAGGAGCTGAAACAGTCCAGTCTTCCTTAAAAACAATTTGTCCCTTTCGATCACTTCACTAATGATATCCTCTTAAAACCCAAATATGGTCATGTTTAAACACTTTAGAGGATACCAATTGGTTTTAGGCTAAAATTCAAAATTCTTCCCATGGTATTTCATGTTCTTACTGCTCCCGTATCTTCCACCCCAACACAGAAGACTTTCTGCCCATTACATAGCTCTAGGTTTAAGTAAATTTGCTGCAGAACTCCCTTTCCTGATTCCCAGATAGGTTAGATCCTTATTACATGATATTTTAGCACTTATCACAAAAGGCATGAGGTAATACTAAACAACAACTATACAGATTGCGGTTTTATGTATGGCTGTGTAACACGATGCAAAGTCTGTGAGGTCAGGAGTTTGCCTGCGGTTTTGAATTGCTTCCTACCTTTTCGCTGTATCATGATACAAGTAGAAAAATGATATTTATAAGACAAACTGGTATAGACAGACAAAAAGGTTACTTCTGGCCAGAGGCCACCAACCTGTGGTCTCAAGCTGCCCTAGGCTCTTCTCCATTCTGGAGGCTAGGGATAAAAGTATACTGGTACATGTGGGCACTAGATGGGAAACTATGTTACATGGACACCATCTCCCTAGGACTTGCATGAATTTTCTATTCTAACACATTGCTTCCCGACCAGCTACAGCTTTTTTCTCTCCCCGGAGTCATTTAAGATAGAGCGTGGAGAAAATTCATTCAAAGTAAAAAATTACCCAATGATCATCCAGTAGAGCCTGGAGACTTCCACAGGTTAGGAGAGGAACAGAGAGACTGTATGTACAAGCACAGGCATGAGAAGAAAAGAGAGAGGCACCCACAGAAAGGGTCGTGAATATGGTATTGCTTGTAGTTCACCAAAGGATTCCACCATACAGAAGCCTGGACTATGGTACCCAGTTTCCATTTATTATACAAAGCTCTAAGGAGGAAATAAAGGGAAATTTGAGTACCTTCTACTGTTAAGTGCTTGGCTATATATTTATTATTAAATTATATGCCTACATTATATTTTGCATACAGTGCATAGATTTTTTAAAAAGCAAATTTGCAAACCTTGTATGATACAGATGAAATAAAATAGACCTTAAAAGTCTTGCTAATTAGGGCTCTTCATATTTTCAATATCTTAAACACAACAGATACTTAATGTGAGTTATATCCTTAATCGGAATGTGTGAGAACCTTTATTTCAAGTAACCTTCTCGAAAGGTTGGATTTCTTTAAGCTGACTTTTAAAAATTAGATTTGATTTGTTTTTATTCCTAGCATGACTAATATAGATCTCAATTTTCCCCTGGGGCTTCCATTATGAGCATTATCAAATTAATATTGTTTACCTGGTATCTTTGAAAGTCACTTGTCCATTTGGGGGGTTTAACTTAGTTGCCACAAGATAATACAATCTGTAGACACACTGAATGGGCATTTGTCAAGTCCATTATTTCACAATACACTGACAGCAAGAAAATGAAGGTAGAGAGGTCACTGTCCACTCCATCCCCAAATGGGATACCAGTATTTTCTCCAGGTATCTCAGGGACAGGATAGAAGGAATGGGGGTGCCAGTTTGAGCCCATATATGACATACTTGAAGACTGAATTTTTTATTTAAAAAGGAAAAAGTAACCATGAAAAACATTTATAATTCTTTCCCATGCACTACAATAGAACATCTTGTCCAACCCTGTGAGGTATATTCTACTTTGCAGATCTAGACCGGGGACAGCAAATTTTGTAAAGGGCTAGAGAGTAAGTATTTTCTGCACTGTGAACTCTATAGTTTGTTGCAACTACTCAACTCTGTCATTACAGTGCAGAAGCAGCCATAACCAATACATAAATGAATGAGCATGGCTGTGTTCCAATAAAACTTTATTTATAAAAACAGGGGGCAGCCAATTTGGCTCATGGCTATAGTTTTCCCATCCCCTGATGAGGGCAGCAAAAGCCCAGCCTCTTACAGGCCGTATTTGACACAAAGATCATTGCCCACAATTATGGTAGAAATAGTACAAAGTGACAAATGCTTACAGGCTTAAAGAAATATAAGTGTAGCTAAGAGTTAGGAAAGCAGGTGCTGGTTTCCAGTTCACTGAGTCAAAGCCCTGAAGGGTAAAGCACCCAGTACCAAGATCAAAGAGGTTTTCACGGTGTGTACTAGGTTGAACCACATGAAAGTACTGATTTTGACCATTACTGGCAAGCAAAAATGGTAGCTTCATATTGTTGAACTTTTATATATATGCAAAAATAAAAATACTAATAGGTTTATATTGAGGGCTTACTGCATTCTTCGCACTGGGACAATATTTTGAATGTGTTATTTATTTCTTACATTAGACTTGCAAGGTCGAAATGCAAACTGTCTACGTACCTTGCCTGTTTCGTATGTGAGTTTGAGGAGTTCATTATAGATCCTGGATATCAACCTTTTGTCTGTACTGTCATTTGCAAATATCTTCTCCCATTCCGTGGGTTGCCTTTTTTTTTTTTTTTTTGACAGTTTCCTTTGCTGTGCAGAAGCTTTTGATTTTGATGAAGTCCCAAAAGTTTATTTTAGCTTTTGTTTCTTTTGCCTTTGGAGACATATTTTGAAAGAAGTTGCTGTGGCTGATAACGAAGAGGTTACTGCCTATGTTCTCCTCTAGGAGTCTGATGGATTCCTGTCTCACGTTGAGGTCTTTTATCCATTTTGATTTTATCTTTGTGTACGGTGTAAGAGAATGGTCGAGTTTCATTCTTCTCCATATAGCTGTCCAGTTTTCCCAGCACCATTTATTGGAGAGACTGTCTTTTTTCCACTGTATATTTTTTCCTGTTTTGTCGAAGATTAATTGACCATAGAGTTGAGGGTCCATACCTTGCCCAATGTCTCATGGCTAGAAGATGCTGGAATAGAAATGCTAGAACTAGACTCAGGCTGACTGAATCCAAAGTTCCTGCTCTTAGCCATCAAAGTGTTTTATGTATAAAATAACCCCTTTGGAAAAATGAGACTATGAACGAAGAAGGAAAAGGGCACAGGTTTTTTGACTCCCTATGATGTAAGTGAGCCAAATATACCCCATCCCACTGCACCCCTCCTTATTTTGAGAAATGAGTATATGATGTTTATTATTTTATGTATCTCTATTGTATTTCAAAAATATTTTTGAAGAAATAACAAGACAAAAATTTGCCTGAAGACCTATCTTATCAAGCAGAGAAATTGAGATTCAAAGCAAGTAATTTGACTCTTACAACTGGTGCTCTTAACTTTTCTACTTCTGCCTCATGGAAAAGTTCTCCCTCTTGTTTGTTTTTTAAGATGTTGACCCTTCTGGGCAGGTTTTACAGGCAGCCTTTCTCTGCTTGTCAGTAGAAGAGACCTTGAAATGTGCTTTTAGGTTAAGTATAAGTGAGTTGATTTGCCATGAAATATCTAATTTCAGTTTTCTTTTGTTTTTTTAAAAAACAACCCTACTTACATTAATAATTTCAATATTACATTTCCATGTTCATTTGGTAATTTGTAAATACTACTGGGAGAATTTGGGTCATTATACTTTTCTCACAATTACAAAAACCATATCTAAGCCTAGAATAGTAATGGAAATTCAGCAAAGATATTTTCTCACAATTTAGTCATTTATTAATAGATTGTCCATTTCCTACTAGAGTTTGGCCCCAAACAATCACAGTACATATTCTTCACCTCCGAGTGAAAATATAGGTTATGCTGTTAACATCAAGAGCCATAAGGCTGTTGAATGGATACCATCAAATTCTAAGCTTTCCTAAGAGTCTCTATATATTTTCTGTCGTGTTGAATTTGTATGAGATATAATATTTAAATCCATCATAAAATTTATTCTCTGAAAAGAAAGAGAAATAAAAGAATCTAGTGCCCTAGAGCTATAGTAGTAAGTTAGAAAAAGTTACTCAAGCACTTTAGGTGTTAGGCTTACAGGTCTTCACACTGAGGATGGTGAACCTTTGATTTTCAAAGACCATTTATGATGAAAGGATCCTGTACTGTTCTAAGACTGATGGTGTCTATCAAAGCACTGAGCATTTACATTTTGTAAAATACCTAAGAGGGCACCTTAAGATGTGACTGTTAAAGAAGGAGGTTCTGGAATCCCTAAGCTTCCTGCAGCACAGATTCAAATAATGCCACTGAGACATCAATAATTGGAGCCTTTGGTGCCTTTCAGTCCCAAGTATGTTCTAAAGCAAACAGAAACTCTTCAGAAAGGAGAAGAAATATTCTTCTTTATTAAAATTCTTTATCTTCAGGAATAGTTGCCTAAAATGATCATCTACACTTAATATTAAATTTTTTTATTTAGTCTAGCAAGCTTTTGGTCTGATGAGTTGCTAAATGAACAGAAATTTACAATTTCTTGAAATTTGAGTTATGCTTTCATTTATGTGAATATCCTTTTGCAATTTGTTAGTAACCACAGGAAGTAGGGTTCCATATTAAACCAAGCCCTCTGGAGGGCTGATACTATTCTCAGATAAATGCATCTTCTGATAGAGCTCAGAGGAGGAAAAAAAAACAAGGAATGTTTGTAAAGATAAAAGATAGTCGAAGGTGTATTGAAATGGAACTTTGTAAGTGAGATATATAAGACAATGTAAGTATTTTTCTCTTCTAGATTTTGAATGTCAGTGCACATATGTAATATTTTAGATGAAATAAAGTATTCTGATTAATCAAAGTTCTGATTCACAGAAATTTAACAAAATACAGATTACTATTTTTAAGGAATCAGGATTCAGTAAGGTAATATTAGTGCTGTTCTCAAATAGAGCCTAATAACTAGTGTTACTGAGTTCTTGCTATGTTTCAATCACTTTAGAATATGCTCTTTTTAATATTATACATACTGTTAAACATGGTTTCATTGAAAAATATACTTTAATTTGTCATTAGGAAAGAGAAGATGAATTGATTTATAGAGACGTTCGAGGAATAAAATGATTGCTCAGTAAACGTATTACAAATAATGAAAAAGAGAAGGAAAATATTGGGAAGATTACTACATAAATTAAAATAGAAGGGGTCACCTGGCTGGCTCAGTTGGAGCATGTGACTCTTGATCTTGGGGTTGTAGGTTTGAGCCTGGGTGTGGAGAATACTCAAAAATAAAATCTTTTAAAAAAATTAAAATAGCAAGTATGTTAAAAATTAAATAAATTTTAGAAGCATCTGTGTGGCGTAGTCAGTTTGAGTGTCTAACTGGGTTTCTGCTCTGGTCATAATCTCCAGCTCCACGCTTACAATAGAGTCTGCTTGGGGTTCTCTCTCCCTCTGCCCCTGCCCCTGCTCTCTCTTTCTCTCTCTAAAATATATATATATATATATATATATATATATATATATATATATTTTTTTTTTTTTTAAGAGATGAGTCTATTTCTCTCTCCTCTTGAACTTGGGCCGGTGTTTGGGACCATCTTGACAAATGGAATGTGATAAAAGCAATGCTGTATGATTTCCTAAGGCTATATCATGAATGGGAGATTAGCTTCTCTCTCTCTTTCTCCCTCTCCCTCTGCCACTGCCCCCTCTGTAAAAGAAATAAATACATCTTTTTTTAAAAAAGTAAACACAGAGGAAGTGGTGATGCAACATGGGGGCTTAAGTGGGTAGGAGAAGAATAAATGAAACAAGATGGGATCGGGAGGGAGACAAACCATAAGTGACTCTTAATCTCACAAAACAAACTGAGGGTTGCTGGGGGGAGGGGGTTAGGAGAAGGGGGGTGGGGCTATGGATATTGGGGAGGGTATGTGCTATGGTGAGTGTTGTGAAGTGTGTAAACCTGGCGATTCACAGACCTGTACCCCTGGGGATAAAAATATATGTTTATAAAAAATTAAAAATTTAAAATTAAAAAAAACCCACAACTTTAAAATATCACACACACAAAAAAGTAAACACATTTTAGGGGCACCTGGCTGGCTCAGTTGGAAGAGCATATGACTCTTGATCTCAGGGTTTTGAGTTCAAGACCCACATTGCACAGAGCTTATTTTAAAAAATTAAATACATTTTAATTTATCTTTTTCAATTTTACAGGTAGCCCACGGTGAATCACCAAGGAAATTGATACCTTAGAGTACATACAGATAAAATATATGCATTAGTACCCTCAGCCTCTGCTGTTATGCTATATTTAATTAGATGATAAAGATAAAACATCTTATTGATCTATAAAAGCCTTTTACAAATGAATAAGAAAAAGACAGAGAATGGAAGGGAAAAACAGGAAAACCACCCAAACAGGCACATCGCAATAAAGGAAATTCCAATAGTCAAAATCATATGCAAAGGTGCTCAATCTCATTGACTACTAGGTAAAGGCAAGTTTAAACCACCACGACATGCCACTACTTATGTATCAGAGTGGCAAAAAGAAAACATCTGATTATCCACATGTATCAGGACAGCAAAACTTGTAACAACATATGGCTTTGCCAAATATTAATAAAGATATGGAGTAATGAAAACGCTTAGGCACTGTTGATGGGAGTACACATTGTAAAATCGCTTTGGAATAATGTCTGACTGTAAAGCACAAAGTGTGCACAGCCTATGACCTAGAATTTCTACTGTTGGCTGTCTGTATCCCACAAGCACATCCCCATGCATGTAATGCATGCTTCCATGCACCAAGAAACACGCCCCAGAATGTTTCCACCAGCACTGTTAGTAGAAAGCCCCAAAGAAGAACCACTAAAAATAGAAGAACCAATAAACAAATGGAGTAGATCCATACCATACTATACAGCAAGAAAATGAATGAACAACCCCTCCATACAACAGCATGGATAAATCTTAAATACAAGACTGAGCTAAAGAAGCCAGACTACATACTGTATGATCCCAATGATGCTTATTTCAAAAACAGGCCAAAATTAAACCATTATTATACAGTACAATAACAATAATATATTTATATGTATAATGGTTGTGCCACACAACTCCAAAGGAGGCAAAACATCAATGTAGTGAAAGTCAGGATAGTGGTCACCAGTAGGGGTAAGTTCGGATTATGATCAAGAAGAGACAGGTGCAGGCCTTCTAGAAGGCAGATATCATTCTATGCTTTGACCTGCAAGGAAGACACACTGATTTTTTCAATACAGATGGTCCATGACTTAACAATGGAGCAACTTATGATTTCTTGACTTTACGATGGTACGAAAGCTAGAAGCATCTGGCAGAAACCACACTTCAAATTTTGAATTTGGATTCTTTTTCCCAGGCTAGCAACATGTGGTACAATATTCTCAAGAGATGCTGGACAGCTGGAGCGAACCACAGCTCCCAATCAACCACAGGATCACGAGGGTAAACAGCCAACACACTGACAACCATTTTATATCCATACAGCCATTCTGTCTTTCACTCTCAGTGTAGTATTCAATAAATTACAGGAGGTAGTCTTTGTGTTAGATGATTTTGCCCAACTGCAGGTTAATGTGTGTGTTCTGAGCACACTGAAGATAGGTTAGGCTAAGCTATGATGTTCGATAGGGTAGGTATATTCAAAGCATTTTTGACTTAAAAGTATTTTCAACTTATGATGGGCTTATTGGGATACAAACCCATCATAAGTTGAGGAAGATCTGCAATTTCTCAAACCAATTATTTGTCTTACGCACATTTTGTATGTTGTATCACAAAACATTGAAGAAACTTATTTCCCCAGTATTTCAGAAAGATGAGTTTAGTTCTGCCATAAATATTTAATGAATTCTTACAGTGTACCTGGGCGTGTAAGAGAGATAGCTCATAATTTAACCCCAGTGAGCCAAAAAAGAACAAAGACAGACTAAGGAAGTTTCACTTCTTTTATTGATTTAGAATTATCAACAGGAATATCGTTGGAAAACACCCAACTTGAAGATAAAAGGAACAAAAAAGTAGATGACTGAATAGAGCCAAAAGACTATAAATGGTGCCAGAAACCTCTTATATCTGAGAGGAACTTTACTTGCTAATGAATTTCCCTGTCAGGTTTGAGTTCTGTCCTCTGGCTTGTTTGAAAATTGCTTGACTTCTCTCTCTTATTCTTTCTGCTCTTTCCACATTGCCTGTAAGAATGTTTTCATTAATTTCCTTAAACTACTGACCAAGCACTTCTAACATTTATTATTTGGAGGAAAATAAAAGAAATCAAATTCAATCCATCTGAAAGCCCCTAAGTGTTAGAGCCTACGGGGTAGATAGAAAAATCAAACTTGAGACCTCTTGACCTTCCTCTCACTAATGTATTTTAAAAGCAATTTTGTGAATTTATATTTCTGGCCTGGGGGAAAAAAAACACTTGGCCACAACTAAATTTCCTGCAAACAGCTTAACATGCCATTTTGACAGCTTCTTCTACTACTGTAATTTATAAACTTGGGAGTGATGAGAGATGTTTCAACAAAGGTTGGGACTCTTTTAAAAAATATATATTTTTTTAGATTTTATTTATTTATTTGGTGGTCGTGGGGAACACATGCAGGGAGGAGAGAGAGAGGGAGAAGCAGAGCACCCACTAAGCAGGGAGCCCAATGTGGGGCTCCATCCCAGGAGCCTGGGATTATGACCTGAGCAGAAGGCAGACACTTAACTGACTGAGCCACCCAGGGCCCCAAGGTTGTGACTCTTGAGTGAAGACATTTAAACGTTAAATCCTGAATAAGGGAGTAGGTCCTTAGTTAGAATGTACTTGTGTATCAACCAGAATAGTGGCTATAAGAACAGTGTTGTAATGAGTCACAATTTACTAAAATTTTATCATGAGTAGCAAAGAAGACCAAATTTGAATGCAAATCCCTGATTTAATGCAAGCAAACATATGTTCTTCCACTGTAGCTAGGCAAGAGTGGGCAGTCAAGAAACTTGGAATAGATTTAATGGTCATGAAGATTATGAACAGGGTATGACTACTGAGATGAAGCACAATCATCTCTGTTAAAATACCTTGCTATATGCTGCTTAAATATATTTTAAAAAGATTCTCTGGAAAGCATAGATAGTAACTTCAAATCTTTTCAGAAAAGCACATCTACTATCCACACTAACTGTGTGAATCAGCTATGGTTGCTAAGAGACCACAGCTTTTCAATTAGTTCTACCTTCAAAGGGCAAGGTTGGAGGAAAAACTCATTTTCTCCTAATTGGGAGAAAGAGGTATGTCGTTTAATGTTTACCAGTAGAGAATGTCACTCTGTGCCTCAGGATTTGTTTGTATATTGCTGGAAGTCAATGAGAACCATATGTTCACTAACTCCTGGCCAAGCATCTTGCACCAAGGAAATGTTAAGTTAAGAAAAACTAATGTCCGCGCTTTGATTAAATGCATGCAGATGGTTAAGCTCTTCTTTCCCAGAAAGATGGGGAAACTTTACACATGTTAATCTCACAGCTGACTTAACCTTCTCCACCTAGTGGCCCTTATTTCCAGATCTGCTTAAGCCTTCTATTCTGCTAGTTCCCTTTTTTTCCCCTCAAGTTTTTATTTAAATTCAAGTTAGTTAACATATACTGCAGTATTGGTTTCAGGAGTAGAATTTAGTGATTCATCACCTACATTCAACACTCAGGGCTCATCCCAACAAGTGCCCTCCTTAATGTCCATCCCCCAGCCACCACCTGCCTTCCAGCAACCCTCAGTTTGTTCTCTAGAGCTAAGACTCTCTCATGGTTTGCCTGTTTTCGTCTTATTTTATTTTTTTCTTCCCTTCCCTTATGTTTATCTGTTTTGTTTCTAAAATGTAACATTGCCTGAAACTTTTTCACCTCTAAAATCACAGACTCTTGGGGCACCTGGGTGCCTCAGTCAGTTAAGCATCTGCCTTCAGCTCAGGTGGTGATCTCAGGGTCCTGGGATAGAGCCCTACATTGGGCTCCCTGCTCAGTGGGGAACCTGCTTCTCTCTCTCGCCCTCCCTGTGTTCTAACTCAAATAAATAAATAAATAAATAAATGAAATCCTCAAAAAAAAATCTTGAACTCCGAAGTACCATCTCAGGTCACAACCTCCTAAGCCATGGTTAACTCATTCCCTTACTCCTAAAACAGGGCTTGATAAAGAGTGAGGAAATCATCAAATTTTGACAATTTTGATTCTTTAGGTTTCTGCCTTTAGTATTTAGGAAGATTGTGGAGGCCATCTACTAAGATAGGAAACAATGGAGGAGAAGCAGATTTTGGAAGAGAAAATGGTAAGTTCAAGTTCAGATATAATTAGCTTAATATGTCTGAGAGAAAATAAATCCATCAAGATTTCAAGAGAGAGGATCAGTTTAAAGCCATTGACCCACAGATGATAATGAGGCTGTGGCGACTGGTGAGATCAACTAGGAAGACAGCCAGAAAGGCATGGTGTACATAAACCAAAGAAAGAGTACTTCAAGAAAGACAGAGGACAATTACGTCAAGATAGGTGGTGAGATGTTAAGTCAGAATTCTGAGGAATGCCCGTTAGATTTAGCAACATGGAGGTCACCAATGATCTTGGCAAAAGCAGTTTTGATTACGTGGAAGTTGTGGAATGAGAAAGTGAGATATGGGAGGAAAATCAAGAAATGAGAATGGCCAATATTGAGTAGTCTTTTGAAAAGTTTGGGTGGGAAGGGGGAAAATAAAAATGGAAGAAGTCCAATGCAAAAATCAGATAGAGTGAGGAATTTTTTTTTAAAGATTTTATTTATTTATTGGACAGAGAGAGATCACAAGTACACAGAGAAGCAGGCAGAGTGAAAGGGGGAAGCAGGCTCCCTGCTGAGCAGAGAGCGGGATGCGGGGCTCAATCCCAGGACCCCGGGATCATGACCTGAGTCACCCAGGTGGCCCGAGTGAGATTTTTAATTGGGAGAGGCTTAAGTGAGTTTGAATGCTAATGGAGAAAGTCCCAGGGTCCAGAGCATGGGGGAGACCCAAGGCTTAGAGAGGAAAAGACATTTCATCAATGTAAATTTGTTTTGCAAATTTGGTGATGGACTGTCTGATTTCTATTTGCTCTTTGAAGTAAAAAGAAAAATGATCTCCTGAGTTTGTGGTAGAGACAGAGAGCTCAACTGACTAAATGTCATGCTTTCTGTGCATGGTTTGAGCAGGGATCCAGTATCATTCCTTTGTCAGCCCCTCAGCCCTTTCCTTTCTCAGGAGCCAGCATTCTTCCCAGAGAGGCTTTCCCCGTGGTGGCAAAATGGTGACAGAAGTTCCAGGCTTCACATTTGCACACCACAGAGTCCGTAAGGAAAGAGGGTTTCTGTTTCAGAGTTCCCAAAAAAGTCCTTAGATTCACTCAGATTGAAAAGGCATAGTTGATGTCCACATGCATAAACAGAAGGTCAGAAAGATGTCATTTTCTGACTGGTTTGTCCTAATTCACATGTTTGACTCGTGGGACTGGGAGAAAAGGAAGGGTATCTAAAACCCATGGGTATTCAATAGAAACAAGAGGATTATTTGAAAGGTGGAGCATGAGAAACAGATGGTGAGAAGGAAATCAATGTGTTAACTACAAAAGAATAAAGAAGGGAACCTAGAAGCCTCCCTCAAGGGTGAAAGAGAGATGTGATAACTATAAAGGAATGAAAATTAGGAGCACCTGGTGGCTCAGTCGGTTAAGAGTCCCACTTTTTGATTTCTGCTCAGGTCATGATCTCAGGGTCATGAGGGAGATTGAGCCCAACATCAGGCTCCGCACTCAGCGCGGAAACTGCTTGAGATTCTCTCTCGCCCTCTTCCCCTCCCACTGCTCGTGCGCGTGCTCATTCTCTCTCAGAAATAAATCAATCTTTTTTTAAAGACAACTATCATCGGGTGATATTAAACCACAGCAAGGACAGTAATGGGTTCATTTCCTACAGCCAGGCTCCTGGAACCCCTGGTCAGCTAGCTGCATAGGATTCTACCAAATGATTTACTAACTCCGCAATAACACAACTGGCCTTTGGACTCACTTATTATTTTCCATTGAAGAGAAGTTCCTGTATTTTATTTATCCTTAACTATAATTATTTATACTTCTCATAAACACTGTGATTTATTTTCCTTCTTCTGCGTTATGTGCTACTCTTAATTGATTTCCCTCTTACTCCCACAACTGTACTCCCACAACTGATTCCCAGTACCCTGCCAGAGTTCATACACTTTTCTTCTGTGAGACGTTTTGCTCTTTTAGACTGTAAGGCATTATGATCTACCTGGTCAAAGTATAGTCCTGATAAAGGTAAAATGCATGCACAAAACTAACTAGATCAGTGTACATGCAAATCTAAATCTTCAAAGCCGAAGGACATTCCATTATAGTACCAGTCACAACTCTGTGTATCTCAGTAGCATTTAACTTCACTCTTCACGGATCTCTTTTACTTTGAGTACCTGAGTAGTATATAATATAACCATGGTTACTGGAATAAATCTCCTTCTATGTGTAAAGTCAGAGGCTAAATGTGTTTGAAGTGTTGCTCACACTTCTACATCTTAAGATTGTATAAGAAATTGGACTTGTCGCCACTGTTCTGCCTCAAATGGCTTTCGTTGTTATTTGAAAGGCACGTATTTCTTCACATGAAGTACCTGCTGGTTCAATACTTATAACACTTCCTTCATATCATGTTTAGAAGAAATTCTCCTTCTGCCCTACTGCCCTTTTCCCTGGCATGGAATTCATTTCCAAGTAAATAGCCTAAGAAGTGGTTCTGTGAGCATTAAACAAGCAATTCTTTGGTACATTAATTTTGAAAGGTTCAGATGATAGCAAGTATGGGGAAAGAACAAATCTCAAGGTTGATGTCCTCTACTCGAGGGAAAAGCAGGCTTTTATCCATAGATTCTCTAAAAGCAGACAGCTATACCATCATTTAATAAAAATAAAAACAAACTTGAGGAGGAACTAGCCCTCAGAGGTGAACGTCTGGTCGTGATGATTACCCTTGTCAGAGAGCAGAATCTTGCGGGATTCTGACTGGTCCATAGAACTACCTGGGCCAGGAGGAGCTGAAGGTGCTGAATTTGTTGTAGAAGGCACAAATTTGTGGTTGAAGACTTTTTCTTCTCTCTCCTGCTGGGAGTACATGTTCTAAGGACTTAGGCAAGTGCCTTCATCTCTCCTTTCTTTATTTTTCCCACTTGCATAATGACATGTTTAACCATAACATGTGACCTATTAATCTGTTGTAAAGATCAAAAGAGCTAATGCATGGGAAGTGTTTAGAACAGTGCCTGTTACAATGGGAGAGCCTAAGCAAGGTTCCTTATTCATGTTAGAGACCGGAAATTCCTTAAAGGTAGGACCCTAATCTCATTCCACTTTGTAACGCCTTTGGGACCTACCATCTGGTGTTGTCTTCAGCTGGGTACTTTATGAATATATGCTTTGTGAGTATATATGAATATATACTTTATGAGTAAATGGATGAATGAATGACGGTTACATCAGTCTTTACGGACTACGACTCTCACCATTCTGGGCACCCACTGACTATAAACTACACCTACATCATCCATGCGGTCAGTATTAGTATTAGTCATTGAGACCATAGGCAGAACCTCTGCAGTACAACTTGGCACCAGAATTCTTCCGCTCCTGAAACGTTATGGGAGTAGCTGCTTGATATCCTGCTTGCAGGTTCCTACACTGTCCACATTTTTCTGTAGCAAGTTGCAGAATTACTACCTTATACTTTTCAACCTATTAACATTCCTAGGTACAAGACTGAAGAAAATAACATTAACCCTTTCACTCTAAGCCCACAAATTGTACTATCTTAAATGAGCATCACCAACTCTTGAGTGGACCACAGGGGAACCACCAATGCAATTCACTGGCAAGTTAGATAAAAACAAACACATGAAGGAAATACACACACACACACACACACAAATAGGGATTATTGAGAGCCAGATAGTGTATTATGCAAGGGACATAAATTTTCTCATTCCTAATATTCACAACAACCTCACAAAGATTTTATCACGGCCATTAACCATCCCAATTAGTAAGTCCCAAAGGCTGGAGTGCAAGACCCAAGCCCATGCTAACCGACGCATCACTTACTGCCCAACTTTTGAAAAAATAACTACTGACCTGTCAATATCATGTGTTCATTCAGTGGCAAGTCATGTGTCACAGAGTCCCAGTTTCCTCATGCATAAAATGAGAGGAATAATAAGACTTGTCCTGCCAGACTCCCAGAACTGATATGAGAGTTACACGACCACTCTTTAAGAGCTATAAAATGGGGCCCCTGGGTGGCTCAGTCAGTTAACCATCTGCCTTCGGCTTAGGTTGTGATCCGGGAATCCTGGGATCAAGTCCCTGACCGAGAAGCAGAGCAGGGAGCCTGCTTCTGCCTCTGCCTCTCTCTCTCTCTCTCTCTCTCAGTAATAAATAAATAAAATCTTTAAAAAAATGAAAGCTGTAAAAAAAAAAAAACAGATACTTGCTTAGCACCTAGCAGGTGCCAGGTCTCTGAGGCAAAAGAAATAAAACAAGGAAGAAAACAGATGAGTCACACATTCCAGTGGGGGACTGTGGTACAGAGTGGTGAGTGCTATGAGAGGGAAACTGGGGGGAGCTCTAGAGCACCTGAGATGACTCCTTACCCAGAATCAGGGCGTTAGGGGAAGGAAGCGCTACAATGTGACCTGAGAATAAGGGAGGATGAGCCATACAAAGAACGGGAAGGGGCCTGCGATTCGTTCAAATGCAACAGCAGGTACAAAGGCAAGAGATGGAGTTGGGGGGCTTCCTGAGGACAGACTGTGCTGGGGCCAGGAAAGCCATGGTAAGAGCAGTGTGAAACCCTGTAGGGATTTATGCAGGATCAACCTGCCCGTTTCTGGCCCTGTAAGGGGCTTCCTGCTCACAGTTTCCCAAGTTCCCAAGTTCCCAGCTGGTGGACCCCAAGATTAAAGAGGCTGCAGACCTCTGTCTAGGCAAGGTTTTCTTGGCTAGAACTAAGCCTATACTGACCCAACCGACTTGTTTTATATTGTTTTTCTGCCAAGGAAAGAGAAGCCTCTCCAAATAAACCAGTGACTATTACTTAACGCTGGTTAATTTAAAAACATACCGAATCCTAATTTTTGTGCTAGGCACTTTTAAAACACCATGGCCTTTTCTTTTTTAAAAAACTTATCCTTGAGGGGCGCCTGGTTGTCTCAATGGGTTAAAGTTTCTGCTTTCAGCTCAGGTCATGATCTCAGGGTCTTGAGATCGAGCCCCACATCAGGCTCTCTGCTCTGTGGGGAGCCTGTTTCCTCCTCTCTCTCTGCCTGCCTCTCTGCCTACTTGTGATCTCTCTCTCTGTCAAATAAATAAAATCCTAAAAAAAAAAAAACTTATCCTTGAGAGATTTGATCTATTATCTCACTATGTTATGGTAGACTTTTGCCTCACAATGACTTTTTCACTCCCAGCTTCTGAAATCTGAGTAAGATTTTAATAAATGGTCACCATTAGTATTGATCTTGTTTCATTGTCTATTACTCTAATAAACTAGTGAATGTGCTTTGTTGTCATTTTGATGGAAGTGGCATTTCTAGGAAGAATCAATTAATATGTAGTCATTACCCAAGCACTGATTATTACATACTGGAAAGATTTTTCCCTACTATAGTCCTTTCTTTTTAAGGACTCAAGGTAAGATGAAATGATGGTATCTCAGTTTAGTCCACAATTAGCTGAGTGAACCTGGGTCTAACCTCAATTTCTTCACTTATAAAAGACAGATAATAAAATACCAACCTCACTGAGTTTTGTGAGACTCTAGAGAGAAAATCTGAGTAAGAGCTCTCTGGAACTGGAAATGCCCTTTACTCATTTTATATGTTAATAAAATTGCTACTAAATTTGGAAATTCTTTTCCTCAGTTTTATTATTTCAAGCCAGAGTACAATTGATTCATTAATCCAACAGGTAATTTTCTGAATTAAAGAGTTTTCATCTCCCTTTCCATGAAAACCCAAGAAACTGTGAGATATTGACTTCTGTATGTCTATATGTATGTATTTGAGAGAGAGAGCTAGAAAGGGAGAGCACAAGCCAGGGGAGGGGGAGGGGCAGAAGGAGAAGCAGACTCCCCAATGAGCAGGCAGCCTGACCTGGGAAATGATCCCAGGACCCCGGAGTCATGACCTAAGCTGAAGGCAGACACTCAACCCACTGAGCCACCGCAGCACCCAAAACTGACATAGTTTTAAAGAAAATATCATCACAGTTAGTCCTCTCCATTTTCCTTCAGATCTGGTCTGAATACAAATCTGGAAAGAGAGTTTCAGAATTTGAAAAAGTCATAAAAGCATCCCTTAAATCTATTAAGTCTTAAAAGTCATTCTTCTCTTTTAAAACCAAGTATTTTGAAGAAGACAACTGATGCCAGTCAACACTACGGTCCAGCTACAGAGACTATAAACTGAAGTAGCACTCCAAAGGGTGCCAAAAGATATTAGATATAAAGTCAGTGTAAACAAAGTTAAACCTCAAGGATTAAAAAAGGTCAAGAACTGTCAAGATAATATCTGCCAGGCCTAAGAAATTTTGAAGTGTCATCAGCTCTGAGACAATCATCAGAATCGTGTCAGGAAACTAAACCAGTGACAAAATATTTCTCTCTATTTGGCTTTCAACCTGGGACCACAGATCTCCATCATTGAAACTTCTTACCTGCTTTGAGTTGCTAAGGTAGGATGAAAGTCAAAGCACTCCTTTCTACTCTTTCTATTTATATATTCAATCATATACTTATATCCGTATGGATGAAAGACCATTTATTTTATATTTTGGGTTTTAATCAAATACTACTTTGTTTTGTTGCTTAAATTATCCCTGTTTTCGCTACTGAGAGCATACTCAGATTGGCTCTTGAAATTCTAAGAATTTCACTGTGCCTTGGCAAAGGAAAACCAAGTGGATGGTGATATCTAGAAATAGGGGCAAATGGTGGACTGGGAATGAGGAGATCTCAATGCTGGTCTCAGTTCTGAACAAACTGGTTTTATGATTTTTGAGCCAATCACTTAGGTTCTTTGAGCCCAAAGACCTAAGGCACTGTAGCTTAGTGGTTATGGGAAAAACTTGGAGCCACATTTCTGCTCATAGTCAGGCTCCCTTGTTCAGTGGCTGTGTTAAGTTGAGCAAGTCAATGAACCTCTCTGTGCCACGGTATCCTCCTCTGAAAAATGAGGATGAAAATAGTAACTACTCCATAGGGCCGATACAGGGATTAACCTGCCTTCCTTGACTTCTTGGGGTGCTGTGACATATGGGAAAGGGTAATCTTCTCCATCAAATTGTCATTGCTGTTGTAAACAAAACCACAGTGTTCTATATTTTTCCACTAATGTCCTTTTGGTGTTCCAGAATCTCATCCAGTACATACCACACAGCATTTAGTTGTTAGGTCCTCCGCTCTCTAGTCTGAGATAGTTTCTCATGGTTTCCTTTTTTTTTTTTTTTAAGATTTTTTTTTTTTAAATTTGTCAGAGAGAGAGGAGCGAGAGTGAGCACAGGCAGACAGAGTGGCAGGCAGAGGCAGAGGGAGAAGCAGGCTCCCTGCCAAGCAAGGAGCCCGATGTTGGACTCGATCCCAGGACCCTGGGATCATGACCTGAGCTGAAGGCAGCTGCTTAACCAACTGAGCCACCCAGGCGTCCCTCTCATGGTTTCCTTAATCTTAACAGTTTTGAAGGCTACTGGTTACATATTGTGTAGAATGTTCTCAATTTGAGTTTAAGTGATGTTTTCTCATGATCTGGGCTGGAGATATAGATTTTGGAGGGGAAAAAACCACAGAGGTGAAGTGCGCTTTTCATCACATTACATCAGGAGACACGTGATGTCACAAGACTTATCACTGGTGATGTTAACCTTGACTATTTGGAAAAGAGCTGTCTGCTAGGTTTCTCCACCGAAAAGTAACTTCTTTTCCCTTTTCATCCTCTATTCATTAGGCCAAGTTACTAAACTTAGTCCACAGTGGTGTGGGGGTGGGTATCTAAATATATTACTTAGAACTCCTTTGTGAGGAAGGTAGGTCCTTTCTCTCTCATTTCTTTATTTATTTTTATCATTTTATTTATACCAGTATGGATGCATAGCTATTTATTTTTTACGTTGGGTTATAATCCAGTATGACTTTATTTTGTTGTTCAAATTGTTCCAGTTTTGACTACTGGGAGCATGTTCAGGTTGGCTCCACTGTCTCTTTGACATGCCTTTCTCCTCTTGTTTTTTTGAATACTTCTTGCTTTCTTTTTTTTTAAGATTTTATTTATTTATTTGACAGACAGAGATCACAGAGATCTCTAGAAAGAAGGGGAAGCAGGCTCCCCGCTGAGCCCAATGCGGGGCTCGATCCCAGGACCCTAGGATCATGACCTCAGCTGAAGGCAGAGGCTTAACTCACTGAGCCACCCAGGCGACCCTGCTTCTTGCTTTCTATAACTGCAAGATGCTCCAAGGCTCATCTTGTCTGACCTTGTCTTTCCTGTTCCAGTTCTAGAATCAGCAATTTCTCTAAGAGACTCTAGTGACTTCTAGAGACGAATGGTAGCTCCCTAACCTTTAACGTGATGGGAACAGCATTGGGGTCTGAGGTCTGGATGTGAGTCGTGACCCCCAGCACATAGCCGCTGTGTAGCTGGCAGCAAGTTCCCACACTCTTCCATGGGGTAAGGAAACAGGGTACCTCATACCCCTCAGCACTGTGCTGCCACACAGGGAACACCCAATAACTACCACTTCCTGTATTCGTTTCCTTTCTCTGCTGTAACAAATCAGCACAAACATAGTGGCTCAAAACAACAAAGATTGCTTATCTTACCATTCTGGAGATCAGAAGTCTGAAATGAGACTTAAGGGGCTAAGTTAAGGTGTTGGCAGAGATGGACCCTTTGGGAGGCTCCAGGAAAGAATCTATTCCTTATGTCCTACAGCTTCTGGAAGCCTGTCCTCATCACTTGGCTCCTGGCTGCATCATTTCCATGCCTCCTTCTTCACTTAGCCTTTCTTCCTACCACCACTTTGAGCCTCCTGCCTCCCACTTATAAGGACTCCTGTGATTACACTGAGTCTGCTTATATAATCCATAATAATCCACCAACTCAAAAGCCTTAACTTAATTATACCTCCAAAATACCTTTTTAACATAAAATAACATCTTCAGAGCTTCCAGGGACTAGAATGGGAGCATCGTTGGGGGACATTTATTCAGCTTACCACACTCACTATTTTTATTCTTATTTCAGGGCTTGATTTGTAAAATTAAGAGTGTAGGAGAAAAGAACACTGAAAATTAGGGAGTGAAAACGTCCAGATGTTCATTCCATGACAATATTAATACAGTGAATAATTATTTTAACTAGCAATTAGTTTGGAATCTTCCCAAAAAGGTCCTTAAAAAACGTGTTCTTGGTTTTTTTTCCTTTTTATGGTTGCTCACCAAATTTGGCATTCTCTTCTTTTTGGCCATGGAGTTTTCTTTGGCAAAATGAACTCTTGCCTCCTGAGGAAATTTTCTTTTGTAAACCCTCTCTTTTTGTCTTCATAATGTTTTTTTCCAGTTCCATCAAAGAGTCAAATGTTTTTCCCATGATATTTTCTGACTCTCTTCTCTGGCTCTTGCCCAACCTTCTCATTTTTCTCACTGCCAAGCTCTCAGAAACTGAGCTGCAGACACCAGCTGTCTCAGTTATTACTTCTTAATATTTTACTAGAACTCATAAATTAATTATAATATAGGTACTACTACGTAAGTATTTATTAGTTATTAATAAATTAATATTATTTTTAAAATTCTAATTGCTACCTAAAGTCTTCTTTTGTTCTCCAAATGTAATCTGTATCTTTAACCACCAAATGCAAGAGCCATTTCTTTGTTCTCTCTAGTCATTTGTTACTATCCATTTGTAGAGTCTTAAATTTTTTTCCATGCTTCAAGACCATGTTTGGTACATGACATTACTTTTTACCAAATACTCACTTCCCTTGCCCCCTGCTTTATTTTCAGGGGAAAAACAGTATTTTTCCCATCTCCCTATGGATGTTGGACTTGACCACTGGAAGAGTAGGGCAGAAGTGACAGGGAGTGAGCTCAAAGGCTAGGTGCTTTTTAAGCCTTGAGGCTTCCTCTCACCCCTCTATGAGACTCCAGTTCCTGCCATGAGGACAGTGTGGCCACAAACGTGCTCCCCCTCTAGCCAGAGTCAGAGAATAACGCACGTATTAGAGAACTTCTCCAGGTCTCCCACAGACGTGCAGCCTAAAACAATGCATTCCTGGCAACTGTAGACCTGTAGGTGTGAGACTGGAGATGGCTCCATGTAGGGAGCTATGAACTCCCAGCATCTGTGTCTCCAAGAGCTTTCTCACAGGCCAAACATCCTGAGAAGTTTACATCCTTGAGAGTAACCCTCAACCAATGAATGAAGAGATTACTATATAATATCCTCTCTTTTCTCGTACCCCTCAGGCAGGATCATTCTAAGACCCAAATTCTAGTCTGGATCCCAGGGTTTCCCAGGGAACTTAGCATCAGCTTCCCGAGAGGGTAACTTTCTTTCTAATATACTCTTTACTGGCTGTCTTCCCTTTTCTGCCATACTAACCAACTCCTTTTCTGCACTTCTTGTCTGAGAGTATGCTTCTGGGGACCCATGCTAAGACAATAAGTGAATTTGGTCTAGCCTGTTGATATTCTATCCAAGATGGCTACCTACTCAGTGAGACAACCTCTGGAACAAGAAGCCATGGGAGCTGGGGAGACAGTGGAAGGGGCCAAAGCTAAACCTCTAAGCATCTTCAGGGGCTTAGGCAGCAGCAGAGAGACCTTTTAAAGTCCGCCATTCCTAAGAGCTTATAGCCTCAAACTCACTTCACCAGAGAGTCAATATTTGGCTTCTTTGAATATTTGTCCCAGGGGTACCAATGATCAGACAGTGTTAGCCAGTGACACTATGACAACAGTCACTTTAAGTCAAGAGGCACTTGTTTTCTTCCTCATTTTTCCTGCCTGCCTTTCTCTAGAGTTAGTTCTAGAAGTGGAGTTAGGCAGAACCATGTATCAGAGCTCATTAAACTCCACCCACTAGCTGCAGTCATTGTCCCAGCTAAAACTTACCTAGTGGGCAACTGAGGAAATGAGTTATAAATCAAGTATGAGATTGAAGTTTTAACCTAGGCTGGTCTTGAAGTAACTGAAAGCCACCAGAAGGTACTGGAATCTTCTAAGATATGCATTAAGTGATTCACTATCTTGCATGCAAGGTAGGTATGATAGCACATGGCTGAAAGTAGTGATTGATGGAAAAATAAACCCAATCATTTCTATACCCTCTTCTCAATAAACAGGTTACAAGAGTGATTTCAGGGATGCATCAAACTCAAGCACCCATCTTAGAGTGGTTTTAACCTCAAGGGAAAAAAAATTCCTGACAGAAACTTATCTACTAATATTGAAACATAAATCCAGCTCATGTCTCCCCATACACCATCCCAAGAGTCAAAGTCAAAATGTTTGTCTGTGAGGTTGTTCACCCGTATACTGGAAGTTCCCTAATGAAAGCTCTGTGCTGAGGAAAACTATCTGTGGTATAGAGAAATAGTTACTACAAAATCTTCAACATTTTTCTGTAAAATTATGTCAACTCTTGAAGGTCAAGGATAAAATCTTCTTGGAAAAACAAGATGAGAGACTGTCTGCAGAGCTGTTCAGAGTTCTTAACCCCATGTAATAATATTAAGCCAAGAAAGCTTAGAATTATAGGGTTTAGTCCATTTAACCTCACTGTCCCTGGAAGGAGAGAGGTATAAAGGGGGAATTGAAGGACAGGGACTTATCATATTCTATAAAGTGGGGGTTTCACAAAGGTCTTTTCTTTCACAAAGGTCTTTTCTTTCAAAAATAAAAAGACCAAAAAGAAAAAAATCCTTCCAAGAGGGCACAGTTATATTGATACACAACATAACATAACATATTACAGCTAGAAAAGACTGTAAAATGATATAATCTAAATTTTATAAATGTAGAAACACAGCCTCTTTTTTTATAAGATTTATTTAAGTACAGCTTTGCGCAGTGGCAGTATTGTAGCCAATGAGGTTTACCGAGGCGCGATTATTGCTAATTGAAAACTTTTCCCAAAGATTTATTTATGTATTAGACAGAGATCACAAGTAGGCAGAGAGTTGGGCAGAGAGAGACAGGGAGAAGCAAGCTCCCTGCTGCGCAGAGAGCCCGATGCGGGACTCGATCCCAGGACTCTGAGATCATGACCTGAGCCGAGGGCAGAGGCTTAACCCACTGAACCACCCAGATGCCCCAAACACAGCCTCTTGATACCAAGGCTATCACTTTTATTAAGCACCACACAGTCTCTTCAAGGAAAACATATTCTTAGAATTGTGGCCTCATGATCCTGTAGCTAGAAACCCTCTGCCTTTGGGCCACTGGGAAAAATAAGAACAATGTGATGTGGATGAACCTGCTTCTTTTTTAAAAATATATATATATATTTTCTAATTTCAGAGAAAGGGAGAGCACATGAACAGGGAGAGGGGCAGAGGAAGAGGGAGAGCAAGAATCCCAAGCAGTCCCTGCACTGAGCATGAAGCCCCACGTGGGCCTTAATCCTACAACCCTGAGGTGATGACCTGAGCCAAAACCCAAGAGTTGGATGCTTAACTGACTGAGCCACCCGGGTGTCCCTGAAACTGCACCTTTTGTACAGCCAGACTCCATGACATTTTGTTTCCTAAAGATAAATTTGACACTATTTTGTAGATCACACACTATAATAATCTTTAGATGCCTGGATGGCTCAGTCGGTTGAGCCGCTGCCTTCGGCTCAGGTCATGATCCTAGGGTCCTGGGATCGAGTCCGGCATCAGGCTCCTTGCTCCACAGGGAGCCTACTTCTCCCTCTGCCTCTGCCTGCCACTCTACCTGACTGTGTTCTCTCTCTGTCACTCTAACAAATAAATAAATAAAATTTAAATCTGTGTATGTGCTCACGTATCCTTCCTTATGTGTTTCACTTTAGTGATAATAGCAACTTGTCCTTAAATGAAGATACACCCTGTACTTGCCTCCAGATCAAATGACTGAAAAGCTAACAAGTATTTTAAAATTCGACAAGGTTCAAAGAAAAAAATATCAGACTGTGTTTAGCTGTAAAGCCATGTATTTGGACAGAGAACAAGTGGAAATATTCAAAATGGAAAACTTGACAAAAGATTAAAAAATAATAAAAGTGGGATAAAATCATGGATCCCATAGAAAAACAGGGGGTAGGAGGAAAGAGAGTCAAGAATTAAAGAGTCCTGTTGAGGTGAGGGGCGCCTGGGTGGCTCAGTGGGTTAAAGCCTCTGCCTTCAGCTCACGTCATGATCCCAGGGTCCTGGGATCAAGCCCCACACCGGGTTCTCTGCTCCGCAGGGAGTCTGCTTCCCTTCTTATCTCTCTGCCTGCCTCTCTACTTGTGATCTCTGTCTGTCAAATGAATAAATAAAATCTTAAAAAAAAAAAAAAGAGTTCTTTGGGTTCAAAGATGCCTGGTTCTTCTCTCTAAAGTCTCCAAATGTATTGTCTTTCTTAGGTAAGGTCCCATTCCTTATTTTAAAATTCAGGCCCTACTAGCACCTCTTGGCTCTGCGATAAGAGCATATTTCTTACTTTTATGATATTTACTATAGAGCATGAAACTTGATGAATGATTTTCTCTTTCTTCTAGCCCTAGTATCTTGTAAGCATGCCCAGAGGCTCATGTGTGATGTAACTGACTAATAAATATAATAAACCATTTTCCCAATGTTTTCAAAATTGGGTACATTGATTACACAAATCTCTAAAAGTATTTTTGACAGACAAAACTGTTTCCTAGCAAAACTAGTCATTATTCTGTGGCCTCTTTTAATGGACACATAAAATGCATCAGGCCCTGTGGATACAGCAGTGTGAGACACAGACTTTTAACTGCTTTACAAAGCAACGTGATTTTGCAGGAATGTGAAGTTTTTGAGAGCTATCTTTAGAAGTACTGAAAAGCTAAAGGGTATTTTACATTCAGACATGACTTGAGAAAAAAGTATGTATCATTATGATATTTTAAATTCTCATTGATCTTAGTGGACTCTAAACCAGAATTTGCTAAATAATAGACATAGCGTTCAAATTGAGAAGTTATTTCCCACCTGGTAAAAAGAGTAACTAGAAATTGTGTAAGCAATATGAGTTTTAAAATGATTATGTAAAAATTTCAAGATTAAGAATAGGTGCATCTGGAAGCAAGGGCATTATAAATAAGGTATGTTCACACCACTATCACAAACAAGCTAAGTACAGAAAACTCCTAAAAGGGGATAGAATACCCACACTATCGAGAGGAAATCAATGAAAGTGAAAAATAAGCAATCTTAAAATGAACTTTGGCACAATTTCTCTGTATTTAAGTAGCCTGGAACTGAACGACAGGTTGGAGAAAGAGGAGCTAGCCCTCAGAGAAAACTGAATTTTTTATCACTGTTACGTGTACATGATCTTTTTATGGCTGTTCCCATTCTCCCATTCTCAATGCTGCTGGATATTGGACTAGATGACACACTGGTATTTACAGGGTATATAGCCATGGTGAGAATGCTGAAGGAAATAATCATTAGTTGATGAACCTTTGCTTTTGTACATGGCACAAATTATATTATTTTCAGTTAGACACAGAAACATTGTGAAATGTATTTGTCAAAAAAACTTTCAGTTTTAAAGTCATAGAAACCCAACTCAAAATAATTTAAGCAGGAAAAAACCCATGAGACTATAGCACCTGACGGTAAGGAGAAGTTAAGTAATTATTCAAATTCAGGGCTTTAAGAGATGTTATCTACATTCTGTCTGTCTCTCTATCTCTTCAAAGTTCTCCCCATGCATTGGTCAAGATGATACCATTAAGTCAACTCCTGTCCTGGTAGCTTAGTAACACCAGGAAAAGGAAGTAGTTTTTTTTTTTAATTTAATTAAAGGAAGATACTTATTAAACTACCTTGTGACAGTAAGCTAATTTCTAAGCTAATCGCTCAGTGAGGGAGATGAGGGGCTCTGATTGACCAGAGCTGCCAATTAGATACTTATTCCCATACTCTTAAATAGAAGCAGACATGGGGTACCTGGGTGGTTCAGTCATTAAGCATCTGCTTTTGACTCAGGTCATGATCCCAGAGTCCTGGGAGGGAGCCCCGCATTGGCTCCTTGCACAGGGGGAGGCCTGTTCTCCCTCTCCCACTTCCCTTGCTTGTGTTCCCTCTCTTGCTATCTCTCTCTGTCAAATAAATAAATAAAATCTTTTTTTTTTTTTTAAAGGAATCCCTCCTGCTGGGAACCAAAAAAAAAGGAAGATATACCAAGAATTCCAGGTATCTGAGGAAAGCCTCTAACATATAATATTGAGACCAAAAACAACCCATCAAAGAAAAAGCAAGTTAGAGGTTACAGTAGGTAGGTAGGGAGAAGACGATTAAGAAAACAAAAACCTTGAAAGTCTATAATTAATCTCACCAGAGAAGACAGTGCCAAGCATGAAATACGAACAGGATATTATTAAAAAGGAACATTCAGAAGATGACTATGCCTCTTAAATGATTTTAATGGTAGCACAAATGAAAACCTCAGTAGTTGGGCAAGGAGATGTAATTTCAGAACTGTTCCAGAGAGTAACATAAAAAAAATGAAGAGACAGAAAAATAAGAGAGATAGGAAAATTAAAGAAACAGTCCAGGATGTCCAAAATCCAAATAACGGGTGTTCCATAAGAGAGAAAAGAAAAAGTAGATGAGCAAAAATCAACAAAATAATTCAAGAAAATATTCAGAATCAAAGTATATGTTTCCAAATTAAAAAAAAATCACAAAGAAAATAGGGCAACATATAAAAATAAACTCATACTAGGACCTATCATCAAGAAATTCAGGATCCTGGGTTTAAAAGGTCTTACATACAAGTCAGGAGAGATAGAGAAAGAGAGATATATAAATAGAGATGTAGAGAAGATAAATAGGTCACATCCAAATGATCAGGAATTGGGATAATTTTAAACCTCTCGACAGCATTGCTAGAAGCCAGAAGAAAATGGAACAATGCTTTAAAAATGATTTCCAATGTAGAATTCCATACTGAACCAAATTATCAGTCAATTGAGAAGACATATAAAGTTTTTTAAAAACTTACCATTTCATACTCTATTAGGAAGCCACTGTAGGGTGTGCTTTACCAATGAAGAAATCCCTGAATACGGGACCCAGGAGATCCAACATAGGGGAGAGGTAAAGATGTCCTTCAACATGGTAGCTGGGCAGAAGGCAAAGAAGGCAACATATCCAGAAGAGCACAGATGGAAAAGCACTGGGAGATATTTCTAAAAGAAAAATAAACATCGCAAAAACAGTTGATGTGACTGGACCTCGTGAGAGGAAATTCAGACACTTGCCAGAAGATATGGAATTTAATTAATGTTCAAAGATCAGTACATAGAAAACTTAGCATTCCTAGGCAAACATGAGGTAATAAGCACAGGAGAATCAAAAGTGTTTAAAAGAAAAAGTAATCATATTTGGCTACAAAACACACACACGTATAGTATTTATATAGCCACAAAAATGTAAAGAACAATGTTGATCTAACTGGAATTAAGATACAAGAACACTGAGAAAAAGAGAAGATGTTAAATGCTAATTTTCCACAGTAGGAGGTCAATTAATTATGCCCAAGCTGAAAAATTAAGAAGCAGCAATTATTAAGAGAAATGAGTTATTTCAAGAAATAGAACAGTTAAATAAAAATAAATTAGAAGAGGAGAAAGTGACTTTCTCTGGAAGGGGCCAAATGGCAAGGCAGACATGGTTTTTACATAAGTCTGTAAACACATGCATTTTATGCACAGTATAACTTCACACATAGAAATCTAAGAAGAAATCAGAAGATAAAAAACATCTCATGCTCTACCTAGTTCATTCCCTACTCTTTGAAATGCTAAGCTCTAGCTCTCTTTGGAATTTTAACTTACATGTCAACAATTAGCTAAAAGAAGGTGACTATTAGCTAAAAGAAGGTGACAGCAAATGGATTTGTTTTCTGTTTTCTTTTGAGAAGTAAATTTATTAAGGGTGACATAAATAAATAGGAGATTGAGTAAAGCATGTTGACAGTAAAAGAAATCATTTTATGCCATAGCCAATTTATTTACACTAATGCCCATCTTTTATTTCTTATTTATATTTTTAACATTTTTATTTTAATTCCAATTAGTTCAGATATAGTTTTGAATTGGCATCAGGCCTATAATATAGCAAACCAACACAAACCTTTTATCTTTTAAAAGACTGATTTTCTATAGTAGATAGATACTGGAAGACTATTATACTTTTCACTTGGTACAATCAATAAAATTACTTCACAGCAATCATTTAATAACTTTTAGATTCTTATGGTATATAAAATTAAGACAATGCTTTCTAAAATTGATAAGTACTCAATCAATAAAATCTTTTTCTCTTCAAACACATTCTTTCTCAGAATGAACTCATTTTTATCAGTATCATCAAACGCTGTGAAATTAAAAATTAACTACTTGTGTTATCATAGAAATAAAAATAAAATAGCTTTTTAGTCAGCTATATATGAGTTACAGCCCTCGGGTTGCTCACAGTTTGGTATTATCTGGGGAGACAAAAATGTGAGCAGATACAATACAAACAGAGAATTAGAACATGGCCATGGTCCAGATAGGGCTTTGGGAATGAAATAGCAGGTATATCTAACTTCCTGAGGGTAAGAGGGGGGCATTTCAGGCAGAGAATACCCTTCTGATAGGCCAGGAATCTAGAAGAACCAAAGCATGAGCTGCTCTAGCTCAGTATACAGATAGACACAAAGTAAATGCCAGGCCAAGAAAAGGTCATTAGACAGGGAGGGGCATATTCAGTGGGGTGCAGAGGAGTAGGGTGGTCCAGAGAGATGAAAACAGAATAGTAACAGCTGAGATATACTCTTGGGAATCAAGGTCAGAAGGTCAGAACATTCGGAAGGAAAGTGGGTCTGGGAAAATCATCTAGAGAGAGTGGGAGCCATTCAGAATTTCACTGTTCTCAGGCCTTCTCTTAGGATCAGGTCTGAAGTATAAGCAGAACCCGTAAGTAGGTCATCTTCTACTTCATGCTTGGCCTAGATCTCCTCACTAGAGCCTTTTAACCTATTTTAACCGTATAGTTCAGTGGTATTAATCATATTCACTGTTGTGTAACAGATCTCTAGAACTTTTTCATCTTGCAAAACTGAAACTATACATATTCTATTCTCTTCTTAGATTTTCCCTCCATCCTGGGAGACCTACAAGATATTTAAAGGAAGAGCATCTCCCACTTGAGTCATCCCACTTGGAGGAGTTCAGCACCCCAATCCAGGAATGTTGAAGCTCCAAGTATCGGAATTTTACAAAATCTGTTAGAGTACTTGGGTGGAATTTTCAAGTTCATCCCTTTTTCTCTGAGCACTTCAGCAAAGATTTGCAAGGGGCTGCATGAATCAGCATCTGGTTTGAAAGAAGATCAATAAAGCTTAGTGTTCCCAATAAAATAAAAACAGAAGGCCAATTTAATTATTATGCTTCTGTTGAGCTTTCTATCCCCAAAGCAAATTATTTTTCGGTAAGGATCTCCACCTTGATTACAGCCCACGTTATACAAAATTTAGAATTCAATAATGTTGCATCTAGCTTTAGGGAGTCAGGCTCAGCAAACATATTTTTATTAGCTAAAATTTCTGGCAAAGACAGTAGCAGTGGCAAAAGCAAAAATGGTGCAGAGGAGACAGACAGACAGAATGACTAGACTTTGGGGTAGAGAGTCTTTAAGAATTTATTTCAATACGAATAGATTTTCCCACCAATTAAACTTAGAAGCATTCATTATAGAACAAGTCAGCTTTACTTCAGTCTGTTTCAGATATTCTGATTTCATCTCTGACAAATAGGCTTAAATTACTGGAGATGCTGAGTGAATTTTCCAGTTAATTCCAGTTCATTTTGTTCATCGTCTTTGACACCATCTCTCCAGATTCTTGCTATGGGTTCTTAAGCAAGTAGGGGAAGGAGGAGAAATGACAGGAGGTGACAGTACCCTCTAGCATCTTCTCCAATGTCTGGTGTCACAGGGGTTAGGGGGAAAGCTGTCAGGTTTTAGAGAAAGCCTGAAAAGCAGACTTTGAGATGGGGATTAGCATATAAGAGATTACAAGGAAATGCTCCTGGAAACAGCGCCTGTGAGGGAAGGAAAGGAGAGATAGGCTTGGGCAAAAGGAGATAGAACTCAGGCAGTTACAAGGGGGATCTCTTGGGATATTCAACATATCCAAGTTTGCCTAAGACTGTCCTACTTTTAGCATTTAAAATCTCACATCGTGGGAAACCCCTCAGTCCCAGGCAAACCAGGCTGGTTGGTCACCCTAGGCCCTCTGGAGTCGGATGTCCCAGTTGAGATATCTTGAATTATAACCAGGTGGCTGGGCCTTTATGCCCCTGAACCAAGCATTCATTAGATAGAGTTAGGAGGCTAACCCCCAAGGGAGGATAACCGTGGATGAGGTACCTTACTTTAGCCAAGGGCAATGTTTGGTGAGGGACTCAACAGTGAGCTGTCTGAGACCAACTCTTTCAGCAGCAGGAAGAATGAGAGCTTCCTTTCTGAAAAGGGCAGTATTGGGAGGAGCCTGATTTTGCCATTAAGTTTACACTCCGGGCTCTCAGAAAGTCTGTGAATCTTGAGGCGGCCAAATGTGGATCCAGTTCATCCCTTACAGAGCAGTCATCTTAATCTGGAAAACCAAAGGCCTAACACTAAATGGCACCCCCAAAAGATGCTGCTGTTAATTCCTGGAGCTTAGGGAAATGGTGGCCAAACATCTGTCCATTTGAGGAGATGTCCCAGCCCTTTGATACTGCTAGGTCATTGTTCAGATGGGACGAATTTTGGAGACTCCAACCCATCTTCCTCTCTCATTTCAGCGCCTTTGGAGAGGGGCTCTGAGCAAGCTTTGGGAAGTTAGTGGCTGTCCTACCTGCTAAGGCAAATGTAATCCTGTATATGTCAGAAGCATGCGCTGAGGAGTCATTTAGCCTGCATTCCAATCCATCCCTAACCTTGTGGGCAAGTTGTTAATCTCTCTGAACTTCTATTGCCTCATCTATAGCTGAGGCTAATGATGCTTACTTTTTAGGGTTCTTGTTAAGTTTAAGTGAAATTTATATAGACATACAGATATATGTTGAAAGGTGCTATATCCTCATGGTTAAGAACTCACATTTTCTTGGTTTTGGGGTTTTTTTTTACTGCACTATTCACTAGTTATTTGTCGGATGTCTCTGGGTAAATTGTTGAGTTTCTATATACCTCAATTTCCTCACCTGTAAAATGAGCTATACTGAGGAACAAATGAAACAATCCATTTAAATGACTATAGCTAAAATCCACTTAAATGACTAGAGCTTAACACCCAGATAAGTGCTCAGTATAAATTAACTCACTATTATTCAAAGTCCGAGCATGGTGTTTGGCATATACTGGTGTTCATCGGATTGTTAAGATGAAGATACAACTCTTGCAATTAGTAACGAAACACTAATAGGACACCTCCTCCTTCTGAAGATGCTTCTCTTTAACTTTTTGAATGGGGCATTTTGGGTGGTGAAACTTGGAGGTGCATGAGACTTCTCAGGGGGTACCTTTGGGAGAAAAGAGCTGAGAGAATTGAGTAGTGTTTGGGTAAGAATAAAGGGGGTTCCGGCTGCTTGAGATTCGTAATGTCCTGGACCAGTGGATCTTAGATAATGGCTTGAGACCAACACAATCATGAACTGGGTACTTATTAGAAATGCAAATACTTGGGTTTCACCCCAGACCTAGTGAATCTGAAACTCTGGGGCTGAGGCACAGTGACCTATTTCAAAAAATCCTTCAGATGGTTCTGGTGCCTGCTCAATTTTGAGAACTGATATCCTAAGATTTGGAAAATAGATGAAAGAAATCTTAAATTTTTCATGTTAGATGGGGAATAGTGCTTCTGGAGAGAAATGACTTCCCAGCAAACTCCATTTATGGACCTCAATCCTTGGAGCTTATTTTTTTTAGGGCACGCAGTAAGAGAGGACCACTGCCACCTCTCTGTATGCTACATCATAATGTGTCGATGCAACTCAGTTATTCTGTGTATGGTTGGCCCATAGTATGTGCTCAATAAATAGCTACTGAGATGAGGACAAAGGAAGCGTATGCAGAGGACAAAAGTGCTCAGTACATCATCCCAGTGCTTATGTCACCACAGTCCCTTTTTGTGCAAATCCTGGAACAAAGAACTACTCATGTGTGGGACTCCTTACCATACACCTATATGACTGACTTAGCATAGCTGTCAAGTTGAAAAGTCACATGATTTCTTTCAGGCCAGGGATATAGCCATCCATCACCTAAACTACCCATGCAGTCAGCTCATTTGCATACTCAAATTTCTAAAATGTCAGAGATTTATGGAATCAGAAGAAACCCACTGAAAAAAATCTTCCTCCGTCCAAAGGTTTTTTTTTTTTTTTTTTTTAAAGATTTTATTTATTTATTTGACAGAGAGAAATCACAAGTAGATGGAGAGGCAGGCAGAGAGAGAGAGAGGAGGAAGCAGGCTCCCTGCCGAGCAGAGAACCCGATGCGGGACTCGATCCCAGGACCCTGAGATCATGACCCGAGCCGAAGGCAGCGGCTTAACCCACTGAGCCACCCAGGCGCCCCCAAAGGTTTTGATAGTCAGGATAGCTCATTACTATCACATATACCTTGGAATCATATATATGTGATCACATACATGAAATAATGATACATATGAAAACCAAGATTACTGAGAAAGAGTTGAAACACTTGTTTCTGTATTTCTGTTTTAAGATATGAAAGCATATGGGAGTCCTGTTGGGTACAAATGGCTCTATATTTTCTAAATCTAAAACAAAATGTTTAAGTTAGAATCTTCTACTCTCAATTCCATATGGCTTTAATTAATTCACAAAGTGAGTAAATGTATTTTCCATTTAATGGAAGAGGCTTTTGGCAGTAGGACCACTTACTTTGCACTAGTTAATGGAGCATTAAGAAAAAGAGAAACATTAATCATATTTGAAAACATGACTAGCTTTGTTGTTAGGCCATTAACCACTTACAGCACTACTTATTAAAATGATACAAAATATTCAAAGAGAATTACCCTACAATCAGTACTAACATGTAAAAGTTAATAACAAAAATGTAATACTCTCTAAAACTGAACAAAGAGAGAACCCATATCGCCAGCTACTGAATAATGCCATTTTCCCACTTAAATTATCTTAGCATTTCAAATAGGAGACTTCACCAGTTGTCATACTTTCTCTAAGTAAAATGAACAGGAAGAGTAAAAATATTAGTTATTGGCCACAAGATTTATTTTAAAATGTAGTTTTTTCTTTAAAAAGAGAGAGAAACTGTAAATTTTCCAACAGCTTCCTTAAAAAGTACTGCTTTTTGCTTTCAGAAAGACTTTGTCTTTTGTATTACTATTGATTTCTACCCATATAGTGAGGGTCCTGCACATAACACCAAGGTCATTTCATCCCTCAGTTTATCAAGATTGGCTTTCAAGCTGAACACATGAGATAATGATGAATGCTGCCTCATTTAGAGCAGATGGGATCATCTTGGCAGAGTCAAAAACTGTATTTGGCAGAGTGGTAAATTGTATGAGAACAGTTCTTGAGAGATGAGATGTTGTTGGATGAATTCCAAGAGAGTATGCACTAACCCATTGAGAAATCCAAGATGTAATAGTTTGCTACGGCTGCCGGAACAAAACACCATAGACTAGGTAGCTTAAACAATCGAAATGTATTCTCTCACACTTCTGGAGGCTAGAAGT
This sequence comes from Mustela lutreola, assembly GCF_030435805.1. Lineage (NCBI taxonomy): Eukaryota > Metazoa > Chordata > Mammalia > Carnivora > Mustelidae > Mustela > Mustela lutreola. Next base: position 11,075,652 of record NC_081308.1, read on the forward strand.
CCAAGATCAAGATGTCAGGAGGCTTTTGTGGGGTTCTTTTGTGTTTGGGTTTTTGTTTATTGTTCTTTTTTCTGAGGTCTCTCTCCTTGATTTGCAGATGGCCACCTTCTCTCTGTGTCCCAACATGGTTGTCCTTCTGTGTTGTATCGTAATCTCTTCTTATAAGGACACCAGCCATATTGTATTGTGGCCACCCTAATGACCCAATTTTAACTTAATTACCTCTATAAAGGCCTTATTTCCAAATACAGTCACATTCTGAGGTACTAGGATAAGGGCTTCAATATATGAATCTCAAGGGAGCAGAATTCAGCCCACAGCAGGAGATAATAAAATTCTTCTAGCTTTGGGAATGCAACTTTTCTTCATTCACTCATTAAATTGCAATTATTCACATAATGAACAAATAACTATGAGTCTTGGAAAACTGCACCAAAAACTAATGATGTATTTTATGGTGACTAAAATAACACAATAAAAAAAACAAAACAAAATAAAGAAAAAACTATGAGCTTCAACAGTAGTAAGTATAATTCAAGATAGAGTGATGGAAGCTTATATTAGGGGGTTTAGCCTGCCTAAGAGGTGACTGAAAATGTTCCTAAGGAAATACCAACTCAACCAACATTTGAAAAATTGTAGATATGAAATAAATGAAGGGGAGAGAAGGTGTTTCAGAGAGAAAACAGTATAAATGAAGACTCCTTTGTCAAGGAGTATGGGTGAAGGAGAAAAAGAAGGACACTATAGCCAGATCAGGAAGATGGAAAGGAAGATGGAGAGGAAGTCAGGAACCAGGGAAGGGTGGAGAAATAGGTAGAGGCCACACAGGTAGGGTCTTGTAGCATAGATTAAGGATTCTCTGTCTATTTAATGAGTAATGATTTTAAGGTGTTTAAAATTAAAAAGTGTCTATTTTTTATTTTTGAGAGAGAGAAAGAGCATGAGTGGTGGGGCAGGGGCAGAGGGACAAGAAGAATCTTTTTTTTTTTTAAGATTTTATTTATTCATTTATTTATTTGACAAAGAGAGATCACAAGTAGGCAGAGAGGCAGACAGAGAGAGAGGGAGAAGCAGGCTCCCTGTGGAGCTGAGAACCCGATGCAGGGCTAGATCCCAGGACCCTGGGTTCAGGACCTGAGCCAAAGGCAGAGACTTAACCCACTGAGCCACCCAGGTGCCCCACTTTTTTATTTTTTTTTTTAAGATTGATTTGTTTATTTTAGAGAGAAAGAGAGAGGGGGGCGGGGAGGAGGACAGAGGGAGAGGGCAACAGAGAATCCTCAAGCAGACTCCCAGCTGAGCATGCAGCCTGATGCGGAGCTTGATCCCAGAACCCCGAGATCACGACCTGAGCTAAAACCATGGGAATGCAAGTTGGTATGGCCATTTTGGAAAACAGTGTGGCGATTCCTTAGAAAAATAAAAATAGAGCTACCCTATGACCCAGCAATTTCACTACTGAGTATCTATCTCCAAGATACAGATGTAGTGAAAAGAAGGACCATCTGTATCCCAATGTTCATAGCACTAATGTCGATAACTGCAAAACTGTGGAAAAAACCAAGATGCCCTTCAACAGACACATGGATAAAGATATGGTCGATATATTCTATGGAGTATTATGCAGCCATCAGAAAGGATGAATACCCAACTTTTGCATCAACATGGACAGGACTGGAGAAGATTATGCTGAGTGAAATAAGTCAAGTAGAGAGAGTGTCAATTATCATACGGTTTCACTTACTTGTGGAGCATAAGGAATAACACGGAGGGCATGGAGAGATGAAGAGAAGTGAATTGGGGGAAATCAGAGGAAGAGATGAACCATGAGAGACTGTGCACTCTGAGAAACAAACTGAGGGTTTTGGAGGGGAGGGGGGTGGGGGGTTAGGTGAGCCTGGTGGTATGTATTAAGGAGGGCACGTATTGCATGGAGCACTGGGTGTGGTACATAAACAATGAATCTTGAAAAATAACAAAATTAAATGAAATTAAATTTTAAAAACCCAAGAAAAATAAAATATAACCAAGCGTCCAATGCTTAACCAACAGAGCCATCCAGGTGCCGCTAAAGTTAAAGTGTTTTAAACCTGGGGCAGGGGACATGTGGGTGGGTCAGTCATTTGAGCCTCTGATTCTTGGCTTTGGCTCAGGTCATGATCTCAGGGTCATGAGATTGAGCCTCCAGTCAGGCTCCACACTCAGTACAGAGTTTGCTTGTCCCTCTCCCTCCCCCTCTGTCCCTCCCCCTACCCCCTACTACTCTCTTGTTCATGCACGCTTTCTCTTAAATAAATAAATAAATAAATAAATAAATAAATAAATAAAATCTTAAAGAATAAATCTCGGGAGGGGGACAATTGTGGAAGTAATCTTACGACTTTGAGAATAGATCATGGATAGTGGTAGAGAAGAAGTAGGCACACAAGGCAGAAGGTACGAGCAGAGGTTTAGTAGATGGTGGAGGGAAAAGAGATTGACACATGCAAAAATAGTTAAGAAGTAAAATAAAAAGAATTAGATTAATGATAGATTATACATGTGTGTTGGGGAATGGTGATGAAGAGGAATGAACTGAGAATAATTACAAGATTTTGGCCTTTTAAAACTGGATGAACAGTGGTACTATTCCCTGAGACAGAGATCAACAGGACAGTATAGGGTCACGTTTAGAAGAAATGCTAAGTATTCCTTTGGATCTCTTGAGATTGAGATGTCTTTATGATATCAAGGAGGCATAAATTAGACAGACATGCCAGTCTGGAGTGCAGACTGAAGGTTTGGGCAAAAGATACAAATGTGATTTATTTCTTTATGGATGGCAACTGAAGATGAAGAGGTAGACGAAATCAGTCAGAGAGCATGGAGTGAGAAGAAAAGTAGGTATAGAACCAAGCCTTGAGGAACTTTAATATTTAATGGTCAGTTAGAGACCGATGAGCCTGCAAGAGAGACAAGGCAGAAACAAGCAGAGAACTAAAACGAAAACCAGTGGTACATAGTGTCAAGCTGTCAAGAATGTTTCAAGAGGTGTATGTAGTCAATATGTATAATGTCACTGAGAGACTAAGAATTGAGAATGCCCTTTGTATTCATGAACATGAAGTTCTTTAGTGACAGGATGGAGCCAGATGCACAGGGGAATGTTTGGAGAGTGATGAGAGGTGGTGAAATAGAAATGGGTATGTCTTGGGTTTGGCTACCCCAGAAGCAGATTTTGAGACAGGATTTAACTTCACATGGTTTATTTGGGAGACAATCCCAGAAGGCAACAGTAAGCGAGAAGGGAAGTGAGCAGGAAAGGGAAGGAATCATGTAAAAGGTGAGGCACTGAGCATGTTGCTGTGGCCAGTTGTTCAGTCCTACTGGGGGTTTGTGGGAGACAATGCAGAACATTCCTCAGAGTAATGCTCATCTCACCTAGGGACGAGAAGTTTCATATTTATCTTCCAATTCTCATCCATCATTTGCTGAGGAATGTTCCCATGGACACAAACTCTCCAACACTTCTGGTGTACCCTGCACTAGGACTAGAGAGAAGCCTCCGGGGTAGGGGGGTCACAGGGTGTCCCAGGTGCTTGAATTAGGATGCCACTGACCTGTTCTGGAAGCTGAATGCTGCGAGAAGTTGAGTGGGGCACTGACCACATCAGCCTTAGGATGCAGTCAGCACAGACAGGACAGACAACTCAAGGAATTTGGAGACGAGGAATAGGAGGGAAATTTGGAGTTAGCTGGAGTGAAATAAAAGGTTTAGAGAGATTATTTTGTTGTTTAAAAGGGAGATATTTAAAAGTTTACAGGAAGGGTCTCATGGCTGTGTAATATTTATGTGTGTTCATGCGCATGCATACGCGTGTGTGTGTGTGTGTACATATTACATCTTTATTCATTTGTCTATCAGTGGACACTTGGGTTGCTTCCATATTGTAGCTACTGAAAATAATGCTGCAGTGAACATAGAGGTGCAAATACCTTTTTGAATTAGTGTTTTCATTTTCTTTGGGTAAATGCTCAAAAGTGGAATTACTGGATCATATGGTATTTCTATTTTTCAGTTTTTGAGGAACCTCCATACCTTTTCTCCACAGTGGGTATACCAATTTACATACCTACCAAGAGTATGAAAGCCTTCCTTTTTCTCCGCACTCTTACCAACACCTGTTTCTTGTCTTGTTGATTTTAGTCATTCGGACAGGTGTGAATTAATATCTCATGGTTTTGACTTGCATTTCCCTGAGAGTTAGTGATGTTGAACATCTTTTGATGTGTCTGTTGGTCATATATATGTCTTCTTTGGAGAAGTGTCTATTATTCAAGTTCTCTGCTTATTTTTTATTAGATTATTTGTAGTTTTCATTTGGTATTGAGTTGTATAAATTCCTTATGTATTTTGGATATTAACCGCTTATCAGATGTATCATTGTGCCATCTGTGACAACATGGATAGACCTGAGGGTATTATAATAAGTGAAATAAGTCAGACTGAAAAAGACAGATAACATCTGATGTCATTCCTATGTGGAATTCAAAAACAAAACCAAAATCAAATGAAGAAACAAACAAAAGGGCAACAACAGACTTATAAGTACAAGGAACAAACTGATGGTTGCTAGAGGGGAGAGGAATGGGGGAAGGTGTGAGGGAGATACAGGTGTCCAGTTATGGAATGAACAATTCACAGGAATAAAAAGCACAGCATCAAGAATATAGTCATTGGTCTTGTAATAGCGATGTAACAGGACAGATGGTAGCTATGCTTGTGGTTTATATAACATAGTGTGTAAACTTGTCAAATCACTATGTTTTATACCTAAAACTAATGTACCATCGTGTGTCAACTATACTAAAAAATGTTCATGGAAAGGAAATGAATGAGAGAGAGATTAGCATATAAAATAAAGGTTAATCAGTTACACAAGCTGACTACTCATCTTTCAGAGCATGGTTCGTAGATATGTCAACTTCTGTATTCCATATGGTCTTCGTTTCCATAGCATCTGTAATCGTGATCACTACTTATACATATTAGCAGGCAGAAATTATTGTAAACAAGATAAAAAAATGATTACATGTATTCAATGACTTCCTGTGCAGTTTTTTAAACATATGACAATTTGCTGAGAGGCAAAAGGGAGGAACGAAAAGAGGAGGCACACTGAACTGCTTTGAGGGGTTTTTAAGAGGTGACGGTGTGGGAGAGTTTCATTTCCAAATGGGAGTAATAAGTCAACATACTCTTCACAATGCTACATATATTCATCTGGGTGACTGAGTTATATTAAAGGATGATGTAAGCTGAATTTTTAGACCCGTCTTTTTAATTTACAACAAATTCTTTATTTTAGTCCCACTATTGAAGGTTTTCCCTGCCAAAGTACCTTTGATCAGAGCCAGCAAAAGCTTTTAGTCTCTGCTTATTTGCATTTCATTTCTTAAATTTAGCACATCTAACCAAATCAAATATGTGTCTGGCAATTTGCAACATCTCTGAATACTTGCGGATCTTAGACATTAAGATACATTGTTTTATAGAACAATCATCGAAGTATTTCCACGAAGGCTAATTTTAGATTTTGGTTTTCATATTTTCACCTCTATCCATCATTTATTTTTCAATAATTTTATTAAGTGTTTCTCGAGAGGCAGTCAATATGTGTATTTTAGATATAATAATGAGTAATAAAAATACATCATCTACACATGTTTGTATAAATGTAGATCAGTGTTCATTCATTCACTTCCTTTGTTATATTCTCAATATGTAAGGGAATTCTCTGCAAATAACCCCTGAAAGGAGGTCAAAAAGATTTGACCTGGACACGAACAGCATCTTCTGTAGCCACTGACCTTGCCTTAAATCTAATTTCAGGTATGGATACTTGTAATCACTTGAGTGGCATTAGCCTAGGCCTCTATCCTTAAAGCATTTGTTTTTATCTAATATTAGGACAGTAGTAATTTTACCAAGTGGTGACAATGGCATGTATAGGTTAAGATGATGTGTAGGATGAAGTAGAAAACAGTTTTAACTTCAGTGTGAAATCAATGTTAACTGAGTAATGTGGTTTCAAGTCAATCACCTGTAAAAGGCACCGATGGCGGTCTAAATGACAGAAGCAACCTATGGAAGAGTCCGTCCCACAGCTAATGGATGATGGCTGATTTCTCAAAGCTCATCAGGATTGTACGGGAATTGATATGGGTCCCAACTTGTGGAGCCTACTCAAAACCAGACACAGGATCCTTCTACTTAGCGGGAAACAGTTGGAAATCCAACAGCACTGAGAGGTTACCATCAGGTCAGAAAACTTAAGGCTTAAAAGTGTGTTCAACCTCCAACTCTCAAGCCTTCCACGTCTCAGGATTCTTCTATGTGGCAAATATGAGCATACACTTGCCTTGATACCTAGGGTCATACAAAATTTGCCCATATTTTGGTCATGTGACTCTTCTCGAAGAACATACAGTGATGGACTGGGAGAGCAAGGCGCGATCATTTCCTATTAGATTAGATTGCTTTCCTATCATTTACATCTCCATTCACATGTCATCTTCTCAGGGAGGCTGTTTCTACTGAGATGCCTTAGGCTATAAGCAATAGACAAATTCACTCAAATGGCTTAAATAATAAGGGGATGTATTATCTTACCTAATAGGAAGCCTGGAGGTCCTGTGGCTCCAAAGTAGGCTTATGAAGTAGCTCAACAACTTATGGGATCCAGGTTCTTTCCATCACAGTTTCAGGAAGCCTCCACCAGCTTCAATCATCACTTCTCAAACATCTGAAGCAGAGAATTTCTTTTCCTTATATCCTTGTGTAAAATAGAGGGAAAGGGTTCCAATAGTCTCCAGCCAACTTTCCCTTTAATCTCAAATGCCAAAATTACCTCACTGTCCCATTCCTAAACCAATGACTGGTCAGAGGGACAGAATCACCACAACTGGCTCAAACTCATAAATATTTACCTCTTGGGGTACAGATGGGCCTGGCTTTCAGGGAAGCACATAGCAAGTTGATTTGGAGGAAAACCAGGCTTCTTTTAGAGAAGGAAAGTGTGGTATGGTTCTTGTGAAGACAATTAATAGTGTTATGTACACTTTCCACGGCCAACTTGAATTTTATCCCACCTCCTCAATGTCTTCCTCATGATCCTGCTCTTTTTTATCTTCCTTTATATCTTATATTTTTTAAAAAAGTATGTTACTTGTTCATTTGTTTATTCCCCTTCACCACTATTGTAATAATGTAAGATCTATGTAGGAAGAAAGTCTGAAGATGCTCAGTATACATTTGCCGGATGATGAACGAACACATTATGCGGCCAAAAAAGCTTCCCCAAATGGTCTTTGTAAAAATGAATTGCAGAAAGAGAAGGATGGTGGCAGAGAGGAGAGGAAAGAAATAGGCAGAGTGTGAGACAGACCAAGATAGAGACATGGTTACTTTTCAGTTTATTGTCTTATCTTGAGACAATTCCAGATCTAAATAGAGTTTCACAGCTTCCAAGAGGCTACAGATTTAACCAAACCATCCTGGGCATTTCATAAAGATTTCACCATCAGCATTGTGCAAGGTAATCTGGTAGAAAACTAACCTTTTTTTTTTTTTTAAAATGACTACCCAGGACAAAGCTTATCTTTTCTTGCTAGTGAACACGCAAATTATTTTGACCTTTCTGCCCATATCTCTGGACAAAAATGGATGCTTACAGTACACCATATTTTCATTGCCTGAGTTTGCCACTTGCAGAGTCTATTTTGTCTCTCTTACTGGGAATCTCCAAAACAACATACCAAAGAATGTCAACCACAGATCATGGATATATAAACAGTAAGGAGAATAGAGAGGACTCCTCAATCATGCGGTTCCCTTTACAATAAAGGGAGAGACATGATAGCTCACGCCCACCAAATGTAATGTCAGCATGGACAGGACTGGAAGAGATTATGTTGAGTGAAATAAATCAATCATAGAGAGGCAATTATCATATGGTTTCACTTATTTGCGGAGCATAACAAATAACATGGAGGACATGGGGAGATGGAGAGGAGAAGGGAGTTGAGGGAAATTGGAAGGGGAGATGAACCATGAGAGACTATGGACTCTGAAAAACAACCTGAGGGTTTTGAAGGGGCGGGGGGTGGGAAGTTGGGTGAGCCTGGTTATGGGTATTATGGAGGGCACGGATTGCATGGAGCACTGGGTGTGGTACATAAATAAAGAACTCTGGTACACTGAAAAGAAATTTAAAAAAATTAAAAAAAGGTAATGACTAGAGTGCCTAGAAAACAAAAGGGAGAGAAAACTGTATACAAAAGGCTATTTATTTCACTTTCTAGAAAGATTTCGAAAGTATTTCCTATTTGCCACTCAAATTGAAGGTGGCAATAATATAACATTGCTCATCTCTTATTCTTCCCTAAATTCTCAGATTAAGATAAAATACTTCAATGAGTTGGTGAAATTGTTTTGCAAGGTGCAATGAAGTCTCCATCTTACCTTCTAGAGCTCAGCTTCAAAAAATGTTTCCTTAGAAGTCTTCCCTGACCATCCTATCTCATATTACCTTCTCCTGTGCTCCCCCTACCCTCATCAAGCCATCCTGTTTTATTTCCTTCTTGGCACTGTTCACTAGTTAAAATTGTCAAATATTTCCTAATTTATTTGTTGTCTATCATTTCTTGCAGTAGCTCTAGCACCCAGATCAGCACCTGACATGTGCCAGATGCTCAATTATTATTTAAGAAATGAAGTGTTCAACAGATGTCTTTTTTTGTATTTACCCTAATATCCTGATCATGTGGCCTCACCTTATCTTTCTTTCTCTTTCTTCCTACTGTCTTTCCTAAAGGTGTTCCCTTATATGTCTCGTGGGATGGCAATACTTCAAAAGGTTAAACATATAGTTGCCATGTGACTCAGCAATTCTACTCCTAGGTATATATCCAAGAGAAATGAAAACATGTGTCCACACAAAAATATACATAAATGTTCATAGCAGCATTATTCATAATAGCCCAAAAGTGGAAACAACTCAACATCCATTAATTGCTGAATACATGAATGAAATGCGGTCTATCCATATAATGAGATGTTATTTGGCAATAAAAAGAAATGAAATACTGATACATGCTACAACACTGACGAACATTAAGAACATTATGGTAAGTTGGGGTGCCTGGGTGGCTCAGTGGGTTAAAGCCTCTGTCTTCAGCTCAGGTCATGATCTCAGGGTCCTGGGATCCTGCCCCACATGGGGCTCTCTGCTCAGCAGGGAGCCTACTTCCCCTTTCTCTCTGCTTGCCTCTCTGCCTGCATCTCTGCCTACTTGTGATCTCTCTCTCTCTCTCTCTCTGTCAAATAAATAAATAAAATCTTTAGAAACAAAAAAGAAAGAAGAACATTATGGTAAGTGAAAGAAGCTAGTCAGAAAAGGCACAAGATTCCATTTTTATGAAATGTTCAGAACAGGCAAACACAGAAAGATAGAAAGTAAATTAGTTGTTCTCTAGGGCTGAGGTTAGGAGAAATACAGAGTACCTGTAAATGGACACAGGGGGTTCTTTTAAGGGTGATGAAATATGAACAGACACTTCTTCAAAGAAGATATACAAATGGTGAACAGACACTTGAAAAAGAGTTCAACATCATTAGCCATCAGGGAAATTCAAATCAAAACCACATTGAGATACCACCTTATACTACTTAGAATGGCAAACATTGACAAGACAAGAAATAACAGATGTTGGAGAGGTTGTGGAGAAAGGGGAACCCTCTTACACTGTTGATGGGAATGCAAGTTGATAGAGCCACTTTGCAAAACAATGCAGAAGTTCATCAAAAAGTTAAAAATAGAGCTACCCTATGACCCAGAAATTGCACTACTGGGTTTTTCACCCCAAAGATAGAGATGTAGGGAAAGAAGGGCCAAATGCACCCAAATGTTCATAGCAGCAATGTCCACAATAGCCAAACTGTGGAAGGAGCTGAAATGCCCTTCAACAGACGAATGGATAAAGAAGATATGGTGCATATACACAGTGGAAGATTACTCAGCCATCAGAAAGGATGAATACCCAACATCTTGCATCAACATGGATAGGACTGGAGGAGATTATGCTGAGTGAAATAAGTCAAGCAGAGAGCGTCAATGATCATATGGTTTCACCTGCTGGTGGAACATAGGGAATAGCACGGAGGACGTTAGGAGAAGGGAAAATAAAGGGGGAGAAATCAAAGGGGGAGACGAACCAGGAGAGACTATGGACTCTAAGAATCAAACTGAGGGTTTCAGAGGGGATGGAAGTGGGGAGATGGGTGAGCTTGGTGATGCGTATGAAGGAGGCACATATTGCACGGAGCACTGGGTGTTGTATGCAAACAATGAATCTTGGAACACCACATCAAAAACTAATGATGTACTGTATGATGACTGTATGGTGACAGAACATAATAAAAATTATTTTAAGAGTGATTAAAATGTTCTAAAATTGATTACAGTGATGGTTATGGGAAATTGTATAGCATATAAATTCTATTTCAATAAAACTGTTAAATGATTTTAAATCTTGGGAAGGAAAGAAGAAGTAAAATCTAGGCTAGTTACCTTAAGAGTAACTATTAGGGAGATAAAGTTAAACAAATGAAATAAGGAACAGACACCACTCTTCCCTTTCATGCATTTAGCCTGCATTTATTGAGCACCTACTATACACCAGGCACAGTTCAAGCTTCTGGGAATAAAGCCCTTGTTTAAGTTGTAAGGGGAGCACTGGGTTATAAATGACTAGCCCAAAATGTTGCTTTTGTAGTTTTGTTTTAAGACCCACACTTTTTAGTTGATTTTCCTCATTTTGTTGGCCTGGAAAGCACCTTTGCCAGGTGTGTTTCCTACCCACAGTAGATTGGATGTGAAAAGTGAGGCCCAAGAGAGCAAAGTGCTGGCTCTTCTGATCTGGGTTAGATCAGATCATTTTAATTACAGTCTCTACAGCTACTGTATTCTTCTTTAAAGATTTCTATTAAATATTGAGTAGATGTAAAATAATTTTATAAAGTATGTGTACAATATAAACAATTGCAAAAAGATGAGCACTCGTGAAGACTTTGCACTTTAAAAGTCCCTGTTCACCTGTCCTCGTGCCCATCCCTTCCTGCCCCTCAGAGAAAACCACTGTCTATTGTAATCTTGTTCTACCACCCATATTCTGTGATTGTCTTTCCTCAGGCTGCGAGCCTGAAAAGCAGCTTTCCTGGTATTGTGTTTTCTAGCCCACAGTAGATTAAATGTAAAAAGTGAGACCATGTAGACAGCTATGTGCAGTGTTGACTCACCATTGCCTGATACTCAGCAAGAAGATAGGAAAAAAGGGACAAAGCATTCCCAAAGTGGTGTGACCTGGGGCTACCATCATCCATCTTAATATTCATAGAAGTTATCTCCGTTTTATCATACAGCACAAAGATAGACATTTTCACTGAAACTGGTCCTTCACGGAAACTTGAACTATGGTTGTTATAGTCTACATAAGAAGATAAGAATATATACCTGTATTTTTTTTTTGTATTAAGATTTTATTTATTTATTTGACAAAGAGAGATCACAAGTAGGCAGAAAGGCAGGCAGAGAGAGAGGAGGAAGCAGGCTCCCCGCTGAGCAGAGAGCCCGACGCGGGACTCGATCCCAGGACCCTGAGACCATGACCCGAGCCGAAGGCAGCAGCTTAACCCACTGAGCCACCCAGGCGCCCCTATATACCCGTGTTTTGTTGATTCCAAGATGCACATATTTCTTTCCATTTCATATCTCTGAACCTGGATGTACCTGCCAATTTGTGGCACAGTTTAATATGTCTAAGCATGCTCAGAGGTGTTCATACTAGTACTGATTTGACAGAGTCACATATGTGCATTAATGGTTTCTACTTGTTGGGTATAGTTGCTATTTTTAAAATGACTTCAGAAGTTTACACTATGATTGGGGATTGAAATGAAAAGTTAACTGATACATAGAAAGGCAGAGTATAGGGACATGATTATTAGAGAAGCAAAGTTCACGACCACTGGAGGAATAGCCACCAATTCCACACTTCACTTAGAGCAACAACTGCTTGGTAGGACCAAAAGGGAAGTTTCTCACAAATAGGTGAAACACTTTGCCTATCAACACCACCCTGAAACAGACACTGAAGAAATTGCCAAATTTCTTGGAAAATACAAAAGAGGTTTCAAAGGAAGAAGAGGCCACTGTGACCAATTTATGTAGCACTACCATTTAGGAGCTGTGTATTAATATGTCAGAAATTTCCTGCTGACTTGGAACAGAAGTTGATGATAAATTTTCAGCTACATATAGTTTACTAGAGGAAAAATAAAAGAATTAGTCAAACAAGCCATGCTAACAAAACCCAGCATTTTTCAGTGTGCCACAAAATTACAGTGTCAATACTAAAGAAAGCAAAAAATGTCCCTTCTACAAGTATGACATTCAATTCATGGGAAAGTGTTGTAGCAATTAATTGACAGTGGGTTTTTTTTTTCATTCCTAATGGTACATAATAATGAGTCTTGATATGTCTGAGTCATCAAAATACAGTATATTCAGAAAATGTTCCATAAAAACTTCTTTCGTTTTTTTTTTTTTAAGAAGATTTTATTTATTTATTTATTTATTTATTTATTTAAGAGAGAGTGGGAGAGAGAGCAGGAGAGGGGAGAGGGTCAGAGGGAAAAGCAAACTCCACATGAAGCTGGAAGCCCGATGCGGGACTCGGTCCTGGGACTCCGGGATGAGGACCTGAGCTGAAGGCAGTCACTTAACCAACTGAGCCGTCCGGGCACCCCCATAAAAACTTCTATGTTATAAAAATATTTTAATAGAGTTGTGATAGGCAAATGATAGTCTTGGAAAATTATTTCTAACATAGAGAACAAACATAGGATTACTATGAGGACTCTTAAAAATTACCAAAAAGGGGGAAAAAATCTACAAAAATTACATGAAGAATCCGAAGAGATATTTTACAGGAGGGTAAACAAACACACTTGGCCAACAAACAAATATACTAGTTAGGAAGATAATTCTTAAAGTAATAAGATATTATCTTGTACTTATCAGCCTGGCAAAAATTTTGAAGGATCATAACATTTCTTGCTGGCAGGGATGTGGAAAAAAGAGTACTTTCAAGTTTACTCATGGCAATGTAAATTATGACATTTATTTTAGAAAGTAATTAAGTAGCGTCTATCAAAATTAAAAGTACATATTTTCACCTAGCAAAACCTTTATTAAAAGACTACCCAACAGAAAGAAGAGTACTAAAAGTAAAGATATGTATGTCAAGGATCATGGTGGAGAGTTAGCAGTGTCTAGCCCCCATAAGCTCACTTTACTTTATCCATACACCATCCTGTCTTTCAACAAACTGTACATACATTTGCCAGAGATTGTTGCTGGAACCTGCTGAGCCAACCTCCAAAGTACTGGGGAGTCAGTGCTCATCAGGTGTAGCCCACAACCAATCAATCACTGGTGTGGGCTGGTATAAATACCCCTCCTCCCACACCCCTGAGTAGAAAAATCACGAAGCACATTTTCTACCCCGGCTCTGAAAGCTCCCTAATGGAATTAAGTTCTAACTGTCCACAGAGATAGCAGTCCAGATAATGCACACTTCATGGGCTATCTTCTGTTCCCTGTCTCACTTCTTCACTCCCGGGCTGTGTTCCTTTCACGTTAAAAAAGAAACTATCACATTTAACCCTCATTTGTGTTTGCTTCAGGGATTCCCAAGCTAAGACAAGGACATAGAGGAAAAAACAACCTAAAACTGGAAAACAAAATGAAACCCGTCAGTGAGTGAATGGTTAAATAGGTTAGATTATATCCACATAATGAAATATTAAGTAATCATCATGCAGGGTTAATTCGTGCTATTATCCGTTGACATTGAGTTATTTTAATTAAGTTATTATTGTATGAGAGAAAAATGGAGAAAATTGGGTTTAATATGATCTCAATTTTATAAACAAACAATAAGTAAAGCTTATATACATGTATGTATCCTGAGGTTTCTTAACCTCAGCACTATTGACATTTTGGGCCAGATCATTCTCTGTGGCGGGGACTATTCTGGACACCATAGGATATTTAACAGCATCGCTGACTTCTAACCCTAGGTGCCTTTAGCACTCTGTCAGCTGTGACAACCAAAAGTATCTCCAGACATTGTCAAATGTTCCCCAGGGACAAAAGTTTATCCTTATTTAAGAATCAGGTATCTGTACGTGTCTAAGTATGTGTGTGTATATTTGCTATGGTTACATGAGTGTGAAGAAAAAATACAGAAGGATTATATATTAGGTGGTTAACATGAGTTATCCATGGGAACAAGAACATAAAGAGTAGAAAAGACTCAGAGGAGAAAGAAAGGTGTAAGGGGAGCAAGAAAGCATAAACGTAAGAGAATGGTAAATACTTTTAATGTATTTATGTAAAATTTTTGATAAAAAGTAAAAATACAGAAAGTTTTGCTGCTTGAAAAGGAAGGCTTTACTGGAAGCTTCACTCATGGGCTAGCACTGCATATCATTGTTGTTAAATGCCTGGTGCATCCCTTTCTGTTGAGACCTACAAGTTTCCCAGCCTACATCATGATTCTGATGGGACAAGTCCAGAATATCACGTAGACCACAACAGCAGCTCTTTGACCCAAGCCTTGTTAATCACGGTACCACATATTCCTCCCCACAGTGACTGGTCCACAGGCTAAATAGATAACTTACATAAGACTCTGAAGCACAGGTTATGAGACTGAAAGGTTTGGGCTGCCTTTGGCTATTACTCTCATCCGTTTGTAACAAGAGAGTGGAGTTAGCATGCAAAGAATAGCCCAGAAAGATTGTCAACGCTTGGAGAGAAAGAAAGAAAGAGAGACAGACAGGAAAGAAGGAGGGAGATCTGATGGCATCTTTGAGACGTGGGTATAGCTGAGCCTAAGACTATTTCACCTGAGGACTTCTGAACTATTATGCAGACTACTAAAACTGCGCTTTTATTTTCTTTGCCTCCACTCGTTTGAATGATGTTTTTCTCACTGGTATCCAGAAAGATCTTCACTGATACAGAGTAATAGTGAATTTATCAACAGTGGACATAATGAATTGGTACTTTATAGAGACTGTGTAGAACACTGCTTTTGTCATGGGGAACAAACTGGTTAGTTTTATGTTATAGGTGATTCTTTGATATCTTTGGAAAATTTGTAAGGTAAATTTCTTTTTTTCCTTTTTTTAAATTAAATTTATTTTTTTAAAAACACATATAATGTATTTTCATCCGCAGGGGTACAGGTCTGTGAATCACCAGGTTTACATACTTCACAGCACTCACCATAGCACATACCCTCCCCAGTGTCCATAACCCCACCGCCCCCCTCCCGACATCCCTCCCCCCAGCAACGCTCAGTCTGTTTTTTTGAGATTGAGTCTATTATGGTTTGTCTCCCTCCCAATCCCACCTTCTTTCATTTTTTCTTCTCCTACCCCCCAATGTCCCCACATTGCATCTCCACTTCTTCATATCAGGGAGATCATATGATAGTTGATAGTTGTCTTTCTCCGATTGATTTATTTAGCTAAGGTAAATTTCTAATAGAGTCCTTATGAGCTAACAGTTTTGCAAAGCAGAGGCAGATCTAGGTTTAGGAAGCAGCTTGCTTTCCATAATGAAGAAACCCAAGGAAACATGGTATTTTGGTCACATGTTATATACTGTGGTGTCTCGCAGCTCCACACAGATGCAACCTGGCAGTGGCTTGCCACGTGTTGTGTCTCTTACTTCTCGCTTCCTACCATAAGGTTTCTGGGATACTACAGCAGCAGCCACTCACAGGAACCCACTTGGTCCTCATATAAATGCAACCAGAAAATGTGCGGGAATGCACACAGATAGATCCACCCTTGGCCAGTGGGGTTGGCAGATGAAGAATAAAGGCTCTTTTCTTTGTGCCCTGAGCAGACAGTTCTGAGCTGCGTCACATAAATCTCCTGAGCGGGTCGTGGGTTATCAAGCACAAGGATCCTATACTAGGATCTAACTCAATAACACATCTGTGCATTGACTCTTCCTTCCTCCGTGATGTACTAGCTTCCCCACCCGCCCCCACCCCCACCCTGTCTTTGCTACACCCTTGGATCAGATCTCAAATAAACTCTTTGCACACAAACCTTTTTCTCAGACTCCGCTTTTGGAAAATCCCAGACTAAGATACATAGATACCTGTAGGTTCTCGAAGAAAACGAACCCATAGTAGCACTTTTACTTTAAGTGTGAAGAGGAAAGGGACTATCTCGGAAGGGCAGAACAGGTGCCCCTTGCAGAATTAGAGGAAAGGCCTTTGCCAAGGACACCGAGGTTAACTGATGCAACGGTGTCCTGCATGACTGGACTGCCAGTGAAACGGTGCATTTCAAAAGGAAACTGCAGCTTCTGAAAGGGGTCTGGGGAGAGGCCCACAGGAAACTTGAAAGCTTGCTCGTAAGGAAATATGGTGTGGACACATTAGGCTATTGATTTTTACTAAATCTAAAGAGCCCACAGACAGTTAGATTTACTTTGATTGATGCATTTGAGAATGAAATGCAGGCTCCCTAGCAAGCATCCTCACCCTCTATCTGAAAAGTAAACTTGCTTTTCGGGCCAGCTTTATGAAAACTTCTTTCCCACTAAAACAGCATGATTTCAGTCAAGCACTAAGCGCCAAGGACAGGGCTATGCTCGGCATGGAAGAAATGTTACGGAAAGGGAGAGGGAAATTATAAACTCCATCTTGCCTGCTTTGGCGGTCCTGTTGTGTGTGTTCCTTCTCTGTACAAAAGGAATTGGTTGTGGAGCAAGAGCAGCAGGAGACTGGTAGGCAACACCTTCCTTTTCCTACCTTCCTTTTCTTCTGGAGTTCTGCACACAGATGTTGGGGGAGAGGGGCTAGCCAACTCTGAATTTGCCGGATCCCACAGAGGCTACCAGAGCGACTCAGGGCTCCTCCCTCCTGCTGGGAGGATCACAGTGAGGTTGTGTCCATTACGACCCAGTCTCAATACAAATCTACAAGTATCTTCCACCTCAATATATTTCCTTTTTCCTGGATATCATGGAGTTATTTGGGGTACATACACAATACACCAGGAAGGGTAAACTCCAACAGTAGTTTTCATTTCAAAGAGATTAGAATAGTGATTTCTTTTGTTTTCCTTTTTAAACTCAAGTCACCAATCCATGAACATTAGGTTAGTCTTCATAAAAGCCCGAATCTATTTTTCTACCTTATCATTTCAGATCAAGTGAAAATATAAAATACTGAATGAAAATGATGTATACGTTGGCAAGAATCAGAAGAATTCAAACAAGGATGTAAGAAATTTAAATCTCAAAAATTCTTTTTATTCTGTTATGTTAGTCACCATATAGTATATCATTATCAAAAATCCATTTTAAAGTGGCACTCCTAAAAAATAAGTTAATGTACCGATGATAACAGCAAATACATTTCTCCCTTTTTGATTAAGCATTATACTTGCTCAGCCTCTGAGAAAAACTGATGGGAAGCAGCAAATCTATAGTATGTGATTCCTTTAAGTAAACCTATCTTCTCTGGAAGAGAAATGGGACAATTTGGAACAGTCATCTTGGAAAAAAATTATTAAAACAGCATGGTGGATAGGTTTTTCCATATAAAATCATCAAAAGAAAACATTCAATTTAAATGGAACAAAATAATACTCCCACAATCTTTCCTGGAATATAAGTGCAATTGACAAAGTTAAAACTACTTTTCTATGCTTTACTGACTATCTGTGGTAGGAAACCAAATGCTGCTGTTCAGGGCTGACTGAAACCATAATTAAGATGAGCAAAAATTACAAATGCATTGTATGTTTGCACAGTTAATTTGGCTCTGCCAAAAAATTTAATTGGTAAGTTGAATACAGATCCCAAATTGTAGTATTTGCCCATAAATGTAAAGCCCCAAAGAATCAGTTTGTGAATGAAATGCCGCACAATGTTTCCATGTCCCAAAAAATCAGAATAATGAAAGACATTATCATGGAGTGACCCTTTTAATTCAGACTAGGCAATTCTTTCCCAAGTAATTTCAAAGCTGCTGAGGACTTCTGGAATTCTGACAGTGTCACCATAAAAGGCTTTTGGAAGCATCTAAATTATTTCTGACAAAGTTACTGGGGAGCAGAAAGCAGACAAAAAGAAGTAACTGATTTATTTTTAGTAGATTTCTATAGCTGTAGAGATAATGCACCTAATATTGGTGAATCAGTAGGACATTGGAGGTCCTACTCATCGTGATTCCCTTGCCCATATGCCATTTTCCCAATAATCCCAGGTCAGACAGTCAGAGTCACTCTCTTCCTTGCCCACAATCCCCAGTATCTCAACTTTCAAGACTACTTAATGAGTCCTGTGGGTTTACAAGAACCACACTAGGAAGGTTTTATGGTGGGATCGAAGCTGGGGCCTGAACAGGTACAGGAGTGGTCAACTGGGCTGTCAGAAGAGCTCTGTCTACCAGGCATGGATAGCATATCTAGAACATTCCGGATAGCATTCCTGAGATGATCTCTACCTCAGTTCAGGCAAATGCTCACACCCTAAAACAAGTGAAGTAATCTGGGCTCTTCCTGGAGGATGGAGCCCTACATGAGTCACCATGGCACTCCATCCTTGGAAGACCCCGCAGCCAAGTGTCTGAGAGTCTGTCCATGGGCAGCTGTGTTTTATCCAATGCCAGGACACTTCATGCAGTAAGTATTTTTAAGAACCAGACAGACTAGTGGAAGGGGAATTGCAAAAGGAGAGCAAAGCCACACAACACTACTCTGTAACCTGGGGGACACAGAGGCTGGGCAGAAGGAGAATTCAGTGTGGGACTCCGTTGCCAGCAATTAGACATCAATGGGAAGGAGAAGTGACCTATTGTAGAGAGAATGAAAGAATCCTGGGCTCTGCACTCCTCCAGTAACAGCAGGGCAATAATGCAGGAACCACATTCCAGATCAGCTTCATGAGTTAGGTGCCTAACTATTTCCTTTCTAAGCCTGGATTGTTCTGAGAAGTGGCACAGAGATGATTCACCCACAGAGCAGTGCATAAAGCTGCCAGGCAAGTAGGACAGACAAAGACAGGCCATCCATACGCTTTAACACTACTTCCTGCTAAAGCTTTTCACATGTCTCATACGTCTTGTACACTATGGTTAGTTCAAAGAGGCAAGGAGGAGCACCCTCTCTAATTTATGTATGATCTCCCCATGGCACCTACTATGGTAGGTGGCAGACTTAATTTTGAGGGGATTGTATAGATTTCTTGTCTGTATCAGCCCATCAGCCAGACAACAGGAATTAAGACTGAGATTGAGAGGCTGACAAAAGGAGATTCCGAAGGAGCACCTTCTTCCACCCAGTGGAGTATTTATGAGCCTGTCCACCCCACCCCCCACTGAGGTCAACAACAACCACTGGACAGCAACAGCAATGAAAGCGTAGTCTTTCTGATAAGACCTGTTGACATGGCTAAGCTCTGGAGCTATAGCAGTGAAAGAGACAAGACTCTATTCTCAGAGAGCTTAGTTTAAGGAAGGGAAATAAGGGCATTAAAAAAATAATCACAAAAAATATTTATGGCATTTGTGAAAAAGGCTACAAAGGAAACATGCAGGGTCATATGAAATCTGGGACACAGCATTTTCTGAAGCTACAAAAAGTTCCTCAGACCCAAAAAAAAAAAAAAAAAAAAAAAAAAGAGTGCTTGAGAGCTCTGTCTCCCTTGAGGCACCTTCCAAAGCAAGGCACCGGTCTCACCTTCTACCTCCCATCATCCATAGAAAAGGCAATTCTGAACCTTATTCTACATGATTCCTCAGAGGACCCATGGTGGGACTAGGCCTCAGGTGTTCAACAGTGGTCTTTAATGATTGATTAACATGCCCTTTAGCAAATTTTCTTCTATGTCTTACTGCTCATTTCTTCTACAGTGCTTCCTGGGATAGGCTGTCAGATAACATATAGAACACTCAGGGATTTTTTTTTTTTTATTATCACTAAAAACGCTTTAAAAAGTATTCATTGTTTATATGAAATGCAAATTCAATGGAGAATTTTATATTTTTATTTGCTAAATCGTTTCCCAAATAAACTCCCTCTAACAAGTTCTTGTTTCGAGCTCTATTTTGAGAGGAATACAAACTAAGACAAGCACCAATATCCAAAGAAAAGTCAGCAAGAGAAATGGATTGGCCAGGAATCCAGGATAAAACACAGAAGACTGATGTTCTGAAAGCCAAATGGAGATTGTTTCAGGAACATATGCTTAACATTTGCCAGGATCTATCAATGATGGCAGGAAGTGTCAAAATGCTAAGCACTTTTCTTGAATTATCTCATTTTCTCACACATGACCCTATGGGATGGGTAATATTCTTATCCTCTTCAGAGGAGAGAACCAAAGTGTTCAGAGGTTAATGAACATAGCCCAAGTCATACAGTTGTACAGAAAAACCATTCTCGTCCTCCTGATCTAAGCCAGTCACCCCTCCCCTATGCTCCTAGTTGTCCCCAAATCCTTCATTAAGATCTCATCACTCCAGCCTTCAGCATTTTATTCACAGTACTAAGAACTTCACTCAGGGAAATATGGAAGCAACATGACTTGCAATTAAGGGTATAATTAAGAATAATCAGAAATAGCAGAAAATGGCAGAGTAGGAGGATCCAAATCTTGCCTCATTCTGTGGATACACCTAGGTGACACCTGTATCAGTGTAAATAAACCAGAAAATTACCCAAAGGTTGGCAGAACAGACTCTCCACAGCCAATTATAGAGGACACCACATTGAAAATGGTAGGAAGGACAGAGGCATGGTCAGAAACCAAACTAACATGAGATTAACCACAAAAGGAAGAGACACCATAGGCACAAAAAAGGGAGAGAAGCAGACACACCACATCAAGCACCTCATACATAGACGAGCTACAGTGGTAAGACAAACCCCCATAACACTTGGCTCTGAAAACGAGAGGGACTTAACTTCATGAGTATTCACAACAAGTGGGGCTTAGCATTGGTAAACTAAAAATCAGCAGAATCAACTCAAGGAAAGCCAGAGGGCAATAGGAAGCTGAGCCCCCACCTTTAAAGAGAACATCACAATCAACCCTGTTGAAATTCAGCATAGAAGCAGCAGTTTGAAAAATGACTGGGGTATACAGGAAGATTTATTTACTAATCTCAGAACATGTGCAGAAAGGGCAGGGATCGTTAGGTTTCTTTTAGGTTTCTGAACAAAAGAGCTGGCTGGTGCAAGAACCAACACCAATGCTCTCTACCTAGCTTGCTAAGAGCACACCTTCCCACCTCCAGTGGATCTGCCCTGTCCAACCTGTCCCCCTACACAGGAGTTCCTTCAACGTGGCTCAAGGTCTCCTCCCACAAGGAAACCAGTGCACATACCTTGCTAACAATATATGTCCCACCCTAGGCTTTCTTGCAGATCTACCCCTCCAACCTGCCCAACTTGGTAAGAGTCCATCCAAAGCAGTATCAAGAGAATATCACTGTGCAAGCAGCCCCAAGAGTGGCCAGCACCCCTCCAAAGTGACTCTTCTCCATAGGAAGTGGGGAAGATAACCACACACACCAATTTGACTGCAGCCCTAGCAGTGGACTGTGGGTAGACATCTGATCTGACTTCTGGTCCCAACCACCAACAAAAACTTCACAAGAGGCAGCACAAAGAGAGAGCCTAGTACTACAAGGTCATTGCAACCCCAACAGACTGGGGACAGACATCTGATACGACCACAGGATTTGCCTATCAATGAAAGACTCTCAGGGTACAATGTGGGGATAGCACACTGCAGTTCTGTGCAACCACTGTTATTATAAACATCTGGTCTGACCCAACTCAAGCCCAAGGTGGGCCCATACTAGCTCCTAAGTAGCACAGGGACCAAACCTTGCCAACAAAAGGAAAAGAGAACCACTGTAGATGACGGGACTCAAGGAAAAAGGGGTCCAATCACAATAGTAGAGTATACACAATGCATACAGGAGACACTGCTGAAGCACCAGGTTCTGGTGAACAGGGAACATTGCACTGCAGGGTGCTAGAGGACCTCTTCATCATGAGGCCATTACTTTCAATACTGGGAGACAGAGCTGACCTTCCTAACGCACAGAAACAGACACAGAGAGTTGGACAAAATGAGGAGGCAGAGGAATATGTCCCAAATGAAAGAGCAAGACAAAATCACAGCAAGAGAGCTAAACAAAAAGGATATAAGCAATATGCCTGAGAGAGAATTTAAAGTAACGATCATAAAGACAGTCACTGCACTTGAAAAAAGAGTGGGGGGTTTCAGTAAGAAGTTCAATAAAGACATAGAAAATATAAAAAAGAACAAGAGATAAAGAACTCAATAATTATAATTAAAAATGAACTAGAGGGAATAAATAGGGGCTAAAGGAAGCAGAAGAATGGATCATTGACCTAGAGGACAGAGTAATAGAAAGCAATCAGTCTGAAAGGAAAAAGAAAAAAAGAATAGTAAGAAATGGGTACAGGTTAAGGAAACTCAGTGATACCATCAGGCATAATTACATTTGCATTATAAGGATCCCTGAAGGAGAAGAGAGAAAAAGGGGGCAGAAAATTTATTTGAAGAAGAGCTGAAAATGCCCTAATCTGGGGAAAGAAACCAAAATCCAGATCCAGGAAGCACAGAGAGTCCCCCAAAAAATTAACCCCAAGGTGGTCCACACCAAGATGCAAAATAATTAAAATGGCAAAAAGTAGAGACAGAATTTTAAAAGCAGCAAGAGAAAAAATAGTTATATACAAGGGAGATTCCAGTGGACTATCAGCTGATTTCTCAGCAGAAACTTTGTAAGCAAGAAAGAAGTGGCATGATATATTCGACGAGCTGAAAGAAAAAAAACTCTGCAACCAAGAATACTCTATCCAGCAAGACTATCAGTGAGAAGAGGACAGATAATGAATTTCCCAGAAAAACAAAAGTTAAAAGAATTCATCACCGCTAAACTAGCCTTACAAGAAATGTTTAAAGGGAGACTTTGAGTGTAAAGGAAACACAATAAGCAGAAATAAGAAAAGTAGGAAAGGAAAAAAATTTCTCAGGTACACACAAAAATAATAAAAGTAGTAGATTAGTCACTTATAAAGACCAGTACAAAGGTTAAAGCACAAAAGCACTAAAATCAAGTGTATCTATGAAAATCAGTCAAAGGATTCAGAAAATAAAAGGGTATAAATTATGACAGCATATACCTAACACAAGCTGGGATGGAGTAAAAATTCAGTGCTTTTAGAATGGGTTCAAAATTAAGTGACCATTAACTTGATATTGACTGCTATATCCATGGGATATCGTATATAAACCTAATGGTAACCACAAATAAAAAACCTATAATGGAATGCCAAAAAACAAAGAGAAAAGAATCCAAGCATATCACTAAAGAAAGCCATCAAACCACAAGAGAAGAAAGCAATAGAGAACTACAATTTTTTAAAAAACCATAAAACAGGTAACAAAGTGGCAATAAATACATAACTATCAATAATTACCTTGAATGTAAATGGATTAAATGCTCGAGTCAAAAGATATAGGGTGGTTGAATGGAGAAAAGGCAAAACCCATCCATATGCTGCCTATAAGAGACTCATTTCAGACCTAACAACACACGTAGAGTGAAAGTGAAGGTATGGAAAAGCATTTATCATGCAAATGGAAATAAAAAGAAATCTGAGGTGGCAATACTTACACCAAACAAAAAGACTTTAAAACAAAGACTGTAATAAGAGACTAAGAAGTGAACTATACAATCATAAAGGGAATAATCCAACAAGAAGATAAAGTAACAATTGTAAATATTTATGTACCCCACATGGAAGCACCCAAATATATAAAACAGCTATAAACAAACATGAAGGGAGAAACTGATAGTAATACAAGTATAGTAGGGAACTTTAACATCCCATTTCCATCAATGGATATATCATCCAAACAGAAAATCAGCAAGGAAACAATGGATTTGAATGACACACTGACCCGATCTATCTAACAGATGTATTCAGAACATGCCATCCCCCAACAATGGAATAGACATTCTTTTCAAGTCCACATGGAACAGCCTGCAGGAGACACCACATATTGGGCCACAAAACAAGTCACAACAAATTCAAAATGATTAAAATCATATCATGGATCTTTTCTGAACACAATGCTATGAAACTAGAAATCAACCACCGGACAAAATTTGTAAAGAGTTACAAATATAAGGAGGTTAAATAATATGCTTCTAAGCAATGAGAGGGTCAACCAAGAAATCAAAGAGGAAATTAAAAAATACATGGAGACAAATAAAAAGGACAACACAATGGTCCAAAATCTTAGGGATGCAGCAAAAGGTGTTCTAAGGGGGAAGCTTATAGCAATACAGGCCTGACTCAAGAAGCAAGAAAAGTCTCAAATAAATAACCTAACCTTAGACCTAATGGAGTTACACAAAGAAGGACTAACGCCAGTAGAAAATAGCAAATATTAAAAATTAGAGTAGAAATAAATGAAATAGAGAATGAAAAGCAGAATTAATTAATGAAACTGGGAGTTGGTTATTTGTTAAGATCAACGAAACTGAAAAACCTCTGGCAAGACTCATCAAAAAACCAGCATAAACCAAAACAGAGAAAGGACTCAAATAAACAAATCAGAAATGAGATAGAAGAAATAACAACCAACACCCCAGAAATAAAAACAATTTTAAGAGAGTATTATGAAAAATTATATGCCAACAAACAACAATCTAGAAGAAATGGATACATTCCTAGAAACATACGACATCCCAAAACTGAGTCAGGAAGAAATAGATAATTTGCACAAACACATCACCAGCAATGAAACTGAATCAATATTAAAAAAATCCCAACAAACCAAACTACAGTTTCACAAATGAATTCTAGCAAACATTTAAAGAAGAGTTAATACTTACTCTTCTCAAATTATTCCAAAATATAGAAGAGGGAGGAAAGCTTCCAAATTCATTCCATGAGGCCACCATTACCCTGATAT
The DNA here is from genome assembly GCF_030435805.1 of Mustela lutreola. Lineage (NCBI taxonomy): Eukaryota > Metazoa > Chordata > Mammalia > Carnivora > Mustelidae > Mustela > Mustela lutreola. The sequence continues at coordinate 11,100,818 of NC_081308.1, forward strand.
CAAAACCAGATAAAGACAGTACAACAATAATAATAAAAAAAACCCACAGGCCAATATCTCTGATGAACACAGACACAAAAAGCCCTCAATAAAATATTAGCAAACCAAATCGAAAAATACATTAAAAAATCATTCACCACAATTGGGTGGGAATTTTATACCCAAGTTTTTATTTAAATTTCAGCTAGTTAACATATAGTGTAACATTAGTTTCAGGAGTAGAATTTAGTGATTCATAACTTACATAAAACAACTGGTGCTCATCACAAGTACCATCCTTAATATCTATCACCTATTTAACTCATCCCTCCTCCTCCCATCTAGTAACCATCAGTTTCTTCTCTATAGTTAAGAGTCTTTTTTTGGAGGGTGCCTGGGTGGCTCAGTTGGCTAAAGCCTCTGCCTTCGGCTCAGGTCATAATCCCAGGGTCCTAGGATCGAGCCCCGCATCGGGCTCTCTGCTCCGCGGGGAGCCGGCTTCCTCCTCTCTCTCTGCCTGCCTCTCTGCCTACCTGTGATCTCTGTCGGTAAAATAAAAAAATAAAATATTTTTTTAAAAAGAGTCTGTTTTTTGGCCCCCACGTTCATTTGTTTTGTTTCTTAAATTCCACATATGAGTGAAAACATATGGTACTTGTATTTCTATGACTGACTTATTTTGCTAAGCACTATATCTCTAGCTCCATCCATGTCCTTGCAAATGGCCAGATTTCATTCTCTTTGATGGCTGAGTAATATTCCATTGCATATATTTACCACATTTTCTTTACCCATTCATCAGTGGATGGACATTTGGGCTCTTTCCGTAATTTGGCTATTGTTCATTATGCTGCTATAAACATCAGGGTTAATGTATCCCTCCCAGTCAATGTTTTTGTATCATCTGGATAAACACCAAGGAATACAATTGCTGGATTGTAGGGTAGTTCGTTTTCTTAACTTTTTGAGGGAACTCAACTCCGCTTTCCACATGGCTGCACTAGTTTGCATTCCCACTAATAGTGTAAAAGGGTTCCCTTTCTCTGCATCCTTGTCAACGCCCTGTGTTGTTAATTTTACCTATTCTGATTGATGGGAGGTGATATCTCATTGTAGTTTAGACTTGTATTTCCCTGATGATGAATGACATTGAGCATCTTTTCATGTGTCTGTTAGCCATCTGTATGTCTTCTTTGGGAAAATGTCTATTGATGTCTTCTGCCCATTTCTTGACTGGATTACTTGTTTTTTGGATGCTGTATTATATAAGTTCTTTATATTTTTTTGGATACTAACTCTCTATCAGGTATGTCATTTGCAAATACCTTCTCCCATTCTGTAGGCTGTCTTTTAGTTTTTGTTTTTGTTTTTTTGTTTGTTTTTTTTTTAAAGATTTTATTTATTTGTCAGAGAGAGCGAGCGAGAGCGAGCACAGGCAGACAGAGTGGAAGGCAGAGTCAGACGGAGAAGCAGGCTCCCTGCGGAGCAAGGAGCCCGATATGGGACTCGATCCCAGGACGCTGGGATCATGACCTGAGCCGAAGGCAGCTGCTTAACCAACTGAGCCACCCAGGCGTCCCAACTGTCTTTTAGTTTTGTTGATTGTTTCCTTTGCTGGGCAAAAGGCTTTTATTCTGCTGAAGTCCCAGTAGATTATTTCTGCTTGTGTTTCCTTGCATCAGGAGATGTATCCAGTAAGAAGTTGCGATACTCAGTGTCAAAGAGGTTACTGCCTATGTTCTCCTCTAGAATTTTTGATGATTTCCTGCCTCACAATTAGGATTTTCATACATTTTGTATTTATTTTTGTGTATGGTGTAATAAAGTGGTCCAGTTTCATTCTTTTACATGGAGCCGTCCACTTCCCCAACACCATTTTTTGAAGAGACTATCTTTTTCCATTGGATATTCTTTCCTGCTTTGTCAAAGATTAATTACCTATATAGTTGTGAGTTCACTTCTGGGTTTTCTATCCTCTGCTATTGATCTATGTGTCTGTTTTTATGCTAGACACTACAGATTCCTAATATAACTTGGAGTCTGGAATTATGATGACTCCAGCTTTTTCTTTTTCAAGACTGCTTTGGCTATTTTGGGTCTTTTGTGTTTACATACAAATTTTAAGGTTGTTTCTTCTAGCTCTGTGAAAAAATGCTCATGGTATTTTGACTAGGAATGCACTAAGTGTAGATTGCTTTGGGTACTTTGTAGATTGATTTGGGTATCTTTTACTTCTTTTTGTTGTCTTACTGCTGAGGCTAGGATCAAGTGAGATTTACTCCTGGGATGCAAGGGTGGTTCAGTATTCACAAATCAATCAATTTGATATATCACATCAACAAGAGAAAGGATAAAAAACATATGATCATATTAATAGATACAGAACAAACATGTGACAGAATACAAAATCCATTCATGATAAAAACTCTCAACCAAGTAAGTTTAGCAGGGATATACCTCAACATAATAAAGGCTTTATATGAAAATCTCATAGCTAACATTATTCTCAATGGTGAAACTATGAACAGGAAGAAGACATGGATGTCTACTACCACAAGTACATTCAACATAGTACTGGAAGTCGTAAGCACAAATAACCTAATTAAAAAAGTGCAGAACATGAACAGACATTTCTGCAAAGAAGATACATAAAATGATGCTTCACATCACTCATCAGGGAATTGTGAATAAAAGCCACAATGAGATATTGCCTCATACCTGTCAGAATGGCTAAATAAAAAACCTAAGAAACAACAAGTATTAGTGACGATACAGAAAAAAGGAACCCTCATGCACTTTAAGTGGGAACGCAAACATGTGCAGCCACTGTGGAAAACAGTGAAGAGGTTCCTCAAAAAATTAAAAATAAAATTACCATACAATCCAGTAATTCCATTACTGGGTATTTACCCAAAGAAAATGAAATCATGAATTCCAAAAGGTACATGCAACCCTATGTTTATTGCAGCATTATTTACAACAGCCAAATTATGGAAGCAACCCAAGTGTCCATCCATAAATGAATGGATAAAGAAGATGTGGTATGTGTACATATATGTATATATAATATACACTCCATATATAATGGAGTATTACTCAGCCCTAAAAAGAATGAAATCTTGTCTTTTGCAGGAACATGGAGGATATAATGCTAAGCGAAAGAACTTAGGCAGAGAAAGACAAATACCATATGATTTCACTCATATGTGGAATTTAAGCAAAACAAATGAACAAAGAAAAGAAGAGACAAACTAAAAATCAGACTCTTAAATATAGAGAACAAAATGGTGGTCGCCACAGGGGAGGTGGGTGGGGGATGGGTGAAATAGGTGAAGGGGACTGAAAGCACAGTCATCATGATGAGCGCTGAGTAATGTACAGAATTGTCAAATCACTATACTGTACACCTGAAACTAATATAAAACTATATGTTAATTACACTAGGATAAAAAAAGAATACTCAACCTCTAAATAGTTGACCATGAACCATTGGAAAATAAGCCTAGTAATATATTTACTTACTTATTTTAATAAATTTTGTTGGCAAATTTCAAACACATGCAAAACTAGAGAAAATAATACAAGCCCCCATGTTATCACTCTGCTTCAAAATTATCATCGTTCTGTTGCTCTTTCATCTCTCCCTTTGCTCAAATATTTTAAAACAAATCTGTGAATATATCATTTTATATGTAAATACATCATTATAAATTTCTAAGAGATAAGGATTTTGAAAATAACACAGCTATCATGCCACTATCAAAATTACTTATATTTCTGAATAGATAATTTCTTAATGTGGTCTGTACTAGTCTGCATAATCACGCCCCCCCCCCCAATATAAGGTACTTATCCCTACTACTTGGTGAAGTTACCTTATATAGAAAAAAAGGTTTAGGTGGGTTAAAGCCTCTGCCTTTGGCTCAGGTCATGATCCCAGGGTCCTGGGAATGAGCCCCACATCGGGCTCTCTGCTCGGCGGGGAGCCTGCTTCCCCCTCTCTCTCTGCCTGCCTCTCTGCCTACTTGTGATCTCTCTGCCAAATAAATAAATAAAATCTTTTAAAAAAGAAAAAGGGTTTGTACAGATGTGATTAAGTTAAGGATTCTGAGACAGGGATATTATCCTGGATTATCTAGACCCTAAATGCCATCACAGGAAGACTTACAAAAGGGAGGCAGAGAAAGACGAGACACAGATTGCAAAAGGCTAGGTGACAATGGAAGCAGAGAGAGATTGGAACCTGCTGCACTGCTGCTTTGAAGATGGAAGAAGGGGGCCATGAGCTGTGGTATATAGTTCTAGAATCTGGAAAATACAAGAAAACAGAATTTCCCCTAGGGCCTCCAGAGGAAACACAGTCCCGCTGACAATTTGGTTTAAGACCAGTGAGGCTGATTTGGGACCAGTTAGTTTTAGAACATTTTCATCATACCATACCCATTATTTTAAGTTAAGTTTTTATCAGATCTACAAAGTAAGGCATAGTTGTAGAGGCCCGGCTTATATTTCTGCCCATTGTACCCTTTCCCCCTCTCTTTCTTCTGGGTAACATACTTTAAAAAAGTTGTTTTGCTTTTATTTTTCTTATTATAAACAAATATGTGTATTCTTATCTTTCCTTAGTTAGTAGACTATTATATATTTTAAACCTTGCTTTTTTCACTTGATAACCTATCCTGGCAATCATTCCAAAGTCATGTCTAGAGAGATACCACATTCCTTTTCAAAGCTATACTGTCTTCTGTCGTGTGGTGCATCCTAGTCAACCAATCTCCTAATGATGGGCATTTGAGTGTTTCTACTCCTTTGTTATTATAAAGAGAGCTGCAATGACCAGTCTTGTGCACATATATTTTCATATTTTTGCTAGTGTATACATGAGATAGATTCTCAGAACTGCAGTTGCTGAGGAAAACCAGCCTAGTTAAACAACATAAACCTAATGCTGTTATCACAGCTAGTTTATTTTTTTTTTATTTTTTTTTAAAGATTTTATTTATTTATTAATTTGACAGAGAGAAATCACAAGTAGATGGAGAGGCAGCCAGAGAGAGAGAGAGGGAAGCAGGCTCTCTGCTGAGCAGAGAGCCCGATGCGGGACTCGATCCCAGGACTCTGAGATCATGACCTGAGCCGAAGGCAGCGGCTTAACCCACTGAGCCACCCAGGCGCCCACAGCTAGTTTATTTTTTAGAAACACATTCAGTTTCCTTTTGAGATCTTACAGAAAGAAATATTTTTATGGACAAATAATAAATATCTAAGGAGATAGCATTTGAATACAAGTTTCAAGCCATAGCAAAATGTGGGATTACATTGTTCTATATTAAAACAGAGTCGTGTTCATCAGTGATGGTGTTGGCCTTCCCAGAAATGGCCTATCATTTAAGCTATGGGTGTTGAATATTCCAAGGACATCATGGGTTTAACTTATTCTTTCGGGAAAAGAGAGGATGTCCTGGTACGAGGAGTTAATCTTGGGCTCTAATAGCATTTCTATCATCTTCATAAGTACCACTTAAATAAAATATGAGCTTTCTTCTTTTCTGATCTATTCTTATGAATGCTCAACTTGTTAGCCTGCCGCTTCACACAATTTTTAAAGTAGAAAACATCTCATTCCTTTAAAACTCTCAGATACACAGCTGTGCAGGCAACAAACGTGCGAAAATCATGTATTATTCAAATGACATTCAAAGGGACACTACACCAAAATAACTCTACCAGCCCATGAATTAGTGGAACAAATGTACCTTTGAGCAACGTGCATATTTACTAGTTTCTCTGAGAACATCTTGCTTTTATTCCTCACCTTTATGAACAATAGCTAGAAGCTCTCTCACATCACATTGTTTATTCTCATAATCTCCATGTAGAAGTTTGGCAGGTGAAAATTATACTATCGAAATTTCCCAAATGGAGACAGGTAAATGTCTACTATGTGTACGTCCCAGGACAGATTAGATTTCGACTTCCTAGTGATGATTTAGACTCTGCCAACGGCTTAAGAAAAAAGAAAAAATTCCCTCACTTTCCTGCTTTCCTCACCTCTCCCCACAAAGCTGATATTTGAATGCCTAAGAGCTATCTGTGTTGTCCCAGGCATAACAGTCAGTGGTTGACCATCTTTTTTCCATCTAAATGTTGATAGGATACAAGAAGCCATTTTATTAGCATACTTAGTTTTTTTTTAACCTATTTTATGCGAACACTTTAGCCTGAATTATTTCCTTCAAAACACACTATCTAGAAGGCAAAGAATCCTGTAGTTAAAAGAAAGGCCTGGAGTCTGTCCAACAGACTGGAATTTAACTTTAGCAATGTCTGTGAGTCCCTGCCTAATTACCCAAACTCTCTGAGTATCATTGCCTCATGCATAAATCAGGGCTAACAATACCCGCTTCATAGAACTGAACAATAAAGTCCAAGACATGGATTATTTTATTTAAAAGAGGTAAGACTTTTACATACATTATATGTAAAAGTCTTACCTCTAGGTATCACACTTGGTAAGCACTAAACATGTGAGAGCATTTCATACTATTATACATATTTATAATTTGCAATACCTAAGAGTTAAAGTTAAGGACTTGGTTAATCCCAGCTATGTAGTAAAGAATTAACCTTACCCCAAAAAGGTTTGGCCTTTTCTCTTACTTATTAGGAGGGGACAGTTAAGCTTTTGGAGTAACACGCCTCACTGGAACATCTTTGCTTGCCTGGAACCTTGGCCAACAGACAGTCTAAAAACTTGATTTACAACAGGACCTTCGGACTATGAGGTATCAGTTCTATCTTTGGAGGGGCTCAAAATGTAAGATAAGCCACATGGGCAGTATGTGATTAAACTTCAGTAAAAACTCTGGACACCAAAGCTCAAGTGAGCTTCCCTGTTTGTTGATACTCCATATATATATATAGACATATATATCTTCATATATATTTTCACACATTAATGCTGGAAAAGCTACACTGTCCATGACTCCATTGGGGAGAGGACAATGGAAGCTCTACATTTGGTACATTTCCTGATCTCCATTCTATGCAATTCAAAACCACAATGAAATACCACCTCACACCCATTAGGATGGCTATTTTAAAAATTAAACATAAGAGGGGTGCCTGGGTGGCTCAGTCAGTTAAGGATCCAACCCTTAATTTCTTGATCTCAGGGTCATGAGTTCAAGCCCTGCACCTAGCATGGAGCCTACTTAAAAACAACAACAACAACAAATGTTGACAAAGATGTGGAGAAATTGGACCACTTCACATTATTAATAGAAATGTTAAATGGTATAACCACTGTGGAAAAGAGTAGAGAGGGTCCTCAAAAATTTTTAAAAATAGACCTACCATATGATCCAGAAATCCCACCTCTGGATATTTAACCAAATAATTGAAATCAGGGTCTCAAAAAGATATTAACACTCTCATGTTCATTGCAGCACTGTTCAAAATAGCCAAGAGATAGAAACAAACTAAATGTTCATTGATTCCTGAATAGATAAATAAGTGTGGTATTCACATGCAATGTAATACTATTCAACCTTTTTTGAAAGAGTTTATTTATTTGACAGAGAGATAGAGAGCACAAGTAGGCAGAGAGGCAGGCAGAGGGAGAGGTAGAAGGAGGCTTTCCTGTTGAGCAGGAGCCTGATGCAGGGCTTGATCTCAGGACCCCAGGATTCAAACTGAGCCGAAGGCAGACACTTAACCAACTGAGCCACCAAGGTGTCCCTACCCAACCTTTAAAAAGAGAAAATTCTGCTGTATGTGACAGCATGAATGAGCCTTGAGGACATTATACTGAGTGAGGTAAGCCAGTCACAGGAGAAAAACTGCATGATTTCACTTATATGAGGTATACAAAATAATCAAACTCATAGAGAATGGAATGGTGGTTGCCTAAGGCTGGGGAGAAATGAGAAGTTGCTAATCAGCAGATAGAAAGTTTCAGTGTGTAAGATGAGTAAGTTCTAGAGATCTGCGATACACTATACTCTGACAAATTTGTTATGAGGGCTTATCTCTTACTAAGTGTTCTCACCATAATAAAATAAAAATTTTTTAAATTTTTTTATACACATATAATGTATTTTTATCCCTGGGGGTACAGGTCTGTGAATGGCCAGCTTTACACACTTCCAGCACTAACCATAGCACATACCCTCCCCAGTGTCCATAACCCCACCCCCCTTTCACTCCCCTCTCCCCCCAGCAACCCTCAGTTTGTTTTGTAAGATTAAGAGTCACTTATGGTTTGTCTCCCTCCCAATCCCATCTTGTTTCATTTTAAAATACAATTAAAAAAAAAAATTGTAGACAGACGCCTGGGTGGCTCAGTTGGTTAAGCAGCTGCCTTCAGCTCAGGTCATGATCCCAGGGTCCTGGGATCGAGTCCCACATCGGGCTCCTTGCTCGGCAGGGAGCCTGCTTCTCCCTCTGCCTCTGCCTGACTCTCTGTCTGCCTGTGCTCGCGCACTCTCTCTCCCTCTGTCTCTGACAAATAAATAAAATCTTTAAAAAAAAATTGTAGAAAAATATTGTGTTTCAATGAGCAACTATGCATTGCCTTACCCTTTCCAGTTACTGCATAATATCTTGTCCTTGTCTTTGTGCTATTCCACAATTCTATAAAAAGTAGTTCAGGGATACCAGTGTGAAATAATTTTTAGAGATATGCAAATTCTGTCCTGATTGAGGTCTGGCTTCTTTGTCCCTTGTGGAAAACCAGGTTTGTGTCCACTTGCAGATTAACTGAGAGTCACATAGAAAAAGCCTATTATAAAGGACCCATGAAAGAACACTGACTTTCAGTGGAAGTAAGTCCAGGAAGAAGCCAGGGAGGAACTCAGGTTTCACTCTCCACCCTCCTCCAGCCTCTCTCAAGGCTCCTCATCAGCTAAAGTGGAAGAAAGATGGCAGAAAGCAGAAAAGAAAAATGTGGAATGTAGATCTGGAGAAGCAATGGGAAGATTTCAGCCCAAGGATCCTTGGCAAACCTGTGCTGATTCAGATTTTCTCAACAAGTCAAAAAACGTTTATGTTCTACCATATTGATTCTATCATAAGATTTCCTGATGAGTTCATTGAAACCACCAATTTTGGGGGCCCACAGAGATCATGTTTTGGACTAAGCATACTCTATAGGGGCCCCTGGGTGGCTCAGTGGGTTAAAGTCTCTGCCTTCAGCTTAGGTCCTGATCTCCGGGTCCTGGGATGAAGCCCCACATCAGGCTCTCTGCTCAGCGGGGAGCCTGCTTCCCTTTCTCTCTCTGCCTGCCTTTCTGCCTACTTGTGATCTCTGACAAATAAATAAATAAAATCTTTAAAAAAAAAAAGTATACTCTAGAAAACAATGATGGCCTTGAAGTTGCTCCGAGAGAAACAGTGATAATAAAAATAACTTCAGGGTCCCTACGTGGCCAAGTCAGTTAAGCATTTGACTCTTGGTTTTGGCTCAGGTGGTGATCTCAGTGTCGTGAGATTGAGCCCTGCATCAGGCTCTGCACTCCGCATGGAGTTGGTTTAAGATTCTCTCTCCTTCTCTCTCTGCCCCTCCCACTCATGCTCGCTGGCTCTCTCTCGCTCTCTCAAATAAATAAATAAATAAATGTTAAAGAACATAACTTCAGTAAATGAAAAGTTTTATCACTGAAAATGCTTTATAAGGAGACTGGTTCAAGTAAGTATGGTATATGTGCAACATACTAGGTACATAACAACGTATACAGCATGGCCCCTTTTGGGACACAAACAAGGAATAAAAAAGAATTCTATATATCTTCCACTACACTTTCTTTGTTCTATTTGAAGTTTTTACTATAAAATATTACTACTTATACAAACTTAAAAAAAAAAAAGTAAAAAAACTTTTTAAAACACTATAGGCTGACGGGGTACCTGAGTGGCTCAGTGGGTTAAGCCTCTGCCTTTGGCTCGGGTCATGATCTTAGGGTCCTGGGATCAAGCCCTGCATTGGCCTCTTGCTTGGCAGGGAGCCTGCTTCCCCCTCTCTCGATCTTAGGGTCCTGGGATCAAGCCCTGCATTGGCCTCTTGCTTGGCAGGGAGCCTGCTTCCCCCCTCTCTCTTCCTTCCTCTCTGCCTACTTGTGATTTCTCTCTCTGTCAAATAAATAAATAAATTTTTTGAAAAAAAAGAATTAAAAAAAAGCTGTAGGCTGACAAGAACTAACTACATCATTAAAAGACCATTTCTAGATCAGTGCTTTTCAAATATAGATGTTGATATAAGTTGCCTGGGTGCCTGGCTAAAATGGAGGTTCCAATTTAGTAGATCTGAGATGGGACCTGAGATGTTACCTTTTGTGCTAAGCTTCCATGTGACACTGATGCCTCTTCATGGATCACACTTTAAGGAGCAAAGTTCTAGACCAAGGACCAGCAAACTTATTCTGTAAAGGGCCTAAATATTTTAGGTTTTGTAGACCTTGTAGTCTCTGTCATAATTCTGTTCGTGTACCACAAAAGCAGCTGCTAATAATATGTAAACAAAGAGGTAGAAGCCTGATTTGGCCCGCAGTCCAGAGTTTGTTGAACCCCATTCTAGACTATTAATGATAGAAATAAAAAGTGTTCTCTACAAAATGCCTGTTATGGGTTAAACTCTGTCTTCTCTAAAATATATGCTGAATTCCTCCTCTGGGTACCGCTGAATGTGACCTTATTTAGAAACAGGATCTAAAATTTTTTTTCATTAAAATTTCAAAAATAAAAAAAAGAAATAGGATCTAATCCAAGATGACTGCTTTCCTTTTAAGAGGAGGAAATGTTGGATGTGGACAGAGACAGATGGCCATGTGAAAACAGAGACTGAGCCTGGAGTTATGCTGCCACAAGCCAAAGAATGCCCAAGGCAACCAGAAACTACAGGAGGCAAGGAAGCCTCCTTTTCTAGAAGCTTAGGAGGGAGCATGGCCCTGCCCACAACTGGATCTCAGACTTCTGGCCTTCAGAACTGTGAAAGAAGAAAATTTCTATTGCCTTAAGCCAGTCCATTTGTGATACTTTGTTACAGCAACCCTAGGAAAGTGATACAGCACTTATCACAAATCATTTCAGGCTTACAACTGCCCTATAAGTCATGTACCATTATTAAGCCCATTTTAAAGATGAAGAAACTGAGACTTAGAGAGATGAATTCACTCCCAGAGGACAGGACTGCCATTTGAACCTTGTCCAATTCAAGAAGGACTACCAGGTTTCTTTTTAATTATGGAAGACATTATTATGGAAGATTCAGAGCTGAATAACCTACCCGTGAAGGCTCCCAGATGACCCTGGGGGGTAGGTAAGAGAGATAACGTGAACTTTTTCACAAAGGGGCGTGATCTTTCCAGGGTCATGCAGTTTACTGGAGAATTACAGTTAAGATGGAGAACGCAGGTCTTCTAACTATGAGCCCAATTACTTTCCCCTGTTGCTCAAACACGAGTGAGGGACTGACCCCCATTTTCTTCCTTAAAAATTCTTGAAGGGTGCCCTAGGTTTATCAGACATAAATTAATTTGTGTAGTCACATGTTTATGTGTTTATGATTTATTATACACAAATGAAAACTAGGATCAACTAACTTCCTCGTCCCACAGACATACCAAGTAACAAGGCTGTGTCCCCTGACAGAGAGAAAATTAGCATAATGACACCAAAAGTACCAAGCAAAAGTCAACCAATGGAGACAAAGGTCCTGTTTCTTTCTTCCACACAGCTATTAGCAGATTTTTCCAGCAACCTAAGACACTGAACACTCAGTTTGCTTAATTCTCAATTTGAGGATAAACTTTTTCTGTTAGGATTGACTAAATTTTCCACCGCACATCACCGCACACTGGGATGTAATCAGCTTTTATTCAAGTGTAATTGATTTACGTTAAGTCTCTGTTTTGGCTCATTAGTCTAGGACAATTGAAATTGACACTAAAACATTGTCAAGATTAGGTTACTAATGGTTCTTCCTTTTACTAATTCAAAGCACATTAATTCACCTCTGTGCAAACCTTATTTTCAAAATGGAGATCACAATAAATTTGCTTCACTGGATTTCTATAGCTACCAAAATAAAGTGGTAACTTGAAACAGTTAAGAACTCAACACATTTCTTAAAGGTGATTATTCCGATAATCCATATTGTGCTTAAATTAATGTTAAGAGTATCACCAAAAAGAAGGCCTGAGTTTAATGTTATTACCAAGAACTTAACTCTCCTGAGAGGCCAATATTAGAACCCGAGACATCTAAAAACCCCAACTTGAGAAATAACTGTTCTTTACCAAGATGCAATGTCGTGGATGTAGGACTGACAGGTAACACAAAAAGAAAAAGGCCATAATGACATTAAGTTTAATGCAAAGATGGAACTAGAATTTTTTTAAGGCTTATTTATTTGGGGTGGAGGATAGAGGGCGAGAGGAGAGAAAGAGTCCTCAAGCGGACCCCCCACTGAGCAGGGAGGCCAACGCAGGGCTCCATCCCAGGACCATGAGGTCGCGACCTGAACAGAAATCAAGAGTCAGGTGCTTAAGCGACAGTGGCACCCAGGCACCCTGGAACTAGAAACGCAATAGCATGTTCTCAAGACTCCTTTAACAAGGGTAATCACGACCCCCAAACAGCATTACTCACACATTTCTATGTCCAGTTTCCATGTACCGCAAGGGATAAAGCCCTGCGATGCCATATATGAGGTTTATAATTCTACGGCCTAGCAGCGACCTATTCTCTCAGAACATGCCACAAATCCCTGCAGGTGTGCTCCCAAAAGACCTTTCTTGGAGAACACAGAAGACTCCTTTGCATGGTCAAGGGAGCCCAAAGGCCTGAGGCTGCCAGAACAGCAGCTGCCACCATCTGGGATAGATTTGGGTCTGAGCGCCACCCATCTCTGCCTCACTTTCCTATAGCTCCCCTATCTTCCCTGCTCCCACAGTACCTCGCTTTCCGCACCTGCGAGACCATCCACCATCAGCTGGACCTGAACAAAATGGCACAGGGAGGCAATGTTTGCCCTTGGTCCTGCCTTGGCCACCTCCTAGCCTTGAGCCTCCATCACAGGCGATGTCCCAGACATGTTGGCGGGAAACAGTTGAAAGCCTTAATCTAACTCGGGGCACCTGTGTTATCACCAGTCATGAATGTAGACCAGGGTGTGACAGGGAACCAATCTCTGAGAAGCCTAGTTGCCAACTAGCAAATCTCTACCATGGCCATACATACCACTGGAATCACTTGGGAATGGGAAAATCACTCCAGCTTCAGTCCTTCCTCCTCACGGTTTTTAATTTAAGTGGTATGGGGTGCAGGCTTGGCCAACGGGATTACTATAGGCCCAGGCAATCTAAGAAACATCCAGGATGGAGACCCGCTGCTCTCAACCAAGAAGTAGCATCAACAAATCAGTGGGTTTTATCATAACACCATACCCCTGCTAGGCTTGCCTTTCTTGTGCATTTGTTACACAGGCTCCTTAGAACATCAGGGCCATGGACTGAATGATGGACCGACCTAGGTGGAAAGGAGAATAAGCAGGTGGACCCAATTCAACACCTGCCGAGTTATAGTCATAGCTTCAAATGACGCTGAGTCAAGTTCAAGTCTTGGCTCTATACGTGTTTAACCCCAGATATGTACTGAAATCACCTGAGAGACTTTTAAGAAAACCTGATGTATAGCCGCATCCAAGGCCAAGGTTCTTAACCTTTGACCATCCCCCTGGAGTCACCAGGGAGTTTTAAAAAGCACTGGGATGTCCACACCAGAGCTTCGGACACAACTGGTCCAGATGTGCATCCAAGTTTGAGAAAGTCTGGTTCAGACCAAGAGTCTTCCTGATGCCTCTATCAGCCATCCCCACCCAGATGGGGACAGCACTGACTGTGGCGAGCAGTGTGTGATATACAGAATTCTTGAACCACTAGGTTATACGCCTGAAACAAATATCATGTAGCTAACTGGCAGTTACAATATTGCTGTCTTTTTTAAAGGACGTATTTGCAAGGGGTTGGGGTGGGCAGGAAGACTGAAATGATATGCTCCAGAATGTTAATAGAATTCTTTCCAAGAGATGGGATTACAAGTCATTTTCTATTTATGCTTTTCATCATTTTCCAAAAGATTCCACAATCATTATTCTTGAAATCAGCAAGGAAAACATCCCACCAAAACTGCTCTGTATTCAACACTAGAATAGCAAAAGTGGAAAAACATGGCACCTTATTTGGCCCGAAGTAATGAACCTTCAAGTGTACAACTTCATCAGGATATCCAATTAAGTCCTATAAACTCTTACTGTTTCATAGAGGAGGCTGGCTTCAGTTGTGATCTCTGACTACTTTACTAGACTCTAGAGACAATATTATATTGATTATGTCCTTTTGTTGACATACCTTTTTTTTAAGTTATTTATGTATTTGTGAGAGAGAGAGAGAGAAAGAGAATCCCAAGCAGAATCCCAAGCAGACATCCCCCCCCTTACCACTGAGTGTCGATCTCATGACCTCAGCCAAAATCAAGAGTGGGATGCTTAACCTACTGAGCCACACAGGCAGCCCCATCTGTAGAGAGTCTTTAAAAAATGTCACTTAAAGGGATCCTCAGTCACTTACTATTAGGGGACTTTATGACATGACACAAATGTGCATTTCCCTGCAAAGATAGACATTTACCTCCGAAATCCAAGCATGACTCACTTCCCAGAAGTGCCCGGCTAATGCAGGGATTTCACAAATGACATCTCCTTTATGTCAGTACAACCTCTGGCTTCCTTTTCTAAAAGATAATCTAAGCTCCAAGCTGAAAATGGGCAGTGCTTGGAGACTGACTTCAATAATGGTTTTCACAGTTTAACGCTAAAGGACTTTGATGGGATAGATTGAAATCACAGCATTTCTTCCCTCAAGGTTATAAAAACTACTCAGTAGGGCTCAAAAAAAAAAAAATGAATGACTACAGACAATACAACGTTTTGGATACTTGGTACTATATAAGCAGGAGATTTATTTAATTAACACTGCAATTTTTTTTCCTTTTTATTGAAATAGAAAGTATCCTCTTTCATTAAAAGGAATTGGTCATGGACAGTTGGATACCTTCCATTTTGTACTTAAACTGCATTTAAAAGGAATTAAAATTTGCTTTGCTCTTACTCCAGCTTAGAAACTTTCATGATGCTTTTAGGGAGGTGCTTCTCCGATTATGTTAGTTCTTACTACATAACACAGGAAACATCTACATCACACTGGGTTATTTCAAAGGTATTTGTTAGAGTTTAATTCAGTGACGTAACATGTGCCAGGGACTGTGGCAGGCTGAGATGACACGGGGATCCCTTGGGATGCGTCCCTCCTTTCAAGGAATTTACAGACGGCGGGGAGATGGGTTCACTTACCCATCACTGGATGCAAATCATTACATTAGAAACCCGAACAGGCCACAGTCTAGGAGCCAGGAGAAGTGGTAGGGAGGCCAGAGAGAAAGCTGTTGCGGGGGATGGGCTTGAGGTGATGGGACCCGGGTCTGGGCAGAGTAGGGGAGAGGGCACTGGATGTGGCTTTGGAAAGAGCTGCACGTGACTGGCAAGGAAAACGGGGTGGGGGGGTGCGCGGGCAGAGGGAGAAGTACGCTCCCTGCTGAGCAGGGAGTCTGGACATTAGGCTCCATCCCAGGACCCTGGGAGCATAACGTGAGCCGAAGGAAAACACTTCACTGACTGAGCCACCCAGGCGGCCCTTACTTTCCCCTTCACTCTTGTGCACCACAGAGGCTGTATGCAGTCTACGGCATATAGCCCACAGACTCTGTTTTCTGGAGAATGTGGATTAAAATAAGTAGCTTGGAATTGCTAATTACGCATCACATCTCTATCACTGACCCTGACTCTCTGCTCTTCATTGCAAAAAAAATCCAAGTTGAAAAATTTAACCCAAAGACACCTCTTGTAGGATAAAGGGCAAGTGACATGATTTTTTACCTTGTTGAAACTTAGTTGACAGTAGAACGGTGAGCCAAAAGGGATAAAACGCGTTGGCCTCCTCACGCCTGTCCCACAGAATCTGAACTCCCCTGGGCCGCAGCTCCCAAGGCAGGGCCCTTCAGCTGACTTCCAAAGTGCTGGAAGGAGTAAGAGCCTCTGTTAGTTCAGCGCCATCAGGCACTGTCTGGACCTCCCTGGGAGTGAGGCTGAGCCACTGTTGCAAGATGAAGCCAACAGGGTGGCAGCGGGCCTCTCCTCTCAAGTGTTTAGGCAAGGATCAGCGAGGTGGAGGTGGTCAGGAGAAGCGCGGCCGTACACACATTGGGTGAGATCTGCCACCTTTGACGGATGAGGAGTCCATGTTAGTCCAGAATCTTACTCAACCAAACTTCGGGCTGTCTTTCAATAGTGCAGAAATACATTATCAAAATTCTGCTTGGGCAGAAAAAAAAAGCAGTCAGAGATCCCAAATCTTGAACAACCTTGTGAAAATTGAATACATCACGGCCCACTCGTGACCATCCATCTATTTTTCCCGTTGACTCACACCTAATCGTGCTTACATTTTAACATTAGCATATCCTAATTAATTGTCAAATACCAACAACTGAAATTCACGGAAGGCCAAACAATGCAGGGAAATTACTTATTCATTTGGAAAGGTCAGCCCAATTATAGTAGACGAAAGCTTGTACTGTCTTATGTTCCTAGTTAGTGATGTCAGGAATCTGCCATTCCATGCATTCAATAAAAATGTCCTGACCGTCTACCATGTGCCAGGTGTGCAAGAAATATAAAGAAAATTAACCCAAGCCTTTGACCTTAAGGAATTCATAGAAAGACAAGTAAATAAATAGTCCTAACACGTAGAGATAAGGAGAAGGCATATGCTAATTTGATGGCATATTTTCTCAAATGCGATGGCAAAGCAAGGCTTCGTGTTCTATCCAGTACATGGTATGTGTTGTGTAGGAGGGTAATATGAATGCTGAGCAAGTCTAGAGATGTTCTTCTGATCTGTTGCCTGTGGTGCCTGTACCGCACAGTTAAGAGCCTAGGGTCGAGCTGCTGAACTACACTCGAGCCCATCACGTTTCTTAGATTCTGACCTACATACAACACAGAAGCACTTTGCAGGTTTGTAATCAATTCCTCATAGGCCCTCACGTGGTCAGCACTGTTAGCATTCTTGTGTCACAGATGAGGAAACTGAGGATTAAGGTAGTTCCAAAGGTCAGCAACGTCACAGCAGGAGGGGCGCAGCGCACATGTGAATGCAGACCATGTAACCCCACAGTCTACGTGCTCTGCAGACTGGCTGCCTGTCGGGAAACTGTATTGATCACTGATGAGACAAGGAGCTTGTGCTAGAATATAAATCAACCGCATCAGTAAGAACACGGTTTAATTCATCTTTTTTTTTTTTTTTTTGGTGTCATAATTTTCTCACTAAACAATGCATCAATTTATATTCTGGAGCAGCCTCTTATCTTATGAATCAACACTTCGGGGTAGCACCAAGGTCCAATGATGCTGACTCCTAGAAAGACAGTATCTTCGATTACTGTAGAGCCTTGTATGTTTCACATCTATGGAGGAAGACTATTAAAGGGACTTAATTTAGGTGATTGGGACCAGCTCTCCTTCTATGTTGGCACCTATCAACATCCACTCCTGTATTCAGGGGCTTAACCAATTATTTCCTTTACTCATGGGACTTCCTACCATCATTTAAGAAGATGTAGTTCTAAATATATGCCTACTCCATGACCCAGTATGTCCAAGAGAAATGAGTGTGTATGTCCAAGAAGAGGTATGTATAAGACTATTCTTAGAAAGCTTATTTGTGATAGCCCCAAACTGGAAATCCAATGTTCATCCACAGGAAAGTGGATATACAAATGATATATAAATTCGTATAATGGACTACTATGCAGCAGTTACAAAGAATAAAGTACTGTTATATATACCCCGGCATGGACAGATCTCACAGACACAGTGATGAGTATAAGTAGCCATACACCCAATAGTACAGTATGAATCTGTGTATATGAAGTTTAAAAACAGGCAAACTAATCCATGGTGACAGAAATGAGAATAAAAGTCACATGTGGGGTATGTGGGGAGCGGGTAAAGGTGGGTAGGAGGCAGAAAGGAGCCTTTTGGGGGGCTGAAAATGTTCATTATCTCAATCTGGAAACGAGTATAAAGAAACTTTTTAAAAAAATACTACAAAGAGAAGGAATATTTAAAGTACTTGGGGTTCATTTAAACTCAAAATTGATCCTCAATTCCCCCTCTAGAAATTTCTCTTAAAGAAACAACCATGATTATAGACAAAGATTTAACATCGACATTCTTTCAGAGCTCTTGTTTATAATTGGAAAAAAGTGGAAACAACCTAAATTTTTCACAATAGGGACTTGGACAAAGAAATAATGATATAAAAGAAATTGTGATATAGTCATACAGTAAACTGCTAGGTAGAAATAAATGATGAGGTTTTAGAGAATTTTCAATGTCGTGAAAAACGTTAATTTTGTGTTAAGTAAAAAGTGGTAGGTTACAAAGCAGCACATAAAATACATTTCTATTTTTTAAATTTGTACATGTTCATACATTATATACATATAAACTAAATATTTGTGGATTATGACTATATATAATATTACATAGAAAACACTGGGAGTAGATTCACCCACATGTTAAACTCGGGGCTTTTATTATGGAGAACAGTTTATTTTTTTATCTTTGGGCTTTTAACATTTTTGCACATACTTTCGACAATGAACACTTATTACTCGTGTCATCAGAAAAATATTAAAAGCAAAGCCTGTATGCTTTGTGCCTTTTAAATAAAGCCTGTAAGTTTCTAGCAGTATGAAAATGCAAATGAGATAATTAGAGAAAATTGCATCATTATTTGTGAAAAAAAATGTAAATCTGTCTGCCAAATATCAAATGGCTACATTAAACCACTCTGAAACCAGTGATTACACCCGAGTGACCTCACACTATAGCACCTTCACCCATTTTGAATAATAATATGTAGCCTGGTGTCAGCAATTCTCTATTAAAGGAACCTTGAGCTGAACTCACTTACTTGAAAAACATCCACGATCCTCCAACTGCCACCATTTCCTGAACTTTTTGATGGAGATGAAAATGATCA
Source organism: Mustela lutreola (assembly GCF_030435805.1). Lineage (NCBI taxonomy): Eukaryota > Metazoa > Chordata > Mammalia > Carnivora > Mustelidae > Mustela > Mustela lutreola. Next base: position 11,119,960 of record NC_081308.1, read on the forward strand.
CAACTCAATTTTAAACCAATTTTTTTTCCCTTTGTCACTTTCACCTCAAAGAAGCTGTCAGTTAAACCAAAGGGAAATTTCACTGCTCTGAAGTTTCACAGAGTAAGAGGTTTGCGGGCATCAGGAGTTGGAATTCAGGGTTGTCCGTTCCTCCTACTCATTACTGAACGCTGGCAGACCTTAAGAGAGATAGTTTTGTTCTTTTAAGGACGGGATGTGTATAGGGACACCCCTGTAGCAACATCACTGACAGTATATTTTAATAATTAACCCCAAACTAATTTTCACCTATGCCTCAGCATTCTACAGTTCTCAGATAAAACCACGCCCATGTGCTTTGTTACAAAAACCCTACAAGGGATGGCTATGGGCAGCTGACTTTTTTCCAGTGGGAGAAAGGTAACTATAGTACCTATTTTTATTTCTACTAACATTATAATTTCATGTTAGCCAAAGCTGCCCACAGCTTTATTTGTAATAGTCAGCTATTAAGGGACTCTTTGAGAACACTCTTCTAGAAGCACCAGTCTCTCTGTTCTTCCCTTACCTGCTACGTAGTCATTAAAAGAAAATTACCCAGGCAAAAAAACCCAGTTGGTGTTTTCAGGAGTTTTTGAACCATTGCTTTAGACGCTGGTGGGTAATTTGTTTTAATGGATCTTACCTCTTTTTTTTTTTTTCCAAAACAGACTTTTCCTAGACTATAAATACACACCAAAATCACACAATATTGTGATATTAGGTACTCTATTTAAAAAAATACGTTGGGGGTCGCCTAGCTAGCTGCTGGGTTGCTCAAAAGCCCCTCAAAGGCTGGGTGTTGGGATCCAACTTGATGATATAAGCTATTTAGGTTGGCAGTAAGGGGAAGGAAGGAGCAGGGGCTACTCGCGGGTTTTCCCTCCCCACGCAGAGTGTCTATGGAGTATGGGCATGTGAGGGTCCGCACGTACATATTGTGCCTATTCACTTATTGGTGAGCGGAAGATGAAGGACATCAGAAAAGGCTTTAAGATCAACTGGCAAATTGTAATTTACTAGAAACTCTGGTCTACTGAGGATAAAACGGGAGGGTATTATGCTTAGCGAAATAAATCAATCAGAGAAAGACAATTATCATATGATCTCCCTGATATGAGGAAGTTGAGAGGCAACATGGAGGGCCTGGGGGTAGGAAAAGAATAAATGAAACAAGATGGGATTGGGAGGGAGACAAATCATAAGAGTCTTAATCTCACAAAACAAACTGAGGGTTGCTAGGGGGAGGGGGGGAGGGAGAGGGTGGTTGTGTTATGGACATTGGGGAGGGTATGTGCTATGGCGAGTGCTGTGAAGTGTGTAAACCTGGCGATTCACATACCTGTACCCCTGAGGCTAATAATACATTATATGTTAATAAAAATATTTTTTAAAACCCTTAGGAAAAAGAAAAAACAAATTCTGGTCTACTAAAAAATACGCAAACCAGGGGTCAGCAAACATTTTCTATAAAGGAAGCTAGGAAGCCCTAGCTTCCTATGGCTGCCATTAACAAGTTACCCCTAATACAGTGGCTTAAAACAACAGAAATGTATTCTCTCAAGGTTCTGGAAATCAAAAGTTCAAAATCAAGGTGTTGGCAGGGCTGCAGCCCCTCCCAAGGCTCTAGAGGAGAATGTTCCCCTTCCAGCTCCGGGTACCTCCTAGAGCTCCTTGGCGTACGGCTACATCACTCCACTCTCAACCCCAATCTTCACGTGGCCTCCTCTGTGTCTGTAGCTCTTCTGTTCTGTCTCTTATGAAGATTCTTCTCATCAGATTTAGGACCCACCTACATAATCCAGGATGATCCCACCTCAAGATCCTTAATTACATCTGCAAAGACTGGATTTCCAAGTAAGTTCAAGTTAATAAGTTCTGGGCTTAGGAGGTGGACAAATCCTTTTGAGGGCCATCACCAACCCACTACTGGCCAGATAATAAATATTTTAGACTTTTTTGGGCTATATGGTCTCTGTTACAACTATTTACCTCTACCACAGAAGAGCAAAAGTTGCCATATACACAAATACGTACACAGATGGATGTGATCATGTTCCAGTAACACTTTATTTCCAGATTTGGCCCGTGATTCATAGTTTACCTACTCCTTGTCTAAAACCCATTTCCTGGGGTGCCTGGGTAGCTCAGTGGGTTAAAGCCTCTGCCTTCAGCTCAGGTCATGATCTCAGGGTCCTGGGATTGAGCCCCGCATCGGGCTCTCTGCTCGGCGGGGAGCCTGCTTCCCCCTCTCTCTCTGCCTGCCTCTCTGCCCACTGGTGATCTCTGCCTGTCAAATAAATAATTAAAATCTTAAAAAAAAAAAATAAAACCCATTTCCTGGAAACTCAAGGACCTTCACAGTCTGGTCCCACCAGAAATCTCTGACATTAGCTCCTCTATGACAGCATGGAAATGCAGTCAAATAAATTTATCCAATGTCCTTTGAACAGGTTTTTCTGGTTTCCGACTTTTTTTTTTTTTTTTTTTTTTTTTTTGCTTGCCAAACGTTTAGCCTCTTGCAAGTGTTGCCCGGTTCAGAGTGAGTCCACAATGTGAGTAGTCGTTACAAAGTACTTCAAAATTTAGGTCTAGAGACAACTAATGATCCTTGTTTTCAGGGGGTTGGAACGGAGGTGCTTTTCCCTGTCCTTTACGTACTCGTCCTAGAACTGAATGATTTGCCTTGAGCAAGGTTGTCACATAAATACAGGATGCCCAGTTGAATTGAATTTTAGATAAACAGTGAATAATGTTTCATTATATGTAGGTCCCCAACATTTTATGGGAAATGCTGTACTAAAAAATTATTTATTTGTCTGAAATTCAATTTTATTTGAACATTTTGTATTTTTATTTGCTCAATCTGACAACCTAACCCTGGGCATTTCTTACTTCCACAAGCAGAGACAAAGAGATCAATAGAAAAAAAAAATGATAAAATACAAGGTACTGCCATTATTACTCATTATTCTGTTTTGCTTGTTTTAGTTGAACATGTGATACATAGCTATACTTCCCCGATAAGGTACGAGAGTGTCTGCTTTTCTACACTTTGGTTACGCCTGCATATTATCATTTAAAACATCTTTGCCAGGACGCCTGGGTGGCATAGTCAGTTAAGTGTCGGACTCTTGGTTTTAGCTCAGGTCCTAATCTCGGGGTTGTGAGATGGAGCTTCATGTCAGGTACCACAGTCAGCACAGAGTCTGCTTAAGTTTCTCTCTCCCTCTACTCCTCACCACCCCCCGCTGCCCCCGCACACACACTCTCTCAAATAAATCTTAGAAAAATATTTTTTCCAATCAATGGCATAACAGTATGTCTATTTCTTGTTCATCTGTTTTTAAACTACAATGTTTTAATTATGAAAGTCATATGTACCCAGTAAAAGAAACTGAGTGTTCTAGAAAGATGTAAAAGGTATTAAAGTCTCCCTCAACCCATCGTTTACTCTCCAGTTTATTCAGCTAAGAAACTGCTTTTAAGACTTTCTTGTACATTTTACCTGGATTTTTGTATGCTTATGCAATTATATGCTTTATAGCTATTTGTATGTAGATGGCATCATACATTATTCTTTATCCTGCTTAATTTTTATTAATAATATATCTTAGATACATTCTACATCTGAACATATAGCTTTACCTCAACATTTAAAAAACTCACCTCAGGGTGCCTGGGTGGCTCAGTGGGTTAAAGCCTCTGCCTTTGGCTCAGGTTGTGATCCCAGGGTCCTGGGATGGAGCCCTGCATTGGGCTCTCTGCTTAGCAGGAAGCCTGCTTCCTCTTCTCTCTCTGCCTGCCATTCTGCCTACTGGTGATCTCTGTCTGTCAAATAAAGAAATAAAATCTTTAAAAAATAAAATAAAATAAAAAACTTACCTCTAATAGATTGAATAAGTCATAAGCATAAGGAGTAAGTAATAAGGCACAGCGTAAGGAATACAGTCAATGACACTTAATAGCAATGTAACGGGCTGGATGGTAGCCACATTTGTGGTGAACACAGCACAATGTAGAAACTTATCAATCATTAAGTTGTATATCGAAAACTAATGTAACATGTGTGCCAACTATACTCATATAAAAAAATAAAAATAAAAGTAAAATAACCTCTCTAAAAGAAAAAGGTATTAGCTATGCCCCTAATATTGACATTAATTATATACAGTTTTATATTTGAATATAATTAAGTAATATTATATAGAAGTAAACTTTTTATACACATGTGTTTTATATAACTATAAGACCAATATAGACTTACAAATTACATTCAGGCTGCTAGAAAACTTTAATTGAACAACATTAAGTTAATACTGATGTAACTCTGCTGAAACTTACATTTTATGGCTGAGGAATGCATACACGTGATTCATGGTATACTAGTGGCCAACATGATTTTATTTTATTTTATTTTGAAGACTGTGGGCCATGCCTTTAGTCCTTTTCATTATCATTAATGCTAATTTTCCTTTTTCACCACAAATATTTTTATAATTATTATTTCTACATCCTTTGGGGGAAATGAAAGAGTAAAAGCCAAAATTCAATTATTTTTAAATGCTTCTTAACAAATATTTATTGCATACTGAGTGTTACAGTGACTGAAAATAAACCTGTTAGTCAGTATAAAACATGTGATATTCATATCCCATCTGGTCATAAGGAAACAAAGGTGCTTAACATTAGGATAAGGTTGCTGTTGAGTATGTCCTGCCTGAGCTAGAGAGAGTCATGCAATGACTCAGGTATTCCCCAGTATTCTTTAATAGCCCTACTGTAAGTCATTTGCATGGACATACACTGTGACATTATTGGGCAAACACATATCACTTTGCCTTAAGTTCTCTTTTGTATATTTCTCTTTATCCTAGGACAATTAAAGTAGTATATTACTGATCTCTACTACATTGCTTTGATTATATCAACCCACTTTTAATTTACTAAATTACTTCTAAATCAGATCTTATTCTAGGAAAGTGTTGTAAATGTAAGTCATACCTGCAAGAGTTAAGTTTTGTCCTTGTCACTGCTGATAGAATTTAATAAAGGCACAATGGTGGTCAGAAGATGGTTGTTCCTATTTTGACTTAAGAATATTCTAAAGTGGCAGTAGTGAGTTCTGCTTATCAGAGCGCATTAAGAGTTAATTACAATCATTTCAGGCATGGATGTGATTAGACATACAAATGCAAATATGGACTGGGCTCCTTTAAAATGAATTCATACAGATAAGGGGTCAAAAACATTTTCTGTAAAGGGCCAAATAATAAATATCTTCCACTCTGTGGGCCATGGAGTCTCTGCTGCAACTACTGAACTCCATCATTGTACAAATAGAGCCATACATGACACATGTATGAATAAATGTGTAGCTGTGTTCCAATAAAACTTTATTTACAGGGGCGCCTGGGTGGCTCAGCGGGTTAAAGCCTCTGCCTTCGGCTCAGGTCATGATCTCAGGGTCCTGGGATCGAGCCCCGCATCAGGCTCTCCGCTCAGCGGGGAGCCTGCTTCCCCCTCTCTCTCTGCCTGCCTCTCTGCCTACTTGTGATCTCTCTCTCTCTGACAAATAAATAAATAAAATCTTTTTTTTAAAAAAAGAAAAACTTTATTTATAAATTGAACAGTATCCTGGATCTGGCCATGGCCTATAGTTTGTTAAACCCTGATACAGATGACCCAGAATGTATTTATTTTTATGGATTATCATATAATTTTAAATACAGAATTAAAAGTTTTTCTTTTTTTCAAAATTAGAAAATTCTTGAAGAGCCCAGAGAATATATTTCTCCTAAAGAATGTTCTTCTTTCCGCTTACTTCATTCTGAATAGTATTTCTTTTTTAATAGTGCTGTGAATAAACTCTTTAAATTCTTTTATTATTGTGTTTTATAATTGGCTGTAGCTGGTTTGAACAGAAAAGCTACTACTGATTCGTATGTGTTGATTTTACATCTGGCTTACTTACTTAACTCAAATACTCTGTTAGGGATTGAGTTGATGGAATTGGTATTTCTAGGTGGATAATGATTAAAAAAAAAAAAAAAAAAAAAACCTCCAAATCATGACAATTTCTAATATCCCTATATCTTATTTATTTTTCTTGTCTAAATGCACTGGCTAAAGCATCCCAGGATAATGCTGATTGAGCATATGGAAGGAACCAAACTCCTCTTGCTCCTTTTTCAGCACTTTTGTCCACTTAAGTGACTTTGTTAAAGTCTTGGCAAATTCTTCTGGGTCTCTGATATGAAGCGGACAACAGAGGCCCAAATCTGTCACACCTCTCTGGATCTAAGTCCTAATGCCAGCGGCTGTGGCTTATTAAAACTACTGGCATTGGGCCAATTTTATTAATTTGCTGAAGAGCATATAAAACTCTTAGATTACACATAAGATGTGAAAAAGTCACTTCCATACCAATAATTAGCCAGGGGTATGGGTTTGGGCTCCAACAAATCCTTAGGACCATTAGATAATGTGGAATCAATTAGCATGGCCATCATACTGGTCTGCAGAAATTACTTAAGTTTCTTTTTTTTAAAGATTTTATTTATTTTATTTGACAGACAGAGATTACAAGTAGGCAGAGAGGCAGGCAGAGAGAAGAGGAAGCAGTCTCCCTGCTTAGCAGAGAGCCCGATGTGGGGCTCAATCCCAGGACCCTGAGATCATGGCCTGAGCCGAAGGCAGAGTCTTTAACCCACTGAGCCACCCAGATGCCCGAGTACTTAAGTTTCATAAACAATTCACACTGCAAATGATGTTACTTCTGTAGACTTAAAAGTCAGTTTTTAAGCTCTTGTCACTCAGCTCCAAGCCTCCCTTTCCATGTTCCTCGATGCTGGGGCCGGGTGTTTACAAAACATTTCTTTATGTTGCCAGGCGATCCCAGTTAGGCTCTCACTGGGAGCATCAATAATAGACTGTAAGGCCAGAGAAGGGAGAGGGCCTTGATTTTTCCTGGTTCCTGTTTGCTTTCTATGGCCTTCTTGTTGGATTCTTATTTCTGTCATCATCAACCCAGTGTCACTTCTTTACCCTGGAGGTGGCAAGGCCTTCCTGTAGCAGCAGCTGAATTCAGTTTTCAGTTTCTTTCAACACACGCAGAGCCAGACCCATTGGACCTCACCAACACCCTAAGCCAACCGCACCTGCCAAGCAGGGTGCCTTCTTCAGGGCTCAGGGTTGACCTCCATGGGCCCCTCCTCCTCCCGTCTTCCACCATTTTACAGCCGCAACCTCTTTGTTCGCCCAGGTTAGTAGCTGCTTCCTGGAGTTGCTATCCCTACAATACTTTATTTTCATTACTTAATTACCACTTTTTTTCTAGCTAACAATTCCTTATATTAAATTCTATTAAGGGGCGCCTGGGTGGCTCAGTTGGTTGGGCAGCTGCCTTCGACTCGGGTTATGATCCCGGCGTCCTGGGATCGAGTCCCACATCGGGCTCCTTGCTCGGCAGGGAACCTGCTTCTCCCTCTGCCTCTGCCTGCCATTCTGTCTGCCTGTGCTCGCTCTCTTTCCCTCTCTCTGACAAATAAATAAATAAAATCTTAAAAAAAATTCTATTAAAATTACTGCTGTGATTTCTGTCTCCTGACTGACTAGGCCCTGACTGCTCTTTACCTACAGAAAATGACTTCTTTACTGGCTGTGTGGATTCACCTTAGCTCTCCAGACACTGGATTTTCCCTTGAACCTTTCAGGATAGCCTTACTTTTGGGGACAGAAGATTCCGGCTGAGGATCATAAGTTCCCCATGACTGGTTACTTTAGGACTTTTCTGCCCTCTAAAGATACGAAATTTAAATGATATTCTATGAAGTGCTCCTTTTAGCAGCAATTAGAAAGCAAAACCAGGTTAAGGGCAAATAACTATCAATGTTTTCAGAGTACAAAAACTCAAAGACTGCTTTCACCCAAGTAATTAAGTTTGGTCCACCAGAGAAGGTAATCTGAGGAGAAATAAAAATGAAGATCCAGGACAGATCGCATCATATTAACAGTGAAGAAGGAAAAAGGTGAGAAGTCATTTTTTTTTAACCATGTGGAAGTAAAAGATCTTATAGTTATGTGTATCATTGTCAACGTATCTAATAATTAATACATTGAGTGAAATCACCTTTGTGTGAAAAGGAAATTATTTTGTTCCCATGGGGTCCGGAGTATACAGAACTCATTGAAAAATAGCTCAGTTAAGGTGGATAAGAGTGAAACATCAGCATCTTGGTGGGTGTTCCCAACTTGCCTCAGGCACCAAGACACAGGATGAAATTTTCAAGTAATAAACTTAACAGTTAGAAATACTTGGCATTGAGAACAGTCAATAATTATAGAAAGTTAAGGTTCCTGTAGGGACACCCCACACACATTGAAGCTGATGAGGGAGTGAGAATTTCCTCCCCCTCTGTACCCTGATACAATGTCTGAGTCTGTTGACTTAGTGCCTCCTAATTCTCAATCTCAGAAAGCATCTAAATTAGATGGGAGACCCTAGAAAATTGAGCAATTTCTATCTTACCTCCATGCACTGAAGTAAATAACAATTTAGTTTGTGCTTGTTAACTAGTGGTTCAATTCAATTCAGCAAGCCTTCCGGATAGATAGATTAGATAGAGACGTGTGTATGTTTGCACAAAGTTTCTGTGTTCTGTATTCTCCATGCACCCATGCACGCATCCATCCATCATTTATCTCAGCTCATCCATACCAACGAGCTAGGCACAGAAGAGCCAAAGAAATTATGTCTTCTTTCATCCCCTTACCCTCTTCCATACATCTTGCTTATGGCGCCAGGAATAACGGGCAACACAATTTTGTAAAAAGTGTTTCCAAGCATTCTATTCCCCACTTTTATTTTTTGTTAACATTCTTATTTATTTACTTACTTACTTATTTATCTATTTGAGAGAGATACAGAGGCAGAGATGCCACACAAGCAGGAGGAGGAACATTGGGGGAAAGAATCCTAAGCAGACACCACCCTGAGCACAGACCCCAACAGGGGCTCCATCTCACAACCCTGAGACCATGACCCGAACTGAAACCAAGAGCCAGATGCTTAAGCCACTGAGCAACCCAGCTGCCCCACTATTTCCTCAGCCACTGTCTAAAATTCAGGGTTTTTTTTAACAAGGGACTTCTCCCTCAAACTCCATTAAGTTTCCCTCCTCAGAACCTTCAACTTAAGCTTTTCATTGTGTCTAGAACAAATTTCTTTTTCTGGCTAAAGATTGCTTATGTCTCACGATTCCATCAACCCCGTTTCCTCTTCTGTGTCCCCACAGGGCTCTCATCTGGTACATTTCACATTATCTTGAATAATTCACTTCAGTCTTGCCTCCACCTACAGATGAGGGCAAGGACTTGACTTGATTTTTGTCTCTTGTACTTATCTCAATGCCTCACACATAATGAGTATACCATAAATGTTTGCTGTTCTGAACAAGTTCACTGACAAGCTGGATATTAATACATGCAAACATGAGAATGTCATCAGAGTTTTCTACTTGTTCTTCTGTTTTACATACCTATGTCCTCTTTCCCCGACCAGATTTGAAAGTCCTTGATGGCAGGAAGTGCATATCTAGTCCTTGCTTTATTAAATTTTATTTCTTCCCTATTTCTTACCAGTGCTGGTACAGTGTCTTTCTAGAAACTGAACAAATCTGTGGGTTGCAATTTTTCATTTAGACAGTGTGGCTGTAAACTTTTATTCAATCATACAAGATGAATACTTTTATTTCCCTAAAGCAAGTATGTTGTATTATACAATGAAATATACTGTTCAAGGCTCTTTCGACCCAATGGTCCAAGTCTCTATTCATACTCATTTTTGACTTTCAACAGGTTCCCAGAAAGAACTGCCAACCTTCCCTTCTGGGATGTAGCAAAGTCTTCAAGGCAGTTTGAAATTGCCAGCGTGTGCACGGAACGGGCTCTTTAGTGTAGAAAAAGTTAGAAATAGAAATTCAATGAGCTGAGTTCAAGCAACATTTCTAACTTTGATGTACTCAAAGGAGTTCTTAAGAACCCGTATATTGGTTGCAGGTGGATTTCCTTCCACATTTTCTTCTCTCCAAGTTAGCATCACTAGCCAGTATTTTAATAGGAGAGGAAAGGGTTGGAAACCCAGCAGCCAGAATAAGTAACAGCAAGGAGTGTCTCAAGGGGGGAAAGTGCAAACATGATCATTCTGTGGCTTCCTTTAAGCTTGCTAACAGGCTATACGGTAAGCAGTTGGCATAGTCTCACAGGAAACATTTATTGTCAGAAGCTCATCCTCAAATTCAAAGCTAATCATTTTCAACCCTACTTATATCCCAGAGGGCAAGAAGCAGATTTAAAGTAGCCCTGAATACCAATGTACATAATATAACTTTTAAGTATGGTAAAACTGTTGAGTACTAGATTTGTCTATCCTATTTCTCTGTTACAGGTGTAAAGAAAATAGTAAGAGTGTAATCTCCAGCAAAAATATTCTGGTGATTTAAAATAACATACTAATATTATTTTATCTAGAAGTATAAAATATTTTCAAACATACAAAGTATAGAAAAATCATATACCTTTGTTCATACACCAAGATTACATAGATTTACATTTTTTCATCCCTTTCTTTATAAAGTGTTACCAACACAGCTATAGTCGCTCTATTCCTTCCCCTCAGCCTGAAGTTGATATCTATTCTCCTGTATACTTTAAATTTAATAACACAAATACATGTCCATAAGTAAATTACATTGTTTTTTGTTTTAAATTCTTACATAATACTATAAAGATACATACTGGGTGCCTTGCTCCTTTCACTTGACATTTTGTTTTTCAAACTTATCCATATTAATATATGCAGACCTACTCCATGCATCTTCACTATTGTATGATGCACGTTTTCTGAAAACTGTAGTTATCCACTGTCCTACTGAGCAATAGAGTTAGATTATCTCCAGTGTTTCACTTAATTATCTTGTACTTGCGTTCTCGTGTACAGGGGTAAAACTTTATAGAAATAGAATTGCCCAGTCAATGTTTATATTTAACTGGATCTTTATGAAACATTACGAAAATGCTTCCCAAACTAAGTGAACCAACCAATTTGCAGTCTACCACCAATGCCTTTGAGTTCCTGTTTCTCTATGTTCAACTCTTACCAACATTTGTTTTCAGACCTGAATAATATTTGCCAATCTGAGAGTAGTGACATGATATTTCATTATTATTTGAATTTTCATCCCCCTGGTTATAAATGAGGCTGAGTACATTTCCATATGGCTTATTAACCACTGAGAATTTCTCTTCTCTGAATTATCTGCTCATCCTTCGCCCATGTCTCTTTTGGGTTGTTTTCCTTGTCAAACTTGCCTGTAAAACCATCTGGGCCTAGTGCTCATTTTATTAATACATTTTAGATTATTGATTCTACTTTGTTAGTGGTGATGTTTTCTATTTCTTAAGTCAATTTCATAACCTTAATGTTTTAGTAAGAAATGCAGGACTTTTCTAAGTCTGGATCTTGTCCTTAATTTTTTTTAAAGATTTTATTTATTTATTTGACAGAGAGAGATCACAAGTAGGCAGAGAGGGAGGCAGAGAGAGAGGAAGGGAAGCAGGCTCCCTGCTGAGCGGAGAGCCCGACGCGGGGCTCGATCCCAGGACCCTGGGATCATGACCTGAGCCAAAGGCAGAGGCTTTAACCCACTGAGCCACCCAGGCACCCCAGGATTTTGTCCTTAATTTTGAATGCTATCTTAGCTAGGTGTAAAATTATAGATGACAGTTAACTTCTCTTACTATTCTGAAGATATTATTATTATATAATTATTTGGTTATATAGTTATTTGGTCTATACTATAGCTGTTGCCAAGTCCACTGTCTGTCTTACTGTTAGTATTGTAATAATTCGGCTTTTTCCACCCTACTTTTTAAATATTTTCTTCGTTTCTTTGCTCACAGTTTCACTACATATGCCTGGATATGAGCTTGTTTTTGCTTATCCTACCCAGAAAATGTTCTGTTTTTTTAAAATTTAGGAATCATGTCTTCAATTCATTATGGAATATTCTGTTATTATCCTGCAAATATTGCCTTTCTGCCAATCTCTCAATGTCTCTTAATCTCTCTTTCATATTTTCCATCCCTTTATCTCTTCATGCTTCATTCTGATCAATATACTCAGATTTACTTTCTTTGTCATTAAGCCTCTCTTTGGCTACATATAGTTTATGATTTAATTTGTCCAATGGGTTTTTAATTTCAATAACCATTTTTTAATTGCTAGAAATTTTACTTGGCTATTTTTCAAATGTCTCTTCTTCTTTAAAAGTGTCTTGTTCTTTTTCTGATTTTGAACACTTCTTTTGTCTTTCATTATGTTAAACACATTTTTATAGTCTTCCATTAATTATTCTATTATTTCAAGTCCTTTGAGCTTTAATAAGCCTATTTGTTAGGTGTGTGGGCTCTTGGCTTGTGGTGGATTTTTGTCCTCAATTATCATCATTAAGGTTTAAAACTATCAATACTGTGTCAGTCAGAATCCTGGCAGGAAACATAGGACACATCAAATAAAGTATTTATAGAGAGTTTCATAAAAAGACCATTTTCAAGTGTATGGGCATGTCTAAGAACAGCCCAACAATAAGGAAACATGAAGCTGTTGCTATCCCACCATGCGTGGCACAAGGAGGAAGTGATCACCAGATCTGTAGGTAGAGGACAGGGCTGCCTGACAGGAGCCATCATCTTTGGTAGCGGCAGGCTGACACTATCAACCAGTGACCCAGAACAGGTGTGGCTGGAGAAACAAATACCATGACCTTGCTAATCTATTGTCTTCAATCTCCTGCCATTACATCCCACTGGCTGAACCCAGTGATAAACCAGGAAGCCCAGGCAATGCAATATAGAGAGGTCAGTCTACTGGGGAACAAAGCAGCGTGGAGACGGATGGAGCAGGTACCTAGAAGAACAACCGGAGGACACTGGGCACCATTGTAAGCTTGTGTTCAGTGTTTTTTTTATCTGTTAGAAGCCCCTGTGGCTTGGTGGGGGCAGGCATACTCATCCAGAGAAGCTTTATATTTGCCTTTTTATATGCCTTAAGGGCATCACTGGCCTAGACTCAAGTTCTGTGTTAGTTTTCAGCTCCAGAATTGCCGATCCAGAAGTTTAAATTCTAACCCTAAATCATGTAAGATACAGACCCATCATTATACAATCTAAAGGGAGACAATTTTTATTTTTACCCAAAGCACCTTCATGTGCAGAACAGTTTCTTTATTGCCTGATTATGATAATAGATGGAACTTTTCAACCTTGACCCTATATATGCAGCCCTTCAATAATCTTGGCTTTATGCAGGGATTTTGGTTCCTACTATCTACCTTGCATGGAAAAGGCCCTGTATTCAGTCACTGCATGGGTGGTACAATTCAAACCCCTAGCTTACCCAGACTGAAAACCTCCTTACACAGCCAGTTAGATGCTTCCCACTCTAGCTATAATTTTCATCACAGAGATACAGGGGGAAATATGAAAACAACTTATGTTATTTTCATCTATGTAAGAAATTAAATATCGCTAACATTTTATGTAAATACTAACATTGGCATGTTCATTCAGTTATATGTCAGATGGTCACAGTCCGTCCATAAGATGTCCTGAAGGCAAAGGGGGATATAAAAATATTGAGGGACTGACACTCTTTTATTCAGCATTGGTACTGCGTGACATTTCAGTCTATGAATTACAGGATGTCATCAAGCTTTCTTTTACAAAAACAAGACCTTTAACAGGAGAATCTTTATAAAGCTTTGTAAACAAGATAATACACATTCCACTGTGTTTGTTACAGAATTTTCTGTTTACCTTGTGGCACTTCAAGTACTTGAAATAGTTATCAACTTAAAAACTAGTTAATTATTTTTCTTTCATAAGAAAGCTGTTGTCCTCATTTTCTGGCAAAGAAAGGAAGCTTTGAATGATGACAAGTGGCTGTCATTAGCTGGCTACTTAGCAGACTTAGAATTAATGCACTAATGTGTCTATTACGTAATTACATTTTAGCAATGTGTGCAAAAGTAGCTGATTTTTTTCAGAGATATTTTATGGAGAGAGCATTTTCAAAAGAAATGTTTGCAAAAATGTCCAAGCTTATGTAATTTTGTCACCAAAAATGATAAACACATCACACATAAAAATATTATCATAAATATATACAGAAAAGCCTTGAAATGGAATATTCTAAACTGAAAAATAGCTTTAAAATCCCAGATTTACTGGCTTTTAAGATCATCAAAATATATGTAAATGCAAAATTTTCATAAGCAGGGAAGGACTGATTCCTGTTGGAAAATGGAAATTAAGAACCAAATTACAACAAAACCTGTGGCATAAATGGTGAATGGAATTTTTAAACAACGAACAAAATGAATCAGGCGATAGGCAATGAAGGTCTTATAAAATGCAGTGATGGATTTCAGAGCACAGAAGCTGAGGCCATCACTCTTTGCAGCTGGAGATCTAAGAGGTATGTTTTCATGGTCACTACAGAAATACAATAGACAAAGCTGCTAGGTGTTGCCAGGTTCTCTGTGAGGTTCAGGGCCACCAGGATAAGAGAAGTCATTCCTGCCTTTCATGCAACTGTAAATAAATTTGCTGGCACAGGCCTGCATCAGCATCTTCAAAGCCTACACAGCAGCCCACCGACCTGTTTGCTGCGTATGGAGGAATATCAGCGCAGCACACAGCCCATTAGCAGTGAAGACTGGGGGTGTAAATCATGACTCTGCTGTGGGGATAAATGGAAGGCTAAACAGAAGGAAAATCCAACTTCCAGATGCTTCTCTCAATTTTTCAAATGTTTTTCTCTTCCTTGTACCTCATCGAGTACTTGGTCTATGACCAAATATTATTTGGAAAATGAAAGGCCCATATGTTTATACCAGTAAAGTTTTCTTTTTTAAGTAAATGCTCTTTTATAGTATAATTGGGCTGTTTTCCAAATCCTTGACCAAACATGATGCTAGAAATGATGAGATCACTTCTATGAAGTGTTTCTCCTGGGAAAAATGTTTGGTGCTACATCCACAGTTGAATTTTTATTAAATTTTATCCTACAGGCTATGTTCTCATTGGCTCCTATAAAACTTCCTAGCTCTAGCTTCATTTTGTTGAGTAATGAGTCTACCTTTCAATTTAATTATCAAATTTGTTGATATGAGACTTAAAAAACGCATTTAGTAGAAAGTCTAAAAATCCTTGGCTTCAACCATATACTAAAGTAGAGATTCCCCACTTTTATGAAATAAGATAGTGCCTAATACTCTAAGTATATTTCGGTTTCCTAACATAGAACCTCAATTCTACCCCCTTCACCATTAAAAAAGTATTCATAACATCTCTTTATTTTGAAAAGTAAATTTATTTTAAAGTTGTACTTTTAACATAGATTAGTCCTTAATGTAATCAAAGACAAATGAAGGTATACAAAAACCAAAGGACTAGATTAAAGGACAGGTACACTTATGTTGCTTTCTTGTGTTAAGTAAAGTACTAGGCTAATCCTATCCTATGCTATTAACCTACTAGTGTAATTCTTTACTATTATACTATACTATATGGACCCATAGAGGGCCCATATATGAGTTACTATGATACCAGCTACTGACACAAATATTTAGACTGCTAAAAGCATAGAAATTGGATACTCATTTTTTACTCACATACAGTCCAGTCAATGGCCAAACAGATAATGCTATTAAGATTAAGAAAGTGATCTTCATAGGAAAACATCTGGGTTCAAAACTTCAACTCTACCACTTAATAAGGGTGAAAACTTTGGCACTTCAGTTAATGGTTCTGTATCACAGACAGGCAGAGACTAAGGAGACACAACTATATTCAGTATGAGATCCAGGACCACAAAAAGGCTATCTCTGGGGAAACCAGAGAAAGTCACAAAAGAGCTGTAGGTTAGTTAATGGTGCTGTGTCCATATCAATTGCGTGGGGTTTAAAAAAATATTTTAATTTTTTAATACTTTTAATATTTTAATAATATTTTTAATATCTTATTTATTGACAGAGCACAAGCAGGGGGAACAACAGGAAAGGGAGTGCGGGGAGTGATGTGGGGCTTGATCTCAGGACCCTGGGATCATCACCTGAGCCAAAGGCAGACACCTAACTGACTGAGCCACCCAGGATCCCCACATTTCCTGGTTTTAACTGTCATACAACAGCCATGCAAAATATAATCATTAGGGGAAGCTGCGCAAAAGGATTTATCTCTGTACGATTCCAGGAGCTGTTCTCTAGGTCTAAAATTCTTTACAAGTAAAAAGCTTTTAAAAATAAACATTTAAAAGACCTTTCAGGGTAGTAGCATTTTGTCTGACACCGTCCTCTAGTAGCAACATGGTTGCGAGCCCGGTAGATAACCTGTAACTGTCACTTCAGTTTAGTTATTGTTTAGTTCACAAGTGGCCTCAGTTCATCTGGCATTTCCAAGATCAGCAACTCTTGCCCTCGGGCAGGGAAAGGTCTTCTGAGTACATGAAGAAAGAAGGAGGAGAGCAGGAAATAGGCAAAGAAAGAAATGTTGGCTAACTCTTGCCCCCTCTAAATCCCCCAACAGAAAGAGGATCCAGAGGCCATCTAAGTTTCTTTCACAGCAGGGATTAGACTGGAGTTCAATGTCATCACTATTATCACGGACAACATCAGTAAAAACAAGGAAAAACCCGTATGTGCCATGAAGACATTTTGAAAAGGTACCTCCTCCATGTCCATCTTTGAATCTACTTGAGCCAGTGGGGGATTGGTATGATCCCTTCTCCTTTTGAGCCTCCTGCCTTCCATGTCCGGGGTACCTGGAATCCAGAATGTTGCATGAGCTGCTCTGGGTCTCTATTGTGTGGCTTTCAGCAAAGCGATGGAAAGTGAGAGGCAGAAGGCGGTAATTGGTTCATGTCACGTTCTGACAGAGAGACAAATCTATTCTCTGCTGCTGTTCACGTGACGCTTCTCCAGACAGTGTGGCTTTGATGTGAGGTTCGTCTGGCAGCTAGTAAAGACTCCGGGGAGGTTGGAATTTATCAGCACAAAATGAACTGGCATGAAAGGGAGAGAGATGAGGGACGCAGTTAGAATACAAAGCCGGGCTGAGACTACACTGCCTCTCCAGACCCTGGGGGTTTCTCGTCCTCTTCGGACACCGCAAGTGAAGGAAGCATTTCCTGCCTCAGCCGTTCCCACTCGGAGTGAGTGCCGCTTTCCCACTCTCGGAATGCCCTGGAGATCAGTTAACTGGGTCACCGTCTGGGCCTCTGTTGCAAAATGGGGGTGGCAGGACGACACAGATCTGCCAGGAGGGACACATGAGTTCACACTTATAAAAACCCTAAAACAGCATCAGGCACCTTGTAAGCTCGGTCAGGATCCGTTCCTGTTGTTCATGATGCTACTGTTATTGCTACCAGAGCACGGGATGGGGAGGGGGCATTTGAAGCGAACAGAATATCGGCTTTGCAGTCAGAACACATGGGTCAAAGTACCAACTCCACCACTGACTGGTTGAAAGATTTGAAGGAAACTAAGTCTGGGCGGCCCTAACTATAAAGGGTAAGAGTGCCTCACTTGAGAGGTATTGAAGGCGTTCGCAAGAGAAAACGGACAGGTTGCTCGATATGTAGTAACCATCCTTCTTCCGAGCATTAAATCAGTGACCGGCAGAACTCAGTGAGGTTCTAAGGGCGCTCACCTCACAGGCTGCCTTTGTGGCCGTTGGCCGTCTTCTGTAAGAGCTGAGTGGATGGCCTCGCACATACCCTTGAAAGCTGGAGGTGGAAGAATCTCGAAAATCCTCTGGCTTCCTTAAGCATACTGCTGTCGGGCAGCAAGGTACGCCCAGACCTCACGCAACCTGGGTCAAGTTTCTAGTCCAACTTTCTCCCAGTTTCTGAGATGAGGCTGAAGCCATGGAAACAAAGACTGGCGAAGCGGTTGAAGTCATTTGGGAGAAAACTAATAGAGTTTTCCCAGCTGTGTTTGTTTGGTTTTCCTCATCTACCCATTCTTATTTAGAGACTGGTATCTGAGAGCTTTGAAATGCACATACAAGTGGAGTGGAATTAGTACTCAGATACTGTGAAACCCAAGATTATAGCCTTTCTTGTATGATTTTATGCCAGGAGTCAGCAAACTACAACCCGGCAGTCTAAATTCAGAGCATCTTCTATTTTTGTGAATAAATCTACTGGAACACCAGCAGACTCTCTCTCATTCCTGTACCAGCTACGGGGACGTTCATGCTGTCACAGGCTCTTGGAGTAGTTTACAGCCAACACTTTATGGCCCCGTAAGGCCTAAAATAGTTACTATCTGGTCCTTTATGGAAAGTTTGTTAACCCCTGGTCTTGGCAGTCTCCGTCCACAAACTAATGCAGTAGACAAGAACATCAAATCCCATTTGCTCAAAGGGATTATCTCTTAAAATGTGGACACGAGGCTTGGAGAATTTAGCGTAAAAGTCATAACCCTCAATCCTTCTTAAAGAATGTAGGCCACTTGGTAAATTTGTTCTCCAACATCAGTGCAATAAAAAGAAAGTATGAAACTCACATATGCCCGTCCACTCTGAACATCACGGAACTGTAATAAAAATAAATAGTTGTGAAATATTCCATATTCCTTGCCAAAAAGATACTATAAAAAAGCACAGGGAAATAGGTAAATGGGCCATGTGTCATACACTTCACAGCAAAGTGTCTAACGCCAGTCAAGCTACCTCCTTTATAAATGGACATCAAAAGACAGTGGGAAGCTTATAAGCATCAAGGGATGGTACAGACCCTTGGGAATTACCATGGCTGAAAAACAGGGTAGGTGTTACTTTCATTACTAGCATCCCCCTCCTCAAATTCACACAGAATTTTTAACAAACAAATGATTACAATCATCAATTTATCTACTAGAAAGAAAGTTAAATAAAACAACACGATCTCATGAAGCTTTCTAAAATTCTACCCGGACCATCAGTCTTTCTGAGATAAACTCTCAGGTATTCCACTTTGGATTTGAGAGAGCAAAAACAAGACTTTTAGTCCTCGGAAGATAACGGTCATTTTCTGTCCTGATCAGGTCAAAGCGTTCTGATTTCTGTGACCTGTGCAAAAGCTCCACGTTGCCACTTACATTTTAAAGTACTACTTTTTTTTCTGCAAAACTGCTCATTCACTTACTAATTGAATTTCCCAATAAGCTGAGAGGCTTGAACAAAATGAGGAAATTGGAGTGATCATGTAGTGCCATGCCTAAGAAGTTAGGCTCTGCAGTCAGGAAGCCCTAGTGCCACATGCAAGATTTTTTGCGAGCCAAACTCCCTGAGGTTCAATTGCTTCATCTGTAAAATGGATATAATAATAGCACCACCTCATAAGGTTTTTGTGAAGGTTAAATGAGATAAAGCATAAGAAGTGCTTAGAAAAGTACCTGGACAGAGGAAGTACTCAATGCTTATAACTGCTTAAGCATTATCTCTGGCATCATTTTAAAAGTTATAATTAATAGCACTGCCATATTTGTAATAGGAAAGTATAAAATGAAACAATGAGGGGTGTGTATGTGTTTGTGGATGCACGCACGTGTAAGAGAAATCCTCTCTCTAAACAATTGTTCTAATCTTGTTAGATTTTACTGGATTCTTGACTTACACATGGGAATCACCTGGGGAGATTTAAACATCCTGATGCCAGACCAATTCAAAGTCTCTGAGCACAGGGTCTGAAGCATCAGAATCTTTTCAAATTCCCAAGTGATTCCAAGTGTGTAGCCAAGATTCAAAACTACTGATTGAAAGTGACATTCCTCCTGGGAAGTTACTGGAATGCTGACATTACTATATAGCTCCTAACTGAGATACGATATAGAACCCAACATCACAATCTTCCCACAAATCCCCTAAAAAGCCACAGGTTTTGATCTTGTGATCACAGATCTTGTGATCTCTGTCAAATAAATAAACAAAGTCTTTAAAAAACACCTAGGGTATATGGACAGGAGATGTATACACTGATTTCAGAGCATGTGCTAGAGGGGCAGGGAATCATTAGGGAACTTCTCCAGGAACAAAGAAACTGGTAGGTGTCACTTCCCACCCCACTAGCCTGGACACATGGACACCTGTGTGAACCAGAGCAGCACAACAATCTCCACCCAACTCACTAACAGTGAGACCTGCCCCTGCAAGCTTCGGGGGACACGCCCCTCCAGCCTGGCCTCAGGCCAGGTCCCAAGTCTCCTCCTACAGCAGGCTGTTGACAACCTTGCTAATACCACACGCCCCACTCCCCTGGTCTTCTGAAAATCTGCCCCCTCCAATGGCAGCCGCCTCCTTGGGAGCTGCAGTTCCCCCCCCCCACAGTGGACTGGTGCAGGTCTTCCTAGTACCACACACCCTGGCGCCACACTCTCCTGTGGATTCTCCTCCTCCAGCTTGGTGGCTGGAGTTTGTTAAAGCAGTTTCTGTTCCCCTCCCACAAGAAACCTGTGCAAATCCTGCTAACACTCTGTGCCCTACCCCTACATTGTCCTATAGGCCCGCCACGTCCAATACCACCTTGGCCAGAGCCCCCATGAAAGTAGCGCCACAAGTCTGGCAGTGTATAAGCAGCCCTGATGGGCCAGCACCAGAGCAAAGTGACTTCTACCCTGGGAAGAGGGGATGGTCACCACCGGCACCAGTCTGACTGAAGCCCCAGCAGGGCGCTGGGAGCACACATCTATCTGGTCTAAGTGTAGGTCCAGCCCAACAACTAAAGCTTCTTAGCAGACAACACAGGAAAACACACTGAAGTCCAGACCTACTGCCTCTCTGGCAAACAGCTGGTCTGATTCAACTCAAGTACAAGGTGGCCCCAGATTGGCCAACTAACAATACAGGGACCAAATGCTGCCGACGACAGGCAAACAGACCATTGCAGATGACTGGACTGAAGGCAAAAGCAGCTCAGTCCCTATAGCAGGGTGCATGCAACGCATATAGGAGACAGCCCTGAAGCGCCACATGCTGGCGAGAAGGGCATATTGCACTGCAGGGCACCAAAAGACCTCTTTTATCAGAAGGCCACTACTTTCGAGAGTAGCTAACTTTCCTAATAGAAATAAGTCAAGCAGAGAGAGTCAATTATCATATGGTTTCACTTATTTGTGGAGCATAACAAATATCATGGAGGACAAGGGGAGATGGAGAGGAGAAGGGAGTTGGGGGAAATTGGAAGGGGAGGTGAACCATGAGAGACTATGGACTCTGAAAAACAACCTGAGGGTTTTGAAGGGGCGAGGGGTGGGAGGTTGAGGGAACCAGGTGGTGGGTATTAGAGAGGGCACAGATTGCACAGAGCACTGGGTGTGGTGCAAAAACAATGAATACTGTTACGCTGAAAAGAAATAAAAAATATTTAAAAAAATTTTAAAAATGGACAGAGAGATAAATGAGATAAAATGAGGCAGAGGAATATGTCCCAAATGAAAGAACAGGACAAAAATCACAGCAAGAGAGCTAAATGAAATGGAAATAAGCAATATGCCCAATAGAGAATTTGAAGTAATGGTCATTAAGATCGTCAAGGGATTGGAGAAGAGTGGAGGACCTCAGTGAGACCATCAACAAAGAGACAGGGAACATTAAAAAGAAACAATAAGAGATGAGATATTCAGTAATGCAATAACAATAACTAAATGGAATAAACTGTAGACCAGAGGAAGCAGAAGAATGGATAAGCAACCTGGAGGACACAGTAATGGAAAGCCATCAAGCTAAACAGGAGAAAGAAAAAACAATAATAATAAATGAGAACAGGTTAAGGGAACTCAGTGATACCATCAAGCATAACAACATTCACATCATAGAGATCCCAGAAGGAAAAGAAAGAGAATAGTGGTCAGAAATATATTTGAAGAAATAATAGCTTAAAACTTCCTTAATCTGGGGAAGGAAATCAAAATCTAGATCCAGGAGACACAGAGAACCCCTAACAAAATCAAGACAAAGAGATCACACTAAGACACATAAAAACTAACATGTTTTTATGTGATAGAGAATTTTATGTGATAATTTTATGAATTTCATGTGGTAGAGAATTTATGTGATAGGGAATTTTTTTAAAAAGCAGCAAGAGAAAGGAAAATAATTATAAGAGAAACCCCATAAGCCATGAGCTGATTTCCAGCAGAAATTTGCAGGCCGGAAGGAAGTGGTTTGATATATTCAAAGTGCTCAAAGGAAAAAACCTGCCACCAATAACACTTATCCAGCAAGGCTATCAGTGAGGATAGAAGGAGAGATAGTTTCCTAGAAAAACAAAAACTAAAGGAAATCATGACCACTAAACCACCTTACAAGAAATTTTGAAGGGACTTTTTTGAATAGAAAAAAAAACATAAGTAGGAATAAGAAAAGTATGAAGCAGAAAGTCAGTAAAATTAAGTATATCAATAAAAATTAGTCGAAGGATTCACAAATTAAAAGGATGTAATGTATAAAAGACACCATATACCTACAACGTGGTAGGGAGAGGAGTAAAGAATGGGTTCAAACTTAAGGGACCATCAAGTTAATATAGACTGCTCTCTGCATGAGATGTTATGTATAAACCTAATGGCAACCAGAAATCAAAAACCAGTAACAGATATGCAAAAAATAGAGAAAGTTAGACAAGTGCGTCATTAAAGAAAGCCAGCAAACCATGAGAAAAAAGAACAAGAAAGCAAAAGAGAACTATAAAACCAACCATAAAACATGTAACAAAATGGCAATAAGTAGATACATATCAATAACTACCTTGAATGTAAATGGATGAAATGCTCCAATTAAAAGATATAGGGTCACCACTTAAGTGGGTAGGAGAAGAATCAATGAAACAAGATGGGATTGGGAGGGAGACAAACCATAAGTGACTCTTAATCTCACAAAACAAACTGAGGGTTGCTGGGGGGAGGGGGTTTGGGAGAAGGGGGTGGGATTATGGACATTGGGGAGGGTATGTGCTTTGGTGAGTGCTGTGAAGTGTGTAAACCTGGTGATTCACAGACCTGTACACCTGGGGATAAAAATATATGTTTATAAAAAATAAAAAATTTAAAAAAGAAAAAAAAATATATAGGGTGATAGGATGGTTTAAAAAAACAAAGAGATCCATCTATATGTTGCCTATAAGGGACTCATTTCAGACCTATAGACACATGCAGAGTGAAAGTGAAGGGATGGAAAACCATTTATCATGCAAATGGAAATGAAAAGAAAGCTGGGTAGCAATACTAACATCAGACAATATAGGTTTTAAAACAAAGACTGTAATACATGCTAAGGACCCTATATACTCATAAAGGGAATAATCCAACGAAACGATAAAACAATTGCAAATATTTATGCATGCAACATGAGAGCATCCAAATACAGAAAGCAGCTGACAACAAACATAAAGGAAGTAATCAATAGTGATGCGATAAATGTAGTAGACTTGAACACCCAACTTCCATCAATAGATAGATCAAGCAAACAGAAAGTCAACAAGGAAACAGCAGCTTGGAAAGACACATTGACCAGATGGATCTAACAGATATATTCAGAACATTCCATCCTAAAATAGTGGAATACACATTCTTTTCAAGTGCACATTGAACATTCTCCAAAACAGATCATTTGTCAGGCCACAAAACAAGTCGCAAAAAATTCAAAAAGATTAAAGTCATACCATGCATTTTTTCGGACTACAACATTATGAAAGTAAAAAAAGCCACAAGAAAAAAATCTGGAAAGATCACAAATACATGGAAGCTAAATAACATGCCTCTTTTTGAAAGAGAGAGAGGAGGTGGAGAGGGAGAAAGAGAGAATCTTAAGCAGGCTCCATACCCAGCAGAGAGCCTGACACAGGGCTCAATCTCACAGCCCTGAGATCATGTCCTGAGTCAAAACCAAGAGTCAGATGCTTAACTGACTGAGCCACCCAGGCACTCCTAAATAAAAAGCTTCTATACAATGAATGGGTCAACCATGAAATCAAAGAAGAAATAAAAAAAATGCATGGAGACAAATAAAAATGAAAACACAATGGTCCAAAATCTTCGGGATACAGCAAAATGTTTCTAAGAGTGAAGTTCATAGCAATACAGGCCTTACTTAAGAAGCAAGAGAAATCTCAAATAAATAACCTAAGCTTACACCTAAAGAGCTAGAAAAAGAAGAACAAACATAAGCCAAACTAGTAGAAGAAAGGAAAGAATAAAGTTCAGAACAAACATAAAAAGCATTAAAAAATTTTTTTAAAAAGCAATAGAACAGATCAATGAAACCAGGAGCCTCTTGATTGAAAAAATTCAACAATACTGACAAATCTCTAGCAAGACTCATCAAAAAGAGAGAGAGAGAGAAAGCACTCAAATAAATAAAATCAGATATGAAAGAGGAGAAGTAACAATGGACAGCACCAAAATATAAAGCATTACAAAACAATATTATGAAAAATCGTATGCCAACAAACTGAACAACCTAGAAGAAATGGATACATTCCTAGAAACAGAGAGCCTGCCAAGACTGAATCCAAAGAAAATAGAAAATTTGAATAGACCGGTTACTAGCAATGACATTGAATCAGTCATCAAAAAACTCACAACAAACAAAAGTCCAGGACCAGACTGCTTCACAGGTGAATTCTACCAAGCATTTAAAGAAGAGTTAATACCTATTCTTCTCAAACTAAGCCAAAAGACAGAAGACGAAGGAAAGCTTCCAGATTTATTCTATGAGGCCAGCATTACGCTCATATCAAGACCAGATAAAGACAGAACTAAAAAACAGACCAATACTTCTGATGAACATAGATGCAAAAATCCTAAACAAAATATTAGCAAACCAGATCCAATAATACATTTTAAAAAATCAATGACCACCATCAATTGAAATGTATTCCTGGGTTGCAAGGGTGATTCAATATTCTCAAATCAATGATACATCACATTAACAAAAGAAAAGATTAAAATTATATGATCATTTCAATAGATATAGAAATGGCATTTGACAAGGTACAATATCCATTCATGAAAAAAACAAAGTAGGTTTAGAGGGAATGATGTACCTTAACAAAATAAAGACCATATATGAAAAGCCCACAGCTGAAATCATACTCAATGGTGAAATCTTGAGAGCTTTTACCCTAAGATATAGAACACTAATCTATACACTAATAATGAAATAGCAGAAAGAAAAATTAATAAATTAATTTTAAAATTAATTAAAGTTAATTAATTAAGAAATTAATAAAAGAATCCCATTTACAAATCCCATCCCCAAATAATAATATACCTAGGAATAAATTTAACCAAGGAAGTGAAAGACCTATACTCTGAAAACCATAAAACACTGATGAAAAAAACTGAAGATGATACAAACAAATAGAAAGATATTCCAGGCTCATGGATTGGGAAAACAAATATAGTTAAAATGCCCCTACTACACAAAGCAAGCCACAAATTTAATGCAAACCCATGTAAATACCAACAGCATTTTTCACATAACTAGAAGAAATAATAGTAAATTTGTTCAGAGCCACAAAAGACACTGAATAGCCAAAGCAATCTTGAAATAGAAGAAAAGTGGAGGTATCACAATCTCAGATTTCAAGATATACTACAAGGCTGTAGTAATAAAAACAATATGGTATGGGCACAAATAGACACATAGGTCAATAGAACAGAATAGAGAGCCCAGAAATAAACCCATGATTATATGATCAATTAATCTATGACAAAGAAGGCAAAAATATGTAAGGGCAAAAAAACAGTCTCTTCGACAAACAGTGTTGGGAAAACTGGACAGCTACATGCAGAAGAATGAAACTGGACCATTTTCTTACAGCACATAAAAAAATAAATTCAAAATGGATGAAGTTCCTAATTGTGAAATCTTGAAACCATAAAAATCCTAGAAGAGAGCACAGGCCATAATTTCTCTGTCATTTCCCATAGCAACATTTTTCTGTATGTGTCTCCTAAGACAAGGGAAAGAAAACCTGACTATATCAAAATAAAACTTCTGCCCAACAAAGGAAACAATCAGCAAAACTACACGACAATGTACTGAACAGGAGATGGTATTCACAAGTGACATGTCCAATGAAGGAAAATACCTAAAATACCTAAAATAGAGAACTTATACAACTCAACACCAAAAACAAAACAAAACAAAACAAAACAAAACAAACCTCTAAATAATCCAAGTAAAAATGGGCAGAAGACATGACCATATATTTCTCGAAAGGCGGCATAGAGATGGCCAACAGACACATGAAAAGATGCTCCCATCACTCATCATTAGAGAAATATAAATCAAAACCACAATGAAATATCACCTCATATCTGCCAGAATGGCTAACATCAACAACACAAGAAACAACAAGTGCTGGCAAAGATGTGGGAAAAAAGAAAGTTTTGTGAACTGTTGGTGGGAACGCAAACAGAAATAGCCACCATGGAAAACAGTGTGGAAGTTCTTCAAAAAATTAAAAATAGAATTATCATATGATCCACTAGTTTTGCTCCTGAGGATTTATCCAAAGAAAATGAAAACACTAATTTGAAAAGATATATGTGCCTCTCTGTATATGGTGATATTATTTACAATAGCCAAGGTATGGAAGCAATCCAAGTGTCCACCCACAGATTAATGGATAAAGAAGATGTGAGATAGATAGATGATAGACAGATAATAGACAGAGATAAAATGGAACATTACTCAACCATGAAAGGCAATAAATTCCTACCATTTGCAACATGGATGGATCTATAATGCTAAACTAAGTCAGAGAAAGACAACTACCCTATGATTTCATTCATATGTGGAATTTAAGAAAAAAAAAACAAATGGCTAAAAAAAGAGAGACTAACCAAAAACTAGACTCTTTTTTAAAAAATTTTTAAAATTTTATTTATTTATTTGACAGACGGAGATCACAAGTAGGCAGAGAGGCAGGCAGAGAGAGAGGAGGAAGCAGGCTCCCTGCCGTGCAGAGAGCCCGATGTGGGGCTCGATCCCCAGGACCCCGAGACCATGACCCGAGCTGAAGGCAGAGGCCTAACCCACTGAGTCACCCAGATGCCCCGAAAACTAGACTCTTAAGTACAGAGAACAAACTGATGGTTACCAAAGGGGAGGTGGGTGGGAGGTTGGTTGAAATAAGTGAAGGGCATGAAGAGTACACTCATCGTGATGAGCACTGAGTAATGTACAGAATTGCTGAATTCTTATACCGTACACCTGAAATTAATATAACACTGTATGTTATCTACATTGGAATTAAAATTTAAAAATAAAGTGTGCAAGGAGGCTCACAACATCTATGCCTAGCCTGCTTTTAAAAAAAAGAAAAGAAAAGAAAAGAAAAGAAATACTTTTCCTGGGATAACACCCTCCCCACCCAGAGATTTTGATTTAACTGAACTGGAACATGGCCTGGACACTGGCATCCTTTACAGCTCCTCTGGTGATTCTAAGGTATAGCCAAGGTTGATAAACAACATGCTAGAATTTTGTTTCTTGGGCACAGGACTGTCTTATCCATCTGCGTATTCTCCCTACGATCTTCCCCAGAGTGAATCCCATAATAGATGCTCAACTGATGCTTCTTAAGCTTGTGAGAAGACGGGCAAAGCTTAGAATTGTATGAGTTGAGGATGGGCTATGATTACTACAGTTTCACAATGTTCTAGTACTTTTGGTCACTGCAGCAAACTTGTGTAGGTAGATGTTTTTCTCCTTGATTTTTTCCAGAGGAAGGTGCTGGTATTCAGAAAAGTTAGACTGACTCATTCAAGACCAAGAAGCAGAGCCATGACTCAGATTTTAGCTGCCCCGACTCTGAAGACCAGGTCCTTTTTAATACCTGATCCTGTCTCAAATAGATGACGCCAAGTGGGAATTCCATTAAGAGTGTGATTCCTTTCCTTTTTTAAAAAAATTTTATTCTATTTATTTTACAGAGAGAGAGAGATCACAAGTAGGCAGAGAGGCAGGCAGAGAAAGAGAGAGGAGGAAGAAGGCTCCCCACTGAGCAGAGAGCCCAATACGGGGCTCGATCCCAGGACCCCAGGATCATGACCTGAGCCGAAGGCAGAGGCTTTAACCCACTGAGCCACCCAGGTGACTCCCTTTCCTTTTTCAAGGACCTGGAAAGGGTGCCCAGGAGACTCCTGGAGGCAGAAGGGAAGCAGCAGTAGGCCCTCAAGAATCTGGTACCAGAGGCAGACGATGGAAAATCAGAAACCACCATCTCCAAGAGAAGCCAATTCAGCATTACTGAGATGTGAGCCCAGGATCTTCTTTAATGAAATTCAGGTCCTTGTGTGCAATTGCTTTTTTATGGTTTGAGCCATGGCAAATGCTGGATGGCCCAGGAAGCAAGAGGGAGGGCAAATGACTTTATGGCTTTAAGCCTGATTCAGAGATAATACAAACGTAAGCATCACTAACCAGAAATAAATCTGCAATGGTTGATAGGGAGGCTGTAGAGAATGCCTAAACAAACAGGTGATATTTCCTTTCAGAACATCAACTGTTTCAAAAAAAACCAAAAACATGACAGAGACTGTTACGCCTCTTGTTCTTCTCATTCTAGAAAAGATGGTGAGGGGAAAAAGCTATTAGCCCATATACATGCAATTAAACTGCGGGAAGGTTTCCATCAGTCTTGGCATGAACTTTTCCCCCAGCCTATCTGCAAAACAATTCCTACTAACGGATACGACTTTGGGTACAATGTGCACGTCACTGGGTTACAAACGTCCAGCTCCTGTTCCATACACTTTGTGAAGAAGCCAAACAACAGTAACAGCGCGTTGCCTTTGGTTTTATAGACCTAAATATTGTGATGTACAAGTGGAGATACTTTGTACAATATAAACGCAACCCGACTATTAACTGTAATACTAGAAAACACTGCTATACCTTTTAAATACAGAGATTTCTCCCCATCACACTGCTAAGCTTTTCCTCCTACAAAGTCTGGGAAACAGAAAGTTGACAAGTCTGACAGGGACTCAGAAATGCTATATTCCAGCTCTCAATTTCGGAGTCTCCTGACTTTCTGACAACCTTTTGATGATGTGCGAAGGATCAAATCTGAAAAGCATGGTGGATTTCACAAACGCACTGATGCTCTCAATTTGGCCCTTTTTCAGTGGAACAGATCTACGCCTGAGAGCTGCAACAGTAAACTTGATTTGTATGTGTAACTCAATCATGTACTTCAGAATGAGGCGAATATAAAACTCTGTTACGACACTGTCATTATCTCAATGAAATGAGAAATGGAATGTTAAAAGAAAACTAACATAGGGCCAAGAAAATGGTACCTTTTAGGTCAAAGCATCACCACGTCTCACAATCTAGCATTAATTTGTCCATCAAAAAGTCCTCACATCAAAAAAAAAAAAAAAAGTCCTCACATCTAAGGTTAATTGCCCTGTGCGTGCTGGGACCTTATCAAATCCAAAACCTTTCAGACACAGGAATCAGTAAGTGCTGGCCTCCCTAATCAGGCTTTCAGTGAAGACCAAAATCTACCCATGTCTCTAGTTCTATCTATTTAAGGTGCCAAAAATCAAAAGACAAAAAAAAAAAACAAATGCTAAAAACAAGCTGTTGGGTCCCTCCCAGTGCAAATAGAACACAGAGGACATTTATCATAGCAAAGATGAATAAATCACTCTCCCAACTGTCTCACATAGGCAAGCCAAAAATTGTTTTACTTTCCAGCACTAAAATATCTGTGAGAAGGCAATTTTTTCATTTTCCCAATCTGTATTTTTACTTTATTCTTTCTTACTAAAAGAAAATATATATTTGAGGTAATAATAGCAATCAGCCATAAAATTTAAAGGACTACACATGCCAGAAAAATCCTTGGTGTTAGAATCCTTGGTAGAGTTTTGATCCAAATTTTTGAAAATTAAATTTCATGAGGAAAATGTGAGTATGACTATCAAAACTCACTTTGTTCATTTGTGATACTATTTAAATAGATAAACTTATGTTGCTGGCCCAATGGAGCCTAGAGAAAGGAAAACAGAAGACTCAAGACTGATCATTTGAGAACACTCATCATCTATAAGGAAAGGAAAATTTGGAAGAAGTTGGGAAGCAAGGCAGAATGCCTTTCAGATCACACTACCCTAGCTGGCAGTTCTGTGGAGAACGGCTCACCACCGCCACCAGCACCAGCCCTGTCCCAAGGACTCACATCTTGCCACTCCTTGGTTTCCCTCCATCTCTTGTATTCTCCCTTATCTGGCAAGTCTTTATCTAGTCTGCTTGGAAGGAAGCCTACCTCTGTCTTAGCACAACTTAATTTCTGTCTGTGCTCCAAGGCCCCTGAGGACCTAAGCTTACGAAACCAAGTGGACCCTGTTTCAACACCCCTTTCCATAGGGTGTAGTTGCCCAGATGATCAAAAGAGCCAAAGAGGACAAGGGATATACATCAAAAACAAAGAGACAGGCTGGG
Source organism: Mustela lutreola (assembly GCF_030435805.1). NCBI lineage: Eukaryota > Metazoa > Chordata > Mammalia > Carnivora > Mustelidae > Mustela > Mustela lutreola. Next base: position 11,150,545 of record NC_081308.1, read on the forward strand.
AGCTCTGGGCACAGTTGCTTCTATTTACTCCCAACCATGGACATCTGGCCACAGCTTCATCCACCTCACATGCTAAATCTGCGCGAGTCACAGGATACCGATGGTCTTTCTCCAAGTACATGCTTGGTAGGAAGAAAAAGTGTTTCCCTTATAAAATTTTATTTATTGATTTAGTGGTTTTTTTAAGATTTATTTCTTTGACAGACAGAGATCACAAGTAGGCAGAGAGACAGGCAGAGAGAGAGAGGAAGTAGACTCGCGGCTGAGCAGAGAGCCTGATGCGGCACTTGATCCCAGGACCCTGAGATCATGACCTGAGTCGAAGGCAGAGGCTTTAATCCACTGAGCCACCCAGGCGCCCCTTAGTGTTTGTTTGTTTGTTTGTTTTCTTACTGAGGTCTAACACATACACAGTAAGATGTGTAAAGTGTGTAAAAATGTACTGTTCAAAGGAGTTTTATCAACATATACGCTAAGTGACCACCACCCAAATCAAAAACACTTCCAACGCCCCAGGTGGCTCCTTCAGGCTCTTCCCCTGTCCATAGCCGTCTCCCTCCCCATGCTCCACAGCAGTAAACACTACTCTGAACATCAGGTACAGAATGCACTCTCTGTGTCTGGCTTCTTCCATTCACCGCCATAAAAAAGCAGTACTTTTCATGTGGAGTAGTCCATTGTATGAATATGCCACAATTTATTTTTCACTGTACTCTTGATGGACATTTATATTGTTTCCAGTTGGTGATATTAGGAAAGAAGCTTCTATAATCTTCCTTGGCCGTTTTCAGGCTTGTTGTTGTGTTTGTTTGTTTTTTTGTTTTTGATGGGCATAAGCACTCATTTCTCTTAAGTGTGTGTCTGGGAGTACAGAATTGCTGGGTCATGAGCTAGGCATTTGTTTAGGGTTAGTAGACACTAAAGGGCTTCCTTTGGAGAAGTTCAGACACCCTATGTAACATTAAGTTATCGGCCTCTGAGTCAGCTGATTTCATAATGCTATTGCCAATAGTAAAGTCTTAAGTACGGAGAAAGCTGTTGAACAGAAGCCAGGTCAGAGTGTCATGTATGTTTCTGCCAGAAAGTAAGCCCTGTTTATTTTCCACCAGTAGTATGTATCTATAGGTTTATCCCCAAGGAGAAAAATGAGAATCTTAAGCAGTTGGGGATTTTATCTTCCCCAAAATGCAATCTCACTATGCAGTATACCAAGTTTGTAAACAAGTTTCAACTGCTTGCCATTTCACCAAGACATTTAATTAGCTGTTTCTGTTCTCATTGCCCTATTCCCTCCGGAAACACACAGGTAATAAAATAAGTGGTTTAAACATTCTTTAATATTCACTCGGCAAAATGTGTCATTTAGCCTGCAATTAAGTGGGTGGTTATATATGAGACTCGTTAGCTTATACGTATTTAAAAATTTTCCCCCAAATCAATTGTGTTGTTGCACTATGGAGTATAGATTTCTCAGGAAACTTACACTGGTCTCATGTTTCCTTTTTTAGGTCTCTGTAATTAGTTCTATGTGGGATTGTGGAAGGAAGGGAGGAAGTGTGGGAAAAAGGATCCATTTTCCATGCAGCAATTTTATACACACATTCCATTTCAGGTGGCATCAGTATAATGGCCCACCATATCACAAAGGTTGGAAGGACCAAGTTTGACATTATACATTTTGCCCTCAGAAATCTCAATGGCTTTTGACAAATTGTGACCAGAATCGCCTCCCCATGAATTCTAAAAATATCTCTAGATGGATACTGGTTATCTCAAAATATAGAAGCAATAAATCAAAAGATTAAACAAATACCCAACTGACTTTAATTCTACATAATCACTGGGGAGGGAGGTATAGATTTTTGCTGGCTCATAATATTCAAGAGGTACAGAAATAAAGGAAGTTGATAGACATCAGAGTTGCAAATCATAGAAAAGAGGTATTCTAGAAACTGTGTCAGTTTCATAAGACAAACAACAGGAAATATTTAAATCCAGGTGATTAGAATTGGATTTCCATAAGGTAGGATACAGGAAAAATCATGTTGAATCACAAGAGTTGAGAAAGTCATTAGACATCACCAAAAACAGGGAAATTCTTGGTGAAAAGGTTAAGTAATTTGCCTAAGAGAACAGGGAAAAATCATAGAATTATTAATGAAATAATTTTATTATTATATAAACTTATATAGTATATAAATATATTTCTATATAAAGTTAATACATATATAATAAAAGTTATCATATAAACTTAATAAAATTAAGTTCTTGGCCATTATATATCATACATAATATGTATTAAATATTTCTGCATATAAAGTGTGGTGTGTATGTATGTGTGCATACGATTATTCCTAATTTACAAACCAGGAGGCAGTTAACAATTGTTACTCCTGAGTATAGGGGATAGGAGTGGGAAGTACGGTATTATTTAACTTTTTACTTTATAACTCTAATTTTTGAATTGGTTTTTAAAATTGATTGCTTGAGGACAACAATACTGTTACTATTTCTAATTTAAAAGCATACTGGGTCTGAAAAAAAGATACAAAACCCAGACAAAGGTCATTAAATGTGACTATTAAAAAAAAAAGTCTGGGGGCACCTGGGTGGCTCAGTGGGTTAAAGCCTCTGCCTTCGGCTCGGGTCATGATCCCAGAGTCCTGGGATCGAGCCCTTCATTGGGCTCTCTGCTCTAGCAAGGAGCCTGCTTCCTCCTCTCTCTCTGCCTGCCTGCCTACTTGTGATCTCTGTCAAATAAATTAATTTTTTTAAAAAAGTCTGCATGGGAAAATTCCAAACAAAAGAATCTTAAAACATACTGTGAATTACTTACATTATGACATTAATTAATAAGAAAAACCAGAACAGACAATAGGAAAGTAGAAAAATAGAAATAGGCAGGGGCACCCAGGTGGCTCAGTCGGTTAAGCATCCAACTCTTGATCTCCTGTCAGGTCTTGATCTCAGGGTGATGAGTTTAAGCCCTACTTTGGGCTCCAAACCGGGCATGGAGCCCACATATATATGTGTGTATACATATACACCAGAGGCAGTTTCCAGAAAACAAATTATAAATAGCCACTATACATGAGAAAACATGCCGAAATTCATTTGTAATTTGAAAAACTGTATCAAAAGATAGTATTTTTCATGCATTGAGTCAGAAAAATTCCATAGGCTTGTTAGTACTCAGCACTTTGGAGAGCGTAGGGGAAAACATGCATTTTCATACATTGTTAGTGGGAGTATAATGAGTTTTGGGGGAGCAATTTGGTAGTATGTATCAAATATAGAACTATGCAGGCTCTTTAATCCAGCAATTTTTTTCTCCGAGCTTGTCCCATGCATCTGCTTCATCATGCATCAGTAGAAGGATGTTTAGGACACCACTTCTTTTATGACAAAGAACTTGAAGCACTTCAATGTCCATCAACAGAGTGCTGATTAAAGAAAGCATACTGCATGAACCCTGAGGCATTTTATGGAGATTTATTTATTTACTTACTTTCTCATTTATTTAGAGAGAATGTACGAGCAGGAGGGACAGAGGGAGAGGGAGAGAGAAACTCAAGCAGACTCTGTGCTGAGCGTGGAGCACAACGCAGGGCTCAATCATGACCTGAGCTGAAACCAAGAGTCAGGTGCTCAACTGACTGTGTCACCCAGGTGTCCCAATGTGATAAAAATCATAATTAATGGGGAAAATTCATGATGAAAAATACCAAAATTTTAAATAAAGACAGGCTGCTGTTGTTTGTTTAATGATGTGTGGTATCAGGCAAGGATATTTTTATAGCCTTGGAAGAAAAGGATGTCCAATATACTTGGACACCTACTATCCAGTATACACTTACTGTCCAATATAATAAAGATAATGTCTCCACTTGGGGCAAAATTCAGTCGTATTTCCTTGGTGCCCATTACAGAATATTTTAGTTTCCTAACATTGGAGTTCCTCACCTGTGACATGAACCGACTCTGTACAGAGTATCCACCTGGGCCCCTCTATGTTGTCTTTGTGAGACCCAGTGGGCAGGGGAATCTGGCACAAACATGAAGCTCATGCTTCTTGCTGTACTGTGAGTAATAAAGATCTCCGACTCAGGGATTCCTTGTCTCCTGATTGCACCCATGAAATCCACGCTAACTTGACAGGTTGCCAGTAGGACAAAATTCACAGAATCTTCACAATTCTTCCTTTTTTTAAAGATTTTATTTATTTATTTATTGGAGAGAGAGAGAGACAGTGAGAGAGAAGAAGGTCAGAGGGAGAAGCCGACTCCCTGAGGAGCCCGATGTGGGACTCAATCCTGGAACTCTGGGATCATGACATGAGCCAAAGGCAGTTGCTTAACCAACTGAGCCATCCAGGCGCCCCAGAATCTTCACAATTCTTAACAAGAAGAAGGTTTCTTTTCTCCCATTTGGGGAAAGAGGAATAGTTTCTATAAATATTTCGGATTCTGTGAGAAGTTAAAGCTTAGGTAAACTTAAAAGGCAGAGTGAATAAAGGGAACTAGCTGGAGACAGACAAAAAACGGGACTGGACCTGGACCTTGAAGAGCCTTTTGGGCCATGCAAATGATCAGAACTTCGGTTCATAGGCTTCATGCAGCCAATAGGCATTTTAAGCCAAAATGTAAGTCCCACATGTGTTTATTAGAAATATCCCTCAGTGGTAAAGTGGAATGTTGATAGGAGTCAGGAATAATCATCAGGGGGCTGCTGAATAATAAAATAATAAAAATAATAATTAAAATTGTTAGCACATATTGGTTCCCTGGTGGTAGACACTGCACTAGGCTCCTCAGTTGGGATTATATACTTTATTTCTGCAAGAAAAGAAATTATTATCTCTATTTTATATGTGGGGGAAATGAAGTAGAAGGTAAATTAACTTGTTCAAGTAAGTCAATGGCAGAAATGAGATGGAGACTCAAGCAGACTCCAGATCCCAAGTCCTCAATCACTATCTGAGTGGAGTTTTCATTAAAATATATTCAATTTCTATCATTTAAATTCCTATGCTGTGATCTTCTCTCCAACATAGAGAACAGCCTCTTTATATCACCATGCTTACGTCTGCTTATATTTATTCTGCAATTCTAGCTAGCTTTGGCCATACTAACCTTCCAAATATATTACTGTCAGTTATTTTATCTCCTCCAAATACACTGTCATTGAACCAGTTAAATCCCCTAGTTTGATTCTTAGCCACATCAACTCAAACTCTCTAGCTCTATTTTTATAACTTTTATGGGCCTCCCCAGTGTGAGAAAACTTTCTAATTGGTATCAGTGGAAAATTTAATGAGCCTGCTATTTATCCTCTCTTCCAGACCATAATGAAGACTTAAAATTTCCTTTCTTTTTGTGCCATCATGTGTTACAAATTCATGCAATCCTCAGAATGGTAGGAGATTGTATTTTTATTAAGAAATATAAGTAGAAAAATGCTAATTAGCCATGCCTGTAAAAGATTACCAAACCTAATACACATTGATTGTTTTATATGGATTATTCTATTAATAAATGATAGCAATCATCCTTGCATAATCTGAAGTTCCTAACATAATATAAATGTAAATTGAGAAATAATTCCCAAATCAGTCCATTTTTTGTCATTTTGTTATGATTCACTGTGATTTATTATGATTTTTCATATAAGAGGAAGTTTCCATGATACAGAACATACCTTAATAAGAAACAAAATGGGAGAAAAAGGGAAATTAGATGTAGATACCCAAATCTTTATAATGGAAAATATCAAATAAGCTATCTTATGAATACATAACTCCAATATCTACTTCACATTTGGGATCATTAACTATTAGTTTCAGGAAACTGGACTATTTCATATTGATAGATATTTATCTTGTGTAACAGATTTATTTAAATACAATTTATATACCACAAAATTAAAATACACAATTCAATGGTTTTTAGTACATTCGCAGAGTTGTGTGGTCATTGCCCTATTTGAAAACATTTTCATCACTCCAAAAGGAAACTCCAGGCCTTTTAACTATCATCTCCCAATTCTCACATCCCCTGCAGCACTAGTAACCCTTAACTACTTTCTGCCTCTATAGATTTGCCTATGCTTGACATTTTATATACATGGGATCATAAAATATGTGATCTTTTGTGACCAGTGTCTGTCACTTAGCATAATGTTTTCACGGCTCACCGATGTTGTAGCATGTATCACTATTTCTTTTGTGTGGTCACATAATATTCCATTGTGTGGATGTGACACATTTTGTTTATCCATTCAATAGTTGATAGACACTTGGATAGATGCCGCATCTTAGCTGTTAGGAATATGCTGCTATGAAGAGTTGCATTAAATTTTTGTGGGGATGTATTTTCATTTCTCTTAGGTGTATATGGAGTGAGGAACTACCACACGGTTTTCCATAGAGGCTGCACCATTTTACATTCCCACCAGCAGTATATAAAGGTTCCAATTTTCCCACATGCTTGCCAACTTATTATCTTGTTGTTTTTTTTTTTAAATTATACCCAACCTCATGGGTGTAAAGTGATACCTAATTGTGGATTTGATTTCCATTTCTCTCGTGACTACTGATGTTGAGCTTCTTTTCACGTGCTTATTAGCCATTTGATTATCTTCTTTGGAGAAATATCTCTTTAGACCCATAGCCCATTTTAAAAATGGGGTTATGTCCTTTTATTACTGAGTTATAAGAGTTCTTTATATATTCTAGATATTAGTTCTTTATCAGACACAGGATTTGAAAATATTTTCTCCTACTCTGTGGGGGTGTCTTTTGACTTTCTTGATAATCATTGAAATGCAGGATCTTTTTCAACTTTAGTGAAATTGAATTTATCTAGTTTTTCTTCTGTTGCTTGTGTCTTTGGTGTAATATCTAAGAATCCACTGCCAAATCCAAGACCACAAAGATTTGATCCCATATATTTTTCTAAGAGTGTTAAAGTTTTTGCTCTTACATTTAGGTCTTTGGTCCATTTTATGTTAATTTTTGTATACGTTATGAGGTAAGGGTTCAACTTCATTCTTTTACACATAGCATCATTGTCAAAAATCAATTTGCCAACATATTTACATTTTAAAGTAACCTACCTATATTTTTCTTTTTTATCCATAAAATTTTCTTTTACCTTATTTCTAATACTCCCATTTTCTCTTTTCCTTCTTTGCTTGTTACTTTTTTTTTAAAAGATTTTATTTATTAATTTGACAGAGAGATCACAAGTAGGCAGAGAGGCAGGCAGAGAGAGAGAGAGAGAGAAGCAGGCCCCCCGCTGAGCAGAGAGTCTGATGTGGGGCTCGATCGCAGGACCCTGGGATCATGACCTGAGCAAAAGGCAGAGGCTTTAATCCACTGAGCCACCCAGATGCCCCTGCTTCTTACTCTTAAAGAGAGAAAGTCATGCTCATGATACATAACTCATTCCAGCCAATTAGAATATTTAATTCCCTCAACCACAATGATTAGGGATATGCTTGTGACTCAAGTGAAGCAATAGTCCCAATAGGTGTCAATCCCCTGGACTTGGTGGGAGCCACAGAAGAGAAAAATCTTTTCCTTTGGATTTGCATCTGGGAATGATGAAGACCAGGAGCTTTTGGCTGCTGTCTTTCTGCCATAAGGACTACAGGAAAAAAGCCAACGCAGAAAACAGCAGAGCCAGGGGATAGAGAGAAAATGAACTCTAATGCTAGAACTTGAACCCCTGGGTCCATCTTTTCATGATGCCAATTTTCTAGACTTTTCAGTTAAGTGACTAGTAGGTTTCTTTTTAGGCTTACCCACTTTGAGTTGGGTTTCCGTAACTTGCAGCAATGAGAACCCTAACTGATGTTTAACCAAGTGGCTTTTTAAGGAAAGAGAGGAAAAGAGTTTCTTTCCAGCCCTTCCTCTCTCAAAAGAGTGCCAGTAGAAAGTCTCAAGAGGTTCATATTTCTCTTAACAGAGAGAATGCAAGCAGGGACCACATATATTCAGAATAACTATGACCCAAGCTTCTTATATGAAAGTAGAGTACCGGTCCTTTGAATTCAAGAGTGGGATTCGGGCTTTCAATGCCATGCTGTAATTTGTGCATCTAACAAATTGTGAAGCACAGGTTGGACTCTCAATAAAGATAATGGATGGGCAATTAATTTAAAAATTGTTCCACCTGCCTATAACCTCTTGAAACAAAGGTATTATTAATCCCACTAATTCTTACCAGGACCATGATTCAGTGTATAGCCCTGAAGCATTTAGTCTTAAGGTCCACCTTTGGTTGTATTGGTCAGATAGCTGCATAACAAACTACACTCATGTGTCTGAGTTGGCTGAGTTCGGATTGGATGGCCTCTAAAAGGCTGTTCTACTTCAAGCTGTGGGCCCGGCCAGGCTTGCTTTGCTGTGGACTAGGCTCTGTTCTGTTAAAATATATTTCATTCTTCATCTCAGGCTAAAGATGTAGCAACTCCCCAGAGAGAGAGCTTCTGATAGCACAGGCAGAAGTGTGCACACCCAACCCTCAAGCATGCTTAAAAACTTTGCTATTGTCATGCCCGCTAACACCTCATTGGCCAAAGTAAGTCACATGACTGAACCCAACATCAATGGAACAGGAAAATGTATTCCTCTAGTGGAGGTGGGAAAAGGGGAGAGTATGTTATGAATAATAATTCTATCACAGTGTTGTAGAACTATTTTCACATCAAAGGTTGAATCTTTTTCTTGAAAAAAAAAATCTTTGCTCTGTTCCATTCATTTATCCATTCATTCATTTAAAAAAACTTTATTGAATATCTACTGATGCTGTGTGTGTGTGTGTGTGTGTGTGTGTGTGTGTGTAGGAGGGAAATGGGAAGACTGCAAGTACTTCTCAGAATAGATCTACAGCTATATTCAGAGGTTGACCTTTCTCCTCAAGGACAGCTCTAACACATCCTGTACCATCCTCTTCCAGACAATGATTCAACATACTGATAACCCTCAAGAAAGAATACAAGGAAAGCAGGGGAAAACATGGGTGAGATAACAACACGCTTTGTTTTCCTGTCATTATACATTTGAATTATCCCAGTGTTGATCAAGCACCACCCAAATTCCCAAACTAAGCCCTCATTGTGTTCCGTTGGACAGCCAACATACTCCAGCATGGCTCCTTTGTGTTCCACAATAAAGAAAGGCTTCCAAAAACCCACCCCCTTTCAAGGGAGAAGCTGCAAGAGCAGATGTGTGGTCTGGGATGGTATCCAGAAGTCGACAGTGCTGAGCGGGCAGCACCACCTGCTGCTCCCAGGAGAGGTCTACCTGAAAAGATGCAGCCACCCGTGCTCCACATTTTAACTCATGTTCACAGCCACTGGAGCACAGAGGTTTGACTCTTCCACTTAGCAACTCGTCCTACACACCTCTCCTTTGCCACAGACTACAGCTTCTAAACTACATGCCATTCAGTAAAAGCATGCTGAATTTGCCTCATACAAGCCTAAGAAAGTTAATTGTTAAAGTGTCAGAATAGGAGGGGCACCTGGGTGCACAGTGGGTTAAGTATCTGACTCTTGATTTCAGCTCAGGCCATGATCTCAGGGTCGTGAGATTGAGCCCCACATCTGGCTCTGTGATGAGCATGGAGCCTGCTTAAGATTCTTCCTCTGGCCCTCCCCCATTCATTCTCTCTCTCTCTCTCCAAAAAAAATTTCAGGATGTGAGAGTCAATTGTTAAACACAGCCTATATTAAAAATTAAATTACATAAACTTAAAATTAAATAATCTTAAAAACAAGGTTAGTACTCAAAACTTACCGCTCTTCTGATTATCTTACTGCATTGTATGATCATGCTCTTGAGATCAAGGACATGTGTTGTATCTGTATGTTGGAAATACCATACAATGGTATGCTACCGTAATGCTCCATCAGTAGCTTCATACCTGCTACCATGGGAGTACTGACACTATAGGAATTAGCAAATGCTATAAATCAGATTTCTTTAAACATTTTTTTTGAGAATTGGTTGTTCAAGCACTAATGATCTCCATTATCTACCTTATGTAATCAAGGAATATTTACATTTTCCAAATATTAACCCCTTTTCATCTTCACAGCAATCCCATGGGGTAGGTACTACTGTTAGCCTCATTTATACTGTGGCACAGAGGAGTTAAGTGATGTTCCCAAGCTCACAGAGCTAGTAGGTGGGGGGAAGTCTGGTTCCAAGCTCCATGTTCTTTTTAACTGGGTACGGAGCCTTTCCCAAAAACACAGCAACATTCTACCTTCACTCATAATTAGAGCCTGAGCAGTTTTCATGGTCTCCAACCTCCTTAATGTGCTCCCCCTGGTCCCAGGCCCATTCTGGCAACAGGTCTGAATCTACAGAGTTCAAGGCCAAAATCCAGGTCTGGCCACCTGGGTCCCTACGTGCCGCTGAATTCCCCCACCACCTCCCCCTTCCCCTTCTCACTCCCTGATGCCTGTCTAGTTTGCCAACATTGCTGTCTTCCGCTCATTTCTCTTACTGGCCCTGTGATCCTGTAAAAAATGTTTTAAAACTCTCAGAGTCTTAGTTTCTCCATCCATAAATCGGGGCTCATAATGGGCGCCGGTAACATACACCAACATGCTGCTGTGTATCAAACAAGTGTGAGTTGAATCTGAATGGGCTCCCACTCACCTTCATACATCCTCTCCTCTTTAGCTTAGTTTGCGGGGATCCATGCTGTCGATTTCGTCCTGTCTAGAATGCTTACTCAAGTCATCAGGAAAGTGATGGAGGACCGTACTTCTAGACAGGATTTCTTAGAGAGAAATGATTTTTCTGCAAAGATGCAGAATTGGTGGATGGGTCTGCATGATCAATAGCAAGCCCTGTCCACAGCACAAATTCAATCCATTCTGGCTGCTTCAGTGGGGCTCCTGGGGCTTAAACACTATGCAGATGCAATCACTGATTTTCACGTATTTCAGCTCTGTGAGTTCCCTACTGGCCCACACCATTCTCCCCACCTCGCCAAGTCCCTTCTGCTGCTGCAAGCCAACCTCTTCATTCCTCTTACTGACAAAAACTGCCTTTAGGTCTCCTCTCAAGGCGGCAGTGCTCACTGTGGGTTTGCACCTCTGACTCAGTGCTCCCTACTCCATTACCCACATACACAACTACTCCCCTGTGCTCTGCTCAGCTCAGACTTGTTAGAAAAAAAAAAACGGAAAAATCCTCGAACAGCTGGCACTCGCTATTCAGAGCAAACCCTGTCAAACAGAGCAGGACTCAAGCCCCTCATTCCTCTACAGCCCGAGTCAGCAACTTTCTCTATAAAAGCAGATAGTACATATTTTAGGCTTTGCTGGCTCTACAGCCTCTGCTGTACCTTCTCCATTCTGCTGCTTCAGGGGGAAAGGAGCCACAGATAATAAGAAAACAAATGGTTGTAGATGGGAGACTATAACACTGTATGTGTAGACACTAAAATTTCAATTGCAGGGACGCCTGGGTGGCTCAGTTGGTTAAGCAGCTGCCTTCGGCTCAGGTCATGATCCCAGCGTCCTGGGATCGAGTCCCACATCGGGCTCCTTGCTCAGCAGGGAGCCTGCTTCTCCCTCTGCCTCTGCCTGCCATTCTGTCTGCCTGTGTTCGCTCTCTCCCCCTCTCTCTCTCTGATAAATAAATAAAATCTTTAAAAAAAAAAAAAGAATATTTAAAAAAAAAAAAATAAAATTTCAATTGCATTTAATTACATACCCCACAAATATTCTTCTTTTGATTTGAAGGGGCATTTAAAGATATAAGGCTACTCTTAGCTTATGGGTTTAAAAAAAAAAAAAATGGGCTGAGGGCCAGAATTGTCCCATCGTGTCACAGTTTTGCCCACCCATGCTCTGTAGGAACTCTCCTGGGGAACCACAGTCCAGGGACTTCATGTAAGCCTCCCAGGCTACCAGGTGTTGAGACTGAACACCTGTGCCCGAGCCAAGCCGTCCAGGTGTCCTATTCATTGGATAGCATCAGTTTTTGGCAAGTCCCTCTTAATGGCCCGTTGAAGTATTTGTAAGGCAGAGAAGGTATGTTTACCCAACCTGTGTTAATCGGTAAATTATTCTCGAAAAAACTTTTAAGTAACTGTTGATCACTGCCAAGCTCCTGTCTTAGAATCAGTTCCCTAGAAGCCAGGCCTGAGACAGCTTTGAAGGTGTGCGGTTCATGGAAGGAGAACCTTCGAGAGAAGGGGAGGGACGGAAGCAGGACAGGGTGGGGTGCGGGAGCGGCTCGGCTGGAGACTAGCTTCAGTCAGATCCCATCAGAATCGATATGCATTCCTTATGCATTCTTTCAGGCCCCCAGGCCAATAAATCACTAGCTCTGGCCTCTGGGGGTGGGGACGGTGGGCTGCGCTTCCCGGTGAGGCAGCTGCCATGCCACGGGGGGCAAATCTTCAGAGAAAGGGGCAGCCGTGAGCTGCTAGGGGCCAACATGCCCGGCAGCGAGGAGATGGAGGCCTTAGCCAGGAACCGGCCGGACCACCTACAGACCGAGAGCCGGCTCACAGCCACAGGAGCACATGGGCTGCCTTTCCATTCTGGCTCTTTCCTCACCCTGGACAGCCCTCCCCCTCCCAAGTTCTCAGTGAGTCTTCCAGTTCAGCTGCCACATTCCCACTGCCAACCTTTAGAAAATGCCATCTCACCTAACCTCCTGCTCCAGCTGGCTTTCCTTCCAGGGTTTCCTGGGAACTATTTCTAGCCATCCAGTCGATGTCTCTGTCAGGCCTGTTATCATGCCTTTTTTTTTTTTTTTTTTTTGATGAATGCCTCTTCTATTTATCCTCTTATTGGGGACATACTTGGTTATTCTCTTGGGAGTTGTACATGGTTCAGCCACAAAGAATGACAGATGCTTAAACTTTCATTCTAAGTAGAAAAATCAGTTGAGACGCCACAGCGGGCTCCAAAACCTTGAGGACATAACTGATTGAGAATCACAGCTGAATCCAATTTTTCTAAGTTTTGCCAAATGAAAAATCACAACCCTAATGGGTTTATCTTAAAAAGAAAATCTTGTCACGCGTGTAAAAGCAAATATAAAGTATAGAACACAGTCCCTAACCCGCCCCTGGGGGGAAGCCCAATGTGTGTCCTTTCCTCAAGCCTGAGGGCACAGTTTGAATATCCCCAGAATGTGACAGCTGCAATTGGTTCTAGGGCAACAGTTGCAAAAAAACATTTACAATATACCGGCAAACCTATGTTTGCCAGTTTCTCTAAACGTGCACGAAGGGATGTTTACACAGCTTACAAGAAATGAAAATGAGCGTGTACTGACTGGCCTTCCCTTCTTCCCTCTCACCCACCCACCTCTGCAACACAGCCACAAAGGGCCTCTCAATACAAGAAACCGGTCCTGTCACTGGACAAAGAACATCATTCTGTGGCTTCCTACGCCTCTGACAATGAAGCCCTGAATCTGCCCCCTGAACCCTGAGGCTCTATCCAGCTCAGCCCAGCCCTCCTTTGTGTTTGGTTGGGTTTTTAAAATATTTTTATTTATTTATTTGGCAAAATCGCACATGCGCACAGGGAGGGGGTGGAGGGGAAGGAAGAGAACCTCAAGCAGACTCCACAGTGAGCACAGAGCCCGGTGCGGGGTTCCACGTCGTCACAATGACGTCATGACCTGAGTCGCAATCGGGAGTCCGACACTTAACTGGCTGAGCCACCCAGGCGCCCCCTTCCTTTTAGGCTTTGCCTCACAATTCTTTTCTTCTGTCTACACTCCAGCCACAATGACTACAAATGAGCCACAGGCTTCATACTGCTTACCGCGACACAGCCGCCGTCATGCTTCTATATAATATGATCTCTTTCAGACATCAGCCAAATGTCCCATCTATTGGGAACCTTCCTTCACCAACCTCACTCTCTCAGACAAGGTCAAATCCCTATTTTAAATGCACTTAGAGTCTCGCGAGTCTTTCTTTCAGAAAGCATCTATCACAGCGTGTATTTATGTTTTGTTTCTCTGATAATTTGATTCTCTGTCTTGCTTGCCAGATGGTTAAGATTTTGTCTGCTTTGATCACCATTACTCCCATCACCAAGCGCAATGAAATAATTTGGGGGAAACACAGAGTTAAAGAGGAGGATGTGAGTCCCATGGAACAGAAGCCAAGCCCACCGTAGATCCGCAAAGCCCCAGCCACTCAGCTGTTTACTTTTTATGATTTTGAGATTCTGGGGATGTTTGTAACCCAGGATGATCAAAGCCACGTAGGACTAATATGCAGACATTTTCAGAACTTTTATTATTAAAGTCACAAGCACAGTAAATCTCTAGGAGAGAATTTAAAATATACAACATCCTTTGCTTATTTGAACATGAACTCACTTTTTTTTTCAGTGGAGTATGTTATGGAAATACCATTCTGAGAACATAATGTAGGAAATGTTGTTTTAAGGACTTTTCCAATTCTACCATTAATTCTGTGATTCCAAAGACCATATAGCTTAGTTCTTGGGCTTAACTTACAGTCCTTTTGTACTTAGATCATTATAGGGATTCATATGAAATTAGAATTAATAATAAAGAGAGATCTCACATACACTTTATCCATTTCCCCCAATGGCAATGTTTTCCAAAACTATAATGTAATGTGACAACCAGGATATTGATGGTGATGTATTCTACTGCTCTTAATCAGTTTTCCTCAGTTTTACTTATACTCATACGGGTATTAAGTCTATATGATTTATCAAGTGTAGATCTGTATATCCACCACCACCGTCAAGATGCAGAATAGTTCTAATGAGACAAGTTCAAGGACGCCTTACGTTTCATAACCACATCCAAAATTAACTGAAAGTGAATCACAGACCTGAACATAAAGCACAAAACTACAAAACTCGTAGTAGATAGCATAGGAGAAAACTTTTGGCTTGGTGTTGGGGAAAGTCATTGAGAGGACATGATCCCCAGTTGAGCCGTGAGCTGGACCCCAGAGGCTCTAGACCTCTTCCCCTCTCCTTGGAATGTGGATATCACTTGCCTTCCCCACTCCCAGTGGCTGCTCCAACAACACAGCTTTGAGATAGTGCTGTGGTGTGAAGACCATCCAGGACTGGACCCAGTTAATTCCCGTATATAAGCTTTTAAAATTTGATGGGCAGGTGTGGAGAGCTACTAATCTTGCTGTTGTTCAAGACAAGCCTCACAGGTTAAGTTCCCTTGCTCACTAAACTTGTCAGTGACTACCCTGAAGTGGCCTGTCTCTGTCTTTGGTCTCTCTGCCCTGGGAATATGGGGGCTAGTTTCAGATTATGCCTGGGGCACTCCTACCAGTGTTGTGCGGCAACAGGACAATGACTTTTTAGACACAACACTAAAGACACGATCCATGAGAGACATAATGACAAGCTGGACTTCACTAAAATTAACTTTTTCTGCTGTGCAAAAACTGTGAAGAGAATGAGAAGATGGGCCACAGACTGCGAGAAAACATTTGCAAAAGACATCTGATAAAGGACTATTATCCCAAATATACATAGAACACTTGAAACTCCACAACGAGAAAACAGAACAACCCAAATTAAAACATGGGCCAAAGGCCTTGACAGACATCTCACCAAAGAAGCTGTACAAATGTCAAAAGAGCTCCACTTCGTATGTCACCGGGTAAATGTAAACTGAAACAATGATATACCACTAGATTCTAGAAGAATCCCCAAACTCTGGAGCACTGACATCTCCAGCTGCTGGCAAGGATGTGGAGCAACAGGAACTCTCACAGCTGGTGGGAAAGCAAAGAGGTCCAGCCACTGTGGCAGTTTCTTACAAAATTAATCATACTCTTATCATACAATCCATCAATCACACTGTTTGGTATTTACTCAAAGGAGTCGAAAACGATGTCCACACAAAAACCTGCACTCAGATGTCTACAGCAACTTTATTTATAATTGATTTATAATTATAATTTATTTATAAAGACATCAAGCCTCACAAGCAGGCAAGATGTCCTTCAGTAGGTGAATGGACAAATAAACTGTGGTCCATCCAGACGATGGAATATTATTCAGTGCTGAAAAGAAATGAGTCATCAAACCATGATGAGACATGGCAGGAAAGTCAATGCATATTAATAAGTGAAAGAAACCAATCTAAAAAGGCTATATACTGTTTGATTCCGATTATATGACATTCTTGAAAAGGCAAATCTGTGGAGACTATGAAAAGATCATTGGTTGCCAAGGGTCAGGGAGAGGGAAGGATGAATAAGTAAAAGACCAGAGATTTTTAGAGCAGTCAAATTTTTCTCCATGATACTATAATGGTGGATATATGTCCTTATACATTTGTCCAAACCCAGAGAAAGGCAATCTCTTCTTTTTTCCTACCGTATTAGACCATATGATCTCTCAGCATGGCTTTTCCCTGTTTATGTTTTTCTTTCTTTCCTCAGTTATCTTCGTTTCTCTGCGCTCAGGGCCATCGCTCCACAGACCTTAAATTTCCATGTCTTCAGTTCAAGCCAGACACAGAGGATTCCTATTCTCCTCTGAATCCAGATTTTTAATTCCTACGCCAGAGAATTTGGTTGCTTGAGCTTGGAATATATGCTGTTCTCTAATAGCCAGCAGTAGCCAGTAGCTGGAAGTGACAATAAGACACCTGTCACAAAGAACTGAAGTGACTGTCACCCTTGTAGGGTGTATCTTCATGGAGCAGGTCAAATCTACCCAGGCAGTCTACTCAAAGCCCTACCCGAATTCGGTGGTTGTGTGGTATTTTGTTAAAACACGATACTCTCCCTTCCAGTGGATTTAGACATCAAATTTCAAGTTGAAATAAAGACATGTTTGTGTTGCATCTTAAAATTATGAAATCCACATAGATACAATCTACCTGTGTTACTCTTAAAATCTACCTGTTCCAATTTGGCCTTTGGGAAGGTGGCAACAATAAAGTAAAACAAGGTTATGCTGGCCCCACGTTCTCTCCCACCGCTGTACTGGATAACTGCCAATCCACCTTTGGCCCACACCTTATACCACAGCTGTGGGTGAGTATATGGTACTTGAGTTTTGAATACACCGTTCTTACAATTTTTAAGGTCAAGAAATAGAGCTGGAGAAGGACATATAGAAACATCTTCTTCCTACCGATTAAGGTATGGATTCCCCAAATACATATAATGACAATAATTAATAATAACACATGGCTATAGCATCATCCTGAAGACTAACTGAGAAGACATATATAAAACACTTAAAACAATGCAGGACACTGAGTAAGAATTGGATAAATGTTAGTTACCATGTTGCAACTTAGCACTGAGTAGAACAGTTTAAGTTCTCAAGGGAAAAACCGGACTGATCTTTGAAGTGGTAAAGGAACCACAGGGACTGGTAATGCCCTGCAGTGTGGTTTGGTCATAGGTAGAAATGGGCTCCTTGAAGAAGCGATGGGTTTCCTTTTGTATGGGTATGTTAAGCAGATATACTTAAGGACTGGTCATCAGCTTCCTTTGTATCCTTAAAAATAAGACACTGAAATGTAGAATTAACCACAAATTCAAATTCCAAAATAAAATAAAATTAGTTTCAGTAAAAATTCCTTTAGTTTTTTGGATCTTTTCATTTTCCTTCATAGTATGTGGATGAAAACATTTTTGAGAGAGCTGCCAATTTTTAGAACTTGGTCTACCGGCATGGGGGCAAGAGTGCTCTTTATTATTTACTCTAATTTTCAGGTTGTATTTTTGGCCCTAATTTATATGCTCTGATGAGGAATTTGTGTGTGCACTGGGGGTGTTGAGTAATTTTAATTTGACGGGACCCTGGGGAAGAAGACACTACATGTGGATGGTATATTTTCAGGGTGTAGTTATAAGTGTTTATTAAGGAAGAAATGAGAAAAATCTTTTTCTCCACAAGGAAATGGAAACAGATTTTAGTTGTATTAATGAGGGTCAGGCAAAAGGCTTTTGTGTATAGATGTGTTATTAGTTAAAACTGAGTCTTTCTTTTCAGCGTTTGCTATTTGGGGAGCTCAAAAACAGCCCAGTTATACTTCAAAGGTAGAGAGCCACAGTAAATTCCATTTCAGCTGGGTGTCCTAAGTTCATTGCTGGCTGTTAAAAATAAAGGCTCTTACCTCCTTAAGTTCTTACTTGGTGCTAACATAGCACCCTACAGCTTCTGTCCAAAAATACACAACAGGTGACACATAAATCCCTTTACTATATGATCAAAAAATAAATTACGTCTCGGGATTGCTTTCTTGTTTAAGCTATTTAAAATAAATACATAATTTCCTTATCACTATAGTTATACTATACATAAACATACATATAGTATAATAAACTCCACAACAAACAAAAATGAAAATAAATTCTAAAGTGGTAAGAAAGTATACTAAATTAATAAGCCCATAAGAGTTCTAAACAAAATTTCTCTGAGAAAAGGAATTAATCCCTCTCCTCTTTCAAGGCACCTGGAAATTTGGAAAAACTGGGTTTTTTTTCAAGATTTTATTTATTTATTTGAGAAAGAGCATGAGAGAGCACAAAGTAGGAGAGGGGCAGAGGGAGAGGCAGACTCCCCACTGAGCATGGGGCTCCAACCCACGACCTGAGATCATGACCTGAGCCATAGGCAGACGCTTAACGGACTGAGCCACCCAGGCGCCCTATGGAAAACTGTTGAGAGACTCTAAAGTTAGGGTTATGCAGGCCCTTGCCACTTTCTATTAAAGAGGTTAAAAAAAAAAGTATACATGCGATACAGATCTTGTCAAAAAGAGGGAAAAGGAAGTTTGCTGGGAACTTCTGGAAAAGATCTTTTATCCTTATAAAGGAATAAATATGCCAACAGCACCCTCTGATAAAGATCCTTTACTCTTCCTGCCTTGAATGTGGACATGCAATGCTCTGGTCATCAAACTACAATAGTCACCTTGACTTAGGTTACTGCCTTAAAGAAATACACATCCTATGTCATTAATTATTTTTCTGTAATTTTAATTTACTACATAGTATTCAGGTGAATGACTATAGCAGTTACTTCACCCACCTTATTGACTACCTAGGTTTGCAGTTTTAGATATAGTTTGAAGTTTTAGATATAATTTTTTAAATCCCATATAGAACATCTTGAATATTATATGGCTGAGTTTTGTACATACTAATAATTATTTTCTTAGGCTTTTCCTCTACGATCAGAAATAAGACAAAGATGCCTGTTCTCACCACTTGCATTCAACCTAGTGCTGGAATCCTAGCCACAGCAATCAGACAAGAAAGAAGAAATAAAAGGCATCCAAATTGGGTAAGGAAAAAGTAAAACTTTCACTTTTTCCAGCTGACATATTACATATAGAAAACCCTAAAGACTCCACCAAAAAACTTCTATAACCGATAGATGAATTCTCTAAGGTCACAGGATACAAAATCAAAGTACAGAAATCTGTTGCATTTCTACAAACTAATAATGAAGTAGCAGAAAGAGAAATTAAGAAAACAGTCCCATTTACAAACTGCATCAAAAAGAACAAAATACCTAGGAATAAACTTAACCAAGAAAGTAAAAGACCCGTACTCTGAAAACCATAAAACACTGATGAAAGAAACTGAAGATGATACAAATAAAAATATAACCTATGCTCATGACTTGGGAGAACAGATTTTGTTAAAATGTCCATATTATCCAAAGTAATCTACCAATTTAATGCAAAACCTACATAAATACCAACAACATTTTTTCACAGAACTAGAACAATTAATCCTAAAATTTGTATGGAACCACAGAAGACCTGGAACAGCCAAAGTGATCTTGAAAAAGAAGAACAAAGCTGGAGGTAACACAATTCCAGATTTTAAGATATACTACAGAGCTGTAGTACTCAAAATAATAATGGCAGTGGCACAAAAATAGATCAGTAGAACATAATAGAGAACCCAGAAATAAATGCACAACGATATGGTCAATTAATTTTCAACAAATGAGGTGAGAATACGCAATGGGGAAAAAGTCTCCTCAAAGGTGTTGGGAAAACTTGATGGGCTATATGCAAAAGAAAATAACTCGACCATTTCAGTACATAATAAACAAAAATAAACTCAAAATGGATTAAAGACCTAAATGTGAGGCCCCAAAACATAAGAATCCTAAGAGGGAGGGGCGCCTGGGTGGCTCAGTGAGTTGGGCTTCTGCCTTCGGCTCCGGTCGTGATCTCAAGGTCCTGGGATCGAGTCCCGCATCGGGCTCTCTGCTCAGCAGGGAGCCTGCTTCCCCCTCTCTCTGCCTGCCTCTCTGCCTACTTGTGATCTCTCTGTCAAATAAATAAATGTTTTAAAAATCTTAAAAAAAAAAAAAAAAGAATCCTACGAGGGAACACAGGCAGTAATCTGACATTAGTCATAGCAATATTTTTCTAGGTATGTCTCCTGACCCAAGGGATACAAAAGCCAATGTAAACTATTGGAACTACATCAAAATAAAAATCTTTTGCACTTCAAAGGAAAGCATCAATAATACAAAAAGACAACCCACTGGATGGCAGAAAATATTTGCAAATAAGGGGTTAATATCCAAAATATATAAAGAATTTATACAACTCCACACCAAAGAAACAAATAAATGGGCAGAAAACATGAACAGATACTTCTCCAAAGAAGACATCTAGATGGCCAACAGACACATGAAAAGATGCTCCACATCACTCATCAGCGGGGAAATGCAAATCAAAATCACAATGAGGTTTCACCTCACACCTGTCAGAATGGCTAAAATAAAAACACAAGAAACAACAAGCATTGGCAAGGATGTGGAGAAAAAGGAAGCTCTGTGACTTGTTGGTGGGAATGCAAACCGGTGTAGCCACTGAGGAAAACAGTATGGAGATTCCTCAAAAAATTAAAAACAAATTACTATACAATCCAGTAATTCTGCTACTGTGTATTTACCCAAAGAAAAATAAAACACTAATAAAACACTAATTTGAAGAAAAGATACATGCACCCCTATGTTCACTGCAGCATTATTTACAATAGGCCAATTATGGAGGCAACCCAAGTGTCCATCAATAAAGGAACGGATGAAGAAGTGCTCTGTACACACACACACAAACACACACACACAGGAATATTACTCAGCCATTAAAAAAAAGAATGAAATCTTGCCATTTGCAACAACATGGATGGATCTAGAATATATAATGCTACTGAAATAAGTTATTCAGAGAAAGACAAATACCATATTATTTCATGCATATGTGGAATTTAAGAAAATAAAACAAGCGAAGAAAAATTAGGAGACAAACCAAAAACCAGACTTTTTTAAAAGATTCCATTTATTTATTTGACACAGAGAGAGACAGAGTACAATCAGGAGGAGCAGCAGAGGGAGAGGGAGACGTAGGCTCTGCCCTGAGCAAGAAGCCCAATGCCAGGCTCGAACCCAGATCGTGACCAGATCCAAAGGCAGATGTTTAACTGACTGAGCCACGCAGGTGCCCCGAAACCAGGCTCTTAAATATAAAGAAAAAAACTGCTGGTTGCCAGAGGGAACACGGGGGGAAGGTTGGGTAAAATAGGTGAAGGGGATTAAGGGAACACATACCCTAATGAGCACTGAGTAATGTATAGGATTACTGAATCACTATATGTACACCTGGAACTAATGTAACCCTGTATGTTAATTGCAATGGAATTAAATTTTTAATAAAATAATAAAAAAGAAAAAAGAATTATTTCCTTAGGAAGAAGCCCTAGAAATTGAATTGTGAGGTCAACATATTTAAGTGCATGTCACACATTCCCCATACACAAAGGCTGTGTTAATTTTCACTCCCACCAGCAGGGTTTGAGCATGTCTACTTAACTACACTGTCCTTACACTGAAAATTACTAACACTTTCAATTTTTTACAATCTTGTGGGTTAAAAATAGTATCTTCTTATAGATGCAATTTGCATTTTTTTTTAATCTGGCAAGGGTGAAATTTTTTTTTTAATTGAAACTGGAAAGGGAGATGAACCATGAGAGACTGTGGACTCTGAGAAACAAACTGAGGGTTTTGGATGGGGGGTGGGGGGTTGGGGGAGCCTGGTGGTGGGTATTAAGGAGGGCACGGATTGCATGGAGCACTGGGTATGATGCATAAACAATGAATTCTGGAACATTGAAAAGAAATTTTAAAAATAAAAAAAAATTTTTAAAGGGTGAACTTTTAAAATATGTTTATAGGTGCATCTTTTGGTGAATTTCTTATTTATGTTTTTTGTTCCAATGTTCACTGAAATTGTTTTGTTAGTGCCCTTTATATAACAGTACTATTAACTTCTCTATTACATATGTTGCAAATATGCTTCCTAATTGACCAAATCCTTTAAAAACTATGCTTTTTGGTGTTTCTTGACAAAAGTGCTTTGTCCTACTTTATGAAGACATACCAATGCATTTTTTTTTAAATTAATAGCTTCAGTCTTTGTTAACATAAATATACAACAGAACCTGTAATTTTTTATGTCTTATATAGAAAATACAACTTTTCACTTAATCAATGTCAACAAGGCAAAAAAGGGGAAATAGGATGCACTGCATGTTAACTGTTCTGGACAATTCCAGATACTTTCTTATTCTTCAACACACTTAGCCGTTACACTTTAGAGTGTGTTACAATTAGGCCTATCTTTACAGATGAGAAAACAAAGTCTCGTGAAAAATATGTATTCATGGGCGCCTGGATGGCTCAGTGGGTTAAGCCGCTGCCTTTGGCTCAGGTCATGATCTCAGGGTCCTGGGATCGAGCGCCACACTGGACAGTCTCCTCAGCAAGGAGCCTGCTTCCCCTTCTCTCTCTGCCTGCCTCTCTGCTTACTTGTGATCTCGATCTCTCTCTCTCTCTCTCTCTCTCTCTCTGTAAAATAAATAAATAAATAAATAAATATTCATTTATAGGATGTGGGAATGAATTTGCTACCTTGTATTATCTTGGACATTTAAGTTTATTTCTTGATTTTTTTTTTACTTTTTTTGAAGATTTTATTTATTTATTGGACAGAGAAAGAGAGATCATAAGTAGGCAGAGAGGCAGGCAGAGAGAGAGGAGGAAGCAGGCTCCCCGCTGAGCAGAGAGCCCGATGCGGGGCTCGATCCCAGGAGCCTGAGATCATGACCTGAGCCGAAGGCAGAGGCTTATTAACCCACTGAGCCACCCAGGCACCCTTATTTCTTAATTTGGATTGTCATGACTTGATCTGATAATACGGATCTGATCAAGGATCTGACCACAACTGTAGTTATCTCTCAACAAAACTGGACTCCTGGACTTCTAAGAGAACTAAAAAGCACAATAACAGGGTGTCTGGGTGACTCAGTCAGTTAAGGGTCTTCCTTCGGCTCAGGTCATGATCCCAGGGTCCTGAAATCAATCCCCCATCAGGCTCCTTGCTCAGTGGAGAGCCTGCTTCTCCCTCTCCCTGCTGCTTCTACCTACCTGTGCTATTTCTCTGTCAAATAAATAAATTTTTTAAAGATTTTATTTATTTATTAGACAGAGAGACAGTGAAAGAGGGAACACAAGCAGGGGGAGTGGGAGAGGGAGAAGCAGGCTTCCCGCTGAGCAGGGAGCCCTATGTGGGACTCAATTCCAGGACCCCAGGATCATGACCTGAGCCAAAGGCAGACACTGAACAACTGAGCCACCCAAAGAACACAATAACAGAATTTTCCCAGCCCTGGAGAGGCCACCTCTGTGCCTAACTGAAATGCACATTCTCAGGGATGAGTAGCAAAACTCTTCTCCAGTTGCACCGTCGATTTCTACTACTGGGATGGAGAGAACTGGCTTTAAATTCATGTTTTTATGAAGTCAGGACAAGACCACATTCTAAGGAAAGCCCAGAAGAAAACACTTGTACTTCAAAGGTTTTTTTTTTTTTTAAGATTTTTTATTTATTTATTTGACAAAGAGAGATCACAAGTAGATGGAGAGGCAGGCAGAGAGAGAGAGAGAGAGAGGGAAGCGGCCTCCCTGCTGAGCAGAGAGCCCGATGCGGGACTCGATCCCAGGACCCTGAGATCATGACCTGAGCCGAAGGCAGAGGCTTTAATGCACTGAGCCACCCAGGCGCCCTGTACTTCAAAGTTTTAAAAGATTTCTCTTCTGTTGATTTTATCCTTAAGAACATCCTGGAAGCAAAGGGCCTACATAAACAAAAAAGCTGATGTTTTTAAGATGTGACAGAGCCCCTTCGCCCTCAGTACTCCTAGGATGCCAGAGTCCTAGTTAACAGCAAAACAATCAACAGGTGGCTCTGAATCTGCTCAGTGTGAAAGGTTGTGTGCTAATGAGGAAAGCTGTCAAAATGGCAAGTTCACTGAAGGCATGGGTTCTCAGAAAAGCAAATTCCTTTGGAATTCCCTGGAGTGAGCTCACATTTTCTGCAGCGTAACTGTGCCCAAGACTCAGAATTTTAGCTTCAATAGAATCTTAGGGTTGACAGATTCCTTAAAAGTAATTCAAGTAGATGAATGGTCATCTGGCACTTAGGCTGGGTAACTGGGATTGACTGCAAATAGGCATGGCAGATATTTTGAGGGCAATAAAAATGTTTTAGAAGTGAATTGTGGGGATAGTTGCTCAACACTATAAATTTACTAAAAATCATTAAATTGTACATCTTAAATGGCTGAAATTTATGGCATATCAAATATGCCTCAATCAAGTTATTTTTTAAAGATTTATTTATTTGAGAGAGAGAGCAGGGGGAGGGGCAATGAGAGAGGGAGAGAGAGAATCCCAAGCAGACTCCCCTCTGAGAGCACGGCTCAATCTCGAAACCCATGAGATCATGACCTGAGTCAAAGCCAAGGGTTGGATGCTTAACCATTGTTATTTTTTAAGGTAATTCAGTCCAACCCCTCCCCCAATATTTGTATCCTCTTTTATCTGTTTTTTTTAAAGATTTTATTTATTTATTTGACAGACAGAGATCACAAGTAGGCAGAGAGGCAGGCAGAGAGAGAGGAGAGGAAGCAGGCTCCCTGCTGAGCAGAGAACCTGATACGGAACTCGATCCCAGGACCCTGGGATCATGACCTGAGCTGAAGGCAGAGGCTTTAACCCACTGAGCCACCCAGGCGCCCCCCTCTTTTGTCTGTTGCCTCACCGTATCACCGTATCTCCTCTGCTTTTCGTTGATAGAACTGGCTTTGCCCATGCTGTCCACAAGAGGGAAAGTCAGATAATTAGCTCTATGTATAGTCTCTGATAATAAGGGATGGGAGTTTGTGCACAACGGTGTTTCCAAATTCTTCAACATTTTTTAAAAGATTTTTGTTTATTTATTTGAGAGAGAGAGAAAGTGACAGAGATAGTGAGAGAGCGCCCCAGTGGGAAGGAGAGGGAGATGCGGGGCTCCATGTCAGACCCTGAGATCATGACCTGAACTGAAGGCAGACGCTTAACGGACTGAGCCACCCAGGAGCCCCTCTTCAACATTTGAAGCAATAAATTGAAATACTAGGGATTTCTCAGGAGTTCCCCAAATTATAAATTTTTCTTTAAATACATTAATGTTTTTCACACTCTTTACTCATTATTACAGACATTTAAAAATTTTAATGAATGATAAATATTAAGTTTAGTAGTACTTACATAGAATAGTAGCCTACCGTAGATATTCAAAGATTAGAAATGTCAAAAAAATATTACATATTTCTTGTATATTACCTGATTATTCTGACTGCTTAACAAAGTTAAAGGCACTACCCCAAATCACATATTTTATTGACAATTTAAGGACTTATTTTGCTCCTAAAACATGTTATTTTAATGTACAAATCATAGGATTTGTACAAAGTGTGGTCACTGGTACAAACAGGAATATTTTATTTGCAAGAATATTACACCATTAACAATTGACAGGGGTATGAATACATCACACCTTTTTAACACAGACATAGATATAAGACTGACCAATTAGATCATAACCACTTCTCTTCCATGTGCTGCTGTCTTTGCTCCTGGAAATTTTGACCTTAAACTTTCACATCATGAGCAAGCTTTTGCTCATACTTCTGCTCTAGCTTTTGACTGAACATCAGTAGATTCCTTTGAAATCATAAAGTCTCTGGATTGAGAGTTAAGTTTTAATTCTTACAGGAGAATTATAATACTTAGCCCCATTTTCCCAAGGGGTTCATCTTAGAATTTGGAATTCAGAAAAACACCTATGTTCCCAAAGGAGATTCCAGGGAAGACACTCCACGTTGAAACAGTAACAATAGTGGTTCTCAAAATGGGGTCCCTGGACAAGCATCATCAGTATCACCTGAAAATTTGTTAGAAATGCAAATTATCAAGTTCCACCTCAGATCTACTGAATCAGAAAGCTGGGGATGGGACCCAGCGATGTTTTCATAAGCCCTCTGATGATTCTGATCTAAACTGAAATTTGAAGACTGGTGCTGTATAAATACCCCAGCTCTCTCACCCCTGGGGAGAGAAGACCTGAGGAGTGTGTTTGACACTTAATCCCAGAGATTCTCTCACCAAATGAAACCCAGCTGTCTCTAATGGTAACTGGCTTGATAAACATACTCTTTGTTGACTACCTTCTCTTTTTTACTTCTCCATGGATACTTCCTTGGGTCACCTCCCAAACAAACTACTTGTACTGGAATCCTTGTCTCAGAGGGAACCCAAACAAAGATACCTGAAAATGCAGGTGAAGAAACAAGTCAAAAGGGTTCTGGTGTTGGACAACCCTGGCTCAGATCTCAACCAGCCACTTTGGTACAGACTTTCTCTGAGCCTGACTTTCCTCATGTTACCTGACTGTCCTGCAGAGTTGTTAGAATGACAGGTGATAAGAAAGGCCTGCACATGCTACCAAGCAATGATTTTTAACACTCCTTGTCAATGGCAGTCTAGGCATAGTTTGAATACTCCCAGGTTTTGGACAGCTCCAAGTCATGAAATTTCTCTATAACCTCTCTTACTGCCTACAGTTACACAACAGCAATAAACTAAAATCTCAGTGCTCTGTTCCAACAAGGGTTTATTTTTTTCCTGTCATCACAATCTAACAGAAGTTGGAAGGGACTGTCTTCATTGGCTCTTGCCCCAGGAAATGAGACTGAGTGGAAGATCACTATGTCAAGTTTTATATCCAAGCCAGTAAGTAACATTCACTTTTAAGGCTACATCCCATTGGCCAGAACCCAGTCATATGGACTCAGATAGCTGCCAGGGAGGCTGGGAAGTACAGTTTCCTGTGTACCCAGGAAGTGAAACAGTACTTGGTCAAGAAAGGATTTTCCTCTGCCACGGTGCACACACCTACTACTAGAAACTGATGAGTTTTGTGCTTTGGCTCAGTAAGTTTATCTTGTTTTTCTCCCTAGTTTGTAAAGGTTCCACCCAAATGTCGCACTACACGTATGTCTCAATGTCCTTCATTATTGAGAATGTTCTTTCAATCGCTAATGATGTGTCTGTCCCTATAAGCTTAGTGTGTGGTCTCCATTCTTTCCATACTGGAAAGGGTAATCTACTCCATTTGGTTCAGTAATTTTTTTTGGGGATCTAACCTATCTATCTATTTATTTAAAGTAGGCTCCACACCCACTGTGGCTTGAACTCACAACCCTGAGATCAAAAACTGAGCTGAAATCAAGAGTTAGATGCTTAACCTACTGAGCCTCCCAAGTACCCCCAGTTCAGTCTTTATTGACTGAATCTTCTGGTACTATTCCAGGATGTACAACCACCCGTATTTCCCACCTACCTGCTGACATGCTGTTGAATGTCCCATTTTCTCTCACCCAGGTCATTTTATTGCTGGTCGTGTTGATTGGTCATACTATTGTTTCAAAATTCAAAATGTGATTCCATTTCTATGTATATTCTCCAACAGAAATGTGCATATAGACTCACTAAAACATGTCCCTTAGCATGTTCATAGAACAGTATTTGTAATCAGCAAAAACTGAGAACTATGCAAATGTCCATCAGTCAAATGGATAAATTATGGAATATTTGCACAATGGAATTCTATATGGCAATGAGAATAAATGATCTACAAAAATGCACAATGGTACGGCTGAATCTTACCACCACAGTGTTGAACAAAAGAATCCAGACAAAAAAGAGAGCTTTTTGTGTGATTCCATTTATACAAAGTTCAAAACATTAGAGACTAGTCTATGGCATGAGAAACCAGAAGAAGCATTGCCTCTGGGTAATTACTTGATCGAGGAACAAGGTGAGACAGCCAGATGCTGGTCATGTTATGTTTTCTTCATCTGGGCATCAGTTACAAGGAGGTTTATTTAAATTTGTTTTCAGCTAGGATTTGTGCCATTTTATGCATGTATGCTATGTTTCCGTAAGTAATTAAAAGCTACCTTGTTTAACATTTTTCTTCAATAAATCTTCACCATATGTTCTTTAAGCACAAGGATATAGTTTTACTCATTTTCCTCTCCCAAGCACACAGTAGACGCCTAATTAATTTCCATAAAATTGAACATAAAATTATTCCATTCTGCTTGGGTCAGCCCATCATAGCTTACAACTAAAAAAAAATCAATTCGATTCAGTTTCATTTATTTCAATATCTAATTGTTAAGCTGTCAGATAATCTACAACCTGCAAGAAATTAGATAATAAAAATGATGCCATAATAAATATCATAGTAATAGTTGACTTAGCTGAGCACTGGCTTAATGTCAGGCACTGAATTTAATACCACAATTGTGGTATTAAAGCATCCACTTAGAAGCATCCACTTCCAAGCTCTTAGTGGTGTTTAGAAGAGGTGTTTAGTGGTGTTGTAAGTTGTATTTTTATTCTCATTGTGTAGATGAGGAAACTGAGGCACACAAATGTTCAGCCCAAGGCCTTTGATTAAAACAAAGTGGGTTAAATTTTAAAGATTTTATTTATTTACTTGACAGACAGAGATCAAAAGTAGTCAGAGATATAGGCAGAGAGTGGGGGGGGGGGGAGCAGGCTCCCCGCTGAGCAGAGAGTCTGATGTGGGGCTCGATCCCAGGACCCCGAGACCACGACCTAAGCCAAAGGCAGAGGCTTAATCCACTGAGCCACCCTGGCGCCCCAAGAACTCCTTCTTTTAATTACTACCTATATTTGTTTTTTTTAATTGTTGTGTAATAAATTACCACAAACTTAGGGGCTTAAAAGAACATACATTTATTATCCCACAGTTTCTATGGGTCACGAGTCCAGGCATGGCTTAGTTGGGTGCTGCATTAGGGGTCTTAAAAGGATACAATCGAGGTGTTAGCCAGGCTACATTCCTATCTTGACTGGGGAAGCATCCACTTCTAAGCTCTTAGTGGTGTTTAGAAGAGTTCATTTTCTTGAGGTTATATGACTGAAGCTCCCATTTTTTTGTTAGCTGTAAAGTGGGGCCCACTCTCAGCTCCTCGAGGCTGCCCTAAGTTCCTTGCCAAGTGGCCGTCTCCATAGGCCCTCTCCCAGCATGGCAGTATGTGTCCTCAAAGCAAGCACTAGAACCTAATTTCTAGACCCTCTCTTAGAAGGCTCACTGATTAGTTCTGGCCCATCCGAGGTCATCTGATTTTTAATTAATTCAAAGTTAGCTGATTAAGGGTCTTTTTTATCTCTGCAAAAGCTCTTTACCTTTGCCATATAATGTAAGCTAATCATGGAAGTGATATCCCATCATATTCATAAATTCTTCCCACACTCAAAAGGTGGGGACAATTACCAAGAGGTAGGGATCTTAGGGGCCATTTTAGAGTTCCCTGGACCATATCTCCCTATTTAAATACAAGCATGTTGGGGGCGCCTGGGTGGCTCAGCGGGTTAAAGCCTCTGCCTTCGGCTCAGGTCATGGTCCTGGGGTCCTGGGATCAAGCCCCGCATCGGGCTCTCTGCTCAGTGCAGAGCCTGCTTCTCTCTCTCTCTGCCTGCCTCTCTGCCTGCTTGTGTTCTCTATCAAATAAATAAATAAAATTTAAAAAAAAATACAAGCATGTTGGATGTCGGGAGAGAGGATGTGAGAATATTCAATACTAATTCAACCTGAAATCACCTCCCATAGGGAGAGTTTGGGTGAGGAGGCCATGATGGCGTCATTGTCCATCTGGCCCTGCCACGCCCATTGTGAAGCAGGGGAGACACGCGTGAAAATGCAAAAGAAGTGGAGCATGGCACCTGCTTCTAAGTTCTCCCCATGTTCTTTAACATCTCTCCCATCTCAGGACTAGTACACCATTCCAGAATCGTGAAAGCATCTTTCGAACCATCCGGGACAGATGTGGCCAATGCCCTTTTCTGCATCCCTCGGGGCTGCCGTGGAAGGACATGGTTCCTGGCTGGCTGACAGCCTCCCTCCTGGAGCACTCACATCTTACTTCTCCGTCTGAGCACTTTCTCTG
This sequence comes from Mustela lutreola, assembly GCF_030435805.1. Lineage (NCBI taxonomy): Eukaryota > Metazoa > Chordata > Mammalia > Carnivora > Mustelidae > Mustela > Mustela lutreola. Next base: position 11,180,967 of record NC_081308.1, read on the forward strand.
ATGGCAGAGGAGCTCACTCGGCCACAAGTGCCTAATACAGATGTGCAGGGAAAGCTAACAGCCTCGGAGTAAAAGCCCCCTGCCTTCTCATCATCGAACTATGATGTGGATTTCACACAGTTCCTCAGACGGTCCCAGTGGCACCGAGTCCCAATTGCCCCTCAGCACTGGCCTGATCACAGTTCACCCTTTATTGGCTCGCCTTCCTTCTCAGCCTTACATGTCTCCTTCCTCACTTGTATATCCTGGAACAATCCCCCATAGAGCTGCTATCACCCAAGCCTTTGCTTGCTTTAGGGAAGGGGAGGATACACTGAGACTCCCTTTCCCTGCCTTATGCCTCATGTTTAATGAATGCCCAAGCTCCTAAGTATTTCTTGTGCCCCCAACAACGTTTTCATAATTTAAGTCTGCACCGTCGATTGGTCGGATGAACGTACCAATCTTCCAACCTGCTGATCTCTCGGGCACTTGCATTCATCCTTCCCCTGGCTGCCCAAGTGCTCATTCTAAAATGCAAAATTTAAGGGTGCCTGGGTGGCTCAGTGGGTTAAGCCTCTGCCTTCAGCTCAGGTCATGATTTCAGGGTCCTGGGATCGAGCCCCGCATCGGGCTCTCTGCTCAGCGGGGAGCCTGCTTCCTCCTCTCTCTCTCTCTCTCTCTCTCTCTCTCTCTCTGCCTGCCTCTCTGCCTACTTGTGATCTCTGTCAAATAAATAAAATCTTTAAAAATAATAATAATAAATAAATTTAAATCAATTGACAAAAAATTCAATTCTTCACAGGTGCCTGGGTGGCTCAGTCATTAAGCATCCAACTCAATTTTGGCTCAGGTCACGATCTCAGGGTTGGGGGATCAAGTCCCACATTGGGCTCTGCACTCAGTGTGGAATGTTTCTTGTGAGTCTGCTTCTCTCTCTCTCTCTCTGTCCCTTCCCCCACTCATGCTTGGCTCTCACTCTGTCTCTCAAATAGATAAATAAATCTTCTAAAAAATTCTCTTTCGGTCTCCTTCTGCGCCGCCTCCCCCTCCACTGGTGTACGAGCGCAGGTGTTCTCACGGTCTAGGTCTCTAAGAAAAAATTCAATTTTCCCATCTGCCCAGCTCCATTTTAAGTGCTCATTAGTCACACATGGTGTATTGGACAGTACCTCTGTCGAGTTTTTCCCGTCATCACAGGAAGTCTCACTGAACAGCATGACTAAAGGCCTATCTTTACTTAATGTTAAGTTTTCCAAATATATTTCAAATAAATACTGATTGAGTTTATTCACTTGAACTACAATAAAGGACTTCATTGCAAAAATAAACCACAGTTGGCAGACATTTTAAAACATATACACTGATATATTGTGTCAAGGAAGCAGAAGCCTACAAGTTTTTATAGGAAGCAGACACACCATCTCAAGGAGGCGGAGGAGAAAAGAATGAGAGAGAGGGAAATTTAATTCTACTTGTACTGATTTCTCCAAGTCAACAAATGAGAAATATTTATCTCCGTAAAAAATCTCTCTCTCTGTAGAAGAGTGGTTTCTATTTTTTGGAATTATTTACATCAATGTGCTTTTTTCTCTACAGTGAATATTAAAATAACTTATACTGAGAGTTCTAATTCTTAGTTTCTAACTCTTTGACGCAACCTGCAGATAAAGATTCTCAAATATTTCAATCAGCCATTTAAACAGGAGAGATTTCTAGATGGCTCTCAAGTGCAGTAATACAAATATCACTTTCTCATGTTTTACAATGATCAGGTTTTGGTCATTTCATATTTAAATGTCAAAGTACTGACATTTTACAGCTAAAGTATTCTAGCTCTAAAGTAAGCAACGGGCCTCATTCCGAAATTTTAAGAAAATAGGGAAAATCCCTTTGTAGCTACAGCAGTTCTACTGCTAAGAGCAAAGCTGCCCGCTGCTTTTGTTGGTAAGATAGAGCAGTTGAAAGAATGGTGGTTAAGGTTGCTTTTTCTGAGTGGTGCCGGAACACACCACATCCCTCGCTCTGTAGCAGTAGCATTCCTGCATCGTGGGTGTTCAAGGACTCACACAAAAGGAGCTGTACTTTTGAATGTAGCATGTGGATTGCCTTGAGATAAGAGACAGGAATGGCCATGAACCCTATGCTGTTATTAACAAGCCAACTTCAGACTATACATGTGAACCTCTCCATTTTACCCACTTGCAAAGTGATGTTCACAAAACCCAGAATATTACAGTTCTTTTGCCTATTTATTTCACTTAGCTTGTGATTATCTTTTGTTTTCCCACTGACCTATGAACAGAACAACACCTACGCATGGTGTTTTTTATTTTTTTATTTGTAAAGGCTTGTAGAAATCTTATGGGTAAGTTACTAGCATAAGATTAATGAGCGAATTTTAAAGTAAGTTAATTACTTCCTTTTCAAGCACTCCAATTAATCTTACATAATCATTCCATAGCTTCCTATTTATCGAACTTTTTACAGATTGAAAACTTGTTCTGTCTTCTCCCAAAAATACCAGGAAGATTTTTTATGAAACCCCTTCGTCCCTACCCAAGAGGGTCCCAAGCATACCACACTATCTGGGCTCTCGGAGAAGTCATACCAAGCTCTGTCCCAGCCATGCTTTCCTTCCTATCCCACTGATTCTCCAGGCATGTGTGTGGGTGTCTTAGGCTGTGATCCCCAACAAATGGACCCTGAGACCCATAATATAGTAGGGAGGGGCCCCCAGAAGCACTGGTATGAGAGTGCAGAAATAAGACAGGAAAGGGAGGCAGCAGACGCGGTCATTGGGTAGATCACTGCCGTGGGCGTAGAAGTCTCACTCCAGTTTGAGACTGCCAGAGAACATCAGGAACATGTCTGGGAGTTGTCCCACCTAAGGGCCAAGGAAGCTAGCATGTTCCTTTTATTAGTCAGTGGTTGAGGGCATTCTTAGAGGCTCAAGAGCTGGGCACACGTGGCCGGCCCAGTGCATGGACAAATCTGCTTCCATAGCCAGAAAACGTCCTCAGGTTTTAGGGTTTGGTCTTTGCAGAAGGAAGCCTTTGCGGGAAGGGTGTATTAGTTTCCTATTGCCACATACTTCCTAACTTAAAACAACACAAATTTATCATCATATAATTTCGGAGATCAGAAGTTTGAAAGTCATTGGCAGGGCTGCATTCTTCCTGGAAACGCGAGGGAAGAATCCATTTCCTTGCCTTTGCGGCTTCTAGGAGCCACCTGGGTCCCTCGGCCCATGGCCTCTTCTTCCATCTTCCAAACCAATAGTAGAACATCTCCAGCCTCTGTTTCTGTCACCAGATCTCCTGCCCTGTTTCTGAGCCTCCCTACTCTCCCTAGCAAGGACCGTTGTGATGACATCAGGCCCACGCAGATAACCTAGGATGATCACCTCCTCTCCAGGTCCTTAACCAACCCATGTCTGCAAAGTCGTTGTTCCACATAAGGTAACACATTCACAGGCTCTGGGAATTAGCTCATGGACATTTGAGGACCAACGGTTCTATACCTTCCACAGATGACCCAAGAATATTGAATGCACAGGGGATAATATGGCGCACTGATGTTTCCTCCCAGACGAAGGTAGGACTTTGCAAGATGAATGTGGTTAATTAGCTTTCGAATACTTTGTGGAAAGAAAAACTAGGCGTTGCATAGATCACTGTTCCTTTTATCCAACTGACATCCTTCGTTGCAAGAGCCTAATACACATAATATCAAGGGGGATATCTAGTTGTTATTTTGGCCTCAGTGTTAACACGTTATGAGGCCCGGGATCACAAAGTAAAATTAAATGCCTGAATTTCCATTTCTTGTCAGTTTCATGGGGGGAACAAAAAGCCTCAAGACAATCACATCTTATTTTCGGGGGCCATCCAATTTTCAAGAAGTTTCACCAAAAAGTTAAAAATGTGTTTTCCTGGGGAACACTGCTGCTCTGTTTATGAAAACAAAAACAGGAAGTGTCCACACAGGTGTTGGGTAATATAGAGAGATGAAAATCACAGTGAGGACTTTGCCTGCCACGAGGGGCTTTTGCAAGAGTAACCAACAGCTTTGGAACCAAGAAAACTTAACATCTGCCAAAAAGAATACGTATTAATAAAGGAGGAAAAAAAAAAGCGCTGTAGGAGTCAGCAACAAAAAGGAATACCTGTTTCTTGCTGCTCTTTCTCATTCCTTCTTTTTAAATGGAGCTGGGAGAGAATTACTCCCATCCTTTCTATCTGATTTGGCTCTGGAATAATTTATTGAGCAACTTATTTCCAGAATAATCTATTCAGTACCTCAGACCAATATAAGTCTTATGCTAGATGCAGAAATTCAGAGGTGAGCCCAAATGGCGCTCTTCAAGCTCATGAGTCCACGTTATCTAGATGTAGGCAAGCAAACTATTTCACTGCACTGTGACACTTCCTGTCTATAGAAGATTGAATTCTTTGTCCCCAATTCTTCGCTCATCTGAGGGTACATTGTATCTCCACATCCTTACCAAATCCCCCTCAAGGCCAGAGTTGCTTTGTTGCCTTCCCCACCAACACCCCAGACTTTGGGACAAAAGAATGTGAACCAGATTCAACCAGAGGCTCGGCGTGTGTTTTGGCCAGGCTCTCCTTCTTCAGTCTTGTGCCTGGACATGAGAAGTACATGCCCACAAAGACACAGCCTCTTCATCTTGGGTCCATGAATGAGACATTTGAGCTCACCACACACCCTGGGTAACTCCTGGTCCATGGAAGAGAAGAGGCCTTCCAGGCAGAACCAGATTCAACCTGGAGCCTAGGACCTCAAGTCTGGAACCTAGAGCTCAGAACCAGGAGCCTGGATACCAGCCTTGCCCAGTCTAGGTGCACCCAAACCACAGAATAAACGATTACTGCTTAAAGTCACTGAGGTTTGGATGGTTTATTATCGAGCATTTTTGTGGCACTATCTTCCTGGTAATTATAACAGAAGCCGGAGATAAAGGACCCCAGAAGGTGGCAAAGGGAAAACAAATGTTCGATACTTACAGAGTCAAAGAGGTAGCTGAGAAACAAAAAGGCCACAGCACAAAAACAGAACAGAAAATGAGCAGTCTGATCTCTGTCTGTCAAATAAATAAATAAAATCTTAAAAAAAAATAAGGTGGGGGGACCTGGGTGGCGCAGTGGGTTGAAGCCTCTGCCTTCGGCTCAGGTCATGATCCCAGGGTCCTGGGACCGAGCCCCACATAGGGCTTTCTGCTCAGCAGGGAGCCTGCTTCCTCCTCTCTCTCTGCCTGTTTCTCTGCCTACTTGTGATCTCTGTCTATCAAATAAATAAATAAAATCTTAAAAAAAAAAAAGAAAGAAAGAAAATGAACAGTCTTTGCATGGTAATGCTTTCTCTTCTTTAATTCATAGAGGCCCAGATGAGTTAGTCTTCCAAGTGCCAGGTCATCCTGAGCTCTGCTGACGTGAAAATCAAGATATAATTATGACTTCTGCCCTTTGGGGCCTCTCAGCATGACCTCCTCCCTCTGACCTCTGCTCTGGGTCCAACAGAGGAATTGGACTTTTATAGAAAGGAATTGGAAAGAATTGCAATCTACAAAGCTATGTTTAAAGAAAGCCACAAGGCATAACTATTTTAGCCTTTAGCATCGCATGTGTAATGAAAACTATTGCTCTAAATGAGAAAACTAGTTTGCTATTGGCAACGTGAGTCCCAGGGTTAGGCACAGAGAAGGGATCATACGTTTTTGTTGCAAGGAAAGATTCTCAGTCTCTCTGGACTCAGTAGCTTTGTTTTAAAATTGGAAACCTAAGATGGCAACCATTAACAGAAGATGTCATAGTCCAATCACTGGATGTAATTTCAAAAAAAAAGAAAAATCGGAAATCGTTTCCAAAAGCGCCTCAAAAAATAGTATAAAGGGACCTATCATCCTTTTATAGATTTTTCTCTTGACCAGCTTTTTAAGTTTCAGTGAGACAAATATATAAAAATTCTTCTCACACAATACTTCTGAAACCCTCACCATCAACCCACGTTGCAGATACATTAAAAAAAAATAAGTAAAGATGGCCAGACAGACAGACAGACAGATAGGACAATGTGTATATATTAAAGTCAATCTATGTGCTAGGATCCCTAAGAGTTTCCTAAAAGTTAAGTCCCTCTAAACTGAAATTATAGGGTATGTGTATGTTTGATGACACCTCTGGATTACCAGTTTTTGGTCACTCAAGGGCAAGGTAGAGATTAAGGAAGTGTCCTCTCTGTGTCCCCAAACACAGACACACACACACACACACACACACACACACACGCAGCCCAGTCGGCCCTCAAGATTTTTTCTGTTGTGATTTCCTCTCTCCTCAATGCTTTCTAAATGCTGCCCCAGGGGTCTGCCTGCTTCTCAAGTTAATTACCCTCCAAAGGAGCTCTTAAGGCTTGTCCCTTCCTATCAAGCCTTCTAGCTCTGGTTCAGAAAGATGCACAGTATAACTGAGTAGAGAAAAGGTCATTTTGGAAAGGGTTTTCATCAAAGATGCCACACCATTCGCCTAGTCATGCTACATCACAGGGGTGGCTTACACAACCCCCTTCCCGGTTCTTTCTGTTCCTCCTTCTTCCCACAACCTCCTTGTAGCTACAAGATCTTCACAATGAGCCTCCATTAGTTAATCAAGCATCTGATCACAAATTGTATCACCAGGCAGAAAAACAGAAACCGGAATGGACTACGACTCTGGGAGGAAAGAGGCTTTGTTTTTGTGTTTAATCTTTCAAGCAAAATAAAACTTTAAAACCAAAAAGCTGTTCTCAGCTGTGAAGGCAGCCCCGGGACAGTTCAGGAGACTAGCCAATTTCGTTTTATACAACTCAGTATAGAGAGTGACTCCTTTCTGCCCTTTCTCACTTGGATTCTTTGCTTCTGAATGAAAGTGTTTCTATTATGAGAGGTGAGACCAGAGCCCTTGGGCTCTGAAAACGGTTTGTGTGACTTCAGACAATTGTCTTTGCAAATATGAGACCATATTTTCATACCAGAACCCACAGAGACCTGTGTCAATGTAAGCAAACAGAACCCCCTATGTAGGACGCACATTGCGACAGGCAGAGTCTCAGATCACTGCGCGACAGTCAGAGATTCCACCGTGAAGAGGGGGGATTGACCCTTTGGAACATTCTCCCCTACTGACACCATTTCCTTTCTCTCCAAGTGCCATCCCTCTCTGGAAAGCCAGATCCCCACAGCAACCTCCCCCTCTCTGCTCTTTGGGATTTGCTTTCAATTTTTTTTTTTTTTACCCAGTTCTGTAAATCTGTCCTTAATTGAAATGCACCAGGGTCTTCCTCCCTCTCTCCCACCTTAGTCTGCACGTTCTGCTTACTCCTTCCCGCTTACATCCTCACAGAAAGCAATCCTGGGAGTGGCAAGGAGGTGTAGTAGAGCAGGAGAGCCTAAGCCTCGATCCGAATCCCACCGCGCCACCTAGTGGCTGTGCGGTCATTGGCAACCCACCTTCGGAATCGAACTTGGCGTTGAAATCTAGGGATGGCGCAGTTAGCCTAAGAGGATTACAGAATAAAGGGAAATACTACATGTGGCATTGTTTTGTAAAGTGTTGATTACTACTTTCAGGTTACAGTAACTAGCAAATCTCCTTTCTTTGCCAGTTTGGGCTGGAATTCTCTTGCTTGACGATGTAAGTACCACCAACATGACTTCAAACTCATGTCCCCGGTCTAATTTTCAGCCATCTCCACCCACCCTCCCTGTCTGCTGCCTTCCAAGGCTAAGCTCAGACCAACACTCGGGATCAGCGCAAAGGTCGTAAGTGGCAACAACAAACCAGCAAAATGACTAACGTTGGGAACTGGGAAAAACCTCTGATGGCAATGAACTCAGCAGCAAATCCAAAGAAAACGCACATCTAAAAGACTTGCGTCTCGAGGACGCGGAAGACAAAAGTGCCGACTGAAACAACGCACATGGGAAAGATAGCTTCAGACAGAGCCTCATGGTCCGTCCCAAATCCGCCTCAGAGACCTTGTTTTCTTAAGGACACCAGTCTGGAAACCTTTTTAGACTCCACTATCGATGTTCTGTGAAAGTAAGGAAAGAAATGAATTTTTATTGAGGAAGAAGTACAATACTGTAATTTTGTTCTGAATATGTTTTCTACCCTGAGATTCCTTACCCATCAGGGAAATAGATTCTTGTACTTTCAACAGCTGGCTGAGAGTGTGATGGAAAATTTATATAAAGCTGGGGCCCTGAGGAGACCTCAGGGATAAAGTTATATCCCCAAGGCTGTAGTTTTATCAATTTTTATCTCTCATCTGGTGGTTATGGATGCAACTAGCCATGAATACAAAAAGGCTTCTGCTTGGAGGTGCTCCTGGCATTTTCTCAAGGAACGATTTTTTTTTTTTTTTTGAACAGCTGTAGCACCAACCACTAACCAAGTTAGAATCCATCCAGTCATGGTCATGGCCATTCGACCTCAAGTCAAAGGAGCATGCTTCTGAAAATCTCTGCCCGTCATGTGTGCAGTGATGCTTGCTGGTTTGACCCAGGATCCTTTCGACCAAGTGGATAGAATTGTTCCTAAGGACACCGACACCACTGTCTATTTCCAGAGCCATGCTCAGTGGTGGCCCTGGTCTTGGTTTGTTGAGGGGGAAAGCAGTTATAAGTATTTTTTAAAAACACAGGACCTTGCCTACAGGTGGGCTGGCAAGAAATAATTTGCTTTCTTGGAACATGACATTCTTTAAGAGGGGTTTTTTGATCAGGAGATCATATCAAGTCACTTGCCAAGGTACTGAACAGAGTTTCTTGAAGTAGAAATGCTTTCTGATAAAATTACTAGTGTTGTCCATTAGGGTAAAAAATCCCATCTTCCTTCTCTCTGACCAAGGTATCTTGTTTAGAGCGCTAGCAGTAAATTTAGGATTTCAGCCCTGCCAAAACATGTGAGGTGATGGGCTCTAAACGTCTCAGAAACATTATTTATTGACCCTTAAACATCCATATCGTATGCTCACCTTAATTTGGGGCAGGTTCAAATTTTTCTATCAGTTTATACATACATAAAAGCAGAGAAAAGACAGATAATACAAAGATCGACTGGAAGAGAACAAAATCACCTTGTATTTTGCAGACAATTTCTCTCAAGGATGGTATTTTGGGGCTAAGCTGTTGCTCAATCAAGGAGATAGGAGAAGTGTCACTATCCTATTAACCTGCTCATCTCCTTTACATAGTAAAGTGTGCCCTTGGGCCAAGCATGAATTTATCCAATAGATGATATATTCCTGGCACTGGAGAGGGAGGAAGAAACACAGTTGCTGTTCTCAAGAAATGAACAGCCAAGAAGATAGCCTTCACCGTGCCTTATCCATAAAGTGGGGATAATACAGCTTGCTTTAAAGGTGTCATATGAAGATAAAATAAAACAATGGCATACAAATTTCCAGTTACAAAATGAGCAAGTCACAGGGATGAAAAGTACAGCACTGAGAGTATAACACTGTAATAACTTTATATGGTGACAGGTGGTAACTATGTGTTCAATCAGTAGGTTATACACCTGAAACGAACAGATCACTCTACTCCAATTACAGATGAAAAGGAAATGTGAAATGTAGCAAAATGAGACAGCATAAATAAACCGAACAGTAGGAAACATAAAACTAACATGAAATCTTGCAAATTCTTTGGCTTCACAAGCTTAACACTTAACAGCGTTGGGTACCCTCATTCCTGCCTGTGAGTGATGTTAGGAACAAACTTGGCTGGTGTTCCTGAATGGATCACAGATGGCAAGGTTAGGAGTTTATTCTCTGCAAAGAGAATCTCCACTTGGCTGGTTCCCATAAAGCCGCAGTGACTTTATTAGAAGAGTCAGCGGGTTCACATTTACCCGGAAGTGAGTTCCGGCGAGGTGGGGAGGATGAAATGGAAGACAAACTGACAGACCCCAAAGGAACTGGGAAAGGAGCAGAAGAAAACACAGGCATGTATTTTCCTGTTCTTTGGGTGGGGAAAACGTCTCTAAACATGACAAATTCCAGGAGGAAATATTTAAATGAGGATAAATTTGCCTTCATAAAAATGTTACCCGTTCACATGTCCAAAAACCACTGCCAGTAAAAGAGAAATGAAAAAGTGGGGGGGGGGGTAAAAATCTGTGCGACACGTGTAAGAGACAAAGCTTTTCAAATCAAGAAGATTTGATAACAAGCTCAATAGAAAAATCATTAAGGACGTGAAGAGACAATTCACAATTATGAAGAAAACTCCAAGTCCAATAACATTTGAAGAGATGGCTAACAATAAATTTGAAATGACAATAAAGAAGTAGAGAGCCATTTATCAAAAGACTTGGCAAAGCTTTAAAAGGTGGATAATCCCCACGGAGGAGAAAGGGTAGAAAGCCACACAGCCTCACATGCTCTCGGAAATGTCAGTTCACATAACCTGTAGCAGTTCAAGTTAGTGGCATAATCTTTGACTAAGAAATGGTCCTTCTAGGGATTTATCCTGAAGTAATATTCGGAATGACAACGCAAACGCAGAGATTCGTGAATATTTATTCACTGCTACTATAGTAGATAAAGTTGGGAATACTTTGAGACAAAGTAAGACAGCTAAATTAGAAGTTTAAAACCAATATTAAAATCATTAAAATAAAAATGAAAGCATTATCTTAAAAAAAAAAAAAAAAAAAAGGGAATACTCCCAGTGCCTACCACTAGAGAATTTAGCGCCGTTGTTGCCATGTGGGCCAGATCATTCTTGGGGAAACAAGGCGTCCTGCCCTCTCAGAGGCTGAGCTCCCTCCCTGCCCCCCACCATTCCATGCCACCAGCACCCGGTACCCAATTACAACCAATAAAAATTTCTCCGAATTATCTCCCATGTCACCTGGTGAGCGAAATCAACCCCCCACTCAGGAATCACTTACGTAAGTGAATAGGATGGAGACTTTAGAAAGAATATTGTCAGAGTCCCTCGTCCTGATGTGGAAAGGCAAGCATGGGATCCAGTTAAATTAGACGAGAGACTGTGGCATGTTATGTGCTATGTAATCTGATCTTCACAAATACTTATAATTTTTTTTAAGATTTATTTATTAATTTATTTGACACAAAGAGAGAAATCACAAGTAGGGAGAGAGGCAGGCAGAGAAAGACGGGGAAGCAGGATCCCCGCTGAGCAGAGAGCCCGATGTGGGGCTTGATCCCAGGACCCTGAGACCATGACCTGAGCCGAAGGCAGAGGCTTAACCCACTGAGCCACCCAGGCACCCCCACAAATACATATACTTTTGCACGATTATTTGTGCATGCTGCTGGGTCCCCAGGAAAATATCAGGGAGAGCCCTGGTAAAGTCATGGTCAGCAGGGATGCTCCTCAACTTCTCATCCTAGACGTGAAGAAGATCTGTGTTTGATATGAACAAGTCACATGACCTGAGTCTCCGGATCTCTCGTCTCTCTGCCGTGTCATCCAAATGATAAAGGACCCGCTAGGAAGACATTCAGAAAGTGACAGGGAGCACTTGTGGGGAGCACAACACAACATACGCAGTTGTCAAATCACCATGTCATACACTTGCAACCAGCAATGTTGCGTGTGTGTCAGCTGTACTTTGATTTTAAAATATGATACTCATTTTGTGAGAATATTCGGTCTCTGAAAGACATCTAACCTTGCCTTTGAGGCCATTGTTTTTAAGCTTTGGCAAAAGAGATTCATAACGATTCCTAGAAGAATTTTTCTCAGGGCAAAATTCCTATTTCAGAGCCCATCAGCGCTCACCCCTCATGACTGCCCTTTCCCTGACTGCCTGAGCTGCCCTTCTGCTGTAGATACTTGGTGTTTCTCTTTGTGGCAATTCCTTTATTTCTGCACTGACTTAAAAAAAAAAAAAAAAGAAAACATGACCTTGGAACTTGGGACAAACCACTGAAAACATGAAGGCCTCTAGTGTTTGTTTTATCCTGTACCGGTATCTATGTTACGGACTATCAAGGAGAATAATTTTCTTGGCTTTTGTTGTTTAAAAATAGGCAATGATGATCAGAGTTCTCGGAATTTAAAAATGCCTCAAGCTCAGAGAATGATGGAGGTCGGGCAGCAAATACAACTTGTCCTTGCTGATCTATTTCTAAATGAAAATGGAGAGGGTGAGCACGTTAGGTGTCTAATTCTCTGGGCCTTCAGTGGCAGATAAAAGAATCTATTTGATCGAGAACTTTCTTTAACAGAAGACCCCATCTGTGATAGAAAGAACAAAATTAACTGTTATGCTTCATTTGTTTTCATTATCCACAAAACAGCATGTCTCTGAGATCAAACAGATTTCACTCTTTTCCTCTGAACACAGCTATGGCAAGTCTCAGAGAGGAGAGTTTCTCTTGCAGGCCTGAGAGCCTCGAGGGAATAGGGTAGGGAAGGCATCAGATCCAGGATTTAAACCCAAATTAGATAACAGTATAGTACTTAAAGGAGAAATTGTTCAAGAGATATCACTAAACTCCTAGAAATGTTGAATGCGGAAGAGGCCTTCTTGGAAATGATGGGAGATTAGGTTATTGAAGAAGGAAGATTAGACAAAAACTCCAATCATGTGCAAACCGAGACAGCTATATTCTGCTGAATTTCGTGCTCTTTGTACAAGCAACTGGGGATTAATTTCAGAGGGCCCGTTTTCAGTAAGTTCTCTTATTTAATACCAGAAGCAACTCTGAATCATTCAAAAGTGAGTCACAAAATAGCTAGCCCAGGGTAGATTTTTGTTATTAAGAGTAGCTACCTTGAATAAAAAGTAGCACAGGGGATCTCATTTGGTGCCACGGCAGAAAGGCTACCTAAGTTGGGACAGACTCTAAATCTCCACTTCCGCTCCCATGATGCACCGGGCCACTTGCACCCCAACAACTCCCTCCCCCACCCCCCCGCCACCACCCCACTGCTTCTGCGGCATCAAACTTTCCTGTGAGATCCCATGTGCTCACTTCTCTACAGTCTCCTCATCGGCCCGGGAGATTTCCGGGTTTTTCACATTTGCTTTTTCTATCAATCCGCCTGTATTTTTCAATTCTCCACACAGTCCTCAAAATGCATGATCGGTGGGTGGCGCCCGAGGCTCTTTCCAGAGCTGCCATGAGTTTAACAGAATTTTCAAAAATTCTTCTGACACATTAGTGGAAGCGTGGAGGGCAAAGAGCAGTGAACTGGTAGAGAAGTGACAAATTAGTATTTTGCTTAGTGTTCCCTTTCAAAAAAGAGACCAAGTCCATTGTTCTTTCCTGCCCCCATCAACCTCCGGAGCTATGGGAAACATGCCCCACACACATTTAAATACTTAGCATCTCCTCCTTGTTCATTTATTTCTTAGCCTTTCTGTTTTCTCCTCTATGAAAATTTCAAAATCTGCTCTAATACTTGAGTTCTGAGGTTCTTTTTGCTAGGAAGAGATGTTACCTCTTTAGATTAATAAATAATGTATACAACTCTAATGATATTTTTCTATTAATATTTAGCAAAGCATTAAATTGAGTCTCAGTGTGATAAACTTACGGAATTGATGAGCTCTGACCGTGGGGCCACCTAACAAGGCATATGCTTCTGAAAGACATTACTCTGCAAAGGGCTTCGTATTAATTTCTGAAGTACTTGGGTTAATGATGTTTCATTAAGGAACCCTTAACAAATGCAAAGTGTTCACTTCTATGGAGGGATTTAATGAGAACTTAATGGATTTATTCTATTACTTTGCTCATTTAAAAAATATTCTTTAATTAGATATTACTATTAATGGTTCTATTATGCACATTTCAAGGAGTCTCTCCAATTATTCAGAATTTAATCATTAAAATTCATCAAATCAGATGGAGAAAGCATAGATGAAAACAGTTACGTATTTATGTAAGTGCCCTTGAATTTAAGACATGTAACAAATGAACAGCTGAGATCCAATGAGGGGAGTTCCTCAAATATATTTGAAAACTTGATCATTTATCCAAATTTTTCCTTATATACAAGCTTATTTATTCACTCATTTATTAAACATGCATTTGTCTACTACTAATAATGTGTGAGCTACAGTGATTTAAAAAACAGAAGAAGGGCGCCTGGGTGGCTCATTCAGTTAAGCGTCTGCCTTCAGCTCAGGTCATGATCCCAGGGCCCTGAGATCCAGGCCTGCATCCGGCCATCAGGCTTCCTGCTCCGCAGGGGGGTCTGCTTCTCCGTCTGCCCCCCCCCCCACTCGTGCTCACTCTCTGTCAAATAAATAAAATCTTTAAAAAAATAAAATGTAAAAAAATTAAAAATAAAAAACAGGAGAATTTCAGAATCAAATGAAAGCCGAAATAGATAAACCAGTTACCACGCTGCAACATGGTTAAGTGCTAAAATAAAGGTAAGCGCAGCGTGCCAAGGAGCAAAAAGGGCAACTCACTTGACTTAGAGGCAGAAACCGACATTGGAGACAAGGTGACATTTGAGTTGAGCCTTCAAGCCGACGTAACACTAACCTGGCACGTAAGAGGTGGAAGGATACCGTGGGCGAAGAACATGGGGCGACACAGAACACTGTGTGTTTCAGGAGGTCGCGGTGCACCAGGGGATATTGGGAAAGCTTGAACTGCTGTCGTGGCAGCGAGGATTAAGAGAAGAGGATGGATCAGAGAACTCATTCGGAGAGCTGGATGGGCCGGGGGTAACTGATCACGGGCGGAATGGACGGACAGATGTCTGCCTCGGTGGCAGTATGAAAGGGGGGTACCTTCCGCCCCGTAGGGCATGTAGGAGTCGGGGTGTGTGGGGGATGGAGTGTCAGGGACTGTGACAAGCACCAAATTGGACGGACTCTCTAGAGAAGCCTGTACGAAATCCAGATGGCCCACGCAGCCAGGTATCTGACATGGAGAGAGACCTGTACTGAAGATCCAGAGCTGGGGTTGTTACCATTTCGCCGCAGGGTATCTTCTGATTATATCATGAAACCAACTTGTCAGAAGAGGTACAGATTTATTTTTGTTGTTGGAGAAAAAAAAAATTGTTATTTTCAAAATTAGTGTCCAGTATCATGATCTTCCAGAAAACACGCTGACTTAGTGTATAAGGGAAGCTCGTAATCTGACCACACCCCTCAATTAGGGACTCTGCCCTTCTGCTGAGCACTAGGCATTCCTAGAACATGCGGTGTGGAATGAGAAAGACCAGAAAATTGGGAGTCAAAAAGCAAACGACAGGGGCTCCTAGGTGGCGAAGTTAAGCACCCAACTCTTGATTTCAGCTCAGGTCATAATCTCAGGGTTTTAAGATCCAGCCCCATCTTGGGCCCTACAGTGGGCACGGAGCCTGCTTAAGATTTTCTCTCTTCCTCTCCCTCTGCTCCGCCCCCTCAAAAAAAAAAAAAAAAAAAAGCAAATGATATATGCAAATATTCACAGAAGCACTATTCCTGATAACCAAAAAATGGAAACAGTCCAAATACCATCAAATGATGAAGGGATAAATAGAATAAAGTCTACCCCTACAATGTAACACTATTAAGCAATAATAAGGAATGAAGCCCTGATATATGTTATAGTATTGATGAACCTTGAAAACGTGCCAACGGAAAGAAGCCAGTATTAAAAAATATATATGATTCCATGTATAGGGTATGTGCAAAACAGACAAGTCTCCAAAGACTGAAATCAGATTAGTAGTTACCAACGGGTGGAGAGGGTAGAAGGCTGGTGGAGAGAAATAGAAGGCAACTGTGAAAGGTATGGGGTTGCTTTGGGGAGTGATAAAATGTTCTAAAATTGATTGTGGTGATTGCTGTACAACTCTGTGTATGTACTAAAAGCCACTGAATTCTACATATTAAATGGGTGAATTATATAGTACGTGAATTATATTTCAATAAAGTTGTTACAACAGAAGAATTTTATAGTCTTACTTCACAAATGAATATTTCAGTAACTATGTATTGAAAGCCTACAAAAAAAGCAAACAATGGCCATATGATGAATTATTAAGTGGGAAACACAAGTTTCAGAGTAATGCATATCTTAGGGACCCATTTTATAAAAATAAGCATCAAGGAAAGCCCCAGTATATGCATTTATGTTTGTGCAGCATGTGTAAATTACAGAAGGACGCACACATCGCTCTCAACAGAAGAGCAGGAAAGGGGGAGGAGTGCATAATTAGCTTTTTAAAACACATGAGTGTCTATTTTTCAAGTCTTAAGATGAGGTTATACCTTTATATTTTGAAAAATTAATACAAATATGTATTAAAAAGAAAATACACACACAAGTAAACATGGTACCAGGCCCTGAGCCTCCTTGTAAGGGTGAGAGCTCTCTCCATCTCCTGCTTGACCCTCGGCCCAAGAGAGGTTAACTCAGCCCCTCCAACCCAACCCTAACCTTGTGTCAGTAGACAGAGATTCACTCGTACTTCAAGATGGAGGGTGAGAGAGAGAGCGTGCACGAGCAAGAGAGAACAGGTGTACGCAATCAGTAAAAGTAATAATGGGGTATTTGGAGATATTTTTGTAATGCACGTACTCTGTGCCTGGAACTTTATATCCATCCTCTGATTTGTAACCCCATAACAAAAATCTAGGAAGTAGGTATTTTCATCTCCACTAAACACAGAGAGATACTCAGACTCAGGAAAGCTAAGTGATCTACCCAGGGTCACATTTCTATGGAATTATAAGGGCCTTTCTGACTCTTTCCAAAATCTCTATTAGGTTTGTGTGTCAAGAAGCTCTGAGACTATGATTATATTCATTGTAAAGGGGGCAAAACGAAGCCTCAAGAAAATAAATTGGATCAATTTATATGGGGTAGTAGTGTCCCATAATAGTAAAATGGGATCTTAGCCAAAATCAAGGAAGAACCTTGGTAGAAACTCAGTCTTTCAGGCTGGGCCAACATGATGGGGAGAGAGAGTGGAAAGATCAAAGACCCAAAGAAACAACCCAAATCTCTGACATAACCCGGAGTCCATGAGGGTCTCGGGAAACAAGATCTTAAAGGGGCTAGAACTTTGGGGGCCCATTTGCGGACTTCAGACTGTTCTCTAAGGATATAGAGGTCTAGGCCCAGTTTGCCATGGAAGCGACTTCCATGAAAGAAATGCACAAGAGTTCTGGGGTCATGGCTAGAGTAGCAGTAGAGTGATTTAATCCCATGCCTTATCAGATGGAGGTGAATACCACTGCGGGGTATGTAGTGAGGCTCCAGCTAGCTCAGATTCAAATTCATATCGTGGCTCTGTGTTCTGAGCTACTGGCCCTCCAAATACTGGTTCACAGGACCCAGCTTATAATGGCTTGCAAAGAGCATATCCTCCCAACTCCATGCTCACTGACGTCACCTTGGTCATTCGTAATCATCCACGCTGGGAGACTTAGACCATGGAAACTGGCAAATGCTCCAAATCAGGGCTTGTTGGTTGTTTTTTTTTTTTTTCCCTTTCTCTAAAGAGCCGATTGTTAAACATTTACAACTGCCTCTCGGTATTAACAGACATGGGAAGTTGTAAGGGAACCTATAAGGGTGTTTTGAGCATCTGGGAATTAATATGACAGATTCAAAAGGCGACAAGGATGCTGTTATACCCATTTCCCAAACTGACCTGCATGAGGGGGTCTAACCAAATTCAGGGGCAATGCTGGGCAGGAACATCGGGAAACAAGCAGCACCCTTTGGGTGTCTAAGTTGTGACTCGAGCAGGGGGGGAGCCTTTTGTCAAGCCTTTGTTTTATCGATGCTTCAAGAGAGCAATGAGGACTAAAAGAAGCTCCATCTCTGGAAATTCTTCTGCGGGAGAGTGCAGGTACTGATGTCAGCGCCTGGGTGCTGTTCTTAAAAGCTGTAGCCAAAGACCAGGGTGGGCGGAGACTATATGAGACCATGTAGATACTCTCGGTGCACTCTCAGAAATAAACAAGACTGACTGTATTTGGACACTGCAATAACGTTCCTTGTATTCTGTCTCCCCCATTAGATCGGCTTCACATCTGTCTGTGGAACAGGCAGGCTTCTAAGATGGTTCCTGACGATTCCCATCCTCCTAATATTCACAAGCCCACATACTCCTTTCCTCTCGAGCATGAACTGGACCTAGTGATTTGATCCTCATGAACAGAATATGGTAAAGTCATGGGACATCTCTTCAGTGACTCTATCTTGCTGGACAACTGTCTTTCTTGCCTTTGTAGCTTGTATTCTTTGATCGAGCAAATGTAGGAAAGCCCACATTGCAAAGAACTGAGGGCAGCCTCCAGCCAATAAACCTCAAGGAACCCATCCCTCAGTCTAACACCCCTGAGGAACTGAATCCTGACAACCACCATGCGAATGGGGATCCTTCCCCAGCTGAGTTTGATAGGACACCATAACCTTGGTCAATACCTTGATCACAGAGTTGTAAAACTCTATGTACACATCTAAGCTATGCCTGAATTCATGACCCACGTCAGCTCTGAGGTAACCAATGTGTGTTGTCGTAAGCTGCGAAGTTTGGGGGTAGCGTGTTACGCAGCGGTAGTTAACTCAAACGGGCTGGGATGACACAGTCTGGGAGACCACAGATGTTTGCCACTCATGGACCCTTTGTACACTCAATTTGTTACATAGACACTGAAAGGAAGAAGAGCCAAGGTATCGGCTCCCTGGGGTCCTTACCCAGGGAGACCCCGAGATAAAAGCAGCTAGCTAATGGCAGCATCAATGACAGGACAATTTCACGTCTGTGGACAAGGTTTGTGTTGCATCACTCTCCATTATCCGCAGGTCAGAGTTGTACAAGAGCTCGTGTATCGCCAGAAGCAGGGAAAGGGGGAAAGGTGTGGAGACCCACATCGAAACACGGATGTTCCTTACCCGGCCGTGCCAAGCGCTGTGCAGGTATTAACTCATTTAAGATTCACAGAAACAATTTAAGGGTGGTGGTATCATTAGCAGCCTTTTGTAAATAAGAAATGTAAGGCACCGAGAAGGGAAGCTGAGCCATTCCAAGTTACGTTGTGCCATTCCAAGTCACACAACGCGAATGGTGGAGCCGGGTTTTGAACTCGTAGCCTCTACAGCCCTCCGCCTCTCTGCACCGAGCCAAGGAACTTGGCTGGACAAAGGTCCTGAGGAAGGAATGATGGAAAAAGGAAGTTGCTGACGTTTATGGTCAGGAGATCTGGAGAAGGGAGGAAGGCTGGAAATCAGATGACTGGGTTGTTCTGCACCTTGAAGAAGCTGTTCTGTTTGCTGTCCTCCATGGAAGAATAAAGAACCGGAAATCAAAACAAAATGAAGCCGCTGGGAGGGGCAGTGTTTTCTTCATTCTCTGGACAGGAAAACTGAGGCAGCAAGCACATGTTGTTCCCGAGATGCGGGCAAGCTGAGGACAGCCCACTAAGAAGAACCTCTGTCCTGTGATAGCCATATTTCTCCCGGGGACAACCAGGTGAGCCTCCTTAGTGGCAAGTACCAGTGAGTTTCTGTTACTGGCCGGGAGGCTCAGAGATAGGAAAATGGTAGAAACCCCCGCTAGTCACAGAATGCACGTTCTCTCTAGAAAGCTGTGTTTCTCTATGGGGCAACCTTCCCCTACGAGAGAGAGAGAGAGAGAGAGACACACACACACACACACACACACGATTGGGCAATCTTGCCCAAGAAGCAGTGTGCTGAGTCACTGACTCAGACACCACTCTGAACATCTGCAGGGAAAGAAAAGAGCATGGAGGAGGCAACAGATTAATGAGAATAAAATCAAGCCCTACCTATCTCATCCTTTGATGACATGGGCTCCTCCAAACAGCCGACAAGATGAGCAGTGGAGCCCTCACTAGTTTTCTGTCTTAAATTATTAGTGTTCTATATATCCTAGAAAAATCAGATACCTGGTTCACAGCTAGAGCTATTCTCAGTTGAGAATCGGGCCATGAAACGTAGTCTACGGGATCTTTCTCCCCACGCCTACAACATCCTCAGTCCACAATTAGGATCATTTGGTACCTTATCAAATGTCTGGACATCCATTTTTCTAAGTGGACAAAGAAATATGGAAAACCTGAGGTGCTTCATTATTCGGCAATGAAACTGATTCACTGAGAGCCCACAAGCATAGCCACTTGAACTTAATAGATGCATTAGAATAATTTGAACTGCATTACAGCAAAGCCAAAAAGCCACTTGGTAATTGACAGATACAAACAAGCCCAAGAAATTTACAGGGACCCCTGCATGGCTCAGTGGGTTAAGCGTCTGCCTTCAGCTCAGGTCATGCTCCCAGGGCCCTAGGATCGAGCCCTGCATCCCTGCTGAGCAGGGAGCCTGATTCTCCTTCTCCCTCTGCCTGCCGCTCCCCCCTGCTTGTGTTTGCTCTCTCTTTCTCTCTCTCCTCTCTCTGACAATTAAACAAATAAAATCTTTAAAAAAAAAAAAAAACTAACAAAGAACAGCTTTCCCAAAATAAAACCCAAACATATGCTGGAGAAAGAAAACAACACTACCTCTCTGTATCAACATACAAGAGAGAAGGACACTTTATTAAAGAGTAAGCATGACCAGATTTACAAGCTCGAAAGTATCTACAAAGTTCAGACAGAATTTTATATACATTTCTACAGTGAAGTCGAGGAAAGAATAATTCAGTCTTCTCTCATCTCCTTGAGCAATAAATGCATTCACTTTGTGACAGCCTCCTATAAACCTCATGAGAAAGCTAATTTTAGAGGTAAGACTACACAGTGTCAAGGATCAGAAGGCTCCTGACCTTTCATTGTAGACTAAAAAGGTCAGGCATCTTGGCCCTCTTCAGTTTTCAAGGAAACACTTGAAGGAAAGGAGGGTAGAGAAGCAGCCAATCCTCCCCCTTCAAAGAAAATTCGTGATTTTCCTCCTATGATTAGGAGAGAAGTCAAAGGACTAAGTGTATGTTTAGCCCCAACTAAGTACCAGGCATTCAGAGTTTGGTCAATTCTCCTTACCCACAGCAGTTACATTCTATAAAATCACCATAAAAACTGAATTAGCAAACACTAAACCCCTACCCCAGGGGAAACACAGGGCGAAGTTCCTGCGATTGTCTGGTTACAACATTTTCTTTTTCTTTTTTTTTTTTTTTTCATAATTTATACAAAAAAAAGTAATGGTCCTATTTTCATCACCTAATCAATACATAACTTTGTTTTGTGTGTTTCTGTGTAAAGACACTTTCTTGAGTATATATTCCTGATTCATTCACACTGAACTCACAGGCGACAGCACTGTAACTCGGGCCTGAACAAAGCTGATCTGACACGCGTATTTTCTCCATAAGGGGTGTCCCAGCTCCTTTACACTTAAAAACAACACACAGTGCTTTTGCTCTACGCCTGCAGGCCATTTTCAACAGTGAAATCACCAAAAAAGAAAAAAAAACTGCAAAAATACAAAACCTGTAAACTTAAGAGATTTAAAAAAAAAAAAAAAAGGACATTTGTTTAGCCTGAGAGCTGAAACTAGAGGGCAGATGATCATCTTATCTGGCCTCAGTTGGGCACGTGCACTTTGGGGGACTTGAACTTTTTGCCACTCCATGCATTTCTGTGAATGATGACGAAAGAAACTGAAGTATTGCTATTAGGTGACAAATACATTTTGCCAAGTAGGCAAAGTCACAAATATCCATTTACAGATAATGAGGGTCTACCAGATATCTCCCTGTTTACACCCTACAAAGACCTTACAAAGAAGGTGTCCTAATCTCTACTCTACATTAAAAGAGTAAGTTCCAAGGAGCGCCTGGGTGGCTCAGTGGGTTAAAGCCTCTGCCTTCAGCTCAGGTCATGATCTCAGGGTCCTGGGATCAAGCCCCGCTTCTGGGCTCTCTGCTCAGCAGGAAACCTGCTTCCCCCCTCTCCCTCTCTCTCTGCCTGCCTCTCTGCCTACTTGTGATCTCTCTGTCAAATAAATAATTAAAAATTCTTTAAAAAAAAGTAAGTTCTGAAAAGTTAATTAATTAGCCAAGATGACCAAACCAACAGGTGATCAATTTGGTAAACAATTCTTGGGTATCCAGTGTACATCTCGGGGCTCGAAGCCCCCTGAAGCCACCCAACAGCAGCAGGCAGGCAAAGTAGAAAAGACCAGTGGACTCAGAACTCAAGGCCCATTCAGGGACCATCCCTCAGCTCCTGTTAAGACCCTTCTTCCGTGATACGGTCAGCCACACCCTCTAGTTGCCACGTTCATGTGCTCTTCTCTATCAAAAGGAGCAGCAAAGTGGGCCCTACCCTTCTGGAAAAACAGTGAAATACCACCTGAGAAAGTTGAGGTCCAGCCAGAAAAGGACCACTTTCCCCAAACTGTAATTTGGAGTGGGGGACAGAAATTTGCTCCTCCTTAACCAAACCTCCAAGTTACTCAATATGGTGACTTCAGAGCGGTGACTGTTACTAGAAAGATCAGCTGGCACAAAGATGAGCCATCCTCTCCAACTTAATGCTTCCCTTACCTCATACAAATGGTCCCATTCTCAGCCTGAAACAACTCCCTATCATCTCTCCTTTCACTCAACTAATTCTCAGACATGGAAAGCTCCCAGCAAGTTCCCCCAGAATCTTCAGTGGGGGAAAAAAAAAAAAAAGAGTCACATCACTGAGGTTAGTTTGGTCCTGTGCCCAACCTGGAGGAGAATCACTGCCCCCCCCCACCTCCTCCTCCTTCTCTCAGTGGCGTGACCACTGGTGTTCCCAGCCCCCAGCTTGAGAAGAACTCACAGTTCCATGAGCCTGGACCCTCATGTAATAGGTGAACAGGGAACTTGAGGGCAGCAGCCCGGAGCCCCAGCAGTTCTCAAGTGAAAGGCAACAGAGAGGAATGCTAGAAGAACAATGTCTGCTAGCACGTGGGGAAGCTTCAGGAATATTTTGAGTTTTTTTTCCTGCAGTAGCAGGAGGGACTTGAGAGAAGAACTGGCTTTGTCAAGTCTAAGTAAGGGAAGAAGATACACTCCTTTATAATTACTACTGAGGCACTATTTTATGACCAGGCCTAGTGTAACACGGAGCACGTGTGTTGGGTTAACAGTGTTCCCCAGTGCTCACATCAAAGTGCCGTTATACTAAAAGGCACCATATTTAGACTTTAGAATTCTTAGTATTCTTCAGATAGTCTTGTTTGCCACCTGGATAAGAAGTTATACTTTATTATTATAGATATAATTTAGAGAGTAAGAAGTTTCCATAAATGCCGAACACAGATCTTTAAGAAGGTTTTGAAGCAATTTCTATGAAAAATAACATTGAGGAGGAACTAGATCAACCTTATTTTTTTCAAATGTTGATGTTGCCAACTAGATCACTATCTAGAAATTCCAAGCTTAAAAAAAAAAAAAGTAGATCTGAGAAAAGAGACTTATTCCTCATTCTTTAAAGAAATCAACTTTTTTTCAGGAGTGGGAATAAAATGAGATGTTTAAATAGTGCAGAGGGTTAAGTATCACATAATGGTTTTACTATAATACACAGTGGCTCCTGTCAGGTACCATCCTTTGAGGAAGTACTATAATTGAGATCACAGTAAGTTTTTTTTTTCTTCTTGAGAATAAAGCAACTAAGCTCGCTTTAATGGCTCCCAAGGAGGTTTCAGGCCTTTGTTTAAATACCTGCCTGTATCGCTTCTCGGCCTTTTGGCTAAGATCAAGTGTAAATACCTGCCTGTGAGTTACTTAGTTCCATTTAAAAAAACTTTAATCAATACAGACATGTTCCCTCTTGGCAGAGCCAGGTCCTAAAACCGGAAGTAATATGGACTGGTTGGTCAGGAGACAAATTGCACGAAGCTCTAACTGGCTTATTAGGGTCACGTAACTGGCTTATTAGGGCCACGTAACTGGCTTATTAGGGTCACGTAACTGGCTTATTAGGGTCACGTCTTAGTTGCAAATCAAACATGGTGTCTTGGGCACCATGCAGATCCTAACTGGCGTGTTATAATCAATATTTGTCAAATGAATGAAAGAATGGGTGATTGCCCTGGTGATACACAGTGGGGCGGGGGTGGGTGTGGGGACAGAGGAGGCAGTGAATGACAAGCCCACCCATGAAAACCCATAGGAACACGCTGCTCCATGAACTTACTACTTCCTCCTTTGAATCTGGCCTTTTCAGAACAATTCAACAATCTCACCTCTTGGCTTTCTAGTATCACAGATTTATTGTCTGCTTTCTTAAGTAAATATACCAATAAGCCAAATTCATTTTCACCTGGGGGAAGGATAAATTGTACAGGACCTAAGAATGGGGCCAGGAAATCTGCTCAGCCCCCTTCCTGCAATAGCAGCACAAATCTCAGTGTTGCCAAGTTATCGCAACAAAGTTGATCATGTGTATCTAATGATGGTATGTCATTATATACTAGGATATCCTACCACTGTAGCAATATTTACTATACCTGAATATAATGACACCATTACCTTATTGCTACAGAGGTACCGAGACTCAGGAGAGGCGTTTAAGGCAACTCCTTTTATGATGCCCTTAATGTGCCATAAATCAGACTATAAGACTTAAAGTTCATCTTGATGTTTTCCTACTTCTAAAAAGCTTTTAGGCTATGGTGAATAAAGTGTCCTGTGCTTTTTTAATTTGATGGCTAACCTTTGAAGGAGATTCTAAAAGCCAAGAGATTATCATTGCTGTTCCCACCCACTGGATTCAGCAAACACACACTGGGTTCCTTGAATGTGATTGGTTGTGAGCTGGGTGCCAAGGATACAGCTGAATAAGCTAACAGGACCCTCTCATGAGCACTTCTAGTCTAGGAATCCTAACTGAACATTGGGTAAACAATGCTGTGAAGAGAGACATGAGCTGTGATAAATGCATGTACAGTGTACAGTGAGACCCAAAGGAAACTATCATCAATTCTGCCTAGAAGATTGAGGAAAGGTTTCACGGAAGGCATGAAATTGAACCAAGCCTTGAGTAATGTTGGTACCAAGGTAGCTTAACCCCCTTACAGTGAAGTGCTATTTTTTTAACTTGAGTGATAAAACGACAGCAAAAGGAATGGTTTGGCCTCTCGGAGTTGACTTACAGTATTTTTTATTCCAGTGATATTCTGAAACGCACATACATAAAACTAGGTATAAAATCCTCATGCTCTTATTCTAAAATCAAAACAAATTTACAAAATCAGTAAGATCAAAGTGATAATATCAATGGACTCCCAGTTAGCCACCTTTCAGTTAATGTAAGGGATGATGTTATTTTCCTGAAACCGAACTGGTGATGTTGTTGATGCTGTATCTTCTGTTTCTCTGGCTTATCAAACTAATCTGTACAAAGTAATATACTTAAACATACAACAGGACAAAAGAGCTTAAGATGTAACACTGCAGTTGTCTTCCTTTGAAGAAACCACTGTTTCTGATTTTGTCTGGTAGATACTGCTGTATTTCTCAATTTGCTTATGCCGATATTTTGTATGTATCAACCTTAAGCATTTTGTACCGATTTACTGATTTTTAGATGTAGACTTCACACTCTTATCAACTACTCACTTCCCCTCTAAATTCTACCCAATCGTGTGACAAGTGTCCTATGAATGCTCAAAGCATTTTAAATTTCCATGTCTGGAGCTATCAAACACAAGCTCTTTTTCTTCTCTCTCATTTTATTAGACAAAGACAGTCCTACCCCAAAACCTTACTTCAATGTCCCCTCTTTCCATTTTATCTCCCAACTAGTGTCAGCTATCCCTTTCCTTGCATGGTAATATTTATATCCTGAATTACAACCACAGTTAAGTTACCTGTGATTTGCCCACAGATTGATCCTAAAGGTTAAAAACCTGTAAGCTTTGTTAACATTGGTTTGACCAAATGTTATACACGTTAGAACAAAATGATTCTCTCCAGAGGCAGGCTGTTGAAATCCCAGCTCTGTTGGTATCACCTATGCAAACTTGAGTGAACAACCTCATTGTGCCTCGTTACTTCATCTAAAAAAAAATAAAATAGGAGATAATAATTTTACCTACCTCATAGGGTTGCTGTAGTTCAGTGAATTGGTGCATGTAAAAAATATAGTGCGTATACATAATAACTACTCAATAAATACTAGCTTCTATTACATTTCCTTCCTACGACTTTCAGAGGAGAATGTCCCCAGTGTCAGGTTCAAATTGATTATCTTCTTTATATATTTGGCCAATAGCATTTTCCTTCTTCTATTTCATCTCCAAATCATTCCTTTTGTCTGTTTTGCTCATCCCCTTTCTCTGGACACTTTCTCCTGGGATACCTGTGTCCCCGTGTATCCCTGCTCCTTAGGCTGAGCTGGGTGTTCTTTAAGTCAGCTCACATCTTTGTTAGCTTCAGCTTCCCTTCCCCAACAGCATGGGACTCTTTTTCATATCTCTGCTTTTTGAGACCTCCCCCCCCATGTCCTCTGTTGCTTTGTCTTCTGAGTTCCTGGGTTTATCATTTTCTCCATCTAATACAGACATCTTCATCCCTAACCAAATCTGGCATGTGAAATCACACAAGCAATTTGGCCAGCAGTCATAATTCTTAGTTTCTAAAAATTTTATATAGTTGGTTCTATTGCATCATTTTTTAAAGATTTTATTTATTTATTTGAGAGAGAATGAGAGAGAGATCATGAGAGGAGAGAGGTCATCGGCAGAAGCAGACTCCCTGACGAGCAGGGAGCCCAATGTGGGACTTGATCCCGGGACTCCAGGATCATGACCTGAGCCGAAGACAGTTGCTTAACCAACTGAGCCACCCAGATGCCCTATTTTGTCATTTTTAAAAAATAAAATGTATTCTCAAGTAACTTCTTAAGAAAAAATGCAGTGGGTGCCAAACTTTCTCGAAGTTTTTATTCTGTCTTCACATGATTTTTATATATTCTCCTTGGAATTTTAGGTTAAAATCATCTTCCTTTAGAACTTTGAAATTCTGGGGCGCCTGGGTGGCTCAGTCAGTTAAGCATCCAACTCCTGGTTTCAGAGCAGGTCATGATCTCAGGATTGTGAGATGGAGTCCCACGTAGGGTTCCGTGCTCAGCACAGAGTCTGCTTGAGATTCTCTCTGTCCCTTTCTGCCTCCCCCCAACTCTCTCTCTAAAATAAATACAATCTTGTTTAAATCAAACTTTGAGATTCTTCCTTTGACAGCACTTAGTTGAGTGATCGTGTGTCCCAGTGTGCTTCTGATAGTCATGGTTTATATCTGCTATCCCAAGTGGGACATCCTGGGTTGGACAATAAATTACATGGTCCTTGTAGCTCTCAGCATTGGTAGTGTTGATGAATAAAAAGAGTCATTTAATTATTGTTCCATTCTAGGTAACATATTTTCTTCTTGAAAGTATATAGACTTTTATTTTTATCTTCAATGTTCTAAAAAAAAAAATCATGGGATGTGTAGGTATTTTTTTTTTATTTTATTGTGATGGCTACTCAGTTCTCCCTTTCAATTTGAAGGTATTTTATTATTCAGCTATAGAAAATTATATTTCTGGGGTACTTGGGTGGCTCAGTCAGTTAAGCATCTGCCTTCGGCTCAGGTCATGATCTCCAGGTGCTGGGATCGAGCCCCACGTCAGGCTCCCAGCTCAGTGGGGAGACTGCTTCTCCCTCTCTCTCTGCTCCTCCCTCTCTTCCCGCTTATACTCCTTCTGTTTCTCTCTTTCTTGCTCAAATGAATAAATAAAAATATTTTTAAAAAGAAAATTGTATTTCCTAATTTTGTGGAAAACTTCCTATTCTCAATTTTCTCTTACCTCGTTTTCTTTAATTCTTAAGTTTCTAGTTTAGGCGACTGAGAGGGTATTTGAGCCACTTACCAAAACAATAAATACGTTCAGTATTTACATACATACATACAA
This sequence comes from Mustela lutreola, assembly GCF_030435805.1. Taxonomy (NCBI): domain Eukaryota; kingdom Metazoa; phylum Chordata; class Mammalia; order Carnivora; family Mustelidae; genus Mustela; species Mustela lutreola. The sequence continues at coordinate 11,208,845 of NC_081308.1, forward strand.
GCAGATACAGTGAAGAAGTCAATTTTGGAAAATGCTTTGCTGGTGGGACATCTAGGTAGAGATCAAGATTATACATGCTCTAGTCAAAATGGTTTCCTCTCCCTTTGTCTATTATTCTCTAAGAATGAGGAATATGTCTTTGTTTGAAGTATCATTGGGGGGAAAACATTCACTTGGGAAATCTGGGGGCAGAAGTATATATTTTTTAAAGATTTTATTTATTTATTTGACAGACAGAGATCACAAGTAGGCAGAGAGGCAGGCAGAGAGAGGGGGAAGCAGGCTCCCTGCTGAGCAGAGAGCCCGATGCGGGGCTCAATCCCAGGACCCTGAGATCATGACCTGAGCCGAAGGCAGAGGCTTCAACCCACTGAGCCACCCAGCTGCCCCAGGGGGAAAAGTATATTTACCAAAAACTCCATCTGTCCAAATATGGTTTTTCAATTATGCCAAAGGTTTCAATGCAACTCAACATTTTCCCACTCCCTGAAAGAGCCAAACAATAACATTCAGAATCGACGGGGAAAGAATTGATGTGGATTCCAAAGGCATAAAACTGGCAGCCAAGGAAGTAGAACTGAACAAGACGTTTAAAAATCATGTCTCTTATTGCATGGAGCGCTGGGTGTGGTGCATAAACAATGAGTTCTCCAACACTGAAAAGAAATGTAAAAATCCTGTCTCTTCTATCCTTTTCTTTTCTTTCTCTAGTTCCTTCCTATTTAATCACATATTAACAAAACATTTCAGCTCTCATATTCCAGGGTAAGTTTTAAGGCTTGCAGTACGATATAAAAACACTCCAAGGTCATAAGACATTTCCAATTGATTATGCCACTTGAAATAGAGAAGAGGCTTGAGAAAATGAAATATTAAAAGGCCTCTCCTGAAACTTTTCCTGAAACCCTATGGCTGTCACTGAACAAAATGTTCCCTTTTACTACAGGAAATCGGGAGCCTTGGGGACCCCAGCAGATTTCATTTAAGCATTTAGCCCACAGACATTTTAAGATGGTTCCTGAGGGATTCTCCTTAGTTCCTTCCCACTGTTATTTCCTTGACACAGTGTTGGCAGACATATATGCTAGAGAGTTTAAGCAGGCTTCAATCTGGCCAAGAAACACGTGGGTATTAGCAAGCCCTACAGAATGGGCCGATTCAAGAGACCACTGAGAGTTGGAACTGCTGACCCATAGGAAAGATTTAGAAGTCAAAACTGTTCCTGGAGAAGATATGCTCTCCCTTGTGTTACGGAAAAATGAGTTATTATAGATCTATATAGGTCAGAAATATTGTGGTGAACACTATGATGGACTTCCCAGATGTCCCCTCAGGAATGGAGGACTTTTATTTCCAGATTCTCGGAGCTCTCTGCAAGGGACTATGTCAGCTAATCTAAGAGACTGCACCGAGCTCACACTCCCTTTTCAGGGCAACTTCATCCAATGATGAATAATGCAGGAGGCATAAAGGCCTATATTCTGGGACATGCCTGGTCAAGTCTGAAGGTCCATCTCAGTTCTAATGTTCCCCAAGGGATGGGCTAACCCCTTTGTCTAGAGTGCATCCCAGTTCAATTTCTCTCTAGCTCAATCCTGCTTCCTTTCCTTCCCTGTAGGTGCTGATCCCCAACACTCCCTAGTAAATGCCTCAGCCCTTAACTCCAAGTACCATCCTAGACCATTTGCCCAGGGAACCCTGCTTGTACTAAATGAGGAGAGCCTAAGGGTAAGCACCTTGCTGAAAGGCATCCTGATGCCTCCAAATCAACGGAAGCAATTTCTAGATGCTTGTGTGCTGTTGCAAAGGTTATACAGCACTTTCATCTTATTAGAGTGTCAAATCTACCCTATGACTTAGGGATGATTTTATCTCCATTTTACAAATCAGAAGCATGAATCTCAGAGAAGTTAAGTGACTGCCGCATGGCTCAATTCATAAACCATTGGTGAGAATCCTAATGATGGGTGGTATAAAAGGCGGCCTTAAGGTTGGAAGCTAAGTTTGAATGGTATCTCCTGTATTAGTTTTCCATTGCTGCCATAACAAACCATCGCAAACCCAGTGTCTTAAGACAGCACAAATATATCATCTCACAGTTCTGTAGGTCAGAAATCCTGGTAAGTTTAGTTGGTTCCCTGGCTTCGTATTTGACAAGGGCAAAACAAAAGTGTTGACTCGACTGGGTTCTTGTTGTAAGACCCTAGGAAAAGTTTGTTTTCAAGCTCATTCAAGTTACTGGCCCAATCCAGTTCCTTATGGTTGTAGGACTGAAGTCCTAATTTCCTTGTCAGCTATCAGTAAGGGATTGGCCTTTGCTCCTAGGGGCTGCCCACATTTTTTCTTATGCTTTCTGTATACCCTCCAACCCCAGCACCAGCAGGTCATGTCCTTCTCATGCCTTGAATCTCTACAACTTTGTTTCTGCTGCATCTCTCTGAATGTGTCTTCTGCCATCCTCTTCTGTTGCATTTCTCTTCTGATTTGGGCCAGAGAAATTTCTTTGCTTATAAAGGCTCATGTGTTTAGACTGAGTAATCCAATCTAAGTAATCCAGGTTAATCTCCCCATTTTAAGGTTCAATAACCAGAACTACATTGGCAAAATCCCTTCACTATGATGTCTAGATTAGTGTTTGATTGAACAACTAGGGGATTGGAATCTTGAGGAGACAGCTTTGGAATTTCATCTACCACATTTAGGACTTACATATCTAAAACAGATGGCATACTCAGGGCCCAGGGAGTAGGCTGTTGTCTGATACACTTGAACTTGCTTAATTTTGATCATTGCTTCTGAGAGGTTGAACACTACAGAAATGAGCACTAAGAAAACCGACAAGATTACCCAGTATTCTTTACACTCAGTCCCCATCTCCTCGACTACTCTCTGGTCCAAATATCACTGATAGTTCTTTACGGGTAGTGTCTCCCAAATGCTCCTAATGATAGTATTCACCTATTTCCTAGGACTCTCCCTTCTGGGTCCTGATTCAGTGAATCTGGAATGGGGGCCCCAGAAATTCATATTTAAGAAGTACCTTAAGAAGTATAGGTCAACCTATCCTAAGGAATAATGAAGATACATTGCCTTGAGACTTAGGCCCTTCACTACCACCAGGCATTTTGCATTTGCTGTTTGCTCTGCCTGGGTTACTCCTCCTCCTGCTTTTCGCGGGTCCAGCTCCTCCCCATCCCTCAGGCTTTAGTTGTCTGTCATGTTCTCTTCTCAAAAAGGATCTCAAAATACCAGCCTGTCTACTTGAGATTGGTTCTTCTGTCTAGTTCTATTTCAGCCCCTCACAGTTTCATTTCCTGTACCATGCTGATCATAATCTGCACATATTTTATTAAAGAATTTCCTTGTTTCTTATCTATCTCCCAAACTAGCATGTAATATTGAACAAGGCAAGGACCATCTTGCAATTTATTGCTTATACTGAGCACACTGCTTGATATTCACAAAGTGTTCACTGAATAAATGAGTGAATAAATGAATGAAGGGCAGCAAACTCATAAGCAGAGTATCACACTCCAATGAAAGCCAAAGTCCCCTAGGGCAAAACCTAGAAGCTCAACTGGTGATCTCCCCATTTTCTCAGCAAGAATATGTGGGGGGAAATGAAGGTTTTTTTTTTTTTCTAATTTGAGTAAACAAACTTTAGAGATATGGATGATAGTCACCCAATATATGTGTAACCTCAGTATTTCAAATATTAATGAAGACAGAAACCATTATGTCTCATCAGTACTTATTACTCTCTCTCCCTAAAACAGTCATTATCATAGTTCTCTACTTAAATATGTACCCAAATGTGTATAGACTTTCACAACTATTGGTAGATAATCTAAAGTGTAAGCTAAAAATTAATTCAGGTGTGCCTCAATTGGTTACTGTAAGTGCTATGTCTAAGTCCTATCCATTGGGGATCCAAAGCACCCCTAAAACTGATTTTGCTTGTATATACTTCAGATTGTATATACTTCTGTGTGCCCCAGGAGGCTGACTTCTATGGACTGCATCACTCAGACCTCTGTAACCTCTGGCTTCTGGTCAGGTTTAGCTAATGGGGATCACCTGGAGAGTAATCAGAACACAGGAGATTTTTAAAAAAGGCCAAAATAATTATTCCTGTGGCTTTCTCCTAGTTCCATATCATTCTTCTGTGATAACAATTCCTATGGCAGAAGGAGGGGGGTACCCCAGCATCCCTCAACTCTACCATTTCCTCTAAATAATTTCTTCACTAAAAAGATATGTTTGTAACTCCCAACTAAATGTACTGCTTTATTCTGGGACTCTGACCTATTACTCATTTTCCTTAGCCCAACTTCCCAGTTCATTTGTTTGATTACAAGATTACAAGAGGGGGCATTGCCAGGCTATCTTCAGCTCCTGGCCATTATATATGACCATTCAGGATGCTAAGCAAAATTTCTTGTCTTCATCCTTCCAATGTTTTAAAAGACTGAGAAAGGCAAAAGCGTTCACAATTTGATAGGGATTCTTTTCCCTGCTTAGCAGAAATTAGATCTAAGACTTTAAAGCTAATTTGAATTTTTTTAAACGATGAAGCCGACCTTGAGTACTTATATTTGAAAGCTTAATTGTTCAGCTTTAGAGCATTTTCATTGATTTGTGAATGAAAATAAATCATTTGAGTGGACTATTTTGCTTATAAAGTGCTTCATTTGGCTGTATTTCAAGAAATGCAACATGGCAAACAATACTTGTAATATGAATGGTTCAGAAAACAAACAGATAAAGAGCTAATAAAATTTCCATTCTTTGATTCACTATGAATGTGTCCTAGCACTTGAACAAAGCTCATCTAATGAGTATTTACCATTTTGCCTAATTGCGAAGGGACCACTTTCTACAAACAAGTTATAAAATACCCTAGGCCCTGCCACTGAATTTTTATACAGGTAAATGAGATATTGCATGGAAAATGCTTTGGATCTTGGGTGGAAAGGAGACACTGGTGTGGAAACAGTGGACTGGGATATATTCTCACTATGACATGTCCTAGAAATAAAACGTTCAAGAAGTTACTTCATCTATTCATTCTTTGGATTTCTCATCGTTTAATCAATAGTAATAAAACCTTCCAACTTCATAAAAAATGAGCAAATATATTAGTTTGTGTTCCCTACAAAACAGAGCCTAAGACAAGGACTGGAGAGCAGATGGTTTACTTGGGAGGTAGTTCTATAAAGCAGGAATGAGGGAATAGGAAGAATGAAAAAAGTACAATAAAAAGACTTCATGAATGACCTTGTTACCACCATGAATAACTCGAACTCACACCCACTGGGCATTCTCTAAGCATCCATGTAGAGTCTCAGAATTGTTTCTCTAAAGGAAGCAGAGGGCAGTGACTAATGCATTTATCCAGAGACTCCTCACTGTTGAAGGTTGCCACCAGATATTAACTCCCTAGCACCTCTAGTTGTGCCTTCCAGAGGTTAACAGAATCTCTGGGGCAGGTAGGAAGAAAAAAAAAAAAAAAAAAAAAAAAGCAATGCTTGAGGTCTGAGGCTTTTAAGGTACGTGGAACTGTCCACCTCAGAGGTGCTGAAACTAGAAGGTTACGACATGGGGGAAAAAGGTGTCTGTTACAGGAAATATACTTTAAATGCTTTTTGTTCATAGCCTGAACTAAGGCAGTTGTAGTGGGGGTGGGGAGGAAGATTTCAAGAGACATCTGAGACAGAAATGACAAGGCTCATGACTAACCAAACAGAAAACTCCAGAATGAACTTGATACTTCTAGCATGAAAGGCTAGATAGATAACCAAGTTGATCACTAAGGTAAGAATATGGTGCTAGGTCAGTTTTGTTGAAGAAAAATGACGAGATCTGTATGAGGCATAAGGAATCTGTATTGAGGATAAGCAATCCATTCACTTTCCAGTTTCCACAATGTTAAGAAAGGCAAATATTTTATCATTATAATGTGATTCTAGAACTCTAATTCCCTTGTGGCAATGGCATTCTCAACCTAGGACAGTAAGTGGGAAATTAGTGCAGCTTCCTTTTCTGTTAACAAACAGTAAGATAAATCAATGAGTAGGTTTCATATTAAGTGATGCTGGGGTTGGGAGTATTTAGTTCTCTCCATGTCTGATATTTCAATATGGAGGGATATCCATTAGTGTTGTCCTTCTGGCCTCTCCATCTGAGAATGATTTCTCAGCCCACCCTTTTATCAGAGACTTGTGGTTTTCCAGGGACACTGGTCACTTGATACAGTAAATCTGATTGATTCTGGAAATCCAGTTGTCCATAAATATAAAACACATTCTCCAATATCCTAAATATTGGTCTTTCCCTGTGAGTTTAGAGCCCAGAGAGTAAAAAAGGATGTTAATAGGACTCCTTGAACACCTACAAATGAAGGCCATTTAACCAGAAAGAACCTCCAAAGTCCTGCCCAGAAATTGCAGTTTATTCCAGAAAGGTCTTTGCAGTAAATAGAGACTTAATGATTACTTAGGAATATGCTAGGTTTCAGAAATGAATCAAGAGCACACATTTCCAGGAATTTAACAGCAGGCTAAGCCAGAAATCTAAACAGAGCTTTAACTTTGATTGCCCCAACTGATTAAATATACAATTATATATGTAATCAGAGTGCACAGATAGAATACACTGAAATATTGGAAATATAAAGGGATAGGAAAAAAGGAAATATTTCCTTTCAGAAGAGAACATCTTTATAGGACATACTGATCCAATTTACCAGAAGGGACAGCATTTTCTGGCTATTTCTCTTTTGGGGTCAGACAGCCAATTTTCCCTGTTACCAAGCATCTTGGCAGAATTAATATCTCTTTGTGTTTGAAAGGGCCTTAGAAAATTAATTTAGCTCCCTTATTTTCTGTTCCCTCTAAACCAGAGTGGACAAAGTTTTGTTTTGTTTTGTTTTGTTTTGTTTTGTTTTGTTTTTATAAAGGGCAAGTCAATACTTTGGCTGCCACAGTGTCTCAGTCACAATAATTCAAGGTTGCCGTCGTAACACTGGAGGCAGCCATAGACAATGTGTAAGTTTTCTTTGCACACAGCCACACCTGTTCACACTGAACCAGGTCCTATTAAAATGCAGTCAGGGACCAGTGCCCATCTAAAACAAGTGATTCTCAAGAGTCCACAATGAGATAGGTACAGAAACTTACAATAAGCATTTAGAAACTTGCACTGACATTATTGTCAACAGCCAAGCACATGATTTTTGTAGTAACTCATTCTTGCTGTATTTCACAAAACCATCAGGCAATGATGAATTAGAAATACAATGCTGATGCTTCAGCCATACGGTTGGACAAGCAAGACTCTAAATTCCAAGCTCATCCTCATTTTCCAGACAGGCAGTGAGACTCCAAGAATGGAGCTTTTCAGTGTCACCCAGCCAGATAGGGGAAGAGCCAAAATAGGAACCAGGTTTCCTGACTCCTAGTCCAGTGATGTTCCCCCATCTGGTACAAATGTCACAAAAATACTCCGTATGGTACAAAGTCTACGTTAATGACTTTATGCCTTAACATCTTTTCACAAGGCCACAGCTATAGCTCTGAGCCCTTTGACTGCTCAAAAGGTTCGATGATCACATGCCAAATGATTTTCTGTCAAGGCAGAGAATAAAACCGTTCAGCTTCTGAACTTCTCACTCTGTGTCTAATGCTACCTGGGTTCAGGCTATTGCTCCAAGCCAGTCTGCCTCTCTCAGTTATTTAATTAAGATTCTTTAACTTCCAGGCCAAACATCTGTGAGAAAATACAAATTAATTCTAGGATCTCTTTCCACCCCCACTCATGTATCTCAATGGAACAAAAAGCCACGGTATTCCCAATATTCTGCCCTCTTCTATTCTCTACCATCCACCTCGGTGATTTTCAACCCTCACTTATATAAGGAAAAAAATAGCTATTTATGTATGCAAAGACAGTCTGGATAGCTATTAACAATACAGTGAGTAATGAGGGGCAAGTGCAAGGTCAGTGGAAGATGGAGAAGCTGACATAATTTGTGGAGGGCCCTTTAAGGCCTACAAATCTAAATGATGCCAAAGATTCATTGACCATGGTAGCAACAGCAGCTTAAAGAATGGTTACTTAAAAATGAATGAAAAATATTGATTCAGAAATGAAAAAGATGATGACTCCTGCTAACATGATTCAGCTTGCAGGGTAAAATGGCCACACCGTGGTAGGTCAAGGATCAGTTTTAGAAACAGCTGCTTGAATTTTATTTAGAGGACATTAAATGCCTAAGAGTCTCAATTTCAGATTCCACTGATTTATCGTCATCAGTGAATGATTTGAGACTTGGGCCAAAGTTTGCTTCTGTTGAATAAACTCCACATATATTGGAGACAGTTAGTATCACACACTTAAAATGGACTTGATTCATACTGATAGACTTACTTCTAGTTTTATACCATTTTTCTCTGTTTCTTAAATAGAACCATCAAGAGGCTTTGCTTGGTGACATGATGAACTTATTTTACTTCTAAATATCCTCGTAAAACAAAAGGCATTTATTTTAAAATGTCATCTAGTTCATATGTTTACATGGTTGTGATGATCCAGACTGGTGTCAACTAGGACTTCTAGAATCATTGTATTGTTGCTCTATCTAGGGAAACGAAATCATCCAGGCTTACATTCACTGAAAAATTGTCACTGAGAGGGACACCTGGGTGGCTCAGTCAGTTAAACTTAAGCATCTGCCTTTGGCTCAGGTCATGATCTCAGGGTCCTGGGATTGAGTAGTATTGGGCTGCCTGCTCAGTGGGGAGCCTGCTTCTCCCTCTTCCTCTGCCCCTCCTCCCTGCTTTTGAGCACTCATGTTCTCGCTCTCTCAAATAAATAAAAATCTTTTTAAAAAATTCTCTCCAACAGGGAATGTAAAATGCATTGTCTATATGGAAAACAATATGGAGATAGTACATAGAAGTGGAATAATATACTATTTGTCTTTTTGTAACCGGCTTATTTCACTTAGTATAATATCCTCAACGTTCATCCATGTTGCCTGTAACAAGACCTCTTTCTTTTTTTTAAGCCTGAACAGTATTCCATTTGATGTATGTAAAGTAGTCAAACTCACAGAAAGTAGCACGGTGGTTGCCAGGGGTTGGGAGAAGAGGGAAATGGGGAGTTGCTTTTTGATGGGTATAGTTTCAATCATAGGAGATTGAAAAGATCTAGGGATCTGTTGCACAACAATGTCAATATAGTTAACACTGAACTACACACTTAGAAACTGTTAAGTTGGTAAAATGTGTGTTTTATCACCATTTTTTAAATTAATTTTTAAAATATTCACTAATCTTTACGTGTGTCACCATGAATGAAGAGGCAGTGCTATAATGAGAAGACCACAGGGACTCTGGCATCGGTAGTCCAAGGTTCAAATTCAAATTCAGCCCTGCCATTTACCAGCTCTTTTGTGTCCGTCAAGTTAAGGTTCTAAGCTTCAGTTCCCTCATCTAGGATATACTCACCTTGTGAGACCATTAATCAGATTAAAAGTAATCATGAATATAAAGCTTCTTTGTAGGTTCAAAAAACAACAGCAGTAATGATGACAATGGTGTTGGTCGCAAAGCGGTAGACAGAGGGAAAAGAATAAAAGAGGAATGTCCAGACCTAAGAGCCTTTTAGTGATATTTAGGTTTTTCTCTGATCTGTTTCTATCTAGACAGTAGAGAAACCCCTCCACTTTTTTTTGAGATGCTGTAGCAAGCCAGCATAAGTGGCAAATTTGTCCCTTATTTCGTAACAGGCTCATTTAAATGATGAGCCCACAACCTCTTATTCTAAACTCTTCATTTCCCAGAAGCAAAGTATATTCTCAAATAATAACCTGCACCTGACTGCCCCTAATTTTATAGGCATTGGCTGTGAAAGAGATAGTCTGTTTTCAAAAGCCAGGAGACACTCTATACCACACATCACCCGCTCCATCCTTGGATAAATTTATCTTCATGTTCATACGTGGTAGCTGTCATGCAACCTCTGTGTTTTACAACTGGCAAGTCACAAATTATAATGCCATGTGGTGGAGTTACGCCAGCATTTTTCTCCAGGGTAGATTATTTTTAAGGCCTTCTTTTTGAAATTTTCATCTTTGAAATTTTGAAATCCATGTAACTTGTCATGGAATTATCATGGGTTGGGCTCTGGAGAATTTTTAATACAATGTACTGGGTTCTCATGGAATTAGAAGGAGTAGAAAGTAAAAACGGTCAGATGGCTAAAGAGTGGTTGGGTTTTTTTTTTTTCCACCTTAAGTGACCAATAAAAACAAATTTTTTTTTTTTTTTTTTGAGAAGGAGAGAGAGAGAAAAAAAGAGCATGCTCAGGGGCTGTATGGGGAGAGGAAGAGAGAGAATCTTAAGCAGGCTCCACGCCCAGTGTGGAGCCTAATGTTGGGCTCAATCTCAGGACCCCTGAGATCATGACCTGAGTCAAAATCAAGAGTCGGATGCTTAACCGACTGAGCCACCCAGGCACCCTATTAAAAACAAAGTTCTTAAACAGGTTGAAGATTTTGATTATCTAGGCCAGGGGCTGGCTAACTGTTTCTGTAAAGAACCAGACAGCAAATGTTTAAGGCTTGCAGGTTACTATGTTTCTGTCACAATTATTCAACTCTGCTGTTGTTGCATGAAAATGGTCAGAGACAATAAATAAATAGATTAGTGTGATTGTATTTATGGGCACTTCACTTATGGACACTGAAATGTGAATTTCAAATAATTTTCACTTGTCATGAAATAATCTTTTGATTTTTTTTCAACCATTTAAAAAGGTAAAAAATCAATCTTAGCCCACAGGCTGTACGAAAATAGGCCACAGGCCAGATCCAACCTGCAAACTATAGTTTGCTGACCCCTGATCTAGGTAAATTGTCCTTTGGAATGCTGTCAATACCAAGAGGTGTACTAAATGTCCACAAAATAAAATCCAAACATCTTAGTCTAATGTACCAAGCCTTTCATTATCTGACCCAAATCTCTTCTCCCACTACCATGCTCTCTGGCCATCTTCCATCTAAGTCTATCTGGTTTTTCATTATTCCAGAATATACCATGGACCATCATATCACCACGCCTGTTCTTTCCCTGCTAATTCTACATAGTAAAAACTCATTCACGTCTTCATGTATGGCTCCCATATCATGTTCTCCATGAAAAATTCCTTGATGTATTCCTTCCCCTAGTGAGAATAAATCCTTCATGTCCTTCAGGTTCATGCATGCCTTTTGTATGTACCTCACCTGTGACATGTGTTAGTGTCCTGTATCATGATATCTTTGTCTATATTCTAACCAGATGGTCATCTTTGTGGGGAAAGAAAATGTATATTATTTATGGCTATATATCCCTTCAGAACCATTTCTTAACATATTGCCTTCTATGTAGATGTTCAATAAATACTTGTTAATGAATGGGTTTCCTAACATATACGGACGCATGATCAGAGCTACTCTAAAATATGTTAACGCACCTCTATCCTTATTCTCCTTAAGCCCTGATGGGGAGAAGATCAGAAGAAGAGCTTTCCCCTGAAAAGGAGACCACACCTGAAGAGCTACCAAACATTTGGAACAACTTGTCATCTGAGCCCTTATGGTGGCAGCAAGTACGCCAAGCTTGCAGGACTTCTGCGATACGAGTCACGTCACAAGGGAGTATTTCCTAGAAAGTAGAGCTTTAGGGAACCTTATAAATCACTTAATCCCACAAATCCTTGTGAAATGAGGTAGAGCTCAGAAAGAAGACTGAACCCACTAGCTTCACCCCCCAGGACATAACTCTGAGCCAGAGCTTATTCAATTCCACTTTGTTGAAAATACATTTTCATTGCTTACAGGTAAATATCTAGAAGTAGGATTGCTAAGACAAAAGTAGGTGTGTGTTGGGGAGGAGGGGGTTGTATTATTTTGTTTGAAAGAGAGTGAGAGCATGTGCATGGTAGGGGGGAGGCAGAGGGAGAAGGAGAATCTTAAGTGGCTCCATGCCCAGCACAGAGCCTGATGCAGGGATCAATCTCACAACCCTGAGATCCTAACCTGAATGGAAATCAAGAGTTGGACGCTTAACCTACTGAGCCACCCAGGCACCCCAGTGGGTGTTTAACTGTATAAAAAAAAAAAAACTAACCGGGGCGCCTGGGTGGCTCAGTGGGTTAAGCCGCTGCCTTCGGCTCAGGTCATGATCTCAGGGTCCTGGGATCGAGTCCCACATCGGGCTCTCTGCTCAGCAGGGAGCCTGCTTCCCTCTCTCTCTCTCTGCCTGCGTCTCCATCTACTTGTGATTTCTCTCTGTCAAATAAATAAATAAAATCTTAAAAAAAAAAAAAAAACCTAAACTGTTTTCCCAAGCATCTGTACCATTTCACATTTCCACCAGTAATGTATGAGGGAATTCAACCTCTGCACCCTTGCCACACACGGTCTGGTGATTGTTTTTACCATTAGCCTTTCTGGTGGGTAGTGGTATTCCCTAGAGCCATAGCAGAGGTCCCAGGGAGCATCTCACACATTTGCATTTAATCTGAATTTTCCTGTTGACTAATGATGTTGAAGACTTTCATGTGCTTATTGACTGCTCATACAGTATCCTTAGAAAAGTGTCTGCTTAAGTCTTTTGCCCACTTTTTATTGAGCTCTGTCTTTTTATTGGGCTATAGGGGTTCTGGAGCCTGCCGTATTTTAAAAAGAGCCTTGCAAATAGTTTTTAGAACATTTGACCAGAATAAATGTATTTTGGCTCACAGTATTTTATTAACGCCTCACCCACATACACAATTTATACCCCACATCATATTCCTAAGCAGTGATACAACATATATTTCTTTGCTCACTAAACTGACTCATACTTTCAACTTGCAGCTGAAACACTCAATTTCTGCCACAGAGTCCTACAAAAAACGCCTCAATATTCCAATCCAATATATGAAAGTAGATGTGAACTATATTGAATTTCTCATATTGTCATCAGGCCTGTTGACCAAAAGCTATTTGATTTGCAAAGCCCTTCCTGGGTAGATGGGTCAGTGTTTATTTTCATGGATTTTGCTGTTCTAAATCAAATCAACCAACAGGCCTTTATTGAGTGCTCTAAGTCATCTCTGTAAGGCATTTCATGCATTACATATTAAATTCCAGTTCACAAATTCAATTCCTCTTTTTTGACCCAAGTTTTATTTGTGTTCTTTTGACAGCCTGTATTAAGCCTTTTCATCATTTTTAGCAGCCAGATGTCCAAATGGGAAAGCAAATTATTTCCCTGAAATTTGACATCATCATAATTCCAATATGAGTAACAACAATAATAATAACACTAATAAAACCCCAAATTTTTGTAATAATTCATACCAGGTACATACAACTCAACTACACCTTACTACCACTCCATAGGGTAGAAATTACCTTTCTGTTTTCACTGGTAACTGAAATTGTTTCAGGAAGTAAAGAAACTCATCTGAGGTTATGCATGTTAGCTATTGACTAGGAAGGAGAAAATCTGAGCCCTTGTCTTATGAAAGAACCCACTGGCTTTTTCACATTGTGAGGAGTATTTTCCAAAGTGGCATCTATTCCAAAATTAGACATAAAATAGAAAATCTAATTCCTACTAAGTGCTGCTATAAATCTCGTAACTCGGGAATTTGGCTCCTTTTTCAGCCCGTGTCTACATATTTTAGTGACCTCTTCTCATTATTCAAAAAGAGAAGTCAAAGAATCAGAAGAGAACAAGGAAATTACAAATCAGTTGAAGTCACACCACACAGTTAATTTGGAACATTCAGACATCCTTCTGAATTGCTCACTCTCAATTTCCCCTCCACTTTGTCTCTCATGGTCTAAACACACACACATACACGCACACACACTCACACACACCCCTAAGTGGAATTGTTGGGGTCATGCAGCTATATACCTTGATTACCAAAGGTCCTCCACCAGTCTTATCAGAAGTTCAAGGAGCACCTCACACGTGATGGGGAGCGCACTCCACTCCAGCATCCCTGTTACATGGCCAAACTGCTGCCACCCCTATTACAGAGGACTGTGTGCTGGGTCTTGGCTCTGCAGGGAACAGCCATCCTTGCTGGGTGACCACTGCAGCTTCCTACCTTTCCACAGTGGAATGCTATCATCCCATCACCATCCTCGTCACACTAGGCACATACCCTGTTCCAGATCTCTTATCAACATATCACAAACCAGGCTATGCCTTTTCCCAAGACTCTCCTGTAAAGCTAGTGATAATCAAGACACTACATCAAAAACTAATGATGTACTGTATGGTAACTAACATAACACAATAAAAAAAAAAAAGAAGAATCATTTGATAGCAGTACCCAAAAGAAGACCCATCTATAGAGTCCCTCAGGACGGGGGTTCTCAGCCTTGCCCCCAGCCTCCACATGGCATAGGACACTTCCCACCACGAGGAGCATGTCTAATTTTGACCCTAGGTTCCAGAAACAAAAGAATTCCTTACTCCATCATAGTGGCCATCTCACCCATCCTCATTTAACGAGCCAAAATGAGCCTCTTCACAGGCTGATCACAAGGCAAACTGACATGCTATGTAGATACAAACACTTACTCCACTACAAAGATGTGTTCCAACCATATGGCCTCAACAGAAATCAGGGGACACGTACTAATGGAAAAGTCTATTCGGCATCAAGCATGAGAATATGAGCACATCCAGTGAGTGACCCTGGGCCCACTGGACATGTAAGGAACCCATCCCAAACTTGTCTGAAATCAGCTTCCTGGAATCAGCTTAAAAGCATCCTATCACAGCCAGCCTGCCCTCATCCCAACCAGAGAACTATACTCATGACCTGTCTCATTAGATAGATTCCCTCCTTTCTGCTCTGTATCTCACCCTTTTAATTTCTGTTCAGAGAGGCGGAGGGGTGCACTGAACTCACACCTGAGCAACATAGCTCTCCTTTCAGAGGCAAACAGCAAATTCAGTTACGGGACTACTCTGATTTTTTTTTTTAACCATTTATCACATAAGTTCAATTCCTAAAATTCCCATTACTCAGTCTTAAATAAAGCCACATGGAAGAACAAACAACTCAACAGCCCATTTCTGATTTGCTTCACCACACTTCTCAGCTTTCTTTTTCTCTGAGTTCTTTTAACGCTGAGTATTAAAAATTACATATATATATATACACATACACACACATATATGTATCTACGTTATTTTACTTAAATGGAATCATACTACAAGTACTAATTATTCTCAGTAATGTGTCTTGAACACCTTTCCATATCAATAATTTATAACATTTTTTTCTAGAGGCTAAACAATTCTTCACTGCATTTATCTGCCATATTTTTAATCAGTTCCAATCAATGTATGTTGAGGCTGTAGATCAGGATTCTTGGACCACAAGTGATAAAAACAAATTCAAATTAATTATGCAAAATGGGGACGTTGCTGGATAATATAACTGAAAATCTAATGGGCAGATCAACAATGACTGGATCCTCAGGCTGAAATATCATGCAGGACTGATCTCTACTGATCTTCCACTGTACTCATCTCTGCTTCTCTTTGCCTTCTGGATTTATTATGTTTTCTCCCATGCCGCTAAGGAAGAAAAAAAAAGGTGGAGAGCCCTGACAGAGACACTTCCTAAGAACCTGAAGGCACAGGGGAAGGGAATTGCTCAGGGTAAGATCAGACTGTATTTAGCAGATGATATCAAATAATAATACCAAAAGCTGATAAAGAAAGCACTAGAAAACTATAGCTAAATCCCTTCGAATGTGATGTTAAAAATATTAAATATCCTAAAAAATCGACCAGTATGTGATTAGGACATCTTAACTAGTTTTCATTCTAGAAATTCAATAATTTTTTTCAATATTTTCAATAGTATCAGCAATTATAAATTACAATTACTATAGTGAAAGGTCAAAGAAAAAATACCTATCAGGTCAAGAAAGAAGAATAAAGAGGATAGAAAAAGGCCACTGACTTCTCATCTGAATCAGTCTCTTTCAAAACTTTTTTTTTTTAAAGATTTTATTTATTTATTTGACAGACAAAGATCACAAGTAGGCAGAGACACAGGCAGAGAGGAGGCAGAGAGGAGGAAGCAGGCCCCCTGCAGAGCAGAGAGCCCAATGCGGGGCTCGATCCAAGGACCCTGAGATCATGACCTGAGCTGAAGGCAGAGGATTAACCCATCACCCAGGTGCCCCAAAACTTTTGTTTTTAAGATCTTATTTATTTATTTGAGAGAGAGAGAGAAGGAGCACAAGAGTGGGAAGGGGCAGGTGGAGGGAAAGCAGACCCCCTGCGGAGGAGGGAAACTGATATGGACTGGATGCAGGGCTCAATGCCGGACTCAGTCCTGGGACTCAATCCTGGGACCCTAGGATAATGACCGGAGCAGAAGGCAACCACTCAACCAACTGAGTCATCCAGGCGTCCCTCAGTTTGGAACCCATGCACACTGTTGGTGGGAATGCAAAATGGTGCCACTGATGAAGTCCCAGAACCTAAGTCAGGTTTGGTGGGGTGAGGAGGTTCGGAGCCGACGACTAAAGAAAGAATTCTTAAGACGTCATTGGTGCAAAATGGTGGTTTATTAAAGCACAGGGACAGGACCCGTGGGCAGGCGGAGATGAGGCTGCCCCAGGTTGTTAGGAGTGGTTGGTTATATACGCAGGAGTTGGGTAGGTGAGGACAAAGGGGTATTCAGAAGGGCTATTGGGGCAAAGAATACTATCAGGATATTGAAGGCTTAGTGACTATTAAGTAAAGACAATTGAGAGTCTCCTGGTGGAATGTTACATTCCTGCCATCAAACATCCTTGTTAATGAGATTTAGGTTTAGAAGAAATTTAACTTTATTTGCTTTTCCTTCTACCTCCGCCTCCTTCGGTTTTTATGGAGGGGAGGGTGACATTAGGCTTGAGAAACTGAGTTCTGTGTCTTTGGAATTTGGGCTATTGATAAGGTAACTTCTTTGTTTGTAAATCTCAAGGATATTTGCAAACCAAGGGAGACTCCTGTCTTGTAGAATTGTGATCTTAGTAAGTTAACTATTTATCATTTTAGGGCAGTCAGGGGTGCCTGAGGAATGCTACACCTATGGAGGGGAGCGGATGGAGGGGGGGGGTGCAAGGCGCCAGCTCTTGCTTTGTCCTCAGCCAGCCTCCTGCTCCCTCATCACCACCACTATGGTAAACAACACAGAGGCTCCTCAAATAATAAAAAATAAAACATATTCAATAAAACAATTCAAAACATATTCAAAAGAACTGACATCAGGCTCTCAAAGAGATTGAATACTCCCATGTTCATTGTAGCACTATTTGTAATAGGATGTTTCTAACATGTAGAAACAACCTAAATGTCCATCAACAGGTGACTGGATACGAAAAATGTGATATGTACACACAAAAGAAAACTATTCAGCCTTTTTAAAGTAATTAATCCAGGAGGGGCGCCTGGTTGGCTCAGTCAGTGGAGCGTATGACTCCTGATCTTGAGAGTTGTAAATTTGAGCCCCACTTCAGGTGTACACATTATTTTTAAAAATAAAAAATAAAATGTAATTAAACAGGGAGGCCATTAGACAGAACTAGCACTAATGCTTTGACAGCCTACGTAAGCAGAATGAATCCAAAGCCAGAGTCAATTCCTATCAATGCCTCAAGGTTAAGAAATTAGAACTAGGGGCGCCGGGGGGGGGGGGGGGGGGTTCAGCTGGTTAAGCAGCTGCCTCCAGCTCAGGTCATGATCTCAGGGTCCTGGGATCAAGCCCCATGATGGGCTCCCTGCTCAGCAGGAGCCTGTTTCTCCCTCTCCCTCTGCTATTCCCTCTACTTGTACTCTCTCTCCCTCTCTTGCTCTATCAAATAAATAAAATCTTAAAAAAAAAAATAAAAGATGGGGCGCCTGGGTGGCTCAGTGGGTTAAAGCCTCTGCCTTCGGCTCAGGTCATGATCTCAGAGTCCTAAGATCAAGTCCCGCATCGGGTTCTCTGCTCGGCGGGGAGCCTGCTTCCTCCTCTCTCTCTCTCTGCCTGCCTCTCTGCCTACTTGTGATCTCTCTCTGTCAAATAAATAAATAAAATCTTAAAAAATAAATAAATAAAAGAAATCAAAAGTGAAGAACCACCAGTTATAAACAGCCAAATAGGCTTTCCCAAATGAGGTAACCACTTAAGCTACAGCCAATCAAATAATCTCCTTGCTTGGGGTACCTGGCTAGCTCAGGAGGTAGAGCATATGACTCTTGATATTTGGGTTGTGAGCTCAGGCCCCACACTACGGGTACAGTTTACTTTAAAAAAATGTATACATAGGGACGCCTGGGTGGCTCAGTTGGTTAAGCAGCTGCCTTAGGCTCAGGTCATGATCCCAGCATCCTGGGATCGAGTCCCACATCGGGCTCCTTGCTCGGCAGAGAGTCTGCTTCTCCCTCTGCCTCTGCCTGCCTCTCTGTCTGCCTGTGCTCGCTCGCTCTCCCTCTCTGACAAATAAATAAAATCTTAAAAAAAAAGTATACATATACACATACACAAACACATACATATACACATACATATACATGTTTCACTTCTGCATCTGCTCTGTAAAAACGCTTCCCTTAGCTCCCATTACTGGAGCCCCCCCCCCCGAATAATTCCACTGCGACACTGCCCACTTCAAATCGATGTTTGCTCAAACAGCCTTCAAAAAGAAGGAAATTCTGCACCATGCTACATAATGAAAACATTATGTTAAGTGAAAAGAAGCCAGGCGTGGAAAGACAAGTACAGTGCAATTTCATTTATAGGAGGAATCTAAAACAGTCAATTTCATAATCTCAAAGACTGGAATGATGGTTGCCAGGAATTGAAGGGAATGGGGAGTTATTAATCAACAGACATAAAGTTTCAGTTAAGAGAGATGAAAAAGCTCTGGAGATCAGCTGCACACACGGTCTCTCTAGTCAACAATAGTGTACACTTACGTGTTAAGAGGACAGATGTCATGTTAAGTGTTCTTACTGCAATTAAAAAAAAAAAAAACTTTCCAGGAAAGCTGACCCAACAATTTCTGCTTACCTCTTAATGAGCCTCCCCCACCTTCAAGGAATGCTGAACAATTTGTAGTATTTGTAGTCTGGGCACATTGGTGTTACCAATTATCAGGGGCTTCTGATACTAAGAAAGGCAGGAATAGGCAATGAGAGGCATCTGAACCTAATTTCTTTTTCCGTACTTGATCTGTCACACAGAGAGGTTATACTCTCTCACTATTATCCCATTTCTTGCAAAACTTGTTTTTGTCTTATTTCTTATTATGTGAATTAGGATATAATGGCTTCTGACAGATGCATCTTTGTTGTGGATTTTACCCTTCATTGTTTTAAAATGACCCTTTTGTCCTGCTAAATGGTCTTTAATCTCCAATGAAGTTCTATTTGCTTTGTATAAGCCTAATGTATTTCCCACATTCTTTTATTTTTAAATCATTTAATCTGATTCGTTTGTATACATTTCTCTCTTACATTCAGCATATAATTGTATTATAGTTTTTTCTTGCACAGAGCATGGACTTTTGCTTTTTAAACACCCATCTTGGAACTTTATCTTATTAAATGGAAAAGAGTTTATATAAGAAAACAAATGCTTGATTATAAATTTTCCATGGTATTTACTTTTTAAGTGCTTTTCGACATTTCCTTTTATTTTTTTCTTTTTTGCATGTAAGGACCTATTTAGCAAGAGGCTTCCATTAAGGTTAAACAATAACCTTGTTGTTTAACCCTTAAACTGTCCCTGCTCCCCTTCCTCCAGGGGATTTACTTAAAAACAAGTTCTAGAAACCAGCTCCAGGTAACAAAGCCCAGATACAAGGGTGGGTCAGGCCAGGTGGAGACATCCGATGGGGGGGGGGGGGGTGTTGGGGGGGGGTGCATACTGTCTCCCTAGCTACCAAGGAGTACGGCCCCTCCCTTTGGGAGCCTTTTGGGTGCCAATTCTAACCAAGGTGTGATAGGCTAGGTCAAATGTCTACTATAGGGGCGCCTGGGTGGCTCAGTGGGTTAAAGCCTCTGCCTTCAGCTCAGGTCATGATCTCAGGGTCCTGGGATCGAGCCCCACATCGGGCTCTCTGCTTGGCAGGGAGCCTGCTTCCTCCTCTCTCTCTCTCTGCCTGCCTCTCTGCCTACTTGTGATCTCTGCCTGCCAAGTGAATAAATAAAGTCCTTTAAAAAAAAATGTCTACGATAGGGTAAACTGTAATTCAATTGGTCACCTAGCATCACTGTGCGGCTTTCTCTGTGTGTTACTATATCAATGGCCACCCGTGCCTGGCCAGGCCGGACCGCATGGCCTTTGCCCTTAAAAGCTAGCCTGGGTGAAACAGAGAAGGGTCGCCCTCTCTGTAAGAGTCACGGAGGGCCGGTCAGTTTGATTCTTGATGCTTGGCACGAAATAAAGCTTTGCTTGACCTTTGCTTTATATCAGTCTCGCTCCTTTAATCACAGACCCATTTTGGGGGGGGGGGGCATAACATGCATAATTCTTTTGTTAGCTCTTAGTCCCTCTCTGGTAAGTTTATAGGTATATATATTTTTTTAAATTATAATTTTAACAAACACACATCACCTGTATACAATATATTAATTTTTTAAATGTTAAATGGAAATGGAATGATATCTCCTAACAATTTTTTGGGAGATGAGGGAAAATTCTAACTCCCCTCACCCCCCAGTTGTGTGACTGCATCTGTGATTTTTAACCCAATTACTCATATTAAAATTGTTTATGTCATTGTATCGAGAAAATTTAGACTCAGCTGCAAACTAGAGGACTTTAAAGGCTTAAACAAGTAATTCTCCTCAGTCACTCTCACTAAAGACCACTCACACCTCAGCTCTACCTTGGACTGGTCCTTAGAACCTTCTCTTGCCTTTAGAGCTCTAGCACCAGCCTCACACGCAGGAGTAAGTCTTGGCTCCAAAGTCTTCTCAACTTGGACTACTTTTATTGTACTTGGTCACTGTTCTCCAGACACTTGGTAAAGAGTTAGGGTCTTTTCCCAGTTTCCAAGTAAGGACTGGAGTTAAGATTTTCCTGTGTACATTTTGGTGGGTATTGATTGGAAGATGAAGGTATATATGCCTGTTCCAATGAATATTCTAGAAATCATCCTCCATTTACTTTGTATAAAGTACTATATCATTATTGTTAAAAATCTGGAAAATACTCAAGTCATAAAGAAATAAATCAAGTTATTTTTATGTGTTAGTGTATTTCTTTCCAGTATTTCATTTGTGTGTATGGAAGTGTGAGGGAAAGAGTGGGGATAGAATGTTTTCTGCTTTTTGTTTTGTTTACAAAACTGTAACCCTTATAATATCTTCCCTTTTCACTTATTTCACTATAAACACTTCCCATGCCATCTCACGCTCTTTCAAAATAGTTGAAAGCTACCTAAGATTTCACTATACAGATATACCAAATTTCTATAATCATTTTTGTCTTTACATGTCTTTTATTTCTCTCTGCCGTAATAGTATTACAATGACTATTGTTTTCCATAAATTGATGCTTACATTCCTATCATGTCCTTAGAATATAGTCCTGGGAAATGAGTATCTAGCTTTCTGAGGCACATTTCCAGTCTGTCTTCTAGATAGGCTGACGAATTTGGACTCCCAACATCTATTTATTTATTTGTTTATTTATTTATTTTTTAAAGATTTTTATTTATTTATTTGACAGAGAGAGATCACAAGTAGGCAGAGAGGCAGGCAGAGAGAGAGAGAGAGGAGGAAGCAGGCTCCCCGCTGAGCAGAGAGCCCGATGCGGGGCTCAATCCCAGGACCCTGAGATCATGACCTGAGCCGAAGGCAGCGGCCTAACCCACTGAGCCACCCAGGCGCCCCCCAACATCTATTTATAAGTAGCTATTAAACTACGCTCCTACCACTACCAAGTATTTTGTGTTGGGGAATCACATTTTTGGATAGGAAAAAAAAATCCTTATTTTAAAAATCAGAGGTACAGCCCTTAACCACTAATGAGGTACATGTCTTCCACCTGTATTTCTTATTTTCTGAATTTTATTTCTAGGGCCCATGTCTTTCAAAAGGGATTGTAATGTTTCATTGAGCTCTTTCTTTGCTCTTTTCCACTCTTACTCTTCAAAGGTAAAGGACATCCAAACTACACATTGCCAGAAAACCTTCAGTATTTAATTCTATAATCTAGAGGGGGGAAAGAAGGCAATCAATTTTTCAACAGCAACTTTTCTCATTCTCCTCTGGAGCCAGAGGCACATTACCATGAAAAGCGTGTTGTCTTTATGAAAGCAAAACGTGTGTTCCATCCCCGGACACAAGAGAGACGCTAATTAGCTTGCACTGGAAAACGACTGTATTTAATCTTCTTGGATAAAAGGATATGAAGAAAACTCAATTGCTTCAGATTCGCTCAGCAGACTCCTTATGAAGTTTCTAATCACATAAGAAGTTTGTTCTTGCTTATCTTTATTTGAAAGAGATCCCGACAAGGACAGGAATTGATTTGGGAAATGAAATCTTAAGGCCTCCAAACAGGAAGTTATTAAAAATATGTTATGACTAGTCAGGCAGGGAAACCAACCAATCAATCAAGAGGATGCCAGCTGTAAACACTGTTTCCTTCAGCCACGTGGGTGTGCAGCCCCTGAAAAGTCCAGCGGTGAGAAGCCTCCTCTCCCGGAGACCTAGCCCGGGGACTCCGGCTACTTCCTCTTTCTTTCTTTTTTTCTTTTTTTCAAGATTTTATTTCTTTATTTGACAGAGAGAGAGATCACAAGTAGACAGAGCAGCAGGCAGAGAGAGAGGGGAAAGCAGGCTCCCTGCTGAGCAGAGAGCCCGATGCGGGGCTCGATCCCAGGACCCCGGGATCACGACCCAAGCTAAAGGCGGAGGTTTTAACCCACTGAGCCACCCAGGCGCCCCTACTTCCTCCTTCTTTAGAGCCTGTGAGTCTTCTTTTCAGTTGCTATTCTACCATCAGTTTAAAACCCCCAAGCCTACTGAAAGAAAAATAACTGGGGGCACCTGGGGGGCTCAGTCTGTTAAGTGTCCCACTCTTGATTTGGTCCCAGGTCATGACCTCAGGGTCCTAAGATGGAGCCCCGCGTGGGGCTCCAGGCTGGGTGTGGTGCCTCCCGCAGAGGCCCTCTCTCTCCCTCTTCCTTTGCCTCTCCCCCTACTCAAGCCCTGGCTCCTATGTGCAGGTGCGCTCTCTCTTAAAAAAAAAAAAAAAAAAAAAAAAAAAAAAAAAAAAGGAAAGAAAAGAAAAAGAATTGGAATTTGGGGGGAGGAGGGAATTAAAAGAGGTGCCTATAGATGAAATAATTTCAGGCACTTATCCATATTCAGTAAGTATCTATAATTGAATATTTATAAGAGCCTAATTACTAGAAAAGTTGACACAGAGGCCATTATCGAGAGCTGGGAGAACCAACCAAAAATTCAAAGATTAGACGTTCTGTGTAGATATCCACAGAGACATTAACTAAGAGGAGGCTAGGTACTCATGCCCATAAAAACTAATGGGTTCCTCTGTAATTTAAAAAAAGCTAAGAAACATTTCTGAATGTCAAAAACATAATTCCTCAAATTGAAAACTAAAACAAATGAACCCAGCTATGTATCAAATTGCCATTATAACCATAGGAAATAATTATTTCAAGCGTCTCTAAAACACAGTATTTTGTTTTGCATCTTCGGTGATACATCATAAGAAAAAGAAAAGAAAAAAATCTTAAATTGTATTTAGAAGCTTTATGGTTAGTGGTCATACTGTATTACTGTTTTGAAGCCATTTTTGTATATTAAAGAATAAAATAGATAAATGATAGAATCCAAGATCTTTCAGTATAAGAGAAAAGAGTCCTAAGTATAAAACCAAATAACGGAATGCTGTAAAAATCAATGTAAACTCATTGCGTGTGTGTGTGTGTGTGTGTGCACTAAGGCTGTCTGCTGATAGCACCTGGAAATAATGACATACCAAACTATGATTCCTAAAGGTCATTAAATACTAAAAAAACCAGTACTTTTAAGAGAAAGAGTGGTGTCTAGATATGGGATGTGGGAAATGCTAGGTGAACACGGGATGGCCTGTTGAGCTAGAAAGTACGGTAGTACTCAAAAACTAACCAGATCTGGGGCTTAAAACCGAACAACAGAATAAAGATATATACTTGAATGCAAACTAATTTTCACAATATTCTAATCAAAATTAGCTGGCATATTTATCAATCTCTTCTGCAATAAATGAAAATCACATGCCTTCCAAAAAATATGTGACTATCACTGACTGAAATGCATTAACTATATTAAAATCCACGAGTGTGCCCAAAGAAAACAGCAACAAAACAGATTTGCCATCACTGACAAAGATTACAAACCTCCTTACTTTGGAATTTGTATGGAGAAAACATTTATCCGGGTTTGCAAAAGGAACTATGTCTCAGTGTAATCAAATTGACACAGCTGGCGAGAAAGCTCTTTCTCAAAGGAGAGTAACAGTGGATGAACGTAGAAGAAATGATTGATGTAAAAAACCACCAATCAGTAGCCTCTTACTAGTCCTTCATCAGGGCAAGGATTAACCACAGGTGTTAAAGCCATTAGGTAAAATGTTAATGGGGAATTGGATAATCACATGGTATCAAAGAATCACCCCAGAGATTACAAGGTGCTTGCCAGGGGGAAAATGTAACTTTACAAGGGATCGGACCGTCATCACTTTAACCCAGTGATCAGTCAGCATTTTCAAATAATAATGGGACAATCAGACCTTATGAGCCCCCTGAGGTGATGCGGTAGGAAACACACACCATCACTTATGAAGTATTCTGCCCAATAAATGTCTAACGTGCAGTGAACCAAGCCAGAAGCTCCAACTTCCATATTAGAGCAAGTGCAGGGCACAGCGGGGCAGGCGAAATGATTCCATCAGGTAAAACGTGAACAAGTTCTGTAAGGGGAACTATTATGGATCTATCATTTGAAACACAGCTTCAGGTTGGATCCTATGAATCAGCCCAGGCTTTGGACAAACACCAACAATCTTCTCACAATATAGGCTGGAACGCATAAGCCGAGGGTTCTACAGCAGGATGTGTACACAGCAGAAGGCATCATAGGTGAAATTACAAAAAAGGGACTCCCTTTCATGAGTGGCCTCGTGAGCAGAGTGAATCTGGGAATTCTGGACTCCTGCCAAGTGGTCAATAAATTCTCAATCATTGGATGCCTCTGCTGAGAGCACTGGACAGGCTTGTGGGCCACTGAGACCATGTGAAGCAGCATCTGCTAAGGGGAGGGAGAGCCGCCAGTTCCAGGCGGCAGGAAACCTGGAAAGAACCTGTAAGTGTGGTCAGTGGGTGATTCTTTCTGTCTCCTTAGGGGAATAATCCCTAAATCTCCAATGGGGCCCTCTTCAAGTCAATGGAGGAAAAACGAGAGAGAGGGAGACAGAGAGAAATGGGACTTGGCAGTTTCTGGTCTCGTTTGTAAGGAGCCTAAAAGTCATCAATCCATCCTAACAACAAGTGAAAAAGAGAACAAACTGCAAAACCAACTCTTCTTAGATCTGTGAGAAAGTGAGAAAGTAAGGTCACAGGGCAAATACGCAAATTGGAGAAACAGGACAATAAAGAGAGTCACCACTCACCGGAGCAGAAACAGGAGCTGCAACCTCAAGAGCCAGGGTCGGAGCAGGAAAAGCGGAACTGTAATTGACCAACTGTAATTGACCGGTGGCTAGAGGCCAGAGCGCACAAATCCGAGAGTTACCAAGTCCAGGGGGACCCAGTCACAGAAGGGCCCTCACACTCGTGAGGTTTAACTCCAGGAGCTAGACCAGGATCCCACAGGAAATTCTGGAGAAAAATCCCATCGTGCTTCCAGCAAGGAGAGGAGGAGAGGAACCATTTTGAAATATACAGGTGTGCTCTGTTTTTCTTAACAAAGGTCTACCCTCCGGAGAAGTCACTGAACTGGAACCCAAATGGCCTGGGGGAAGGGAAACACCCTACTATATCCAGCCCACTCTAGCCATCCGGTTCCACCTGAGGAGGAAGGGGAAACTGAGAAAGACTTGTGAAATTCACTGTCTAGAGGCACAGGCTCCCTAAATATTAAGACTTAATCCTAGAACTAATTTTTGCCAGGACCATTATTGATCAAGCAAATAAATTCTAATGCCATTTGAGGGAAAAAAAAAAAAAACCCTAATCCTAGGACTATAAAATACTTCGCCACCACAACACTATATCACCAAATTACTAAAGGCTTGTTTTTATCAGTTTCTTTTACCCGATACATTGTGTCTGGCTATTGAGGAAACCTGAAAACGCATACTAAAAGACAAAAAACACAGTCTGAAGAGACACAGCAAAGAACAGAGACAGACATGGCCGGGATATTGGAATTATCAGACCGGGAATTCAAAACAACTGTGATTAATATGCTAAGGGCTCTAATGGACAGACATCATGCTCGAACAGATGTGCAATGTAAGCAGAGAGATGGAAATCCTAAGAACCAAAAAGAAATGCTGCAACTCAAAAACACTGTAACAGAAATGAAGAATGCCTTTAATGGGCTTATTAGGAGACTGGACAGGGCTGAGAGATGCATACTGAGCTGTTTAAGGGTGAGCTGTCAAAACGACTTTCAGCTACTTGAAAATACTTTAGACAAATAGATGAAGCAAATACGGGGAAAAAAAATCAAATGATGGATGTCCATTGTATTTCTTTCTATTTTTCCGTTTATTTGAAAAATGTATATGTATTTCAATAAATGTTTAATGAGTGAGATCAAGCCTTCAGATTTAATTATATATTTTAATTAAAGATACAGCAATATATATTTTAATTATATTTAATGATACATAAATATAAAAGAACAGAGTTAACTACATTAACATTTTCTACCAAATACTAAATGACTGCAAGTAGGCTGAAGACTTTAATTAAAACAGTGTCAGTAGAAGTCTGAGCAGGACCTGAAATTAATAAATGTGCTAATTGGAGAGCCCTGCTGAGAACCTTCGCTCGTTTGGACTTAACTGCAGCATACATGATTTCTAATAGGAGATTGAATATTTGTACAGCACTGTGTTTTTATAGCTTTGTTTTAAAACGTTATCAAAATACTGAAAAGTAAATATCTTAGGCCTCCGTTAGCCTTTCCAAGAAGGAAAACAGCAACAGGCTTTCTTTTCAGAATTTTTCTGGGCAGATTACTTCTTAGATTACTACACTGATAATAATCCACCTTGCTTTTACATTTTTAGTTTCTGTTTAATTTTTAGCTTTTGATTTGAACATTTTTGGCTTTAGGTTTTACCTTTCAGTTTTGACTTGTATTAGCGAAGCACTCAAGTAGCAAAACTAGAGTATATTGAAACTCCATGTACCCATCAACACATACATTTGTCTTAAACTCAGGGCCAATCTTGTCTCATCTGTGGTCTCCTTCCTGCCCGGAGATGAATATATTATTACCTTCATAATCTATAGATGATTATGAAGGAAATCCCAAACACCAGATTACTTGCCCCAGAATGTTTATCAGGCTACTCTTGAAAGACCCGCGGATCCCCTTACCCAAGAATCCAACACTGCCACTGGATGCAAACAGCAAGAGGTTTATTGTCACGCAGGTACCGGCGGGTGGTCGGCAGCTCCAGCTAACCGAGCACACCCGGCTGGGGTAGTGCAGGATTTTTATAGACAGGTACAAACAAGTTTCGGGTGGGGCTGAGCTGATTGGTTGACAGTTTGAACAGGCATACTTGGCGTCAGTGAATTGGGTCAGGGGACAGCGCGCGAAAGCAGACAAAGCAATCTTACAGAAGCAGAACTGGCCGATTAGCCCACGCATGCGAATGAAAGCACTATCAGGATATTGAAGGCCTGGTTACTATCAAGCCAAGGCCACATTCCCTCTAATGAGGCACTAACATAAAGACAATTGGGAGTCTCCTGGTGGAATGTTACATTCCTGCTATCAAATGTCCTTGTTAGTGAGATTTAGGTCTTAAAAGAAATTTAACTTTATTTACTTTTCCTTCTACCTCCATCTCCTTCGGTTTTTTATGGAGGGGAGGGTGACGTTAGGGCTTGAGAAACTGAGTTATGTGTCTTTGGAAATTGAGCTATTGATAAGGCTACTTCTTTGTTGTAAATCTCAAGGACATTTGTAAACCAAGAGAGACTCCTGCCTTGCAGGACTGTGATCTCTGCAAGATAACCATTTGCTCTTCTTGTAGGGCAGTCAGGGGTGCCTGTGAAATGTCACACATGTTACCAAGGGGAGTGGGTGAAGGGGGGGGGGTGCAAGGCGCCAGCTTTCGCTTTGTCCTCAGCCAGCCTCCCGCTCCTTAGAGTTGAGGGTTTAAGCAATTTTTCATTTCTTAGCAAAGCATTAGAAGCATTATTATACAGAAGCCAGAAACAGCCGGGTTAAACACAGATTTTCGCTATTCGTTATCCTGTTATGCTGCTTGCTGACTCCCTTATCTATCGTCAGCTAGCTACAGTTTCTCAGTTAGCATAAGCTGGTCATAAAAAGAATGTTAAAACTTATAGGCTATAGTATAATTCTGACCTGGGGTCCTTCACTCTGAAATATAAAGACTCTTCTTTAAATATAACTTGAACATCATTACCAAACTTAAGAAAATAATTATTATTTAGTATTATCAGAATTTCCAGTCAGTGTTCAAATGTCCCCCAATAACTTATAAATGCATTTTTTGTTATTAACATATAATGTATTATTTGTTTCAGGGGTAGAGGTCTGTGATTCATCAGTCTTACACAATTCACAGCACTCTCATGTATCATTTTTAGGAGAAAACGTTAAATTGATGGTCAATATAAAGTAAGATACCATTCTAAGAATTTAAACACGTTTCCGCTTTGATGGGGGTGTTTCGTTTTGTTTTGTTTTTCATAGTTGTGGGTCTTGTCCATCCCCCACCCCCCTTCCCTTCCCTCCCCCCTCCCCCCAGCAGCCCTCAGTTTGTTTCCTAAGATTAAGAGTCTCTTATGGTTTGTCTCCTTCTCTAGCTTCATCTTCTTCCATTTTTCCCTCCCTTCCCCTATGATCCTCTGTCTTGTTTCTCAAATTCTTCATATCAGTGAGATCATATAACTGTCTTTCTCTCATTGACTTATTTTGCTCAGCATAATACCCTCTAGTTCCATCCACGTCATTGCAAATGGCAAGATTTTATTTCTTTTGATGGCTGCATAGAATTCCATTATATATATAAACCACATCTTCCTTATCCATTCATCTGTTGATGGACATCTAGGTTCTTTCCATAGTTTGGCTATTGTGGACATTGCTGCTATAAACATTGGGGTGCATGTGCCCCTTCGGATCACTACATTTGTATCTTTGGGGTAAATACCCAGTAGTGTGATCGCTGGGTCATAGGGTAGCTCTATTTTCAACTTTTTGAGGAACCTCCATGCTGTTTTCCAGAGTGGCTGCACCAGCTTGCATTCCCACCAACCTTGTAGGAGGGTTCCCCTTTCCATAAATGAACTTTTAAAGTTGATCCATCATAAGAATTCAAAGTCCACACACTGCATTTAGTTGAAATGTCTTGGTCCCATTAGGCCCTATATGCTGTCTTGTTTTGTTTTTAAAGATTATATTTTATTTTGAGAGACAGAGAGAGAGAGAGAGAGAGAACACGTTAGCAGGGGAAGGAGGCAGAGGGAGAGGGAGAGAGAGAATCCCAAGCTGAGTCTGCACTGAGCATGGAGCCCGACACAGGGCTCATCTCACCACCCTGAGATAATGAGATCCTGACCTGAGCCAAAGCAAGAGTCGGATATGTAATCGACTACAGAATTTGCCATTGTACAGCCGTCGTGTAACAGATTTTAACTAGTCCCCCCTGATGGATGGTGAGGCTTATTTTCAGCCACATACAGTTATAAACCATGCTGCAGTAAATAATCTCAAATATCCAGTTTTCTGTATGTGTGTGTGTGTGTGTGTGTGTGTGTGTGTGTGTGTGTATGGAAAACAAATTCCTATACAAGGAATTGTTGGTTGGGGAGAAACTAACATACTGACCTCCGAAGAGAATGCCCCAAGGGTCTACCTGTTTTCCCAAGCCTACACCAACTTGGTGTGATCTAAAATTGTGTGCCAGTATAAGAGGTCAAAAATGGTAATTGTTGTTTTCTTTTCATTTTCTTAACTAGGAGCAAAACCTTGTCCTTTTGTTTATTTATAAGACATTTGTTCTTCATCTTCTATGAGCTAACTCTGTGACCTTGGACCAGTTTTCTATTGAATTGTTGGTCTTTTCATGCTGATTTACATGACCAATTTATAGAGCAGGGAAATAAATGAGTTCTTCTGATGTGTGTTGCAACTAATTTTTTTCTTGTTTGCCTTATATTTGTGGTATTTTTTGATATACAGGATTTTTTCCAAAAAACAAAATCCATGTGCTTTATTTTAGCCACTCCACAGTAATGAAATTTCTCCTGGGTATTAGAATTTCCAAAGGCTTCTGCATGTGTTATCTTGTTCATAACAAAGAAAGAGTGGCAAGAGTTGGCTAAGTGACTCAGCTCACATCTGTCATCTTCATTGTGAGCACTTGCCTGGTGAACGTTGATAAACACGCAAGCGTGTGTCTCCCCCCAGATTCATCTCAGATGTGCTCTACAAGAAATCAACACTTTGGTCAAATCATTTTTAAGAAATACTGGGTAACTTCCTGGATGGCCTCTATTCTCCCTTATTACATTTAGGAAAATAACTGAGAGTAATAGAAGGAATTGGTGAATCGTGCTATCTTTCCAGAATACTAATAGAATTTCCAACAGTAGTTAACTGAGGAAGGCATTCAGTGGACTTGGTTACCCAAAAAGGCCTTCCAAAGCAAAAGCAAAAACAATGGGCAAAACTAGAAATTGAGTTCATTTGCCCTTTAATGTATAATACTAGCCAATAAAGACCATTTACTGCCTTTCGCTGACAAATGGTGCTGAAAAAAAAATGAGTAGAGAGAAGTCAAATGAGTTTCCCAAGGTCACTCACAGAGTAAGTGGTGGAGCCAGGATTCATATCCAAATTTCTCAGTTTGGACTGCAGCCAGTATTCTGGTTTTTTTCAAAAGAAAAATCCAGAAACCAGGGAGGATATTCATGTGAGGCAAAATATGCACTGTAGGTAAATGTGGGGTGTCATTGATCCTCATTTATCTTGAAAGACAGTAGTTTCTGCCTCTAATACAAGCTACTTTGCTTATACAACCCATGAAACATTTCTTTATAAGAACTGACTGGTTTTCCCACGTACTCTCCTCCTTCCCACAGTGGTCCAGGCGTCATGCCATGCCCTCTCAGCAACAGATGCTTGGTATTTGTTGAATGAACTCTCACTGCTACTCAAAATCTCAAAGAAAATTCAGGGGTTTGTTGTCACTTATGAATCTTGATTTTATATGTATATGCACATGTATTTTAAGATGCCCACATCAGTAAAAGAGCCTCTTTTCTATTGTGAAGATTCCAAATCATCTGATTAAAGAGAAGTTGCTGTGGTTAAAATGAAACCCAGAGCCTGAGCTGAGCCAAGGAGATAAAATACAGATTTTCCATTTTTAATAAGCAAAATTAGTATATGTATATATATATGCAGTGTATAAATGAAATACAGAATCCCTCAACCCCAAGAGTATATATATATCATCCCACTAAAATCTTTTTTTTTTTTTAAAGATTTTATTTATTTATTTGACAGAGAGAAATCACAAGTAGTTAGAGAGGCAGGCAGAGAGAGGAGGAAGCAGGCTCCCTGCTGAGCAGAGAGCCCGATGCGGGACTCGATCCCAGGACCCTGAGATCATGACCTGAGCCGAAGGCAGCGGCTTAACCCACTGAGCCACCCAGGTGCCCCATCATCCCACTAAAATCTTACATGTAAACTATAATTATAACAACTTTTACCAAACATTCTCCATATGCTTGGCACTGGATTAAGACCTTATTTGGATTATGTCATTTCATCCTCATAACGACCTTTTGAGTTAGACATCAGCACTAAAGGAAATGAACTATCAAGCTGTGACAAGGCATGGTGGAACCCTCAATGCACATTACTAAGTGAAAGAAACCAGTCTGAAAAGACCGCATACTGTATGATTCCAACTACCTGACATTCTGGAAAAGGCAAAACTATGGAGACCATGAAAAGATCAGCGGTTGCTAGGGGTTAGAAAGGAAAGAGGAATGAATGGGTAGAGCACAGAGGATTTTTACAGCATTGAAAATACTCTGTATGATACTGTAACGGACATATTTCATTAGGCATATGTCCAAAAGCAAAGTTGAACTGTAATGTAAATTATGGACTCTGGGCAATAATGATGTGTCAGTATAGGTTCATCAACCCAAACAAATGTCCCCCTCTGGTGGGGGTGTTGCTAATGGGGGAGGCTGTGTATGTGTGGGCCAGGGGGGTTATGGGAAATCTCTGTACCCACTGCTCAATTTTTCTGTGAACCTAAAATTGCTCTAAAAGTAAAGTGTAAAAAAAAAAACCTAAAGTCTAATAGGGGATGGGGATTAAAGGGTACACCTGTCATGATGAGCGCTGAGAAATGTATTGAATTGCTGAATCACTGTATTATATGCCTGAAATTAATATAATACTGTATGTTAACAATACCGGAATTAAAATAAGAAACTTAATAAAAAATTTTGTAGCACATACACAAAAGAGTAAAAATTAAAACCAATGTCTATTTAAAATTGCAATATAGGAGCGCTGGGGTGGCTCAGGCAGTCAAGCATGCAGCTCTTGATTTCAGCTCAGGTCATGATCTCAGGTCCTGAGATCAAGCCCCGCACTGGTTTCTGCGCTCAGCGAGGAATCTACTTGAGATTCTTCCCCCAACTTTGCCCTCCCCTTCTGCCCCTCTCCTGGCTCATGCTTCCTCTCTCTCTGTCTCTCAAGTAAATATAGGAATAAAGGGGGCACCTGGGTGGCTCAGTGGGTTAAGCCTCTGCCTTCGGCTCAGGTCGTGATCTCAGGGTCCTGGGATCAGGCCCCACATAGGGCTTTCTGCTCAGCGGGGAGCCTGCATCCCCCTCTCTCTCTGCCTGCCTCTCTCCCTGCTTGTGATCTTTCTCTCTGTCAAATAAATAAATAAATAAATCTTTTAAAAAAAGGAATAAAGTCTTTTTTTAAATGTAATATAAATTATAAGCAAGTTATATAATAACATTAAGATAATCCAGAATAAAAATATATGTATATTTCAATCTTTTCTGATGCATCATAGTTTCTGTTCTTCCTGCTCTCTACATGTAACCTTCTTGCAGCATTCAACACGCTGTATTTTAATTGTCCCTGTGGACCCTAAAATTGGGTAGTTTCATCAGGCAAGGAAACTTGGGCAGAAGGCCTTAGCAAAATCAGACATTATTAATATTTAAAATGAATTAAACATGATTGCTCTGAGTAGGCTGCTATAAATGGCCCTGGTAAGAGTTATACTTTCTGCCAGTGGAATGTGCTTAAATTCTAACGTCAGAGCTAACATTGTAGAAAGGCTCCTTTACCCTTTGTGAATTGAAAAACCAAAAGCTCTCCCCAGAGAGGCCTGCTCTCCCCGACTTCATCCTCCCCCAACATACGGGTCTCTCTGATTCTCAGAAAAGGTACATCTGGGTGGGTTTGCAGTCTGTCCTCCTGTCGTCCTGCAAGTCTGGGCATGTAGCCAATCAGTACGGAATCCACACCTTTGCATGGTCTTTCTTCCTTCATTTTCCAGGAGTGGAAACTGAGAAGAGCAGGAGCTGTGGGCAAGGCCTGTGACTCCTCCCAGCCCTCTTCCTCCCGCTCTCAGTTCCTTCCAGGCATGTTCAAGACATGGCTTTGCTCACCATGTCTCCTCTTGCCACTCTGAGACCCTGCTTCTCCTACTCCTCAGGGTTCATTTGGATCTTCACGATCAACAGAAATGGCAAAAGGGTTCGTGAATTCTGTGTGTGATTACACTGACCTTGGTTTATCTGGACATATCTTACAATCACAAAATGTTGGGGCACCTGGGTGGCTCAGTTGGTTGGGCATCTGCCTTGGGCTTGGGTCATGATCTCAGGGTCCTGGGATCGAGCCCCACGTCGGGCTCCCTGTTGGGTTGGGAGTCTGCTTCTCCCTCCACCCTCTCTTCCCTGCTTGTGCTCTCTCTCTCTCAAATAAATGGATAAATCTTTTTTTAAAAAAGTTAAATCAGTTGGACCAAGAAAAGAAAGATTTATTTGGGAGACATGATGGGTTCATCAGATATACTCAAGTGTGGAAGGAGATAAATGGACAGAAACTCAGAATTCTAACTGCAAGTGTCTTGGATCTTTAGGGCAATTTAATAATATAAACCTGATGAGACCCTGGGCTTTTTAAAAAGGAAAAATTGTAGTGATTATAGAAGTATCCTATAATTATATGGAAATTGTTCACACCATAATTATTTTCTCAGCTAATTTTCAGGTTCACAGTGAAATCTGAAAGAACCTATTTTCATCCACTATCCATAATAAGTGATTATGGTTTCTTTTTAATATAAAATGAAAGTAGATTAAAATGTAAAAGAGGTCTTTACTTCATTTGTATGTATGAAAGTTGAAACAATGTTCATCTATAAGTAACCTAATAAACATAGACAGAAGTCTTATTTCTAAGCATATTATTAACTAGAGATATCTCCACTCATGTTCTCAAATATAAACTGATCTAGAATATACATATTTGTTTTCATTTTTGTTAAACCTTCTTGTGGCAGATTATCTCATTTTACTAAGATTTAAAGTCTTATGTATACTTGTCTAATTTATCTATATGACTCTAACTGCCACATAATAGGGGATCTTTCTTTCCCATCTTTGTATCCAGCTCTTCCTTTGGCAGAACCTTCAGTTAGTATCAGAGGAGAAGAAGACTACTAATTCAGAGTATAAGCTCTAGATGAGTGCTTCTCAACCAGGGATGATTCTGTCCCCTTGGGGACATTTGCAATGTCTAAGGCTCTAGTGGACAGAGGTCAGGAGTGCTGCTAAACACTCTGCAAGACACAGGACAGCAAGGAAACGGACTCTTCTCCAAAGCTTCTAGAAGAAGTGCAACCCTGCCATCACCTTGATTTTAATCCAGTGACAGCCATTTTAGACTTCTGACCTCCAGAAAAAGAAGATAATAAGTTTGTGTTGTTTTAAGCCACTGCCCTTACTTACAGCGATCTAATACAGCAGCATATGGAAAAGAATTCATATAGGAACAGGCAACTTACAAAACAAGAAACATAAATGCCTAATAAATAGAATTTAGAAACCCTCACAGTCAGAAATTAAGACGACATGCCACTTCAAACCCATAAATACAAAGGGTTGGCAATGATGTAGGGTGAAAGTAACTTTCATCACTGCTGGTAGAAGTGAAGTGGATATAACCATTCTGGAGACCCATCTGACAGCATTTATTATCATTAAAAACGTGCATGGCCTGGAACTCTAGAGTTCCACTTTGAGGGATCAACCCCAGAGAAAAGTCTGCCACAGAAACATTAAGAGAGTTCTAAAATAATGTGCATTGTAGCATCCATTTAACTACAAAACACCTGGGAAACACGCTAGTTATTGGTCAGTAGAGGAATTTATAAATGGAGCATGCTATGTGCATAGATTGAATACGTTGCCTAGAATGAATACATGAACTATGTTTCAACAACAGATAGAGCTCTAAAATGTACCACGGAGTAAACAGAGCAATTTGCCATGGGCTACACATAGTACAATAGCCTCCATGTCATTTTAAACACACAGAGCACTACTATATGTTGTTCATGGATGTCTATCTGTGTGGTCAAACATGGAAACACGGACTGGGCAGGTGCATACTTCTCTGTGCCGACAGTCGACTCTGGAGAGGATGGGAGACGGGACCAGAAAGGAGGAGAAAGGGGATGTCAACTCCATCTGCCATGTTCTACTTGTTAGACATGTAAAATCACAACAATAAAGATGGCGCACAAAACACCAACTTTTGTTCACAGATTTTTTCTGACATTTTATTTCTCTTTTTGCCTTAAATTCTTCTCAAAGTACAAGCATAAAAACCAAAATGGACTTTAAAAGGAGAGTGATCGGGCACCTGGGTGGCTCAGTGGATTAAGCCGCTGCCTTCGGCTCACGTCACGATCTCAGGGTCCTGGGATCGAGTCCCGCATCGGGCTCTCTGCTCGGCAGGGAGCCTGCTCCCTCCTCTCTCTCTTCACCTGCCTCTCTGCCTACTTGTAATCTCTGTCTGTCAAATAAAATAAATA
This sequence comes from Mustela lutreola, assembly GCF_030435805.1. Taxonomy (NCBI): domain Eukaryota; kingdom Metazoa; phylum Chordata; class Mammalia; order Carnivora; family Mustelidae; genus Mustela; species Mustela lutreola. Next base: position 11,245,277 of record NC_081308.1, read on the forward strand.
AAATGTTTAAAAAAAAAAAAAAGGAGAGTGATCATCTTGAAACTGGTTTAGAATAAACCCAGGGTTAAAACTTATGTTCAAAACTTATTAACTCAGTTTGTCTTTCTGAACTCAGGAAGTATCTTAATGCATTAATTCAGACTTAATATCTTCATGAATTAAATAGGATTGGATGAATGGGTAACAGAATAGGTGCTGTCCTAATGAATGGAATAACACAGGCATGGAATAATATCTGAGATTTATTAAAATTTATATTGTGTTTTCAATCAAGAAAAGTGTCTGATATGTATTGCTTGATTTTCCAAAGAACCCAGTCTGTTAGGTAAGGCAGATCTTCTGAAGAGTCCTGTTTTCCAGGTGAGAAAATGGAGGCCCAAAAAGGACAGTGACTTGTTCAAGGTTGGTAAGTGGTGAGAGCCAGAGCTCGGATGCATGTCTTCTGACTCTAAGTACCATGCTTTTTGTACTATGTCAACCATATCCTGAGATGAGAAATGGCTTATTTAATAGCTGCTCCTTTTTAAGAAAAAGGAAGGAAGGAAGGAGATAGAGGAGAAGAGAAGGGAAGAGAAGGGAAGGGAAGGAAAGAAAAAAGAAAAAGAAAAAACCAGGATGTTTTGAGATGTTCTAGGCATTCTGATTGGCCCAAATGCCATTCAAGTCTGTGCGGTGAATGGGCTGCTTAAGCAAGCAAGCATGAAGTGATTCTTATTCTGGGTTAGTATCTAGTACTCACATCAAAAGAGATGGTCTTTAAAAAAAAAAAGGTGGTCCTAATGTTTAAATTTTATTGGGTAAAGTCCTGGGCAGTATTGAGATGGGTAATGGTAAAAGAGACACAAGCAAGAGTTACAGATAATCAAGTATAGAAATCATGTTATATTTGGAATTGCTAAAGGAACCCATCATGTTTTATGAGGAAAAGAGAAACCTTAGGGAAATTGATAACTGCCTTTAACTTTTTTTTTTTTTTTAAAGATTTTATTTATTTATTTGACAGAGAGAGATCGCAAGTAGACAGAGAGGCAGGCAGAGAGAGAGAGAGAAGCAGGCTCCCTGCCGAGCAGAGAGCCCGATGCGGGACTCGATCCCAGGACCCTGAGATCATGACCTGAGCCAAAGGCAGCGGCTTAATCCACTGAGCCACCCAGGCGCCCTGCCTTTAACTTTTTGAAGGCTTTCCTAGTAGAAGAGGAATGAAAAAAATATAGTACTAGAGCCAAAGTGAGGAAGAGATACAGTGATGCCAGTTCCCAGCTAAGAATACAGAACTTCTAAAATATAGAGCTCTCAAAAAAAAAAAAAAAAAAAAGAAAAAAGAAAAAAGAAAAGAAAAGTAAAAGAAAAAAAGGAATGGGTTGCCTCAGAGGAGTTCAAGCAGAAACTGGATGAACGGTTTCCTGCAACGCTTAAACGGAAATGCTTATTTTGGAAAAGGTGCTAAACTAGATGAGAGAAATAGAATCATTCTCTGCCAATCACTCTTCCTAACTCCAGTCTAATGGGGAAACAAGAATCCACTCAAATGGTTCTGGAGGCCCCTCCAGCAAAGAGTACTGAGGGGACAGAGATTCCCTCTAGATCTCATGAACATCATGCCCGTGTGGATGTGTGGAAAAGATTCACTGAAGATCTTGGAGAGGGATGTGTGCTCTGGTTTGGTCATCCAAACCTGGTCCTGGGGGGTCTCCAGAGGCTGAGGTCAGGTATGTGATGAAGAACGTCACACCAGAAGACAGAGGAGCAGATGGTATCATTCTTCGTGGGATCACCGGTGCTTGGATGGTACCCTCATAAGCAACTTGACAAGGGCCATGAATTGAGGCCAGGTATCCAGCTGGGAAACTGGGCGAAGGATCTGGCAAGCTGTCTAGCTGCAGTACTGTGAATCAGTATATTACTCAATATGAGATCTAGAACCCGGAAATGCAAGAGTAGAAAAAGTCAAAGCAACCTGGATACCCGAGGTCATCTGTTATGGGTGACGGAGGCATGTGCAGGCAGAAGGGAAGGCTGTGCTAAGTCTCGTAGACCACAGAGAGCCAACCCAATCCCCCCACCTCAGTCTCCCACCTTCTCTAGGAATTACACACATGACTGCAAGGCAACCTCCCTTGAAGTTTATTTTGTGCTTCCCACCCTTGTCCTCGTGTACCATCATCTTACCATGCCCTCCTGGAACTCTCCTTGCTCTGACATTCACATAATCCTTTCTGAGGATTCACTATACCAGAATTTGGGCTCCAACAAGATCATGGTCATTCATATGTACGTGAAAGGGGGAGAGGCATGGGCCTAAGGATGTATAACTGTGGCCCAATCAGGACGACACACGTGAATTAGCTTAACTGTACAGCAACCAACCAGTAAGCAATTATTATTCTGATCCCACACTTTTCCAGAGTTATCCTAAACTTAGTTGTATACCTGAACAGAGTGGACCACAGCGGTAAACATAAACGATGTGGTGTTGGTGGACACTGGAATAGAGAGAAAGTTCATGAACCATGGGGCCTAATTTTAGGAAGAAACTACTCCCTTCTTTCTGCAAATGTCAGAGCAAAGGGATACTGAGATCAGGGAACAGACCTAGGGAAGTTTGCTGAAGGGACTACTCTGAGCGTGGCCTATATTGCCACAAAATCTTTGGGACTATGATGGTGGGTAGTCCCACTTCTAATGTTGATGGTTTGCCATGCATCCAAGGAGACCGATTTGGTGGCTAAATTAAATCCTGCTTCCTGGGATTACTGCCATTTTCAAGAGAGGTCTTCCTTACTGTCCTACGACAGTTTAACATGGAGTAAAAATATTACAGTGTGGTGGATATTGTGGGGAATTCTCCAGAATCCATTCTCCTTCCCCCTGCCCCATCTGGAGCCAACCATGGAAATTCCATCCCTCTTGCCGGTCATAAATTCAGATCTGGGCGGGCCTAAGCCAGTTTGGACCAAAGAGAGATGCTAGTTAGGAGAGCCTCGCTGACGGCAAAAAGCTCCCTCAGTTCTAGGAGAGACCCAGGAGGGGCCTCCCCTCACTTGATAGAGCCAAAGGAGGGTGGGTGGGAGGCAGATTGGCCACCCTTGGTCATCCAGCTCTTACCAGAGCATCCAGCAACCACAGGAACAGGCCTTTGGTTGAGGCCGACCCCACAGGCTCAAGAGGAAATGCTCTTTCTCTCTCATTTTTGCAAATTGCAGAGCCTCAGAGGGGAGAAATTGAAAGAACTCCCATCCCTAATGGCGCTATTGACTCCCTGAAGCTCAGTCTACTTCTGGACATCCTGTTGCGCGCGCTTACATTAACTCCCTAAGTCAATCTGATGTGAGCTTTATCACTGCCTGTAGCCAGAACCATCCTTAGTGATACAAATCATTGGCAAGGATCCTCTCTTTACAGCAGGCACGACAGGACGGTGCAATTAGCATGGATTTACTACTCTTCATTTCTCGAGTGATGCTATTTAAAAGCACACACTCTTATCCCAGGTGAAAGAAAACAATTTTTACCATCTATAATGAGGTTCAACAACTACAGCAGAGTAATTCTGAAAACAGATGTCACGATACTCCCATCTCTTGCGAAGCTTATTTTAGTATTTTTATTGGTGATTCTTCACAAGGCGCTGTAACTGATCAGACTGATTGCATCATGGATGACATTAACATGCTAATTTCATCTCAACTTTCAGACCATATTTATTGAATAGATTCCATGTGAAGGCTTCCATTGTTTTCCCTGGAAAAGTTCAAAACAGGACCCAGTGTTGGGTTTAATTATCTCTGCCTTTAACCATTTACAGTACCCCCATGTCTCAACATGTCTGAAATTTGTGTCTCAGGGAGGAGGGGGATTTTTGAAGTTTCTTGGCAAGCCAGTAACTGATCAGATCTTCTAGGGTAGGCAATGAAAATCTGGGGCCATTATTTTTTTAAAACAAAAAGCTGGTGAATCACACTTTGAGGTTAATACATAAGCCACTGGTCAGGTATTAATGTTCCTAATTTTCCATATGTTACTTCTCTTCCCTTGCATGGCCCTTCCTTGTTTTTTCTGTTAATTCAAATCTTAGCTAGCCCCTGGAATTTGGGTTGTTTGTTTTTTAATTTACATTCAAGGTGGTTAACATCTAGTGTAGTACTGTTTTCAGGAGTAGAATTTAGTGATTACTCACTTACATATCACACCCAGTGCTCATTACATAAAGTGCCGTCCTTTAATGGCCATCATCTATTTAGCCCACCCACCCCAACCACTTCCCTCCAGCAATCCTCGATTTGTTTTACATCATGAAGACTCTCTTATGGTGGGGTGGCTGGGTGGCTCAGTCAGTTAAACCCCTGTCTTCGGCTCAGGTCATGATTGTAGGGTCCTGGGATCAAGCCCCAAATCAGGCTCCCTGCTCAGCAGGGAGTCTGCTTATCTCTTTCCCTCTGCCCCTCCCCCTGCTCATTCTTTGTCTCTCAAATAAATAAATTAAATCTTTTTTTAAAAGTCTCTTATGGTTTGCCTTTCTGTGTTTTTATCTTATTTTTCCTTCTTTCCCCCTATAATTCATGTGTTTTGTTTCTTAAATTCTATGTATGAGTGAAATCATATATTTGTCTTTCTCTGTCTGATTCATTTTGCTTAGCATAATATCCCCTGATTTTTAAGACTTAGTTCAAGTACAGTTCCTTCCTTAAATCTTTGTAACTGACTCGTGCCATAGACTGGAGGATAAGCTGGTGCCATATGGACAAAGCTGAACCCTTAAGTTCAGCAGATAATTTTAGCACTCAACATCTAAGAGCAATTGGACGATCACTATTGGGTAGCCCTAATTCTAGTTCTAGACCTAAGACGAGGTCCACCCTGGCTTCTGAGCCGTAGTGTTCTCATCTGTAAAATGGGGAAACTGAAAGTCCAAGCAGCCCTCATTTTTTTGTGCTTCACTTCATAGTGCTTTGCAGATACTGCATTTTTTTACAGATCGAAGGTTTGTGGCAACCCTGCATCAAGCCTGTCGGTGCCATTTCTCCAAAAGCATTTGCTCACTTCCTGCCTCTGTGCCATGTTTTGGTCATCCCTGCACTCTTTCAAAACCTTTTCAGGATTATTCTACTTGTCATGGGGATCTGTGATCGGTGATCTTTGATGTTACTACTGTAATTGTTCAGGGGCCCTATGAATCGCACCTATCTAAGATGACAAGCTTCATCAATACATGCTATGTGGGTTCTGACTCCAGATGGGGTGGAAGCAGCAACAGAACTAGAATCAGAACTGGAGCCTGAAGATGGAGCTAAATCACTGTACTCTCATGATCCACTTTAATAGATCATGAATCATGATGATGATTCGGATCATGAATGGGGAGCTGCTTCTGATGAAGGAGCAAAGAAGCCAGTTTCTTGAGATGAAATCTCCTCCTGGTGAAGATGGGACACAGGCCATTAAAATGCCAACAGAGGATCTAGAATATGACAGGAGCTTAGCTGACAAAGCAGCGACAGGGTCTGAGAGGACCGACTCCAATTTTGAAAGAAATCCCAATTCTACTGTGGGTCAGATGCTATCAAACAATATCACATACCATTGAGAAATCTTTCATGAAACAGTCAATCAGTGCAGCAAAGTTCATTGTCGTCTTATTTTAAGAATTTGCCATAGCCTCCCCAACCTTCGGCGACCAGCGCCCAGGTCAGTCAGCAGCTCTCAACACTGAGGCAAGACCCTCTACCAGCAAAAAGATTATGACTGGCTGAAAGCTCAGACGAGCGGTTAGCAGTTTTTAGCAATAAAGCATTTTTAAAAGATTGTATTTATTTGAGAGAGAGAGAGAGAAAAAGCGTGCGCACAAGCAGGGGAGAGGGGCAGAGGGAGAGAAACCGACTCTCCACTGAGCAAGAAGCCCAATGTGGGGCTGGATCACCAGACCTCTGAGATCATGACCTGAGCCGAAGGCAGATGCTTAACCAAATGAGCCACTCAGGCACCCCACAACAAAGCATTTTTGAAATTAAGGTATGTACCTTGGAGGGTTTTTTTTGGTTTGTTTTAAGATATAATTCCATTTCACGTTTAGTAGACTACACTATAGTATAAACACAACTTTTCTATGCACTGGGAAACCAAAAAATTCACTTGAGTCCATTTATGGTGAAAATTGCATTACCGTAGTAGTCTAGAGCCAAACCTGCGGTATCCCCAAGGTGTGCCTGTATTCTCCTGCCCTGATGGACCCCAGTTTATTTATCTATTCACTTACTGGGGACATCTTGATTGCTTCCAAGTTTTGGCAACTGCAAGGAAAGCTATTATAAACATCCATACGCAAGGGTTTTGCATAGATAGAAGTTTTCAACTCTTTTGGGTAAAGACCAAGGAGTGCAACTACTGAATCAGATGGTAAGAGTACGTTTAGTTTTGTAGAAAACCAAGAAACTGCCTTCCAAAGTGGCTATACTATTTTGCATTCCACCCACAATGAAGGGGAGCTCCTGATGCTTCCATCCTCACCAGCAGTTGGTGCTGTCAGCATTCCGATTTTGGCTGTTCTAACAGGTGGGTAGTGGCATCTCATTGCCACCGTAATTTGCATTTTCCTTATGACGTAGGATGTGGAGCAGGTTTCAGCTGAAATGTGTTTCAGTGTGGAGAGAGCATAGGGGTAGTGGGAGAGACAGGTCTTGATAAAGGATCACAGACCAGAACTGAAGAATTGTACTTGCCCTGGGGGAGGTTGGCTTGCTCTGGAGGGGATGACAAGTCACTAAAGGGGTGAAGGCGGAGATGGGGATGCGTGTGACGTGAGCGGATTCGTTTCGTAGAATCATCATATGGTAGAAGACATGGAAGGGGGATTGGAATTAAATGAATGGATCCCAGAGCTCTTGGGGAGAGGAAAAGAAAGGCCTTAGATCGATGCCCTTTCTGCCAGCAAGCTCTCCCTGATGGCCATTGCGTGCAGGACATCAGACTCCTTCTGTTATGCTTCCCAGAATCCCATGTGTGCTTCTGCTATCACTCCTCCTGCATCCAGTATTAGCCACAGGTGGGGAGGCTGGGCCTCCTCCAGCGAGAGGAGGATGACTCCATGTTAGCCCCTTCCAGAGTTATTGGCACCTGGGGGTTTCACTCTTTTTGAAAGAATAGATTACTTGTACGCTCCATTTTCATCTTTAGCTGTTTGTGATAACTTGGTGACACATACATTTCTCTCATTAATTTCTCTGGGCTAATCGTCCCATCAGTATCTCAGGCCTAGACAAATTCTCCAAAGACGTGCTATGAGTCATCCCTTCCCAATTCCAAATTACTTGACGCTTGGGGACTTCAGCTATTTCTCTAAGGAGCCTCGTTCTGCATTTCCTATTCCAGTAATTCTTTAAATGAAACTCATTTCTAAAACCATCTTCTCAATTTCCTTTATCACTTGTTTGTAGTCACCAGTTTTATTTGGCCCTTCTTACGTGCTCTTAAACACAATCACATGACCTCAGTCAGCAGCCCTTCAGCCTAGTAATCCACAGCATTTCTCAATTCCTATTCTAATATCTAAAGGTAAATAGAAAAAGCAAACTTGACTTTAATGAACATTTCATTCAATGAATATTTCTTTTTTTAAGCTCTGTCACAGGTACAAAATACATTGAATCATGAGACCTTGGCAAACTCTTTAAAAAGTAGATCTTGGGGCACCTGGGTGGCTCAATCGGTTAGACATCTGCCTTCAGCTCAGGTCATGATCCCAGGGTCCTGGGATCGAGCCCCATATGAGGCTCCCGGCTCAGCGGGGAGCCTGCTTCTCCTTTCTTCCCCACTTGTGCTTCTGTCACTATCTCTGTCTCTCTCAAATAAATAAATATTCAAAAAAAGTAGATCTTGAGGGTCTCTCTCTCTCTCTCTCTCACACACACACACACACACACACACACACATTTTTAAAATTCTCTCTCCCTTATCAGTGGCCAGCAACACATTTTCCAAAACTGCGACCAGCACCTCTGATATTTGACCTCCGTGCTCACTCATACAGCTTCAGCCCGATGGAAACCACAGAACAAGATATTAAGAAGTTTGTTTTTTTTTTTTTTTCAAAAACAGATAGTATCTAACCCAGTAGTTTTCAGCCTGGGGTGATTTGGCACCACCGGGATCATTTGTAATGCCTGAAGACATCTGTATTTGTCACTCCTGGCATGTGGGGGGATTGCTACTGACATCTAGTGGGTGGAGGCCGGAGATGGTATTGAACATCCAAGGACCCGCAGTACAAAGAATTATCTAGCCCCAAATGTCAACAGGGTGAAATTTGAGAAACTCTTAAAACCTCTGTCAACATTTAATACAATTTACGCTTGCACAATTCCACTTCCTAAAATTGAGCTTTCCTAACAATTTTGTAACATTTCAGCCTGCAGACGACTTTGGTGCCACCAAACTTCCCTTTGTAAGTCATTCATTCTGGAACTAAAAACATGGCTACAACAGGTTATAAAGATAAACCAGGCCCCAAAACTTAAATACCCAGTAAAATCAGCAATCCACAAGCATGTTTTGGGAATGTTTCTCAATTTTTTTGTTTTAAAAAACAAATAAGCCAACTTTAAAAAGCAAGCCAAATTTCTTCTTGTAATTTTATTTCCTGTTCTCAGTACTTCAAGTTTCTGAGACTTCATGTCATCTGATCTCACTCTTGTCTTAATTGTGTGTTCTTATGAAAGCCTATGTGATATCAGCCCTCTTGAGTTTCTAAATGAGAGCATCTAATGTTCTAACATATGACATAGCCTCAAAGTGTACCTTCAGATGATACCCAAATCTGAGTAATTAGAGAGAGGCTATGCTGGAAAGGGTTGTGCTTTTTAGTTCTCATATAGAAAAATTCCATTTGCTCTTATCAACCTCATTTCCACAATGAGTCACCACTCTAAGAAAATGGCAGCCCTTCATTAGCCACAGCCATAACCTTCTAAGCCCAGCCTAATGGCCCTCCTTTGCTTGGCCAAGTGCCACCAAGGACTGTTGGCTCACCCCAAAATCAATCCTCTTGGTCGCTCTCTAATTTTCATTTAGTAAATTTAGAATATTATGAAGAACCCTTCTAACCCCTCTCTGGGATAATGTCCAGAAGCCACTTTGCCTAAACAAAGTCATTGATTTTAATAGAACAAATGAGAGAACCAATCTGAATTGCATGGCATCCTGACAAAGACAGGAAAATGCTAGGACTCATTTGTCCCAAATTCAATCTCTAATTATAATAACAACTCTGCGACCAAAGCAATCTTTCATGAAAGTAAATTAGATCGTATCATTTCCAGGCTAAACCTTTTCCATAGCTTTCCATTATTGTTAGGAGAAATCCCCAAATCTGTCACACAGCTTGTGGAAGATGAGTGTTTTCTAGGCCCTGCCTTTACCGTCAGTCTCAATGCACTCCCTCTCCATCGAATTCTGCGCTCTCCTATTCTTACTCTTCCTTCTTCCTGGAAAGCTCATGCTTCCCATGCCTGCCCCCTTCCTTTGCCTAGCTGATCCCTTCTCATTTTCAGATCATGGTTTTAATTTGTTTCCTCAAAGAAGTCTTTTCTTCTTGCATTATATCTGCTGAAAATTCCATTGGCCAACGCGAATCATATGCCAAGTCCAAAGTCAAAAGGGGTGGATATATACTATGATAAGGCCAAGGCAAAGAGTAAGGATGTGGGGAAGAGGAAGGAACTGGGGCCATTTCTGCAATCACCACATTCCTCTCCCAGGTGCATACAAGTCATGATCAGGCCCCAACTTGCGATGATTACCATGTACTGGCCCTCATCTACAAACAGTCAACTCATTTATACAATTGAATAGTTGTCTGGTTCAGGTTCCTTGTCTATACTTGTCCTCTACCAGAAGCCCTATTACACCTTACTGAAATCTGGTTAAATGTCCTCTTTTCTCCAAATACCTCAACAGTGCATTCTTTCTTTGAAATTCAATCTACTGAAGTAATTAAATACAGGAGATAAGGGGTAGCTCCTAAACATGGAGGCAGCCATGTGCCCACGAAAAACAGCCCAACTGATAATAAGCAAAGCTGACCAAAAAATAAAAAATGTGCCCATGAAAAGCAGCTCAACTGATGATAAGCAAAGCTGACCAAAAAAAAAAAAAAAAAAAAATCTATGCTCGGACAAGGCCAGTCCACAACCACAGAAATGATTGAACATTCCTCTCTTATGATCAGCGTGAGTGACTGCTGCTTCTTTACCACTGACCACTCAAGCCTTGCTTTAATCCTCCTGTCTCCTAAATAAACATCATTTTAAAATACCCAGTCACCAAATTGTCACGGCTCTTTAGTAACAGGCAAGCCAGAAGAGCCCCTGATTTCTTAAATCCTCCTTAGAGGATTTAGCACAAGCGTAAGCCCTCTAAGGAGGCCTTTCCCAGATTCCTCTTACTGAGATGGCCATGGCTCTTCCAAGGAATGGTATTTCTTGTGGCAACAAGCTCCATGCACCTAACACTGTTTGAGTATGACTGTGTTTTTAGGCCTTTCATTCAGCGGGCCTTCAGTGAACTCCTTCCATTCAAAGGGCTAAGCGCTCTGATGTAGGTCTGGTTTGAAACACTGAATTTCAAGCACTGCTTAACAGCACAAAGGATCCTTGAATAATATCACCAGGTGAATTTAGGATTGGCCCAGGCTAGGCAACGTGCTGAGACTAGACAGGTGTAGGAAGCAGTCACCGATAAAGCACAATATCCCTTTTCTAGAAGTTCTGAATAGAATAGTCAGTAACATAGTCTCCCATCAATGCCTAGACTCCAACAAGACAAAGTAAGGTTCCATAGATAAAATGGATTTTCCCCCACATATTAGCTTCTTATAAGACTCAACCCTGTGCATAGTAAGCAAAATTCGTTCTTACAGGGACCAGAGACTCATTCTTCAGAGTTAGTGTGGCCCAGATTCCTGGCTCATTTACCTTCACATTTTTTCCAATAAGTATTTTATACTTTCTTTATATGGTATTGCTTTCATTTGCAGTCACTGAATAGTGGAAATGAGCAGCAAATTCTTACTTCTACCAATTTTCCAGATGCCATCAAAATTGTACACTATCATATTATTAGAAGACACATGCACATTGTGGCAGAAATATCATTAATCAGAGTATTATCAGTAATTGGTGTACTTTCTCAAAATAAATTATTTGGGAAAAAACAGATGTGTATTCAGTATCAGCCTGAATGCTTCATGAGATGAGAACTGCTAAATCCTATTGAAATATTTCCCCAGGTAGTCGACCAAAATAGCTCGAGAAGCAACAACCTACGTTTTCAGTATATGCTAAATTCTCCAATTACACAAATGAAGATGACTGCGGTTTTTTTTTTTTTTTCATTTGTTTGTTTTTTTGTCTTTTTGGAGAGAGGGCACACAAGTTGCGAGGGGCAGAGGGAGAAGGAGAGAGAATCTTAAGCAGGCTCCAAGCTAAGGATGGAGCCCCATATGACCTGAGCCAAAATCGAATCAGATGCTTAACCACCTGAGCCACCAGGTGCTCTGAAGATAACTGTGTTTTACTTAAAAAGGGAATTGGATAGGCGAGTAACTTTCAAACACCAATAAAGAGTTTATGAATGTTACCATAGAGGTCAGTTTTCTCACCTGGCTTTTCCTTCTTCCATTTTTAATTAAAAAGGGAAATGATGCTAATGAGGGAGACATTAGGGCGGCACACAAGTTCACCTCTCTCTGGGCATAGGGTCTGCTTGTATTCCCCTACCATCTTGGACTTGGGGTGGCCATGAGACTCGCTTTGACCAGTGAGATTCATAAAGGGATGTGTGTTCATTCCTTCTAGGAGGAAAGCTTGAAATGGTCTCCAGGAGACCCCGTGCCATCTCCTTCCTCTTACTATGGAGACCAGTGGAGCTGCAGGTGTAGGCTTCATCAGCCCGGGTCCTAGGATGACCAGACATGGAGAGGAGCCCACCAAACAAAGCATTTGTTATGTCACAGATTTTTTTTAAGGGCAGTGTGTCATCCCAGCATAACCTAAACCATAACAGAGGTAGACATTTTTATCGTTAAAAAAATTAAAGTTTTTTTTCAAACAATATAAAGGTATATCGAGCTTCTCTCTCCAACACATTAGCCACTAGTCATACATGACTATTCAAGTTTTAAACATTAGTAAAAGGAAAGATTCATTTCCCCCATCACATTAGCCACATTTCGAGGGCTCCAGAGCTACATGTCACTAGGGGCTCCCGGGATAGCACAGACAATGGAACACTTCCCTCATACAGAAAGTTTTGTGTTCTGTGGAGGGGCTGAATAGCAAAGGACCCAAACCACTGCCCGTACCCCTTCCCCAGTCCTGCCCTAAGAAGCTACCACTCCTAAAAAACTATTAAATGTCATTCTAGTCCTTCTTCTACCTTAAATCACTTCTCCTATGGTTTTACACTATAAATATAAAATCATGCACATATGTACATAAACATATTACTTGGTGACATGCCTTTTTTTCTTTTAACAAAGATTTTATTTATTTATTTATTTATTTATTTATTTATCAGAGAGAGAGAGAGAGAGAGAGAGAGAGAGAAAGAAAGATAGAGGGAGAATCAGGCTCTCCACTGAGCAAGCACTCAATCCCAGGACCCTGGGATTAGGATACAAGCCAAAGACAAATGCCTAACTGACTGAGCCACCCAAGTGTCCCAGTGACCTGTCTTTTTAATTCAACTAATGGGATGTCCTAGAGATCTTTTTTTTTTTTTCCTGATGAACACTTAGATGGTTTCTAGAAATAACCACTTCTTAGATTCTCAGCATATTGATAAAGATCCTTCTAGCTCTTTGTCCAGCTATTTTTGTCTACTCTGATAAAATACATCATATGTATTGCGATTTCTTTTTCCATTTAAATAATAATAAAGTTTGGAGTTTATTTTAGTCATTTATATTCTTCTAAATCTTTTCTAATAATTTCAATATTTTGATTTTACATTTAGCTCTCGAATCCAACTGAAATTTAGTTGTAGGAAATAAATTTAACTAAAGATATAAAGACTACAATGTTGGGGCTCCTGGGTGGTTCAGTCATTAAGCATCTGACTTTCGCTCAAGTCATGATCCCAGGGTCCTGGGATTGAACCCCACTTCCGGATCCCTGTTCTGCGGGAGCCCTGCTTCTCCCTCTCCCACTCCCCCACTTGTGTCTCTCTCGCTGTGTCTCTCACTATGTCTCTGTCAAATAAATAAAAATCTTTAAAAAAATAAATAAATAAAAACTCTCTTGCTTCCTTTTATTACATTTTCACTTCTATATGAATTTTAGGATAGGATTGTCAACTTCCTTTTATAATTCCTTGTTGGGATTTCTTTTTTTTTTTTTAAGATTTTATTTATTTATTTGACAGAGATCACAAGTAGGCAGAGAGGCAGGCAGAGAGAGAGAGAGAGAGAGAGAAGCAGGCTTCCCGCGGAGCAGAGAGCCCAATGCGGGGCTCGATCCCAGGACCCTGAGATCATGACCCGAGCCAAAGGCAGCAGCCCAAACCACTGAGCCACCCAGGCGCCCCAGCTTGTTGGGATTTCGAGTTGGCAAGCACTGACCTTCTAGATGAATTTGTCAAAAGCTTACATTTCTACAACATTAAGTTTTGTCATTCAGAAATATGACACAACTACATTTTTCAGGAATTATTTTACATCCTTCAGTAAATAGTTCATTTTTAATTTCTTCAACTAAGGCTTTCAAATTGTATTAGGCTTAGCTCTGGTTTTTCTTATTCTTTTAACATACTTGCTATGGTTGTTCATACTGTGAATGTAATTTTTTTAAAATTCCACTTTCAAATAGGTTATTGCTAGTATAAGAAGGTATTGATGTTCATGCTTTTATTTTCTATTTCCTTAATTATAGGAATGTTATTCATAGTTTTAATCATTTTTCAGAGAAATCTTTTAGATCTCCAAAGCAGATAATCAGTACTATCTTCAAGCAAAGACACTTTTCTCTCTTCTTTCCAATATTTACACCTCTTGTATCTTTTTCCTGTCTTCCTGCTTTGGCAGTACAGTGGTGAAAATGGACATTTTGTATCCTACCTGGATTTAATAAAAATGCCTCTTACATTTCTCTATTAAGCACAGGAGAAATCAGTCTTAAATTTAATTATCAAGTATTTTTTTTTAGCATGCATTAGATGATTACTGAGTTGGACTCCTTTAATCTGTTGCAGTCATAAATAACCTATAATGACCAAATTCTAAATGCTACTTAACCATTATGTAACATTGGCTTAATACACTGCCAGATTTAAAATGCTGAATTTACTTAGGATTTTGCATACAAGTTCAAAGGCAAGGTTGGCCAAATGCTGGGGTGGGGGGAAGAGGGTAGTTTTCTGATTTTTCTGTTAGTGTGATAGTAGCACCAAAAAGTGAGTTTGGTGGAGCCTGGATGGACTCTGCCTTCGGCTCAGGTCATGATCTCAGGGTCCTGGGATCAAGGCCCACATTGGGCTCTCTGCTCAGCAGGGAGCCTGCTTCCCCACTCCTCTCTCTGCCTGCCTCTCTGCCTACTTGTCATTTCTGTCTGTCAAATAAATAAATAAAATCTTTTTTTTAAAAAAAGTGAGTTTGGGAGCTTATCAGATTGTTAACACTCTGCAATAGCTTACAAAGCATGAAATCTATGTGAGATCTTGTGAGGTTTTGGAGCAATTACTAAAAAAAAAATGGCACCTGAGGTCTTTATTTTTATTTTATGTCTTTATTTTTCTTGACATTACACTTGTTAAAGAATAGACTATTTGGGAGATCTTTTAAAAGAATCAGATTTGTATTATATTGATTAGCTACAATTTTTAGAAAAATACCATTAACATCTGCTTTGCCTTTATATTTATTTATTTTTAAAAGTTTTTTTCTGTTGTTCTTTTATTAGATTTTAGATTTCACTGTTAATTTCATTTTCTCTGCTTCTATAGGAAATGTATTTATAACTGTCTATTTTTCTTCAAGCACTTTTTTTGGCTGTACTCCATGTGGGTTTTTTTTAAATCATTAAATGATACATTTTATTCAAAAACAGAATACAAAATCTTTATTTCTATGATTTCAAAATCAAGTTGATTGTAGTACAGATTGCTGTGGGCTTTGTCCCCTCCTATTTTCTTCTTTGAGCTCATTTTTATATTTTGTACTCATGATTACAATATCCAGTTTAGGGACCTGGGTGGCTCAGTTGGTTGAGCGACTGACTGTCTTGGGCTCAAGTCATGATCCCGGACTTCCAGGATCGAGTCCCGCATCGGGCCCCCAGCTCCTTGGGGAGTCTGCTTCTCCCTCTGACCTTCTCCTCTCTCATGCTTTCTCTCACTCATTCTCTCTCAAATAAATAAATAAAATCTTTTTTTTTTAAATCCAGTTAAAAAAAAATTAAAAGGCTCTGCAGATCTTCCACATCTGACCATCCTGCAGAGGTGAACTGTTAGTCTGGTCCAGGCATCCTCTCTATCTTTGACGTCCCCCTGACTCCAGTCTCTCACTTATGGCACTTGCCCAAGGCCATAATCTCAGAGCGAGGCAAGTTGCATCCACAAACTCTCTCCATAGACAAGCTTCTCCACCAATGATGAGTTTTTTCTGTTCTTGAGAACCATCAAAATCAAGAGGGCCCACATTATAGGAATTTCTCTAGTCTTGTCCATAACTAACCAAATCTAAGTACCAAGGAGCAGAAAGGACCACAAGGAATTGTGATTTTGCCCTATTCCTCACCATACATTTGCTCTTTCCATACTTGAGCTGAAGTCCTTGGCTGAAGCTTTCCACAATCATCAAAAAACCTCTTGCCTGGGGGTGGGATTATGGACATTGGGGAGGGTATGTGCTTTGGTGAGTGCTGTGAAGTGTATAAACCTGGTGATTCACAGACCTGTACCCCTGGGGATAAAAATATATGTTATAAAAATAAAAAATTAATTAAAACACACACACACACACAAAAAAAAAACCTCTTGCCAGACTAGGGATCCCTGTTTATGGTTGAAACAAGACCCACAAGCTTTTGAATGTAGCAAGAGTTTAGTCTTCTATAATCTTCACCAAAGCCTTTCTGCTTCATGAAATAATTGGATTTCTGGATTGGGCTCCCCACATTTAAATTCCACCTCACCTCCTCCCAAGCAAATGAAGTATTTGGAAACACTGTACTAATTTCTTTGAAAAATTTAGATAGGAAGCTGTTACGTTGAATTCAGAATAGGCTTCATAGAGCTAAACATCCCAGACAGGTTAGGTCCACTGTAACGTGGAGTCACAAGGTCTTTTGAACTTCTCCTGAAGACTGTGTATATCCAGGGTTGTCAAATTCTGGTATGACTCAGGTCCCTTATAGTGGGGCATATGAGATCACCATATGGACATCATTTGGTGTAGAAACATGAGAGAAAGAATAGCTCCCTTTGTTGCCTGACTTGGGAAAAGCGATGCTCTGTAAAGGGGAAGACTGGTCATCAGCCAGGGCAGAACATTAAACTTATTAAAAGCCATGGCATCCTCGTAATACTCCCCACACTCTGGTGGCTTTGGGGGAAACATCACATTCTGAATCAAGGACAATCTAGACTAGAAGTTGCTGTAACTTGACTGCAGTATTAGGTTTAGGAGGGCCATGGTGCCTTGTAGAGACCAAAAATATAGTCATGATACCGGTGAAATGCTGCTTTTAAGTTTTTAAGTCCAGTTAGTTAACAGTGTTGTATTAGTTTCGGGTGTACAAGATAGTGATTCCGCACTTCCATACATCACCTGGTGCTCGTCACAACAAACACACTCCTTAAATTCCTTCTTGCAGGAGGGAGCAAGCAGGACAGTGGTGGGCGAGGGGCTGTGGCTGAGGTGGAAGTTTTAGGAGGAGAGGTGCAGAAGGCCTGGAGACATCTGCACCAGGAGTGGTATAGGCCACAGGGCCTGGCCTCAGGCCAGCACCATGGGCAGTGCCAGCAACATGGGCAACCCCAGCCTGCCATGTTTTTTTGTAGGACTGTCATTGACTTTGATTAACCTCATAATTTACATTCATGTCCTCTTCATTGCAGAAGTAATTTGGGGTATTTGGACTTTTATTTTGTCACTAATTTCTAATTTTATGGCGTGGGGATCAGAAAACACGGCCTGTGATTCCTGCTCTGGAGAATTTGTTGTCATTCATGTTTGGAAAGAATTTTATCGTCAGTCTGTTGGTTATGAAAATATATCAAGTTAAACTCCATCAATGTGCAATGAAAAGCTCTACATACCAATGCTTTTGAGTTGTGGATATTGGTTTCTGGGAAGTTGTGTTAAATTCTACCAATATATTTGACAAGTTGTCTCTTCTTCTGTATTTCTATTTGTTTTCCTTTACCTATTTCAAAATTGTGCTGTTCAGAGCCATTATACTGTCTTCAAGACATGGATCTGTTGTCAGCATCATTTCTTTTTCTCTTACTACTTTTGACTTTCACTCTTACGAATATTAATATTTCTGCCCTTGTGTTTTTTTTTTTTCACTCTAGCATTTGATGTTGTATCTTTTTTAACCTTTACTTTTTTGTTTTTTGATGTTATTTCACCTTAAGGCTATTTCTTGTAAACAGCATATTGCTAGATTTTTTAAATTGTTTAAGCAATCTGTTTTCCTTTTTTTAAAAAAAGTATATTTAACCTATCTCCATTTAATACAACTGTTCTTATTCTTGGATTGATTCCTGCCATCTTATTTCATTTGTTCTCTTTACCACGACTTTGCCCTTATTTCTTCTTTTTACTTGTCTACTGCTGATATACTGTTTTTTGTTCCACTTAATTTTCTTCTAGAAACATCAAAATGGTCATCATTTTCTATTCTGATACTTGATACTTTTATATTTTTAACAAAAGCATACTTAAAATTATACTATTTTGGTTGCATTCAAAAGCAATCAGTAATGAGGAATTTGAGAAGCAGGGGAGGGGGTTGGGGGGAGTTGGGAGGGAAAAAAATGAAACAAGATGGGCCTGGGGAGGGAGACAAACCATAAGAGACTCTTAATCTCAGGAAACAAACTGAGGGTTGCTGGGCGGGGAGGTGGGGGAGGGAGAGGGTGGTTGGGTGATGGACACTGGGGAGGGTATGTGCTATGGTGAGTGCTGTGAAGTGTGCAAGCCTGATGATTCACAGACCTGTGCCCCTGGGGCAAATAATACATTATATGCTAATAAAAATAAAAAATAAAAAAAAAAACAAAGGTAATCAGTATCTAAATCCTTCTCGCGAACAAAATGGAAACCTCACTGCCCCTTCTCCCTTTCACTTCCCTTCTGATGGCTAGGATTTCAGATTCCTAGGTTGTATCATTAGTGCTATTATTACCATTTGACTTTTGCCGCTATAATCATGTACAATGATCAATAGCTTTTTCTCATACTTCGCTGACCACTGTGATTCTGGTGCTACATCTCTCTCATGGCTTCTATTTTCATTCTGGTGGTACTCTAAGTAATATCTTTTTTTTTTAAAGATTTATTTATTTGAGAGAAAGATAAGGAGGGAAAGAAAGAGAGAAAGAGAGAGCAGGAGGGGAGAAGGACAGAGGGAGATGGAGAATCTCAAGCAGACTCCCCGCTAAGTGCAGAGCCCAACATGGGGCTCAATCTCTCCACCCTGAGATCATGACCCTGAGATCACAGCCTGAGCCAAAACCAAAAGTTGGACACTTAAACAACTGCACCACCCAGGCACCTCTGTAAGTAACATCTTTAAGTAGCACTTTCAAAGTGCCTCCACGAGTCTTTGTATCTCTAAAAAGTGTTAACTTTTCTCGACAATTGAATGGTAGTTTTCTAGGTTATGGGATTCAAAAGCCAAAATCATTTCCCTCCAAGTTTTCAAAATATGTGGCAAGAGGGAAGGGAAGAGAAAAACTACTGTCTACAGTGGGTCACTCTGCCCACACTTTCAGTACGTTCAGTACTTTGCCACCATAATACACCAAAAGCAGAGGAAGTCATTTGCCCAACCAACGTAAGTGGAAACTCAAGCTCTGAAAGGTGTTCTCCTGCCAGAGCTACACAGCAAATGAGCAGCAGGTATCATTTCAGTCCAATGTTCTTGGGCCTCACAGCCCTTCTCAGAGTCTAGACCACTGCCTTCCCATGGAAATACAATGCAAGCCACATATATTATTTCATATTTCCTTGTGGTCATGTTTGAAAAAGTAAACAGGTGACATTCATCTTAACATTTTATTTAGTTCAATTTATCCAAAACATGGTCCTCTTGACATGTGATCAGTGTTGAAAAGTGGTTCAGGAGATACTTAACTTTATTCCTACTAAGTCTTTGAAATCTGGTACATCTTTAACCCTTATGGCACAGATCTATTTGAAATGGCCATCTTGGGGCACCTGGGTAGCTCAGTCGGTTAAGCGTCTGCTTTTGGCTTGAGTTGTGATCCCAGGGTCCTGGCATCCCGAATCCCGCATCAGGCTCCCTGCTCAGCGAGAAGCCTTCTTCTCCCTCTCCTCCCCACTTGTGCTCTCTCTATCTCTGTATTGCTCTTGCAAATAAATAAAATCTTTAAAAATAATAATAATAATAATGCAGAAATGGCCACTGTTCACATGCTCCATGACACATAGGGTTGAGTAGCCACTGTACTGGGCAGTCCAGCTCTATGCTGTGCTGCTTTGGAAAGCAAACCCTTTCCAACACTGTTCCAAAGCATCCTAGGTGGGTGCTTTTTTTCTATCCCAGTTTGACATGAGGAACTCTGACTTTCCCTGGAAATAATTTTATGGCTATTTTTTGCTGATCGCAGATACACAAATTCGTCCTCAGTGCTCATCCTCGTTATATAGCATCGTCTCTCCTCCAGGTCTATGCTGCCAAAAGTCAGAGGCACCTTCTTAAAGCCAACCGTTAAGCCATTCAAAAGGAAGATTAAACACTTCTCCCCATTTGATGCTTACTGTGTGTATATTTCTATGCCTAACTTCCTTTTTCAGACAAATACCTGGCCCCAGCTCAGACAGGCTTTTTATCACTCTTGGGACAGCACTGGGTATGGGGCAAAGATCTGATAGCTTTCCTTCAGTCAGCCCCCAAGAGTGTTGTAAGGAAATCGCACATACACACAGCGATTTCTTTTAACATCTCTGAAGCAGCCACCATTTCACATTCTTTTCTGTCAGAATTTCCACCAAAATTAGTGGGGAGGAAGTAAGATGGCCGAGGAGTAGCAAACTGAAATATCATCAGGTCCCAGGAGTTCAGCTAGATACTTATCAAACCATTCCGAACACCTACAAACTCAACAGGAGATAGAAGAGAAGAACAGCAATTCTAGGAACAGAAAATCAACCACTTTCTGGAAGGTAGAACATGCAGAGAAGTGAATCCAAAGCAATAGGAAGATGGACCCCGGGGGGAGGGGCTGGCTCCAAGCAAGCAGTGAAGCAGCGGAACACAAAATCAGAACGTTTAGAAGGCTGCTCCACTGAGAACATGACCATTAGCATGGTAAGTTGTTTTCCATGCCCTCACTTTAAATCTAGAGGTGTCTTTGAGTCTAAAATGAGTTTCTTGTAGACAGCATATTGATGGGTCTTGTTTTTTTTTTTTTTTTTTAATCCATTCTGATACCCTGTGTCTTTTGATTGGAGCATTTAGCCTATTTACATTTAGGGTAACTAATCGAGAAAAAAATGCAGCCAAGAATACTATATCCAGCTAGGCTGTCATTGAAAGTACAAGGAAAAATAAAAAGCTTCCAGAACAAACAAAAACTTAAAGAATTTGCAAACACCAAACCAGTCCTACAGGAAATATTGAAAGGGGTCCTCTAAGCAAAGAGAGAGCCTAAAAGTAATAGACCAGAAAGGAACAGAGACAATATACAATAACAGTTACCTTATAGGCAATACAATGGCACTAAATTCATATCTTTCAATAGTTACCCTAAATGTAAATAGGCTAAATGCTCCAATCAAAAGACACAGGGTATCAGAATGGATTAAAAAAAAAAAAAAAACAAGACCCATCAATATGCTGTCTACAAGAAACTCATTTTAGACTCAAAGACACCTCTAGATTTAAAGTGAGGGCGTGGAAAACAACTTACCATGCTAATGGTCATCAAAAGAAAGCTGGGGTGGCAATCCTTATATCAATTAGATTTTAAGCCAAATACTATAATAGGAGATGAGGGAGGACACTATATCATTCTTTTTTTAAAAGATTTTATTTATTTATTTGACAGACAGAGATCACAAGTAGGCAGAGAGGCAGGCAGAGAGAGAGGAGGAATCAGGCTCCCTGCTGTGCAGAGCCCAAAGCGAGGCTCAATCCCAGGACCCTGGGATCATGACCCAAGCCGAAGGCAGAGGCTTTAACCCACTGATCCACCCAGGTGCCCCCACTATATCATTCTTAAAGGGTCTGTCCAATAAGAAGATCTAACAATTTTAAATATCTATGCTCTTAACGTGGGAGCAGCCAATTATACAAACCAATTAATAACAAAATCAAAGAAACACATCAACAATAATATAATAAAAGTGGATCACTTTAAAAATCCCCTCACTGAAATGAACAGATCATCTAAGCAAAATATCAACAAGGAAATAAAGGTTTTAAATGACACACTGGACCAGATGGACATCACAGATATATTCAGAACATTCCATCCCAAAGCAACAGAATACACATTCCTCTCTAGTGCACATGGAACATTCTCCAGAATAGATCAAATCCTGGGTCACAAATCAGGTCTCAACCAGTATCAAAAGGTTGGGATCATTCTGGGCATATTTTCAGACCACAATGCTCTGAAGCTAGAACTCAATCAGAAGAGGAAAGTTGGAAAGAACTCAAATACACGGAGGCTAAAGAACATCCTACTAAAGAATTAATGGGTCAACTAAGAAATTAAAGAAGAATTGAAAAAACTTCATGGGAACAAATGAAAATGAAAACACAACTGTTCAAAATCTGTGGGACACAGCAAAGGTGGTCCTTAGAGGAAAATATATAGTGATACAAGCCTTTCTCAAGAAACAAGAAAAATCTCAAGTATGCAACCTAACCCTACACCTAAAGCAGCTGCAGAAAGAACAGCAAAGAAAGCCTAAACCCAGAAGGAAAAGAGAAATAATCAAGATCAGAGCAGAAATCAATGAAATAGAAACCAAAAGAATGGTAGAACAAATCAACAAAACTAGGATCTGGTTTTTTGGAAAGAATTAAGATTGATAAACCCCTGGCCAGACTTATCAAAAAGAAAACAGGACCCAAATAAATAAAATCATGAATGAAAGAGGATAGATCTCACCCACCAAAGAAATACAATTAGAAGAATATACTATGAGCAACTATACACCAGCAAATTTAACGATCTGGAACAAATGGATGCATTCCTAGAGATATAAAAGCTACCAAAACTGAACCAGGAAGAAATAGAAAACCTGAACACACCCATAACGAGTAAGGAGATTGAAGCAGTCATCAAAAATCTCCCAACAAACAAGAGCCCAGGGCCAGATGGCTTCCCAGGGGAATTCTACCAAACATTTGAAGAAGAACCAATACCTATTCTCCTGAAAGTGTTCCAAAAAATAGAAATGGAAGGAAAACTTCCAAACCCAGTTTTTATGAGGCCAGCATTACCTTGATCCCAAAACCAAAAACCCCATCGAAAAGGAGAATTACAGACCAATATCCTTGATGAACACAGATGCAGAAATTCTCACCAAAATACTAGCCAATAAGATCCAACAGTACATTACAAGGATTATTCACCACGACCAAATGGGGTTTATTCCTGTGCTGCAAGGTTGGTTCGACATCCATAAATCAATCAATGTGATACGATACATTAATGAGAGAAAGAACGAGAACCATATGATACTCTCAATAGATGCTGAAAAAGCTTTTGACAAAGTACAGCATTTATTTCTTGATCAAAACTCTTCAGGGATGCCTGGATGGCTCAGTCAGTTGAGCTGCTGCCTTTGGCTCAGGTCATGATCCCAGGGTCCTGGGATTGAGCCCCACATTGTGCTCCTTGCTCTGCAGGGAGCCTGCTTCTCTTTCCACCTCTGCCTGCCACTCTGTCTGCTTGTGTGTTCTCTCTTTCTCTCTCTCTCTGACAAATAAATACAATCTTAGACAAAACTCTTCAAAGTGTAGGGACAGAGGGTACATACCTCAATATCATCAAAGCCATCTATGAGAAACCCACAGCAAATATCATTCTCAATGGGGAAAAACTGAGAGCTTTTCCCCTAAGGTCATGTCCACTATCACTATTGCTATTCAACATAGTGCTCTCAGTCCTAGCCTCGGGAGTCAGACAACAAAAAAAGAAATAAAAGTCATCTGAATCAGCAAACAAGAAGTCAAACTCTCACTCTGTAGATGACATGATATTTTATGTGAAAAACCCAAAAGACTCCACTCCAAAACTGCTAGAAGTCATACAGGAATTCAGTAAAGTATCAGGATATAAAATCAATGCACAGAAATCACTTGCATTTCTATACACCAATAGCAAGACAGAAGAAAGTGAAATTAAAGAGTTGATCCCAATTACAATTGCACCCAAAACCATAAGATACCTAGGAGTAAACCTAACCAAAGAGGCAAAGAATCTGTTCTCAGAAAACTATAAAGTACTCATGAAAGAAATTGAGGAAGATACAAAGAAATGGAAAAACGTTCCATGCTCATGTACTGGAAGAATTAATACTGTGAAAATGTCTATGCTTCACAAGCAATGTACACATTTAATGCAATCCCCATTGAAATACCATCAGTTTTTTCCAAAGAAATGGAACAAATAATCCTAAAATTTATATAGAACCAGAAAAGACCCTAAATAGCCAGAGGAATGTTCAAAAAGAAAGTCAAAGTTGGTGGCTACACAATTCCAGACTTCAAGCTCTATTACAAAGCTATCATCATCAGGACAGTATGGGACTGGCACAAAAACAGATACATAGATCCATGGAACAGAATAGAGAGCCCAAAATGGACCCTCAACTCCATGGTCAACTAATCTTCAACAAAGTAAGAAAGAATGTCCAATGGAAAAAAGACAGTCTCTTCAACAAATGGTTTTGGGAAAATTGGACAGCCACATGCAGAAGAATGAAGCTGGACCATTTCCTTATACCACACACAAAAATAGACGCAAAATGGATGAAAGACCTCAGTGTGAGACAGGAATCCATCCAAATCCTTGAGAAGAACACAGGCAGCAACGTTTTTGACCTCAGCTGCAGCAACTTCTTCCTAGAAACATCGCCAAAGGCAAGAGAAGCAAGTGCAAAAATGAACTACTGGGACTTCATCAAGATCAAAAGCTTTTGCACAGCAAAGGAAACAGTCAACAAAACCAAAAGACAACTGACAGAATGGGAGAAGATATTCGCAAATGACATATCAGATAAAGAGCTAGTATCCAAAGTCTATAAAGAACTTGTCAAACTTAACACCCAAAGAACAAATAATCCAGTCAAGAAATGGGCAGAACAGGGCGCCTGGGTGGCTCAGTGGGTTAAGCCGCTGCCTTCGGCTCAGGTCATGATCTCAGGGTCCTGGGATCGAGTCCCGCATCGGGCTCTCTGCTCAGCAGGGAGCCTGCTTCCTCCTCTCTCTCTGCCTGCCTCTCTGCCTACTTGTGATCTCTCTCTGTCGAATAAATAAATAAAATCTTTAAAAAAAAAAAAAAAAAAAAAAAAAAAGAAATGGGCAGAACATATGAGCAGACATTTCTGCAAAGAAGACATCCAGATGGCCAACAGACACATGAAAAAGTGCTCAACATCACTTGGCATCAAGGAAACGCGAATCAAAACCACAGTGAGATATCACCTCACACCAGTCAGAATGGCTAAAATTAACAAGTCAGGAAATGACAGATGTTGGCGAGAATCAGAGAAAGGGAACCCTCCTACACTGTTGGTGGGAATGCAAGCTGGTGCAGCCACTCTGGAAAACAGCATGGAGGTTCTTCAAAAAGTTGAAAATAGAGCTACCCTATGGGCCCAGCACGCTTCCGCTGCGCAACTCTGCTGAAAATAGAGCTACCCTATGACCCAGCAATTGCACAACTGGGTATTTACCCTGAAGAGACAAATGTCGGGATCTGAAGGGGCACGTGCACCTGAATGTTTATAGCAGCAATGTCCCCAGTACCCAAACTATGGAAAGAACCTAGATGTCCATCAGCAGATGAATGGATAAAGAAGATATGGTCTACATATACAATAGAACTGGAGGGTATTATGCTAAGCGAAATAAGTCAATCAGAGAATGACAATTATCACATGATCTCCCTGATATGAGGAATTTGAGAGGCAGGGCAGGGGGGTTTGTGGGGTCAGGAAGGAAAAAATGAAACAAGATGTGATTGGGAGGGAGACAAACCGTAAGAGATTCTTAAACTCACAAAACAAACTGAGGGTTGCTGGTGGGTGGGGGGTAGGGATAGGGTGGCTGGGCGATGGACACTGGGGAGGGTATGTGCTATGGTGAGTGCCATGAAATGTGTAAGCCTGATGATTCACAGATCTGTACCCCTGAAGCAAATAATACATTATATGTTAATAAAAATAATAAAGTAAAAAAATTAATCTCCCAGGCCCCTTACACTGTCTCCCCAAAGCCTCGTAACTCCTGCAGTATCAACAGCTTAGAAACTGGCATGTTAAATAATAAAGGATACCCTCCCTCGGCAATGCCTAGAACCAGCTGACAGGTTGGAACAGTAGAGACTGGATATCAGCATTTGGGACTCCCAATGGCAGCCTGACTCACAGGACAGTCCACAGAGAAGAGCTGTTAAACACCTAGCTGGAGATACTTGGGATCAACATATCACAGCTCTGTCTTACTTAAGAGTTGTCTGATCTTGGGCAAGTCATCTGATCTGTCTACCCCTTCTTTCCTTCATCTCCATGTGATGACCACGATGCTTACTCCATGGGGCTTTTGGTAAGATTGATGAATATGATGTGTCTAAGGGTTCATTATATCTCCCCCAATAAAAGTTGGCTGAAAAGATGTTTTTAAGAGTTTACATTTAATTTTTTCAGCTTTACTGAGGTATAACTAACAAAGGAAATTGGATATATTTAAAGGGCAAAATATGGTGATTTTTTTCCTTTTGGCAAGATTAGTGGATATGATGTGTCTAAAGATTCATTATATCTCCCCCAATCAAGTTAGTTAATGCACTCATCACCTCGCATAGTTACCATTTGTGTGTGTGTGTGTGTGTGTGTGTGTGTGTGCTGAGCATACCTGCACAAAGTCTTAGCAACTTTCAAATACACAACATTGTATTATTAACTAGAGTCACCGTGGTGTGTATTAGATCTGCAGACTCCCATCTTACAACTGTGGGCTTACAAGCCTCTGGCCAGCATCTCCCCATCTCCTCCACCCCCAGGCCCTTGTGGCTACCATACTACTCTCTATTTCTATGAATTTGGCTTTTTTTTTTTTTAGGATTCAACATATAAAAGATTACACAGTATTTGTCTTTTTCTGTCTGGATAATTTCACTTAGCATTATGTAATTTTTCTAATACGTTGATACTAAAACAATTACCTTCATGCTTAGGTTTGAATGTTGGCTTTGCTGCTTTGAGAATGTGGACCTATTTCTTCCTTTTCTAAGACCCAGTTGCCTTGACTTGAACCTCATAGAGTCAAGAAATTGGTCTCGAGAGGTCACCATTAGAACCGGTTCTCTGCACAATGTGAGCCACACATTAAGTTCTTCATACACAGGAGCTCTTTTTATAATGGACTCATGTGACATTCGAGTGACATTATTTCTATCCTGATGTTTTAAGGAATGGAGATTAATTCTAAATGACATTCCTGGAGGACTGTTCAACCAGGCACAGCATACCTCAAACTCTTGAAGATACAGTAGAAATGACCAACTGGTGACCTTTGGACATAAGGCACTTCACTGATTTTGAAAGGAGCTGATGAGGACAGTGCCGGAGGATGTGGAATCTTCAGACAGTCCGATCGGAAAGGTGAGTGTGGTCCAGCCCTCGCCTATGGTCCAGCAGCCTCCTGGGGTGGACACTCCCCCAAGCATGCCCTGTCCATGGTCTGCAGCCTCACATTCTGTCACTTGTCTCTGCCATTTCCGGTCTCAGAGGGACATCTGCTCACACCACTCAAGGTGCATTCCATCCTGACCCCTTTGTCCCCTTGCCAGCTTAACCCCCTTGCTCTCTGCCTGACCCTGCTTGCCATGAGCACAGGATGAGCCCTGGGTGGATTTTCTTCCAGCCCCCTGAGGGACAGAGTGGTATTTATTTCCGCAAATCGAATTTATTACCTGGGTGTCAGGAAAGCAAGGAGAAGGCTGCAGGACAAGAGAGATCTTATCTCTTTGGCTTAAATTAAATTTGTGCCGCAAATGAGCAAAGGCTGGCATGTGGTGACTGATTTCAATCTATCCACAGTGTTCCCTGTGTTCTGTTGCCCCCAGAATCTCCAAAAACGTCAGTGCCATTAGCCATGAAAATGCGTCTAGCAGAAGAGCAGCTTGTCAGAGGACAGCGACAGCAGGAGGTACATAAAATGCCTGATAAAAAGCAGGCTCCTCCAGACAGAGGGCTTCCCCTGGGGACACGAGGGCTGGCAAGCTCAGGAGCACACTCCATATGCCTCGTCTGCCATCATCAGCCCCGGCCACCTGTGACAAAACGTCCCCATCTTCTCGTGCGCCTCAGGGCTAGATTCTCCCCAGCTGTTTCCTTCTTCTTTCACGTCTCCCCACTTGCAATCTCATTTTCGCTCTCCCTTCTCCTGCTCTTCGTTCATTTCATTATTCCTTGGACAAACATCCCCTTAGCACTGCGAGAGACCGTGTTCGCCCCGTTTCTCCAAATAGTCTTCCTGGTCTACCTGCATCCAAATCTGGTAGGCTGCCAATTAAAATGCATATTCCTGGGCCTCTGCCCCACTCCACTGAATGAAACCCTCTCATGTGCAAAGCTCAGAGACTTGAATGTGTGACACAGCCTCCAGGTCCCAATGGGATACATGGGTGAGGGAGGAAAACATTCACAAGGAATTCCCTTCTGTCCTTTCTCCCATTGCAGAATCCCTCCAGCATCATTCAAGTCTGCGCAATGCCCAGTTCTGCATTGCATCGACTAGACGCATGATCTTTAAGGTGTCACTCCCAAAATGCCCTCCACACGGTGCCCTCCATTCCAACCTACCAGAAGAGGAGTACGGAGGACCACAATGGAGGTTTTTATGAGTTGGGGCTGGAGGTGGCATTTTCCACGTCTGCCTATATTCCGCAGGTCATGCTCGGTCACATAGCCACAGTTAACTTCAGGGAGTGGGGACAAGTGGTCTAACATGTGCACAGAGAGCAGAAGATTTTGAAGAAAATGTAATCAGTCTCTATTTCATGCAGCTCATGAAAACAAATGTTTTTCAGTATGGAGTTTCCTCAAAACATTAAAAATAGAAATAGCATATGACCCAATAATTCCACTATGGGGGTATCTACCCAAAGAAAACAAAAACACTAATTTGAAAAGATGCATGCACCTCTATGTTTATTGCAGCATTATTTATGATAGCCAAAATATGGAAACCACCTATTGTCCATTGATAGACAAATGGGTAAGGAAGATATGGTACACACACACACACACACACAGGTATATATATACGGTATGTATATGACATGGCATGTGCGTATATATATACACATATATAAACATATAAACATATACAATGTAATATTATGTATCTATAAAAAAGGTTAGACCTTGCCATTTGCAACAACAAGGATGGACCCAGAAGGTATTCTGCTAAGTGAAGTAAGTCAGACTGAGAAAGACAAGACCACATAATTTCACTCATAGATGGATTTAAAAAAAAAAATGAATAAACAAACCAAAAGCAAAATCGGACCTATAAATCCAGGGAATAAGCTGATGGTTGCCAGAGGGGAAGAGGGAGGATACTGAGCGAAATGAGTGAAGGGCAGCGGAAGGTACAATTTCTAGTTACGGAATGAATAAGTCTCAGGGATGAAAGTTACCAGCATAGGGAATGTAGTCAGTGGTATTGTAATTGCGACACATGGTGACAGATGGGAGCTACACCTGGGGTGAACACAGCGTAATGTGTAGAGAAGTTGAATCACTACATCGTATGCCTGAAACTAATGTAACATTGCATGTCAGCTATACTCAAAGAGAAGAATTTGTTTAATGTTTTTTTTAACACCCATTGAGAGTGGCCTTAAACCTACAAACCACAGCAACTTCTTTCAAGGTATGTCTCCAAAGGCAAAGGAAACAAAAGCGAAAATGAACTTTTGGGACTCTATCAAGATCAAAAGCTTCTGCATAGCAAAGGAAACAGTCAACAAAACAAAGAGGCAACCCAGGGGATGGGAGAAGATATTTGCAAATGACAGTACAGACAAAAGGCTGATATCCAGGATCTATAAAGAACTTCTCAAACTCAACACACACAAAACAGATAATCATGTCAAAAAATGGGCAGAAGACAAGAACAGACATTTCTCCAATGAAGACATACAAATGGCTAACAGACACATGAAAAAATGTTCATCATCACTAGCCCTCAGGGAGATTCAAATTAAAACCACATTGAGATACCACCTTACACCAGTTAGTATGGCCAAAATTAGCAAGACAGGAAACAAAGTGTGTTGGAGAGGATGTGGAGAAAGGGGAACTCCCTTACGCTATTGGTGGGAATGCAATTTGGTGCAGCCAATTTGGAGAACAGTGTGGAGATTCCTTAAGAAGTTAAAAATAGAGCTTCCCTATGACCCTGCCATTGCACTACTGGGTATTTACTCTAAAGATACAGACGTAGTGAAAAGAAGGGCCATCTGTGCCCCAATGTTCACAGCAGCAATGGCCATGGTTGCCAAATTGTGGAAAGAACCAAGATGCCCTTCAACAGACGAATGGATAAGGAAGATGTGGTCCATATACACTATGGAGTATTATTCCTTCACCAGAAAGATACCCAACTTTTGTAGCAACATGGATGGGACTGGAAGAGATGATGCTGAGTGAAATAAGTCAAGCAGAGAGAGTCAATTATCGTATGGTTTCACTTATTTGTGGAGCATAACAAATAGCATGGAGGACATGGGGAGTTGGAGAGGAGAAGGGAGTTAAGGAAATTGGAAGGGGAGATGAACCATGAGAGACTGTGGACTCTGAGAAACAATCTGAGGGTTTCGGAGGGGCGAGGCGGGGGGAGGTTGGGGTACCAGGTGAAGGGTATTATGGAGGGCACGGATTGCATGGAGCACTGGGTGTGGTGCATAAACAATGAATTCTGTTACACTGAAAAGAAATTTAAAAACAAAAACAAAAACTAAAAACAAAACAAAACAAAAAAACAACCCTATAAACCAGAAGGAGCTATCCAAAGACAGGAAGATGAGCTGCACCTGCCGAAGTGAATCATCTAGTCCATCCATTTTCTGTCTACTCCAGCCCTCTGCAAGCTTCTGGGAGCATGTTGGGCCCTAAAGGTGAGCCACAGACTTCTTGGGAAGCTCAGGACCAGAAATCTCAGGTGTCCTCCAGCTGCCTTGAAAATGTTACCAGTGGGAAATCTGACCAGAGTTGATCCATACACTAAGAATATTCTTGTCAGACCGGGCTATTCCAGGGAGTCCTGGTCACCAAAAATATAAGATCAAGAGTCTTTTACACTGATAGAGATCCCGAAGCAAATCCAAAGCCCAGACCCCTGGAGAGCAATGATAAAATGAGCAGACATAGTGACAGAAAAGTCAGAACTCGTTATCTGAGCCCCTTCACTCTGAGGAGCATGAGAGACGTGAAATCTTTGGACTTAGTGACTTAAAACGAAAGAGAGAGACCTACTCTGGGTGACTCTTCCCAATGAGATGGACAGTTGGTAACAGTGAGAAAGGCACCAGGGAGCTGCTGTTTCATGACACTGTAAACTGGAATGTTCTGGAAGGAATCTGTTGATAGGATCACTGGACACAAAAAGATGCTGCAGCTCCATTTGGGCGGGACACTGAGGGAAATGGTCTTTATTTAAACCCCAGCAGAGCCAAGAGTTTGCTCAGTGCTGGTGATGACAAGCTCTGAGCAAGAACATCAGGCAATAATAATCGGGAATGAGGGGCGCCTGGGTGGCTCAGTGGGTTGGGGCCTCTGCCTTCGGCTCAGGTCATGGTCCTGGGGTCCTAGGATTGAGCCCCGCATCAGGCTCTCTGCTCAGTAGGGAGCCTGCTTCCTCCTCTCTCTCTGCCTGCCTCTCTGCCTACTTGTGATCTCTGTCAAATAAATAAATAAAATCTTTTAAAAAAATAATCAGGAATGAATGAGTGAGTGAGAAGAGTGGGACAGGGAAGGAGGAAAAGCCAACATCAAGGCACCTTACTGAAGTCTCCACTGTGTGAAATGGGGGCTCCATTCTGCAAGAGAAGCTGGAAAAAATGACCACCCTACCAGTGGGACGTTGGCGCACTTACACACTAGCTTCCTTCCCTTGTGGTGAGGGTACTTGCCTCTTATTTCTGGGCTGTGCTTGTACAAAGGCCTACTCAGCTTCCTGCAAATCTAGACTGTCCATCTGGGCTGCCTCTGAAATCAGAGGCAGGCCCCGTGGATATGATGCTTGTATCAAGCGCCATCTTCCTAAAGAGATCGGTCACAACCTTCCCTTGCCCTGAACTTCATCGCTGGTTGCTTCTTGAAAGAGTGGCCATCTCTATTGACTTCCTCACCTACCATTTTTCTTTCAGCCACCACAGTCAAATTTCAAACTCAAAGCTGAGCTACTGCTTGGTTATGAATCAGTGATGCCCCAATCAGAGAGTCACTTCCTAGTACTTGTTCGGGGGTATTGGTAAAAAGGCGACATTGACAGCTATGGGACTGGATAAGGGCACCCAGGGCTTCCCACATCAAAGAGAGGGGGAGTGCAGGACACGAGAAAGCTGTGTGGCTTCGGGGAACAGAGACGGTGACGCCCTACGGGGTGATTGAAGGGGTTCTCTGAACGCCCCTCTGAGCTCCAAAAGCAATTTCTTGGTGCCTTGAGGACTTTTCTGTTTCCCAGAATCTCTAAATACATTGCTAGGAAACAGTTTAGGCTTTCACCAGCAAATATCAGAGCAGGAAGAGTGAGCAGCCAGCCGACCCCAAGATGGCCGAATAGCTGGGTGACAGATTCTGTGGCAGGAAAGGGATCACAGGAGGGGACCCTCAGGATCGTCCTTGCCAGAGGGTTGTCCTTGCCCATCAAGGATGGCACTCATTACCAGTTTGCCCTGCTTCTCAGTCGGCCTGGCCTGAGTCTCATCCCCATGTCCCACAGCTGAAGGAAAACGTGCTTCCTTATGTCTCTGCCACCATTTCCAGCATCCCTCCATGGCCTTTCTTCTCCGTGGGGT
This sequence comes from Mustela lutreola, assembly GCF_030435805.1. Classification (NCBI taxonomy): domain Eukaryota; kingdom Metazoa; phylum Chordata; class Mammalia; order Carnivora; family Mustelidae; genus Mustela; species Mustela lutreola. Next base: position 11,277,782 of record NC_081308.1, read on the forward strand.
TGGACAGAGTGTCTCTGAGCCCCCGTTGGGGCAGGGTTGGAACAGGGCTTGAAAGCCCATCTGTCACCATATGAGGTATGACTGCACTTAAGTTCTTTCTTTGAGCAGGAGCTAAAAATAATACTCATTTGGAGAAGGATGACATATCTCACTATGCAGGATATATTATGACTGATACAGGATAGACCAATATTCATTGATACTGTATTGCTGTTTCAGTATGAGTCACTGAACCACGGAGACCCCAGGGCGGAGGCTTTTCTGGGGGTGGTTACCAGGGGGTTGCCGGAGTGTTGCCGGAGCCCTCCCTGGTCTGGGCTGCCCCGTTTTGTCCACAGGAAACATGAAAGCAGGACAGAAATGAGTGATTTCTGTGCCACAATCAGAAGTCCAGAACAGAGCTGTTTTTAGAAAATGTGTCCAGGCAGACGGCATGGTGCACTTTCTCTGGTCTTCTCTCCACGGCCACTCTGCTCCTGTGTCAAGCCCGTGCTGTCCGTCAGCCTAACTCTCCCAGGCAGCTGTGCCCCCCATCCTTGAAACCAGGGTTTCGCACCCTTGCTGCCGCTCACATTCTGGACCAGGGTTCTTTGTTGGGAGTGGGGAGCACAGAGCAACAACCCTGGCTTCTACCCAGTAGACGCCAGCAGTGTCCAGTTCTGACAACCAAAGAGATCTCCATATGTGGTCAAATGACCCTGGGGAAGGGGCTAAATCCCCCCTCGCTCCGGTGTCAAGGAGCCCCCCCACCCTGGACTCCAGAAGATTCCATAGCACAGTGCTAGGTGGAGAAGGGGCTGTTGGGGGAAATGGGGGACATCAGACTTGCTGTGAGCCCGGACCCACAACCGAAACAGAACCGAGGGGCAAGTCGGAGTGGACCTTTTGTTCTTTATTGAAATGGAGCCCTGGGCCAAAAGCATCTCTGGCTTGCCAAGCCTTGTCAATGAATTTCCGGTTACCTGGGAGGGAAGAAGCAGGAGAGGTGCTGGCCCCCCGCTGTGTTCACACACCTCCCGGAGCTTTCATTCGGCCCTCAGCCATAACGAGCTGAGGCCAGGCCATCCGTGACCTGCTAATGGGGTGCATTTTCGGATTTATCTGCTCACACGTTGTCTGGGGCCTCTTTGGGAACGCTCCCTGATTGCTCTCCAATCATTTCCCACCCCTTTCAAGAACATTAGGTATTAATTCAAGCTTGTCAAATCTTATATGATATATTCCATTCAGGAGCTAATACCTCATCAACCCTACCTGGCACTGGAAAATTCAATTTCTCAAGATACCAGCTGTTATTCCGGAGACCCTGCATATCTATTTGGAACAGCTAATAGGAAATGTTCTTGCTGAGCATTTTTTTTTTTTTTTTTTGCAGCTGGTAAAGTTCTGTGAATTGGATATGAAGTGTACCTCCATGAATCTAAAACAAATAAGCAAAATGAATACATTTATGGCCTGGTGACTCGAGTGCTTTTTTGTTATCCCCCTAAATTAACGACAAATAAAATAACAATACATGTATGCAAGTTACAGGAGTCTTCAAAAGATATTTTTGTGTGAAGGTGATTGTTGCTTTGCTCCAGAAAACAAAAACAAAAAAACGTGGACTGTAGGTAGTGTTTGGGAAGAGGGAAGGCATGACCGGTTTAATATCCAATCAATATCATTTTTTTGTTTGTTTTAACAGTCACCAGTATTGAAAAGAAAATCCACAGAGTAACACTCTTGTGAACAAAATTAAACTTCCATAGCTCATTTTCCAGGGGGAAGATAATCTCTCAAAGACATCAGAATTCTCTAGAGCTTTTTTTAATAGGAATTCTAAGCTATCATCATTATTATTATTATTATTATTATTACTACTTATTTGCTTTTGTAGCGATGCTGTTGGGGTCTTTTCTTGAAGTATAATTGCCATATAATATTATATTAGTTTCAGGTGAATATAATGATTCACTATTCGAATAGATTGCAAAATAATCACCACAATAAATCTAGCTATCATCCTTACTGTACATAGCTTTGATTTTTCTTTCTCATGATGAGTACTTTTACGATTTACTTTCCTTTCAAAAAGGTCGGGGGTAGGGCACCTGGGTGGCTCTTTCAGTTAGGCAGCTGACTCTCGATTTCAGCTCAGGTCACGATCTTGGAGTCAGTCATAGGACCATACCCTGTGCCATGCTCTGTACTAAACACAGAGTCTGCTTGTCCCTCTCCCTCCCCCTGATTATACCCTATCGTTCTCTAAAAAAAAATAAATAAATAAATAAGTAAATTAAATCTTTAAAACCTAGGGAGATTTACTTTCTTAGGGGGAGGCCGTGTGGCTCAGTCAGTTAAGTGTCTTGATTTTGGCTCAGGTCACTATCTCAGGGTCATGGGATTGAGCCTAGCGTTGGGTTCCCCACACGGCAGGGAGTCAGCTTAAGATTCTCTCCCTCTCCTTCCGCCCCTCCACACCCTACCCTCTCCCACACTCTCTCTCTCAAATAAATAAATAAATCTTGAAAAAAGAAAGATTTACTCTCTTAGCAACTTTCAAATCTATTCTCTTAGAATGTTCTGAGTACAACTCCACTTGTGAAAATATTCATTTCCCCATGTGATCTGGAAACAGGAAGATCATGGTCATGTGTAATCTAGCAGCAGGTTAATAACTACAGCAATTTCAAAGATGTGAGGAGCATAAAAGATATTTCAGAATATTTGCTACAACTATAATGGGATATAAAAATATCTGTGAGATCCATGTAGAGCCGAGTTAACAGGTACTGTTAATACTACTTTGGTTGCCTGAATTCCTAATTAAAAGAAATGTTCCATTTCCATTTCATGGTATAAAATACGGATTTTAAAAAAAATTAAAGATACCAGCCTCTTGAATTCTAGCCATTGACTCTTACATTAAGAATTCCTGCTGACATAGTCCATGGCAACAGGAAGGGGAAAGCAAGGCAGAGTCTGAAAATATTGCAAAGACCATGTGATTCAAGAGTTCCACTCAGCTTCGGTAACTTACCTATTTGAGATCATCTACTAAGTTTCCCCATCATTCATTCAACCTTGACCTCAGAGACCCCTTTGTTTTTCCCTGAATACAACCCTGCCTCAGGGCCTTTGCACTTGCTGATCTCCCTGCCTGAGTGGGGAGAGGAGCTGCCTTCAGATTTGTAGATAGTTCTAGTATCTGAACGTAGTTCTGCCACTACGTTGAGATTTTGGCTTAAATGTCACTTTTCAGGTAAACTCCCTGACTTCATATTTAGAATTGTAATCTGTTCTGGGAGAGTTCATTGTAGTATGCCCAGAATTGGCCCCAAGCTATTCTGTTTAAGTGAGAAGCCTGTCTATAGGGCAATGACTCCTGGCCAAGGCATGAAAACTATTAGCTAATTGTGCTGCTGGGTGACCATGGGATGGGGGAGTTTGAAGCAGTCTGCACCAGCTTGTCAACATTATTTATTGATAACAGCAAGACTGACAATCTGCATCCGATCAGAGTGAGACCCTCAGAGCTCTCTGCTGGTAACTGTGGTTACACAGCAGAAATATGCATACATAACTGGCATAATAGAAAAAAACTCCAAGCCAAGACTCCATTTGGAGGTTCCTGGTTTCCAGGGGTCCCATGTACACATCTATGGCTCCTGATCGGAAAGCAAGAATGCATTCCTGCCACAGCTCTTACAGACGGAGGGCAATAAAGCCCCAGCCCTGACTTCTCCAGACCCCTTGCTACCAGACGGTCTCCGGTTATGATGCCTAGCCTCGCTTTAATGCTCTTTCTCCATTGCGCCCTCTTCCTGGAATAAATTCCAGATTTGTCAGCACTGTCATTAAAGGTCTTGGGAGTCATTCTTAGCAACCAAACCCTGTTTAAGAGCCACCAATAGCGCACAATCCTAACCCAACTGTCCCTCTTCTTCCTTGTATCTGTGACACTAAGCACCATCTGATATATTGTAAATTTTACTTAATGATTTTGTTTACTACATTACCATATGTATTTGTTATTACTTTCCTTTTATAATTTTTTAACTGTCCTCCCATTAGGGGACTCCAAGAGAGCAGAGTTTCTGGTCTAATTTTTTTTTATTGCTGTATCTCTGGACCATAGTGGACCTTCTGCATTTATTATTTGATGAATAAGTAAGTACAGAAGGAAGCAGAGTAGAATTATCACTTTGAGTTCAAGGCTGTTTTGGCCCAGCTCTGAGGCTGGAAATCAATATACAGAAGCTTAGAAAGATGGACAGTGATAAAGAGCATGTTCGCCTGCTGATTATACTCAAGTCAGTTATCATAAGGCACAGAGATGCTAACTCACGGTCAGTTGCAACAGCAGTTGACGTACCTAATCTACATTGACTCAAATTCCAAAACCTGATGTCCATGAAAGGCCACAAGTGACTATTAAGAACTTGCCTTTCTGACAGCTCTTCCAGCCTCTGAAGACAGAGTCACCCAGATGGGGCACAGCTTTCAGTTTCCCTAGTACTTCTAGAACCTTCTGTATTTCACGGACTTTGCTCTAGGGGCAGAAAGAGGAAATGGCCAGCAGCTGGTCAACACCACAGTGAGATCCATTGCCAAGTTTGGGGAGCCCGAGGTTCGATGGGGAGCCATTTTGATGGGCCACTGATACAGAAGTTTGACTTCTTATCACCGGCAACATTAATATGTAACTCCCTCTGTCTTTCTAGGCTCCCATATGAATTGCTGATCTAGAAAATACCACGTAACTCTCAGGGCTGCTTACCTGAGCACTAACCAAGTCCTTTTTCGAAACACAGGGTCTGCCCTTCCTCTCCATGCCCCACCCCGGCTGGGATTCTCAAGCATCAGGTCTGAGGTTGGGAAACCAGTATTTTTAGAAGTTCTGTGTGTGATTTTACAGTTGGGGAATATCTTTTCTAAACTATACTGTAAAGAATTAGGGAATTCAAAAGTGATGAGTGATTTTAATGAGCAAAGTATGTTCACTTCTTTTGAATTATAGGAGAAAACTCCTTTTTAATGTTCATTTTTCTCTCCAGAAATCTGTTCTTTATTTTTTCCCAGTTGTATGAAGGTATAATTGACCTCTAACACTGTATTGGTTCCAGGTGTACAACACAGTGATTTGACATGTGTGTATATGACAAAATGTACACCACAACTGTAGTTCACATGCATCGTCTCACGGAGTTAAATTTTTTTTTCTCGGGATGAGGATTTTTACAATCTACTCATAGAAACCTTCAAATACACAACACTGTGTTATTAGCTACAGTCACCATGCTGTACGTTATATTTTTCAGAGTCAAAATGGTGACATCTTTTCAGAGAAGGCTGCACAGTTTGCTCTGGGCTCGGTGAGTTCGCTGACATCTTATTTCCATCTTTCATCTACCCCCTTACTGCTTGAACTTGCAGAGGGAGAGTACAGAAGATGAATGTAAAGTGCACAGCCCCACAGACTTGCTTTCAAGTTGCTATGGAAGAAGCTGGTGCCTGGTTGTTATTCCTAAGTTGTTGGGGAGGCAAGGATGCGGGTAGGCGACGTACGATTTGTCCCAGAGGGAAATGGTCAATTATGGGGAAATCTGGGGAGAACAGAAAGATCTCTTGCCCAATGGGCCCCACACCCACTGGAACACAAAGTTCTCTCCACAACCCCGCACCTTCATGATGAAAACATGCAGTTGGAGGCCACCTACAGCTTACCTGGAGGAGACCAATCAATCTGTATCATTAGGCGGCTTCTCCTTAGTTTGTGTTTAAGCCATCAAGGTGAGGCACTGGTAAAAGGGACAGTATCAAAACACAGGCCCTGAACTCTCCTATCCAGCAGATCTTCCAGAGAAGAAAAAGTCAGTCAATAGGAGCCAGCTTCGTTGTATAAGGTTTAACCATTCCTACAAAGCACGGGTGGCTGAAGCCAAGTGGTACCGGCCCCACAGAATCAGGTGGGTGGGCTGAAATGGGCCACGGTGGGCGTATTTCTAGCACAGAAATTGGTAAACACTACAAATCAGATGTCTCTATATTTTTTGTCTGAAGACTTGAATCTTAAAAATTTACCAAGGTACAGCTACTCAGAAGCTATCGTCCGCGCCAAGGCAGGCACACTAAAAGGTCATTACGTTGCCTCCACTAGTCAAGCAAGGTGTTTGCTACAGTGGGTCCTCCACAGCCGGAGCAGCCAAACATCAAATCTTGTCCTGTTATTCCACATGGCGGGGGTGGGGGGTGGACACAAGCCTCCTCCCTAATCTTGAGTCACTCTTTACGTAACTAACACTAATTCAGAGGAGCTCATTATTCCATGACTCTCCACTTAAAGAGGGACTTCAGTGCCCTATGACAAGCCTAAGAAGAGGAAGGTGTCCAGAAAGAAGTCATTTGCTTCCATCACTTCTTCCAGCAGAGGACAACCGAAGTCTCACGTCAAACTGTAGTTTTTCACCCTTACAAAGTAGCGGGCCGACTCGAGTCCTGACCTACAGTGGAAATCCCGTGAGACACAAAAATTTGCAGCCCAAGGAAGACTACCTGCCAGCCTCATTTGACAACTAATTTGGCATCGCCCACACTGGTGGGGATTCACAGTAGAACGGCTGCCTTCGCTCCCCAGTTTATTGAACTAAAGACAGAGAATGGCTTATTCATTAATCAGAGGGAAAGGAGTCGGCATTGACCAGGCATGGCGAAGACCGTCCACTTGCAGCCTGGGAACCAAGGCATCACTAATCCCACTCCTCAAAATCCTTCCGGATCGCTAATACCATGATTTTATTTTGTAACCAGTACTAGCACACGGATTTCTTTCTTCCTCTCTTCTACTGCTAAATCTCCCAACAGCAGAGTGCATTTTCACTCAACCCAATGAACAAATGAAGTGATTGGATCAGAAAACACATTAAGGAGCCAAAGGGCACAAGAGGGCCCAAGGAGACCATTTGCACCTCCGACGCTCTACAGGCTGTCTCTGGGCAGCAAATAACCCATGGCTCTTGCTACTTGATTGTCAGTCCTTCCTACGAAGACTAGAAAAGTACATCTGTCACAGAAAGTGCACCTAATTGACTCGGCTTTGGCGGTGGGGGCGGGGGTGAGGTGGTGGTGGTGGGGGGGTTCTGACTATCAGTGGTTTTCCCAAGAGTCAAGATTGATATGAATTTGTGCTGTTCCCTCCTGAATCCTTTGTCCTCATGACAAAGGGCATACAGCACTACTGGCCTGGGGAACACATCTGATCTGAAACCCTAGAAGAGACGAGGCGAGACAACAGGCCCACTTATAACCCCAATCGTGGCACTCAGACTCCATCAGCAACCATTTAGTCCCAAGGACTAGAAGCTACTTGAGCTAACTGATATACAAGAAGAAAGCTCTTGTGGAAGAGGCAACTTTACAGATTCCAGGTTCCAAAAAGAGTGGAAATGTTTTAAAATAGCTTCAGGAACCCTTCCTTGCAGGTTCTGGGCAACAAAAGACCCTGGAGATCTCTGCTTAACTCTTCAGCAGGGGTCATTTTATGACCACGGTGGAATTTCCAGCTGGGCTGATGGTGGTTTGGGACCAATTAAATCCACTTTAGAGAACTAAAGTAAACAGGGTGCTCCTTACATCGTATGCTAAGGAATAAAACCCACACCTAGTACATTCAATTCTGCACACCGCAACTCACAGGACTACATGTATTGGGTGAAAAGCACAGTGATACCATCGCCAGTTTCCGTGGTCATAACCCAATGTTTACAATATAAATACTTTGGCTTCCAACAGCGGTATCTTCTAAGCCCGTGAGGCTTAAACACCGAGAAAAACGTTGCATTAAAATTCCCACACAGGCCTGTAGAGCCACCTGATTTCACTGTACTCAGAAAAAAGAAAAAAAAAAACCAAGCTTTCAAAAGGGTATAGAAAGTTGAAAAATCTCATATCGCCCGAAGTGAGCCGAGAGGCCTTGGGTGGGGAGGAAAGTGAGCGGAAATCAATTTTACTTGCTTCGGCCTCACAATGGATTTTGCAAAGTAAAGGGTAGAAAATCAATCTTGTCAAATTAGTGAGAATTTATACACTTGAAGGAGTCCAAAGGTTTTGGAGGGTGTATTGGGCTGTAGGACCTTCTCCATCACATGGTGGCGAATATAGCCTCAAGGTGGGACCCATGCCTCAGTGAGTAGGGACTGGTCACTCCCAGTGACATCACCAGGGACTCAGACAGGAAAGCAAGAGCATGGAAGATGGGCCTTGAGCAGAAAGCAGACCAGGGGGCTAGTGTCTGTCTTGGCTTCCACTCTGCTGTGGGTGGGGGAGACGTCACAGAGAAATGCTTCAGGGAAGTCAGGTGAGGTAAGGGACCCACATTCTCTGCTCAAGGGGAGTTGGCCAGGGGCTGGGCCAGCAGGTGCACCAGCAGCAAACTTGGCCGTGTTACATAAGCCTGTTCCTTGGTTCCCTTTTGGTTTTTATAAACTTCAGTGAAGACTCCTGCAAAAGGTCTGCCTGGGGGCGCCTGGGGGGCTCAGTGGGTTAAGCCTCTGCCTTCAGCTCAGGTCATGATCTCAGGGTCCTGGAATTGAGCCCCGCCTTGGGCTCTCTGCTCAGCGGGGAGCCTGCTCCCCCCCCCCAACCCCTGCCTGCCTCTCTGCCTACTTGTGGTCTCTCTCTCTCTCTCTGTCAAATAAATAAATAAAATCTCAGAACTCTGTGAGGTCTCTTTCATATTGTATTCATAACCCCAGCATGGGGCCGCCACCCTCAAGATCTAATCACTTCCTAAAGGCCCCACCTTCTAATATCATCACCTTGGGGCTTAGGATTTCAACATGTGATCAACATACGTTTGGGGGGGGACACAAATATTCGGTCCATAACATACCTAGACTTACAGAAGAGTCATGAAGACCAGAGTAGGAGAGAATAGCATGCTCCCACCTCACCCTTCAGGCAGGCACGCCAGTGACCTTGTAGTTAGTAAGCAGATCCCAAAGAAAATGGAGTCGAGGCTGAGAAATCCCACCTCTGGGTCCCATCTGGACCTTCATTTGTCATTGCCAAACTTGTTGATGTAGGCTTGATGTGATTAAAGGAATAGGTGGCTGTGTGACCTTAGGGAAGTTACTTGACCTCTCTGTGGCCCTTTCTTTAGCTGTGAAGTGGACATAACAACACACCTGCATCAAAGAATTATTACACGGATTATAGGAGTTGATGTTTGTGAAAACCTGAGAGCCACGCCTGACATACAGTAAACACCATACACGTGTTCGACTTGACAAAAATAATCATGATCATGTTGTTATATATTGGACTTCAACACAAACCTGATGGCAATGAGCTATCAGCGGTGTGGTAGGCAGAATTCTATGATGTCTCCCAAGATTCTGGGTCCCCGGTATCCACACTCCTTCTGCCAGTTTGCAGATGTGACCAAGGTCCTAAATCAGGAGATGATCTGGGTAGTCCTGACTTAATCAGGCAAACCTTCTAGAAGCAGAGTTTCCTCCGGCTGGCCACAGCAGAGGAGCTGCAGCAAGGTCAAGCCACCTGGCCAGGAAGGAGGTCAAGCCACCTGGCCAGCAAGAAAGCCGTATTGGCTTCCCTCCTGTGAAGTTCCTAGGGAGGGGGCCCTAGAGCAAGTGACTGTGGGAGGTCGGTAGATGCGCAGGGCAGTTCTCAGCTGAGAGCCCGCAGGAAAGCAAGGGCGTGAATCCCGCAGGTGCAAGGAACCGAATTCTGTCAACAACCAGTGATCTTGGAGGAAGACACAACCTTCACCCCAAGCCCCAGAGAAGAATTCTAGCCTCGGGCAGCACCCGGATTTCAGCCCTGAGCGGAGATTCCGGTCACACAGGGCCTGGACTTCTGACTTTCAGAAATTAGGAGATCATAGATTTGTACTGCTTTAGGCCACTACGTTTGTGAGAATTCAGTAAGCGGCACTAGAACACTGGTATAGTGAAAAATTAAAGCAAATAGGTACACGTAATACATGATCAGTTAGACGATTTTGTTCAAAGCCCAGGCAGCCTACTTTTCCACCCTGCCACATTACAGGTGAAGATTTTTGACGCTGACCGAGTTATTACAAAGTACTCCCCCCGTTCAGAAAAAAAAAAAAAGGACTTTGCCGCTCCCGGGGGAAGGCACTGTTAGGTACTCACCAGCATCCCTGGCCCCGCACGGCTGAGCTGCCTGCACCAAGAGCAACAGGTCTGGAGCCCCCCAGGCGGGTTTCTTTTGGTTGGGGAGAGGGCTAGGCAACCTCCACCTTAGGCAGGTGCAACCTCCTACAGGTGTGTCCCGACCTTTGACCTACGGATGAGGCTCCACCTCCACTTCCAAGGCCAGCCTGAAATGGACAGGCGGTTTTAGGACCCAGGGATCAGAGCTCTGGGATTTATCAAAGAGGAGAGAGTGCTTTGCAGAGGAGCTCTGGCCTATCTATGCCTTAAACCCCGGCACAACCACCTACTGTGTGAACTTTTGTAAATTCCTTAACCCATCTGGAAAATGGGGGTAACAGCGGTGTGAGGGTTTGAGGTAAGGCTTACAAATCACGACTCTGTAGGGCCCAGCCGTTAGCAAGCCCACTAAAATGAGAGGTGGTGTTTAATTGCTTTTGATGCTGCCTGAGTCTTATACTCAAGCTCTAAGGCTAAGCGTTCGTCGTATTATAAATACCCAACCCAGCACATCTCGGTCCCTTGTCCCAGAGCCCCAAGTGTCTGCTTAATGACTAACCACTCCAACCCGGTACACAGAGTACCGGGCCACATCAGTCAGCCCCAGGACAAACCCAGAGTCAATCAATTCTCTTTGCTCACTTGTTTCATTAGAACAGGAACTGTGCTACAGATGGGTACCAGACAGCCAGCATTTTCTACTGGAATAAAACCAAGGGAATGCAGTCACCGACAATAGGAAACCGGGCTACAATAAAGAGAGGAGTTAAGTTTGCACTCTAAAAACAGACAAAGTAATTACCATTTTTAAAAGACGGTTTCCTAAGGCTAAAAATCTACATCCCTCGTGCACTGGGGGGAGGGGGGATCTGTTAGATGTCATCGAACCAGTCTGATGACAGAATTTATGAGGCTGTGCCAGATTGTGATCAAGTGTTCAAAGGTATACGCCACTTATAAATATAACCACATCTAGACTCATAAAAATAGACTCCCTATTTAAATTGAATCTTCTTTTTGAGCATTGCTAAGCGAGGTAATGTGAAATTTTCCCAAACTGCAATGAGGGAGGTGGTGGTGGTATTTTTCCCATTTGTGGAGATGACCATCTATTATACGGATTTGCAAATTGGTTAACTGTCTGGAAGATTTAAGAAGAAAAAATGCTGTTCTAGTAATTCTGTGCAGCCCTGCGCTCAGAGGATTTTGGCCGAGGGAAGATTAACATAAGCTAGAGTTTGCCTGATACATTTTAAATGAGAAACCAGGCTATCTTTTGAACTAATGTTTTCCGAAAGAAAATTATAGCAAAGAGTCTATCATTCCTTACTCCTTAGCCAATGATTCCCCCAACTACAGTGTTAAGATCCGGAAAGTCAATATACTATCTTCGCTGTGGCTACCGTGGGGTCTAGAATAGGGCCTGGCGCAGACACGGGCATGGAATATTCCCTGAATAAATGGGTTAGAGACATTAAATGAATTAGCAAGTAGCAGGATGCTGAGGTTCTCTTTCAGTCTGAATTCTGAGCAGTTATAAATGGCAACGTGATCAGACTGAAAAGGAAAACAGAGGAGCAGGGAAGTGGGGTTCTGTAGAGTCATATTTGCATTTGGGGGTACACGGGAAGGGAAGAAGGAAACCCAGTGGCAACAGAATTTATCACTACAAAGTTTTTGTTCCTGAATGGAAATTTCCAGAGCTCGTGTTGTAAACTGTCTTACAATGGGTCGTTTATGAGGAACAAGCCTTTCTGCTGAAGTCACTGTGGCAGCAGCGCCATCTGCTGGGGTAACTAGTTGGGCATTTGAGAACAATATTCTAGTCGGCTTTTTTTTTTCCCCCAAAAGCAAATTGAATTTAGAATCACAGAAATTATCTCAGAAATATCTTTAGAGATAATCGAGGCCACGTGTCATCTTACAGGTAAGGACTGGCTTTAAGTAGGTACAACATTTTCTATCTTTCTGTTAATACAATGGAGCCCCAAATTCATCTCCCCGAGACAAGACTAACTACAGCTATTATTACTAAACTGTATTACAGGTCTCGTGCAAATCAGAAACTGAAAGGCAGTTAAAATCCACTTGTTAAGCTCCGAAGAGTGCTGTCCAATACAAACGTCCACAACAATGGAGCAACAGAACTTTCTGCAATGATCCGTATCTGGGCGGGCTGTCTGGTACAGGGGCCCCTGACCGCGTGTGGTTATTAACGTTTGAAATGTGGCCAGTGACACGGAGGAACTGGATTTTTAATTTTATCCAATTTTAATTAATTGACGTTTTTAAAATTAGCCAGCCACAGATGGCTAATGGAGCGGTTCTTAACCTGGGCGCTCTGTGCATTTTGGACTGCCTGCCTCATTGTCTGTGCTGGGGGCCCGCGCCGTGCCCTGTAGGCTGCTTTCACAACAGCCCTCCTCTCTACCCACAAGATTCCGGGGGTACCCCCACCGCCCCCCCCACAAAGTTGTGATGATCAAAAAATTCTCCTAACATTGCCCCAGAAATGTCTCCTAGGGGGTAAAAATCACCCCTGGTTGAGAACCACTGGGCTAGTAGCTGCCGGAGGGGATGGCACAGTTCTAGAACATGCTTAACATATATATGACATTTTGATTAAGAAAATGAAACGGCCCCTAGGTTGTACTATAGCAGTAGTGGTTTTGTCATAAGAATGGGGAAGCTTAAAAAAAAAAAAAAGTCAGGGGCGCCTGGAAGGCTCAGTCGTTAAACGTCTGCCTTGGGCCTGGGTCGGGATCCCAGAGTCCTGGGACGGAGCCCCAAGTGGGACTCCCTGCTCAGTGGGAAGCCTGCTTCTCCCTCTCCCCCTCCCCCTGCTTGTGTTCCCTCTCTCGCTGTCTCTTTCTCTTTCTCTGTCAAATACATAAAATCTTAAAGAAAAAGAGGCTGAGGTAGACAAAGAAATCTCTTTCTTCTTTATCCTCCTGCCCACGTAATGGATGGAGCCCAGAGAGTCGTGTCTGAAAATTCGGCCTCACACCAAGTCCCCGGGTTAGCCTCAGAAAACCCATCCTGGAATCTGGCTTCCCTGAACTCAGCGTGAGGAACTCCACAAACGGACCACAGGTCCTGGCTCAGCAGTGGCTCGAACAGGAGTTGGGATTACCCCCACCCTCTTCTAAGGAGCAGGGGGAAAGGTCTCAGGCCTCCCAACCAATAACACAGAAGTTCCCAGCGGGTCTCCATCAAAAATAAAAATCTAATTGACAAACCGGCCAAGCTCTATAAACCTGATTTTATTCCAAAACGCCAGCGGCTGCAACACTCCGGAATCTTGGTGGGTTTTTTGTGACTCTGGTCCCTTGACATGTTTACATATGAAGGAGAAAACGTTTCAGCTCCTCGGGAAGGATGAGTCCCTTGATCTTGTGATGCTGCTGGGTCCTGAAGCACTTCCGGATTCTAAGGCGACAGAGTTGCAGCAAAGAGGGAGGTCCTGGAGAGAGATCGCAAGACAAGCCACATGTTGGTGTCACTGATCTAAGGCTACTTCTCCTTAAAAGCAGACAGGAGGTAACCCTGTCACAGGGAAATAACGTAGTTCTGCTTAACACCATTTTCAGGGTTTTGTAGTAGGAGGCATTTTTAGGCTATGTTCGCTCTTTTCTGGTATCTCGCTAAAAGGAGCTTATTAGCTTTTGATGTAGAGCAGACTGAAAAAAAAAATCAAAGCCTAATCTCACTAATGGAGGCTTAAGGCAGCTAATTTTGGAATTAGGAAGTCACACAACATTCCCAATATTGAAAATAAAATTCACGTTCAACAGCTTTCTTGTATTTTACCTTTAAAAATAAGGTACTTCCCAAAAAATAAGGCATGTCTAGATACAAAGACTTTTATAATGAAGACATTTTAAGATATTCAAATCTAATGAGCCATCAGGGAAGCCCAAGGGTATGTTATCTTAAGTCCCAGTTGTTTTTTATTCTGCATTCAGAGGAGCCCAGTGCTTCTACTCAGAGCTCAACAGTAAACCAGCACAGACTTCGCGCCGGAACCAGCCAACAGTCCACATTTTAGGACTGTGGTTCTCAGCAGGGGGTCGGGTGGAAGGGAAAAGGTGGGACACTTGGCCAACTGTAGAGACACTTCTGCTTGTCACCACTTGGGGGAGAGGTGCTACTGGCACTTGGGGGGACACCGGGAAACGGGCGGCCCCAACAGAAATAAATGCAGTCTTGTCAACTCGGACCTTGGAGCACATTCCCAAGGCCCCCCGGGTCGGGATCGGGGGCACCTTCTGGCCTCTGCTTAGTAGACTCGAGGCATCTCCTAACGAACTTCCCCAGTGGACTCAAGGCACATGTTAACCAGCTGTAAAAAGTACCCGGTGGGAAAACTGAACTTGAGTCCCTCTCAGTAAGGAAGGCCAAAGGACGGGGCTATAACCTATGCGCTAGGCACGCGGCCGGGGACCACTGTGGGCGCTGCGGATAGAGAAGTGTCCAACGAGGCAGAACAGCAGGACATCCGAGCAAGCTCAGCGCAACTACTGCTACCAGCTGGCTACCTGCTGTCCACTCGAGGTGGGGCGACACACGACAACCGCAGCCTTAAGTCCACAGGATTAGAGCTGAAAACCCGCTATAGCTCTGCAGCCGCTTCCTGGCACCGGCAAGTGTTCAGGAGTGGGCTCTCCTCCATTAAAAAACGGGCAATTCTTTATCTATGAATTGGCCTATTGCTTTCATCTCCGTGTCTTTTTTTTTTTTTTTTTCTTTCCCCCAGCAACACTCGTGATGCTTTAAAGCCAAAGCGGGTTTGAGGGTGGCTCCGGCCATGCTGGGCGGGGGGTCATCTTTCGTTTTCATGGTGAGTCATGAGTAAACCCTGCTTTAGACGCTTTTTGAAGCTACTGGGGTAGGAATACTCCAGAACTCCTTTCCAGGGATGATCGGAGATAGAATTTGCTGGGTTGAATCTGCAGGTCTGGCTCTCTCTGCCCTTGGCTTGGCCCCGTGTCCTGTGGCCTTCTAGACTGCTGAGACGTGACCTCACCAAAACCCCCAAAAATGAATCATGGGGGCAAAAGCAGCAGTAATTCTCTGGAGGAAAAAATGACATTCTACAAGCCAGTGGGATCACGGACCCCACTGTCGCCAAAATGCGAATGAAAGGAATGAAAGGCAAAGTAGGTGCCAGGAATGGCCTGGGGACATCAAGTCAGGGGAGGCAAACTGAAAATCCAATGCGATTATTTGCTGAGGCAGGGGATGAGGGACTGTAGATAGAGGTAGAGATAGATACACACGTGTGTGTGTGTGTGTACATGACACACATGTAACTTTGTAACTTTAGGGGGCCATAAGGCACTTTTGCTTTTGTGGATCTCTTTCTCAGTTAAAAAAAAAATGGTATTTTGCCACCATGTTGGTATAAAGGCAAACCTAATCCAGGTTGAGTTTTATCCCTTTCTTCATTCGGATTTTAAAAGAGATGAACATATTTCTGTGGGCCCTAAAAACATCGTGGGCCCCAAGCATTGTGCCGTCTGTGCCTGCTGGAGAAATAGGCGATAGATAGATAGATATAATTTTTTAAAAGCAAATCATCACAATGCAGGAAGAGCTGCCTGGAGAGGACCACACAGGCCGCACCTGAGGCCCCCAAAGGCAGGGCTTTGGCTGCAAGTACCCTGGGAAGTCAGAGTAGGAGGAAGAAGATTCTGCAGCCACTTTACAATTCTACCCAGGGCGAGGCCTAATTCTCAGCAGGCGGAATATAACCCGGTAACCTGCCGTCAGAACCCGTCGGGCAGGGAAGCCTGCTTCAAAGTCCCACTGCCTTGAAAAACTTAACAAAGTCCACACTCTAGTAAGAAAGCAGGTCCTGAGCTGGCTGATCTCTGTGTCTAGGGACAGTTACGAATACCATCTGAGGGGTCTCTGCTTCTCCCCCCAGCCCACCCCGACCTCACAGCCCTACCCCCTCGCACAGCACTCAATGATCACGTTTAGTTGTTTGGGTTAGAAGTGTCAGCTCTTATTTGTGGAAGACTTAGGTGTCGATGGACTTGCACCAGTAAATGCCCTCAGACTGCTGTCGATCATTAAAGGAAGACTTTCTAGCACTATCTCGAGTAGCATCCTTGCTCCCAGCAAGCAAGTGCCCAGTAGTCTGGTCCATGCGTAGGGCAGTTTAGGCACCCGAGGGGGGCTTTGTCCAACCCTGAAGAGAATTCTGGTGCATTGTTCTAAACTATGCTCTAGAAAACTTTCATATCAAAAGCTGAAGATCGTGTTCATTCTTTCAAAGCTGGCGTACCTCACACGGAGTATTAGATCAACTGAAACAACCGGTCTCCAACATTGCAAACCACAGGTGGTTCCTGACCAGGACCATACCTTGTTGAATGGTCAATGAGCTCAGCTCCCCACATGCGGCGAGGGCAGAGAAGGATCTCATACAGTCTCACAAGTCAGAGCTCGGTCAGCACCTGCGTCCCGCGAGAGTCCGCAAGAGCTGCTACGGATTAGGGCTTAGGTTCGGGCAAAGGAGAAGCACCTTCTCGCTGCAGGAAGAGCCGCGTCAGAGGGCTCTCAGGGGGCACCAACTCCAAGGGGCGTTTGCCTTCGGCGTTCTTGGCCCTGGTGTCCGCTCCGAAGTCCATGAGCAGCAGCGCCAGCTCGCCACTGGACACCCTGGCCACTGCGTGAAGAGGGGAGTCCAGACCTCGGCCTTGGTTCACGCTGGCTCCTGAAAAGTCACAAGAAGGAGAGAGTCATCCAGGGAGCTGAGCCCAAGTGTCTCCCTTCTCGAAGCACGCTTCGACAGTGGGCCTGGCAATCCTGGGAAAATGGGAGATGTCTTGATTCCATCGAATACGATGGGGAAAGTGCCATGTGACAACACGACTGAAGGTACAACACGAGCTATGTAGCATATGAGGTTATATATATATGCCTCTGAATGCTGACCATAGGTGTGCTACATTCTAGAAAAATCCTCCTCTTCTAGGACCATCCCAAGCCAACTCCATCCCTACGCTCTCTACAGATCCCCACCCTAGCCAGATGGACTGGATCCCACCGTGACAGGTGGGGACAGGTGGCTTTGCCTGAGCTGCTGTTCCCCTAGGAAAATGGAAACCTATGTCCACCTAACACACAGTAGCCAGATTGTTCCGGGACTCTTCTTGGTTTTGTGAGGAATGGGAAACCCTGCCCTTTCCTGACTAAAACTTAAAATCTACCTAGAACATGAGGGGAAAGGGGTGGGCTGAGGGAGAGAGGGAGAGAGACGGAGAATGACTCTCCTAATCCGTGACCAATGGCTGTCACATGAGCAGAAGGCAGCAAGCACCACAGGACAGTCAAGGGAAGGGAAGGGTTGCTGGAGTTTTAAAGAATAAGCAGGATTCGGGTCATTACAGGGGTGACGAAGTGGTGTTCCAAGGTTGCAGAAGGTTCTGGATAACACCAAGGAGGTGCAAAAGAATGATGTGACATAGGCCTTTCCGAGGAACACAGAAGATCAACAATGAGCTAAACACAGGGCAAGTACCGGAGAAGAAGTTCCCAGGGGGGAGACCGAGCCAGGCCCCAGCAGCCGGCCCGTCCTGCTGGCCTCAGACGTGACTGGCTGTAGGAGGAGGGGAGAGGGACCACCCTGGGAGCAGATGGGCTCACCATCCTTACCCTCACTGCGAGCGACAGAGCCAGAGCGGAAGTGCCAACAGGGTCAAATCTATTCCCCCCCACCCCGCCCCGCCCCGCCCCAGAACACAGCCTCCACGAACCCTGACCTTGCCTGACTCCACGGCCCACACTCTTTCCCATTACAATACAAATGGCTTTTAAAAGACCTTCCATTTCTTATTCTCTTTCCTTGTTTCGTGTGCTTTTAGCTTTACCTGACTCCAGAAGCTTCCTGGCACAGGCTATCTGCTGGTTTTCACAAGCCAAATACAACGGCGTGCCCAGGTGGCTGATGTTATGGTCCACGTCGCCCCCGTGGGCCGCCAGGGTCTCCACACACGCCGCGTGGCCTGCAACCCAGGGCACAAGAAACATGGTTGCAGCGCACGTTCTCTGAGCTAGGGACACAATACCTTTCCTCTCTCCTGCAAGCTTATGTTTGCCACGGACCAAGTGCTGCTCTACTTAGCCCAGGGAAGGACTTTACACACTGCCGTCACTTGATGCGCTGACCGTAAGGCATGATCCCTCCGCAGCTCCGGGAAGAAGCCTGCTTGGGTTTGTGGGCCACGGAGAGCAACCAGCAGCCTGCCTCGAGGGTCTGTGGCTTTGCAACCAGATTGAATACAGAAATGGAGGGGACAGTGAGGAGGGGGTAGGGAACAAGGACTGCAGGTAGGCCCGGAGAAGAAAGGGCATAGTAGGAGCCATGCGCCCGGGGACGCAGCCCAGAAGCTTGCCAAGGGCCGGCCCCGGGAAGAAAGAGGCCACCGTGGACACAGGCGAGGCTGAGAAGCACCTGCCCCATCCAATCCAAGTGGGGCCTGTTCTGGCAAACTGGGTTTGGTGAAAGCCAAATCATTCTTGCTTGGTCTAGAATGTCATACTTTAAACACTGCTTCTTTGCTTTTCTCTCTCTTTTTTAAGATCGTATTTATTTATTTATTTCTGAGAGAGAGAACACACAAAAGCAGGGGGAGTGGCAGGCAGAGAGAGAAGCAGACTCCCAGCCGAGTAAGGAGCCGGACTCGGGCCTCCATCCTAGGACCCTGGGATCATGCCCTGAGCCAAAGGCCGACACTTAACGCACTGAGCCACCCAGGCGGCCTGCATTTCTCCTTCTATAAAATCATTTGAGTTCCACGCACCCAGGGAATATGATGAGTTGACAGGTCTCTTAACAAAGAAATGTCAGTGCCTTGGGAGATGATTATCATATGGATGGATTCGGTCAAATAGGGCTGCTGTGGGGAGGGCTCATGGGGAGCCATTCTGGGAAAGCCACTGAGGAACTAAAAACTCTTCCGTCAATGTGGGCTCACAATAGTGACGATGACGGTCATGGGCACTGGGGAGAGGCAGAACTTGCCATTGTATTTTTTGTACCAGAGTTAAGAATATCAGGAAAACTGTGGCTTTATGAAAAGAATTACCCCGGCTGAAGAAGTTCTGGGGATCTAACGTACAGTATGGTAACTGTACATGCTAATGCCATATGCTTGAAATGTGCCAGGAGAGTGAACCTTAAGTGTTCTCCCCACACACAAAAAATGGTAACACTGTGAGACAATGGATAGGTTCATTAATTTGATTGGTAACCCTTTCATAATGTAGGTACCTATCAAGTCATCATGTTAGTACACCTTAAATATATACAATTTCATTTGTCAGTTAAATCTCAATAAAGCCAGGTGTGGTAGAGAATTACCCCGAGCTGTATATAGCATCTTGTATTTCCAATAAAAATGGAAAGTTTGTTTCACTTAGAAAACCTAGGTGAGGAAGGTGCCTGGGTGGCTCAGTTGGTTAAGGGTCTGCCTTCAGCTCAGGTCATGATCCCAGGGTCCTGGCATCGAGCCCTGCATCAGGCTCTCTGCTCAGCAGGGAGCCTGCTTCTCCTTCTGCCTCTGCCTGTCTCCCCCTGCTTGTGTTCTCTCTCTCTCAAATAAATACAATATTTTTTAAAAAAAGAAAACCTAGGTGGCCATGAGACAATATTCTTTAAGGCCCTAAAACAAAAGAATAGAATTTATTTTATAAAATAATTTGAGAGGCGCCTGGGTGGCTCAGTCCATTAAGCGTCTGCCTTCAGCTCAGGTCATGATCCTGGGGCTCTGGGATGGAGTCCCATATGGGAGGTCCCTGTTTAGTGTGGAGTCTGCTTCTCCCTCTCCCTCTGCCTGCTGCTCCCCCTGTTTGTGCCCTCTGTCAAATAAATAAATAAAAATCTTTTAAAAATTAATAAAATAATCTGATTTTTCTGGGGTCATGTGTCTAACAATGTATTTCACAGATCTTGATGGACAGTCTACCATAGGCCAGCCCCCATTCCAGAACCTACAGCAGTAAACCACATTCCAGATGCTCTGAAAGGGTGGTTCCCAAACTTTTTGTGTGCATCAGAATCACCGGGATGCTTGCTAAACAAAACACAGATGGCCCGGCCCCACCCCAGAGTTGCCGCGTTAATGTGCCTGGCGTGGAGGCCAAGAATTTGCTGTTGCCGGCCAGGCCAGGCCCGTGTTTCTGGTCCCAGGGCCCCACACGGAGGAAAGATCCCTAAAAGCTATCCCTCCTCTTACAACAGTGAGATGTCTGTTGAAGGAGTGGTGGACGACAAATTCTCAGCAGATTTACCTCTCTTAGCCGCTTCGTGGATGGGGGACGCCAGATCGCTCACAGCATGGGGGCTGGCCCCATGTTGCAGAAGCAAATTCACACAGTCACGGCTGCCACTGACACACGCGTTAAACAACGGGGTGTGCCAGTCTGTAGTGACCCCATTCACCTGGAAAAAAAAAAAAAAGCCCCAGGCTAAAGGCAGGTAATGGGCTGTCCTGGATTCAAATCTAGACTCCACTACTTTAAGCTGCTTTCTAATGTCTCTGAGCCTTCTATTCCACTGCTCTAAAATGAGGACAAAAATACCAAACATCCACAAGGCTGTGAAAAGCTGAATGATGTAAGGCCCCGAGAATGTTACCGAATATTATATCACTTCTACGCCCCCAGGAATATGAACTTCGAAACTAGTCAGGATAATCCTATAGGGCTTACAAACTAATCTCCCTGCTTTAAACATTCCATTCCAGACCCATCCCGCCCCAATCCAGAGTCTTGTCCAGCAGCGAGAGTAACCGTTTAGAGTTGTTTGCGTGGTTTTTTTTTTTTAATTTTAAAACATGACTTGTACAGAAATATAGGGTTAAGGTGTGCCAAAGATTTTCTTCAACTCATTCATGAATTAGAGAACCTGTAAGATGGTAAGGCTAGCTCAAAGGAGAATTTATATCGTCAGTCAATTAAATGCTGAAATGATGCCACTAACAGTTACAAGACTGGTTAACGTCCTAGAAAACTAGAGTCTTTGGCGCTGTCTTTCACACATTGGAAATCTGACTGAAACTTACAAGTTCACATCTGACTTCACAGTGTTTGGGCTATAAGCAAATAGGGAAGAGCAAAGTCAAAAGCACATTTTCTACACTGTGAAGCAAAGATATTATGAAGACAATGAAATCATTCTCACAAGCCACCTCCAAGGAAGGCGACAACCAGTGAGGCCCAGATGTCCAGGGCACAAAGTTTAAGGAGACACTCCCTCCCGGGGGCACACAAGTACCCCACAACCCTGAGAGGGAGTCGCTCGCTATAGATGGTACTCTCGGTGCCTCTCAGCCTCTCCATCATCCTGGCCCTGTTTCTACATGTGGAGTAAGTTTTCGTAACCCCAGTATAGACCCGAATGACCGCGTTCACCTACAGCTCTCTACTCCTGCTCTCAGGACAAAGCCATTTTCTTGGCAGGGACAGAGAGGGTATTTAACTCGCCCCAACCCACAACTCGGCTGACAGATTTCAACAGGTCCTTCACGTTTCAGCTTACACATGACTCCTCCTAGGAAGTGTCCCTTCGTGACACAGCATTGCAGTTCCTGCCGTCAAACGTGGAGACTCCTTTCTCAGTCCTTGAATCTGGGCTTGTCTACGGGACTTGCTTTGCCCAATGGGATGAGAGCAAATGGGATGCAAGCCAAGAGCTTGCCTTCTTTTGCTACTCTTGGGATGCCTGCTACCACGGGCACCAGGCCAGGCTGCCTGGGAAAGGATGAGAGACCACATAGAGATTTCCTGTCTGCCCAGCCACAAAGCAAGATCATCACAAAGCAGCCTGCCCCAGCGAACTTGTCAGCTAACCTTGAAGGCCTAAGGAAGCCCAGCCAAGGTCAGCAGAACCAGGCCAGACCTGAAGAACTATCTGGCCAACATGAAAAACTTTGAGATAAATAAATGGCTCTTGTCTCTATCAGATAAAGGGCTAGCATCCAAAATCTATAAAGAACTTATCAAACTCAACACCCAAAGAACAAATAATCCAGTCAAGAAATGGGCAGAAGACATGAACAGACATTTCTGCAAAGAAGACATCCAAATGGCCAACAGACACATGAAAAAGTGCTCCACGTCACTCGGCATCAGGGAAATACAAATCAAAACCACAATGAGATATCACCTCACACCAGTCAGAATGGCTAAAATTAACAAGTCAGGAAATGACAGACGCTGGCAAGGATGCGGAAAAAGGGGAACCCTCCTACACTATTGATGGGAATGCAAGCTGGTGCAACCACTCTGGAAAACAGTATGGAGGTTCCTCAAAAAGTTGAAAATAGAGCTACCCTATGACCCAGCAATCGCACTATTGGGTATTTACCCTAAAGATACAAATGGAGAGCTCCGAAGGGGCACATGCACCTGAATGTTTACCGCAGCAATGTCCACAATAGCCAAACTACAGAAAGAACCTAGATGTCCGTCAACAGATGAGTGGATAAAGAAGATGTGGTCTATATATGCAATGGAATACTATGCAGCCATCAAAAGAAATGAAATCTTGCCATTTGCAGTTACATGGATGGAACGAGAGGGTATTATGCTGAGTGAAGTAAGTTAATCAGAGAAAGACAATCATCATACGCTTTCTCTGATATGAGGAATTTGAGAAGCAGGGCAGGGGCTGTGGGGGATAGGGAGGGAAAAAATGGAACAAGATAGGATCAGGAAGGAGATAAACCCTAAGAGACTCTAAATCTCACGAAACAAACAGGGTTGCTAGGGGGAGGAGGGTAGGGAGAGGCTTGCTGGGTGATGGACATTGGGGAGGGTATGTGCTATGGTGAGTGCTGGGAAATGTGTAAGCCTGATGATTCACAGACTTGTGCAATTATATAACATATAATACAGTATATGTCAAATAAATAAATAAATAAGTGGCTCTTGTCTCAAGTCACTAAGTTAGGGTGGCTTGTTACACGGCCAGACATAACAGGTAGGAATAGTGTTTGGTCGTCGCCCGCTGAGGCAGACATTCCGTGCGTGCCACAAAGCTCGTTCCTCTCTCCAGGGCACACAGCTTCATTGTTATCTTCCCCCCTCTTCTCAGACATGGACTCTAAAGCTCAGAGCCCAAGTAACTTATCCAAGTTTCCAATATTAGCAAATGGTAGACATGGTTTGGAACCATTATTCAGGTCTCACGGAGCCAAATGTTCCACGTTTTCTGTAATATTTCATTACCTTCCAGCCATGGGAACGAAGGCAGAAATCCATTTCCGGGTATTTATTAGGAGTGACTGCTAAAGAAACGGCTGTAGACTCAAACCATTCCTTCCTGGCTAAAAATTCGGTTCCTCCTCTAATCGCTAAGGCAAAGAAGCTTGATGGATGTCATGCTTTTGAAAAACACCCCTCTTCGACCTTCCAATCAGACTAGTCAAAAATGCCGGAAATGACTCAAAAGGGATGGAAACAGGCCTTTGTCATGGTCCCTAAGACATTATTTGAGCCGCACTTACCTGAGCTCCATGCTTTAATAAAACGTTTGCACAAGAGGGATGACCTCCGAGACAGGCCTCATGGAGTGGGGACACGCGATCAGCCGTGATGAGGTTCACGGGCCAGCCCTGCAGGAGAGGAAGTGAGCAGAGACACGGATGTAAAGCCACAGCCCCATACGGTGTGGATTCAACCCCGATGCAGCCCTACAACAATTCTCTTTAAGTTCACTTGGCTCCCGGTCTGGCAGTGTGCTGAGGTGTTGCTAATGATGTCAAGTAAACAAGGAACCTTCATGCAGCCCCTGGGGAAAACAGCTGGAGAGTGTCCACTAGAGTTGACGAGATGCGTCCCTGTGACCCAGCCATTTGACTCTTAGGGACACACATTCTAGACTGACTTTTCTCTCATTCTCACTCTCTCCCGTCCTCTCACTTGCTTGCTTTTTGTCTCGAGGAGGTCCACGGCAAGGGACAGAGAGCGGTCTCCAGCCAACAGCCACCCAGGAGCTGAGGGCCTCAGTTCAAGAACCAGGAGGAACCGAAACTTGCCAACAGCCATGGAAGTGAGTTAGGACTGAGGTCCACCTCCAGTCGAGCCTTAAATTGTCTCCATCTCTGGCCTTCACCTTGACTGCAGACTCATAGGAGTCCCTGACCCAGGTGAACTGTGTCTTGATTCCTGACCCACAGACATTGTGAGCTAATACAGGTCTGTTCACGAAGCTTCTGAGTTTGGGGGTAATTGGTTACACAGCAAGAGATGCCTAATCTAGGGCCAAAGCATGAGGTGAACTTGCACAGACAGAGGCAGAAAAGTCCTAAGACAGAGGGGAATGACATCCTCACTCTAGGTACTCGAGGTCCGAAGAGCCAAGAAAGTTGTCAGAAGGCCATGCGTTTCATCAAACTGTGGGGAAAAATTGCTCTCTCCAGGAGATGGATTATGAGCCCCATCCACGCAAAGCAGCAAAAGAACTCCAGGAGAGACACCCCGAGATGCCCTGATCATGGAATACATTATCCTCGACAGGAGGAACCTGGGTACAACAAAAGTTGTTTTTCTTGGGACACATTAGGTAATAATACGGTTAACTTAACTAATGACTTGGTAATATGATTGTACCTTTTCTTCCCACAATAGTTAAAATTTGCCTAAAATCATTCCCATGAACTGCCTCCCCCATCATCATTCCTAACCATTTGTAAGTCAGTCAACCTCCTGATCATCCGATCCTGTCAGCTTTTACACTCTGATGGGTGTGACCTCACAGATTTCAAGAGGTCCAATCATTCCGGACATACACCTGAGTCAACTGGGTCCTAAATCTGGAGCCTTTCTTTGGGTGGGTCTGGGGAGGGGTTCTGGGAGACTCACTTGTAAATGAGAAGTTCTGACATCCCTTACAGTATTTTGCCCCCCCGCCCCAGCCCTGCTGTTCCCAGGGAGGGAAGTGACTACACCTTCCCCTCCTTTGTAACCTCGCATCCCATCTGTACCCAAAGAGTACTCAATAAATGCTTACCGACCAGCGACTCAAGAAGAGCTGAGTTACTGCATAGATACCGTCACAAGTTTTGCCCATGGACTTTAGTGTGGCATCTATTATTTTATTTTATTATTGTCATTATTATTTTATTATTTAATTGGAGGCGTCCCCTCAAAGATGTGCTCTTAGATCCTTTCTTTGCCCCCCTCAATGCTCTATATTTGTGCAATCTCTTCCCCTCACACTACTAGAATACACATAAAATTCATAACTAGGGGGTTCCTTTCCCTTCAATTTCACTTTGCCAATGTAGGACTGTGCGTACAGTTTCTCGTTGAGCGACGGCACTACTTTAAATGAACGATGGCCATCAGTCCGAATTATCTAGGATATTCTAGAATATCTTGAGGTAATTTTTAACCCATTCCTTCACACAGGGTCCGTCCCCCGTGGGTTCTCAGGTTTTGAAAACATGGACCAATGGCTTCTCTTTCATCTTTCTGTAACCAATTGTCCCTAATCTCGGCTCATCCTCAGACCCTCTTTTATTTTTTTTATTTATTTATTTTTTAAATATTTTATTTATTTATTTGACAGAGAGAGATCACAAGTAGATGGAGAGGCAGGCAGAGAGAGAGAGAGAGGGAAGCAGGCTCCCTGCTGAGCAGAGAGCCCGATTCGGGACTTGATCCCAGGACCCTAAGATCATGACCTGAGCAGAAGGCAGCGGCTTAAACCACTGAGCCACCCAGGCGCCCCGTCAGACCCTCTTTTAGATGGGGCCTCAGGGCTGGGCGATGTCAGGGCGCCCACCGTGACACAGTGCTCAGCACCTGGCAGCTTTCTGTCCCAGCTTCAAACCACATGCCCATCCCCGCATGAACCAACCTGAAGACTACAATAAGGTTCGGCTCTGTCCTTTGTCCTGTACAGAACTGACGGGTCATTCTCTATACTCAGGGCAGAAGGAGGTCACGAGCAGCCTTCTCCTGCATGTTCATCAAACACATCATTTCCTTCTACTGTAGCAAGGAGACCAAAGCCACCTGATGTGAGTATTTCACACATTCCCCTCTCCCCGCCCCTAAAATCTCTCTGCACGTTGCCGGTCCTCTGTTCTGCCATTGCTCCTTTCTTGGAGAAAATCATTTGAGCTCGCCCCAACAGCCCGGGACCTTACCCCACCCCTCCACCACTTCATGACTTGCCTTCGGCCACCTTCTCACATGCATTCTCCACCTCTCCCCTCCTCTGCGGGCACACTGTCCTTTGGTGTCCTGAAGTCTTTCCGTGGTCATTGCTGACCCTCTACCACACCGCACTTCCATCCAATCCTCTTCTCGCCTTTGCTTCCCCTCCTTTCTCCTCTCGTCAGAAGCAGTCTGTCCCCACTGTCTCTGCTTGTCGCCCTTCTCCCACCTACCAACCCAGTCCTGCTGAAACTGCTTTTAAAGATCACCAGAGACTTCCTCCTTATTGAATCTAATATACATCGCTCCGTCTCCCGTCTCCGTCCACCTCTGAATTGGCTCTGTAGTCATCTCAAGCTCATGAAACCTCTCCTCTGGCTTCGCAAACCAAGCTCTCCCTGAGAAAGAAGTCCATCTCTGACCTCCTACTGTCCTTTTCCTGTCTCGCTCACGAACTCTGGCCTTTTTCCTCCTCACAGCTCCTAAGTGCAGGCGTTTCAAGGATTTGTCCTCAGATCCTTTCATTTTTCTCTCAATACTCTCTACATACTGTATTTGGCTTTCTCTGCCCCCGATGCATGTCTCCAGTTCCCCGCTAAGACGTAACCACCAAGAGAACCAACTCACAACATAAACGCAGCCTCTGCCAACAAGCAAACTCTCCCTGAAAAGGGCTCCTTGTCTTGCTGGCCCAACTTCTCTGAATGGCCCCACTATCTTGTCTCATACCTCGGATGGAGACCTCAGAGGGAGGGTAAGCAGCATGATTCCCAAGTTCAAATGCCGGCGCCATCACCTAACACGCAGCGTGACCTCGAACCAGTGACTTCTCTCCCTAAGCCTCAGTTTCCTCATTTGTAAAATGGGGACAGTTGTACCTACCCTACAAGATTGTTATGAGGACTAAGAAACGATGCATGCTTAGCAACCTGTAACTTGCAGGGAATCATGATCTGAGACTTCTTATTCATTACCACTTTGCCTTCGATTAGCTGCCACATCGGAAAGATCTGATGTTTCAGAACACCGGGGTCTTTCCTTATTTCCACTTGGTAGGGACTTAGCCCTTTGAGGATTTCAGAGGGGGGCTGCTGCATAAGGAGTTTTATTCAAGGAACGGAACGGCTGGTTTTCACCACTTGCTTTCAGCCATACCTTATTGCTAAGGTTCTCGGTCTCAGCTGTGCCTTTGAATCCCTTGGAGAGCTTTTAAAGGCTTGATACCCAGGCTGAACCCCAGAGCATTTGCCATATAACCAAAGGAGGCTGAAGTCAAGCATCAGGCTTTTTAAGAACCCCACCTTATCCCAGACAGCTCAAGGCAATCCTAACGTGCAGTCCACATTGAGAACCACCACATTAAGGTCCCACTGTGGTCAAGGAGTATCAGGATTGCTTTCGGCTGACCTAACAAACACTACTACTTTTTAAATAAGTTTTATTAAAGTGCAATAAAGTCCATAGAGCCTAAGTGTAAATTTCGGTGAATTATCATAAGGAAAACATGCATATTATCACTACACAGGTAAAGAAACCTGGTACTATCTGTCTCTTCACATTTAACCCCTCTGCTGGGAGGAGCTGCTAATACCATCTCCTATTGTAATCTGAATTACCCCAATTACTAATCAGCATAGTTAGATAATTTTATTGAGCATTTGCACAGCCCTTTTTATGAAGTGCCAGTCCAAGTCTCTTGCTCATTTTTCTGCTGGCTTACCCATCCTTTTTGTATTGATTTTAGACAAGGAATATGGGCCCTTCATTGGATGGATGGACAGATGTACAAATATACATAGCAAATATTTTCTCATCTGTGGCTTGCCTCCTTGCTTTTTAAATATTGCCTTTTGATGAAGGAGTTTTTAATCTTAGTGAAATCCAACTTATTTGCCTTTTTGTTTCTTTCTTCCTCCTATTTGTTTCATGTCCATTTGTCTTTCTCTCTCACCTACACTATCATACAGTTCTCTTTTATTTAAATAAATCCTTGAATGCAGTGGTTCTACAGGAGCTTTTAAAAAACTACCAAAGCAAGGGGGCACCTGGGTGGCTCAGTCGGTTAAGCATCTGGCTCTTGATTTTGGCTCAGGTCATAGTCTCATGGTCTTGGGATCGAGCCCCGAACTGGACTCTGTGGGGAATCTGCTTGAGATTCTCTCTCCGTTTCCCTCTCCCTCTGCGCTCCCCCCATTCGCTCTGTCTCTAATAAATAAATAAAATCTGAAAAAAAAAAAAAGTAGTAGTGCATGAAGACTGCCCTAGTTAAAATTAGACTGTCTGGCGTGAAGCCCAGGCATTGTTATTTTTTAAAAACATCCTGGATATTTTAATGTGAAGCCGTGGTGAAGAATAGTTATGGAATGAGTTACTCCCTTCTTGGGCCAAAACAAATTTCTTTTCTCTTCTCTCTTTGTTTTATAGACATTTGAATGTTGGTCTTATTTCCCTCCCTAAAATAGGTTTGGTTTAGCAACTGTGTTTGTCCTTATTCTTTGATTAGCCAAAGTGTTATTAGTGTAATCAGAAAATAAATACCATGAGTGATGACAGTAACTGGAGTAGGTAATTTACATGTCACCTCAGTTAATCCTCACAGACTCGCATAAGGTAACCTAATAGACCATTTTGGGTCTTAATTCTTCACTCTTCCATAGCAGTGCAATACATTCACACCTTTGCCATCACCTCATACTTGAAAAAATGTATTTCCTTCATCCTTGACTTCAGACGTGGTCCTCCGACTTGCTTTGGCCAACAGGATGTTGGTAGATGTGACATGAACAGACCAGAAGTACTCCTGCACGCCTGGGCTTGCCTGCTGTGCTCCAGCCTTTCGGCATGAGGACAAAATTCATTTTATGAAGGCAGAAACTGAGGTTCCAAGAAGATAAGTTGCTCAAATAATGTCACAGAACTTAGATAAAGATAATAGTTCCATCTGACATGCAATAAACATAAATACTGAATATAAATGAATATCGGTCCAATTTAATAAGTGATATATAAAAGCTACAGTGATCATGTTTCTTCCCTTCAAAATAGGTAAATGTTTCATTTTATCCGAGAAGCAGCTTAACTGCTTTTAGCTAGAGTTATGTGTTACTATCTAGATTTCGATTTATAATAGGGCTGGTGCTACTACAAACAGCTTAAGATAGTG
Source organism: Mustela lutreola (assembly GCF_030435805.1). Lineage (NCBI taxonomy): Eukaryota > Metazoa > Chordata > Mammalia > Carnivora > Mustelidae > Mustela > Mustela lutreola. Next base: position 11,307,302 of record NC_081308.1, read on the forward strand.
GCTTAGGTAGTCTGAAATTTTTCTTTAGAAATTGTTATCTTATAGGAGGATTTCTTATTCTAGATAGGTCCATGAAATTGGAAATTTTTAAAATGTAAAACATTTATTTTCACTAACAACCACCTAAAATGTCTGATGTCCTTCCGTTACAAATCCAGACAACAAACCACAGTGGTAATAGCAGTCCATAGGACTAACACTTAGAGCAATCGCAGACACTTTTATGGTATTTCAACTGTTATAGACATCTCAAATATCTCAAAATACGCGCTCAACCTACTTACAAAATACAATAGTTAAAGGAATCGCCACTAAATCTCATTTAATGCAGTTTATATCACCATGTCACATTTGTTCTTTTACTAATTTTTTTTTAAAGATTTCATTTATTTGTCAGAGAGATAGAGAGAGCACAGGCAGGCAGAGTGACAGATAGAGGCAGAGGGAGAAGCAGGCTCCCTGCAGAGCAAGGAGCCCGATGTGGGACTCGATCCCAGGATGTTGGGAACATGACCTGAGCCGAAGGCAGCCCTTAACCGACTGGGCCACCCAGGTGTCCCTCTTTTACTAATTTTTAAAAAAGATTTTATTTATTTATTTGACAGACAGAGATCACAAGTAGGCAGAGAGACAGGCAGAGAGAGAGAGGAGGAAGCAGGCTCTCCATAGAGCAGAGAGCCCGATGCGGGGCTCCATCCCAGGACCCTGGGATCATGACCTGAGCCGAAGGCAGAGGCTTTAACCCACTGAGCCACCCAGGAGCCCCTGTTCTTTTACTAATTTGATAGGTCTTCTCAGTACTGTGTTCCATGCATTTAAAACGTTCATCCGAGAAGGGATCCATAGACTTTGCCTGACTGCCAAAGGGTCCATGGTCTGAAAAGAGTCAATAGCTCCCACCTGGAAAAATCTATAGTCTTTTCAGAAAACAGAACATTCTGAACAAAAACTTTTATTAGGATTTTGAATGGTGATTTCAACTGCTTTTTTTTTTTTTTACAAGTATCTTAGCTTAAGTTCCCAATAATTTCAAAGAAGCAAAGCTCAAATTAATGTGTACTGCAAATTACACCCGTAGAGCAGAAAAACTGATGTCAGACTGGGCAGAGCCACTATCAGCTAGAGGTTCCATAAGACCGAAAATATCTTTGAAATGATAAGATGACATATTTAAAAAAGACATCTGCAAGCATTTATTTTACATCCAGGCTTTTGAACCTCAGTGCTACTGGCCTTTGGGGCTGGAATAGTTTCCTGAGGTAGAGGGCTATCCTGAGCAACGTATGATGTTCAGTGATATCCTTGGTCTCTATTCACTCGACGCCAGCAGCACCCCCTACCCACCTCTACACCCAGCTGTGATAACCAAAATTGTCTCCAGACATTGTCAAATGTTCCCTAAGGGGCAAAACTGCCTCAGTTGAGAAAAACTGTTTAGTGTGATAATTTTCAAGAATACAATCTATCGAGTAAAACGAGGGCAACTTGGACACACTCATCTGCCTATTGTTCACCTAGAAGGTATAATAGTGCCGATCATGTACACAGAATTGCACTAAATTCTAGTATTTACACCAGCCTCCAGATAAAGAAATGGTTAAAGGGGACAGGATTCACCTCATTTTGCCAAAGAGGAAATTTTGATCTTAAAAAATCAGACTATGAATTTTTTTCTCAGCGTGGTGAGCGATAGGATATTCTTTTTAAAAATTTTTTTATTTTTTAAAGATTTTTCTTTATTTATTTGACAGAGATCACAAGTAGGCAGAGAGGCAGGCAGAGAGAGAGAGAGAGGAGGAAGCAGGCCTCCTGCTGAGCAGAGAGCCCAATGTGGGGCTCGATCCCAGGACCCTGGGATCACGACCTGAGCCGAAGGCAGAGGCTTTAACCCACTGAGCCACCCAGGCGCCCCACGATAGGATATTCTTAATGTTTGTCTTTTTTTCCCCAAAAAGCCATGTACCTGGCTGATGAGGTTCCTCAGAGAGAGAAGACGTCCGTGGATGGCCGCTTCATGCACAGGAGACCAATCAGACACAACATCTGCATGGATAGGGAGGACCGGGTTACATCCTGTCACCGTGCTAGAGACCCGAAAGGCAGCCCTGCTGTCCGTAAGAGCCTGAGGGGTCTTCCTGGATGGAGACATGGGAGTCCATCAGTCAAGATGCCCACGAGCCCTTCAGCATCTCTCCCGTCCATCGACGCTCCCAGTACACATTTTATTTGAAATGTCAAGGTAGCTAAAGAAAGAACTACAGCCAGTCTCCGGCCTGAGGACAAAAGAGGTAGACTGGGGTGATGGACCGCATGGCTTTCAAAGGCAAATGGTCCATTTAGTTCAATGAGAGCTTCACTAATCACCAGCATTCGCGTGTTAAGCTGCGGTTGCCAGTGTTGCTTCCTGCATTGACTCGAAGTTCAGTATCTCAGCAAACAGCGCCATGTACTAATAGCGGTGATCACATCATTACGTACGCCATTAGGTTTAAAATCCAAGCTAAACTGAACAATATCTATTTCTGGACTACCGCCCATCCCAGTATCAAGCACAAAGCAGAGTTCAGTCTGACCTTGTAACAGGGACATTATTTATCCCAAAGGCAGCATGGCAGTGTGGTTAAGAGAGCTCTGAATTCAGACCCCCTCGGGTGCTTCGAAGCTGTGGGTCCCCAGACAGGCTCTGAGCCTCAGTTTCCTTCCCTGTCATGTTAGGACAGCAATGAACTTACGCACACGTCAATAGCTACTAGCTACTATCATTATCCCGCCCTCCCCTTAAGCAGAGTCTTAATTACACCCCATCACCGCTGCTGTTGCAAATGGCAAATGGGTTCCACGACCACGCAGGAAGAACACACGTTCTTCGGAAGAAACCCTATAAACCCTATCCCCCCAACACATTAAATGTTTTCCTCTCTCTGATTGAATGTGGAGGTAATGTGAACGAGGCAGAGACCTGCATTTTCCTCATCTCACGCTCTGATTGATTTCCAGAACAAGCACAGGAAGTCAGAATGTGACAAGGCAGAATGGTCTGATGGCAGGCATTCCTTGTAAGGACCCAGTGTCTCCTAAAAACTAGGGAGACCTGGGGAACCAGGGAATTTACTAGTACCTTATCAACCAAAAAGCCAGAAAGGAGTAGGCTAGAATACTTTGTACTTAACACAGTAGCTGAGGTCCACCTTGCTACCTGGGAGCTATCAAGACCCAGGAAAGTGTGTCCCATGGAGCAGATTACTATCATTCCAGATGAATGCCTAAAGCATTTATAGGGAAGAGGAAGCCGAATGAGCCTATCGACACGCAGTCCATCCAACGCTCTCCTCCTGGGGTCATTACGAGTACCTTACATGAAATAGCTTTTCTTACCTCCCAAGCCTTATGCTCAATCAATAGAAACTTCATGGCCTCACAGAATTCTCTGAGGTTCCTGATTCTCTCAGGAAAAAATTGCTGTTTCTAGTACTTAGAGCCTACCCTCCAGATGGTAGCTATGGAAAGATTTCTCTCCAAATTAGAATTAAAAGGACAACTATTTCTATACCGTCAGAGCAAACACAAAACGCAATCGGCACAAAATCTTGGATGCAAAGGAAGAGCCAAAAATTAAGATTTTGGGGCTGCCTGGGTGGCTCGGTGTGTTAAGCCTCTGCCTTCAGCTCAGGTCATGTTCTCAGGGTCCTGGGATCGAGTTCTTCATCGGGTTCGGGCAAGCAAGCAGGGAGCCTGCTTCCTCCTCTCTCTCTCTCTGCTTGCCCCTCTGCCTACTTGTGATCTCTCTCTGTCAAATAAATAAAATATTTTTTAAAAAATTAAGATTTTGAAAATCCATTTTAAAAGAAATTTGCAAGTATATCCTAATGGATCACCATGTGTGTGATGATTAATCCATTTTTTTTTTCCCTCCAGGTGTTCAGGGGCTAAGAAACATAGCTGGCACATTCCCCTTTCTTAAAGCGAGCTCGGATAATCAGAGCTGACAGCCTAAACAGTCCGGGCAGGTAATCTGGGTTCTAAATTGTAACTCTGTTCAGGTTTCATAAAAAATGATGCAATTATACTATCAACTAGAGACAAAAACAGGCTTCACTTTCTATCCATTCGTCTTGAAACCATTCCTCCTTGCGCTTACGGTAAATCAAGAATTGTGTACTCCCCTAAGAGGAATAAAAAAGGCTACCTGCAGTGGGGTCCCCGTGCTTGAGAATGTGGCATTTACAAAACAGACACAGTCCGTGTCACTGAGAAGCACAGGGAACTGTCCAGGTGCACGTGGTGGGGGGCTGAGCAGCCACGTCTGTCTATGCGTACAGTTCATGTAAGTGGAATCTTATGGAACGTGGTCCTTTGCCACTGGCTTCTTCCACCTAGCATCACGTCTCAGGGTTCATCCTCGTTACAGTAGGGAACAGCACTTCATCCCTTTCCACGGCCAAATAATACCCACTGTAGAGACAGACCGCATTTTATTTCTTCATTCGTCAGCTGATGGACACCTGGCTTGTTTTTGCTTCTTGGCTGTTATTAATGACGCTGCTGTAAACATTCATGAGCAAGTCCGTGGGGGGCTGTTTTCAGCTCTCCTGGCTTCATACGTAGGAGTGGAAATGCTCTAGGACAAGGTCACCCCATGTTTAAACTTTTGTGGAACTTCCAAACTCTCTTCCAAAAGGGTCATACCACTTCATATTCCCATCAACGGTGTATGAAACTTTGCTTTCTAATTTAAAGTCATTGGAGGGGGGGCACCTGGGAGGCTCAGTTGTTAAGTGTCTGACTTCAGCTCAGGTCATGGTCCTGAGGTCCTGGGATTGAGGCCCGCCTGGGGCACTCTGCTCAGCGGGGAGCCTGCTTCTCCCTCTCCCTCTCCCCTGCTTGTGTTCCCTCTCTCGCTGTGTGTGTCTCTGTCAAATAAATAAATAAAACCTTAAAAAAATAAAGTCATTTTAGACTAGGGTTGGGTAAGCCTATCATAATGTGTCTATCACTCCCGCCCAGGAGAAAAACTTGGGTCCCGACAAAGCCAAAATTCATCACAAATTTCCACGAGGATGTCAGCCTCAGCAGGTCTTTGAACAACTGAGTGATTATGGAAAGACTTAGAATCGTGACCGTGGGTAGCGTGACATTTTTCTAGCATCAAAAGCATGGAGATAGGAATCTTCATGCATACATACACACATGGTTGTAAACACCATAATTTGCAACAGGGACTAGTCCCCACACACTCTCTTTAGCTCTTGAAAACACTGAAGACACGGCTGAGACATACATCTTGTGTGGATCCTGCCTGGGAAGATCAGGGAGGGGGCTCTCCAGGGTTTTCCAGAGCCCACACCCAAGCAGGCAATGAGCTACCGACAGCATGTGCAATTCCCCCCAGGGGGAAGCTTTGCCTGCCTTTCTGCTAAGCACCAGAGCGAGCAGACAGGGCAGGAAAGGGGACCTGTTGCCTCCAGAACACGGAAATGCTCCCAGGAGGAGACTGGATGAAGACGGGGCTCAAGGTCACCGTCCCCTCCTCCACTGACCCCACCACCGCCTTTGCAACTCAAGGGCCTTTGCCTGTACACAGCACACCGGCCAAGCCCTGAGTAGGCATTAGGGATTCTTCCCCAACACTCTACTGGTTTTCCTGCCAGGAAATCGATGCCAAATGGGGTCATTGGCAAAGCCTCAGACACAGCAGCGGGGCTCGAGGTGGAAATGGGGCAGGCATCTGCCAGTCCTCCGATGACTGCCATTAAACTCACCTTTCTCTTAAATCGAGTGTCCGGCAAACCCTGCAATGCATTAGGAAGGTCGCCGTTTCATTCTTCTTGCCATTCTGGAATGATTTTTTTTTTTAATTTCCATTATTTCAGAAGATATTTTTAAAGGCATTAATTGATACATTCTGAGGAGAGCTGCTAACAGAGCTCTGGGCTCTGAGGCAGTGGCATAAATCTGTCTCCATCCTGGGAAACACTGTGCGAGGTCAAGGGGAAGAAGGGGAGGTTGGGTGGCCACGGGAGGGCAGGAGCGTCTGCCTTCAGCCTACGGGACGTGGTAAGGGGAGGCCCAGGGGTGTTCACCGACACAACAGAGGATCTGGGGGCTGGGGTCACAATTACGATGGACCCTGGTTGGATCCTGGGACAAATGAAAAGAGGAGGAAGAGACACAGAGCCTCATGGTCCGAAACAGGAAACAGAAAGGCCCACTGAGGCAGCTCTTGGGCAAGTCCGACCTGTCCCCTATAATTCTTTCTCCAGCCTCTTCTTTCTCGGTCTCTGTCTCTCTCCACAGGGACCTCACAGCAGCACCCATTCTGTCTGGTCAGGCAGGTTTCCCCGGAAAACCTGCCCCTGCCAAGGCACCCCGATGTCTCAAAAGCCACCATGAACACACGGGCTTGCTTCCTTTCCGGGCCTGTTCGTGCCTGTCTCCTCTTTAAATGTGAGCCCACTCTCTACCGGGTGGGCTCGATTTTGTGAGGAAAGGAATTTCCCTACACAAACCTGCAGCGGGGGGTGGTGGTGGTTAGTTTCTCCTTCAGCACGTTCTCCTAAGTTGCTATGGGGAGGTATGCGTTGGTTTCCTAGAGCCACCCTATCAAAGTTGGCTCAAAACGACAGGAATCTATTGTCCCCTAGTTCTGAAGGCTAGAAGTCCCACAGGAAGGTGTTGTCAGGACCAAGCTCTCCCCGGAGACTCTCAGCAAGAATCCTTCCTTCTCTGCCCCTTCTAGTTCCAGGTGGCAGCCGTCCATCTTTGCTGGGGCTTCTGGCCTGCTGGACGGGTTACCCCAGTCTCTGCCTCTGCTGTCAAAGGCCTCCCCCTTTTCTCCCCTCTTCTTCTTCTGAGGACACTGGTCATCGAATGAGGGCCCACCCTACTCCAGTAGGGCCGCATCTTAACTAACTACATCTACAAAGACCCCATTTCCAAGTAAGGTCACATTCTGAGGTACTGGGGGTTGGGGCTCCAACCTATCCTGTGGGGAGACTCAATTCACCCCATAACAAGGTGTTTTCAGGAAGAAAAAAGAAAGATACTCTTTTTTTTGCTGCTGGCAGAGGACTGAAGCATTAACCCCATGTCTCCGAAGAGCTGGTTGCCATCTGCATAAGCTTTGCTCCCTTCCTTCAGAGGAGGAGGCGAGAGAGGCCCGCAGGCGAGAGCGGGGGGGCCGCTGAGCTGCCCCAGGCGAGCGGCACCACCCGGGCCCCTCGTTAACCCCTGCCGTGCCCCGGTGCCCGGGACACGCTTCACCTGAGCTGACTCTCTCGGGGCTGTTGGGAAACGGCAGGCATGCGGAGTACTCCGCCTTCCACACCTCACCAAGGTCAGGCGTTCAGAAGCATAAACAAGGGCAATTCGCTTGCGCCCCAGGGGCAGGGCTGCACAGAGCAGGGGGAGCCGGGCTCCGCTCAGGAAAAGGTGCATTGGAGAGCCTGGGAGGGCTTCATGGTGGCAGTGGCCAGGCTGGAGGTGGCAGATGAGGGGGACCTGGCCAGTCAGAGGTGCGCGACAAGGAAGGAGGGGAGCAGAGGAGTCCTGTCTCCTGCCCTTGCGACTTCTGCTTCTCTGGAAACTTCTCTTCTTTTAGTTCCTGGGGAATGACAACATCCGATGCTCTTTCGGCTTCTCTAACTCACTGGGCCTACGTGCTCACCTGCAGGCCCGGCCCCGGGCTCCATGCCTGGCTCTCAGCTCTGGGCCATCGGACTAGCTCTCCTTTCCCAGGATTTCAGCACAGCCGCGGCAGAAGGCTCGGAGGTCTCAGCTTCCTGACCTGTTGCTCTCCTAGTCTGGGCCACGTGGGCGCGCTGTGCACTGGGCACGGCCACTGAAACTCTGATGTTCACAACAGAAGCCTCCGTTCTTCGGTGGCTCCCAAGCCAGCTCCCACCCCCAGTTTCTCTCTCACCTACCCCCTTGGCTGACATTAATTTAGACTTCAAAACGTTACAGTTTCGGCTGCCCTGACTCTTTTAGTCCCAATACTGAGTCAAGCAACACAGACGGACTGCGCTCTCCTTTGAAATTGTCACCCATGTCCCCTTTCTATGTCATTCCCCAAGTTCGATCCAAATGTAAGCTCCATGCTTAGACAGTGAGTGCACGGTTCTCCCAGCACCATCAGCCTCACCTGGGAGCTTGTTATTAGGAATGCAGACTCTCAGGCTTCACCCAGAAGCCCGGGGTTAGGGGGTAGGGGGACAGCCATCTGCATGTGCCCAAACGCTCCCTGCACGAGACAGGGAGCCCACCCTCCATCCTGACTGCGGCGACCAGATTCATCTGCTTACAGTCTTCCTTACTGCCCGATCTCCACTCCAGAACCATCAATGGCTCTCAACTCCCTGCCTCATGAAGGCTTAATGCCACCAAGCCTTTTGCAGCTCCATGACCAAGTTCCAGCTCTCCAGACTTGTCCTCAGTTGACTCCCTAAGCCCCTCCGCCCCCTTACTCTTTACTGACAGAGTGTTCACTTTCTAAGCACCATACCTTTGAGGATATGGGCAGCTGCTCACCTCCACCCAGCAAAGGATCCTGCCCCAAATGGGAGTTAGAATAGGACCCTAATCAGTGAAAAGAGGCTGCCACCCCACTTTGGAGTGGAAATAAAAATAAACGTCATACCTAGGTGTAAAATAACCATGTGGAAATCACCCAGATTACTGAGACTTTCCCATATGAACTTGGAAATACAATTTGCTGCTTTCAAAGCGTATTTATTGGGGCGCCTGGGTGGCTCAGTGGGTTAAGCCTCTTCCTTCAGCTCAGGTCATGATCTCAGCGTCCTGGGATCGAGTCCCACATTGGGCTCTCTGCTCAGCAGGGAGCCTGCTTCCTCTCTCTCTCTGCCTGCCTCTCTACTTGTGATCTCTATCAAATAAATAAATAAATAAAATCTTTAAAAAAAACATATTTATCTAATTCCGTTTTTTAAAAGCCATTTTTGGTGCCACTCTGCTTTCTATTGCCCCAACTCTGTGCTCCAAAAATTTGACGAATCCAGTTCTGCCTTTGCGAACCCGAATCCTGCTTACTGTCGAGGGCTCTGCTCCTTTTCCGAGCAAAACTGGATACATGCATATCTGCTGGGTCAGTGGGAGGGAAGGCATTTTGTTATTTTATTTCTTCTGGGGGTTCCCCCCCACCCCACACCTTTCAGCAGCTGTAGCAGAGGAAAGTAATAAATCCTCCCTGACTGCTGGGTCCCTGCAAATTGCCCCTATGACGGACAAGTGTTGTGGGCAGCCTTGCTAATAACATGAGTCTCAATGTCATTATCGCTCCTCTGATGCTTAGACCCATTTCTCAGAATCCTTTCGGTCATCAGGCACCTGCTGAACGCTCACCAAAAAATGACAGTTGCCCAGAGGCACGAGACTCTACAGTTAGCAAAGACACCACGTGACAGGTGACAAGCATCCCTAAAAGATGCTTCTCCAAAGGTTAAAAAGAAAAAGGTCTCCTTTTAAAGTGAATCAATCAGTACTCAGTGTTTGGATGTCATTTAAAGCCCAGCCCCACCTACATGCCCAATACCTAAGACCTTTTAATAAACGACTTGGCAGTAAAAGTATCCTATTTATAAGTAAGCTTTATACCTCCATTCTTTGGAGCTGAAGTTTCTACTGGTGAATGAACTGTGTCAATCGACTTTGGCCAGTCTCTGGGACTCTGCAGATAGAGGTGTACAGCTTTTTGAACAACCATGGGAAGGATACAGACCTTCCAAGCTGTGGACACACCTCAGACAGAGCCCCTGACCTCACCCCGCCCTCTCCTCCCCGACGCACGGTCTGCAGCCTCCCCAGCACCCTGATGCCACTGCCCGGCGACTCACCCTCCATCCACGAGTTTGCAAGGAGCCGCGTGTCAGGAAGGTCCCCTGGCCTCAGGGACTTGCTGCTCCTGCCCCATGGTTCGCCATCCATGGTGCTCTCCTGGCCGGGCAAGCTCCACTCTCCACTTCGGTCGCTCAGTTGAGTCCAAATTCCATGCTCCCCCTGCTCCTTGGGAATTCCAGTGCTGGGGCTGGCTGAACCGCACGGTCCTGGCCAGACGGGAGAGAACAGCACGGAACAGAGCAGGCACGGTAATCTGAGCACTACCTGTGGTCAGACAGACGCGCTTTGCGCCCAGACACACACACACACACACACACACACACGCACGCTCCACCTAGCTGCCTGGAGGTTGGCCAAAGCTCCCAGCGGCCCCCAGCCCCAGTCTGCAAAGCTGCTGATGTCACATCCTTTCCGAAACTGAGACCAGTCAGTGAGGAAGCCTTGGTTTATCAGGAAGGAAAGCCAGTTTGTAACTTTTTGGAGAGCAAAGGGAACAAGCAGGGTGTGGGGGGGGGGGGGTGGTGAAGGAAGCCACTCCCTGCACTCAGCTGAGGTCGGCTGGTTCTCTAGGGGCTTCTCGTTGCAGAGAAAGCCCCAGAACCCAAGAGCGGAGAGAGCAGGTTTCGCCGCAGCCCGCCTGAACCGCTTGCCCAGCAACATGCACAGCACGCCCTGGCCATCTGCACATGTGGTTTCAATTTTTCTGGGAGTTTCTTATGGGAAAATGTGCCTATATGTTACAAAAATGACCCCTTTGGACGGAACTTCTGTTTTCTTCCCTCTGACTGCTAGGCTTTCCCTCTGTGTCCTGCTGCTCCCTTCCCCCCAAAACTATATTTTAACTTCTAGATAAATAATTAATGGTTGCTACTGGAAAATGGGTTGCTGCCTGGCCCTGGGGTGCCGGAGACACCTACTACTTTGTTAATTATAAAAAGTTTTCGTCTGGGAAGGTCTCGCCTGCTCGCCTTTAGGAAAACAGTGGGTCCTTGTATGTGGGTCTCCTCAGGTGGACCCGGGTTCCCCCGCACTCCTGGGTGCTGCTTGGGGCTGACGGCCGGCCTCAGGGCGCCTTTCTTCCCAGCGAGGGAAGGACCTGACTTAGTCTCAGGCACAGTCTGTCTCTGAAATGGCTGCAGAGGATTTGGGGGTTTTGTTCATTTGTTTTGTTTAGTTTTAATGCCCAAAAGGTAGCCACACGGTTTCAGACTTAGGGAGTCCTGGACGGAAACACTTGGCAATGATGCGAGGAACGGCCTTCACATTTTAAAATGCATTTCTAGGCAGACATATGGACACACATTCATCCCTTTCCATTTTTCACAGAAATGTAATTATATTACCAACTTGTTCCATGACTCTCGCGCTCGCTTCATCTTGGAGCTCTCCCCACGGGGCCCTGTGGTTGTCCCTTTCTTCATTACTGTGTAGTGTTCCAGGTCGGGCCGTAAGTATCTCCCTCTTCCCCGATGAGGGAGGCAGACCGTTAACCAGCTCCGTTAGGACCATGGAAATAGCGCAGTTCATGCTTTGGTCTCAGTGGCTCTGTGCACAGCTGCAAATGTTTCTGGAGGGGAGATTCCTAAGAGGGGAAAAGGCCGAGTCAGAGGTGTGTTCGTTCCCACACTGTCCAGAACTAAAGACACACGCGGAAGTGACTACAAGCCAAATGGGAATTCTGAGTGAGGTCGGGGGCGTGGGGCGCGGTTGAGCTCCACGGTTCTGGAGGTTTCCAGAAAGCCGTCGTTGCAGCAAAGTAGGCAAAGGCGTGGGAGACCTCTCTGTATTTCTGCTTACAGCTGCACACACAGGCTCAATTATCTCAATACTCACTTCATTTTGGAGAAGGATTGAGAGAAACGTCAAGATTGTTCCTTCAAGATGGAGAGAGACTCTGCCAAAGTGCCCTCTGGTTCTCTGCAGAATTTACCGAACGGGCCGGAGGCATAGGCGTTGTTGGCTACAACATCAGGACAGATTCAAAGAACTGGAAAACTTGCATTCGGCAGAGACTGAGAAATGTATTCCCATCGTAGACCGGAGGACACGGAGTTAATATGTGAGCTGATCCTTGTTCTTTGAGTAAAATCTTCACGGTACAGCTTCTTTATTTACTTTTAATTAAACTCCAAGAAGAGAGCCCTTTTCCACATCCAGACTTCAGCTTATTGTCCAAAAGGGCAATGAAGAGGATTTCCAGGTTGTTGCCTCAGTACCTGGGAAGGAATTGCTCAGCTTTTAACCTTCTCCCTACATTTATAACGGCGGTCACCTCTTGTGAATAGGAGAGGAAGGGAACTGATTTTTTTTTAATTTATTTTTTATTTTCAGCATAACAGTATTCATTATTTTTGCACCACACCCAGTGCTTGAACTGATTTTTTTTTTTAACTGCTCAACCACACCTCCAGTCGGGAATTCAAAACAGCATTACAAGAGAAGTCATGCATTTTGAAGGGTCTGTGTGAGGGCGAAGCTGATTTACATGTGGATGAGCTGTGACTACAGACGAACAGGTGGGCTGACACCCCGAGAAGGGCAGCTGACAAATTTCCCGTCAGTCCTAGTGTGTGCGCGCGCACCTGTGCTCAAGACACTTGGCCCAGGTTAGGTAAGAAAAAAGAGTTGTGGCCTGCAGTAGCAGTAAAGGCCACAGTCATTCTTTATCAAGTGCAGTCGTAACACTAGCCAGTGCCTCTGTGCGCCACCTCCCACCTAGATGTCCACGGCTGACATCACTCATGGCCTCTTTCCCCCCACCCCAGGCCTTGGGGAGCTTTGAAAGTCACCTCCAATCAGTCAAAGTCGGCCCACGCGCAGAAACCTCTTGTCATTCCAGCCAGCAGTTTTTCTAGCACAAAACCTTTAAAACCCCAAAGCTACACATCTCCTCTGATAATTTGGAATCCTCTGCGCCTTCCTACAAAAAACCTCGCTGTTTCCTTTGTTCTGGCTTAGGGGTACTTGGGACCACACTCACTCATTGCGGCTCTATCTAGCAATACAAGAAGATTCCAACAAGGATGTGTTCTTTAAAGTCCCGCATAATGCAGTATTCTTGAGAAAAACAATCTGGCAAATCAAAATTGAAGGAGATGGTTTGCATCACAATGGGGGTGGAGTCTTGAGAACTGCCAAGGGCACGGAAGACAAAAGTGGGGGTGGGGTGGCTTTCTAGCTCCAAGGAGAAAACAGCCCGTGATCCTTGATCAGATCCTCACTAGGGGTGTGTTGGGGAGAGGGGGGGACAAGACCTAAAAGACATCAATGCCACGACTGCAAAAATTTATATATGGACTAAAATCATGTCACAAAAGCATCACCGTCAAGCTTCCTGCATGTGATTACTGCGCCAAGGGGATAGGAAAGAATCTCTGGGCTCCAGGAGTTGCTTGCTGCCATACTCAGGACAGAACCACATGCAGTTTGTACAGGGAGGAATGCCTGCCCCTGTGGACACACTGTGCACTGAAGACAAAAAGCTAATGCAAGTTCCACAGTCAAAACACACAAGTCTATGCAAAGCCCACACTGCCCAATCTGTTCACAAGCCACTGCCATTCCTCATAAACCCAACAGCCACACGTCCCAGCACCTCCGGCTGACTAGAAACACTTCTCTCCTTGTGCAATTACATAAGCCCATAAGATAAACAACAGCCCGTTTTTATTAAAATTTTTTTGATATTTTTGGTCATCAGGGGCTTTTTTCCATAACATCCAATTTTTTAAAAAATATTGCACCAAAATATTTACTTTGACCATAGAGTTTCTGGGTGGCCCCTTACATTTCCTGCAACACTCGCCTCAGCTAACCTTGGTCTTGGGGAAGAATCATGGCCTCCATAGTTTATTCACAAATGGCTCATTTAAAATGATTTGTATAGGGGCGCCTGGGTGGCTCAGTAGGTTAAGCATCTGGCTCTAGATTTTGGCTCAGGTTGTGATTTCGGGGTCGTGATCTCAGGGTCATGATCTCATGGGGTTGAGCCTGTATTGGGCATGGTGCCCAGTGGGGTCTGCTTGAGATTCCTTCTCTCAAAAAAAATCAATCTTTTAAAAAATCATTGGTATATGTATTCATTATACATAGCATATGTACACATGTGTTCTACAGGCATGTGCACACACATGCATACATGTGTACACACAGATTCATGAGTGCATGCACACAGAGAAGCAAATGTGGCAAAATGCTAAAAATGGGTGAACTGAGCTGATGGGTATCCGAATGTTCATGGTATTATTCTTGTCATTTTTCTGTAAGCTGGGAAAGTTTCCAAACAACAGCGGCAAGGGGAAACATACTACATAAAAATCAAAATCCCTAGCAACCTGTTTGTCCACCATTCCTCCCTCCTCATGCCAGCTCCAGGCACATCAAATCGTCTCCACCATGAGCACTGTTACTGAGAAAGATATCATCTGTAAATCTCAGGTATCTTTGACAAGGCGATATTAGAAATATCAGGGAAGGGAATCACTTCAGGAGAAACCGTTCCTTAATAAAGGACACAGAAAAAACAGATGTTGAATGACATACCTAACCTCTTAAATACTTTAAGGGATGTCAAAAGAGTTGAGGCGTAAGTCTTCAAATAAAACAGGCAAGTTTCCTTTTTTAAAATAATGGTTCAAGGCAGATGAGGGATATAGCCAGATAAATGATGGATGGACAGACAGAGGAGAGACAGACACAGGGTACAGAGACTGACGTAGTAGGTGTCTCTGTAGAGAGACACGAGGTACCTGGATAGGTAATACTGGATGTTTGTGTGGTTACAAAAATACTTTTCCCTGAAAGTGATTTATTGTGTAATATTTCAATTATTTTTAACTGTTACTTTAAATAGTTTTTTAATCAGTCGATAACTCTTTTGAACATCTAAGAAATACTTCAAACATTTAAAAAGATTTATTAAAAATTGAAGTACATTAGCAGTATTCGCAACAGTAAGAAATTAGAAGTAATCTAAGTATTCCAACAATATAGAAGTAGCTAAGAGATAGAAGGCAACCATTTAAGAGGATAGAGTCAAAGGGTTTGAAACTGAGAAAATCATTACAGTATGGTGTGGGGGTAAGGCAAGAATCAAAAATACTTCTACGACAGGATCACGACGTTAAACCAAGCAAAGAAAGCAAAACAAAACAAAAAACATGATATTCTGAAAAAAAGTCACTAAAATTTCACAGTAAAAATAAACTAATAAATTTTAGACACCTGCCCAAGGAGTTCTTTCACAATTCAGTCACCCTGCCAGGGACCTTGCCTAATCACCTTACCTAAAACAATAGTTGTCATCATCACTCTTTACCCCAATCTGCTTTATTTTTCTTATCACTTTTCTGACAGGATGATACATTTGTATGTGTTGCTTAGTCGCTGTTGCCTCTAGTAATACATAAGTTTGTTGAGGGCAAGGACCTTGTCTATCTTTTCAAAGCCTTAGTGTCTGGTTCATAATATAAGCCAGGTAAAGGGTATTGAAGGAATTAACTGAAAAGTTGTCCTACAGCACTTCAAATATGATTGTAATTGTAGAAAATTACACCATTTGGAGAATAAAACATCCTACATCCTATGAAAAATGAAATAATCCAGATTAGTGTTAAGAACCCCCCAAAGCAAGCAATATAATAGCATATAAACCTGAGGATTCCATCTGATGGTCTAATTCTAGCTTGATGGACTGAAGGACTCACAGGAAACATAAAGATCACTTCATGTCCAATCTCTGTATTTATAAATCATAAAACACGGCAGCAGCCCCAAGACACAGGGATCTGGACCTGTTCTGCATCCACATCCTTCTGGAATCAGAAGGATCAGTCTGGTAAGTGGTCTCTTGGGGCTCAGTTTGGAATTAAAATGCCCCCCCCCCCCCGCCACACACATGCAAAACACACTTACCAGAGCTGGGAGGTCCATACAAGTGATTGGTGAAATTCATGGTCTGCAGTTTCAGAAAGTGGATGAACAGCAGGATCCTCAATTCCTTGGAGCCACAGACAGAAGGAATATCCTAGGACATCCTGGGGCTTAACATAGAGCTCAGACATTGAACAAGATGCAAGTTGATATAAAAAACACTTTAAAGATAGAAAGCCTCCAATTCCTGAATGTTCTATGATATATATTTTAATTACTGAATATATATGATATGTATTTTAATTTAACAGTATTTTCTTTTAAAGTTTCTGCCTTTGATATTGGGCTTAGAAAAGACCTTTCCTTCTGTGTACATTTCCTTCTAATATTTGAGAACATTTGAAATTTTCTCACATTTTCCAAAAAACCAAGATTTGTTTTTGGAATGTGATGTTAAATAGGAATTTAAAATAATTTAATCCTTTTTCCTTAGGTAGTTAACTAATTAACTTACTTGATATTCCAAATTGTGAAAATTGGAAAAAGGTCTTGAACAGTACTAACAGAAATATGCTAGCCACACCTATAATTTAAAATTATATGGGAATCACATCAAAAAAGTAAAAAGAAGTGGAATTAATTTTCATGATGAATTTTATTTAACCTAACATATTCAAAATATTATCATTTCAATGTGTAATCAACAGCAAAATTATTACTATTTCACATGTTTTGTACCGAATCTTTGAAACACGGTATGCTTTTTTATACTACAGCGCGTCTCAATTCAGCCTAGCCACATTTCAACTGCTCCAAAGCCTCATGTGGCTTGTGGCTTCTGTACCAAATAGCCCAAGATTATAGCAATGTTTCTCAGTCTCACCACTATGACATTTTGGACTGATAATTCTTTGCAGCATGGCTCTCCTGTGCACAGGAGGATGATTAGCTGCCTCTCTGACCTCCAGCCACTAGATGTCAGTTGCACCCCTCCCTCAGTTGTGGCAACTAAAAATGTCCAAACTTTGCCAAATGTCCCTGGGGGGTTGGGGGAAGGAGCCGGTAGAAGGAAGGACAAAATTGTCCCCAGTTGAGAATCAAAGGGCTAGAAATACTGGGGAGAAAATACATGTTTGGAACAAACCTTAGGAACATTTGAGAGAAAACATTTTCTTCTTAGAAGCTAATATGAACTATACTCACTGAACCATGACAGAAGTACTTACAACAATTGAAAGTCTATCCAGGTTCCAAGTTCCAAATTCACAAAAAGGAGGAGGAGATAAAGAAAGGCTAGCAGTGGGAAAAGCAGAAGGGGAAGGAGTGGAAAAAAAGAAAAAGAGAGGGCGAGGGGAGGGCTGTGTTTTCTGTTATAATCGTCATTCTTATTTGGGGCCCAGACTCACAGAAATAGTATTGACCCAGCATTGAGCCCCTCTTAGTGACAGCATTGACATGTCAGAGAAAAACCTTGAGGCTCTTGACTTTGAAAATAAGCTGATGGATGCTTGGGCTGCAACAGGCATCAAACGGGGTCTGGGGGTTCAGCTAGTTAGGAGACCCCGGTGTTGCTCCAGCCTACAACTGTTTCCTGGGTGCTTGGGTGGCTCAGTTGTTAAGCATCTGCCTTTGGCTCAGGTTGTGGTCCCAGGGTCCTGGGATCGAGCCCACATCAGGCTCCCTGCTCTGTAGGAGTCCTGCTTCTCCTTCTCCCACTCCCCCTTCGTGTGTTCCCTCTCTCGCTGTCAAACAAACAAACAAACAAACAAACAAACAAAATCTTTAGAACTGTTTCCTTCAAAGAATAGCATTTAATATCAAAAGTGATGAGCAATAGACCCCAACTTCTGGGTAAGCGAATCTCTTCCAACATCTCCCTTATCAACCAGGACCTCAGTAACTGGAACTCTCCATTAACTGTGATGTTTTTAATGTATTCAGCATATGTGTGTGTGTGTGTGTGTGTGTGTGTGTGTGTGTGTGTACAAATAACAAGGAAATCAAAATTATAGCAGAGGTTTATTCACAGAAGCAAAGGAAGAAAGGGGAAAGAGGGAGGAAATAAATCAGGAACACATCTTAAAATACTTACACTCATCGCAATCTTATTTGCCCAGATTTACATGTGTCTGTATGATGTTCAGAATATTGACCCTTAGATAATTAAAGGTCACGAATCTTCAAACATAGATTATTTTCACTCTCCTTCACAGATTTTTAAAGTTTCTTAACAACAAGGGCTAAAAACAAAAAGGCTCTGTGTTGGTTGCCCCTTGGTTAATGGGGAGTTTCCACTCCTCAAGGGTTCCGGTCTATCAGGGACCTACACTAACTGACTTAGCTCATCCAAAGATAGTCAGAGTCTAGTGGTTGGGCATCTACACTAGGTACCCTGGATACAGCAGGCAACAACCTGCTTATTTCCAGGTATCTTCCCCCAGCCAGCTGGGACTACTGGTAGAGCAGGAATCTTTCCAGCAGCTCTGGCAGATGGAGTTCATGGATGGCTTGATGACATGCTCGACCCAAGCACTTCCGGACACACAGGCGGCAGAGCTGAGAAAGAGCCGGTGGGCCTGGGGAAGAAATTAAAATGTGTGAAGCTCCTAGTGGTGGCAGTGGGGGACACGGGGAGACCAGAGAACTGGAAGAGGCTGAAATGTTCTGCCAGCTTAAGAGAGGTTGGATCTGTACATGGATTACAGAGTGACAGAGCAGACACTAATACACACAGGGACCCCAGTTTGCCCGCCCCCCGGGGGGGGGGACACATTTAAGCTGACCCTCTAAAGTTAATTGTATTAGTGACACTGAAGACTGAGGCTAAGCAGAGGCAATCCAGGAATGAAGCATGAGGTCTAAAGGGACTGCATTTCATGTCACAGTAGGCAAACTGTGGAAAGAGCCCAGATGTCCCTCAGTGGAGGAATGGTTAAGGAAGATGTGGTGTATCCATACAATGGAATGTTACTCAGCCATCCAAAAGAAAGAATCTTGTCATTTCCAACGATGTGGGTGGAACTAGAGGGTATTATGCTTAGGGGAATAAGTCCATCAGAGAAAGACACATACCATATGATTTCACTCATGTGCAATGTAAGAAACAAAACAGATGAACAAAGGGGAAGGGAAAGAAAAATAAAATAAGATGAAACCAGAGAGGGAGGCAAACCATAGAGACTCTTAACTATAAGGAACAAATTGAGGGTTGCTGCAGGGGAGGTGGCGGGGGGATGGGGTAGCTGGGGGATGGGCATTGAGGAGGGCATGGGATGTGATGAGCACTGGGTGTTCTATGCAACGGATGAATCGCTGAACTCTACCTCTAAAATGAATAATACACTATGTATTAATTAAATTGAATTTCAATGAAAAATTTGAAAAATAAATAAAGGGCAGGCAATCCATTCATGCACTGTACGTGTCAATGAATGTGATAATGCTGGTTGAGGAGAAAACCTGAATAGAGGCCCTCAGCAGGCAGGAGCCTGAGACAGAGCTGCCAAGCAATGGCTAAGTGCCGAGCGGATAATAGGGCCTGTGTGGT
This sequence comes from Mustela lutreola, assembly GCF_030435805.1. Lineage (NCBI taxonomy): Eukaryota > Metazoa > Chordata > Mammalia > Carnivora > Mustelidae > Mustela > Mustela lutreola. Next base: position 11,326,572 of record NC_081308.1, read on the forward strand.
CACAGAGGCCTCCAGGACCTCCTGGCTCAGGCCGCTCACAAGGTGGTGCTGACTAGGTGCCAAGTCCTACGAGGAGAGGCCCTCCATTTGCGCTGGGCTCCCAGCTCAATAGAGGACCTAGTGAATGGACTCAACTCGCTTAACCCCCATTATGCCCAGGACCTCAGTGTCAAGGAAGTTCATGGAGTCATCACACCCATGGCTTTGAGTGGCTGAAGGAAAGTAATGAGAGCCAAAATATGGTTAAGTAGGTCAAAGGAGATTAAGGTGGAATACTAATTATAGCGAGGTATTTGTAATGGCCCATTATTCCCTGACCTGAATGTACTGGTAAAGATCTCTTCAGGTAGACCTGTGTGGTTAGCAGATGACACAAGGTTGTCTTTGTCAAGAAGATCCTACTGTGCCAGGATCTCGCACCCCACGAGAAATGGCGCACTGCATAAGCAAATGACAAGATCACATTTGATTTGACGTTTCCAAGGACCAGCCATGTGATAGAAAGAGCGAATAACTGCTCTCAGTTAAAATCTTGGGAAGCAAGAATGGAAAGCCTCTCTACCCATCACCCAACTAAAGCTCCTCTGGAAAACAGCAATGCAGACAGATTGTCCAGTTTGCCTACAGGAGCTCAGATACCAGAGTGACTTCTGACAGAGCTGGTGTTCATCCTTCCGGAGGAAGCCACTGTATTTTTGACAACAGAAGATAGAAGAACCCGCTTAGAAGAAATCTAAATCCTGGACCTGGAAACATTTTTGATGGAAGAAAAGAGGAGATATGACAGGTGCTATAGGACATCTTCTCAGCTGAGACTTGGGAAGGGACCCGGCATTTCCAAACGGGGAGCTGGAAAGGAAGAACGTGACTCTTCAAGTGGAGGTTCAACTAAAAGAGTAATCACAAATGATCTAGACTATCTAGATCATCTAGACCAGCGGTACTCCAAGTGAGGCCTCAGACCAGGGGTAGCAACAGCATCACCTGGGAACCCAGTGGGTGAGCCGAGTCTAGACCCCAATACAGACCTCCTGGATCCAAATCTACATTTTAATGAGACACCCCCCTTGGTGATTCATACTCACAGCCGAACTCAGGAAGCACGGACCTCAAAAGTATGCCTAGAATTATTGAACCAAGCATTCCACTTGGAAGGTGTTAGAAGACAAGATGATTTCCTAAATGGGAACTGGTGAGTAAAGTAAAAACCGTCTCCCCCAGAAACTGTTTCAGAAGGTTCGGGATAGGACCGGCACGACATAAGAGTGCGTATTGAGGTCAGACTGCTGGGCTGGAATCCTAGTTCTTCCGAGGAGTCACACGGCCTTCGGCAAGCCGTTGTCTTCAGATTTCTGAAGATTGTCTTCAGATTTCTCTTTTCCCGTCTGGAGCTGGGCTACCACCAGTTACTCGAGAGTTTCCCTGCTTTCAAGTTTTCACAACTCAGGGAGATTCATCTTGGTTTCCAATTTAGCTCAGTGCCTGACACATGCATAAAGCTGAATAATTACTATTATTTCTTAAGAGTCTCCCAGGCACACAAATGATCAGGACAGGCTCGGGTGAAGTTCTCTTTCTGGGCGGACTTCGCTTGGCTCACTTCTGAATCTGGAACGCAGCACACTTTAGAGATTTGCCTTCTCTCCTCTGGCATCCATAGCTCCATTAGCTCACGGTGGAAATGGGAGCAAGACAATGGAGGGCTCAGAGCCAGGTACTCCCCGAGCTGGAGAAACAGATCAGGCAAGCAACTTGGCCGTCTAGTCCAGCATCTGAAATACACACTCTGTGTCCACCCTACAGCCTCTAGCTCAAGTACTGCTAATTCCCCCAAATACGGCAAAGCAGACTTCTGGTCTACACAGTTGCGCACATAGACCAGGACAGATGTGGCAGCTCAACCTCCTCATGGTGAAAACCAAGTTCTTGGATTCTTTTCTCCTTATGGAAAATACACAGTGACATACCAGCCATGTATAAAGGCCATTCTGTGATAAGTGAACAGACAAAACCTATAAGATCTCACCCCAGCGACGCAAGTGCAACCTGCTGTCTACCACATGCTACTTGCAATCAAATCGAGAGAAGAACAAAGGTCGGGAAGCCTGGAGGTGAGACAGGAGGGAGAGGGAGCCAATGTGCTTATGGAGGAGAAGTGCACACCCAGCCCGTTCCTTACCCTCCCGGAGCAGGAGTGCCTGCTCCACGCTGCTGTTGGGAGTGGCCAGATCCAGCGCGCTTTTGCCCTCTGCGTTTCTGCACTTTAGGGGGGCCCCGTAGTCGGCCAGCAGGTGGATGACCTCCGCGCTGGACCGCCTCGCTGCTGCGTGCAGGGGAGTGTCCAGACGTTGGCCGCGGTCCACACTGGCTCCTGAAGAGAGCAGATGACCACAAGCCAGCATAAAATGTTACCATGGGAACACCAAGAGTCAAAAATACAGTAGCTCAGATCAAGGCATCTGAATTGTCATGATGTGTTTGACAGATCTTTGAAAATATATGACATATGCCAAGAACCTCAGGTACAGCTACTCAGACTACGTAAAGCTATTTTGATGAGAAAAGTGAAGAAAGGTAATTTTAGTCATTTAGAATACGTTACTTGCTTTCCCGTATGAACTGTGTGACAAGTACAATTAAATATTTGCATCGCCTTTTACAGAGAATTATTATTTTGGTTTTTGGCAAAGGGTAAAGTGAAGTTTCTTTGGTATTTCTCTTATTCTGGGCTCAAAAAAAAAAGATTTCTGAATTACTACAGGGAGTAGTAACTGATGGGGGATGAAAAAGAGAAAAAAATATCTTAGAGATAAAAATTCTTATTTAAAGGTTCATAGGACAGACTCTACCTTTATGTCAGTAGCTAAGTTTGGAGAACCTTTAACCAAGTAATACTTCAAAACACTCTACCTTTTCCCGGACTCTCAGTTTCTATTATGCCTTTTAGAATTAAAAAGGTTACTAAGGGGGCACAGGGGTGACTCAGTCAGGTAAGCGTCTGACTCTTGATTTCAGCTCAGGTCATGATCTCAGGGTCGTGAGCTCGAGCCCTGCGTTGGGCTCCCTGCCCAGCAGGGAATCTGCTTGGGATTCTCTCTCCCCCTCTCTCTGCCCCTCCCCTCATGCTCACTGTCTCTCTCTCTCTCTAAAATACATTTTGAAATCTTTTTTAAAAAATAATTTTTTAAAAAATTAAAAGGTTACTAAGGATCTTAGCAGGTTTGATCTACAGGAGTCTATGGCAAATGTCTGTTATTTTTGCTATCTGGCATCTTCCTAATAACCACACCTAGATTTCCATCTGGAGAAACATCCCTTGTGATTCCCAATTCATGTGCTTCCAGTGAAACCCAACAACTTCAGTCTAGACTGAAATTTAGGCCTAAGCCAATCAGCGCATTGTACTCCTCTGGCCACCAAGACTGGCTCAGAGACAGGCATGTGACTCAAAAAGATCCAATGAAATAAAATTGTTTTTTCCCACTAGGACATATGGGAAAGAAACTCTAATTCTCTCTTGAAACCACCAAGGACAACCATACCAGGTAAATGGAGCCAATATCAAAGGAAGTAGATACTCATTTCTCTAAAAGTTCTGTGATTTCAAGCATTCAGACATCAAATACTGTCAGGATTTTGTCCAGCCTGACAAGAACGTTGTCTTTAAAGCCATGGGAAACCAACAAAGAGGTTCCTTTCATAAAAAAGCTTTCTGGAAGTTACCTAATTCTAGAAGTTTCTTCACACAGTCTACCCTCTGGTAGGTGCAGGCCACATACAGGGGAGTTCCAAGCTGAGGCAGTTCTTGGTCAATGTTAACGTTATTTGCCAGCAGGATCTCCATGCACTCTCTATGACCTGGTGGGGGAAACAAGATAACCTTACTCAAGTGAGAGAAATATTGACTATTTATAGAACTATAGAATTGCTTATCTGGTATGGGCTTTAGAAATAACCTAGATTTTTTTTTAAGCAGAAAAACAAATTGGGGGAGGAGGGGAAATCTTCGGAAACTCCAAAATCAAAACCATTAAAAAGAAAAGCATGCTCATAGCTCCTCGCTCAAATTCCCCTTTGCCGCCTTGAGATACCTTCCAACTAGACGAAGGGCTCCAAGGAGCTCAGCTGAAATCACTCTCTACAATGAAGCCAGTTTATAAACAGAGGCTGCAAGGTGCAGAGGGGTGAACGACTCATCCTCCTGCCCCCCTGAAAAGCCAGCACTCCGATGCAAGGCCCAGCCCCGATCCTTCTCTGCTACAAATCTCTCACTCTCTGCTTCATCCATGTATGGTCGGCCCTCCTTATTTTGGTTAACCTGGAAGACACCTCTGAGAATAAAAAGCCTTGAATATAGAATATATTTAACTGCACCTTTAAATCCTCAAATATAAGATCTATTTAATTGCGCCTTCCCATCCGGTGGCTAACAAGAAGTATATAGACAAGCGTTGTCTTTGGAGAGGCTGCCCAATGAACAGACTTGATTAATTTGCACCATACAAATGATTTGATCAGGAGCAAATACTTCTGAGGAATTGATGGGCGCTTATAAAGAAGTGGTTCTCTTTGAAGATCTAAGTGTTTTCTTAAAAAACAACTCTTACCATCACTTCACCACTCTTTTCTTTATAACATAAAAGCAAGCTTCATCTCAAACCTGGCTGATTTGTCAGAAATGCTAAATCAAGTAGAAATATGCATTAAAATGTACAAATTAGGATCCTATGGATCTTATGGATCCAAACTATCTGTTCACATAAGTAAATATTATACTGGGATTATGGCATCAATACGCCAAAGTATGGACTCAAACTGACCTAGTCTGTTCGCAGAGGTTTAAAGAATCCAGAAATAATATGTAATCAGTACCTCAAACTGCCTGGGCATCTAATAAACATTTTTAAATAATTCCTGTCCTTTTAATTTTTTCTTTCTTTTTCTTTGCAGAAGAAACTGAGCCTGGTCTGAGTTAAACTCAAGTACTCCCAGGAAGTTTTATAAAATTAACATATAAACGATTAGCACTAATATCACAGTATCTAAAACAATGAATTTGCTCTTCTTTCTTCCATTCTGTGGATATTGGTCCCCAACATGCTTGTAGATACAGACCAAAAAATACATAGAGACCCATGAATTGATGTGTTTATGGTAAGTTTGTATATATTTTGTAAGTACGTAGATACCAAACACTCCCAACATAAAACCATCCAAGTACCACAGAATAGCTTCAGTAATTCAAATCATTCCCAATATTAATCCATTTTTCAATATTAGGATGGAAATGCAACTAACAGATGAATCTTTACTTCAAGTCAACATTAAAAAAAATTTTTTAGGGACGCCTGGGTGGCTCAGTTCGTTGAGCAGCTGCCTTCGGCTCAGGTCATGATCCTAGCGTCCTGGGATCGAGTCCCACATCGGGCTCCTTGTTCCGTAGGGAGCCCGCTTCTCCCTCTACCACTCTGTCTGCCTGTGCGCTTGCGCTCTCGCTCTCCCTCTCTCTCTGACAAAAAAATAAATAAATAAAATCTTTAAAAAAAACCTTTTTTTTTTTAAGACTTTTAGATCATTTCCAAAGGAGACCATTTCCCTTCAACTTAAAGAATGTACTTGGAGTTTGGGAAATGGCCGGCATCAGTTATTCAATCAATAAATGTTTATTAAATATGTCTAAGACATGAAAATCATAGATACATTGAGATTTGGGTCTTTTGTTTCATTTAAATTAATCCACAAAGGGGAAAAGAAAAAGACAAAAAGCCAGACTCAAATTCAGAGAACACACTGCCAGTTGCCAGAGGGCAACGGGGTGGGGGGCTGCGTGAAACAGGTGAGGGGGACGAAGGGTACACGTGGGATGAGCACGGGGTGGGGAATGGGCGTGTTGGATCACTATATTGTACACCTGAAACGAATACAGCACTGTGCATTAACTATACCTCACCTGTTAAAAAATGGGGAAAAAATAAAAGCACAGGAAAAAAAATAATCCACTGCAAAAGAAAATTACCAAGTGACATGTTTAATAACCCGGGGCAAATCTTTCATTATTGCCTTTGGAAATAAAGACTTTCATCCCCAATTAGACCAGCAAAGATCACTGTTCCACGGTGTTCTAACTTCCCCATTTTATTTCTTATCTCAGTGAAAGAGAATAACTCCACCACTGGGTAACAGAAATGTTGCTTTCTCAGTGTGACCTTTGACAAATGGCCTTGGCCTTTCAGTGACATCTTCTTGTTCACGTCTGGCGATGCATGGAGTTTTTAAAGACCTTCATCTTACTCTCTTCCTCCTTTCAAAAGTAACTGAGAATACAGGCGTCTAGAATCAACTTCAAGGTTTCTAAAGGCATGCTTTTTAAAGTTGCAACTTTTTTTCAATAACCAATGACCCTGAAGTCAGCAGCTCATCGAGAAAGAGTATGTTGCTTGTTGTGGACAGCTACGTTTAATCTTCCATTAAGAATCCGATCAGCCTTGGCTTTCAGACACTTTCATAATTTATTTTAGCGGTCGAGGTTTTATGGGCTTTGGGAGATGAGCTGTTCTCTTCTAGTAAAGACAGAGACATTAGCAAAGTACTGCTCATGGAAGTCACCCCTACAGCCCTGACCGGGCCAGCTGCCCCCAAAACACCAGCAAAGAGCTTCCAGAAAGGGCTGCCGAGAGACTGACTCCCCAGGAAATGTGACGTCTGAGACAAAAACCCATTCCCAGGTCCGAAGAAGGGCGGTTGGATGCCCCACCAGCATTTCCAGAAGTTTCGGGCACTCTGAAGTTGCTGCTCTGGGACCCTAAGCCACACACAGCCTACCAGTGATGGTCTGGGCATTTCTTGCACAGTGACACGGTACCGCTGACTCGTGCAGTTTGCAGTGAGCCCACCAATGTGATTTGTGCAACGTGACGGCCCACTTACCTCTCTTCACTGCCTCATGGATGGGTGAGGCCAAGTGCATTTCCGGCTGAGCCTTGGCTCCAAACTCCAGCAGCACGTTGACACACGCAGCACTGCCGCTCCGGCAGGCATTGAATAGGGGCGTGGCTCCGTGCACCGTCACTCCGTTGACCTGATGGTAAGAAAGAGACCCAGAGAATTTGCCAGTTTTCTCTCTCTGTTTCTAAGCGTGTATTCCTGTGCATCTGCCTGGAGGAATGTCCCAGGCTGGTGAGTGAGCGAGGGCCCCCACATCATTACGGTATTACATTTTTTTAGATATACCAGTAGCCTATTAACTACCACCTCTAAGTAATATCCCAAGTGGCAAAATGGGAGAAAGCTTTTCAAATGTATTCAGGGGTATTCCAGAACTTCTAAGGAGCCTCCTAATCATTGAGGAGTTGTCCAGTTTGGTGGTTAAGAACATGGCTTCTGGAATCATTAGCTTGTGTTCAAATCCCAGCGCCCTCTCTTCTATCTGTTCAGAGATCTTGGTTGGGAATACTAACTTTCTGTACCGTACCTCAGTTTCCTTAAAGGAGGATCATAACAGAATCTACCTCAAGAGGTTATTGGGTGGATCAAGTGAATTACAACATGTTAAACACTTAGAACGTTGCCTCATGCCCAGTAAGCATATAAGAGTTTGCAACAATTTTCTTCACTTTCCACGAATAAGGGTCTGACTCCGCCTCCCAATCAAGAACCAACATGGCAGGAACCAAAAAGGCTGGAGAATCCAGGTCCCCAAATCTGTGCCTGAGGAGATTTTTGTTGCCACAGATTTCCTTACTGGTCTACTAGAATTCGTACGAGCTACATGTGTGGGCAGTGACTCCCAAAGAGATTGTGATCCAGTCAAAGGCACAAAGAAAATAGCCATCAATATGGCATCTCCAGCCACCCTCACTGCTTTCTAGGGGTGTGGGAGGCATCTTTGAGTATCAGCAATGGATTGGGATGAACATCTGGGAACCAAGACATTCTGGTGGGGAGGCTCTGACAGGACTGAAATGGAGGACAATGAAGGCTTGATGTCAAAGCGTTTGCCTCAACAACTGAGGATATATGCTTGTGATAATCAGGACCCTAAATTTTCTTGTTTCAGAAATCATAAAAGGGGTGGCTCAGTTGGTTAAGCATCTGATTTTGGCTCAGGTCATGATCCCAGGGTCTTGAGATCAAGCCCCGAGTATGGCTCCCTGTTCAGTCGGTCTGCTTGTCCCTCTCCCGGTGCCCCTCCCCCTACTCATTCTGTCTCTCTCTTTCTCAAATAAATAAATAAATAAATAAAATCTTTTAAAAAAGAAACAATAAAAGATATTTCTCTACAGTGCCAGGATAGCCCCTGTTAAATTGGAAAGTTAAAGAGGAGATGCTAAGGTGGCAGAGACAGGCAAGGACAGGCCAAAATGTGTGTGAATTCATACAGTCTAGGGATTTCTAACCTATTTACATTTACCAAAAAACATTCAGTAGGGCTGGTTTCATTTGATTTGTTCTTATGAGAATCATCCTCTTCTTCATTCTGAAAGTCTTCAAATTTGATTTCCTAAGTTTCTCAGTTCAGTTCAGCAAACATTTATTGAGCACCTATTAGGCACCAGGGTTTCAGAAGCCAAGGCTAGTAAGAAAATCACTTTAGATCACCCTTAGAAGCAAGACAAAAGAGAGTACAGGCTTCAGAAATATTTCGGCAGGAAAAGGAGCAGGATGTGGGCATTAATTAGTGGGGGAGAGAGAAGATCTAGGCTGAGCCCAGGTTTGGAACATGGAAAACAGGAATGTATGTCGTCAGGTCTCTGAGGAGGGGCCGTCCCCCAGGGAGGAATATCCTAACCATACTGCACACCCGAAACTAGGGTAATGCTGTATGTTAACTACACTAGAGTTAAAAACGACATAAAAATAAAATAAATCTGTTGGGGCGCCTGGGTGGCTCAGTGGGTTAAGCCGCTGCCTTCGGCTCAGGTCATGATCTCGGGGTCCTGGGATCGAGTCCCGCAACCACAGGGCTGCCAATTCTGAAGAATTTTCTTCTTCTTCTTTTTTTTTAAAGATTTTATTTATTTATTTGACAGAGAGAGATCACAAGCAGGCAGAGAGGCAGGCAGAGAGAGAGAGAGGAGGAAGCAGGCCTCCTGCTGAGCAGAGAGCCTGATGTGGGGCTTGATCCCAGGATCCTGGAATCATGACCAGAGCTGAAGGCAGAAGGTTAACCCACTGAGCCACCCAGGCATCCCTTTGAGGAATTTTCTACTGACTAACCAACTTGCTTTGATTCTTTCTCTCCTTCTGATTTAAATGTTAAAGAATACAATATTTATCGACTCTTCCCTCATAAGATTGCCACAGCCAAGGGACTGTGTCTTACTCTCTTCTTTGTCCTCCACAAAACCTCCCAGTGTTGTACCAGCGCACACTCCTCTACCATCGGATGTTGTCTGCCCTTTTCCACCAACAGAAGGAAAGGGCCCTCTGAGGTGCCTGCGTGGGGCAGTCAGTGAAGCGTCGGACTCTTGGGTTTTGGCTCAGGTCATGATCTCAGGGTCGTGAGATGGCACCACACGTCAGACTCAGCATGGAGTCTGCTTGGGCTTCTCTCTCTCTCTGCCCCTCCGTCCACCCCAAATGAACAGATACATCAATAAATGAATTTTTTAAAAAAAAATATTTCATTTTTATTGATGTATTTATTTGAGAGCGAGAGAGAGAGCAAGCCCAAGTAGGGGGAGCAGCAGAGGGAGAGAGGGAGAAGCAGGTTTCCTGCTGAGAAGGGAGACTGATGTGGGGCTTGATCCCCAGAACCCTGGGATCATGACCTGAGCTAAAGGCAAACACTTAACCAACTGTGCCACCCAGGCGCCACTCAATAAATACATCTTAAAGGAAAAAAAAAAAAAAAAAGGAAGTGGCCCTCACCCAGCCTCACAGTCATCATTACGTGGGATTTGAGTAAGCGGTAACCTAAAGCAGCACTACCTAATAAAAATACGTGCCCGCGATGGCATCCGGAGCAACACTTTGCCCGAAAGACTTTCCTATTGAGTTCTACAGTAGAAACCCAACTGCCACATAAAGTGCTAAAGAAAATCTCCTGAAACATTGCAAACTCCAAACATTGCAGCTCCAGAAACAAAGAACACAGGCACTGAATTTAAAAACCAAAATTAGCCATAAAACGATAGCTGGCAACTAAAGAAACATCCCTGAGATTTTCAGAAGTTTTAATTTTACAATTCTGTTGTGATAGCTCATTACACACAACACCTAAGCCCCTCCTTAGCCTTGAACTGAGGCTGCGGGGTGATGTGTGGCAACAGTGAATCACCATGCTGCACACCCGAAACTAGGGTAATGCTGTATGTTAACTACACTAGAGTTAAAAACGACATAAAAATAAAATAAATCTGTTGGGGCGCCTGGATGGCTGAGTGGGTTAAGCCGCTGCCTTCAGCTCAGGTCATGATCTCGGGGTCCTGGGATCAAGTCCCGCATCGGGCTCTCTGCTCAGCGGGGAGCCTGCTTCCCTCTCTCTCTCTCTCTGCCTGCCTCTCCGTCTACTTGTGATTTCTCTCTGTCAAATAAATGAATAAAATCTTTAAAAAAAAAATCTGCAAAACAAGAAGAGAAATAAGGGTAGAATTTTAAAATAAAGTTCATTCTGTTGAATTTTTTTCCATGTATTTTTTACTAAGAAGCTCACATGGTGATTTTGCTCAATGAAAATAGTGGGTTTAAGGTGTCGCATTAAGAGTGTTTGTTGTTGTTCGTTTAAATTGTGTTCTTTTTCATGTTTCCCGATCCATTTCCCAAGAGCTGTTTTCAACTAACTTCAGTTCCCATTGATCTTTTGAAATTCACCATCACAATTTTCAGAGCCCCGTGAATTACCTTAACAAACATTCAACCACAGGCACAGACACTGAAGAGGGGAGGGACCCGCAGTGTGTCACGGGCTTGGGAATGTGCATGTGGACAGGGCCTGACCTGCCTACACCCCCAGAGGGTGCGCTGTCTGGAAGGCAGCATCTCTGTAGAGGCTAGCAGGTGCACCTGGGCAGACAGAGCCGCGAGGTGCGGGGACGTGGGGGGCGGGGGCAGGAGTCAGGGAAGGCGGTACTCACGTGTGCGCCCTTTTCCAATAAGGCTTTCGCGCAGGCTACGTGACCTCCAAGGCACGCCTCGTGGAGCGAAGAGACCCGGTTAATGGTCACAAGGTTCACGTTGACACCCTAGAATTTGGAGAGAAGGGGTTAAAGGCTGCATTAGTAATAGCAATGGCAGCCAGTCCTGGGCCGAAGCGCAGAGTCAAGGAGACAAGCTCCTAGGATCCCTGTGGGGGAAGCACACTGCGGGGGGCCGCAACCCCACAGCGTGCAACTTGGTCCTTACCATCCCTGCCCCCCCCCCCCATGACCGCTTTCTGTCTGGGAAATGACTTAGGTCCCTGCCAGTCCTGCCCAGCCAAGTTCTGCTTCTGATTTCCTGCCTCCTCACCTGCCCACTGAAAGCTTCCAAAACCTACTGCGTGACCCTAAACCCCAACCCCACACCTAAGTTCCCACCGACTCCTGCCAGACTGCCCTCGGTGCCCACAACTGCCCACGACTCCTGCTCCCTTCATCTTAGGGCCTCTCTATGCCTCCTTGGTCCTGTCCCCGCTCGTGTCCTGAGTATGCTGTCATTACACTAGAGCAGTGTTATAGATTTCAAATTAGGTAATTATTACAATTAGAAAAATCTCGTCCTTTTCCTAGATAGGATTTCCTTTTAAGAAAATAAGAAAAACAGGCTCATCCACAAGGTGGCAGAAGCGCACTAGAAAAGAAAAACTTGCATCCTTGGCAAGGTGTTAAGAATCCTTGCATTTGTGCATAAGTAACACCCAGATGCGCCTGAAAGACCATCTAGAGTGAATCCCCTCCACTGTGCATGAGAAAATGGAGAGGCAGAAAGTTCAAATTATTCGTAAAACTCAAGCTTCCCAGGGGTTGATGATAGCCAGATGACTCTGAAAGTCAGGAGCTCCTGATGCCTGGTTTAATGCTTTTCTCCACCCCACTGTACGTGAAATATAGTAAAAAATAAAATAGAATAATACATTTTGCACTAGGGTGTAAGTGTGAAGAATTGGGCATGCGCAGTGAAAAAGTTGAACTTCCCTCTGAAGAACACTCCTCAAACATTAAGCACACTGGTTTACAGAAACCAACATGCTTATCAAGTATAGTTAAAAATAGAGAGAGGTGGGGCTGCCTGGGTGGCTCAGTGGGTTAAGCCTCTGCCTTCAGCTCAGGTCATGATCTCAGGGTCCTGGGATCAAGTCCCACATCTGGCTCTGCTAGGCAGGGAGCCTGCTTCCTCCATGCTCGCTCTCTCTCTCTCTCTCTCTCTCTCTCTCTGCTTGCCTCTCTGCCTACTTGTGATCTCTCTCTGTCAAATAAATAAAATCTTTTTAAAAAAATAGAGAGAGGCGCCTGGGTGGTTCAGTTGGTTAAACGACTGCCTTTGGCTCAGATCATGAGCCTGGAGTCTTGGGACTGAGCTCTGCATCGGGATCCCTGTTCAGCAGGGAGTCTGCTTCTTCCTCTGACTGTCTCCCCCTCATGCTGTCTCTCTCTCTCTCTCAAATAAATAAGTAAAATCTTTTAAAAAAATAAAATAAAAATGAAGAAGTACTAAAGGCAATGTGGGATCCTGGATTGGAGCCCGAGACAGAAAAAGGACTCTGTGGGAAAATGGGTGTAATTCTAATAGTCCGTAGTTTAGTTAACGCTACTGTACCAATGTTATTGTCTTAGTTTTGACTGAAGTACATGCTTATGTAGGATATTAGCACCAGGGGAAGTTGGGTGAAGGGAGGGAAGTATCTGCACTCTCTTCACAACTTGTCTTTAAAATTATTTCAAGATTAAAAGTTTATTTTTAAAAAATACTAATAAGGGGCGCCTGGGTGGCTTAGCCAGTTAAGTGTCTGACTCTCGATTTCAGCTCAGGTCTTGATCTCAACGTCATGAGACCAAGCCCCACGCTGGGCTCCATGCAGGGTGTGGAGCCTACTTAAAAAAAATACTAATAAACGTTTTGAGGAGGGCCGAGAGGGAGGAGGTGGATACAAGACTTTTCACCTTTAAGTATCACTTTAATTTTCAAACTATGGGAATGTATTACATATTAAAAATAATCAGATCAAATTTTAAGTGCTTAAAAATAAATAAGCAAGTGATAAAAAATAACGTACAAAATCCACTTGATCATTATTGGCAGTACTGTTTTCCTTTTGTCTCTACTTCCTTAAGAAGTAACCCAGCTCATAAAAGAGGAAGTAAAAAAAAAGTGTGTGCACGTGCATATGTGTGTGCACACGTGCATGCACATGTGCACACACACACAACTGCGTACCCAACTGCTTAAATTCAAAATGATAAGGAAGCCAGGTTCGGTGGTAGCTAGAATGTATAAAGAAGATATAATACATCACCTCCTCTATACACATGCAGAGTCTAAAACAAACAAAGTAAATGGAGCATATATACTTTTGTTCATTCATTTTACAAATATTTACTAAGCCGTTATTCATTGTTCAAGGTGCTAGGAGATACACTCATCAATAAAAACAAAGTAGACTTAATAACTAAGACTTTAACAAATCTTCCCAAAGGATTTCATAAATCTACGTCAACCTATTGTAATGTTTGCTCTGGAGATGCTCTCCGTGACCCCGGATTCCTGGGTTTGGCTCACTGGGTGCTCCTCTCCTCCTGAATGTGGGCTGGATGCACTGACTCCCATCTAATGAACAGAATATGGCAGAAGTGATGGGCCATCACTCTGGAGATTAGGTTATACTAGGACCTGCTTAGGCACTGTCTCGTGCTCTCTCTGGGGGAAGCCAGCTGCCATTTCATGGCACAGCCCTGTGGAGAGGCCCTCATGGCAAGGAGTTGAAGCCAGCCCACAAGTACATGAGTGAGGTTGGAAGCAGATCTTCTGCCACCAAGCTGGGAGGTGACTGCAGCCCTGGCTGGTACTTGGCTGCCCGTAAGAGACTCGGAGCCACAACCATCTGGCCAGGCCACTCCGTAGCCCACAGCAGGTTCGAGAATCTATGCTCCTTGTTTTCAGCCACTGTGTTTTTGAGGTCATTTGTTATGTGGTAATAGCTGACGAATGCAAGTTCAGGGCCATTGTTACTCATGCAGGCTGGGAGATTATATGGGGAGTTAATGCAAGGAAAATTTGAGGGCATCTGTTGTCCCCGTCACAGGGAAACTGCCTCTGGGGTCAAGGCAGGCCCAGAAGGGGAGGGAGTGATACGTACACCTAGACTGGCCATGCGGGCCACCAGATGGGGCGAGCAAGACCTCTGCCACAGCCAAAGCTCCGGAAGCACAACAGCAATTATAGCGGAAGCACAAAGGAACACGTCTGTGGTTTACTTACTTGTGCAATTAGAGTTTTAAGGGCCAGTAAACGCCCCTGGGCCGCAGCTTCATGAAGAGGGGATCGATCAGCCCAACAGTCTGAAACACAAATCAAGCAAAAGTCAAGGTCTGGAGTCTTCTTCTGGCTGTTCCATCCTGCAGCCCACCCACCATGGGAGAGGGCCTGGGGGTGACAGTGGAAGCTAGACCACACATCAGGCTCTCTCATCAGCTGCTTTCCAGGTAACACACCAGTGAGTGTACAGCCCATTGGTCTAGTGGTGTGTGCAGACAGGGAGCACAGAGAAGCTTTCTCACTCTTTGGGGGGCTGTTTTAACAAGCAATAGATTTACTTCGAATACATTTTACCCCAGGCCTGGATCTGATAGCTCCAAAGAAGGCAAATGATGGGCAAAGCTACTCACTGAGCCTCCCTGCTTTCATCCTGCCCCCACCTCACCTCTACCCTGAAAACCCAACAGCGTGTACCCATGGAGGCTGGATGATCAGGGGAAATGGGTTGGTTCTCTATGCTCAAGGTAATTGTCTCGGTTCATTTTGGTACCACGGCATATCTATTACCATGATGCAGAATAGGTATGGTTTTTCAGACGACACATCTTCCAAAATTTCCTTTGTGCAGCTGAGCGGGATTGCTGAACATGGAGCCTGTGGGGCCACACTGCCTGGGGTCAAATCCGACCTCAACCCCTTTCTGCCAAGAGGGGCAAGTTAACTAAAATTATTTCGACCTCAATTTCGTGATCTGTAAAGTGGCGGGGGGGGGAGGTGTCTAGTAATTTGGTATTTAGCAAGTGCTTTGGTCTCTAAGTAGGCCAGTAAAACACATCCATAATGTTAGGTACTCAAGCAACTTATGATTAATAAGTACACATGGTAGGGCGAGTATTTTTTACCCTGTAATCGTTTGTTAGTAAACAAGACTAACCAGCTTCAAGGGGCATTTAACAAGTAACCCTCTTTAAACATGCCAAAGGGCAATCATTTGTTTGGGACAAACACCTGTTCCAGTTTGTAAAATTTCAAACATAATTGTACTCTTCATTCACTGGATAGCACGTGACATAATTTGGATTTCACACGAAGGGTCCATCTTATCAACCTTTTCTAGGGGATCCTGATGGTGCCAAGAATTTGGGTTTTCCTATACCTGCAACCTTGGCAAACACAACCCCACCAAAGATGGGATTATGTAAGTATGAAATGGCTCGAGGCCACAAGGACACAGTGAACTTCTCCAACAGATGAGAACCAGGGCCATAAATGTTTCATTAGGCCCCCTAATATTGCAATTTCATTTTTAGCTTCTCTTACCCTTGGGTGAGAAAAGAGTATGAAAAGACGGAAGGCTAGAATGAACTCTACAGGGTTGGATTGAAATTGGACTAGTTAGTACAAAAATGTGATTTTCAACATAGGTGTATTTATGTTTCTATTCATATTATTTTAACAAGGTTTTGGAGAAATGGGTGATTCCAGGGCTGGGCCAGGAAAAATTAAGATGGGCCTCGAACACCTTGCCAGAAATATAGTGAATGATGGGCCATGTCAAGAAGATACGGAAGCTGGCTTGCAGGGGCTTCCACTGGTCAAACATGAAATGACCTAAGCATTGAAATAAAAAAATGGTAGTAGGAGATTATACCCTATCAAATAAAATAGGAATCTCTAGGTCCTCGCTGATATAAATTAATATATAAATAGCCAGGCGGGAGCTCTACCTCACAGTAGAACACCTGCTTGGAAATGGAGAAGAAATTGTCGCATCTGACTTGAGTTATTTCCTCACAAAATAATTATTAGCTATAAAGGAAATATGGGCCATTTTATGGGGAACAAAATTATAGACCCACTCTACACAGGGGATCAAAGTTAACATCAGAAGTGATGGGACAGATCAGCACAGCGAACCATGGGATGGAATGTGAGGGGCGACCTCATGTACTCTGGAAGGAAATGCAACGAAGAAAACACCATAGCTTGTGCAATATTCCTGCTCGAGATGTATAACCCAAACCCAACCCGAGGACACTGTGAACCAACTGACTGAGGGGTGTTTTGAAAAGTAAGTGGCCTGTAACCAGTTCAAGGAGGGGCTGCGGAAAGACTGCACAGGGCAGAAGGCTGATGAGACAATATTAGGACAGTTGAGTACATAGGAATGGGGTCTCTAGGCAAAGAGGAGTAGGAATTCTTTGTTCCACTCTTGTAACTTTCCTGTCACTTTGAAATTAGTTCCAAAATTAAAAAGTGTATGTGTGTGTGTAAATTGGAATGAACTTATATACAAGCTTACCTATATACACATATAATCACTGATGTTTTCATATTCCTGATACAAATGGGGGGTGTTTTTATAAGAAAAATGGATAAACATTTTAACGTGGAAAAAATCTTGTGCTTGTATTTTCATGTGTTCCTGAGTCCGTTAAAAGCTGATGGGAGTATTTTTAAATCTCTTCTGACATTTATAAGTTGCATAAGCTGAGAATAATGAGATAATGAATGCACATAGTCCTTAATGAGTCAGCCTTGGTTTTCTTCTAATACATCTCTACCGCATTCAACATGATCTGTGTATCAGACACGTTGCCCTCTTGCCTAATCGCTCTTGGAAAGGACCACGGGCGCTGGAGTTGGAAGGACAGTCTTCATCCACGGATGGCAACTCAGCACCCTGACCAATATAAGAAGGAAATCCACAGCCATGGCTTGGTTATTCTTTTGTTCCAAGACAAGCCAGTCTTGCTATTAGGAAATTAGGATACTAGCATGAATTGGCTTTATTATTTTTAAAACTTACCTCCAGGTAGGCTGTGGTGTCCCCTTTCCTTCTGAGAAGCAGGAACCTTAACCACATCCTCGTCCTATTTCTGGTAACGTCTGTGACTCACCAGTCCCATAAGACCCACTGCTGCTCAAAACCTCATATTGAGTGAAGGAAACCAGACACAAAACGGCATGCGTTGTGCCGTCCCTTTCTGTAATGTACGAAAGGGGCCCCAAGTCACCTGGGGCGTTAGGAGTCAGAAGGCCCCCAAGGAGGGGCGGGGGCCACCTGGAAGAGGAAAAGAGGGGCCGGACCGATCACCTGCGGCTTCGGGCTCGTGGGAGCTGACACCCGGGCACGGTCACCTTGTGAAAATTCAGGTAGATGTTCGCTTAGAATTGGTGCCCGTGTCTGTATTTACAAAGCACTTCAGCAAGGAGATTTTCAAACTAGTCTGCGGGTCAGTCCACTTTCAGACTGTCACTTCTGCTCCTCGGCCTACTCCCAGCCCAGGGGACGGCCCTCTCTGCTGCCCCAGCGGCTGCGGATGGGAGAGCGTTCTCATGTGTCCCAGCGTCCTTCCTCTGGGTGGCAGGTCCTCCCGAGCCGGGGCGGGGGTGGGGGGGGGGTGGCAAAAAGAGAGGAAAGACGTCTCCCTGGGTCCCTGGATGAGGAGGCGGGCTTGCGGCCTCCACTGCACGTCTCATTCCTGGTCTGCAGGCTCGCCCTTCCTGCCGAGGCTCACTTCCAGGCCCCTTTGCTATGTCTCAGCTTTGGGCCATCTCTCCTAGTGTCCCCTGTCAATGCAGCACCCTCTGACACCCCCGACTCCCACGCCATGCCTCTGACGTCATGGGAAGCCTGCCATCTTCCATTGCACCATGACAGCAGGAACAGGGAGCCGTCCTGGGCTTGTCTCTCAGCACAGGACTGCTCTCGGCTACTCTTTTCCCGCAGGCCAGGCCCCGGGGGACAGCCAGACCCAGGGGCCATCAAGGCCCAGCGGGCAGCTCAGTAAACTGCCTGACTTCCACCTTGAGAGGGAAATACCAAACTCCCCTCCTGCCAGAGACCTCTTGTCTCAACTTGGATTTCTCCTGGAGCCCCAGCCCTTGGCCTTCCAGAGACCAGGGAAGGAAGAGCCTGGCTTCACAATAGGAAAGACCCCCCCCCAAAATGCACGCCAACCCATTTGCCCCAGAGGAAGAGATCTCACTTGCAGCAAGTGGCCGGAAAAGAACCGAATTTCAAGGTTTTGGGACCGAGGACACCCCCTGCTCTGGTGTTCAGAACACTGGTTTTAATTCCCGCTTAACCTGAGGCCCATTTATTGGCCCAGGATGCTTAGCTCCATCCACCATCTCCTGATACACAGCATGAAATAAACCCATTCCTGTCACCAGAAGTGCAGAACTCATTTTTGCTTCCCAACTGGGAAAAGGACTCTCAAGGAAATCTCCTTTCCAGTCACATTGTTTTCCAACACGCGCTTCAAAGGACCTCGAGTTTTCACACAAAACCCTTTCCGGCAACTCTGCCATGGCGGGCTCTCCTGTCTCCCTCTTTTTATTCCCAACACGCAGTCTCTCACTCGTATCATTCTTGTTTTGCAAATTGGCGCTAATTGTGAGAAATTAAGGATCAAAGTTTTTTGGCAGCTAGGGAGTTTTTCCATCCCTTTCAGGAAATATCAACTAAGCTCTCCAAATAAATGAATGCCTAAGTAGAAATCAGCCATTCTCTTCTAAGGCAGCCTATTTTTAGTCCCTTGGCAGACTGCCTGGGTCACAGGATTGCAAGCACGTTAGGAAGATAGTTTACGGGACAAATATGTTTACTTGTTCCTGATGAGGTGTATGGAAAATGTTCAAGTACTTTTTCATTCCCCCTCTTTGACTTTTTCTCAGAATATGATTTATATCTCTAGTTCTCAGAATCTTGGAATAGCAGTTTCATGACAACTTCTAAAACCACAAATTTCAATCACAAAATCGGTTCCGAAGGAATACAGTTGTCTGAGTGCCAAGTATTCAAGATAAAACCCATTATGACTATTTAAAATTTTTTTTTTTTTGCAATTCTCCCCTTCCTAATTCCAACAAGTATTTAAATTACTGGTTTGCTATTTTTAAAGAACCACCTAACGGGTTATCATCTCTGGTGCACATGGAAAAATCTTTATTCTCTTTATTCAAGTTCCAAAATCATATGAAGCAGTATCTTCTCTTGTAGCATCTATCAAATAAAAATTTTAAAAGGAATCTCAATTCTGAGCCAAAATATACACAAGAACCTGGCAGAGTTAATGGTATTTCAAGTCAAACAAAGATAACTGGCAAAAACCCATATTATAAATAACTTCCTGGGATACCTAAAATATAATAAAATATAATATAATAAAATATAATAAAATGGAGTTAAAATGCGTACGCTCTAGAATACACGGTTCTAGTCAGGAGACACACCGTGGTCAACGAACATCTTTCTGTAGGCTGTTAGAAAGAAGGTGCCCTTGAGCCCATCAGGAGCAGGGGAGCTGACCTAGAGGTGACAGGGGTGTTAGAAAGCCCCTGCTGAGGACGGGTTGTCGAAATTTGGAAAGGCCAGGAGACTCCTGTGAGAGGTCACTCTGCAGAGGATGGCTGGGCCAAGGTTTGGGAGGACAACCAGCAAAACTCAACAGGGTAGAAAGCTAAATAAAGGATGAGGCAAGAATGGGCCAAAAGCAGGAAAAACCTGTTGGAAGGGGAAGGACAGGAAAAAGGAGTCAGGACGTTGAGTCAGACAGAGGCGAGGCCATCAAGTCAAGGTGAGTCTTTTCTGAATTTAGAACAAGGACAGTTGATTCTAAGTGTTAACACTTAGACTAGAACTAATCTTTTAGATATGGTTTAGCATAAATTCTTTTTTTTAAAAGATTTTATTTGACAGACAGAGATCACCAGAGGAAGGGAAGCAGGCTCCCTGCCGAGCAGAGAGCCCGATGCTGGGCTCGATTCCACGACCCTGGGACCATGACCTGAGCCGAAGGCAGAGGCTTAACCCACTGAGCCACCCAGGTGCCCCAAATTTAGCATAAATTTAAAAAAAAAAAAGAGTACAATAGTTCCACAATCTCTTATCTGCAATTGTAAAATCACCCAAATTCTGGAAAACCAAGATTTTCCTCAAGTTTGATACAAACTCCCTTGGCAGCAAAACATGGTAAGGACTCAGGTTAAGCAATTTATTCTCTTTCATTTGTATTTCCACTTAGTGTCAAGTATCAAATATAATTCAGAAATAGAAATACGAAAAAGTCTGACGACGGGAGTGCTGTGTGATAAACGTTATACACACCGTGAGATCTTTCCAGTAGCCCCAAAACTCCTGAATCTTGAACCATGTCTGGCCCAAGGGTGGTAAAAACAGATGATCAACCTGTAACTATTTTTATATTTTCATCAAGTTTGATGACCAAGCCCTGGACTAAAAAGAGCTTTAATTCTGGCCAAATTAGCAAAGGCAGAAAAATCATATACCACATCTGTCACGAGAAAGTGCCTGCAGGAATCTCTAGGGGCTGAAGGTGGGATCCAGTGATTCATCTGGTGCTCAAGCTGCAGCACCCAGAGCCAATGACAATGTTTTAAACTTAACTACGTATGTATATATAATTGGCCAATTACACAAAGAAGCCCCCCAAAATAAAAAAAAAAAAAAAACCAGCCAGCCACAGTTCACCTCAAGTCTGGTAAGTTATCTACAAATGCAGTAGTTTAAGCCACAAAGACATATGGAACCCTTAAGTCCAGAATATGAGAGTTGAAAAAGAAAACTCCGCGTTTTGCAGTCCGAGAAATGATATTTAATGAGGGACATGTTTTTAGGTGTAGCTTCCAAAAGAAAGCGTGCCAGCAGCTATGACAGGCTAAACTCTGTTCTGGCTTAGTTTTTATCTCCCTCCCCTTGTTTTTGACAGCTCTGATGATAGTTTACAGGAACATAATATACTATCAGAATCAAAAAATTTAACCTTGGACTGAGACTTTTCTAAGTCAATTAGCTAGCTTACTGATTAAAGGTCACATATTTTCCCAACCGACATTTGCCTTAACCGTGAGCGGTAAAGAGAATTTCAGGTTTGAGCTGAAGACTGGCACAAAATTTTGTTCTTTAATACATTTAGCTTTAAGTATATAGCAACTGACTCCCTAACAGTGTCAAAAGAAAAAAAAAACACTGTTTCTGGCATGCTGCTGCCTACATTCTTATAGAAAGCCTTATTTACCACATCTGGATATACTGTCTATTATACATATGTGGGGGGGGGGTGCCTGTGTGCATTCAGATACACACACAGTCACCCACCCACACGTATATGTATACATAGAAAGGAAATTAAACTGAGAAATTGACATGTACTATTCCCCCCATCCGCCTCATTGATGATAATTAAGACAGACATTTTTGATTTTATAATGCCATGCTACTTCCAAATTAAATGGAATATTATCCATTTAATGACCAAATGAGGACAGCTGGGCTAAAGAATGAATGCGCTCTACTTAAGAGATCTGTATTATGGCTCCAGACCTAAATCCAAACCATGTTTTTACATGGGTTTTGACTACTATCGAAACTTTTTAAGAGTGTGCTTAATTCAGCATGACAAAGACAGAAACAATGCAGGTGAACAACAGGACAAAATATTCTTAACACATTCCTGTCAATATTTTGTTGCACTTTACCTCATTTAAACCGTAAGGAGGATCAATCTACAAAAACATCCATTCTGTGTGACCGAAACTTTCAGAAAGCCCCTGCCCACATTTACATATGAAATTAGAAAATAGATTTCCAGATCACACTTAACTTGAAATGAAAGAGAAACTTTTAAAAAACCAGTCTAAGCAACATACCTCCCTGAAATGTGTGACAAATGTAATCCCCAAAAGAAACCTCCTTCCACATCCCCGGCCTTCTGACACTTCCTGAAACGTCAAGATTCTCCTCATTTCC
The DNA here is from genome assembly GCF_030435805.1 of Mustela lutreola. NCBI lineage: Eukaryota > Metazoa > Chordata > Mammalia > Carnivora > Mustelidae > Mustela > Mustela lutreola. The sequence continues at coordinate 11,348,740 of NC_081308.1, forward strand.
CCCAGGGAACTGAAGCATTCTGAGGCTTTGAGTCTTTGGAGGTCTTATTTGGTGGGGGGATGGGGGGATGAGACTGCCGTCAGCTAGTGTCTTCAAAGTTGTCTACTGTATTGGAATCACATCGCACAGGTCTATTTTGAAAGAGAATCCTGGGTGCAAATTGACATGTATACTAGATCAAGAATGACGTCATCCTGGAATCCCTATGAACACTAAGGACAGAAAGGGAAATTGTGAACTCTGTTTACAAATAAATACTCCTCTATCAAGTGACCACTCCAGCAGTGACAGTTATCCAATTCATTTACTTTTGCAGCAATTCACTCCAATTAAGGTGAATCATTTCTTGAGAGAACTGGAGACTAAATCCTACAGAGCATGAGACTTAAAATGTTTTTCCCGAATGCTGGCATTTCATATTAGGAAACCTTTGTTTGCAGGGCTTTGCACAGTGCCGTGTATAAACGGGTTTAGCGCAGGGTTTTTTCCTGACAGCGACGAATAGCTAATGGATTCGAATTGCAAGTGACAACACAAAAATATATATAGCATGGCACATTTGCTGCTTTAAATCAGATTTCCTGGTCATTCTATTTCTGGAGGAAACTTAGTCTTGTTAGAATGCATTGTTAAAGTTTGCTTAAAAATATTAAAGAAAATAATCCCATGTAAGTCATTCTCTAGGTTAGTAGCAATGAGGTTTCTCCACATACTCTAAGAAAGCCACTAACCTATTTACTTAAATAATAACCCCTAGAAGAACTACAAACTTGCAAAAAATAAAGCTGAGAAATCCTTCAAATTGGTGCAGTCAACATCACTTGCTACTTTAAATAATAATTCTTAATACTACCCACACAAAGCCAACGTATAATAAAATCTGCCCTCTAGAAATACTATTCACACGAACTATCCAGGAGAGTTTTTTCTTTTCTTTTCTTTTTTTTTTTTTTTAAGTTTTAGGAGCAAACCCGGGTATTTTTACCTGAAATTCCACCATAGATCTCTTCTGCTATCCTAGCCGCTTCTTTTCTATTTCCTTTGACGATATAGAAATGAGTCAGGAGAGCCAAACAAACTTTAATTAAAAGTTTGAAGAAAAAAAAGGTAGCAAACATTGTAATAAAAATGTTTTTAAAGCCATAGGAAACAGGACCGTCTTCCATTCTGGCTCACCCTCTGTATAGGTTCTTGGTACTGCAAAATCTCACTGAGTTATAATTGGTATCATATGACATCTATTTTCAACTTTCTAGCCCTTGCTGCTCCTGTTACTGAGAACTCACTCATACATTCTAAGCTCACTGTGATTTGGCGGCTGCTGCAGCGCTGACTTCCACGGCAATGGGAAATGAACTCAAGAAACTTCCTTTCTGACCCGCATTCCTCAGTGCTATTTAACACGCCGGATTCACGGCTGGATCTGTTCTGTTGCTAAATCCCAGTTACAAGGAAGGCAGCGTTGGAGAGAGTAAACAAACTGGGGCGGGGCGGGGGGAGTGAGTTATCTGAAGGGGGAAGAATTGGCCCCAGACCATTTCATTTTCTCTTCCTCCTGAGGTTTTGGGGAGAGAATGCCCCAATCTGAACTATGACCAGTTAAACAAGATCATTTACTCTAAATAAGGCAGTATTTAGTCAAGGGCTCATCCTGGATGCCTCTCCAAGTGGTTGTGTCACATCGAAAGCATTAGACCACTTGCTCTAATGGTCTCATCCGTGACAAGGTCTGCTAGCAAAGCCCATTGTTCATTTCCCAGTTCAAGTATTAGTAAAGATGGCGCCTCCGACTGGAATATGGGCGCTTTCCTTGACCATGGAAGAGTTACAGCGAAATAAAGAAGATGCCTTATGTTCTGAGTGAATTACCCAAAGATTCTACATCTCAATACCTTCCCACATTGGACAGTATTCTCTTACAACCCTAACCCTTCAACATATGTCGGTGGGCCAATACAAGGGAAATCGGCTTGCTGTTCATTTCCCTCACCTACAAAAATTAGATGAGGAAAATCCAGGTCTCCTCTTTCATTCTTGGCTATGTTAGATTTTCAAACATCTCTACAAACTATTGAGAAAGGCAAACAAAAAAAAAAAAACTGCCTAGAGCAGACTAAAGAAATCTTACTTACTTTATGCACAAAATACGGGAGTTTCTTATAGCACTCAGGCAAAATGGAATGATGATCTCTAGGAGAACTGGCTCCCCGTAGTCCGGGGAAATGTTGACGTGCGAGCACACAGCTTTGGGTCCCAGTACATACTGCATCCATCTCTGTGAACTACAGAACCAGGGAAGACCCAGTGCAGTTCCCACTCCCAAGGACTGAGATCAACATACACGGTTTCTTGACCCAGCTTAGTACCGACCTACAGCTTGCTACCTACAGAGTGCCAACGTAGGAGAATCCGTGAACACAGGCATCTGTGAACACAAGAACACCGCCCTCTAAGAAGCCCGTCCTTTACTCAAGTCAGCCCAGTGACATATTATAGCACGTTAGTCAATCTTGTTTGGGCCTTAATCTTCATTTAAAACATGGATATACTTTCTGTGTTGGCCATGAGGAGTTCAGCTCTTTTTTTAAGGTTCAAACGGACATCTGTGCTATTTCTGAGAAACCGTCTTTAACTGTGTTTGAGCATGACATTCGGGATGGGCACAAAATAAGGGGTTAACTCACAGCAGCCTTCAGACGAAATCCTCTGTAGCACCAATCTCTCAGCATCAGCACTACTGATATTTGGTACCAGATCATTCTTTGTTTGGCGGGGATCCAAAAGCATTATAGGATATCCAGCAGCATCTCTGCCCTCTGCCCACTTGATGCCAACACCCCCACTCCTACCCAGGGCTATCAACCAGAGATGTCTCCAGACACTGCCAGGTGTCCCCTGCGGGGCAAAATCGCCACCCCTCTTCTCCCCTATCCCCCTACCCATATTCAGTTAAGAACCACTGAGCTGTAGCCAAACATAAAGGATAAGGGAAAATCAACTCCCCGAAGTACTAGTGAATACAAATTAAATTTTGTACAGAACTTGAATTTTTAGAATTTCATATTTAAAAAAGCCCAGCCACAGGATGATACAATTTACCATCTCACCATCTTCTTTCGGGAATGTGAAGGAGGAGAAAGAGGACTTTAAAAAATCCTGTGCTCAAGTAAACACAGACCTATGATACCCCGACTTGGCCAAAAATAAGTTTTGGTGCAAGATAAATCAGAACATACCAGCGTAGAGAACTGCTCTCCACTGCTTCCAACAAAAGGGGTGGGAGAAGCTGGGCTCCTGTAAGTGAAATCAAAATTCAAATTCCTCTTAAAATAGCTTACAAGATAGAAAGCATAATTACGTAGTTCGCATACACAATAGCTTCTAGATGTATTCGCTTGGCTCATGCGACAACTCCAGTGCAGGCAAAAACAGGGCTTGTGCGGATCAGGAAACAAAGGCATAATTCAACGAGCTATTCCATGAGTAAAGAGAGAGAATGTACTCTAGAGAGAAAAGATGACAGAGTAATTCATCATCTGAAGGACAGTTCCTGTTTAACTAACAGACCAAGCAACATGTCTAATCACAGTGAAAGAGCACGCATAAGAGGGAGGGGGTGCGGGGGCACTGTTAAACGAAGAAATCATATTCTCTTCATAAAACAAGACAAACTCAGAAAATTGTCAAAATGTCATTTTGGTCTTTATTTTTTGGAAATGTAGCGTGTTTTCATAAATCAGTTTCATATGTGCTAGTTTGTGTAATATCAAGAGAAATACAGTATTATTTTTCATAAATTCCTCGTCACTGCAAGTTCACTTTCAAATTAATGGAAGTAGCAGGGTCGAACAATATGTTTGCGCATACTGACCAGTGCAACACCGACAGTTACAATTAAGGTATCCAGGAAGCCCGAAAATTAAGATTTACTAGAACAAGCAAATTTACCTCCATTTGTTAAAACCAAAGGAACTAATTTTGATTTGCAAATTACATATTTTGCATGCAAATAGTTTAAATCCCATTTCCATCTGAAATAAATGGCCATCTTGAAAATATGCTGAGAAACAAAAATGTAAGAACCAACGGTAGTATGCCCTTAAAAATTGCTGAAGAGAATAAATAAAAACACGGGTTACTGTTTCTTGCTTTTTCGTGATTATTGGCACTGTTTATTTCATATTTATATAAATCAATTTCTGTGCAAAAAAATCCCTAAGATTTTAATGGTTTGGGTCAGCCCATTTTTAACAAAAGAGCCCTCAACTTGCAGGTTTTAAAAATCGCATTGCATTTGTGTTTTAGCACAAAACAAAAATCGTATTTCTTATGTATCAGTGGCAACCGGTTAATAGGCATGTTAAGATACCTTTTTAAAAAAGAAGCTTTGTGAGTGTTGTCGTCAAAAAAAAAAAAAAAAGGAAACCAATCCTGTACAGAATCCCAATACTGCCAGCATCTTCCTAGTGCGCCACGAGCGCCTCTTTCTTTTGACTTCACAGTCCTTTATCACAAAAACGTATTCTAAGGAGTTCAAGGAGTTAATAAGACACACCATGTGGATAATTTGGGGTTTAAAAACCCATGGCTCTGGGCAACAACGATTACAGTTAACAACAGACAACCACAAAGAGACTGTGTTTCTACAATTTTCAGACTCAATTGGCTATAAATAAAACATTCTGGGGTGAAGATTTCTGCACACTGACAATACTTCTCAGACATCAGCTAGGCCACAAGTGAAGGGAAGTGACTTCTATCAAAGGTCGAGGAGAGTCACAGCTGAGTTGGAGATGGCACACCTCGTCCGTTCTGCTCGGAAAATATGAAGGCATTTACAGGGGACTCAATTATGCCTGGGAAGACTTGGAGGGTTTCTCTGCACTATTGTCAACAGTGATATCGGTCCCTAGTATTTCAGAAGCAAAAAGGTTTTTCATAAGCACAAATTAAGACGAAGGCTCTACCTAGAATGCATATGACCAGATCAAAGAAATCGGAGTCTGCCGATCATTTATTTTTCCTGGCATTGGAAGCCTGAGTGTTTTTGGCATGTTAGACAGTTTACCATTTTGTTAACTGTGACTACGGTGAAGTGAGCCACCCAAGTGATACACAAAGAACATCTGAATGCGCCCCGGTCCTTAATAGCAGGATGTGTCGAGTTCATTGTTCTACACACAGTAGGTGCTTAAAACATGCTCATAACTGATGGACCATTTTGCTCAAGAATCCCGCTGACGGTCTGTAACACTTACTGAGCGCACCAAATGAATGTCTAAGAACACGACTTCAATGACTAAAATGTTTATGAAAAGGACTCAAAAACAGTTCATATCGTTGTTGTACTTCCCGAAAGAAAACCTGTAAACATCTGGTGAATGTCTAGTTAATGGTAGAACATTTAAAATTGGCCAAAAAATGCCCAGAAAACATTTGGCCCTTCAGCACCCAAAAGCTCCCAAAATATAATTTTAAAACATCTCTGTTAGAGGGACTTCAGTAGTCTGAAAAATTTCATACCTGAGTGGCTTCAATGTTCTCTCCTAAATCTTAAGTAAGTGCAAGGAGTTTCTACACTCAGGAATTGCATAAGTTTTTATCTTTCCTCAAAATAAAACATTGAATGATATAGAGGTAGCATAACTTACTAAAGTAACGTTAAAAAAAAGCAAGAAAAAAAGCAAAGTTATTTTCAATCATCTTACTAGAACTATTACAAATGTGTAAAACCTTATAATCCAGGCTTTCTTCTACCTGGGTTTAGACATCTCATTATTCTCGCCCCCTTTTTTACTTTAAGGATATTGATGAGTCCAGGAGCCCTGTGGCATCTATTGCGACATCGATGACAGAATCCGGAGTCATCCATCTCAGGAAAAGGAGGAAGAGAAAGTTGAATACAGCCAACAAAGCAAAAATGCAGCCTGTTACTGGGCCACAGTGAGAGATGAGTCTGTCCAGTCGTTTGTCCATCGGTAACACAGCTTCTCCTGCCACGAGGTCGTACACCTGGCGGGAGAGAGGCCGAGAGTGAGCGCTCTGACCCACAAGAAACGACGACCTGCACGGACCAGGAATGCGTTATAGATGCAAACGGGAGGCGCTTGCATTTCGTCATCGTTGTTTTAGTAAGGATGTGATTAATGAAACCAAAGTAATTACTGCCATGTGATTCAACGCGTATGGAGTTCTGCTTCTGGACAAAACACGGGGCTAGACACTGCATCACACAAAGACGAATAGGCCAGGGTTCCTGTCCCCTAGGAGATCGCCATCAATTCTAACCAACTAAGAGAATTCCAAAGTCCTGAGAAGTTGGAAACGTTTTTCAGGTCACCTCTGTCAAGGCCATATTTAATTCAGCAGTGACTTCCTGAAGCAGGATTGGCCTTCTAAGATTCCTTGACTTGGCTAAGCAGCTCTTCTGGCTGGCTGGCAGACATCAACCACCATCAGAGGGCTCTAACCTAGGGCGCTTCTGGGTACAGAGAGGCTCTTCTTTCCACAGCCTTATGAGGCTGTGTTGCTGAGCACGGATGGTGAGACTATACAGAACCACTTTGTGGACTCCAAATAAAAGGGAGGGGGGAAAGACAGGGGAAATTTTAGCACATGGCATAAAGTCAGACGCTTTTGGCAAACAAAACAACATTCACTGCTGCGAACCGGTATAGTAGGTGTTTGGAAGCGCGGCTAAGCACAAAACTCAGAAATATTTTAAAAACAAAGATCCATAAACATACTTAGTTTCGAACACATAAATGAAGCCAGCATTTATCTGTTTCGATTGCACTGGAGCATGACTTGTGGTCATTGTCACACAGTGGACCTGTGAGCCATCTCCTTTGGAACTCAGGACGGCTGGGACATGCAGGGCGGGCTCTACACGCCAGCAGCCTCTGGAAAGGTACAGCCTGTTTCCAGCTAGCTCTTCTACCCTCAAAACATCTGGAATACATTTCAGTCCGAATTGTGCTGAGACTGGTGAATTAGAACAGTTGATAAAATATATTTCCAGCATGAATTCCAATTGAATTTCTTTCATCAATTTTCTAAATAAGCACAGTTAAACTATGGAGGAGGTTTGCAAAGGATCAAAAGGGCCTGTGCAGAACAGGTAGAATTAAGAGAACGACTATAAATTCTCTATTGCCGCTTTTTATCTGTGGTCTTTCCAACATCTGTCGTGAGCATTCTGACTCCTAACTTACTATGTTCTCAATCAGTGCAGAGATGCAAAAATCTTTTTCCCATAGAAAATCAAGGTATTTAGCCAAGGTGACGCAAGAATTTTGGGAAGCAGCCTGAATTAAACGTTTGTTTTAACATCGCCGCCATTGGACTAAGCAAAGCCAGGTGTTTTCTAATAGACTGCCTGTTTTAGAATTAGAAACAGCCCCAAGAAAATGTCTAAGAGTAGCTATTAGTATCAGTCTGGCCCTTAATGGTTTTGACTTCTAGAAAATTCGGTAACTTCCTTACGCCCACTTTAATGAAAGCTCTAGATGGCATTACTGCTATTTTCAGATGTCAAACGCAACAAGTTGACTAGAAACTCAGCCCAGCATATACCAAAAGCAGTACATAGTACATTTCTTTTCATCTGAAGAGACTTTATAAACTTAAGCAACAGAAAGGGTAAACCTATGCAAGAAAAAGCAAATATGTACGTGAAATGTCAAGAATTTAGACACAACCTTCAAATACCCTCTGCTTAGCATGACATACTTTTTCAGTTCTTTCCGCAACATTCCTCCAGGTGTAGAAAGTCTTTACTACGTTATGAATATTTTCGGGAGCCGGCAATGCTCCTGACTTCAGCTGGGAAATCGCTTTTTCCAAACCCTCGCACAAGGACTTGACAGAAGGCTCACATAGAATGATAAGATTTTCTGGAAGTACTTCAGGAATTCCACCAACCCTGGTACTTACAACCTTAAAAAGAGAAAAAGAATATATAATATACCATAATTCCTATCTCAGGAAAATCAGCAAAACCAACTTAAATTAAAAGTTAATACAGAATGTATCTGCTTGTTTTTCAAAATACAAGTATAGGAACCCCAACAATGTAAGCCCTCGAAGATTTTTACCTGTAAACCACAACTGGCTGCTTCCACAATTGCCATGCAGAATGCTTCAGTAAGGGAAGTGTTAAGAAAAATATGTCCTTGAACTAAGACATTTCTAACATCCTTGTGTTCTAAGGCTCCCAAAAGACGCACTCTGATTTTTGAAATGAGAGAAGAAAAGAAGGGAGTGAAAATCATGCTAGAAAAGAAATATCATTTAGAAGCCAAGTGTGCTATTCATATTATACTTAGATTATTGCTGGTTCTAGTATCTTCCACCGTAAAAGATTAATACCCCAAATTCTGATCTAAGAGAGTCTTTTTAAGCTATGTGCTTAAAACTCACACAGCTAACATATTTCTAACTTTGGTCACGCACACAAATTTCAACTTCTCCAAAATTCGTTGGCATTTAGTGAGAATATCGATATACTTTGGACAGAACGGGGGAGGGAAGAGAGCCAAGGGATGGACATCTTGTCATTTTTTTTTTTCTTTGAATAAATGTCATTCTTTGAGGCAAAAGAAGGAACTGCGAAAAAAATATATATACTTTGGAGAGTAAATATTAAAGAGTCATTTCTAAACAGAAAAAGGCCTGTTTTAAATTGATGCTTCACAGCAAACATCATTCTAAGTTACTGAGAAAGGGAAGCATTTGAATCTGTATGTGCAGGACAATTTACATGATTTGGGCCATGCTATATAAAGCAGAACTCAGCAAGGCTTGAAAATCTACGAACATTTCCAAAGTGGTTGTTTTGTGTGTGTGTGTGTGTGTGTGTGTGTGTGTGCATGTGCATACACACGTGCCTTCTAGGGTACTTCCAACCACTGCCCCCAAAAGTCAAATAATACTGGACTAGCAAAAAAAAATTAGACTGTGATTTTTTTTTAAACTAAGGTTTCCCGTTTTATACACATTAAAAAAAAAATAGGCCTTGCATTACATTTTTACATCAAGTGCATGTAGGAGAAGCAGCCCACTTAACAGACACATGGAGCCAAAACGGAATTTAGGTAACATATTTTCTCATCCAAGACAATACAGAATCCAATACCTGTCATGTAGCTGATACCTTTCTCGTACTTCTTCCAAAATGATTCTCTTAGGTCCCTCTCCTCCAATTATGAAATTTAAATCTGGATATTTCTGACAGAGTTCAGGTATTATACCACTAAGCAAATCAGTCCCTGAAAATATAAAATAGAGTTGAATGCTGGAAATATTAACATTGAAACTTAAAAAAAATTAATCAGAACTGAGAAACCACTCACTTTGGAAAGTATTAGCTATGCCCTCCTTAAGTGGAGAAGCTAACTCTCAAACCTTTCCTAGGAAGGAAGAATGTCACAACTACCAGTGGTCTCCTAAAACTTGCAGATCTTACAGATACATCCGTTGACATCCACTGTTACCCAATACGGGGACTACTGTGTTTCATTCTAACATAATATTCTTAAAGTTACTCACTCGCATTTCTGCATTACCTACATCTAAAAAAGGTATTTGAGCTAGCTAATGCTTAAAATTTTCTACACAGCCGGACAGCTGACTGGAGATCTAGGTCGTCTCGGCCGTTTTAGAAGCAAGCTCTTTGATCATGGGGAAGTTTTCTGATATAGAAAATGAAGAGACCGGATGTACCTGAAGTCCAAAGTCTCTTTCAGCGACAAAATTTCTATGTCTGTGTTCCACTTCCCACCACAGGAAGGGGCTAAGCCACAAAGTGGAAGCACAGCCTTGGCTTTGGTGAGAAGGCAGTTTGTAAGGAGGGTCTTTTAATGAACCCCATACTATTAGCCAAATGTAAGAGCAGTCTGTCCAAACCTGCCGAAGCCCACTTCCCTTGAATGAGTAAATGCAGGTGGCAGGACCTCAACTGCCAGATCCTTGCAGTACGGAGAACAAAAGGGTGCATCTTGGTTCCTTTGTTTCTTTAATGAAACGTTTTTCTTACAATACATAAACCAACCTCAGGTGATATACAGCAGTAGCAAAAACCATGCCCTACCAGTCTGAAAGTGGCTATCCAAAGTGACAGCAATATTGACACTATTTGGGAATTTAGTTCATTAACAACTATAAACTGGACACATTTGAAAGTAAAAGTAAATGTAAAATAACCCAGTTAAAGTTTATTAATTTAAGAAATGCATACATACACACGCACATACATAAGAATTGCACTTTTTCTATCCATCTTCCCAAATACAGGCAGATGAGTTATTTAAAAAGATGGTGGGAGAAATCATTTATACGGGGTCATTTTTATTAAATAATTCAAAGTAGGATTTAAGTAAACTCCGCCAGTATTTTCCAAATATGATTGCATTAGCAAACATAAATTCACATGCGGCTTTTCTGAATTATGAAGGCTTCTCATTAAAATCTCAGCTACCTTTGTTTCGAGACAATTACAAAATCCATCGGCTGGATTTCTACCTAAACCAGGAGGTGGCTTAATGACTTTTAACATTTAGCTTCCTTTAATTCTTTCATTTTCTTTCTTTCCTTTCCTTCTCCCTTCTAATACGAAGGTTAAGAACCCATTCTTCAACTGAAAAGTGCAACGCATACACAGTAATAATCCTAAGAGCTGATAAAAACTAGTCACATCTGCTGAGTGCTTACTACATCAGGCTACGTCCCTTAAGTGCATCATGTCATTTAATCTGGACAACCACCTTATAAGAAATGGAACTGATGAATATTATCAATGATCTATAATATTATTCTAAGAATAAAAGGTTTTTCCCAAATGATAAAAGATACTCTCCTGACTCTGAGAAGTGTCTAACACAATGGAACACAGAAAAGGGCTTTCAATTGCCAGAGTCACACAAAATGGACAAAGAAAAATCATGATTCGAACTGCTTTTAAAGCTCAGTCTAACAATATTTTAAAGACTCGAATCAGTCTGCATATACCTAGACGCTGGGCCAGACGTGAGGGGAACAGGAGCCCTTAACTCAAGAGCTGAACTCATGTTTGTCATCTCTGATACTTACTGTGTAACCTGAGCGAGTTACTTACCCTCTCTGAGACTCAGTTTCTTTGTTACATGCAGATAACATCTACCCTACAGATGTTGGGAGAGTCAAGTGAGGTACTGTACCATGCACAGGCTTTATCAACTGCAGAATACAAATGGAAGTTGTCATTACCACCGCAGCAGGAAGTGGGGCGAGCCTGCGCACACACGGGAGCACAGTGACACCCTGACTGAGAGCACAACGGGCTCTAGAGAAGAGGGAGGACAGCAGCCAGAAGACCTGGGTGATAAGAACTGGGACTTAGCCTCTCTCACTCAATACGTGGCAGCGGGCCTTTGAGAGCTGGTCCAAAGGAACACCTCCTATGGAAATTAATTAGTTAATAAGTAACGGACCATAAATACATCTACTCACTTTTGGGCTATGGACGCGGCCATTCCTTCTGAGAATGTTAACTTTTTGCACCATGTCTGGCATACGGAGAGGGTTCAACATTTGTTAAAGTACTAAATTGAGAACAGGACAGGCCATACCTTCGCTCTGTGGCTGGTGGTTAACTCAGCTGGTTAAAATACCATCGCTCGCGAAGTCAAGGTAACAGGTTTAATCTTTGTACAAACTGTTTTGCTCTGATTCTCGACCACATGTGTATCACATGCTCAATCGGCTAGCTAGCTCCCGAAGGTGATTAAAAGACAAACTAGGCACGTTTTCTAAGTCATGACAAACACATCACCAATATCCCAAGAGGGATTCAGACCATAGAATGCCAGTCCAGTCACATCTTCTTGATTCAAAAAAGAAAGCACATCACGAGAGCATGCCTTCACCCCAGAAAACGTTCAGTGGTTTTCCCACCAACCTGCTCGATCAACCAAGGCTCTGTTCCAAATGGAAAGCCTACTGACCAAGGCCCATGCGTGGATTTCGGACCGCTCCCTAGCGCACCGGGATGCTGCTGATCCCACCGCTGCACTTCCTGCCCACCAACAATCAGCTGCATTAGTCCACGCATCTGATGCCAGCTACACTTGCTATCGCATTGGGACATTTAGTTAAACAGCACATAAACAGACGGAATAAGTTTCTATGAAACTAAGCTGAATGGTTCGAAATATTCAACAAAGCGAAGTTAGGGAGAAAAGCTCTAGTCAGATTAAACCACTACATAAAATCAAAAACCAGTTAAGAATCCAGAAGTACGTTACTTCATACACTGTTACGTTCTCGCCCCACTTACAAGGAACCCAAATTGGCAACGATAAATTATCCTTTTTGAAGGAGACTGTGCCAGAAAGTTGATGCAGCTCCAAGCGGTAGACCAGTACTCTTACGCCTGCAGGCCAACCTCAGACTATTGGCAATTCAGTGCATGTTAATAACATTTGGGGTTAAACTCAAGTATTTAAGGAAGGGTACCTGTTATCTTTTTAATAATTCCCTACTTGGAGTGACAGTTTTGATTACTAGACAAGTTTTCAAATACTACCCTGAAGACCAGTTAGGTTTTGAACCAGACTGTTCCAGGCTTCTAGTACACGAGGCTCTATGAATGCTACTGTGGGGTCAAGTGCTGCGGAGGCACTAAAAAAAAAAAAATATCCTCCTTGGTAATGGCACACACTTATCAAATACCAACTGGCCTAAGTACTTTAAAGGAACCATCACTGAACCCTCACAAGAGTCCCCTTGTTGCCCAAACCATACAAATGAAAAAACTGAGACTCAGAGATGTTAAGTAGCTTGTCCTCAATCACACAACAGGATGCAGCCGGGATCAGATTCCAGGCTGTCTAATCCCCCTGCCTTCACCACTTACCTGCCTACATGCTCTTAATGTCTAAATCTGCGATGAGATGAAATAAGCAAGCTGCCAAAGAGCCACGTGGGGGACAAGTTCATTGATTTTGAGGATACCGATAAAACACAGGAGAGTTGTAAATCAAAATATTCATGAGGATCACCCCTGAACAGTACAGTTACAGCTGATTTTAGTTTTCACCCCTGTGCTTTTCTGAGTTTTCCAAAATACCTACAATGAAAGACATGACTTTTGCCATTAGAAAGAAATGGCTAGTGGTGGGCTCAGCCTTTTACTTCTTATCACACATATGGGGCCGTTTTAACTTTAAAAAGACCTGACCTATTAAACAACATCAGATTACTGTTTTTATCTTTAAGTAACTATTAAAGCGTCGAAGGTGGGCAGGCATGGGGGGGGAGTGGGCAGCATTCACTACCACTCCAGAAATTTATTTTTGAATGTATATTACACCTTTCTTTGCTGTATTTAATGCAGAAGTAGTTATGAAACCATAGAACAAAACGAAAAGCCAAACAATCATTACATTCAAGTATTCAACAGCTTTCTACAAGAAAAAAAAAGTCTGCAGTGCAATTGTAGCTATCATTTCATTACCTTTTCTGTAAACAAGTCTGCTGACAACAACAATAGTTATTATACTATCATGCCTCCTAAATGGGTCTGGAGTGAAGTCAGTAGGATCTACAGCATTAGGAATGACGGACACTATTTCAGGATTCAGTGCTGCTCTTAGCACAGTGTTTTCCTTACTAGTATAAGAGACACAAATTATGTGGTTTGTGTCACAAAGAGACACAGTTAGAAGCTTGTTTGTAAGCACCGAGCTGACATCAGCAAATCCGAAAAGGGAATGGTCCGTGAAGACTGTCTGGAGCCCCATTGTCTTGGCGTGGAAGAGGGCATCATGGGCCATGGCAGAAAAAGAACTATGTGAATGGATTATCGTGACTCTCTCCCGAACAAATATGTACCTGAGCAATGGCAGACTGTGAAAGAGGGTCGTGGCTGTAGATTGGTTGTACATGACTTTCAGAGGCAAGTAATAGACTTTGAGGCCATTAGTGAGGTAACGGATGCCTTTCCGATTTCCATAAGCATGGGTGACAATTATGACTTTATGCCCTCTTTCAATCAGGCACTGAGAGAGCTGGTAAATGTGGCTTTCCACGCCTCCCATGTTAGGATAGAAAAAGTCCGACACCATGCATATATTATGGGTACGGGTCCTACATGTGGAGAGACTTCCAGGGCTAACACAGGAGTGCAGAGACGAGGAGGGCTGGCCTCGCCCACCTCCTCCTCTATAAGCCATGCGGAGATGGTTTAGGCATTTGTCCTTAGAGCAACTTGGTTATGTGTTGTCTAGTACCTGAAAGAGAGAGTAAAACAAGATCTCAGCTCAGCGACAAAATATATTACATTTTCCAAATCCAGACATAAACACTGTTTTATGCTAATGTACATTTGCTAGCTTTCCCCCTAGAACTAAAACACAAGCATATAATGAAATGACTCATCTGACATTTACTTGCTTAGTACTTCCTCTGCGCTCTACAACAAAACTTGATTCCACAATGCCCTTACATTTTAATTTTGCTTTAAAAATACTGCTATACCTAATTTTTTTTTTAAAGATTTTATTTATTTATTTGACAGAGAGAAATCACAAGTAGGTAGAGAGGCAGGCAGAGAGAGAGAGGAGGAAGCAGGCTCCCTGCCGAGCAGAGAGCCCGATGCGGGACTCGATCCCAGGACCCTGAGATCATGACCTGAGCCGAAGGCAGCGGCTTAACCACTGAGCCACCCAGGCGCCCCTATACCTAATTTTTAAAAACTAGTTTGTTACATCACAGTGTAGAAGAATGTGCTAACAAACCAGTTCATTCCAATAATTAAATATATGGCTCTTTCCAGAAAAAGTTTGCCTGCCCTGCTCTAGAGCTTAAGCCACTGATGCGGCGAATCCCATACAATTTTGCTATTCACTTTTGTGGCTTATACTAAAATATACCTGGCATCCTAAGTATCTTTCTGACAGTAACTTTTTCAAGGAGCGCCTATCACACATGCTACAAGCATCCATCTATGTTTTCCTCTTCCTTCTTCAAGAATGGCGATAAACTGCTTTCATTTTCTTTCTTAACCTTTCTTTCAGTTACACAGGCCTACTTCCAGAACTCTCTCTCTCTTTGGTTTAAAGTCTAAAGATAAAGGCTCGATTCGAGGTAGAGCAGATCTGGGGCTATTTCCTACATCTAAAGTAGGAAATATTGATCTCAGGGGTCCCCTAGATCCTTATCAGCACAAAATTCAGTCTTATTCACCTTATTCACAAAATTCACTCAATATTCAGTCTTATTACAGATTCTTAGTTTTAAAGCTAAAGAGTGTTTTGGAAAGCTAGTGACAATCTTCCTCAGATTTACAAATAATATTTTCATACCTCCATAAACTGAACTACACAATGGAAAGCCATCCTAACTATCTGTGTTTCTGATTTCACCTACAAACTCAGGAAATGCAAAGTAACTGCCTTTGTAAACTCTTAATTATCTATCTATTCCTGCCAACAAAGTCATCTGTATTTTAAACACAGTCTCAGAAATACTCAGTAAGTATTTGTTGACCTCAATTTATTAATTAAGATTCAAGATTACCAAATACTGCGATTCTTCCGTTTTGTACTTTGAAGAGGTTTCAGTAACATTTTCTTACTGTGGTTTGTCACCTAAACCTGAATTTCCAGTTGTATTCAATTTACAAAGATGAGTGATTAAAAAAAAACAAAGTGAGCAAAGAACCATCTGAAATTATCTGAAGTTTTGTCATTAACCTGCAAACACTGTGGAGTCTGCCTACTTCCATCCGGTTATCACGCCTAACATCTTTAAGGCGTAAAAGCTCAACAAACGGAACAATCACAGAATCTTAGATTTTAAATCCGACGAGAGGCTTGGAAATCCAGGAATACCTCCCTTGCTTTACAAATGAGAAGCCAAACAAGTTGAGCGATTTGCCCAAGGTCTCCACCCAGACACTTAAGTGGCAAATGCGAGACGGCCGTAAATTTACAACCAGCCATGGTCAACGAATCCCTGGGCAGTCAGCAGTAGCCGCTCCCGAGGAGCTTTAGGAAGACCCCGCGGGCGCTTGGGTCAAGAGAACGTTGTTTCCACACCAACACCCACACCCTGGGCAATACCCCGGCTTCACTCCCGGCTCCACTCACTGGAGAGGTCACCGGAGAGCGCCAGAGCCAAGGAAGGGACGACCCCGTTCAACCACCGACCCCGCTGGAGTCAAGCGGGGTCTCGCCAGGCCCCAAAGGAGGATGATGGCCAGACAGTAGGCAGGTGTCTGAGGCTGGGGGTCCCGGAGCCCTTCACCCTGTCCGCTTCAATCTCGGCGGAACCGGCTCCAGCGCGGCCGCCCCAGCGAACCCTCAGCCCCGCTCGACTCCGAAGGTTCTCGACCCCTACTTCCGAGCTTCTAAACCTCGCCGGGTTCGCCCCTTCCATCGCCGGCCACACTCCCACGGGTGCTACCCTGTCCCATCCGGAAGCGGACAAGAGCGCCGGCGCAGGGTCAGACGCGCACTTACCGGCAAGTCCCATGGCCGCCAGTGTCCGGACCTCCCGCGGCTGCAGCCAAAGTCCCACCCCGCTGCCCCGAAACACCAATCCGAGGCGTCCGCGCCCGAGCTCCGCGCCCCCGAGGCGGCCAATCGCAAAGATGCGCTGGCGTCACGTGCAGGAGCGCCGCTCGGTCCCCACCCTTCAGCGCGGGCGGTAACGTCAGCGCGCGTAGGCACATGTTTTCGCAAGGTTCGGGGAGACTTGTTTTCTCTGCATCGAAAGTAGTAGTCGTCGGTGTAACCTTCCTTATGAATTCTTAGTGTCACGAATCTCTAGAAGCCGTCCCCCGTCTCTTCTGACACAAGCAGCCTACCAGCAGCCTTCCTCAGGCTAAAGTCAGAAATCCCAGCGTGACTCGCTGCGAGCCTTTAGGGCTGCTGGGAGTTGTAGTCCGGTGGCTTTTGGAAGCGAAGCAGAACTTAGAAAACTCACTCCCAGGATGCACCGCACCTCTAAACCTGGATTCTGCTGGAGGTCGGGTGGGTTCGCGTCCTGGTTACCTAGTTACAGCGTCTCTTCTCTGGAATCCCGTTCTCTCTGGCTTGGGACTGGAGAGACTTTTGGGGCGGAAGGCTACCGGGGTCGTGGCGGCGTTGTGTTTGTGGTTATCTGTGCCAGCAGCAGAACCGAGCTTGTTCTTGAGCCCCCTGCTAGGGTTGCCTGATGTAGCAAATGAAAACACACAGCTAAAGAGTAAAATAAAATCAAGTTTTATAAAAATTTGAATTTCAGGTGAATACAGGTTATACAGGTATGTCCCAAACACTGGGGACTTTTTACTAAAAAAGTACTTGTTGTTGATCTGAAATTCAAACTTAACTGGGTATCTTGTGTTTTATGAGGCAACCCTACACTCTGAAGAAAAAACTCTTAGGTCTGACCCGAAATAGCAAGTCCCACTCAAACTGGTTCAACTGGCTGTGGTGATGCTTGGCCAGAAAGCTAATGAATCCGTGGAAGTGGCCTGATGGCCACCCACCGCTTCTATTTGGTGCTTGGAGTTCCTCCAGCTCTGCCATGTGTACAATTTTGGGAAGAGATGCCTTCCTGAGCACTATCACTGTCATCCCTTTTAAGCCTGTAGAAGTCCTATTCATCCCCTGAAAATTTCAGCTCCTTTCTGATGCCCTCCTCAAGCCTCCTGAGGGAATCAGATCCTCTCTCTTTTGTATTTTGATAATACTTTGGCCATATGCTGGTATAGCAGTTATCAGGTGATATTCAAGTTGTTTGCCTGGCTGCCAGGCCCTGTCCCCCTCGACCTGATCGTGGAAGACCTGTCTTCTTGGGCTCTCACACGGACATCTTTCTGAAAACTGGCAGTTGAATTTGCTTGTTGAATGTCTGCCCTCCTGGCCAGATAGTAAGCTGAGTCAGGATTTGTTCCTGGTAATAGACATTGAGTAAGTTTTAGTTATATTAATGGACTTTTAAATCCAATACCAGTACAAATACATATACCCAATAAAATGTATTGAAAATATTTTATGGTGTGTACCATAGAAACATTACAGGTCAGGGGTGCCTGGGTGGCTCAGTCGGTTAAGCATCTGACTCTTGGTTTCAGCTCTGGTCTTGATCTCATGGGTCATGGGATGGAGCCCAGTGTATGGCTCAGCACTCAGTGGGGAGTCTGCTTGAAGATTCTCTCCCCCTGCTCTTCCTCCCTCCCTCTAAAACTAAATAAATCTTTTTAAAAAAAATTACAGTTCAGTGAATAGAATTCAAAGAACATTATGGTTGTAGGATTTGAAGTGCATCAGTGAGCTAACTTTCATGAGTTAAATTTATTTAAGTCAAGTAGGAATAGATACACTGCACTGGTTTAATATTGAAGCATAAGAAATAAAGATAATGAAGACTCAAGGATACTTAAAAGCTTAATAAAGTGCAGTTAGTTGCACAGACCGCACCAAACTACAGCATTGCTTTGGTCTCCTTTTCATTTTTACAATAGGTTTTAAGACACAGGGCGTGGGCAGAGACCCCAGAAAGTATAATAAGCCCATTCATTGATCCCCTGGCTTGCCAGTGCCATAGTTCTAATCACAATACACATTTGAAATTCTAAGATCCTGGTGCCAATACTCCTTCAAAAGCGTTGTGATCTTTTTTCAAAACAGCATATTTTCTACCTTTATCATCAAACATTTACTGAGTGCCGACTCTGTAGAAGGCTTAGTGGGGAATACCAGAAATATTAAACATAGTCCCTATGTTTTAAACGTTTTTTGATTCCTTCTGTGCTTTTATATACCTTTTGCCGATGGTAAAAAGCAATCCACTTTCCTTGAAAGGTTCTTTGTGTTTTAAATACTGTGGAATAGGCTGACCTTTATAAATAATTAATAAAGGCACACGGTTGCTGAGTCTCTGTGGCAGGGGAGAGGGCTGAGAAGACTGCAGGCTGTTCCAATGAAGTGTGTAGGTTCTAGCAGTCTGAAAACATTGAAATTCATTCATCATGCTCCAGTCTCTGACCTAGGCACTGAGCATTAAAGACAAACAAATCGTAATTCTGCACGTGGCTCACAATCTCAGGTGGGTATGAGACTCCATTTCTAGTCCGTTAAAATGTAAAGCTGCTTTCTGAAAGTCAGAGCAAAGTTGTAGCATCAGGATTCAGCTATAAAACAAGGGATCATTCTAATTATCGTGTGCTGCCTAACATGTGGAATCAAGGTATGCTTTCAGAGAATTTTCTTAGAAACTACTAAAATGAAAGTGAAATACTTACCTGCGGTGTATTCTGAAGACACTGAGTGAAATATGAGGGCAGTCAGGACCAGTTGGGATATAAAATAACCTATACATGGAGAAGGTATAAAATAAAGGTCGATATCACCTTCCCTTGAAATCCAGCTCATTGTAAATTTGGCTCCAAGTTCCCCTGGGTAATTTTGGAGTGGGAAGGCCACACATTTGTATCAAGAGCTTGCTATCTACATATAAGACACGAGGCAGGGAAATTCAGGCATGACTTTCCAAGGAACCAAGATGGCAGTAAGGCATATGTAAATACCTGTGAGAAAAGGTAGGAAGTGGTAAGCACTGCAAGAGAAATACAAGAGAAACATTGGGAGTTCAGAGGGAAAGAGTATTTCTAGCTGGCAGCCTTTAGCATAGAAGTAAAAGGTGGCTCATGCAATTGTTGGGCACAAGATCAT
Source organism: Mustela lutreola (assembly GCF_030435805.1). Classification (NCBI taxonomy): domain Eukaryota; kingdom Metazoa; phylum Chordata; class Mammalia; order Carnivora; family Mustelidae; genus Mustela; species Mustela lutreola. The sequence continues at coordinate 11,368,440 of NC_081308.1, forward strand.
TCCAAGAACAACAGGAACAAGATAGAGAGACAGGTGCTGACTGTCCAGTGTATACTGCTGTGCAGTCATGCAGGGGATGAGGAGGGGAAGGGTTCAGGCAGGACAAGTGTGGCACTTCCAGCAAAGGTTGAAGCAAACTGGTGGAGGATCTTACTGAGCGAAATGGACTTGATCTTGAGCCAGACTTGCAGCCAAAATAATATTTTCAATTACCATCTTGAGACGATTCACTCCTCCTCATTCTGCTTCAAAAAGAAAAGGAGATACAAGAAAATCAAAATGTTATAGCTGGGAGTTCAAAAAGAACAAACATTTCTGGGTGCCAGAAAGAGAACCAAAATGCAAAATGGTAATCAGATCAAAGCCACCATAGGTCCCCGACTCTGTATGTGGAAGCAGGAAGACATGAACTGGGTTCGGCTCTTGAAGAATGACAAAGACTAAGGGCTCTGCCTGTGGCCAGAGACAGGAACCAGGCTTGTAGGAGGCGTTTACATTGCTGGCTTTCAATGAACCACCTTCCAAGGGTCACACTCTTATTCCCTCCCACACTGGCAGCAGGCTGGGCCACGTGACTTGGTTGTCCAGCAGGTCATCAGTAAAGGGGAGGCAGCAGAAGCTTAATTAGTAAGTGCTTTTGCATGGACGGATGTCCTAAGGATACTCTCTTCGTGATCACCAAAGGCTATGCAGCAAAGAAACTCAGGCAAGATGCTGAATGATGAAAAGCCACCTGGAGAATGAGAGCTTGGGCTTCCACAAAATTAATGCGATACTTCTTTCTTATTTATTCGGTCCCTAATGAATGTAAGACATTGTTTTCACACTATGGATTATGGGTAAATTAGACAAAATCCAGCTCTTGATGACCAAATGACCAAATCCATTAAGGTCACAATTTTCACCAAACTACTACTTTCCTTGAAAGCCTTAAAATGGGGGCCTCCTGGCTGGCTCGGTCAGTAGCGCATGTGGCTCTTAATATCTGAGTCTTGAGTTCAAGCCCCACATGGGGGATAGAATTTACTTAAAATACATTCTCCAGCCTTGTGTCTTAAATAATCAGGGACATCATGAAGCACTTGAGTTTACTGTGTTTGCTTTAAGCTCTTGAGGCTTCCCACATATTTTTTTATTTTGCAACAAGTTGAGAATTTTCAGTCCACATTCCAAAGCTGTTAGTATGAAAAAGACATGGGTGTCAGTAGGCCAGTTACCCACCTCTACCCTGAGGACCAGCCCCATCCCAGCTCAGACACAGCCTACAGCCCTCGGGGATCCAAGTGCAAATCTCTTGGCAGTTACGGAGGGCTCGGGGCGCAAAGTCAGACAGCAAATAGTTTTGTCCCAGCCCAGAATTCTCTATTATATCCCCCATCTAAATGGCAGTTAGGAAGCCAGAGCCACTAACCAAAACACAGTTTTTAGGTGGTTTTAGGGGGGGGATCCAGGAATCCAGCATAAGCCAAGAACTTTGCTCACAGTCATGCCTCTCTCTTTCAGGATGATCCCTTTAATTTATAAATTACATTGTATTTTTCAAATTGTTTTCACGTATGGTAACTCAGGTGAAGTTAGCAACTCTGAGAGCAGGGAGATGGGATTATCCCCCACATTTGACAGGTGTGGAAACTGAGGGCCCATAGGGTTTCTCAGTCTCTTAATGAGATGAGGTGACAGAGCCCGTGCTTGGATTTAAACTCTCTTTATACCAGGGCGCCTGGGTGGCTCAGTGGGTTAAGCCGCTGCCTTCGGCTCAGGTCATGATCTCAGGGTCCTGGGATCGAGTCCCACATCGGGGCCCTCTGCTCAGCAGGGAGCCTGTTTCCCTCTCTCTCTCTCTGCCTGCCTCTCCATCTACTTGTGATTTCTCTCTGTCAAATAAATAAATAAAAATCTTAAAAAAAAAAAAAAAAAAAAAAAAAAAAAAAAAAAAAAAAAACTCTCTTTATACCAAAGATGAGCAAAGTGACTCTTTCGTGCAGTGCCTGCTGTCTGCTGCCCTAGCTCTCAATGGAATTTGACCAACTGCTGCAGAGGAGGAATCAAATGAAGGAATGCAGCTAGGAGTTGAAAGCTGATGCGTTATGTACGAGCCCTTTCAGAAGGCTAGGAATCAAACAGTGAAACTAGAAGGAAGAAGGCACTTTGGGTTGAAGGTCATAAGGCAGGGACAAGAGGAACAGTGACAGGAGAGGAATAACTGGGCCAACACCAGCAAATGACAGCCATGATAATGGCAGCACGCTGGGGACTGGTCCCAAGCCAGCTCCAGATCAGTTGTGTCCCCAGGGCAGGGACTGAGAACTAAAGCCAGGAAAGGAGCAGGGGTCCAGAGCCACAGGCCACAGAGGACTTGCGTGAAGGGGAGGAGAATTCAGGAACTGCTTAGGGACCAAGAGAGGAAGGGCAGGGATTTGGGCCAGGGTCCAACAATTCTACTGTGGGCATCAGAAACAAAACTACTTTGCTGTGTTTGTTGATCACCATCTTCCCCCTTGTTATTGTCCAGCTTGGGTCACACAAAAATTTGATCAGGAGCATTTCCAATTGTAAGGACGTCACAGTGTATGGAGAGAGAAGCGTGAACACAGCCCTTTACAAAAGTCTGCGATGATGTGTTGCAATAGATTGTGGATCTGTCTATCTTTCTATTTCTGCGAGATGCTAGGGAGGGAGTTATTTGCTAAATAACTTAATTCTGTGCATTAACATTTTAATTTGTCAAAAGCCTTAATACCCATAAAGCTGCCTTCATTTTGGTTTGCCAAACGTGCAGTAAAGTCAGAAACGTGCAGTAAAGATAGAAGAATCCCTTAGCCACGAGAGGGGAGATGTGAACAACCAAAGCATGAGGACACAGAGTTAGAGCTGGAAGCGGCTGGAAGATGCAAGCTTTCAAAGACATCAGGGGTCATCACTGGACTCTCCTTCATCACGAGACACTGGTCAAGTGAAATCAAATTGAATCTCAAAGGAAAGACCGATTTCAAACGAATTCTTGCGTCACATTTGCTTCATCTCATTCATTCATTCATTCATTCATTCAGATGTTAGTTACCTGTGAGAGAGAGAATGTGAGCACGAGTGAGGAGTGGGGCAGAGGGAGAAGCAGACTTCCCTACTGAGCAGGGGGCCAGATGGACGGAAGTGGGGCTCCGACTGGGGCTTGATCCCAGGACCCCAGGATTATGACCTGAGCCCAAGGCAGACACTTAACTTCACTGAGAATCTTAAACATTCTGAGAGCTGCTCCCTGGGCTTCCCCAAACTGACATCAAGTTTTTTTTGTGCCCATGTCTCTCCCCATCCCTCCCCCTTCTCAATTCCTTTCTCTCTTTAAAACATGCTATTGCCTTTGGCATAAAATGTAGAGTGATACGATATTAAATAACACAAAATCCCATGGCTTGAATAATGGTGTTTATTTTCTTTAAATACACTTAAATATGAAACAACAGAACAGTAATTCAGTAAACTCAAACTACAAGCTGGACAACCATCAGAAAATCAGTGCTGATCCTACAAAATCAAAATCTGCATAATATAGAGTCAGAATAATTCACAAGAGAGTTGCATTAGCAAAGGATTTGGAGACTATAAAATCATCTCATCGGCTTTGAGCAGTCAATCACATGGCCCCCGCTGATTCTAGGATGATCAGACCTTTTTCATTCATTAGGAGAAAAAAAAAAGGTTCACACAGGTTCCCTCTTCTCCATTCTCCTTGTTCGGGGGCATCTTCAGTTGCAAGACATCCGTCAGTGAGCAGGGCAGGGAATCCTCAGCTGGTGTGTAATGGAAGAGTGGTCTGGATTAACTGTGGGACTGGGTAAAATGGACCTTTTTCTAGTACCTGGGGAGGGGAGGAGTGACAGCAACTTGGCAAAGCAGCACACTATTTAAAATGTCAGGGCTGGGGAACTTCAGAACAAAGTTGAGTCAAGGATTTTCTTGACCGTGGAGCCCATAGGCAGCTTTCTTCTCCTTTGGAAAGCGGCAATGCTTCGCACATGCTGGTTTTCCATTTGCACATGTTCTGGTGTGAAAGGGACATCTGTCCTCACAGCTGTTGCAAAAGAAAATAAACACGAAAGTTCCGAGTCAAGGACTACATTCAAAGGAATAACTCTGTTCTGATTTGATTATGTTTTCCAAGTGAATTTTCCAGATATGTATTTAAAATGTCAACATAAAATCCTGAGTGGTTATTCCACATGGATGCAAAAATCTATGAAAGGCCAAACAGTAACCCATAAAGGTTCTATTTATCAACAAATTTCTTGTGATATAAATCCAGTGCCATGTCCGTCTTCAAAGAAAAAAGAAAAAAAAAAAAACAGAGGTGGATGTATATTGAGAGAGATGGAACCAAAGAGTCTGCTGATTTGAAACTCAGCCCCCAAAATAATTGTTTAAATCTCATCAATTAAAGTTTTTGCTGAAGATCTATACCCAACAATAGCAGGCAGGATTTTCTTTCTTTCTTTTTTTCTTTTTTTTTTTTTTAAGATTTATTTATGTATTTGAGAGAGGGAGTGGAGGGGCAGAGGGAGAGCGAGAGAGAGAGAGTCTCAAGCAGGCTCCCCGCTAAGTACAGAGCCTGACACGGGGCTCGATCCCAGGACCCTGTGATCTGGACCTGAACAGAAACCAAGAAAGAGTCAGCTGGTTAACCAACTAAGCCACCCAGGTGCCCCATGACCGTCTTGCTTTCACAATTCATCATCACTCTATATACTCTCACTTTGTTCTTAGTTGCCAAACCTCTGTTTTACTATCTAAAAAAGGGGCTTGGGCACTTCAAACAATGCCTCAACAAGAAATGTCACCACGTCAAAAGAAAGGGCATTCACATTCAATGTCAATGGGTCAAATGAAGGTGAAAGTGAAAATGCACTTGACCTGCAGGTGTCTGCGTGAAATATCTTGTGCTTCTGGCAGCAGCTCTCCAGGCTCTCTCTGCACTCCAGGCAGCTGCAGTTTTCTGGGTGCTGGATGAGATCTCTGGGACATGGGGTCTTACAGACACACTCACACCGGTCTTCGTCAAACTTCATGTGTGGCCCACAGAGAGCCAGTTCCTGGAGATGAGAGTGGTCTAGACGGAAAGAGAAAAGGGTTGCTTGAGTGGCTGCAGCACGGATCATATGGTACTGGAGTTGGCTGTATACGCTCCATTCATGGGAAAATAACTTGGATTCCCCTCATCTCCTTTCCTATCGATTTTTGCTTCTCCTCTTTCCACGCAGTGAAGGAGGTTTACCTCTGATTTCATCATACAAACACCGAATGCATGTGTTCTCTTACGTTTGTGAAAAAGAGGTTTTGAGCTGAATATTTTCGATCGGATTTTTAAAGAGATTTTTTGGTTGGTGGGTGACTTGTTACACAATGCAATCTTTCACAACCAAGTATTAGGAATAAAACATAGGATAGCTAAGAATTATGAGGCTGATCCTTCCTAATTTTGAAGCAAAGACTAAAAGGAGGGAGGAACAGAGGTATCGGCATGATAGAAATACACCTTAGACCTTCCAAGCTGTGGATAGAAAGAGTGATGTATTTCCTCACCACAGATCACAGTGCTGTTATAAAGATACACCAGTGATGATAAACTTTGATTCCACAGACATCTGTTGGAAGAATATGTTCAGCTGAGAGGAGGGTCTGAGAGATTTTTTTTAAAGATTTTATTTACTTGACAGACAGAGATCACAAGTAGGCAGAGAGGCAGGCAGAGAGAGCAGAGGAAGCAGACTCCCTGCTGAGCAGAGAGCCCGATGGATCCTGGGATCATGATCTGAGCCAAAGGCAGAAGCCTTAACCCACTGAGCCACCCAGGCACCCTGGGTCTGAGAGATTTTTAACACCCCTGGTTGACAACGATTTCTTCTAAAGAGTACACACAATTGGGTAACTATTAGTCCATGTTCAATTCTGATCATCAAGTTGAGATCCAGTCAACCTGAAAGGAAATGGAAGAGATAGAAACTCGGGAAGAACTTGACTGTGACATCTTTCTTAAAGGTTCTGGAGGCAAGTATGTGGTTAATTTCTTCCCCAAACCCACTTCTTTCCAAACCTACCTCATTTAGGGAATGATGCCATCACTCCACACTCTCCTGGCATATTGGGTCTCATCGCTTTGTCCACCCGGTTCTGCCATCCTGAATTTGTTCTATCATTTCCATCAACACTGTCACAGATCTTGCTATCACAAGTTTTATCCCTTCTATCTATTTTCCACACTATTATCAAATGTAAATCTACTCACATCGTTCTACTGCTTTAAGTTCCTTAAAAGGTTCCCAATTTAAAGAAATGGTTTACCCACCAGGACATATGAGACCCCAGATCTTACTAACCTCCCAGACTGATGTCTCTCCCTCTCACCTTCCCCTTCCATATATATCCTGTGTTCCCTCCGTACCAAATTATTCTACTTTTTGTTCCCCTGATATGCCAGGATCTCTCAGCTCCGTGCTTTTGGCCTTGCCTTTCTCCCTGCCCATCACCTTTCTCCCCAGTATCTTTCCCAACTTCTATAAGTTCAGCTAAGCACCCTTGTCCTCTGCATATTTCCATCCTGTCCTTACGCTGCTTACATTTGTCCATTAAAAGATGCTGAAGGTTATAGGAATCGGAGCTCATCATTCTGACAAAATAGGCACATGATAAATGTTGAGTTCATCTGCCCTAATAAAAGGGTCCTAAAACAGGCAGATATATGAAGACTCTGAAGAATTCGAATTGATGATCAGAATTGAATGAATTCCATCGTTCCAAGACATTGGGTTAAACCATATGTTCTTGTCAGTATCTGACTACTGATAGTATATCAAAATGGCAATCTCAGGTTGTCTAATCTCATAGTTTTAATTTCTCTTTGGTTGATGATATTCAAGGAACCATGTGGAAAGCATGTTGGAAGGCCAGATCTAGGGAGATTCTTGGAGGTGTGTGAAGAGGAAAAAGGTAATCTTTATAAGCCATATGCCAATGAGGCATATGTCACTTTGGGGCAAGATGAGAATACATTGTTCCCATTGGATAGTTTTTCCTGCTTTGTCAAAGATTAATTGACTGTATAATTGTGGGCTCATTTCTGGGTTTTCTATTCTGTTCCGTTCATCTATGTGTCCATTTCTGTGTCAGTACCATACTATATTGGTGACTACAGCTTTATAATATAACTTTAAGTCTGGAATTGTCTATTGATTGATAAATGGATAAAGAAGTGGTATATACGAATACCGTGGAATATTATTTGGTCATAAAAAGAATGAAGCCTTTCCACATGCAAGACGTGGATAGAGCTAGAGAGTATAATGTTACATGAAATAAGTCAGGCAGAGAAAGACAATTACCCTGTGATTTCACTCACATATGGAAAGTAAGAAACAAAACAAGCAAAGGGGAAGAAGAGAGGGAGAGAGACAAACCAAGAAACAGACTCTTAACTCTAGAGAACAGACTAATGGTTACCAGAGGGGAGGTGGGTAGGGGGCTGCGGGGGCGGGGGTGGGGACAGGGGATGGGTATTAAGGAGAGCACTTAATGTGATGAGCACCAGGTGACGTGAAATTCAAAAGAATTGCTGAATCACTATATTGCACACCCAAAACTATTATAACAGTGTATATTAACTATATTGGAATTAAAATAAAAAGTAAAAACAAAACAAACTGATTATTAAAGGATAGTTAAGTAGTTCTTAAAAGACCCACACGAATCACTAGGTGGCGGTAGAGATTCATTTAGACCCCTTCGAGTAGCACCAACGCCCTTGAGTGGTTTAGGGAAACAGTCCACTAGGCGGTTGCTGAGGTAGTTGGCAGAGGCTGGCTTCAATCCCTACAGACATTAGTTAAAGGCAACAGAGACTGGGGGACTTGGCTAGCTCAGGCTATAGAGCATGTGACTCTTGATCTCAGGGTCATGAGTTCGAGCCCCACTTCGGTGTAGTGATTACTTAAAAAAAAAAAAAAAAAGTAACAGAGATTGGGTGTGGGAAAACTGTGTGAAGCAGCAACTAGCCAAGGGTGATACCTGAAACTATTATATACTGATTTCAAGCCTAGGGAGGTTGATGATGGAATGCCATGAGTTCTGTTCCCAGTCTTGTTTCATTCATCATTTTTATCAATAAGCTCGTGGATTTTTTTTCCAAATCAATTCTTAAAGTTGTGGCTACCTTGAAGAATTTAAAATATAACATAAGGACTTCCCAGTTTTCCTTTTCTGCTATTGTTTGTTGTAACACTTTAAAGCTATCATCTGAATCCAATGAGATGAAATTAAACTGGTCTTGGATTCCCTAAGCCACATGCACTCATTCAAGAAGAGAAGTCATTGTAGATGTAGAAAAGGCAGTTGGCTTAACAGTCACGTGTGTGCAAAGGGTGTTTAGTGAACAGTAAATTCAGTGTATGTCATCAGTTTGATGAGCTTACTGGAGGAGTGACCGTGAACTAGCTACCCCATGTCTCTTGCTTCTATCCCGGCCACCACGTCCCCAAAGGCCCTTGCCTCCTTTCCTACCCTGGGCCAACACATCCTCTTCTATCCTGTCACTGGCTGATTGTGTTAAAATTCAAGCTGGTGCTTCCTTGGGGCTCCTGGGTGGCTCCGTCCATTAAGTGTCTGACTCTTGGTTTCAGCTCATGGTTCATGATCTCATGGCTCATGAGCAAGAGTCCCTGGTGTGCTCCGTGCTCGGCGGGAAGTCTGCTTGAAGATTCTCCCCCACCCCCGCCCCTCCCCCAACTTGTGGGCTTATGTGCACGCACGCGTGCTCTTTCTCTCTCTCTAAAATAAATAAACGAATCTTTAAAAAATTTCTAATTGGTGCTCTTGCTCTCATGCTTGAACGAGATGAGGGGTTCCCTTTGCCTTAGCATCACATCCAGTGTCTGGGACAAGATGCCCAACGTTCCCTGTGAACCTCTCCAGCTTCCTCTCTCACATATACCCAGCCCCCTCCCATTATGTTCCCACCAGGCTGAACTGTTTTTAGCATGCTGACCTGCTACCTTCGCTCACTTCCTGTCCCGAGCACTCGTGTTGGCCCTGGTCAGAGCACTTCTCTCCTTCCCTGCCCCCCACTCTTCCCGCCCTAGGCACACTCAAGCGCCTGCTGAGTCTCCCCCCAGGACAGCTCACTGAGGAACTGCATACAGAGACCATGCTGAAATGATTCTATTTTGATATGTTAGATTAAATAAAAAGATATAAATATTAAACGGACTTGTTCCTTTTGACCTTCTTAATGTGAGTACTACAAAATGTGAGTCACATCTGTGACTCTCACTGTCATTCCATTGAACAGTCCTGTTGTGGAAAGACAGACGGAGGTTCAATACGGTTTAGTAACCAACAAAGGTGAGCCCAGGGTAACTGGGCTGCCTCGGCGGGTGGCAGGCTTCCCCAGGACTGAGGTATACTCTAGTGGAGGACAATCTCAACACTTGGTGGGAAGGATGCAGACCACATTCAGGACCGGCATGAGCTTTCAGGAAAACATTTAGAAGGAAGCAGAGGGACAGAAGTCAAGAAAATGGAATTTTATTTACAGTTTCTAGGACAGCATTGTATAGAGTAGTTTAGTCCTTACAGAGTCTTGCTTGTAGATCAGCTTAAAACAAGCAAGGTTCAAAGCGCATGAGTCCTTGTGATTTTTTTTTTCCCCCAGTGGAATTCTGTCACGTTCTCTGGGAAAGAAATTTTAACAATGCATCCATTTTCAGCCAGAGTCGTCATCAAACGTCACAGCACTGCGACTTTGAGCAGTGATGGGATTGGCTACCCAGCTACTCTCAGCCCATTAGCTAGCCATGTTTTGCTTTTACTTTGCCCTAATTTCAGAAAAAGTTTTCTCCCACTCCCCATTTTTTTCCCTCAAGTAATTGGCCTGTTTCCACATGCCACTGTTGAAAGAAACCAACAAGTCTAAAATTACTTTATGTTCCTGTGAGACTTTTAAACAAATAAATTAGTAACATGTGGTTGACTAGTGTTGAGTTTGGAAGTGGCTTTCATGAAAGGCTGCCACTGCCTTTCAAACCCAGTGTTGGGGGTTGCTCTAATCCCTGGGCTTTTCTTTAAGATTGAAAGAGTCCTGCACTGGAAGACTTATCTGTATAATGAGAGCAGAGAGGACTCTGGGACCTGACTGCTTCTGTCACTCTTAGGGGTGTAATCTGGAGAAAATGACAAGACATCTTGGTGTGTCCATTTTGTCACCGTAAAAAAAAGGGATAAGAATAGGACATTATGGGGGCGCCTGGGTGGCTCAGTAGGTTAAGCCTCTGCCTTCAGCTCAGGTCGTGATCCCAGGGTCCTGGAATGGAGCCCTGCATTGGGCTCTCTGCTCAACAGGGAGTCTGCTTCCTTCTCTCTCTGCCTGCTTCTCTGCCTACTTGTGATCTCTGCCTGTTAGATAAATAAATAAAATCTTAAAAAAAATAATAGTACATTATGGATTGTTGCAAGGATCAAATGAGTTAATGCATCGAAAAGGCTTACAACATTGCCTGGTCATTGTAAGCACTTGGTATATGTGAGTTACAATTGTTATTTTTATTATTACTGTTATTATTTCCTTACTGTCATCATTACCTTCCATTCCAACGAGTGGATTCTCCTCTTGTAAAACACATTTGCATTTGTCGCTGTCCCACAGCATGTCAATAGGACAGAGTTTCTTAGAATGGGAGCAGCTAGGAAAAGAAAACAATAAACCAGATTTAAAATCTTTCAAGGGTAATCACACCTTTGTGGCTTTTTTTTTTTTTTTTAAAGACTGAATACATTTCTGAGGGGGAGAATAGTTAAGGTTTTAAAGGAGCTTAATCCATATTTATGAATTGCTTGTTATTAGACAGCAAATCTGTAAGCACAAATACTCTATTTGGAAACTAAACTGTAATTTTGGACAGTTATAATCTTTTTAAGAAGGCTGCTGTTAAAACTGTGCAAATTAGCTGTCACAGCTCTTAAACACTTCCTTCTTTAAGACGGAGATAAGGGGCAACTGGGTGGCATAGTTGTTTGGGTATCTGACTCTGGATTTTAGGGTCAAGTCGTGATCTCAGGGTCATGAGATCGAGCCCATGTGGGGCTCCATCCTGGGTGTGGTGCTTGCCTAAAATTCCTTCTCTCCTGCTTTTCCTCCTGCCCCGCACACATGCTTGCTCTCTGTCAAATAAATAAATAAAACTTTAAAAATAAAATGGAGAGAAGAGCACTGGCGAGGACAGCAGGAACACGAGGATAAGCAATCTCTCCCCAGGAGCTTTCGTTTGTGCTTAAGAGCAACAGAAGTGTCTTCTTGGCTGGGTAATAACTAACATAAGTACCAGTTCAGTCCACTTACCACTCATCCAACACATTTACTGCTCCACTTCTACAAGATCGAAGTATCTAGCTTACTCACTTTAGATTTTCATTCAGCGGCGTCTACCCTTGGTTTCTCTTTATGGAATTCCTTCCTCCTCCCTCCCCGCAAATCCGTGGTTCTTACCTTAGATTTTAGGACATCAGGGTGTCATAATTTGTTTCATAAAGAACTACAGACTACTCTCAAGAAATTTCAAAGTCAAATCAATCTTAAGCCATTTTAATTGAAAATAAGACTTTTCCATTTGGGACTCAGAAAAGGAAAGTCAGAATAATCACCAAACACAGATGCATACAGTTTTGTCACTCTTGGGGACTTTGGGAACCTTCCCCCCACTCCCCCCACCTGCCAATTTGGGGACTTAGAAGGATAGACAGCCAGAAATGAGTTCCATGTAATGCTTGTTCTGGAATAGGGACATGAGCCAAAGCTAAGGCTGAAGAAGAATTATACAATTCCACTGGACTATGCATATTAAGATCGAAGGTGTGAGGGCATCTGGGTGGCTCAGTCAGTTAAGTGTCTGACTCTTGTTTTCGGCTCTGGTCGTGATCTCAGGGTCATGAGGTCAAGCCCCGCATGTGGCTCCCTGCTCAGCTTAGAGTCTGCTTGAGTTTCTCTCTCCCTCTCCCTCTACTCCACCTCCCATCCGCCCATGCTCGCTCTCTCTTTAAAATAAATAAATCTTTAAAAAGAAAAAAAGGTGTCTAGGGGTGCCTGGGTGGTGCAGTTGGTTAAATACCTGATTCGTGATTTCAGCTCAGGTCATGATCTCAGGTGGTAAGATCGAGTCCGGCATCAGGCTCCACACTGGGTGTGGGCATGGAGCCTACTTGAGATGAGCTCTCTCCCTCTCCCTCTGCCCCTCTGCCCCCTACCCCACCCCCTGATCTCACATGCAGGCATGTACTCTCTCTCTTAAAAAAGAAAGAAAGAAAGAAAGAAAGAAAGAAAGAAAGAAAGAAAGAAAGAAAGAAAAAATAAGAAGAATTATTTTTTAAAAGATTACAATAATGAAGTTATTTTAAATATCTAATTATTTTAATTATTTTAAATTATTTAAAATAATTAAGTTTGATTTAAAATAATTAAAAAATTATTTTTCTTAGAGATTTTATTTATTTATTTGACAGAGAGAGATCACAAGTAGGTAGAGAGACAGACAGAGAGATAGAAAAGGAAGCAGGTTCCCTGCTGAGCAGAGAGCCCGACGCAGGACTCGATCCCAGGACCCTGGGATCATGATCTGAGCCGAAGGCAGAGGCCTTAACCTACTGAGCCACCCAGTTGCCCCTAAAAATAATTTTAAAAAAGAGCAAAGGTATCTGTAAGTAGATGGGTAAGTTCATAACCACTGAGCTTTTTGGTCCTAATGCAATATCCACCTAACACCTAATTAAGGAAGAATTCTCCACATACAACTTTAGCAAACTCAAGAACAAGCATAACTGAATACAAGAAGGGCTTACTGATCTTCTTCTGGGGTCTGGATGGATCTTCTGATAATAGTGTACGGATGGCGGGGAGCCGTTGGCAAGCACTTACAACCTGTATGGTTGGCAACTTTAACAGGCACTAATTCAGGTACGGAAGTCAAAGGCACTGATATCTCAAAAAGCTGGAAGAGAGAAAGAACCACAACACACATATATTTTTAGATAATAATTTCTATAGTCTGCGTTTTTGCCTTTGTCCTTTATGGGAGTGACTTTGGCAAAGCTGTCCATTAACAACATTAATTAGCTTATTAACTAATAAGGATAAGGGCTGGCATGATGAAAAGGATGCTGGGCTGGGAATTGGGACACTGGGCTTACACAACTTTAACAAGTATTTAAGCCTGACTGAGTCTCTTAACTTTTTGGTGTCGCTGGTACTCCTGTAAAAAGCACTGTTGGTATCTGCTCCTGTCTTAAATTTGAGTGTAAATTATACAGACTGAGTGAAATTATAGCTCTGACGTTGGAGACCATGGTGAATAGATTATTGTCCAGAACTCTTTACTTATTCTTTCTCATACCATCTCCACTGAAGGAACAGTTCCCTGTTTGTTGACTTTGGGTGTGGCTATGTGACTTCCTTTGGCCAACAGGATACTAGCAGACATGACACAACTACAAACTTGAACTGTGTGTGCTTTGTGGGCTCATTTTCTCCTGCGTATGCTGTGGCCATGAGAAGAGCGTGATTTGGCAGGTGTGCTGGGCCAAGGGATGAGAGACTCAGGGAACAGACCTTCATTTAACCTGTAGCCTGGAGTCAAGTCTACTCCAAACTAACTGATCTCTGAATACATGGGTAAGGATAAGTTATTATCATTTGAAACCACATTTTAGGGCGTATATTATACAGCATTACCCAGTAATAACTGGCTGATACAAGATCACCCTGCCCAACCAGATACTATAGGTAACATGAATAGCATTCTTTCTAGGTTTCTATATGCCGGGTCCTATTTTATATTCATTAATTTACCCCTTATAACAACATTATAGGGTGGGTTTTTTCTTCATCCACCCCCAACTCTATGGGTGAAAAAACAGATACACAGAGAGATTACATAACATGCCTAAGGCCACATAACTATTTATTGGAAGAGTAGGGATTTGAATTCAGACAGTTTGCTCCAGAGTCAGAGGTGATACTCTTAAGAATATGCCTTATTGGGGCACCTGGGTAGCTCAGTTGTTAAGCATATGCCTTCAGCTCAGGTCATGATCTCGGGGTCCTGGGATCGAGCCCCGAGTTGTGCTCCCTGCTTGGTGGGACGCCTGCTTCTCCCTCTCCCACTCCCTCTGCTTGTGTTCCCTCTCTCGCTGTGTCTCACTCTGTCAAATAAATAAATAAAAGCTTTAAAGAAAAGAATATGACTTTCTGGAAAAAAATGTCTGTGACCTGAAGAAGCAAGATGGGATCCTGCCAAGTAGAATTCAGAGAAATATCAATTACTTTGTTTTTAGACTGGTTCTAGGGTGTCTGTATAAATTTGAACTTGATTTTAGTGTTCTGTTCAATCAGTCCCCATTCCATGTAGTCCTAACTACGCCGAGTATTCATTTATTCACTTAGTTTCAAAGGTGTATTTCATCAACCAGTCCATTACTTTGGGGTGAAGGTAGTTTTCTTAAGCCACTATTAAAATGTTCAAGTGTGCATATTTGGAACAGAAAACTTCTGTAGGCTTATACTTAAGTACATTCTTTAAAACTAATTATTTGTTGAGTACAACAAAGTACTCAAGTCTCTATTAAGTGGAAACAATCCATTAAAGTTGTGTTTATTCTGACCCTTTGATATGTGTTGGACCCTCTATGAGTCTAAGTAAGAAAACATTTTTAGAGTGTTTACTTTGCATAAACTTCATATCCTTGTGAAATTTTTCAGCTATGCTTTAGGGAATAACATGGTCATGAACCAAAGCCTCTCATGTTATGCAAGCTTGTTTCTACTGATAGTTGGTGCTTAGCCATGCTTACGTCACTTTCCCCCTGATTGTCAAATAGTGAGAGGTCAAATTTTTTACAAGTTCCAATATTCTCTAAAAGAATTTGGGAAAAAAACTGAACAGTTTGTGGAATATTTTGGGAGGTAGGGGAAACAAAATTAAGGATAAGTTCAACTATTATCAAATCAGCATTCCATCCTTTCTACCAATAAGAAAAGATTCCTCTAAAAAAAAAAAAAGCAGGGGCGGGGGGATGCTGGGTAGCTTAGCTGGTTAAGCATCTGCCTCTTGATTTGGGCTCAGGTCATGATCTCATGGTCCTGAGATCCAGCCCTGCACCGGTCACTGCACTGGATGTGGAGTCTTCTGGAGATTCTCTCTCTCTCTCTCCCTCTGCCCTTCCTCTTCCTTGTGTCCTCTCTAAAAAAATTTCTTTTTTTTTTTTTTAAAGATTTTATTTATTTGATGATCACAAGTAGGCAGAGAGGCAGGCAGAGAGAGAGGGGGAAGCAGGCTCCCCACTAAGCAGAGAGCCCAACTCGGGGCTCGATCTCAGGACCCTGAGATCATGACCTGAGTCAAAGGCAGAGGCTTAACCCACTGAGCCACCCAGGTGCCCCTAAAAAGCTTTCTTAAAAAAGATAACTTCCTACCGTGGATATATATTCATTGCGTATGTCATTTTATTACTGTACCTCTGTTCACAAACCGAGACTAGATGGCGTCTGGAATGTGACCAAGTGAATGAAAGCCTGAACGCGCATAAGGAACATGTGACACAGAACTCAACGGAATGAGCTCGGACTTACAGCCTATTCATATCTTTTCCTACGTTTGTTATTACTGCTCTTCAACGTAGCATTTCTTACACCGGACAACAATATGGTAGAGATAGAAAGAAAAACTTACCTACTGGGCACAAGAGATTTTACAAGATGGAGAGGGAAGAATGATTTCTTTCATGGGGGCTACAGACTACTTTTCAAAGATCTTTTGTGCTAAGTGCGCTCCATGTCCCCTCCAGAGATGCTGCCCTCTCTCCTTCCTCCCCCACCGGGCCCTGGGTCTAAAGATGCTGACCCCCACGTCTCCTTCTAGAGGTCCTCTTGCCCCTCCCCCCCCCCCCAAATTCTTGCCGCCACTCCTCCAACCAGTCTAGCAGCGCTCTTCTCCCCTTTCTCTCTGGGTTCCTGAACTGCTCCAGCCTCTTCGGCCCAAGGATGGCAAGAGCTCCCCGCTCTTGCTAGCACTGGGTACTTCCCAGCCCTTCCTCCTTCCCATAGTCCCGCCCACACCACCCATCCAACTCTTCTCAGTCGCTCCCCTCGAACAACACAGCCCCCAACGGATACACAAGGTAGTGCAGATGTCTTCATTCCTTTTATCGTCTGTTCTAGTGAACTCCCACGTGATTTTCTGATTCTGGACATTATAGCATCAGAGAGACAGAAGCTGATAAGCCGTTCAGGCCCTGGAGTTGCACAGGCCTGGGTTAGAGTCCCAGCTCTGCCCCAGGTTAGCTCCCTGGGCTCAGACAGAGGCAGATACTAGGCTACCCTCTGAGCTGGGTTCAGGAATTAAATGAGATCATGCCCACAGGGCATTTAGCCCAGCAGCAAGCCTCGCTGTAGCTATCAACACGCCTGTCCTCGGGGCTTCGTAAGGGCCACACTGGCGAGTGCCCCCCTACCTGCTTGGAAACGTAGGAGGTGCTCGTGTTCATGCAGACGAGGCTCTCCTCATTGCAGCAGCCGCCGCACCGGAACACGCTGACACAGGGCGGCTTGAAGAAGGTGTCGGTGCTCCTCCCGAGCTCGCTGGCCACCTCCACGCACGTCTCTCGGGGGCTGCACTGAGTCCGCTGCCATTCCTCATCTATAACTGCGGAGAGGAAGCTCCTGGGGGCCGGCCCCGGAAATGGCCTTGACAGGCCAGCGTGCGCCAAAGTCAGGCCGCACGCGGTGACGTTCACGTGGGCAGGGCTGGTTATCTTACGAGATGGATATTTTCTGTCTATCCCCTAGCGAAAGACTGTTTTCAGAAAAATCAAAACCAAAATCTGTGCTCCTTCCCACATATACAATACCTTCTCTGGTATAAAACTACACCGGAAAAGCTGCCTAGTAAGGAGGTAAACAGAAGCATGCAGAGAAATAACGTGTAAGTGGCATTTGTTAAGCAATTTAAGGACACAGCTGGATAGCTTATCTTCCACTTGAAGTCAGGTGTGGGTAGGTCTTCACGCTGTCAAGAAATACATTTCTGTTGGTTGTTTCAGTAACCACGGTAGGATTCAAAGTGGGTCAGTTACATGAATGGAAATTTAAGTGGAACTAATCTTTCCTTGAGCGGGGATTTTTTCATGGGCGAGTGCCTAATACTGATGTTTAAGTAAATAATTGAATATACCAGTTCCTTTTGATGGCAGGGCCAATATTCCGGCCATTCTAGCGAATATGAGAGAAACAAGAAAAAGAGACAAGCCTCTGGGAATAAAAATATTACGTACTATAGTACTGGAGGGCCTTGTCTCGGCAATCAGACAACAAAAAGAAATAAAAGGCATCTGAACCGGCAAAGAAGAAGTCAAAATCGCACTTTTCGCAGATGACATGATGCTTTATGTGGAAAACCCAAAAGACTCCACCCCAAAACTGCTAGAACTCATACAGAATTCAGTAAAGTGTCAGGATGTAAAGTCGATGCACAGAAATCAGTTGCATTTCTATACACCAACAGCAAAACAGAAGAAACAAAAATTAAGGAGTCTATCCCATTTACAACTGCACCCCAAACCATAAGATACCTAGGAGTAAACCTAACCAAAGAGGCAAAGAATCTGTACTCATAAAACTATAAAGTACTCATGAAAGAAATTAAGGAAGACACAAAGAAATGGAAAAACGTTTCATGCTCATGGATTGGAAAAACAAATATTGTGAAAATGTCTATGCTACCTAGAGCAACCTACACATTAATGTAATCCCTATCAAAATACCATCAACTTTTTCCCAAAGAAATGGAACAAATAATCCTAAAATTTGTATAGAACCAGAAAAGACCCTGAAAAACCAGAGGAATGTGGAAAAAGAAACCAAAGCTGGTGGCATCACAATTCCAGACTTCAAGCTCTATTACAAAGCTGTAAACATCAAGACAGTATGGTACTGCCACAAAAACAGACACATAAATCCATGGAACAGAAGAGAGAGCCCAGAAATGGACCCTCAACTCCATGGTCAACTAATCTTCAACAAAGCAGGAAAGAATGCCCAATGGGGGGACAAAACCAGTATCTTCAATAAATGGTGCTGGGAAAATTGGACAGCCACATGCACAAGAATGAAACTGGACCATTTCCTTATACCACACATAAAAATAGACTCAAATGGATGAAAGACCTAAATGTGAGACAGGATTCCATCAAAATCCTTGAGTAGAACACAGGCAACAGCCTCTTCGACCTCAGCTGCAGCAACTTCTTCCTAGAAACATCACCAAAGGCAAGGGAACCAAGGGCAAAAATGAACTATTTGGACTTCATCAAGATCAAAAGCTTTTGCACAGCAAAGGAAACAGTCAACAAAACCAAAAGACAACCGATAGAATAGGAGAAGATATTTGCAAATGACATATCAGATAAAGGGCTAGGATTCAAAATCTATGAAGAACTTATCAAACTCAACGCGCAAAGAACAGATAATCCAATCAAGAAATGGGCAGACATGAACAGAGATTTCGGCAAAGACAACATCCAGATGGCCAAAAGACACAGGAAAAAATGCTCTAGATCACTCCGCATCAGGGAAATACAGATCAAAAGCACAATGAGATACCACCTCACACCAGTCAGAATGGCTAAAATTAACAAGTCAGGAAATGATAGATATTGGCGAGGATCAGAGAAAGGGGAACCCTCCTACACTGTTGGTGGGAATGCAAGCTGGTGCAGCCACTCTGGAAAACAGCACAGAGGTTCCTCAAAAAGTTGAAAATAGAACTACCCTATGACCCAGCAATCACACTGCTGGGTATTTACTCTAAAGATACAAATGTAGGGATCCAAAGGGGTATGTGCACCCAAATGTTTATAGCAGCAATGTCTACAATAGCCAAACTATGGAAAGAACCTAGATGTCCATCAACAGATGAATGGATAAAGAAGATGTGGTATATATACACAATGGAATACTATGCAGCCATCAAAAGAAATGAAATATTGCCATTTGCAATGACGTGGATGGAACTAGAGGGTATTATGCTGAGTGAAATAAGTCAATCAGAGAAAGACAATTATCATATGATCTCTCTGATATGAGGAAGTTGAGAGGCAACATGAGGGGTTATGGAGGGTAGGGAAGGGGAAAATGGAACAAGATGGGACTGGGAGGGAGACAAATCATAAGAGACCCTTAATCTCACAAAACAAACTGAGGGTTGCTGGGGGGTGGAGGGGTAGGGAGAGGGTGGCTGGGCGATGGACACTGGGGAGGGTATGTGCTATGGTGAGTGCTGTGAAATGTGTAAGCCTGACGATTCACAGACCTGTAGCCCTGGGGCAAATAATACATCATATATTAATAAAAATAATATAAAAAATAAAAAAGTTGAAAATAGAGCTACCTTATGACCCAGCAATTGCACTACTGGGTATTTGCCCTAAAGATACAAATGTAGTGACCCGAAGGGGCACATGCACCCCAATGTTCACAGCAGCAATGTCCACAATTACTAAACTATGGAAAGAGCCTAGATATCCATCAGCAGATGAATGGATAAAGAAGATGTGGTATATATACACAATGGAATACTATGCAGCCGTAAGAAGAAACGAAATCTTGCCATTTGCAACAACGTGGATGGAACTAGAGGGTATTATGCTGAGCAAAATAAGTCAATCAGAGAAAGACAATTATCATATGATCTCACTGATACAAGGAATTTGAGAAACAAGACAGAGGATCATAGGGAAGGGAGGGAAGAATGAAACAAGACAAAACCAGAGAAGGAGACAAACCATAAGAGATTCTTAATCTCGGGAAACAAACTGAGGGCTGCTGGAGGGGAGGAGGTGGGAGGGATGGGGGTGCTGGGGGATGGACACTGGGGAGGGTCTGTGCTGTGGTGAGTGCTGTGAATTGTGTAAGACTGATGATTCACAGACCTGTACCCCTGAATATAATACATGTTAATAATAATAAAAAAATTACCTACTTTCTTGTAAAACAGGACTTGCTTTTCTCTCATCATTTATTTTTAAAAACTAGATTCTGACAGATACTCAAAGCTTTAGAGGCTTTCTACAGATGTTTTTGGGAAATGATTCAATTTTATGTTAAAGACGATTTTAGGGGCGCCTGGGTGGCTCAGTGGGTTAAGCCGCTGCCTTCGGCTCAGGTTATGATCTCAGAGTCCTGGGATTGAGTCCCGCATCGGGCTCTCTGCTCAGCAGAGAGCCTGCTTCCCTCTCTCTCTCTCTGCCTGCCTCTCCATCTACTTGTGATTTCTCTCTGTCAAATAAATAAATAAAATCTTAAAAAAAAAAAAAGACGATTTTAAAGATTTTCTTTTAGCTTGTCATACAACTGTAGAGTTTATTATATGTTGGATAGGGTGGTGAAAACCTCCTGTGGTAGGAAGCTTTTAAACTGACTCCCAATGATAATGATACCTACCTCCTGGGGTTCACACCCTTGTACAATCCCCTCCTCTGTATGGGCTGGGCCTAATGACTTGAGTCTTATGAAGAGAATACAGGAAAAATGATGGGATGCCACTTCCATGCTTAGGTTAAAAAGATTGTGACTTCTGTCTTGCTAGCAGTCTCTCTCTCTTGCTGGCACACTCTTTCTCTTCCTTGTCAACTTGTAGGCTCTGATGAAGCAAGCCGCCATGTTCACATGGCAAGGAACTGAGAGCGGACTCTGGCCAACAGCCCTGTGAGGAACTGGGGCCTCAGTTCAACAGCCTGTGAGGAACGGAGTCCTGCCAACAACCTCTGAGTGAACTGGGAAGCACATCCTGCCCCGATTAAACCATGAGAAGTCGCCTGCAACCCAAGATGACACCTTGGCTGCGACCTCTGGAGAGATCCTGAAGGAGAGACACCCAGGTAGGCCATGTCTATATTTCTAAACAGAAATTGTGACACACAAAAAAATGTGTTTCAAGCAGCTAAGTTTGAGGGTAATGTGTTATACAGCAATAGATAAACTGTTCTCCATTTTCACCCCATCTTCAAGTCTGTACTGGTCTCTTCCCACATTAGTCTGAATTCCCACAGATGTGAACATATTTCCACTAGAAGGGGCAAAGAGAACTTCTGCTTGAAGTACACAGATACATTGTTGTTGGAGATTTGACCCCAGTCAAATTATTAATTATTCCCTTAAAGCAGCTTTCCATATCTTTACCCCCACACCAGCCACATCTTAGTACTCCTTAGAAGTTGCTCCTTTGATCACTGAAAACACAAAAGACAAGATGTTTGGCTGCCTCAGAAACATTGTATACACTACACAATTTGTCTTAACTTTGTTTGTTCATCATAAAATCTTCTAACCCAAGAGACCCTTTTAAATTTCCAATTATGAATATTTATATAAAGAGCCTAAAGGCTATAACCATGAGAGATAAAATACCCAATTAGATATTAATATGAATATTACTTAATTCACTGTTTTTAATCACGAATCCTGGGAAAAACAAGCAGTCAACTTATGAAAACATTCATTGTTTAAAAGTCTACTTAAATGTTGCTTTCCATTTGCTTTTTTGTAAAACTAAGTTTTGAAAGTTGGAGTGGTAAGACTTGAATCAAAATTGTGTGGAATTACGTCTAATGCCACTATTCTTTCCCACTGCCCAGCATGACTGCTCAGCCTCAAGGAATCACCCCCAAAACCGTGGGGGGAGATGTTAACCATTTACAATTGGTGTAACACATCGATTTGATTATTTACTGCTTCTAACTTAGTAAATCACTTCAGATGATCCTCCATGTAATAAGAGATGTTTTAATTAGAGTTGGCAAAATTCCATATTTTTTATGTTCTTTAAAAAAATATTTTTGGGTGCCTGAGTGGTTCAGTCTGTTAAGCATCTGCCTTCAGCTCAAGGTCACAATCTCAAGGTTCTGGGATGGAGCCCCGCATTGGGGTTTTCTGCTCAGTGGTTGGGGGCAGCCCTCCTCCTTCTCCCTCTGCACCTCCCCCAACTCATGCTCTCTCGCTCTCTTTCTCTCTCTCAAATAAACAAATAAAATCTTTTAAAAATTGTTTATTATTTTTAAGGTTTCTTCTTAGAGAATGTCAATGTCACTTTTTTTTTTTTTTAATCACCTCATCTTTGTTGTATGGTAAATGCTTGTCTCTCTATTCTCATAGAGTGTCTCCAGGCTCACCTCAGACTTTCAGACAGGCAATCTGGTTAAGGCCTTGGATCTCCAGGTGAGGTCTGACCCCTTTGTTGCCATGAAGTCCATGCCAGTTCACCACACAGAAACAGCTAGAGCCTCAAAACCTCCAGCCAAAGTGGGTTCTAGGCCTGAGTGCCAACTACCTCAACTCACTCAGACACACAGTCACACACACAAACACAAAGAATCCTCTTCACACTCCTGCCTGCTGTGCTGCCAAGGGATCTGTCCCAACCTCACACAGCCTTCCCCACAGCTGGCAACAGGGGCCTGTGCAACATCATCTTTGTACAAATGGAAAAAAGAGAGATAATTCTAGAAAAAAAGCAAAAACTAATTTTGGCTTAGTGGCCAGTTTGCATGATGTGATAGATACAATCCATTACTAGATGATCATATAGTAATCGAGTCTCAGATGCTAGATCAACAACTCCACAGTGGCTTCTTGTGCTGTGTTGCTAAATCATCCAAAAAGTTAAATGCTTATCAGAAGCCACACCATTGTGCTTGGCAAGCTTCATTAATTATGGCACAGTACATATACGACAATGGTTTTCTTAGGAAGAACCTCCATACCCTAACTAGGGAATAATCATGTTTCAAATTAGGTGATTTCCTATCTGGAGTTTGGATTCTTTTGTCTAGCGGATTCCCCACCTCTATCACCTAGGAAACTCCATATGCAATATTACAACTCAGCTTCCAACTTCCACTTTTCATTGTTACTGAAAAAAGAAAAATTACAGAATTTTGAAGAAATAAAAAAGCCATGCCTATCACTACTGGGTATTTACCCTGAAGATACAAATGCAGTGATCTGAAGGGGCATGTGTGTCCAAGTGTTTATAGCAGCAATGTCCACGATAGCCAAACTATGGAAAGAATCTAGATGTCCGTCAACAGATGATTGGATAAAGAAGATGTGGTATATATACACAATGGAATACTATGCAGCCATCAAAACCCCCGAAATCTTGCCATTTGCAACAACGTGGATGGAACTAGAGGGTATTATGTGGAGCAAAATAAGTCAATCAGAGAAAGACAACTATCATATGATCTCTCCATATGAGGAACTTGAGAGGCAGTGCTGAGAGGCCGTTGGGGGAAGGGAGGGAAAAAATGAAACAAGTGGGATCAGGAAGGGAGACAAACCATAAGAGACTCTTTAATCTCACAAAACAAACTGAGGGTTGCTGGGGTGCGGGGGGTTTGGAGAGGGTAGCTGGGTGACGGACATTGGGGAGGGTATGTGCTATGGTGAGTGCTGTTAATTGTGTAAGCCTGATGATTCACAGACCTGTACTCCTGGGGCAAATAATACATTATATGTTAATAATAAATAAATAGATAAATAAACATTTAAAAAAGCCATCCCTAATCTATTGGTTTTTATTCATGTAGGTATGGCAGTAGAATGCTCCTTGCTGACGAACCCCTATGTCATTTTATGTTTTCAAGTAACTCAATGATATTTTTTTTTCTATTAAGAATGGCCTTGGGGCGCTTGGGTGGCTCAGTGGGTTAAGCCGCTGCCTTCAACTCGGGTCATGGTTCCAGAGTCCTGGGATCGAGCCCCACATCGGGCTCCAGCCCCACATCGGGCTCCCTGTTCAACAAACAGGAAGCCTGCTTCCCCCTCTCCCACTCCCCCTGCTTGTGTTCCCTCTCTCACTGTGTCTTTCTCTCTGTCAAATAAATATTAAAAAAAAAAAAAAAAGAATGGCCTTTCTGGGTTTGTTTTACATTTGCATCTCTGAGTTCAATATATTTCTGAATTCTGAAGTGTTCTTTTGTGTCTGTTTTAGATCTCAAAATCATATTGAACATATTTCTCTATAAACACAGCAAACCAGGATTCTTTGCTAACATCCAGGCCATGAAGTTAAAGACACCCTTTTCTTCTCCTGGACACGTGCCTGCCCTCCTAAAACCTCTGGAAGAAGCTGCTGCCTGTGTTGGAAGCTGACAAAGAGTGAGAACTGGCTTACACGCACACGCACGCATGCACACATACACACACACATGTGCATGCGCAGGCGCACACCTACCTTTTAGAGTCTCAATGTCATAGAAAGTTGCCGCAAACCTGGTGGCCCGATGCGATGCGGAGCGAGAGTCTGTGCTGGTCAAACTTTTGAGCTTCAGTCGGCATCTCCACAGCTTCCAGTCCTCGAGGTGGGTGATTCGCAGCAGTTCCTCCAAACCAGAAGCTGCCCTAATCTGCTGTTCAGACCGTTCTAACGTTGACCGAGATGCCCGCTTTAAAAAAAAAAAAATACTGGTTTCAAAGCCAGTTACTAAAGTTTTAGTTTGTTTTGATAACCCTCATTGCTGACGCTTAAAGACGTAAATAGAACTGAGAAGAAATTAGAGGGATTATTCAGATGCACACCAGTATCTAGGAAAAATACTAGTTAGTATTTCTGATTCACATTCTGCTCATTTATGATTGAATCAAAGAAATTACTCTCCTTGGGGCGCCTGGGGGGGCGCAGGTCATGATCCCAGGGTCCTGGGATGGAGCCCCACATCGGCCTCCTTGCTCCGCGGGAAGCCTGCTTCTCCCTCTCCCACTGCCCCTGCTTGTGTTCCCTCTCTCACTGTTGCTCTCTGTCAAATAAATCAATACAGTCTTAAAAAATAATAATAAAATAAATAAATATAAATATAAAAAATTATTCCCCTTGGGTTCTTGGAACAAAAAACAACATCAAAGTGGGTTGAATGGTGGACTTTAAAATGATACGTCCACCTACTAACCCCCAGAACCTGGGCATGTGACTTTATTTGGGCAAGGGATCTTTGCAGATGTCATGAAGTTAATGATAAACATCAGAGGTGACCCTAGGTAATCTGGGATTACCCAGGTGGACCCTAAATCCACAGACAAAATGTCCTTGTAAGAGGCACGGGGGGAAGACATGGGCACAGAAGTGTTGTGAAGACGGAGGCAGAAGTTAAAGGAATGTAGCCATAAGCCGGGAATGGCCTGGAGCCCCCAGAAGCTGGATGAGGCAAGGAAGGCTTCTCTCCAAAAGCCTTTGGAAGGAGCACAGCCCTGTCAACACCTTGATTTCACAATTCTGGATTCCAGAACTGTGAGAGAATCCATCTTTATTGTTTTAAGCCACCCACTTTGTGGTAATTTTGTACAGCAGCCACAGGAACCAAATACAGGTTTCAAAATCATACTATTTTTGTGACAGGAGCCAGTGATAATTGCTTTCGTCCCTGCGATCTGAGAAACTGGCCCACAAGGTCCCAGGGACCCTGCCTGCAGTCACATGAGACAGGACGGTTTTAAGATCCTGAGCCTTTTTTTGGAAAAACCTGTTTACTATTTCAAAGACATCTTTCTTTTTCTGAGAAAATGCACTTCTAAAGTTTATGTTGAAAATTTGCTTTCCACACTGTTGCACGAACTGTATTGGCTGACACAATGCATGGATTTGTGCATATGTCATGCACAAGTGACAAATGACCCCGCTAACGCAATGTTTTCAGTATGGTAGCTCAATTATTTAAAATTTGGGGCTAGGTTATATAAACAATGATACTTACATACAATGAAATACTACATGGTCATCAAAACCAGTGACAGAGATATATACTAGGACAGAATGACACAAGCTCCTCCTTGGAACATGCTAGAAAAACCGTACAGGGGTCTGTCCATGGTTGGGACCCAGATTTTCTCCTGCTGAGCCTGGGGTTACTGGATCTTTGTTTTCCTGGGCAGCTCCGACATGCGGGCTGAGGGGATTTTTAGAGCTGGGTGAGGGGGGAGCCGAGGGACCAGGGCAGCTGCAGGATGGTACTGAGAAAGGTTGACAGAGAGGTGGAGATCGGCTGCCTGCTGCAGGGGGAGGCAGAGAGGGGAAAGAGAGGTGAGCAGATGGGGCCTTTAGGAAGCTTTATGTTGAGTGGTGTGATGTGCGCAATGCTCCTCCACTGCCCCTCAGAAACTTTAGTTAAAATCTGCCTCATTCATCAGTATTTTAGGAGTAGGACTTTTTGTTTTTAGATACGATGATGAATACTGAGTGTTGTCCAAAAATGGGTGCTCAGAGGAGCAAGTGTGGTCCAAGTCATGTATGATTCCGTTATGATGTCTCTTTAATTTATGTGTGTAAGACATACATGATATATATATGCATAAACAATTAACCGTTATTAATCATGTATATACAATTATATATACAAAATCTGGAGGGATTTACATGAAAATATAAACAATGGTTCCTGCTCTAGATCAGGGGCTGTCAAACTACAGCTCCCTTGCCTAATTCAGCCTGCCACCTGCTTGTTTTATGACTAAAGTTTTATTGGCACATTCATTTACATATTGTCTATAATGGCAGGGTTGAGAAGTTGCAACAGAGGCCTTCGCAGCAGTTTGAATCTTGAGGCCATTCCAAATTTCAATTCTTTATCTTTTCAAGCATTATATTTTTCATTATTCTATGTATTACATTGTCTCAATTATTTCTGAAATACTTATCAGACATGTATTGGAGTCTGTTAGTAATCTTACAGGTCTCCTAAATGTGCTTTCACCTTTACGTTTGGTTCTCCCTTCATCTCTCTTCAATGTGTTAAATTAATTGGTTCATCTTCCCAATCACCAGTTCCCCAACTGTGTGAGCCTATAGTTTATTTTGGTAAGTTTTTAATTTCAATCACCATATTTCTAATTCCATTTCACTTCATTTCTGTATGTTTCTCCTAATTTGTCATTATATCTTATATTATTCCTTTCTTTATCTCTTTGAGGGTCCCAAATACACTTATTTCTTCAAATTCTATTTTAAATGAATATATATATGATTTATATCCTGGTGATAAACTTTATTGGCTATCTTTCTTAGTAATAATCACCTGTATATGCTTTGGAATTTTGTTTAGTAGTTTCACCTTCACTGGGGGCGGGGTTGTCTTTCTTTTTCTCTATTCTTCCTTCACTGAGAAGTTCTGTGGTTATACCCCCGACTCCCAGAACCCTGAATCCAGAATCTTGCTGAGTATTTATGACTCAGGGATCAGCTTAGTTCAAGTCCTGGTTGCCAGGAAGTATCTGCTTCCTCCTTTACCCCTAGTTAAGCAGCTTCATAGAAGACACGCTCCGGGCAGCAGTGAACAGCACTGAATGGGAACCCTTCCTTTGGCTTTCAGGGAGCTGATGGAATGCACTCCCAGAGCGTCCTACTCACTGACGTTGAACTCTGAGGGGCCTCCACCTTCCAGACCCAGCTCTGCAGCTTCAGCTTCATGTTTCTTGAAAGTTTAGCTGTACTGAGATATAACGGACATACCACTTGGCATAAGTTTAGGGTGTACAATGCATTGATCTTTTCGGCTTCATGGTCTTGGTACCATTTCTGCCAATGTTTGCCATCTGCAGATGTTTACCAGCATTAGATCAATTTTTTAAAAGATCTTCTTTATTTATTTGAGAGAGACGGAGATAGCGACAGAGATAGTAAGAGAGGGCATGAGCAGGAAGGAGAGGGGGAGGCAGGCTCCCCATTGATCAGGGAGCCCGAACTGGGGCTCAATTCTAGGACCCTGAGATCATGACCTGAGCCGAAGGCAGACGCTTAACCCACTGGGCCCCCCAGGGGCCCCTTGATCAATTCTCTATTTTACCTATCATGGCTATGGACTAGAAAATATCTCAAAACATGAACTGAGAAGGTCATTCTGCTTGGAAGTTCAGATATGAGTATGTGTGTGTGTGTTTAATAAAAGTGGGGGAGCCTTGGAAAATGTTTCTAAGCAAAGGTTAAGTGCCACCAGAGAGGAAGACACGGAACACATATGCAGGAGAGAAAGTAGAGGGGCTGGTTTGACCTAAGTTCCAGAGATAAATGCATGAATGGATGAAAGGGTCACTTTCCAGAATAGGAGGCCTACAGAGAATGACATGGGTTTGTGGACAGCAAGGCTGCTTGACACCTAGGATTTCTCACTTCTCTGTGAAGTTTAAATTGAGGCAATTTTTCAAGGAGCATGGGGAGGAGGAAGCTTGAAGAGCAAAAATAGGGTTTGTGGAACAGGCATCAAGTTTAAGGGGCAGGCCACAGTTTCTTCATCTAGGGAATCTGGGGATGAAACTGCCTAAATGTTCAACTGTCAACTCAGAAAAGCAGTGATTCTCCATTAAAGACTCATTTGTCAATAGCCCCTTTTTTCCTGATTATTCATTGCCTCTTCTGGTTGGACAGTATTACTATTTCATACTCAATGTCATCCTTGAAATAAAATTTTGTTACACCATTGCTTCCAGATGAAAATAAACCAAATACCTTTCTAATGTTTTAAAAGTCATGCTGTATCTGAAGGAGTTTTATTTATTGAGGCGAATTTCATTCAATACCATCCATAAATACAGAGCGATGTATGTACGCATAGCTCTGACAGGCTTCAATTCAATCTCAGAAATGGTTTTAAACTACCCAACTGAGAACTCTGCAGAAAGATTTCAAATCTCTGGATTGCATGAAAGGCGCTGAGCAGCTCAAGACTTCCCTCATCATAAAAAAAAAAAAAAAAGAAGAAAAAGAAAAGAAAAAAAAAGCAGCGTTTACTCAAATACTCAGAGCTATGTAAGCATGCTTTAAGTCTCATAATTTCAAATTTAGTTTGAAATCGCTGAGAAATTGCAGGTGGTCATTTTACTACTACATGTGGGAGTACTAACCACTCAACATCAGCCTAAACCTGAAAACTCATTTGTCAGTGGATACGTCTTCAAAGGATCATGAACGGCGGCTGGGCTCCAATAGACTTTCCGCACTGGTTGGTTTTTGTATAATTAACTTGATGCTATCTGCTTGGGGAAGACAAAAATTAAAATTGCCAAGTGTAAAATAGAGTCCCGAATATATATTTAAACCATTGATTTCAACGGTTTTAACTACCAAACATTTGCCAAATGGGCTGCTCGTAATTTCTTTCTCTTTTCCAGTGGAAGTCCTAGTCAAAACTAAAGTAATTAGAAAGCACTCAGCGAGAGGAAGAAGTGAAGCCGGCTTGCCTGGTCTCTGCTTTTTGTTACAGTGTCTTTTTATTCATGTGTGTGATAATTGATCTGATACTGTTAGCAATTTCACTCCTAAATAACAAATCATTTCTGATATCCTGGCGACCAGGGCCAGTTTCTAAAATGTGAGGCTTAAAGCCTTTGTAACAAGATCGTACCCTTATTGAAATGTATACCGGTCCCTGCAGGGCAAGAGGAAGGAAGGGGAACCATTTTTCCTTTTGTTAATTGCTAAGGTCACAGGGCATTCTCCGAGTTGTGAGGAAATCAAAGGCTTCCTGCGTGCCTACTAGTTTAAATTCTAAATTTGCATCCCTGCTTCTCCTCAAAAATATCTAGTCAAGTAACACCTTCAAAGAGTAAACAGGGGCATGATCTGGGGATTTCAAGAAGCCCTACTGAAAAGAACAGTGGGAGGGTCACTTTGGGAACAGAGCCAGTTGATGAGTGGGAAGACCGGGAATAAGATTAGGGAGGGGTTGGCGCTAAGACGTTCCACTTCACATCCACTGTACCAATTCAGGAAGCAAATGAAAATACTGGCAAGCTGAATATTACTGGACATCCACTTCACTGATTTGTTCTTTTGTTCATTTCCTCTTGCTCTGGCCTTGGTCCATGCTGTTCCCTCTGCTTGGGAGTGCTCTCCACTCTCCGTCCCATTGAGCCTTTCTTAGCCAAGTGTTACGTTCTTAGGGAAACCTCCCCAACAGCTCCCGACCCCACCGGGGTCTGGTCCCTAGGTCACATGGATTCACAGCACCGCATTTTTCTCCTTCCCAGCGCTTACCGCTGCTGACACTAATGAATTATTTGTGTCATTACTTGCTTGGTGTTTGTCTCTCCCACTGGGCTGTAAGGGCTACTGCTGCAGTAAGGAGATGTCCTACTCACATAGCAACAGTAAGAGCTAAAGACTCATTAAATAGGTGAAAAAACTGATTCATCAAACACTAGAGCAAATCTAACACTGAGATGATTCATTTGTTAAAACTACATCAATTATCATTCAAGTATCTTCCTCCAGGTGTCCTCTTTCCAAGTTCAAATCTGATGCTGCTTCCTCCTTCAAGCTTATATGATGTTCCTAACTTACACTGTATGATTTATGAACACACTGCATTTCCCTTACTACACTGTGATCTCCTCTAGGGTAGAACACAGGTCTGCTTCATCCTTTTTATGCAATAGGCACTTAGTAAATATCTGAGGAAGAAACTGATGAGTAATAAATACATCATGCATTTGACAACGAGCCATCAGGCCCAGGTTACTGTGATCTGTGTAACGTTTTGTATAGAGTAGTGCTTCTCAAAGCTTAATGGGCATACGAATCTCCTGGCCATCTTGTTAGAAAGCAGATCCTGATGCAGGAGATTCGGGGCATGACCTAGGATGCCACATTTCTAACAAGATCCCGGATGATGGTGGTCCTGCTGGCTGGCTGAGCATACTTAGAGAAGTAAGGGTTTGTAGCAGTGCTTCTCACTCTTGGCTTCACCTTGAACCTCCTGGGGAAAGGAGCTTCGATCTCTGATCCCATCCTCAGAGGTACTGGGCTGAAGCTTTGTCATCAGGTTTTTTTTTTTTTTTTTTAACTTTCTGAGTGTTTGCTAGCCTTTGGGGAGGATGGGCGGGAGATATATAGGAATTCTCTATACTACATTTGAAACTTTGCTATAAATCTAAGACTACTTCAAAGTAAAAAGTTTAGCTAAAAAATCTTCCCAAGTTATTTTAGGGGACATGGGTGGCTTGGTCGGATAAGCAGCAGCCTCTTTGATTTCAGCTCAGGTCATACTCTCAGGTTTGTGAGATTGAGCCCCATGATGGGTTCTGTGCTAAAGGGTGAGTCTGTTTCTCTCCCTTTGCCCCTCCTCTCCCCACGCCTCGTGCTCTCTCCCTCTCTCAGATAAATGAATCTTAGAAAAAAAAACTTCCCAAGGGATTTTAACGAGAACCACTCATCTGTGGGGATTGGTACATGCTGGTCTAGGTCCAAAGACATTGGTTAGTGCCTGAGCTAGGTACAAGTCCATTCAGTAGGGAATAAATGGTAGACATATGCTGAGAAATAATCTTATTCTTTAAATCCTTTTGGGTTACACCTTAGATTCAAAATACTTGTGTAAGTATCTTCCTTAAGTGGATTTCAAAAGCCTTTCTTAACTCAAGTCTGACTGATAGTACACCAGTTCCCACCCTGTATGACTTTTTCAAGATTGAAGACCAACCAGAATGTTTTCCAGGTCAAAGAGCATGAGGAGGCCAGCTGCCTTCATGAGACCAGGCGAAATGGTAGAATAAATTGCTTCTCAAATTTCCAAGGACTCAAAACAACCCATTTCTCAAAACAGAAAGAAAAATAATAGGTAGTACTTCAACCTACTGGAATTCAACGGGGGAGTGTCAATTACAATCCTTTCACAAGGCAGTCCATAAAGTATTTGAAAGAAAATAGAAATGAGAAGTATAGACATGGATGCCTGGGTGGCAGGAACATGGCCTGGAGTACACAGCATGGCTTAAATCCCTACTCCGAGCTCTCAGACCTTCGGCAAAGAATTTCAGAGTGGGGCCGCTGACTACTTTCCTCCAAAGCTCCATGAAAAACTTTTCTTGAGCCATCCGTTCCCATGCTATTAGGAGTCTTCCCATTCCAGTTATGGGAAAAGAACAGCTTTGCAAAATTCCTCTCTGGACCTCTGTGAGAGCAGGGAGTCTGAGCCTGGGATTCCATGCCTCTTAAAAACAGTTGATGTTATTTTGTCAAACATATTGGCAATATCTTCAGGAAGTTCGATAATAAGGAGGTGGAGTGACTAGAATTTATATATTGGGAAAATCCAGAAACTTCAGGGTGGGCTATGGAGGAAACACATTTCAACGACTTTCCCTAGATCTGCTTAGGGATTTACAAGTGTTGCCTGGGGACACGGTTCTATTACTTGCCCCTGGAGGTCAGGGGCATCACAGCAGTCAGCAATTTCCCTTTGCAGTGGGTTTGGGTTTGTGGATCAGGTTGCAACACAAATATTTCTGCGTTCCCTTCACCTCTTAGTAACTTCTGTTTTGCGGCAAGAGCAGCTGGCATTTCAGTTCCAACAAAACGTTTAAAGCTTAGCCAAAACCACCAAATTTTTCCCAGTTTGGGGTCCAGGCGGCACAGACATCCTCCCCGAATACAGTTCCCCCTGTCCCTCGAGTCCCTGGGCCACGTTACCCTGATGAGTCCAAATGAACTTTTCTGCCTTTGCCTCCCACAGCTCCCAAGTGAAAATAATATTCCCTGAAAAGAAGCTTTGCCTGATATCTGTAAACCACAGCTAACTGGAGAGGGGAATGCATGGAGTTGAGTTGTTGATGGAACAGCACTCTGGAGCACGTGTTGGCAGTTTCTGACAAAGTTCAGCAGACACCCACCATATGATCCAGCAGTCATACTCCTGGGAATTGACCCTTGATAAAAGAGGACTTAGGTTTACCCTAAAGCCTTTACACTAATGTTTGTTTACAATAGCTTTCTTCATCATAGTCCCCATACTGGAAACAACCCATATGTCATTCAATGTGTGAGTACTTAAGCAAACTGTTCCATCCAGCCTGTGACATACCACTCAGCAAGAAAACAGAACGATCTGGTGCGCCCGGGGACTCAGATGGGTCCACAGGGCATCGGCAGTGAAAGAAGCCAATCTTAAGAAGTTATGTACTGTATGACTCCATTTACGACATTCTTAAAAAACCCCAATGATCGTGCTGGAGGACAGATCGGAGGCCGCCAGGGCTTTGGCGGGAGGGTGTGACTTGGAAAGGAGAGCATAAATGAATGTTCCCTATCCTGATTACAGCGCTGGTTACGCAGATCTCTACAGTGTGTTTAAATTCATGGAACTGCCCGCCAAAGGGGGAAAAATGTTAATGACTTTTAAAAAAATAAAAAAATAAAGCAAGCAGGCTTCGAATCAAGGCACTGCTCCTTTTTAGCTATGTGATTGAGGGTCAATTATTGAACTTCCTTAAAGCTGGATTTCCTTTCCTCATTTTATGGCTGGCGATGCTCCCAGTGCCCACCTCAGTACCTGATGGGGAGATTCACGAGGTCTGATGGGGGAAAGGGGCAGGCACCAAGTAGGCATTTAGTAAAGTTAAGGCCCTTTCTTTCCTTTCTCTGGCGGTGGGGGGGTGCGGCATCTGGGCCTGCGCTGTGGTTCAGAAATTTGTGTGTCTTCTGGCCCCTGGTCTCCCTCAGTAACCGGAGGCAAGTCTGACAAGAGCAAGATGGCGCAACTTCCGTCACAGTAATTAAAAACGGAAAAGAGAAAAACTTTCCCAGGGTAAAGCAAGGACAAGTTTTTTCATCTTCTTTTTTAACATTTGTTGGAAGGGTTTTCAGATGAAAGGCCAATTTCAAAGTAATCTGCCCAGGCTTTACGTATATCTGTATAGACGGAGGAAGAAAGAACCCACATCTTAAACCTTTGTATTCTGTTATTGGGAGTCTGGTCTTACCCAGAACAGATGGTACCTAATGGAATGGGGTGCACCAACTGAGGGCAGAAAGGAGAATGTAGCCTTGCTAGAAATTACTGCTGGGGCTGCTCGGAGGGAGCCGAGGGCCTGGTCCTTCTGTGTCCTGGTCCTTCTGTGAAACCCAGGAACCTGGTCATCTGGGGGCCTCATGTTCTTGGTGGCTCTTTGACTTATGTAGTTCTGTACCAAAATGCATATCTGTAAGAAACCCTGGGTGTTTAATTAAACTTGATTAGGGAAAAGGATTACAAACTCAAGGAAACCATGTACATGCATTTCTGTGTGTGTGCAAAGCCGTCTGGGTATTTTAGGGAGATACTGGAGAACTAAGATGCCTGGGACCTCCACATCCTCCAGTTTGATGAATGCTGTGGGTGGTTTTCTACCCAGCCGAATGTGGGGATCTGGGGATACCTCTATGCCCCCTTTACATTTTTTAAAGTCTGAATATTAAAAATTTTTAAATTTAAATTCAATTAAGTTAACATCCCACTTTACATATTTCATTTATTTTTATTTTTTAAATAAATAGGCTCTACACTGGGTGTAGTCCCAGTGTGGGGCTTGAACTCATGACCCTGAGATCAAGAGTTAGAGACTTAACTGACTGAGCCACCCAGGCACACCACCCCTTATTTGTTTTAAATCCATGCTCTACTCAATGCCTCTGCTCCCATATGATGTATCTGTGCTTAGGAAATGTGGGGCAGATGACTGTGGGATGCACTCGAGTGGCAAGACTCAGAAGGATGCTCTGAATAACCCCAAGGGTATATATTCCTGAGGTCTGTTACAGTTTCTTTACACCGATGTCAAAGATCAAGGGCCCAATTTTTAAGAAAACAACTCAAAGCCTTCATGGTAATGTGGTTATTGTTAAAAACAACCACACAGGGGTGCCTGGGTGACTCAGTGGGTTAAGCCTCTGCCTTCGGCTCAGTTCATGATCTCAGGGTCCTGGGATAGAGCCCCACATCAGTCTCTCTGTTCAGTGGGGAGCCTGCTTCACCATCTCTCTCTGCCTCTCTGCTTACTTGTGATCTCTCTTGGTGTCAAATAAATAAATAACATCTTTAAAGAAAAAAAAAACCAACCCCACAGCTCCCCACAAAAATGGAGAAGTGTCTTTCTAAGCCCTATTGATGTTGGGTCATGTGACTTGCTCTGACCAGTGACGCATTACAAGATATGATACAGAGAGTTGAAATGTACGCATGAGTGTACACGTCTACATTTCTTCTATCACAGGTACCTGCCCCTGCTAGCCCACTGATCCAAGGAGCATGAGAGACATGTGGGGCAGACCCACATTCAACCAATGGCTCAAGCCTTGATTCTGACTCCCAGCTGACCCACAGCAACAAGAGTGAGAATAGATTATTTAAGCCATTGAAGTTTGGACTGATTTGTTACGCAGCGTTACTGTGGCAACAGTTAATTGCTATAGTCCTATTTCAGCCTAAGTATAACATAATCTGTTGGCTGAGCAGAGGATCTTTATGTAGATCCTCATGTCTTTTTTGCAAGGCACCCCACTATACTGCTGGGAGTCAGTCCAGTGTGTCCCCCTTTTCCCTTCTTCCAAAGATGCAGTGGTCCCACGTCAACATCTCTCCTCTTCCTTGCCAATACCCTCTGCATCATCGAAGATGCCCAGTGATCCCCAGTCTTGCTGTGAGGGTGTAGTTATGAACCACACACACCATTGCAAAGTCTACTTTTACTTTTTAAGCCCATTCTCCTTTTTGGGGAATCTTAATTTAGGACGAATTCAGGGCATTCACCTAGTCAAAATTACACCCTTCCTAACTCTCTCCAGAATGGAACCGTAAGCAGCAACAAAATATTTGTCATGCCTGTATCCCACAAATGTCATTTTCTCTCTCCAGAAACAATTTTCACCAAACCTAGACTTCAGAAAAGCAATCCTTTTGTCAAACATGTGACTGCTATGATTGTTTAGGTAACAATGAACAACAACCAAAAAAAGACTCCTAAAAATTGACATTATTACCTAAAGTTCCAGGTCTTAAAATTATCCTTCCTGCAGGCCACAACTGAACTCCTCAGTCATTGGTAAGACATGAAAATAACTAAGACATCTTTATTTCATAAAAATATCATTTCCACTCATGTGCCTGGCACACAGCAGACATTCCACAAATACTTACTGAACTGAAATGTACAGCTGTTCTTTCTCCAGGGACAAGAAGCCAACTCTTGAACAGCAGAAATAAACTTGAGTGTCTTCCTTCAGCAACTCTACCCGAGTAGCCAACCATGGTTGTTTCCCATCTCAAAGACATGTTCAAAAACATTTAGAAGCAATCAGATCTAGGCTGCTAGTCATTTATCCTGTTCACCAAATATTTCCAGCTCTCTCTTCTGAGCACATGGAAGGATTACACACTTCCTGGCCCCTTGTGGTTCGATGGAGTGGGGTTCGATGTGACCAGAAGTGACATGGGTCACTGCCAGGCCAGAACATTTAATTGCCAAAGCAAAACTCTCCGGGGGCTCTCCTGCCCTGTCACAGAGATTGATGACATTCAAAATGTGGATGTTCAGCCAGTTTCATCCTGAGTTAGTGATGACCCTGAACTAACCCAGATGGTTCTGCAGTAGGAGAAATAAATAAACCTGTTTCTGTGTCACCATGATGTGGGGGGTGCTTGTTTTTGCAGCATACCCTGGCCGATGCTGACTGACAAAGTACTGAACCAGAGTGTTTTGCCATAATCTACCACATCCCCACAAATCACCACATGGAAACATGACAGCACTTCTCAGGAATCCCAAAGATGAAGGAAATCTTCAAGGTGTCTGTGTTTTATCCAGATCTGCCATGTGGCCCAACGCGGTTTTCTTTGCCTCTCTTTCTGTGACCACTAAGGCTAGAAAATGGGTGAAGGGGACTTCCTTCTGTAACTGGAGGGCCTGTGGCTATAAGGACATTGAAGTGTTCTTTGATACCGTCATCTGACCCCTCTCTAATCCCCAGAGGAAGATGGCACATGGTGAATCAACTGCCTTATCAAAAACGCTTCTGAATGTAAACAACAGAAATCAGACAAGCTACGATGAAAGGAAACATTGGAGATGATTTAATGTGGCAGTTTGTAAGCTGGGTATGTCAAAATCTCAGAGGCCTTGTCCATCAGTCCATCCACACACACTTGTTAGTATCTATTCTCTTAAGGGCTTTGTACTAGGTGACCAAGACCTGGTAGCACGCAGTGCAGTTTCCCCGGACTCAGGGTACCCTGCAGGGGGTATGAAGGATGTGGCTGCCTCGAGCGCAAAGGAACTCTGGCTGTGGTTGGAGCAGCGGCGCATGCCCAATGCCATAGAGCATAAGCAACTTCTTAAAACAAAAAACAAAGGAGGAGAGAAAGAAAAAAAGAGAAAAGTCCCTATTGTTAAAAAACTTTCCTTCTAGCAGAGGATGACAAAACACTAAACTTAGACACCAATTAAAAATGTCGGGTACCAGTAAACAGACTGCAGAGGATAAAATCATGTAATGATATAGATCAGGGTTGGCAAACTATGACCCACGGGCCACATCCAGCCTACAGTCTATTTCACTATCGTTTGTGAGCTAAGGATTATTTTTAATAATATTAAATGGTTGAAACAAACGAAGAGAAGATAAAGATTATTTCATGACGTATGAAAGTGGTATGCAATTCCAATTTCAGAATCCATAAAGTTTTACTAGAACACAGCCACATCCTGTATGATCTGCCCTGGCTACTTCTCCAACCTCAACAACTGTGGCTCTGGCCTCTGCCTCTAATTCCACCTCCACTGGAGCTACAACCCAAACACCCAAGTCACTTCCCGCCCCCCCCCCGCCCCGCCATGGCCAGTGCGCAATGGTTGTCCCAACCACCTCACTTCCTTCAGGGCTCTGCATAAGTGAAATCAGACCCGGTAAGTCTCTCCCACCCATCACTCTGTGTCTCCTCCTGTTTGATTTTCTCCATGG
The DNA here is from genome assembly GCF_030435805.1 of Mustela lutreola. Taxonomy (NCBI): domain Eukaryota; kingdom Metazoa; phylum Chordata; class Mammalia; order Carnivora; family Mustelidae; genus Mustela; species Mustela lutreola. Next base: position 11,406,272 of record NC_081308.1, read on the forward strand.
GACCACCTTGAGATACTCTATGTTCTAGATTTGCTACTGCCTGCCTCTCCCCGCCATTGGAATGTAAGTTCCATGAAAGTCAAAACACTGTCCTCTTTCCTGTTGCGTTTCCAGCACTGAGACCAGTGCCCAGACATAGTACGGGCTCAACATTCAGTGAATGCACTGTCAACCACGGTTAAGTCCTAATGAGAAGCAAAGGAGATCCTTTACCAACTGGGATGTGATGATCGGTCACAGCTTTCACGACATGCGGGGAGGCCTCAATGTGTCTTGGTTTTATAATGTCCTAATGTCTTGGTAGAGATTATAAGAACTAGTGGCAAGAGAGACAAAAGTGGACTTCACATGCAAGCCACCTAAAAAGAAAGGTCTCCTCTCCATGCATCTCAATCACATTGTCAATTACATGTAGTTTTCCATCCTCACTGCTAATCTCGAGTGGTAGGAAAGACTTAGGTTTAGAAATGTGCTCAGAAACAAGGTTGCTCTCATGTGTGTCCCGATTTCTCTAGGACCTCGAGCCAACTGTGGTGATGATACATGTGCCCAGGAGTTCCAGATATTACCACATCAGGTTCTATGTGGAAGTGTTCATGTGTCCGAACACTGTATTTTTGCTCCATAAACTATCTTTTATAAGCTGCTCCCAAAAGGGAGTTCCATAATGGAACTCGTTTAACATTTAGCATTACTGATATTGTTTTTCCTAGCACTCGTAGGGGTCTACAGTACAGGCTCATCCACAAGTCCAAATCAGGATTTTTAAAATTAAAAAAAAAGTCACACAAGGAAGACATAAGATACAGGGGTGTTCGACTGTATCCTGAATACCAATAATACGCTACGGAGATATGAAAGCTTCAACCACCATTCAGGGTGACTGAGTAGGGGTACAACAGATCTGTGTATAGAAGCAAGTAGTTCAACCCATTTAGCCACGGGGTCGTAAGTAAAGAAGTTCATAGAAAACATTTCAAGTGTCTTTTGTGCCAAGGACTGTGCCTGATCGAAAAGTGAACAAGAACTCAGTAGGCCATGTGATTAGCAACAGTCAATGGGCTTCCAGGTGTGGGACTTAGGATGTGAAAAGAGGGAGGGGAATGGAGGGTCCGCTTCCTGAAGTGAAATATGCAAGATGCACTCAGTTCTTGTTATTCAGTTCGCTCTAGAGTGGATGTCAGGAAAAGGCACGTGACACCAGGCTTACAAAGTCTTGTCAGCCATGGGACTTCTCATGAAAGTTAAGAGGTACCCCACATTCCAGTGGGTCTTGGTATCACATACAGTTTGAATGACTCCAACCCCCAGCAACATTCATCCACCAATGAAGAAGGACGGGGCTATAAGGTAGTGTGGAGGAGAAGGAAACCAGTTTTGCCAGAAAAGAGTTGGGAAAGCCTATCATAACCTGGAGTTCCTCTAGTGATATCACTCTAGTGATATGTCTGCATCAGTGATGCTGAAAAGATTTAGGGAGGCTGGCTTCATAGGAGTGCTTAAGGAGATGCCAGGATTCCCCATGACAGGAACTGCTTATCAAGTAAACCAAAATAGTGCTGGCCAGACAGTCAGTGTGAACGACTTGACAGTGAAAATTGTAGGTATTTATTACCAAATGCCCAAAATGTCAACACTATGGGACTCAGGGCTGTCACAGACAGAAGTGAGTTTATGTAAAGCTTCCTAGAGTTGGACAATGCACATCCGGTGCAAATTTACAGGACTATCCCAACTGTAGAATAAAAGCTGGAGAAAACAGACACCAATAAATCCCACATCTAGATGGTTAATCTGATTCTATTAGTGAGCCAAGATCAGGCACTGGGTTAACCTTGTTTCTAGAAGAAAATGTGTTCTGCTTTGATTGAGAAACTTAGCAGCTAAACAGCATGTGCAGATTTGAGTTGAGATTGTCAAACAGAATTATCTCAGTCCACAAAGTCCATGCACTGCTGTCCCTAAACAGCTCTCCTAAATACAGGTGGAAGCCTAAAGAAAAGAGGATGCCTCACCCTAAAGTGGCATTAAGTACAATCGTCTAGGGTATCAGTGGCTCGATGCGTGGTTGTTGCAGAAAAAATATTCACAGACTCATACGATTAGGATAGAGGCAAGGCTAGTCAAAGCGAAGACAAGGACAATGTTTAAGGACAGAAAGTGAGGACTGTACGGGAATGGATCCATTTAGGAACAGCCAGGGCTGTGTCTAGACAGGAGGATGGAGAGAACAGGCTCACAGACCTACTACTGAGAAGGACCGTGAAAATGTCTAATAATAAATGGAACATTTTTATCCCCAAAAGCAAAAGAATAAATTCATATCCCAGTGTTCATTACCATCTCGAATACGCTTCCATACCAAATTTTCCTTTGAACAAGAAGAACATTAAGAAGGTTATTTCATCTTAGATTTTCTCTTAAGAAGAAGGGGTTAAAGGAAAAGCCTAATAACCTGTACCGTACAGCTCCTCATGCCTCACAGGGTCCAGACTCATCTTTGTCAAAACTTCTGTTTACTCTAGGCACCCCCCCCACCCCTTCATATCAGAAACATTTAATTTAGCTGGGGGTTGGGTAGACGGAAGTGCCATGTGTGTAGCTGCACTTTTTAAATGAAACTCAGACATATATTTAAAAAATCGCTAATAGTATATTACTAAGCAAATGATGCTGCATCTTCCATGTAGAAGGTCATGTCTTGTCACCTGCAAATTCACACTTTCTTCCTCCGCCCCAAGAAATAAGTTCATGTGTGATCAGTACATGTGAACCACTTCAAACCTCACTGTGCCCAGGACCCCTAGAGAATTCTTGGTGTGTGAGTTCTTTAAAAGAGCGGAAGAACCTAAAACGTATTCCTTCTTTCCAACAATTCAAAATCTTCTCTTGTACTGTCAAGTGCAGTGAAGTTCAAAGTCAAATGGAAACATTTTTAAAATCTATGCATAACGCTGGGGGAAAAAAGAAAGCTTCCATGAACTCAGTGCATCTGAAGGATTTCTGAGTTTCGTGGACTTCAAAAAAGCTGAACAGCCTGAGAAGTCTTATTTGCTTCAAACAAGTCCAATCTCCCCCCCTGTCACTGAGGCTCAACGGTGGGTTCCTCTCTGCCTACCATCTGGCACTGAGCTGCAGCCCGAAGGCTGGCAGCAGTGAGGTAGGGCTGCACGGCTGTGAGTTCTCCGGAGTGCATTCGGAATTTGGAAAGCCAAACTTCCTTTTTTTTTTTTTTTTTTAAAGAAAGATCTGAGTAGACTGCCAGACTACTCAAGGTGGCTGTCCCCCGGCACAGTGTTCAAACTTTACAAACTGTATGTCTATTTAGGCACCGTATGTACATCGGCATTCCACATGGAATGAGAGGAAGACTTGTTCACCCCAAGGACCAATCTTCTCCTGTTGGGGGTGCTATCACCCCTGCCGAAAATATATGTCCTAACAACAGCTGCAAAACCTCAAGTTCACGTCTAACTTGTCTATTTGCGGCCAGAAATTCCTAAATCAGTAACGATTTACTATCTCTTCCATCAAAACAACGAAATCCAAATCATTTTCAAAATAGAGAGCTGAAGAAAACAGTCTAATCTGCAAAATACATGAAACTGGGTGAAATATTGCTCAGCCAGTAACAACCCAATTAATTCTTTTGCATTACTCTCAACTCGTCTGGTTCCGAGACTTGCAGTTAAGAACCAAGGATTCAATTACTGTTGAATTTTACACACTTTAAAAAGCAAAAAAAACCAAAAAAACAAACGATTTCCAAAAAACCATTTTTCTAGATGGTAGCAATGGGTATTTTAGAAAACCAGATAGAAACCATCTGGATAAAGTACTGCACTTTGCAATTTACAAAAGAAATTAACTAAAGTAACCAAACTAACGTTTGCTGCTTACAAACAACATGAATAAATGGCCCACACAGTTATCCATGTCACAAAAACAAATCAGTGCTTCATTAGAAAATCACTGTGCCATCTGCATATATAATTGAGGCAAAACTTATCCATCTGAAAAGTGTCTAGAAGGCTCATTCATGTTCTATTACAGCTCCAAAATTTAAAAAAACAACAACAACAGCATTTTCCAACACGCATGGCAAGAATCTTAGTAAGCTTAAGAACCAGAACACTCATTAACCAATGAAAGATATCTCTGGTCCGCTACTAGGAATGTTCTGTATTTTAATATTGTCTGGAAAATCAGGGGCAAAGAAAGAAAGTCCTCTGTATAAGCCATAAGAAAACTCTGCATCACACTAAAAATTAAGGCACCTACCTTCACTGGTCCATGTTCATAACTGGAACCCTGCACCAACTGCAGAGAAGACATCATGAAAACATTCAGCACGGCCCACTGTCTGTACATTTTGAGTATTTTAATATCCACTGATTACCAAGCAGTTGACATCAGGCAGTGAGAGCAAACTGTTTCAAAAGGCATTCTCCAGAAGGAAAGTTCGAAACCCCAAGACACATGGAAAAACACAAATAATCAGTTGTGATCAAAATCCAATGAAATGACTTCAATTAGTCAAGGAACGTTTTTGCTCAACCTTATGTGGGGAGAGACTTGAAAAAAAAATCTAAATGCTCTCATGCTCCAAAAATAATCAGGAGGTGCATATGATTTGCCCTTGACATGAAAAAGCACTCGCAATTCACTTCACATCTAGCAAATTAAAACAAAAACAAAAACAAAAACAAAAAACAAACTCTCCACCCTATGCCCCAGGTTCTAGTTGCTTTGTGAAGAGGTGGTGTGGCCACCGCAGAAGGCTGGAACCCAATTCTGGATTCAAACTTTTTTCACAACCCTTATGGGAGATTGCGGAAGCATGTGTCTGAAATCTGACAGAGATTTTGGCAGAAAATGCAGGGAAGTCTTGGCTGTAATCCTGTCGTGTCCCTACCAATAGCAGGGCAGTTTTGAAAACTGACTCAAACCATCAGGACTGCTGTTATTTTACCGCAGATAACCTGTAACGTGAAACCCCAGAGCACAGGCATGAACGTTGCATGGAAACTGCATTGCTTGGGAAGGGACCTCAGATACCCACACATCGACTGCTAGGGACAGGCAGAAAGCAATCACATATGCTCACAAAACTCACCCGTGAGCAAAAATCACAAAACATTCAGACACACACAAAAAGGGAAACAATACACAAAAATAATTTTTTAAACCAGAAACCTAATAACTTAGATCAAAATGAAGAACACTGATTTTTAAAGAAGCAACAATTAGGTTTATTTGCATGTAGCAGGAAATATCTCATGTGCGTTGCTATAAAAACTGTGTTATCACTTCAGGGTAGAATTCATTAGAAGCATGGGCTCAGTCAGCTCTGGAAACTCGAATGTGCTGAATGGACGGATGCCACCACTGGCAAAATTCTAGGAAGCCCAGAGATCTGCTCCTGGGCTCTTCACTGGTTTCCAATCTTTGATTTCCAGGTTTTGGCTCTTTCAAACCCATTTTTTTGCATTTCTGAAATCAAGAATGGCCTGAGAAATCTCTTCATTGGTGTTCATCACAAATGGGCCTACGGCAGAAAGAGACGTTCACAAAGTTCTGATTGACGATAATATTTTATCACTAGAAATGGTATGTATTTCTGAAGTCCTTAACCTGAAACCAATCCAAGCATATGTGAGCAGTAAAAGGCTTTTTTCGCAGCGTCCAGTCCCTGAGGACTGTAATACAAGTTTCTTGACTAGGATCGTGAAGGATTACAAAAACCAGACTTCAGATAAACAAATCAGATAAATGATTGCCTCCCACTCAGCCACTGTTGCAATCTCTTCATTCAAAACATTCTTGCACTTGGTTCCGTTACAAGGATTTTGAGAGTTCTGAGGTTTTTCTCTCCCCCACCCCCTTTTTTTTTTAACTGAGGGGTAATTGACATGCAACATTATGTTGTATTTTCTAGTGGAGTTTCAGGTGAACAAGTAATGATTTAATATTTGTATATACTGCAAAATGATCAGCCTAGTAAGTCTGGTTAACAGCTGTCACCACACACAGAGAATTGTTTTTCCTTATGGTGGGAACTTTTAAGAATTCCCATCGTTGTTAGTTTGATAGCAGCAGTCGATGTCAAGAACTGAACCGATCTGATGCCAAGAAATGGCAATGTCGTAGTTTGGATGTGTCCATGGCAAATAAGGCTGTGCGCTTAAATGAAGAGTTTGAGTCATTTTTGAAAATTAGCGGCAACTCATTGGCCATAAACAGAAGATTACAAACATTTTGAGTCAAGAAACCCTCATGTTTTGGATTCTCTAGGGGTTGGCAAACCTGTTCTGTAAAGGACCAGACAGTATGTATTTTAGATCTTGGGGGTCAAACAGTGTCTGTCTCCACTACTCAAATCTTCTGTTGAAGCATAAGAGTAGACACAGACCATATGAAAGTGAATAGGGATGGCTGTGTTCCAATAAAACTTTATTTACAAAAACACGCAGTGGGCAGATTTGGTCCATGGGTCAAACCCTGTTGGCGCCTTTGTCTAATTCCTAGGTTTGAACTTGAGTTTTGGTAAAAGTGGAAGAACTGAGGACAGGGGCACAGTGCTGGAAGGAGAGATTGAAGCAGGAAAGAAATGAGGGGCCTGCCTTGCCAGAAGAGGCCAGACCTCTGTGGGATTTGGGTGCGGTCTATGGGAAGAAGTTTGGGCATAATTCTGCAGATGATCAAGAGTCACCGAAGGGTTAAGTAGACAGTAACGTGATCTGATTTCTAGTTTTTCAGACTCTGGCACCAGGGTAGAGAAGGGGTCTGGCCTGGGGGGCTGAGTAGATGGTAGAACTGTTAAGGGTAGCTGAGATCCCAGCCACAGGAGGGTGTGGTAGAACAAGAAGGCCAGCTCTGGCTCTGCTGACAGGAAGGAACTGGAGAGACAACAATGGCTTCCTGGCAGGGGTGCTGGGTGTGTTGTTGGAAACATGGATCTGGGGCTCATGAGAGAAATTTCATCTGGAGACAGAGAACTGGACTCTGTCAGGTAGGAAAGAATGACGACAGAGTGCTCATATGCAAAATCAATCCAAGAGGGCACCTTGGAGATGTCCGCTTCTAAAGGACACACAGAAGAAAGGGAAATGGAACTCAAAATGAGAGCAGATCCTGGGCCAAGGACCAACTTCTTGCACGTCATAATATCGCTACAGCTTAGATTTGTGAAGCACCTCTCTCTCCTGATTACTTTTCTGAAAAAACCGGTGCACTTCTCGGCTTCCATTTTGACACATTTCTACAGTACGATGTTCTTCTTCTCAATTTCTAATGTGCACGTGGGCCACCTGGGAATCTTATTGAAATGCCTATTCTGTCTCAGGGGTCTAGGGTGGAGTCCGAAGCTCTGCATTTCTCACTGTTTTTCCGGTCACGCAGATACTGCTGGTTTGTGGACCACACTCTGGGAAACAAAGGAAGCACTGGAAGTTTGGAGCCCTCCAAAGCCAAGCTGAGGAAGCTTGTTTCATTAAATCCTTAAGATGAAGAAGAAAACTAAACCCAGAAAGCATGTTTTGTTTTTCTTTTCCTTTTGTTCTTTTTTTGCATGGTAGATCACTAAATTTGTTTTTTTTTTTTAAATCAAGGTATAATTGACATACATTTTATTAGTCTCAAGATGTACAACATAATGTGTTGGTATTTGTACATGTTGTAAAATGATCCATCATGGTAAGTCTAGTTAATATTCATCACCACACAAAGTTACAGATTATTTTTGTGGTGAGAACTTTAAGTGTGTGTGTGGTGGGGGAGAGGGCAGGGAGGGAGAATCTTAAGCAGGTTCCATGCCCAGTGCAGAGCCCGATACAGAGTTCCATCTCATGACCCTGAGATCATGAGCTGAGCCGAAACCAAGAGTCAAACACTTAACTGACTGAGCCATCCAGGCACCGCAGTCTGGTGATGAGAACTTTTAAGATCTATTCCCTTAGCAACTTTCAAATAGGCTCTACAGTATTATTAACTGAAATCATCAAGCTGTACATTATATCCCCCAGAAAGTGTATGTTTTATAATTGATCAACTATAAGGGTTATAAACAAGAAACTTATTTGATAGTTATCAATTATTTCATAAACACTCTTTCAAACTCCAGGTTTCATCTTTTCTCTAGTTAAACCTTTACACTCCCTCCCCAGTAATAAAAATGGTGTGAGTTCAAGCTCTCATTAGGTAGAATCCCCTAGTACAGTGGAGAGCACAAAGCAGGGAGGCAGAAGACTAGGGTTCGTATCCCAGCTCCCCTACTAATCATCGCTTCCCATCAGAGAAGCCACAGAGCGGGGGTCACCCCAACACGGTGAGAAGCAGAAGGGCAGGGTGGCTGGAAATCAGACAGCTATGTGGTGGTGGGCAAGCCAGTGAACCTCTGAACCTCCACTTCCTCATCTGTAAAATGGGGATGAGAGTACCAACCTCATAAGTTTGTCCTGAAGATTAAATGAAGTAATCGATGGAAAGCACTTTGACCCTTCATAGTAATGATACATACTACCCAATTATCTGTTATATAAATAAATAAAATATATTGATTTCATTTTCCTCATTTATAAAAAGGGATACGACTACATCAATGTTAAGGACATTTCCTATTTCAACATTCTGTGATGGTCCATGCTTAATTTGTAGCATATTATTATGGACAATCTCTGATAAGAAAAACAAGGTCCTCAGCTAGTTCATTAAATTGGTATGGTTCCCAAACAGCCAAGACATGGTTGTGGCTGTCTTTAAACATACACGGGTAAAAGAAAAACTTCCTAGGGTTTAAAAAGTAAGCAAAAACAAACAAACAAACAAAAAAACCAAAAAAACTACAATAAACAAACGAAATAAAATGCTTTGCACCTTTCATTAACTGAGATGTCAAGGGACTTATCTATCTTGTCTGGTTAATCCGAGTTTGAAGGTGAAGGCTTAGTTATGCAGTGTTCTCAAGACCTAAGCCTCCGAGAGAGGATTTCCATAACACAGATGGACCGTGGCCTCGAGCAGACCCTCCCTTTCCATTACCTAATCTGGTCAGACTCTCATTTCTCATCCTCAGTGCAGAGCTGATTATCAAACTCAAAAGACTTACATCCCACCCTTCCTTTCTCCACCTAAATTCTAGCCACTATGAATAAAGATTATGACCCTTTATGATCTGTCTTCAGGCTTCTAGAACAACACACCATTTCAGTGCTCTTCATTCAAGACGAAAGGCAACAAGAACCATGGACCTTTGGAGTGGAAACTGAAGCACGCAAAATGGAGGTCAACTGCTATCGGGTAGGTAGAGTATTAACTTCATGTTTTCCCCTGAAGTTATTAATAGAACAAAAAAAGAATCTTTTTAAAACAGTATGTTGTTCTTGAAATGAATCAGCTGGGCTTTTTTTTCTCATTGTGTATACCTGGGAATTCATGCAAGGCAAGCTGATATGGTGGGATTTTAAGGCATGCCAAATTTCATAATCAGATAGGTAGACTCATGTTTTATAGGCATTTATCCAAGTAAGTCGGCAAAAAATTTCTTAATAAAAATAAATATGAAGGTGGATTCCAGCTGTTTTTAGATGCTCTTCATTTAATAAAACAACAATATTATGAGGAAGTCAAGACAAAGTGAAGTGAGTAGGTCCTTATTCCAGGAGGTTCTGCCTCCAGCTAAGGTCTTAGTCCTACGATACCACGGTCCCCTCTATTCTTTTTTGTTTTTTAAACAAAGAAGGAGCGACTCAGATATTTTAGAAACTGCTAAAGAAATATTCTTAAGAGGTACCTGTTTTTCACTAAAAATACAATGGACTACAAACAGTATTGAAATCACTGAGGCTTTTGATAAAGATAAAAATGATATTCAAGCAGCAGGCCACAAAACCTTTCTATAAGTTCAAGTTCCCTGTGACAAAATGCCAAACACGATTTCTGTTTCCCCATAGTTTGGTATTCAATGTCCTACAGGTAATAGGTATTATTCCTTTAAAAGAAGGAGACAATGAATATAGAAATAAATGCCATGTATATATTTTCCTCTGATGATGGCACAATGAAACAAAATCCTCGAGTTTGTAGGTAAAGAAGACAAAAATCCAGCCACTCCTCCCTATAATACTATCCATGCATACTACTTTCAAAGAAAAAGAAAATCAACAGGAAAACTGCTGTTGTTTGGGGCTTATCATGTTGGACAACTGGTTCTCTTAGTGGCTCCCCAGCAATTAGAACAAAGTGGCTTCTCTCAGGGTCCTAAAGTTAAGGAAGAAAACATCAAACAATAAACATGCTTCCTTTTTTTTGAAGATTTTATTTATTTATTTGCCAGCACAAGTAGGCAGAGAAGCAGGCTCCCCACTGAGCAGAGAGCCCCATGTGGGGCTTGATCCCAGGACCCTGGGATAATGACCTGAGCTGAAGGCAGAGGCTTTAACCCACTGAGCCACCCAGGCACCACTAAAATACTTTTCTTTCAAATGTCTGTTGATTCATACTTAAATTTCACCACTCCACAGTCATTAGGGAATAAAGCTTTCTTTTTTTTTCTTTTTTTAAAAAAAGATTTTATTTATTTATTTGACAGACAGAGATCACAAGTAGGCAGAGAGGCAGGCAGAGAGAGAGGGGGAAGCAGGCTCCCCGATGAGCAGAGAGCCTGATGCAGGGCTTGATCCCAGCACTCTGGGATCATGACCTGAGCCGAAGGCAGAGGCTCCAACCCACTGAACCACCCAGGTGCCCCGGAATAAAGCTCTCTTGATAACTGCATTTTTTTAAGTTGAATTTTAGTCATTTAAATGTGATATTGAAAAGAAAAATCATTTCTGATAGAAACCACACCCTTTGCTCAGAGCTTAGTGTATATTATGCACAATTGAACTTGCTCACAAATTTGGTCATCAGCATGTATATTAATTATTGTCCTGAGCTATAATGTATGATGATGTCTGTAGAGCCTGTTGGCTTAACTAAGTGGTCCTCGACTAGTTTGTAAGCTTCTATGCCTGTTTTATGTAGTTCTTTTTTTCATTTCCATCATTGATCTTTTTTAAAAAAAAATATTTTATTTATTTATCTGACAGAGAGAGAGACACAGCAAGAGAGGAAACACAAGCAGAGGGGGAGAAGGAGAGGGAGAAGCAGGCTCCACTCTGAGCAGGGCGCCTGATGCGGGCGGGGCTTGATCCCAGGACCCTGCGATCATGACCTGAGCCAAAAGCAGGGGCTTAACCGACTGAGCCATCTGCAGGCACCCCTCCATCGGTGATCTTAAGCTATTTTCTTGTATTGCTCTATAATAGTGCCTTTCTTTCTTCTACCTCTGAATACCTCATAGAGGTGGTGGTGGTGGTGGTGGTGGTGGTCTGAGAACCACAAAGCCTAATTGTTAGCATGGTGTCTAAAGCAAGAATAAGTAGGGATTGATCATCTGCGCTTAGTTTAAAGCACTAATCTTTAGTGTATGGAGTTTATGATATCTGTTTATAAAATATGAACTACCAGAATCATTTTTGGATTTTCAGATGAATTCATGTAAGCATGTTGTGACAGCAAATTGGGTTGTGGGTAGGTAGGGTGATGATGTATAAATAAATAGAGCCTGGAAATGGTTAAACAGAGATTTTTTTTAAGGGAAAAAGTTGTTTTATTAAAAGTTCAAAAACATGTTTTTTGGCAAAGCTGTAAGGAAACAAGAATGATCATAATTTTTCTAATGGGGATTCAAAATGGTACAACTCATAAGCAGGAGACCATATGATACTTAAAAACAAAAATGTATTTGCTCTCTAATTCAGGAATTTTCAGGAATTTTTAACAACTTGCAAAATTACAAAGTGGCCCTTGAACAAAAACCCAAAGAGATGATCACTGCGTCTGCTGGGGGACTGTGCTAAATGACACCAGCCCTGGGACTGCAGGGAATAAGTTAAGACTTTTGCAGAAACCATTCTACCCCAACTTGCCTTTTAATATTTTCAAGTGCAGGGCAAAAGAAGAAATCAATTTCAGGCCTGCACAATATGAATTTTTTTTTTAAATGCATGGAAGTTTAAAAAATTATCTTTGTTGAATCCAATGATAAGTCTTCTGGTACTTGTAACATTATAATGATTCTAATTAATGAGCTTTGTATCAGAAGTATATAAATATAGGGGCGCATGGGTGGCTCAGTTGGTTAAGCATCTGCCTTGGGCTCAGGTCATGATCCCAGGGTGCAGGGATCAAGCCCCATATCGGGCTCCCTTCTCCGTGGGAAGCCTGTTTCTCCCTCTCCCACTTCCCCTGCTTGTGTTCCCTCTCTTGCTGTGTCTCTCTCTGTCAAATAAATAAATAAAATCTTTTTAAAAAAGAAGTATATAAATACGATGTAGTATAATGACCTTACCACATATTTAGAAATATGCTATACTAGGAGCGCCTAGGTGACTCAATGGGTTGAGCATCTGACTCTTGATTTTGGCTCAGGTCATGATCTCAGAGTTGTGGGTTCGAGCCCTATGCCGAGCTCTGCACTCAGTGGGAAGTCTGCTTGACATTCTCTCTCTCCCTCTCCCTGGTCCCTCCTCCTTGTGTGCTGCCTCTCTCTCTCTCTCTCTCTAATAATAAATAAGTCTTTAAAAAAGAAAAAAATAAAAAGAAATATGCTATATTATTAGAGTAGGGTAAAGTTTTAATCATTACTGCTTTACTTATTATTTATTTTAAATTAGATAGACCTAAGACATGCCTCCAAAGAATTACATTAACGTTCAGTTCTGCATCAGTGATTAACAAATCACCCTAAACTCAGTGGCTTACAACAGTTAGGGTTTCTTACAGTGTGGTGGGGGCTCTTCTTCTGCTCTCTCTGGCGCTGGTTCGGGGGCATCACAGGACATCAGTGATAGCAGGGGATCAGAGTCATACTGTCCATGTGTTCTCTGGAAGGATTCCTGTAGCAACTTAAAATCTCCCAAATGATCTATAAACCTGTGTCTTTCCCTGCTTCACACTGGCACTGGACCTCATAATTAATACTTTTTTTCAGTTTCAGGGGAAAAAATCAAATCTTAATTCTAAAGACAAACTTTAGAGACTTTACTATAATAGGACCCATTTGGAGAGAAATTTACCTGAGCAGATATCACTTGGATGGTTTTAGAAGGCTCCATTTAGTGCAATATTTCTGGGACCTATTTTACATTAATAGCAAAGAAATGTCAAAAGTAAACCTTCCTGGGGCACCTGGGAGGCTCAGTGGGTTAAGCCTCTGCCTTCGGCTCAGGTCATGATCTCAGGGTCCTGGGATGGAGCCCCACATTGGGCTCTCTGCCCAGTGGGGAGCCTGCTTCCCCCCTCTCTCTTTGCCTGCTTCTCTGTCTACTTGTGATCTCTCTCTCTCTGTGTCAAATAAGTAAATAAAATCTTTTAAAATAAATTTTTAAAAAAGTAAACCTTACTTTTGGATTTGCATAATCTTCCCTTTTAAAAATTTTTAATGAGAGATTTAAACATTGTAATAAGATAAGTAAATCACATGGTTTGTCTTAAGGGTATTTCTGACGAGATCGGGCGCGTTCAGGGTGGTATGGCCGTAGACTTAAGGGTATTTCTGGAAGGGTATTTGTGATTAAAGAAACTCTTAATTTGCATTTTCCTCCTTTATCTGAGAAGGTTTGGTGGTCTGGACGTACTGCTGAGTGCTGACTGAGAAGACCAATCTTCATAAGGAGTAAATGTTTCCATATTGAGTGCTACACAGAAAATATTTCTGGAATTTATTATATTTGGAATTAGAAACATCGTCCATTTGGCCAGCACATCAGCTTCAAATTATTCCTAATGTGACATTCAGAAATAGACATGTTTAGGGCTCAAACTTCTAACCCCAAGGTCAAGAGTCACACACTCCACCCACTGAACCAGCCAGGTGCCCCAAGAATGTAAGTTTCTTAATTCAGAAGGCGTACTTTTTGTGAATGACAAAATGTCCCCAGTTTACACATTTAGAAATGATGGTCAAGTTTAAAAATAAGAATTTTGCTTCTTTTCATATTAGATCAAAGGATGACTTTCTATTTATAATTTGCATAGTAAAATAAAGGGACACTGATGTGAAATGAAAGATGATTTCACTGCTGGGTGTTAAGGAGGCCAGGAGTTTGGATTCCATTTCAGAAACCTGATTGATGGTCCACGCTTCCTTTCATGACCTTCCCACTAAATTAACCTCTCAGTAGCCCCTGCTCCTCTATCCTTAGCCAGATGTCTGATGTCCTTTTCTTGTTCCTTAAATATATCTTTTTTTCTTTCCCTACTTAGCCTTCTTTGGAGAAAGCTAATCATCTTTCTGGATCTTCAGTAGAGCGCTGATATGGTTAAAAGTCCCAATAGCTGTTACCTTCAAAAGTCCTCATCTACAGTGACCTTGGGCATACCGTCCAACGATGAAAATCATGCACAAGGAAAGAGAATGGAGAGCTATTTCAGACATGGGTCCCTGTGAGGATCTCAGTAAATGCCTTTTAGGGCTTGATGAAAAGACCCCATATAAAGGTAATGGGGGCCAACATACTGCTTCAGGTATAATTTCCCCACCTGAAGGTCATGGTCTCTTCCGGCCCAGGCCATATATGTCTCTGACTTCAGTCAACCTTCTCAGAGCTCTTAGCTCAGAGTTAGGCCCTTCTGGGTTTCCATGAATAATTTCCTTTTACAAATTGCTATTGTTATTCCATAAATTCTATTCCTAAGAAAAATCCAGAGTTCCAATGATACCAACGATAAATGATCAACGCCCAGGTGAAGGCCCTACGATTTACTGGACGTGTGGACAGCTTCTCAGCTATGAGCAGTATGGACTCCCACTCTGATCCTGAAGCTTGAGATGGCAGTAGGACTCTGAGAATGAATCCAAGGGCACGCTTTTGGTTTAAGAACACCTATTATAGTGCTACATTACCTGAAAACAATCACCAGGAAGAAACTGTGCTTTAGCACGACTTAATTGCATGCAATTGTTCTTACTGGACTTCACTGTTCACACCTCGTAGGCCAATTGAAAGGTAAGAGAACGAACTACTACCAGTTTTTTTAAAAATAAATGATTATGAATTTTTACCCATAAATAAGCAAAAAAAGTTGTCTCTAGTTTTAATAGAGTGTTTTATTTCTGTCTTTCGATCTATATTTGAATCAAAATGTTCATCTTATTCAGTTACTGAGTTCCCCACGAACAGTGGCAGTTAAAAATTATCGTGACCCTCACCTATTGTTTTGGGGGCAGCCAAAGAAGAACTGATTGTCTACCTTAAACTACAAGTGAATTGGCTGATCCATGAGGCTTAAGGCTTTCTCTGCAGGACATCAATATAATCATGTGTCTGAAGGTGACATCGAGCCTTTCATATCAAACCGATGTGCTCCTGGTCAGGGAGCCATCCTGGCATCCAGAGCACCCACTGTGGGCCAGAGCCGCAAGGGGAGCTTGAGCTCCTGAAGCAGAGACCATTTCAGGGTCATCAATACAGTCCGGGATTAAATGCCCAGAGTAGCATGGGGTTGATCCCAATCTCTAAGAACTCTGAAAAAGTTAAGACTATTTTGAAGCCACTGTTGGGGAGTTTGGGCTTCCTCTAAGAAGTCAAAGTTCTGGCTTAAAGACTCTGAAATCTGGCCTAAACCAAGCCCCTGCAGTTGCTACCTGCCAGGGAGGACTTCAGAGTAATAGTCACGGAGGACAATCCTCCTGTGCAAGAAGACGGGGGTCCCTGAAGCCGAAAATGTGCCGATCTAAGGCAGGACAAATGCTAGATGGAGCAGGATAGCTGGGAACAGATGCGACCCGCATCATCTTTGGGGCCGCCCGGCTCTCCTGCCCCAGACGACGGGCCCCTCTAGAGGAAACCGCCCATTACCACTAGTTAACCAGGAAGACAGGCTTGACTGTGGAAGTAAGGAGTGCTGAAGGGCTAGACAGAAGCCAGGGAGCATACCGAATCCTTATTCTTGGCCACAACTCAGTGCCAAGGGAACTATGGGGAGCATTAGGAAGTCACATCTTCCTTTTTTAATCCTCAGGCTTAGTTCCAAGTGCATATAACCCTGAGCTGGGGCCATGGAGTGAATCAGGATACTTCAGAGGCTTTTTGGAGCTCTAGAAACTGTTATATGCCCTGAACCCACAGGCCTAAAGTATGAATCCTCATTAGGTAACACGTATGTGACATGACGACCTGTTCAATTAGGCGTTTAGCTCAGTGAACTTTCTAGCTGCCATTACTGGGCAGCTGCGAGGTACTAGATCAGGCATTGTTAGCACAGTTGCCCTGGTAAAGAACCAGAGGAGAAGTACCTTGGGTTCTGTGCGTCACCTAGTCTCTGGGACAAACACTCCAATCTCCCGTTGTGGTTTGAAAGCATCCACAAACAAACAGAAAGGGACGGGTTTGGCTGTGCTCCGACAAAACTTTATTTACAGAGCCAGGTTTGAATTTGGCCTATCGGGCAGAACTGACCCTGTGCCCTTGTGCATGGCATCATTATTTCGGTTTCACAGCCAGAGAAACCCAATCTCAGAGAAGTGGAGCAACCCGCCCACAGTCACATGGCTGACAAGTGGCAAGGTCACTATCTCTTCTCCCCGCTAATCTAGGGGGACTTGCTGCTATCCATGGACATAAGCATGACATCCCCATTGAAATGCTAGTTTTCTAAAATCCTTTTGCTTTTTTTCATTGAAATGGTCTCCTGCATCACCAGCTCCACTGTGCTCATACAGAGCGATATCGACAGAAGTGCCCACGACAGGACGGGGCTCCTTGGCTCTCCCAGCTGCCTCCCACCTTTCTGGCTGCCCCCACTTCCCAGCCCTGCTGTAAATCTTTCCAGTGGTTCTTTCCAGCTTCTGGAGCCCTTCTCATTTGCAATGTGCCCTCTGCTAGATTATAGGAGGAACAATGGTGCCAAGTTAAAATCAGATAATGTTACAAACAAATCCACTATCAGGAGATTCTGGCCTCTGTGTAGCTTCCATGACTCTCTGCTGCCTGGGGTCGGCACAGGGGAAACTGCCATTTCTGTAGGTCCAAAGGAGCAGTTTCAAACAGTTCAACCTAATAAGAGAGGGCACGGACTCCAAGATCTGCATTTTCTCTGGTGCCCAGGAGAATTTTCTTCTACTTGCTTCCTATTTCATGGTGGTGCCTTGGGTGACTAAAGCCGCAGTAGGGGAGCTGCCAGAAAAGTGGGCGAGGATGTAGTAATTCTTCAAATCCACTGCATTCTACAACCCCAGGGCCAGAGTGCCTCACAGCAGTCAGCCTGCCTCTCCACCAGTCACCTGCACACTGAAGTAGCTTTCATTCCTACTTTGCAAAATTCACCTTGTCGGGAGCTTTTGCACAATTGTCTCCTCAGTCCTCTTTCTGAGAAGGACACAAAGCCACAGGGTTGGCTTAGCGGGCTCACAAGAGAGTGACAGAATCACCCAATGCAATGAAAGAAACCCAAGGAAGAAACTGAAAATCTGGGGATAGAAGCTCCTGAGGCTCCTAAAATAGCAGAAGCAGGGGTTGGACCCAAAAGGGACAAAATGCATCATATGCTCTTCTTGGTTCGAAATGGGGCTGACTTGCAAAAGGCTCTCTGTGAGAAAGCATGGAGATCTGTATTTATACTCCTAGGGGGCTGATCCATTTTCACTTTGACTAAAAAGGAGATCAATCAAGGGTCTAAAGAAAGAAAATTAAGAGACGAGGAAGACATGTTGCCTCCAGATTCACATGTCTAGGGGTAAACAAGAAAGACTTCAGGTGAGTTATGAAGATGAGCAATGGCTATAGAGAAAACCTTAAAATAAACCGATAGAAATAACAGAGGTTAGGACGCTTGGGTGGCTCAGTTGGTTAAGCCACTGCCTTTGGCTCAGGTCATGATCCCAGGATCCTGGGATCGAGTCCCACATCGGGCTCCTTGCTCAGTGGGGAGTCTGCTTCTCTCTCTGCCTCCACCTGCCACTTTGCCTGCTTGTGCTCTCTCTCTCTCTGACAAAGAAATAAATAAAATCTTTAAAAAAAGAAATAGCAGAGGTTAATGAAAGGGAATAATAAACTTGTGGCATAGTTTCTTTGCCGAGAGAAGAGAGAACATTTTCCAGCTGCACTGGAGACGGGCATTTACCTATAAACCAGTAGAAAGTACAATTTAAGAAAATTACCGATTTTTAATACTTACCTTGTTCTCCACCTGGACATTGTCACCTTCCCCCAGCACTGCTGTGTGATGAGGTGCTATTTTCTGTTGTGCATCCTCAGGTCCTACAAGGAAGATGACCCATGAAATCAAATGTTCTTTATAGTACATTTATCGCATGGTTACAAACATGGTTAACTCCATAGCACCGTAATATTCGTCTCAACCTCAGACTTAAGAGACTTAGGAGTCTCTGTAAATCTCTTGGTTTATTATACCTGTAAGTACTAAAGTCTGAAACTGGCTGGTTTCCAATGCAGAAAAAACAAGGAAGTGAATCCTGCATCGTGTTTCCACTTACACTTTCGGTGGCAGGCCTAACAATTCAATTTATAAGCAAAGTCTTCGGCATTACATGCTAATAAGAATGCTTCCTTGAGCAAATTATACACACCTCCTAGGAATTAAGCATACTTGGGAAAATTAGTAAATGCTATCATTAATTCCTGCCAATAAGTATTTATGGAACACCCATAAGTGCCTAGTTCTAGCAGAAAATCCAAAGAAGATCAAAGCCAATTCCTTTTGTTGTTGTTGTTGTTGTTGTTGTTTTAAGTAGGCTCCACGCCCAATGTGGGGCTCGATGGAACTCATGATCCTGAGTAGCAAGAGTCGTAAACTCTACTCAGTGAGCCAGCTGGGCACCTCTCAAGCTCCTTTTACACAGGTAACTCAAATCTCATTGGGAGGAACTAAATATATCTTCATAAAAGAATCATAGACTATCTCCCTTGAAAAATAAGTAAGTAAATAGCTATTGCACTATGAACAAGGCTCTGTTCTAAAGGCTATGTTGGGGGGGGGTGTCTTCAGGATGGCTACATTCCTACCCCTTCTATAATGAGAACAACAGATGAAATACAAATGAAATTGTGTCCTAGTACAACAGTAAAATAATGAGCAAAGTTCAATGAGAGAACAGGGCTGTAGGGGCTAACTCGGGTCTAGGGGCCCTAAGGATTTGTCATGGAGGAATTGACTTGAACAGAGCTTTGCAGGATTACAGAGATCTATGCCACGTAAAGCTAGGGGATAGGGCATTCTAGACAAGACAACAGCCTTGGCGAAGCTGAGGTGTGGGGAACATGCATCTCTAGGGGAAGCGTGACCCGTCTACTACTGCTGTGACATTCCTTTGGGAAGAATGATGGAAATGGAGACCGGCTTCAGATCAAGAAAAGACTTGGAAGCCATGCTTATCCACATAAAGTGGGGGGCCTCTGAGGACAGAATTGGGCCTGAAATGGTCAGATCTGTGTCTTGGGGACATAACTTTGGGAGCAGAGCATAGAATAGACTGAGGAGGCAAGAATGAAATTAGGATGACCTGTTAGGGGCTTACTGTCACAGTCTCAATAAAACTGAATTACGGTCTGGGGGCACCGGGCAGGCTCAGTCGGTTACACTGCTGACTTTGGCTCAGGTCCAGATCTCGGGGTCCTGGGATCAAGTTCCGTGTCAGGCTCCATGCTCAGTGGGGAGTCTACTGGTTCTTTTCCCTCACCCTCTCCTTCTGCCCCTACTCCCAACTTGTGTGCACACATGCGTGTTCTCCCCACCTCAGATGGATAAATAAAATCTTAAAAAAAAAAAAAAAAGGGAAGAAGAAAATCAAGTAAAGTGTGAACTAAGAGAGTGGGATGGATTTTCGAGGCGGAGTTAAGAAAGAACCTAAAGGACCTGGCAACAGTGGGAGAGAGGAGACCAATGGGATCCTCTCTAGGAACGTGATAACACAGCGACCAGATGACAGCAGTGCTTCTGCACGAGGGTAGGGACTGGAGAAGCCACATGGGCTGGAATAGTCACAGGCTGGAGACAGGAGGCTGGGATTTGGGCTGGTTCTTTCAGTTGGGTAAAAAAAACCAAGACATGCAAATGGACAACAGAGAGAAGGTTCCAAGCAGGAAGAGAAGCCCATAGAGATGCCTAAGAGGGATACACCTTAAGGACATTTGGAGACATAAATCTGGGCATCCCCCTGACATGTTAAAGCTAAAGCTGAATAATCAATTAGGGTATGCTTATTTATTTATTTATTTTTAAGATTTTATTTATTTATTTGACAGACAGAGATCACAAGTAGGCAGAGAGGCAGGCAGAGAGAGGAGGAAGCAGGTTCCCCGCTAAGCAGAGAGCCCCATGTGGGGCTCGATCCCAGGACCCCAGAACCCCAGGATCATGACCCGAGCCAAAGGCAGAGGCTTTAAGCCACTGAGCCACCCAGGCACCCTGGGTATGCTTATTTAAATGAAAACAACAGCTTGAGGAATTATTATATAAACAGACACATAATTTGTGAATTTTGTGAATACTGGAGCCCAAACACAGTAATTTTTTTTTTTTTCCGAGGGAAAGCCTCCCTTCTACCTCCACTTTGGAGATCACCCATGTGAGCAACGAGGCTCCTTTTGATGTTTGCAAATGTGAAATAGGATTCTAACCAACCGAAATTTTGTTTAAGATTTTTATTTATTTATATTTCAGAGATCACAAGTAGGTAGAGAGGCAGGCAGAGAGAGGGAGGGGGAAGCAGACTCCCTGCTGAGCAGGGGGCCCAATGTAAGACTCTATCCCAGGACCCTGAGATCATGACCTGAGCCAGAGGCAGAGGCTTAACCCACTGAGCTACCCATGTTCCCCCTGATCCCCGCCCCATGCAAGAGTCCTTAACCTGGGGTCAGTGCAGTCCCAGGACCCATGGCTAGAACTCAGAGCAATTGCTGGAAGGCAGACAAAAGCTTTCTTTTCATGAACACGGAGCTGAGATCGGCCTTTCCTTTGGTCATGAATGTAGCCAACGACCACTGTGGTATTGGCTGGGCCACTGACTCCATCTCCAATAGAGATCACAGGTGTTTTCCCCTCCTGTTACAGTGCCATGGCCATCTCAAAACACCCTTCATGGGAATCAGTGCTGAGAATGGAGAGTAGTGCTACTGCTCCGTGGTGTTCTTTCAGATGGCATCCAAGAAGCACACCTAGAACTCTACTGCAAACTTCTGCTTTTAACATTTTAATGGTTTCATTGAATTAAAAACAGCAACAACAACAACAACACTGTTCAAGAGGTGGAGACTTGGCAAATGACAAAAGGGTCCATGGCACAAAATAAGATTAAGAACCTCCGTCCCAGAAGAAGGGGTGTGCTAGTCAATGTTTAAAACTAGATTTCAGATAAAGGGCTAATATCCAAAATCTATAAAGAACTTATCAAACTCAACACTCAAAGAACAAATAATCCAATCAAGAAATGGGCAGAAGACACGAACAGTCATTTCTGCAAAGAAGACATCCAAATGGCCAACAGACGCATGGAACAGTGCCCAACGTCACTCAGCATCAGGGAAATACAAATAAAAACCACAGTGAGGGGCACCTGGGTTGCTCAGTGGGTTAAGCCTCTGCTTTCAGCTCAGGTCATGATCCCAGGGTCCTGGGATCGAGCCCCATATTGGGCTCTCTGCTCAGTGGGGAGCCTGCCTCCCCCTGCCTCTCTGCCTGTCTCTCTGCCTACTTGTGATCTCTGTCAAATAAATAAATAAGATCCTTTTAAAAATTAAAAAAAAAAAACCTACAGTGAGATACCACCTCACACCAGTCAGAATGGCTAAAATTAACAAGTCAGGAAACAACAGATGTTGGCGAGGATGCGGAGAAAGGGGAACATTCCTACACTGTTGGTGGGAATGCAAGCTGGTGCAGCCACTCTGGAAAACAGCATGGAGGTTCCTCAAAAAGTTGAAAATAGAGCTACCCTATGACCCAGCAATTACACTACTGGGTATTTACCCTAAAGATACAAATGTAGTGATCTGAAGGGGCACGTGCACACAAATG
The DNA here is from genome assembly GCF_030435805.1 of Mustela lutreola. Classification (NCBI taxonomy): domain Eukaryota; kingdom Metazoa; phylum Chordata; class Mammalia; order Carnivora; family Mustelidae; genus Mustela; species Mustela lutreola. The sequence continues at coordinate 11,428,349 of NC_081308.1, forward strand.
TTTATAGCAGCAACGTCCAGAATAGCCAAACTATGGAAAGAAACTAGATGTCCATCAACAGATGAATGGATAAAGAAGTGGTGTATACACACACAAACACACACACACACACACACAATGGAATACTATGCAGCCATCAGAAAGTGAAATCATGCCATTTGCAGCAATGTGGATGGAACTAGAGGGTATTATGCTAAGTGAAGTAAGTCAATCAGTGAAAGACAATTATCATATGATCTCACTGATGTGAGGAATTTGAGAGGCAGGGTGGGGGGCTTGGGGAGTGGGGAAGGAAAAAATGGAACAAGATGGGATCTGGAGGGAGACAAACCATAAGAGACTCTTTTTTTTAAGATTCTTTCTTTCTTTCTTTATTTGACAGAGATCACAAGTAGGCAGACAGGCAGGCAGAGAGACAGAGGAGGAAGCAGGCTCCCTGCTGAGCAGAGAGCCCGATGCGGGGATCATTTCCAGGACCCCAGGATCATGACCCGAGCCGAAGGCAGAGGCTTTAACCCACTGAGCCACCCAGGCACCCCCATAAGAGACTCTTAATCTCACAAAACAAACTGAGGGTTGCTGGGGGGTGGAGGGGCGGGGATGGGGTGACTGGGTGATGGACATTGGGGAGGGTCTGTGCTATGGTGAGTGCTGTGAATTGTGTAAGCCTGATGAGTCACAGACCTGTACCCTTTAGACAAATAATACATTATATGTTAATTTTAAAAAGGCATTAAAAAAAGTAATTTGAGAAAAAGAAAGGATTAATGTAAATTTGAAATAGAATTACTGAATAAAATGTTTAACTGAAAAAATAAAACTGGCTTTCAGGCAAGAGTGGAAGAATGAACCCAATTTGTAGTACATGCTCATTTCCGTGGCGTAAAGGCTCCCACTGTGGCCAATTTCAAGTTACCAATGTGAGGTGTGAGGTCAGGGAAGAGGTGCACATTCGGCCCCCTCCAGCCAGTGACAGTTGGCCCAACGCACCACTAAAGGTCCTTTCTCTATTGATGATTTAGGTCAGCAGGGGCCATGGAACTGAACGAGAGGCCACCGCGGACTTTCTACTCATGCACGGATTTGGCAATAGAACAGAGGTCTGGGAGTCTAAGAATAATCTTACTTAGAACTGGGTCATATCTTTAACTGTGCGATGAAGAAGCATTTGATTAAGGGTGCTTTTATCTTCAGCTCATTCATACAAAACACCCAAATACGTTACCCACAAGGTCTACTCTTGGCCCCTCATTTTAAAGGGAACATTTTAGAATGTCCCACTGAACAGAAGCCCCAACAACTTCTATAGCCCGTCTCCTGTCATTATGGAGTGGGCTGGCGAGGGACAACTCTCCACTAATGCAGAACTGGGTTCCTCTGCACCTCCTCGCAAGGGAGCTCGCTTGACTGGGGTGTTCCCGGGTCTATGAGCAAACGCAAAATTAGAAACAAAGAGTTCATGTTTTCCTAAGAACACCAATCGTCACTTTATTTGGAACACCATTGCCGCCCACTTCTTTGCCGCTCAAGGGGAGGAATCATAGTGCTGATTCTGAAGCCATAAGCTTATGGCTGACCTTCATTGTAGATGCTGGAGTCAGGTTTCCAGGTCATTCTAACTGTACCTTAAGCTTCTATATTGTTTTAGGAAACGTTTAAAACAGGATCCCCGAAAACAAAGACTGCTTCTGTCATCTTATCGTTTCTATGCTATTTCACCCACCTGGTTATCTCCTGAACCTAAAATTAGTCGCAAAGAAAATATACTTTATTGTGTTTGACTACTTTCAATTATACCAGAGCCAAATCAGATACTAAATAGTTTCCATCAAGAAGCTTCGCCAAGAATGTTGACTCTAAGAGGGCAGTGAAGGAAGATGTACTGGAAAACAATTGAACTGCAAATAGTTTGGTTTGCCGAAACAGTCCTGAAAGGGCAAAATACTTTAATACATATTTTCAAGTTAGTGCCGCGGTTTCAGTGTGTGATTAATCGCTGGGCAACTTTCCCCCATATGCCTGATTTCCTTTCTCTTGTCTTTACAAGGATGCCCGTGCTAGTGATGGCACTTCCACAAGAGTCTGATTTCCTCAATTGTGTGTACAATGGAAGCCCCCTTATCTGATGCAATCAGGATCATTAACTGGAAGAGACAGTCAACTGCCTCCAACATTTTAAATTAAAGCGCAAATGTGCATACATTTGCCAGTTTTTAGAAATACAGTCAAGGTGGGTCGGCTGATTGGACTGAAGCCCTGTCTCTCGAAAGCGTACATGACTGCAACCACTGAAATCCTTCTAGATTACTAGTTGCCCCATTCTCTTTCTTTCAAAAGCTCTTTTTTTTAGCAATTCCCTTTTACAAAGCATTTGGCTGAGTTCTAAAAATACCTACTTTTCTTTCTTTTTTTTTTTTTTTAAAGATTTTATTTGTTTGAAAGACCGCAGGAATGGGGAGTCATGGGGAGGGGAAGAGGCAGAGGGAGAGGGAGAAGCAGGCTCCCTGCTGAGCAGGGAACCTGACCTTGGGGCTCCATCCCAGGACCTGGATCAGGACTTGAGCTGAAGACAGACGCTTAGCCAAGGAGCCCAAGTCTTTTGATACCTACTTCATTAATTTACATATAGCTTAATTAAAGTGCCTCATTGCAATCACGATTGCCTTTAAAGTTCAATTTGGTTGCAGGGAGTAGCAATGGGCAAGCAGACCAGGGTTGCCCGTTATCCTGGGTGTTCCAAGCACCTCATGCAAGGTATTCCTCGTGGAAGGAACACACTGCTCAGTCCAGTTCATTCTAGGTGAGTGGAGGTCAATTCGGAAGGCTTCTAGCATTGCTCCCCTTTTACCGAGATTCAGGGTCCGTGTCAAACTTAGTACCACCCAGAACCAGCAGCAAAGGGCTGAGCACAAACTAAGCATGAATAAATACTTAAGTGAGTCTGAAACATTTCACTACCTTCATAATAAGCCAGTTAGGTGTCATTTCAATAACCACAGACAAATATTTTTAGATTTCTAAATATACTTTCTCAGCCAAACAGTATACGTGATACTGGTCCCTCTAGGAGACTGACATCCAAGCTGATAAACCATCCCATGCCAGAGGGCTACAGGATATAAACTCCTCTACCCTTTGATCTGTGTTAATGTCTAATGTCATTTTCATCTCAGCACCAGGGAAGGGGTTCAGCTCCAGTTTACTTGGCATCTACTAGCTTTATGACTGTGTGGTTTTCAGTTTCTTTGTTTTCTTTTTCTTTTTATCATCTACTGACTGCACAGATGTCAGCTGAGGGCTGGTCAAAGGACTCGATGCCTCAGTAGAAGATGATTGTCAAAGATCTCACTCCAGTAATCTGTCATGTTGAAACCTCCACCTGTCCTTACTCAAAACTTACCAATATCTGTCTTTTAGGAACTTCCTGCCATCAATTAATATTTTGAGTCCACCTGAATCTCCATTTTATGGGATCTCCCCTGATTACTTTCTCAACCCAAATGGCAGTCTCTTTATTCCAGCTCAATGCACACTTGTAACATCTATTCCAACAGAACGGAGGTGCGTGGCATTTTGGAAAAGACAATTACTTGCTTATTGGTTCCTGCCATCTGTGGTTTGCTGGTGCCATCCAGGTTTTAAAAGCAAGATAAAAATGTCTCAGAACACGTTTTCTGGATTCTCTCTTATAGATTTTATACATCAGTACATATTTAAGAGCTTTCGGGCTTTGTCTTTTTGCCTCTGGCGATTTGTTCTTGCCCTTTTGTTTTTCTCATTAACATCTCCACGGTGGGGGGGAGGGGGTTAGGAGGAGGGGAAGAAGATAAAATTCAAATGAGATCATTTGGCCAGTCACTGATTGGCTAAAGCAGAGTCCCCAGAGGCCAGTATGTGAGCTGGATTCTCTCCACCGTCCAGTTTACCCCGGACAGATGCAAGTCCACTCCAATGCTGCACACTGTTACCCCATTTCCTGCCAGATGTTTTGCACTAGTGGCCCACAGTCATGAGAGGGGACCAGGGCAGTGACTAGAAATGGCTCAGGAAACTCCTGGCTTCTCAAGTAAAACAAGGGGATGTACAGATCATTCTTACCCCTTCAGTTGTTGAGCTTTGCACTTGTTAAGTTCTTGGACTAAAGGTCTGCTAGGAAACAGGGCTCTAACTACTGATGAAAACAGGTTTTGAGTGGGCGCCTGGATGGCTCAGTCAGTTAAGCCTCTGCCTTCGGCTCACGGAAAAGGATGGAGCCCAACCTGGGGCTCCCTGCTTAGCCGGGAGCTTCTCCCTCGGTCCCTTCCCCTGCTCCTGCCCACACAGGCGCACAGGCGCTCTCTTCCTCTCAAATAAAATCTTTTAAAAAAATATTATATTTAGGGCGCCTGGGTGGCTCAGTGGGTTAAGCCTCTGCCTTCGGCTCAGGTCATGATCCCAGGTGCTGGGATCGAGTCCCGCATCGGGCTCCCTGCTCAGCCAGGAGCCTGCTTCCTCCTCTCTTTCTGCCTGACTCTCTGCCTACTTGTGATCTCTGTCTGTCAAATAAATAAATAAAATCTTTAAAAAAATTATATTTATTTACTTGACAAAGAAACACAGCAAGAGAGGGAACACAAGCAGGGGGAGCGGGAGAGAGAGAAGCAGGCTTCCTGCTGAGCATGGAGCCTGATGCGGGGGCTCAATTCCAGGACCCAATCCCAGGACCCTGGCATCATGACCTGAGCTGAAGGCAGATGCTTCACCACTGAGCCACCCAGGCGCCCCCCTCCCCAAAATCTTAAAAACAGGTTTTGAAGGGGGGAGGATGAGGGGATGGGCAAAATGGGTGAAGGGAAGCAAGCGGTATACAGTCTTCCAGTTACAGAAGGACTAAGTCACAGGGATGAAATGCACAGCATTCACAATCAATCAATCAATCAATCAATCAAAAAATTGGGTGGGGGGAGGCACAGCATGGGGAATACAGGCCTTGATATCAGAATAGTGTTGGATGGCGACAGTTGGGAGCGCCAAGTGTGGCGAGCGCTGTAAGGACCTATTTAGCAAGAGGCTTCCATCAAGGTTAAATCAATAACGTTGTTTAATCCTTAAACTGTCCCTGGTCCCCTTCCCCCAGCTCCAGGTAACAAAGCCCAGATACAGGGGTGGGTCAGGCCAGGTGGAGACATCGATCAGTGGGGGGCGCATACTGTCTCCCTAGCTACCAAGGAGTATGGGCCCCGCCCTTTGGGAGCCTTTTGGCACCAATCCCAATCAAGGTGTAATAGGCTGGTTCAAATGTCTGCTAGGGTCAATTGTAACTCAACTGGTCACCTAGCATCACTGTGGAGTTTCCTGTGTGTGTTACAATCTCATTGGCCACCTGTGCGTGGCCAGGCCCGACCGCATGGCCTTTGCCCTTAAAAGCTAGTCTGTGAAACAGAGAAGGGTCGCCCTCTCTTGTAAGAGGTGTGGCCCCGAACCCCGAAGGTTTGGTTTGATTCTTGATGCCTGGCGCGAAATAAAGCTTTGCTTGACCTTCGCTTTGTATCAGTCTCGCTCCTTTCAACACGGACCCATTTTGGAGGGCATAACAAGCACAGCGTCACCTACAGACCTGTTGAATCGCTACATGGTACCCCTAAAGCTAATGTCACATGCGCGTCAATGATACTCCGAATAAAAAAACAGGTTTTGAAGATTATTTGTTAACCTTTTCCTCCACATCATCCTTCACACCACCATTTAAACCAAAATCAAATAGGAGCTTTTGTAGCGGTCCAGAAGCTAAGAAAGTTTTCTACCTCTGTAGATGGCTGAAATGGATCAAAATAATAGCATTTTGTGACACATGAAAAAGACACGCAATTCAAGCTTCAGTGGCCACCACAAGGGCTTCCGGATTACTGGATTACTGCAGCTGCTTTTGTGCGGGGAGGGCTGGAAAAAGTCCTTGACAACTGAGAATGTCTGGTCCTCAGAGTTGAAAGTATTCATTATCTTGGCCTTTATAACAAATGTGCTGTCCTTGCCTTTTCTCATTCTACACAAACATTTCTGCTCTCCTTACCACCTCGGAATTCACATGCTCGCTTTGTTACTTTCCATTTGTGCAGGTTATTTTGTTCCTCTTGAAATCCTAAATTAATGGGCACTACTGCCACAAAAACCAGTCTTGACTCTCCACGTGTATCAAGTATGTTGTGACACTCAAGATTTTCTAAAGCTCTTAAAGCAGTTGATGCTTCGCCTCCTTCAGACGGTTAATAGAGTTTACTTGTGACACTTGTGATAGTACTAATTTTTCTCATGTTTTTTCAAATGCTGAAAGAAATGAATTTTGCTTCTGACCCACAATTGAAATGCTATTCAGCGAAAGAGGAACTAAGGCCATTTTTACTATACAAAATCAAAATACATGGATCTGTATTACCACTATTTTCCAGGAGAGTAACTTGAGGCAACTGAACTCTTTCAGAGATTATGAAGAATGGTTTAAGTGGCTCTAAGAGGTCGGTCGTCTTCAAGTTCGGAGCAGATGTTATCAATAAGGCAGCAGTCCGGGCTGTATCACCCCAGGAGGTGGCCATGTAGGGGCTCTGTGAGGTTGAGTGGCACACATCTGTCGTGAGGGGCAGGGAGGGGGCGGGGGAGGCTGATTCTCTTAGTTCCAGTTTTCCCAGCAGCACTGTCTGGGATGCATATTTAAGGGCAAGGAATTTACCCAAAGTTGGACACAGGCAGCAACAGTCCAGGAACTGAGAGAGTTCGGTCAGGGAAAGAAGACAAAGAAGAGTGTGCTCTCAAGCCTGTGCCCATTGTGGGTGGCTGGGACATCAGCCCATGGGGAGAGGCTTGGAAAGGCCTCACAACACACAGCCCTCCATTATCCCACCTGAGGGATGAGGTAGCTTCTGGAAATGTCAGTCCCCCAGCACCTCGATCCTGCCCTGTTTGGGGCAAAGAGAGCAGCCTCCCCCATTTCAGAGACCGCTTCAGGCCATGAGACACAGATACCCCCCCGGTGAGCTGGGAGTTGTCAGTGGGCACCGTGGAGATGAGGCACTGGGGGTATGGGGAGGGCACCTAGAGCATCTGCGACAGCAGCGTTCCGTCGGGCCCACAGAGAGACATGCCTGCCCCCTGTGCCGCTTCCAGGATGACAGGGCGGGTGGGGACAGACGCAGCAGGAGCCAGCCTACAGGTGGACCGGGAAAGACACGTTCAATGGCGGAGCTGCCGACTTGTCACTGTACAAAGATTATGCAGTGCGGCATGGGAAACAGGATTGGGGAGTCCCTGGTTCTCGTCCCAGGTCCACCAAGGCACCATCGCGGCAAGTTATATAACTTCCATTAGACTTCACTTTTGTCATCTATAAAATGGCAGTTGGTTGAGTCTTGAGATGGCTGTCCTAGACTAGCCTCAGCAAGAGCAACATATACAACCCTTAAAATAAGAGAAGACCAATTTCGAGATTTCTCAGCGGCACCTGGGACTGCAAATTCACCTCCGTCCACCTCCCAGGAGACAGATTCCTGCTCCCCTTAGCCCGTGAGAGCCCCATCCGTCTATCAGCACAGAGATCGCCAACCTCTTAACAAGAATGTCAACCCACATGATCTTGCCTGGACCTTACATCCACACACAGGCTGCAGTAAAATGGTGGCTGTCATGTGTTCATATTCCCTTCCCTCACCGAACATGCTGGAAGCTGAGACATGCCCTGCCCTGGGCTTGCCGGGACGTACTAGGATATAGAGAGGGCTGGTGCTGGACAAGAAGGCAGCACAGTAGTGGAAGACATGAGAGGTTTCATCTTGCTTTCTCCCCCTTCAGTCCTTCAAATTACAGTGCAATTGAATCCAAACAACATCGTCATCACTTACCAATATACACATCTCCAGATACGGTATAAATGAAGCTTGTCCATCCTGAAAAAGAACCAGCAATGTTAAAAGGTTAGTGTCCATAATGCCAAAAGGAACAAAGATATAATAATATATTCAACCAATCTCTAGGAAATATAAAAACATCTAACAGATATGAAAGATAAATTGAGATGAAATCCTTTATTTTCTCTTAGACGCACGGTTAAAATTTAAACTTCTGTGAGCTGTTAAAAACACACACTCCCACATGCATGTATGCATGGACACACGTATACATGTACCCCTAAACCTAAAGGATTTGGCCCACCATGTTTTATATCCACCCAAGTAGACAGTATACAGCTCCCCCAACTGCACAGCCATATGCCAACAGCTGTATTAACAAACCGTCCCCTCCAGTTTTAACGTCCCGCTAATAACCGCATCACCCCAGTCTGGCTTATCTTTAGTTCACTGTATATCCAGGTAGTTTCAAGTGTGAAGAAAATTCTAGAAACACACTGTACTTAGTTGTACTTGAGTCTCTAGTGAATTCATTCCTCTTCACCTATCCTAAAATGGAGGATCAGTTCCAGGGATTTGGGGATGCACAATCTTTGGGGTACACGTGGGGTTCAGATGGTCTGTGCACTTGCTGGAACTACATACCCAATTTTTCAAGTGTGTGTGCTTTTCTGTGAGGTCATACAGCATTCAGCAGACTCCCACTGTGACCCATGGGGCCACGAGCTCAGAACCACAGACAACCTGCCTCTTGCTTTCCCAGTGCCAGGCAGCACTTGCTTTCCATGGGTCTTCGTACCCATGACCCAGTAGGGATGCTTCAGGGCCACCAGGAGACCTGAATCCAGGAATGGCAAACTCAAAACAGAAGCAGGACATCACCTGTGTGCCTTCAGTGGAAGAGGAGAAGATGTGGGACGGTAGAGTTCACGGTGGAAGGGCAGGGCCCAGACTGAAGCCAGTGTGAGTCACCGTGGTGACACAAGGAACAAAGCAAAGGCAGGTGTGGAAGGATCACGGGGGATGACATATACTCCAGGGTTGCAGATGCGAGGCCAGGCGGGTTGAAACACACACGAGAGAAGGTGTAACTGAGAACACTCGACATCTGGTGAAGAAGTCTGGTTAAGAAAATCCAACGGATGGCGAAACAAACAAGACACTTAGGCGGACGCCAGAGGAGATCTTTTCACCCTCGCACTGCCCAGTTTTTCCTCTCTGAGATTTCACCAGCTCCAGTTGAAGGCCTCTGGAAGTAATTTGACTTGCTGATGGCTCACCCCGCCTTGTTCTCCCTTACGTCCGGACCCACAAGCTCAGTCTCCATGCACGTAGCCAACAACACTCACTCCCGCACATGCGCTGTGGGCGGAGTCACTGGGATGAAGAAGGCCCAGCTGGAATGCGTGAGTTGTGCAATTGGGCGGAGGGAGGTTCGTGATGCGGGAAGCGCAGGCCAATGATCCACAGCCCACTTCCACGTGTGTTATCGGGGCCGGCCGGGCTCTGCTACAGAACGGCCCTCTCTGCTTCCTCATGGCGGCTCAGCCGCTCCAGTCCTACTGGGCCTGATGCGAACCGTAATTCTGCAACAAAACCTCTTTCCTCGCTGATTTTTTATTTAAAAAAAAAAAAAAATCCACCACTGAACATTGTTTACATTGATTTTTCAAAGTGCAAACATCTTCGCTGTGTTTCTCTGATTATTAAAAAAAAAAAAAAAAAAACTCATACACGTAAATTTCAAACATATTTGAAGACTTGGAAGTGTACAATCTCTAAATTGAAAATCTTTCTGAAATCTTCATCCTTGGCCCGACATCCATATTGTTGTTAGCAATTTGATATTTTATGTTTTCAGTGCTATATATCATTTGCTTAAAAGCATGAACAAACTCAATGTTCTATTCTGAATACCTTTCCATGTCAAAACAGAGAAATAACTCATCCTCAGGAAAGACTGCAAAGCATTCCAGTGGAAGGACACGTCATAATTTACGCAACGAAGCCCCTCTTTGTGCTGGAAAGGTACTAAAAAATTAAGGGCTTCTGAGTTTGACAAAACCTCAAAGCTCTCAATTGCTCAACTGGGTTTTGACTGAGGTTTACTGTGATTGTCCTAATCTCATTTCTTCTCTGATCTCTGTGCTTCATTCCTACTCATCCTCTGAACAGAAAACTACTCCACATAGAATTGCCATCGGCCTGTTTTCTGTTTTATGTTTACATGATCCAGAAGGATCAAACATTTGCTCAAAGTCATGGCCAGGTCAATGGAGTAAGTGCCTTCACCTATGTTTGCCCCTTGCAAAAGTCTTCTATTAGCATGCGGAGCCCATCCTCACCAGCAGTAACAAAATTCCTGTTACTGGGGGGAAGGCACACAGCATTAGAGGGAATGGAGTCAAAACAGGGGGGTGAGGGGGGCGAGAATTGCCTTTCTTCCTTCCTTTTTTTTTTTTTTTAAAGATTTTTTATTTATTTATTTGAGAGAGAGAGACAGTGAGAGAGAGCATGAGCGAGGAGAAGGTCAGAGGGAGAAGCAGACTCCCCATGCAGCTGGGAGCCCGATGCGGGACTCGATCCCGGGACTCCGGGATCATGACCCGAGCCAAAGGCAGTCGTCCAACCAACTGAGCCACCCAGGCGTCCCTTCTTCCTTCCTTTTAACATGTTGTCCAAGTGCACGTGCCCCTGGTCAACCTTAAAGAGGGCTTCCAACTACCTACGTTATGTCCTCAAACTTTCTAATTGATTCCATTCTTTCCAACTTGTCTCCTGGCTCAGGCAAAAGACGGTGAGGGCAGGGCACCCCCTGATGGGACCTGAAACTACCCCCTCAAGCAGTAAGGGCCGCCCTGAGCCAGCAAGAGCCCTCCCACGATGGATTGGCCCTTCACTGCTCACCTGCGGCCGCCCACATTTTCCTTCTATAAACGGGGAAGTAGTTTTAGCACTTTGGAGACAATCTCTGAGATCCAAGTTTGCAGTATTCCTTTCTTGTCTCACCACTACTTCTTTCTCTGCCTTCTTCTGACGACAGTGAGACAAAAGTCCAATTGTGTGAACGCTTCCTGTATGTTTAAGAACCAGCACATTTTTATTAGAATTCCTTCTCTGCAAGAGTAGGATTGCATCAGCAAAGCGCTCTCTGGTAAGATTTTGGGTCCTGCTCATCCTTCCCTGCTCCCTCCCCCCAACTTTATGTCCTGCACCAGGAATTAATACCATCCCCCCATTTTTATATAGGGTCACAGGCCCTATAGTTTCCTTTCTTCCACCAACCGGGTCTCCAAGCTACTGGGTCCAGGCAGCTGGGAAGCTCTTCCCCTCCCTCAGGCCACGACAGAAGAGGGGACAGAGGTCTCATTTCACCTCTGGCCCCGTAGGACGGTTTAATCAGCACCACATGTAAGTGGGGCTTCCTTTAGTCAAACATTAAAAAAAAAGTAAGACTTTTAAATATGAAAATCATTTTCTGTGCCTTCTGCTCTCATTCCCAGGGCGGTTCCTAATTCTTGCCAGTGTCCCTAGTGAGAACTTTTCCTGGCCTGCGTTCCTTGCTTTAATCCAGCTCATTCTCCTCCTGCCTGAGCCGGAGAGTTCCTTATTTCAGTGAATTTTGCAGCTACTCCCTATACATGGGATGTGGGAAACCGAGGCACAAGGGAAAAAAATGTCCTTAATACTTATAGCCCACGGACAAGTCCTTGAAACAGGCAGAGGGACATTCCTCTAGAAACTCAGCTGCCTCAACTGTTACTACTTTGCCAAGGCAAGAGACAATCTTAGCCTGACCCTCAGGATCCTATAAGTCTACTTTAACTTTTAAAAATTCCTTTAGAAGGGCGCCTGGGTGGCTCAGTGGGTTAAGCCTCTGCCTTCAGCTCAGGTCATGATCTCAGGGTCCTGGGATTGAGCCCCGCATCGGGCTCTCTGCTTGGCGGGGAGTCTGCTTCCCGTTCTCTCTCTACCTGCTTCTCTGCCTACTTGTGATCTCTATCTGTCAAATAAATAAATATTTTTTAATAAATAAATAAATAAATAAATAAATAAAAAAGAGAGAGATCGATTCAGGGATATGGTAGGTTAAGTTGAAATGCCAATTGAATATTACCCCCACCTTAAAAGACCACCAGAGACGTGAGTCAAAGCCAATCAGCAAGGGTCGTTTATTGCAGGTTCGAACCTGGACCTCTGCGCCGCTTGTTGCCGATAACGCCGAGAGGTCCAGAGCTGGGTTGGTGCAGGGTTTTTATAGACAGGTACAAACAAGTTTCGGGTGGGGCTGAGCTGATTGATTGACAGTTTGAACAGGCATACTTGGCGTCAGTGAATTGAGTCAGGGGACCCCACGCGAAAGCAGACAAAGCAATCTTACAGAAGCAGAACTGGCCAGTTAGCCCACGCATGCGGAAAAAAGCACTATCAGGATATTGAAGGCTTAGTTACTATCAAATAAAGACAATTGGGAGTCTCCTGGTGGAATGTTACATTCCTGCTATCAAGCATCCTTGTTAATGAGATTTAGGTTTAGAAGAAATTGAACTTTATTTACTTTTCCTTCTACCTCCGCCTCCTTCCGTTTTCATGGAGGGGAGGGTGACATTAGGGCTTGAGGAACTGAGTTCTGTGTCCCTGGAAATTGGGCTATTGATAAGGTAACTTCTTTGTTGTAAATCTCAAGGACATTTGCAAACCAAGGGAGACTCCTACCTTGCAGGACTGTGATCTCTGCAAGTTAACTATTTATCGTTTTATGGCAGTCCAGGGTGCCTGAGGAATGTTACACATATGGAGGGGAGCGGGTGAAGGGGGGGGGTGCAAGGCGCCAGCCTTTGCTTTGTCCTCAGCCAGCCTCCTGCTCCTTCAAAGTAGGATCACTTTTTTAAAAATTCCTTTAGAAACTTCCTTTATCTCTACTTCCCCCGACACCAAGATACATGTTGGCAATCACCCTCCAAGCATACTGCCCACTGATACACATCTGAAGGGTCTCATGACTGAGTTTTTATTAGATGGTAATAAATGACCCTTTCCTAACAACAGCTAGCCCCCTCAACGTCCTGGACATCTTGTCTCCAAAATTCCTTGGAGACTTACGCCATCCCTAACCCCTTCCCAACTTGAAAGTCTATAATCAGTTACCCATCACAACCCCAGTGCCGCTCTTTCTGCCCACAGGTCCTGTCCCCGTCTTGAGATGTCTTGAGATGAAGACATCTCAAGGATTCTTTCTTGGCCATTGCCTCCAAACTCCCCCCGCCCACTTCAAACCACATCACTCAGGACAACTCCCCTACCCCTCCATGGCTCTAAGTTCATCTTGGGGAAGTAGCTCCCTCCCCATGGACTTCAAGCCTAGTGGTCTGGGATGCAAGGCGACCCACCTGATCGTCTCCTCCCCCTCTTCACTTAAGCAAATTCCTTTTTTAAATTTTTATTTTGAAATAATTTCAGAATACAGAAACGTTACAAAAATAATATAGAGAATTACCATATACCCCCACCCAGATTCTCTAAAAGCTTACACGTTATCACAATATGCTTCATCATTCTTTCTAGAAATACGTAAATCTTGTCTTCTGAAATATTTGAACAGGTTTACAGATATGATATCCCTGTATTTTGAAATAATTCAATATTGTTAAAAAAAAAAAAGAAGTCCAAAATGGAGTCATTTGTCCCCCAAGACAGAAAGCCAAGACTTAAGTACAACTTCTTTAATTTATTTGAGAGAGTGAATGAGAGAAAGCGTGCGCACGGACAAATATGCAGGGTTCTCAGACTGACTCCCTACTGAGTCTGGAGCCCCACATGGGGCTCAATCTCATGACCCTAAGACTTGACCTGAACTGAAATCAACAGTCAGACACTTAACTGACTGAGCCACCTTAAGGTGCCCCTTAATTACAACTTTGAACTTCTCCCTAAAATGTGACCTTTTAAGAGTTTCCCTGAAATGCCCTGACCACGCCTGGTGAGGTCATCTGCATGATAAAAACCCTTTGGAAGAGGAGTCCCTTCCCACAAAAAGGAAGATATCCAGAATGGAAATGTTGGGTCCCCCCAAATTGGGTACCCCGATAATGGGTCCGTGATGAAAGGAGTGAGACTGATACAAAGCGAAGGTCAAGCAAAGCTTTATCTTGTGCCAAGCATCAGGAATCATCCCGGCCGTCAAACACGCTGGCCAGGGGTGCCCCTCCAGAGAGGACGACCCCTCCCTGCTTCCCAGACTAACTTTTACAGAGCAAAGGCCCTGGGGTTGGGCCTGGCCATACACAGGTGGCCAATGAGATTGTAATACACACAGGAAACTCCACAGTGATGCTAGGTGACCAATTGAATTACAATTTACCCTAGTAGACATTTGAACCAGCTTATCACACCTTGGTTAGGATTGGCACCAAAAGGCTCCCAAAGGGCGGGGCCCATACTCCTTGGTAGCTAGGAGACAGTATGCGCCCCCCACTGATTGAATACCTCCACCTGGCCTGACCCACCCTTGTACTTGGACTTTCTTACCTGGGACTGGTTTCCCTGACTTGCTTTTAAATAAGTTCCCCCCCCCCCGGGGGGGGGGGCCAAGGTCAATTTAAGCTGTACAGCAAAATGGCAGTTCAACCGGGGTGGGGCTGCTCTGGCTGAATAGGCCCTTACAGAAATAATCCTTTTTCTTTCGCTAACATCCTGCCCCATCCTTCTACTGCCCCAGAAAAATCTTCCATTTTGTACAACTCCCAGGAGCCCCTGTCTACTTACTAGATGGGAAGCTGCCTCAATCCTGAACTCCCAAATAAAGCCAATTCAATCCTCAGATTTACTCAGTTCAATTTTTGTTCTTTAGCAGGATATATTTCCTAAAAATAAGGCTATTTTCCTACATAAACATATTTATAACAATTATGAAACTGATATAATACCAATGAAAAAAAATACACAGATATCCAAATTGGGCCAAATGTTTCAATAATGCCTTTTATGCCAAACAAAAACAAAACAAAACAAAAAACCAACCAACCAACCACACAAACCCCGAAACAGAAGCCCAGGCCAGGCTCTCCTCCTGGGTCTCGGGCTGCATTTAGTCCCCACATCGAATCTCCTTGCACGGACAACACTTCCTCAATGCTTTTCATTAAAAGCACAGACCAGTTATTTTGTAGAATGTCCCTCCGTTTGGGTTTGTCTGATGTTTCCTCATCCTTAGACAAAACTGTTTCATCCCTCAACTTTACTTTTTAAAAGATGTCCTTTATTTATTTGTCAGGGAGCACAAGCAGGGGAAGCGGGAGGGCGAGAAGCAGGCTCCCTACTGAGCAGGGAGCCTGATGTGGGACTCAATCCCACAACCCTGGGATCAAAACCTGAGCTGAAGGCAAACGCTTAACCGACAGAGCCACCCAAGCGTCCCTCATTCCTCAACTTTAGAGAAGAGTTCCTTTTCGGGGTCTTAATTGTTTAAATTCAGAAGAGCACAAAGGAGGAAATAATAAATATACGTGTTGCCATATTTCTTATTTTTCTTTTCTTTTTACAGATAAAATTATAAGTGAAAGAGAAGTCCCCTGGTTGCCTTCAATCCATTTGCCTCACACAGCTAACGGGACCTTTCAGTTAAAACCCTTCAGTGGCTCGCTGGTCTCCCCAACCCGCCCAGACGCCAGCCCTGGCAGACAGACGCCTCTCAGCCGGGACCTACTTCTCCAGTCCTGTCGCCTCTCCGCTTGTCCTCCCTCCTCGGTTCATTCTAACGCAGCAAATCCCTCCAGGGGAAGGAGGAAGCAGAAGGCAGCAGCCAGCCTTACAGCCTTACAGGGACCTTGTGGTACCATGGAAAACAAGGCAACTAAGCAACAAAATCACAGGCAGGAAATGCTTGTTTAAAAATCAGCAAGAGACCCTCAGGGAGACCCAGGAGCAGACAGTTAGCCCGTCTGAGGCAGTTTCCTGGTTTGTAAAATAAGGACATAATACGTATGACACGACTGTTACGCTGACCCAGTGACAGTGTGTGCCTGGTCTAAACAGACACATATCTGTATCGTATACATGCGTCTAAGTACATGTGCGTGAGCTCGATGTTGTCACGGTTATCTACGCAAGGTTCCCCGTTCCTGTCCCTTCCTTCTCTTTCCCCTCTCCTCTGAATTTATATAGGTCAAGAGGTTGCAGTGGCTGCTACCCATGCTTCTGATGAGCTGGGACCCAGGCCAGAGGAGGGTCCTTGTCACAGAGATGGGCCCACGGTCCCCAGAGCACCACCCTCAACTCCAAGCCAACTGGTCTCTTGGACTACAGTATAGGTTGAACAAAGCTCAGCAGCGTCATTTCACAGAGTGTAGAGAATGGCTCCCTGCTGTCCTCATCAAGAACCCCATAGCACTTAGGACATTGTGTCCCATCGAACACTGCGGTCTAGGATTGGTGGCATACGGTGAGCTTTCTGATCATACAGCAGCTGGCAGCCCACTAGACCTACAAACTCGCCAAGCACGGGCAATGAACCGCTATCTTATAAGGACAAGCAAACCACGAGAGGGGTCGTCAACATTACAGCTCTGCCAAAGAGATGGGAAAAGAGGTAGATTATTCTATGACCTCGTAGGAATTCTAGCAAAAGAAAACAAGAGAATGCCCATTTTATCACATTTGGTGACACCATGAAAAAATGCCCAACGATATTGCAAAGAATGGTAGGAAGGTAAAGATACTTGAGATAATTGGCTTTCTGGAGTAACATATACTCAGAATATGCTTTACATACTCAAGAATGATCTTACTACAGTCTATATTTTTAAGCCACAGGCATACACCATTAAGAGCTATCTCTAAAGTGCTCATATTTTACCAAGAAGAACCACAACCTAAAGGAAAACCTTCCCCTACAGTTCAGGCCACCATTGAGAATACTGAACATTCACTGCACCAGAAACTAACAGAAACATTAAGAAATGAATAAAATTTAACATTTTGAGTAAGAAATGTATTAGCAACACAAGGTCTCTGGAATGAAGACCGCCTTCTGTGTGCCCAGAATGGAGCCTAGCCCTTTGGAGGACAAGCTTTGCTGATTAACTTCTTGCTAATAAAACAAAAACAAAAACAAAAAAGCATTAGAATCCCCCAGGAGCTTCCCGCTCTTTATAGACTAAGTCTATAGTGAAATTTTCCCACCACTGAGATATGTTAATGTGATCATTTTTAACTCAAATAATACATGTTACTATCATTCCTTAGTTTTATTTGGACAGACTTTTTTCTCATCTCTAAGTATACAGTGCTCACGACTGGTTTTTAATTGCTCAGAAAAACCCAGATAATAATTGAAATATGTAGTTGTAATCATCAAATTACACTTAAGGGCTGTAAAATAGAAATGATTTAGGCATTTGAACTTAGATTAAGGCCAAGACAATTGGGAAACAAAATATATATAGAACTTTAAGGATTAAATAAAGGTTCAGAAAGCAATAGAAACCTGAAATAATCAGAGAATGCCATAAATGCCCTAAGAGAAAAAACATTTTTTAATAAAGTTTTTATGGGGGGGGAGGACAAGGGAGAGAGAATCTTAAGCAGGTACGTTCCATGCCCAGCATGGAGCTCGATCTCACAACCCTGAGATCATAACCCGAGCCTAACACAAGAGTCAGAGGCTTAACTGACTGAGACACCCAGGTGCCCCAAGAGAAAAGAGATTTTTAAGTAGGACCTGCAACTATGAAAAACAAAACAAAACAAAACAAAAACCCCCATCAAAGCTGAAATGCATTTAAATTCTTAGAACATTTCTTACTTTACACTATCAATTTAATTTGTTCTCTCCTAAGAATGACACATTAGAAAAAGACACTACAATTTTCAAACTGGGAAGATTTATTTAAAATTTTTCAAAATTTGTTATTTTTTTTTTAACCTATTTGCCAAGTCTTGGATTTATTTACCAATATGTCCACGGTACTGCTGATTGGGTGGGTAATGGTGAGTAAAGAGCCACTCATTTTGTCTGGACCTTGGTAGCTGAGTCACAGCAAAAGCCCAACTGTGTAAGTTAGAATCTCTTGGGCAACGCTCTCTAGCTGGTTGACCTTGAGTAAGTTCAAGTCAAGCAAGTCACTTCTTTGTACCTCAGTTTCCTCATCTGAAAAATGGCATAATCACAGTCTTTACCTCACAGACTTAGGACTGCAGCAGTTAATACAGGGCGAGTTCTTAGAGCAGTTTCTGGCAAACAACAGGCACTTAATAAATGCTAAAAATAATAATTATTACCGCAGGATGATTCAGTGAAGTGTGAGCTCCCCAAATGTTCATGATATTCTCTGTCACGGATTTTGGCTCTATTTTTTCTCTTTTCCAAAGCCACATTTAAAAAAAAAATGCAACTGCATCTCACTACATATGAAAATCAACTCCAGGTGTAGATAAATCAATACAACAAGCAAAACAACAAAACATCTACAAGAATAGAACACTTTCACGATCTTGAGCTGGGACAGTTTATAAAAGAAGCTACAGAAAACTCTTACTCATATTTTAAGGAATAGACCAATACATTTTTTTAAAAGATTTTTATTTATTTACTTATTTGAGATAGAATGGGAAGGAGAGCACAAGCACGGGGAGCAGCAGGCAGAGGGAGAAGCAGGCTCCCCACCCAAGCAGAGAGCCTGACGTGGGGCTCGATCCCAGGACTCCAGGATCATGACCTGAGCTGAAGGAAGCCGCTCAACAGACTCAGCCACCCAGGCGCCCCAGGAACAAACCAATAAATTAAAGGAATTTTTATTTATTAACATATAGAAAAATATCATAGTATATAGAAGAGTGAAAAACAAGGCAAAAGGGAGAAGATATTTGCATATATCTTCTCATATTATATTACAAATAACTGACAATGAAAAGTATCTAGAATATATAAAGATCTTCTGAAACCCAGAATTTAAATAAAAATGAAATTTAGGGACGCCTGGGTGGCTCAGTTGGTTAAGCAGCTGCCTTTGGCTCAGGTCATGATCCCAGCATCCTGGGATCGAGTCCCACATCGGGCTCCTTGCTCGGCAGGGAGCCTGCTTCTCCCTCTGCCTCTGCCTGCCATTCTGTCTGCCTGTGCTCACTCTCTCTCCCTCTCTCTGACAAATAAATAAAATCTTAAAAAAAAAAAAAAGAACTTTAAAAAATAATATATAAAGAGCCCCTACAGGGGCTCCTGGGTGGCTCAGTGGGTTAAAGCCTCTGCATTCAGCTCAGGTCATGATCTCAGGGTCTGGGATCGAGCCTCACAGTGGGCTCTCTGCTCCGCAGGGAGCCTGCTTCCCCATCTCTTGCTGCCTGCCGCTCTGCCTACTTGTGATCTCTGTCTGTCAGACATATATTTATATTAAATATTATATTTATATTTATATTAAATAAATTAAATATTTTAAAGATTTTTATTTATTTATTTATTTGATAGAGTGAGAGAGATCACAAGTAGGCAGAAGGCAGGCAGGGGGGCGGGGGGGAGCGGGCTCCCCGCCGAGCAGAGAGCCCGATGTGGGGCTCGATCCCAGGACCCTGAGATCATGACCTGAGCTGAAGGCAGAGGCATAAACCACTGAGCCACCCAGGTGCCCCAATAAATTAAATATTTAAAAAAAATAATAAAGAACCCCTACAAATTAGTATGAAAAAGAAAGACAACCCACCCAAAGGAAAATGATATGAAGCTTCTTTGGGGATAATTTTATGCTCGGGCTCTGGTTTGTGTTCATCACTGCTCTGAAGACTTACTAACATCTGTAACTGTTATGAATATGTCCTAAGGGCGAGGGGCATGGTGATTGAATATTTTAATGTACTACTGGTAAGTAGAGAGCTTGGCAAAAACTAGCCATGAATTGAATCATGCATTCTGTGTAGTGAACAAATCAGTCTTTCTTCTCTCTATGGAACACCTGAAAGTCTAAAATTCTACATGAATCATCCATGTTTGGGACATCCTCCCTTAAAAAGTACATAATGGGGGCACCTGGGTGGCTCAGTCAGTTAAGCCTCTGCCTTCTGCTCAGGTCATGATTCCGGGGTCCTGGGATCAAGCCCCATGTCAGGCTCTCTGCTTGGGGGAGCCTGCTTCTCCCTCTCCTTCTGCCTGCTGCTCCCCCTACTTGTGCTCTTTCTCTGTCAAATAAATATATAAAATCTTTAAAAAAAAAAAAAAAAGAGTAGGGGCGCCTGGATGGCTCAGTGGGTTAAGCCTCTGCCTTCGGCTCAGGTCATGGTCTCAGGGTCCTGGGATTGAGCCCCGCATCGGGCTCTCTGTTCAGCAGGGAGCCTACTTCCCTTCTTCTCTCTCTCTCTCTCTCTCTCTCTCTCTCTCTTTGTTTGCCTCTCTGCCTACTTGTGATCTCTGTCTGTCAAATAAATAAATGAAATTCAAAAAAAATTTTTTTTAAAAGTAGATAATGACTGTGAAGAGACATATAGGCAGGAACTCTGAGGAGAATTCATCATGCCTCCTCCGGCCCACCTTCCATTTTCAAAAAAAAAAAAAAAAAGAAAGAAAGAAATCATAAGAGAAAAAGAAACATGACTTCATTTTCGAGTCACTGACCATATGGAAAAATGTCTGGCGCTCTGACTCGAGATCGTAAGCTTGGCAAGTTGACTTGAAAACACCGCCTGCCTCATAGTCATGCCCTCGGTAATCCTCTCTTCTCTGAGCCGGGGCTGCACCTAGTGGCCTGGTTCTAACCAGCAGAATGGGCAAAAGTAATGGGATGTTGCTTTTGATATCGGGTGGCAGCCTCTGGTTTCCATATGTTCACTCTTCTTCTCTCACTCGTAGGCTCTGATCAAGCCAGGGGCCATGTTGTGAGCCATCCTAGGGAGAGGCCCACGTGGCAAGGAAGTGACAGCTGGCCACAGCCAACAACCCCAAGAAACTGAGGGCTGTCCCCAGCCATGGGGGTGTGGGCTGGGAAGCGCATCCTTCCCAGTCCAGCCCTGGGATTGCTGCGGCCCCGCTGACCTTGTACGAGCCCCTGAGCCAGAGACCACAGCTAAAGTGTGAGATAACAAATGTGATCTTAAACCACTACATTTGGGAGTAATTTGTTAGAGAGCAACATGGATAAGTAATACAGGAATATTTATTTGAGCGGATCCTAATTGGATTTACAGAGTAGCTACTGTATGCACAGCATTAAAATCCACTTTCTTTTAAAAAAAAAAAAAAAGATATATTAATTTATTTTAGAGCAAGAGCAGGGAGTGGGGGTGGGCGGGGAGAGGGTGAAGGGAGAGAGAATCCCAAACAGACTTCATGCTGAGAGCAGGGCCCTGAGGTCACGATCTGAGCCAAAACCAAGAGTCAGACATTTCACCGACTCTGCCACCCACGTGCCCCTACAATCTACTTTTTCAAAAAGCACTCTGAAGCGCTGATTTCTATTTTCCCCCCAGTTCTAGTGCAATGTAATTGACAGGGCTCCTTTCTGTTTGTTCCTCCTGCCAAAGCAAAAATATGTTGACAATATTTAAGAGAACGTATGCGTTTCCTATGGTTGCTATAACAATCACCAAAACTTGCTGGCTTAAAACAATACAACCTTGTTATCTAATAATTCTGGGGGGGGGTGTCCAAAGATGGGTCTCCAGGTCCTAAAATCAAGGTACTAGTAGGACAGCCATCCTTCTGGAGGCTCTAGGGGGAAATGCACTTACCTGCCTTTTCTAACTTCTAGAGGTTGCCCTCCTGCTTGGCCGAAGGCCCCCCTCCCATTTTCAAAAGAAGCAACGGCATCACCTGGACTTATGTTTCCACCATCACACCTTTCCCTCGGACTCTCGCTTCCTCCTTCTTTTACACAGACCCTTTGATTATATACTGGGGCCACCTGGACTATCCAAGCTACTCTCCTGGAGAGCAGAAATGGGGGGAGTGATGGATATTTACTGTAAAGAAAACTAAAAGATTGGGGAAGCGAAAAATACTTACACGATGAAGTTTTTCCATGCCATAACCATTGTCGATTTTTAACATTGTAGATCATACCTTTAAATACCTAGTAACAGAAAGGGGTACCTGGGTGGCTCAGTGGGTTAAGCCTCTGCCTTTGGCTCAGGTCAAGATCTCAGGGTTCTGGGATCGAGCCCCGCATCGGGTTCTCTGCTCAGCAGGGAGCCTGCTTCTCCCTCTCCCTCTGCCTGCCATTCTGCCTACTTGTGCT
Organism: Mustela lutreola; assembly: GCF_030435805.1. Lineage (NCBI taxonomy): Eukaryota > Metazoa > Chordata > Mammalia > Carnivora > Mustelidae > Mustela > Mustela lutreola. Next base: position 11,450,439 of record NC_081308.1, read on the forward strand.
CTCTCTGTCAGATAGATAAATAAAATCTTAAATAAAATGAAAGCATGCACGCATCGTGGTAGAATCCCGGTGCAGGAAGATGGGGGGAGCCACAGAGGCGCTGTTCAGAGCCACACTTTGATGCCATCAGAAGACAAAGGGGACATGAGGACCAGAAGGCCCAAGTCTCTTGGGCAAGACTGGTATTCTCCTAGAAATACAGATTTGGTGCTTCTCAGTGAATGATAAAAGTGTTGTCTGTAAGTCAGTTTGCAGCAAGGAAAATCAGATTGATTTGTAAGAGATGGTAAAAGTCATGGCAAAAACAAACAAACAAACCAACCAACCAAAAAACAACTACTTATTCCTATTTCAGCCAAGAACTAACATGAAAAACGTGCAGCCAGTGTTAAAGGAATGTGGGATTGTCAGAGCCCTGACAAATTGGATTCTTTGTAAGTGATGCTCTGTTCATGCAACCAGCTCCCTTCCAAACCATCACTGCATAAAACATCTGTTTTCTGCGGGATTAGCCCAACTCCACAAGAACAGGCCTTAAAAAAGGCAAGACAGAGATGGTAAAAACCAATTCTTATACTATTTATGGGAAAGAATTCAGATAAAACCCAGTCTGATTCATGAGAAATGCTTCCAACCACCCTTAATGGGATGTCCCTCGGGAAATCTGTATTTCCCTGGAATTGGGGGTGCGATGTCTTGCCTCTAGTTCTAGCCCACTGCTTTGGTGATGATACAATGATGTCAATATTAGCTCAGTGAGATTGTGGAGCTCATGCCAAAAGCCAAACATAACCCAGACATCCATGTCAAATCCCCTTACCGTGAGTAACAAAACAATTAAAATATTACAAACAAAATATGTCCAGGACCCAGACAATGACAGACACATTTTAAGAAATACTGGCTGCAGCAAAGCACCCAAATAAAATGAATTTAAACAGTCCTTGGGTTTCATAATGGAGTTTGGCCGAGAAAAGTGGCTTAAAAAAAAAAAAAAAAAGGACACAGGGTGACCTTGACTTAAACAACTTAATAATAAAATTTATGCAACATGATTTCGCCAGTCAATATGACTGACTGCAGGCAGCCGCAAGTATCAAATCTGTAAATAATTATTGCCATATATATACCAGAATTAAATTGTTTATCTGGTGCTGGGCAGAGATGCCCCAAACTCTGGATTTGTCACTGAATGTAATGTAAACAGGGATGTGTGTGTGTGTGTGTGTGTGTGTGTGTGTGTGTGTGTGACAGAGACAGAGACTCTGAGGAAAAGAGGGGACACATATAATTGGAGTGATGTCTTAGAAAGGACAGGTCCTTCGGCTTCATAGCTGGGTTTATAACAGACTTGTTGCAAATGGTTTTATACTGACTCAGTGATAAACGTGCGTTTCTAAGCCACTAGCTTTGGCATCCCTCCAAAATTTTTTTTAAAGATTTTATTTATTTATTTGACAGACAGAAGTCACAAGTAGGCAGAGAGGCAGGCAGAGAGAGAGGAGGAAGCAGGGTCCCTGCTGAGCAGAAAGCCCGATGCGGGGCTCGATCCCAGGACCCTGAGACCATGACCCGAGCCAAAGGCAGAGGCTTTAACCCACTGAGCCACCCAGGCGCCCCGCTCCAAAAATGTTTTTGAAAACCAATCTCAGGTTTAGAATTTATAAGGATGAACTAAAACCGAAGTCTACCCTTTTCAAGTGACATATCACATTCTCTTGTGAGGCCATATAGAGTAGTGACTAAGGGTAGAAGAAAACTCAACAGGAACCAGCAGCTTAGTGTCAGTGGGGTCACCAAGCAGCTGACGCTCTCAGATGTTCCCGATGGAAAGTGAGATTGTGCTTGTCTGACAATGTGTTTTGAAATTAAACGTGCATCTACCTTGCGACCATCTCTGGAAAACCACTGCATTAAAATAAGTCCCTGTGGGGAAGGACAGGTGGACAAGGATGGCCAAGCACTAGGGACGAAGGGAGGACCCGCTTAGAGACGATGCATCACATCCAACCCATAGCCCAGGGTGTCGCCACTCTGAGATCTAATCTGAGTATATATCTAGGATACATCCTAGAGCTGGGATGTATAGGGAAGGTACTGGAAGGAACTGGAGGGAAGCAAAGTCAAAAGGAAAAGCAAAAGCACTGCACTAATGGTTAAAGCATATGTGCTTTCAGGGGCAGCTGGCTGGCTCAGTCAGAAAAAGACGCAACTCGATGTTGAGGCTGTGAGTTCAAGCCGCATGTTGGGTGTAGAAGTTACCTAACAATAAAATCCATTTAGGGTGCCTGGGTGGGACAGCTGGTTCAGTGACTGCCTTTGGCTCAGGTCATGATTTGCGAGTCCTGGGATCAAGTCCTGCATCGGGCTCCCAGCTCCATGGGGAGTCTGCTTCTCCCTCTGACCTTCTCCCCTCTCATGTTCTCTCTCTCTCTCTAATAAATAAATAAAATTGAATTTAAAAAAAAATAAAATCCATTAAAAAAATACGTGCTTTCATCCTTACTGTTATTTAAAAAAATGTGTTTTAAGGGGTAGGCATATGTTTAAGTGTATTAATTAAAAAGTTTTTCTGCACCTTAAAATAGCCAGAACCACAAAACCAAAGAAGAAAATAATGGATTCGAGGTGAATGCCTAATGACCTCAGGTGCTACCATTTTTAAAAATAAAATTGGCCTTCGCGGGGTGGGGGTTCTTGGGTGACTCAGTCAATTGAGCATCCAACTCTTGGCTTCAAACTCGGGTCATGGTCTCAGAGTCATGAGATCCAGCCCCGCATGGAGCTCCACGCTTGGTGGGGAGTCTGCTTGAGATTTTCTCTCTCCCTCTCGCCCTCCCGCCACTTGTGCTAAGTAAATAAAATCTTTAAATAAATAAATAAATAAACAAAATTGGACTTAGACATTTGGCAGTTTTCTAAGTAGTCTTTGAATTTGAAAGTCGACTTAAAGGTAAGTCATCCATAATAATACTTTTATCAAGGGATCCCTATATCTCCATCAGGGGCACACCTGTTCATAAGTGACAAGGTTGGAATTTGCTTCCAGGAACACTTAGAGGCACCGGGGACCGGGAAATCAGGAGACATGGGTAAAAGTCCGGCCTTGTCCAGCAAGTCCTCATGAAGACTTGAACAAGTAACTACTCTGTTGGGTCTTAGCGTTTACACCTGTAAAACAGGGGTGGGGGGAAGGGGGCAGACAGTCCAGCCCTAACATTCTATGAATTCTATCTGATCTTCTTTGCTTGAAAAGCCCCAGCGATATTTGCTAAATGTACTTATGCATAAACGAAGTTCACAGAATCTTGTGCTGAGGTTCAGAAATGAGTTCATTTCTGAGAAAGTAGCCTCTTGTTTTTTTTCTTTTGATGAAATCCCAGAAGTCATCATACCTTTAGGAATAGGCTGGCAGTGCTTGGCTCCAGCATCCTGTTTGAAGTCCAAATATAAGGTTGGTGTGCGAGTGTAAATCTTAGACTGAAAAAGAAAAAAAAACCATAGCACCTATCCAAAATTAAAGTTATTCCTCACTTCAGCTGGGGTCAAGCACAGTCTGCCTCTTGACCTGGCTTCTGGTTTCATGGGTGTGTTCACTGGGTGAAAATTGTTCTGAGATATACACTTGATCTGTGCACTTTTCTGTGTCTTATTCTATTTTAATAGAAAGCTCACATTGATTAAAAACATGCATGTATAAATAGACCAAAAGAGAATCCAGAGCCTAGAATGCTTTACTATCCTTGATAAAGGCATCATTTTGCACAGTATTTCTGTAAACACTATGAGGACATGAATATTGTTGCCTTTTCACCTCGGGCCAACCCACAGTGCCCGCCACATAGTAGGTATTCAATAAATATTTATTGACTCATTTTCATAATGGAAAAATCCCATGCATAGTAATACAATTATTTACAGTATACACAGGGTACTACTCATCAATATCTTTACCTCTGTGCAGTAAAATGCCTCCTTCAGGACAGGGGATTTGGTATAGCCAAAGTGTATGTCTGTGCATTAAATTTTGGAAGAGAGAACTGTAAATAATGTGACCAGAAGACTATTCCCTTTCCTATGAGTATCTCATTTGTGAAGCTTTGGGTTTTAAAAGGTCTGGTAGGTGGTTTTATGTGGATTAGAAGGCCAAGCTGCATCCACGCAGCTTCAAAGACAGCAAAAGCAAACTCCCCTGCACCTGCATAAAAGAAACCCAGAAAGACTTAGGGCACCGGGTGCAGCCTGAACCCAAACATTCACCATCAATCTGAAGATGTTGAAACGTATGGAAAACAAGGGTGGCACCCATGGGACACGGGATCTAATTCTCTACGATCGTTAGGTGTGTATATGGCACCATCTGGAAAGGATCTGTTTTTTTTGTTTTGTTTTGTTCTTCCAAAAAGATCAAGGGTAGGGGCGCCTGGCTGGCTCAGTGGGTGGAACATGCGACTCTTGATCTTGGGGTCTTGAGTTTGAGCCCCTTGTTGAAGGTAAAGACTACTTAAAAATAAATAAATAAAATGAAATGTCACGGGTCAACTTCACATAACATTGATGGTTCTTCTGCCTGGGCAGTATTTGGTTCTCCTCTAGAAAAATAAGCCCTATTTCACTTAACTGTCTTTCTAACTTCTGCCTCAGTAGCAGACGCAGTATCTCTGCCTACAGCAAAGGGATTGATGAGAAAGAGGCCCTTAGTTTAATTTTTACTCAAATCTTCCCAGAATATAGTCATAAAAACATTCTTGAACTGGAAACCCAGAGGCACTGAGGCCAGCATTGCTTTTCCCGCTGCCTAACAAAGCACTTATCTTCTACTGGGTTTAGTTCACTCATCTGAAATATCTCATGATAGGACTCACTGATGTTTAAACCCATGTACAGTCCTAAAATTCCAAGTCAGAAAATTAATGTTTACCTTCACGTTCTAATTTTGAAAGCTCTATTTTTTATTATCTTTTTAATCAACACAGAACATTTTATTTGTTTCAGGGGTACAGGTCTGTGAATCATCAGTCTTACACAGCACCCAGCACTCACCACCGCACATACCCTGCGCAATGTCCAGCCCCTTCCCTTCTACCCCCTTCTATCCCTCTTCTACCCTTCCCTTCTCCCCATCCCTTCTACCCCCCTCCCCTCCAGCAACCCCCAGTATGTTTCCTGAGATTAAGAGTCTTTTATGGTCTGTTGAAAGTTTCCTTCTGATTTCTCAGACTAGAGCTGCCGAGAAGGGAGAATGTGTCTGGGGCAAGGTAGAGCAGTAGGAAGTGAGTGGGGAACCACTAGTTAACTTGCTCTACCCTTGCCTTCCACCGCAGACACCAGTCCTGCCCTCCTGGCTAGCTCTTTTTCTTTTCTTCCTGCCTCAAGCTTCTCAGCCTCATCCATAGTGTCCAAAAAATGGTAGCCTATCTCACTAAGACCGCCACTACACAGATCCCCATGGGCAAACGTAAACACGCACAGAATTCTATACTTCTGTACTTATTAACAAAAATCTAAACAGAAACCAGTGAGATACATTATAAAGCCACAGTGTGAAAAGGGCTAAAGGGAAATTTTTTTTTAAGATTTTATTTATTTATTTGACAGAGAGAGATCACAAGTAGGCACAGAGGCAGGCAGAGAGAGAGGAGGAAACAGGCTCCCTGCTGAGCAGAGAGCCCGATGCGGGACTCGATCCCAGGACCCTGAGATCATGACCTGAGCCGAAGGCAGCGGCTTAACCCACTGAGCCACCCAGGCGCCCCTAAAGGGAAATTTTTAATTCATTCTGAAAGTATTTTTTACATCTACAGCCTAAAAGAGAATCCCAATTTTAATATCCTTTTTTGTATTGAAAATGGGAGCATTGCAAGTGTTAATATTACTCATGTCTTGAATAAACAACTACCCCAAACCTAATTGTATATTATTGTTTCAATTAATCCAAGATGAGATAAAATCAATCTGGAAGCTGTTTCCATGAGTGTGTGTAGGTGTATATTTATACATGTTATATACACATAGTTTTTGAAAAGCAGATAGGTTTTTTTTTAAATTTGGATCTTTCATGGTAACTCTGTTGAAATAGCAAATGTAAATTATGTTCATTAAACTCAAAGATAACGCCAGGCTTGAATGCACTTTGAGCAAACCTAGATTTAATTTTCCTATTACACACACTGTTGATTTGGAACCATAAAGAAAGATCCCCATTAGGACATTCTTTCCTGTGTTCTGTTTTATTTTTGTGGATAGTACTAAACTATGAATAAGGTTGGTCCTCCAATTCCCTGAATGAGAATTTAAACAAACAAATCATACTTTCTTGGTTAAAACTTAGTTATCAATGTATACCTATTTTCACAGGATTAAAATAAATCAGTCCATGAAAACCTAAAATAAAATATTATTCTACAAATTCATTTCAGCATGAACAGAACTAAGGCACTTCAAGTCCATCAGTGAAATTGTTTTCTTTATCTTTTTCTTTTTCCATGTTCTGGTCCTGACCAATACTGCCTGCACAGGTCCTAAAATTCAAGGCTACTCCTCTTTTGTCCTTCTTCTCATTTCATATTTCTCTTAAAAGTATCAAGGAAACTTATCTTCCAAGGTTGTAGTCTGCATTTGAAAAATCTAATTGCTTAAAATCTTACGAGTTCAAATACGTCGGCAAAGCTTCCAGAAGGTAATGTAAAACTATTCAGAAGGGGTCAAGGGTCAATTCTGGCTAACCCACAACATCAGGGGTGCTACCAAATCCAGACGAGCCTTGTCGGTCGTTCTCTCTAAATGTCAGGATTAAACCTTTAATGAACCTACCACGCCACTCCACTAATGACCACAAAATAAGCAAGACCAAACAAGGTATACAAAACCACTTCCTTCCGAACCCCAGCTACCTTCATCTTAGATCCTTCAAAGACTTCCTGCTTACCCTGGCTTTTGCTATGATACCCTTGTCAAGGCGGCTTCCTGGCTCTGCCTGTATTCGTAAATGTGACCTTAATTAAGGAGATGAAATCGCTTCCACATGGAAGCCATGTGGCTTAAAAAAAACGTCTTCCCACAAGAAAGGAGCGAGCATACCACACCGGTTGCTGCGTGTGACCATGGCACAGGAGGTCTCCTTCCTTTCGCCTCTGCTCCTTTCACATGTCACTGCCATCCACTAATCACTGCATGCTGCTAATTTTGCCGCCACGCGGGCTGTCCCTAAAAGCAAGTGGTAGCAATTTGTCACATGTCAGAGCTGTAATAAAAGCATTCCCTCTTCTCTGTGGGAAGGATTTCAAAAATCTTTTATGATTTGGTTATTTTTAGAAAAGGCACTCTGATGCTCAGTCTTACTGTCTGTTGCTTAAGCAAATTCCTCTAAGTGATTGTTCGAACAAGTGCAAACTCTCAAAACCCTAGAAGGGAAAGAAGCAGAATTTCTACTGATTCCAGGACCCTCGCCCTCATGTTGGATCAACCCCTTACTGTTGGATACTGTTATGGTTTATGGTTTGGGTCTTTTTTTTTTTTTTTTTTTTGCCATCATTGCTAACTTCTGATAAATATCTTTGCAAATAGATCTTTTTTAAATTTAAGTTTTAGTTATTGACCATACAGAGCAATACTGGACCCTTGCCCTCATGTTGGATCAACCCCTTACTGTTGGATACTGTTATGGTTTAAGGTTTGGGTCTTTTTTTTTTTTTGCCATCATTGCTAACTTCTGATAAATATCTTTGCAAATAGATCTTTTTTAAATTTAAGTTTTAGTTATTGACCATACAGAGCAATACTGGTTTCTGGAGTAGAATTCAGTGACTTATCACTTACATACAACACCCAGTGCTCATCACAAGTGCTTGCCTTAATGCCCATCCCCCATCCACCTCCCTCCATCAACCCTCAGTGTGTTCTCTATTGCTAAGTATCTCTTATGGTTTGTATCCCTTTCTCCTTTATCTCTTTTCCCCTGTCCCATGTTTAGGTTTTCTTTCTTAAATTCCACACATGGGTGAGATCATAGGATATTTGTCATTGTCTGATTTCACTTAGCATAATACACTCTAGTTCCATCCATGTTGTTGCAAATGGCAAGATTTCATTCTCTTTGACGGCTAATACTCCAGCGTGCGCACACACACACACACACGATCTTCCCTACCCATTCATTAGTTGATGGACAATTGGGCTTTCTCCATAGTTTGGCTATTGTTGATAATGCTACTGCAAGCACTGGGGTGCATGTTCCCCTTTCAAGCTGTATGTTTATATCTTTTGAGTAAATACCTAGCAGTGCAGTTGCTAGATTGTAGAAGAATTCTATTTTTAACTTGCTGAGGACCCTCCATGCTGTTCTCCAGAGTGGCTGCACCAGTTTGCAATCCAACCAATAGTGTGGGAGGGTTCCCTTTTCTCCGCATCCTTGCCAACATCTGTTGTGTCTTGTATTGCTAATTTTAGCCATTCTGACTGGTGTGAGGTGATGTCTCATTGTGGTTTTGATTTGTATTTCCCTGTTGATGAGTGATGTGGAGCATCTTTTTATGGATCTGTTCACCATCTGGATGTCTTCTTTGGAGAAATGTCTATCCATGACTTGTGCCCATTTCTTAACTGGATTATTTATTGTTTGGGTGTTGACTTTGAGAAGTACTTTATAGATTTTGGATACTAGCCCTTTATCAGCTATGTTCTCAAATATCTTCTCCTATTCTGCAGGCTGCCCTTTAGTTTTGATTGTTTCCTTTGCTGGGCAGAAACTTTTTATCTTGATGAAGTCCCAAATAGCTCCTTTTTGCTTTTGTTTCCCTTGCTTCCAGCAACGGGTCTAGTTAGAAGTTGTTACAGCTGACGTCAAAGAGGTTGCTGTGTATGTTCTCCTCTAGGATTCTGACGGCTTCCTATCTTGTGTTGAGGTCTTTCATCCATTCTGAATCAACTTTTGTGTATGGTATATGAAAGTGGTCCAGTTTCATTCTTCTGCATGTGGCTGTCCAGTTTTCCCAACACCATTTTTTAAAGAGGCTGTCTTTTTTCCATTAGCTATTCTTTCCTGCTTTGTCAACAATTAGTCGGCCATAGAGTTGTGGGTCCATTTCTGAGTTCTGTTTTCTGTTCCATTGATCTATGTGTCTGTTTTTGTGCCGGTACCATACTGTCTTGATGGCTACAGCTTTGTAATAGAGCTTGAAATCGAGAATTGTGATGCCTCTCATTTTTTTCTTTTTAGAATTGTTTTGACTATTTAGGGTCTTCTGTGGTATCATACCAATTCTAGGATTGTTTGTTCTAGCTCCGTGAAAAATGCTGGTGGTATTTTGACAGGAATTGCATGAAATGTGTAGATTGCTTTGGGTACTATACACATTTTATTTTTTTTTTTTATTTTTTTTTTTTTAAAGATTTTATTTATTTATTTGTCAGAGATAGAGCGCGAGCGAAAGCGAGCACAGGCAGACAGAGTGGAAGGCAGAGTCAGAGGGAGAAGCAGGCTCCCCGTGGAGCAAGGAGCCCGATGTGGGACTCGATCCCAGGACGCTGGGATCATGACCTGAGCCGAAGGCAGCTGCTTAACCAACTGAGCCACCCAGGCGTCCCACTATACACATTTTAACAATGTTTGTTCTTTCAATCCATGAGTATGGAATGCTTTTCCATTTCTTTGTGTTCTCTTCAATTCCTTTCATAAGTTATCTATAGTTTTCAGAGTACAGATCTTTTACCTCTTTAGTTAGGTTTATTCCTAGATATCTTACTGTTTTGGGTGCAATTGCAAATAGCACGATTCCTTGATATCTTTTCCTGCTGCTTCATTATTGGTGTATAGAGATGAAACAGATTTCTGCACATTGAGTTTATATCTTGCAACTTTGCTGAATTCATGGATTAGTTCTAGAAATTCTTTGGTGGAGTCATTCAGGTTTTCTGCGTAGAGTCTCATGTTGTCAGCAAACAGTGCAAGTCTGAATTCTTCCTTGCTAATTTGGATGCCCTTTATTTCCTTTTGTTGTCTGAATGCTGAGGCTTTGACTTCCAGTGCTATGTTTAAAAGTAATGGTGGGAATGGCCTTGTTGTCTTGTTTCTGACCATAGGGGAAAGGCTCTTAGTTTCTCCGCAGTGAGGATGATATTAGTTGTAAGTCTTTCATATGTGGCCTTTATGATGTTAAGTTCCCTTTATCCCTACCTTGTTGAGGGTTTTTATCAAGAAAGGATGCTGTATTCTGTTAAATGCTTTTTCTGCATCTATTGACAGGACCATATCGTTCTTATCCTTTCTTTTATTAATGTGGTGTCTCATGTTGATTGATTTGCAAATACTGAACCACCCCTGAAGGCCAGGAATAAACCCCACTTGATCATGGTGAATAATTCTTTTAATGTACTGTTGAATTTGCTAGTATTTTGTTGAGAATTTTTGCATCCATGCTCATCAGGGATATTGGTCTGTAATTCTCCTTTTTAGTGGGGTCTTTGTCTGGTTTGGGGATCAAGGTGATGCTGATTTCATAAAACAAGTTTGGAAGTTTTCCTTCCATTTCTACTTTTTGGAATAGAATAGGTATTAACTCTTCTTTAAATGTCTGGTAGAATTTCCCTGGGAAGTTATCTGGCCCAGGACTTTTGTTTGCTGGGAGATTTTCGATACTGACTTAATTTCTTTGCTGGTTATAAGTCTGTTCAAATTTTCTATTTCTTCCCGTTTCAGTTTTGGTAATTCATAGGTCTCTAGGAATTTGCCCATTTCTTCCAGGTTGTCCAGTTTGTTGGCATGTAATTTCTCGTAGTATTCTAATTCTTTGTATTTTTGTGGTGTTGGCTGTGATCTCTCTCATTCGCGATTTTATCTGTTTGGGTCCTTTCTCTTTTCTTTTTAGTAAGTCTGGCTTGGGGTTTATCAATTTTATTAATTCTTTTAAAGAACCAGCTCTTAGTTTTGTTCATCAATTCTGGTGGTTTTTTAATTTTATATTTCTCATTTCTGCTCTAATCTTTATTTACCCTTCTTCTCCTGGCTCTTTGATTTATTTTCTGTTCCTTTTCTAGCTCCTTAGGCTTAAGTTTAGGTTGTATCTCTTGAAACTTTTCCTGTTTCTTGAGGTAGGCCTGTGTTGCAATATACTTCCCTCTTGGAACTGCCTTTGCTGCATCCCAAAGGTTTTGGACTGTCATATTTTCATTGTCATTTGCTTTCACGTATTTCTTTATTTCTTCTTTAATTTCCTAGTTAACCCATTCATTCTTTAGTAGAATGTTCTTTAACCTCTCTGTATTTGATGTCTTTCTAATTTTTTTCTTGTGGTTGACTTCAAGTTTCATAGTGTTTTGGTAGGAAAATATGCATGGTATGATCTTGATCTTTTTGTACTTGGTGAGGGCTGACTTGTGATCCAGTATGTTATCTGTTCTGGAGAATGTTCCATGCACACTCGAAAAGAACATGTATACTGCTGCTTTAGAATGAAATATTTTGAATATATCTGTTAAGTTCATCTGGTCCAGTGTGTCATTCAAAGCCATTGTTTCCTTGTTGACTTTCTGCTTAGATGATTTGTCCATTGCTGTGAGCAGGGTCTTAAAGTCCTCTACTATTATTGTGTTATAATCAAGGAGTTTCTTTATGGTTATTAGTAATTGATTTACATATTTGGGTGCTCCCAAGTTGAGATAAAAATATTCGCAATTGTTACATATTCTTGATGGACAGACCCCTTAATTATGATTTAATGCCCTTCTTCATCTGTTACAGTCTTTGTTTTAAAATCTAGTTTGTCCAGGGGGACCTGGGTAGCTCAGTTGGTTAAGTGTCCAACTCTTGATTTCATTTCAGGTCATGATCTCACAGTGGTAAGATCAAGGCCCGTGTCAGGCTCTGCGCTCAGCAGTGATTCTGTTTGAGGTTCTCTACCTCTCTCTCTGCCCATCCCCTGGTCCAAAAAAATAAATTAAACCTTTTAAGAAACCAAAGAAAAATAAAATCTAGTTTGTCTGATATAAGTATGGCTACTCCAGCTTTGTTCTGATGTCCATCAGTATGATAGATGGTTCTCCATCCTTTCACTTTCAATCTGCGAATATCTTTAGATCTAAAATGAGTCTCCTGTAGGCTGCATATAGATGGATTGTGGTTTTTTGGTCCATTCTGATCACTATATCTTTTGATTGGAGCATTTACATTGAGTGATTAATGAAAGACACAAATTTAGTACTATCGTGTTACCTGTAGAGTTGGTGTTTCTGGTGACCGTTCTCTGGTCCTTTCTAGTCTTTGTTGCTTTTGGTCTTTTTTCCTCCACTTAAAGAGACCCCTTAAAATAAGTGGCAGGGCTGGTCACAAACTCCTTTAGGTTTTGTTTGTCTGGGAAACGACTTCTCTTTCTACTCTGAATGACACCCTTGCTGGATAAAGAATGCTTGGCTGTGTATTTTTCCCATTCAGCACATTAGTATTCATGCCACTCTCTTCTGACCTTCCACATTGCTGTTGAAAGATCTGCTCCTAACCTCATCTGTCTTCCCTTGTAGGTTCAAGACTTTTTTCCCCTTGCTGCTTTCAAGATTCTTTCCTTGTCAGTGTATTTTGTGAATCTGACTGATGTCTTAGCAATGGTCGGCTTTTGTAGAATTCAACGGGAATTCTCTGTGCTTATGGAATTTTGATGTCTGTGTCCTTTCCCAGATTAGGGAAGTTTTCTGCTATAATTTGTTCAAATAAACCTTCTGGCCTTTCTCTCTCTGTTCATCTTCTGGGACTTGTATGATAACAAATGTTATTATGTCTTTATAGGTCATTGAGTTCCCTAAATCTACCTTCATGGTCCATTACCTTTCTTTCCCTCTTCTTTTCAGCTTCATTATTTTGCATAATTTTATCTTCTGTATCACTGATTTGCACCTCTGCTTTGTCCATCCTCATTTTTATGGTCTCCATTTGGGATTGTGTCTCAGCTATAGTATTTTTAATTTTGGCCTGACTAGATTTTAGTTCTTTTATCTCTACAGTAAGGGATTCTCTAGGGTCTTCTATGTTTTTTTCAAGACCAGCCAATACCCTTATAATCATCGTTTCAAATTCTCATTCAGACATCTTACTTTTATCTGTACTAATTAAATCCCTGGCTGTTCTACTTCCTACTTTTTTCTTTTGGGATGAATTTCTCTGTCTCATCATTTTGTCAAGAAAAGAAAAGAAGAAAGAAGAAAAACAAAAACACAAAACCAAAGACAAAGGAAAAAACAAAACAAAACAAAACTAGAGTTTGGGTGTGTTTTGGTCTGCTTGTTAAAAGAATCCAGATTCCACACCCCCAAAAACCCTGAAAATAAACAAAAATATAAATATATAAAGTGTGTGTGTACATATATATGTATATGTATGAGATTTTTTAATTTAAAAAAAGGGAAAAAATTCCCTTAAAAAGGGAATTGAAAAAAAAAAAAAAGAAAAGAAATGAAAAAACAATTAAAAGGTAAAAAATAAAAATAAAAAGAAAGCTAGATCCTATTTTCCCTAGACCTGAAGCTTTGTAGTACTCCCTGATCAGGAGACTTGGTTCGAGCGAGTTGTTTGTGCGAGCTTTCTGGGGGAGGATCCTGCTGGGCTATTTCTCAGAATGACTTATTTTAGGGGAAATGCGCCTCCAGAGTGCAGGGGCGTAGGGTTTGGTGTAAGTGGCTCCAGCCTGCACTAGGTGGCGTTGTTTTGCTCCCTGAAGGCTTCCAGTGCTGATGAGAGGGATGAATATAGTGGGATATGGTGGCACTCTGCTCTCTAGCCCTGGAGTTGAAAGTTCGCCCCCCACCACTCTTCAGTGAGCCCACACAGAACAACCAATCACCCTACTTATGTCCCTGGTTTCCACCTGAAACCTGCATGCACCCTGCCTATGTCTCAGTTTTTTTATCTCAGGTGTGTGACTGAGTTTCAAAAGTCCAAATTTTGGGATTCCTGGGACACGGACAAGCTCTGTTCCCCTGGGGGAGGGTCTCACTATGCTTTTGCCATTTCCTGGCTGGTCCCAGGAAAGTGGTCACACGACCTCACAGTGGTTTACAGCTATGTCAAAACAAAGCAGAAAACAGGCACCAAGACCCACTCCTCTCAGCCAGCATCCTGGGAACACTGCAATAGGACGGCACCACCCACTCTTGTGACCCAGGGGATCCTCGGACCATGCTGTGACCCACTGGGATTCTTCCCCACCTCACCATGTAAGCACCTTTAAGCCAGGCATGTTCGCCATGGTAGCGGACTTCTAAAAGTTCGGATTTTGTGCTCTGCTGCTTATAACACTTTGCAGTAGACTCCATAAGCAGGCTCTCCCCGCTGCCATATCCGCAGCTTTAATTCCCCCACGTCAACTCTCTATATCTTCCACTTTCCAAAAGATAGTCGTTTATCTTCTTGTAGACTCTCAGACCTCCAACTGATTTCTTGGGTGTTCAGAATGATTTAATACCTATCTAGCTGTGTTTGAAGGATGAGACAAGCTTAGGGGCCCCCAACTCCTCCACCATCTTAACTCCTCCTATGCACATTAATCTTTGACCAAATTTCTATTTTTTTTTTCCTTCACAGTGAAATTTTGAGCCCAGAGGTCTAGATATTATAATGGCTCTTGATATATCTGTAGATTTATGGCTGAATATCATGTGGCCAAAAGCAAACTGGTCAACACAATCACATGATAGAACAGCAATTTTGCTGAACGAGTCTACTGTTAGTCACTGGTTTCTCCAGTCTTGGGATTTTTTTCTACACCACAGGGCAGTTTTTCAACTACATGCTCTAAATGTTGTTTTTTTCCCCCCTATTTAACCCCCAATTGTTAGAAAGTTATTAACTCATCCAAACAAATCACCTATTGCTGCATATTTAGATTTTTTTCTCCAATACACCCCTGTCACAAATACAGAAGGGAAGGATTAATTATGAAGGGGAAAAAAAGGAAAGGAAAAGAAAAAAATATCTGAAAATCTTTGAAAAAATACACAAAAAGGAAAAATAAGGAAAAAGACTTAATCTAGAAATAAGTTTAAAGGCACCACCTCCACAGTACAAACACCAATATCTGAACAGCCAAGGTCTAGCAGTTCTTGTTTTTGAACGAAAAAATCATTTTGACCAACTTTTATACTAACTAAATTGCTTTCACCCAAATTGTTTTTTTTTAATCAAATCACTTGGTAACTACCTGTAAAAAGTACCCATTTCATCAAAATGTTGACTGTCTTATATTTTTAAATTTTAGCTAATTTAAGAAGCAGAATTGTTATCTCCTTGCTCTTTTGATGTTGCTATAACTTTGAGTGATAGTACTATTAAGTACTATTAATATAAGAATAACAATAGCCAGGCACCTGGGTAGCTCAGTCAGTTAAGCGTCTGCCTTTGGCTCAGGTCATACTCCCAGGGTTCTGGGATTGAGCCCTGAATTGGGCTCCCTGCTCAGCAGGGAGTCTGCTGCTCTCTCTCCCTCTGCCACTACCCCGGCTTGTGTGTGCTCTCTCTCTCTGTGGGTCAAATAAATAAAAACTTTTAAAAATATTAACAATAGCTAAATATGTAAGGGCTTAGATATACACCAGGCACTATTCTATCTGCTTCCTCTGTATTAATTAGGCCATCTGCATATCCCATTTCATAAAATATCTGCTCATTCCCAGCTAAGTGTCCATTCATTTATTAGTTCCCTCATTCAAGATATACTGATTGAGAACATGTAGTGTGTTAGTCACTGGATACGTATATTGTTGAATAACAGATCTGCTCAGGCTTTGTTGCATTTTCTTTCTAGTGAGGAAGACAATGGAACAAATTAAATATAAAATCACACTGTTATAAAAGAAATAAATAGGGTGGAGAGAGAGAAAATCAGGAGAGTAATGGAAGGCCTTAAATAAATAGAATGGAGGGTAAAAGGTTTCCAGTCAGAGAAAGGAGTATGGCCTGTGCAAAGGCCTTAAGGCAGTAAGAGGAGAATGATATGCAGACACAGAGATGAGTTCAGAGTCAGAAAAGACACCGTTGTAAGATATCTGGGATTTCTTTAAAAGTACTACAGGGGGGTAAAAAAGTACAACAGGAACACACAGATCCAGTTTTTATCTCAGACAGGAGTCTTGAGCCATAATTTGGAGAACTGGAAGGGAGTAAGAACAGGAGACAGGAGACTCCTGAAGAGGCAGCTACAGTGGGTTTATCCAGGACTGGACAAGTAATGGGATAGGAGTAATGTAGATAAATTTAAAATATATTGTAGAAATAGAGAGGTTTTGCAAATGGACTGGATGTGGGCTGGGGAGGAGAAGGAATAAGGATGACCACCATGTTTCTTCTTTGAGCAGTGAGTGCCACTCATTTATTAAAATCGAAAAGACTAGAAGGGAAAGGAGTTTTCATTGTCAAGACATGTGAGACTAGGAGGAACAAGAATTCAACTTCTGCTATTTTACATGGGACAGGCCTGGGAACATGAAAAAGGAGATGTCAAGGAGGTAGTTGAATAAATGAGTACACAGAGCTCAGAGTTAAGCCCTGCACTGTGAGTATCAGTGTGGGAGTTGTAAGACTGTCAATGGCATCTACATCATTGGGATGGACAAGATCATTTATGGAGGGGATGTATGACGAAAGAGGACTCAGGACTGAGATCCAGGGAACTTGAACATGTAGGGGTCTTATAGAGGAAAGGGACATACCTGAGAAAGGAAACTGAAAGAGTAAGGTGCACCTGGAGACAAAAGGACCTATTATCTCAGAGACCAAAGAGAGGAAAGAGGGTGTGGAGAAGGAGGAAGCAGTCAACCCACGTAGAGGAAGAGTCAACGTGAAAAGAAAAGATGACCTCTGGGTTTGATGACATGGAAATCGGTGGTGACTCTAGGCACTGATGGGGCTGGACACCCAGCTGAGAGTACCGAGGATGTTGGGGAATGGACACAACATGTGCAGACAAATCTTCTGTCACTATGACTGAGTGGGAGCCAAGAATGGTGGTGGGGGAAGGGGGGTGTTAAGGGAGTTAGGTTCTTCTCATCAATTTATGTGAAAGGTGTTGTTTTTTTTTTTTAATAAATTAAGGCTACTGGACTTCAATAATATTTGCTATAAAAATCTCCCAGTTTGGGGCACCTGGGTGGCTCAGTGGGTTAAGCCTCTGCCTTCAGCTCAGGTCATGATCTCAGGGTCCTGGGATCGAGCCCCGCATCGTGCTCTCTGCTCAGCAGGGAGCCTGCTTCCCCCTCTCTCTCTGCCTGGCTCTCTGCCTACTTGTGATCTCTCTCTGTCAAATAAATAAATAAAGTCTTTTTAAAAAAAATCTCCCAGTTTGTTTTTGGCTTTAATTTCATTTATAGCAGTTCTAACATGGTCAGAGCTATCAGTCTTCTCCTTCTGATGCTTTTAAACTTTTAGTCTTGGAGGAGTCAAGATGGTGGAGAAGTAGTAGGCTGAGGCTACATCAGGTAGCAGGAGATCAGCTAGATAGCTTATATAAACATTGCAAACACCTACAAATCCAATGGGAGATCAAAGAGAAGAATAGCAATTCTAGAAGCAGAAAATCAACCACTTTCTGAAAGGTAGGACTAGCGGAGAAGTGAATCCAAAGTGATGGGAAGATAGACCTTGGGCGGAGGAGCCGGCTCCCAGCAAGCGGCGGAGCAACGGAGCACAAAATTGGGACTTTTAAAAGTCTGTTCCGCTAAGGGACATCGCTCCAGAGGCTAAACCAGGGTGAAACCCATGCGGGGTCAGCGGAACCCCAGTTCCTGCAGGGTCACCAAAGGATCGGGGGTGTCTGAATTTCGCAGAGCTTGCAGGTATTAGAATGGGGAAGCTCGGGGTTACCTTGAACTGGTCGCAGGCTCGGTGAGCTCAGAGCATGGCCAGAGGCAAGGGAGACGAGTAATTGGGCGCTGTTCTCTGAGGGCGCACTGAGGAGTGGGGCCCTGGGCTCTGGGCTCCTCTGGGCCGGAGACCGGGAGGCCGCCATCTTCATTCCCGTCCTCCGGAACTCTATGGAAAGTGCTCAGGGAACAAAAGCTCCCGAAATCAAACCCGATCGGATTACTCAGCCCGGCCCCTGGTAAGAGCAGTGCAATTCTGCCTGGGGCAAAGACACTTGAGAATCACTACAACAGGCCCCTCCCCCAGAATATCAACAAGAAATCCAGCCAGGACCAAGTTCACCTACCAAGGAGTGCAGGTTCAATACCAAGGAGAGCAGCAGAATTCCAGAGGAGGAGAAAGCAAAGCAGGGAACTCATGGCTTTCTCCCCATGATTCATTAGTCTTGCGGTTAATTTAATTTGTGTTATTTTTTCTTTCAATTTTTTTCCTTCTGCTAATTTTTTTTAAATGTTTACCCTTTTCTTTTATAACATTTTTTAAGCTAGTTTATCTAATATATATATTTTTTTCCTTTTTATATTTTTTCTTTATTCGTTTTCTTTTTTAAATTGTTTCTTTTTTTTCTGAACCTCTTTTTATACCCTTTCTCTCCCCCACGATTTGGGGTCTCTTCTGATTTGGTTAAAGCGTATTTTCCTGGGGTCGTTGCCACCCTTTTAGTAGTTTATTGCTCCTTCATATACTCTTATCTGGACAAAATGACAAGGCGGAAAAATTCAGCACAAAAAAAAAGAACAAGAGGCAGTACCGAAGGCAGGGACCTAATCATTTGGTAATATGTCAGATATAGAGTTCAGAATGACGATTCTCAAGGTTCTAGGCAGGCTCGAAAAAGGCATGGAAGATATTAGAGAAACACTCTCAGGAGATATAAAAGCCCTTTCTGGAGAAATAAAAGAACTATAATCTAACCAAGTTGAAATAAAAAAAGCTATTAATGAGGTACAATAAAAAATGGAGTCTCTCACTGTTAGGATAAATGAGGCAGAAGAAAGAATTAGTGGTATAGAAGACCAAATGACAGAGAATAAAGAAGCTGAGCAAAAGAGGGACTAACAGCTACTGGACCACGAGGGGAGAATTCAAGAGATAAGTGACACCATAAGATGAAACAACATTAGAATAATTGGGATTCCAGAAGAAGAAGAAAGAGAGAGGGGAGCAGAAGGTATATTGGAGAGAATTATTGGAGAGAATTTCCCTAATATGGCAAAAGGAACAAGCATCAAAATCCAGGAGGCACAGAGAACCCCCCTCAAAATCAACAAGAATAGGTCCACACCCCGTCACCTAACAGTAAAATTTACAAGTCTTAGTGACAAAGAGAAAATCCTGAAAGCAGCCTGGGAAAAGAAGTCTGTAACATTCAATGGTAAAAATATTAGATTGGCAACAGACTTATCCACAGAGACATGGCAGGCCAGAAAGAGCTGGCATGATATATTCAGAGTACTAAACGAGAAAAACATGCAGCCAAGAATACTATATCCAGATAGGCTATCATTGAAAATAGAAGGAGAGATAAAAAGCTTCCAGGACAAACAAAAACTGAAAGAATTTGCAAACACCAAACCATCTCTACAGGAAATATTGAAAGGGGTCCTCTAAGCAAAGAGAGAGCCTAAAAGTAGTAGATCAGAAAGGAACAGAGACAATATACAGTAACAGTCACCTCACAGGCAATACAATGGCACTAAATTCATATCTCTCAATAGTTACCCTGAATGTTAATGTGCTAAATGCCCCAATCAAAAGACACAGGGTATCAGAATGGGTAAAAAAACAAAACCCATCTATATGTTGCCTACAAGAAACTCATTTCAGACCCGAAGACACCTCCAGATTTAAAGTGAGGGGGTGGAAAAGAATTTACCATGCTAATGGACATCAAAAGAAAGCAGGGGTGCAATCCTTATATCAGATCAATTAGATTTTAAGCCAAAGACTATAATAAGAGATGAGGAAGGACATTATATCATACTCAAAGGATCTGTCCAACAAGAAGATCTAACAATTTTAAATATCTATGCCCCTAATGTGGGAGCAGCCAACAATATAAACCAATTAGTAACAAAATCAAAGAAACACATCAACAATAATACAATAACAGTAGGGGACTTTAACACTCCCCTCACTGAAATGGACAGATCATCCAAGCAAAAGATCAAGAAGGAAATAAAGGCCTTAAATGACACACTGGACCAGATGGATATCACAGATATATTCAGAACATTTCATTCCAAAGCAACAGAATACACATTCTTCTCCAGTGCACATGGAACATTCTCCAAAATAGATCACATCCTGGGTCCTAAATCAGGTCTCAACCAGTATCAAAAGATTGGGATCATTCCCTGCATATTTTCAGACCACAATGCTCTGAAGCTAGAACTCAATCACAAGAGGAAATTTGGAAAGAATCCAAATACATGGAGACTAAACAGCATCCTTCTAAAGAATGAATGGGTCAACCAGGAAATTAAAGAAGAATTGAAAAAATTCATGGAAACAAATGATAATGAAAACACAACGGTTCAAAATCTGTGGGACACAGCAAAGGCAGTCCTGAGAGGAAAATATATAGTTGTACAAGCCTTTCTCAAGAAACAAGAAAGGTTTCAAGTACACAACCTAACCCTACACCCAAAGGAGCTAGAGAAAGAACAAGACAGAAACCCTAAACCCAGCAGGAGAAGAGAAATCATAAAGATCAGAGCAGAAATCAATGAAATAGAAACCAAAAAACAATAGAACAAATCAATGAAACTAGGAGCTGGTTCTTTGAAGAAATTAATAAGATTGATAAACCCCTGGCCAGACTTATCAAAAAGAGAAGAGAAAGGACCCAAATAAATAAAATCATTAATGAAAGGGGAGAGATCACATCTAACACCAAAGAAATACAAACAATTATAAGAACATACTATGAGCAACTCTACGCAAACAAATTTGACAATCTGGAAGAAATGGATGCATTTCTAGAGACATATAAACTACCACAACTGAACCAGGAAGAAATAGAAAACCTGAACAGACCCATAACCAGTAAGGAGATTGAAACAGTCATTAAAAATCTCCAAACAAAGAAAAGCCCAGGGCCAGACAGCTTCCCAGGGGAATGCTACCAAATGTTTAAAGAAGAACTAATTCTTATTCTCCTGAAACTGTTCCAAAAAAGAGAAATGGAAGGAAAACTTCCAAACTCATTTTATGAGGCCAGCATCACCTTGATCCCAAAACCAGACAAGGATCCCAACAAAAAAGAGAACTACAGACCAATATCCTTGATGAACACAGATGCGAAAATTCTCACCAAAATACTAGCCAATAGGATTCAACAGTACATTAAAAGGATTATTCACCACGACCAAGTGGGATTTATTCCAGGGCTGCAAGGTTGGTTCAACATCCGCAAATCAATCAATGTGATACAGTACATTAATAAAAGAAAGAGCAAGAACCATATGATACTCTCAATAGATGCTGAAAAAGCATTTGACAAAGTACAGCATCCCTTCCTGATCAAAACTCTTCAAAGTATAGGGATAGAGGGCACATACCTCAATATTATCAAAGCCATCTATGAAAAACCCACCGAAAATATCATTCTCAATGGAGAAAAACTGAAAGCTTTTCTGCTAAGGTCAGGAACACAGCAGGGATGTCCATTATCACCACTGCCATTCAACATAGTACTAGAAGTCCTAGCCTCAGCAATCAGACAACAAAAGGAAATTAAAGGCATCCAAATCAGCAAAGAAGAAGACAAACTATCACTCTTCACAGATGATATGATACTATATGTGGAAAACCCAAAAGACTCCACTCCAAAACTGCTAGAACTTATACAGGAATTCAGTAAAGTGTCAGGATATAAAATCAGTGCACAGAAATCAGTTGCATTTCTCTACACCAACAACAAGACAGAAGAAAGAGAAATTAAGGAGTCAATCCCATTTACAATTGCACTCAAAACTATAAGATACCTAGGAATAAACCTAACCAAAGAGGCTAAGAATCTATACTCAGAAAACTATAGAGTACTCATGAAAGAAATTGAGGAAGACACAAAGAAATAGATGCAAATAGCATGCAAAAATGTTCCATGCTCCTGGATTGGAAGAACAAATATTGTGAAAATGTCTATGCTACCTAAAGCAATCTACACATTTAATGCAATTCCTATCAAAATCCTATCCATTTTTTTCAAAGAAATGGAACAAATAACCCTAAAATTTATATGGAACCAGAAAAGACCTCGAATAGCCAAAGGAATATTGAAAAAGAAAGCCAAAGTTGGTGGCATCACAATTCCAGACTTCAAGCTCTATTACAAAGCTGTCATCATCAAGACAGCATGGTACTGGCACAAAAACAGACACATAGATCAATGGAACAGAATAGAGAGCCCAGAAACAGACCCTCAACGCTATGGTCAACTAATCTTTGACAAAGCAGGAAAGAATGTCCAATGGAAAAAAGACAGCCTCTTCAATAAATGGTGTTGGGAAAATTGGACAGCCACATGCAGAAAAATGAAATTGGACTATTTCCTTATGCCACACACGAAAATAGACTCAAAATGGATAAAGGACCTCAATGTGAGAAAGGCATCCATCAAAATCCTTGAGGAGAACACAGGCAGCAACCTCTTCGACCTCAGCCGCAGCAACATCTTCCCAGGAACATCGCCAAAGGCAAGGGAAGCAAGGACAAAAATGAACTATTGGGATTTCATCAAGATCAAAAGCTTTTGCACAGCAAAGGAAACAGTTAACAAAACCAAAAGACAACTGACAGAATGGGAGAAGATATTTGCAAATGACATATCAGATAAAGGGCTAGGATCCAAAATCTATGAAGAACTTAGCAAACTCAACACCCAAAGAACGAATAATCCAATCAAGAAATGGGCAGAAGTGATGGACAGACATTTCTGCAAAGAAGACATCCAGATGGCCAACAGACACATGAAAAAGTGCTCCACATCACTCGGCATCAGGGAAATACAAATCAAAACCACAATGAGTTATCACCTCACACCAGTCAGAATGGCTAAAATTACCAAATCAGGAAATGACAGATGCTGGCGAGGATGTGGAAAAAGGGGAACCCTCCTACACTGCTGCTGGGAATGCAAGCTGGTGCCACCACTCTGGAAAACAGCTTGGAGGTTCCTCAAAATGTTGAAAATAGAACTACCCTACGACCCAGCAATTGCACTACTGGGTATTTACCCTAAAGATACAAATGTAGGGATCTAAAGGGGCACATGCACCTGAATGTTTATAGCAGCAATGTCTACAACAGCCAAACTATGGAAAGAACCTAGATGTCCATCAACAGATGAATGGATAAAGAAGATGTGGTATATATACACAATGGAATACTATGCAGCCATCAAAAGAAATGAAATCTTGCCATTTGTGACGATGTGGATGGAACTAGAGGGTATCATCTTAGCAAAATAAGTCAATCGGAGAAAGACAACTATCATATGATCTCCCTGATATGAGGAAGTGGAGATGCAACATGGGGGGTTAAGTGTGTAGGAGAAGAATGAATGAAACAAGATGGCTTTGGGAGGGAGACAAACCATAAGTGACTCTTAATCTCACAAAACAAACTGAGGGTTGCTGGGGGGAGGGGGGTTGAGAGAAGAGGGGTGGGGTTATGGACATTGGGGAGGGTATGTGCTATGGCGTGAAGTGTGTAAACCTGGCGATTCACAGGCCTGTACCCGTGGGGATAAAAATACATTACATGTTTATAAAAAATTAAAAAAAAATTTTAAAATAAATAATAAATAAATAAATAAACTTAGAAAGTCTTTCCCCATCCATAGATCACATCTTCCTACATTTTTCCATTTTTAACCTTTAATTCTTTACGCTGAATTTATTTTGCTATGAGGTAGAAGATCATGAGCTAAACTGGTGTCTTTTTATGAATGGTTCATCAACTCTCCCAGTTGCCTTATCTTTTTCTAATGATTATCTTCTTGGGTCTATTTCAGGTAAGTTATCTGTCAATCACAAGGAAGAGACTTAAGAAAACGTCACTAATTAGCACAAAAGCCCCTAACAGAGGAAGATCTAGTCTATAAGGAATTCTTGGCATGATCTAGTACACTTCCCACCAGGCTTCCCAATCTCCTCATCCTACTCTCATGGTGTGCTGGGCTTTGCACAAGGGGAACAAAACCCATCAGCACAGACCCCTTCTCTCTACCATTAACACCTTCACATACACACTCAAGAAACTCACTGCAAGACCCCTTGGCCCCCAAGTGGAGAACCATACCTTAGTATTTCTCCAGGAGATCTTAAGGCATCAAGGAAGTGAAAAATATATTTACCACATTATTTGAAGCAAAATTCCAATCTCATTGCTCAGAATAAACTGATGCCCTTCAATGAAATGGTAAGTTTTCTGTCTCCAATCCAAAGCACTCGGATTTCCAAGTTCTTGATTATTTTAAAGAATTCTGATAAGGAGTGGGAAAGATTAGTTTCCATCCTCAGTGCCAAAGATATCGCAGGAGGATTAAAACTTGGTAATCATATTTTGACATATACATGAAGTGCTACATAAAGAAACAATGAACCCTTCAGCAAAATGCCAACAACTCTGTATAGGGTGAGAGAGAGAGCCAGACAACATTTTTAACTTTGATCAACCGTAAAAGATTTCAGGAGCATCAAGCTGTTGAGCTGACCGATGGCCCTTATGTTGTTAAGCTGAAGCCAATTCAAATTCTCCTACACCCAACTGCATCCAACTGGACATAGCCAAAGTATCTTCAGTCCAGGGTCTACAGCATCTTATGTTGACCAACCCTGCTGTCAACAGTAACAGTAACACCTTCTGTTTAGGAGAGGGCTAGTGAGGAAAGAAGAGCTAAAGAGGAAGGGAATAAAGATGCTCATAGGACTTGCAGTCCTGACATTTAAGCAGAGGCATGTTAACTCTGATACTGAACTTGGACTTCTCTCTTTGAGTCAGCATTACTGCCTGAAGTTGGGCTAGAGATGTTTTAATTTTTTGGAAAATTAAAACCAGAGGAAGAACAAATACCCACCCCTTATATGAATGACCCCCATAATTCTGCAAAGGCAAGAGTACAATAAAACCACAATGACCCCCAAATATGCCAAGAGGGAGCCTTCCTATCCCTTGCCTCCTATCCATGGGTAATGTGTTCCAAGGCTGAGTCAGTCAATTAACTGATGCTAGAATATTCCTCACAGGGCTTTATAATATTTTTAATCTCTGTTAGTTACATTTGGTATTTACCAAGATGTTTTTAAGGATTCTTGCAAGAAAGTATATCAAGATGGGAAGCTATTTGGCAAAGATAAGACTTCACAGAGCACTGGGACGGATACATCTGTGCAGATATGATTAAGCGGGAATTTATTATGGCACAGGGCTTCTCCTACGTGACCGTTTACGGGACATTCTGACACAGTCAGCGGTGTCTGCTTCGACAGACACATGCCTGAAGGTACCCTTTTGGTGTAGAAAGAGAGAAAAGTATTTTCTGAGGCTTCCTTCCAGGAAAAAGAGACAAGACATTTGGAAACTGGAAAGAGACACACTCAGCAAGTTCATGCACCAGGGCTGAACGGTACAGCAAGGCCGAGGTGCTGTGCAAATAAAATAGGGCAAAATTCAGGAGACCTGAGTCTGGGCCTGCATTCCTTCCACAAGGAGCTGTGTGACCTTGGAAAAGACTTTCACCGAGGTGGGCTGCAGCCTTCCCCTCTACCAAGCGGTGGGAGAGCTCAAGAGCTGACCTTGCCTGCCTACTGCTGCCTGATACTCTGATTCCAACAGGAGAAAAAGGAAGAGTAGGTCTGGGGTGGCTCTGAAAAGCTTCTCATAGTTTCACAAACTCTAAACTCTTGCTGCCCTAAGAACTTCATTCACAGCCCAATTACACCACTATGGCAATGAAGGAGGTGAGTGAATGGCGAGTCTCCTGTCCAACTACTACATAAATGGACCACAGCGGGCCCCTACGTTGTTAAGCTGAAGCCAATTCAAATTCTTCTACATCCAATTGCTTTAACTATGTTCCAAATAAACATATTTTTAGCCATTTAGAGCCCACCTACCACACACACCCTAGGAAATCACACCCACTGTCTCCCAGCGACAAATGACACCCTGCAGCTAGAAAGTTCCCCAAAATACCACTGCCCTTTGGAGCTCTCTGTCCTGGAGGTCCTCTACCTTGTTGCTGAACGACATCATCTAGCCAGGTAAGCCCTCTCTCTGATCTCCCCGACCCTCCCAGGAAGTCTCTATCCCCATTCCCCTTCTGAGTGTGGCCTTGTGCCACTGTCTCTGGAAGGTCTCCAACTGTAAGGGACCTCCCTTCTCATCAACCTCGTCCGTGCAGCACCCAAACAAAGCTTGTGTGTTACCACCTCTCATGAACCTGTCTCTTCCTTGATCAACTTCCAAAGCCCCAAACTTCCTACACCAACCCATCTAAATAAAGTAAGTATTCAAACAGGATCTGGGAGCATTGAAAATAGCCTCCCCTCTCTCCACAAACAAAAGAGGAGGTTCCCTCCTAATCAGCAACAGCTCTGAGAAATTAAAGAATTGACCAAATCAACTAAAGGGCTGGAGACCCACGGAAGGGGTCGGTACTTACCCCCACCCCGCGACCACCCCCCTCCGCAAGTTGGGCAAGTAGGAGGTGGTCAGTTCCGTGGTAAAATCACTGATGGGTCAAGAATCTTTTCTTAACCCCACAACGATCCATCTCTCCTCTTAGGCCTCCCTGTCTTTCAAGTTTCCACAGATAAAAAGCTGTTCTCAGCAGAAAATCTGATTTATACTGGGTTGTGCCAAACCGGCATGGACCCATGAGCTTGTTTAGAGCACAAACCATGGAGCCAGGCACCCAGTCAGAATGCCAGCTCTGTCACTCACTACACGCATAGCTACTCTCACTGTGCCTCAGTTCCCACTCTCGTTATATTGTTGTGAGAACCCAAGTTCAATCCCGCAACATGGGCCTCCCTCAGGGTCTCTCGGCCTCACTAGCTCCTGAGCCCTTGGCCTCCTCCTGGCTGACTGCCCCCACCATGCTGGAAACCTCAACAGCTCCAGAGCTCCTGGGCTTGATCTGACAGACCGACTGAGGCTCTGGACCCACACACAGCCTGGAACAAAGAGCCAAGCCACTGGATGTGGTCTGTGCCCTCCTCGGAGGCTGCCTCAAGTGGCCAGGTGATACAGTCCATTCACTGCCCTGGGACTGTACAGAAGACCTGCCCTGGGCTCTGTTTCCCAGAGAACCCAAGTTAAATTGGTAGGAAAAAAAATAAAAAAATAAAATATTAACCCTCCCCCAAAAAACTGGGAGGGAAAAAGTTGATACATGTAAAGCACTCAGAACGTTGCTGTCCGGTACAGTTGCCACTAATCATGAGGCTACTGAGCATGCCAACTGCTCAGTGGGAACCAAGATGTGCTCTAAGTGTAAAAATGGGCACTGGATTGCAAAGACTTAGTACAAAAATGCAAAATATCCCATTATAAACTTCCCCAGACTGTCTGCTGAAATGACAATATTTTGAATAACTGGGCTTGAGCAAACAATTCAAATTAATTTCACCTGTTTCTTTTTACTTTTTTAAATGTGCCTACTGAATATTTTAAATTACATGTTGCTTCCGTTCCATTTTTATTGGACAGCTCTGAGAATTCAGTACCTCAAGAGTGCACAAAAGATGCTAGTCAATTTCATTTCCCTTCCCAAGAAGTTCTAGAGGTTGGCTGTCACCAAAGCCTAATGATAAAAAGAATGTGGGAACAGAAAGGGAGACAGACAAGGAAAAGGGAATAAATATTTATTAAGTACCCTTAATATGACCAGGCATGTTATATATCATGCAAATACTCAAAGCTTATTCATTATTATTCCCTTTGGCCGATAAGGAAGTAAGGGCTCAAAATTATTTTCCCAAGGTCCCAGAGGTATTAAACAGCAGACCTGAAAATTAGACCCAGGTCTGCTTGACTCTACAGTCCACGCTCTTTTCAATCTATCATACTGTCAGATGATTGGCTCTAATGGTATGGTGTGGTTTCAATAATTGAGGTTTTTTTGACATATGTTAGGGCTTCCTAGAATCCCTTAAATCACCTACCCAGGAGGTCAACGACACTAAGCAAGTTAAAAGTTGCTGCTGCACACCAATCTATCAATCAATATCCCCCTCAACCACCCCTCTCACTTTCAAGTGCAGGAAATGGAATTCAATTGGCCCGTGCCATATGGTCATCATACATCCATGACAGCCCCCTTTGTTCTGTATTTTTCTCCCATTCAATCCCACTCTCCCACTGGCTCTTAGTTGAGCACACATAATGAACATCCTTTCAATAATACCCTTCATATGTTTATTTAGATCTATGGGTGTCCTTGGTAAGTGTTACTGTGTGAAAAACTGTTTCCTTATTCTGGTTTATGCCAAATTATTTCCTGAAATCTAATAACACGGATAGAAGTAAATATAATCTATTCTATCATACATAACTACCATATCCTACTCATCCAGTCCTGGAGCAGGGACACCGACATCATCTCAGACTCCTTTCCACCACCCAGGACACAGAGACGACCACCGCCATAGGTCTACTTGTTGAAGTTTTGCTGGAGTAAATAGCCAGGAGAGGGAATGCTGGGGCATACTCTCATAGTCTGTGTTAGCTTCACTAAGTAACCAAGCAATGCCAGCTTCCTCTCTACAATGAATAATTAGTCGCCTGCCATGTGCGAAGCCTCTATTTCTTCCCATCCTTGCCATGCTTGACAGTACCCAACTTCCTAACTTTGGCCATTCGGAGCGGTGTCAAGGGGTAGCATATGATTTGAAGTCCATTTCTCTGCATATTGGTTAGAAGAACATTTCTTAATGCTCTTAGCGGCCTTCCAGAGTTGGAAGATTTTCTTAAGACCTGAAATCCGGAGCTGCCACCAACACAAACAATTGACTTTTCAAGGCAAGAATGTTTCAGCTCAGAGAGTAGAGGCACTAGGGACCCATGGCTTTGTTCTCCCAGCGACAGTAATGCTCTGGACTGACCACGTCCATCAATTTTCTGCAGATATCACCACTCCAGGGCTCAGAGATTTGGTTGTATAGTGAAATCTCATGGAACCAGGACTGGTATTGCCATAAATGTGTCTCTTACTACCTTCCAGTATTACCTCTCAAGTGAGATGAAGGAGAAGCGGGGTAGAAAGAACTCAAGTTTGGCATCCTGACAGCCCCGTCCAGTCCAGGCAACATGCCAGGCTACGGCATTTATAAAGGATAAGAAAATCCGTACTCCCCCCACAAGCAAGGCAGAATTAAAGCTGGGTAAGGAGGCTTTGGGACTTTATTTAGCACATAATTAGAAATTATCATTTCTTTTGACTCGGTTTATAAAGCCAAGCGGTTTTAGATCGCTTCCTAGAAATGTGATGACGGGGTAGAGGTGGGTTCAAAGGTTGGGACATTTTAATATTTAGGTAATTTTTATGCTACTGCTTGGGCTTCTCACACACCTGTCAACACAGTTGGGAATAATTCAACAGGGAACTAGGAGAGGGGGTGAATGTGTAGCCTAGAACACAAAGCACATTGGTATCAATTTAATGAAAATACTCTCTATACTTCTGGGGGTAAAATTTATCTGAGAGAGTTCAAGTTAGCTTTGGTGGGAAGAGGTCCACACTGACAAGCTTCTGTCCTTCCCTGAGGCGTGGGTGGGGGGGGCGGTCACTGCTAAATGTCAAGTCCAGTAAGTTACCAAAACAACATGCAGAGGAACATTGGGGGAGCCTCCAGACCCCTCCCCAATGTCCCCACGAGACAACAGCCAGCTGCTCTCTGCCTCCTTCGCTTATCCCTGGGGGCTGGAGGGGAGAGGGAGGATGGGCTCCGGTCTGTAAGGGCCAACCCAGGAACTGAGCATACTCAGCTAGACTGTTCTGTCTGTCTGTCTCTTCTGCCACGAGCTAAGTGGCCAGCCTCTGAAAAGGATACCTCTAAGCTCTGCCAGGACATGTTTCATGAAATGGAGGAAGTATTAAAAACTCAAAAGTTCTCAAGAGACAAGTCATGTGCCCTTGCCCAGATTTTACCAGTAATAAAGGTGCTCTTTGGATCCCCATCTGGCTAACTCGTGAGTCTTGTCTCAATTCATCCTGAGCTTGGGAGGGGAAGAGGGGACAGTGACGTGTTGGTTCTCTCCTCTCCCTCGGCTCCCTCCACTTGACTTGCACTGGAAGTCCTCTCGCGCTTTTGTCTGGCTGCCAAATTCTGGTAGTTAAAACCTATGAAAACAGCTCATCAGCGCCCCCCAGGAATTCTCTTGCTGGAAACGTTTGCACTGATCAGTTACAGATGGCCTTGAATCAGGATCCAGCGTGGACAGAATCTACCACCCAAGCCTCAGGAGTTACTCGGAGACGCTCAAAATCTCCAAAGCACACGAAGATGTAAGTGGTGCTGACACCTGGCAAGCTGAGCTGGCCAGGGCTCAATTCGCAGAACCTCTAATTGCTGGTGGTGACAGGGTGGTCGAGGGAGGCGGGTTTCTGAGAAAACCTCTCTCCAGAGGAGAGAGAATGGAAAGGCACAAAAATCAATGCCGCTGTCGCTTTGCCTCTTTTGAGGATCCCTTCTTGGAAGCCAGAGTTGTTCTCAGAGCCCAGGGAGGAGAGAGAAACTGACCACAGGCAGCGTTTGAAGGCGGTGGGATAGACAAGCCTTGTGCTCTGGACTTCAAAACAATTTCCTCTACAAGGATGATTTAAACTTCTCCCAGTGCGATTTATATTACACCAAGAGCAAAATTTGGGCCACTGTGGTTTCCTTCCACAATGTTAAAAAAGACCATCTATATGGAAGCCAAGAGAACAAGGGAGCTTTAAAATTTCATGAAACAGGGGCACCTGGGTGGCTCAGTGAGCTAAGCCTCTGCCTTCAGCGCGGGTCATGATTTCAGGGTCCTGGGATCGAGCCCCACATCAGGCTCTCTGCTTGGCAGGGAGCTTGCTTCCCTCCCCAGCCCCAGTCGGCCTCTCTGCCTACTTGTGATCTCTCTGTCAAATAAATTTTTAAAAATCTATAAAAAGATTTCAAGAAACAGAAGCAAATTATCATTTTATTGTTCAGTGAAACTTGACAAACTGGGTCTTAGGCCATGCATGTTGTATTCCAAATGTAACCGCTTTATTCTTAACATGGGTGATTCTCACAGATAAGGATAGGAGCACATTGTATCTTTGCGATTTTGCACAGATTTAGTTTTGACCACTCTTTGGGGCGGGGGAGGGGGAGGCAGAGAAGACAGAAGAACAGTCACTCCAGGTGAAAAACTACTGCTATATTCAAGACTGTTCTAGACACAAAGGAAAATGACATTGAAAAGTAAAAAAAGAAAGAGAAACACAGAGGGAGGGAGAGAAAAGATCAGAAAAGTTTTACATGGTAAAGATGATCATTTTTCCCATTTTTGTGCTTAAAACAATGAACATTTGCTTTGAAAGCCTTCTTCAAGCATGAAGCTAGTCAGTCCACTGGCTCTTTTGCCGCCTTTAAGCAGAAACACCTTATAAACACGTCTGTGGCTTCGTGCTGTCTCCTTTGCACTGCGTAGACCCTTTCCATCCTTCTTTGCCAGGTCTGGTGGCTCCTGCAGACTCGGTTCAGGCCTGCTTTTCCTCAACCTTCAGAGTGGGCTGAGGCTCCAATCTGCCTTCCCCTAAACCCATCATGTTCACTAGGCTGGTGACTCAGCGCAGAAGACTTGTGTTGGCAGCTGATGTGTCTGTCTGTCCCTTCAGCTGTGTCCTTCCAGCACCCTGACTTCGATCTACAGCCCAAGGACAGGCAGTGAATGATGAAAAGTCTTCCCTGGGGTTTTAAGACCACCACACGTGCTTCCTTAACAGAGTAAACTCTATCAGTGTTCTAGGGCCCTTGGGAGTTGAAATTGAAAAACTCTTGTCCATCTTGGAATACTTCTACCAATCCACAGGAGCAGAATTCTTAAAGCTTCATGTAATCAGAATGGTATCTGACCCCAAATTTTCTCATCCCCTTTCATCCTGAGTTTGGTTGAATTGTTCGTAAGATAGATGATCTTGAGTGCAGGTGCTTTGGACAAAATAAAACAGTGTGTTGGCGGCTATCAGTAACACAGCTTCATTCATGCCAGTCCCAGTCTCTAAAATACTGACACATACCTCGTTTATATCCACCAGAGCTCATTTCAAGGCAACACACGAGAGCGTCTATAACTCTCTGGAGCGGGCCTGTATTTTCCACTCTGCTTAGAAAAAAATAAGTCACATGTTCCTGGGGAAAGACTATCTCCTGGAAGTTCAAGCCTTGAGAGCCACAGGAGTGATTACAGTGATCTTTAATAAAGTGTCCACTCACCTTTATTGAGGGTAACACCTGGGTTTTTTATGGCTTTTGTTACATGCTTATTCTCAATCTCCTGGCTAATCTGTCACCCTGAGGGCCAAGGGCCACGATGTACGAAGGGCACAGGATATAACCTCGGGTTTAAAAGCACACCTATCCATTCTTCACTCACTGCCGGAAAAGGGCTCATTCCCACCACCGGAACGTGTGTCCCAGGTCAACGGGGACACTGTGAAGACCCTTGGTGCGCACCAACAATGGTATTTCAGGGGGAGTGGAGCGCCCTGGGCAAGGGCAACATTCTGTACAGCAGATTTCAGCAAATCCTGACCACTATTTATGTGAGCATTCCTAAGGGCAAATGAAGTGCCAGCTACGGCTGCCTCCCATAGGTCAGGTCTTTGAACCTGAGAGAGAGGGAGACGGGGGTGGATCCGTGCAGCCAAGGTCAGCTCCAGGCAAAAATCCAGGAGTGGACACACTTGGTCTTGGATTTCCCTCTGGCCCGTATTTTGCCAGTCACAGCACACAAGCATCTGGTTATCCACAGAGCCCGCGATCATGATCCCCAAGTAGGTTTCACACTCCTACTACCCAGGCCCTTTATACAAGCCATTTTAAGATGGGGCCTTTTCTTCCTTTTCCTTGCTTTATGCACATAAGCAAAATCAATGGTCGCTCCCTCCTCCGGATGACCACAGAGGTTTCGCCTGCTGCTGGCTTCACCTTTCAAGCATCACATACCTCTGATGTGTGCCTGTTTCTCGTCCTCTGATAGACCACGACTTTACTTGGGGACGGTGGCTGTTTCTTAGTCACCTATCTCCAGGGCACAGCACAATGTGCACACGGCTGGTGCCTAATGACTAAACAAACAGAGTTCACAGAGAAATGGGACAGGTGGAATTAACCACTGTCAGTCCCCAAACCCACTACTTCAAAAGTGAAAATAGATGGCTCTGTAGATCTAGTGCAGCTGAGAAGGCTTCACTGTTGGCTCAGGTCATAATCCTGGGGTCCTGGGATAAAGCCCCACGTCGGGCTCCCTGCTCACCGGGAGACTGCTTCTAGCTTTCCCTCTGCCCTTCCTCTGCCTCCTGATGCTCTCTCAAATGAATAAATAAAAACTCTCAATAAAACAAAACTAAGGGAGGCCAAAAGGTTCTCTGCCTTGTGCTATTTCCTTTCCTATATCCCAGCACACATTATTTATTTCTTTAAAGACCCAAGAAGGAAATTCAGCCAGAATTCATTTGGATGACTGGATTGCTTGGGTGGGACTTTTAACTTAGAGTTAAAAGTTTAATGAGTTAGCATCTCATTAAACACGAACCATGACAAAAAACAAAAGAAAAAAATTAAGGGAAATAACGTAGAGGAAAATGAAGACCGTTATCAGAAAGAAACATAAATCAGAAAAAAAAAAAAAAGAGGAATTCTGGGTTCCCTTGGGTTCACCACTTCTGACACCTCTAAAGCAAGGCCACCCATGGGTACGAGCTGGGATCCACTGCAGGCCCAGGAAACACACTAGGGCCAGCCTCACGTGACCACACACGGCGGCTTTCCCAAACACGGAACCGTGGGGCTCACCGGTACTCCTAGTGCTTCTCCAGATATGACGGCAACCGTCACACCATCCTGCCTAGGTTTGGGGATTTCTTTACTCTTCAGCTCCTGGGACTGAGGCTCCATCACCTTCTCTGAGCTTCACAAATTTACCCACAGCTGGAGGCCGTGGGCCCGCTCTTTGGAGCAAGGGTTCTCGGCCTACAGAATGCCAAGGCCCAAGGTCATCCATTGCACACAGCAGACCAACAAGAAGGCAATGGAACCCAGCCTCTAACATTCTGCGCCTGGGGCAATGATGTCACGGGGACTAAGCGGGGCACCTCACAAGGGCTGCTCTCAGGGACCCCCCCCAGCCTCGTGGGGAGTATGTAAAGCGACAACGACAATAGCTGAAGCGATTTCCAGGACCCTGAAAGCTGCAAACGATTCCTCATGTGAACTCAAAGCATCAGACCCGACTCTCACACAAATGGAAGAACCCTAGTCCTCTCTTTGGCAACGCTGAATCTTAGACTGAGCTCCAGACCGGGAGCACTCTCGCGAGGGACACCTTAGGGAGGAAGCACATGACTGGGCTTGGGGAGAAGCCAAGCAGCAGTGCAGTTCGGACACAGAGCTCCAGCACGGGATGAACCTTCAGAAATCCCCCAAATGCAGCCGAGGTAGCCCAGGTAGCCCAGGTAGCCGAGGTAGGGGAGCATTTCTAATCTCACAGTGGCTAGCCATTAACTGTGGGCCACGCCCCAGGAGGGAGCACAGTCCTGGGAGAGACTGTTCTGGCAGAAGGAGGCGGAGCCTAGGGGTACGGAGCGGAGCCTAGGACGGCAGGAGGGAGAGTCTAGGATTGATGCCTCTGAGAGCCCGGGGTAGCCCATATTCACAGCACCTGGAGGCCAAGGGCATCTGTCCATAGATACACACAGATGCTCTCTGGCGCCCAATCACTGTGCACAGGTGACTCGTCTCAGCTTGCTGCCTTCTGCTCATGGAGCTCTCACTACCTGGAGAAGCGGGAATTGCCCTTGCCCTTGTGCAGAGTCTTCAAGCATATGTTTGTTTCTTTATGGAGAGCTACCAGGGGCCAAGGGGCCCGCCCCAGACACCAAGCCCGGGGTCCAGGAATCAAGTGATGGAACGTGGAAGGCAGCTTTGCCGCCTGTACTAGCTTGGGTTCTGCCACGGAAATCCCGAGACTAGGAGTGAAGGCCAAGTATTTATCTGGGAAGTGCTGCAGAAAGTGCAAGCGAAGAAGGCAACAGGCAGCTCAGAAAGGGAGAATTCTGAAAGGGGGTGGGAACCAGCAGGTGCCATCTGTGGGTCCCTTGGGGCTCGCGGAGTGGGGGGCAATCTGCAGGTGGGTGCACGGAGGAGAGGGGAAGCTAACGGCTTTACCACCAACTCCCATCCCTCTTTGACAAGAATTCTTCTGGGGGTGTCCAGTACCCAGCACACCCGGCTGCTGGGAAAGCCACTGGCAGAGCAGCGGCGCGGGAGATGGCAGCCGCGTGCACGCGGGGACTGCTGCCACCTGGACCCGGGCGTGGGGCACAGGGCCAAGGTGCAGGCCACCAAGAGCTTCTTCCTCAAGGCCCTCTAGCAGAGGGAAATCCTTAGAGAATTAGACACATAATCTATGGCATCCGATTGTACTTGGCACTGGGGTGAGTGAGGGGGCACCACGGGCATCTGTGAGAGCCCATGAAATGACCCGCCTCTTCCAGCCAGCTGACCCGAGGGCCGAGAACCTTCAGGCTCGGACCCAGACAGGGAATACGAAGTGACCCGGGGAAGGGCGAGAGGAACGGGAGTCCATCCAGAGGGAACAGCAGGTGAAAATACTCTGAGACCAGAACAGGCAATATCTGTTCCCAGATCTGCAAGGCCAGCACAGAGCAGAGAGTTTTCTGGCACTAAATCTGAATAGACTTCCATCTTCTATTTGAACAGACCGATGACACCTTCTAGTACAGGGGTCTGCATACGACAGCCCAGGGGCCAAATCTAGCCCGCCGCTTGATTCTGTACATAACATCTACTGACCCAGAGACATGCCCATTCAGTGACACACGCTGTCTGTCGGCTCGCGCTGTGAAGGCAGGACGCAGTGCTGACCACATCTGGGACCACAGGATCCACGCAGCCTAAAATACATGCCATCCACGGATGACAGGAGATACTCACTGATCTATGTCCTGCTCCAACAACACATGGAGATCTCAGCATTCCCTCCACCACGCTTCCCTCTGAGGGCAGCTGTTGGGTCCTCAAGGACTTGGCATCCTATTCATTTTCCTCTTTTGTTCACAATTTATCTGTCCATGTTTTCAATCTACTTTTCATACCTTGTTTATCCTTTTCTAGGTATAACCTAATTGGCAGGAACGTTCTTACTATGTCAGCCCACCCATCGGATTTGGAAGGGGAGAGATTTCTCTTTTCGAACTTGCTATTGACCACCTCTGAGGCCCCGAACAGCTTTGCTTGACATCTTTAAATCCCCATTCTCTTATTTTTTCTTTAAGGTTTTATTCATTTGTTTGAGAGAGAGAGAGCCTTCAAGGGTGGGGCGGGGGAGAAGACTCCCCGCTGAGCAGGGAGCCCGATGCGGGGCTGGATCCCAGGATCGCGGGATCATGACCCCAGCAAAGGCGCTTCATGACTCAGCCACCCAGTGCCCCATCCCCAGCCTCACGGAGTAACTCTTTTAACCATTTCTGTGCCCCCAGTCCAAACTCAAAGGCCGTTAGGTAAGACTTCGAGTAAGAACATGAGAGCCCAATCCCTTGCCCCGGGTGGGTCAGGATTACCTGAAGGCGCACTGAACCTTTCCGAGTCCCTGAGTCCCTGTGCTCTTCGGGACTTCGCCCGAGGGGACACCCTGGCTGGCTTCCTTCCCTCCTTCGTTTTGCTCTTCTGTAGGAGCGCTTCCTTTACAATCACCCACACAGGAATTCCCAGCTCAAAGGGTCTGCCTCTGGGAAACACCACCTAAGAGACCACATGACCCGGCTCACCACCCAGCTGGCCCTTACCTCGAACCATCGCTAACCTGCCCGCAGTTCTCCCGGACAGCTCTCGAACACGGGACTGGACCACCCCCTTCTCCTACCACAAATGTGTCCATGAACTGTAGACTCCATTGTCCTTCCTTGGGTAAATACGTGGGACCCAAATCCTAAATATTATAACGTGGGAGTCGAGAGGACTGTACAGGGGATGGCAAGTGTGGGTTAAATAAATGTTCTATTAAAAAAAAAAAAAACCTTTTATGTGAGGTAGTAGTGTGCTCTCCTTCCTCAGCTGAGCATAAATGATTTAAATAAATCATTAGGGACTGGGTTTGGTTTGGGTGCAGGTCTCTCAAAGGCCTGCTTTCTGACCACAAATTTTATATGAGCTTGCTTTCCTGAAATCTTAAAAATATGGGGTTTGTATATTGCAAAAAAAAAAAAAAAGAGGAATCTGGGTTCCCTTGGGTTCCCCACTTCTGACACCTCTAAAGCAAGTCCACCCGTGGGTACGAGCTGGGATCCTCTGCCGGCCCGGGGAACCCACTAGGGCCAGTCTCACGAGACCGCACATGGCAGCTTACCTATACAAGGAACTGCGCGACTCACCTTTACTCCTAGTGCTTCTCCAGATATGACGGCAACCGTCACACCATCCTGCCTAGGTTTGGGGATTTATTTACTCTTCAGCTCCTGGGACTGAGGCTCCATCACCTTCTCTGAGCTTTGCAAATTTACCATCAGCTAGAGGCCGTGGGCCCGCTCTTTGGAGCAAGGGTTCTCGGCGTACAGAATGCCAAGGCCCAAGGTCATCCACTGCACACAGCAGACCAACAAGAAGGCAATGGAACCCAGCCTCTAACATTCTGCGCCTGGGGCAATGATGTCACGGGGACTAAGTGGGGCACCTCACAAGGGCTGCTCTCAGGAAACCCCCACAGCCTCATGGGAAGCATCAAAAGCGATAAAGACAATAACTGAAGCCATTTCCAGGACCCTAAAAGCTGCGCACGCTTCCTCACAAACTCAAAGCATCAGACCCAACTCTCACACAAATGGAAGAACCCTAGTCCTCTCTTTGGCGACCCTGAATCTTAGACTGAGCTCCAGACCGGGAGCACTCTCGCGAGGGACACCTTAGGGAGGAAGCACATGACTGGGCTTGGGGAGAAGCAAAGCAGCAGTGCAGTTCGGACACAGAGCTCCAGCGCGGGACGAACCTTCAGAGATGGCCCAAATGCAGCCGAGGTAGCCCAGGTAGCCCAGGTAGCCGAGGTAGCCAAGGTAGCCGAAGTAGGGGAGCATTTCTAACACCACAGCGGCTAGCCTTTAACTGTGGGCCACGCCCCAGGAGGGAGCACAGTCCTGGGAGAGACTGTTCTGGCAGAAGGAGGCAGAGCCTAGCGGTACAGGGCGGAGCCTAGGACTGCAGGAGGGAGAGTCTAGGATAATTGCCTCTGAGAGCCCGGGGTAGCCCATATTCACAGCACCTGGAGGCCAAGGGCATCTGTCCATAGATACACACAGATGCTCTATGCTGCCAGTCACCGTGCACAGGTGAATCGTCTCAGCGTGCTCCCTTCTGCTCATGGAGCCCTCACTACCCGGAGAAGTGGCAATTGCCCTTGCCGTTGTGCAGAGTCTTCAAGCATGTGTTTGTTTCTTTATGGAGAGCTACCAGGGGCCCGGGGACAGCCCCAAACACTAAGGCCAGGATCCAGGGATGAAGCGATGGGACGTGCAGGCAGCTTTCCCGCCTGCCCTAGCTTGGCTTCTGCCACGGAAATCCCGAGACTAGGAGTGAAGGCCAACTATTTAGCGGGGAAGTGCCGCAGAAAGCGCAAGTGACCAAAGCAAAAGCCAGCTCAGAAAGGGAGAAAGCTGAAAGGGGGTGGGAACAAGCAGGTGCCACCAGTGCCCCAAGTCCAGCCGAGGTAGCTGAGGTAGCCGAGGTGCCCCAGGTAGCGGAGGTGGGGAGCTTTTCAATCCCCACAGGGGCTAGCCATTAACTGTGGGCTACGCCCTAGGGGGGGGAGCACAGTCCTGGGAGAGGGGGCTCTGGCAGCAGGATGGGGAGCCTAGCAGGACAGGGCGGAGCCTAGGACGGCAGGAGGCGGAGTCTATGATTGATGCTTCTGAGAGCTCCCTGGTAGCCCTTATTCACAGCACCTGGAGGCCATGGGCATCCGTCCATAGATACACACGGAAAACCCTAGGCATCCACTCACTGTGCACAGGTGAGGATTCTCAGCTTGCTCCCTTCCGCTCATGGAGCCCTCACTACCTGGAGAAGCGGGAATAGCCCTTGCCCTCGTGCAGAGTCTTCAAGCATTTGTTTGTTTCTTTATGGAGAGCTACCAGGGGCCAAGGGGCCCACCCCAGACACCAAGCCCGGGTCCAGGAATGAAGTGATGAAACGTGGAAGGCAGCTTTCTCGCCTGTCCTAACTTGGGTTCTGCCACAGAAATCCCGAGACTAGGAGTGAAGTGCCTCAGAAAGCGCAAGCGAAGAAGGCAACAGCCAGCTCAGAAAGGGAGAATTCTGAAAGGGGGTGGGAACCAGCAGGTGCCATCCTGGGTCACTCGGGGCTCGCGGAGTGGGGGGCAATCTGCAGGTGGGTGCACGGAGGAGAGGGGAAGCTAACGGCTTTACCACCAACTCCCATCCCTCTTTGACAAGAATTTCTCTGGGGGTGTCCAGTGCCCAGCACACCCGGCTGCAGGGAGAGCCACTGGCAGAGCAGTGGCGCGGGAGATAGCAGCCGAGTGCGCGGGGGACTGCTGCCACCTGGACCCGGGCGTGGGGCACAGGGCCAAGGTGCAGGCCACCAAGAGCTTCTTCCTCAAGGCCCTCTAGCGGAGGGAAATCCTTAGAGAATTAGACACATAATCTATGGCATCCGATTGTACTTGGCACTGGGGTGAGTGAGGGGGCACCACGGGCATCTGTGAGAGCCCATGAAATGGCCTGCCTCTTCCAGCCAGCTGACCCGAGGGCCGAGAACCTTCAGGCTCTGACCCAGACAGGGAATACGAAGTGACCCGGGGAAGGGCGAGAGGAACGGGAGTCCATCCAGGGGAACAGCAGTTAAAAAGACTCAGACCAGAACAGGCAATATCTGTTCCCAGATCTGCAAGGCCAGCACAGAGCAGAGAGTTTTCTGGCAATAAATCTGAATAGACTTCCATCTTCCATTTGACCAGACTGATGACACCTTCTAGTACAGGGGTCTGCATACGACAGCCCAGGGGCCAAATCTAGCCCGCCGCTTGATTCTGTACATAACATCTACTGACCCAGAGACATGCCCATTCAGTGACACACGCTGTCTGTCGGCTCGCGCTGTGAAGGCAGGACGCAGTGCTGACCACATCTGGGACCACAGGATCCACGCAGCCTAAAATACATGCCATCCACGGATGACAGGAGATACTCACTGATCTATGTCCTGCTCCAACAACACATGAAGATCTCAGCATTCCCTCCACCGTGCTTCCTTCTGAGGGCAGCTGTTGGGGTCCTCAAGGACTTGGCATCCTATTCATTTTCCTCTTTTGTTCACAATTTATCTGTCCATGTTTTCAATCTACTTTTCATACCTTGGTTATCCTTTTCTAGGTATAACCTAATTTGGCAGGAACGTTCTTACTATGTCAGCCCACCCATCGGATTTGGAAGGGGAGAGATTTCTCTTTTCGACCTTGCTATTTACCACCTCTGAGGCCCCGCACAGCTTTGCTTGACATCTTTAAATCCCCGTTCTCTTATTCTTTTAAGGTTTTATTCATTTGTTTGAGAGAGAGCGAGCCTTCAAGTGGCGGGGGAGAAGACTCCCCGCTGAGCAGGGAGCCCGATTCTGCACTCAATCCCAGGACCCTGGGATCATGACCTGATCCAAAGGCAGATGCTTAATCACTGAGCCACCCAGGCGCCCTCTAAATGAAATCTTGAGGGCAATTCCAATATACGTGCCTGGCCAAAGCCTTGTGCTTTGGTTGGCGTGATGAGGGCAAAATCTCTTGATGGCCACCATGAATCTCAGTATCCCCTGAAGGGAAGTCCCTAGGACCCCGGAACCCTAAAAACCCAGAATAAAAAGTAGCACAGGAAAGAGAATGAGTCGCTAGGCATCTGTCTGAATTCAGCTGCCTACCTGTGCCTACGTTCTGGGATGTCCTTTGAATGTCCTTTTTTAAAAATTATTATTTAAGACTGTATTTATTAATATGACAAAGACAAAGCAAGAGAAGGAACACAAGCTGGGGGAGCTGGAGAGGGAGAAGCAGGCTTCCCGCTGAGCAGGGAGCCTGATGGTGGCTCCATTCCAGGACCGTGGGATCAAGACCCAAGCCGAAGGCACCTAACGACTGAGCCACCCAGGCAACCCCCGGCCCCACAGAGTAACTGTTTTAAGCATTTCTGTGCCCCCAGTCCAAACTCAATGGCCGTTAGGTAAGACTTCGAGTAAGAACATGAGAGCCCAATCCCTTGCCCCGAATGGATCAGGATTACCTGAAGGCGCACTGAACCTTTCCGAGTCGCTGAGTCCCTGTCCTCTTCGGGACTTCGCCCGAGGGGACACCCTGCCAGGCTTCCTTCCCTAATTCCTTTTGCTGTTCTGTAGGGGCGCTTCCTTTTCAGTCACCCACACAGGAATTCCCAGCTCAAAGGGTCTGCCTCTGGGAAATGCCACCTAAGAGACCACACGACCCGGCTCACCACCCAGCTCGCCGTTACCTCGAACCATCGCCAACCTGCCCGCAGTTCTCCCGGACAGCTCTCGAACACGGGACTGGACCACCCCCTTCTCCTACCACAAATGTGTCCATGAACTGTAGACTCCATTGTCCTTCCTTGGGTAAATACGTGGGACCCAAATCCTAAATATTATAAAGTGGGAGTTGAG
The DNA here is from genome assembly GCF_030435805.1 of Mustela lutreola. Classification (NCBI taxonomy): domain Eukaryota; kingdom Metazoa; phylum Chordata; class Mammalia; order Carnivora; family Mustelidae; genus Mustela; species Mustela lutreola. Next base: position 11,492,277 of record NC_081308.1, read on the forward strand.
AAGAATGTACAGGGTATGGCATGTGTGGGTTAAATAAATGTTCCATTAAAAAAATAACCTTTCTATGGGGTAGTTGTGTGCTTTCTTTCCTCATCTGGGCATAAATGATGTAAATAAATCTTCAGGGACTGGAGTTGGTTTGGGTGTTGGTCTCTCAAAGGCCTGCTTTTTGACCACATTTTTTTATATGAGCTTGCTTTCTAGAAATTTCCCTAACAGTATGGGGTTTGCATGTTGCAAAAAAAAAAAAAAGAATAATTCTGGGTTCCCCTGGGTTGCACTACTTCTACTACCCCTAAAGCAGGCCACCCATGGGATACAAGGTGGGATCCACTGCAGGCCCGGGGAACCCACTAGGGCCAGCTTCATGTGACCGCACACAGCGGCTTTCCCAAACACCGAACCAAGCGACTCACCTTTACTTCCAGGGATTCTCTAGAAAGGACGGCAACCGTCACACCATCCTGTCTGGGTTTGGGGATTTCTTTACTCTTCAACTCCTGGTACAGTGGCTCCATCACCTTCTCTGAGCTTTGCAAATTTACTCACACCTGGAGGCCGGGGGCGGGCTCTTCGGAGCAAGGCATCTTGGACTTCAGAATGCCACGGCCCAAGGTCATCCACTGCAAACAGCAGACCAACAAGAAGACAATGGAACCCAGCCTCTAACATTCTGCGGGTAGGGCAATGATATCACGGGGACTAAGCGGGGCACCGCACTAGGGCTGCTCTCAGGGACCCCCCCAGCCTCGTGGGGAGCAACCAAAGCAACAAAGACAACAGCTGAAGCCATTTCCAGGATCCTGAATGCTGCGCACTCTTCCTCACGTGCACTCAAAGCATTAGGCATGAATCACACAAATGGAAGAACCATAATCCTCTCTTTGGCGTCCCGGAATCTTAGACTGAGCTCCCAGAGGGGAGCACACTCGGGAGGTACACATTAGGGAAGAAGCACATGACTAGGCTTGGGGAGAGCCAAGCAGCAATGCAGTTCGGACACAGAGCTCCAGCGCGGGATGAACCTTCAGAGATGCCCCAAATGCAGCCAAGGTAGCCCAGGTAGCGCAGGTATCCAAGGTAGGGGAGGTGGGGGAGCATTTCTATCCCTACAGGGGCTGGTCCTTAACTGTGGGCCACGCCCACTTAGGGAGCTCAGTCCTGGCTGTGGATGCTCTGGCAGGAGGGGGCAGAGTCTAGCAAGATGGGGTGGAGCCTAGGACGGCAGGAGGCGGAGTCTAGGATTGAAGCCTCTGGAGCCAGTGGTAGTCCTTATTCACAGCACCTGGAAGCCATGGGCATCAGTCCATAGATACACACAGATGGTCTCTGGCGACCAGTCACTGTGCACAGGTGACTCAGCTTGCTCCCTTCCGCTCTTGGAGTCCTCACTAACTGGAGAATCGGGAATTGCCCTTGCGGTTGTGCAGAGTCTTCAAGCATGTGTTTGTTTCTTTATGGAGAGCTACCAGGGGCCCTAGACACTAAGCCCAGGATCCAGGGATTAAGCGATGAAACATGGCAGGCAGCTTTCCCGCCTGTCCTAGCTTGGCTTCTGCCAAGGAAATCCCGGGACTAGGAGTGAAGGCCAAGTATTTATCCGCGAAGTGCCGCAGAAAGCGCAAGCGACGAAGGCAAAAGCAAGCTCAGAAAGGGAGAAAGCTGAAAGGCGGTGGGAACAAGCAGGTGCCACCTGTACCCCAAGTCTAGCCGAGGTAGCCAGGGTAGCCAAGGTAGCCCAGGTAGGGGAGGTAGGGGACCTTTTTGATCCCCAGAGGGCCTAGCCATCAACTGTGGGACACGCCCTGGGGGTGAGCACAGTCCTGGGAGAGGAGACTCTGGCAGGAGGGGGCGGAGCTTATCCGCAGGGGCAGAGCATAGGAAGGCAGAAGGCGGAGTATAGGATTGTTGCCTCTGAGAGCCTGTGGTACTCCATATTCACAGCACCTGGAGGCCATGAGCATCCGTCCATAGATACACACGGATGCTCAATGGCATCAAGTCACTGTGCACAGGTGACTCGTCTGTTTGCTCCCTTCCACTCATGGAGCCCTCACTACCTGGAGAAGCGGGAATTGCCCTTGCCGCTGTGCAGTCTTCAAGCATTTGTTTGTTTCTTTAAGGAGAGCTACCAGGAGCCCAGGGACCGGCCCTAGACACTAAGCCCAGGATCCAGGGATTAAGCGATGAAACATGGCAGGCAGCTTTCCCGCCTGTCCTAGCTTGGCTTCTGCCAAGGAAATCCCGGGACTAGGAGTGAAGGCCAAGTATTTATCCGCGAAGTGCCGCAGAAAGCTCAAGCGATGAAGGCAAAAGCAAGCTCAGAAAGGGAGAAAGCTGAAAGGCGGTGGGAACAAGCAGGTGCCACCTGTACCCCAAGTCTAGCCGAGGTAGCCAGGGTAGCCAAGGTAGCCCAGGTAGGGGAGGTAGGGGAGCTTTTTGATCCCCAGAGGACCTAGCCATCAACTGTGGGACACGCCCCGGGGGTGAGCACAGTCCTGGGAGAGGAGACTCTGGCAGGAGGGGGCGGAGCTTATCCGCAGGGGCAGAGCATAGGAAGGCAGAAGGCGGAGTCTAGGATTGTTGCCACTGAGAGCCTGTGGTACTCCATATTCACAGCACCTGGAGGCCATGAGCATCCGTCCATAGATACACACGGATGCTCAATGGCCTCAAGTCACTGTGCACAGGTGACTCGTCTCAGTTTGCTCCCTTCCACTCATGGAGCCCTCACTACCTGGAGAAGCGGGAATTGCCCTTGCCGCTGTGCAGTCTTCAAGCATTTGTTTGTTTCTTTAAGGAGAGCTACCAGGAGCCCAGGGACCGGCCCTAGACACTAAGCCCAGGATCCAGGGATTAAGCGATGAAACATGGCAGGCAGCTTTCCCGCCTGTCCTAGCTTGCCTTCTGCCACGGAAATCCCGGGACTAGGAGTGAAGGCCAAGTATTTATCCGCGAAGTGCCGCAGAAAGCGCAAGCGATGAAGGCAAAAGCAAGCTCAGAAAGGGAGAAAGCTGAAAGGCGGTGGGAACAAGCAGGTGCCACCTGTACCCCAAGTCTAGCCGAGGTAGCCAGGGTAGCCAAGGTAGCCCAGGTAGGGGAGGTAGGGGAGCTTTTTGATCCCCAGAGGACCTAGCCATCAACTGTGGGACACGTCCCGGGGGTGAGCACAGTCCTGGGAGAGGAGACTCTGGCAGGAGGGGGCGGAGCTTATCCGCAGGGGCAGAGCATAGGAAGGCAGAAGGCGGAGTCTAGGATTGTTGCCACTGAGAGCCTGTGGTACTCCATATTCACAGCACCTGGAGGCCATGAGCATCCGTCCATATATACACACGGATGCTCAATGGCATCAAGTCACTGTGCACAGGTGACTCGTCTCAGTTTGCTCCCTTCCACTCATGGAGCCCTCACTACCTGGAGAAGCGGGAATTGCCCTTGCCGCTGTGCAGTCTTCAAGCATTTGTTTGTTTCTTTAAGGAGAGCTACCAGGAGCCCAGGGACCGGCCCTAGACACTAAGCCCAGGATCCAGGGATTAAGCGATGAAACATGGCAGGCTGCTTTCCCGCCTGTCCTAGCTTGGCTTCTGCCACGGAAATCCCGGGACTAGGAGTGAAGGCCAAGTATTTATCCGCGAAGTGCCGCAGAAAGCGCAAGCGATGAAGGCAAAAGCAAGCTCAGAAAGGGAGAAAGCTGAAAGGCGGTGGGAACAAGCAGGTGCCACCTGTACCCCAAGTCTAGCCGAGGTAGCCAGGGTAGCCAAGGTAGCCCAGGTAGGGGAGGTAGGGGAGCTTTTTGATCCCCAGAGGACCTAGCCATCAACTGTGGGACACGGCCCGGGGGTGAGCACAGTCCTGGGAGAGGAGACTCTGGCAGGAGGGGGCGGAGCTTATCCGCAGGGGCAGAGCATAGGAAGGCAGAAGGCGGAGTCTAGGATTGTTGCCTCTGAGAGCCTGTGGTACTCCATATTCACAGCACCTGGAGGCCATGAGCATCCGTCCATAGATACACACGGATGCTCAATGGCATCAAGTCACTGTGCACAGGTGACTCGTCTGTTTGCTCCCTTCCACTCATGGAGCCCTCACTACCTGGAGAAGCGGGAATTGCCCTTGCCGCTGTGCAGTCTTCAAGCATTTATTTGTTTCTTTAAGGAGAGCTACCAGGAGCCCAGGGACCGGCCCCAGACACTAAGCCCAGGATCCAGGGATTAAGCGATGAAACATGGCAGGCAGCTTTCCCGCCTGTCCTAGCTTGGCTTCTGCCACGGAAATCCCGGGACTAGGAGTGAAGGCCAAGTATTTATCCGCGAAGTGCCGCAGAAAGCGAAAGCGACGAAGGCAAAAGCAAGCTCAGAAAGGGAGAAAGCTGAAAGGCGGTGGGAACAAGCAGGTGCCACCTGTACCCCAAGTCTAGCCGAGGTAGCCAGGGTAGCCAAGGTAGCCCAGGTAGGGGAGGTAGGGGAGCTTTTTGATCCCCAGAGGGCCTAGCCATCAACTGTGGGACACGCCCCGGGGGTGAGCACAGTCCTGGGAGAGGAGACTCTGGCAGGAGGGGGCGGAGCTTATACGCAGGGGCAGAGCATAGGAAGGCAGAAGGCGGAGTCTAGGATTGTTGCCACTGAGAGCCTGTGGTACTCCATATTCACAGCACCTGGAGGCCATGAGCATCCGTCCATAGATACACACGGATGCTCAATGGCCTCAAGTCACTGTGCACAGGTGACTCGTCTCAGTTTGCTCCCTTCCACTCATGGAGCCCTCACTACCTGGAGAAGCGGGAATTGCCCTTGCCGCTGTGCAGTCTTCAAGCATTTGTTTGTTTCTTTAAGGAGAGCTACCAGGAGCCCAGGGACCGGCCCTAGACACTAAGCCCAGGATCCAGGGATTAAGCGATGAAACATGGCAGGCAGCTTTCCCGCCTGTCCTAGCTTGGCTTCTGCCACGGAAATCCCGGGACTAGGAGTGAAGGCCAAGTATTTATCCGCGAAGTGCCGCAGAAAGCGCAAGCGATGAAGGCAAAAGCAAGCTCAGAAAGGGAGAAAGCTGAAAGGCGGTGGGAACAAGCAGGTGCCACCTGTACCCCAAGTCTAGCCGAGGTAGCCAGGGTAGCCAAGGTAGCCCAGGTAGGGGAGGTAGGGGAGCTTTTTGATCCCCAGAGGACCTAGCCATCAACTGTGGGACACGCCCCGGGGGTGAGCACAGTCCTGGGAGAGGAGACTCTGGCAGGAGGGGGCGGAGCTTATCCGCAGGGGCAGAGCATAGGAAGGCAGAAGGCGGAGTCTAGGATTGTTGCCACTGAGAGCCTGTGGTACTCCATATTCACAGCACCTGGAGGCCATGAGCATCCGTCCATAGATACACACGGATGCTCAATGGCATCAAGTCACTGTGCACAGGTGACTCGTCTGTTTGCTCCCTTCCACTCATGGAGCCCTCACTACCTGGAGAAGCGGGAATTGCCCTTGCCGTTGTGCAGTCTTCAAGCATTTGTTTGTTTCTTTAAGGAGAGCTACCAGGAGCCCAGGGACCGGCCCTAGACACTAAGCCCAGGATCCAGGGATTAAGCGATGAAACATGGCAGGCTGCTTTCCCGCCTGTCCTAGCTTGGCTTCTGCCACGGAAATCCCGGGACTAGGAGTGAAGGCCAAGTATTTATCCGCGAAGTGCCGCAGAAAGCGCAAGCGACGAAGGCAAAAGCAAGCTCAGAAAGGGAGAAAGCTGAAAGGCGGTGGGAACAAGCAGATGCCACCTGTACCCCAAGTCTAGCCGAGGTAGCCAGGGTAGCCAAGGTAGCCCAGGTAGGGGAGGTAGGGGAGCTTTTTGATCCCCAGAGGGCCTAGCCATCAACTGTGGGACACGCCCCGGGGGTGAGCACAGTCCTGGGAGAGGAGACTCTGGCAGGAGGGGGCGGAGCTTATCCGCAGGGGCAGAGCATAGGAAGGCAGAAGGCGGAGTCTAGGATTGTTGCCACTGAGAGCCTGTGGTACTCCATATTCACAGCACCTGGAGGCCATGAGCATCCGTCCATAGATACACACGGATGCTCAATGGCATCAAGTCACTGTGCACAGGTGACTCGTCTCAGTTTGCTCCCTTCCACTCATGGAGCCCTCACGACCTGGAGAAGCGGGAATTGCCCTTGCCGCTGTGCAGTCTTCAAGCATTTGTTTGTTTCTTTAAGGAGAGCTACCAGGAGCCCAGGGACCGGCCCTAGACACTAAGCCCAGGATCCAGGGATTAAGCGATGAAACATGGCAGGCAGCTTTCCCGCCTGTCCTAGCTTGGCTTCTGCCAAGGAAATCCCGGGACTAGGAGTGAAGGCCAAGTATTTATCCGCGAAGTACCGCAGAAAGCGCAAGCGATGAAGGCAAAAGCAAGCTCAGAAAGGGAGAAAGCTGAAAGGCGGTGGGAACAAGCAGGTGCCACCTGTACCCCAAGTCTAGCCGAGGTAGCCAGGGTAGCCAAGGTAGCCCAGGTAGGGGAGGTAGGGGAGCTTTTTGATCCCCAGAGGACCTAGCCATCAACTGTGGGACACGCCCCGGGGGTGAGCACAGTCCTGGGAGAGGAGACTCTGGCAGGAGGGGGCGGAGCTTATCCGCAGGGGCAGAGCATAGGAAGGCAGAAGGCGGAGTCTAGGATTGTTGCCACTGAGAGCCTGTGGTACTCCATATTCACAGCACCGGGAGGCCATGAGCATCCGTCCATAGATACACACGGATGCTCAATGGCATCAAGTCACTGTGCACAGGTGACTCGTCTCAGTTTGCCCCCTTCCACTCATGGAGCCCTCACGACCTGGAGAAGCGGGAATTGCCCTTGCCGCTGTGCAGTCTTCAAGCATTTGTTTGTTTCTTTAAGGAGAGCTACCAGGAGCCCAGGGACCGGACCTAGACACTAAGACCAGGATCCAGGGATTAAGCGATGAAACATGGCAGGCAGCTTTCCCGCCTGTCCTAGCTTGGCTTCTGCCACGGAAATCCCGGGACTAGGAGTGAAGGCCAAGTATTTATCCGCGAAGTGCCGCAGAAAGCGCAAGCGATGAAGGCAAAAGCAAGCTCAGAAAGGGAGAAAGCTGAAAGGCGGTGGGAACAAGCAGGTGCCACCTGTACCCCAAGTCTAGCCGAGGTAGCCAGGGTAGCCAAGGTAGCCCAGGTAGGGGAGGTAGGGGAGCTTTTTGATCCCCAGAGGACCTAGCCATCAACTGTGGGACACGCCCCGGGGGTGAGCACAGTCCTGGGAGAGGAGACTCTGGCAGGAGGGGGCGGAGCTTATCCGCAGGGGCAGAGCATAGGAAGGCAGAAGGCGGAGTCTAGGATTGTTGCCACTGAGAGCCTGTGGTACTCCATATTCACAGCACCGGGAGGCCATGAGCATCCGTCCATAGATACACACGGATGCTCAATGGCCTCAAGTCACTGTGCACAGGTGACTCGTCTCAGTTTGCCCCCTTCCACTCATGGAGCCCTCACTACCTGGAGAAGCGGGAATTGCCCTTGCCGCTGTGCAGTCTTCAAGCATTTGTTTGTTTCTTTAAGGAGAGCTACCAGGAGCCCAGGGACCGGCCCTAGACACTAAGACCAGGATCCAGGGATTAAGCGATGAAACATGGCAGGCAGCTTTCCCGCCTGTCCTAGCTTGGCTTCTGCCACGGAAATCCCGGGACTAGGAGTGAAGGCCAAGTATTTATCCGCGAAGTGCCGCAGAAAGCGCAAGCGATGAAGGCAAAAGCAAGCTCAGAAAGGGAGAAAGCTGAAAGGCGGTGGGAACAAGCAGGTGCCACCTGTACCCCAAGTCTAGCCGAGGTAGCCAGGGTAGCCAAGGTAGCCCAGGTAGGGGAGGTAGGGGAGCTTTTTGATCCCCAGAGGACCTAGCCATCAACTGTGGGACACGCCCCGGGGGTGAGCACAGTCCTGGGAGAGGAGACTCTGGCAGGAGGGGGCGGAGCTTATCCGCAGGGGCAGAGCATAGGAAGGCAGAAGGCGGAGTCTAGGATTGTTGCCACTGAGAGCCTGTGGTACTCCATATTCACAGCACCTGGAGGCCATGAGCATCCGTCCATAGATACACACGGATGCTCAATGGCATCAAGTCACTGTGCACAGGTGACTCGTCTGTTTGCTCCCTTCCACTCATGGAGCCCTCACTACCTGGAGAAGCGGGAATTGCCCTTGCCGTTGTGCAGTCTTCAAGCATTTGTTTGTTTCTTTAAGGAGAGCTACCAGGAGCCCAGGGACCGGCCCTAGACACTAAGCCCAGGATCCAGGGATTAAGCGATGAAACATGGCAGGCTGCTTTCCCGCCTGTCCTAGCTTGGCTTCTGCCACGGAAATCCCGGGACTAGGAGTGAAGGCCAAGTATTTATCCGCGAAGTGCCGCAGAAAGCGCAAGCGACGAAGGCAAAAGCAAGCTCAGAAAGGGAGAAAGCTGAAAGGCGGTGGGAACAAGCAGATGCCACCTGTACCCCAAGTCTAGCCGAGGTAGCCAGGGTAGCCAAGGTAGCCCAGGTAGGGGAGGTAGGGGAGCTTTTTGATCCCCAGAGGGCCTAGCCATCAACTGTGGGACACGCCCCGGGGGTGAGCACAGTCCTGGGAGAGGAGACTCTGGCAGGAGGGGGCGGAGCTTATCCGCAGGGGCAGAGCATAGGAAGGCAGAAGGCGGAGTCTAGGATTGTTGCCACTGAGAGCCTGTGGTACTCCATATTCACAGCACCTGGAGGCCATGAGCATCCGTCCATAGATACACACGGATGCTCAATGGCATCAAGTCACTGTGCACAGGTGACTCGTCTCAGTTTGCTCCCTTCCACTCATGGAGCCCTCACGACCTGGAGAAGCGGGAATTGCCCTTGCCGCTGTGCAGTCTTCAAGCATTTGTTTGTTTCTTTAAGGAGAGCTACCAGGAGCCCAGGGACCGGCCCTAGACACTAAGCCCAGGATCCAGGGATTAAGCGATGAAACATGGCAGGCAGCTTTCCCGCCTGTCCTAGATTGGCTTCTGCCAAGGAAATCCCGGGACTAGGAGTGAAGGCCAAGTATTTATCCGCGAAGTGCCGCAGAAAGCGCAAGCGATGAAGGCAAAAGCAAGCTCAGAAAGGGAGAAAGCTGAAAGGCGGTGGGAACAAGCAGGTGCCACCTGTACCCCAAGTCTAGCCGAGGTAGCCAGGGTAGCCAAGGTAGCCCAGGTAGGGGAGGTAGGGGAGCTTTTTGATCCCCAGAGGACCTAGCCATCAACTGTGGGACACGCCCCGGGGGTGAGCACAGTCCTGGGAGAGGAGACTCTGGCAGGAGGGGGCGGAGCTTATCCGCAGGGGCAGAGCATAGGAAGGCAGAAGGCGGAGTCTAGGATTGTTGCCACTGAGAGCCTGTGGTACTCCATATTCACAGCACCGGGAGGCCATGAGCATCCGTCCATAGATACACACGGATGCTCAATGGCATCAAGTCACTGTGCACAGGTGACTCGTCTCAGTTTGCCCCCTTCCACTCATGGAGCCCTCACGACCTGGAGAAGCGGGAATTGCCCTTGCCGCTGTGCAGTCTTCAAGCATTTGTTTGTTTCTTTAAGGAGAGCTACCAGGAGCCCAGGGACCGGACCTAGACACTAAGACCAGGATCCAGGGATTAAGCGATGAAACATGGCAGGCAGCTTTCCCGCCTGTCCTAGCTTGGCTTCTGCCACGGAAATCCCGGGACTAGGAGTGAAGGCCAAGTATTTATCCGCGAAGTGCCGCAGAAAGCGCAAGCGATGAAGGCAAAAGCAAGCTCAGAAAGGGAGAAAGCTGAAAGGCGGTGGGAACAAGCAGGTGCCACCTGTACCCCAAGTCTAGCCGAGGTAGCCAGGGTAGCCAAGGTAGCCCAGGTAGGGGAGGTAGGGGAGCTTTTTGATCCCCAGAGGACCTAGCCATCAACTGTGGGACACGCCCCGGGGGTGAGCACAGTCCTGGGAGAGGAGACTCTGGCAGGAGGGGGCGGAGCTTATCCGCAGGGGCAGAGCATAGGAAGGCAGAAGGCGGAGTCTAGGATTGTTGCCACTGAGAGCCTGTGGTACTCCATATTCACAGCACCGGGAGGCCATGAGCATCCGTCCATAGATACACACGGATGCTCAATGGCCTCAAGTCACTGTGCACAGGTGACTCGTCTCAGTTTGCCCCCTTCCACTCATGGAGCCCTCACTACCTGGAGAAGCGGGAATTGCCCTTGCCGCTGTGCAGTCTTCAAGCATTTGTTTGTTTCTTTAAGGAGAGCTACCAGGAGCCCAGGGACCGGCCCTAGACACTAAGACCAGGATCCAGGGATTAAGCGATGAAACATGGCAGGCAGCTTTCCCGCCTGTCCTAGCTTGGCTTCTGCCACGGAAATCCCGGGACTAGGAGTGAAGGCCAAGTATTTATCCGCGAAGTGCCGCAGAAAGCGCAAGCGATGAAGGCAAAAGCAAGCTCAGAAAGGGAGAAAGCTGAAAGGCGGTGGGAACAAGCAGGTGCCACCTGTACCCCAAGTCTAGCCGAGGTAGCCAGGGTAGCCAAGGTAGCCCAGGTAGGGGAGGTAGGGGAGCTTTTTGATCCCCAGAGGACCTAGCCATCAACTGTGGGACACGCCCCGGGGGTGAGCACAGTCCTGGGAGAGGAGACTCTGGCAGGAGGGGGCGGAGCTTATCCGCAGGGGCAGAGCATAGGAAGGCAGAAGGCGGAGTCTAGGATTGTTGCCACTGAGAGCCTGTGGTACTCCATATTCACAGCACCTGGAGGCCATGAGCATCCGTCCATAGATACACACGGATGCTCAATGGCATCAAGTCACTGTGCACAGGTGACTCGTCTGTTTGCTCCCTTCCACTCATGGAGCCCTCACTACCTGGAGAAGCGGGAATTGCCCTTGCCGTTGTGCAGTCTTCAAGCATTTGTTTGTTTCTTTAAGGAGAGCTACCAGGAGCCCAGGGACCGGCCCTAGACACTAAGCCCAGGATCCAGGGATTAAGCGATGAAACATGGCAGGCTGCTTTCCCGCCTGTCCTAGCTTGGCTTCTGCCACGGAAATCCCGGGACTAGGAGTGAAGGCCAAGTATTTATCCGCGAAGTGCCGCAGAAAGCGCAAGCGACGAAGGCAAAAGCAAGCTCAGAAAGGGAGAAAGCTGAAAGGCGGTGGGAACAAGCAGATGCCACCTGTACCCCAAGTCTAGCCGAGGTAGCCAGGGTAGCCAAGGTAGCCCAGGTAGGGGAGGTAGGGGAGCTTTTTGATCCCCAGAGGGCCTAGCCATCAACTGTGGGACACGCCCCGGGGGTGAGCACAGTCCTGGGAGAGGAGACTCTGGCAGGAGGGGGCGGAGCTTATCCGCAGGGGCAGAGCATAGGAAGGCAGAAGGCGGAGTCTAGGATTGTTGCCACTGAGAGCCTGTGGTACTCCATATTCACAGCACCTGGAGGCCATGAGCATCCGTCCATAGATACACACGGATGCTCAATGGCATCAAGTCACTGTGCACAGGTGACTCGTCTCAGTTTGCTCCCTTCCACTCATGGAGCCCTCACGACCTGGAGAAGCGGGAATTGCCCTTGCCGCTGTGCAGTCTTCAAGCATTTGTTTGTTTCTTTAAGGAGAGCTACCAGGAGCCCAGGGACCGGCCCTAGACACTAAGACCAGGATCCAGGGATTAAGCGATGAAACATGGCAGGCAGCTTTCCCGCCTGTCCTAGCTTGGCTTCTGCCAAGGAAATCCCGGGACTAGGAGTGAAGGCCAAGTATTTATCCGCGAAGTGCCGCAGAAAGCGCAAGCGATGAAGGCAAAAGCAAGCTCAGAAAGGGAGAAAGCTGAAAGGCGGTGGGAACAAGCAGGTGCCACCTGTACCCCAAGTCTAGCCGAGGTAGCCAGGGTAGCCAAGGTAGCCCAGGTAGGGGAGGTAGGGGAGCTTTTTGATCCCCAGAGGACCTAGCCATCAACTGTGGGACACGCCCCGGGGGTGAGCACAGTCCTGGGAGAGGAGACTCTGGCAGGAGGGGGCGGAGCTTATCCGCAGGGGCAGAGCATAGGAAGGCAGAAGGCGGAGTCTAGGATTGTTGCCACTGAGAGCCTGTGGTACTCCATATTCACAGCACCTGGAGGCCATGAGCATCCGTCCATAGATACACACGGATGCTCAATGGCCTCAAGTCACTGTGCACAGGTGACTCGTCTCAGTTTGCTCCCTTCCACTCATGGAGCCCTCACTACCTGGAGAAGCGGGAATTGCCCTTGCCGCTGTGCAGTCTTCAAGCATTTGTTTGTTTCTTTAAGGAGAGCTACCAGGAGCCCAGGGACCGGCCCTAGACACTAAGCCCAGGATCCAGGGATTAAGCGATGAAACATGGCAGGCAGCTTTCCCGCCTCTCCTAGCTTGGCTTCTGCCAAGGAAATCCCGGGACTAGGAGTGAAGGCCAAGTATTTATCCGCGAAGTGCCGCAGAAAGCGCAAGCGATGAAGGCAAAAGCAAGCTCAGAAAGGGAGAAAGCTGAAAGGCGGTGGGAACAAGCAGGTGCCACCTGTACCCCAAGTCTAGCCGAGGTAGCCAGGGTAGCCAAGGTAGCCCAGGTAGGGGAGGTAGGGGAGCTTTTTGATCCCCAGAGGACCTAGCCATCAACTGTGGGACACGCCCCGGGGGTGAGCACATTCCTGGGAGAGGAGACTCTGGCAGGAGGGGGCGGAGCTTATCCGCAGGGGCAGAGCATAGGAAGGCAGAAGGCGGAGTCTAGGATTGTTGCAACTGAGAGCCTGTGGTACTCCATATTCACAGCACCTGGAGGCCATGACATCCGTCCATATATACACACGGATGCTCAATGGCATCAAGTCACTGTGCACAGGTGACTCGTCTCAGTTTGCTCCCTTCCACTCATGGAGCCCTCACTACCTGGAGAAGCGGGAATTGCCCTTGCCGCTGTGCAGTCTTCAAGCATTTGTTTGTTTCTTTAAGGAGAGCTACCAGGAGCCCAGGGACCGGCCCTAGACACTAAGCCCAGGATCCAGGGATTAAGCGATGAAACATGGCAGGCAGCTTTCCCGCCTGTCCTAGCTTGGCTTCTGCCAAGGAAATCCCGGGACTAGGAGTGAAGGCCAAGTATTTATCCGCGAAGTGCCGCAGAAAGCGCAAGCGATGAAGGCAAAAGCAAGCTCAGAAAGGGAGAAAGCTGAAAGGCGGTGGGAACAAGCAGGTGCCACCTGTACCCCAAGTCTAGCCGAGGTAGCCAGGGTAGCCAAGGTAGCCCAGGTAGGGGAGGTAGGGGAGCTTTTTGATCCCCAGAGGACCTAGCCATCAACTGTGGGACACGCCCCGGGGGTGAGCACAGTCCTGGGAGAGGAGACTCTGGCAGGAGGGGGCGGAGCTTATCCGCAGGGGCAGAGCATAGGAAGGCAGAAGGCGGAGTCTAGGATTGTTGCCACTGAGAGCCTGTGGTACTCCATATTCACAGCACCTGGAGGCCATGAGCATCCGTCCATAGATACACACGGATGCTCAATGGCATCAAGTCACTGTGCACAGGTGACTCGTCTCAGTTTGCCCCCTTCCACTCATGGAGCCCTCACTACCTGGAGAAGCGGGAATTGCCCTTGCCGCTGTGCAGTCTTCAAGCATTTGTTTGTTTCTTTAAGGAGAGCTACCAGGAGCCCAGGGACCGGCCCTAGACACTAAGCCCAGGATCCAGGGATTAAGCGATGAAACATGGCAGGCAGCTTTCCCGCCTGTCCTAGCTTGGCTTCTGCCAAGGAAATCCCGGGACTAGGAGTGAAGGCCAAGTATTTATCCGCGAAGTGCCGCAGAAAGCGCAAGCGATGAAGGCAAAAGCAAGCTCAGAAAGGGAGAAAGCTGAAAGGCGGTGGGAACAAGCAGGTGCCACCTGTACCCCAAGTCTAGCCGAGGTAGCCAGGGTAGCCAAGGTAGCCCAGGTAGGGGAGGTAGGGGAGCTTTTTGATCCCCAGAGGACCTAGCCATCAACTGTGGGACACGCCCCGGGGGTGAGCACAGTCCTGGGAGAGGAGACTCTGGCAGGAGGGGGCGGAGCTTATCCGCAGGGGCAGAGCATAGGAAGGCAGAAGGCGGAGTCTAGGATTGTTGCCACTGAGAGCCTGTGGTACTCCATATTCACAGCACCTGGAGGCCATGAGCATCCGTCCATAGATACACACGGATGCTCAATGGCATCAAGTCACTGTGCACAGGTGACTCGTCTGTTTGCTCCCTTCCACTCATGGAGCCCTCACTACCTGGAGAAGCGGGATTTGCCCTTGCCGCTGTGCAGTCTTCAAGCATTTGTTTGTTTCTTTAAGGAGAGCTACCAGGAGCCCAGGGACCGGCCCTAGACACTAAGCCCAGGATCCAGGGATTAAGCGATGAAACATGGCAGGCAGCTTTCCCGCCTGTCCTAGCTTGGCTTCTGCCAAGGAAATCCCGGGACTAGGAGTGAAGGCCAAGTATTTATCCGCGAAGTGCCGCAGAAAGCGCAAGCGACGAAGGCAAAAGCAAGCTCAGAAAGGGAGAAAGCTGAAAGGCGGTGGGAACAAGCAGGTGCCACCTGTACCCCAAGTCTAGCCGAGGTAGACAGGGTAGCCAAGGTAGCCCAGGTAGGGGAGGTAGGGGAGCTTTTTGATCCCCAGAGGGCCTAGCCATCAACTGTGGGACACGCCCCGGGGGTGAGCACAGTCCTGGGAGAGGAGACTCTGGCAGGAGGGGGCGGAGCTTATCCGCAGGGGCAGAGCATAGGAAGGCAGAAGGCGGAGTCTAGGATTGTTGCCACTGAGAGCCTGTGGTACTCCATATTCACAGCACCTGGAGGCCATGAGCATCCGTCCATAGATACACACGGATGCTCAATGGCATCAAGTCACTGTGCACAGGTGACTCGTCTCAGTTTGCTCCCTTCCACTCATGGAGCCCTCACTACCTGGAGAAGCGGGAATTGCCCTTGCCGCTGTGCAGTCTTCAAGCATTTGTTTGTTTCTTTAAGGAGAGCTATCAGGAGCCCAGGGACCGGCCCTAGACACTAAGCCCAGGATCCAGGGATTAAGCGATGAAACATGGCAGGCAGCTTTCCCGCCTGTCCTAGCTTGGCTTCTGCCAAGGAAATCCCGGGACTAGGAGTGAAGGCCAAGTATTTATCCGCGAAGTGCCGCAGAAAGCGCAAGCGATGAAGGCAAAAGCAAGCTCAGAAAGGGAGAAAGCTGAAAGGCGGTGGGAACAAGCAGGTGCCACCTGTACCCCAAGTCTAGCCGAGGTAGCCAGGGTAGCCAAGGTAGCCCAGGTAGGGGAGGTAGGGGAGCTTTTTGATCCCCAGAGGACCTAGCCATCAACTGTGGGACACGCCCCGGGGGTGAGCACAGTCCTGGGAGAGGAGACTCTGGCAGGAGGGGGCGGAGCTTATCCGCAGGGGCAGAGCATAGGAAGGCAGAAGGCGGAGTCTAGGATTGTTGCCACTGAGAGCCTGTGGTACTCCATATTCACAGCACCGGGAGGCCATGAGCATCCGTCCATAGATACACACGGATGCTCAATGGCCTCAAGTCACTGTGCACAGGTGACTCGTCTCAGTTTGCCCCCTTCCACTCATGGAGCCCTCACTACCTGGAGAAGCGGGAATTGCCCTTGCCGCTGTGCAGTCTTCAAGCATTTGTTTGTTTCTTTAAGGAGAGCTACCAGGAGCCCAGGGACCGGCCCTAGACACTAAGCCCAGGATCCAGGGATTAAGCGATGAAACATGGCAGGCAGCTTTCCCGCCTGTCCTAGCTTGGCTTCTGCCACGGAAATCCCGGGACTAGGAGTGAAGGCCAAGTATTTATCCGCGAAGTGCCGCAGAAAGCGCAAGCGATGAAGGCAAAAGCAAGCTCAGAAAGGGAGAAAGCTGAAAGGCGGTGGGAACAAGCAGGTGCCACCTGTACCCCAAGCCTAGCCGAGGTAGCCAGGGTAGCCAAGGTAGCCCAGGTAGGGGAGGTAGGGGAGCTTTTTGATCCCCAGAGGACCTAGCTATCAACTGTGGGACACGCCCCGGGGGTGAGCACAGTCCTGGGAGAGGAGACTCTGGCAGGAGGGGGCGGAGCTTATCCGCAGGGGCAGAGCATAGGAAGGCAGAAGGCGGAGTCTAGGATTGTTGCCACTGAGAGCCTGTGGTACTCCATATTCACAGCACCTGGAGGCCATGAGCATCCGTCCATAGATACACACGGATGCTCAATGGCATCAAGTCACTGTGCACAGGTGACTCGTCTGTTTGCTCCCTTCCACTCATGGAGCCCTCACTACCTGGAGAAGCGGGATTTGCCCTTGCCGCTGTGCAGTCTTCAAGCATTTGTTTGTTTCTTTAAGGAGAGCTACCAGGAGCCCAGGGACCGGCCCTAGACACTAAGCCCAGGATCCAGGGATTAAGCGATGAAACATGGCAGGCTGCTTTCCCGCCTGTCCTAGCTTGGCTTCTGCCACGGAAATCCCGGGACTAGGAGTGAAGGCCAAGTATTTATCCGCGAAGTGCCGCAGAAAGCGCAAGCGACGAAGGCAAAAGCAAGCTCAGAAAGGGAGAAAGCTGAAAGGCGGTGGGAACAAGCAGGTGCCACCTGTACCCCAAGTCTAGCCGAGGTAGCCAGGGTAGCCAAGGTAGCCCAGGTAGGCGAGGTAGGGGAGCTTTTTGATCCCCAGAGGGCCTAGCCATCAACTGTGGGACACGCCCCGGGGGTGAGCACAGTCCTGGGAGAGGAGACTCTGGCAGGAGGGGGCGGAGCTTATACGCAGGGGCAGAGCATAGGAAGGCAGAAGGCGGAGTCTAGGATTGTTGCCACTGAGAGCCTGTGGTAATCCATATTCACAGCACCTGGAGGCCATGAGCATCCGTCCATAGATACACACGGATGCTCAATGGCATCAAGTCACTGTGCACAGGTGACTCGTCTCAGTTTGCTCCCTTCCACTCATGGAGCCCTCACTACCTGGAGAAGCGGGAATTGCCCTTGCCGCTGTGCATTCTTCAAGCATTTATTTGTTTCTTTAAGGAGAGCTACCAGGAGCCCAGGGACCGGCCCTAGACACTAAGCCCAGGATCCAGGGATTAAGCGATGAAACATGGCAGGCAGCTTTCCCGCCTGTCCTAGCTTGGCTTCTGCCAAGGAAATCCCGGGACTAGGAGTGAAGGCCAAGTATTTATCCGCGAAGTGCCGTAGAAAGCGCAAGCGATGAAGGCAAAAGCAAGCTCAGAAAGGGAGAAAGCTGAAAGGCGGTGGGAACAAGCAGGTGCCACCTGTACCCCAAGTCTAGCCGAGGTAGCCAGGGTAGCCAAGGTAGCCCAGGTAGGGGAGGTAGGGGAGCTTTTTGATCCCCAGAGGACCTAGCCATCAACTGTGGGACACGCCCCGGGGGTGAGCACAGTCCTGGGAGAGGAGACTCTGGCAGGAGGGGGCGGAGCTTATCCGCAGGGGCAGAGCATAGGAAGGCAGAAGGCGGAGTCTAGGATTGTTGCCACTGAGAGCCTGTGGTACTCCATATTCACAGCACCTGGAGGCCATGACATCCGTCCATAGATACACACGGATGCTCAATGGCATCAAGTCACTGTGCACAGGTGACTCGTCTCAGTTTGCTCCCTTCCACTCATGGAGCCCTCACTACCTGGAGAAGCGGGAATTGCCCTTGCCGCTGTGCAGTCTTCAAGCATTTGTTTGTTTCTTTAAGGAGAGCTACCAGGAGCCCAGGGACCGGCCCTAGACACTAAGCCCAGGATCCAGGGATTAAGCGATGAAACATGGCAGGCAGCTTTCCCGCCTGTCCTAGCTTGGCTTCTGCCACGGAAATCCCGGGACTAGGAGTGAAGGCCAAGTATTTATCCGCGAAGTGCCGCAGAAAGCGCAAGCGATGAAGGCAAAAGCAAGCTCAGAAAGGGAGAAAGCTGAAAGGCGGTGGGAACAAGCAGGTGCCACCTGTACCCCAAGTCTAGCCGAGGTAGCCAGGGTAGCCAAGGTAGCCCAGGTAGGGGAGGTAGGGGAGCTTTTTGATCCCCAGAGGACCTAGCCATCAACTGTGGGACACGCCCCGGGGGTGAGCACAGTCCTGGGAGAGGAGACTCTGGCAGGAGGGGGCGGAGCTTATCCGCAGGGGCAGAGCATAGGAAGGCAGAAGGCGGAGTCTAGGATTGTTGCCACTGAGAGCCTGTGGTACTCCATATTCACAGCACCTGGAGGCCATGAGCATCCGTCCATAGATACACACGGATGCTCAATGGCATCAAGTCACTGTGCACAGGTGACTCGTCTGTTTGCTCCCTTCCACTCATGGAGCCCTCACGACCTGGAGAAGCGGGAATTGCCCTTGCCGCTGTGCAGTCTTCAAGCATTTGTTTGTTTCTTTAAGGAGAGCTACCAGGAGCCCAGGGACCGGCTCTAGACACTAAGCCCAGGATCCAGGGATTAAGCGATGAAACATGGCAGGCTGCTTTCCCGCCTGTCCTAGCTTGGCTTCTGCCACGGAAATCCCGGGACTAGGAGTGAAGGCCAAGTATTTATCCGCGAAGTGCCGCAGAAAGCGCAAGCGACGAAGGCAAAAGCAAGCTCAGAAAGGGAGAAAGCTGAAAGGCGGTGGGAACAAGCAGGTGCCACCTGTACCCCAAGTCTAGCCGAGGTAGCCAGGGTAGCCAAGGTAGCCCAGGTAGGGGAGGTAGGGGAGCTTTTTGATCCCCAGAGGACCTAGCCATCAACTGTGGGACACGCCCCGGGGGTGAGCACAGTCCTGGGAGAGGAGACTCTGGCAGGAGGGGGCGGAGCTTATCCGCAGGGGCAGAGCATAGGAAGGCAGAAGGCGGAGTCTAGGATTGTTGCCACTGAGAGCCTGTGGTACTCCATATTCACAGCACCGGGAGGCCATGAGCATCCGTCCATAGATACACACGGATGCTCAATGGCCTCAAGTCACTGTGCACAGGTGACTCGTCTCAGTTTGCCCCCTTCCACTCATGGAGCCCTCACTACCTGGAGAAGCGGGAATTGCCCTTGCCGCTGTGCAGTCTTCAAGCATTTGTTTGTTTCTTTAAGGAGAGCTACCAGGAGCCCAGGGACCGGCCCTAGACACTAAGACCAGGATCCAGGGATTAAGCGATGAAACATGGCAGGCAGCTTTCCGGCCTGTCCTAGCTTGGCTTCTGCCAAGGAAATCCCGGGACTAGGAGTGAAGGCCAAGTATTTATCCGCGAAGTGCCGCAGAAAGCGCAAGCGATGAAGGCAAAAGCAAGCTCAGAAAGGGAGAAAGCTGAAAGGCGGTGGGAACAAGCAGGTGCCACCTGTACCCCAAGTCTAGCCGAGGTAGCCAGGGTAGCCAAGGTAGCCCAGGTAGGGGAGGTAGGGGAGCTTTTTGATCCCCAGAGGACCTAGCCATCAACTGTGGGACACGCCCCGGGGGTGAGCACAGTCCTGGGAGAGGAGACTCTGGCAGGAGGGGGCGGAGCTTATCCGCAGGGGCAGAGCATAGGAAGGCAGAAGGCGGAGTCTAGGATTGTTGCCACTGAGAGCCTGTGGTACTCCATATTCACAGCACCTGGAGGCCATGACATCCGTCCATAGATACACACGGATGCTCAATGGCCTCAAGTCACTGTGAACAGGTGACTCGTCTCAGTTTGCCCCCTTCCACTCATGGAGTCCTCACTACCTGGAGAAGCGGGAATTGCCCTTGCCGCTGTGCAGTCTTCAAGCATTTGTTTGTTTCTTTAAGGAGAGCTACCAGGAGCCCAGGGACCGGCCCTAGACACTAAGCCCAGGATCCAGGGATTAAGCGATGAAACATGGCAGGCAGCTTTCCCGCCTGTCCTAGCTTGGCTTCTGCCACGGAAATCCCGGGACTAGGAGTGAAGGCCAAGTATTTATCCGCGAAGTGCCGCAGAAAGCGCAAGCGATGAAGGCAAAAGCAAGCTCAGAAAGGGAGAAAGCTGAAAGGCGGTGGGAACAAGCAGGTGCCACCTGTACCCAAGTCTAGCCGAGGTAGCCAGGGTAGCCAAGGTAGCCCAGGTAGGGGAGGTAGGGGAGCTTTTTGATCCCCAGAGGACCTAGCCATCAACTGTGGGACACGCCCCGGGGGTGAGCACAGTCCTGGGAGAGGAGACTCTGGCAGGAGGGGGCGGAGCTTATCCGCAGGGGCAGAGCATAGGAAGGCAGAAGGCGGAGTCTAGGATTGTTGCCTCTGAGAGCCTGTGGTACTCCATATTCACAGCACCTGGAGGCCATGAGCATCCGTCCATAGATACACACGGATGCTCAATGGCATCAAGACACTGTGCACAGGTGACTCGTCTGTTTGCTCCCTTCCACTCATGGAGCCCTCACTACCTGGAGAAGCGGGAATTGCCCTTGCCGCTGTGGAGTCTTCAAGCATTTGTTTGTTTCTTTAAGGAGAGCTACCAGGAGCCCAGGGACCGGCCCTAGACACTAAGCCCAGGATCCAGGGATTAAGCGATGAAACATGGCAGGCAGCTTTCCCGCCTGTCCTAGCTTGGCTTCTGCCACGGAAATCCCGGGACTAGGAGTGAAGGCCAAGTATTTATCCGCGAAGTGCCGCAGAAAGCGCAAGCGATGAAGGCAAAAGCAAGCTCAGAAAGGGAGAAAGCTGAAAGGCGGTGGGAACAAGCAGGTGCCACCTGTACCCCAAGTCTAGCCGAGGTAGCCAGGGTAGCCAAGGTAGCCCAGGTAGGGGAGGTAGGGGAGCTTTTTGATCCCCAGAGGACCTAGCCATCAACTGTGGGACACGCCCCGGGGGTGAGCACAGTCCTGGGAGAGGAGACTCTGGCAGGAGGGGGCGGAGCTTATCCGCAGGGGCAGAGCATAGGAAGGCAGAAGGCGGAGTCTAGGATTGTTGCCACTGAGAGCCTGTGGTACTCCATATTCACAGCACCTGGAGGCCATGAGCATCCGTCCATAGATACACACGGATGCTCAATGGCATCAAGTCACTGTGCACAGGTGACTCGTCTGTTTGCTCCCTTCCACTCATGGAGCCCTCACGACCTGGAGAAGCGGGAATTGCCCTTGCCGCTGTGCAGTCTTCAAGCATTTGTTTGTTTCTTTAAGGAGAGCTACCAGGAGCCCAGGGACCGGCTCTAGACACTAAGCCCAGGATCCAGGGATTAAGCGATGAAACATGGCAGGCTGCTTTCCCGCCTGTCCTAGCTTGGCTTCTGCCACGGAAATCCCGGGACTAGGAGTGAAGGCCAAGTATTTATCCGCGAAGTGCCGCAGAAAGCGCAAGCGACGAAGGCAAAAGCAAGCTCAGAAAGGGAGAAAGCTGAAAGGCGGTGGGAACAAGCAGGTGCCACCTGTACCCCAAGTCTAGCCGAGGTAGCCAGGGTAGCCAAGGTAGCCCAGGTAGGGGAGGTAGGGGAGCTTTTTGATCCCCAGAGGACCTAGCCATCAACTGTGGGACACGCCCCGGGGGTGAGCACAGTCCTGGGAGAGGAGACTCTGGCAGGAGGGGGCGGAGCTTATCCGCAGGGGCAGAGCATAGGAAGGCAGAAGGCGGAGTCTAGGATTGTTGCCACTGAGAGCCTGTGGTACTCCATATTCACAGCACCGGGAGGCCATGAGCATCCGTCCATAGATACACACGGATGCTCAATGGCCTCAAGTCACTGTGCACAGGTGACTCGTCTCAGTTTGCCCCCTTCCACTCATGGAGCCCTCACTACCTGGAGAAGCGGGAATTGCCCTTGCCGCTGTGCAGTCTTCAAGCATTTGTTTGTTTCTTTAAGGAGAGCTACCAGGAGCCCAGGGACCGGCCCTAGACACTAAGACCAGGATCCAGGGATTAAGCGATGAAACATGGCAGGCAGCTTTCCGGCCTGTCCTAGCTTGGCTTCTGCCAAGGAAATCCCGGGACTAGGAGTGAAGGCCAAGTATTTATCCGCGAAGTGCCGCAGAAAGCGCAAGCGATGAAGGCAAAAGCAAGCTCAGAAAGGGAGAAAGCTGAAAGGCGGTGGGAACAAGCAGGTGCCACCTGTACCCCAAGTCTAGCCGAGGTAGCCAGGGTAGCCAAGGTAGCCCAGGTAGGGGAGGTAGGGGAGCTTTTTGATCCCCAGAGGACCTAGCCATCAACTGTGGGACACGCCCCGGGGGTGAGCACAGTCCTGGGAGAGGAGACTCTGGCAGGAGGGGGCGGAGCTTATCCGCAGGGGCAGAGCATAGGAAGGCAGAAGGCGGAGTCTAGGATTGTTGCCACTGAGAGCCTGTGGTACTCCATATTCACAGCACCTGGAGGCCATGACATCCGTCCATAGATACACACGGATGCTCAATGGCCTCAAGTCACTGTGAACAGGTGACTCGTCTCAGTTTGCCCCCTTCCACTCATGGAGTCCTCACTACCTGGAGAAGCGGGAATTGCCCTTGCCGCTGTGCAGTCTTCAAGCATTTGTTTGTTTCTTTAAGGAGAGCTACCAGGAGCCCAGGGACCGGCCCTAGACACTAAGCCCAGGATCCAGGGATTAAGCGATGAAACATGGCAGGCAGCTTTCCCGCCTGTCCTAGCTTGGCTTCTGCCACGGAAATCCCGGGACTAGGAGTGAAGGCCAAGTATTTATCCGCGAAGTGCCGCAGAAAGCGCAAGCGATGAAGGCAAAAGCAAGCTCAGAAAGGGAGAAAGCTGAAAGGCGGTGGGAACAAGCAGGTGCCACCTGTACCCAAGTCTAGCCGAGGTAGCCAGGGTAGCCAAGGTAGCCCAGGTAGGGGAGGTAGGGGAGCTTTTTGATCCCCAGAGGACCTAGCCATCAACTGTGGGACACGCCCCGGGGGTGAGCACAGTCCTGGGAGAGGAGACTCTGGCAGGAGGGGGCGGAGCTTATCCGCAGGGGCAGAGCATAGGAAGGCAGAAGGCGGAGTCTAGGATTGTTGCCTCTGAGAGCCTGTGGTACTCCATATTCACAGCACCTGGAGGCCATGAGCATCCGTCCATAGATACACACGGATGCTCAATGGCATCAAGACACTGTGCACAGGTGACTCGTCTGTTTGCTCCCTTCCACTCATGGAGCCCTCACTACCTGGAGAAGCGGGAATTGCCCTTGCCGCTGTGGAGTCTTCAAGCATTTGTTTGTTTCTTTAAGGAGAGCTACCAGGAGCCCAGGGACCGGCCCTAGACACTAAGCCCAGGATCCAGGGATTAAGCGATGAAACATGGCAGGCAGCTTTCCCGCCTGTCCTAGCTTGGCTTCTGCCAAGGAAATCCCGGGACTAGGAGTGAAGGCCAAGTATTTATCCGCGAAGTGCCGCAGAAAGCGCAAGCGATGAAGGCAAAAGCAAGCTCAGAAAGGGAGAAAGCTGAAAGGCGGTGGGAACAAGCAGGTGCCACCTGTACCCCAAGTCTAGCCGAGGTAGCCAGGGTAGCCAAGGTAGCCCAGGTAGGGGAGGTAGGGGAGCTTTTTGATCCCCAGAGGACCTAGCCATCAACTGTGGGACACGCCCCGGGGGTGAGCACAGTCCTGGGAGAGGAGACTCTGGCAGGAGGGGGCGGAGCTTATCCGCAGGGGCAGAGCATAGGAAGGCAGAAGGCGGAGTCTAGGATTGTTGCAACTGAGAGCCTGTGGTACTCCATATTCACAGCACCTGGAGGCCATGACATCCGTCCATATATACACACGGATGCTCAATGGCATCAAGTCACTGTGCACAGGTGACTCGTCTCAGTTTGCTCCCTTCCACTCATGGAGCCCTCACTACCTGGAGAAGCGGGAATTGCCCTTGCCGCTGTGCAGTCTTCAAGCATTTGTTTGTTTCTTTAAGGAGAGCTACCAGGAGCCCAGGGACCGGCCCTAGACACTAAGCCCAGGATCCAGGGATTAAGCGATGAAACATGGCAGGCAGCTTTCCCGCCTCTCCTAGCTTGGCTTCTGCCACGGAAATCCCGGGACTAGGAGTAAAGGCCAAGTATTTATCCGCGAAGTGCCGCAGAAAGCGCAAGCGACGAAGGCAAAAGCAAGCTCAGAAAGGGAGAAAGCTGAAAGGCGGTGGGAACAAGCAGGTGCCACCTGTACCCCAAGTCTAGCCGAGGTAGCCAGGGTAGCCAAGGTAGCCCAGGTAGGGGAGGTAGGGGAGCTGTTTGATCCCCAGAGGGCCTAGCCATCAACTGTGGGACACGCCCCGGGGGTGAGCACAGTCCTGGGAGAGGAGACTCTGGCAGGAGGGGGCGGAGCTTATCCGCAGGGGCAGAGCATAGGAAGGCAGAAGGCGGAGTCTAGGATTGTTGCCTCTGAGAGCCTGTGGTACTCCATATTCACAGCACCTGGAGGCCATGAGCATCCGTCCATAGATACACACGGATGCTCAATGGCATCAAGTCACTGTGCACAGGTGACTCGTCTGTTTGCTCCCTTCCACTCATGGAGCCCTCACTACCTGGAGAAGCGGGAATTGCCCTTGCCGCTGTGCAGTCTTCAAGCATTTGTTTGTTTCTTTAAGGAGAGCTACCAGGAGCCCAGGGACCGGCCCTAGACACTAAGCCCAGGATCCAGGGATTAAGCGATGAAACATGGAAGGCAGCTTTCCCGCCTGTCCTAGCTTGGCTTCTGCCAAGGAAATCCCGGGACTAGGAGTGAAGGCCAAGTATTTATCCGCGAAGTGCCGCAGAAAGCGCAAGCGATGAAGGCAAAAGCAAGCTCAGAAAGGGAGAAAGCTGAAAGGCGGTGGGAACAAGCAGGTGCCACCTGTACCCCAAGTCTAGCCGAGGTAGCCAGGGTAGCCAAGGTAGCCCAGGTAGGGGAGGTAGGGGAGCTTTTTGATCCCCAGAGGACCTAGCCATCAACTGTGGGACACGCCCCGGGGGTGAGCACAGTCCTGGGAGAGGAGACTCTGGCAGGAGGGGGCGGAGCTTATCCGCAGGGGCAGAGCATAGGAAGGCAGAAGGCGGAGTCTAGGATTGTTGCCACTGAGAGCCTGTGGTACTCCATATTCACAGCACCTGGAGGCCATGAGCATCCGTCGATAGATACACACGGATGCTCAATGGCATCAAGTCACTGTGCACAGGTGACTCGTCTCGGTTTGCTCCCTTCCACTCATGGAGCCCTCACTACCTGGAGAAGCGGGAATTGCCCTTGCCGCTGTGCAGTCTTCAAGCATTTGTTTGTTTCTTTAAGGAGAGCTACCAGGAGCCCAGGGACCGGCCCTAGACACTAAGCCCAGGATCCAGGGATTAAGCGATGAAACATGGCAGGCAGCTTTCCGGCCTGTCCTAGCTTGTCTTCTGCCTGGGAAATCCCGGGACTAGGAGTGAAGGCCAAGTATTTATCCGCGAAGTGCCGCAGAAAGCGCAAGCGATGAAGGCAAAAGCAAGCTCAGAAAGGGAGAAAGCTGAAAGGCGGTGGGAACAAGCAGGTGCCACCTGTACCCCAAGTCTAGCCGAGGTAGCCAGGGTAGCCAAGGTAGCCCAGGTAGGGGAGGTAGGGGAGCTTTTTGATCCCCAGAGGACCTAGCCATCAACTGTGGGACACGCCCCGGGGGTGAGCACAGTCCTGGGAGAGGAGACTCTGGCAGGAGGGGGCGGAGCTTATCCGCAGGGGCAGAGCATAGGAAGGCAGAAGGCGGAGTCTAGGATTGTTGCCACTGAGAGCCTGTGGTACTCCATATTCACAGCACCTGGAGGCCATGAGCATCCGTCCATAGATACACACGGATGCTCAATGGCATCAAGTCACTGTGCACAGGTGACTCGTCTCAGTTTGCCCCCTTCCACTCATGGAGCCCTCACTACCTGGAGAAGCGGGAATTGCCCTTGCCGCTGTGCAGTCTTCAAGCATTTGTTTGTTTCTTTAAGGAGAGCTACCAGGAGCCCAGGGACCGGCCCTAGACACTAAGCCCAGGATCCAGGGATTAAGCGATGAAACATGGCAGGCAGCTTTCCCGCCTGTCCTAGCTTGGCTTCTGCCACGGAAATCCCGGGACTAGGAGTGAAGGCCAAGTATTTATCCGCGAAGTGCCGCAGAAAGCGGAAGCGATGAAGGCAAAAGCAAGCTCAGAAAGGGAGAAAGCTGAAAGGCGGTGGGAACAAGCAGGTGCCACCTGTACCCCAAGTCTAGCCGAGGTAGCCAGGGTAGCCAAGGTAGCCCAGGTAGGGGAGGTAGGGGAGCTTTTTGATCCCCAGAGGACCTAGCCATCAACTGTGGGACACGCCCCGGGGGTGAGCACAGTCCTGGGAGAGGAGACTCTGGCAGGAGGGGGCGGAGCTTATCCGCAGGGGCAGAGCATAGGAAGGCAGAAGGCGGAGTCTAGGATTGTTGCCACTGAGAGCCTGTGGTACTCCATATTCACAGCACCTGGAGGCCATGAGCATCCGTCCATAGATACACACGGATGCTCAATGGCATCAAGTCACTGTGCACAGGTGACTCGTCTGTTTGCTCCCTTCCACTCATGGAGCCCTCACTACCTGGAGAAGCGGGATTTGCCCTTGCCGCTGTGCAGTCTTCAAGCATTTGTTTGTTTCTTTAAGGAGAGCTACCAGGAGCCCAGGGACCGGCCCTAGACACTAAGCCCAGGATCCAGGGATTAAGCGATGAAACATGGCAGGCAGCTTTCCCGCCTCTCCTAGCTTGGCTTCTGCCACGGAAATCCCGGGACTAGGAGTGAAGGCCAAGTATTTATCCGCGAAGTGCCGCAGAAAGCGCAAGCGACGAAGGCAAAAGCAAGCTCAGAAAGGGAGAAAGCTGAAAGGCGGTGGGAACAAGCAGGTGCCACCTGTACCCCAAGTCTAGCCGAGGTAGACAGGGTAGCCAAGGTAGCCCAGGTAGGGGAGGTAGGGGAGCTTTTTGATCCCCAGAGGGCCTAGCCATCAACTGTGGGACACGCCCCGGGGGTGAGCACAGTCCTGGGAGAGGAGACTCTGGCAGGAGGGGGCGGAGCTTATCCGCAGGGGCAGAGCATAGGAAGGCAGAAGGCGGAGTCTAGGATTGTTGCCACTGAGAGCCTGTGGTACTCCATATTCACAGCACCTGGAGGCCATGAGCATCCGTCCATAGATACACACGGATGCTCAATGGCATCAAGTCACTGTGCACAGGTGACTCGTCTCAGTTTGCCCCCTTCCACTCATGGAGCCCTCACTACCTGGAGAAGCGGGAATTGCCCTTGCCGCTGTGCAGTCTTCAAGCATTTGTTTGTTTCTTTAAGGAGAGCTACCAGGAGCCCAGGGACCGGCCCTAGACACTAAGCCCAGGATCCAGGGATTAAGCGATGAAACATGGCAGGCTGCTTTCCCGCCTGTCCTAGCTTGGCTTCTGCCACGGAAATCCCGGGACTAGGAGTGAAGGCCAAGTATTTATCCGCGAAGTGCCGCAGAAAGCGCAAGCGATGAAGGCAAAAGCAAGCTCAGAAAGGGAGAAAGCTGAAAGGCGGTGGGAACAAGCAGGTGCCACCTGTACCCCAAGTCTAGCCGAGGTAGCCAGGGTAGCCAAGGTAGCCCAGGTAGGGGAGGTAGGGGAGCTTTTTGATCCCCAGAGGACCTAGCCATCAACTGTGGGACACGCCCCGGGGGTGAGCACAGTCCTGGGAGAGGAGACTCTGGCAGGAGGGGGCGGAGCTTATCCGCAGGGGCAGAGCATAGGAAGGCAGAAGGCGGAGTCTAGGATTGTTGCCTCTGAGAGCCTGTGGTACTCCATATTCACAGCACCTGGAGGCCATGAGCATCCGTCCATAGATACACACGGATGCTCAATGGCATCAAGACACTGTGCACAGGTGACTCGTCTGTTTGCTCCCTTCCACTCATGGAGCCCTCACTACCTGGAGAAGCGGGAATTGCCCTTGCCGCTGTGGAGTCTTCAAGCATTTGTTTGTTTCTTTAAGGAGAGCTACCAGGAGCCCAGGGACCGGCCCTAGACACTAAGCCCAGGATCCAGGGATTAAGCGATGAAACATGGCAGGCAGCTTTCCCGCCTGTCCTAGCTTGGCTTCTGCCAAGGAAATCCCGGGACTAGGAGTGAAGGCCAAGTATTTATCCGCGAAGTGCCGCAGAAAGCGCAAGCGATGAAGGCAAAAGCAAGCTCAGAAAGGGAGAAAGCTGAAAGGCGGTGGGAACAAGCAGGTGCCACCTGTACCCCAAGTCTAGCCGAGGTAGCCAGGGTAGCCAAGGTAGCCCAGGTAGGGGAGGTAGGGGAGCTTTTTGATCCCCAGAGGACCTAGCCATCAACTGTGGGACACGCCCCGGGGGTGAGCACAGTCCTGGGAGAGGAGACTCTGGCAGGAGGGGGCGGAGCTTATCCGCAGGGGCAGAGCATAGGAAGGCAGAAGGCGGAGTCTAGGATTGTTGCAACTGAGAGCCTGTGGTACTCCATATTCACAGCACCTGGAGGCCATGACATCCGTCCATATATACACACGGATGCTCAATGGCATCAAGTCACTGTGCACAGGTGACTCGTCTCAGTTTGCTCCCTTCCACTCATGGAGCCCTCACTACCTGGAGAAGCGGGAATTGCCCTTGCCGCTGTGCAGTCTTCAAGCATTTGTTTGTTTCTTTAAGGAGAGCTACCAGGAGCCCAGGGACCGGCCCTAGACACTAAGCCCAGGATCCAGGGATTAAGCGATGAAACATGGCAGGCAGCTTTCCCGCCTCTCCTAGCTTGGCTTCTGCCACGGAAATCCCGGGACTAGGAGTAAAGGCCAAGTATTTATCCGCGAAGTGCCGCAGAAAGCGCAAGCGACGAAGGCAAAAGCAAGCTCAGAAAGGGAGAAAGCTGAAAGGCGGTGGGAACAAGCAGGTGCCACCTGTACCCCAAGTCTAGCCGAGGTAGCCAGGGTAGCCAAGGTAGCCCAGGTAGGGGAGGTAGGGGAGCTGTTTGATCCCCAGAGGGCCTAGCCATCAACTGTGGGACACGCCCCGGGGGTGAGCACAGTCCTGGGAGAGGAGACTCTGGCAGGAGGGGGCGGAGCTTATCCGCAGGGGCAGAGCATAGGAAGGCAGAAGGCGGAGTCTAGGATTGTTGCCTCTGAGAGCCTGTGGTACTCCATATTCACAGCACCTGGAGGCCATGAGCATCCGTCCATAGATACACACGGATGCTCAATGGCATCAAGTCACTGTGCACAGGTGACTCGTCTGTTTGCTCCCTTCCACTCATGGAGCCCTCACTACCTGGAGAAGCGGGAATTGCCCTTGCCGCTGTGCAGTCTTCAAGCATTTGTTTGTTTCTTTAAGGAGAGCTACCAGGAGCCCAGGGACCGGCCCTAGACACTAAGCCCAGGATCCAGGGATTAAGCGATGAAACATGGAAGGCAGCTTTCCCGCCTGTCCTAGCTTGGCTTCTGCCAAGGAAATCCCGGGACTAGGAGTGAAGGCCAAGTATTTATCCGCGAAGTGCCGCAGAAAGCGCAAGCGATGAAGGCAAAAGCAAGCTCAGAAAGGGAGAAAGCTGAAAGGCGGTGGGAACAAGCAGGTGCCACCTGTACCCCAAGTCTAGCCGAGGTAGCCAGGGTAGCCAAGGTAGCCCAGGTAGGGGAGGTAGGGGAGCTTTTTGATCCCCAGAGGACCTAGCCATCAACTGTGGGACACGCCCCGGGGGTGAGCACAGTCCTGGGAGAGGAGACTCTGGCAGGAGGGGGCGGAGCTTATCCGCAGGGGCAGAGCATAGGAAGGCAGAAGGCGGAGTCTAGGATTGTTGCCACTGAGAGCCTGTGGTACTCCATATTCACAGCACCTGGAGGCCATGAGCATCCGTCGATAGATACACACGGATGCTCAATGGCATCAAGTCACTGTGCACAGGTGACTCGTCTCAGTTTGCTCCCTTCCACTCATGGAGCCCTCACGACCTGGAGAAGCGGGAATTGCCCTTGCCGCTGTGCAGTCTTCAAGCATTTGTTTGTTTCTTTAAGGAGAGCTACCAGGAGCCCAGGGACCGGCCCTAGACACTAAGCCCAGGATCCAGGGATTAAGCGATGAAACATGGCAGGCAGCTTTCCCGCCTGTCCTAGCTTGGCTTCTGCCAAGGAAATCCCGGGACTAGGAGTGAAGGCCAAGTATTTATCCGCGAAGTGCCGCAGAAAGCGCAAGCGATGAAGGCAAAAGCAAGCTCAGAAAGGGAGAAAGCTGAAAGGCGGTGGGAACAAGCAGGTGCCACCTGTACCCCAAGTCTAGCCGAGGTAGCCAGGGTAGCCAAGGTAGCCCAGGTAGGGGAGGTAGGGGAGCTTTTTGATCCCCAGAGGACCTAGCCATCAACTGTGGGACACGCCCCGGGGGTGAGCACAGTCCTGGGAGAGGAGACTCTGGCAGGAGGGGGCGGAGCTTATCCGCAGGGGCAGAGCATAGGAAGGCAGAAGGCGGAGTCTAGGATTGTTGCCACTGAGAGCCTGTGGTACTCCATATTCACAGCACCTGGAGGCCATGAGCATCCGTCCATAGATACACACGGATGCTCAATGGCCTCAAGTCACTGTGCACAGGTGACTCGTCTCAGTTTGCTCCCTTCCACTCATGGAGCCCTCACTACCTGGAGAAGCGGGAATTGCCCTTGCCGCTGTGCAGTCTTCAAGCATTTGTTTGTTTCTTTAAGGAGAGCTACCAGGAGCCCAGGGACCGGCCCTAGACACTAAGCCCAGGATCCAGGGATTAAGCGATGAAACATGGCAGGCAGCTTTCCCGCCTCTCCTAGCTTGGCTTCTGCCAAGGAAATCCCGGGACTAGGAGTGAAGGCCAAGTATTTATCCGCGAAGTGCCGCAGAAAGCGAAAGCGATGAAGGCAAAAGCAAGCTCAGAAAGGGAGAAAGCTGAAAGGCGGTGGGAACAAGCAGGTGCCACCTGTACCCCAAGTCTAGCCGAGGTAGCCAGGGTAGCCAAGGTAGCCCAGGTAGGGGAGGTAGGGGAGCTTTTTGATCCCCAGAGGACCTAGCCATCAACTGTGGGACACGCCCCGGGGGTGAGCACAGTCCTGGGAGAGGAGACTCTGGCAGGAGGGGGCGGAGCTTATCCGCAGGGGCAGAGCATAGGAAGGCAGAAGGCGGAGTCTAGGATTGTTGCAACTGAGAGCCTGTGGTACTCCATATTCACAGCACCTGGAGGCCATGACATCCGTCCATATATACACACGGATGCTCAATGGCATCAAGTCACTGTGCACAGGTGACTCGTCTCAGTTTGCTCCCTTCCACTCATGGAGCCCTCACTACCTGGAGAAGCGGGAATTGCCCTTGCCGCTGTGCAGTCTTCAAGCATTTGTTTGTTTCTTTAAGGAGAGCTACCAGGAGCCCAGGGACCGGCCCTAGACACTAAGCCCAGGATCCAGGGATTAAGCGATGAAACATGGCAGGCAGCTTTCCCGCCTGTCCTAGCTTGGCTTCTGCCAAGGAAATCCCGGGACTAGGAGTGAAGGCCAAGTATTTATCCGCGAAGTGCCGCAGAAAGCGCAAGCGATGAAGGCAAAAGCAAGCTCAGAAAGGGAGAAAGCTGAAAGGCGGTGGGAACAAGCAGGTGCCACCTGTACCCCAAGTCTAGCCGAGGTAGCCAGGGTAGCCAAGGTAGCCCAGGTAGGGGAGGTAGGGGAGCTTTTTGATCCCCAGAGGACCTAGCCATCAACTGTGGGACACGCCCCGGGGGTGAGCACAGTCCTGGGAGAGGAGACTCTGGCAGGAGGGGGCGGAGCTTATCCGCAGGGGCAGAGCATAGGAAGGCAGAAGGCGGAGTCTAGGATTGTTGCCACTGAGAGCCTGTGGTACTCCATATTCACAGCACCTGGAGGCCATGAGCATCCGTCCATAGATACACACGGATGCTCAATGGCATCAAGTCACTGTGCACAGGTGACTCGTCTCAGTTTGCCCCCTTCCACTCATGGAGCCCTCACTACCTGGAGAAGCGGGAATTGCCCTTGCCGCTGTGCAGTCTTCAAGCATTTGTTTGTTTCTTTAAGGAGAGCTACCAGGAGCCCAGGGACCGGCCCTAGACACTAAGCCCAGGATCCAGGGATTAAGCGATGAAACATGGCAGGCAGCTTTCCCGCCTGTCCTAGCTTGGCTTCTGCCAAGGAAATCCCGGGACTAGGAGTGAAGGCCAAGTATTTATCCGCGAAGTGCCGCAGAAAGCGCAAGCGATGAAGGCAAAAGCAAGCTCAGAAAGGGAGAAAGCTGAAAGGCGGTGGGAACAAGCAGGTGCCACCTGTACCCCAAGTCTAGCCGAGGTAGCCAGGGTAGCCAAGGTAGCCCAGGTAGGGGAGGTAGGGGAGCTTTTTGATCCCCAGAGGACCTAGCCATCAACTGTGGGACACGCCCCGGGGGTGAGCACAGTCCTGGGAGAGGAGACTCTGGCAGGAGGGGGCGGAGCTTATCCGCAGGGGCAGAGCATAGGAAGGCAGAAGGCGGAGTCTAGGATTGTTGCCACTGAGAGCCTGTGGTACTCCATATTCACAGCACCTGGAGGCCATGAGCATCCGTCCATAGATACACACGGATGCTCAATGGCATCAAGTCACTGTGCACAGGTGACTCGTCTGTTTGCTCCCTTCCACTCATGGAGCCCTCACTACCTGGAGAAGCGGGATTTGCCCTTGCCGCTGTGCAGTCTTCAAGCATTTGTTTGTTTCTTTAAGGAGAGCTACCAGGAGCCCAGGGACCGGCCCTAGACACTAAGCCCAGGATCCAGGGATTAAGCGATGAAACATGGCAGGCAGCTTTCCCGCCTGTCCTAGCTTGGCTTCTGCCAAGGAAATCCCGGGACTAGGAGTGAAGGCCAAGTATTTATCCGCGAAGTGCCGCAGAAAGCGCAAGCGACGAAGGCAAAAGCAAGCTCAGAAAGGGAGAAAGCTGAAAGGCGGTGGGAACAAGCAGGTGCCACCTGTACCCCAAGTCTAGCCGAGGTAGACAGGGTAGCCAAGGTAGCCCAGGTAGGGGAGGTAGGGGAGCTTTTTGATCCCCAGAGGGCCTAGCCATCAACTGTGGGACACGCCCCGGGGGTGAGCACAGTCCTGGGAGAGGAGACTCTGGCAGGAGGGGGCGGAGCTTATCCGCAGGGGCAGAGCATAGGAAGGCAGAAGGCGGAGTCTAGGATTGTTGCCACTGAGAGCCTGTGGTACTCCATATTCACAGCACCTGGAGGCCATGAGCATCCGTCCATAGATACACACGGATGCTCAATGGCATCAAGTCACTGTGCACAGGTGACTCGTCTCAGTTTGCTCCCTTCCACTCATGGAGCCCTCACTACCTGGAGAAGCGGGAATTGCCCTTGCCGCTGTGCAGTCTTCAAGCATTTGTTTGTTTCTTTAAGGAGAGCTATCAGGAGCCCAGGGACCGGCCCTAGACACTAAGCCCAGGATCCAGGGATTAAGCGATGAAACATGGCAGGCAGCTTTCCCGCCTGTCCTAGCTTGGCTTCTGCCAAGGAAATCCCGGGACTAGGAGTGAAGGCCAAGTATTTATCCGCGAAGTGCCGCAGAAAGCGCAAGCGATGAAGGCAAAAGCAAGCTCAGAAAGGGAGAAAGCTGAAAGGCGGTGGGAACAAGCAGGTGCCACCTGTACCCCAAGTCTAGCCGAGGTAGCCAGGGTAGCCAAGGTAGCCCAGGTAGGGGAGGTAGGGGAGCTTTTTGATCCCCAGAGGACCTAGCCATCAACTGTGGGACACGCCCCGGGGGTGAGCACAGTCCTGGGAGAGGAGACTCTGGCAGGAGGGGGCGGAGCTTATCCGCAGGGGCAGAGCATAGGAAGGCAGAAGGCGGAGTCTAGGATTGTTGCCACTGAGAGCCTGTGGTACTCCATATTCACAGCACCGGGAGGCCATGAGCATCCGTCCATAGATACACACGGATGCTCAATGGCCTCAAGTCACTGTGCACAGGTGACTCGTCTCAGTTTGCCCCCTTCCACTCATGGAGCCCTCACTACCTGGAGAAGCGGGAATTGCCCTTGCCGCTGTGCAGTCTTCAAGCATTTGTTTGTTTCTTTAAGGAGAGCTACCAGGAGCCCAGGGACCGGCCCTAGACACTAAGCCCAGGATCCAGGGATTAAGCGATGAAACATGGCAGGCAGCTTTCCCGCCTGTCCTAGCTTGGCTTCTGCCACGGAAATCCCGGGACTAGGAGTGAAGGCCAAGTATTTATCCGCGAAGTGCCGCAGAAAGCGCAAGCGATGAAGGCAAAAGCAAGCTCAGAAAGGGAGAAAGCTGAAAGGCGGTGGGAACAAGCAGGTGCCACCTGTACCCCAAGCCTAGCCGAGGTAGCCAGGGTAGCCAAGGTAGCCCAGGTAGGGGAGGTAGGGGAGCTTTTTGATCCCCAGAGGACCTAGCTATCAACTGTGGGACACGCCCCGGGGGTGAGCACAGTCCTGGGAGAGGAGACTCTGGCAGGAGGGGGCGGAGCTTATCCGCAGGGGCAGAGCATAGGAAGGCAGAAGGCGGAGTCTAGGATTGTTGCCACTGAGAGCCTGTGGTACTCCATATTCACAGCACCTGGAGGCCATGAGCATCCGTCCATAGATACACACGGATGCTCAATGGCATCAAGTCACTGTGCACAGGTGACTCGTCTGTTTGCTCCCTTCCACTCATGGAGCCCTCACTACCTGGAGAAGCGGGATTTGCCCTTGCCGCTGTGCAGTCTTCAAGCATTTGTTTGTTTCTTTAAGGAGAGCTACCAGGAGCCCAGGGACCGGCCCTAGACACTAAGCCCAGGATCCAGGGATTAAGCGATGAAACATGGCAGGCTGCTTTCCCGCCTGTCCTAGCTTGGCTTCTGCCACGGAAATCCCGGGACTAGGAGTGAAGGCCAAGTATTTATCCGCGAAGTGCCGCAGAAAGCGCAAGCGACGAAGGCAAAAGCAAGCTCAGAAAGGGAGAAAGCTGAAAGGCGGTGGGAACAAGCAGGTGCCACCTGTACCCCAAGTCTAGCCGAGGTAGCCAGGGTAGCCAAGGTAGCCCAGGTAGGCGAGGTAGGGGAGCTTTTTGATCCCCAGAGGGCCTAGCCATCAACTGTGGGACACGCCCCGGGGGTGAGCACAGTCCTGGGAGAGGAGACTCTGGCAGGAGGGGGCGGAGCTTATACGCAGGGGCAGAGCATAGGAAGGCAGAAGGCGGAGTCTAGGATTGTTGCCACTGAGAGCCTGTGGTAATCCATATTCACAGCACCTGGAGGCCATGAGCATCCGTCCATAGATACACACGGATGCTCAATGGCATCAAGTCACTGTGCACAGGTGACTCGTCTCAGTTTGCTCCCTTCCACTCATGGAGCCCTCACTACCTGGAGAAGCGGGAATTGCCCTTGCCGCTGTGCATTCTTCAAGCATTTATTTGTTTCTTTAAGGAGAGCTACCAGGAGCCCAGGGACCGGCCCTAGACACTAAGCCCAGGATCCAGGGATTAAGCGATGAAACATGGCAGGCAGCTTTCCCGCCTGTCCTAGCTTGGCTTCTGCCAAGGAAATCCCGGGACTAGGAGTGAAGGCCAAGTATTTATCCGCGAAGTGCCGTAGAAAGCGCAAGCGATGAAGGCAAAAGCAAGCTCAGAAAGGGAGAAAGCTGAAAGGCGGTGGGAACAAGCAGGTGCCACCTGTACCCCAAGTCTAGCCGAGGTAGCCAGGGTAGCCAAGGTAGCCCAGGTAGGGGAGGTAGGGGAGCTTTTTGATCCCCAGAGGACCTAGCCATCAACTGTGGGACACGCCCCGGGGGTGAGCACAGTCCTGGGAGAGGAGACTCTGGCAGGAGGGGGCGGAGCTTATCCGCAGGGGCAGAGCATAGGAAGGCAGAAGGCGGAGTCTAGGATTGTTGCCACTGAGAGCCTGTGGTACTCCATATTCACAGCACCTGGAGGCCATGACATCCGTCCATAGATACACACGGATGCTCAATGGCATCAAGTCACTGTGCACAGGTGACTCGTCTCAGTTTGCTCCCTTCCACTCATGGAGCCCTCACTACCTGGAGAAGCGGGAATTGCCCTTGCCGCTGTGCAGTCTTCAAGCATTTGTTTGTTTCTTTAAGGAGAGCTACCAGGAGCCCAGGGACCGGCCCTAGACACTAAGCCCAGGATCCAGGGATTAAGCGATGAAACATGGCAGGCAGCTTTCCCGCCTGTCCTAGCTTGGCTTCTGCCACGGAAATCCCGGGACTAGGAGTGAAGGCCAAGTATTTATCCGCGAAGTGCCGCAGAAAGCGCAAGCGATGAAGGCAAAAGCAAGCTCAGAAAGGGAGAAAGCTGAAAGGCGGTGGGAACAAGCAGGTGCCACCTGTACCCCAAGTCTAGCCGAGGTAGCCAGGGTAGCCAAGGTAGCCCAGGTAGGGGAGGTAGGGGAGCTTTTTGATCCCCAGAGGACCTAGCCATCAACTGTGGGACACGCCCCGGGGGTGAGCACAGTCCTGGGAGAGGAGACTCTGGCAGGAGGGGGCGGAGCTTATCCGCAGGGGCAGAGCATAGGAAGGCAGAAGGCGGAGTCTAGGATTGTTGCCACTGAGAGCCTGTGGTACTCCATATTCACAGCACCTGGAGGCCATGAGCATCCGTCCATAGATACACACGGATGCTCAATGGCATCAAGTCACTGTGCACAGGTGACTCGTCTGTTTGCTCCCTTCCACTCATGGAGCCCTCACGACCTGGAGAAGCGGGAATTGCCCTTGCCGCTGTGCAGTCTTCAAGCATTTGTTTGTTTCTTTAAGGAGAGCTACCAGGAGCCCAGGGACCGGCTCTAGACACTAAGCCCAGGATCCAGGGATTAAGCGATGAAACATGGCAGGCTGCTTTCCCGCCTGTCCTAGCTTGGCTTCTGCCACGGAAATCCCGGGACTAGGAGTGAAGGCCAAGTATTTATCCGCGAAGTGCCGCAGAAAGCGCAAGCGACGAAGGCAAAAGCAAGCTCAGAAAGGGAGAAAGCTGAAAGGCGGTGGGAACAAGCAGGTGCCACCTGTACCCCAAGTCTAGCCGAGGTAGCCAGGGTAGCCAAGGTAGCCCAGGTAGGGGAGGTAGGGGAGCTTTTTGATCCCCAGAGGACCTAGCCATCAACTGTGGGACACGCCCCGGGGGTGAGCACAGTCCTGGGAGAGGAGACTCTGGCAGGAGGGGGCGGAGCTTATCCGCAGGGGCAGAGCATAGGAAGGCAGAAGGCGGAGTCTAGGATTGTTGCCACTGAGAGCCTGTGGTACTCCATATTCACAGCACCGGGAGGCCATGAGCATCCGTCCATAGATACACACGGATGCTCAATGGCCTCAAGTCACTGTGCACAGGTGACTCGTCTC
The DNA here is from genome assembly GCF_030435805.1 of Mustela lutreola. Lineage (NCBI taxonomy): Eukaryota > Metazoa > Chordata > Mammalia > Carnivora > Mustelidae > Mustela > Mustela lutreola. Next base: position 11,529,462 of record NC_081308.1, read on the forward strand.
AGTTTGCCCCCTTCCACTCATGGAGCCCTCACTACCTGGAGAAGCGGGAATTGCCCTTGCCGCTGTGCAGTCTTCAAGCATTTGTTTGTTTCTTTAAGGAGAGCTACCAGGAGCCCAGGGACCGGCCCTAGACACTAAGACCAGGATCCAGGGATTAAGCGATGAAACATGGCAGGCAGCTTTCCGGCCTGTCCTAGCTTGGCTTCTGCCAAGGAAATCCCGGGACTAGGAGTGAAGGCCAAGTATTTATCCGCGAAGTGCCGCAGAAAGCGCAAGCGATGAAGGCAAAAGCAAGCTCAGAAAGGGAGAAAGCTGAAAGGCGGTGGGAACAAGCAGGTGCCACCTGTACCCCAAGTCTAGCCGAGGTAGCCAGGGTAGCCAAGGTAGCCCAGGTAGGGGAGGTAGGGGAGCTTTTTGATCCCCAGAGGACCTAGCCATCAACTGTGGGACACGCCCCGGGGGTGAGCACAGTCCTGGGAGAGGAGACTCTGGCAGGAGGGGGCGGAGCTTATCCGCAGGGGCAGAGCATAGGAAGGCAGAAGGCGGAGTCTAGGATTGTTGCCACTGAGAGCCTGTGGTACTCCATATTCACAGCACCTGGAGGCCATGACATCCGTCCATAGATACACACGGATGCTCAATGGCCTCAAGTCACTGTGAACAGGTGACTCGTCTCAGTTTGCCCCCTTCCACTCATGGAGTCCTCACTACCTGGAGAAGCGGGAATTGCCCTTGCCGCTGTGCAGTCTTCAAGCATTTGTTTGTTTCTTTAAGGAGAGCTACCAGGAGCCCAGGGACCGGCCCTAGACACTAAGCCCAGGATCCAGGGATTAAGCGATGAAACATGGCAGGCAGCTTTCCCGCCTGTCCTAGCTTGGCTTCTGCCACGGAAATCCCGGGACTAGGAGTGAAGGCCAAGTATTTATCCGCGAAGTGCCGCAGAAAGCGCAAGCGACGAAGGCAAAAGCAAGCTCAGAAAGGGAGAAAGCTGAAAGGCGGTGGGAACAAGCAGGTGCCACCTGTACCCAAGTCTAGCCGAGGTAGCCAGGGTAGCCAAGGTAGCCCAGGTAGGGGAGGTAGGGGAGCTTTTTGATCCCCAGAGGACCTAGCCATCAACTGTGGGACACGCCCCGGGGGTGAGCACAGTCCTGGGAGAGGAGACTCTGGCAGGAGGGGGCGGAGCTTATCCGCAGGGGCAGAGCATAGGAAGGCAGAAGGCGGAGTCTAGGATTGTTGCCTCTGAGAGCCTGTGGTACTCCATATTCACAGCACCTGGAGGCCATGAGCATCCGTCCATAGATACACACGGATGCTCAATGGCATCAAGACACTGTGCACAGGTGACTCGTCTGTTTGCTCCCTTCCACTCATGGAGCCCTCACTACCTGGAGAAGCGGGAATTGCCCTTGCCGCTGTGGAGTCTTCAAGCATTTGTTTGTTTCTTTAAGGAGAGCTACCAGGAGCCCAGGGACCGGCCCTAGACACTAAGCCCAGGATCCAGGGATTAAGCGATGAAACATGGCAGGCAGCTTTCCCGCCTGTCCTAGCTTGGCTTCTGCCAAGGAAATCCCGGGACTAGGAGTGAAGGCCAAGTATTTATCCGCGAATTGCCGCAGAAAGCGCAAGCGATGAAGGCAAAAGCAAGCTCAGAAAGGGAGAAAGCTGAAAGGCGGTGGGAACAAGCAGGTGCCACCTGTACCCCAAGTCTAGCCGAGGTAGCCAGGGTAGCCAAGGTAGCCCAGGTAGGGGAGGTAGGGGAGCTTTTTGATCCCCAGAGGACCTAGCCATCAACTGTGGGACACGCCCCGGGGGTGAGCACAGTCCTGGGAGAGGAGACTCTGGCAGGAGGGGGCGGAGCTTATCCGCAGGGGCAGAGCATAGGAAGGCAGAAGGCGGAGTCTAGGATTGTTGCAACTGAGAGCCTGTGGTACTCCATATTCACAGCACCTGGAGGCCATGACATCCGTCCATATATACACACGGATGCTCAATGGCATCAAGTCACTGTGCACAGGTGACTCGTCTCAGTTTGCTCCCTTCCACTCATGGAGCCCTCACTACCTGGAGAAGCGGGAATTGCCCTTGCCGCTGTGCAGTCTTCAAGCATTTGTTTGTTTCTTTAAGGAGAGCTACCAGGAGCCCAGGGACCGGCCCTAGACACTAAGCCCAGGATCCAGGGATTAAGCGATGAAACATGGCAGGCAGCTTTCCCGCCTCTCCTAGCTTGGCTTCTGCCACGGAAATCCCGGGACTAGGAGTAAAGGCCAAGTATTTATCCGCGAAGTGCCGCAGAAAGCGCAAGCGACGAAGGCAAAAGCAAGCTCAGAAAGGGAGAAAGCTGAAAGGCGGTGGGAACAAGCAGGTGCCACCTGTACCCCAAGTCTAGCCGAGGTAGCCAGGGTAGCCAAGGTAGCCCAGGTAGGGGAGGTAGGGGAGCTGTTTGATCCCCAGAGGGCCTAGCCATCAACTGTGGGACACGCCCCGGGGGTGAGCACAGTCCTGGGAGAGGAGACTCTGGCAGGAGGGGGCGGAGCTTATCCGCAGGGGCAGAGCATAGGAAGGCAGAAGGCGGAGTCTAGGATTGTTGCCTCTGAGAGCCTGTGGTACTCCATATTCACAGCACCTGGAGGCCATGAGCATCCGTCCATAGATACACACGGATGCTCAATGGCATCAAGTCACTGTGCACAGGTGACTCGTCTGTTTGCTCCCTTCCACTCATGGAGCCCTCACTACCTGGAGAAGCGGGAATTGCCCTTGCCGCTGTGCAGTCTTCAAGCATTTGTTTGTTTCTTTAAGGAGAGCTACCAGGAGCCCAGGGACCGGCCCTAGACACTAAGCCCAGGATCCAGGGATTAAGCGATGAAACATGGAAGGCAGCTTTCCCGCTTGTCCTAGCTTGGCTTCTGCCAAGGAAATCCCGGGACTAGGAGTGAAGGCCAAGTATTTATCCGCGAAGTGCCGCAGAAAGCGCAAGCGATGAAGGCAAAAGCAAGCTCAGAAAGGGAGAAAGCTGAAAGGCGGTGGGAACAAGCAGGTGCCACCTGTACCCCAAGTCTAGCCGAGGTAGCCAGGGTAGCCAAGGTAGCCCAGGTAGGGGAGGTAGGGGAGCTTTTTGATCCCCAGAGGACCTAGCCATCAACTGTGGGACACGCCCCGGGGGTGAGCACAGTCCTGGGAGAGGAGACTCTGGCAGGAGGGGGCGGAGCTTATCCGCAGGGGCAGAGCATAGGAAGGCAGAAGGCGGAGTCTAGGATTGTTGCCACTGAGAGCCTGTGGTACTCCATATTCACAGCACCTGGAGGCCATGAGCATCCGTCGATAGATACACACGGATGCTCAATGGCATCAAGTCACTGTGCACAGGTGACTCGTCTCGGTTTGCTCCCTTCCACTCATGGAGCCCTCACTACCTGGAGAAGCGGGAATTGCCCTTGCCGCTGTGCAGTCTTCAAGCATTTGTTTGTTTCTTTAAGGAGAGCTACCAGGAGCCCAGGGACCGGCCCTAGACACTAAGCCCAGGATCCAGGGATTAAGCGATGAAACATGGCAGGCAGCTTTCCGGCCTGTCCTAGCTTGTCTTCTGCCTGGGAAATCCCGGGACTAGGAGTGAAGGCCAAGTATTTATCCGCGAAGTGCCGCAGAAAGCGCAAGCGATGAAGGCAAAAGCAAGCTCAGAAAGGGAGAAAGCTGAAAGGCGGTGGGAACAAGCAGGTGCCACCTGTACCCCAAGTCTAGCCGAGGTAGCCAGGGTAGCCAAGGTAGCCCAGGTAGGGGAGGTAGGGGAGCTTTTTGATCCCCAGAGGACCTAGCCATCAACTGTGGGACACGCCCCGGGGGTGAGCACAGTCCTGGGAGAGGAGACTCTGGCAGGAGGGGGCGGAGCTTATCCGCAGGGGCAGAGCATAGGAAGGCAGAAGGCGGAGTCTAGGATTGTTGCCACTGAGAGCCTGTGGTACTCCATATTCACAGCACCTGGAGGCCATGAGCATCCGTCCATAGATACACACGGATGCTCAATGGCATCAAGTCACTGTGCACAGGTGACTCGTCTCAGTTTGCCCCCTTCCACTCATGGAGCCCTCACTACCTGGAGAAGCGGGAATTGCCCTTGCCGCTGTGCAGTCTTCAAGCATTTGTTTGTTTCTTTAAGGAGAGCTACCAGGAGCCCAGGGACCGGCCCTAGACACTAAGCCCAGGATCCAGGGATTAAGCGATGAAACATGGCAGGCAGCTTTCCCGCCTGTCCTAGCTTGGCTTCTGCCACGGAAATCCCGGGACTAGGAGTGAAGGCCAAGTATTTATCCGCGAAGTGCCGCAGAAAGCGGAAGCGATGAAGGCAAAAGCAAGCTCAGAAAGGGAGAAAGCTGAAAGGCGGTGGGAACAAGCAGGTGCCACCTGTACCCCAAGTCTAGCCGAGGTAGCCAGGGTAGCCAAGGTAGCCCAGGTAGGGGAGGTAGGGGAGCTTTTTGATCCCCAGAGGACCTAGCCATCAACTGTGGGACACGCCCCGGGGGTGAGCACAGTCCTGGGAGAGGAGACTCTGGCAGGAGGGGGCGGAGCTTATCCGCAGGGGCAGAGCATAGGAAGGCAGAAGGCGGAGTCTAGGATTGTTGCCACTGAGAGCCTGTGGTACTCCATATTCACAGCACCTGGAGGCCATGAGCATCCGTCCATAGATACACACGGATGCTCAATGGCATCAAGTCACTGTGCACAGGTGACTCGTCTGTTTGCTCCCTTCCACTCATGGAGCCCTCACTACCTGGAGAAGCGGGATTTGCCCTTGCCGCTGTGCAGTCTTCAAGCATTTGTTTGTTTCTTTAAGGAGAGCTACCAGGAGCCCAGGGACCGGCCCTAGACACTAAGCCCAGGATCCAGGGATTAAGCGATGAAACATGGCAGGCAGCTTTCCCGCCTCTCCTAGCTTGGCTTCTGCCACGGAAATCCCGGGACTAGGAGTGAAGGCCAAGTATTTATCCGCGAAGTGCCGCAGAAAGCGCAAGCGACGAAGGCAAAAGCAAGCTCAGAAAGGGAGAAAGCTGAAAGGCGGTGGGAACAAGCAGGTGCCACCTGTACCCCAAGTCTAGCCGAGGTAGACAGGGTAGCCAAGGTAGCCCAGGTAGGGGAGGTAGGGGAGCTTTTTGATCCCCAGAGGGCCTAGCCATCAACTGTGGGACACGCCCCGGGGGTGAGCACAGTCCTGGGAGAGGAGACTCTGGCAGGAGGGGGCGGAGCTTATCCGCAGGGGCAGAGCATAGGAAGGCAGAAGGCGGAGTCTAGGATTGTTGCCACTGAGAGCCTGTGGTACTCCATATTCACAGCACCTGGAGGCCATGAGCATCCGTCCATAGATACATACGGATGCTCAATGGCATCAAGTCACTGTGCACAGGTGACTCGTCTCAGTTTGCCCCCTTCCACTCATGGAGCCCTCACTACCTGGAGAAGCGGGAATTGCCCTTGCCGCTGTGCAGTCTTCAAGCATTTGTTTGTTTCTTTAAGGAGAGCTACCAGGAGCCCAGGGACCGGCCCTAGACACTAAGCCCAGGATCCAGGGATTAAGCGATGAAACATGGCAGGCTGCTTTCCCGCCTGTCCTAGCTTGGCTTCTGCCACGGAAATCCCGGGACTAGGAGTGAAGGCCAAGTATTTATCCGCGAAGTGCCGCAGAAAGCGCAAGCGATGAAGGCAAAAGCAAGCTCAGAAAGGGAGAAAGCTGAAAGGCGGTGGGAACAAGCAGGTGCCACCTGTACCCCAAGTCTAGCCGAGGTAGCCAGGGTAGCCAAGGTAGCCCAGGTAGGGGAGGTAGGGGAGCTTTTTGATCCCCAGAGGACCTAGCCATCAACTGTGGGACACGCCCCGGGGGTGAGCACAGTCCTGGGAGAGGAGACTCTGGCAGGAGGGGGCGGAGCTTATCCGCAGGGGCAGAGCATAGGAAGGCAGAAGGCGGAGTCTAGGATTGTTGCCTCTGAGAGCCTGTGGTACTCCATATTCACAGCACCTGGAGGCCATGAGCATCCGTCCATAGATACACACGGATGCTCAATGGCATCAAGACACTGTGCACAGGTGACTCGTCTGTTTGCTCCCTTCCACTCATGGAGCCCTCACTACCTGGAGAAGCGGGAATTGCCCTTGCCGCTGTGGAGTCTTCAAGCATTTGTTTGTTTCTTTAAGGAGAGCTACCAGGAGCCCAGGGACCGGCCCTAGACACTAAGCCCAGGATCCAGGGATTAAGCGATGAAACATGGCAGGCAGCTTTCCCGCCTGTCCTAGCTTGGCTTCTGCCAAGGAAATCCCGGGACTAGGAGTGAAGGCCAAGTATTTATCCGCGAAGTGCCGCAGAAAGCGCAAGCGATGAAGGCAAAAGCAAGCTCAGAAAGGGAGAAAGCTGAAAGGCGGTGGGAACAAGCAGGTGCCACCTGTACCCCAAGTCTAGCCGAGGTAGCCAGGGTAGCCAAGGTAGCCCAGGTAGGGGAGGTAGGGGAGCTTTTTGATCCCCAGAGGACCTAGCCATCAACTGTGGGACACGCCCCGGGGGTGAGCACAGTCCTGGGAGAGGAGACTCTGGCAGGAGGGGGCGGAGCTTATCCGCAGGGGCAGAGCATAGGAAGGCAGAAGGCGGAGTCTAGGATTGTTGCAACTGAGAGCCTGTGGTACTCCATATTCACAGCACCTGGAGGCCATGACATCCGTCCATATACACACGGATGCTCAATGGCATCAAGTCACTGTGCACAGGTGACTCGTCTCAGTTTGCTCCCTTCCACTCATGGAGCCCTCACTACCTGGAGAAGCGGGAATTGCCCTTGCCGCTGTGCAGTCTTCAAGCATTTGTTTGTTTCTTTAAGGAGAGCTACCAGGAGCCCAGGGACCGGCCCTAGACACTAAGCCCAGGATCCAGGGATTAAGCGATGAAACATGGCAGGCAGCTTTCCCGCCTCTCCTAGCTTGGCTTCTGCCACGGAAATCCCGGGACTAGGAGTAAAGGCCAAGTATTTATCCGCGAAGTGCCGCAGAAAGCGCAAGCGACGAAGGCAAAAGCAAGCTCAGAAAGGGAGAAAGCTGAAAGGCGGTGGGAACAAGCAGGTGCCACCTGTACCCCAAGTCTAGCCGAGGTAGCCAGGGTAGCCAAGGTAGCCCAGGTAGGGGAGGTAGGGGAGCTGTTTGATCCCCAGAGGGCCTAGCCATCAACTGTGGGACACGCCCCGGGGGTGAGCACAGTCCTGGGAGAGGAGACTCTGGCAGGAGGGGGCGGAGCTTATCCGCAGGGGCAGAGCATAGGAAGGCAGAAGGCGGAGTCTAGGATTGTTGCCTCTGAGAGCCTGTGGTACTCCATATTCACAGCACCTGGAGGCCATGAGCATCCGTCCATAGATACACACGGATGCTCAATGGCATCAAGTCACTGTGCACAGGTGACTCGTCTGTTTGCTCCCTTCCACTCATGGAGCCCTCACTACCTGGAGAAGCGGGAATTGCCCTTGCCGCTGTGCAGTCTTCAAGCATTTGTTTGTTTCTTTAAGGAGAGCTACCAGGAGCCCAGGGACCGGCCCTAGACACTAAGCCCAGGATCCAGGGATTAAGCGATGAAACATGGAAGGCAGCTTTCCCGCCTGTCCTAGCTTGGCTTCTGCCAAGGAAATCCCGGGACTAGGAGTGAAGGCCAAGTATTTATCCGCGAAGTGCCGCAGAAAGCGCAAGCGATGAAGGCAAAAGCAAGCTCAGAAAGGGAGAAAGCTGAAAGGCGGTGGGAACAAGCAGGTGCCACCTGTACCCCAAGTCTAGCCGAGGTAGCCAGGGTAGCCAAGGTAGCCCAGGTAGGGGAGGTAGGGGAGCTTTTTGATCCCCAGAGGACCTAGCCATCAACTGTGGGACACGCCCCGGGGGTGAGCACAGTCCTGGGAGAGGAGACTCTGGCAGGAGGGGGCGGAGCTTATCCGCAGGGGCAGAGCATAGGAAGGCAGAAGGCGGAGTCTAGGATTGTTGCCACTGAGAGCCTGTGGTACTCCATATTCACAGCACCTGGAGGCCATGAGCATCCGTCGATAGATACACACGGATGCTCAATGGCATCAAGTCACTGTGCACAGGTGACTCGTCTCGGTTTGCTCCCTTCCACTCATGGAGCCCTCACTACCTGGAGAAGCGGGAATTGCCCTTGCCGCTGTGCAGTCTTCAAGCATTTGTTTGTTTCTTTAAGGAGAGCTACCAGGAGCCCAGGGACCGGCCCTAGACACTAAGCCCAGGATCCAGGGATTAAGCGATGAAACATGGCAGGCAGCTTTCCGGCCTGTCCTAGCTTGTCTTCTGCCTGGGAAATCCCGGGACTAGGAGTGAAGGCCAAGTATTTATCCGCGAAGTGCCGCAGAAAGCGCAAGCGATGAAGGCAAAAGCAAGCTCAGAAAGGGAGAAAGCTGAAAGGCGGTGGGAACAAGCAGGTGCCACCTGTACCCCAAGTCTAGCCGAGGTAGCCAGGGTAGCCAAGGTAGCCCAGGTAGGGGAGGTAGGGGAGCTTTTTGATCCCCAGAGGACCTAGCCATCAACTGTGGGACACGCCCCGGGGGTGAGCACAGTCCTGGGAGAGGAGACTCTGGCAGGAGGGGGCGGAGCTTATCCGCAGGGGCAGAGCATAGGAAGGCAGAAGGCGGAGTCTAGGATTGTTGCCACTGAGAGCCTGTGGTACTCCATATTCACAGCACCTGGAGGCCATGAGCATCCGTCCATAGATACACACGGATGCTCAATGGCATCAAGTCACTGTGCACAGGTGACTCGTCTCAGTTTGCCCCCTTCCACTCATGGAGCCCTCACTACCTGGAGAAGCGGGAATTGCCCTTGCCGCTGTGCAGTCTTCAAGCATTTGTTTGTTTCTTTAAGGAGAGCTACCAGGAGCCCAGGGACCGGCCCTAGACACTAAGCCCAGGATCCAGGGATTAAGCGATGAAACATGGCAGGCAGCTTTCCCGCCTGTCCTAGCTTGGCTTCTGCCACGGAAATCCCGGGACTAGGAGTGAAGGCCAAGTATTTATCCGCGAAGTGCCGCAGAAAGCGGAAGCGATGAAGGCAAAAGCAAGCTCAGAAAGGGAGAAAGCTGAAAGGCGGTGGGAACAAGCAGGTGCCACCTGTACCCCAAGTCTAGCCGAGGTAGCCAGGGTAGCCAAGGTAGCCCAGGTAGGGGAGGTAGGGGAGCTTTTTGATCCCCAGAGGACCTAGCCATCAACTGTGGGACACGCCCCGGGGGTGAGCACAGTCCTGGGAGAGGAGACTCTGGCAGGAGGGGGCGGAGCTTATCCGCAGGGGCAGAGCATAGGAAGGCAGAAGGCGGAGTCTAGGATTGTTGCCACTGAGAGCCTGTGGTACTCCATATTCACAGCACCTGGAGGCCATGAGCATCCGTCCATAGATACACACGGATGCTCAATGGCATCAAGTCACTGTGCACAGGTGACTCGTCTGTTTGCTCCCTTCCACTCATGGAGCCCTCACTACCTGGAGAAGCGGGATTTGCCCTTGCCGCTGTGCAGTCTTCAAGCATTTGTTTGTTTCTTTAAGGAGAGCTACCAGGAGCCCAGGGACCGGCCCTAGACACTAAGCCCAGGATCCAGGGATTAAGCGATGAAACATGGCAGGCAGCTTTCCCGCCTCTCCTAGCTTGGCTTCTGCCACGGAAATCCCGGGACTAGGAGTGAAGGCCAAGTATTTATCCGCGAAGTGCCGCAGAAAGCGCAAGCGACGAAGGCAAAAGCAAGCTCAGAAAGGGAGAAAGCTGAAAGGCGGTGGGAACAAGCAGGTGCCACCTGTACCCCAAGTCTAGCCGAGGTAGACAGGGTAGCCAAGGTAGCCCAGGTAGGGGAGGTAGGGGAGCTTTTTGATCCCCAGAGGGCCTAGCCATCAACTGTGGGACACGCCCCGGGGGTGAGCACAGTCCTGGGAGAGGAGACTCTGGCAGGAGGGGGCGGAGCTTATCCGCAGGGGCAGAGCATAGGAAGGCAGAAGGCGGAGTCTAGGATTGTTGCCACTGAGAGCCTGTGGTACTCCATATTCACAGCACCTGGAGGCCATGAGCATCCGTCCATAGATACATACGGATGCTCAATGGCATCAAGTCACTGTGCACAGGTGACTCGTCTCAGTTTGCCCCCTTCCACTCATGGAGCCCTCACTACCTGGAGAAGCGGGAATTGCCCTTGCCGCTGTGCAGTCTTCAAGCATTTGTTTGTTTCTTTAAGGAGAGCTACCAGGAGCCCAGGGACCGGCCCTAGACACTAAGCCCAGGATCCAGGGATTAAGCGATGAAACATGGCAGGCTGCTTTCCCGCCTGTCCTAGCTTGGCTTCTGCCACGGAAATCCCGGGACTAGGAGTGAAGGCCAAGTATTTATCCGCGAAGTGCCGCAGAAAGCGCAAGCGATGAAGGCAAAAGCAAGCTCAGAAAGGGAGAAAGCTGAAAGGCGGTGGGAACAAGCAGGTGCCACCTGTACCCCAAGTCTAGCCGAGGTAGCCAGGGTAGCCAAGGTAGCCCAGGTAGGGGAGGTAGGGGAGCTTTTTGATCCCCAGAGGACCTAGCCATCAACTGTGGGACACGCCCCGGGGGTGAGCACAGTCCTGGGAGAGGAGACTCTGGCAGGAGGGGGCGGAGCTTATCCGCAGGGGCAGAGCATAGGAAGGCAGAAGGCGGAGTCTAGGATTGTTGCCTCTGAGAGCCTGTGGTACTCCATATTCACAGCACCTGGAGGCCATGAGCATCCGTCCATAGATACACACGGATGCTCAATGGCATCAAGACACTGTGCACAGGTGACTCGTCTGTTTGCTCCCTTCCACTCATGGAGCCCTCACTACCTGGAGAAGCGGGAATTGCCCTTGCCGCTGTGGAGTCTTCAAGCATTTGTTTGTTTCTTTAAGGAGAGCTACCAGGAGCCCAGGGACCGGCCCTAGACACTAAGCCCAGGATCCAGGGATTAAGCTATGAAACATGGCAGGCAGCTTTCCCGCCTGTCCTAGCTTGGCTTCTGCCAAGGAAATCCCGGGACTAGGAGTGAAGGCCAAGTATTTATCCGCGAAGTGCCGCAGAAAGCGCAAGCGATGAAGGCAAAAGCAAGCTCAGAAAGGGAGAAAGCTGAAAGGCGGTGGGAACAAGCAGGTGCCACCTGTACCCCAAGTCTAGCCGAGGTAGCCAGGGTAGCCAAGGTAGCCCAGGTAGGGGAGGTAGGGGAGCTTTTTGATCCCCAGAGGACCTAGCCATCAACTGTGGGACACGCCCCGGGGGTGAGCACAGTCCTGGGAGAGGAGACTCTGGCAGGAGGGGGCGGAGCTTATCCGCAGGGGCAGAGCATAGGAAGGCAGAAGGCGGAGTCTAGGATTGTTGCAACTGAGAGCCTGTGGTACTCCATATTCACAGCACCTGGAGGCCATGACATCCGTCCATATACACACGGATGCTCAATGGCATCAAGTCACTGTGCACAGGTGACTCGTCTCAGTTTGCTCCCTTCCACTCATGGAGCCCTCACTACCTGGAGAAGCGGGAATTGCCCTTGCCGCTGTGCAGTCTTCAAGCATTTGTTTGTTTCTTTAAGGAGAGCTACCAGGAGCCCAGGGACCGGCCCTAGACACTAAGCCCAGGATCCAGGGATTAAGCGATGAAACATGGCAGGCAGCTTTCCCGCCTCTCCTAGCTTGGCTTCTGCCACGGAAATCCCGGGACTAGGAGTAAAGGCCAAGTATTTATCCGCGAAGTGCCGCAGAAAGCGCAAGCGACGAAGGCAAAAGCAAGCTCAGAAAGGGAGAAAGCTGAAAGGCGGTGGGAACAAGCAGGTGCCACCTGTACCCCAAGTCTAGCCGAGGTAGCCAGGGTAGCCAAGGTAGCCCAGGTAGGGGAGGTAGGGGAGCTGTTTGATCCCCAGAGGGCCTAGCCATCAACTGTGGGACACGCCCCGGGGGTGAGCACAGTCCTGGGAGAGGAGACTCTGGCAGGAGGGGGCGGAGCTTATCCGCAGGGGCAGAGCATAGGAAGGCAGAAGGCGGAGTCTAGGATTGTTGCAACTGAGAGCCTGTGGTACTCCATATTCACAGCACCTGGAGGCCATGAGCATCCGTCCATAGATACACACGGATGCTCAATGGCATCAAGTCACTGTGCACAGGTGACTCGTCTGTTTGCTCCCTTCCACTCATGGAGCCCTCACTACCTGGAGAAGCGGGAATTGCCCTTGCCGCTGTGCAGTCTTCAAGCATTTGTTTGTTTCTTTAAGGAGAGCTACCAGGAGCCCAGGGACCGGCCCTAGACACTAAGCCCAGGATCCAGGGATTAAGCGATGAAACATGGAAGGCAGCTTTCCCGCCTGTCCTAGCTTGGCTTCTGCCAAGGAAATCCCGGGACTAGGAGTGAAGGCCAAGTATTTATCCGCGAAGTGCCGCAGAAAGCGCAAGCGATGAAGGCAAAAGCAAGCTCAGAAAGGGAGAAAGCTGAAAGGCGGTGGGAACAAGCAGGTGCCACCTGTACCCCAAGTCTAGCCGAGGTAGCCAGGGTAGCCAAGGTAGCCCAGGTAGGGGAGGTAGGGGAGCTTTTTGATCCCCAGAGGACCTAGCCATCAACTGTGGGACACGCCCCGGGGGTGAGCACAGTCCTGGGAGAGGAGACTCTGGCAGGAGGGGGCGGAGCTTATCCGCAGGGGCAGAGCATAGGAAGGCAGAAGGCGGAGTCTAGGATTGTTGCCACTGAGAGCCTGTGGTACTCCATATTCACAGCACCTGGAGGCCATGAGCATCCGTCGATAGATACACACGGATGCTCAATGGCATCAAGTCACTGTGCACAGGTGACTCGTCTCGGTTTGCTCCCTTCCACTCATGGAGCCCTCACTACCTGGAGAAGCGGGAATTGCCCTTGCCGCTGTGCAGTCTTCAAGCATTTGTTTGTTTCTTTAAGGAGAGCTACCAGGAGCCCAGGGACCGGCCCTAGACACTAAGCCCAGGATCCAGGGATTAAGCGATGAAACATGGCAGGCAGCTTTCCGGCCTGTCCTAGCTTGTCTTCTGCCTGGGAAATCCCGGGACTAGGAGTGAAGGCCAAGTATTTATCCGCGAAGTGCCGCAGAAAGCGCAAGCGATGAAGGCAAAAGCAAGCTCAGAAAGGGAGAAAGCTGAAAGGCGGTGGGAACAAGCAGGTGCCACCTGTACCCCAAGTCTAGCCGAGGTAGCCAGGGTAGCCAAGGTAGCCCAGGTAGGGGAGGTAGGGGAGCTTTTTGATCCCCAGAGGACCTAGCCATCAACTGTGGGACACGCCCCGGGGGTGAGCACAGTCCTGGGAGAGGAGACTCTGGCAGGAGGGGGCGGAGCTTATCCGCAGGGGCAGAGCATAGGAAGGCAGAAGGCGGAGTCTAGGATTGTTGCCACTGAGAGCCTGTGGTACTCCATATTCACAGCACCTGGAGGCCATGAGCATCCGTCCATAGATACACACGGATGCTCAATGGCATCAAGTCACTGTGCACAGGTGACTCGTCTCAGTTTGCCCCCTTCCACTCATGGAGCCCTCACTACCTGGAGAAGCGGGAATTGCCCTTGCCGCTGTGCAGTCTTCAAGCATTTGTTTGTTTCTTTAAGGAGAGCTACCAGGAGCCCAGGGACCGGCCCTAGACACTAAGCCCAGGATCCAGGGATTAAGCGATGAAACATGGCAGGCAGCTTTCCCGCCTGTCCTAGCTTGGCTTCTGCCACGGAAATCCCGGGACTAGGAGTGAAGGCCAAGTATTTATCCGCGAAGTGCCGCAGAAAGCGCAAGCGATGAAGGCAAAAGCAAGCTCAGAAAGGGAGAAAGCTGAAAGGCGGTGGGAACAAGCAGGTGCCACCTGTACCCCAAGTCTAGCCGAGGTAGCCAGGGTAGCCAAGGTAGCCCAGGTAGGGGAGGTAGGGGAGCTTTTTGATCCCCAGAGGACCTAGCCATCAACTGTGGGACACGCCCCGGGGGTGAGCACAGTCCTGGGAGAGGAGACTCTGGCAGGAGGGGGCGGAGCTTATCCGCAGGGGCAGAGCATAGGAAGGCAGAAGGCGGAGTCTAGGATTGTTGCCACTGAGAGCCTGTGGTACTCCATATTCACAGCACCTGGAGGCCATGAGCATCCGTCCATAGATACACACGGATGCTCAATGGCATCAAGTCACTGTGCACAGGTGACTCGTCTGTTTGCTCCCTTCCACTCATGGAGCCCTCACTACCTGGAGAAGCGGGATTTGCCCTTGCCGCTGTGCAGTCTTCAAGCATTTGTTTGTTTCTTTAAGGAGAGCTACCAGGAGCCCAGGGACCGGCCCTAGACACTAAGCCCAGGATCCAGGGATTAAGCGATGAAACATGGCAGGCAGCTTTCCCGCCTGTCCTAGCTTGGCTTCTGCCACGGAAATCCCGGGACTAGGAGTGAAGGCCAAGTATTTATCCGCGAAGTGCCGCAGAAAGCGCAAGCGACGAAGGCAAAAGCAAGCTCAGAAAGGGAGAAAGCTGAAAGGCGGTGGGAACAAGCAGGTGCCACCTGTACCCCAAGTCTAGCCGAGGTAGACAGGGTAGCCAAGGTAGCCCAGGTAGGGGAGGTAGGGGAGCTTTTTGATCCCCAGGGGGCCTAGCCATCAACTGTGGGACACGCCCCGGGGGTGAGCACAGTCCTGGGAGAGGAGACTCTGGCAGGAGGGGGCGGAGCTTATCCGCAGGGGCAGAGCATAGGAAGGCAGAAGGCGGAGTCTAGGATTGTTGCCACTGAGAGCCTGTGGTACTCCATATTCACAGCACCTGGAGGCCATGAGCATCCGTCCATAGATACACACGGATGCTCAATGGCATCAAGTCACTGTGCACAGGTGACTCGTCTCAGTTTGCCCCCTTCCACTCATGGAGCCCTCACTACCTGGAGAAGCGGGAATTGCCCTTGCCGCTGTGCAGTCTTCAAGCATTTGTTTGTTTCTTTAAGGAGAGCTACCAGGAGCCCAGGGACCGGCCCTAGACACTAAGCCCAGGATCCAGGGATTAAGCGATGAAACATGGCAGGCTGCTTTCCCGCCTGTCCTAGCTTGGCTTCTGCCACGGAAATCCCGGGACTAGGAGTGAAGGCCAAGTATTTATCCGCGAAGTGCCGCAGAAAGCGCAAGCGATGAAGGCAAAAGCAAGCTCAGAAAGGGAGAAAGCTGAAAGGCGGTGGGAACAAGCAGGTGCCACCTGTACCCCAAGTCTAGCCGAGGTAGCCAGGGTAGCCAAGGTAGCCCAGGTAGGGGAGGTAGGGGAGCTTTTTGATCCCCAGAGGACCTAGCCATCAACTGTGGGACACGGCCCGGGGGTGAGCACAGTCCTGGGAGAGGAGACTCTGGCAGGAGGGGGCGGAGCTTATCCGCAGGGGCAGAGCATAGGAAGGCAGAAGGCGGAGTCTAGGATTGTTGCCTCTGAGAGCCTGTGGTACTCCATATTCACAGCACCTGGAGGCCATGAGCATCCGTCCATAGATACACACGGATGCTCAATGGCATCAAGTCACTGTGCACAGGTGACTCGTCTGTTTGCTCCCTTCCACTCATGGAGCCCTCACTACCTGGAGAAGCGGGAATTGCCCTTGCCGCTGTGCAGTCTTCAAGCATTTATTTGTTTCTTTAAGGAGAGCTACCAGGAGCCCAGGGACCGGCCCCAGACACTAAGCCCAGGATCCAGGGATTAAGCGATGAAACATGGCAGGCAGCTTTCCCGCCTGTCCTAGCTTGGCTTCTGCCAAGGAAATCCCAGGACTAGGAGTGAAGGCCAAGTATTTATCCGCGAAGTGCCGCAGAAAGCGAAAGCGACGAAGGCAAAAGCAAGCTCAGAAAGGGAGAAAGCTGAAAGGCGGTGGGAACAAGCAGGTGCCACCTGTACCCCAAGTCTAGCCGAGGTAGCCAGGGTAGCCAAGGTAGCCCAGGTAGGGGAGGTAGGGGAGCTTTTTGATCCCCAGAGGGCCTAGCCATCAACTGTGGGACACGCCCCGGGGGTGAGCACAGTCCTGGGAGAGGAGACTCTGGCAGGAGGGGGCGGAGCTTATCCGCAGGGGCAGAGCATAGGAAGGCAGAAGGCGGAGTCTAGGATTGTTGCCACTGAGAGCCTGTGGTACTCCATATTCACAGCACCGGGAGGCCATGAGCATCCGTCCATAGATACACACGGATGCTCAATGGCCTCAAGTCACTGTGCACAGGTGACTCGTCTCAGTTTGCCCCCTTCCACTCATGGAGCCCTCACTACCTGGAGAAGCGGGAATTGCCCTTGCCGCTGTGCAGTCTTCAAGCATTTGTTTGTTTCTTTAAGGAGAGCTACCAGGAGCCCAGGGACCGGCCCTAGACACTAAGCCCAGGATCCAGGGATTAAGCGATGAAACATGGCAGGCAGCTTTCCCGCCTGTCCTAGCTTGGCTTCTGCCACGGAAATCCCGGGACTAGGAGTGAAGGCCAAGTATTTATCCGCGAAGTGCCGCAGAAAGCGCAAGCGATGAAGGCAAAAGCAAGCTCAGAACGGGAGAAAGCTGAAAGGCGGTGGGAACAAGCAGGTGCCACCTGTACCCCAAGTCTAGCCGAGGTAGCCAGGGTAGCCAAGGTAGCCCAGGTAGGGGAGGTAGGGGAGCTTTTTGATCCCCAGAGGACCTAGCCATCAACTGTGGGACACGCCCTGGGGGTGAGCACAGTCCTGGGAGAGGAGACTCTGGCAGGAGGGGGCGGAGCTTATCCGCAGGGGCAGAGCATAGGAAGGCAGAAGGCGGAGTCTAGGATTGTTGCCACTGAGAGCCTGTGGTACTCCATATTCACAGCACCTGGAGGCCATGAGCATCCGTCCATAGATACACACGGATGCTCAATGGCATCAAGTCACTGTGCACAGGTGACTCGTCTCAGTTTGCTCCCTTCCACTCATGGAGCCCTCACTACCTGGAGAAGCGGGAATTGCCCTTGCCGCTGTGCAGTCTTCAAGCATTTGTTTGTTTCTTTAAGGAGAGCTACCAGGAGCCCAGGGACCGGCCCTAGACACTAAGCCCAGGATCCAGGGATTAAGCGATGAAACATGGCAGGCTGCTTTCCCGCCTGTCCTAGCTTGGCTTTTGCCACGGAAATCCCGGGACTAGGAGTGAAGGCCAAGTATTTATCCGCGAAGTGCCGCAGAAAGCGCAAGCGATGAAGGCAAAAGCAAGCTCAGAAAGGGAGAAAGCTGAAAGGCGGTGGGAACAAGCAGGTGCCACCTGTACCCCAAGTCTAGCCGAGGTAGCCAGGGTAGCCAAGGTAGCCCAGGTAGGGGAGGTAGGGGAGCTTTTTGATCCCCAGAGGACCTAGCCATCAACTGTGGGACACGCCCCGGGGGTGAGCACAGTCCTGGGAGAGGAGACTCTGGCAGGAGGGGGCGGAGCTTATCCGCAGGGGCAGAGCATAGGAAGGCAGAAGGCGGAGTCTAGGATTGTTGCCACTGAGAGCCTGTGGTACTCCATATTCACAGCACCGGGAGGCCATGAGCATCCGTCCATAGATACACACGGATGCTCAATGGCCTCAAGTCACTGTGCACAGGTGACTCGTCTCAGTTTGCCCCCTTCCACTCATGGAGCCCTCACTACCTGGAGAAGCGGGAATTGCCCTTGCCGCTGTGCAGTCTTCAAGCATTTGTTTGTTTCTTTAAGGAGAGCTACCAGGAGCCCAGGGACCGGCCCTAGACACTAAGCCCAGGATCCAGGGATTAAGCGATGAAACATGGCAGGCAGCTTTCCCGCCTGTCCTAGCTTGGCTTCTGCCACGGAAATCCCGGGACTAGGAGTGAAGGCCAAGTATTTATCCGCGAAGTGCCGCAGAAAGTGCAAGCGATGAAGGCAAAAGCAAGCTCAGAACGGGAGAAAGCTGAAAGGCGGTGGGAACAAGCAGGTGCCACCTGTACCCCAAGTCTAGCCGAGGTAGCCAGGGTAGCCAAGGTAGCCCAGGTAGGGGAGGTAGGGGAGCTTTTTGATCCCCAGAGGACCTAGCCATCAACTGTGGGACACGCCCCGGGGGTGAGCACAGTCCTGGGAGAGGAGACTCTGGCAGGAGGGGGCGGAGCTTATCCGCAGGGGCAGAGCATAGGAAGGCAGAAGGCGGAGTCTAGGATTGTTGCCACTGAGAGCCTGTGGTACTCCATATTCACAGCACCTGGAGGCCATGAGCATCCGTCCATAGATACACACGGATGCTCAATGGCATCAAGTCACTGTGCACAGGTGACTCGTCTCAGTTTGCTCCCTTCCACTCATGGAGCCCTCACTACCTGGAGAAGCGGGAATTGCCCTTGCCGCTGTGCAGTCTTCAAGCATTTGTTTGTTTCTTTAAGGAGAGCTACCAGGAGCCCAGGGACCGGCCCTAGACACTAAGCCCAGGATCCAGGGATTAAGCGATGAAACATGGCAGGCTGCTTTCCCGCCTGTCCTAGCTTGGCTTTTGCCACGGAAATCCCGGGACTAGGAGTGAAGGCCAAGTATTTATCCGCGAAGTGCCGCAGAAAGCGCAAGCGATGAAGGCAAAAGCAAGCTCAGAAAGGGAGAAAGCTGAAAGGCGGTGGGAACAAGCAGGTGCCACCTGTACCCCAAGTCTAGCCGAGGTAGCCAGGGTAGCCAAGGTAGCCCAGGTAGGGGAGGTAGGGGAGCTTTTTGATCCCCAGAGGACCTAGCCATCAACTGTGGGACACGCCCCGGGGGTGAGCACAGTCCTGGGAGAGGAGACTCTGGCAGGAGGGGGCGGAGCTTATCCGCAGGGGCAGAGCATAGGAAGGCAGAAGGCGGAGTCTAGGATTGTTGCCACTGAGAGCCTGTGGTACTCCATATTCACAGCACCTGGAGGCCATGAGCATCCGTCCATAGATACACACGGATGCTCAATGGCATCAAGTCACTGTGCACAGGTGACTCGTCTCAGTTTGCTCCCTTCCACTCATGGAGCCCTCACTACCTGGAGAAGCGGGAATTGCCCTTGCCGCTGTGCAGTCTTCAAGCATTTGTTTGTTTCTTTAAGGAGAGCTACCAGGAGCCCAGGGACCGGCCCTAGACACTAAGCCCAGGATCCAGGGATTAAGCGATGAAACATGGCAGGCAGCTTTCCCGCCTGTCCTAGCTTGGCTTTTGCCAAGGAAATCCCGGGACTAGGAGTGAAGGCCAAGTATTTATCCGCGAAGTGCCGCAGAAAGCGCAAGCGATGAAGGCAAAAGCAAGCTCAGAAAGGGAGAAAGCTGAAAGGCGGTGGGAACAAGCAGGTGCCACCTGTACCCCAAGTCTAGCCGAGGTAGCCAGGGTAGCCAAGGTAGCCCAGGTAGGGGAGGTAGGGGAGCTTTTTGATCCCCAGAGGACCTAGCCATCAACTGTGGGACACGCCCCGGGGGTGAGCACAGTCCTGGGAGAGGAGACTCTGGCAGGAGGGGGCGGAGCTTATCCGCAGGGGCAGAGCATAGGAAGGCAGAAGGCGGAGTCTAGGATTGTTGCCACTGAGAGCCTGTGGTACTCCATATTCACAGCACCTGGAGGCCATGACATCCGTCCATAGATACACACGGATGCTCAATGGCATCAAGTCACTGTGCACAGGTGACTCGTCTCAGTTTGCTCCCTTCCACTCATGGAGCCCTCACGACCTGGAGAAGCGGGAATTGCCCTTGCCGCTGTGCAGTCTTCAAGCATTTGTTTGTTTCTTTAAGGAGAGCTACCAGGAGCCCAGGGACCGGCCCTAGACACTAAGCCCAGGATCCAGGGATTAAGCGATGAAACATGGCAGGCAGCTTTCCCGCCTGTCCTAGCTTGGCTTCTGCCACGGAAATCCCGGGACTAGGAGTGAAGGCCAAGTATTTATCCGCGAAGTGCCGCAGAAAGCGCAAGCGATGAAGGCAAAAGCAAGCTCAGAAAGGGAGAAAGCTGAAAGGCGGTGGGAACAAGCAGGTGCCACCTGTACCCCAAGTCTAGCCGAGGTAGCCAGGGTAGCCAAGGTAGCCCAGGTAGGGGAGGTAGGGGAGCTTTTTGATCCCCAGAGGGCCTAGCCATAAACTGTGGGACACGCCCCGGGGGTGAGCACAGTCCTGGGAGAGGAGACTCTGGCAGGAGGGGGCGGAGCTTATCCGCAGGGGCAGAGCATAGGAAGGCAGAAGGCGGAGTCTAGGATTGTTGCCACTGAGAGCCTGTGGTACTCCATATTCACAGCACCTGGAGGCCATGAGCATCCGTCCATAGATACACACGGATGCTCAATGGCATCAAGTCACTGTGCACAGGTGACTCGTCTCAGTTTGCTCCCTTCCACTCATGGAGCCCTCACTACCTGGAGAAGCGGGAATTGCCCTTGCCGCTGTGCAGTCTTCAAGCATTTGTTTGTTTCTTTAAGGAGAGCTACCAGGAGCCCAGGGACCGGCCCTAGACACTAAGCCCAGGATCCAGGGATTAAGCGATGAAACATGGCAGGCAGCTTTCCCGCCTGTCCTAGCTTGGCTTCTGCCAAGGAAATCCCGGGACTAGGAGTGAAGGCCAAGTATTTATCCGCGAAGTGCCGCAGAAAGCGCAAGCGATGAAGGCAAAAGCAAGCTCAGAAAGGGAGAAAGCTGAAAGGCGGTGGGAACAAGCAGGTGCCACCTGTACCCCAAGTCTAGCCGAGGTAGCCAGGGTAGCCAAGGTAGCCCAGGTAGGGGAGGTAGGGGAGCTTTTTGATCCCCAGAGGACCTAGCCATCAACTGTGGGACACGCCCCGGGGGTGAGCACAGTCCTGGGAGAGGAGACTCAGGCAGGAGGGGGCGGAGCTTATCCGCAGGGGCAGAGCATAGGAAGGCAGAAGGCGGAGTCTAGGATTGTTGCCACTGAGAGCCTGTGGTACTCCATATTCACAGCACCTGGAGGCCATGACATCCGTCCATAGATACACACGGATGCTCAATGGCATCAAGTCACTGTGCACAGGTGACTCGTCTCAGTTTGCTCCCTTCCACTCATGGAGCCCTCACTACCTGGAGAAGCGGGAATTGCCCTTGCCGCTGTGCAGTCTTCAAGCATTTGTTTGTTTCTTTAAGGAGAGCTACCAGGAGCCCAGGGACCGGCCCTAGACACTAAGCCCAGGATCCAGGGATTAAGCGATGAAACATGGCAGGCAGCTTTCCCGCCTGTCCTAGCTTGGCTTCTGCCACGGAAATCCCGGGACTAGGAGTGAAGGCCAGGTATTTATCCGCGAAGTGCCGCAGAAAGCGCAAGCGATGAAGGCAAAAGCAAGCTCAGAAAGGGAGAAAGCTGAAAGGCGGTGGGAACAAGCAGGTGCCACCTGTACCCCAAGTCTAGCCGAGGTAGCCAGGGTAGCCAAGGTAGCCCAGGTAGGGGAGGTAGGGGAGCTTTTTGATCCCCAGAGGACCTAGCCATCAACTGTGGGACACGCCCCGGGGGTGAGCACAGTCCTGGGAGAGGAGACTCTGGCAGGAGGGGGCGGAGCTTATCCGCAGGGGCAGAGCATAGGAAGGCAGAAGGCGGAGTCTAGGATTGTTGCCACTGAGAGCCTGTGGTACTCCATATTCACAGCACCTGGAGGCCATGACATCCGTCCATAGATACACACGGATGCTCAATGGCATCAAGTCACTGTGCACAGGTGACTCGTCTCAGTTTGCTCCCTTCCACTCATGGAGCCCTCACTACCTGGAGAAGCGGGAATTGCCCTTGCCGCTGTGCAGTCTTCAAGCATTTGTTTGTTTCTTTAAGGAGAGCTACCAGGAGCCCAGGGACCGGCCCTAGACACTAAGCCCAGGATCCAGGGATTAAGCGATGAAACATGGCAGGCAGCTTTCCCGCCTGTCCTAGCTTGGCTTCTGCCAAGGAAATCCCGGGACTAGGAGTGAAGGTCAGGTATTTATCCGCGAAGTGCCGCAGAAAGCGCAAGCGATGAAGGCAAAAGCAAGCTCAGAAAGGGAGAAAGCTGAAAGGCGGTGGGAACAAGCAGGTGCCACCTGTACCCCAAGTCTAGCCGAGGTAGCCAGGGTAGCCAAGGTAGCCCAGGTAGGGGAGGTAGGGGAGCTTTTTGATCCCCAGAGGACCTAGCCATCAACTGTGGGACACGCCCCGGGGGTGAGCACAGTCCTGGGAGAGGAGACTCTGGCAGGAGGGGGCGGAGCTTATCCGCAGGGGCAGAGCATAGGAAGGCAGAAGGCGGAGTCTAGGATTGTTGCCACTGAGAGCCTGTGGTACTCCATATTCACAGCACCTGGAGGCCATGAGCATCCGTCCATAGATACACACGGATGCTCAATGGCATCAAGTCACTGTGCACAGGTGACTCGTCTCAGTTTGCTCCCTTCCACTCATGGAGCCCTCACTACCTGGAGAAGCGGGAATTGCCCTTGCCGCTGTGCAGTCTTCAAGCATTTGTTTGTTTCTTTAAGGAGAGCTACCAGGAGCCCAGGGACCGGCCCTAGACACTAAGCCCAGGATCCAGGGATTAAGCGATGAAACATGGCAGGCAGCTTTCCGGCCTGTCCTAGCTTGTCTTCTGCCTGGGAAATCCCGGGACTAGGAGTGAAGGCCAAGTATTTATCCGCGAAGTGCCGCAGAAAGCGCAAGCGATGAAGGCAAAAGCAAGCTCAGAAAGGGAGAAAGCTGAAAGGCGGTGGGAACAAGCAGGTGCCACCTGTACCCCAAGTCTAGCCGAGGTAGCCAGGGTAGCCAAGGTAGCCCAGGTAGGGGAGGTAGGGGAGCTTTTTGATCCCCAGAGGACCTAGCCATCAACTGTGGGACACGCCCCGGGGGTGAGCACAGTCCTGGGAGAGGAGACTCTGGCAGGAGGGGGCGGAGCTTATCCGCAGGGGCAGAGCATAGGAAGGCAGAAGGCGGAGTCTAGGATTGTTGCCACTGAGAGCCTGTGGTACTCCATATTCACAGCACCTGGAGGCCATGAGCATCCGTCCATAGATACACACGGATGCTCAATGGCATCAAGTCACTGTGCACAGGTGACTCGTCTCAGTTTGCCCCCTTCCACTCATGGAGCCCTCACTACCTGGAGAAGCGGGAATTGCCCTTGCCGCTGTGCAGTCTTCAAGCATTTGTTTGTTTCTTTAAGGAGAGCTACCAGGAGCCCAGGGACCGGCCCTAGACACTAAGCCCAGGATCCAGGGATTAAGCGATGAAACATGGCAGGCAGCTTTCCCGCCTGTCCTAGCTTGGCTTCTGCCACGGAAATCCCGGGACTAGGAGTGAAGGCCAAGTATTTATCCGCGAAGTGCCGCAGAAAGCGGAAGCGATGAAGGCAAAAGCAAGCTCAGAAAGGGAGAAAGCTGAAAGGCGGTGGGAACAAGCAGGTGCCACCTGTACCCCAAGTCTAGCCGAGGTAGCCAGGGTAGCCAAGGTAGCCCAGGTAGGGGAGGTAGGGGAGCTTTTTGATCCCCAGAGGACCTAGCCATCAACTGTGGGACACGCCCCGGGGGTGAGCACAGTCCTGGGAGAGGAGACTCTGGCAGGAGGGGGCGGAGCTTATCCGCAGGGGCAGAGCATAGGAAGGCAGAAGGCGGAGTCTAGGATTGTTGCCACTGAGAGCCTGTGGTACTCCATATTCACAGCACCTGGAGGCCATGAGCATCCGTCCATAGATACACACGGATGCTCAATGGCATCAAGTCACTGTGCACAGGTGACTCGTCTGTTTGCTCCCTTCCACTCATGGAGCCCTCACTACCTGGAGAAGCGGGATTTGCCCTTGCCGCTGTGCAGTCTTCAAGCATTTGTTTGTTTCTTTAAGGAGAGCTACCAGGAGCCCAGGGACCGGCCCTAGACACTAAGCCCAGGATCCAGGGATTAAGCGATGAAACATGGCAGGCAGCTTTCCCGCCTGTCCTAGCTTGGCTTCTGCCACGGAAATCCCGGGACTAGGAGTGAAGGCCAAGTATTTATCCGCGAAGTGCCGCAGAAAGCGCAAGCGACGAAGGCAAAAGCAAGCTCAGAAAGGGAGAAAGCTGAAAGGCGGTGGGAACAAGCAGGTGCCACCTGTACCCCAAGTCTAGCCGAGGTAGACAGGGTAGCCAAGGTAGCCCAGGTAGGGGAGGTAGGGGAGCTTTTTGATCCCCAGAGGGCCTAGCCATCAACTGTGGGACACGCCCCGGGGGTGAGCACAGTCCTGGGAGAGGAGACTCTGGCAGGAGGGGGCGGAGCTTATCCGCAGGGGCAGAGCATAGGAAGGCAGAAGGCGGAGTCTAGGATTGTTGCCACTGAGAGCCTGTGGTACTCCATATTCACAGCACCTGGAGGCCATGAGCATCCGTCCATAGATACACACGGATGCTCAATGGCATCAAGTCACTGTGCACAGGTGACTCGTCTCAGTTTGCCCCCTTCCACTCATGGAGCCCTCACTACCTGGAGAAGCGGGAATTGCCCTTGCCGCTGTGCAGTCTTCAAGCATTTGTTTGTTTCTTTAAGGAGAGCTACCAGGAGCCCAGGGACCGGCCCTAGACACTAAGCCCAGGATCCAGGGATTAAGCGATGAAACATGGCAGGCTGCTTTCCCGCCTGTCCTAGCTTGGCTTCTGCCACGGAAATCCCGGGACTAGGAGTGAAGGCCAAGTATTTATCCGCGAAGTGCCGCAGAAAGCGCAAGCGATGAAGGCAAAAGCAAGCTCAGAAAGGGAGAAAGCTGAAAGGCGGTGGGAACAAGCAGGTGCCACCTGTACCCCAAGTCTAGCCGAGGTAGCCAGGGTAGCCAAGGTAGCCCAGGTAGGGGAGGTAGGGGAGCTTTTTGATCCCCAGAGGACCTAGCCATCAACTGTGGGACACGCCCCGGGGGTGAGCACAGTCCTGGGAGAGGAGACTCTGGCAGGAGGGGGCGGAGCTTATCCGCAGGGGCAGAGCATAGGAAGGCAGAAGGCGGAGTCTAGGATTGTTGCCTCTGAGAGCCTGTGGTACTCCATATTCACAGCACCTGGAGGCCATGAGCATCCGTCCATAGATACACACGGATGCTCAATGGCATCAAGACACTGTGCACAGGTGACTCGTCTGTTTGCTCCCTTCCACTCATGGAGCCCTCACTACCTGGAGAAGCGGGAATTGCCCTTGCCGCTGTGGAGTCTTCAAGCATTTGTTTGTTTCTTTAAGGAGAGCTACCAGGACCCCAGGGACCGGCCCTAGACACTAAGCCCAGGATCCAGGGATTAAGCGATGAAACATGGCAGGCAGCTTTCCCGCCTGTCCTAGCTTGGCTTCTGCCAAGGAAATCCCGGGACTAGGAGTGAAGGCCAAGTATTTATCCGCGAAGTGCCGCAGAAAGCGCAAGCGATGAAGGCAAAAGCAAGCTCAGAAAGGGAGAAAGCTGAAAGGCGGTGGGAACAAGCAGGTGCCACCTGTACCCCAAGTCTAGCCGAGGTAGCCAGGGTAGCCAAGGTAGCCCAGGTAGGGGAGGTAGGGGAGCTTTTTGATCCCCAGAGGACCTAGCCATCAACTGTGGGACACGCCCCGGGGGTGAGCACAGTCCTGGGAGAGGAGACTCTGGCAGGAGGGGGCGGAGCTTATCCGCAGGGGCAGAGCATAGGAAGGCAGAAGGCGGAGTCTAGGATTGTTGCAACTGAGAGCCTGTGGTACTCCATATTCACAGCACCTGGAGGCCATGACATCCGTCCATATATACACACGGATGCTCAATGGCATCAAGTCACTGTGCACAGGTGACTCGTCTCAGTTTGCTCCCTTCCACTCATGGAGCCCTCACTACCTGGAGAAGCGGGAATTGCCCTTGCCGCTGTGCAGTCTTCAAGCATTTGTTTGTTTCTTTAAGGAGAGCTACCAGGAGCCCAGGGACCGGCCCTAGACACTAAGCCCAGGATCCAGGGATTAAGCGATGAAACATGGCAGGCAGCTTTCCCGCCTCTCCTAGCTTGGCTTCTGCCACGGAAATCCCGGGACTAGGAGTAAAGGCCAAGTATTTATCCGCGAAGTGCCGCAGAAAGCGCAAGCGACGAAGGCAAAAGCAAGCTCAGAAAGGGAGAAAGCTGAAAGGCGGTGGGAACAAGCAGGTGCCACCTGTACCCCAAGTCTAGCCGAGGTAGCCAGGGTAGCCAAGGTAGCCCAGGTAGGGGAGGTAGGGGAGCTGTTTGATCCCCAGAGGGCCTAGCCATCAACTGTGGGACACGCCCCGGGGGTGAGCACAGTCCTGGGAGAGGAGACTCTGGCAGGAGGGGGCGGAGCTTATCCGCAGGGGCAGAGCATAGGAAGGCAGAAGGCGGAGTCTAGGATTGTTGCCTCTGAGAGCCTGTGGTACTCCATATTCACAGCACCTGGAGGCCATGAGCATCCGTCCATAGATACACACGGATGCTCAATGGCATCAAGTCACTGTGCACAGGTGACTCGTCTGTTTGCTCCCTTCCACTCATGGAGCCCTCACTACCTGGAGAAGCGGGAATTGCCCTTGCCGCTGTGCAGTCTTCAAGCATTTGTTTGTTTCTTTAAGGAGAGCTACCAGGAGCCCAGGGACCGGCCCTAGACACTAAGCCCAGGATCCAGGGATTAAGCGATGAAACATGGAAGGCAGCTTTCCCGCCTGTCCTAGCTTGGCTTCTGCCAAGGAAATCCCGGGACTAGGAGTGAAGGCCAAGTATTTATCCGCGAAGTGCCGCAGAAAGCGCAAGCGATGAAGGCAAAAGCAAGCTCAGAAAGGGAGAAAGCTGAAAGGCGGTGGGAACAAGCAGGTGCCACCTGTACCCCAAGTCTAGCCGAGGTAGCCAGGGTAGCCAAGGTAGCCCAGGTAGGGGAGGTAGGGGAGCTTTTTGATCCCCAGAGGACCTAGCCATCAACTGTGGGACACGCCCCGGGGGTGAGCACAGTCCTGGGAGAGGAGACTCTGGCAGGAGGGGGCGGAGCTTATCCGCAGGGGCAGAGCATAGGAAGGCAGAAGGCGGAGTCTAGGATTGTTGCCACTGAGAGCCTGTGGTACTCCATATTCACAGCACCTGGAGGCCATGAGCATCCGTCCATAGATACACACGGATGCTCAATGGCATCAAGTCACTGTGCACAGGTGACTCGTCTCGGTTTGCTCCCTTCCACTCATGGAGCCCTCACTACTTGGAGAAGCGGGAATTGCCCTTGCCGCTGTGCAGTCTTCAAGCATTTGTTTGTTTCTTTAAGGAGAGCTACCAGGAGCCCAGGGACCGGCCCTAGACACTAAGCCCAGGATCCAGGGATTAAGCGATGAAACATGGCAGGCAGCTTTCCGGCCTGTCCTAGCTTGTCTTCTGCCTGGGAAATCCCGGGACTAGGAGTGAAGGCCAAGTATTTATCCGCGAAGTGCCGCAGAAAGCGCAAGCGATGAAGGCAAAAGCAAGCTCAGAAAGGGAGAAAGCTGAAAGGCGGTGGGAACAAGCAGGTGCCACCTGTACCCCAAGTCTAGCCGAGGTAGCCAGGGTAGCCAAGGTAGCCCAGGTAGGGGAGGTAGGGGAGCTTTTTGATCCCCAGAGGACCTAGCCATCAACTGTGGGACACGCCCCGGGGGTGAGCACAGTCCTGGGAGAGGAGACTCTGGCAGGAGGGGGCGGAGCTTATCCGCAGGGGCAGAGCATAGGAAGGCAGAAGGCGGAGTCTAGGATTGTTGCCACTGAGAGCCTGTGGTACTCCATATTCACAGCACCTGGAGGCCATGAGCATCCGTCCATAGATACACACGGATGCTCAATGGCATCAAGTTACTGTGCACAGGTGACTCGTCTCAGTTTGCCCCCTTCCACTCATGGAGCCCTCACTACCTGGAGAAGCGGGAATTGCCCTTGCCGCTGTGCAGTCTTCAAGCATTTGTTTGTTTCTTTAAGGAGAGCTACCAGGAGCCCAGGGACCGGCCCTAGACACTAAGCCCAGGATCCAGGGATTAAGCGATGAAATATGGCAGGCAGCTTTCCCGCCTGTCCTAGCTTGGCTTCTGCCCCGGAAATCCCGGGACTAGGAGTGAAGGCCAAGTATTTATCCGCGAAGTGCCGCAGAAAGCGCAAGCGATGAAGGCAAAAGCAAGCTCAGAAAGGGAGAAAGCTGAAAGGCGGTGGGAACAAGCAGGTGCCACCTGTACCCCAAGTCTAGCCGAGGTAGCCAGGGTAGCCAAGGTAGCCCAGGTAGGGGAGGTAGGGGAGCTTTTTGATCCCCAGAGGACCTAGCCATCAACTGTGGGACACGCCCCGGGGGTGAGCACAGTCCTGGGAGAGGAGACTCTGGCAGGAGGGGGCGGAGCTTATCCGCAGGGGCAGAGCATAGGAAGGCAGAAGGCGGAGTCTAGGATTGTTGCCACTGAGAGCCTGTGGTACTCCATATTCACAGCACCTGGAGGCCATGAGCATCCGTCCATAGATACACACGGATGCTCAATGGCATCAAGTAACTGTGCACAGGTGACTCGTCTGTTTGCTCCCTTCCACTCATGGAGCCCTCACTACCTGGAGAAGCGGGATTTGCCCTTGCCGCTGTGCAGTCTTCAAGCATTTGTTTGTTTCTTTAAGGAGAGCTACCAGGAGCCCAGGGACCGGCCCTAGACACTAAGCCCAGGATCCAGGGATTAAGCGATGAAACATGGCAGGCAGCTTTCCCGCCTGTCCTAGCTTGGCTTCTGCCACGGAAATCCCGGGACTAGGAGTGAAGGCCAAGTATTTATCCGCGAAGTGCCTCAGAAAGCGCAAGCGACGAAGGCAAAAGCAAGCTCAGAAAGGGAGAAAGCTGAAAGGCGGTGGGAACAAGCAGGTGCCACCTGTACCCCAAGTCTAGCCGAGGTAGCCAGGGTAGCCAAGGTAGCCCAGGTAGGGGAGGTAGGGGAGCTTTTTGATCCCCAGAGGGCCTAGCCATCAACTGTGGGACACGCCCCGGGGGTGAGCACAGTCCTGGGAGAGGAGACTCTGGCAGGAGGGGGCGGAGCTTATCCGCAGGGGCAGAGCATAGGAAGGCAGAAGGCGGAGTCTAGGATTGTTGCCACTGAGAGCCTGTGGTACTCCATATTCACAGCACCTGGAGGCCATGAGCATCCGTCCATAGATACACACGGATGCTCAATGGCATCAAGTCACTGTGCACAGGTGACTCGTCTCAGTTTGCCCCCTTCCACTCATGGAGCCCTCACTACCTGGAGAAGCGGGAATTGCCCTTGCCGCTGTGCAGTCTTCAAGCATTTGTTTGTTTCTTTAAGGAGAGCTACCAGGAGCCCAGGGACCGGCCCTAGACACTAAGCCCAGGATCCAGGGATTAAGCGATGAAACATGGCAGGCTGCTTTCCCGCCTGTCCTAGCTTGGCTTCTGCCACGGAAATCCCGGGACTAGG
The DNA here is from genome assembly GCF_030435805.1 of Mustela lutreola. Taxonomy (NCBI): domain Eukaryota; kingdom Metazoa; phylum Chordata; class Mammalia; order Carnivora; family Mustelidae; genus Mustela; species Mustela lutreola. The sequence goes on from NC_081308.1 coordinate 11,558,762, forward strand.
AGTGAAGGCCAAGTATTTATCCGCGAAGTGCCGCAGAAAGCGCAAGCGATGAAGGCAAAAGCAAGCTCAGAAAGGGAGAAAGCTGAAAGGCGGTGGGAACAAGCAAGTGCCACCTGTACCCCAAGTCTAGCCGAGGTAGCCAGGGTAGCCAAGGTAGCCCAGGTAGGGGAGGTAGGGGAGCTTTTTGATCCCCAGAGGACCTAGCCATCAACTGTGGGACACGGCCCGGGGGTGAGCACAGTCCTGGGAGAGGAGACTCTGGCAGGAGGGGGCGGAGCTTATCCGCAGGGGCAGAGCATAGGAAGACAGAAGGCGGAGTCTAGGATTGTTGCCTCTGAGAGCCTGTGGTACTCCATATTCACAGCACCTGGAGGCCATGAGCATCCGTCCATAGATACACACGGATGCTCAATGGCATCAAGTCACTGTGCACAGGTGACTCGTCTGTTTGCTCCCTTCCACTCATGGAGCCCTCACTACCTGGAGAAGCGGGAATTGCCCTTGCCGCTGTGCAGTCTTCAAGCATTTATTTGTTTCTTTAAGGAGAGCTACCAGGAGCCCAGGGACCGGCCCCAGACACTAAGCCCAGGATCCAGGGATTAAGCGATGAAACATGGCAGGCAGCTTTCCCGCCTGTCCTAGCTTGGCTTCTGCCACGGAAATCCCAGGACTAGGAGTGAAGGCCAAGTATTTATCCGCGAAGTGCCGCAGAAAGCGAAAGCGACGAAGGCAAAAGCAAGCTCAGAAAGGGAGAAAGCTGAAAGGCGGTGGGAACAAGCAGGTGCCACCTGTACCCCAAGTCTAGCCGAGGTAGCCAGGGTAGCCAAGGTAGCCCAGGTAGGGGAGGTAGGGGAGCTTTTTGATCCCCAGAGGGCCTAGCCATCAACTGTGGGACACGCCCCGGGGGTGAGCACAGTCCTGGGAGAGGAAACTCTGGCAGGAGGGGGCGGAGCTTATCCGCAGGGGCAGAACATAGGAAGGCAGAAGGCGGAGTCTAGGATTGTTGCCACTGAGAGCCTGTGGTACTCCATATTCACAGCACCGGGAGGCCATGAGCATCCGTCCATAGATACACACGGATGCTCAATGGCCTCAAGTCACTGTGCACAGGTGACTCGTCTCAGTTTGCCCCCTTCCACTCATGGAGCCCTCACTACCTGGAGAAGCGGGAATTGCCCTTGCCGCTGTGCAGTCTTCAAGCATTTGTTTGTTTCTTTAAGGAGAGCTACCAGGAGCCCAGGGACCGGCCCTAGACACTAAGCCCAGGATCCAGGGATTAAGCGATGAAACATGGCAGGCAGCTTTCCCGCCTGTCCTAGCTTGGCTTCTGCCACGGAAATCCCGGGACTAGGAGTGAAGGCCAAGTATTTATCCGCGAAGTGCCGCAGAAAGCGCAAGCGATGAAGGCAAAAGCAAGCTCAGAACGGGAGAAAGCTGAAAGGCGGTGGGAACAAGCAGGTGCCACCTGTACCCCAAGTCTAGCCGAGGTAGCCAGGGTAGCCAAGGTAGCCCAGGTAGGGGAGGTAGGGGAGCTTTTTGATCCCCAGAGGACCTAGCCATCAACTGTGGGACACGCCCCGGGGGTGAGCACAGTCCTGGGAGAGGAGACTCTGGCAGGAGGGGGCGGAGCTTATCCGCAGGGGCAGAGCATAGGAAGGCAGAAGGCGGAGTCTAGGATTGTTGCCACTGAGAGCCTGTGGTACTCCATATTCACAGCACCTGGAGGCCATGAGCATCCGTCCATAGATACACACGGATGCTCAATGGCATCAAGTCACTGTGCACAGGTGACTCGTCTGTTTGCTCCCTTCCACTCATGGAGCCCTCACTACCTGGAGAAGCGGGAATTGCCCTTGCCGCTGTGCAGTCTTCAAGCATTTGTTTGTTTCTTTAAGGAGAGCTACCAGGAGCCCAGGGACCGGCCCTAGACACTAAGCCCAGGATCCAGGGATTAAGCGATGAAACATGGCAGGCTGCTTTCCCGCCTGTCCTAGCTTGGCTTCTGCCACGGAAATCCCGGGACTAGGAGTGAAGGCCAAGTATTTATCCGCGAAGTGCCGCAGAAAGCGCAAGCGATGAAGGCAAAAGCAAGCTCAGAAAGGGAGAAAGCTGAAAGGCGGTGGGAACAAGCAGGTGCCACCTGTACCCCAAGTCTAGCCGAGGTAGCCAGGGTAGCCAAGGTAGCCCAGGTAGGGGAGGTAGGGGAGCTTTTTGATCCCCAGAGGACCTAGCCATCAACTGTGGGACACGCCCCGGGGGTGAGCACAGTCCTGGGAGAGGAGACTCTGGCAGGAGGGGGCGGAGCTTATCCGCAGGGGCAGAGCATAGGAAGGCAGAAGGCGGAGTCTAGGATTGTTGCCACTGAGAGCCTGTGGTACTCCATATTCACAGCACCTGGAGGCCATGAGCATCCGTCCATAGATACACACGGATGCTCAATGGCATCAAGTCACTGTGCACAGGTGACTCGTCTCAGTTTGCTCCCTTCCACTCATGGAGCCCTCACTACCTGGAGAAGCGGGAATTGCCCTTGCCGCTGTGCAGTCTTCAAGCATTTGTTTGTTTCTTTAAGGAGAGCTACCAGGAGCCCACGGACCGGCCCTAGACACTAAGCCCAGGATCCAGGGATTAAGCGATGAAACATGGCAGGCAGCTTTCCCGCCTGTCCTAGCTTGGCTTTTGCCAAGGAAATCCCGGGACTAGGAGTGAAGGCCAAGTATTTATCCGCGAAGTGCCGCAGAAAGCGCAAGCGATGAAGGCAAAAGCAAGCTCAGAAAGGGAGAAAGCTGAAAGGCGGTGGGAACAAGCAGGTGCCACCTGTACCCCAAGTCTAGCCGAGGTAGCCAGGGTAGCCAAGGTAGCCCAGGTAGGGGAGGTAGGGGAGCTTTTTGATCCCCAGAGGACCTAGCCATCAACTGTGGGACACGCCCCGGGGGTGAGCACAGTCCTGGGAGAGGAGACTCTGGCAGGAGGGGGCGGAGCTTATCCGCAGGGGCAGAGCATAGGAAGGCAGAAGGCGGAGTCTAGGATTGTTGCCACTGAGAGCCTGTGGTACTCCATATTCACAGCACCTGGAGGCCATGACATCCGTCCATAGATACACACGGATGCTCAATGGCATCAAGTCACTGTGCACAGGTGACTCGTCTCAGTTTGCTCCCTTCCACTCATGGAGCCCTCACGACCTGGAGAAGCGGGAATTGCCCTTGCCGCTGTGCAGTCTTCAAGCATTTGTTTGTTTCTTTAAGGAGAGCTACCAGGAGCCCAGGGACCGGCCCTAGACACTAAGCCCAGGATCCAGGGATTAAGCGATGAAACATGGCAGGCAGCTTTCCCGCCTGTCCTAGCTTGGCTTCTGCCACGGAAATCCCGGGACTAGGAGTGAAGGCCAAGTATTTATCCGCGAAGTGCCGCAGAAAGCGCAAGCGATGAAGGCAAAAGCAAGCTCAGAAAGGGAGAAAGCTGAAAGGCGGTGGGAACAAGCAGGTGCCACCTGTACCCCAAGTCTAGCCGAGGTAGCCAGGGTAGCCAAGGTAGCCCAGGTAGGGGAGGTAGGGGAGCTTTTTGATCCCCAGAGGGCCTAGCCATAAACTGTGGGACACGCCCCGGGGGTGAGCACAGTCCTGGGAGAGGAGACTCTGGCAGGAGGGGGCGGAGCTTATCCGCAGGGGCAGAGCATAGGAAGGCAGAAGGCGGAGTCTAGGATTGTTGCCACTGAGAGCCTGTGGTACTCCATATTCACAGCACCTGGAGGCCATGAGCATCCGTCCATAGATACACACGGATGCTCAATGGCATCAAGTCACTGTGCACAGGTGACTCGTCTCAGTTTGCTCCCTTCCACTCATGGAGCCCTCACTACCTGGAGAAGCGGGAATTGCCCTTGCCGCTGTGCAGTCTTCAAGCATTTGTTTGTTTCTTTAAGGAGAGCTACCAGGAGCCCAGGGACCGGCCCTAGACACTAAGCCCAGGATCCAGGGATTAAGCGATGAAACATGGCAGGCAGCTTTCCCGCCTGTCCTAGCTTGGCTTCTGCCAAGGAAATCCCGGGACTAGGAGTGAAGGCCAAGTATTTATCCGCGAAGTGCCGCAGAAAGCGCAAGCGATGAAGGCAAAAGCAAGCTCAGAAAGGGAGAAAGCTGAAAGGCGGTGGGAACAAGCAGGTGCCACCTGTACCCCAAGTCTAGCCGAGGTAGCCAGGGTAGCCAAGGTAGCCCAGGTAGGGGAGGTAGGGGAGCTTTTTGATCCCCAGAGGACCTAGCCATCAACTGTGGGACACGCCCCGGGGGTGAGCACAGTCCTGGGAGAGGAGACTCTGGCAGGAGGGGGCGGAGCTTATCCGCAGGGGCAGAGCATAGGAAGGCAGAAGGCGGAGTCTAGGATTGTTGCCACTGAGAGCCTGTGGTACTCCATATTCACAGCACCTGGAGGCCATGACATCCGTCCATAGATACACACGGATGCTCAATGGCATCAAGTCACTGTGCACAGGTGACTCGTCTCAGTTTGCTCCCTTCCACTCATGGAGCCCTCACTACCTGGAGAAGCGGGAATTGCCCTTGCCGCTGTGCAGTCTTCAAGCATTTGTTTGTTTCTTTAAGGAGAGCTACCAGGAGCCCAGGGACCGGCCCTAGACACTAAGCCCAGGATCCAGGGATTAAGCGATGAAACATGGCAGGCAGCTTTCCCGCCTGTCCTAGCTTGGCTTCTGCCACGGAAATCCCGGGACTAGGAGTGAAGGCCAGGTATTTATCCGCGAAGTGCCGCAGAAAGCGCAAGCGATGAAGGCAAAAGCAAGCTCAGAAAGGGAGAAAGCTGAAAGGCGGTGGGAACAAGCAGGTGCCACCTGTACCCCAAGTCTAGCCGAGGTAGCCAGGGTAGCCAAGGTAGCCCAGGTAGGGGAGGTAGGGGAGCTTTTTGATCCCCAGAGGACCTAGCCATCAACTGTGGGACACGCCCCGGGGGTGAGCACAGTCCTGGGAGAGGAGACTCTGGCAGGAGGGGGCGGAGCTTATCCGCAGGGGCAGAGCATAGGAAGGCAGAAGGCGGAGTCTAGGATTGTTGCCACTGAGAGCCTGTGGTACTCCATATTCACAGCACCTGGAGGCCATGACATCCGTCCATAGATACACACGGATGCTCAATGGCATCAAGTCACTGTGCACAGGTGACTCGTCTCAGTTTGCTCCCTTCCACTCATGGAGCCCTCACTACCTGGAGAAGCGGGAATTGCCCTTGCCGCTGTGCAGTCTTCAAGCATTTGTTTGTTTCTTTAAGGAGAGCTACCAGGAGCCCAGGGACCGGCCCTAGACACTAAGCCCAGGATCCAGGGATTAAGCGATGAAACATGGCAGGCAGCTTTCCCGCCTGTCCTAGCTTGGCTTCTGCCAAGGAAATCCCGGGACTAGGAGTGAAGGCCAGGTATTTATCCGCGAAGTGCCGCAGAAAGCGCAAGCGATGAAGGCAAAAGCAAGCTCAGAAAGGGAGAAAGCTGAAAGGCGGTGGGAACAAGCAGGTGCCACCTGTACCCCAAGTCTAGCCGAGGTAGCCAGGGTAGCCAAGGTAGCCCAGGTAGGGGAGGTAGGGGAGCTTTTTGATCCCCAGAGGACCTAGCCATCAACTGTGGGACACGCCCCGGGGGTGAGCACAGTCCTGGGAGAGGAGACTCTGGCAGGAGGGGGCGGAGCTTATCCGCAGGGGCAGAGCATAGGAAGGCAGAAGGCGGAGTCTAGGATTGTTGCCACTGAGAGCCTGTGGTACTCCATATTCACAGCACCTGGAGGCCATGAGCATCCGTCCATAGATACACACGGATGCTCAATGGCATCAAGTCACTGTGCACAGGTGACTCGTCTCAGTTTGCTCCCTTCCACTCATGGAGCCCTCACTACCTGGAGAAGCGGGAATTGCCCTTGCCGCTGTGCAGTCTTCAAGCATTTGTTTGTTTCTTTAAGGAGAGCTACCAGGAGCCCAGGGACCGGCCCTAGACACTAAGCCCAGGATCCAGGGATTAAGCGATGAAACATGGCAGGCAGCTTTCCCGCCTGTCCTAGCTTGGCTTTTGCCAAGGAAATCCCAGGACTAGGAGTGAAGGCCAAGTATTTATCCGCGAAGTGCCGCAGAAAGCGCAAGCGATGAAGGCAAAAGCAAGCTCAGAAAGGGAGAAAGCTGAAAGGCGGTGGGAACAAGCAGGTGCCACCTGTACCCCAAGTCTAGCCGAGGTAGCCAGGGTAGCCAAGGTAGCCCAGGTAGGGGAGGTAGGGGAGCTTTTTGATCCCCAGAGGACCTAGCCATCAACTGTGGGACACGCCCCGGGGGTGAGCACAGTCCTGGGAGAGGAGACTCTGGCAGGAGGGGGCGGAGCTTATCCGCAGGGGCAGAGCATAGGAAGGCAGAAGGCGGAGTCTAGGATTGTTGCCACTGAGAGCCTGTGGTACTCCATATTCACAGCACCTGGAGGCCATGACATCCGTCCATAGATACACACGGATGCTCAATGGCATCAAGTCACTGTGCACAGGTGACTCGTCTCAGTTTGCTCCCTTCCACTCATGGAGCCCTCACGACCTGGAGAAGCGGGAATTGCCCTTGCCGCTGTGCAGTCTTCAAGCATTTGTTTGTTTCTTTAAGGAGAGCTACCAGGAGCCCAGGGACCGGCCCTAGACACTAAGCCCAGGATCCAGGGATTAAGCGATGAAACATGGCAGGCAGCTTTCCCGCCTGTCCTAGCTTGGCTTCTGCCACGGAAATCCCGGGACTAGGAGTGAAGGCCAAGTATTTATCCGCGAAGTGCCGCAGAAAGCGCAAGCGATTAAGGCAAAAGCAAGCTCAGAAAGGGAGAAAGCTGAAAGGCGGTGGGAACAAGCAGGTGCCACCTGTACCCCAAGTCTAGCCGAGGTAGCCAGGGTAGCCAAGGTAGCCCAGGTAGGGGAGGTAGGGGAGCTTTTTGATCCCCAGAGGGCCTAGCCATAAACTGTGGGACACGCCCGGGGGTTGAGCACAGTCCTGGGAGAGGAGACTCTGGCAGGAGGGGGCGGAGCTTATCCGCAGGGGCAGAGCATAGGAAGGCAGAAGGCGGAGTCTAGGATTGTTGCCACTGAGAGCCTGTGGTACTCCATATTCACAGCACCTGGAGGCCATGACATCCGTCCATAGATACACACGGATGCTCAATGGCATCAAGTCACTGTGCACAGGTGACTCGTCTCAGTTTGCTCCCTTCCACTCATGGAGCCCTCACGACCTGGAGAAGCGGGAATTGCCCTTGCCGCTGTGCAGTCTTCAAGCATTTGTTTGTTTCTTTAAGGAGAGCTACCAGGAGCCCAGGGACCGGCCCTAGACACTAAGCCCAGGATCCAGGGATTAAGCGATGAAACATGGCAGGCAGCTTTCCCGCCTGTCCTAGCTTGGCTTCTGCCAAGGAAATCCCGGGACTAGGAGTGAAGGCCAAGTATTTATCCGCGAAGTGCCGCAGAAAGCGCAAGCGATGAAGGCAAAAGCAAGCTCAGAAAGGGAGAAAGCTGAAAGGCGGTGGGAACAAGCAGGTGCCACCTGTACCCCAAGTCTAGCCGAGGTAGCCAGGGTAGCCAAGGTAGCCCAGGTAGGGGAGGTAGGGGAGCTTTTTGATCCCCAGAGGACCTAGCCATCAACTGTGGGACACGCCCCGGGGGTGAGCACAGTCCTGGGAGAGGAGACTCTGGCAGGAGGGGGCGGAGCTTATCCGCAGGGGCAGAGCATAGGAAGGCAGAAGGTGGAGACTAGGATTGTTGCCACTGAGAGCCTGTGGTACTCCATATTCACAGCACCTGGAGGCCATGACATCCGTCCATAGATACACACGGATGCTCAATGGCATCAAGTCACTGTGCACAGGTGACTCGTCTCAGTTTGCTCCCTTCCACTCATGGAGCCCTCACTACCTGGAGAAGCGGGAATTGCCCTTGCCGCTGTGCAGTCTTCAAGCATTTGTTTGTTTCTTTAAGGAGAGCTACCAGGAGCCCAGGGACCGGCCCTAGACACTAAGCCCAGGATCCAGGGATTAAGCGATGAAACATGGCAGGCAGCTTTCCCGCCTGTCCTAGCTTGGCTTCTGCCAAGGAAATCCCGGGACTAGGAGTGAAGGCCAGGTATTTATCCGCGAAGTGCCGCAGAAAGCGCAAGCGATGAAGGCAAAAGCAAGCTCAGAAAGGGAGAAAGCTGAAAGGCGGTGGGAACAAGCAGGTGCCACCTGTACCCCAAGTCTAGCCGAGGTAGCCAGGGTAGCCAAGGTAGCCCAGGTAGGGGAGGTAGGGGAGCTTTTTGATCCCCAGAGGACCTAGCCATCAACTGTGGGACACGCCCCGGGGGTGAGCACAGTCCTGGGAGAGGAGACTCTGGCAGGAGGGGGCGGAGCTTATCCGCAGGGGCAGAGCATAGGAAGGCAGAAGGCGGAGTCTAGGATTGTTGCCACTGAGAGCCTGTGGTACTCCATATTCACAGCACCTGGAGGCCATGAGCATCCGTCCATAGATACACACGGATGCTCAATGGCATCAAGTCACTGTGCACAGGTGACTCGTCTGTTTGCTCCCTTCCACTCATGGAGCCCTCACTACCTGGAGAAGCGGGAATTGCCCTTGCCGCTGTGCAGTCTTCAAGGATTTGTTTGTTTCTTTAAGGAGAGCTACCAGGAGCCCAGGGACCGGCCCTAGACACTAAGCCCAGGATCCAGGGATTAAGCGATGAAACATGGCAGGCTGCTTTCCCGCCTGTCCTAGCTTGGCTTCTGCCACGGAAATCCCGGGACTAGGAGTGAAGGCCAAGTATTTATCCGCGAAGTGCCGCAGAAAGCGCAAGCGACGAAGGCAAAAGCAAGCTCAGAAAGGGAGAAAGCTGAAAGGCGGTGGGAACAAGCAGGTGCCACCTGTACCCCAAGTCTAGCCGAGGTAGCCAGGGTAGCCAAGGTAGCCCAGGTAGGGGAGGTAGGGGAGCTTTTTGATCCCCAGAGGGCCTAGCCATCAACTGTGGGACACGCCCCGGGGGTGAGCACAGTCCTGGGAGAGGAGACTCTGGCAGGAGGGGGCGGAGCTTATCCGCAGGGGCAGAGCATAGGAAGGCAGAAGGCGGAGTCTAGGATTGTTGCCTCTGAGAGCCTGTGGTACTCCATATTCACAGCACCTGGAGGCCATGAGCATCCGTCCATAGATACACACGGATGCTCAATGGCATCAAGTCACTGTGCACAGGTGACTCGTCTGTTTGCTCCCTTCCACTCATGGAGCCCTCACTACCTGGAGAAGCGGGAATTGCCCTTGCCGCTGTGCAGTCTTCAAGCATTTGTTTGTTTCTTTAAGGAGAGCTACCAGGAGCCCAGGGACCGGCCCTAGACACTAAGCCCAGGATCCAGGGATTAAGCGATGAAACATGGCAGGCAGCTTTCCCGCCTGTCCTAGCTTGGCTTCTGCCAAGGAAATCCCGGGACTAGGAGTGAAGGCCAAGTATTTATCCGCGAAGTGCCGCAGAAAACGCAAGCGATGAAGGCAAAAGCAAGCTCAGAAAGGGAGAAAGCTGAAAGGCGGTGGGAACAAGCAGGTGCCACCTGTACCCCAAGTCTAGCCGAGGTAGCCAGGGTAGCCAAGGTAGCCCAGGTAGGGGAGGTAGGGGAGCTTTTTGATCCCCAGAGGACCTAGCCATCAACTGTGGGACACGCCCCGGGGGTGAGCACAGTCCTGGGAGAGGAGACTCTGGCAGGAGGGGGCGGAGCTTATCCGCAGGGGCAGAGCATAGGAAGGCAGAAGGCGGAGTCTAGGATTGTTGCCACTGAGAGCCTGTGGTACTCCATATTCACAGCACCTGGAGGCCATGACATCCGTCCATAGATACACACGGATGCTCAATGGCATCAAGTCACTGTGCACAGGTGACTCGTCTCAGTTTGCTCCCTTCCACTCATGGAGCCCTCACGACCTGGAGAAGCGGGAATTGCCCTTGCCGCTGTGCAGTCTTCAAGCATTTGTTTGTTTCTTTAAGGAGAGCTACCAGGAGCCCAGGGACCGGCCCTAGACACTAAGCCCAGGATCCAGGGATTAAGCGATGAAACATGGCAGGCAGCTTTCCCGCCTGTCCTAGCTTGGCTTCTGCCAAGGAAATCCCGGGACTAGGAGTGAAGGCCAAGTATTTATCCGCGAAGTGCCGCAGAAAGCGCAAGCGATGAAGGCAAAAGCAAGCTCAGAAAGGGAGAAAGCTGAAAGGCGGTGGGAACAAGCAGGTGCCACCTGTACCCCAAGTCTAGCCGAGGTAGCCAGGGTAGCCAAGGTAGCCCAGGTAGGGGAGGTAGGGGAGCTTTTTGATCCCCAGAGGACCTAGCCATCAACTGTGGGACACGCCCCGGGGGTGAGCACAGTCCTGGGAGAGGAGACTCTGGCAGGAGGGGGCGGAGCTTATCCGCAGGGGCAGAGCATAGGAAGGCAGAAGGCGGAGTCTAGGATTGTTGCCACTGAGAGCCTGTGGTACTCCATATTCACAGCACCTGGAGGCCATGACATCCGTCCATAGATACACACGGATGCTCAATGGCATCAAGTCACTGTGCACAGGTGACTCGTCTCAGTTTGCTCCCTTCCACTCATGGAGCCCTCACTACCTGGAGAAGCGGGAATTGCCCTTGCCGCTGTGCAGTCTTCAAGCATTTGTTTGTTTCTTTAAGGAGAGCTACCAGGAGCCCAGGGACCGGCCCTAGACACTAAGCCCAGGATCCAGGGATTAAGCGATGAAACATGGCAGGCAGCTTTCCCGCCTGTCCTAGCTTGGCTTCTGCCACGGAAATCCCGGGACTAGGAGTGAAGGCCAGGTATTTATCCGCGAAGTGCCGCAGAAAGCGCAAGCGATGAAGGCAAAAGCAAGCTCAGAAAGGGAGAAAGCTGAAAGGCGGTGGGAACAAGCAGGTGCCACCTGTACCCCAAGTCTAGCCGAGGTAGCCAGGGTAGCCAAGGTAGCCCAGGTAGGGGAGGTAGGGGAGCTTTTTGATCCCCAGAGGACCTAGCCATCAACTGTGGGACACGCCCCGGGGGTGAGCACAGTCCTGGGAGAGGAGACTCTGGCAGGAGGGGGCGGAGCTTATCCGCAGGGGCAGAGCATAGGAAGGCAGAAGGCGGAGTCTAGGATTGTTGCCACTGAGAGCCTGTGGTACTCCATATTCACAGCACCTGGAGGCCATGAGCATCCGTCCATAGATACACACGGATGCTCAATGGCATCAAGTCACTGGGCACAGGTGACTCGTCTGTTTGCTCCCTTCCACTCATGGAGCCCTCACTACCTGGAGAAGCGGGAATTGCCCTTGCCGCTGTGCAGTCTTCAAGCATTTGTTTGTTTCTTTAAGGAGAGCTACCAGGAGCCCAGGGACTGGCCCTAGACACTAAGCCCAGGATCCAGGGATTAAGCGATGAAACATGGCAGGCTGCTTTCCCGCCTGTCCTAGCTTGGCTTCTGCCACGGAAATCCCGGGACTAGGAGTGAAGGCCAAGTATTTATCCGCGAAGTGCCGCAGAAAGCGCAAGCGACGAAGGCAAAAGCAAGCTCAGAAAGGGAGAAAGCTGAAAGGCGGTGGGAACAAGCAGGTGCCACCTGTACCCCAAGTCTAGCCGAGGTAGCCAGGGTAGCCAAGGTAGCCCAGGTAGGGGAGGTAGGGGAGCTTTTTGATATCCAGAGGGCCTAGCCATCAACTGTGGGACACGCCCCGGGGGTGAGCACAGTCCTGGGAGAGGAGACTCTGGCAGGAGGGGGCGGAGCTTATCCGCAGGGGCAGAGCATAGGAAGGCAGAAGGCGGAGTCTAGGATTGTTGCCACTGAGAGCCTGTGGTACTCCATATTCACAGCACCTGGAGGCCATGAGCATCCGTCCATAGATACACACGGATGCTCAATGGCATCAAGTCACTGTGCACAGGTGACTCGTCTCAGTTTGCTCCCTTCCACTCATGGAGCCCTCACTACCTGGAGAAGCGGGAATTGCCCTTGCCGCTGTGCAGTCTTCAAGCATTTGTTTGTTTCTTTAAGGAGAGCTACCAGGAGCCCAGGGACCGGCCCTAGACACTAAGCCCAGGATCCAGGGATTAAGCGATGAAACATGGCAGGCAGCTTTCCCGCCTGTCGTAGCTTGGCTTCTGCCACGGAAATCCCGGGACTAGGAGTGAAGGCCAAGTATTTATCCGCGAAGTGCCGCAGAAAGCGCAAGCGATGAAGGCAAAAGCAAGCTCAGAAAGGGAGAAAGCTGAAAGGCGGTGGGAACAAGCAGGTGCCACCTGTACCCCAAGTCTAGCCGAGGTAGCCAGGGTAGCCAAGGTAGCCCAGGTAGGGGAGGTAGGGGAGCTTTTTGATATCCAGAGGGCCTAGCCATCAACTGTGGGACACGCCCCGGGGGTGAGCACAGTCCTGGGAGAGGAGACTCTGGCAGGAGGGGGCGGAGCTTATCCGCAGGGGCAGAGCATAGGAAGGCAGAAGGCGGAGTCTAGGATTGTTGCCACTGAGAGCCTGTGGTACTCCATATTCACAGCACCTGGAGGCCATGAGCATCCGTCCATAGATACACACGGATGCTCAATGGCATCAAGTCACTGTGCACAGGTGACTCGTCTCAGTTTGCTCCCTTCCACTCATGGAGCCCTCACTACCTGGAGAAGCGGGAATTGCCCTTGCCGCTGTGCAGTCTTCAAGCATTTGTTTGTTTCTTTAAGGAGAGCTACCAGGAGCCCAGGGACCGGCCCTAGACACTAAGCCCAGGATCCAGGGATTAAGCGATGAAACATGGCAGGCAGCTTTCCCGCCTGTCCTAGCTTGGCTTCTGCCACGGAAATCCCGGGACTAGGAGTGAAGGCCAAGTATTTATCCGCGAAGTGCCGCAGAAAGCGCAAGCGATGAAGGCAAAAGCAAGCTCAGAAAGGGAGAAAGCTGAAAGGCGGTGGGAACAAGCAGGTGCCACCTGTACCCCAAGTCTAGCCGAGGTAGCCAGGGTAGCCAAGGTAGCCCAGGTAGGGGAGGTAGGGGAGCTTTTTAATCCCCAGAGGACCTAGCCATCAACTGTGGGACACGCCCCGGGGGTGAGCACAGTCCTGGGAGAGGAGACTCTGGCAGGAGGGGGCGGAGCTTATCCGCAGGGGCAGAGCATAGGAAGGCAGAAGGCGGAGTCTAGGATTGTTGCCACTGAGAGCCTGTGGTACTCCATATTCACAGCACCTGGAGGCCATGAGCATCCGTCCATAGATACACACGGATGCTCAATGGCATCAAGTCACTGTGCACAGGTGACTCGTCTGTTTGCTCCCTTCCACTCATGGAGCCCTCACTACCTGGAGAAGCGGGAATTGCCCTTGCCGCTGTGCAGTCTTCAAGGATTTGTTTGTTTCTTTAAGGAGAGCTACCAGGAGCCCAGGGACCGGCCCTAGACACTAAGCCCAGGATCCAGGGATTAAGCGATGAAACATGGCAGGCTGCTTTCCCGCCTGTCCTAGCTTGGCTTCTGCCACGGAAATCCCGGGACTAGGAGTGAAGGCCAAGTATTTATCCGCGAAGTGCCGCAGAAAGCCAAGCGACGAAGGCAAAAGCAAGCTCAGAAAGGGAGAAAGCTGAAAGGCGGTGGGAACAAGCAGGTGCCACCTGTACCCCAAGTCTAGCCGAGGTAGCCAGGGTAGCCAAGGTAGCCCAGGTAGGGGAGGTAGGGGAGCTTTTTGATCCCCAGAGGGCCTAGCCATCAACTGTGGGACACGCCCCGGGGGTGAGCACAGTCCTGGGAGAGGAGACTCTGGCAGGAGGGGGCGGAGCTTATCCGCAGGGGCAGAGCATAGGAAGGCAGAAGGCGGAGTCTAGGATTGTTGCCTCTGAGAGCCTGTGGTACTCCATATTCACAGCACCTGGAGGCCATGAGCATCCGTCCATAGATACACACGGATGCTCAATGGCATCAAGTCACTGTGCACAGGTGACTCGTCTGTTTGCTCCCTTCCACTCATGGAGCCCTCACTACCTGGAGAAGCGGGAATTGCCCTTGCCGCTGTGCAGTCTTCAAGCATTTGTTTGTTTCTTTAAGGAGAGCTACCAGGAGCCCAGGGACCGGCCCTAGACACTAAGCCCAGGATCCAGGGATTAAGCGATGAAACATGGCAGGCAGCTTTCCCGCCTGTCCTAGCTTGGCTTCTGCCAAGGAAATCCCGGGACTAGGAGTGAAGGCCAAGTATTTATCCGCGAAGTGCCGCAGAAAACGCAAGCGATGAAGGCAAAAGCAAGCTCAGAAAGGGAGAAAGCTGAAAGGCGGTGGGAACAAGCAGGTGCCACCTGTACCCCAAGTCTAGCCGAGGTAGCCAGGGTAGCCAAGGTAGCCCAGGTAGGGGAGGTAGGGGAGCTTTTTGATCCCCAGAGGACCTAGCCATCAACTGTGGGACACGCCCCGGGGGTGAGCACAGTCCTGGGAGAGGAGACTCTGGCAGGAGGGGGCGGAGCTTATCCGCAGGGGCAGAGCATAGGAAGGCAGAAGGCGGAGTCTAGGATTGTTGCCACTGAGAGCCTGTGGTACTCCATATTCACAGCACCTGGAGGCCATGACATCCGTCCATAGATACACACGGATGCTCAATGGCATCAAGTCACTGTGCACAGGTGACTCGTCTCAGTTTGCTCCCTTCCACTCATGGAGCCCTCACTACCTGGAGAAGCGGGAATTGCCCTTGCCGCTGTGCAGTCTTCAAGCATTTGTTTGTTTCTTTAAGGAGAGCTACCAGGAGCCCAGGGACCGGCCCTAGACACTAAGCCCAGGATCCAGGGATTAAGCGATGAAACATGGCAGGCAGCTTTCCCGCCTGTCCTAGCTTGGCTTCTGCCAAGGAAATCCCGGGACTAGGAGTGAAGGCCAAGTATTTATCCGCGAAGTGCCGCAGAAAACGCAAGCGATGAAGGCAAAAGCAAGCTCAGAAAGGGAGAAAGCTGAAAGGCGGTGGGAACAAGCAGGTGCCACCTGTACCCCAAGTCTAGCCGAGGTAGCCAGGGTAGCCAAGGTAGCCCAGGTAGGGGAGGTAGGGGAGCTTTTTGATCCCCAGAGGACCTAGCCATCAACTGTGGGACACGCCCCGGGGGTGAGCACAGTCCTGGGAGAGGAGACTCTGGCAGGAGGGGGCGGAGCTTATCCGCAGGGGCAGAGCATAGGAAGGCAGAAGGCGGAGTCTAGGATTGTTGCCACTGAGAGCCTGTGGTACTCCATATTCACAGCACCGGGAGGCCATGAGCATCCGTCCATAGATACACACGGATGCTCAATGGCCTCAAGTCACTGTGCACAGGTGACTCGTCTCAGTTTGCTCCCTTCCACTCATGGAGCCCTCACTACCTGGAGAAGCGGGAATTGCCCTTGCCGCTGTGCAGTCTTCAAGCATTTGTTTGTTTCTTTAAGGAGAGCTACCAGGAGCCCAGGGACCGGCCCTAGACACTAAGCCCAGGATCCAGGGATTAAGCGATGAAACATGGCAGGCAGCTTTCCCGCCTGTCCTAGCTTGGCTTCTGCCACGGAAATCCCGGGACTAGGAGTGAAGGCCAAGTATTTATCCGCGAAGTGCCGCAGAAAGCGCAAGCGATGAAGGCAAAAGCAAGCTCAGAAAGGGAGAAAGCTGAAAGGCGGTGGGAACAAGCAGGTGCCACCTGTACCCCAAGTCTAGCCGAGGTAGCCAGGGTAGCCAAGGTAGCCCAGGTAGGGGAGGTAGGGGAGCTTTTTGATCCCCAGAGGGCCTAGCCATCAACTGTGGGACACGCCCCGGGGGTGAGCACAGTCCTGGGAGAGGAGACTCTGGCAGGAGGGGGCGGAGCTTATCCGCAGGGGCAGAGCATAGGAAGGCAGAAGGCGGAGTCTAGGATTGTTGCCACTGAGAGCCTGTGGTACTCCATATTCACAGCACCTGGAGGCCATGAGCATCCGTCCATAGATACACACGGATGCTCAATGGCATCAAGTCACTGTGCACAGGTGACTCGTCTCAGTTTGCTCCCTTCCACTCATGGAGCCCTCACTACCTGGAGAAGCGGGAATTGCCCTTGCCGCTGTGCAGTCTTCAAGCATTTGTTTGTTTCTTTAAGGAGAGCTACCAGGAGCCCAGGGACCGGCCCTAGACACTAAGCCCAGGATCCAGGGATTAAGCGATGAAACATGGCAGGCAGCTTTCCCGCCTGTCCTAGCTTGGCTTCTGCCACGGAAATCCCGGGACTAGGAGTGAAGGCCAAGTATTTATCCGCGAAGTGCCGCAGAAAGCGCAAGCGACGAAGGCAAAAGCAAGCTCAGAAAGGGAGAAAGCTGAAAGGCGGTGGGAACAAGCAGGTGCCACCTGTACCCCAAGTCTAGCCGAGGTAGCCAGGGTAGCCAAGGTAGCCCAGGTAGGGGAGGTAGGGGAGCTTTTTGATCCCCAGAGGACCTAGCCATCAACTGTGGGACACGCCCCGGGGGTGAGCACAGTCCTGGGAGAGGAGACTCTGGCAGGAGGGGGCGGAGCTTATCCGCAGGGGCAGAGCATAGGAAGGCAGAAGGCGGAGTCTAGGATTGTTGCCACTGAGAGCCTGTGGTACTCCATATTCACAGCACCTGGAGGCCATGAGCATCCGTCCATAGATACACACGGATGCTCAATGGCATCAAGTCACTGTGCACAGGTGACTCGTCTCAGTTTGCTCCCTTCCACTCATGGAGCCCTCACTACCTGGAGAAGCGGGAATTGCCCTTGCCGCTGTGCAGTCTTCAAGCATTTGTTTGTTTCTTTAAGGAGAGCTACCAGGAGCCCAGGGACCGGCCCTAGACACTAAGCCCAGGATCCAGGGATTAAGCGATGAAACATGGCAGGCAGCTTTCCCGCCTGTCCTAGCTTGGCTTCTGCCACGGAAATACCGGGACTAGGAGTGAAGGCCAAGTATTTATCCGCGAAGTGCCGCAGAAAGCGCAAGCGATGAAGGCAAAAGCAAGCTCAGAAAGGGAGAAAGCTGAAAGGCGGTGGGAACAAGCAGGTGCCACCTGTACCCCAAGTCTAGCCGAGGTAGCCAGGGTAGCCAAGGTAGCCCAGGTAGGGGAGGTAGGGGAGCTTTTTGATCCCCAGAGGACCTAGCCATCAACTGTGGGACACGCCCCGGGGGTGAGCACAGTCCTGGGAGAGGAGACTCTGGCAGGAGGGGGCGGAGCTTATCCGCAGGGGCAGAGCATAGGAAGGCAGAAGGCGGAGTCTAGGATTGTTGCCACTGAGAGCCTGTGGTACTCCATATTCACAGCACCTGGAGGCCATGAGCATCCGTCCATAGATACACACGGATGCTCAATGGCCTCAAGTCACTGTGCACAGGTGACTCGTCTCAGTTTGCTCCCTTCCACTCATGGAGCCCTCACTACCTGGAGAAGCGGGAATTGCCCTTGCCGCTGTGCAGTCTTCAAGCATTTGTTTGTTTCTTTAAGGAGAGCTACCAGGAGCCCAGGGACCGGCCCTAGACACTAATCCCAGGATCCAGGGATTAAGCGATGAAACATGGCAGGCAGCTTTCCCGCCTGTCCTAGCTTGGCTTCTGCCAAGGAAATCCCGGGACTAGGAGTGAAGGCCAAGTATTTATCCGCGAAGTGCCGCAGAAAGCGCAAGCGACGAAGGCAAAAGCAAGCTCAGAAAGGGAGAAAGCTGAAAGGCGGTGGGAACAAGCAGGTGCCACCTGTACCCCAAGTCTAGCCGAGGTAGCCAGGGTAGCCAAGGTAGCCCAGGTAGGGGAGGTAGGGGAGCTTTTTGATCCCCAGAGGACCTAGCCATCAACTGTGGGACACGCCCCGGGGGTGAGCACAGTCCTGGGAGAGGAGACTCTGGCAGGAGGGGGCGGAGCTTATCCGCAGGGGCAGAGCATAGGAAGGCAGAAGGCGGAGTCTAGGATTGTTGCCACTGAGAGCCTGTGGTACTCCATATTCACAGCACCTGGAGGCCATGAGCATCCGTCCATAGATACACACGGATGCTCAATGGCCTCAAGTCACTGTGCACAGGTGACTCGTCTCAGTTTGCTCCCTTCCACTCATGGAGCCCTCACTACCTGGAGAAGCGGGAATTGCCCTTGCCGCTGTGCAGTCTTCAAGGATTTGTTTGTTTCTTTAAGGAGAGCTACCAGGAGCCCAGGGACCGGCCCTAGACACTAAGCCCAGGATCCAGGGATTAAGCGATGAAACATGGCAGGCTGCTTTCCCGCCTGTCCTAGCTTGGCTTCTGCCACGGAAATCCCGGGACTAGGAGTGAAGGCCAAGTATTTATCCGCGAAGTGCCGCAGAAAGCCAAGCGACGAAGGCAAAAGCAAGCTCAGAAAGGGAGAAAGCTGAAAGGCGGTGGGAACAAGCAGGTGCCACCTGTACCCCAAGTCTAGCCGAGGTAGCCAGGGTAGCCAAGGTAGCCCAGGTAGGGGAGGTAGGGGAGCTTTTTGATCCCCAGAGGGCCTAGCCATCAACTGTGGGACACGCCCCGGGGGTGAGCACAGTCCTGGGAGAGGAGACTCTGGCAGGAGGGGGCGGAGCTTATCCGCAGGGGCAGAGCATAGGAAGGCAGAAGGCGGAGTCTAGGATTGTTGCCTCTGAGAGCCTGTGGTACTCCATATTCACAGCACCTGGAGGCCATGAGCATCCGTCCATAGATACACACGGATGCTCAATGGCATCAAGTCACTGTGCACAGGTGACTCGTCTGTTTGCTCCCTTCCACTCATGGAGCCCTCACTACCTGGAGAAGCGGGAATTGCCCTTGCCGCTGTGCAGTCTTCAAGCATTTGTTTGTTTCTTTAAGGAGAGCTACCAGGAGCCCAGGGACCGGCCCTAGACACTAAGCCCAGGATCCAGGGATTAAGCGATGAAACATGGCAGGCAGCTTTCCCGCCTGTCCTAGCTTGGCTTCTGCCAAGGAAATCCCGGGACTAGGAGTGAAGGCCAAGTATTTATCCGCGAAGTGCCGCAGAAAACGCAAGCGATGAAGGCAAAAGCAAGCTCAGAAAGGGAGAAAGCTGAAAGGCGGTGGGAACAAGCAGGTGCCACCTGTACCCCAAGTCTAGCCGAGGTAGCCAGGGTAGCCAAGGTAGCCCAGGTAGGGGAGGTAGGGGAGCTTTTTGATCCCCAGAGGACCTAGCCATCAACTGTGGGACACGCCCCGGGGGTGAGCACAGTCCTGGGAGAGGAGACTCTGGCAGGAGGGGGCGGAGCTTATCCGCAGGGGCAGAGCATAGGAAGGCAGAAGGCGGAGTCTAGGATTGTTGCCACTGAGAGCCTGTGGTACTCCATATTCACAGCACCTGGAGGCCATGACATCCGTCCATAGATACACACGGATGCTCAATGGCATCAAGTCACTGTGCACAGGTGACTCGTCTCAGTTTGCTCCCTTCCACTCATGGAGCCCTCACTACCTGGAGAAGCGGGAATTGCCCTTGCCGCTGTGCAGTCTTCAAGCATTTGTTTGTTTCTTTAAGGAGAGCTACCAGGAGCCCAGGGACCGGCCCTAGACACTAAGCCCAGGATCCAGGGATTAAGCGATGAAACATGGCAGGCAGCTTTCCCGCCTGTCCTAGCTTGGCTTCTGCCAAGGAAATCCCGGGACTAGGAGTGAAGGCCAAGTATTTATCCGCGAAGTGCCGCAGAAAACGCAAGCGATGAAGGCAAAAGCAAGCTCAGAAAGGGAGAAAGCTGAAAGGCGGTGGGAACAAGCAGGTGCCACCTGTACCCCAAGTCTAGCCGAGGTAGCCAGGGTAGCCAAGGTAGCCCAGGTAGGGGAGGTAGGGGAGCTTTTTGATCCCCAGAGGACCTAGCCATCAACTGTGGGACACGCCCCGGGGGTGAGCACAGTCCTGGGAGAGGAGACTCTGGCAGGAGGGGGCGGAGCTTATCCGCAGGGGCAGAGCATAGGAAGGCAGAAGGCGGAGTCTAGGATTGTTGCCACTGAGAGCCTGTGGTACTCCATATTCACAGCACCGGGAGGCCATGAGCATCCGTCCATAGATACACACGGATGCTCAATGGCCTCAAGTCACTGTGCACAGGTGACTCGTCTCAGTTTGCTCCCTTCCACTCATGGAGCCCTCACTACCTGGAGAAGCGGGAATTGCCCTTGCCGCTGTGCAGTCTTCAAGCATTTGTTTGTTTCTTTAAGGAGAGCTACCAGGAGCCCAGGGACCGGCCCTAGACACTAAGCCCAGGATCCAGGGATTAAGCGATGAAACATGGCAGGCAGCTTTCCCGCCTGTCCTAGCTTGGCTTCTGCCACGGAAATCCCGGGACTAGGAGTGAAGGCCAAGTATTTATCCGCGAAGTGCCGCAGAAAGCGCAAGCGATGAAGGCAAAAGCAAGCTCAGAAAGGGAGAAAGCTGAAAGGCGGTGGGAACAAGCAGGTGCCACCTGTACCCCAAGTCTAGCCGAGGTAGCCAGGGTAGCCAAGGTAGCCCAGGTAGGGGAGGTAGGGGAGCTTTTTGATCCCCAGAGGGCCTAGCCATCAACTGTGGGACACGCCCCGGGGGTGAGCACAGTCCTGGGAGAGGAGACTCTGGCAGGAGGGGGCGGAGCTTATCCGCAGGGGCAGAGCATAGGAAGGCAGAAGGCGGAGTCTAGGATTGTTGCCACTGAGAGCCTGTGGTACTCCATATTCACAGCACCTGGAGGCCATGAGCATCCGTCCATAGATACACACGGATGCTCAATGGCATCAAGTCACTGTGCACAGGTGACTCGTCTCAGTTTGCTCCCTTCCACTCATGGAGCCCTCACTACCTGGAGAAGCGGGAATTGCCCTTGCCGCTGTGCAGTCTTCAAGCATTTGTTTGTTTCTTTAAGGAGAGCTACCAGGAGCCCAGGGACCGGCCCTAGACACTAAGCCCAGGATCCAGGGATTAAGCGATGAAACATGGCAGGCAGCTTTCCCGCCTGTCCTAGCTTGGCTTCTGCCACGGAAATCCCGGGACTAGGAGTGAAGGCCAAGTATTTATCCGCGAAGTGCCGCAGAAAGCGCAAGCGACGAAGGCAAAAGCAAGCTCAGAAAGGGAGAAAGCTGAAAGGCGGTGGGAACAAGCAGGTGCCACCTGTACCCCAAGTCTAGCCGAGGTAGCCAGGGTAGCCAAGGTAGCCCAGGTAGGGGAGGTAGGGGAGCTTTTTGATCCCCAGAGGACCTAGCCATCAACTGTGGGACACGCCCCGGGGGTGAGCACAGTCCTGGGAGAGGAGACTCTGGCAGGAGGGGGCGGAGCTTATCCGCAGGGGCAGAGCATAGGAAGGCAGAAGGCGGAGTCTAGGATTGTTGCCACTGAGAGCCTGTGGTACTCCATATTCACAGCACCTGGAGGCCATGAGCATCCGTCCATAGATACACACGGATGCTCAATGGCATCAAGTCACTGTGCACAGGTGACTCGTCTCAGTTTGCTCCCTTCCACTCATGGAGCCCTCACTACCTGGAGAAGCGGGAATTGCCCTTGCCGCTGTGCAGTCTTCAAGCATTTGTTTGTTTCTTTAAGGAGAGCTACCAGGAGCCCAGGGACCGGCCCTAGACACTAAGCCCAGGATCCAGGGATTAAGCGATGAAACATGGCAGGCAGCTTTCCCGCCTGTCCTAGCTTGGCTTCTGCCACGGAAATACCGGGACTAGGAGTGAAGGCCAAGTATTTATCCGCGAAGTGCCGCAGAAAGCGCAAGCGATGAAGGCAAAAGCAAGCTCAGAAAGGGAGAAAGCTGAAAGGCGGTGGGAACAAGCAGGTGCCACCTGTACCCCAAGTCTAGCCGAGGTAGCCAGGGTAGCCAAGGTAGCCCAGGTAGGGGAGGTAGGGGAGCTTTTTGATCCCCAGAGGACCTAGCCATCAACTGTGGGACACGCCCCGGGGGTG
This sequence comes from Mustela lutreola, assembly GCF_030435805.1. Classification (NCBI taxonomy): domain Eukaryota; kingdom Metazoa; phylum Chordata; class Mammalia; order Carnivora; family Mustelidae; genus Mustela; species Mustela lutreola. Next base: position 11,580,632 of record NC_081308.1, read on the forward strand.
AGCACAGTCCTGGGAGAGGAGACTCTGGCAGGAGGGGGCGGAGCTTATCCGCAGGGGCAGAGCATAGGAAGGCAGAAGGCGGAGTCTAGGATTGTTGCCACTGAGAGCCTGTGGTACTCCATATTCACAGCACCTGGAGGCCATGAGCATCCGTCCATAGATACACACGGATGCTCAATGGCCTCAAGTCACTGTGCACAGGTGACTCGTCTCAGTTTGCTCCCTTCCACTCATGGAGCCCTCACTACCTGGAGAAGCGGGAATTGCCCTTGCCGCTGTGCAGTCTTCAAGCATTTGTTTGTTTCTTTAAGGAGAGCTACCAGGAGCCCAGGGACCGGCCCTAGACACTAATCCCAGGATCCAGGGATTAAGCGATGAAACATGGCAGGCAGCTTTCCCGCCTGTCCTAGCTTGGCTTCTGCCAAGGAAATCCCGGGACTAGGAGTGAAGGCCAAGTATTTATCTGCGAAGTGCCGCAGAAAGCGCAAGCGACGAAGGCAAAAGCAAGCTCAGAAAGGGAGAAAGCTGAAAGGCGGTGGGAACAAGCAGGTGCCACCTGTACCCCAAGTCTAGCCGAGGTAGCCAGGGTAGCCAAGGTAGCCCAGGTAGGGGAGGTAGGGGAGCTTTTTGATCCCCAGAGGGCCTAGCCATCAACTGTGGGACACGCCCCGGGGGTGAGCACAGTCCTGGGAGAGGAGACTCTGGCAGGAGGGGGCGGAGCTTATCCGCAGGGGCAGAGCATAGGAAGGCAGAAGGCGGAGTCTAGGATTGTTGCCTCTGAGAGCCTGTGGTACTCCATATTCACAGCACCTGGAGGCCATGAGCATCCGTCCATAGATACACACGGATGCTCAATGGCATCAAGTCACTGTGCACAGGTGACTCGTCTGTTTGCTCCCTTCCACTCATGGAGCCCTCACTACCTGGAGAAGCGGGAATTGCCCTTGCCGCTGTGCAGTCTTCAAGCATTTGTTTGTTTCTTTAAGGAGAGCTACCAGGAGCCCAGGGACCGGCCATAGACACTAAGCCCAGGATCCAGGGATTAAGCGATGAAACATGGCAGGCAGCTTTCCCGTCTGTCCTAGCTTGGCTTCTGCCAAGGAAATCCCGGGACTAGGAGTGAAGGCCAAGTATTTATCCGCGAAGTGCCGCAGAAAGCGCAAGCGATGAAGGCAAAAGCAAGCTCAGGTCATGATCTCGGAGTCCTGGGATCGAGTCCCACATCGGGCTCTCTGCTCAGCAGGGAGCCTGCTTCCCTCTCTCTCTCTCTGCCAGCCTCTCTACCTACCTGTGATCTCTCTCTGTCAAATAAATAAATAAAATCTTTAAAAAAAAAAAAAAAAAAAAAAAAAAAAAGCAAGCTCAGAAAGGGAGAAAGCTGAAAGGCGGTGGGAACAAGCAGGTGCCACCTGTACCCCAAGTCTAGCCGAGGTAGCCAGGGTAGCCAAGGTAGCCCAGGTAGGGGAGGTAGGGGAGCTTTTTGATCCCCAGAGGACCTAGCCATCAACTGTGGGACACGCCCCGGGGGTGAGCACAGTACTGGGAGAGGAGACTCTGGCAGGAGGGGGCGGAGCTTATCCGCAGGGGCAGAGCATAGGAAGGCAGAAGGCGGAGTCTAGGATTGTTGCCACTGAGAGCCTGTGGTACTCCATATTCACAGCACCTGGAGGCCATGACATCCGTCCATAGATACACACGGATGCTCAATGGCATCAAGTCACTGTGCACAGGTGACTCGTCTCAGTTTGCTCCCTTCCACTCATGGAGCCCTCACTACCTGGAGAAGCGGGAATTGCCCTTGCCGCTGTGCAGTCTTCAAGCATTTGTTTGTTTCTTTAAGGAGAGCTACCAGGAGCCCAGGGACCGGCCCTAGACACTAAGCCCAGGATCCAGGGATTAAGCGATGAAACATGGCAGGCAGCTTTCCCGCCTGTCCTAGCTTGGCTTCTGCCAAGGAAATCCCGGGACTAGGAATGAAGGCCAAGTATTTATCCGCGAAGTGCCGCAGAAAACGCAAGCGATGAAGGCAAAAGCAAGCTCAGAAAGGGAGAAAGCTGAAAGGCGGTGGGAACAAGCAGGTGCCACCTGTACCCCAAGTCTAGCCGAGGTAGCCAGGGTAGCCAAGGTAGCCCAGGTAGGGGAGGTAGGGGAGCTTTTTGATCCCCAGAGGACCTAGCCATCAACTGTGGGACACGCCCCGGGGGTGAGCACAGTCCTGGGAGAGGAGACTCTGGCAGGAGGGGGCGGAGCTTATCCGCAGGGGCAGAGCATAGGAAGGCAGAAGGCGGAGTCTAGGATTGTTGCCACTGAGAGCCTGTGGTACTCCATATTCACAGCACCGGGAGGCCATGAGCATCCGTCCATAGATACACACGGATGCTCAATGGCATCAAGTCACTGTGCACAGGTGACTCGTCTCAGTTTGCTCCCTTCCACTCATGGAGCCCTCACTACCTGGAGAAGCGGGAATTGCCCTTGCCGCTGTGCAGTCTTCAAGCATTTGTTTGTTTCTTTAAGGAGAGCTACCAGGAGCCCAGGGACCGGCCCTAGACACTAAGCCCAGGATCCAGGGATTAAGCGATGAAACATGGCAGGCAGCTTTCCCGCCTGTCCTAGCTTGGCTTCTGCCACGGAAATCCCGGGACTAGGAGTGAAGGCCAAGTATTTATCCGCGAAGTGCCGCAGAAAGCGCAAGCGATGAAGGCAAAAGCAAGCTCAGAAAGGGAGAAAGCTGAAAGGCGGTGGGAACAAGCAGGTGCCACCTGTACCCCAAGTCTAGCCGAGGTAGCCAGGGTAGCCAAGGTAGCCCAGGTAGGGGAGGTAGGGGAGCTTTTTGATCCCCAGAGGACCTAGCCATCAACTGTGGGACACGCCCCGGGGGTGAGCACAGTCCTGGGAGAGGAGACTCTGGCAGGAGGGGGCGGAGCTTATCCGCAGGGGCAGAGCATAGGAAGGCAGAAGGCGGAGTCTAGGATTGTTGCCACTGAGAGCCTGTGGTACTCCATATTCACAGCACCTGGAGGCCATGAGCATCCGTCCATAGATACACACGGATGCTCAATGGCATCAAGTCACTGTGCACAGGTGACTCGTCTCAGTTTGCTCCCTTCCACTCATGGAGCCCTCACTACCTGGAGAAGCGGGAATTGCCCTTGCCGCTGTGCAGTCTTCAAGCATTTGTTTGTTTCTTTAAGGAGAGCTACCAGGAGCCCAGGGACCGGCCCCAGACACTAAGCCCAGGATCCAGGGATTAAGCGATGAAACATGGCAGGCAGCTTTCCCGCCTGTCCTAGCTTGGCTTCTGCCACGGAAATCCCGGGACTAGGAGTGAAGGCCAAGTATTTATCCGCGAAGTGCCGCAGAAAGCGCAAGCGATGAAGGCAAAAGCAAGCTCAGAAAGGGAGAAAGCTGAAAGGCGGTGGGAACAAGCAGGTGCCACCTGTACCCCAAGTCTAGCCGAGGTAGCCAGGGTAGCCAAGGTAGCCCAGGTAGGGGAGGTAGGGGAGCTTTTTGATCCCCAGAGGACCTAGCCATCAACTGTGGGACACGCCCCGGGGGTGAGCACAGTCCTGGGAGAGGAGACTCTGGCAGGAGGGGGCGGAGCTTATCCGCAGGGGCAGAGCATAGGAAGGCAGAAGGCGGAGTCTAGGTTTGTTGCCACTGAGAGCCTGTGGTACTCCATATTCACAGCACCTGGAGGCCATGAGCATCCGTCCATAGATACACACGGATGCTCAATGGCCTCAAGTCACTGTGCACAGGTGACTCGTCTCAGTTTGCTCCCTTCCACTCATGGAGCCCTCACTACCTGGAGAAGCGGGAATTGCCCTTGCCGCTGTGCAGTCTTCAAGCATTTGTTTGTTTCTTTAAGGAGAGCTACCAGGAGCCCAGGGACCGGCCCTAGACACTAAGCCCAGGATCCAGGGATTAAGCGATGAAACATGGCAGGCAGCTTTCCCGCCTGTCCTAGCTTGGCTTCTGCCACGGAAATCCCGGGACTAGGAGTGAAGGCCAAGTATTTATCCGCGAAGTGCCGCAGAAAGCGCAAGCGACGAAGGCAAAAGCAAGCTCAGAAAGGGAGAAAGCTGAAAGGCGGTGGGAACAAGCAGGTGCCACCTGTACCCCAAGTCTAGCCGAGGTAGCCAGGGTAGCCAAGGTAGCCCAGGTAGGGGAGGTAGGGGAGCTTTTTGATCCCCAGAGGACCTAGCCATCAACTGTGGGACACGCCCCGGGGGTGAGCACAGTCCTGGGAGAGGAGACTCTGGCAGGAGGGGGCGGAGCTTATCCGCAGGGGCAGAGCATAGGAAGGCAGAAGGCGGAGTCTAGGATTGTTGCCACTGAGAGCCTGTGGTACTCCATATTCACAGCACCTGGAGGCCATGAGCATCCGTCCATAGATACACACGGATGCTCAATGGCATCAAGTCACTGTGCACAGGTGACTCGTCTCAGTTTGCTCCCTTCCACTCATGGAGCCCTCACTACCTGGAGAAGCGGGAATTGCCCTTGCCGCTGTGCAGTCTTCAAGCATTTGTTTGTTTCTTTAAGGAGAGCTACCAGGAGCCCAGGGACCGGCCCTAGACACTAAGCCCAGGATCCAGGGATTAAGCGATGAAACATGGCAGGCAGCTTTCCCGCCTGTCCTAGCTTGGCTTCTGCCACGGAAATACCGGGACTAGGAGTGAAGGCCAAGTATTTATCCGCGAAGTGCCGCAGAAAGCGCAAGCGATGAAGGCAAAAGCAAGCTCAGAAAGGGAGAAAGCTGAAAGGCGGTGGGAACAAGCAGGTGCCACCTGTACCCCAAGTCTAGCCGAGGTAGCCAGGGTAGCCAAGGTAGCCCAGGTAGGGGAGGTAGGGGAGCTTTTTGATCCCCAGAGGACCTAGCCATCAACTGTGGGACACGCCCCGGGGGTGAGCACAGTCCTGGGAGAGGAGACTCTGGCAGGAGGGGGCGGAGCTTATCCGCAGGGGCAGAGCATAGGAAGGCAGAAGGCGGAGTCTAGGATTGTTGCCACTGAGAGCCTGTGGTACTCCATATTCACAGCACCTGGAGGCCATGAGCATCCGTCCATAGATACACACGGATGCTCAATGGCCTCAAGTCACTGTGCACAGGTGACTCGTCTCAGTTTGCTCCCTTCCACTCATGGAGCCCTCACTACCTGGAGAAGCGGGAATTGCCCTTGCCGCTGTGCAGTCTTCAAGCATTTGTTTGTTTCTTTAAGGAGAGCTACCAGGAGCCCAGGGACCGGCCCTAGACACTAATCCCAGGATCCAGGGATTAAGCGATGAAACATGGCAGGCAGCTTTCCCGCCTGTCCTAGCTTGGCTTCTGCCAAGGAAATCCCGGGACTAGGAGTGAAGGCCAAGTATTTATCTGCGAAGTGCCGCAGAAAGCGCAAGCGACGAAGGCAAAAGCAAGCTCAGAAAGGGAGAAAGCTGAAAGGCGGTGGGAACAAGCAGGTGCCACCTGTACCCCAAGTCTAGCCGAGGTAGCCAGGGTAGCCAAGGTAGCCCAGGTAGGGGAGGTAGGGGAGCTTTTTGATCCCCAGAGGGCCTAGCCATCAACTGTGGGACACGCCCCGGGGGTGAGCACAGTCCTGGGAGAGGAGACTCTGGCAGGAGGGGGCGGAGCTTATCCGCAGGGGCAGAGCATAGGAAGGCAGAAGGCGGAGTCTAGGATTGTTGCCTCTGAGAGCCTGTGGTACTCCATATTCACAGCACCTGGAGGCCATGAGCATCCGTCCATAGATACACACGGATGCTCAATGGCATCAAGTCACTGTGCACAGGTGACTCGTCTGTTTGCTCCCTTCCACTCATGGAGCCCTCACTACCTGGAGAAGCGGGAATTGCCCTTGCCGCTGTGCAGTCTTCAAGCATTTGTTTGTTTCTTTAAGGAGAGCTACCAGGAGCCCAGGGACCGGCCATAGACACTAAGCCCAGGATCCAGGGATTAAGCGATGAAACATGGCAGGCAGCTTTCCCGTCTGTCCTAGCTTGGCTTCTGCCAAGGAAATCCCGGGACTAGGAGTGAAGGCCAAGTATTTATCCGCGAAGTGCCGCAGAAAGCGCAAGCGATGAAGGCAAAAGCAAGCTCAGGTCATGATCTCGGAGTCCTGGGATCGAGTCCCACATCGGGCTCTCTGCTCAGCAGGGAGCCTGCTTCCCTCTCTCTCTCTCTGCCAGCCTCTCTACCTACCTGTGATCTCTCTCTGTCAAATAAATAAATAAAATCTTTAAAAAAAAAAAAAAAAAAAAAAAAAAAAAAGCAAGCTCAGAAAGGGAGAAAGCTGAAAGGCGGTGGGAACAAGCAGGTGCCACCTGTACCCCAAGTCTAGCCGAGGTAGCCAGGGTAGCCAAGGTAGCCCAGGTAGGGGAGGTAGGGGAGCTTTTTGATCCCCAGAGGACCTAGCCATCAACTGTGGGACACGCCCCGGGGGTGAGCACAGTACTGGGAGAGGAGACTCTGGCAGGAGGGGGCGGAGCTTATCCGCAGGGGCAGAGCATAGGAAGGCAGAAGGCGGAGTCTAGGATTGTTGCCACTGAGAGCCTGTGGTACTCCATATTCACAGCACCTGGAGGCCATGACATCCGTCCATAGATACACACGGATGCTCAATGGCATCAAGTCACTGTGCACAGGTGACTCGTCTCAGTTTGCTCCCTTCCACTCATGGAGCCCTCACTACCTGGAGAAGCGGGAATTGCCCTTGCCGCTGTGCAGTCTTCAAGCATTTGTTTGTTTCTTTAAGGAGAGCTACCAGGAGCCCAGGGACCGGCCCTAGACACTAAGCCCAGGATCCAGGGATTAAGCGATGAAACATGGCAGGCAGCTTTCCCGCCTGTCCTAGCTTGGCTTCTGCCAAGGAAATCCCGGGACTAGGAATGAAGGCCAAGTATTTATCCGCGAAGTGCCGCAGAAAACGCAAGCGATGAAGGCAAAAGCAAGCTCAGAAAGGGAGAAAGCTGAAAGGCGGTGGGAACAAGCAGGTGCCACCTGTACCCCAAGTCTAGCCGAGGTAGCCAGGGTAGCCAAGGTAGCCCAGGTAGGGGAGGTAGGGGAGCTTTTTGATCCCCAGAGGACCTAGCCATCAACTGTGGGACACGCCCCGGGGGTGAGCACAGTCCTGGGAGAGGAGACTCTGGCAGGAGGGGGCGGAGCTTATCCGCAGGGGCAGAGCATAGGAAGGCAGAAGGCGGAGTCTAGGATTGTTGCCACTGAGAGCCTGTGGTACTCCATATTCACAGCACCGGGAGGCCATGAGCATCCGTCCATAGATACACACGGATGCTCAATGGCATCAAGTCACTGTGCACAGGTGACTCGTCTCAGTTTGCTCCCTTCCACTCATGGAGCCCTCACTACCTGGAGAAGCGGGAATTGCCCTTGCCGCTGTGCAGTCTTCAAGCATTTGTTTGTTTCTTTAAGGAGAGCTACCAGGAGCCCAGGGACCGGCCCTAGACACTAAGCCCAGGATCCAGGGATTAAGCGATGAAACATGGCAGGCAGCTTTCCCGCCTGTCCTAGCTTGGCTTCTGCCACGGAAATCCCGGGACTAGGAGTGAAGGCCAAGTATTTATCCGCGAAGTGCCGCAGAAAGCGCAAGCGATGAAGGCAAAAGCAAGCTCAGAAAGGGAGAAAGCTGAAAGGCGGTGGGAACAAGCAGGTGCCACCTGTACCCCAAGTCTAGCCGAGGTAGCCAGGGTAGCCAAGGTAGCCCAGGTAGGGGAGGTAGGGGAGCTTTTTGATCCCCAGAGGACCTAGCCATCAACTGTGGGACACGCCCCGGGGGTGAGCACAGTCCTGGGAGAGGAGACTCTGGCAGGAGGGGGCGGAGCTTATCCGCAGGGGCAGAGCATAGGAAGGCAGAAGGCGGAGTCTAGGATTGTTGCCACTGAGAGCCTGTGGTACTCCATATTCACAGCACCTGGAGGCCATGAGCATCCGTCCATAGATACACACGGATGCTCAATGGCATCAAGTCACTGTGCACAGGTGACTCGTCTCAGTTTGCTCCCTTCCACTCATGGAGCCCTCACTACCTGGAGAAGCGGGAATTGCCCTTGCCGCTGTGCAGTCTTCAAGCATTTGTTTGTTTCTTTAAGGAGAGCTACCAGGAGCCCAGGGACCGGCCCCAGACACTAAGCCCAGGATCCAGGGATTAAGCGATGAAACATGGCAGGCAGCTTTCCCGCCTGTCCTAGCTTGGCTTCTGCCACGGAAATCCCGGGACTAGGAGTGAAGGCCAAGTATTTATCCGCGAAGTGCCGCAGAAAGCGCAAGCGATGAAGGCAAAAGCAAGCTCAGAAAGGGAGAAAGCTGAAAGGCGGTGGGAACAAGCAGGTGCCACCTGTACCCCAAGTCTAGCCGAGGTAGCCAGGGTAGCCAAGGTAGCCCAGGTAGGGGAGGTAGGGGAGCTTTTTGATCCCCAGAGGACCTAGCCATCAACTGTGGGACACGCCCCGGGGGTGAGCACAGTCCTGGGAGAGGAGACTCTGGCAGGAGGGGGCGGAGCTTATCCGCAGGGGCAGAGCATAGGAAGGCAGAAGGCGGAGTCTAGGTTTGTTGCCACTGAGAGCCTGTGGTACTCCATATTCACAGCACCTGGAGGCCATGAGCATCCGTCCATAGATACACACGGATGCTCAATGGCCTCAAGTCACTGTGCACAGGTGACTCGTCTCAGTTTGCTCCCTTCCACTCATGGAGCCCTCACTACCTGGAGAAGCGGGAATTGCCCTTGCCGCTGTGCAGTCTTCAAGCATTTGTTTGTTTCTTTAAGGAGAGCTACCAGGAGCCCAGGGACCGGCCCTAGACACTAAGCCCAGGATCCAGGGATTAAGCGATGAAACATGGCAGGCAGCTTTCCCGCCTGTCCTAGCTTGGCTTCTGCCACGGAAATCCCGGGACTAGGAGTGAAGGCCAAGTATTTATCCGCGAAGTGCCGCAGAAAGCGCAAGCGATGAAGGCAAAAGCAAGCTCAGAAAGGGAGAAAGCTGAAAGGCGGTGGGAACAAGCAGGTGCCACCTGTACCCCAAGTCTAGCCGAGGTAGCCAGGGTAGCCAAGGTAGCCCAGGTAGGGGAGGTAGGGGAGCTTTTTGATCCCCAGAGGGCCTAGCCATCAACTGTGGGACACGCCCCGGGGGTGAGCACAGTCCTGGGAGAGGAGACTCTGGCAGGAGGGGGCGGAGCTTATCCGCAGGGGCAGAGCATAGGAAGGCAGAAGGCGGAGTCTAGGATTGTTGCCACTGAGAGCCTGTGGTACTCCATATTCACAGCACCTGGAGGCCATGAGCATCCGTCCATAGATACACACGGATGCTCAATGGCATCAAGTCACTGTGCACAGGTGACTCGTCTCAGTTTGCTCCCTTCCACTCATGGAGCCCTCACTACCTGGAGAAGCGGGAATTGCCCTTGCCGCTGTGCAGTCTTCAAGCATTTGTTTGTTTCTTTAAGGAGAGCTACCAGGAGCCCAGGGACCGGCCCTAGACACTAAGCCCAGGATCCAGGGATTAAGCGATGAAACATGGCAGGCTGCTTTCCCGCCTGTCCTAGCTTGGCTTCTGCCACGGAAATCCCGGGACTAGGAGTGAAGGCCAAGTATTTATCCGCGAAGTGCCGCAGAAAGCGCAAGCGATGAAGGCAAAAGCAAGCTCAGAAAGGGAGAAAGCTGAAAGGCGGTGGGAATAAGCAGGTGCCACATGTACCCCAAGTCTAGCCGAGGTAGCCAGGGTAGCCAAGGTAGCCCAGGTAGGGGAGGTAGGGGAGCTTTTTGATCCCCAGAGGGCCTAGCCATCAACTGTGGGACACGCCCCGGGGGTGAGCACAGTCCTGGGAGAGGAGACTCTGGCAGGAGGGGGCGGAGCTTATCCGCAGGGGCAGAGCATAGGAAGGCAGAAGGCGGAGTCTAGGATTGTTGCCACTGAGAGCCTGTGGTACTCCATATTCACAGCACCTGGAGGCCATGAGCATCCGTCCATAGATACACACGGATGCTCAATGGCATCAAGTCACTGTGCACAGGTGACTCGTCTCAGTTTGCTCCCTTCCACTCATGGAGCCCTCACTACCTGGAGAAGCGGGAATTGCCCTTGCCGCTGTGCAGTCTTCAAGCATTTGTTTGTTTCTTTAAGGAGAGCTACCAGGAGCCCAGGGACCGGCCCTAGACACTAAGCCCAGGATCCAGGGATTAAGCGATGAAACATGGCAGGCAGCTTTCCCGCCTGTCCTAGCGTGGCTTCTGCCACGGAAATCCCGGGACTAGGAGTGAAGGCCAAATATTTACCGAGGAGTTGCCACAGAAAGCACAAGCGACAAAGGCAAAAGCAAGCTCAGAAAGCAAGTTCTGAAAGGGGGTGGGAACAAGCAGGTGCCACCTTGCCCCAAGTCCAGCCGAGGTAGCGGAGTTAGGGGAGCTTTTGTGTCACCACAAGTGCTAGCCCTTAACTGTGGGCCACGCCCCAGGGGGGGGAGCACAGTCCTGAGAGGGCGAGCTTTGGCAGGAAGGGGCGGAGCTTATCGGCAGGGGGCGGAGCCTAGAACAGCAAGAGTTGGAGTCTAGGATAGATGCCACTGAGAGCCCATGGAAGTCCTTATTCACAGCACCTGAAGGCCATGGGCATCCGTCCATGGATACACACGGATGTTCTCTGGCCTTCAGTCACTGTGCACAGGTGACTCGTCTCAGCTTGCTCCCTTCCACTCATGGAGCCCTCACTACGTGGAGAAGCGGGAATTGCCCTTGCTCTTGTGCAGAGTCTTCAAGCATGTGTTTGTTTCTTTATGGAGAGCTACCAGGGTCCCAGGGCCGGGCCGCAGACACCAAGGCCGGGATCCAGGGATGGAGCGATGGGACGTGCAGGCAGCTTTCCTGCCTGCCCTAGCGTGGCTTCTGCCACGGAAATCCCGAGACTAGGAGTGAAGGCCAAATATTTTTCGGGTAAGTGCTGCAGAAAGCACAAGCGACAAAGTCAAAAGCCAGCTCAGAAAGGGAGAAAGCTGAAAGGGGGTGGGAACAAGCAGTGCCACATGTGCCCCAAGTCCAGCCGAGGTAGCTGAGGTAGCCGAGGTACCCCAGGTAGCTAGGTAGGGGAGCTTTTTGATCCCCATAGGGCCTAGCCATCAACTGTGGGACACGCCCCGGGGGTGAGCACAGTCCTGGGAGAGGACACTCTGGCAGGAGGGGGCGGAGCTTATCCGCAGGGGCAGAGCATAGGAAGGCAGAAGGCGGAGTCTAGGATTGTTGCCACTGAGAGCCTGTGGTACTCCATATTCACGGCACCTGGAGGCCATGACATCCGTCCATAGATACACACGGATGCTCAATGGCATCAAGTCACTGTGCACAGGTGACTCGTCTCAGTTTGCTCCCTTCCACTCATGGAGCCCTCACTACCTGGAGAAGCGGGAATTGCCCTTGCCGCTGTGCAGTCTTCAAGTATTTGTTTGTTTCTTTAAGGAGAGCTACCAGGAGCCCAGGGACCGGCCCTAGACACTAAGCCCAGGATCCAGGGATTAAGCGATGAAACATGGCAGGCTGCTTTCCCGCCTGTCCTAGCTTGGCTTCTGCCACGGAAATCCCGGGACTAGGAGTGAAGGCCAAGTATTTATCCGCGAAGTGCCGCAGAAAGCGCAAGCGACGAAGGCAAAAGCAAGCTCAGAAAGGGAGAAAGCTGAAAGGCGGTGGGAACAAGCAGGTGCCACCTGTACCCCAAGTCTAGCCGAGGTAGCCAGGGTAGCCAAGGTAGCCCAGGTAGGGGAGGTAGGGGAGCTTTTTGATCCCCAGAGGGCCTAGCCATCAACTGTGGGACACGCCCCGGGGGTGAGCACAGTCCTGGGAGAGGAGACTCTGGCAGGAGGGGGCGGAGCTTATCCGCAGGGGCAGAGCATAGGAAGGCAGAAGGCGGAGTCTAGGATTGTTGCCTCTGAGAGCCTGTGGTACTCCATATTCACAGCACCTGGAGGCCATGAGCATCCGTCCATAGATACACACGGATGCTCAATGGCATCAAGTCACTGTGCACAGGTGACTCGTCTGTTTGCTCCCTTCCACTCATGGAGCCCTCACTACCTGGAGAAGCGGGAATTGCCCTTGCCGCTGTGCAGTCTTCAAGCATTTGTTTGTTTCTTTAAGGAGAGCTACCAGGAGCCCAGGGACCGGCCCTAGACACTAAGCCCAGGATCCAGGGATTAAGCGATGAAACATGGCAGGCAGCTTTCCCGCCTGTCCTAGCTTGGCTTCTGCCAAGGAAATCCCGGGACTAGGAGTGAAGGCCAAGTATTTATCCGCGAAGTGCCGCAGAAAGCGCAAGCGATGAAGGCAAAAGCAAGCTCAGAAAGGGAGAAAGCTGAAAGGCGGTGTGAACAAGCAGGTGCCACCTGTACCCCAAGTCTAGCCGAGGTAGCCAGGGTAGCCAAGGTAGCCCAGGTAGGGGAGGTAGGGGAGCTTTTTGATCCCCAGAGGACCTAGCCATCAACTGTGGGACACGCCCCGGGGGTGAGCACAGTCCTGGGAGAGGAGACTCTGGCAGGAGGGGGCGGAGCTTATCCGCAGGGGCAGAGCATAGGAAGGCAGAAGGCGGAGTCTAGGATTGTTGCCACTGAGAGCCTGTGGTACTCCATATTCACAGCACCTGGAGGCCATGACATCCGTCCATAGATACACACGGATGCTCAATGGCATCAAGTCACTGTGCACAGGTGACTCGTCTCAGTTTGCTCCCTTCCACTCATGGAGCCCTCACTACCTGGAGAAGCGGGAATTGCCCTTGCCGCTGTGCAGTCTTCAAGCATTTGTTTGTTTCTTTAAGGAGAGCTACCAGGAGCCCAGGGACCGGCCCTAGACACTAAGCCCAGGATCCAGGGATTAAGCGATGAAACATGGCAGGCAGCTTTCCCGCCTGTCCTAGCTTGGCTTCTGCCAAGGAAATCCCGGGACTAGGAGTGAAGGCCAAGTATTTATCCGCGAAGTGCCGCCGAAAACGCAAGCGATGAAGGCAAAAGCAAGCTCAGAAAGGGAGAAAGCTGAAAGGCGGTGGGAACAAGCAGGTGCCACCTGTACCCCAAGTCTAGCCGAGGTAGCCAGGGTAGCCAAGGTAGCCCAGGTAGGGGAGGTAGGGGAGCTTTTTGATCCCCAGAGGACCTAGCCATCAACTGTGGGACACGGCCCGGGGGTGAGCACAGTCCTGGGAGAGGAGACTCTGGCAGGAGGGGGCGGAGCTTATCCGCAGGGGCAGAGCATAGGAAGGCAGAATGCGGAGTCTAGGATTGTTGCCACTGAGAGCCTGTGGTACTCCATATTCACAGCACCGGGAGGCCATGAGCATCCGTCCATAGATACACACGGATGCTCAATGGCCTCAAGTCACTGTGCACAGGTGACTCGTCTCAGTTTGCTCCCTTCCACTCATGGAGCCCTCACTACCTGGAGAAGCGGGAATTGCCCTTGCCGCTGTGCAGTCTTCAAGCATTTGTTTGTTTCTTTAAGGAGAGCTACCAGGAGCCCAGGGACCGGCCCTAGACACTAAGCCCAGGATCCAGGGATTAAGCGATGAAACAAAGCAGGCAGCTTTCCCACCTGTCCTAGCTTGGCTTCTGCCACGGAAATCCCGGGACTAGGAGTGAAGGCCAAGTATTTATCCGCGAAGTGCCGCAGAAAGCGCAAGCGATGAAGGCAAAAGCAAGCTCAGAAAGGGAGAAAGCTGAAAGGCGGTGGGAACAAGCAGGTGCCACCTGTACCCCAAGTCTAGCCGAGGTAGCCAGGGTAGCCAAGGTAGCCCAGGTAGGGGAGGTAGGGGAGCTTTTTGATCCCCAGAGGGCCTAGCCATCAACTGTGGGACACGCCCCGGGGGTGAGCACAGTCCTGGGAGAGGAGACTCTGGCAGGAGGGGGCGGAGCTTATCCGCAGGGGCAGAGCATAGGAAGGCAGAAGGCGGAGTCTAGGATTGTTGCCACTGAGAGCCTGTGGTACTCCATATTCACAGCACCTGGAGGCCATGAGCATCCGTCCATAGATACACACGGATGCTCAATGGCATCAAGTCACTGTGCACAGGTGACTCGTCTCAGTTTGCTCCCTTCCACTCATGGAGCCCTCACTACCTGGAGAAGCGGGAATTGCCCTTGCCGCTGTGCAGTCTTCAAGCATTTGTTTGTTTCTTTAAGGAGAGCTACCAGGAGCCCAGGGACCGGCCCTAGACACTAAGCCCAGGATCCAGGGATTAAGCGATGAAACATGGCAGGCAGCTTTCCCGCCTGTCCTAGCTTGGCTTCTGCCACGGAAATCCCGGGACTAGGAGTGAAGGCCAAGTATTTATCCGCGAAGTGCCGCAGAAAGCGCAAGCGACGAAGGCAAAAGCAAGCTCAGAAAGGGAGAAAGCTGAAAGGCGGTGGGAACAAGCAGGTGCCACCTGTACCCCAAGTCTAGCCGAGGTAGCCAGGGTAGCCAAGGTAGCCCAGGTAGGGGAGGTAGGGGAGCTTTTTGATCCCCAGAGGACCTAGCCATCAACTGTGGGACACGCCCCGGGGGTGAGCACAGTCCTGGGAGAGGAGACTCTGGCAGGAGGGGGCGGAGCTTATCCGCAGGGGCAGAGCATAGGAAGGCAGAAGGCGGAGTCTAGGATTGTTGCCACTGAGAGCCTGTGGTACTCCATATTCACAGCACCTGGAGGCCATGAGCATCCGTCCATAGATACACACGGATGCTCAATGGCATCAAGTCACTGTGCACAGGTGACTCGTCTCAGTTTGCTCCCTTCCACTCATGGAGCCCTCACTACCTGGAGAAGCGGGAATTGCCCTTGCCGCTGTGCAGTCTTCAAGCATTTGTTTGTTTCTTTAAGGAGAGCTACCAGGAGCCCAGGGACCGGCCCTAGACACTAAGCCCAGGATCCAGGGATTAAGCGATGAAACATGGCAGGCAGCTTTCCCGCCTGTCCTAGCTTGGCTTCTGCCACGGAAATCCCGGGACTAGGAGTGAAGGCCAAGTATTTATCCGCGAAGTGCCGCAGAAAGCGCAAGCGATGAAGGCAAAAGCAAGCTCAGAAAGGGAGAAAGCTGAAAGGCGGTGGGAACAAGCAGGTGCCACCTGTACCCCAAGTCTAGCCGAGGTAGCCAGGGTAGCCAAGGTAGCCCAGGTAGGGGAGGTAGGGGAGCTTTTTGATCCCCAGAGGACCTAGCCATCAACTGTGGGACACGCCCCGGGGGTGAGCACAGTCCTGGGAGAGGAGACTCTGGCAGGAGGGGGCGGAGCTTATCCGCAGGGGCAGAGCATAGGAAGGCAGAAGGCGGAGTCTAGGATTGTTGCCACTGAGAGCCTGTGGTACTCCATATTCACAGCACCTGGAGGCCATGAGCATCCGTCCATAGATACACACGGATGCTCAATGGCCTCAAGTCACTGTGCACAGGTGACTCGTCTCAGTTTGCTCCCTTCCACTCATGGAGCCCTCACTACCTGGAGAAGCGGGAATTGCCCTTGCCGCTGTGCAGTCTTCAAGCATTTGTTTGTTTCTTTAAGGAGAGCTACCAGGAGCCCAGGGACCGGCCCTAGACACTAATCCCAGGATCCAGGGATTAAGCGATGAAACATGGCAGGCAGCTTTCCCGCCTGTCCTAGCTTGGCTTCTGCCAAGGAAATCCCGGGACTAGGAGTGAAGGCCAAGTATTTATCCGCGAAGTGCCGCAGAAAGCGCAAGCGACGAAGGCAAAAGCAAGCTCAGAAAGGGAGAAAGCTGAAAGGCGGTGGGAACAAGCAGGTGCCACCTGTACCCCAAGTCTAGCCGAGGTAGCCAGGGTAGCCAAGGTAGCCCAGGTAGGGGAGGTAGGGGAGCTTTTTGATCCCCAGAGGACCTAGCCATCAACTGTGGGACACGCCCCGGGGGTGAGCACAGTCCTGGGAGAGGAGACTCTGGCAGGAGGGGGCGGAGCTTATCCGCAGGGGCAGAGCATAGGAAGGCAGAAGGCGGAGTCTAGGATTGTTGCCTCTGAGAGCCTGTGGTACTCCATATTCACAGCACCTGGAGGCCATGAGCATCCGTCCATAGATACACACGGATGCTCAATGGCATCAAGTCACTGTGCACAGGTGACTCGTCTGTTTGCTCCCTTCCACTCATGGAGCCCTCACTACCTGGAGAAGCGGGAATTGCCCTTGCCGCTGTGCAGTCTTCAAGCATTTGTTTGTTTCTTTAAGGAGAGCTACCAGGAGCCCAGGGACCGGCCCTAGACACTAAGCCCAGGATCCAGGGATTAAGCGATGAAACATGGCAGGCAGCTTTCCCGCCTGTCCTAGCTTGGCTTCTGCCAAGGAAATCCCGGGACTAGGAGTGAAGGCCAAGTATTTATCCGCGAAGTGCCGCAGAAAGCGCAAGCGATGAAGGCAAAAGCAAGCTCAGAAAGGGAGAAAGCTGAAAGGCGGTGGGAACAAGCAGGTGCCACCTGTACCCCAAGTCTAGCCGAGGTAGCCAGGGTAGCCAAGGTAGCCCAGGTAGGGGAGGTAGGGGAGCTTTTTGATCCCCAGAGGACCTAGCCATCAACTGTGGGACACGCCCCGGGGGTGAGCACAGTCCTGGGAGAGGAGACTCTGGCAGGAGGGGGCGGAGCTTATCCGCAGGGGCAGAGCATAGGAAGGCAGAAGGCGGAGTCTAGGATTGTTGCCACTGAGAGCCTGTGGTACTCCATATTCACAGCACCTGGAGGCCATGACATCTGTCCATAGATACACACGGATGCTCAATGGCATCAAGTCACTGTGCACAGGTGACTCGTCTCAGTTTGCTCCCTTCCACTCATGGAGCCCTCACTACCTGGAGAAGCGGGAATTGCCCTTGCCGCTGTGCAGTCTTCAAGCATTTGTTTGTTTCTTTAAGGAGAGCTACCAGGAGCCCAGGGACCGGCCCTAGACACTAAGCCCAGGATCCAGGGATTAAGCGATGAAACATGGCAGGCAGCTTTCCCGCCTGTCCTAGCTTGGCTTCTGCCAAGGAAATCCCGGGACTAGGAGTGAAGGCCAAGTATTTATCCGCGAAGTGCCGCAGAAAGCGCAAGCGATGAAGGCAAAAGCAAGCTCAGAAAGGGAGAAAGCTGAAAGGCGGTGTGAACAAGCAGGTGCCACCTGTACCCCAAGTCTAGCCGAGGTAGCCAGGGTAGCCAAGGTAGCCCAGGTAGGGGAGGTAGGGGAGCTTTTTGATCCCCAGAGGACCTAGCCATCAACTGTGGGACACGCCCCGGGGGTGAGCACAGTCCTGGGAGAGGAGACTCTGGCAGGAGGGGGCGGAGCTTATCCGCAGGGGCAGAGCATAGGAAGGCAGAAGGCGGAGTCTAGGATTGTTGCCACTGAGAGCCTGTGGTACTCCATATTCACAGCACCTGGAGGCCATGACATCCGTCCATAGATACACACGGATGCTCAATGGCATCAAGTCACTGTGCACAGGTGACTCGTCTCAGTTTGCTCCCTTCCACTCATGGAGCCCTCACTACCTGGAGAAGCGGGAATTGCCCTTGCCGCTGTGCAGTCTTCAAGCATTTGTTTGTTTCTTTAAGGAGAGCTACCAGGAGCCCAGGGACCGGCCCTAGACACTAAGCCCAGGATCCAGGGATTAAGCGATGAAACATGGCAGGCAGCTTCCCGCCTGTCCTAGCTTGGCTTCTGCCACGGAAATCCCGGGACTAGGAGTGAAGGCCAAGTATTTATCCGCGAAGTGCCGCAGAAAGCGCAAGCGATGAAGGCAAAAGCAAGCTCAGAAAGGGAGAAAGCTGAAAGGCGGTGGGAACAAGCAGGTGCCACCTGTACCCCAAGTCTAGCCGAGGTAGCCAGGGTAGCCAAGGTAGCCCAGGTAGGGGAGGTAGGGGAGCTTTTTGATCCCCAGAGGGCCTAGCCATCAACTGTGGGACACGCCCCGGGGGTGAGCACAGTCCTGGGAGAGGAGACTCTGGCAGGAGGGGGCGGAGCTTATCCGCAGGGGCAGAGCATAGGAAGGCAGAAGGCGGAGTCTAGGATTGTTGCCACTGAGAGCCTGTGGTACTCCATATTCACAGCACCGGGAGGCCATGAGCATCCGTCCATAGATACACACGGATGCTCAATGGCCTCAAGTCACTGTGCACAGGTGACTCGTCTCAGTTTGCTCCCTTCCACTCATGGAGCCCTCACTACCTGGAGAAGCGGGAATTGCCCTTGCCGCTGTGCAGTCTTCAAGCATTTGTTTGTTTCTTTAAGGAGAGCTACCAGGAGCCCAGGGACCGGCCCTAGACACTAAGCCCAGGATCCAGGGATTAAGCGATGAAACATGGCAGGCAGCTTCCCGCCTGTCCTAGCTTGGCTTCTGCCACGGAAATCCCGGGACTAGGAGTGAAGGCCAAGTATTTATCCGCGAAGTGCCGCAGAAAGCGCAAGCGATGAAGGCAAAAGCAAGCTCAGAAAGGGAGAAAGCTGAAAGGCGGTGGGAACAAGCAGGTGCCACCTGTACCCCAAGTCTAGCCGAGGTAGCCAGGGTAGCCAAGGTAGCCCAGGTAGGGGAGGTAGGGGAGCTTTTTGATCCCCAGAGGGCCTAGCCATCAACTGTGGGACACGCCCCGGGGGTGAGCACAGTCCTGGGAGAGGAGACTCTGGCAGGAGGGGGCGGAGCTTATCCGCAGGGGCAGAGCATAGGAAGGCAGAAGGCGGAGTCTAGGATTGTTGCCACTGAGAGCCTGTGGTACTCCATATTCACAGCACCTGGAGGCCATGAGCATCCGTCCATAGATACACACGGATGCTCAATGGCATCAAGTCACTGTGCACAGGTGACTCGTCTCAGTTTGCTCCCTTCCACTCATGGAGCCCTCACTACCTGGAGAAGCGGGAATTGCCCTTGCCGCTGTGCAGTCTTCAAGCATTTGTTTGTTTCTTTAAGGAGAGCTACCAGGAGCCCAGGGACCGGCCCTAGACACTAAGCCCAGGATCCAGGGATTAAGCGATGAAACATGGCAGGCAGCTTTCCCGCCTGTCCTAGCTTGGCTTCTGCCACGGAAATCCCGGGACTAGGAGTGAAGGCCAAGTATTTATCCGCGAAGTGCCGCAGAAAGCGCAAGCGACGAAGGCAAAAGCAAGCTCAGAAAGGGAGAAAGCTGAAAGGCGGTGGGAACAAGCAGGTGCCACCTGTACCCCAAGTCTAGCCGAGGTAGCCAGGGTAGCCAAGGTAGACCAGGTAGGGGAGGTAGGGGAGCTTTTTGATCCCCAGAGGACCTAGCCATCAACTGTGGGACACGCCCCGGGGGTGAGCACAGTCCTGGGAGAGGAGACTCTGGCAGGAGGGGGCGGAGCTTATCCGCAGGGGCAGAGCATAGGAAGGCAGAAGGCGGAGTCTAGGATTGTTGCCACTGAGAGCCTGTGGTACTCCATATTCACAGCACCTGGAGGCCATGAGCATCCGTCCATAGATACACACGGATGCTCAATGGCATCAAGTCACTGTGCACAGGTGACTCGTCTCAGTTTGCTCCCTTCCACTCATGGAGCCCTCACTACCTGGAGAAGCGGGAATTGCCCTTGCCGCTGTGCAGTCTTCAAGCATTTGTTTGTTTCTTTAAGGAGAGCTACCAGGAGCCCAGGGACCGGCCCTAGACACTAAGCCCAGGATCCAGGGATTAAGCGATGAAACATGGCAGGCAGCTTTCCCGCCTGTCCTAGCTTGGCTTCTGCCACGGAAATCCCGGGACTAGGAGTGAAGGCCAAGTATTTATCCGCGAAGTGCCGCAGAAAGCGCAAGCGATGAAGGCAAAAGCAAGCTCAGAAAGGGAGAAAGCTGAAAGGCGGTGGGAACAAGCAGGTGCCACCTGTACCCCAAGTCTAGCCGAGGTAGCCAGGGTAGCCAAGGTAGCCCAGGTAGGGGAGGTAGGGGAGCTTTTTGATCCCCAGAGGACCTAGCCATCAACTGTGGGACACGCCCCGGGGGTGAGCACAGTCCTGGGAGAGGAGACTCTGGCAGGAGGGGGCGGAGCTTATCCGCAGGGGCAGAGCATAGGAAGGCAGAAGGCGGAGTCTAGGATTGTTGCCACTGAGAGCCTGTGGTACTCCATATTCACAGCACCTGGAGGCCATGAGCATCCGTCCATAGATACACACGGATGCTCAATGGCCTCAAGTCACTGTGCACAGGTGACTCGTCTCAGTTTGCTCCCTTCCACTCATGGAGCCCTCACTACCTGGAGAAGCGGGAATTGCCCTTGCCGCTGTGCAGTCTTCAAGCATTTGTTTGTTTCTTTAAGGAGAGCTACCAGGAGCCCAGGGACCGGCCCTAGACACCTAGCCCAGGATCCAGGGATTAAGCGATGAAACATGGCAGGCAGCTTTCCCGCCTGTCCTAGCTTGGCTTCTGCCAAGGAAATCCCGGGACTAGGAGTGAAGGCCAAGTATTTATCCGCGAAGTGCCGCAGAAAGCGCAAGCGACGAAGGCAAAAGCAAGCTCAGAAAGGGAGAAAGCTGAAAGGCGGTGGGAACAAGCAGGTGCCACCTGTACCCCAAGTCTAGCCGAGGTAGCCAGGGTAGCCAAGGTAGACCAGGTAGGGGAGGTAGGGGAGCTTTTTGATCCCCAGAGGGCCTAGCCATCAACTGTGGGACACGCCCCGGGGGTGAGCACAGTCCTGGGAGAGGAGACTCTGGCAGGAGGGGGCGGAGCTTATCCGCAGGGGCAGAGCATAGGAAGGCAGAAGGCGGAGTCTAGGATTGTTGCCACTGAGAGCCTGTGGTACTCCATATTCACAGCACCTGGAGGCCATGAGCATCCGTCCATAGATACACACGGATGCTCAATGGCATCAAGTCACTGTGCACAGGTGACTCGTCTCAGTTTGCTCCCTTCCACTCATGGAGCCCTCACTACCTGGAGAAGCGGGAATTGCCCTTGCCGCTGTGCAGTCTTCAAGCATTTGTTTGTTTCTTTAAGGAGAGCTACCAGGAGCCCAGGGACCGGCCCTAGACACTAAGCCCAGGATCCAGGGATTAAGCGATGAAACATGGCAGGCAGCTTTCCCGCCTGTCCTAGCTTGGCTTCTGCCAAGGAAATCCCGGGACTAGGAGTGAAGGCCAAGTATTTATCCGCGAAGTGCCGCAGAAAGCGCAAGCGATGAAGGCAAAAGCAAGCTCAGAAAGGGAGAAAGCTGAAAGGCGGTGGGAACAAGCAGGTGCCACCTGTACCCCAAGTCTAGCCGAGGTAGCCAGGGTAGCCAAGGTAGCCCAGGTAGGGGAGGTAGGGGAGCTTTTTGATCCCCAGAGGGCCTAGCCATCAACTGTGGGACACGCCCCGGGGGTGAGCACAGTCCTGGGAGAGGAGACTCTGGCAGGAGGGGGCGGAGCTTATCCGCAGGGGCAGAGCATAGGAAGGCAGAAGGCGGAGTCTAGGATTGTTGCCACTGAGAGCCTGTGGTACTCCATATTCACAGCACCTGGAGGCCATGAGCATCCGTCCATAGATACACACGGATGCTCAATGGCATCAAGTCACTGTGCACAGGTGACTCGTCTCAGTTTGCTCCCTTCCACTCATGGAGCCCTCACTACCTGGAGAAGCGGGAATTGCCCTTGCCGCTGTGCAGTCTTCAAGCATTTGTTTGTTTCTTTAAGGAGAGCTACCAGGAGCCCAGGGACCGGCCCTAGACACTAAGCCCAGGATCCAGGGATTAAGCGATGAAACATGGCAGGCTGCTTTCCCGCCTGTCCTAGCTTGGCTTCTGCCACGGAAATCCTGGGACTAGGAGTGAAGGCCAAGTATTTATCCGCGAAGTGCCGCAGAAAGCGCAAGCGATGAAGGCAAAAGCAAGCTCAGAAAGGGAGAAAGCTGAAAGGCGGTGGGAACAAGCAGGTGCCACATGTACCCCAAGTCTAGCCGAGGTAGCCAGGGTAGCCAAGGTAGCCCAGGTAGGGGAGGTAGGGGAGCTTTTTGATCCCCAGAGGGCCTAGCCATCAACTGTGGGACACGCCCCGGGGGTGAGCACAGTCCTGGGAGAGGAGACTCTGGCAGGAGGGGGCGGAGCTTATCCGCAGGGGCAGAGCATAGGAAGGCAGAAGGCGGAGTCTAGGATTGTTGCCACTGAGAGCCTGTGGTACTCCATATTCACAGCACCTGGAGGCCATGAGCATCCGTCCATAGATACACACGGATGCTCAATGGCCTCAAGTCACTGTGCACAGGTGACTCGTCTCAGTTTGCTCCCTTCCACTCATGGAGCCCTCACTACCTGGAGAAGCGGGAATTGCCCTTGCCGCTGTGCAGTCTTCAAGCATTTGTTTGTTTCTTTAAGGAGAGCTACCAGGAGCCCAGGGACCGGCCCTAGACACTAAGCCCAGGATCCAGGGATTAAGCGATGAAACATGGCAGGCAGCTTTCCCGCCTGTCCTAGCTTGGCTTCTGCCACGGAAATCCCGGGACTAGGAGTGAAGGCCAAATATTTACCGAGGAGTTGCCACAGAAAGCACAAGCGACAAAGGCAAAAGCAAGCTCAGAAAGCAAGTTCTGAAAGGGGGTGGGAACAAGCAGGTGCCACCTTGCCCCAAGTCCAGCCGAGGTAGCGGAGTTAGGGGAGCTTTTGGGTCACCACAAGTGCTAGCCCTTAACTGTGGGCCACGCCCCAGGGGGGGGAGCACAGTCCTGAGAGGGCGAGCTTTGGCAGGAAGGGGCGGAGCTTATCGGCAGGGGCGGAGCCTAGAACAGCAAGAGTTGGAGTCTAGGATAGATGCCACTGAGAGCCCATGGAAGTCCTTATTCACAGCACCTGAAGGCCATGGGCATCCGTCCATGGATACACACGGATGTTCTCTGGCCTTCAGTCACTGTGCACAGGTGACTCGTCTCAGCTTGCTCCCTTCCACTCATGGAGCCCTCACTACGTGGAGAAGCGGGAATTGCCCTTGCTCTTGTGCAGAGTCTTCAAGCATGTGTTTGTTTCTTTATGGAGAGCTACCAGGGTCCCAGGGCCGGGCCGCAGACACCAAGGCCGGGATCCAGGGATGGAGCGATGGGACGTGCAGGCAGCTTTCCTGCCTGCCCTAGCGTGGCTTCTGCCACGGAAATCCCGAGACTAGGAGTGAAGGCCAAATATTTATCGGGTAAGTGCTGCAGAAAGCACAAGCGACAAAGTCAAAAGCCAGCTCAGAAAGGGAGAAAACTGAAAGGGGGTGGGAACAAGCAGTGCCACATGTGCCCCAAGTCCAGCCGAGGTAGCTGAGGTAGCCGAGGTACCCCAGGTAGCTAGGTAGGGGAGCTTTTTGATCCCCATAGGGGCTAGCCATTAACTGTGGGCCACGCCCCATGAGGGGAGCACAGTCCTGGGAGAGGCTGCTCTGTCAGGAGGGGTTGGAGCATATCAGCAGGGGCGGTGCCTACAATAGCAAGAGGTGGAGTCTAGGATTGATGCCACTGAGAGCCCGGGGTAGCCCATATTCACAGCACCTGGAGGCCATGGGCATCCGTCCATAGATACACACGGATGTTCTCTGGCCTTCAGTCACTGTGCACAGGTGTCTCGTCTCAGCTTGCTCCCTTCCGCTCATGGAGTCCTCACTACCTGGAGAAGCGGGTATTGCCCTTGCTCTTGTGCAGAGTCTTCAACATTTGTTTCTTTATGGAGAGCTACCAGGGGCCCACGGGGCTGGATCCCAGGATCACGGGATCATGACCCCAGCAAAGGCGCTTAACGACTCAGCCACCCAGTGCCTCACCCCCAGCCTCACGGAGTAACTCTTTTAACCATTTCTGTGCCCCCAGCCCAAACTCAAAGGCCATTAGGTAAGACTTCGAGTAAGAACATGAGAGCCCAGCTCCCTTGCCCCGAATGGATCAGGATTACCTGAAGGCGCACTGAACCTTTCCGAGTCCCTGAGTCCCTGTGCTGTTCGGGACTTCGCCCGAGGGGTCACCCTGGCTGGCTTCCTTCCCCCCTTCCTTTTCTGTTCTGTAGGGGCGCTTCCTTTACAATCACCCACAGAGGAATTCCCAGCTCAAAGGGTCTGCCTCTGGGAAACGCCACCTAAGAGACCACATGACCCGGCTCACCAGCCAGCTCGCCCTTACCTCGAACCATCGGCCAACCTGCCCGCAGTTCTCCTGGACAGCTCTCGAACACGGGACTGGAGCCACCCCCTTTTCCTACCACAAATGTGTCCATGAACTGTAGACTCCATTGTCCTTCCTTGGTGGGACCCAAATCCTAAATATTATAAAGTGGGAGTTGAGAAGAATGTACAGGGTATGGCATGTGTGGGTTAAATAAATGTTCCATTAAAAAAAAACCTTTATATGAGGTAGTAGTGTGTTTTCCTTCCTCAGCTGGGCATAAATGATTTAAATAAATCATCAGGGACTAGAGTTGGTTTGCGTGCTGCTCTCTCAAAGGCCTGCTTTTTGACCACAATTTTTATATGTGCTTGCTTTCTAGAAATTTCCCTAACTCTATGGGGTTTGCATGTTACCAAAAAAAAAAAAAAAGAGGAATTCTGGGTTCCCTTGGGTTCCATCACTTCTGACAAGCAAGGCCACCTGCGGGATATGAGCTGGGATCCCCTGCAGGCCCGGGGATCCCACTGGGGCCAGCCTCACGTGACCGCACAAGGCGGCTTTCCCAAACACGAAACCGCATGGCTCACTTTTACTCCTAGTGCTTCTCCAGATATGACGGCAACTGTCACACCATCCTGCCTGGGTTTGGGGATTTCTTTACTCTTCAGCTCCTGGGACTGAGGCTCCATCACCTTCTCTGAGCTTTGCAAATTTACCCACAGCTGGAGGCCCTGGGCCTGCTCTTCGGCGCAAGGGTTCTCGGCCTGCAGAATGCCAAGGCCCAAGGTCATCCACTGCACACAGCAGACCAACAAGAAAGCAATGGAACCCAGCCTCTAACATTCTGCGCCTGGGGCAATGATGTCACGGGGACTAAGCGGGGCACCTCACAAGGGCTGCTCTCAGGGACCCCCCCCAGCCTCGTGGGGAGCATCTAAGGCGACAACGACAATAGCTGAAACCATTTCCAGGACCCTAAAAGCTGCGCACGCTTCCTCACTTGAACTGAAAGCATCAGACCCGACTCTCACACTGATGGAAGAACCCTAGTCCTCTCTTTGGCGTCCCTGAATCTTAGACTGAGCTCCAGACCGGGAGCACTCTCGGGAGGGACACCTTAGGGAGGAAGCACATGACTGGGCTTGGGGAGAAGCCAAGCAGCAGTGCAGTTCGGACACAGAGCTCCAGCGCGGGACGAACCTTCAGAGATGCCCCAAATGCAGCCGAGGTAGCCCAGGTAGCCCAGGTAGCTGAGGTAGGGGAGCATTTCTAACCTCCCAGTGGCTAGCCATTAACTGTGGGCCACGCCCCAGGAGGGAGCACACTCCTGGGAGAGGAGGCTCTGGCAGAAGGAGGCGGAGCCTAGCGGTACAGGGCGGAGCCTAGGACTGCAGGAGGGAGAGTCTAGGATAATTGCCTCTGAGAGCCGGGGGTAGCCCATATTCACAGCACTTGGAGGCCAAGGGCATCTGTCCATAGATACACACAAATGCTCTCTGGCGCCCAATAACTGTGCACAGGTCACGATTCTCAGCTTGCCCCCTTCTGCTCATGGAGCCCTCACTACCTGGAGAAGCGGTAATTGCCCTTGCCCTTGTGCAGAGTCTTCAAGCATGTGTTTGTTTCTTTATGGAGAGGTACCAGGGGCCCGGGGACCGCCCCCAGACACTAAGACCGGGATCCAGGGATGAAGCGATGGAACGTGACAGGCAGCCTTCCCGCCTGTCCTAGCTTGCTTCTGCCACGGAAATCCCGAGACTAGGAGTGAAAGCCAACTATTTATCGGGGAAGTGACGCAGAAAGTGCAAGCCACGAAGGCAAAAACAAGCTCAGAAAGGGAGAAAGCTGAAAGGCAATGGGAACAAGCAGTGCCACCTGTGCCCTAAGTCCAGCGGAGGTAGCTAAGGTAGCTGAGGTAGCTCAGGTAGTGGAGGTAGGGGAGCTTTTGGATCCCCACAGGGGCTTGCCATTAACTGTGGGCCACGCCCCGGGAGGGGAACACAGTCCTGGGAGGGCGGGCTCTGGCAAAAAAGTGGGCAGAGCTTACCAGCAGGGGGCGGAACCTAGAACTGCAGGAGGCGGAGTCTAGGATTGATGTCTCTGAGAGCCCATGGAAGCCCTTATTCTCAGCACACGAAGGCCATGGGCATCCGTCCATACATACAGACGTATGTTCTCTGGCCTTCAGTCACTGTGCACAGGTGACTCGTCTCAGCTTGCTCCCTTCCACTCATGGAGCCCTCACTACCTGGAGAAGCGGTAATTGCCCTTGCCCTTGTGCAGAGTCTTCAAGCATGTGTTTGTTTCTTTATGGAGAGCTACCGGGGCCCAGGGTCCGGCCGCAGACACCAAGCCCGGGATCTAGGGATAATGGGATGGAATGTAGCAGGCAGCTTTCCCGCCTGTCCTAGCTTGGCTTCTGCCACAGAAATCCCGAGAATAGGAGTGAAGGCCAAGTATTTATCTCGGAAGTGCCGCAGAAAGTGCAAGCGAAGAAGGCAACAGCCAGCACAGAAAGGGAGAATTCTGAAAGGGATTGGGAAGCAGCAGGTGCATTTTGTGGGTCCCTCGGGGCTCGCGGGGTGGGGGGGAATCTGCAGGTGGGTGCACGGAGGAGAGGGGAAGCTAAGGGCTTTACCACCAACTCCCATCCCTCTTTGACAAGAATTCCTCTGGGGGTGTCCAGTACCCAGCACACCCGGCTGCTGGGAGAGCCACTGGCAGAGCAGCGGCGCGGGAGATGGCAGCCGCGTGCACGCGGGGACTGCTGCCACCTGGACCCGGGCGTGGGGCACAGGGCCAAGGTGCAGGCCACCAAGAGCTTCTTCCTCAAGGCCCTCTAGCGGAGGGAAATCCTTAGAGAATTAGACACATAATCTATTGGCATCCGATTGTACTTGTGAGTGAGGGGGCACCACGGGCATCTGTGAGAGCCCATGAAATGGCCCGCCTCTTCCAGCCAGCTGACCCGAGGGCCGAGAACCTTCAGGCTCGGACCTAGAGAGGGAATACGAAGTGACCCGGGGAAGGGCGAAAGGAATGGGAGTCCATCCAGAGGGAACAGCAGGTGAAAAGACTCTGAGACCGGAACAGGCAATATCTGTTCTCAGATCTGCAAGGCCAGTACAGAGCGGAGAGTTTTCTGGCACTAAATCCGAATAGACTTCCATCTTCTATTTGACCAGACCGATGACACCTTCTAGTACAAGGTTCTGCAAACGACAGCCCAGGGGCCAAATCTAGCCCACTGCTTGATTCTGTACATAACATCTACTGACCCACAGACATGCCCATTCAGTGACACGCTGTCTGTCGGCTTGCGCTTTGAATGCAGGACGCAGTGCTGGCCACATCTGGGACCACAGGATCCACGCAGCCTAAAATACATGCCATCCACGGATGACAGGAGATACTCACTGATCTATGTCCTGCTCCAACAACACATGGAGATCTCAGCATTCCCTCCACCGTGCTTCCTTCTGAGGGCAGCTGTTGGGGTCCTCAAGGACTTGGCATCCTATTCATTTTCCTCTTTTGTTCCCAATTTATCTGTCCATGTTTTCAATCTACTTTTCATACCTTGCTTATCCTTTTCTAGGTATAACCTAATTGGGCAGGAACGTTCTTACTATGTCAGCCCACCCATCGGATTTGGAAGGGGAGAGATTTCTCTTTTCGACCTTGCTATTGACCACCTCTGAGGCCCCGCACAGCGTTCCTTGACATCTTTAAATCCCCGTTCTCTTATTTTATTTTTTTAAGGTTTTATTTATTTATTTGAGCGAGAGAGAGAGCGTTCATAATGGGGTGAGGAGGACGAGCGAGAAGACTCCCAGCTGAGCAAGGAGACAGATTTGCCCGATCCCAGGACCCTGCGACCATGACCTGAGCAAAGACAGGAGCTTCATGACTGCGCCACCCACCCGCCCTCATTCTCTCAATTTTAAAGATGAGGCAAAAAGAAGACTTACTTTAGAGCGATTATTCATATATAAATGCTTTCAACTTCATGTTCATTGAAATACAATTCAAATATTTGCAGTTAAATTTCCACATACTATGTAAATAATCCCCGAAATTTCTTGACACAGAGTTCAGACTTACGAATCCAGCAAGGAATGCCTAAGAATTTCTGGGGATTCTAAGTCTAACATATCTCAGGCAAGCCGAGGATGGTGGCAAGATTTGAGTCATTGTCTTAAGTGACAACACTTCCCCCTGCAAACAAGGTGCAAGACAGCTGAGAAGGCTTCACTGTTGGCTCAGCTCATGATCCCAGGGTCTGGTATCGAGCCCTGTGTCAGGCTCCCTGCTCGGCATGAAGCCCGCTTCTCCCTCTTCCACACCCCCTGCTCGTATTCCCTCTCTTGCTGTGTCCCTCTGTCAAATAAATAAATAAAACCTTAAAAAAAAAAAAACAACTAAGTTGTGGCAAAAGCAGCAGGTAGGTCTAAAAGAGGAGAATGGACTCTGGTACACTGAATTTGGCAGTGACGACATCATGAGTGAGCACTGCCTGGTCGGCCTCTGTAGAGGTTTGGCGGATGCTGAGAGAGGCCAACCCCAATATCTGTGAGTGAAGGATGAATTGGAAGCTGAGGAAGTTAAGCCAACCATCCTTGACTATGCATTTGAGGAATTTAAGAGAAAGACCAGTTGGGAACTAAAAAGTGATTGAAGGGGTCATGGAAATCTTGAGAGAATCCAAGCAAACCTGTGTAGGTTTCTAGCCTGAGTGGGAGGACCCACAGGAAGGAAGAGATCAAAAATTGACGGCAGAGAGGGAGGAAAGCGTGAGTGTACTGGACCTGGGGAAGAGCAAGCATGCGCGCCCAGAGGTTATTAAACATCAATAATTGCTTGTGGTCGGCCATACCTGCAGGTCTCCTGGGTTCATCTGACCAACATGTCCACAGAAGTCCTCATGGGCCATGCTGCCACCCTCCAGGAGGTAAGACACCTTTGACAAGACAAGCAGAAGCAAAAGTACGTGTTTGGCAGCTATGAAGAATTGCTCACTTTTCACAGAATATGTGTTGAGGAAAGTGTCAGGAGTGACTAAGTAGCACAAGCTGAGGGAATGAACCTCCAGTGAGAGCGCCGTGTTAGCCCACACAATGTTTCTGAGAGAATTCCAAATAAGCGCCCCTTCTTCCATGTAGATGCAACCCTGAGCATATCAGTGCTCATGGCCCGGCGACAGAAGCCCCCACTTGTCCCCTCAGTGTACCATGACGGATCCTAGAGCTCGGGGTGGAAGAGGTGGCCCCCTCTGAAACAGCAGGGCCATGTTACTGAGGCCAATGTCAGCCAGGTGTGTCGGGCGACAGATTTCAGGTCTCCACATCTTCCCCTAAAAGCTGACTCGAGAAATCCAAAGGCAACGGCCTTTCCAACACCAGACACACAAACTCACTTAGGTGCTCCATAAACGCAGGTAAAACGTCAAATGAATCCCCAGAATTAAAGTCAGCTTTTCCAAGGCCGGGTCCGTACACATTGTGTTGTGTTGACAACACAACAAATCCTGTGTTGTCCTGCAGAGTAGCCACTAGCTGCGTGTGGCTATTTAAGCTTAATTAAAGTGAAATAACATAAAAAAAATTCGGCTCTGCTGTTGCACTAGCCACATTTCAAGTGACAAACCCCTGGTTCTCCCCAGGGGTTTTTAGGGAATCAGCCTGCCCACAGAAAGCAAGTCCCTCTGGGCGGGGCCAGCCCCCATGGCAGTGGCCTTCATGGTCTGGCATAGCCAGTGAGAGCTGAATAAAGTCGGCCTAAGTCTCCCTCACACACAGTATTTGGAAGCTCGGCTGCGTGCAGACAGAAGCCACATTCTCCAAGATCAGCTTTAACAGAAATAAGGTATTTTTTTGCGTCTGCCATCTCTCTTACTCTGTCATCTTCTCAACTGGCTCCGAATTCATGCTGAGAAAATAAGCCACCATCTACTCTGCCTCCTCATACCCCAAACAAAGGTCAGTTAAAGACCTGCCTACAGTCAAGCTGTTGCACTCTTATACTGTAGCCTTATAATAAACTGTCTTCTTCCGGAGCCAACTTTATTGGATGCCAGATCCGGAAACCAAAGACTTATACAGAACACTTAAGACCATAGAAATCAGGGCTGGCTGACATTAGAACCCTCCACATGTCATCCTGCCAAACAATGACATTGTACAGAATGGTCTCCCAGCAGGTGACAGGCAGATGGCTACGGAAATTGGAGTCTCTAGGTTGGGATGGTGCCTTTCGTGTGTCACCTTGATTGGGCTAAGGGATGCCCAGATACATGGTAAAATGGAACTTGCTATAGTAATGGCAGCCATGCAACACTGGCACAGGAAGAAAAGAGACCCATTAGCATGGGGAATTTACATATGACAACAGCAATTCCAGATTAGTAGGGCAAGGATGCCTTTTCTGATAAGTGGTATCAGAACACAACTGACTGACCATAGGAGTAAAGAGAGTAAGCCCCCACTATAGTGTTCCAAATGGATAAAGACTTAAATGTTAAAAACAGGCTTCTGAGATTTAAATCTATGGAGACAAGTACACAAAATGTCAGCACAATTCTATCTTTGCAGTGTTTATTTTGGTAGTAAAAAGATGGGAACAATTGGATGATGGGTCTACTCACCTAATTATGGTACAGCCATACAAGGGAATATTACACAACTGTTAAAAAGAGATGTAGATCTCTATTCACTGACAAGGATAAATGAGATACTATTTAATCAAAAAAAGCAGGTTACTGAACAGCAATTTTATTTAAAGAGGTCACATACAGTGACGGGTTTAAATGGGTTCATTTAAAGAAAACTGTAGCTCATCATTAGTGTGCATGGAAATGCCCGGATGAACACACCCAAATGTGGACATTGGTCACCCCCAGATTGTGGGAATTGCAGGTACATTTTATTATAACCTCTTTCCACTTTCCTGAGAGTTTGGGCCTTCTGCAATGAGTAGTTTACTTTTTTACAACGGAAACAACTTTATCTCACAAAGTTATAAAGATGCTACCGCTAATCGGTGAATGAAAAGAAGTGAGATGCTTTATTCTGCAGAGATGCTGGCATCTGTTCCCTCTTTAGGGGACCTGGGGCTGGCGAGGAAGGGAAAAGAGACAGAAGGGAAAATACAAAGAACCGGAAGAATGGCGCAGTACTGTGTGAGACGGCAATGTAGCTGGCTCTGCCTTTAAAACGCTGCTAGGAAGAAAAGACCTAAAATTACTAGGAAGCCAAAATAGGAATGAAGCACTTAGGACCTCGTACAAAGCTTAAAAATTGAAGAGAACAAATAAAAAGCTTCCAAATCTCCAAAAACCAGTCAAACTAGAAGGAGCAGTGTCTAGAATTGCTTTCGTTTTCCTGTTACGCATGCATTTTGAATTAAAATAGCTGCATAATAAAGGCAATTTTCATTCTGTTTGGGCTGAAGCTTTGGGTTCTCAAAAGGAGTCTCTTTCAAATCTTATTCCTTCCATCCCCAAAGTCCTTTCAATTATCCCAAACTAGGGCCTTTCAAGTTGTTAATCATCTAAAAATATGGCAGGCAACTTTAAAAAGTAAATTGCGGTGAGCATGACTTATCTAAAGATGAAAACTTACGCAGACACCAAGAGGTTTTGCGCACGCCTGTGTTCCAAGTTTTATTTTAGAAAGAAATGTCAACGCTGTTTCTAAAACACAGAAGACGCTTATCTCCACGTGTTCTCTACTTTTTCAGTGTGTATGTCCTCTTTTCTCTGGTAATACAAAAGTAAACACCATCCTAAATACTATAAAATCTGAATTAGAGAAATCTGGTCAATGAAGCTTTACAGTGTTCATAATGCCTGCCTTTTACTACTTAAAAACGACTTTGAGCCATTAGGAGGGGAAAAAAATTAGAAACCAATGACCCCCGTATTTATGGTTGTCTTTTATTTTATTTATTTATTTTGCGTAAGTGCTGTAAATGCTACACTGAGACCTTCAGTATAAATTAATGCCTGCGGAGGATTTTTTTTTTTTTTTTAACTCAGGCAGGATTCTGAGAGCTGACACAACCCAGATGATTTTTCAGGACATTCCATAATCGCAAACACCTGGAGAATGGCCGTGGGTGGTTGATGGAAATGGGAGTGTTATGTTTAAACTCAAGAGTTGCGTGTGTCTCATTAAGAAATCTGTAATCTGAAACAGGTGTTTTCTTAAAGGACCTGCCATGCACCCTGGTCCTCCATCAATCCACTTCCTCCTTCTTAGTCCTGAACTTTCCATGGATCTTAATGACACATTTCTGCTTCCTTGTCAGTTCCTGCTTCTCGGCGCGTTTGTATATTTGGGAGGACAGAGACCCAACACCAAAACAGGAACGAAAGAAAAGTGGCACTTGCCATGTGACATTTAAGAGCTCTTAATTAATTCTGAAGAATTACAGTACAAGAGAGAGTAAAGTTTGTTGTTTCCTTCTGGCTGGTATTTAGAAGGCTGAGTCTGATGATCTCATTCAATGTTTCTAGGTGCAAAACTCTTTCTTGAAAGCAAAGCATTTATATTATAGATAAGACCGTGTTTACTTTTAATTTCCATGGGCCTCAAATGGTGTTTTTTTTTTTTTTCTATCGGTAGCTGAGTAGGAAAAAGAGAAAAACAAAACACAAACCATGGCTTGAGGCTATGGCTGTTCAGAGAGGCCAGCAAGGAACATATCGCATAATAGAAGCGGCTAGCAGCTCTTCAAGTATGGAAACAAAATGTTCGAATCCATACAAGTAAGGACCCACGTTATTTTACAAAAATATTTTAATTACTTGGGCAATCACGGAGACTGCTGGAGTACCACCCCACTAAGCTCACCCAATCCCGGCCCCACAGAAACCTTCACAAGGGCCAAAAGGCTGTTTTAAAAAGAAAACATAACCAACACCGTTTAGGTATTCAGCCAAGAATTTTTTATAAAAAAGCGCTACTGGGTCCTCCCTTGCCATTTCCTGCTCCAACCCTGCCCTGGGGGGGGGGGCGGGGGGAGGGGCGGCCAATGCTGCAGGGACTGCCTCAGCACTGCCCCCTGCTGGTGGGCCCCGGCCCTGGGGAACCACTCGGGCTCTGGGGCCGGGGCTGGAAGCTAAGGCTTTGCCATTGACCAGGTGTGAGATGTGGAGCCATGTCCTTCAACGTCGTGGAGGCTCGGTTTCTTTGGGTACAGCCCCGGGGCCTAGGAGAGGAGCTCAGCAAGCGTGTGAGTACTAAATGCGTAACGTGGACAAAGCGCCTGGCACCTAAGGCTTCAGTAAGTTCTAGAACGGGCACACGTGCCACACTTCCGCTGCCAGAGATCCCATCCATGGGTCTTTCCTCATGCTTCCTGGAAACTACTTCTGCTGATGTTCTCACAGCTCGCCTCCTCACTCCATTCAGGCTCCGATCAAATGTCAGGGCCTAAGAGAGGAAGCCCCCAGCCGATCTGTCACATGGTCCATCTATCCTTTAGCCTCCTACCCTGACTTGTTTCTTCTTCCTCGATTCTTCCCAAAGGGACACTATGCCATGTAATTAGTTTATTTTATTTTATTTTTGCCATGTAATTATTTGGTTATTCACTATCTGTCTTCCACAAGAAAACATAACCTTCCCGAAGGTTCCAACCCAGCACGGCATTAAAGATCTACCGAGTGGGGGCGCCTAGGTGGCTCAGTGGGTTAAAGCCTCTGCCTTTGACTCAGGTCATGATCTCAGGGTCCTGGGATCGAGCCCCACATCGGGCTCTCTGCTTGGCGGGGAGCCTGCTTCCCCCACTCTCTCTGCCTGCCTCTCGGCCTACTTGTGATCTCTCTCTCTCTGTCCAATAAATAAGTAAAATCTTTAAAAAAAAAAAAAAGATCTACCGAATGAACACGTCATTGATGAAAACAGAGCAGCTTAGGGTGCTTAAGGTCACACCATTCATAACAGCAGGGCAAGGACTTAAATTAACATTTGGTCTTTGAAAATAAAACCAGTTCTCCCTCCCATGCTGCCTCGCCATCTTGGTGGCAGCACATGTGTTGTGAGATCTGATGGGAGTTGCTAAAACAGCCAGGACTGGGGTGCCTGGGTGGTTCAGTCGGTTAAGCATCCGACTTCTGATTTTAGCTCGGGTCATGACCTCAGGGTCCTGAGATCGAACCCCGAGTCAGGCTCCATGCTGGGTGTGGAGCCGGCTTGAGATTGTCTCTCTCCTTCTGCCTCTGCCCCTCTCCCAGGTTCACTCTCTCTGAGAGACGAGAGAGAGAGAGAGAGAGAGAGAGAAAGAGAGAACACCAGCCAGGACAGCCAACTGCAAGGCCTTTAGGCGAACTGGCCACCTCTGGCAAAGAAAGGGTCCTTGTGCTGTTGTAGACAAAGCTGAAAATAGGCCCATGAGTCCTGGGTGAGGGGAAGAAGCAGATGGAGAGATGGGCAGCCACAGGTTCCTGAGAGGAGGTGCTCCCAGGATCCTTCCTTGGTGCGGACATGAAGAGTTCTACCCAACAATGTCTAACTACAGAAAAAAGAACAACCAACTTAATTAAGGCAATTTTCTTTTTATATTTTTTCTATTGCTCCCGTTTGCAAATGTCTCCCAAATCCACTCATTTTCCTTTCCCTAGAAGTAAAATATCTGACAGGAACATCAAGGTTCGAGAACAATCATATTCCTGAATCCAACTACTCAGGTGAGCTGAATCGTGGACTCCCTCAGAACCTTCCAGCTGCTTCTAGAACCCCAGGGCAAAGCCAGGAATGCCCTTTTTCCTCAAACCCGACTCAGGATTCAACCTTTTGGGGAATCTCTTCAGACAAACTACCACTGGCTCCTCATGTAATCATCAGGCTAAGAGCACCTACGTCTCTTAAAACTGTGGTCAAGGTGTTCGCGTCCGTTTTGTTATGGTTCCTGTGCTATACTGAAGGGACCGCAAGGGAATGTTCTACCAACTTCTATGATTACAAGAATTTTCCACACACAAAAGTGTAGTGTCTGTAGCCAGGGGGAGAACCCGTGGGTTGTTGGAAGGACTGTTGCTGAAGAGCGCCCTCTGCTGATCCCAACAGTGTGTGCTCGCTGATCTTGTTCTATCAGACCTGCCCCCAAACAGGGCTGGGCCTCCCTAACTGAGCCGCTGATAGCCAAGCCTGTCTTCTAGCCCGGGCATGGGGTCTCTGCTTCAAGACCGCGTGCAGGTGGCAGGTGGCCATCTGGACGTCAAGGGACCAGCTCTGTCGTGGAGCAGAGGGAAGGTTTTCTGCCCCCATGCTCTCTCATTAAAAGCTGTCAAGGCAGACCCCAAAGAATGAAGGTTTGGGGCTCACAGGGCGCTTACCGAGATAGGTTTTAGGGATTTCCCTCTTGTTTAAATATTTTGTTAAGATTTCATTACAATATTTAATTTAATTAAGCAGCTGACATTTTTAGATGGGAATATAAGAATATTCTTATTCTCTGATTCAATTCACTGTAAGGATTTAATTTGTCAAATTTCTGGCCGGTGTGTTTATTGTACTTGACATTACTGGGCCACACTTCTCGGGTTTTCGACCTCAAGGAGCAATAAAAACAACAATAAAAGACAAAACCCTCCAAGAAAACAAAGAAAAAGAAGCAATAAGAACATTTTATAATAAGGGGGTGTGATAGAAGGATGTCAATTTTTATCTTTTGCCTTTTTTTAATAAACTTTGGGGGGTAATTCTAAATGTCTCTTCTTTCCCCCTGTCTTTGCAGCTTAAACAGGGGAAAATGTCATCACAAACTCATAAACAGGAAGTCAGAAGTCACCCCAAAGAAGCACAAGGATCATCCTTCCCGGCCTTCGGGGAGCCACCACTCTAGCAGGGGAAACACTAAAATATGCAGATAAGAGAATCTGATACTAAAATGAAGTATGGTGGGGGTAGGGCAGCGACTCCTGATCTCAAGGCTCTAAGTTCAAGCCCCACGTTGAGTACAGAGGTTACTTAAAAATAAACTCTTTTTAAAAAGAAAAAGATGTACAATTAGTCCCTGTGGAAACACCGAGAAAAAGACTAACTCTGAGGAGAGCAAGAATCTGAAGGAAAGGGGGAGACATTCATGGAGGAGGCAACCCCCCCAGCTGGTCCTCAAGAGACTTCACTACTGGGGAAAAGCCGGGGAGGGTCGGGCAAAAACCGTACAGAGGTGGCAAAGAATCTGTATGTTGTAATAAAAGGCCAGAAACAATTAAAGCACGGCTTTGTTAGCTACGCTGTTATTGCCAGATCACCAATGGTCTTGCGGCCACAAGAAGCGAAATGACTCCTTAAACAACGCGGGCGGTTGAGCCGGCCTCATGCGTTCCCTCCCTAAAGTTCAGAGAAGAGCATTACTTTGCACTTACAGGCAGGACATTTGGATCCCTGGACCACAAAAGCACTGGGTCCCACAGTAAGTAACAGAGATACTCTGAGGTGTTCACAGCCGGGGATCCCTGTCCCAGGCGCAATCTTGTTTCTAATGGTATTAACTTGACAATGTTTTGAGATAGTCACCATTTCTGAGCCTCTGTTTCCTCTCCTGTAAAACGGGGGGTGGCTCACAATTCCTACTTTTCAGGACTGTTGTGAAGCTTGGAGGTAACATATGGAGGCCACGTGGCAGCTCATAGTGCATGGCAAATTTCCTTTGGGTTTGGTCCTAGATGGTCGGGCATTTCATTTTAAGAGAGTCTACTGATGGAGAACTCGGAAGCAGCTTTGTTAATAGGGTTGAAGACTTATAAGGATTTTTAAGATTTATTTATTTTAGGGAAGAGGGGCAGAGAGAGAGGGAGTTATAAGCAGACTCTGAGAGCAGGAGCTGCACTGAGAGCAGAGCCTGACGTGGGGCTCGATCTCACGACGTTGAGCCGAAACCAGGAGTCGGACACTTAGCCAACTGCGCCCCCCAACGCCCACTGCAAGGAGCTTTTCATCACGTAAAGATCTATGTTCATTTACTCTGGACTTAATTTCAGTCTCACTTCAAAAGCGTTATTGGGTGACATAAAAGGATGTTTAATGACTGGTTTACGGTCGTTGCTATGACCCTCTTCCAAAGTGTCAACAGTCTCTCAGACTTGAATGGTTTATGTTTGTAACTATAACAGGGTAGGGGCGGGCAAGATGGGGAAGCCCGCTGGGCATTTGTTTGGATTACTTCTGAAGACTATTTCAGTGAAGTGCTACTTTCCCGTGTGTGACCTGGACCGGGGTGGGGGGGTGGGATTCTCCCCTGTGGGAACAGGCCTCTGCGCGACAGGACGTTTGGCGGCATTCCTGGCCTCTCCTCACTAGATGGCAGTAGCTTCCCTCTAACTGGTATAACCAGCTACATCTCCAGAAATTCTCACATTGGCCTCATGGAGGCAAAGTCACCCCTGGTTCAGAACCACTGAGACAGACAGTCTCTGGTCCTGACTTTCAGACTTAAGATGGCACTAATTTAGAACGACAGCGTTGGGGGTGCCTGGGTGCCTCAGTGGGTTAAAGCCTCTGCCTTTGGCTCAGGTCATGATCTCAGGGTCCTGGGATCGAGCCCCGCATCGGGCTTTCTGCTTGGCAGGGAGCCTGCTGCCTCCTCTCTCTCTGCCTGCTTCTCTGCCTACTTGTGATCTCTGTCAAATAAATAAATAAAATCTAAAAAAAGAAAAAGAAACAACAGCACTAACTGGGGAGTGTCGGGATAGAAAACATTGGCCCATCGTTCGTAACTGGAGGTCAAGCTCTTCTGTGGAAGGCCCTCCCCAGTGAAGACCCAACCTACAGCTCTACATCCTACACATCCATTTTTTTTAAATGTATCCCGCAGAGCTTTTGTTTTATTTATTTATTTTTAAAGTAAGCTCCATCTAGGCCCAACGTGGGGCTTGAACTCACACAACCCTGAGATTATGAGTCACGTGCTCTACTGAGCAAGCCAGGCGCACCCCGCTACGCACATCGAATTTTTAAGTTTAACTACTTACTCACCATTTCTAGGATATTCCCACGCTGTACCCTCTACCTTTTCCTCCACCAGAGTTTCCTCTCCTCGTAGCTAACTTAATCCTTAAGGCTGAACTAAATGAAACTCTCCCAGACCTTTCTGTGAGAAATGCTAGCTTCTCCCTCAGAATGTGAAACTTCATCAACGGGACCTCTCTTGCTCCTCCTCAGCTGTTTTCTGACGGTCTTGCCAACTAGTAGTCCTCTGCTCCCCTGTAGACTCGCCTTCACATGCGCATGCAAGCGCACACACAATTTTAATGTCCTTAGGGCCGGGGAAGAGTTCGAGGAGAAAGTTACACTTTCTAACTTGAGGCGCTCCTTTATATTTCACGGGACCCTCTAATGGCACACGAATGTCTCCTAAAGGAAGGTGCCCCTCCCCATTACACACTGGCCTACGCTATTAGCTTAATTGGTGGACTGGTTGATTTGACATGGAGCGGGCAGACCCAAGTTGGACGCCTCGGCAGAAGTTCCCACAGGGCCAGTGGGCACCAGGAACTTCAACAGGCACCTAAGCACTGTTGATCTTCAAATATGGTGTGTGAAGAGGGAATTCTGAAAGTAGCATTATTTAAATAACCAATACACATGGCTCAAAACTGCAAAGGCACCACAAGAAAAAGAGGGTTAGAGTGAAACTGAACTCTTTCCCTCCATCACTCAGTAACCTTCTCTAGAAGGCACAGGACCAGCTTCCTGGGTGTCCTCTCAGAGATAACTTAGGCATACCCAAGAATCAAGGTCTAAGTGGCGATACCCCAAATGTCCATCGACACAGGACCGAATAAACAAAATGTGGCAGAGCCATACGATGGATAATTATTCAGCCATGAAAAGGAATTAAGTTCTGACACATGTTACAACGTGGAGGAACCTTGAAAACATTTTGCCAAGGAAAGGAAACCAGACACAAGACGCCACATAGCATATGATTCCTTTTGTACGAAATGTTTGGAATAGGCAAACCCATGGAGATAGAGCATGGCTGCCAGAGGCTGGGGGAAGTGGAGATGGGGAGGGGCTCTCCGTGAGTATCGGCTTTCTTTTGGGGTTCATGAAAATGTTCAGGGACCAGTGGTGACAGTTGCCCAATATCGTGAAAATACTAAAAACTGCTAAATATTTTCAAAAAGCCTTGTGACTATGTATCCGTATCTGTCATTAAGTGTTTTTTCTCTAAGCGCCATCTTTTGGACTCGTAACATGAATTTTGGAATTTTATTTTCTTTGCATTAATGTAGTACGTAGAAGTAATCACTTGTTAAAACAGCTCAGCTTTTTTAAAATAAAGGTGGGGGCCCCTGGGTGGCACAGTTAGTCGGTCGAGCATCTGACTCTTGATTTTGGCTCAGGTCATAATCTCAGGATCGTGAGATGGAGCCCCGCGTCAGGCTCTGTGTTCAGCTCAAGAATCTGCCTGAGACTCTCTTTTCCCTCTCCCTTTCCCCCACACCCCCAAGCACACTCGTGAATGCACCCTCTCTCTCAAATAAATAAATCTTTAAAATTAAAAATTTTCAAAGAATAAAGGTATAGTTTTTTGTTCTTTATATAAATCCTACACTATGCCACAATAATTCTGGCACGTTCCAACTACCATGGAGATTATTCTGTATTAGAACATATCAAGCTGTGGCATTCTTCTTAATGGCTGTGGAGTGTATCGTGTATGTCATTTTATGGACTCATGTGTTTAAACCGTGAGTTCTCACCTGGGGGCCATCGGGTAGCCTGCCCACCCCAAAGCAGGCAGTAGGCAGTATCTGGAAATATTTTTTGTTATCACCACTGGAAGTGGGGGGAGCTACTGGGATCGAGTGAGTACAGCCCAGGGAGGCTGCTCCAACGTACAGGACAGCCTCACAGCATAGTTAGCCTCTCAAAACGTTACTAGCGCCCAGGCTGAGAAGCCTTGATTTAAACAGCCCATGATTAAGGAAAATAGAAATTGTTTACAATATTTGCTTTTATAAATGATGTCGAATATGCCATCTTCCAGATACGGAACTTCCTTATATGTAATTTCCAAGAATATAACGATTCCCCTATTATTTTGGATACTTGGTTGCCCTTTTTCCCAACTTTTTAAAATTGGAATAAACATTTGTACAGCAAGCCTTTGTTCGTACTTTAATCTTTTTTCCAGAAAATTATTTAGATTTCTAGAAGTAGGCTACTGGGTTAAAGGGGAGTAACCTTTCCCTCTGAGATATAGGGGCTCCCACTGCTCCCATGAAGGGGGTATTTCCCCCATTCTCTCTGGTTATTGCTTTCATGCAGGGAAGTGGCTGACTTTTGCAGAATGATTTTCTATCCAGCCACTTACTGAGAGGTTTTGGCTGATACTCTTAGATTTTCCTTCCTTCCTCTAACCTATTGAGCCCCAACCCCAAATCATGCCAAACACAGACAGAAGCTAAGATCTACATACATACACTGTAAGCACCACCCAAAGCTGGATGTGGCCACTGTGGGATTTGCTTTTATTACCATATTTCCTAAAAAATAAACAATCTTTCCTCCTCCTCTCCGACAGCCTGGACTCTTATGAGTAGCTTCGAAGCTTCCAGAGCCGTATTAAA
The DNA here is from genome assembly GCF_030435805.1 of Mustela lutreola. NCBI lineage: Eukaryota > Metazoa > Chordata > Mammalia > Carnivora > Mustelidae > Mustela > Mustela lutreola. The sequence goes on from NC_081308.1 coordinate 11,621,259, forward strand.
TCATAATGGTGCTGGGAGACATTCTTGTGTTCTTTCTTTTCCTCAAATGAACAGGGTTATATCCAATAGCTCGGTGTTAGACACAACACGGGAAGTCCACTGAAAAGTCATCACGATATTGCGAAGGTACCCTTCTTTCCCAGTTTTCCTAGAGTAAGCTTTTGTCTTTGCAAAAGGGGTTTGGATTTTAATCAAGCATTTTGCCCATCCCCTCCACAGCTTGACTTCGACATTTTTGGGGAGTAACCAGCAAGCTAGAAACTACAGGCTGTGTGGGAGATGAGAGGTCTGAATGCAGTCGTAAGCTTGAGGTGTGAATCACCAGCACCCTTCCTTTCCTCCCCAGGTATCATCCAGCCTTTGCATGCAAATGCTGCTGGCTGCCATCTGGCAAATAAGAGTAGGACTTTTCCAATGGTCACACCCTTGCCAACAGGACCCGTCTGTTCCCCGGAGCACAAGTCAAAAAGCCTGCTGAGGCTTGCAGGGAAAAACGTGAAAACACACCTTCGAAGCCCAGCTAAGAACGTAAGCGACGAAGTCATCCTTAAGTGTCCCTGAATTATGATGGTGTCGTGAATGTCCCTATGTGGGAGTAACTGATCACGCTGCTTCCCCAGGACTGAGGGGTTCCCTTGGAGCATGGGACCTTCAGTGCTGGAATCAGAAGAGACCCAAGGCTGTAACTTAAAGGATGATTGTGAAAGACACAAAATGCCTTTCTTCTCAGAACAGATGAAAAGTTCATCAACGGGGCACCGAACTTCAAGTGCTAAACTTGGGCAGGGCATGGGTGTTTCAGATCATTCTGTTTTGGATTGTTCATAGCTGCCCTAAGCAAATCAAGATATGAAGACTGACCGGAAATGGGCAACTACAGAATTATTCCACACTTTACCACTCAGGCCTTTTGGAAACAGGGCTCCCCAGAGCCCTAACTGCCCGCAGGAAATACTAAACACATTTTTCCCCTTGGTCTTGTGACCTTCGGCTGTGCCTCCTTTTCCAGCACATTCCTTCTTCCTCCATTGTCGGGTAAGTTTTTAACAGAAAAGATGTAGTTATCCAAAGCATGAAGTTAAAAAAAAGGATTACCTGCTAACTCCATAAAATCAGGTCTTCGCTCTTACAGAATTATAGTATTTCTGGTTTCAAAGATCATCTAGATGGGCACTTCTCCAATCCTACTGCGTGTATCAATCGCTTGAGGATGCTGATGAAATGCAGATTATGTGTCCACAGAGCAGAGGGGGAGTCCGAGGTCCCAGTTTCACAGTTCACACTCGAGGTAATAAGAATTTTGTAGAAGAATATTCTCGTTTCTTTGATCACATATCACTATTTGAAAAAAATGTGAGCAGGCACTCATAATGTAGATGTCTATTTATATTTTATATTCACAGCAGAATTGCACTTTTATTTTAAAAAATTAATGTCTGTCAGCACAACATTGACTTATGTAAGCACCAAGCCTATTTGGAGGACCATGGATCCTGAAAATGCACCCATTATGTTAATATTCGGTGAATCCTTGTTATTTCTCCAGGCATAAGAAAATCACTGATTCAAGAAGCCTATTCTATATTTTACATATATATATATATATAGTCTATATTATTAGAAAGTTCTTGGGGCACTGGGTGACTCAGTCAGCTAAGCATCTGCCTTCAGCTCAGGTCATGTTCCTGGGATCCTGGGCTCAGCGGGAAGCCTGCTTCTCCCTCTCCCACTCCCCCTGCTTGTGTTCCCTCTCTCACTGTCTCTATCAAATAAATAATTAAAATAAAATAAACAAATTAAAACTATGATGATGCATTCTTTTTCACTTATCAAGTGGCAAAGATAAAGAAAAGTTGGACAAATATACGGTGTTGGTGATGCTGAGGAAAGACAGGCGCCCTCCTACACTGCTGTGGTAATGTCGATGGGTACAACCTTCACAGCAGGGACCTAATGAAGCCATTAAAGATGAGTTTTTTGAATTCTGGGGAAATGCTAATGGTATAATGTTAAATGGAAAACAAAAAGGCAGAAAGCATACAGCATGACACCAGAAAAAAAAGTACTGAAAGTAAATTTATCAAAACAATAATGACACCTGTTTCTGAGCAGCAGGACAACATAAGTGATTCTAGCTCTGTGGTTGTTTTCTTTTTTTTTAGATTTTATTTATTCCTTTGAGAGAGCATGAGAGAGAGAGAGAACATGAGTGAGGGGCGAGGGGCAGAGGGAGAAGCAGGCTCCCCACTGAGCAGGGAGCCCAAAGTGGGGCTCCATCCTAGGACCCTGAAATCATGACCTGAGCCAAAGGCAGAGGCTTAACCCACTGAGCCACCCAGGTGCCCCCAGCTCTGTTCTTTACGCTAATCAGCCTTTCAAACTTTATACAAAGCCTGTAGAAAATGAGTCAGGAGGAGTTGATGAGAGCCTATAAGTGCTCCTGGTTTTGAACTGCGTATTTTAACATTCACCTTAAGAGACAGAGGAGCCCTTGGCTAACCCACACACCTGGGAAAAACATATACAGTTGATTCTGGTTATTCCCAGTCGTTATGTTCTCTAAAGTTGCCACAATCATCAGATTCGTGAACACCGAACCAACCAATACTCTTGGGAAAAATACAGGGTCTGGTCCCTTGGTCTTGGGAAAAATACAGGGTCTGGTCACTTGGAGCCTCCAACCACATTTTCATCAACCAATCATATATAACCTTGTTTTATGTGTGTTTCTGTTTAAAGATACCTCGTGTGTGTGTGTACACATATATACAGTTGATTCATTAACACTGAACTCAAAGCAAGCAGCCCTCTACCCTCAACTCTGAACAAAAGTATCTAACACACATCCTTGCTCCAAAAGGTACATCACAGCCTTCCTACTCTTCAAACGCTAGACAGCACTCCAGCACTATGCTTGTAGACTACTTTAAACAGCAAAATCACTCACAAAAAGCACAAGAATGTGAAGATGCGGTATTAAGTAGACCTCAAGGACACCTGTTTACAGTCGGCGAGCTGAACCGAGAAGGTAGCGGGCCTCAGCCAGGACCATGCACACTGACCCGCTCTGCGCTCACCCATAACAGACAGCACCAACACCACAGGTACAGCGTCGGGGGTTACAAATAAATTTTAGTAAGTAGATGAATTCACGAACATAGGCTCCACAGATAATGAGTATTGACTGCAATTATAACTTCGGTTTTAAGGAAAATTCTCACTCAAAAGTCAAGGGCCAAACAGCAGTAGGCTACAGCTGAACTCCTTCCAATTTAAAGTTGAGCACCTTATGATTTATAAATTACACTTTCTAGAGGCAATTAAGTTTCCTTTCCATAATGCAAAAGAAAGCAATGTGTGCCATCATTCGTTTGGTTTAATGTACTCATTGTCCTTAGCAAAAATGTTCTTATCCAATTAAATTCAGCCCATAGTCACCAAGTATCTCCACCCGCAGAACATGGAGAGGTGTGGGATTATCTGAGCTGAAGCAATTTTCAGTCCTCCTGACCACGGGAGGGGAGGTTGAGGCCATTCCTCAACCCAATACACGACAGACAGAATATAATCGAGGCTACCGTAGACATCTATTGTGCATGAGACGGGTAAACATAGAAAGCTATGGGGACCCAATGAAGGAGAAAGTGCACCCTCTTGAGACTGTCTTATGAAACGTGATGGAGACAGTGACATCTGAAAAGAGCTTGAGGGACGAGTACAGTGGTAACTGGAGCTGTGGGAGGAGGCGGTGACGATGTCCTGAAACCAGAAGCAGAGGAGCATGATGGGGAGATGTGTTCTGGAAACTGAGTCAGAATCCAGCATGGGTGTAGGGTAAGTGAAAGGCATAGTTTCCCTTACTACTGTAAGGCAAGACACAATGCCCCCCAGAAGCTAACAAAGAAGAGAACTTGAAGGCCAATGACTAAGTAAGGAAAGGAGATCGGTCCAACTACCTTGATCCTTCGCATTATTTCCAGAAGCTTCTTGGTTTACTCAGTCTTTACAATGCAGTGGTTAACTCTTGACTCTTGACCAGTCCATCTTTCACCTCCTTAACCAGACTGGGAACTGGAAGCAAGCAGGGGCCAAGTCTTCCCTTCTTCCTTAGCCTCCGTCCCTCCCCAACACACAAACACACACCCAACCTACAAAAGGTTGCCTGACACCAATACCGTCATGCACTAGCCCTTAGTAGATATTTACTCCTTCAATAATTGGCTTGACAAACACACTGAGCCCTGGTCTGTTTCCTAATACAGGTTCTCCCCACGGAGCAGATGGCTACATTTTCTCGTTAACTGTCCCCACGTTTTCTCAGAATATAGGTGTATACGGAGAATGAGACTCTTAAAGTGCCACAGTATTGCATTATACATTTTTGTCTCCTTATCTAAAACTGAAAATAAGTGTTCACCCCATCTCTACAAATATCACAGTTAAATTTGTAAATGTATTGGTATGACCGTAAAAATCCTAGTTTTTAGGCTATGTTCTATTTCAGCCTTTGATTCTATAATTCCTTTTAGACGTAAATACTAATAGTGTTCTTGGATAGTCTTTGGAGTATAAATATTATGAGATTAAACATTTCTGAATATTCCTTTTCTTAAAAAGATTTTATTCATTTATTTGACAGAGAGAGAGATCACAAGTAGGCAGAGAGGCAGGCAGAGAGAGGGGGAAGCAGGCTTCCCACCGAGCGGAGAGCCTGATGCAGGGCTCAATCCCAGGACCCTGAGATCATGACCTGAGCCGAAGGCAGAGGCTTAACCCACTGAGCCACCCAGGTGCTCCACATTTCTGAATATTCTTGAATAAAAACTAGTTCTTTACATAAAATTATTTAAATCACATCTTAAATTGTTTCTTCTTTCACAAATTATTTTAATTATATAAATATTTTAAGAAGCCCATTCTTTTTTTAAAATTTTTTTTGGGGGGGATAGGGGAGGGACAGAGGGAGAGAGAGAAAGAGAATTCCAACTGGACTTCATGCCCAGCGTGTGAGCCCCACACGGGGCTTGATCCCACAACCCCGAGATCATGACCTAAGCCAAAATCAAGAGGTCAACACCCTAAAGACAGAGCCACCCAGGTGCCCCAGAAACCAATTCTCGTTCTTTATTAACTGCTCAAATAAAAATGTCCCCAGTTGCACAAATTCAAAGAATATTAAAAACAGTAAATATTTAAATTTGAATATACTTCATGTAAAGTATGTGGCTTGCCATAGTAGCTAGTCTATAGCTAAGAACTCATAAATTAATTTAACTATTATTCATGGTTTCTAACTTTGAGTTTTCTATTAGAAATGATTACTATGGGCACCTGGCTGGCTCAATCAGAAGACGATGTGACTCCTGATCTCAGGGTCATGAGTTTGAGCCCCACGTTGGGTGTAGAGTTTACTTAAGTCAGCAAACATTTAAAACAAGAAGTGACTATTAGATTTTGGGGTGCCTAGGCAGCACAGTTGGTTGAGCATCTAACTCTTGGCTTTGACTTGGGTTGTGATCTCACGGTCATGAGATGGAGCCCTGAGACAGCTTTATACTCAGCTCAGAGTCTGGTTAAGATTTTCTATCCCTCTCCCTTGGCCCCTCCTCCCCATGTGTGCACGCACTCTTTCTCTCTCAAATAAATAAATCTTCAAAAAAAAAGGAAATGATTACTAGATTTAATAACAGAGGGAAATTCAAAAATACTCACGTTTGGAGTCCAATTATTTTACTTACTGTCTCAAAACCTCGATGTGGGTGATCAGGAAATCCACCTGGTCTACCTCCTTTAAATTCATCAAACAGTAAAAATGGATCCAGATCTTTTAACTGAAATAAAAATTAAATCCAGCAGATTAGATATGCCTTTTAAACCACACTAGTCGGGGATATATTCATGGATAGATCTAGCAAAACTCACCAAAAATGACATAGCTAATGATAAACTTTTGCAATGACAGTTATTTTCAGGCAAGAACACACACACACACACACACACACACAGATTGACTAAGTTAAAGAGCTGATTTTATAAGAATTACAAAGAGAGGAAAAACATTTCATGATCATCTAAGATCTAAAGGGTTAGCGCAAACAAGGTACTGTCTTTCCTAAACAGATGCAAAAAAAAAAAAAAAAAAACCCACCAGTGACTGCATTATCATAAATGCTCTGGAGGAGGACAATTTAACACATATGTTAGACTACTCTCTCCAGGCAAAGATACACATGAAATTATGATGGGAGATGGGCTGAGGATAGGGGCCAAATCTCAAAGGAGTTGGGGTTTTATCCTGAAGGTGACGGGTTTTAATCGTGTTAAGATCAGATTTAGAAAGATCCCTCTAGCATTCAAGTGGAAGATGGCTGAGAGAAGGAAGAGACAGGAGACAAATATTCAGAAGGCACTTTCACTAGTCCAGGCAAAAACAAAGGTCCACTCAGGCAACAGCAGTAGAGATGGAGAATGAAAAACAGAGGAGCACTGGATGCCCCGCCCCCAGGTTTCTAGGGATGGTGCCTGGGAAGATGGGAGAGGCATCCAGATGCCCAGGGAATCTAACAGAAGAAGCAGCCCTGAAATAGTTATTTTAGGTAGTCATTTTAGGTCACGCTGACTCTGAGATATCTACGTAAACGTTATCTGTCAAAATAAAACTATGGATCATCAGTGTCCGGTATGTTGTACAAAAGTTCAAGAGAGGCAGAAACAGATCAGGCAGTCGTCAGCATATCTTGACAGCTATCTTGGTCATTCCTGGCCATTTGTTATTCTACAAAAGTTTTTATTAAACTTAAAAGCTTAGGGAAATAGAAATGTTGTATTTCTGATTGGAATCTCTTTGAGTCTATGGACCAAGTGGGAAAGATTGACCTTTTTTTTTTTTTTTTTTTTTGGAGAGAGAGAGAGCGAGAGCACGCACATGTATGAACACAGGGAGAAGGGCAGAGGGAGAGGGAGACACGATCTTAAGCAGGCTCAGCCATCCCACGACCCTGAGAACACGACCTGAGCTGAAATCAACAGTGGGATGCTTAAGCGACCAAGCCGCCCAGGTGTCCCTAGGGAAGGTTGATATTTATATAATACTGAGGTTTCCTATACATAAACATACTTATCTCCACCTATTTGGGGCTTTTAAAATGTCTTTCAATAGGGTTCGTAATTTTCTCCATAAAGACTTTGTATATATATATTTTTAATTTTTGTAGCTAACATTTCTAATGACACTGTAAATACGATTTTTAAAGCGTGTTTTTGAATAGTATGCTATTAAGGATTAAAAACGTAAATAGGAAAGTGATTTTTGAACATTGCTAAGTTCTTATTAATTTTAATAATCTATCCATACTTTGGGTTTCTTTCTTTTCTTAATTTTTTCTTAATTTTAATAATCTTAATTTTTCTTTCTTTTTTTTTAAAGGTTTTATTTATTTATTTGACAGAGAGAAATCACAAGTAGATGGAGAGGCAGGCGGAGAGAGAGAGAGAGGGAAGCAGGCTCCCTGCTGAGCAGAGAGCCCGATGCGGGACTTGATCCCAGGACCCTGAGATCATGACCTGAGCCAAAGGCAGCGGCTTAACCCACGATAATCTTAATTTTTCTTAATTTTAATAATCTATCCATACTTTAGGTTTTCTTTCCAGACATTCAGATCACCAGTGTATTTATCTTTTTGTAAAGATTTTTTTTTAATTTATTTATTTGACAGAGAAAGATCACAAGTAGGCAGAGAGGCAGGCAGAGAGAGAGAAGGGGGAAGCAGGCCCCCCGCTGAGCAGAGAGGCCGATGCGGGGCTCGATCCCAGGACCGTGGGATCATGACCCAAGCTGAAGGCAGAGGCTTAACCCACTGAGCCACCCAGGCGCCCCACCAGTGTATTTATCAATAAGCTTTTGCCCAGGGGCACCTGGGTGGCTCACTTGTTAAGTGTCTGCCTTCGGCTCAGATCATAATCCCCGGGTTCTGGGATCAAGCTGCACACTGGGCTCCCTGCTCAGCCAGGAGTCTGCTTCTCCCCCCTTCCTCTGCCTGCTCGTGAGCTGTCTCTTTCTCTCTTAAATGAATAAACAAAAATCTTTTTTTTTTTTTTTTAAATAAGCTTTTGCCCAGTAGTTCACAAATTCCTTTGGTTGCATTAAAGGTGTGGCAGGCTGCTTTTTTTCTGGATTTTGCTAGGCTTGGCTGGCCTCCACACGGCTTGTCATTCTTCATCCCAAGCTGAAACAGTGTCCACTATCTAGGACATGCTGTTCTCATAACCAAGGACAGGAGCAAATGGAAGCCAAGCCAACAGGGCACAATCACGTTAACACATCCCATTGGTGTCAGCATGTGACATGGCCAAGCCCAGGGCAGGAGGGGGGCACTTAAACCCTGCCTATGGGACTCACAGCTAATGTACCTAAAACTGGGGGGAGTGTGTAATCCCACAGGGGGTGGGCAGTAAATATTTGGGAATAATATCCCAACCAACACCCGTCAGCAAATAACGGGTTTTTCCCCTTCGTTGTCCAGCCTTACACGTTCTGTTTCTTTCTCTTGTCTTTTTGCAAGCTAGCATATCTACAACAATGCCGAGAAGTGACAGTAATAGATGTCCTTGCTTCCTCCGATTTTATTCTGATTCACCACCACACAGGTTGTTCAATGCAGGTTTTCTGCAGATTCTCTTCATAAGAAGAAAGAATCCCCACTTCTTCTAGTTCACTAATTTTTTGAACATACACAGTTGTTGAATTTTATTGAACCCTTTTTTTGTATTATTGAGATACTTTTCCTCTCCTGTAATCTCTTAATGTTGGTAAATTACGTAACTAGATTAACCAACCTCAAGCCAAATTGCTACATTTCGGCAATCCAAACTTTGTGGCGATATATTATCTTTTTAATACATTGCTGTATCTGGGTGGTTAATATTTTATGATTCTTGCTAAAATGTGTATAAAAGCAACGTGATTATCCTTTCACTTGCTGTCCTTGTCCGGTCTTGACTGCAAGGCAATGCCATTTCATGAAGTGATGGGAAGACTCCCTTGAGCTTCCTTTCCCTGGACAGTCTGCACAGAACTGGAATTTTCTGTATCTTAAATATTAAATATTGGGTGAAATTTATCTGTAAAATCATCTGGAGCTGCCGCCTTTGTCACAGGCTTTTAAAATACTGACTCCAGGGGCGCCTGGGTGGCTCAGTGGGTTAAGCGTCTGCCTTCGGCTCAGGTCATGATCCCAGGGTCCTGGGATTGAGCCCCGCATGGGGCTCTCTGCTCAGTGGGGAATCTGCTTCCCCCCTCTCTCTGCCTGCTGCTCTGACTACTTGTGATCTCTCCTTCTGTCAAATAAATAATTAAAATATTTTAAAAAAATAAAATACTGACTCCATTGCACTAATGACTATGAAACTATTCAGACTTTCTTCTTTCTTTCTCATTGTTTTCAGACTTTAAGCCTTTCTCCAGCTTCCCAAGCTAATTACAGGCGAGCTAATTACATTTTTTTTTTAATTTTTTATTTTTTATAAACATATATTTTTTATATACATATATTTTTATCCCCAGGTCTGTGAATCACCAGGTTTACACACTTCACAGCACTCACCAAATCACATACCCTCCCCAATGTCCATAATCCCACCCTCTTCTCCCCAACCCCCTCCCCCCGGCAACCCTCAGTTTGTTTTGTGAGATTAAGAGTCACTTATGGTTTGTCTCCCTCCCAATCCCATCTTGTTTCATTTATTCTTCTACCCACTTAAGCCTCCATGTTGCATCACCACTTCCTCATATCAGGGAGATCATATGATAGTTGTCTTTCTCTGCTTGACTTATTTCGCTAAGCATGATACGCTCTAGTTCCATCCATGTTGTTGCAAATGGCAAGATTTCATTTCTTTTGATGGCTGCATAGTATTCCATTGTGTATATATACCACATCTTCTTGATCCATTCATCTGTTGATGGACATCTAGGTTCTTTCCATAGTTTGGCTATTGTGGACATTGCTGCTATAAACATTCGGGTGCATGTGTCCCTTTGGATCACTACATTTGTATCTTTAGGGTAAATACCCAATAGTGCAATTGCTGGGTCATAGGGCAGTTCTATTTTCAACATTTTGAGGAACCTCCATGCTGTTTTCCAGAGTGGCTGCACCAGCTTGCATTCCCACCAACAGTGTAGGAGGGTTCCCCTTTCTCCGCATCCTCGCCAGCATCTGTCATTTCCTGACTTGTTGATTTTAGCCATTCTGACTGGTGTGAGGTGATATCTCATTGTGGTTTTGATTTGTATTTCCCTGATGCCGAGTGATATGGAGCACTTTTTCATGTGTCTGTTCGCCATCTGGATGTCTTCTTTGCAGAAATGTCTGTTCATGTCTTCTGCCCATTTCTTGATTGGATTATTTGTTCTTTGGGTGTTGAGTTTGCTAAGTTCTTTATAGATTCTGGACACTAGTCCTTTATCTGATATGTCGTTCGCAAATATCTTCTCCCATTCTGTCAGTTGTCTTTTGATTTTGTTAACTGTTTCCTTTGCTGTGCAAAAGCTTTTGATCTTGATGAAATCCCAGTAGTTCATTTTTTCCCTTGCTTCCCTTGCCTTTTGCGTTGTTCCTAGGAAGATGTTGCTGCGGCAGAGGTCGAAGAGGTTGCTGCCCGTGTTCTCCTCAAGGATTTTGATGGATTCCTTTCGTACATTGAGGTCCTTCATCCATTTTGAGTCTATTTTTGTGTGTGGTGTAAGGAAATGGTCCAATTTCATTTTTCTGCATGTGGCTGTCCAATTTTCCCAGCACCATTTATTGAAAAGGCTGTCTTTTTTCCATTGGACATTCTTTCCTGCTTTGTCGAAGATTAGTTGACCATAGAGTTGAGGGTCTATTTCTGGGCTCTCTATTCTGTTCCATTGATCTATGTGTCTGTTTTTGTGCCAGTACCATGCTGTCTTGATGATGACAGCTTTGTAATAGAGCTTGAAGTCCGGAATTGTGATGCCACCAACGTTGGCTTTCTTTTTCAATATCCCTTTGGCTATTCGAGGTCTTTTCTGGTTCCATATAAATTTTAGAATTATTTGTTCGATTTCTTTGAAAAAGATGGATGGTACTTTGATAGGAATTGCATTAAATGTGTAGATTGCTTTAGGTAGCATAGACATTTTCACAATATTTATTCTTCCAATCCAGGAGCATGGAACATTTTTCCATTTCTTTGTGTCTTCCTCAATTTCTTTCATGAGTACTTTATAGTTTTCTGAGTATAGATTCTGTGTCTCTTTGGTTAGGTTTATTCCTAGGTATCTTATGGTTTTTGATGCAATTGTAAATGGGATTGACTCCTTAATATCTCTTTCTTCTGTCTTGCTGTTGGTGTAGAGAAATGCAACTGATTTCTGTGCATTGATTTTATATCCTGACACTTTACTGAATTCCTGTATAAGTTCTAGCAGTTTTGGAGTGGAGTCTTTTGGGTTTTCCACATATAGTATCATATCATCTGCGAAGAGTGATAATTTGACTTCTTCTTTGCCGATTTGGATGCCTTTAATTTCCTTTTGTTGTCTGATTGCTGAGGCTAGGACCTCTAGTACGATGTTGAATAGCAGTGGTGATAATGGACATCCCTGCCGTGTTCCTGACCTTAGCGGAAAAGCTTTCAGTTTTTCTCCATTGAGAATGATATTTGCGGTGGGTTTTTCATAGATGGCTTTGATGATATTGAGGTATGTGCCCTCTATCCCTACACTTTGAAGAGTTTTGATCAGGAAGGGATGTTGTACTTTGTCAAATGCTTTTTCAGCATCTATTGAGAGTATCATATGGTTCTTGTTCTTACTTTTATTGATGTGTTGTATCACATTGACTGATTTGCGGATGTTGAACCAACCTTGCAGCCCTGGAATAAATCCCACTTGGTCGTGGTGAATAATCTTTTTAATGTACTGTTGAATCCGATTGGCTAGTATTTTGTTGAGTATTTTCGCATCTGTGTTCATCAAGGATATCGGTCTATAGCTCTCTTTTTTGGTGGGATCCTTGTCTGGTTTTGGGATCAAGGTGATGCTGGCCTCATAAAATGAGTTTGGAAGTTTTCCTTCCATTTCTATTTTTTGGAACAGTTTCAGGAGAATAGGAATTAGTTCTTCTTTAAATGTTTGGTAGAATTCCCCCGGGAAGCCGTCTGGCCCTGGGCTTTTGTTTGTTTGGAGATTTTTAATGACTGTTTCAATCTCCTTACTGGTTATGGGTCTGTTCAGGCTTTCTATTTCTTCATGGTTCAGTTGTGGTAGTTTATATGTTTCTAGGAATGCATCCATTTCTTCCAGATTGTCAAATTTGTTGGAGTAGAGTTGCTCATAGTATGTTCTTATAATAGTTTGTATTTCCTTGGTGTTAGTTGTGATCTCTCCTCTTTCATTCATGATTTTATTTATTTGGGTCCTTTCTCTTTTCTTTTTGATAAGTCGGGCCAGGGGTTTATCAATTTTATTAATTCTTTCAAAGAACCAGCTCCTAGTTTCGTTGATTTGTTCTATTGTTTTTTTGGTTTCTATTTCATTGATTTCTGCTCTGATCTTTATGATTTCTCTTCTCCTGCTGGGCTTAGGGTTTCTTTCTTGTTCTTTCTCCAGCTCCTTTAGGTGTAGGGTTAGGTTGTGTACCTGAGACCTTTCTTGTTTCTTGAGAAAGGCTTGTACCGCTATATATTTTCCTCTCAGGACTGCCTTTGTTGTGTCCCACAGATTTTGAACCGTTGTATTTTCATTATCATTTGTTTCCATGATTTTTTTCAATTCTTCTTTAATTTCCCGGTTGACCCATTCATTCTTTAGAAGGATACTGTTTAGTCTCCATGTATTTGGGTTCTTTCCAAACTTCCTTTTGTGGTTGAGTTCTAGCTTTAGAGCATTGTGGTCTGAAAATATGCAGGGAATGATCCCAATCTTTTGATACCGGTTGAGTCCTGATTTAGGACCGAGGATGTGATCTATTCTGGAGAATGTTCCATGTGCACCAGAGAAGAATGTGTATTCTGTTGCTTTGGGATGAAATATTCTGAATATATCTGTGATGTCCATCTGGTCCAGTGTGTCATTTAAGGCCTTTATTTCCTTGCTGATCTTTTGCTTGGATGACCTGTCCATTTCAGTGAGGGGAATGTTAAAGTCCCCTACTATTATTGTATTGTTGTTTATGTGTTTCTTTGATTTTGTTATTAATTGGTTTATATAGTTGGCTGCTCCCACGTTGGGGGCATAGATATTTAAAATTGTTAAATCTTCTTGTTGGACAGACCCTTTGAGTATGATATAGTGTCCTTCCTCATCTCTTATTACAGTCTTTGGCTTAAAATCTAATTGATCTGATATAAGGATTGCCACTCCTGCTTTCTTCTGATGTCCATTAGCATGGTAAATTCTTTTCCACCCCCTCACTTTAAATCTGGAGGTGTCTTCGGGCTTAAAATGTGTTTCTTGGAGGCAACATATAGATGGGTTTTGTTTTTTTATCCATTCTGATACCCTGTGTCTTTTGACAGGGGCATTTAGCCCATTCACATTCAGGGTAACTATTGAGAGATATGAATTTAGTGCCATTGTATTGCCTGTAAGGTGACTGTTACTGTATATGGTCTCTGTTCCTTTCTGATCTACCACTTGTAGGCTCTCTCTTTGCTTAGAGGACCCCTTTCAATATTTCCTGTAGAGCTGGTTTGGTATTTGCAAATTCTTTCAGTTGTTGTTTGTCCTGGAAGCTTTTAATCTCTCCTTCTATTTTCAATGATAGCCTAGCTGGATATAGTATTCTTGGCTGCATGTTTTTCTCGTTTAGTGCTCTGAAAATATCATGCCAGCTCTTTCTGGCCTGCCAGGTCTCTGTGGATAAGTCAGCTGCCAATCTAATATTTTTACCATTGTATGTTACAGACTTCTTTTCCCGGGCTGCTTTCAGGATTTTCTCTTTGTCATTGAGACTTGTAAATTTTACTATTATGTGACGGGGTGTGGGCCTATTCTTATTTATTTTGAGGGGCATTCTCTGAACCTCCTGAATTTTGATGCTTGTTCCCTTTGCCATATTGGGGAAATTCTCCCCAATAATTCTCTCCAGTATACCTTCTGCTCCCCTCTCACTTTCTTCTTCTTCTGGAATCCCAATTATTCTAATGTTGTTTCGTCTTATGGTGTCACTTATTTCTCGAATTCTCCCCTCGTGGTCCAGTAGCTGTTTGTCCCTCTTTTGATCAGCTTCTTTATTCTCTGTCATTTGGTCTTCTATATCACTAATTCTTTCTTCTGCCTCATTTATCCTAGCAGTGAGAGCCTCCATTTTTGATTGCACCTCATTAATAGCTTTTTTGATTTCAACTTGGTTAGATTTTAGTTCTTTTATTTCTCCAGAAAGGGCTTTTATATCTCTCGAGAGGGTTTCTCTAATATCTTCCATGCCTTTTTCGAGCCCGGCTAGAACCTTGAGAATTGTCATTCTGAACTCTAGATCTGACATATTACCGATGTCTGTATTGATTAGGTCCCTAGCCTTCGGTACTGCCTCTTGTTCTTTTTTTTGTGGTGAATTTTTACGTCTTGTCATTTTGTCCAGAGAAGAGTAAATGAAGGGGCAAGTAAAATACTAAAAGGGTGGCAACAACCCCAGGAAAATATGCTTTAGCCAAATTAGAAGAGATCCAAAATCGTGAGTGGGGAGAAAGGGGATAAAAAGAGGTTCAAAAAGGAAGAAAGAAAAAAGAAAAAAGAAAAAAAAAAAAAAAAAAAAAAAAAAAAAAGAAAAGAATTTTTTTTAAAAAAAGAAAACACCTAAGAAAAATGTAAAAAAAAAAATATATATATTAGATAAACTAGTAAAAAATCGTTAAAAAATAAAAAGGTAACAGTTAAAAAAAAAAAAATTTTACCCGAAGGCTAGAAAAAAAAAAAAATGAAAAAGAAAAAATTAAATTAACTGCAAGACTAAAAAAAATCACAGGAAAAAAGCCATGAGTTCCGTGCTTGGCTTTCTCCTCCTCTGGAATTCTGCTGCTCTCCTTGGTATTGAAACCGCACTCCTTGGTAGGTGAACTTGGTCTCGGCTGGATTTCTTGTTGATCTTCTGGGGGAGGGGCCTGTTGTAGTGATTCTCAAGTGTCTTTGCCCCAGGCGGAATTAAACCGCCCTTACCCGGGGCCGGGGTGAGTAATCCGCTCGGGTTTGCTTTCAGGAGCTTTTGTTCCCTGAGCGCTTTCCGTAGAGTTCCAGAGGACGGGAATACAAATGGCGGCCTCCTGGTCTCCGGCCCGGAGGAGCCGAGAGCCCAGGGCCCCACTCCTCAGTGCGCCCTCAGAGAACAGCGCCCAGTTACTCCCGTCTGCCTGACCTCCGGCCGCGCTCCGAGCTCACCGAGCCTGCGACCGGTTCAAGGTAACACGGAGCTGCGAGCTTACTGTCGGCTCTGTCTCTGTAGCCGGCTTTCCCGTTCCAATACCCGCAAGCTCTGCGACACTCAGACACCCCCGATCCTTCTGTGACCCTGCGGGACCTGAGGCCACGCTGACCCCGCATGGGCTTCGCCCCGGTTTAGCCTCTGGAGCGATGTCCCTCAGCGGAACAGACTTTTAAAAGTCCTGATTTTGTGCGCGGTTGCTCCGCCGCTTGCCGGGAGCCGGCCCCTCCCCCCGGGGTCTATCTTCCCGTCGCTTTGGATTCACTTCTCCGCCGGTCCTACCTTTCAGAAAGTGGTTGTTTTTCTGTTTCCAGAATTGCTGTTCTTCTTCTCTTCGATCTGCCGATGGATTTTCAGGTGTTTGCAATCTTTAGATAAGCTATCTAGCTGATCTCCGGCTAGCTGAAGCAGTCTCAGCTTGCTACTTCTCCGCCATCTTGACTCCTCCCCCGAGCTAATTACATTTTTAAGTTGCGTGTTTATCTCCGGGAGTCTACTGGGTCATGCTGCTAGAAATTATTCTAGAGAGTACTAGACCCTCTCTTTGTCCCTGTCTCTGGTTTCAACTCTCTGATTTTCACGTTCCATGGGAAAACACACACACACACACACACACACACACACCCCAGATAGTGTGCACACACATAAATTTAACAAGCTACCGCAAGTTTTTCACATAACCAAGTCTCAGTTCCTTCACTTTAAAATGTGGCCTGTCACCCATTAAAAAGCTGGGCCACTTTGCAGCCCATCCCAATCCTGTGTTTCATGCAGTGAAATACTAAAAGGTAACTGAAAAACAAACCCTTTATTGAATCCTCCCCCCAAACACCCAAGAGGGCGCTTCAACCTCAAAGTCCATTTCAAACCACCCTCACAGCTGCCCGGCAAGTCCCCAATAGTTCCGGCCCCTCTCACTCAGCTCCTCACCCCGCATGCCCTCTCAACTTTGCACCCCCGGGAGACAGCACACTCTTCTCCTCCTCCTCCCCTCTCGCCTCCTGAATGGACTCTCTCCCCCCCGCCAGCACTCAGCCCCTTCCAGGGAAAATCAGACCTAGACCTTTCCAGTCTTAACCCGTCACCCATAAATCCACTTCAGCTCAATGAAAGCCCGTGAATGGAACCAGGGCTGGGAGGAAGACGGCGAAAATGCTCCTCTCGTATTATGTATTTTTCCTCTCACTGGATAATATGCAGCTTGAAGCACTGGAAACAATGAGTGCCTGGCAGCGGGGCCAATGCCTAGAGCGCTGTGGGTTTGAGACCAGTGGCCGGGGTGTGCACCGACCCGTCTCCGAGCCACACCGTCCCCACATGCAAAAGAAAGGCTTCAGATGGCTTTTTAAGGTGGCTTTTTAGTTCCACACTATTAGGATTTTCTGATATTAAAATATGGGTAAAGAGGAGATGAATATGTATTGCTTCTTGGTACCAGTTTGTTGTCCGAGAGACAGGGGAAGGGGCTGAAGAGGTAGAAACGTCCAGTCACAAAATACGTAAGTCACGGGGACAGAGAGGACAGCCAGCGCTGTCTGCTGACAGGTGGTGGCCAGGCTTGGGCAGCGACTAGTTCGTAACGTACATAAATATCAAATCACTCTGCGGGACACTTGAAGCTAAGACACCAGCCATTATGCTGCAGCAGAGGAGTAAAAATACCATCACACACACATACATGCAAAAGAAAAAACTGTGTAAAAAAAAAAGTGGAAAGAGTTTCCCATGAGCAAGTATGTCCTGCTATGAACTGAATGGTGGAAAGCAGAGGTTCCTTCTTTCCAGGCCCCCCCCCCTCATCACCAGCCGCCGCTCGCAGGACAAGGGTCATCACCTGGCAAGGACTGTTTGCTCAACACCGACTGCACACTCGAAACTTCTGGTCACCAATCCATGACACGGGGATGCGCAGAGGAAGAAAAGGCAGCACAAGCAAAAGTCTGCAGTAGCCGGGGGCAGGTCGAGAAGAGCCAGAAGGATGTAGTGTTTATGGCCAAGAGATGGGGCGTAATATGAGACACTCTTCCTCTAACAAGCAAGAGTACTACTGTACTCTTCCTCTAACAAGCATCAGACTACTGTACTAGACTGTGATTTGCCGGGCTGGGCATTAGGACTTATTAAGGTTCCTAACATTCTGGTGGCACCTGGGTGGCTCAGCCAGTTAGGCATCTGTCTACAGCTCAGGTCATGATCCCAGGGTCCGGGATGGAGCCCAGGGTCAGGTTCCCTGCTCAGTGGGGAGACTGCTTCTCCCCCTCTTTCTGCCCCTCCCCCTGCTTGAGTGCACTCTCTCTCTGTCAAATAAAGTCTTTTAAAGGAATAAATCAAGTTCCTAACATTCAGGAAACATTTAGCAAGTATTCAAGGGCACGTGAGGGGCATGCCTTGTGATCCGTAGGCAGGATTTGATTGATAGAACTCGGATTTTCTACATTTTGACTTGGTTGCCAACTCATCCACACCTTTCTCTCTCTACATATTAAACTGATGAGCTTCTCAAAGCTTTTGAACTAAAGGAGAAGATCCTTTCCCTCACACTGTTCCAAGTCCTTTAACTGCCAAATTCAGGTGGCAGCTTCAAAGCTATTTCCTTTGATATCCTGAGAAGGCCCATCAAGACCTGTGGCCACCACCCATCCAGTCTGTGACATTCCCTTAGGCTCCAGCTGCCTGGCATTTTATTTAAATCAGGAAACACCGGACCTAGCTACCAGGAACGTCCGTTTCTTGAAGACAGAGCCAACGTTATGCTTTTTTATGCTGCTCTGCTGCCTCTAAAATAATTCTGCGTGCACAGAAGGTACTAAAGACATCCCAAGTGGTCCTTGGGTTACATCCTAAGGCACCCTCGCAGTTGTATGTGGTCACATGACTGACTCTGGCTAGTGGGAGGTATGTAGAAATCGCTGGGTGAGCCTTTTAGGGAAGTCCTTCATATATCTACTTTTTAAAAAGATGGATAGTGGCACCTTGCTGTTTGCTCTCTCTGTCCTCCCTGCGCCCAATGGTTGCTATTGCCCCAACAGCTGTCTCAGACCATAAGGCGATGCACTAAGAAGGAACGAAAAATGATGAACTAAGATAGAATGAGCATGGGTCTCTGAAAAGCGGGGAGCCTTCAGGCTCACCCTAGACCTTGGGTTTTCAAAAGAGAAACACAAACCCTTACACAGGGACAGAGGGCAATAATGTCCTGGCAGTGGCCTGGGACCAGCTGAGATCCTGCCCTCCCAACAGCCAACAGCCAACAGCCAACACCACGCTCTCCTGTGTCAAGGCAACATGGGCGCAGCAGAAGGGAAAGACCCGTCGAAGACAGACTCCAGCAACTGCGACTACCTCCTGGGCCTACTCAGCATCGAGGCAGGGGCCCGACTGTAAGGATGAAAAAGCACAGGGGTGCCTGGGTGGCTCAGTTGGCTGAGGGACTGCCTTCTGCTCAGGTCATGATCATGGAGTCCCAGGATTGAGTCCTGCATCGGGCTCCCTGCTCAGTGGGGAATCTGCTTCTTCCCCTGACTCTCCCCTCTTATGTTCACTTTCCCTCATTCTCTCTCTCAAATAAATAAATAAAAATAAAATCTTAAAAAGAAATCACTGAAAAGGCAGAAGGAAACTGGCAGCATGAAATCCAGACTGAGATCTAGATTCAGCCTTGAATGGACTTGAGCTCTGACTCCATGCCCCTCTACCATGATTCAGCACCCAGAGACCTCGATAATGGACAGCGCCATCTACACAGGCTGTATCAATAAGGACCAAGATTTCTCAAGGTTATTTGACGATATCAGGAGACTCATAATTTTTAAGTATGTAATGGGGTTATAGTTTAATTTCTTAAAGTTGCAATCTTTTAGAAACACAAACTGAAATATTTACAAGTAAAATGGAACGATTCACCTTTAAAATACTTTGAATGCAGGGGTGTTTGGGTGGCTCAGTGGGTTAAAGCCTCTGCCTTCAGCTCAGGTCATGGTCTCAGGGTCCCCTGGGATCAAGTCCCACATCGGGCTCTCTGCTCAGCGGGGAGCCTGCTTCCCTTCCTCTCTCTCTGCCTGCCTCTCTGCCTACTTGTGATCTCTCTCTGTCAAATAAATAAAATCTTTAAAAATAATAATAATAAAATAAAATATTTTGAGTGCAGGAACAGATGGGAAGTATAGAGGAAACGAGAAAGTCTGGGAGTTGATCACTATGGAGATTGGGTACGTGGGGACTCATTACACTCTTTTCTCTATTCTTCTAGGTTTGCAATTCTTCATAATTAAAAAAAAAATGTCTGACATTGGCCCCAGGAAAATCATGTTCCACCAAGGGGTGTCCAAGTGGAAGGGGGAGCGGAGCCCAGAGGCGGGTACAAATGAGTCGTGGGTTTCCCTCCTGCTGGGAGCACAGCTGAGGGAGCCCAAACATCGCACTATGCAATCATCATCCACGTTCCAGCTTGGCAGCCTTGGCCCGCACAGAATCGTGATGAAAGCCAACCCCGCCCCATCTCTGCTTTATTGTTCATCACCAAAAGGCTCAGTGAAAGCTTTGTAAATACCTCTACTTCCTCATTTACGGCCATAGGGAACCGGTTGCTGAGGGCCACTCATACCACACACTGGTGTAAATTCTACACTAAAATAGCTTTGGGCTCCAAAGGGTCGGCGATGTTTCTTTAGAGACGAAGCCTTGGCACAAAAAGTTTCAAACGTACCGCCCCGAAACCACATCAGTGCTTCCCTTCTCTGAGGACTGGAGGGTGAGGGGGTCTGCCTTCTGCCACGCTAACAGTATGGTGACAACCTAAATGGTCAAAAGTAGGTCCATGACTAAGACAGTAACACTGTGCCGGACACGGGAACATGTCACAGTGACTTAAATGATGTTCGTGAAGGGGCCGCCTGGGTGGCTCAGTCGGTCAAGCATCAGACTCCTGATTTCAGCTCAGGTTGTGATCTCAGAATTGTGAGACCGAGCCCCCCCGTCGGGCTCCGGACCGGGCATGGGACCTGCTTGACATTCTCCCTCTCTCTCTGTCCCTCCTGGCCTCACATGTGTGCGTGCTCTCTCTCTCAAAAAAAAAAAAAAAAAATAGATGTGCATGAAGAATTTATATTTCCATGGGAAGTGCTTATGTTACCCTGTTAAATGAAAACAAGGACAGAAAATTGTTTAGTTTATATAATCCCCATGACGTAAAACGTACAGCTATAATGGAGAAAAAAAGGAAACAATCTCCGTCTTAATCATGATTAAACCAGGGTGACGGCATTATGAATAATTCCAATCCACATATTTTTCCTTAGGGTAGAGGCATAAACGGGAGACCCTCTGAATCAGTAGAATGTGGGTGTCTTTAAAGCACAGGTTTTCAGCCAGGGACTCTTAACTGGGTACCACGGATAGAATTCAGGGCAGCTGGGGAAAAAAATTACATCTTGATTTTCACTAACCTCTAACTGAAAATTGTTTTTTCATCTGGAATTTTTTTTTGGTAGTAAAATATATATAAGAAAATTTACCATTTTAACTTTTTTTTAAGTAAACACTTCAGTGTCAGGAAGTACATTCACACTGGTAAGTAAGCGTCCCCAGCAACCATCTCCAGGCTGGAATGTAATACTTTATTTTTTTTTTTAAGATTTTTTAATTTATTTGACAGAGACTACAAGTAGGCAGAGAGACAGGCAGAGAGAGAGGGGGAAGCAGGCTCCCCGCTGAGCAGAGAGCTCGATGTGGGGCTCGATCCCAGGACCCTGGGATCATGACCCGAGTCGAAGGCAGAGGCTTTAACCCACTGAGCCACCCAGGCACCGCTGGAATGTAATACTTTAACCATGAATGCAGTCAAAGCAGCACAGTAAATCACCAGCACCTGCGACCCTGTCACCACTAGAACTCAAAGCCGTTTCATATAACGTGACAGTTGCTACAGGTATACTGAACTACTTTTTAAAAGATTTATTTATTTATTGGGAGGTGGGGCTCGACCTCAGACCCTGAGATCATGACCTGAGCCGAAACCAAGAGTCCGATGCTCAACTGACTGAGTCACCCGGGCGCCCCAGTATAGGGAACTATTACTCTCGATGTCCCTCGCAGCTTTGAAATTAGGTAGTGATATGACCTGTCACTGAGTCTTGTTACTTAATGCAAATTACTAGATTACAAATTTGTTTTGTAATATTCTGCTCACCATATTGCCATATGTTTTCCTTTGTAATCCTATGTATTTTATTTCACACATTAAAAAAATATTATTCTGGGGCACCTGGGTGGCTCCGTGGGTTAAGCATCTGCCTTCAGCCCAGGCCACGAGTTCATATCCCTCTCCCTCTGCCACTCCCTGTTTGTGTTCCTTCACTCTCCCTCTCCATCAAATAAATACAATTGTAAAAAATATGTGTTACTCTGAGAAGAAACGCGTTGGTTTCATCAGACTACGTAAGGGGTTGACAGGACTAAAAATATTTAGAAGGCTTCAGCAGATATGTCCTGACAGATGGAGTCATTAAAGAATTAGCTACCCTCGACGCACAATAATGGCTTTACTAATGGGTGTCCAAATTCCTCATAATTGTTCTTTCAGTGATGCGGCCTAGTAGAATATGATAGCACATCCATCTCCGTGTCCCCAACACCCACTGTCCATTTAGAACTTAGAATAATCTTGTTTGTGTGTAATCCTTATTTGCTTGTACCCTTTGGAAAACAATGCCTGATGGACCCCCAGTGACATTCACGGGTGAAAACGAAAGAGCATAAGAAAGCCAGAGCCAATTTTAGGCAGAAGAACAAACTGACCTCATTTAAAAAAAAAAAAAAAAAAATCCAGGGACGCCTGGGTGGCTCAGTGGGTTAAGCCGCTGCCTTCGGCTCAGGTCATAATCTCAGGGTCTTGGGATCGAGTCCCGCATCGGGCTCCTTGCTTGGCAGGGAGCCTGCTTCTCTCTCCACCTCTGCCTGCTTGTGTTCCCTCTCTCTCTCTCTGACAAATAAATAAATAACAAATTAAATCTTAAAAAAAATAAAAAAGAAAAAAGAATCCATTTCCCTAATATACTTCTTCCTTTATTCAAAAATATCTGGCGGCAGGGGTGGGGGGCGATCAACATCACTAATCACCAGGGAGGGAAATGCAAATCCAAACCACAGTGAAAGATGACCTCACACCTGTCAGAATGGCTAGCATCAGAGAGCCAAGAAATAACAAGTGTAGGGAAGGGTGTGGAGGAAAAGGAACCCTTGTGCCCTGTCGGTAGGAATGTAAATTGGTGCAGCCACTATGGAAAACAGTAGGAGCTTCCTCGAAAAATTAACAATAGGACTACCATATGATCCAGCGATCCCACTGCTCGGTGTTCACCCCAAGAAAACAAAAACACTAACTTCCAGAAAGGGATCTGCACCCCCACATTCATTGCAGCATTTTCCCACAATAGCCAAGACCTGGAAATCACCCTAATACCCACTGAATGGAAAACGACAATATGATATATATGTGTGTACACACACACACACACACACACACACACACACACTGAGATACTACTTAGCCATAAAAAATGAGATCTTGTCATGTGTAACAACATGGGTAGATCTTGAAGGCATTATGCTAAGTGAAATAGAGAAAGCCAAATACCATAAGAGCTCACTTACACGTGGAATCAGAAAATATATAAATGAACCAAGCGCACAGACACAGAGAACAGCTTCATGGTTTTTGCCAAAGGTGGGGGGTGGGGGGTGGGCGAAATATGTCAAGGTGTTCAAAAAGTACACAGTTGCAGTTATAAGTTATGATATCATTAAGTCCTGGGGATGTCATGTACAGCATGGTGACTGTAATCAACATCATTGTTCTGCACACTTAGAAGCTGCTAAGAGAGTACATCTGAAAAGTTCTCATCACAAGGAAAAAAAAAAG
Source organism: Mustela lutreola (assembly GCF_030435805.1). Classification (NCBI taxonomy): domain Eukaryota; kingdom Metazoa; phylum Chordata; class Mammalia; order Carnivora; family Mustelidae; genus Mustela; species Mustela lutreola. Next base: position 11,644,620 of record NC_081308.1, read on the forward strand.
TTGTCTAACTACGTATGGTGACAGATGTTAACTAGACCGATTGTGGTGATTGTTTTGCGATATATATAAATACTAAATTTCTCTCTTCTGTGTTGTTTACCTGAAACTTACAATGTCATAGGTTAGTTATACTGCAATCAAAAAATGTTTTTGGAATCTGTGATGGTGATGAGCACTATTTTCCGTGGGCTATAATCACCACTTGATACCTTTCTGTACAAATAAGATATTCTTTTCTGCAAGTCCCACATTCTCTGCAATTTTCAAATAAAACTGCTCTCTCATGCTGAAAGAGGTCTACCTAACCTAAAATCATCTATGAGAGAAGCCTTCTCACACCCCCATCCCCACAGGAGGTCCACAGAGTTGGGGCTCTGTGGTTTGTCCACAAACCCAAATCCTTTGCAAGGCTAACTGGCCAAGCGGGAGGGAGACGGGACCCAAACCAAGCCAAGCAGATGCTTTCCCCTGGGAATTTGGAACCGGGACCTAATGTTACTCCTTGGTGCTTTGAATTGCGGGGGAGTCAACTTGGGGCTATATAGTGGGCATATTTGGTGATGAGGCTCAACTCAGGGTAGGACGAGTGAATGCGGAGAGGGGTGGAGAGGCTTCAGCTGCACCTTCTGTGCCAGACCTCTGTGCCCGAGTTAGCGAAACCCCCTCAGAGTTCACAGCCGTGCCCCCCCCCCCAATAAAGCAGCTCATGATTGCCCCAAGCCCTCTCTTCCCAAGGTAAGCCTCAGTATCCCACCAGCACCTTCTTCAGGAAAGCACGAAAACAGCTCCCCAAGCAGCTTACCTCGGGTCTGCCAGTGCTTCTTCGGACCCTGGCTCCAATCCCTTCCGACTGCCCCCAGCTGAGCACGGACAGGATCACTTTCTTGGAGGATGCCATGCTGAAGTCTCAAAAGAGTGTTCCTACACTGAAGTGTAGAGGTTAGAGGGCCAAAGGGTGGGGGAGGACAGCAACAAAAAAGGCAAATCATAAGGAGGACACATCCAAAGACCACGAAATTAGGGATATTCAATTCAGACCTGCCCCAAATATAAACAGCTACAATATATCGGCTGCTTAGTCTGTAGAAGACCTGGGTTAGGAAATTTAAAACAATAATGCTGGTGAACATGTACAAGCGCTAATACATTAGTACCACTAATCATTTGCAATCTCATGCAATCCTACAGCCATCTTTTACAAGGTTTAGCAATAACAGCTCTGCTGGGCACTTACTAACCTCTAATGAGTGCTTTATATGGTTTTTTGGGGGTTTTTTTGTATTTTTTGGAGCCAGCTCCACACCCAGCCTGGGACTGGAACTCGGGACCTTGTGGTTAAGAGCTGCATGCTCGATTGACTGGGCCAGCCAGGCGCCCCTTTATCTGCTTTATCTCATTGCTGCCCCACGAGGTAGGTGCTACCGGGAGGCTGAGAGAGATTTACGTGGTGACTATGGGAACAGGGAGGAAATTTGTGAGGTCTGTGACTCTCACCAGAGCACGTTTAAGATCTTGGCACTGAAAGGATCTTCGAAGATCACCAAATTTAAAGATCCATCCATCTCTCCCTCAAGTTCAGGGCCAACTTGAGCGGCAAGAAATCTTTGGGCTTTGTCAGGAAGTTTTCAAGAGCGCAGGAAACCGAAGGAGGAGGTGTCCTTGACACCAATCCAGTATTTGAAGACTGGTCTATACCCCACCATTGTTATTCAAAAGAGTTTTCTGTCTGTGGGCCAGTAGTTGTACTGAACGGAGTATCCCAGAACAAACACAACACACCTCTCCGCCACTTCAAATGCTTGCACAGCGTGCCGCCAAATCTCTAAAACTCATTTTCAAGCGAAAGACAACGCATTCCTTCAAAGATTCCTACTCAAATCACGAAAGACGCTTTAGCCAGAAGCATAGACCCGAGAGCTCCGGTTTGGATCCCGGCGTTACCAAGCACCTGCTGTGTGCCCTGAGGCCACTTCCTAAGCCTCTCTGTGCTTCAGTTTTTCCATCTATGAACTAGGGGTACTAAGACTGCCTACCTCAAAGGAGTGTGGTCAGCCCTCTAGGAATGCTAGCTGCTGTTAGGCAGCTATTCCGCAACGGCCGGCCCGTCCGTCAAAATGAGTTTCCCCCCAGACCCCCTTGGCAAGCAAGCAATCAATACTTATTGGGTGCCGGACAGTAGGGGCTCAGAAAGGCATTCAATCCTCAGAGCGGTACAGAACCGACATCACCTCCCCACAAGCAACCAGGGAGGGCTTTACCCCTACACGCGCCACTTCTAGGTCCTTCCAAACTCCCGCTCCGTAAATTCTACGCAGGCGAACAACTGACGAGGTGCTTACCGGACCGCGGTGCTTTGCAGACAGGAAAGCCGCCTGGCACTTTTCGCCCAATGCCTGAGTCCTATTTAAGCATCTCCCGTCACCTCCCGGGAGCCTCCCCCAGAGTCGCGAGCTTGCTGGGGAAGGCGGGGTCGGCACCGGGAGCGCAGCACCCCCGCGAGCCTCCGGTCCCCCGCGGAGGCGGCGCGTGGCGCGTGGCGCGGGCATTTAGCACAGGGCAAGGAGGGCGCAGGGCAGGGAGGGCGCAGGGCCGATAGCCTCACCGTGATTCAGCGTTTCGCCGCCCGCCACCTCCGTGGGGCGGGAGGCGGTGGTCTGCGGGTCTGGAGGCGCGGGCGGGCGTGGGAAACGCTCCGTTATTTCCGGACTGGGGGCTCCTCTCGCGCCGCGCGCCGCCCCTCCCCTGCCTGCTCCGCTGCCCCGCGCCCTCCGCGCCCCTCCCGGCCGGGAGAGACGCTACCCACCCCCCTCCAGGCTATTGGGGTAGGGGGCTCTCTGAGCCGGGCAGGCGCTCCGATCCGGACACTGTGGCTTCCAACTGTGCCTCCATCACTTGTCACTTGCGCGAGATGGGGCAGGTGGCTCAGCCTCTCTGTGCCCCCAGTCCTGCCACTGCGAAATGGGGACGGGGCGAACAGAACCCACCTGGTGCGGTTGTAGGGAGAAGTCAATGAGCTGCGTATGCCCTCAGCACTACACGATGGTGGGGGAGCCGCAGACCAAGACTTTTGTGCTCCTGCGTGAAAAAGAGACACGCTGTAGTGGGGAGACAGTTGGTTAAGAGCTTGGTTGTTGTGGGGTGCAGGCATCGGAGAGTTTTCCCAGAGCGGAGCGGAGTTGCGGGAGCCGGTGAGTGCACCGATCTAGTTCATTGCTGGAATGCTTAACCAGGGGTACAGGCATGGCAACCGGTTCCTGTCCTCGAAAGACCAGAAAGCTTATTGTGTGGTTTTGAGAAAGGCAAGACAGTGGTGCTTGTAAAACTGGGGCCAGAAAACTCCGTAGAGGGCCAGAAGGTAAATGTTTTGAACTTGGCGGGCCACTTACGTTCTCTGAGAACACTGCTCCAGTTGGCCTTTGTAGCAACAAACCGGCCACAGACAGCACGTGAAATAAACGGGTGTGGCTGTTTCAATAAACTTTTATTTATTTATTATTTTAAAAAATTTTTTATAAACATATAATGTATTTTTATCCCCAGGGGTACAGGTCTGTGAATCGCCAGGTTTACACATTTCACAGCACTCAGCATAGCACATACCCTCCCCAACGTCCCTAACCCCACTCCCCTCTCCCAACCCCCCTCCGCCCAGCATGTTTCAATAAACTTTTAATTATGGTTACTTTTGGGGAGGACGGATTTCCTCTGCCCTCCAAGATCCTTCTAGCTGGACGAAGAATCAAACTGACATGAGCGGGAGGAACAGGAGAAAATCAAATTACATTTCCTAAATGCGGATGATCCACACAGCCTGAAATTACAGAGGCTTATCTGGAGTCCTGAGCTCAGAGGAGGGGGTGGGGTGCAGGGGGGGGGGGGGACAAAGGGAAGGAAGAGCATTTGCTGGAATATGAGAGAAGTCTGGAAAACAAAGTTTGCCCTGCTATGCACTTAAGTTTGTTAACGAAAGAGAAACCTCTGTTAGTAGCTTTCTACTTGGTATAGTTGCCGGAGAAGTAAAGCACTTTTCCTCAATCTGCTGGCTTTTGATCTCTTTACTCAATAATCTTCCTGCCAAAGTGGCCCATCTGGGGAAGGAGTGGGTGGCTCAGTCGGTTAAGCATCTGCCTTCAGCTCAGGTCATGATCCTGGGGTCCTAGGATCTAGCCCTGCATCGGGCTCCCTGCTCCGTGGGGAGTCTGATTCTTTCTCTCCCTCTGCCTGCCACTCTGCCTACTTGTGCTCTCTCTGTCAAATAAATAAATAAAATCTTAAAAAATAAATAAAAGAAAAGAACAGGGTAGTAGAGGAACAAGGACTTTCCCCTGGACTCTCTATAGATCAGTGGGACTCAAATCCCTGTGATTCAAGGCTAATTGAGATAATGCACATGAATATTAAAAGTGCCATGAAATAATACAGTATTGTTACTTCTCATTGTTAAGATGACTTCTGAAACTTTCTCCAAATAAAATAGAAATATGGACTCTCTGGCTCCTTGCAGCCTTTAGTAAATGGTTCTGCATCTACTACCAAAAATGTCAACATGTAGTCAGTTGCTTGGGCCTGAATCTCAGGCTATCCCCATCACTCTTGCACCTCGAAATCCTGTGGATTCCACCCCTAATGTCTCTTACATCCCACTGCCTCCGGTCATCTCATCTGATAGCCACGCCCCTCTTCTGGCCGTCAGGCTGGCCCCTGGCCCATCCACTCTCCACCTCCCCGGGAAATGGAATAACTGCCTAAAACCTTCAGGGCCCTCAAGAGAAGGTCTTCTGATGTCTGTAATCTGGCCTCCCCCCCAACATGCTGACACTCATTCAAGGACACACACACACACACACACACACGCATGCAGAGGCACTCCACTCCCTCCTTCTGCCATGCTGACTTGTTTTAGGCTCTGGAATGTAGATTCTCCCACTTGTGGGCCTGCTGTGCCTCTGTCTGCAACTTTCTCTCTCTTTCACCCGGCTTATCCCCATTCATGTTTCAGCTCAGTTTCCATGTCACTCCCACTGGGAAACCTTCCCCTCAGATCTGGGTGAGGTGTCCGACATGGCCATCACTGTGAGACGAGGAAGCTGAAGGGGCTCCTTGGGGGGAAAAAAACCTGCCTTTTTCCTCCTTCTGCTTCTATTCTTGCTAGGACCGGCACCCCCGCCTCGGGTCCTCCTTACACGGGTCAAGGAGCTAACGATTTCTTTGGAGTCTTCCAGCACAATAGGTGACACCCACGGAGTGACCAGGCGGGTCACTGCGATCTTTTTCCAAGACCACCGACTCCAGACACCTTGACACCAAGACCCCTGGTCCCCGGGCACAAGCGACTTCTGGAGGACACCAGAGCCCTGGTCCTTGTTCTGACCACTTCCCGGATGCCTGAGAGGACAAGGACATCAGGCCATCACCTTCATTAAAAACCCCAGACCCCGAGCAAAGATGAGACTCACTCTCCCTCCCTTCTGAGTCTCCCAGCCGCTCGGTCTTGATGTGCTCTCCCGCTCCGTCTTCGGTAAACTCTGCTCTCCCTTCCTCTTGGCTCGCGAATGATTTCCATCCTGCATACAGCCAGAGGCCCCCTTGGCTGGTCCTGCGGGACGCCCTCTGGGTCCTCGGACCCAGGCCAGCCTGCATCAATCACAAGCACCTACTGTTGATCAGACTCATTGTTTATCATCTTGTGGAAGATCCTCTCTTCCTATGACAGCTGTAACAGGATGTCCCATTCGACGTGTCTTCTGCACTGTGACTTTGATACTCCCTCCATCGCAGGTGGCCTCTACTTATCTTCCTCCGGAGTCTAGGCGGGACTTGCGGTGGCTTGGACCGCAAGTTCCAGGTGTGGCTCTGAGACCGCCTGGTGGCTCCTGCTTCCTGCCCCTGGGAGCAGTTGCCCGGTGAGAAGAGCCGAGGATCAGAGGCCAACTTTTGGGGGAAAAGCCAGTGCCACGTCGATAAAACAGGAGCGCCCCAATGGTGTCCTTCCACACTTCCAGACCCCAGAACCATGAGCAAAGAAAAACGGTTGTTTTAAGCCACTTAGCTTCTAGATCATTTGTTTTGTGATAATAGGCAACTGGAAAAGAAATGAATGCCAAAGGAGATAAGGTGGTTTTTCAAAGCTCTCTGGGCTAAAGGAGTGCTCTTATAAATAATAACCCTTTACGAAAGCATTTAAATGTTATTACCAAGGTGACTAGCCAACCGCCAAGATAACTTATTGAACTTGACTTGAGAGATGAAGTATTGCATGCCACAGGCCACAGCAGTGACCTCTGGAGTTCAGGTGTCCTGAAGAGTTCCTCTGTTACAAACAGCATTTACAAGGAGAGCTTTGCATTAGAAGGAAGCAGAAGAGAATGGCTTCCCTGTACATCGTTACCCACTCCTCTAGTAGATTTGCAATGCTCTTGGGGATGCTTTTGCTTTATCACCTTTTCAAAGGTTCCTCTGGGCCTCAGAACACCCTCCACCTCCACTGTACCAGGAGTGAGAGCTTCTCTTTTGTCTTGACTCTGAGAGGCCAGGCATGAGTGTCGGCTAAGTCCAAGGGCCTTCCTGTTTGGGGCAAGGCAAGGAACTCTCTTTGCAGACCCGTGTAGGAAAAGAACAGGGCTGGAAAAGCTAGAAGACCTAAATCGAGGACAAAGCAAGGTCAGAGAGGGGCCAGTGTTTATAGATGGAATACGGGGCATGGAACGTTTCTCCAGTGGGGCCCACCTTGGAGAGGAGCAGCGTGACCCTGTCGTGGAGTTTGGCGCACTTTTTACACTGTCATCCGTCATCCAGATGGAGATGTCCAATATGTATGTGTGCGAATGAGTGTGTAGGTAGATATGTGGGTGTGTGGCTACATCATCAACTGCCCTCAGGGTCCTAGGAAGCATAAAGAAAATTCTGTGATGAAATGACAATGATGAAAACCTTTCCTAAATGATTCTAAATGATACCCTTATGATCTTTAAAGACACCCACATTGTTGACGCATTTTATTTGACTTTTTATCTCAAAATTGCATTTTCCTCTTTTGTCTGACTTACCAATTTTCTTCTCCAAGATATATTTTGTAGGAATACACAGATGTCATCTTTATTTCCTCATGTCCAATTTTTTTTTCTTCTTCTTCTACCGCTCAGCTCAAAAATGCTTTCTTGCAGTTTGGTCAGGTTTTGGCAATTTGCTTCCCGGAGCACTATCATGGCTATTCATGAAATGACCAATATCTTTGGAATATTCCCAATTAGGCATTCAGACCCATCGAACCCAGGGAAATAGACTGGCTCAACTCAGACACTGATTTGTAAACATTCGTTTATGAAGGTCATTAATGGGCTGTTGGTTGAGGACATCCAAAGACATCCACCAGAGACAAACAGCTGTTACTCCCACTTCTACCCTCAGGAGAGCAATCCGCACAGCCCTGGGTCTCTTCTATCATCCAGCCTTCTGACCCCGAAGTTACGTGTGATCCACCATTGTGTGAAACACACAACTGTGTTCCTGTCTTTCCCACGAGTTTTTGGCAGCATTCCAGAAAAGAACAGCTTATGACCCCTCTTCTGAGCCACAGAAATTTTCTAGAATGCCCCACAAGCAAAATGTTCTTGGCCCTGAAAGGCTGATTCATCTCTTCACCAAGGAAGGGGAGAAACGTAATTTGAATTAACCTCTATCTAATTAATGTTATGGATGCTGGTGTTCATGGATGAGGTGGACCGCTGTCTGCAACTTACCCTGAATGCACCAGAAAATAACAATGGTAAGAACTGCGGTAGCAGTGGAGGTAGTAAGACCGATCAGGTGGACTGATGGACGGATAGACAGATGGATACACAGATACGTGACAAAGCCAATATAGCAAAATCCAATTGCAGAGTCTAGAGAGTGATATGGGGGTGCTCGAGGTACAATTCTTTTAACTTTTCTGTATTTTGAAACTGCTCGTGATAAGCCTTTGGGAAAGATCATTTGACTCAAAGTGGGACTCGTGGCTGGAAGGGTCCCATAAAGATGCCTCCTTTGCCTATTTTCCTCGTTTCCAACTCTGGCAACCTGGCCCGCAGTCCAGCTCAGTGAATGTCTGTTGAATTCCAAGCTACACATCACTTGTAGAGCTGGCAAGACTCTTCTGGAGTATGAGTTGGCAAATTTTCTTCTGCGAAGGCCAGATAGTAAATATTTGAGACTTTGCAGGCACATGGTGGTGGCTGTGTTCCCATAAATTTAATTTACAAGAACAGGTGGTGGTCATGGTTTGCTGAGCCCCTCTTAGCCCCCACATCCTTATCTTCTACTAAAAATGAGAATAAGGGGGGCGCCTGGGTGGCTCAGTGGCTTAAAGCCTCTGCCTTCGGCTCAGGTCATGATCCCAGGGTCCTGGGATCGAGTCCCACATTGGGCTCTCTGCTCAGTGGGGAGCCTGTTTCCTCCTCTTCCTCTGCCTGCTTCTCTGCCTGCTTGTGATCTCTGTCAAATAAATAAATAAAATCTTTAAAAAAAAATAAAAAAATAAAAATAAAAATGAGAATAAGGGGCACCTGGGTGGCTCAGCAGGTTAAAGTCTCTGCCTTCAGCTCAGGTCATGATCCCAGAGTCCTGGGATGGAATCCTGCGTCGGGCTCTCTGCTCAGCAGGGAGCCTGCTTCCCCCCCCCCCGACACACCCCTCACCGCCTGCCTCTCTGCCTACTTGTGATCTGTCAAGTAAACAAATAAAAAATCTTTTTAAAAAATGAGAGTAAAATCGACAGCATGCCAACAGGCTCTGTAAAGATTTCACACATATCGGGAAAGGTACTAACAAAAAGAAACAACAAAACTTTGCATGTCCACCTCCATCTCCTACCCACCCATCTCCTCTCATAAGGATCAAGCGTGACTGTTCCGCCACTGAGTCCGAGGCTTAATAGGCAAGCGTTTCTAGGAGAGGCAACACATTAACGTCACATCCCAATAAGCATAAACTATTCACATTCGATCCCAACCTCCAAGTAGATCATTTCAGCACTGGGGGAGCAAAGGCAGGAGGTGGTTGAGAAACACCCCCAGGGAAGAGATGCCCGTGGAAGAGGCTCAGGTGGTAGAGAGAGATGCTACTGGAGCCCTTGGGGCTCACTCTTTAGAAAGTGGAGGCAGACATTAAAGGTAATAAATAAATGAATCGTCCAGCAGGTTTTAAGGTGTTGAGCGCCGTGTAGAGCAGAGTAAGGGACACTGGCAGTGCTGGGTGGAGTGAGGCTGTGGTCCAGGGAGGGCTCATTAGGAAGATGCCATCTGAAGCCGAGACTAGAGATGAGCCAACGAACCAGGCAGATGTCTGTGACAGTTTGCCAAGCCAAGGAAACCACCAAAGCAAAGGTCCTGGGGCAGACAGTGCTAAGAATTTTGTAGGAGGAGCAAGGAGGCCAGCATTCAGTGTGGCAATGTGAGGCAGAGGAATCACGAGATGATGTTAGAGACAGTACTGGTGGACCAGAATGGGGGGGTGGGGCGAAGGAGAGCTCACACTGGAGGAGTGACAGGATCTGAGTTACATCGAAAAGAATTGCTCTGGCTAGCCAGTGGAGAACAGATCTCCAGGAGCAAAAGTAGAAGTAGGGAGGGCACTCGGGGGTAGGGGCAACATTGCAGGTGAGAGATGATGGCGACTGCCCAGGAAGTAGCCAAGAGGTGGTGAAAAGTGGCCATGTTCGGCATATATTATGAAGAGAGAACTCACCAAATTGTGTGAAGAACTGGATGCTGGGTGTAAAGGAAGGGGAGAAGTCAACGATGATTCCATACTCTTTGGCCTGAAGCAGCTGGAAAAATCCTGTTGCTGTTGTCTGAAAGGGGACGATGACAGGAGAAGGTAGTGTGGGGGGGGGGGTTAGTCAGGAGGTCGGCATTGCGAGGGTAATGTAGACACATTGATTAGACTTTCCAAGTAGAGATGGACAAGGTGACAGTCTGAATTCCAAGTCTGGAATTCAGGAGAGAGGAGCTGGCTGAAATTTGGAATCATGAGCATATGCATGATGTTTTAAAGCCATGAGTCAAATGCATTTTTTAAAGTGAGAAAAAATAAAGGTTAGCCAGAAGCCAGAAGCAGCTCTCTCTCTCGCTCTTGCTCTCTCTCTCTCTCACACACACACACACACACAAAATGGATGCTATCAGATTTCTTTCTTATGCTAAAGACAAGCACTAGAACTCCCAAGTGAACAAGCTTGCTCTCGTCATGAAGTCAAATTATTATTAGAGCACGTTCCTAAGGGGCTCACCAGGCACAGGTGACAATGCAGACCATAATTTGAACAAATTAACTCATGTAATCGACATAGCACATTGCCACAAGTTAGAATGAAACTTGAAGACCTGGAAAATACAGAGCCGAAGAAAGGTCCAGGAGAAGTGGCAGAGGAAGCGAATGAATAGAATAAGTCAATAAATCTGTGACATTTGACTCAGAGGAAACCACTCCTCCCAGCTGCCCTTGAGTGTTTCAAGGCCCAAGAAGGGATGTGAATCCTAAGATTGTGCCCAGGTGTTTCCAGGCTTCTACTGCTTCCTGTCCCCCCTCCTCGAAATTTACTAGTCATTCTAGAGTTGATCTGCCATGCTACCATGTTTAAACAGCAGAGTAAATCCAAATCGCCATGTGGGAAAGGAAGTTCATTAACAGGATGTTAATAATAATATTATGTTGTTATTATTATTATTATTATTATATTATGTTAATAATAATAAATCCATTTATTCGGCCAAGAGGCTGGGCCACTGGTACTCTGTTTCACCCCGGGTTTCTTGAATGGCTGCCTACCTTATTCCCAGAGACCGAAGAGCTATTTGGGAACCATCAGGGGCTCATTTACTATCAGGGTGTAAGCTCCCCTCTTCGGAATTCTTCTGAGGGACTCTTTGCCCCTTCCCAAATTCCAGTTTCAAACAGAAACACTGACAATACCTCTGTAAGCTATTTTCCCCCACACTCCACTGTAATTAAGCCTTTCCTTGGAGTCCTACCTCCACTGGACATTAGGCCCCTGAAGATGTGGGCTGCCCTCATTCTGTTGACCACTGTGTCCGGTCCCTAACAGAATGCTTAGCACATGGTAGGTTCTCGAGAAGACTTGACTGAATGCCAAGAAAATAGAAGTGATGCTAATCCCACATTCACTCAAGTGACGACCTCTTGGAAAGTCAGCAGCATCGCTCTCCTCTGCCAACCCAAGGTTTCCTCACACCGTAGATGTTCCCAAATAAGCTGAAGTAGCCAACCACGGGTGACTTAATTCAGTGTGTCACAGCATACCAAAAGGATGATTGAGGTTTTCAGCTGTGGATAGCAGAGCCTCAAAGAGTTCATTAGTTTCACCACATATGACCAGTCCGTGTGCACCAGAGACGAGAGGGTGGCACGAGGAAAGACAAAAGTTGCGATACTGTCACAGTGATGTCGAGTGACAATCACACTTTTTCATTGCAAACCTGGGGACTGCTACACGAGCCAAACAGATCTCTTCCCCACTTCTGGGCTTCTTAACAATTTCAGGTGTGGAAATGGGCTCCTTTTCGGTCATATTAACTGTCCTTGTCTGTCACATTTCCTGCAGCGGTCCCTCGTCCAATGTTGAGTTGAAGTTTTCGTTGCTCATTCTCTGCGTTCTTTGGCGTTACCTCATGGTTTCCTGATTCGTGAGAGAAGTCAGCGTCAGAAGTGGGGTTTTGCCGAGCTAGTTTCTTGTCCTTTCCAGCCCAGAGCTCTAAAAACAAAGGCAGGGTTATCACATGTTCCTGAGGGCTGCCTGGGAAAAGCAGGGGCTGTGGTTATCAAAATTGGAACCTTTATGAAATAGGCTTTTGTCTCCGTTTGTGTTGCATTCAATCAGATCAACAAGTGTTGGCTAAGTGTTGAGCGTGGTTTCCTGTGGGATTGTGTAAGGCCCTTGCAGGACAATAAACGTTTTGGGGGCACTGAGTAATGTAGCCATTTCTGATCCGGCAGCCGGGAAAAATGGGAGACAATTTGCTGCTGCTGGAAGGAGGGCAGCTGGGGTTTGTGTTCGTGTGAGAGTGGATTAACCGCGCGGCGGTGGACCCCCGGCGGCGGAACGAGCCAAAATGGTGCGTTGCGGCCGTAGTGGGCCCCATTATGTCATATCCTCCAGGCAAATAGGTTCAGAATGATGAATATGAGATTGCTGGGGCTTCTCTGGGGACTTTGGGTGAGACCATCTAATTTGGGGGCCTGTTGCGGTTTTACTGTCCATTCCTCCCCCGGCTCAAAAACGTCGTTCAGGGAAGCTGTCAGGCTGTGTGGCCCTCGGTGTCAGCTCCAGCGAGCTCTGTGCGTTTCCTCTGCTGCTTTTCTCCGTCCTCCTCTGCAGGCATGGCCTTTTGTGACTTTGCATATTGGCTTCCTAACTGTTTCCCAAAGACGGAGAAATGTTAGTCCTACCCTCTTTTATGTACTTGTGTTTTTATGGTGTTACTTTAACTGCAAATATTTGTTCTCAGGTTCCCGAAGGCTTCCAACGTCTGGGGTTTGGGGGGAGGATTTTAGACGGAGGTGGAAAGCTGGGGGAGGTGAAGCTTTTAGTTACAGCCGCAGCCAGAAAATGTTGAAAGTTCCTGTGCACCAGGATAATTTCACTGGATTTAAGAAGTAGCGCAAGTGGGGGCACCTGGGTGGCTCAGTGGGTTAAAGGCTCTGCCTTTGGCTTAGGTCATGATCTCAGGGTCCTGGAATCGAGCCCCGCCTCGGGCTCTCTGCTCAGCAGGGAGCCTGCTTCCTCCTCTCTCTCTCTCTGCCTGCCTCTCTGCCTACTTGTGATCTCTGTCTGTCAAATAAATAAATAAAATCTAAAAAAAAAAAAGAAGAAGAAGAAGAAGAAGAAGAAGTAGTGCAAGTGGATTGTGGTCTAGATCAGGACTTTCCAAACTCACGGCACACGAGGCTCCTGGGGATCTCGCTAAAATGCAGGTTCTGGTGCACCGGGCCCGGGGCAGGAACTGGGCAGCTGCATTTCTCCCAAGCTCCCAGGCCCGGCTGATACGGCCGGTCCGTGGACCACCCCTGCAGTCACATCCACGTATTGATTTGTAAGAAACCCAGGGGCCCAAAAACCCAGTCTGTAAGGGGCTGGTTCACCTTGAACCTAAGGTAAGTTGTCCCGGGATTGAAAGCTTGTAACAGACAGATACTTCTATCTTGAACAGTGCAGATACGTGCGGAGGAGAGAGCACACGGGAAGCGTTCCTGCCTCTGATGCTCTCCCGTCCCTAGGGCCTGGGGAACAGAGATGAGGACAGAGATTTTATCATCAAAGATCATTTCATTCTTTTCAGTTTTTAACCTTTCCTATGATCTTTTTTTTACACTTTGCCTAGGAGTGATGGGGAAAGAAGTACAGGATTTGGGAGTAGGAGCGAGCGTGCTAGGCGGCGTACTGCTGTTTCCTCTTGACTCCTCCTAACTCTTCCACATGGTTACTGTTTTACTCCCTTTATGGATGGGGAAGTAACATGCCAGGTTGCACAGAGACGGAGCAGGGATTTGAACTCACGGGCCGGTTGCTTCTGCCCACACCAGCAGGTATACCCTAAGCAGGGCTGCGTGTTACTAATTCAGCATAAGGGATCAGGACATGGCTTTATCACCTTTTGCCTTTTTCCTAACCACCCCATAAGGTGACTGAATTAGGACATACCCCATAGGATGGGGGGGAGAGGGGGCCTACCCCACAGAGTAAACGAATACATATTTTCCAGGTGCTTTTTAAAGTGCCGGGCATAATGCAAGCCCTCCTTAAATGTTAGCTAGGATGATTATTGCTATAATCACTTATATTCTGCAACATCCAGTGTTAATGTCCTCCCTTCCATAATTTCTTTCTTGATTATCTTTTTTTTTTTTTCTTGATTATCTTAAGAAGAAACAACTTTCCTTCCTTGGGTCTTTCAGGGCAATGAGAACATGGGCTCCGCTCTAGCATTCTAGTTGTTTCTTCCCCCATTTTCTTTTTTGATCGTGGTTCATTGCCCATGGTGTGCCCACAACTTTGACAAAAGCTTTCTCAATCAAGCCCCTTGAGAGAGCTGTGACTCATCTTCTCTTCCGGGTCAGAAAACTGAGGCTTAGCGCAGGGAAGGGACTTGGTCAGGGTGACATTGTCCACGAATATAATGTGGGTTCAAAATTCTGAACTCCTTACTCTCCTCACAACATTTCCTTGTAAATGCTAAATAACTACAGGAATTCTAGGTCATGTTAACTTAGTGTTCAACTCTTACCTACATTAAGGGTTGCGGGATGGTTGCAGGCTTCCTTGGAGAAAATACTATATTGGTTTCTGCCAGTTTTTTTTGGTTATACTTTTTTGTTTTTATGTCACCTGCACTTTAATCTCTTTCTAGTTTCACGTACTTATGGAAATAGGCAGCCCGGGCTATTTGGTAAGCAAATTGATGTGTCTATTCCGTGTAGTTGGTAATATGAGAACCCAGCCATATTCTGCTGGCTCTTCTATGGAAATACATTTCAGGCTAATACTAACTAGCTTCAGGATCTCATTTCATTTTGAAACTGTTTTTTAACCTTCCCGACTGAACATATATTATTAAATATGGGCAGACAGAGTCAAATTTGTTAGCCATGATGCAGGCATTTGAGTCAACAGGGGTAGCTGAGCCGGTCGACTTATTGTCCTAATACAGGGAGGAAATATTGCATTTCTAAAAATTAGTCATCACCGATAATCTCGTTCTACACCGAGGGAGACCATAGAGATGCCTCCATTTTCAAATCTAGGCTAATGTAGGAGAAGAGAACAATACAAGGAAGGGATAGAAGCAAATAGAAGTAGAAAGGCAGATCCCAACTAGAACAGGAGCCAGGCACTGTCCTAGAAGAAACTGATCTGGATGAGACCAAAGCGTAAGTCATCAAAACAGGATTCTTCAAGTTCGTTAGGAAGCTCCGGGGGCCAACTGAGGAAGTAGAACTTTGAAGGTCTCCAAAGACACGTGGCCCCATGTGTGTGTTACATAAGAACAACAGATTACAGACCTATCTTCACAGAGCATGAGCTCATGTTTGGGAAAATAGATACCTATATATTTGGAAAAATGTAGAGGTATGGTCACCAAAATGTTAACAGTTTTTTTTTTTCTTTTGCTTGCTGGTAGTTCTTAATTTTGTAGAATAAACACACATCATATCTGATTTTAGAAAGGAAAGCCAAAAAATTCACAAAAGGCAGAGCTTTGGAGTTAACAATTTTGTCGAAATTTTTCTAGCCATTGTTTTTTCCTCCAATATACAGAAGCAACCTTGTGAATTTCATTTGTCAATTGCTTCTGCGATTCACCATATTAATCTTTTAGATAAAATTCCCTCCCCAAAATCTTTAATGTAATGAATGTAAAAGTTCTATAAATAGTAAAGTGTACGTAAGGTCATGCAGTCCTGGGAAAGGCTGCTTAATACCTGAGACTTTGGGATTTGCTTTTTTAAAACAGTACTTTTAATGTTACAAATTCATTCAGTATCTGAAGAAGTTTTGAAAAGTAAATGCTCTTTTTTTTAATTTTTTTATTTTTTTTTATTTTTTTTTTCAAAGATTTTTTTTAATTTATTTAACAGACAGAGATCACAAGTAGGTAGAGAAGCAGGCAGAGAGAGAGGAGGAAGCAGGTTCCCAGAAGAGCAGAGAGCCTGATGCGGGCCTCGATCCCAGGACCCTGGGATCGTGACCTGAGCCGAAGGCAGAGGCTTTAACCCACTGAGCCACCCAGGTGCCCTCTTTTTTTTTTTTTTTTTTAAGTAAAAATTTTGTGTTGAGCTAATCAGATCTATTTAACTAGCACTCTGCTTTAAGGAGTCATGTTTTAGCTGTGGCTCTAAAAGACATTTGACAAAAGTTTTCACAGTTTTCTTTGTATGCTTTGTTAGTAAAATTGTAGAACACAGGAATGTAAAAGCCAAAATGTCTTAAAACTATGCCCAGTGTGGTATGGCTCCCCAAAAGGGGCATGTACCCCCCCCAAAAAACTAGACCTTCCACAGTTTCACTAAGTCTTCAAGGAAATTCTCTTCCAGACATAGACTTTGGGTATAGAAAATCATCTTATCTTAACTTAATAGAGTTAACAGATCCCCATCTTTGAGTTCGGGGGCCAAGAAACCAGCGACCATGGCATAGAACACCCACTGTGCTCAAAAGAAACTCATTCTATTTTCCCAAAGGAATTAGACTCCCCTTCCCTGATAAAACACTATTCAAAATAAAAAGTAACCAATGGATAAGATTTGTAACAGAGAAGATTTCCATTACTTCTGCCTCTAAATCAAAAGATGCCCTTGGAGAACATTTGAGGGATTCATAGATAACCACTTCATCTGTATAAATAATGAACATAAGCTGATTTTCTTGATTCCCGTTTCTAGAGAGGTGTGATCTATGTCAGGAGAGCAGCTGGCTGGACCTGGCCATGGTTTATTAGCTGTGTCTCCTTTTCCTCCCACTTCCCTGTCATAGTGGGCCCATTATGCTCAGGGCCATGGAGAAGTGGCCTTTACTGATTGGACAGGTTCATTTGGCAAACCCTCCCTCCATCGAACAGAGCAATGCCTGTGTGGGTGCTTCCTGATGGAGAGTGATAAGTAGGATGCAAATATTTTCTCGGTAATGCATGATCCTGGCATAGCCAGAGGGAATATGAGTGCCTCAGAGCAGCAAGGTTTTACTTAGAGCTCGGGAGTTGGAAATTAAGGACCCACAAGTGCACCCCAGCTGACTAATCAAATGCAAGGTGAGTAAAGTTAGTGACATTCAGATTATCAGTAAACAAAGAAAGATAGAAATTATTGAACATCTCACTGTTGGTACACATGTGATTCCACAAAGCAAAGAACATAAGAAAGTTTATCTCTTGTGGCCTACTACTTAACATTATTATTATTTTTTTAATGTTACTTTTCATTAGCAGACCTGATTTTGGATGGAGGGTTGAAGGAACAGTCTTAGTAGAACCAGAAAACTTAATGGATTTTTTTCTAGAAATACCTTAAGCTTTAATGCTTTCCACGGCTTTGGAAGAAAAAGCAAGAATGTTTTTAGTTTGTAAGGTACCAATTTTGTTTAGTTCTTTGAGATCGATTTTGATGGCATTTTAAAATGTTTTGTTCTCAGAAATATTGAAAAGTAGACCCATCTCCTTTATGTTAAAGATCTGATCGTGATGGGGAACTGTGGGTATTACTTACAATAATATTAGAGTCTCCCAGGGGGCAGGACGATTTTTTCAAACAGCCAGCCACAGTAATAGACAGAAATTTGTTGATCAGTTACTTCGGATAATGGCGAGCTGCCTGGAGTTCAAATATTTCAAAGTTTGATCATATTCAGTTTGATTCAACAAATCCCTACAGAATCCTTAAGGAATAAGCAGAATTTTGATAAGGTGTCTGGAAAGGAGCTCAAAGATGGTGAATTTATGATCCAGAGTGGGAGGTGACTAAAACAGATAAAACGTTGTAAATAAATCAACATATTTATAAAAGCCAGGACCAAGGCAGTAGGAATGAAGTTATGTGTTTTTAAGAGTCTGCTGAGTTAAAATTTCTTCTCTAATCCTAAACCTAAATTATATTATTTATATTATTCCTGAATGAGAAGCAGTTGACTAAACATTCTGAAGGCTAAAAGAGAATGTAGCGAGGTGAAAACACTCATTCTCATTATTTTATTTTACTTAGGACGACAATATGGATACAAAATCCATTCTAGAAGAACTTCTTCTCAAAAGGTCACAGCAAAAAAAGAAAATGTCGCCAAGTAATTACAAAGAGAGGCTTTTTGTTCTAACCAAAACAAATCTCTCCTACTATGAATATGACAAAATGGTGAGACCCTGCTTATTCCATTGTTTTTCTACTATTTATTTTTCTTGCGTGTCCACAAAGGGCTTAATTTTAATGAAACAATGTCAGGTTTCTTAGCTCAGGCAGTAAAGATCAACTTGCCTTCACTTATCACGTTATCTTTTCTTAACCAAGACCTGATTAGTTCAAGATAAAGGGTTTTAAAATATTGGCTAACTTTGCTAAGGCAAATTGTAACTTTAGAACACTGGTCCTCAACTTGAAATTTTTAAAGATGCCTTCTGGAGTTAAATGTTGATTTTCCATAGATTAAACACACCACAGGTGGTGGAAATATGTTTCAAGGTTATTGAACAAAATTAAGTGCTGCTTCTAGCCTTGCTTTGGGGGGAGTATATGGGTAAACATATAGGAAACATATCCTGCTGCCATTGGATTTTGACTCTGATGGAATAATTGGAAGAATTCTCAGTTACCCGTCCTATCTCTCAATCTCCCTCCCAGGATAATCTTCACTTTATTGCTTTTCTTTGTGTCCCGCTGTGTATCACATGAGGCATCTTATATTTTGGTTTTTAATTCAGAAAAGAGGCAGCAGAAAAGGATCAATTGAGATTAAGAAAATCAGGTGTGTGGAGAAAGTCAATCTTGAGGAGCAGACCCCAGCGGAGAGACAATACCCCTTTCAGGTAAGGGGAGGAACAACGTTCTATTGCAAATTCCACATATTGGCAATAACGAAAGATGTTGCAAAATGACAAGGACGATGACCAGACTTGGAACATCCCCAGATGGTAGTCGGGCACTTTGCTGAAATTTGATCTACCGATCTGCTTTCCCTAGAGGGAGAGAAAGAAAGGGGAGCAAGTAAGCCACAGTGGCATAACTTGCAGTGGGGTCCCACGGTCTTTCATATGAAAGGTTGCTGAGCATTTCCAAGGGGCTCCAAGGTACCAGACACACCAGAAGGAATCAAACGCCAGCCTCATCCCCAAGGCATTTGCAGATCGTTACAATGCGGGGGTGTGAAGGTGAGTTGAGATGAAGGGATGCCGAGGAGCCTGGGTTCCTCAGGGAAAGGAAAGCTTCATACCTCACTTTCCTATTGGAAGAAAGCAGGGGGGTTTCTGGGAAGATGCTTCAAATTCATATCACAGAAGCATGGGAGGCTCAAAAGACCACAGGCTTCGGGGGCACCCAGAGCTCCTAACCTCACAGCTTGTACTGCTGGTACCATAGGCAACACACTCAACTCTCTATCCAAGTCTGTTTCTTCATTCGCCAAGTGGGCATAGTCATCCATATTTCGCAGAGCCAAGACAGGGTTAGATCTGAAATGGTCTAGGAAAGAGCCCAGAAATTAGCAGATATTTCATAAAGGGTCTGTACCATCTACCCACAAAAACTGAATGAATGAACTAGATAGAGAAGGATGTGGGGAAGACATTAAAATGTTCTGACTTTTTTTTTTTAAGATTTTATTTATTTATTTGACAGAGAGAGATCACAAGCAGGCAGAGAGGCAGGCAGAGAGAGAGGAGGAAGCAGGCTCCCTGCTGAGCAGAGAGCCCGATGCGATTTGGGGCTTGTTCCCAAGACTCTGGGATCATGACCTGAGCCAAAAGCAGAGGCTATAACCCACTGAGCCACCCAGCTGCCCCCAAATGTTCTGACGTTTAAATAAGCATCTTAAAGAACAGGCGATGATCTCTGCTGGCAATTCCTGGCAATTCATTCCAAGAGAATGAAGTAACAGGGAAACCTCTTTTTACTCAATAAAAGCATGAACTATATAATGCTCAGAATATATGCAAATTGCCAACGATGGCTTGGCAGAAGTAAAAGACATTTCATCCCTGAAGATATTTTTAAGGATAGAGCAGGTAAATATTTTCCAATGGGCTGTGAAGAGAGTCAGGCACGGAGTCGGTAGACCATTCCTAAGACCACTATGATATCTAACATTTTAGACTTCTGTAATTCTCCATGGTCCTCAACGTTCCCTGATGTCAGACACATCATTGCCGTGATTTTCCCAAGTGTAGAAGTGTCTGGGATAAAACAAATTGAGGGATGGAGGGAAAAAAATAACTAGATTTTTTTTCATCTAATTCCAGAGTGAATGCATATTTTATAAGCAAACTCAACTTTTCTTTGGGATACCAGAAAATTTGCAGTTGCCCGGGAATGAACCATGGAGGCAATTGTATCTAAATGCCCCTAATCTTTCCCTTTCCAGATTGTCTATAAAGATGGGCTTCTCTATGTCTATGCATCAAACGAAGAGAGCAGAAGTCAGTGGCTGAAAGCGTTACAAAAAGGTAATTTTAAAAAGTCATAAAAGGGAGTTCTCCGTGGAGTTCTGGTGAGGCTTGGTGGAGGAGAGATACGGCAGTGAAAGGACCCGCAGCCAGAAGAGAATCTGCTGATTTTCCCACGAACCTCGGAGAAACTGCCAGGCTCATTTTGCATTCTCATTGTTATGCGGACTGAGCCTGTGGCTCGGGTTCCCTTTCCTGCCCTTCCCCGGGGCGGGCTGTTGGGCCCTCCCCGAAGGCAGCTGGGCAGGCAGCTCAGAGGAACCAGACCTCCCGCTCCCCACCCACGGGGCTGCCCTTTCCCCGGGGCAAAGTCTGCCTTCTCTGAGGCTGTGTGGCTACCGTACTTTGGCTGTTTACAGAAAGTTCTATAGAAGTACTACGGTCGTAGCGTCTGCCAACTGCTATGCCAAGTACTTCGTAAAGCATTTCCTCGAGTAATCTTCTTGATGACTCCATGGAACGTTATCGTGCTCTCCCTTTTCCAGACAAGTGAACTTAAAGAGACATGGCCAGGGTCACATGCGTAATAATGGAGAACCCCCAATTCGACTACCCCAACCCGGCTTTTTAACCGGTACGGTGTCAATGCTAGGCAAAACTGGGGGATTCATTTTTTTTTTATTTACTTATTCGACAGAGAGGAAGAGAGACAGCGAGAGAGCAAACACAAACGGAGGAGTGCGAGAGGGAGAAGCAGGCTCCCTGCTAAGCAGAGAGCCCGATGTGGGGCTCCATCCCAGGACCCTGGGTTCATGACCTGAGCAGATGCTTAATGGCTGAGCCACCAGGTGCCCCAGAGCTAGGGGATTTAATGGAGCTTTTGCTCAGGGATTCTCAGGCTGCTTTGGTGACAGGCTGTGGTAGAAGAGAGAACGCTGTTGGCTATTTGGCGCTATGATGTTTCTCCCAGTGATATTCTTTAAAAAAAAAAAAAAAAATTTTATTTATTTATTTGACAGAGATTACAAATAGGCAGAGAGAGAGAAGGAAGCAGGCTCCCTGCTGAGCAGAGAGCCCGATGCGGGGCTCGATCCCAGGACCCTGGAATCAGGACCTGAGCTAAAGGCAGAGGCTTAACCCACTGAGCCAGCCAGGCACCAGGCACCACTCCAGGTGATATTCTAGTTTGGCAGGCAGGTGATAGTGTGAGGACAGCATAAAACCCGAATGAGTGACTCTACTGGTGGAATTTCAGATATCGAGCCCCGAGACCAGGTGAGGTTTTGTTTTCTTTGAGTCTCAGGTTAGGGTTTTTTCTCAGATTTTCTTCACACATAGGGCTTCGTTTTCCCTCTGCTTGAAAGTGTTTAGCAACCTCTCCTGGAGGATAGTCCAGTGGTCCCGGGAGGTCCAGAAGCCTCCCTCTCCCTGCTCCCAGCTTGCTGAACTGAGAAGGGCATCCGTCTTAGCGACAGACACATCCTCCACACCCTGCTTTGCTGTGTCCGCTAAAGAAACCATCTCGAGTCTCTGGATCTCAGGTTCCCAACCCTATGAAATGGGAGGTCATGTTGCTTTTTTCCTCGAGGGATCATGAGCCATAAATGAATAAAACTCACATATATACTGAAGGGTCCAACACACAAACGTGAGTCCCGGTGGCTAGAGTGGGGCCTCCTAGACGAGCCCTAAGATGCTGCTCTGGGGGGACTTCCCGGGAATGGTTGCAGCGTCCACCCGCCCAGTGTGCAGCTGTGAGGCAGACCTCAGGGTCCTTCTGCAACCATGTGTGGCAAGCTGGTTTGGGCGGCCCTGGAGAGCTCAGGTAAAGGCCAATGGAGCATAAGGGAGAGCAGAGAGAGAGAAGCCAAAGGGAATCTCTTAGCTCCTGATAAGACTTCAGAAAGACCTTATCACGAGGGCTGCTGCATGCAGGGGAAGCCGTGTGTATCCATTAACAATGCTTGGGGACGCAGGTAAAAAGACACCAAGCAGCTGTTGGAACAAAGGCACGTCCATTCCTCTCACACCGTTCACAAGTCCGGAGGTACATGGTCCTGGGCTGGGGCAGCAGCTCAGGCAAGTCAGTAGGGACCCAGGCTCCCACTAGCTTTCTGCTCTGCTACCCTCAGAGGCTCTTGGGAAGGCTCTGAGCTTTTCCAGAAGCATCCCCTGCAAATTCCTACAGGTGTTTACTGGCCAGATCTGTGTCTCGTGGCCATCTCCATATGTAAGGGGGCTTGGAAGACAGTATCTGGTTTTCCAGCCTTTCTGCGGGCCCAGAGTCGGAGAGGAGGTGGGTGAGGCGGGCTTGAAGGAAACAAGAGAAGAAGATGGCAGCAGCCGTGCGTCCGGCCAACCAACCCGCCTCCCCAGGAAAACAAAGAAGTTTCGTCACAGAAATCCTCTCCCCTGGGAAGTCTTTTTGTCTGCTAGTTAGCTTGGGCATTATGAACTCAGGTGGCATCAGAGACATGGCATTTTGCAGAAGGTGACCTAGACCCAGGAGGTTTGGGCTGACTGAGTGGGGACTGGGGCATGTCAGCCACCGCGGTTCTGAATTCAGCTGAGCAGATGCGGAAAAAGCGTGTCCTTCTTTCCAAAGATGAAAACCGAAGGGGATGCTACAGGAAAGCTGGCATCTGGTCATTGGATTATAATAGAAGAATCTTGGGGCTGAGTCTCAGATATGCTGCTTACTAGAGGTTTATGAACTTGAGCAAGTTAGACCACCTCTCCACACCTCAGGTCCTCTTATTATCATGATTAAATGGCTGGAGTGTCGCCATGTGGACTTCTGGACTTGATTGGAAAAGAAATAGTTATCCAGGAAACAAAATCGATGTAGTAGGAAATAACAGGATTCCTGGCATGTGGGAAGCAGGAGCTTGGAGAGCTGGAAGGCAAGTCTCATGCCCAAGGAATCGCAATGACCATTTGGTCAATGGTCAATGGTGATCAATGACCACCAGTTCCGAGTCAGAAACTAGCATTTTATAATTTTAACTCCTTTGGCTTTTGGGGACTTCTGCAATAATTTCCCTTTAGTTCCCATTAATATTTAGTCAAGTTTTTTTTTTTTAATACCAGTGCTTTTGGGGGGCCTGGGTGGGTTAGTGGGTTAAGCCTCTGCCTTCGGCTCAGGTCATGATCTCGGGGTCCTGGGATTGAGCCCCACCTTGGGCTCTCTGTTCAGCAGGGAGCCTGCTTCCTCCTCTCTCTCTGCCTGCCTCTCTGCTTACTTGTGATCTCTCTGTCAAATAAATAAAAATCTTTAAAAAAAAATACCAGTGCTTTCAGCTAGGCTGAGCTGAGCTAACCTAAGGGAACGATAACACTGAAAGCCGTCTGTTCGTTGAACATGTGCTCTGAGCCAAACACAGAGCTGGCTGCTTTACATACATTATGGTTTGGAAATGATCCGATGACCCAGTAAAGCACTTAGTATCTCCAAACACTTCCTTGAATCCGGGTTGAAAAGGAGGAACAGAACTCTCCTGGGATTAAAATAAGGAAGGGTTAAAATGAATATAAAATCAAGAGTTAAAGAATTGAAGTCACACATAGAATCAGCCCTCCCCACCTAGAGACTCTCCTTGAACTGCTCTCTACTAAGATCTTGTAGGTTTCTCCGCTGTGTTTTGAGAGACGCTCATTTGGTGTAGAAACAGTATTCTACTCCAGTATTAGAACTTCATTTCTTTGGGGACACCTGGGTAGCACAGTTGGTTGAGTGTCTGACTCTTGGTTTTGGCTCAGGTCGTGGTCTCAGAGTCATGGGATCGAGCTCTATATCAGGCTTCATACTTGGCAGAGTCTGCTTGTGATTCTCTCTCCCTCTCCCTCTGCCCCACCCATGCCCTGCCTCTCTATAGTGCCTGAATAAATCTTTAAAAAATAACAGCATATTTGAAAAAAAAAGAATTTCATTTCTTTAGATTAAACTTTCTTTAGATTAAACTTCTCATTATTTTTTAAAATATGCACCTATTCCTAGAAAAGTAGCCACACAAACAATCCATTCCTTAGTGTAAACAAGTCAAAGTCACAAGAGACAAAGCGGAGATGAGGGACAGTTCCAGATCAAGGGAAACTATTGTTTCCAGACAGTTCCAGATCAAGAGAAACCACTGTGATTCTGGATTGGATCCCCAATCAGAAACAGTGAATGCTTATCAAGGGTATATTACTGGCACAGTTGGGAAAATTTTGACTATAAAATACTCAACAGTAGTGTTGTATCAGTGTCAAAGTTCCTGACTTTGATAACTGTATCATGGTTATGTAACAGACTGTCCCTACCAACAAAAGTTAAATGCTGATAAATTTATCGGCGATGTTATTTAGGTCATGATATCCGCAACTTACTTTCAAATAGTTAACCAAATGTAGTAATAATTTCAAAAATTTTAATAGTGATAGTATGTATGAACAGAGAGAAAGAAAAGCAAATATGGTAAATAGTTAAAAATTGGTGAGTCTGGGTGAAGGGTAACAGACATCCATTGTACTATCCTTGAAACTCATCTGTGCCTTTAAAATATTTCAAAATGAGGAGCTGAGGAAAGCACATGTTCATTAGAACCTTCTCTTCTTGCTGAGATCTAGGCCTATCCTTCAGCCCCTTGAACCCTATGTGCCCTAACCCACTTGTTTCCTTTACAGATGTATTTCTAAAACCCTAGACCACCAAGTTAATCTGCATATACACTTTCTAGTGTTGTCCTTGGTTTTTTTTTTTTTTTTTTTTTTTGTAAGACTGATAGAAATTCTCATACCTGGGTAGATTTTTAAGCAAATTTTTGGCTTATGAACTTCGGAGTGAAAGACTTATATCCTTGGGGAGCCGTTTGCTCTTACCCTGGTTGCTGGCAAAATAAGGTTTTCATTGTTCTGTGATAACAGCCCTTACTGAATGTGTTTCTTCTCTTGGGCCAACATTTGCTCATGCTGTATTTTCTTCCTGCCTGTTCCCCAGAGATAAGGGGCAACCCTCACTTGCTGATCAAGTACCATAGTGGGTTCTTCGTGGACGGAAAGTTCCTGTGCTGCCAACAGAGTTGCAAAGCAGCCCCAGGATGTACCCTCTGGGAAGCATGTAAGGTGACACCCCCCCACCCCCCGCAATGGGTGGGACCCTGGGAGGATGGGCCCCGTGAGGCAAACCTGCCAAATTCCAGAATAGCTCACCAGCTTGGGAAAACAAGATGTGCCACATTGGTTGACATCATGTAAACCCAGCCTCAAAAAATGCTATTGGGCAGATGAAGTCTATTCTAGGGTCAACTGAGTCATGTTCATTGAAATGATAACAATATTAACATTTGCTGTTCTTTCATTTCATGAGAAATTTTTTTTTTAATCGGAATCATGAACCGAGCAAGGAGCTATTTATTTCCTCCCATAATTCTTTCTGGTTTAAGATAAACTCCCAGTGGGTAGAATATGGTGAACATATCACCATGGTTCATAGCCTAAAATAATAAACTAAAAAAAAAAAAAAAACCAATGTTCTTTTTAATAATACATCAAGGGATAAAACTTAAAGTGACACTTTGAATCACTATAAATACCAAACTGATGGACGATCAAGTTTTAAAAGACATATTTAAAGGACTTACCATTCTGGGCATGTTTACTGATTTCATAGTAACACCACAGAAGGTAGTGAAGGATCTGCTTTAAGGGCAATCAGATTCTACCCAGAGTTATATTCCTAAGAAAATCTGCCTGAGATTTTATCTGGGGACAGAAAGGAAGGCCCACCAAGTGGCTTTGAAGGGCTAAGGGAGGGAAGAAATTAGGTTGTTTTCTGCTTATGCACTATAGGGTCCCATCTCATCTCTAGGATATTTACATGAGATGGTCTTTTTTTCTTTTTTAAGATTTTAAAAAAGATTTTATTTATTTTATTATTTAAATATTGTTTATTATTATATAAGCTTTATATAGTTCATGCTTTTATTGAGTAAAAAGAGGGCTCCCTATTACTTCATTCTCTTGGGTCATGTCCCTCCCCAAGGAATTCCCAGCAGAAATCATCTTCTGTTCTTTAAGATGCTTATTTAAACGTCAGGAGAGAGAAAAGGACAAGCAGACTCCACACTGAACGTGGAGCCCAAGATGGGGCTCGATCCCACGATCCTGAAACCCTGTGATCAGGACCTGAGCCGAAACTCGGAGTCAGACACTTAACTGACTGAGCCACCCAGGTGCCCCATGAGGCAGTCTTATAAATTTTAGAAGTTTATCACTGTGTAACAACCATAAGTTGTGAATAAATTAAAAAGGAGAAGTTATTCTGGTAACAGTTTTACCAGCTTGAGCAAAATATGCTGGGATCACACCTTTAATGAACTGAATAAGGTCAGCGGTATGATACCTCTTTATGAATTATAAAAGACACGAGGACATGAGCTATTATTCACATTTACTCCAATATAGTATTGACACCTGACAGTCTCATTAATGGTATTACTAGTAATTTGACAACAAAAATCAATGAATAAATGTTCATGGTGTTTTCTATCTTAATTAGACTACACAACAAATATTTATTGATCTTAAATAATATCACATTGCCCTTTATATTTAGGAATTATTGTGATTTGATGAACTATACAGAAATTATTGTATATGGATTCCTCCCTCCACTTAAGGGGCTGAGGAATAATGTTTCTTTACAGCATTAATTCTTTCTCCCAATTATTCTGTCAGTGATCTGGTACCATTACCCAGCAGGCCAGATTCTAGCTCTGACCCTAACTCCCTGGGAAGAAGCAGGAGAAAAGGCCAGAGAGAGCACTCCCTTGGGACTTTCATCCTAGGCTCGATCTGGATGGCGTCTGCCATATGTTCTGGGTGCAACAGGCTCTTTGCCAGCCTCTGAGGAAAACTACAGAATTTGGAGCTGCCGTGGGTCCATGAGCAGCTATCATACCGTTTAGCTAGCCGAGTATAACTTACTCCTCTGCTAGGTTACAGAGTGGCCCAAGGGTACAGTTACTAGGAAGGAAATAGTTGCAAGCTCTTGCTTCCTTCTGTCTCCAAAATGTCCTGGACCATTCCTTTTCCAGGATATGTGCGCGGCCTACAAGTAAATTTACCATATCCCCCAGTTCGTTGGGAGCAGTCTCATTCTGCAGCTGGTGACCTGGCATAATTATTAAAAACTTACCTATCCCTGTAAGAAATGTTCCGGAGTGGTTAGTAAATTATATGGCCGCTCTATTTGTAAGGCATCTAATGGCTTTACACCCATAGCCTGGGCAAAAACCAGCAATTGTCAAAAGAAATGGAAAAAAAGAGAGGGTGGTTGGGTTATGGACATTGGGGAAGGTATGTGCTATGGTGATTGCTGTGAAGTGTGTAAACCTGGCAATTCACAGACCTGTACCCCTGGGGCTAATAACACATTATATGTTAATAAAAAATTAAAAATTAAATGAAAAAGAAATGGAAAAAAGTCGGAGACAGGTTTTTTCACTTATAAATCAGCTACCTGGGGATACTTGGGTGGCTCAGTCGGTTAAGCATCTGCCTTAGGCTCAGGTCATGATCCTGGAGTCCTGGGATCCAGCCCCGGGTTGGACTCTCTGCTCATCAAGGAGTCTGCTTCTCTCTCTGACCAACCCCTACCCCACTTCTTGTGCACTCTCCCTTTCTCTCTCTCCAATAAATAAATAAAATCTTTAAAAAAATAAATCAAGTACTTATAAGCATCTTGTATGAGTCAATCAAAGAGGAATCAGACATGGATTCTTGACACCTGGCATCATAGGTACTACCCAAAGAGATTAGATACCTGCATTTCAAACACAAGGTGGAAATGTGGTATAAATTAATAGTTTACAGGATTTAGAGGAACTTGAATGTTTTTATCCATTTGGGGAGGATATTGATAACCAAGGGGGGAGCAGTGGTGTTTGAGTTGGGTGTTACGCAGGAAAACAACAAAATCACTCCAAGTGCTGTGTCTAAATTCAAGTCATCTGAAGCATTGATCACATAAGCTAGTTTATCCTTTTGATTCCTAACATCTGCTTTGTTTTGTTTGAAAGTTCCTCCTGGTATTATTTGGTTTTGCCTTTCAGATGCTGATCTACACGTTACAACCCATGAAGAGAAACACAGAGTTCCCATCTTCCCAGACAGAGTGGTAAGTTAATATTTAAAAATTTTTGCATAGTCAGGACATATTAAATAAACCATGAGTTGCCAGATTCAAGACTAGAAAATATGGCCTGCACTGGGACTGCTGAGCAAAGAGAGGACAGAGGTGAGCTATCACAGATAGCAATGGCAGCATTGAATGCCAAGCCCAAATAGTGAATCCTTTTGCCATTTTATATTGTTGTACTTAATAACTGGGCCTTTTCTAACCTGTAAGCACATAAATAGTCACCAAAAAATGGGTGCGTGTGGGAGACATCCTTATGATGGCATCACACAGGACAGGCAGATGTAGTTAGCTGTCATTCCTCCCCCAGCAGCTGCATGGCCAAGACTGCTTCATGCAGGTATCCTGAAGAAGGATGGGACTTCATAGGACACAAGCAGAAAATAACCTAATTCTTTCCCTTCAAAAGCCACGTGGTGGGCTTTCTTCTCTGTCCCTGAATGGAATCTTAGGGAGATTCCATAGTTTTCCAGCTGCTCTTAGATGAAACAAAATGTCCCAATTACTAGTAGTCGTGAGAAGAACCTCTACATTGTCCTATCCAATGTTATAAACATACACCTCCAAACGTCATTCCAAGTTACAGCTTCTCCCCTTCACATAGCTCAGGTGTGCATCAGCTAGCTGGCTGCCTGCTTTGGGGAGAGAGCCATGAAGAAGCTGAGATTTCTGATTCTTTCATGGTTGGGGCCCAGGAAGAGGGGGTCTAATGAACAGTCATTTGTGGCAGATTACATCGTGATTTTGGCAGGGGTGGCTTCTGGGTGAGACAGTTGTCTAATGCTGACTCTAGCTTATGGGAAACTTTGTGGGTTCCCCATGAGAGTGCAGATCCAAATGGAGTTTTATGATGGAGTGGTTGTCTTGACCCTTAGCTCTTGAGTTTCCAGTCTTTACATTTCTGCTGGGTCAATTCACCCATCTTGGGCAGAGTTCCTTTCAAGATGGCTCCCAGAACCCTCTCCCAAGGGTGGAGTTGGCCTACAGTACAACAGACAAACTGACTGCTCTGGTTGGTACAACTGTATGTGACTCACTCTTGCAATACAGGCTGCTGCTCTGTTTTTGCTCTGCTTTCAGGTGTGTAGCCATAGCCTCCTACTTTTAGGCTTCCGAGGCAGATGTCAGCCTCCTCAAATGCCAGGGGACACATAAAATGGCCTCCCAGTGATGCTCTAGAAGCTCTCCCAGAAGTAAAGGAGTGTCTCTACCCATCCATTCGCTCTATGGTATCTTGGGTACTTATTTTCAGCTGCACACAATCTCACACACACACACACACACACACACACACACACACACACACACACCCCTCTCTTTCTAAGTAAAAGCCACATAATCTTTATGAACCAACATGAAGGACAAAAGGAAATCTATTAGAGAAGGTTAAATTGTATCTCCTAAATTTCATGTTCACCCAGAACCTCAGAATGTGACCTTATTTGGAAACAGGTTTTTGCAGATGTAATTAATTAAGGACTAAGGTGAGATCATACTTGCTAAGGATGTATCCTTATAAGAAGAGTAGAGGACACAGGGAGATACACAGAGAAGAAGGCCATTTAAAGACCTAGGCGGATCAGAAAACAAATAATCCAGTTAAGAAATGGGCAGATGACACGAATAGACACTTTTTCAAAGAAGACATCCAGATGGCCAACAGACACATGAAAAGATGTTCAACATCACTTGTCATCAGGGAAACACAAATCAAAACCACCATTAGATATCACCTCACACCTGTCAGAATGGCTAAATTTAACAACACAAGAAACAACAAGGGTTGGCAAAGATGCAGAGGAAGAGTAACCCTCCTACACTGTTAGGGGGAATGCAAGCTGGTGCAGCTCCTCTGGAAAATAGGATGGAGGTTCCCCAGAAAGTTGAAAACAGAACTACCCTGTGACCCAGCAACAGCACTACTAGGTATTTACCCAAAGGATACAAAAATACTGATTCAAAGGGATACATGCACCCCGACGTTTGTAACAGCAGTACCAACAATATCCAAACTATGGAGAGAGCCAAAATGTCCCTCACTGATGAATGGATAAAGAAGAAGTGGTATATCTATACAATGGAATATTATTCGGCCAACAAAAAGAATGAAAATTTGCCATTCACGGTGATGTGGATAGAGCTGGAGAGTATAAAACTAAGGAAAATAAGTCAGAGAAAGACAAATACCATATGATCTCGCTCATGTGGAATTTAAGAAAGAAAACAGATGAACCTATGGCAAGGATAGGGGGAAGAGAGAGAGGGAAACAGGCCGTAAGAGACTCTTAATGATAAAGAACTAAGGGATTGATGAAGGGAGGTGGGCAAGGGGATGGGCTAGATGGGTGATGAGTACCAAGGAGAGCACCTTCTTGTGATGAGCCCTGGGTGTTGTATGTCACTGATGGATCACTGAATTCTTCTCCCAAAGCCAATATTGTACTGTATGTTAACTAAACCTAAAATTTAAATGTATAAATAAATAAACACCTATGCAGGAGATTCGAATTATGCTGCCACAAGTCAAAGAATGCTAGAACCACTGGAAGTTGGAAGTGGCCAATGAATATTTTCCCACAGAGCTTTCACAGGGAGCACAGTCATAGTGAAGCCCTGATTTTGGACCTGGGGCCTCCGGAACAGCGAGAGAACAAATCTCTGTTGTTTCAATCCACTGAATGTGTACTGGCTTGTTATGGCAGCCCAAGGAAACTAATATAGTTGTTCAGGTTTGAGGGTTTTGTTATCAGCAACATTGCTATTTTGGTCTGGCTCCATGCTCCAGTCCTGAAGCTGGAAAATTATGGCTTTATAAAACACCTAAGAGCAGATATATACCAGAAAAAGCAAATTTACAGAAACAAAGGGTTGACTAGAGGTTGCCCAGGGCCAGGTTGGGAACAGGTGACTATTCACAGTCACAAGGGCCTTACACGAGTGATGGCATTGTGCTCCATCTGGATTGTGGTGATGGTTTGTCCATCTGGACAATTTTACCAAAAGTCTCTGAATTCTACACTGATGAAGGGTAATTTTCATGGTATGCAAATCATAGTTCAGTAAAATTTGTTTTAAACAAATCTAAGAGCAGAGGATAATTTAGGAGCCAGAAACTATTGCATCGAATCTCTGACAAGGAATTCTCTGGGAAATGTGCTGAAAATTATCAGTCAGGCAAATCAGCAGCCAAGGATTTGTAAGTCTGTTTTGATTGTAAGCTGCCCTAAGGGATCAAGGATCAGCGAGAGTATCATGAAAAATGTGTTTACCTTTGTTTTTACCAGAACATTCTGTAGAGGACTTACTTTTCAGAGTGGAGGAAATTAAAAATCCACTTTCTAGCCCTTCTGTTCAGATTTCCGTTTAGGGAACTTTCTGGAGCATTTATCTCTGGATGGAACCACATAGCTCATAAATAGTGTCCAGCACTGGGATGTCGATCCCTGCAAAGAAGTAAAAATATGAGTATGAAAAATTAAATGCAGACCTTACATCTTTTTACATGAATTTTTAATTGAGATATAACATGCACTTGGACAAGTATACGCGCCCGAAGTGTTCAGCTTGACAACTTTTCACAAACCGAACACATCTGTATAACTCTCACTCAAATCAATGAACAGAACATCGCAGAACCCCGGGGTACCATCGTGTTCCTTTCACTACATCCCACTGAGAGTACTCACTAGCCTGACTTACAACATCATAGCTCACGTGCTTGGTTTTGACCTTTACGTAAATGGGATCATAAAGCACATCATCGTCGTGTGTTATCTGTCTTTCTGTGAGACTGACTGACACTTTAGCGTGTGGTTGTAGTTTACTCTCAGTGCTGTAGAGGATTCCCCTGTGTGAATATACCCCTATGTTCATTTTATTGCCACTGTAACAAATCACTAATATTGAGTGACTTAAAGCAACACAAATTTATTTTCTTGAAATTTTGAAGGTCAAAAGTCTAACATAAAATGGGTCCACACAGCTGCATTCCTTCTGGAGGCTTTAGAGGGGAAAAAAATCCATCGCCTTGGCTTTTCCAGCTTCTAGGGGCCAACTATGTTCTTTGATTTCTGGCCCCCTCCTCTATCTTCAGGACCAGAAGGGTAGCACCTTGTGTTTAATATCAAATAAGTTTATTATCTTCCCCTTTAAATGGACATTTAGGTCATTTCCGGTTTTTATCGAATGGAAATAATTGTGCTATGAACATTCTTATATGTGTCATTTGATTTCACTGCTGGACGTGTGTATAGACTTTCTGGATTGTAGGGTATGTGCACAGTTGACCTCAGTAGATTCTGCAAACCACTTTTCAATGTGTTTATGCGCTCCGTACTGCAACCAGCCCAGTATGAGAGCTCCAGTTGCTCCAGATCTTTGCCTATACTTAGTACAAGCCCTTGTCTGCTTTTCCTTTCCTTTTCCTTCCTTCCTTCCTTCCGAAGAGCTAATGTACTTGGCTTGTTAGTTCCCAGTGCCTGAATCTGTGTCTCACTGTGATATATTAAAATCTCTTCTCCTCCAAAGCTGAAGATTCCTCGAGCAGTTCCCGTTTTCAGAATGAATGAACCATCCTCAAGTACCACCACGGCCCAGTATGACAGTGACTCCAAGAAAAACTATGGCTCTCAGCTGACTGTCAACACGCAGGGTACTCCAAGAGAAGATTGCCCTGACTGGTGGAAAGTAAGGAAACTGAAAAGGTAAACTTCAGCTCCCAGTTGGGCTCCCCAGCATGTAGGCTAGAATTACCCACAGCCTTGGATGTCAGCCTCAAAGCTGTGCACACGGGCCTTAGTTGAGAAGGGCCACCCTTTCCGAAAAGGCTCAGCGCTTGAGCCTGAAGTCTGGCCGAGCAGGTGCCCCGCTGGGACCAAAAGGCATGGACTTCCCATCTATGATCTGATCTACGATCTAAACGATCCTTGCGCATTTTATTCCCTCCTCTTTCTCTCCTCCTTTCCTCCAAATAACCCTACATGCCAGAACTTGGAAGCTTTAAAATATACCCTTTACATGAGGTAGTTCAGGGTGGGCTTACTTTTGTCCTGTGCTTACAAATGACAAGTAACCCTCCCAGCGAGGCCTTGGCTGCCTTCTCGGGATGGGCACCTTTCACCTTTCCTGACATAAGTCGTCTCACTTGTTTTTAATCAATTATTTTTATTAACATATAGTGTATTATTAGCCCCAGGGGTACAGGTCTGTGAATCGTGAGGCTTACACACTTCGCAGCACTCACCATAGCACATACCCTTAAGCCAAAAGTTGCTACCGAAGGCCAGACTGAAAATTACCTTGAAGGCTCCATACTTGATGTTCACTAAAGATTGGATTGAATCGCAAGATGACAATAGAAAAAGGGTCAAGTGACTGTCCTTCCCTCTTGCCCCAGCCTTCCTCCCCATCACGTTCTTCACTGTCTGACATCCCCTCGCCCAGTCATTAGCCTCCCTGCAGGGCACCGGGGTCTGTCTTTCCCAATAATGTAGAATATCCCTTGGCTCCCAGGCATCTCCTTTCTTTGTTTTCTCCCTCGTGCCCTTATTTTTTTTTTTTATTCTTTCCATCCTCATCATCCACCCAAAGCAAATGCCTCACTGTACCGGTGACACAGACACAGGGTCACACGGAACTTGAGAGAATGTAGGTGTACTCTTGCTGTTGCTTTTGGCATAACAAATTGCGGTGCTTTTCATTTCAAAGTGGAGCTAAGAGTCCAAGTGTATTAATCTATACCTCGCGCCTGAGGCGACATGTCCCATTTATTTGCCTGCAATCCAGTCTTCTTGTGGAAGGAGACCATCGAAAGACACAGATCCTAGGCGAGCGGGTGTCATGTCAGCTTTGTGCAAGGCCCCCTCCCTACTGGAAGCCCCAGGGATCCATTGAGGGAAATGTGTGGTGAAACTGATCAGTATTCAAATAAGTAGTCGGCACTATTAATTCACGGGGTGGGGGGTGTGGTTGTACAGCCACCAACGCCTGGATGGCTAGATCCTATCTTTATTGAAATTGTTGACATTTTTTTTCATCACAGATTTTTTTCATTAGTTTTTATCTTTAAAAAGTTTCATCAACACGTTACTGAGTTTTTCTGACACCCCCTTAGGTTCTGCACCCCAGATTCAGTCCCAACCTTGGATTTTTCCCTAGAACTTGAGAAACCTGGCCATCTGAGCAAAGAATCAATGAATCACTTCTTAGCCTGAGTAGCATCAGTGAGTGAAAGATGATGATGGCTTAAAGGTCTTGTGGATTGAATTTTATAAATGCCGTCATGAGTCTCAGCTCACATAAGTAGATAATACTTTCTATCAACTGCCCTCACGTGAGCTGCTTTTTAATTTTTTCCATTAAAGTATTCAAATATTGCAGAATATCCAGGGTACCTTCTCCTAGGTTATTTTCTATGCACATGTTACCGTGTGTAACATTTCTTTCTCTTCACTTCACATCTTGGGCATTTTTTCCCCATTTAAATACATGAAGTGACATTTAAGTTTTAATGTGAAAAAATATTGGATGGTGGTTACACATAACCTGCATTTTGCTCTCTTAGTCATTTTTAAGTATGTTAAAAATTGAGTTGAGAGGTGTTAGGGACACTCACACTGTCTTGTAAGCTCCTCGATTATTTTGAGTGTCTGTATAGTGTTCCATCATATGGATAAACCTCAGAGATGCACCATGGGTGGACATTCTCTGTGTGTTCTTAAAAGCAACATAAAAGCGAAAATTGCTTCCACCTTTTAAAATAAGAGTTTTCTTATGAAGGGATGAAGTAAAAAACAAAACAAAAACAAAAACAAAAAAACAAAAACCATGCTAGTGAGCAAGGCTCTTCGGAAGGCAGAGATGGCTCCTTCTCAGCGTTGAGGAAATGGAACTAGAGAAGCATTTCCTTGTTAAGGAAGCTTGTTGCTACAAAGGGTGGTTTTGAGAAACAGCCTGAGATAGGAAAGCGAGCAGGAAATAGGTCCTACCTTCCAAGCAAAACAGCATTTTCAGACTTTTCATTGCAATTGTAACAGCCAAGAGGAAAATAACATGTTAAAATATCTGAGTGACCGAATGCCTGCATAGCGACAAGAAAATCAAGGCAAACCCCGTCTAGATGATCTTTTCTAGTCACAGCTCTCTTTTGCTTAGGAAGCACTGTCCAGCTACCTCTGGTTATTGGGGTCCCTGAGGGACAAAAATGTGAAAAGGACTCATTGGCTTAAATTCCCAACCCAAGTGAAAGGTGACAGTCCCAATGTTCAAGGAAGCTCAAAGATATCTAACAAAACTATTTTTTCTTTTTTGACATTTATAAATAAACATGAATTTACAACATGTATCTTTTGTCGCAGCAACGAAGATTTTGCATCTGGCCACCAAAGGGAAAGGACAGTTGGAAATCACAGCACCTCCAAGATGTCATGGTAAGTCAAAGGCAGATCATTCCTTTACGTGTAGGATTTGCTTCCATTTGCAGGAAAACTAACCACATTTGCAATCATTTTTGCAACAAGACTTCACGTTTAAGGTAAAGACGAATCAAAAAATTCATGTAGTTTGTCTCTCTGAACCCTTCAGTCAGTCAGACTCGATGGCCCGTGGGTTACAGTTCTCCTCATCTTCTTCTTCTTCTGCCACGCTAGCAGGAGGAAAACCACCCAAAGCCAAGTAACTCTCCTCTAAGAATTGCTCTATACAAAACTCCCAACTTTTTTAACCTCCTACTCCAGCTGCTTCTGAAGGCATTTGTCTATTTCATGAGCCCACTCTTCCAAAAGAGTCAGGTACACCCATGTTCCCGGCGGCCTCCTGGAGCAAAGAGCCATTTCCTCATAAACTGGGCATGAACTCAACTTTTGAGTGGTTTTCTCTTCACTTGGCAGATACCTTCCCAAGTGCAAAGAGGGAATTTTATTTGTCAAGGTGAAAGCTGGGTAGGATTCGATGTTGCACTCCTAGATGGCAGGGGGGTTTTTGGTTGTGTTTTGGTTTGGTTTTGGGCATTCATGTCCTTCCCTCTCTTCTTAAGGGGGTTCCCCGAGTCAAGTTCATCTGAAGGAGAGGAAAACCTGGATGACTATGAGTGAGTTTGAAACTTCTCTGTGCTCCTCTAAACCTAACATAGATGTTTCTATTCCATTCTTCTCCAAAGTAATGAGAACATATGCCTCAAACTTGCTCAGGAGGCCTATATTTACTTGGGTAAACTCATGTGAGGTTCTGGGCCGCTTATCCAGATGATGGGTGAGAATGAGCTGGGCTGTTATTAAGTGAAATGATTTTCCTCAGTCTGGATTCTCTAAATTGCCTGTATATATTCGCTGGATTTATCATATACCTGGTGTCCCCTTCACTTGACTTTGTTTTCATAGATGCAGTATATGACATTTCTGCCGAGTTTTTCTGCCTTGGAGGTCTCTGGCCAGGGTGATGTTCGAAGGCTCTTATTAGCACTTATTAGTCCCGTCTATGAAGTTGTTTATGATACAGTAACAAGGGAGCGCAACTGAGACTTGAACATGACTGCATTTATGTTGAGAGAGTCCCATTCCCAGGGCGACCTTATCATTTAACATCCAGATTAGGACATTTTAGAAAGAGAAAAAGAGCACACTGTTACATATTATACTTGGACATGAGGCATGATCTGGACTGGTGAAGATACTGAGACAGTTTGGCCTAAGGGGTGCTTAAGGTCCTTTCCAAAATCTAAGACTGTGTCCTTCTACAAATAGGGACAAATAAGTCTCCGGGACTTTATTTAAAGTTGGCGTTAAGGAGACGTGGGATTGGCAGGGCAGACTATGTCTCCCGGATACCTGCTATCAAATGGTAGCCAACTCACTTGACCATCGGGATTATACATCTTTGCAGTTCTGTTTTTCTATGACTGTGCTCACTGAGATATTGGCTCTAGGTACATTGAGAGGTTTTATAAAGCACATGTCACTGTTTCGACTCTTCGTCTTACCTCTAACCCAGCGTAGCCCTTGGCTTTCGTGCCACATTAGGGAACACCTGCTGTAGGCCCCACCCCCACAAACACCATGGCCTTCTCACCACCTTCTAGTTCCCACTGACCTCTACCTTCCTCCCCAACATCTACCCTCAGGAAAGCCTCTGATGGAATAATTCAAACAAAGACATAAATGACTGAGAAATACCTGCACCCAAATTATCCAAAGATAACAGTACTTTGACAGATGAGAAAGATTTAAACCCAGGGGAGTGAATCCCTAATTATGGATGCCAGTCTTTAGCATTTCGATAAATTGGAAGTCTCTCTTTGATTTGGAAAGCCCAGATCTGACCATATGGACAGTCTTTACCTTCATCATTTCTATATTCAAGAGGGGCATGAGACGTGTGCCCTGGGGAAACACTCGGGAGAGACCTGCCCTCTTCCAAGTCCAAGAGATGCCGGAGGGCCATCAGGAGGACAGGGCTCAGCCTCTCACACTGTGCTCGGTGCCCCCACCTTCTTCCTCTGTCAGTGGTACTGAAGTATTTGTTTGGTGGACAGAACTTCAGGAGGAATTCTACTATGTTCTATTGAAGGCTGATGCACCGAAGTTTAGATGGAAAATCATACCTTAGGACCAGGCTTAAGCTTCTGCTGCTCTGGCAGTGAAATCTTTTTTAAAACAGAGCCAGGCCTCAGCAAAGTTATGACACAAGCAGAGTGTGTGTGTATGGGGGCGGGTGGGCAAGGCTTATTCACAGTTCCACTTTGCTTCTCCGGACCTCTGTCCTTATATTTGATCACCTTTTTCTTCTATCTCCCATAGGCATGTTTCCTGGATCATATTCCCTGAGGAGTCTCTTGATTAGCTGTGATTAGCTTAAAATACTGACTCAGAAGAAAATGATCAGTTCCTACCTCAAGTATTAATTATAGCATATCTATAAGGGTAGAGTTAGAAGAGACTTTTAAACTGATAAAATTCAACCCTCATCCTCATTTTGCAAATGGGCAGTTCCAAGGTCAGAAAAGGCCAAGTGGCTTGTCCAGAGCGTTCAGCTACTTACTAGGAAGCTATGTCTAGGATCCAAACCTCCCAGCTGGCTGGTGGCCCTTTCATTCCATGGGCCTCCACACCAGCTGACAAGCCCCGCCCCCCGCCCCCGCCCCGCCCCACCTAATACATCCTCACCCTCCGGTTCTTCTTTCCTCCTCAAGTGTTATCCTCTAGCCAGAGGGTCCTTGTGAGGCCCCCAACCCCTGCTTCACCACACCTCACACCCTGTTTGTTTCTCTAGTGTGACATTCTGGCCAAAGCCAGAAGACAGCGCACATAGCTGATCTCACATGAGAAACAAGTCTGGGGCCTGCTGAGCTCTACATAGTAAGATATGATGCTCTTGGCTCACTTAGTGAAGAAGGTAATATTTCAAGGTCATGTCTGGCTGTTCCACACCATTTATCTCTCAGGTCGCTGTGTTACTGGCTTAATATAACCATAGAGGCCTATCTAATTGCTATCCCACAAATAAAAAAATATTTGTTAGAAAAGCTTTTGCTGGGGCACCTGGATGGCTCAGTGGGTTAAGCCTCTGCCTTCAGCTCAGGTCATGATCTCAGAGTCCTGGGATCGAGCCCCATATCAGGCTCTCTGCTCAGCGGGGGGCCTGCTTCCCTCTCTCTCTCTGCCTGCCTCTCTGTCTACTTGTGATCTCTCTCTCTCTCTGTCAAATAAATAAATAAAATCTTTAAAAAAAAAAAAAAAAAAGAAAAGCTTTTGCTTTGAAAGTAGGTGCTATAAAGGGTGCTTCTATCAGATCATTAGAAGGAAAATACAGGGCTGAAAGATACGAACTTTCATCTTGTCATTGTGGCAACCCCACTTTCCCACTGGAATATTCTTTCCTTGGTCTCATCTCTGGCTCTTGTTCGAATCAGGGACACATAGGACGCACAGACTGGCCTGAAGGAGCCCAGTGTGAAACTGACACCCGGGCACCAGCCCAGACGCGTACTTGCGTGGTGGAGACACGGGAACCCGTAGTTCTGAAAAGCCCCCGGGGTGGGGGGGATCAGTCAGGTTGGGCAATCCCTGATCAAAGCCAATGCCTCATTGCACGGAGTGGAAAGCAGAGTGATGAGGGATCTGGTTACAAATTATTAACTCGCAAATTCGCCATTCTTTCCCATTGAAGCTGGTTTGCGGGTAACATCTCCAGGGCCCAGTCGGAGCAGTTACTGAGACAAAAGGTAAGTCGTCCAATCTTTAAAGGATCTCTCTTGGGCCCAGAGGGTAGTGCCTTGCTTCTCGTAGAAACTGGAGGGTTTACAGTTAAGGGCTCATAGTCCTGGGGCTTAGCGGGCCCTTCGCCTGTGGCTACCTCCTCTGTTTCCCATCAGCTCGTGCTGGGTAATAAGCCACTTCTAGATTGAGTGGTTTGAAACAAGATTCAGGAGTTCTCACCATTCTGGGCACGGGGTGCCACGGTTCTGCTCCTTGTGGTTGACACGGGCTTCCTCACAGCCTGGCGATCCCAAGGCCGGGTAGACACGGACAAGCCCTGGGGTTCACTGCAAGCAAGGATGCAATTTCGGCTTTTGTCACGCCTGCGAATGCCCTATTAGCCGAAGCAAGTCTGGTGGCCCAGCCCGGACTCAGTGTGGGGGGTGGGACTGCCCAGGGCAAGAATACGGAGACCTGATTGACAGCCTAGGTCATCTCTGTCCCTGCTCGGGAGCACCCAAACTGGAGTCCAGTTAACTTCTACCTGATTCTGTCACAAGATTGGCACGGAAATAACAGAAGCAAACTCTTTCCATCTGCAAAACTGATGCTGTGTTATAGTTCAACCTAGTAAAACACACCAGGGGTTTCTTTGAGGGGGTACTAGTGGGAACGTGATGACGTTATCACCGAACGTGGTGTCTTGTCACGTTGTCGCATTCTTAGCTTACTGTCTGCTCTTCGTAGTCTGGGTCTGCTTAGAGTTAGCGCAAGTCATTAAGAAAGACAAGTTGAGCATGGAACTTTGACAAATGCATCTTTGGTTTTCTAATACCTTCCAAGGTATTCTATCTGCAGGGATAGGTGGTTTTTAAGTGTTTTTTTCTGAAAGATTAAAATATCAGGCTTGCACAAATACAGACAAAATTATCGAAGAGGGTTAAAAACTAAGCGGAGAGGGGGAGTCCCATTGTGCAGGGTAGGTGTCTCAAGGAACTGAGCGAGAAAAGGAGGGAAGCTGAACTGTGGGTCCCCTTCCGTGCCAGCTGTTGGGTGACCTGGGCTGTCATTGACATTTAAAGTTGATTGAAAAGATCCATTTCCCTACCACCTACCAGAATAATGAAAATGTTTTCCATTCCTTCCACTCTTTCCTTCCTTTCCAGGGAAAAGAAGGTGCATTTATGGTTAGAAATTCCCGCCAGGCGGGAATGTACACGGTGTCCTTATTTAGCAAGGCCGTGGAGTAAGTATGCCATGGATGTCTTTCTTTTATCTTTTGTGTATGGTCTTTGAATACGCTGGCCATTTAGTCACGTCTGGGGAGAAGACACCATCTTTAAACAGGGCCCACCCATCCCAGGCAGCGGCGGAGTGCCCAGTGCACAGCACACCTCACTGAACACTTGTTAAAGGAATCTTGGCCTGTTCCCCTTTGACTTGGCCCTAAGCCTAGAAAGACAGGAAAAGCGCAATGGCATCTGCCCACCATTGGCCAGACCCACCTGCTGAGTTGAGAAACCCACCCCAGGGTGTGGTTTTTCGTCAGCCTCTCCATTAGAAGTAGAGCTAGCAGAAAGTTGGATCAGTGTATCTGGGTTCCCCAGATAGCTTCTTTCCAGGGTATTGTCCCCTTTTCGTGGCAAAGAGCTCTGGCTTGAAGCTGCACCTCAGGGTCCAACTCCTGACTTTACCATTTCAAGGCTTTAGGACCCTGAGCAAGTTTCTTAGCCTCTGTGCCTCGACTTCCCCATTTGAAGATTTTATTTATTTATTTAATTTTGAGAAAGAGAGAGAGCGCTCACGAGTGGGGAGGTGGGGGCAGAGGGAGAAGCAGGTTCCTGGCTGAGCAAGGAGCCTGATGCGGGGCTCGATCCCAGGACCCTGAGATCATGACCCGAGCTGAAGGCAATTGCCTAACCAACTGAGCCACCCAGGCGCCCTTGGCTTCCCCATCTGAAAAGGAAAAATAACAACTATTATGCTCTACTGATGAAGTGAGTTAATTCACATGGTGGACACAGCAGTGCTCAGCACAGGGTAAGCGCTTAATATACGGTCAGCAATCACAATGATATTGTCGTTATTGTGAAGGAGCGAGTCTAGGCGCACTACTCTTCTGCCCCGACACCCCTGCACATACGACACCCCCAGTCACCACCTGCAAGACACTGTCACCAACATCAGGATCCTCTGCCAGAGTTTTACAAGCCACTTTCCCATTGGCTGTTAGCTCTTTTGTTCCTTCTAATCACCCCGTGAAGCAAATAGGAAAGGTGTTTTCATGGGCACCATTCTACAGAGGAGATCTCTGAGGTTCCAATATTTCTCTTACTGGTTGGATGGCATGACCCTACTGTGAGCACCTGTAGGGTTTTTGGTCATAATGAGTGATTAAAAGGTTATTTTATTTAAGAATTTTTTTATGGACAATGTACCTCCAATTTGAGAGACTAAGAAGTGCCCTAAACAGCAACCCAGAATTTTCCAGTGCAGGAAGCTATGTCCCCAGTGCATCTCATGGACCAGTTTGCACACCTAGATGCCGGCCAAAGCCAACGCCGTAAGAACCAGAGGCAGAGATTTGTTTCATTGACTGTTAAGACTCTGTGACCCTCTGGCCCAGCAGCTTCAGCCAAACCTGGTATCAGTCAAGATCCTTGACACCAGGTTTATTTTTGAAGATGGCCTGGTAGGAAAAAACAGCAAAGAGATAATGAGTCAAGTGAAAATAATCCACATTCATGACTATGGAAGCCTTCTTTTATGAAACGCCATCAACAGGCTTGAATGAATTTCATGCTGAAACCGAGAACAAAGTAGCCATTTGCAATAAGAAGATGCCCCTTTCCCTGTTTGTAATTGCAGTTTTAACTAGGCTGGCATGACCGCGACGGATTTATCAACAGTTTCTTAAGCGCCAAACCTAGTGCAAATTGCTAGGTACAAGATCACATCCAATCTTTTTAACAACCAAATGAGGTTAGCTAGCAAGCAGAAGACATGGATGAAAGCCCAGTTCTCGACTGCTAGGCCATACTCTAAAACTGAAGACGGCCTATTGACGGCATCAATGCACCACTATCTTTCAAAATGAGCACAACACGGGAAACGTGTCTTACGTGGAAAAGGTCCAAGTTTGTGTGAGGAATTAAAGGACCTCCCCACCCATGTCATCTTGCATGCTCCACTCCCCAAAGAGCCTCTCCCCCATGCTCTGGGTGAAACACCCACAGCCTAATCACCTGTATCTCTGGCATTTTAATCTTCATTATTATCCTTAAAGAGAACTGGTGTTCAGAAGAATCATCATTATTTTAGACTGGCTAAGGGAGGAACCATGCAGAAAGTTGGAATTTTATTGTACACGCATTCTGTATGCACACAAAGGTGACACTGAGTTCAGAGGGGAACACTCTTCCGCAATTACCAATCATCACAGATAATAGAAATATATCATATAGCAATTTCTATATATAGAAAAAATATCAGATAGTAAGACTGAGAATGCCTCTCTGATTTCCCTCTCCAAAACTGGCAGATGCCTCTAAATTATCATTTAACCATTGTTGAATCAAGCTTCAGTTGATAATTAAAAGCATTCTAGGGGCACCTGGATGGCTCAGTCAGTTAAGCATCCGACTCTTGATTTCGGCTCACTGGTGATCTCAGGGTCCTGGGATGGAGCCCCATGTCGGGTTCTGCACTCAGTGGGGAGTCTGCTTAAGAATCCACTTTCTGGGGTGCCTGGGTGGCTCAGTGGGTTAAGCCACTGCCTTTGGCTCAGGCATGATCTCAGGGTCCTGGGATCGAGTCCCGTGTCAGGCTCTCTGCTCAGCGGGGAGCCTGCTTCCCTCTCTCTCTCTGCCTGCCTCTCCATCTACTTGTGATTTCTCTCTGTCAAATAAATACATAAAATCTTTAAAATGCAAACTATTAAAAAAAAAAAAAGAATCCACTTTCTCCTTCTCCCTCTGCCCTTCCCCTTGCTCCCTGTCTCTCCCAAATAAAAATATCTTTTTTTAAAGATTTTATTTATTTATTTGACAGAGAGAGAGATCACAAGTAGGCAGAGAGTCAGGCAGAGAGAGAGAGAAGCAGGTTCCCCGCTGAGCAAAGAGCACAATGCGGGACTGGATCCCAGGACACTGAGATCATGACCTGAGCCAAAGGCAGTGGCTTAATCCACCGAGCCACCCAGGTGTCCCCCAAATAAAAAAATCTTAAAAAAAAAAAAACACTCTAACATTCTTTCTTCCTTACTAGTGATAAAAAAGGAACTGTCAAGCATTACCATGTACATACAAATGCTGAGAACAAATTGTACCTGGCAGAAAACTACTGTTTTGATTCTATTCCTCAGCTTATCCACTACCATCAACACAATTCAGCAGGTAATCTATTTCAGTTTTTCTTTCATGGGTCCTTGTTAATAAATATCAATTTTCTGGGATATAGCCAGTCCTCCCAATATTCTTAATATTATTGGGAATCATGAAAATAAGAATAAATATGTTTTCAAGCTAGATACCTGCTATGATTTTTAGCCTACGTTTCCTGGAACATTTCTGTCTCTAAGCTGCCAGAAAAATGAAGTAGCATAAGCTGAGAGACTTAGAAGTAGAGATTCTCTTTATAAAAATATTTGTTGCCTTTTTCTGGCCCTAGAAATAAGTTGATCACAAAATTCACACATTATAGAAATGTTTACCATGGGAGAGAGGACCTCCATGGACAA
Organism: Mustela lutreola; assembly: GCF_030435805.1. Taxonomy (NCBI): domain Eukaryota; kingdom Metazoa; phylum Chordata; class Mammalia; order Carnivora; family Mustelidae; genus Mustela; species Mustela lutreola. The sequence continues at coordinate 11,688,858 of NC_081308.1, forward strand.
GTTGTTGTCTGTTCTGATGGAATTTTTTGCTATGCTGATGCTAACATTTATTTATTATATGTATTAATGATTTATATGCATATATGTATGCACATTATATTTTTATGGAGATGAGATCATTCCACACGTACTACTTTTCAGCTTGCTGTCTATATTCAACATGTCTCAGTGGTCTTTCCAGGCAAATACATATAGCTTATGGTCTATTTAAGAGCTACATAGAATTCTATTGTAGATTTGCTCCGTAATCTATTCACTAACCCTGTATTGATAGTGATTGGATCGCATACAGTATTTACACGTTATAACTGATGTTTCAGTGCACAGGCCTGTGCCCGTGGTTCTGTATGGGTGTCTCTGTAGCCAAATTCCCTAGAGGTGGAATTTCTAAGATAACAGTTAAGAAGATTTAAAGTGGAGACATTTTCAAATGCTTTTTAGAGATGTGCCCTCCCGCCAACGGCAATCTCCTTCATCCTCGCCAACACTGGGTACTATTACTCTTTTTAGATTTTGCCTAATCGACCGGTGAAAATGTATATAGAAATTCCTTCTATTGGAGGCGGGAACTCCCTGGTGTGGTGATCATTTCACGTTACAGATGTGTCAGATCATCACACTGCATACCTCTAAAGTTATGTAAGTCCGTAACATCTCAATAAGCTTAGAAAAAAGAAATGAGAAATTAAAAAAAGGAAGTCTCCTCTAATGCCTCTTCTAGACAAGTGTCACTTGTGAACGATGAGTGGATGGATTTCCAACAGCAAGGAAACCTAAGCCGTGGGCGCAGCATCAAATTTGTTCGAGTCTGCCTGACTTGATTACATGCACATAGGGGAACTAGCCTTACTCCCTGGCTTTGATTTTGGTCCTCACTTCTGTTTTTCCTTTGTTCCAATTTTCTCAATTGTATATTTTAAACTCTTGCACCTCAAAAGTGCCCTCAAAAAGTATTGTATAGACACAAATTTCTGAGTAGAATGATTCTATTCCAGAGAATGCCCAAGAAACTCCGCAGGGTTTAGGAAGAAAACATTAAAATCTTTCTTTAGATTTTTCTCAAAATCTCCTTTTCTATTATGAGTGTATTTTATGATTCACATTATGTATTAATACAGTAGCCATTGTATGCATGTATTTTGGAGAAGTGAGCTAGTTTTTTTTTTCTGATTAAAAGTTTGAGATTTGAAACATGGGATATAAAAAGTAAAGCGATATATAGAAAAAGGAAAGAGAGAAAAAGGACCCGTTTGATAGTTTCCAGGACTTAGAAAATATCACACGTTTAGGCAAGAAGCATTTTTTAAATGAATTCTTTCCAACCACTATACATACTGTGATAATTTTAGCCAAGTTTTATCATAACTTGATGTAAACAACGAAAATGACCGCTTCATGCAACTTAGTAATAGGTTCCATTTTTTAAAATCGAATGGTTGGCTTTTTATTTTGTGCCCTTCTGTACAGTTTGGGTTTTTCTTTTAACCAGATGTATGTGCCGTGTGTATATGTATTTAAATATAGGGCTATAAAAAGAACAAAAATGGGACACTTTTTTAAATGAAAGATTCTGTTGAGCAACTAATTTGATCAGATTCTTAAAAGTCACATAAATTTGTTCTACTCTTTCCATTTTTGCTTTACATTGAGCTCATTAGTCAAGCCAAGCAAGTCAATACAGCTACAGGGTGAATGGGGTCAGAATGGATCTCCTCTCTCCGTCATGACATCCTGAACCTGGTGTTTTTCTGGCTACACTGGAGAGCGCAGGGGTGTGACCCGGTGTGATGTCGTGTGATGTGACATGATGTGATGATATGGTGCTGATTCCATTGCAGGTATGATCACACGACTCCGCCACCCTGTGTCGACCAAGGCCAACAAGGTTCCCACCTCCGTGTCCTTGGGAAGTGGTATGAATGCACACCTGGGCTCTTAAACTCCATTTCCCACCATTTCTGGTTAAAAATTTATATATCTATATTTACTTCAAAAAAGAATATATAGGGGCGCCTGGGTGGCTCAGTGGGTTAAGCCGCTGCCTTCGGCTCAGGTCATAATCTCAGGGTCCTGGGATCAGCAATAATGTTTGTCCATTTTCTTTAAAAAAACAAAAAAGCAAACTTTTCTGTCCTCCTGACCTAACTCTGTCATCTCCTCAGCCTTACCAAAAAGACTACCCAATTTGTCCTCTTTTTAGACCCGGTCGGCAGCCTCTAGAACGCCACTGCCTGTCCTTTCTCCTTCCGGGCTTCTGTACCTGTTCAGGGAGCCTGTTTTCAACCGTGTGTATTTAGGATCAAGACACCCACCCAGATAACAGTTTAGTCTGCTTTATAAGAAAACACTAGTGATTTTTTTTTTTTTACCAAGCTAAGAGCATTGCACACATCTTGACACCAGGCATTTCCAAGACACCTCTGGGTGGCAGAGTGTTTTAGGCCTTTTGTCAAGAACTATGGCTGCCTCCAGAACAGTACTGTCCGTAAGACACATTTAAGTGATCAGCTTAAAATGAAAAGTCTTGCTGTTCTTCATGTTGTCAATATGGAACTCATTGGAGAACAAAACTCTTGGGAAGCTGCCAGCCCCAAAGCCTTCTATTCTCATTTTAAAGAGTGTCTGTCTTGCCTTGTTAGGAATATGGGAACTGAAAAGAGAAGAGCTAACCCTCCTGAAGGAGCTGGGAAGCGGTCAGTTTGGAGTGGTCCATCTGGGCAAGTGGAAGGGGCAGTATGAAGTTGCCATTAAGATGATCAAGGAGGGCTCCATGTCAGAAGATGAATTCTTCCAGGAGGCCCAGACCATGATGTAAGTTTCTTCTGAGGAATGGCCCTTTGGTCCTCACCATGGGGGAGAAGTTCATGCTAATGGGTCTTTCCCTAACATTTGCAAGGCCTAGAGCAAGCGTCTGCGTATCACAGGTATACTTAGAAGTTATAAATCAAGCTGTTAACTAAAATCAGTTCTATGCCCCTACTTTGACAAGTGTACCCCCGTAACAACCAGAGAGACCATGCAAGTTTAGAATTCTCAAGACTCTTTAGAGAAACCAACCTCTGGCCCATGTCACCCCCCCCACACACACACCCTCCACCAACTAAGGCACCAGTATTGCCCTTTCTCAGCCTGCTTTTTCATCATCTGATAAATAAACATACCCTTCCTAACGCGCCTCAGCTCCCAGCACAGTTTGCGATGCAACTAAGTGTCCTCTCTGAGCTGGCCCTGTACGCTCACTCTCTCTCTCTCTCTCTTCCTGCCTCCTCATGGTGAAGAAGACTTTGAAATGTGACCAGCCACCCAGGTGTGCCTATGACTTTTCTGATTAAGCACCAAAATTACTGTAATCTAGGGGCCCCCGCAGTGCCAAGTCAATTGGGATAGCTGGTCGTCCTGCCTTTAGGGAACTAACTAAGGATTGTATGGGAAACAGTTCCTGGAAGGATTCTGATCAAAGACTGCTGAAATCCTAGCCTGCTGCTGAATAAGGGCACTTTTAAAAAATGTTAAACACTTACATGGCATTTTCCAGCATTTCTCTGACTACTTTGTAAACATTAATGCATTCAGTCCTCCCAAGAAGCCTGGGAGGGATGTACCATTGCTATCTGTGTTTTATAGGAAACTGAAGCACAGAAATGTTCAGTAAGGGGTCCGAGATCAGGAAGTTAGTAAAAGTGGTAGAGCAGAGACGCAAACCCAGGCAGAACTTGCAGCCCATTTCCTTAGTCATCCTTTTGTGAAGACCAAAGCTACCAAGAGAGTCAGAACAATCACTTTGACCACAATGGTGGAATTGTCTGGAAGCAGAGGTACTATGTGAACACGAGCCTGGCTTCGTGGGCATGCAACCTGCACTGTGTTGAGGGCCCCCACCCTTGGGAGGGCTCTGCACTCTATTGTTCTGATGTCACCAACTTGAAATTCTTTTTTTAAAGATTTATTTATTTACCTTGAGAGAGAGAGAGAATGGGGCAGGGGAGGGACAGAGGGCGAGGAAGAGAGACTCTCCAGCAGACTCCCTGTTGAATGTGGAGCCTGATGCAGGGCTCAATCTCACAACCCTGAGTTCAGGACCTGAGCTGAAATCAGGAATCAGATGCTCAGCTGACTGAGATACCCAGGTGCCCTGCCATTTTGAAATTTTTCCTACTTCTTAAATAAGGATCCCTGCATTTTCACTGCATACCAGTCCCTGCAAATTATGTAGCCTGTTTTGCCTTTGACAACTATGCTGTCACAAAACTGGGAAGGAGACCAGAGATGTTCTCCTTCTGTAGGACAGAAAAAAGCTAGCGGAAACTCCCTTAGGCTCACTGTATAACCCATGTTATGGTGTAACTTCAAAACATTTTTTTTTGCTATTAGAGGACTGGTAATCACACAGAATCATAAAAGGTCATTAACAAATCACCTAGTCTTAAAGAAGAAAATCAAATGGCTCCCTATGGGGAGAACGTTGTAGCTCAGCTGTGATGGTCATATTGAGGCCTATTCTGTGGGCAGTAGCAGTTGCCATGATGTTCCCACCACATGGCCCTTGGGCAGTGACTGAATTTACTCAAGGAACAGCTTTTTTGGGTGCAGGACCTTGTCCCAGCACTAGCTTTCCCTCTACAGGGAGGAATGCTGAGTTCTAGGCCATTCTCTAAAAGAGGTAAAAGAGGCCTAACAGAGCTCATAGCTTTGAGCAACTTGATAAGGCATGTCGTTAAACTAAGAAGGAAGGAAAATCATGATTTAAATAGTTAAAACTATTGGGGCGCCTGGATGCCTCAGTGGGTTAAAGCCTCTGCCTTCAGCTCAGGTCATGGTCTCAGGGTTCTGGGATCGAGCCCCACATCGGGCTCTCTGCTCAGCGGGGAACCTGCTTCCCTCTCTCTCCCTCTCTCTGCCTGTCTCTCTACCTACTTGTGATCTCTGTCTGTCAAATAAATAAATAAAATCTTTAAAAATAGATAAATAAATAGTTACAACTATTTAACTATAACTATAGAAAATAACAATTTTAATAAATGCTCGGGGCGCCTGGGTGGCTCAGTGGGTTAAGCCGCTGCCTTCGGCTCAGGTCATGATCTCGGGGTCCTGGGATCGAGTCCCGCATCGGGCTCTCTCTGCTCAGCAGGGAGCCTGCTTCCTCCTCTCTCTCTCTGCCTCTCTGCCCACTTGTGATTTCTCTCTGTCAAATAAATAAATAAAATCTTTAAAAAAAAAAAAAAAAAAAAAAAAAAAATAAATGCTCATTAAAAAATTCTGAAATCGACACATTAGCTTGAGATTTCCTTTACACATCTGAACATTAAAGAATCAGCCTGTAAACTGAACAATTACATGGACAAGCGGACGAACACCGTAATAGCAGAGCATCCGTCTGCCGTGACTTACCTGAAAGCACTATGTCAAGTGGTTACCACCTTTTAAGTTTATTATTGAAAGATAATATGGGGTGCCTGGGTGGCTCAGTTGGTCAAGTGTTAGAGTCATGATTTCAGCTTGGTCGGTGATCTCAGGATCATGGGAAAGGGTCCTGTGCAGGGTTCTTCACAGGAAAATCTGCTTGAGATTCTCTCTCTCCTTCTCACTCTGCTCCTCCCCCTACTTGATCTCTCTAAAATAAATACATCTTTAAAAAGAAAAGATAATGTAGCAATAATGTCAAATGAATTTTTTTTAAAAAAGAAAGAAAATCACAGCTGATCTCACTTTCCTACCACGTCAACGATTTTCATTTTTCCTGCACCTTTCATATTCCGATACAATTGTTTTTTGAGAAGGAAGTGTTTGAACTTCAAAACTGAGCAAGTTTAAAGAGATGCTTTAAAATGGAAGTGATTGTCCTTAGTGTGTAGCTTCCTCAAAAATCAGCCACCGAATTCTCTAGATGCCAGGGGGGCACTCAACGGCATTTCTGAGAAATTACAGAAACTTCTGTTTCTCTGTAGGACAGGCGAACCCAGCACCCACAACTGCCCAGCTGCTGTTAGGGTTGTCAATGTTTACTAGGAGGCAGCTTTTTTTTTTCCTTTTGCCTTCAAAGGCTGATGTTCCCAGAATAAAATTTGCAATTTTCCCCGCTCTTTCTCTGTTCAAGTAGAAGGGGGATGGAATTAAAACCAGCACAAACTGAGCGTGATTCTTGTTCAGGACATCTGGAAAATGGAGTATGCAAATTGAGTACTAATCTTTGAAAAATCTGTGGTTTCCAGGAAACTCAGCCATCCCAAACTGGTGAAATTCTACGGTGTGTGTTCAAAGAAATACCCTATATACATAGTGACTGAATATATCACCAATGGCTGCTTGCTTAATTACCTGAAGAGTCATGGCAAAGGACTTGAAACCTCCCAGCTCTTAGAGATGTGCTACGATGTGTGTGAAGGCATGGCCTTCTTGGAAAGCCACCAGTTCATACACAGGGACTTGGTAAGCAAAGCCACTGGCCCTTCAAAGCAAGCAAGGGGTCCACGGTCCCCCGCTCCAGTGCTGGAGCCCTTGGGAAGGCTGGCAAGGAAGGCATCTCCACTTGTACTTTGCTCCCTTGTGACTTGCCCGATAAAATAAGATAAAATAAAATAGTACAGAAAGAGAAGAAGCTGTCATGATTTATGTAGCTGTGTTGGGGTATGGAGGAAAATAGATAAAAAGGAAACACTTTGGTCGTTTTAGTGTGTCTCACAACCATGAAATCCAAGTTGGCCTTTGCTCCAGGAAGGGCTTAGTGCTAAAGCAGTCAATGAACACCATCATGGAGAAAACAAAACCAGAAGGAAATGAAATTTATGTGTGTCTTTGGCTCAGGGTGGTAGCGGGGGTGGGGGGCATTCTGCTTGGTATGCCCTGCTGTCTACCCTCAGAGATTGTCTTCTGCTGAACAGCAAACATGCCATGAGTGCTGGGCCAGCATTTATGTCTTCGAAGCACCTGTGAATGCGTGGGGCCCCAGTGGTGGAGAAGGAACCCCCAGAAATGACTTTTCCCTTCTTGTTGACGAGCTGAGAGTCTGTGTTGAATGTGTAATCCCCTTCATGCTGTTTGACAAGGGTGGAGGCTTGGGTGAAAATACTGATGGGAGCACAGTTTCATTTGAAAAATGGAGAATTGCAAAGGCAAAAAAGACTTCTCAACATTTGGGGGTTTGATAGGCGATCTTAGATTTTGTGAGAACTCTGCCAGAGAGAAGGAAAATCTTGGATTCTGAGGTGGGGAGATTCTTGGCTGATTTTACTACTTGGTAATGTTGTTTTTCCTCCAAAGGCGGCTCGGAACTGCTTGGTAGACAGTGATCTCTCCGTGAAAGTGTCTGACTTCGGCATGACCAGGTAAGCCAGCTCCAGCTAAATGCCAGCAGAACGGTGGGCCTTGCAGCCATGGACAACATGGTCTGGACTGGGGCTTTTGAAACCTGGATTCTCCCCCTAGTACCTCTGACCACCTAGGAAATGTGGTTTGCCTCATTTCTTCACCTGGAAGATGGGTTGTTCTTCAGAAATTATCCAAAGTCCCTTTTCATTTGTTCAAAATCCTGATCAATATTTTGTAAACTTATAAACAATTCCAGGAAAGAATAATATTAATAGATATTTATATATATATAATTTAATATAATAATAATAATATTAATAGGTATTTTATATTTAAATAAATATTCATAAATTATATAATATATAATTATAAATATATAATTAACTATATATAAATATATGATTAACTATATATCACTATATTAAAATATATTATAACATATTATGATTATATATAATTATATTAAAATATATGACATAATATATAATATATAATTACATATAATTATACATTATATTAAAATATATAACATATCTTATATATAATAAATTATATATAATTATATATGAAATTTATACATAAAACATATAGAAATTTTTATATAATATATAAACTATATATAGATTTATATAATTATAAATTATATATTAAATGTTAATAAATATAAAATGTAATGTTATAGTCAGATTATTGGGATAAATATGTTTATATATATATTTTTTAAGTCAATCAAGGCTCCCTTAGCCCTTTCTTTTTATCTCTTAATATTCATCCAAATAGGCATAGCATTAACACTTGGAAAGTTTTTGTTGTCACGTCATTAAATTTTCTGTATCACCAAGTAAGGCATGAGAGTACACTTTGAGATTCTCTTAGCTGGCATTCTATCACCACTTTATGATTTAGAGAAATTGTTTTAGGACAGCTGTTTGGAAGAGTCTTCCATTTTCTTTATTCTGAATCTCCCTACTATGTAAGCCTCAGAGCGAGGGTTCACAGTTCTACATGGAAACGAAGAGGCCCATGCTGGCCTTTCCATTCAGCAAATATTTCCTGAGGACCCGCATGATGCCGAGGTCTTGTGGCAGACGCTGTGATGAGTAGGAAAGGCGCTGCCTTCAGAAGGATCTGCTTCGCTCAGAGAGCAAACAGACGTCGACACTGAGGCCCAGTGCAGCTATAAAGTTGTGTCGGTTCAACATAAACACACATAATTCTGAGGAGGAACAGTGTAGTTTCAGAGAAGTTGGAAGAGTTGACTAATGCCAGCCCTATATTCAGCATACCTAGCCCTAAGACACCATAGGAGGATCTGGGGTTTTTCAGTTTATTTGTGTATTTTTTTAGTAAGCTCTATGCCCAACGTGAGCCTCAAACTTACTGCCCCGCCATCAAGAGTCACACGTCCTCCATCTGAGCTAGCTGGCTGCCCAGGAGGATCTGATTTTTTTTTTTTTTTCTTCTCCAAAATGCAGTATTGGGAAGTGCTCCTCTTCTGGGACACCTCAACCTCTGTCAAGATGTCCCTTGAGTGGCATCTTCCTCGCCATCACCCCAACCACCATACACCACGCCTCCTGAGCCAACACCCCAGCTGTGTTACTGTCTGAATGTGAGAAAAAGAGCTGCTCGTGGCTTCATAGGGTGGGGAGAAGTTCCCAAGACAGGGAAACCGATGCCCACCTTATTCTCAAAGTGGGACTATTGGCTGTTGTGTCAGCATCCAGGGAATATACTGTCAAGTTCTTTGTAGCTTAGGAAAGGGGACACACAACGTCTTGCTCTGAATAAGGAATCCTGGAGGTCAGGCACCAGGCCCTGTTGGTCACGAGGTCCTGTGGCGACACTATTCAGAAGCCTGTGACTTCACTTGATCCCGATGACTTGAAGGAAGGTTTAAACCATGAGCAGGACCCAGTACTAGGGTAGTCTCTGGGTGTACTAGGGTAGAGGAGCTGAGGGGGTCGGGGGGTTACGTATGGAAGGGATTTTATGTAATTCTGTGAAAGTGTGATTATTGCTATTAATATTCTTATTCTATTTGTAAAATATTCATAGGTTAAATAAATATTAATATATTATTCATATAATACAAATATTAATATTATTAATATTTCAAAATGATATTTTCTGACATTTTAAGCTACAGTAAATATCTCTTAACACGTTTTTGGTGTGTAAAGTATATCCAAAATTTCAGTCTTCATAATTTTCCTTTTCCTTTTCTTTTAAAGATTTATTTTATTATTTATTTTAGAGAGTGAGCAGGAACAAGTTGAGGGGAGGTGCAGAGGGAGAAAAATCACAAGCAGACTCCCTGCTGAGCACAGAGCCAGCTGTAGGGCTCGAGTCCACAACCTGAGATCAGAACCTGAGCCAAAACCAAGACTCAGCTACCACCCAGGAACCCCTCGTTTTTTTTTAAAAGAGTCATTATTTGCTTTTTTTCTAGGCATATACATGGGGTTCCCCTCTATTATAGAAATAATACATGATTATTGTAAGAAATATACGCCCCCTACCCCTTCCCCTCATTTTCAGCACCAGGAGTAACTACCGCTTACACATGTGATCGATGTCTTCTCACACTTCATTTCTGAGTACACCCAATCATATCCACAAGTCTGTGCATTTATCATTTGTTCCCACAAAAATGGTGAAACAGGGGAAGGGGATTAAGAGTCCACTGGCCTTGAGGAGCTCTGAGTAACACATGGAAGTGTTAAATCACTAGATTGTACACCTAAAACTCATGGAACGCTGTACATTAACTATGCTGGACTTAAATTTTTTAAATAGAATTACACTCTAGATACCTACTTTTGCACATACCTGTTTTCCATGGACATTTTTTTTTATTTTGGTAAATACCAAAATATTTTGTTTCATAAATGGCCACATACTGTTCTACCACAGTAATGGGCTATAGCATATTTAATTGTTCTTCAACATGGGGACATGGAGACTGCTTCTATTTTTATCATTATTATATAGTGCATACTTCTTGAATATATCTTTTTATTGTCTCCATACCTCCAGAGGATATTGTCATTCATCATTGTTTATAACAGCAGATTAGAAGCAACTTACAAGGTGAAACCAGACACTGTTAATCCACAAGAGGGAATGCTATTCAGTCATTAAACATGATGCCACAGAAGAAAATGTAACCACATGGGGAAAGTGGTTCTTGCCATGCCATTAAAGGAAAAAGCAAACCTCAGTACGGCAGAAACCCAATTTTGTGCATATTATATGTAGAACAAAAGATTGGCAAGTACAAGCCAAGATGTATCTTGAATGTTAGAATTACAAATTATCTTCAGGGTGAGATTGAGTCATTTTATTTTGACATTTTTGTGTTTTTCTCTATTTCCCAAATGGTTTTGCATTCTGATTTTGGTATTTGCAAAGTTAGATATAATGTAAGGCTTACAAGTCATATAAGCAGCCTTTGGCTGAGCTACACACTGAAAGGAGCAGAAGTTCTAGAAAACTGAGGCATTCCCCTGACACTGCGGGGCTCTGTGTCTTCAACCTGCCACAGAGGCGATGGTGGCCCACAGAGGGCTTCTCATGCTGTGCAGCGTAGTGACTTGAGGTCTGTGTTAATGTTTCCCCCACAGGTATGTTCTTGATGACCAGTACGTCAGCTCAGTAGGAACCAAGTTTCCGGTCAAATGGTCAGCCCCAGAGGTGTTTCACTACTTCAAGTACAGCAGCAAGTCAGACGTGTGGGCGTTCGGTAAGCATGTGGCCACACGGGCCCCAGCCCTGTTTTGTAAGCTCACTTCCATAACAGGAAACCACAAGGGCAGCAACATCCATTTTTAGCAAAAGCCCCGTGCACTTGTGAAAGGACCTGTATGGTCTGAGATAAGCAAGAGACTGAAGACGATGGTGACCTTTGCTTGGGCCAGTGTCAGGATGTCTGCCCCTACTGTAGAAAATCCGCATCCTGCTAGCGTCTTTGTATCCAACCAGAGGAGATAAAATCTCCTCCACTGAAAACTGTGAACAGTTTTAAAGGAGTCATTGAGAACTAGAGCTGAGTTTGCGTGAAGTCCAAAACGTTAAACAGCTTGAGATGTAGTCATGGACTTTCAGCGTGAAAGCAGCTGTGGCCACCATTCCCTTCGGAAGGGACCAACCCTTTGGGCATGCCTGGTGTCAATCCCAAATTCGACTCAGTGCTGTCTTTAGCCCATACTAATATCAGCTCGGGTCCTCATTAAAATTCATCACCAGATCAAAGATCAGCAAACCTTGGGCCAGGACCAAGTCTGGGGGACTGTTTCTGTACATGAATTTTTACTGGAGCAAGCCATGCCCATTCGTTCCTGTATTGGGTCTGATTTTGTCCTGGAACAGCAGAATGGGGCAGGTGCCAGGGACACTGTACGACCCCAAAAGTTTAAAATACTTACTATGTGACCCTTCACAGGAAAGGTTTGCTGACCCCTATTTTATTAAGGATATATAGTGAAATTTAGTAAAGGTCATTAGAAAATGGAAGTGATTCTTAAGTTGTGATTTGGTAGATTTTCTGATATCTTTCTACACTATGAGGAAGATACACTGATATCTTTCTACACTATTAGTAAAGGTCATTACAAAACAGAAACGATTAAGTTGTGATTTGGTAGGTTTCCCAATATCTTTCTACACTATGTTTATAATCACCGTCACATGGATCCAAGATAAATCATCCAAATTATCATAAAGTTAAGGATATATTAAATGCACCTGAGATCCAGTTCACGTCTGTCTTGATCCATAAGCATAATTTAACTTTTTATAGGACATTCAAAAGACTGCATGAGTAAAAGAAAATTTAGTTAGCCATTTTTTTATACGACATACTTTTTTTTTTTAAGATTCCATTCACTTATTTGATAGAGAGAGAGTGAACAAGCAGAGGGAACACCAGGCAGAGGGAGAGGGAGCCTGATGCGGAGCTCGATCCCAAGACTATGGTATCATGACCTGAGCTGAAGGCAGATGCTTAACTGACTGAGCCACTCAGGCGCCCCAACACACACTTTTAAAATAAGTATTATTTTTGCACAAGTAATATCAATCACTTAAAAAAATCCAACATACACAGAAAAAGAAAAAAACCCACAAAGATAGCATTGTGGTGAATAAGTGATATCCTTCTGGGCTAATTAACTTGTCAAAATTAGTTTCAGTCTCCTGGTGTTGATATGCCTTATGAAAGATGCTTTTAAAAAATATCCTTACTCAAGAGTTACAGCTTGTTTTTGACCCAAAAATGACATTATCCTGCTTGATGAATCATCCTATGCACTAGAAGTTGGCTCCAGATATTTTCTGGCTATTTCTAAAAACTAAATCTCTTCTTAAGTAATATGTCCCCAATGAGGATATTCAAATTGGATCAGGGCCTCTGAAAGCAATTTTCAAAGAAGGGGCCCCACAGATATTTGAAGCAATGATACTGTTTTTGAGATAAGTGGATAGTCTTCCAAAGACAGAACTGTGAAGGGAGCAGTATACTTTTGGATGGTTGTTTTAGAAGGTTGTGTATGTATATATATATATACATATATATATATATATATAGGCACAGCAACTTGTAATATGCCTTATTGTAAATATTTTACATAAGATCTAAAAGTCAAAGAAATTTTGAAGCTAGTACTTCAGTTACAGTTCTAGAATGATTTTCTTCCTTCTTACATATTTCTGGCTTGCCAAAGCTTTGAAGCTGGCTGATTGTTGAAATTCTCTGGTTTGGTCAGGATGAAAGAACACTGGCCACCATTTAGAGAGCATTTAGTGTCCCTGTGCTCTTTGTGTGCTCAGCAACCGTATGATTTGCAAATATCTGCATATTATAGACAGGGAGTCTGCTCCGAGAAGGGCTGAGAAACTTGCCCAGCCTCTAAGCGGCAAAACTGAGCCTCGAAGGCCACATCTAACTGACCCAAATGCCCCCTTCAACCATCATGACCAGAACCCGGTTTTTAAACCTGGAGTCTGCAGTGACCTTGGATGGGCTTCAGGACACCATGAACATCCAGAAACCAAACACAAAAATGTTGTGCGTTCACTTTCCCACGAGAGAGCCACTGGTTTTTATCAGATTCTCAAAAGGACACCTGACCCACAAAATATTAGGAAGGATGGAGACAAAAAGGAATTTTGTCAATGATTTGATCGGTACATTTCCACGGGAAGGTAATTTGACGGTGCGCTGAAATTGTTGCACACAATTGCCAAGGCAGAGAGCAAGAAATGGCGAGGACTTCTGTCGATCACGCCTCCGGGCTGGAGCCGGGGGTTGACTCTGGGTGGACGAGGCCCCAGTGGCCTCTCTGAAGCCACCCAGGAATCCTGGCCCCAGGAAGCTCCCACTGTGGCCGCCTTTGCCACTGAGCTGTTTACCGGCAGAACAGGCGCCCTGGGCTCCGGGAACATGGAGAAGGGTACCCTGGGCCCCAGAAGTGATGGTACAGTTCCACCCTCCATACCCTGTCATTTTTGCTAGGACTCATTTCCCGGGAGCCCCTCGCTCTGACCCGTGGCCTTCCTGATGTGGTATGTGAAGCTCGTTCAACAAACTGTACCTTCTGACATCCGCTCTTTCCTTTTTGTCTGCCGGTCCCTCTTCGTGTGGCGCAGGGATCCTGATGTGGGAAGTGTTCAGCCTGGGGAAGCAGCCCTATGACTTGTATGACAACTCTGAGGTGGTCGTGAAGGTCTCCCAGGGCCACAGACTCTACCGGCCCCAACTGGCGTCCGACACCATCTACCAGATCATGTACAGCTGCTGGCACGAGGCAAGTGCACCGCGTGGGGACGCTGGAAGGGGCATCAGGTGCAGCAAGGGCGGCTGCCCAGGACACCACGGGGCGAGGCATTTATGAGGGAAAACACCTGCTACACAGCAGCTGCAATGGCCCTGAGCCCCTTCCCTCAAGTGTTTGTAATTGAAAACCAGCAACATAGCAAAGTGGGTGCTATTTAACAAACAACGTATACCCAGCACTGTTCTAAGTACTTCATAAATATTAACTCATTTATTCATCAGGCTACACGCTATCAAGTAGAAACTAGCATGAGCAAAATTAAGAGAAGAGGAAACAGAGACCCAGAGAGGTTAAGTGACTTGCCCAAGGTCACACAGCTAGTAAGAAGTAGATTGGCCAGTGTCAGAGTCCCTGTTCTTTTTTTTTTTTTTTTTTAAAGATTTTATTTATTTATTTCACAGACAGAGATCACAAGTAGGCAGAGAGGCAGGCAGAGAGAGGGGGAAGCAGGCTCCCTGCCGAACAGAGAGCCTGATGTGAAGCTTGATCCCAGGACCCTGGGATCATGACCTGAGCCAAAGGCAGAGGCTTAACCCACTGAGCCACCCAGGCGCCCTCAGAGTCCCTGTTCTTAACCACAACAGTGTGGGTCTGCACAGAGACAGTCCCCTGTTGAAGATTCTGCATATAGTGAATGTTTTGTACATTTTGGTCCCCCACGTTTAAAATCTTGTATTTGACAGCTTTCTGAGGAACATTGACAACTTTCATTAGATTCCAATTTATCTTTCCCGTTCTTCTTTGCACAAAAGTGAGCGTGCGTGTGTGTGTGTGTGTGTGTGTTTCCCTGCCTTTCTTAAGAAAAAAGGAGCATCCAAATCCCCTCCGCAGGAGTTGCCCCTCCATCAGTGTGTCTATTTCCAGCCATCTCACCAACCCAGACCATTTTCAAGCTTCTGGATTTCTGACAATTAAAGGACTATCTTTTCCCTTTGCTCGATCAGGTTTTTTGTTTCCCTCACCTCGGTTTTAAAGACCCCTTTATGAATGAAAGAGATTAGTACTTGATCTGTGAGAGCTGTAAAGATTTTCTTGCAGTTTGTCCCTTATCTCTTCGATTTAATTTATGGTAGTTTTTGCCATGCAGAAGATTTTTTAAAAACTACGGTCGACTCTATTAATATTGGCTTTTATTGCTTCTAGAAACTGAGTTAAAGTTCGATAGGTTTCCCCAGACCCTGATTATGATAGCATTCACTCGGATTCTCCTCTAATACTTTTATGGCTTCATTCTCTCACATGTAGATCTCTGATCTAATTTGTGTTTGTTATCATATATGGTATGAAGCATGGATCCAAAGATCTTGTTTTTTAATTGACTACCTGCTTGCTGTAGCATCATTAGAAGACCATGTCACTCTCAGGGACAAGATACCATCTAATGGTGCCGAAATATCTAACATAGGAAATGTCCATATGTATTTGGAGTTACTTGGGGACTCTCTTCTGTTCTCTGCTCTTTATTCATGAACTAGCCCCAAGACTTTATGTGTCAATCCTAAGTAGGCTCACACTCCCTCATTACTCATCTTTCTTAATACCTTTCCTAGCTATTTTTATAAACATATTTTAAAATTGAGTTTAATTGTCTAATTTTTTAAATTTTAGTTCCAGTGTAGCTATATTCATTTCGGCTCTTATTTCTGCATACTTTAAAAACCTGTGAACTAGAGAATCAATTTGTCCAGCTTGAAACAAACTTGTTCATCTTTTGGGGGAGGCTGTATTTAGTTTATATTTTAACTAGGGAAATTTGACATCTTTGTGATATTGATTTGTCCTCTTCAAGAACAAGCAATGTTTTTCTATGTGCTTAAGTCTACATTTGTATTTTTCAGCAGTGTTTAAAGTTGTCCTCATTTGGGGGGTTACATTTTTGCTTGTATTTTATTTTGATATCATTGCTATTCTAAATGGAATTTTCTTCTGATTGCTTCTTGTACATGTACCTGAAGGTTATTGATTTTATATGTTAATTTTGCATTCTGCTCTCCTGCTGAATTCCTTATCATTTGGGTTGATGCTATCATTCATTCTCTTGGGTTTTCCAGGCATACAACCACATCAGATAAAGATACTTTTACTGTCCCTTTTCCAATTCTTAGGGCTCTAGTTGTTTTGTCTTTAGTGGAAATGTCCATAGTGTTTCCACACTTAAAAAGTCACTAGCTTTAGGATTGAGGTATACAAAGCTTCTATATTTTATTTTTAATCCTTTCCTAAACTAAACCATTGGGTATTTCTTTTATTTAGCTTCCAGAAAAGCGTCCCACATTTCAGCAACTCCTAGCTTCCATTGAACCACTTCGGGAAAAAGACAAGCCATGAAGAAGAAATTAGGAGATCTGATGAGAGCTCATGTGAATGCTGGCCAACATTTTCATTACTTTTAAGGAAAGTAGCAAGGTGCAGACAATGTAATTTAGCTAGTTCTGCTTAATAGCATTCTGTGTGCTGTTTGCCTGTTGTAGTATCTCGAAATGAACAAGGTAAGAAACAAAAGATTTCCTTGAAATTTAGGTCAAATTAGTAATTCTGTGTATGCTACTTTTAATATTATTATACTTCCCAGCCTATAGCAGAAGCATATTTTCTGATTGTGGTAGACAGAGTGTGTACCATGTGTAAAGATCAGATAGAATTGAAATATTCTTTGTTGGATATTTGTTCTTTTCCTTATATAGTCACTATCCTGATAATTAAATATGTTATTAACAAATACCAAAATGTGGACATTTGCCTTCTTGTTTCAATACTGTCAAACTTTAATGTGTATGCAAATCAAAAAGAGAGTTCATTAAAATAATGGGGCACCTGGGTGGCTCAGTTGGTTAAGCATTTGCCTTTGGCTCAGGTCATAATCTCAGGGTCCTGGGATCAAGTCCCAGGTCGGGCTCCCTGCTCAGCGGAAAGCCTGCTTCTCGCTCTCCCTCTGCCACTCCCCTTGCTCATGTGCACTCTCTCTCTCTCTAATAAAATCCCTAAACACACACACACACACACACACACACACACACACACACACACACACGATTCCTTAGGAACTAAGGTAGAGCAAGTCTGAGTGCAGCCTGAGAATTTTTTTAAGCAGCTTCCAGATGGGGGCGCCTGGGTGGCTCAGTGGGTTAAAGCCTCTGCCTTTGGCTCAGGTCATGATCTCAGGGTCCTGGGATCGAGTCCCGCATCAGGCTGTCTGCTTGGCAGGGATCCTGCTTCCTCCTCTCTCTCTGCCTGCCTCTCTGCCTACTTGTGATCGGTCTCTGTTAAATAAATAAATAAATAAAATCTAAAAAAAAAAAAAAAAAAGAGAGAAGAAGAAGCTTCCAGATGTTCCTGTGCAGTCAGCCCTGCCCTAGGGGGCCTCCTTATACAGTGGGACCTCATTAGGTTGTCCATATTCAATCCAAATGATTCAACTCTCACCTGACTTCCAGATTCGAACAGTGACCCTTTGGGTCATGTATGTATGCCATGCAAATATAAAACTAAAATTAAATAATATCATTCAAGAAGATACTAAATATATTTCCACGTAGAGCAAATTTTTAAAGATGCTAAGGTAAACTTGAAGCCTTTTTTTTAAACCTTAATCCTTATCAACTTGGATACAGTGTAACCACAGTCTTATTTCTAGAATTGATTATTGCCTTCTAATCATTTTCTATCCTTAGGTTTGGGGCCCGGGGGCATCTGGCTAGTTTGGTGACTGACATTTCCGTTTCAGGCTTCTATCTTGACACAAAGGGACAGAAGTACTGTTTCAGGGGCACCTGGGTGACTCAGTGGGTTAAGCCTCTGCCTTTGGCTTGGGTCATGTTCCCAGGGTCCTGGGATTGAGCCCTGCATCGGGCTCTCTGCTCAGCAGGGAGCCTGCTTCCCCCTCCCCCCACACCTGCCTCTCTGCCTACTTTCGATCTCTCTCTGTCAAATAAAAAAATAAAAATCTTGAAAAAAAAAAAAAGAAGTACTATTTCAGTTTCTCGCTGCGAATACCAAAGGTACTTTTGCTTTAAAACTACTCCCGGGACTCTCCTCCTTCACGGCCTGCTTCCCCTAGGTTTTTATCTCTTTTGAAGCACTTCACGGTCTCTCCTGTAACGTCAAGGAGGGAAAGAGAAAGGCTACGTGGAGGCACAATTGCACTGAAAAGATGCTCTAAGTGCTGCTCCTCGTCTCCGGATGGAAGTGAACCACCTCCCTGAAGAGACCCTCATACTCCATCTCACCTCACCAGCTCCATCCTAACCCCTCCTAGCTATTTCCAACGATCTCTCTTGGTTGTTCTTAACACGTAAATGCGGATTCCTGTATTGTCAGAAGAACTGACTTTTGATAGTTTTCTAATTTTTTACAGAGGTGCACAAACTTCAACTTACGGTGAAACAGAACTTTAAAAATCACCACTAGGCTGTGAATACATTCAGTGAGCATTTCTTGGGCCAGTGCGTGGGACAGGTTCTTTCCTACCGAGGGAAAAGAAGGAACAAGTAACATAATGCCTCCTCCCCGACAGGCCTTCATGAAGTTTGTTTTCTGTTCTCCTGCTTATTTTTATGTATTTGGTTTTTTAAAAAAACCATCCTCTTCGTAACAAAAGTAATATAGGCTTATTGCAAAAAATTGAAACGGTACAGAACCGCCTGCTGTTGCAAGAACCGGAGCCGTGCTTGGAAGCCTGGCGCCCGAAACCATGTCAACAAAGATTTTAAGGTACCAGTAGACGTTTATGAGAAAAGCAGCCCAGTGATGCTAGGAGGAGCCGAGGAAAGGAACAATAGTCATATCATGTAAAACATGCATGATTTTGAAAATGCTATTTAACCATGCATAGTGGTGATATCTAGCATTTACTGTTACTGTTTTAAGCCAGGGGACTGTCTATACGCTCTTGGAAGTGAAGAAAAGGTCATCCTCCCCTTAGCTGATTCACCATGACCCCTCCATAGAATTTATTTCATTTTTTTAAAAAGACTTATTTATCTGAGAGAGAGAGTGCGCACACATAAGGGGGAGGGGCAGAGGGAGAGGGAGAGAGGATCTCAAGCGGACTCCCCGCTGAGCATGGAGCCCGACGCAGGGCTCGATCCCATGCCCCTGAGATCATGACCTGAGCCAAAATGAAGAGTCGTATGTTTAACTGACTGAACCACCTAGTCGTCCGTCTCCGCAGAATGTATTAAGTACAAAGTTACTCTAACATTAGGCTGGTCACCACAGAGAGTGAGTCGCTGGGTAAAGTTGGGATGTTTTCCTCAATTTCGATTCAGTCCTCAGGTATGTAGTGATGCTGTGTTCAGAGCCAGGCTGGATTTTGAGATCTACGAAAGGAGCGTCAGACTTGGTTCCTAACCTGGCGGTGGAAACAATCTTAACACAGCCCTCTCTAGACAGATCTTACAGCTGCTTTGTACATTAAAGCAATTTAAGAAATTGGGACACATTCCACGACATTTGAGAGGTCAAGGGTCCCAGGCAGTCAGACGGCAACTTTGGCCGTGGAAGTGACAAGCAGACAGAACACCCCGATGCCCCAGCCCCGACGTACACGTGAGACCGCAGCAGCGTGCAAGTAGTGTTTATTGGGGGTCTGCTTTGCGCTCAGCACTACTCGAGCATTGTGGGGGAGTACAAGATTTAAGAGATTGGGAACCCACTTCTGAGGATGACATGCAGTGGAGGTTTCCAGTCACTCCGCGAAGAACAGTAGTGAGTTTCCATCAGGTGTGCTCTGGCGGAAGGTGGTTCTGGGAGGCCCCTGGGGCTGGTCTCACATTGTCAGGGAGACGGTGGGGAGGGACGGGGGAGAGGGAAAAGGCAACATCTGTGAACATCTGTGAACGGCTCTCCGGATTCCTCTCTCTTCTTCAGGCCTGTCATCCTGAAGAAGGCCTGACCCAGTCCAGTCACCGCTGTGGGCAAATCCCTATAGATTAGCCTAATGCAAAAGGGCGGGCCACCCTTTACACTTGACTTAGAGTGAAGCGGACAGGCAGGTGCAGCTCTCGCTCCCTGCAGTTCCACCATGTCACGGACACGGTCCTTAAAAGTGATCCATCCGGATTCCACACAAGGCCCCACTTGCTCCCTCCATATAGCCCCCTTTTCGCTTTCCACTGTGGCCAGGCAACAGACATTTCCGCTTCCATTACCCCTGAGCAGCCGGGGAGGCCAGAGACACACTTTCTCTATTACTTTCAAACATGAACACAAGTGAAATCGTGAGGCAGAAATAAATACTGAAAGCCGGTGAAGATGCCCTCTCCTCAGGCGTGTCTTCTTGGGACAACTTTTCCTGAACAGAGCCATAGTTATGATATTTAGTGACAGCTTTATAATCTCCTATTGTCTGTACCATAAAATTAACAGTTGCATGCAAGAAAATCACCTCAAGGGGAAATTAAACAGATTTTCCTAAAATGACGTCTGAACATCATCAACATTTTGGAAGCCCGGATTATTTTCTCCTTTACTCAAGTCCACAGAGGCGTAAGGATTTTCTTCACTTCTGGCTTGATTGTTCCTGTTGAATAAAGTGAAGTCACCGTTAGTGCAGCGCTGCCGAGGGACACGGCCTCCCTTGGACCCCACTGGCCTGGGGGTCTCTGATCCCTCAGCACTGAATCGCTTGCTGGCAAACCATCCTCTCCCAGCGGACTGGGAACCCCGAGAGAGCAGGATTCACTCCTTTTGCCCCATGACTAGTTGGCAGGATGGCTGGCAGGGCGGGGGAGACTGCTTAGGGTGTGTGTTCTGGGGTCAGAGAGGGTGCGCCTCTGTACCTCAGTCTGTCTGTCTGGAAAATGATGGCGGTTCTGCCAAAGTCCAGGAGATGGTGCTGGCAAAGCCCTCACCGTACGGGCGGGCAGCCTCCGCAAATAGTAGCTTGGAGGATTCTTCTCATTTTTTTAAAAGATTTTTTAAAAATTTCTTCATTTGAGAGAAATACAGAGTCGGACAGAGAAAGCAGCACAAGCAGGGGGAGAGGCAGAGGCAGAGGGAGAAGCAGACTCCCCGCTGAGCAGGGAATCCGACCTGGGGCTCCATCCCAGGACCTGGAGATCATGCCCTGAGCCGAAGGCAGACACTTAACAACTGAGCCACCCAGGCACCTCACTGGATGATTCCTTTTAGAAACCAAGTGGTCGTTAAGCCAAGTGCCTCCTTTCAAAGTGCCTCCCTGCTACACGGTCAGCTTCCCAAGTGTCCAGACCAGAGTGGGACAGCTTTGTAGAACAAGCACCGGCCCTGCAAACTGGCTGTGGGTCCCAGTCTGTTACTGACGAGCCACGTCGATTTGAGAGAGAGACTTGGTCTCTCTGAATCTCAGTTTGATATGAACATGAAGATAATTAGATAATTGCATATTGACCTCCTATGTTTGCCAAAAATATTAATGCATCAAAGTACTGAGCAGGGTAGCCGGTCCGATTTTGCTGTGTGCCTTCTATTAACACAGCATGTGGCATGAAGGAAGTTCCCCAAATAATTCATTTCGTGAATTAACTTTGGAATAGTAGCTCGTGTGCAAAGTAAGAATGCTTCGCAAACCGTCATGTGCATACCAATCACCAGGGGGATGCCTTAGTGAAAATGCAGACCCTCCAACAGCAGAAGGGTCTCTGAGAAACTGATAATTGTCCTTGGCTTTGGGAAGGGAACTTGGAGGCAAAGGGTGGCAGGAAGATTTTGGGGTATCCTTTCATAGTTTTAAAATTCTAACTATATGAATGTATTCTATTAAATGCCTAATTTTCTTAACTGAAGTTATTTTAGGGAACTATAAATCTCTATAATGAAGAATTGAGCAAAATAGACAAGAGCGTCTCAAAATTCCATCATGAACACATTTAAGCAACCTACAGTGTGCTGAGTTTTGTAGGAGTTATAAAATAGTATTAACCTTAATTACATAGGCCCATGGAAGCCAGTGATCTCTCAAGGTCCAAAAAACCATCTAGTGGTAGAGCAAGATTATTAATCAGGTCTCTGGTGATTTAAATCCTCACCGAACTTGGATCTTCTACTCAAGAACAAATGAGAGGGTGTCGTGGCCCATGATCTAAGGGGATGACAGGGAGCCTGGGCCACCTGAGGGGGATGAAGATGATGGAAGGGGAGAAGTTTGAAGCAAATCACAGAGCTCATTCTAGAACCATTTTACAGTGCCAACCATCACTGAGTCAGTCTCTGGGGTCACTTCTAGACCAAGGAAGACTAGGAGTGATGAGAACTCCCTGAGCCTGCCTGCCCTCCGACCGTCCCCGAGTTTGCGGGGCATCTCAGCAGTAGGGAGAGGACACTGTGGCCAGGACAGAGTTTACCCGGTCACGGTCGGAAGCCCAGGCTGAACACTGCACTCGGGTGCCTGCTAGGAACGCAGAGGGCTGACGAAATCTGGGAAATTTCTAGGGAATGCAACAGAATACTTAGGTGCAAAATGGTCCCAAAAAGTAATTGGCTTATACACCTACCACTTGCTGCAAAATTTCCAGTTAGTTTTCCCTAAACCTTTCTGTTTTAAGATAGGTAAGTCTAGGAAAGGGCACTTACTTCCTTCGATTTCTGATCCCAGAGAAGATGAGCAGGAAAATGCCAACCACCACCACTCCCATCACGACCCCAAACACAATCAGCCATATGGTGACAGGTGGCTGGTAAGGGGGTTCCAGTGTTGGCTGAATCCCCAGAAACTCCAGGCTGTTGTCATCCAGGCGGAAAGCATCATTGATACGGCCCCGGGACTTCCTGTTCCCAAAAGCAAGACACTTAGGCAAAACAGAATTGTGTGTAATTATTTCTTTCCTATGCCATTGCTCCTGAAGAGATTTGATAAGGTTTAGCTTAAGACTGCACACCTCAAATAGCAATGAAATCAAAGTCGATAAACAGGTCCCATGAAAGATTCAAGATTTGACAATTCGGCCCCTTTTGTATCTTGTAGCTTAGATTACGTCTGGCAGAGGCTTCCTTGGAAAATTGGGTTGCAAATGTGGAAACACACAACGGGCTGGAGTTTGTTGGTTCGTGACTGCTGTGTTGTAAAGGCAAAGTCAGCATACTTGGCAAGAATCTCTCTTCTGTCGGAGTAGGTCTACAATGACTTTATATCAGATAACAGGAAAGGACAGTTGGGTACATCTCTTCTACAAATCGACTGGGCCCTATACCCAAGTCCTGACGGTTGTAGTTTCCAAAGAAAAGGTATTGACCTTTGGAGACAGGGGAGGACCACAGAAAGGGGCCTTCGCCAATTTCTCCAGCACTGGGACGGGAAATGGCTAAATCTTCGAGAGCAAAAAAGGACGGATGTGATTTTGAAAACCCAAACTAGGAACATTGAGAATATTCTGAGTTGAAAACCCAGGTGCCTTGCAGCCCATCCTCCTATTCTGGGGTGTAGTGCAGGTCAGGAGGTCAGGAGGTCAGGAGAGAGGGAGATGCGTCAGAGCAGAATTCACCATGTAACCTCAGCCTGAAAGTGTCTCAAGTCGTTCTGGAAACAGCAATTGGCCATCCCCTGCTGCTCACAAGCAGGCCTAGGCTCTTTCGTGATGATCTCAGCCGGCGATTTTCCCCAAAGCAAAAACAAGCCCTTTGGGGGCCAGCGGTGAGGCCTCTGGTTGTAAGTGGGCTGGCTGCACACCCCAACTAAGCCAGACTTTCCAGGCTCACTCTGCCCGGCAGGTCCTGGATGTGCTACCAGAGACGAACAGCAGCTCACGAGGGCCACCTAGTGGGCTCCCTCATAGCAGCAGGTATCTTGAGCCTTTTTTAGTGACCAGGGAAAACATCCGCCTCTGTCCTTTTTTCACTCTTGCTGTTTGGGGAAACCTTGGGCCAATCATTGCTTCTAGATGCTCGCTGCCCAGAGCGAGTCCCTCTCCTAGCGTGGAGGCCAAACAACGCCTAAGGGATCCTATTCTTGCCCACCCCGCTTCTGACTCCCGTTACTGAAATGATTCCTTCATCCAAGTCCCTACAGCAAATGCTGGCGACAGGTGTCCACGCCCCTTCTCCGTCTACTGTTCTCCAGGTGTGCCCCCGCGGTGATGGGACCATTCAGGTGAATGATCTGCTCAGTCTCCCAGAATTCCCCGGCACGGTGGAGCTCTAGCTGCCCACTGTGGTCCCTTGCTCGATAACATGTCATTTATTATCTTCCTTCCACCCTCCGCCCCTGTGCACTTTTCTTCCTCAAAGCTTCTCGAGATCACCTCCCAAATCAACTACAAATACCGTTTAAGGGCCTGCGGTACGGAGGAGCCCAAATCAAGACAAGTCCCTTGCTACGAGATCCTTCTGGAATTAAAACCCCAGTCTTTAGGCTGAAAAGGACTCAGAACGGTGCCCGGCACACACAGCGCTTGTTGGGGTTGCATTCGGTACCCCCCGCCCCCCGGGAGCTTGTCTGAAAGTAAAATCACCTGATAGCTTCTTCAACGTCAGCTCTGGGAATGATGTCAGACATATTTTCAGGTGACGTGACAATGAAGTTGAAGGAGATTCTGGGTTTCAAATCGCTCACCCTCACATCTTTGCCCCTGCAGAGAAGCAAAAGAAACATCTTTCCTTGTGGCATGGAGGACACAGCAAAGAGAATAGGGGGTCCCCCTGCCAGTGAAAGGAGGTTGGGGGGGGGGGGACAGTCACAGGGTGAAGGCGAGAGACACGGGAAGGGGCAAACAACGGGAGGATGTGATTGTCCCTACATTCTTAACACTTCCCAAAGCACATGAACTTAAGGACATATGTTGGGATAGCACACTATTGGTACTATCTGTTCTGCCCCCTAGATGAACCCCATTTTCCTTCAAGGATACAAACATTTCAAATTGAAAGCCGCCGGAGAACCGGCAAAGAACCACGGGTGCCCCCAGATTGTGATACATACTGTGGCGAGCAGCAAGGGCTCAGGACCGCGAACAGAGGCGGTGAGTTCGGCTCCCCCACCCCTCCTCCACGCTGCAAACCCCCTCACGTTACACCCACAGCTGGGGGTGGGGGGGAGGAGTTGGCTTTACCTACAGTGTGACAAGACTAGCCTCTCCCAGCTGCCACAGGGATCCTGACAAAACGTAAGGCAGATCCTAGGGCTCCCAGCCCTTCTCACTCAGAAGCAAGCAAACGTCCTTGGAATAGTTTGCAAGGCCCACGTGAAAGTTCTTCTCCTCTTGCCACCCCCACACCCCACTGCCGCCCTGACCGCACCTCCCACTTGTCTTCTGTGAGCTCACTGCTCCAGCCGCACTGGCCTCCTTGGTGTTCCTTCAACAGGTGGAGGATATTTATTCATTGGGATCTTTCCACCTGCTACCTACTGTCCCCGCTGACTACTTGGCTGGCGCTCCCCTTGCTTCAGATGTTTGCTCAAGGATTCGTGAGGCCTTTTCTGACCATTGCAGCTAAGGCTGAGCTCTAGACACACCAGCACTCCCAAGCCCCCCGCCCCCCCCCCCCACGTCTGCGGTTCTTTCCTCCCTTGAACTTGTCACCGTCTCATTGTGCTATATTTCACTTAACATATTTTGCCGATTGTAACGCACGCATGAAACATACATTAGAACGCAAGTTCAATGAAGGCAAAGATGTCTGCCTTTTGCTCTCAGTGCTGACGGTGGAGGAAGCATTTGGTGCAGGGAAAGGGAAAAGGAAAGAGGAGAGGAGAAGGGGAGAGAGAACAGTGCTCTTGCAATCTGCAGGTCAAGTAGGTCATAGTTCTCCCTAAAGAGAATGGCCCAAATTCCAGGGTATCAGAGAAGTTTCAAAGTCATTGGGTTTTTCTTAATTTTACTTGCGTCAGAGTTTAAGCACAATATCTCCTCAGACCCAACAGAAAGCGAAGTAGTGGTTGGAGTAACTCACACAAAAGGGATCGTTTGGTTTTTGACTTTTGAAAAATACTCTCTCATGGCATATGCAATAGACGACTGGAAGAAGTACATTTCATTGTCATTCCATTCATACTGCAAATTCAAAAGAAAAACACTGCTCAGTAGGGATCATGGGATACATTCAAAACCTGATATTCCAGAAGCATTACTTTTACGTTTTCTAATACTCCAGAGAATCCTGTGCGGGCACCAGCAGCACCCGGAGGGCTGGTTAAACCACTGAATAGTGGGCCCTTCCCTCTTGAGTTTCTAATTCAGAAGGTCTAGGATGAGACCCGAGGACGTGCACGTCTAACAAGCCCTCAGGTGTGCTAATGCACCTGCGCTTTAAGGATCATGTTCATGGATCCTTTTCAGTTTGAGAGGAGTTGAAATAAACATCGTGAGGGCAGGTTTATGGATGGGAGTCATGTGAGTCATGGGTTTTGGTTAAAATGTCCATGTACTGTACACCTGGGGCTAATATAACACTGCATGTTAATTATAGCTGAAAGAAAAAAATAAGTTTAAAAAAGAAAACAAATGTCCACGTATCGAAGACAAAGATGCGGAGCTTTTACTGTGTCTATGGTAAGTTCTCAGATATGCGCAAGTGTACAAGAAAAAGAGACGTGAGTTCCGAAGGAAAAAATTACTGTCCACGAGGTAATTTGTTCTTGTTTACCGGTGTTAAACACACAGCTGGTGTATATGCATAGTTTGTGAACCTTTGCTAAAAAAGAAAAAAGGCATTCGCTCTTTCCTCCACCAGCCGGCAGTAGAGATGGATGAACGCAGATTTTGCGTGTCTCCTTGCCCTTTTAGAAAAAACAATGACAAGGTTTCACATCAGTGTTACATCAACCTCAGCTTGATACCACTCAGGTTTGGCAAGAAAGCTGCTTTAAGAGTACTAATAATGTTATTAATACCGGTACTATGAATGTTCTGGTTATTATTTCCATATTTTAAAAAAAGGCAAAGGTTAAGTTCACAAAACGATGCCAAAGATCGGGTTGGACTTGGCCATGCAACAGCTGGCCCCGGGCCGATATTCTGCCCCAGATGCTCACGGGTCGGCATGGGTCAGCCTCAGCAAAGCAGCCCCCTGCTCAGCTCAGGGGCCTCAGGGCAGCTCACCACCAACCCCTCTGAAGACCATTTACCAACCCCTCACTGCACAGAAAGAACCTGGGGACAAACGTCAAGAAAACAATATAACTGAAAAGGAACTAAAATGTTTATATTAGCTAATATAAACTAGGAAGAGCTAATATAAAGACGCTAAAAAAATAATCCCACAGACATTCAGTGATGGTAGAGAACGGGAAATCGGAACTCTTCAAGTTCGGGAAGGGTTGCACCTTCATTTTTATTATTTCTTTCTTAAAGGTTCATTTTTCACTCCTACTGCATTATCTACATTTAGCTGTCTTGCTCAGCTAGGCAAAGGATGCTGTGACTGCCGTGGAGCTGCAGGCAATATTTAACGGGGCAGAAAATGGAACGGGGTCGAAATGTAACCTTGGGCTCTATCCGCTGCAAACGGCGATTTTCTATTGCCCCCTGGGCCGCTCTGTTCAATGGTCCCGGGCTGTCCTCTCATCCCGCAAGGCCTCCTTCGCCCCCCATCTGCCTGGGGCTGTCCTGTCCTCTCCCCAAAGCCACCACCTCTTCAGCCTGGCTAGCCCGAGACAGGTGTCCAGCAGCGCAACAGCCACTGCAAGGAGCTCACACGCAGGTGTGAGGACTCTGGTTTGCCATGAAACATTCGCTTATCCTCAAATGCAGAGTCCTCAGTAGTTCTCAGCTTTGGCTGTAATTAGAATCACCTGGGGAGCTTTTTTTTTTAAGATTTTTTTTTTTGGGGGGGGGGGAGCGAGAGAGTGAGAGAGAGCGGGAGAGGGGAGAAGGTCAGAGAGAGAAGCAGACTCCCCGTGGAGCTGAGAGCCCGATGTGGGACTCGATCCCGCCCGCCACTCCAGACTTGAGCCGAAGGCAGTCGCCTAACAGACTGAGCCACCCAGGCGCCCGCCCGGGGAGCTTTTAAAACTCCCGATGCCCAACTTCCGATGCTACACCTCAGAACGGTGAAGTCAGACTCCCTGGGAGTGGTACTCGAGCTGCGATATTTTTTTCAACATCCCCTACGGCTCCAGGGTGCAGCCAGGTTTGAAAAACCAGCCGGGGGCTGGTGAACGTGCAGATCCGGACTGAGCAGGTCCAGGGCTGGGGCCGAAGAGTCTGTCTTTTTAACAAGCTTCCAGGATATGGATGACTGACTAAAATAAAACAAAGCAAAACTACCTACACTACTTGTTAAACAGTCTCTCAAAATATAACCTCAAGTACAAGTAATGGTGATAAGAGTGAATTATGAGGCTGGACACTGGGGGCGCCTGGGGGGCTCAGTCCATTAAGCTTCTGCCTTCAGCTCAGGTCATGATCCTGGAGTCCTGGGATGGAGCCCCGCATCTGGGCCCCCTGCTCAGCGAGGAGCCCGCTTCTCCCTCCGCTTCTGCAACTCCCCGGCTTGTGCTATCTTGCTCTCTCTCAAATACATACAATTTTTAAAAATGTATTTTAAAAAAAGGGTGGACTCTTGATATTTAAGATTGGATGTTTTTTCATTGATTTTTCATAGCACCTTAAAAGTAACAAGGAGAAAGCAGACATCACCAAACCAATAAGGAATGTGTTACTAAAAAAAAAAAAAATAATCCCAAGAGGCAGAATCTGGAGCTTGTCGTTTTTAAGAGAAACATGTGGCCTGTCTTCTTTTAGAACACACTGGAATGGGCTTATTTGTCCCACTTAAGAGAGTGCATTAAGTAGTAAAGGATGGGGGCGCCTGGGTGGCTCAGTAGGTTAAGCATCCGGCTCAGGTCATGATCTCAGGGTCATGAGATCGAGCCCCAGTGGCAGACTCCACGCTCAGCAGAGCGTCTGCTTCTCTCCTTCTCCCTCTCCCTCTGTCCCTCGGCATGTGCTTTCTCTCAAATAAATAAATAAATAAAACTTATTTTTAAAAACTTATTTTACAAAAAAGACACACTGTCCAGAATACTCACTGCTTTTTCTCCAAGAGCTGATTTTAGGCTTATCCTCACTTTAATGCTTTGGTCAGCATCTGATTAACGAGAAATCAGAGACTGTTGGTTACGAATGACAGATCGACCATGTGCTTTTACTTCCTTCCCTTCTCAAGATGCCACCAAAGTGATAGTAAAGGAATTTTTTAACAGGTATAAATAGTTTTGGAAAATGAGAAGTAATGGTGGTGGTGGGGGGGTGGTAAGTGCACTCTCAATGGCCAGGAAGCCACAGCCTAAAGTGAATGCAGAGGTAGTACAGACCCCAAAAGTTCCAGAGAGTCCTGCAGCAGCTTGGGAAGAAGAACAAGAAGAGATCAGACTGAAAACAATGGGAAAGAAAATCAAGATACGGCTAAAGCCACCGTGGGACACCGTTAACCTTCCTACCCCACATGCTCTTGTTTAGAAAGTCACTTGGAAGCTCTGCTGCAGCAGAACAAGAGGTGAGGTGATCCAAGAAAGAAGGTCTGGAATTCAGGAAGCAATGGATTCAACCCAGGAAACCAGCAAAAGGATGGATGACTCAGGATGAAAACTGTGGTCAGACTGAGACAGAAGAACGCAGGACTCTAAGAGGGAAGTCTTCAGGAAAAAATGAGACTGAAAAGAATAGATACGTTGGAATACCTGGAAAAGATAAATGCAACATTGATAGCAAATTAGATATTAAAAGAACAAGGCAGTAGAAACTCCAGGACAAACAAAGAGCCACATAGGAAAGGCTTTAAAACAGTATATTACTTGGCTCTACAGGCATTATGATACAAATACTGATAACTTCTTATAAAAATATTAAAACTTTATTGAGATGAGAAAGGAAAGTGGAAGAGGAGGCAGGAGTGCATGCCTAAAACTGACCAATAAAGAAATTATATAAACATAATGTTCAGAGATATGAAAGTGACTGCCAGAAAGAAGAGGTAATAGCATTAAAATTGATTTAAAAAGCACTTGTCTTTGAAGAGTGGGATTGGAATGCAGTGGGTTGGGGAGTTTTATACTCTTTGATTTTAAATATGGGGCTGATAAAGCAGACTTGAAAGAGAGAGAGAAAATGTGTGTGTGTATGTGTGTGTAGTTTTCGTCATGCCTGATACGTAGTAGGTGCTCAACAAATGTGTTTCCTCCCCCAATAAAACGGCAGCGGCCACCACAGCACAGTCAGAAGCAGGGTCTACATAGAGGGAAAACATACTCGGCTGTGTAATAGCCCCATTAGATGGGCCAGAGGGGCCTAGGGGAAGCAGAAAGGGGATCATTTGAAATGTGTCAACTCAGAGTACTCACATGGACTCCAGTCAGTGTTCCAACCCACGAAAGAATTCCTGTTTTGCTCTTTCAGCCAGGTAAACAAGGGCTCGAAGTAGTTGAGCAGTGGTCTTACATCCATCGTCTTTGCTCCTACAACACGTTCCAAGGCGAAGGTCCAGGGTTTTGATCTTCCAAGGCTCAGCATTTCGCTACATGCAAAAAGCAGAGGGTGGGTTTAGGGCCTTTTGAGGAATTCCAGATGCACACATATTTATACTACGATCTATGCTTTCTCCTTTTCGGCTTAGCTAAGCTTGCTCCTGGCTGATAAGAAAATCAGGCAGGTTACTGGATGTATTCACCCTTCAATCTCTTTCCTTCTAATGACTAGAGAGGGAGCCCTGTAGTTATGACATGGAGAGGAGATAAGACTGTCCAGCCATCGCATGGTCTAGGTTCCTGTGTGACCATAAAATAAACATTTAATTTGCGGAGGAGGGCATTCTGAGTTCAAAATTTTTCTCTTTAAAACAAGGAAATCAAATTCAAATCTAGGCATGGAAATATTGGTGATATTGGGTAGCAGGAGAGGTTCAATATTTTGAAATATTTCTTTTTTTTTTTTAAAGATTCACCTATTTAACTGAGAGAGAGAGAGAACGAGTGGGAAGAGAGGCAGAGGGAAAGAGAATCTTCAAGCAGATTCTCTGCTGAACGTGGAGCCCGATGTGGGGCTTGACCCCACCACCAGAAGACCACAACCCGAGCCAAAACCAAGAGTTGGACGCTCCATCAACTGTGCCACCCAGGTGCCCCTTGAAGTGTTTCTTACTGCAGCTTCTGCCCAGCTTCACGGGAATTGGAGATGTCACATTTGTATAGGGGACCTTCATGTTTAGCTATTTGACAAAGGGCTTCTTGAAACTGGAATTGGTAAATGGTCCTTGTGTAATATCTGTAAAGCAGACAAACAAGAGAGCAGTGCCGTGTTTAGTTACTGTGAGAGACTCATAGACTGGGGCGTAAGTTTAAATTCTAAGGCTCTAGTCCCAAAGAGATATTAGTCCAACCTCTTTCTCCAGAAAGACCCAAAAATGAATCCTGCAGACACATCATAGCCTACTTGTATTTATGTATCAGCTGATTTAAAAAGTGGTATTACTTTGTTAAATGTTAGTTCACATTTGTATTGTGTTTTACGTATTTATGGCCCATCATAAAAATAATGCCGAGTGATCCTTATGGGAGGCCCACGATGTTATTCCCATCTTCCAACTAAAGAAACTGAGGTCAGCAAGTTCAAAATGTGGGGCTAACGGGTGAAGAACATAGGTTTTTGGACTTCCAATTAAAAATACTCTTGCCATCACTCTGAACACTGCCAGTAACAAGAAGACAAACAAAGATCATTTTATTTCCCCTAGGGACACTAAAAATTCCTTCGCAGTGGAGAAAAGATCTCATGTAAGTTTTACTGGACCCAACAAATCGCGTTGAGTTAAACTGAGTTAAAATTGATGATCTGTTTTGAGGTTCTAGGGGGAAGGAGGGTAGAAAGAGAAATCTCAGTCATTACTTCATAGATCCCTATTTCTTTGCCATTAGCACAGCTGTCCACAACCCTGGAAGTTAAACAGTGAGAAGAAACCTGTCCGTTACCTGATGAATGAGTAATCGTTAGCAACATGGAACAGAGCAGCAGGGTCACAGTATGTCTCATCATGGGGCAAGGGTTCCACCACCCCGACTATATCTCGCCTTTGGGGAAAAAAAGCAGATACGTTAGCCATGAGGCCCTTATCAGGGGAAGGTACGGTGAGATGGAGTTAGCGTGGTTTTGTCAGCCAATGGCATTTATAATGGAATTAGTTGTCACGTGCAATAGAAACAGTGTAAAAAATTACGGAATAGAGCCCTTCTATGGTTATCGCTTCCTTTTTTAATTCATCCAGAATACATCACTGGAAAACAGTTGTATCTTCAAAACAGTAATTTAATAAAGTGCATCACATGGCCAAAAATGTACAGTGAAAATCTTAATAATCCCTCTTCGGTGCCACATTTCACATGTTCCTGGCAGACAGAATTTTGTAGCATTGACATCTTATTCTTCAAAGCTAGCTGGAGTGCCCCGTCCTCTGTGAGGCCTGCTCCTGGCCCCACCCACCTGCCAGCCAGTGAACCCCTTCAGCTCCTTTAGCCTTCTCTAGCCATGCTCCTTTGGCATTTCTCTCTCTGTTTTACAATTATTCATACACAGCTTCTTCTTGGCCCTGGAGACCGGAGTTCCTAGAGAGCGGGGCTGTCTCAGTTACCTTTACGGTTCCAGTGTCAGTCGTGATGCCCGATGCTAAGCAAAGACTCCATGTATGCTTAGTGAACTAATGGACTGATTAATGCACAGCAAATTATTTTAAGGGTCTGGTACCATTTACCTTTCAAAATAAACCTTTAAAGGGATCAAAAACGAATTCAACCAGAAAAAAACAAAAAAAAAAAAACAAAAAAAAAACCAGGGAAACCAAGTATTTGGCATTATTTAGACTTAAAACATTTGTCCTTTCTGACTGTGGGGTCATTAGAGACAAATTCAGTAATACTCAGATGCTAGAAATGGTTATTTTCGCTGCTCCTTCCTCCCAATTAGAATTTATGTCAACAGAGAATCTTGGCAGAACAGTGGCACTGACTTAAAGTCATGGATGTGGGGCTAAATGTTATATAGGTAGATCTTCACCAGAAAAAGGAAAATAAGAAAAATAAGCAAAACTGACAGGGGTCGAAGACTTCTCCTTCCCTCCCTCCTTTCCTTTCTTCCTTCCTGTCTTCTCTTGCAATTCTTTCATCCCAAACCCATTTATTTCATACCTGTGTGTCCCAGGCATGAAGAACGTAGTGCTGAAACTACTGAAAGGGATCACGGTCTGTTGCCCAAAAGTGCCAGCCTCTCGCTAGCCTGGAATTCTTTCTGCTTCCCTCTACAAACACCTGGTGACCTGTCACCTCTTTCTCAGAGCTCAATCTGGACGCCTCTCCACACGTGACCCACCAGATATGGCTTTGGATCTTGCGTTGGATGCTCGTGGATCCCCATAGACCCCCATCACAACAGAACACGTTGCCATGGTTTCATTTCCCACATCCCTCCACAGACTGAAAGTCCTTTGAAGTCAAGGAAAACATCTGAAATGGCCAGCATTGGATCTCCAGTGCTTTGCCTAAGATATTACAGCTTTATGGGTGACCCAGCACTTAAGAAGATAGACCATGAGAAGCTGTGTCATCAGATCCTGCTTGGGGGAAGGGAGAGCCAAGGAAATGTTATCTGAGGAGAAAGCATCCAAATGGAGACTTAAAAAATAAAAAGGAGGCAGGGTGTGCATGCATGCGCGTGTGTTTGAGCACGTGCGCACGTGCACGTGTGTGCGTATGTGTGCGTGCACGCGTGCCTTCAGGCCAGGAAAATGCCTTTAGATAAGTGCCAAACTCATGAGACGAAACATTTTGCTGATTGCATA
Organism: Mustela lutreola; assembly: GCF_030435805.1. Classification (NCBI taxonomy): domain Eukaryota; kingdom Metazoa; phylum Chordata; class Mammalia; order Carnivora; family Mustelidae; genus Mustela; species Mustela lutreola. The sequence goes on from NC_081308.1 coordinate 11,722,733, forward strand.
TTCATTGACTTACTTCATCTCCCACCATTTCTGCATCCACTGCTCTTTGGGAATTTCACCCTTAAAGACCATCCATCTCCACTTTTCTAACATGTACGTAAATGGTAGAGTTCCAACAATTGTAAGTGCTTGTTTGAGTAGGAAGTTTATGTCTGTTTCTGAAAGTACAATGGAAAAGGATACACATTAACATGAGGAGGACAGCGGGTGTTTTGCATTGATTTCCCGGTCTCAAGATACCATTTCTCAAGATATGCTTACAGTAAGATTGCACGAGAAATAGTGACAGTGGACTTGATAATATGTATTTACTCACTTTCTCAGCTAGGGGACTTGGAAAGAACAGGTAAAATGAATCTGCAAGTAGCTGCTGATGCCCATTTTTTCATTAGTGTCAACTGCCCTCCTTACATACCTGTTTTCCGAGCTAATTAGGGCTAGTTCGTCCACTGTCATACTATTTATTCTTGTAAACTCCATGAAGGCGGTGACTGTTAGTGTCTCATTCGAGACTGTATACCTAGCCTAGTGGCTCCTACATGATACCCGCTCTGAGTCTTTGTTAAAAAAACAAATAGTAAACAGATGTGACCAAAACCTAGTAAACCAGGGAGGAAACACCCAAACAAAAAAAAGAGCCTCCCTAGAAGAAGCTATCCACTGGATAATGAGGAGTATAGTACACCTTAAAATACTGGCATCTTCTTCACCTCAGTTTAAAATGCTTTAACACATTATGTGATCTCATCTCTCTCTTATTTAGTGAAGTTTAAAAAAAAAAAAAAAGCAGGAGAGCTCACTCTAAGTATACAAATGAAGCTCCATGAACTGTAAGCAGAGGGGGTACTATCTACTTGGCACACCACTGTATCTCCACTGTTGAGAAAAATGCCTTGCACATAGTATATGCTCAGTAAATCTTTTTGGAAGAAGAAAGGAGGCAAGGTAAAGGGAGGGAGGAAGAGAAGGAATGAAGGGATTCGCTCAACCTCATTCACAGATCAGGACAGAGTCAAGTAAGGAAGCAAGAGTTTTTCAAACCAGTGGTTTAACCATGTTTAGTACTATTCTAGTGGTTCAATCCTCTTTGCCTGCTGTCAGGAAATATTTTAAAAATGATAAAAACAAATAATTGTCTGTTAATTGACGTAAGAATTATATTTTAAAATTGGGCAACAGGTGTGGTTGCCATCAACTCCCTTTCCTTTGTGGCTCCCTTCATGGGAAGTTCCTGTTTCTCGTCTATTACCCACGGGGTTTATGCTTACAGCAACTTTTTCAGACATGATGATGGCTTGACACTGACCTACTCCCAGGCCTTCATGAGATCACCGAAGTCTGGAGCCAGAAGTCAAGGCACAGTGAATTGCCCCCACAAGGATGGAGCTCATGACCTTGACCTCACTGACCAAATGTTCCAGCCAGTGGAACTGATGTTTTGAACCAAACAGCTAAAATGAGGGGAGGGAAATATACAGAAGAGAACATATTTGGCTCTAAGTATCCTCCTTTTACAAGGAAAAATCGGAAGTCATGGCATCTTCACTCAAGAATCTGGATCTCGCGAATATTCGTCATGTGCCGTCAAGTCCCAGGCATCCAAAGAGAAACAGGCTGCCTTGGAAAAGATGTTGAAGGATAGCATGCATCTGAGGGGACGTCCCAGGAGCGAATTCACGCATCAGCTGGCTGAAGAAAACGTTTCAGTCCCGTCCAATCTTGATATTCCACCACCCATTCTTTAAGAACTCTAAAATTTCAAGTCACACTTTGCTTTGTAAAATATGGGGAAAGCTTTAGATTAGGGCTCTGGTTTGGGTTCTGCAATGCTGCTTTTTGACCTTGGGCTAGTTAGTTTTCCTCTCCTGTCTTCAATTTGCTGCCTCAGCAAAATGGTTTTTAGAATGTTTCGGCTCTCACATTTTGGGAAGTTCTTACCTAGAAACCAGGGGGATCTAGTCAGAACTCGAACACTAATTAGCTGCGTGACCATGGATAAGCCATTTCAGTTCTGTGGGCCTGTTTTAGCATCATTTTTTTCCCCCCGTTAGATGTTTCTTAGAGTTCTAAGACCATTCACTCAGTCAGCTCTCTTATGCCTTTTTTTTTTATTATTAAAGATTTGATTTATTTGAGAACAAAAGAAAGAGAGAAAGAAAGAAGGAAAGAAAGAAAGAAAGAAAGAAAGAAAGAAAGAGCGAGCGAGCACAAGCATAGAGACAGGCTCCCCGCTGAGCAGAAAGCCTGACATAGGGCTTGAACCCAGACCCTGGGATCTTGACCCAAGCTGAAGGCAGACACTTAACTAACTGAGCCACCCAGGTGCCCCCTGTTGTGATATATTCTTTAAAAAATGTTTTTTTACCAGCAGCAATTCCCAGTTACCCATAAATATCACATGCTTTATGTGGCAAAAATTAAATATATCCCACACATGATAATAAATGCTTTTGCCCACCACCAACTAAGACTCCCCAAAACAAGCCATGAAGAAAAATGACCATACCACTGTCTTCAGAAAAATCAGGTGGCAGAAGACCAATGTTTTTCAAATGGTTGGGTGTAGCTGCAGAAAGTGACATGATTTCCCCCACAGCTTCATGGAACCCTTCATTAGCTCCATTTCTCAGCAGGAAGGGTTGTTCGGCATATGCCATGTCATACTGGATGTGTCCCATCTCGTGATGGGCTGTCAGGAAGTCATCCATCGTCACCTTTGTGCACATCTTGATCCTGCACAAAAACAGGCAAGATGGAAAACGAATCTCAATGAATTTAATTTAATCATCACAGTAAGCGCAGTATAGGATTTTGGTAGCACAGATCATCATTCCAAGATCTGTTCCCCAATGAATCTTGAGGACTTACCTTTTATGTCCTAGAAACAGTACAAGGTACTCAAAATAAAGTGATGGGCGGGGCTGAATCCTACTGCTCACAAACTAATAGAAAGATAAGCAGAATCTTCTACCAGAAAAACCCTCAGGCAAGTACTCTGTCAGTGATCAATAGACATGGCCTTGGGCTTAATAGTAAGTGAATGTAGGCACAGTCTCCTAGAAGTACAGAGAAGGGCATACCTGAGAATGCAACGGTCTGGGCAGCCCGGACCTTGATCAACATGTAGAAGTTTGCCAGGTAGATGGCAGGGAGGGGCAAGACGTTGACACTCCTGGAAGTGCTCCAGGAGAAAGGCTTGAGAAAATGGTGTAGCATTCAGGACACTGCAGGCAATTGGGTAGAGCCAAGATAAGAGAAGTAGAAGGAGAAGGGGCTTGATATGTGGGAGGCATTAGCATGTAAGTCAGGGAGTAGATGTGATGGCCCATGAAGCAGGTAAAGAATGGCAAGGAAAGAGGGCCAAAACCAGAGCCCTAGGAGGTCCCAGTACAGATGGAGTGGAGAAAGATGATTCAGAGAAGATGGAGAGGGAGAGAGAGGGAAAGAGAGAGAGAGAGAGGTCAAAGAAGTCCAGAAGAGATTATGCTGAGTGAAGTAAGTCAAGCAGAGAGAGTCAATTATCATATGGTTTCACTTATTTGTGGAGCATAACAAATAGCATGGGGGACAAGGGGAGATGGAGAGGAGAAGGGAGTTGAGGGAAATTGGAAGGGGAAGTGAACCATGAGAGACTATGGACTCTGAAAAACAATCTGAGGGTTTTGAAGGGGTGGGGGGTGGGAGGTTGGGGGATCCAGGTAGTGGGTATTGGGGAGGGCACGGATTGCATGGAGCACTGGGAGTGGTGCATAAACAATGAATACTGTTACGCTGAAAAGAAATTTAAAAAAAAAAAAAAGAAGAAGAAGAAAAAGTCCAGAAGAGCATGACAATGCAGAAGCCAATGAAAAAAATGGCATTTCGAAGAAAACCTGTAAACACTGCCCAATGCGATAAGGACTGCATTTGGCAATGAGACTATGGTCCTGTTCAACTTGGCCAGAGCAGTTCCATTCCAGTGAATGCAGCCGCTGTATTTCAGTAGGTTCCCAAATTAATTTTCCTACCCCTCTGACCATGCCATCCCCCTGATAAATACCCTGTAAGTGTCCCCCAGTGCTCAAGAAGAAACTCAGCCGCCTTCATACAGCCCAGTAAGACCTGCTTTTCTAAGCCGGTTTTTCTCCATTCTTTTTTGAAACAATTCCAGGAAGGGCTGCTGTGTGTTCAGTGTCTACAGTACCCAATATCCTGGGCTAGGAAACTTATATTAACTCCCTCATTTTTCAGCCTCACTATACTGGTGTCAGCGAAGTGTTTTGATAAATAAGGCTTTCTTGGAACATTTATTTACGTACGGTCCGTGGCTGCTTTGATGCCACAAGGGCAGAACTGAGTTGTTGCAGCAGAGACCTGCAAAGCCTGAACTATTTACTATCTGACCCTTTCCAGAACAGGACTGTCAAGCCCTACTCTAGTGGGCGCTGCTGGGGGCCTACCCAGGCCAGCTCTCCCAGGCAGATCCCCACATGCCCCATTCTGGCTGAGTCATAGAGGTTAAAAGCCAACAGCTTCTTCCTGGTGCACTGCCTTTGGCTAAATGACAGGTGCCTCAACCAGGAGATTAGGTCCTCCCACGCTCTGGGGCAGTCGGCAGCTAGTGACTGACTAATGTCGGGGTACAAAAGACCAGTCCTCTTTTCTCAAGGTGTGACCAACTATGGTGCAAATTGGGGTCCAGAGAGCCCCGTGGGATCAGGCTGAGGCCAAGTCCCCAGCAGAGGCCACATCCTTACTTAACTCTTTCCCCGTCCACCCTGCTTCCCTCACTCCCTTTTGCCTGATGTCTGTCCCTCAATGAAGCGTTTATACCAGAATCTTCTCCTGAAGCTGGGGAACCCAACCTAAGACCCTCACAAACCTGCTACCTGGGAATTACCACTCCCCTTTGTAGATACGGAAAATGAAACCCAAGAAGGTTAAATACCTTGGCCCGGCTGCCTAGTCATTAAGTGACACCCCTGGGATTCAAAAGCCTGTGCTCATTCTGCCATTTCACAGACCCTTCTTCACATGGCCTTTATTCTAGCCCAACTTGTTGGGTCTGGTACACAGTACCCGGTCCTGCCTCTCTGCACTGGATCCTGCTTTTCTCCCAGCCCAGGGACCTCATCCCAGCTCTGTCTACCCAAACCCTTCTCTTCGTCTGTCCAGCCTAATTCAAATGCCACCTGAAAAGCCCTGTCTGAGCCTACATTCTCTTCCGAGTGTAGTCCGTTCTCTTCCAGTTTCCTATCAAGTGTTCTCTGTGGTTCTCTTCTAACACGTACCACTTTCTGTCTTTTGTCGCAGCTTACTTACTCACCTGTCCTTTCTCATTCACGAGAGGGCACCATGGAGGAGAGGAACGATGCCTGATTCCCACACGCATCCTCCATAAATCTGAGCACCACATCTTTCTCACGGGGACACCACCCTTCCCGTGACCAGATAAATCTAATGGGTGCATATTGTTTCAAATAAGGCAGACCGTCTAAAGTTCGAGTGAGGGCCTGCTGACAATCTCCTTTTCTTGGAAAAGCTCAGATGTGCTCTCATGGACTCCTGAGCCCTCGTTTAAGGAGAGTTCACACATCTCTTCTGTGGTCAGAGAAGCAGAGAAGAAATCCAAATCCATCCTCATCTTTGCCTCCATTGTCTCCCCGTTCAGTATCAGCTGCGCAAGGGTCACCCTCACTACCTGAAGTCACGCTTCCCTAGGTCCCAAGCTGTGGGGTGGCAGACCACTTTCCGGTTGTCGCCTGGCTCCGTTAGCATGGAGTTTTGCCAGAACCCTTCAGTCATGTTGGGAAGGCCAACAGATACAAAGAATGTCTCAGCCTCCTCGAAAATCCTCCTTGCATCCCAGCTCTGAAAGAAAAAAAAAAAAAAAGAAGAGCATTTCCTTCTAGCACGAAAATAACAGCATTCTTTCTGTTGGCTATGTACAGAGGCAGAACCTTTCTGGAAGGCAGTTTGGCGACATGTACAGACATGTCAAGTTTTCAAAATGTTCACACTCTTTGTCTCAGTAATCCTGTCTCTAGGGAACTAACCTAGGAAATTCTCAGAAGTTAGGTCAAAGAATTACATTTTAAATGGGTTTTTTGTTTATTATTTTAAAATATTGAAACATATCTGACACATCACACTGCATAAACTTAAGGTGCACAACATGTAAAATGATTTTTAATAGAGGAAAAAAGTGGAAACCACAACCAGAATGGTTATATACATAAAGATGTCTTCGTGGGATGGAAAATCTAAATAAATTCAATTCATAAAGACTTTTTATTGATGTTTTTTACAATTTGATATTAAGTGAAAAGTAGAATATATAAACCTCTTATATAATGTGATATTAATGAGGAAACACACAAAAAATTAACAGTAGACTCTGTGAGATTATGTGTGATGTTTTTGTCTCAATCCTTTATATTTCAAGTAAAAGCAAACAACAATGGCCTTCTCTTTCCCAAAACTCTATTCAACTCAAGCCAACAATCCTTGACCAAGCTCCTTTAAGGAAGGAGGCCCTGGTGCTAGGCTTAGTGGGAGACACAAACAATAAGGGCAGACAAGTCACGGACTTTTGGAGCCCAAAAGGCCTGTGTGTGACCCAGTAGCCAATTAAATAGCTGGGCCTTGGCTTCATAGTCCATATGGGAATCTCGAGTTTCAGAATGTTCTGGACCTGGAGAAGGGCAGCAGTCGGTGTCTGGCATCCAGCAAACTCTTCTGGGAGCTGATCAGGACTTCTTTGGAAATAAGGCCCTTGCGAGGCAAACTAAGTTTGTACAACTGGCAGATAATTCATCAATCACTTCTCGTGACCCAGAGAACTTCCTCTGTTCTCAAAGACCAGGCAAGTCTGGTTTTTCTCTTCTATTGCCTCAGGGATATGAAACAGGATGTGAAACTGGGGATTTTTTTTTTTTTTATTATCGCCCTTTAAGGGCAATGATGGTATTTGTAGGTATGGCATTCTCAAGCAGAAGGAATGTCTGTATACCAAAACAGCGTAGACCAGTAAGCACAGTTAACGTCTGTTAAATGCGAAGGGAAAAATATTGGAAATATTAGGAGTTCTGAAGTCAAAGCTTAGTCGCCGCTGACTGTCTTCATGACTTTGGGCAAGACATTTACCCAGGCCTCAGTTTCCTCACCTACAACACGGATCCATCCCCATCCCTGTCTGGACAGTCTCAAAAGTGTGTCATGAAGATGGCCTTAGGAGAGTGGGTGCGTGTACCAACCCTGGAGACAGGCTGTGAAACCCAACCTAGCCC